>NC_136060.1:347545637-350258309 GCF_964261635.1 Lissotriton helveticus | reverse complement strand
GCTTATTCAAAATATTAATGGAAGCTGCATTGAGGTAGAATTCTGCACTAAAAACTACTGAACTTTGTGTCAGCATTGCATTCTAGAAGGTACTTTTTAACTACAACACTGAAAAAACAGTTATAGGCAAAGGAAAAGAAAGAAAGCAACCATGGCGCTAAACCAGCATGTATTATCACCATCGACTGGCTCAGAAGACGTGGGCCGGTGCATGGAGGGCATTATTATGAACAACAATGCTGGTGTTGCTTTGGGCCTAGATCCGAGGCCAGGTGCTACCCACATCCAAGGGTCCAAGACTGGCACCACATGGAGGGTTAGAACTCGCTGAGGCAGGTTCCAGGTACAGCTTCAACATGGTTGTAGCCTTTCCTGCCCCTGGGGCTCTGATCAGGAGGCCTGCAAACTAACCCTTGGAGTCTCTATGGTAGTCCTGGGTGCAGGCAGAAAAGCAGGTCTCAAGCAGCAGGCAAGTCCTCTGATAGTATAAGGCAGGCTTCAGGCAGCAGGGCAGTCCTCTTGGTTGAAGCAGGGTAGTCCTCTAAAGTACACAGCAGGCCACAGACAGTCCCCTTTGGAGTCCTTACGCAGGTCCAGAAGTGAACTGAAGAGTTGGTCTGAGGGTCCTACATTTATAACTGGTGCCCTCTTTAAGGTGGGAGAAGTGTCTGCTGCCTTTGCCACAAAAGTGCCTGGAATGTCATGCCTCCTTGCTCTGGTCCCCGGATGTCTGGGGCATAATGAGCTAGTGTGAATCCCTTTGTGAGTGTGCAGAATTAGCCCCTTTGAGGTGCAAGTGTGGTAGGTCACAGCTCCACCCCCTACTCTGCCTAGATGACTTTTCCTGCTATCACCCAGTTTCTCTATGGTGTGGCCGTCTAGGGAGAATACACATGGGTCAGCTGCCACTCCCAGTAATCATGTGACCCAGGAGCAGGCTACAGCCACCAAATGGTTAGGACGAGAATATACCAAATTTCTAAAAGTGACGCATTTGGAATTGTGACCTTATCTGACTTCAGCATTAAAGAGGGTTTTAAATTAAAGGTAATAGGTAACCCAATTCTATCATATTGGACAAATAATTAATTTAAGAATTTTTCACTACCAGCACATGTAAAACTGTTAAGGGCCTACCTTAGGGGTGAGTCGTCCATTAAAAAGGAAGGTTTAGACCTGGGCAAAGGTATAGTTTGCCAGGTCATCCTGCATTGCTCATAAGACACTGCAAGGCAAAGGTCCTCCGGCCTTGAGGAGCCTGATTTGTCCCTACAGACCTCCTCGGGCCCTTCGATCGGACCTGGACAATCTTGCCATAGTTTCTAGAGTGAGGAAGGCCCGCACAGGAGGCCGCCGTTTTTCTGTAAATGCGGCAAAAAATTGGAATGCTCTCCCTAGGCACATCAGGACTGAACCCTCCCTTCTTAAGTTCCGAAAGCTGCTTAAATCTTTTCTCTTCCCCAAAGCTCCCTAAAATTCCGGTTCCTTTTGAGTTTTCTGTTATCTGTTGGGCAGCGCTGGGACGCTCTCGGGCAGCCATGCGCTTTACAAATTTAATTTAATTTAATTTAATTTCATTTCATTTCATTTCAGGTCTAAGTGACAGTTTAAAATTGCATACACTGTCTGCAATGGCAGGCCTGAGACATGTTTTAACCCCTTCCATGCTCATGACGAGCTGAGCTCGTCATGAGTTGCGCCGCTCGCATGCTCATGACGAGCTCAGCTTGTCATGTAACGCGGCTTTTTGTAAATTGCCGCACAGCGCAAAAATAACCGCTGCATGCATGCGGTTAAAAGGCTACTTAAGTGGGTGGCACAATCAGTCCTGCAAGCCCCCTAGTAGCATTTATTTAGCAGGCCATGGGTACCTGTAGTACCAATAAGCTCCGTACAAATTAAATGTGGCAATTGGTTGTAAGTCAGTTTCACTATATTTAAAGGAGAAAGCAAATGCACTTTAGCACTGGTTAGCGGTGGTAAGTTGGGCAGAATCCTAAGGCCAACAAAAACTAATTTCAGCAAAAACAGGATGGGGTGAAGGCAAAATGTTTGGGGGTGACCCTGCAGAAGAGGGCCAAGTTCAAAAATAGATGCGGTAGTATCACTTTCAGTACCGCATGTTTTCCCATTGACTTTGGGGCATTACCATACTTCCAGAATGTGGTAACGTATTCTGGAGTGTGGTATTGTAACAAGGGCTGGCATATGAGGGTAATTTTGTTTTTTATAACGAAACATTTAAAACATTTATTTTAATCATTAGTTGAAATCAAAACGTGTGTAAAATAATATTTCTGCCTGTTCACCCTGTTTTCTTTTGTTTAACTCTCATTCAAAAGTTCAATCAAGTTCGCATTTCTGGACCATAATTGGTAACACATTTTGCAACTATTCCAGAGGTCTCCTAAGCAGACAAGGTCAAAAAAGCAAAATCTAAAGTTACTCTCTAGAGCCTAAAGCTATATTTGCCCACAATGAATGTTTCATAAGAAGCGGAATGACATCCAAAACCATGAATGATATGTTGCCTAATCCTTTAAGCTTTCAGCTGTCTCACATGATCCTCACATGATCTATTGAGATTGGCCATTGTAATCCTAGGGAAATGTATGTGATTATAGTTTCATATTAAACTTAGGTTAGCCCTTGTGTGGATGGCTGGGGATATTATCCACTCTCAGTTTCAACAAGTGCCAGATTCTTTCAATGATTGCATCTCACTCCAAGCCAAGAGGTTCAATTTAGGTGAATCGTGTATCTTCAGGTTAAACACTGTGCACTGACTCCCCTCGCTTTATTTCGTTCTCTTTGAATGATGATGATGGTTATACCATGTATTAGGCACAATCCACCAAGGTCTCTTTGTTAGATGACATATAAAGAAAAAACAGTGATATTCAGGGCACATGTTCTATGGCGTGTTTGCTCTTATTTATGTTTAACACATATCACAAACATTCATGGATTGAAGCAGAAAGAAAGAACTATTGCTAGAGAGACTTTAAGTAATAAGGCCATTGTTTGGCTAAAATACTTTCTTAATTAGAAATAGTCGCCATGTTTGCTAACTTTTGACAGTCCTGTATTTTTGCAAGGAGCTTGATTCTGGGCAAATGTACACATTGAGCGGTAACTATTTGGGACGACTTGTAGAAGAGAGTGTTGCTAGTAGGAACGGCTTACACAAAGAAAAGTAGGCATTATATCTTGCTAGGAAGAAAACTAAACACCCACATTAACTGGTATTCAAAATAGAACTGCCTTTCTTTGCGGGTATGGCACCTGGATCTGGGTTAAAGAGCATCACATGAAGGTCTGTGTGGCCATCAGAAAAGCTGCGACCCTGTACCTCTTGCCAGAGTAGGACTTTGCAAGGGAGTACACCGCCTTCTCCATTCCTGTACTATATCACTTGATTCATCCCACAGTCACACCGGTAGTATTCAATGTCTTGATGGCCTATGAAGGTCGAGGCTAGTGAGCCAGAGGGCAAAGAGGAAATACCAAAAACTCATTCAGAAGTAGGCGTCACTGAAATGTCAGAGACATAACGTGGTTTATTCACAAACATGGAGTTAAGGAAGCCACATACATAACTTCTGCTCCCAGAAACCAGATACCTCTGCTGTCACTCATTAACCACATGCTTTCCTTTGACCCTGTACAGCACTCTGCTGCCTTTTGGTTAGGTTACACAAATTCCACATACTTACATACATACATACCGTAGAAGATACCTAGAGCGGGACTTCTAGCAGCATGCAAGGTAAATTATGATGCCTGGGGGTGGCAGCAATTGTGTTTCCCCATTATATGAGTGACAAAGGGGAAAAGAACTGGCAGTCTCATGTATCATGAGAATACCGGCTTCAGGGTATAGAACAGGGTGATGACAATGACCACCTTGGGCAAAGTTGATCTTTATCATTCTTCTCAATGGGCAACATTTCCAGACTTCACCTGACTAGCAAAGCAAAATAAAAAAAAGAGGGTAGTACCTCTTGGATAAAGTCTAATTGGTCCCACTTCTTATTGAGTATTACAGTTCATAAATGTGGATTATAAATTGCAAAAACCAAGGTGATCGCAAGTGTATGATCTTGCCAGTATCTTTGGTCAATAGTTGCCCCAAATTACTCTAGGCTGAGAAGCGCTGTTCTAGTTCTTTGAATACCATGTTATGAAATGCGTGCTGACTGCTTTTACATCATGAGGTCTTTCATTAGTCTATCACACCTCTTTCCACCAAGATTCGTCTTCCTATCAGGCATGTCTCGACTTTACCTCTGATAGCCAGCAACTGATGAATAGTTCCATCCTCCTGTGTCATCCTTGGGCTGATCCTGGTCTACTGGTGCACGACCCAACTTGGAGCCCGTAGAGCTGATTTCTTCCAGTATCCAAAATTGTAATGTGATCTGCAAATACATAATGGAAAGAATCGACTACACAGAGTATTGCCTCAATCGTAGGTGTTTCCTACCCCATCAGAGTCTGGTTTCTTTTAGTGGTGCTCCTGCTGCAACAGCGCTCTGCTACTTTTAGGAATAGCACTAACGCCACAGCAACTACCTACCATAATTTAACTAAGACATTGTAACTCAGGCTGGACAGCTTGCATTTAGTCCTCGTCACGTGCCAGTGGGTCCAATTCTATATCTATGAACCTCTGAAAGTGATGGGTAAACAATTGTAATAAGATGGAGACCTCTTTTCAGAGCTACATTGTGAAATGCCTCTTGTTTCCTTGGTTCAGGTGAAGACGAGTTGGGTGATCCTCAAAGGAGAGATGGAAGCCCGCGCCATTGCCACAGAGGTGGATTCGCAGTCGCTGACTCAGAGCCCCGGGACTCACAGAGAAGCTTCGCAGCGGGTTCAGGGGGACCCCTACTTTTCACGTAAGCTTTACTTTGTACTATGACCAGAGAGATGCAGTCATTGTAGGGCCTACGAGCACTGAAGAGGTTAAAGCAAGAAGGAGCGAAGATGTCACTAGAGACGCTAGATTGCTGAGCGTAGTTTCATCTGTTATTGTGCAAACCATCACATCTGCTTTACCAAATCAAGGCAGAAATCATCAAAACTATTTCAGGAATATTGAGTTGGCCTATTCAGGATTACAGGTAAGGCAAAAACACCACACTTTTTCTCTAAACAAATAATGCCTGGTAAAACGTTGTAGAAATTGTATTATTCGGAGTTTCGCGGATCGGAATGGCTGAAAAGTGCTACATTGTAAAAGTCCTACCCTAAAACTCATATCCAGCCTACTGAAAGGAGCTTCAATGTCATACAAATGCCGATTGTCTGCTATGCACGTGCCAGTTACCAAAAGCAATGACCGCATTTACCGCATTGTTCCCCATTCTGAGAAGCAGATCTCAGAGTGGGGCTGATAGTACTTTCCCAGTAAATACCCCATCAGTAGCTACCTGATGCAGTAGTGCCCCCAATCAGACTGAAGCACTCCTCCTGAGGCCTCAGATTTTGGAATAATTTGTTTGATAATCTACTGTTGAGCAGTAACGACCGTGGTAGGAGTGCTGCCGGGTGCAGACGTGGGGTGGGGGATGGCCAAATGCGATGCAGTGCGCGCAAATAAATTTGTTTTATTTATTTGTTTGTGTACTTACTTCTGTGCGGCCGTATTCCCGGAGTTTACTACCACCACCCTGCCCCTCCCTTGCCCCACATCAGCGCCCGGCAGCACTCCCACCACGGGCCGCTCCTGGTGTTGAGAGGGCTATTGTTCAGGCCTGCCAAGTATCACGCATTAGGAGTGACACTAACGCATTTCAGCGTGGTGATCCGCATCACCGCACTGAAATGCAAAGTCACGCATAATTTGCATAGTGCCTCCTAAGACTTCAAGCCCCAAACTAGCACTGCTAATCATGCAGCATTGGAATGGCAAACTGACGCTGTAGTGGCAGTGCGCCCTGGAGCTGATACCGGCAGCTTGGGAGCAGCTGCGACAATGTCACAACCATTCTATTCAGACACAGCGCGAGGGTGCGGGATGTAACATCCTCGTCCCGCCCGATGCGACGTGAGCGGGTGGATGCAGTTCCTGGGAAGTAAATTGTGGGAGGCTGCCTGCAGTGGGAATGAGCGCTGCTGTTAATTCAGGATTTTTTTTCCCAATATGTAAACCCTGTGTTCTGACCCACCAAACCAACCCCACGGACCGCGGCGGCCTCTGGAACCCAGAGCACACCCGTTATTGTGCATGCCCGGGCGGCGTGCTTTGTTCCGAGAACCGTTGTGACCATGGCTGAGCTCACACAGGTGGTGCAGGAATCATGGTGCTCGCCTGGCTGGCAGCGCTTGATTGCACCTGCTGCTGCCGGGCCGCCTGAGCTCTGTGGCTAAATTATGGCATCCCCCCGCCGGCTAATAATTATTTCTGAACCGGGGACCTGGCCGGCCGAGGGTCAAGAAATGGAATCCGAGCCCACGTGCACCATTCAGCCAGAACAGCACCACGAGCCATTGTTACAGTAGAGGCAGCGCCGGGGCCAGTGGCAATGAAGGTGGGTGCAGCAAGCATTGCTTTGTTTGCAGTATGTTTAACAGCACAGCGGGGGCAGACAATATCTCACGCCACCGGGACCCAGCACACTCGGCCGCGTCGCCACCAGCTGGGATCAGCTGCCCAGTGACATGATGGATAATCAGTGCCTGAGAAAGCATGTAATGTATTAAATAAAAATAATCAATTACATAGAAGTTGCCGTTCCAGTTCTGAGCTATGTGCACTTTCATTTCTGGTGCTTTCCGATGTTTGTTTCCTCCTTCAGCCTGTGCCCCAGCCCGGCCCCCAATAATTGTTGCAGTCACCTGGCAATACTAAAACTTTCCTTCAACACGTCCTCCATGTCCGGTAGAGTCTGAGCAGGTGATATTAGGTCAGGTCCGCCTCTCACAAACACGGCTAACAAAGGACTGCAAATCTAGCAATTTTTAACACAATCCATACTGGTTTGAAGTTCGCTAATTCACAAAAAAAGGTTCTCATTATTACACAAAATACAAATATGCATGCCACTTCACCAGCGTTACGACTAGGGAGAGACTGACTTTTCTACTGTACAGCAGCTGAGAGTGCATGATGCCGGCTGAGCCAATGAGTGTAACACACATAGAGACAAACTTCTTAAGGACAGCAGCAGTTACATTTTTTTTCCTAACCTAGGTTGTGCAGTGTAGTGTTATGACTTTACTAGAGAAAATGTAAGTCGTTATTAAATGAATACTACCGCAGGGATTTATCACAGCAGAGATGTCCGATAACCCTGTTGAAAGCACTTGAATGTACCAATGATACATTGCATATCTCCAAAATTACGATCAGTTTACAAGGGCACTAGCTTAGTGCCCTTCCATTTCTGTGATTTGTAGCAGTTTGAATATTTTCTTAGTTTCTTCATGCTCAAATGAGTGTAATTTCTAAAATGTACATGTTTCCCTCATCTTTACTACCTACTTTTGCTCGCGAGAAAGTGTCACTCATAGTGGTTAAAATGTCACTCATAATTACACTGAAATTATAGAAATGTCACACATAGCAATCTGAAACCTTGGCAGCTATGATTGTTAGAGGGATAAAATTACTGTGTACTAACTATGATAAACTGGCAATAGATGGTAAAATCCTATCATGGTAACAAGACACAGAGGAAGGCAAATTTTGTGGGCTGTTGATAATGTGAAAGTAAAATGCTAATTATGACTGTAAGTTGTAAAGCCAGAGGTAGCAGTAACACCATATTTATTTACTTTAAATGTTAGAAATAGTATTTCATATGACCTAATGTGTTCAGCTAATCCAGGCTTTGGTACTTTTTTACTCTAACTGAACAAAATGGTTCTGATTCACAAAGTCGTTTGCGCCACTACTTTGAACTTCAATGAATAAATGGCTCTTGCATGAGTGTAAATTTACATTTTGTACAAAAACATGAAGTTATAATGCCAAACAATTCACTCATTTTTGTCTGAATCTTTTTATTGTGTTTTGTTAGTGATCTCGTACATTAACAGCTCATATGACAATATAACAGGAGACATACCTCCAGATTCCAACAACATCGAGCACATAACTGATATGTCAAATTCAGCAAATTACAGTTTCAACATAGAGCCAGGAGTAACCAAGGCAATTGCCCACTTCCCGTGTATATAATTATACCAATGTACATATATATAGTGCATTCCTCAAAACAACTTTTTGACATAGCGTACATTGCAAGATTTTGATTTATGTTAAGAAGAATACTCAACCTAAAGTGACTGTTAGACCTGGCATCTTTTGGCATATTTCCCCTGTCTTTTTGCTTTTGGACCTCCCAGTTTTAACTCTGTTTTGCTGGTTTAGTGTCTCTGCACACTTTTCTCACTGCTTTTCAGTGTTAAAGTGCAAGTACTCCTGTTGTAAATTGTGTTATGGATTGGTGTTTCCATGATTGGCATATTTGATTTACTGGTAAATTCCTATTACAGTGCACTGAGAAGGCCAGGGCCTGTAAATCAAATGCGACTAGTGGGCCTCCTGCACTGATTATGCCACCTACAAAAGTAGCCCTGTAAAGATATCACAGACCTGCCACTGCAAAGACTGCATGCAGTTTGGTACTGCCATGTCAACCTGGCCAGTGCACCCACTTGCCATGCTCTAATCTTCTTTTCTTAAATATAAGTCACCCCTAAGGTAGGCTGAAGGTACCCCTGTGGCCAGGGTGCTGTGTATGTTAAAGGTAGGGCATGTACTGGTGTATGTGGCATTCCTGTGAGTGAATTAAAGTGCATTTTGTTTTTCACTATGGATAGACTATCTGTCCCATAGGATAGAATGGGAGTTTTACTTATAACATCGTATAAGCATAACTTCCCATTGGGACAAGATAGGGAAATGGAGTTTAGTATGCCTGGAAAGTAGTTTTTTTATTTAGCCATCCTGTGTGCCTCTACTGGGTTTGTGGATTGACTGTTTGGCTTTGGAGTGACAGGGGCTGGGGATGTACATTCTCTTCAGACAGCCACTGGGGGGGGAGGGCAAGGTGTATCCTGCATTTCCTCGATGAGTCAGGGCTGGGCAGAATAGACCCAGGCTGCATTTGTAGTAGTGGGAGGAGATTTCCATGCACCTGAATGGGGCTGGTCTGCTTTAGATAATGGTGTCTCCACCTCCTGCTGGGAAGCTGAGCCAGAGAGGACCAAACTGGTTTAGACTAAGCACAGACACTCTCTGCCTGGGAGAACAAAGGAATTTTAAGTGTAAATATTGGGGCAGACCACAGAACTTTAGAACTCGCTGGAATCAAGGAACCTGCTAAGCAGCCCCTTTGCTGTTTTTTTGCTTTGTTGTGTTGGCCTGCAGTTGCCGCTTCTGCCTTGGGCAGTGAAAGGACTGGACTGCACTTTCTGTACTTGTGCTGAGTCTCTCCAAGAGCTTGAAGTAAAGCTTGCCTCCTGTTCTGAAGTCTCAGGGACTGCACAGACTTAATCAACCTCTGGGTACTACTTCTGGAACCGCTGTTTCAGTTTCCACAGAGAAGGAAAAGGCAACCGACTGTCACTGGCTCCATGTCCTGAAGGCTCCGCAGGGGGCACCACCGCATCCTGCACCACAACCCTGGTCTCACTGATGATGACGACCGCCACTGCCGCCACCGAGCTGCACTTTCACCATGAGATGTGGGCACCACACTCCCCACCACCTTGCTTCACTTTGCCACCCTGGTCTCACCGGTGCCGTCACTGCCTGCTGACTTCGACACCCGTGACCGCATCGTGGCTGGGGGCACCGCTCGTAAGCTTCACGACGCACTGCCTCATCCCACACTGCAGTCTGGGCCGACTGACGCGAGCTCCCGCTAAACGGCCCTGTCGCTTGCACCGTGACCTACCGTCACCGCAATGAGCAGCATCTCACTCCACCTCATAGCCGTGGTCTCACCAACGCCGCTGGACGACCGTCTCAGAGCTGCTGCCTGAACCGCGCCTTGAGGGCACCACATGCTGCACCGCTTCACTTCACATTGCAACCACGACGGTTGTCAAGACTGGCTCGCACCAACATGTCGGCCGCAACGCAAAAGGTACTGTTTACTAGTTTGCTGTCACCCCAGACCGACGCAGTCATACAGAACTGTTGGATTCTGGTTTTTTTCAGTTTCGCGGTAGCCCCGGACAGAGCTACCGACTAGGAAAAACTGTGTTTTTGAAATATCTCTACAATTTTAAAGGATATCTTGCAAAGTATATATTTGTAAGTACTGTATGTTGGATTCTTATTGTTGTGGTCTTGTTTTGGATATATAATAATATTGGATACTTTTCTAAATTGGTGTGGTGTCCTTTTGTAGTGTTTTCACTGTATTACTGTTTGTTATGTGTAAATACTTTCCACACTGCCTCTGAGATAAGCCTGACTGCTCGTGCCAAGCTACCAAGTGGGTAAGCAGGGGTTATTTTGGGAGTGTAACTCCCTGATCCTGACTAGAAGGAAGGGTCCCTACTTGGACAAAGGTGCAAACCATTGCCAACTAGAGACCCTCATTTCTAACAGTGACCAACTGGAGTCTACAAGTACAGTAATTCACAACTATTTTGTTCCCCCAACCCATAACCAACAGTTTTGGTGGGTGTCTATGATCATAGATGTTAGAGCGGTGCCACCCTACCATGCATATTCCACTGATGAAGAGGTAAGTCAGTCCCCTAACATCCCAGCAACCATGAGAAAGTCACCATGCCTTTAGTTCCTGTATCGATGAGCTGAATTCTGCCCGTATTGCTTCCCAATTTTGAGCTGCTGGGTATTTGTGCAACTCTAGGGTGCCCTTCCTTTGAAGTGCTGTACTTTCCATTTGCGCCTACACAAGGAATGATTGTATCCAGGCCTTGATTGGGGGAGGATCTGGGAACCTCCACCTGCAAGTAATGAGCCGCTTGTGAGTTAAAAAGCCCAAGTCAAGGAAACAGGAAGTGATCTTGTGTTTTTTGGTTCTAGGGAATAGACCCAGTACGCACGCCTCCCAAGTGTGTAATGTTGGATGTTCCTGCCTCCCTGCAGCGCCCAGCATTCCAAATTAATTTGCTCATTTAAGTTAAAATCTCTGAAGAATTTAGCCAGTCTTTAGATGGGTAAATTTGAAAAGTAGTACAGGAGTCTAGGGAGGATCACCATTTATAACAGTGCGACCCAACCCATCACGGACAGCGGTAGCGTCCCCCAGAATGTTATCTGGGTCCGAATGGAGGACAGCATTTGTGAAAGGTTGCCGTAAAACAGATTGTCTGAGGAGCGATATATACGAACACCCAGGTAGCAAAACGTAGCGGGCTGCCAGGACATTACAGTCTTATAAAAGGCATGACCTGGCAGGTCTGACGTGAAAGGAAATAAGCAGGACTTCCTCCAATTTACTTGGGGCGCGAAATCCCCGCAAATTGATGCAGTATTTCCGCAATCTTATCTGGTACAGCGTGAATGTCCCGGAGTTACAAAAGCAGGTTGTCTGCATAAAGGGGCACTACATGTAACCCATCGCAAAGCTGTATGCCCCAGTCCTTGCCCCGCCTATGTAGCACCACAGTCAATGGTTCAATCGCCAGAGAGAATTGCAAAGGTGAAAGAGGGCATCCCTGCCGGGTGCCGGAGCCAGTCGGTATCGACTCAGATATGACTGAGCCAGTCCTGACCATGATGAGAGGCTGTGAGTAGACCACCTACACCAGGCGTATAAAGCGAGCTCTAAGACCATATCTATGCAATGCTGAGAAAAGGAGCGACCATTCCAGCAAGCAGTCGTGGCAGGCATGACTCGGGGGGAGGGGCAGAGTGTGTCGCGCGGGGAGGAGTTTGCGTGGGGTGTTTAATTTTAAATAAATACATTTAAAAAGGTCCCACATCGTCCCACTTCGTCACTGCTTCTCTGCTCCTCACAGGAAGCAGGCAGCATCCCTCCCCTTTCCTAAGCCAATCTCAAAGCTGCAATGGCAGTGATGTGATTGGTTAGGACGCCAACCACACATACGTCTACGGGGAAGCCATTTCTCAGCCTACATGGAGAAACAGCAGAGTGCATATGACTGGTTTGGTCGGCCCTGGGGTAGATCAAGCAGTCAGCGCCCTCAGAGTGGGCAAGCCACTCCTCCCCTGCTATAGAGTAGGACCACCCACCCACACGCCCCAAACCAAACCTTTCTGCTTTCTCGTCGTGCAAGAAGCAGAAACATAAAATGGTATTTATAATACCATTTTATGTTTCTGCTTCTCGCACTGCGAGAAAGCAGTGGGCGCGGTCCTCCGCCCACATGGAGGGGCCGCCCCTGCCAGCGAGTCGAATGCCTTTTCAAGGTCCAGCACCAGGTATCCGGCCTGAGCCCAGCATTGCAGTGCGTAAGCCTGAACTCGATAAAAGTGTGTAGGGTTTAAGGAGGTGTTAATTGCCGGCACAAATCCGTTTTTGTCCAGATGCGCCAAACAATTCACTCATGTGTAATACTTGCGAGGCATATTCCCATTCTGCACGCAGTCAGGGACTTATTCCTCTAATGGTCAAAGGTAAGTCTGTGTTCAGAGGGGAATGGAGAGGGAACATCCCCACAATTGGTGGGCATGGAGGGAAATGTATTTATCGACAGGGAAAAGTTTTACGTACACCAAAAAAAGTTTTAAAGTACAATTGCAATATTGTACAGTGTTTTTGTCTGTGCAATTCTACAACTCTTATTCTTAGGATGTGAAAATGCCTTCATTTGGTAAGCAATCTGATTTCAAAAAATAATTTCAGTGCTACACCTGGAGCACTGCAACTGTTGCAGCTTCTCAGGTATACTCCCGGCGTGTCCTGTGAATTTTATAAAAAAGGTTCAGATTTACTCCAAACACAGGCTCAAGTCTATGGAAGCAAATTACCACAATCGGTCTAATGCATCAAATGGTACAGAGCAAATGGTATCAAAGTACCAAAGCCTGCTAGATGTCTGGGTGCCTTAAAATGCTCGGGCATCGGGCATATTATTTTACGTTTATCTAAAACATGTGACATTTATGCATTTAGGCTTTGCTAGCTCTGTGCCCATCCCTTCTTTGCACCCTGCAGTAATAGAGGCCTAAGTTGAGTGCTAAGACGTTTGTTGCTAACAGGCTTTATGCAACTCATACCTGACCACAAAATGGCAGAGCCCCCTGCCTGACAACTTCCAATGACTTTTACCCAAGGAGCTCTCAACCTTGTGCCTCGGAGGCAGAGTGCATGGTGGGAATGTGCACACTCTCCAGCATTGCATTACACTGGTTACAAGTGCTTGTGCGATGGTGAGAGTAGAGGGCTACCGCTACACGTGAGCTGTGACTTGGGACACACTTGGTATACACTCTCCTCACTTTACCTTCCACTGTGTCACTCGTCATCTGCTGGTGTAGGCCCTGTCTTGAAAGCCATGACGTGAGCGACCAAAAACATTTGCGGCTCCTGTGCTAAGCTGGAGGAGATTTGGCCCACTGCGCTCTGAACAGTGCAAAAACGAAAAATAAAATGATAATCACATGATGTTATTACCATTTTATTTTTCCGCACTAGCTCAGTTCGGTTGCATTTTAGGTGCAGTGCAGGGTGGGGCGGGGCTGTCATCACAGCCAGCAGGGGAAGGTGTGGTGGGCACTTTCTAAGTCCGCATGACGGTCATGCACATTTAGCATTTCTCTACCCGCTGTACTGCACAGCCTAGGTGGACAACATGCACAGGCTCCCATTCCCAATCTGAGTGCAAAATCAGAGTGCTCAGACCAATCCCGATGCTGCTGTCATGCTGGTGACAGCAGCGTTGTGATTGGCTTGGGGAGTTTGGGAGCCTGTGTGCTTCCTGCTTCGACAGAAGAAGGACGGAGGAGAGGCGTCAGCAGGTAAGTACATTGTTTTTTTAATTCCCCCCCTTCTCCCCTCCTCTCCTCCTCAGTACTATTCAATAGCAGCCACCACTGCCCAAAAACCTCCCCTTTCACAACGAGTTTCTCTCCACCCGCTCCTCAACAAGTCACAGAGTCAAACAAGGCTCCTTCACAGAACCATGCTCACTCCCTCTTTCCTACCCTGATCCCTGGCTGGCCTGGCCTCTTTTGCATCACTTCCCTTCACAGCCCCCCTTCTGGCCATGATCATTGATCCAGTTCCTCTCTGGCAAAACCCCCTAAACAGCACGTTTCCCCATTGCGGCCGGGAATTTCTTATTTCCCACTCCATACTGACCCCCTCAGATCTCCCTCACCAGGCACTTTCTTACCCAAGAAGATCGCCTTCGCTCAACCTCCTGCCATGTTCTCTTAGTCCCCTCCTTCCACCATTGATCCTGCCTGGTCTCCGTATCCACCTCTTCCATGGCCCATCCGCAGCCCTGATATCGTGCAAGTTGCAACTAAAGAGGGACGTCACAGTGAAGTGGCCACTCTAACAGCTGCATCAATAACACCCTCTGCCCTTTCAGCAGTCAGAAGCCAAGGATCAGGATCCAGAGGCGAGAGGAAGAAGTGAATCTCCTGTCCACCTCTGGACTTTAGATGATCGGGTTCAAGCCTTTAAGGAATCTGAAGAGGGAGGAAGCGGTGTAGTTTGAGAATCTTGAACCAAAATGATTGCATTTGGCGGGCTGCCCCAATGCACACAATATATGGCCTGTGATTTTGCTTGCTGTGTTCTTTGTAAGTGAAATAATCATTATTTAACTGTAGATTTAAATAATTCTTACACTGTGATTTTGTTTAGATGTTCTATTGAGACAGATATAGCTTGAGCTAAACTTTTTCTATATTTTTTGTTTATAGTTTGAGATTGATATATTAACACACAAAATTATAAAATGAGTAACAACACGTACATTTACTCAGTAATGTTTCGAAATGTGTATATTCTGGATTGAGGCTGTAATTATGGAAGGAGAGTTTGCAGTAATATGTTTTGCTTGTTTTGCCAGTAATGTTTTCCATCTTTGTTGTAGGTTTCCCATACTCGAAATCTGCTTCTCTACCTGGATATGGCAAAAATGGGTTGAATAGGGTAGGTGCCCTCTTCGGAGATGTTTCACAATTTTGCAAGTTGTGCCCCATTCTACTAACATTCTCTGCTTACATATATGCACAATTTGTAAATACTAACTCTGGAAAGCCAAATATACCTACTATCAGAAAGCCTGAAGAGCAGTGGTTTCAGGTAGATCTGTCCTAGAGAATTTTGTGATTGTAAACAGATAAAGTGAACCATTCGAAGAAATATAACTGTTGTGATACAGGGCTAGTTAAACGTATAGTCGGCGCCACTGGAATTATGTGATTGTGCGGCCGCTTTGATTTTCGCATAGTTATAGATTTGATATATTTGCCACTTAATCGACCATCTACTGCATAATCTGCAGATTTTAACAAAAAACTGTTTCTAGCTTAAACGGTTCAAAATTTAGTAAAACGCATTGACACGTGTTGCTGCACAGTGGAAGGCCCTTTGCAAAGGTTAACTGGTCACCTTTCTGTTGCTTATTGCTCTTTTTGGGTGCTAAACTGGTCCTAATGAGGCACACCTAATGCCTAAAAACTGTTAAGCTTGAAAATGACAAAAAAATTAAGTAATACCACCACAAATTGTACCTCATAATGCTGCATAATTTGCCTTTTTGCTGCATAATTTACTCAGCCCTTCCGCATAATTTGACACTCCCCTGCTGCAAAATTATTTAACCCCAATGCATTCAATTACCTAAAGGTCATGTGTTCTCAGTGCCAGGGTTAAAACAAACATAACTAATGGTTGTTCAACCAGTCAGTTTATCCGTGCTCTGCAGTTTTCATACGTTGGACAGTTCGTTAGCAGAACACTAATAATCCACTAGATGGCACTGTTTCATTTTAGTTAATATTACAACAGCCAGAATTAAGTGTTATTCGGCGCAGATAGTGTAACTCGAACTTAGATCCATTGCTTGTTATCAAAGCGAAAACTTCATTAGTTCCAAAAAGAAAATTACAAGAGGAAAGCCTCGCATTGTTATTCTATACACTGACATATAATTCTGTTTCTCCATTAGATAGCATTTTTAGAAAACTCACAGCAATAAAGGATTTATATTTTTAAAAGAATGTGTATTCGAAAACCCTTTATAGTCTTTTTTGTGTAGGGCTGGGCGTACCTCGCGAAGTAGCGCTACGCGAAGTGCACTTCGCACTACGTGAGCTACGCGTAGCACTACACGAACTGCGTAGTACCCTGTTCGCACTGTGCAAGATGCCGTTTTCAATGATTGCACAGTGCGGACAAGCATCTGGTACTGTTCAATCATTGAAAACTGATTCTTGCATAGTGTGAGCTGTAGTTTTCTAGATTTTTACTCGAGCAGCAGCTTTCTCAACGCGGACTGGTAGTTTCTCATCGCAAGCGGTCGCAAGCATACGTGACCAGTCGCAATGAGAAACCTCGCCGGGATGTTTATTTTCCATGCTCGCGAACGGCAACTTGATGTTGCTGATCGCGAACGGGGAAAATTTCTCGCAGGGATGTCATTTTGCTTGCTCGCGGTCGCCAACTTGACGTTGAGGACCGCGAGCAAGCAAAAAATGACTGCTGCACTACGCTACGCGTGTTTGCACTGTGCTACGTGCAGTTCGCATAGTGCGAAGTAGCGCAAACCTCGCAAACTACGTGAGCGTAGCGTAGTGCTTTGCCCAGGGTTATTTTTGTGACACTCAAAAACCAGGAATTTACTAAGGTGCACCATAATTTCAGCAGGACAAAAATGGCAACGCTTTATCACCAAAAATGAATTAGGTTGACATCCCCTTTGTATTTGGTAGCGAATCTGAGTAACAAGGTTACAAATTTGTCCAAAGAAGGGTACGGAGAGCACGGGTGGCTGACCTAGGGAAGTTTTGTCATTTCAAATATCCAAAGTGATGCATTTTATGGCCAGGTGTAATTAATATTAATGATGATAAAAAGCTGGAAATGCAGGTTGTGGTGGCTGGTGATTTTTCTAAGCAGTGGGGTGTAAACATTAGGGACGAGGTTTTCTTTGAGAGTGAGTGAAGAGAACAAGCCAAATTGATACAAGGAGGGCTCATGGTGGTCCTTTCCCGAGAACATTTTGATACAAGCATTGGTAATGTATCGGTTTCACCTATGTGATGAATAATAGGCCGTTTTTATCAATCACTGTCTGGGAGGAAGGAAGGAGCTCCCTAACAAGTATCACTGGAGTGGGAAGGATGTGGCGCAGCAGGCAGCTGCATATACGATAAGAGGAGATCTTGGTTCTAGTCTTGGCAGTGCAATATCTGGTGATTCAGGGCAAATCACTTAACCTCTTCAGTGCTGCGCGAATTTCGCTGCAGTGCTGAAGGGTCATAAATCACATTGACTCATGACGGAAATGTTCCGTCATCAGCACCGGAGCACCGACGCTGATGACGGAACCGTTCCGTCATGAGCATGGAAGGGGTTAATCTCTCCGGGTGATAAGATGCAGCTACATAAATCTCTTGCAAGAAGAAAAAGCAAAAAGAGATAAAACTTTATGAAAAAACAGTTCCATCAAAGCAGAAGTCAAAAGTATTTTGGCTACGGAAAAATTATAAGAGAAGCAGACGAGGAACAAGCATTGGTAAATGCAGGAAAATATGCTACAGACAGTAGAAATGGAGGAAAAGAAAGTGGCACACACTGGAACCAATGTGAAGCCTGGAAAGAGTGGAGGCGGGAATTAAGCCCCATTTAAGTTTATATTAAAAAGACTAGATTACTAAAGCGCAGCGCAAGCAAAACCTAAAAAGGAGGGAAATATGGCATGCTTTAAAGCTATTTTTGATAAAGAATTTGGTGAAAAAGCAATAAGGTTTAGAAACAAGTTCTGAAGGTGTAGTCTTGAAATACTTAAAACCCTGATAGGGTTGAGATTTCAGGTTAAAACCCAAAAGACTGATCTATATCTTGCAGAGTTAAATATTTTCAACTGTTACAACAGGCACATTACCTCTTTGCTTTGTTAGGACAAGTCAGTGATGCACTGGATTGCACACAGATCTCACCAGCAAGTGTGTTAATCACCTTAGGTATTTTGCTGCTGTTACTGTGTGGAAGTTAAGATGCTGTGTACATAAGGATCTCTACAGCAGATGCCTTAAACCTATTAAATGTTTTAGATTGCAGTCTGTGTGTGACCAATTAAGTAGTTCAAAACAGAATTACTATCACATTTGTCCTTGTTACGTACTAGACCAGCTCTCTGTCAGTGAAGCCCACTTCACCCCACTCTGGGCGAATCCCACAAACCACTCTACTAGTCCACTTTAACCCAGACACCGATCAGTACACTGTTCTAAAAGTTCGACTCAAGGTTAGGACAAACCACTGCACTGCTATTGCAGTGAGTGCACCTGAAGCCATCCTGCCACAGCACTGGTTTGGCTGGGCACCGTAAAACATCCAAATGACGCTATTACTTAGTATTACCAGCGCATCGTGGCTCACTCACTTCTACGGACTACACACTGCTCTCGTAAAGGACCTCACTCCATCCAGTGCTGGAACCAACACATTGCTCTGCCCAGGCTCCTGAAACTAGCTGGTGTTCACAGCATTTTATTGCTCTGCAAATGCATCTCAATCCATTAAACATAGGGACAAGTGCACAGCTCGACAAATGCTTCTCATCCACTTTAGAACAGAGACCACCCTACTGCCCTGCCACAGTACGTCTGCACCACCTGTTCTGGGAACACTTTACTGCTCAGTGAACGCACGGTAACACATTTGCAGGTAGATGCATAAAGCATTTTTGCGAGCGCAAACGGTGTAAATCGCCAAATTCGGCCATTTGCGCCCGCAAAAACGGCATTTTAGCTGCATCAAGGGTTCATGCAATCGCAATTTAAGAATTCACAAATAATTGCGAGTTTTCAAATTGCGATTGCATTTAAGGAATCGCAATTTGCGATTCCTTAAATGCAATGTATGAACCATTCCAAGATTGTGAATTCGCAATCTGGGGTCGCTATTTACCGCGAATTCAAACTAGGTGGTAAATAGCAAAAACTTAGAAATATGCACTTTAGTGCATTTTTCTAAGTTGTATATTACACACACACATGTCCTTGGGACATGTGTGTGCGCAACACCAGTGAACATTATCATTTCAGGGGTGCAACAGGGTATCCTTTGGACACCCTGGCACCCTTGAAATTGAGGCACATTTGTGATTCGCTAATTGCTAATCGCAAATAAGGAATGACTCCCCATTCATTCCTATGTGCCTTTAGGCCCATAGGAATGAATGGGAAAGCCATTCCTTATTTGCGATTCGCAATTAGCGAATCGCAAATAGGAAATCAGTAGGAATCGCAAATAATATTGCGATTCCTACATACATCCCGTTTTGCGAGTCTTTAATAGCGAATCCTTAAAATTCGCTATTAAGGACTCGCAAAACATAACTTTGATGCATCTGGGGGTTAGTGCACCTCACCACAAGTTGGAACCTAAATGCTCCTGTCTAACTTCACATCAACGCATCCATCAAAAATTAGGACCACCATATTCAGACAATACACTTCAACCCTTCAAGGGCTGTGGGTATCGACACCGCTCTGCCATTACAGAATGCATTGCTTTACAAATGCACACCGACTTATGCAGAGCTGGGCACCCAGGACAGTTTTTATCCTTTGCAGGCCTGGGATAATTTTACAAATCAATCCTTCATTCCATTTGTACCATAGCGCAAAAAAGCAGCCCACCAAAACAGAAGAAAGCTTTTCAAAAATTAAAAACACCATCTGCTTGCCGGCATCAGGCACTGACCAGCACCAAGCATTGTCCTTTGCCGCCTTGAGAGACATCCTGTGGCTGAATACACATTGTTTGATCGAGCAAATGATATCAGATCACAACTCCGCTAGTGTACAACAATATATAATCCTCTGCAAAAGACTTTCCTTCACTGAGCCTCATTTTGATTCACCATGAAATCTAAGACCACCTTGAAGAAATTCAGTTTGGGATGTATACCACAGAAAAACCTAACCTGCGGTGTAGCATAGGCGTGCAATAATTTGTTTACAATATGAAAGTGACATGCTTTACAGGGCGGTTCCTGTACCATTCACATGCTGAATGTCCTGATAGCTCAGCTCCTGCTTCGACTTGGAGAAGCAAGCTAGACCTTAGTTTCTGCCAGTGCTTAATTTGTAAAAATGTAAGTACCCGGGCCCCTCTCGGAAGGCCACTGCAGCCTGCACCACCCATACCCTTCCAGCGCTGCCAATGACAGTACCAACATAACACCTAACCATCACACTTCTACAAGTGTGACAATTCAGACTATTTCAGGCAACAAAAACTATAAGAATGGCATGCGAGTGTGGTATTATTCATTTTCAATGTATAGTGACTTAATAAACACTTTTGTTCAGCTCAATTAAACTAAAAAGACAGCGCCACCATGTGGTGGACTGTCACTAGAGCCGGTGCTGACAATTAAGTGTGGGTGCCAAGCACAGGAAACCACAGACACAAATTAAGCAGTAGTCTCTGCTCTCCCTTTCATTTTCTTGGTTTGTCTCTGTCTAATGAATAGCTCCCATGTTGGAGCCGATGTGTTCCCTATGTGCACCCGGCGCAGGAATAAACAAGGGATGTAAATGGGACACAGAGAAGAGCCATTTAAATTTGCTAAACCTGGAGACTATTTCAGCCGCCGCGACAGCGCGCAGGAGAAGGTTCAAAAGCCTTCCTCAGCGCGCTGCTGCCACAGTGGTGCATTGAAAGTAATTGTGAAGGTGTATGAAAATAAAAGGACATTTAAGAGGCCAGTCTCATTATTGTGTTAAAAGCTTAATTGTTTAACTTCTTCAAAAGTGCATTTACTTTGAGACAAACCTTTCTCTGCAAAGTTTTGCGGAATTAAGAGTTAATATACAAGGGTCAGTTAAACACACAAAAATATTTCAAAATTTTTTTCCTTACTGGCACCACAATGCCAAAGTTGCTAAAGTTGTCTGTGTTTACAGTCTGGATTTAAAGCAAAGCAGTTAGTGCATGTGTATTTTCATGTTTTTTTGGAAAATACACCTAGAAGAAGGTGCTGTGAAAGGGCTTCTAGGAGTTACATTCCTATAATCATTGAGTTACAAGGAACCTTCTATGAGGCACTGGGTTAATAAAAGAGCAAAAAACAAAAAAAGATAACTAGACAAATGCAGCAGAGCCCCTCCAAGAGTGATGTGACTAACTATTGGGTATCAGGTGTCTGCATGTTTTTTGGGTGATTTCGAAATGTATTTACCTAATGTGTTTTATCACTTTTCAGTCACTACCATAGATATTAACAAAGGGGGTTTACGATGAGGTTGTGGCACTTGGAATGGAGATTTTTGTGTAGAGGTTTAAATCTGAACTAATGTATTTTAGCCTCATGTGAGTGTATGAAACATGTAAATATACCTGGTCCATTCTGCTGAACTATGTGTGGCCATTAGTCCAATACACGACATGTGCTGACACACAGGACAAGTGTAAGGACAATATTATTAGACTGTGGTGCTTTGGAAGGGCGTCCTCCTATCTTAGGGATTCTCCAACCACACTCAGTACCCATAAAGGGGAGCTGTATGAAGGCGATTCCAGCATGAATTACTTCAGAAAGGATGTATGACGTTACAACGCATGCTATTACAATGCATGCCTTTACGATGCAAGTTTTACAACGCAAGTCGTTACAACGACTTGCGTTGGGGGCGCTGGATAGTGAATAGTTTAATTTACTATTCCAAATCCAGTCCCCGTGGATAGTAGGGAAGGTGTTGGATAGTAAATTAAAACTATTCCCTATCCTAGAGTGCCCCCCAGCTCAAGTCGTTGTAAAGATTGCGTTGTAATGGTTGCGTCGTAATGGTAGTGCGTTGTAACAGTTGCGTTGTAAAGGATGTTTCCCCTTCAGAAAGGGTGTGAAGCTGAACTCCTTAGACTACATAGTAATAAATAAATATATTACTAAATACACTTCCATACAAATAAATACATAACTATGAGCAAATGTCTGTATGTTCTTGAAATGCACAATCTTGCCTTCATTTAGAAATGACATCGGCAATGTGTGTTTTACAAAGTGCGAAATATTTAATTATGCTTAAGTAATTACCATTGAAAGCCGTTTTTTGACTGAAATCACATTTAGGAGAAATTCTATGGTCATTCTAAGGTAAACCAATGATTTATGCTTCTGGTGACTATTATGAACATGATTCCTAATAGTATTAAAGGCACAGAGGTTAGTATGATTTCCTGTTCAGAAATTTGCTATTGACAACCCATTCTGTTTCGAATGTCCTGCTTGTGATTGCTTTCAGCTCCAGTTTCTACAACCACCGTCTGATATTTGTCAGATGGGGCTGCCACAGCATTCTGTTCTTTTGTTCTGGGTGTTTTAGGCCCAAAGCTTTGCTCCGGCGAAAGTGGAGAAAAGATGGCTCGTTGCCTTTAGAGGAGACTGCAGCTCATTGGTTGGTGAGGCTGAGTAGTGGTCTGCAGAGGAAGAGTGACATTCATTTTCAGGTTCTCCCATACAGTATGTTTGGTGGAAAATAACTTTTTGTATTCATGCAGGTGAATAAAGAAAATAAAGTACATAACACTCGCTTTAGTGTCTTTAATAACATCATGAGTGTTCTTAAGGACAGTTTGCATAAACTGCATTGTAGTGCTTTAACGCAGAGCTCACACTAACGTTGTAGCTAGTGAACACAAATCAAATTACATTGTGTCCCCTCTGTGTGTTGGTATTTTGCAAACTGACGTACCGCTCTATAATCATCCTTTTCTTCCCTCTTGTCTAGGCTACCAATTTTGGCCAGTTTGAAAATGAGGAGGATTCAAGTTGGGGCATGAGAGGTACAGCAGCACAATGATTTATAAAATGTATATAGTGACTTGGAACAGTACCCCACATATGTTGGGGTGAATGACTAACTGCAGTAGACTATACAACATATGGCTGAATTTAAACATTTATTAAATATGCACTAATCAGCCTTTCTTACATTAACTCGATACGTGTGTCACCTCTTCAGCGGGCCGCTCTAGGGAGAAAATGTTAATTCCACTGTGTGTAAAAAAATGGTTGTGCCCTGCATTCAGTTCTCCTTTGTCCAACCTACATTTTCGTGTCCTGCAGTCACAGAGCAATCGACTTAGGAATTCATGATGAGTTGTCTGTTTATTTGTGTGGTAATAGCACACTCGGTAAATACCGATACCACACAACATAGAAAGGAAAAGTGTAATCTGCACAGAAATACAAAATGTGATAGCACTAATTGTGCACTGTCTCAGGGGTATGTTCTAGCTTTCCCACCTCCTGCCATCTCTACACAGAACAAGCACCACATTAATACAGTTCTGCCTCCAAAACCTGCATTTTTATGGCTCATGCTCACATAGCCAAGTGCTATGCTGGAATAGCTTGGTAGGTGCTAAGGAGCACATCTGGAGCTCCGAGCGTGTCTTACACCACTCTCTATATGTGTTTCTCCCTCTGTCCCTATCTGTGATGAAGATCCAAGAGAGGGGCGGCATAGAGGTGTGTGGGTCATGTTAAACAAGCATTGGCATAGCCAAGAGGTCTCGCCTTTGGGGCCTTAATAGTGCTTAGCCATGCAGCACATTATCAGACTACCACATGCAGCACAAAAACTAAAATAATGAAAAAAAGTCTGGTAATCAACTACCTTCCAGAAAAAGCCTGGAGCACGTAATAAGCTCGTGGCACACTCAAAAATAATCAAATTTACAGTAATTAAATTAATAAACTGACTGGAGAGGCCACAAAAAATATATTTAAAAACCCATAATTTAGACAAGCACCTTCGTTTTATTTGCTCCCTGCAGCTGAGTCACATAACCTGTAACACATGTGTAGGCCAGGACTCCAGGGAGTCAAGGTACAACAGGAGATGTGAAGGAAAAGAAGGAACGATAGGAAGGACAAGATGGTGTAGCATTTTTCAGGTCATTACAAAGAAGGACAGAAAGAAATAAAAAAGGAGAAACGTATTAACAGAAAGACAATAAAGGGCAACGACAATCTGGAGAAGGTGTCTGACATGTAAGAAAGAAAAATAGAGGGGACATGTGTAGAATAGGACTACAGAAAGGTTAAGTAGGGAAAAGTAATAATGGTTAAGGAAGAAAGTGGTAAGAGAGTTGAGGAAAAATTAAGAGGTGGAAGAAAAGAGTGGTGAGGCTTATCAAGAGGGGTAAAATACCAAAAAGGGAAAGGAAAATATATACTTGAGAAATAAAGGAGAGTCTAAGAGGAAAAGCTTAAGGAGTGTGGGCAGAAATAATGTATCTAATTATTAAACGATTAGAAGATGAGGATTGAGAGAGAAGCTTCACTGAATGCTTGTCTCCTCGCCCTGCCCTTATCCGCTGTTGGCTCCACTGCTAGTCCAAAACACAGAGGAGTGCTTTAAATGGAGTTTTTCTCCATTTAAAGCACTGATGATAAGTAAATAAGTTGCCAGACCCTCACAGTACCCCTAAAAACAACTGTGCTGGGCTTCTTTTTTCCACCTACGGCACAGCAGAGCTACCCCGATTCTGTTTATTTAGCATGTTTTTTAATTCACCCTAATAATTCTCCTACTTCTGCTCACAAAAAGTGTATCTGTTGTATGGCCTAGGAACATGACCAGCTGTGATGTGCAAAGCCCTTCATGGTTGCGATAGATCCCTAACCATCTATTAGAATCCCAAGGCAAAGATGATGCCCCATATCTAGAGGTGAGGAGTGACATTTCTAGAATACAACTTCAAATAATCCACAAACAAAGGTAGAATAAAACCCTGCAGAAAACATGTCCAGACACACCCTCCTTCCAGCCTACGCCTGATCAGTGGCCAAAGAGTATCTGAGCTCCTTAACAGAACAGTCAATCCCTGAGGACTGGTCACTCAATCATCCTTATTAGCACTCACTCATTCGAGAAACAGAACGAAAGACTGCATGTGACCAGCTGTGCAGAAAAGGATACTGCAAAAGAGACAGGTCAATGAAACCAGGAAATGCCCTTGAGTTAGAAGAGGAAGAACTGGAATCCTTCAAACAAAACAGAGAGGTCTGGGATCATGGCTGAAGTGCTACTCACAAACTATCAACAAGTTATGGATATTATATATAAGAACAACTGAGGTGGGACTACAGTAGAAAGATCGCTCAGACAAAAAGCAAGGTTCATGTAGTGAGCTTGCATAGTACAAGACACCACAAGCATGTATCACGCTTGTCAATACTCCAGCAAAGCGCAATGCTCTTGAACCCTACAAGTGCTTGACACACCAGACACTATGTGGACGCGCCAGGTAGGCAGTCTCCAAGCTCTCATGGTCGATTAAACTGTGTGGTAATCAGTAAAGAGAATGAGTGCATGTTTAGATATAAGCTCCAGTCGTGGACAGACCCTGTGATGATAATGGTAATTTAAGACTTATAAAGGGTAGGAGAAGGTGATCACAATAATAGACAACTATTACAATACAAAGAGTGATGAAGCCCTCAAGCAATATACAATCTATTCATGTGTATAACTTATGAAAGTGTTGATGCAAAAGTATTGCAGAACACCAAATCTGAACAAGGGTTATTATTGTCCAAGAAACTCATTCTAAAAGGGCTGCAGAAATTGTAGGTAGGATACAAGACATCTTGTTTGTATGTTTGTATGTATGTATGCATGTATGTATTGGTATTTACTACATCAAGCTGCAGTTCCACTAGTCATTACTAAGTGTCCCTCACGAGTCAAATGCAAAAGCATTGAAACCCTTTCATGAAGCTGCAGTTCCACTAGTCGTTACTAGGAGTCCCTCATGAGTCAAATGCAAAAGCATTTGACTTGAGGGACACCTAGCGACGACTAGTTGAACTGCAGCTTGCATCATCACATTAAAATATAATGAAATTCAACAAGGCACCAATATATTTCAAACATTAAGGTCACCCCGCCTCCTGGACGTGCAGTTTGTCAGAGAGTCCAATTATACACATTATTTCCTTGTCAGTAGTTGAAGTGATAGAATTAGAATATCTTCTGTTTGGCAATACAGCAGCAGACAGAAACCGAAACATACCTTCAATTACAGTTGCCGAAGCCCCCACACTTGCAACGGTGCATCACAAGCTCTCTCAGTCTATCCACTCCCTTTAAAAATATTATTTCCTTCTGGTTGGTAAATGGAGAGAAGGGGGCTGGGGCTGGGATGTTGTTTTTGTTGTTCTGGAAAACCCGTGCTTTTTCAGCGCATTGAGCGACGAGTTAACTTTAACTCTAGATCGCAGAGTTCAGACGGACCCTGTCTGTGAGTAAGTATACAGTGCGCTTAGGGGGACCCTGGAGCTTGGATGCCCCCCACACTGCGGGGGGTGCGGGGGCCTTTGTTACGCCCCTGCCTACATCGACTGCATTTGTACAGCAAAGACACAAGTTCACCCTCGTCGCATGACTCCTGTAACCCAGGCGGAGATTGAAGCTGCGCCTGTACAACTTCCTCCTGTTCTACATTTGCAGCTTCCAGCTTGCCAGGGTGTGCTTAAGCCTCTCGAAACACTGCGATCATTGCAGCGCTCCAGCTCTTCCACCAGCTGATTCTTGGGAAGGAAGAGGAGCGAGGATTAATAGATGCAGGCTCCGTGTCAGTGCTGACATGATTACATCATGCAAAAAACAAGAACAATGGAGAAAGGAGGAACAAATACTACGCTCTTTAAAAATAGGAGACTACTAATTCACCCATTTTATGCCAAATGTGCATTATGAAATTAATCAAACATTCTGTACTTCATCACTCATACACGGGGATATGATTACACATTTTTATTTTTTTGTAATCAGCATAAATTATTTTTCTCTTATTTCTTATTTTCTTTTTTTTCTCTTACAAAACAAGAAGTGTTTAGCCAACGCTTAATACATCATACAACACTATATACATATCTATATACACACCTATGTACAACAGAAAGTAACACAAACAATTTTGACAAAAATGAAAAACAAAACAAAAAAACTAAATAGTTTTTCACCCCAAAGAACAAATGTAGCAACAGCTAAGTGCCCTCCTATTAACTCTAGGGGGTGCACTAGGAGGTAGTCCGACACCACTGGTTCAGTGCACAGATTTGCAGAACCTAAATCCAAAAGTGTGTCACAAGGCATTAATCTCCAAAATTAATTTTCATATAAAGACTCCTCCGTATGAAAACTGTCGACGCAGTCGCGTTTCGGCCTTCCAATAGGTCTGGCCTCTTCAGGACAGGGCGATAAACAACCTAAAAATACATATAATACAATATAAACGTCTAGATTTGGAGATCCGATCATACACTATGTGCCTTCAAGCCCACCAAACCCGATCCGTCTCCTGCACCCATTGTGCTCAGGGAATTAAACAAAAAGCGTGGTGTGTTCAGAACGAAACAAAAACACAGCAGATCAAGAAAAGAAAAAATGTGACATTCCGAGGTTCCACCCTAAGTCAAGACCGGCTCTCACAGTAAAGCAAAAATAAAATAACCAGGTAACCCAATCACCAGTTCTACATGCTTGTAGAAAGACACAGACCACACACAAGGTGAAAGGAAACACCCAAAAATAAATAAAGCAATTCATTGCTACATCAATGGCATGCAGAATCATATATACCCATGTAGTCCGGGTCCCGTCACTTACAAGCAAGCTCAATCCGGCAGCGGCAGGAGAACAATCATTTAGGGTACAATCACTATTTCTGAGGGACAAAGTAAACAGGCTCGGGAGTACTAGCACAGGCACCTAATAGTCCTTATCTAACCCCCCCTTTGACTAGAGTTTCCATATGCATACACATGAACCCTGCTCGGAGTCTCCTACCTTATGACTCCCTGGCAGGGGTGCGTCTTCATTCACATCCAAATTAGTCTCTTCTACAAGCTGTCAACTTTCCAAGGATCACTACAAACAAATAGTATAAGAACGCGCCATAAGTGCCAGTCTCGTATGGCCACCGTGGGAAATCAAGGTTACACCACATCTAGGCTGGAAATTAAAGCGTATCACCGCGACATGATTACATCAAGCTTAAAAAAAGCAATGGTGAAAGAAACGGGACAGCCTCGTCATGACGCTAATGACGTCATCACACATGACGAGCGGCCTCCATCTTAAATTGGGGAAATATACACTAAAAATACACCTACGATAGCCAGGCCGGCAGAGGGAGAAGAGGCCATCACACGCTATAACAGTGTGATGGCCAAACAAAATGTTCTCTTAGTGAAATCGCCTGGGAGGGAGCTAAGCACAAAAGGGAGGGACATTTAAACAAATGCACCAATAACGAGCCAGCATTTCTAAATGACTCAGACAACAACCAATGGCAATCAGTGTGTGTGCCTCAAGCCATAGAAGAGAAACAAAAGGTCTTGTAGACAGCGCAAGTGCTGTCGAGGTTCGACCTAGAAACTTAAACATGGGGCACAATTCATTTGGAATATACATCCAAAACAGGAGGACTGTTAATAATGTAGAGCAAATTATTGTTTACAAATGTGTCTATTTTTAGACAAGACAATGAACTTTATTACAGCTCATAATCCTTTTTTATTTGCAAGGATAAGGCTTTAAAAAGCTTAGTTGTTAAACAGCAGCACAGGTTTAACACTGTTTCAGCCCGATAAAGCACGGCATTAAAAAGTGGAAACAAAGGTTCCTCATCTCTTAAAATGCTGCTGTGTCAGGTGGTTTTGCATTGGAACAGCTTTCATTCATGATGGGCAATTTTGCTTCAGCCCTGAAGTGAATTTGCTCTAACTGACTGGTAAAAACTGGATTTATACATCTCAATCAGTTTAAATTATGTTGGTGCAGTGCTCATCTGTACAAATATATGTCCTACATCAGTGCAAAATATACCTAGTGCCATTTCCATGGTATATCCCCAGCATTTGCATTTTATTGTGGAAAGCAAACATAAATGTTTAACCAACAGCTCTTTCTCTCCATATTTGTTGAGAGACAAGTTTATCTTGTGACATAACTCTCAGCACAGGATGGGTAGCATCTTTTACTAAAGGTCTGGTTTCCAAACAACAGGTTAAAAAAATTGAAATTTGCTTCTGTAGGTTGACTCTTACAGATGGAGAAAACGTGCGGCTTTTGTAGAATTCTCAGGGAGTTTCCATTAATACTCCTGGAGATCTGTAATAGTCATCCATTTTTAGTAGTACTCACGCGCATAACATTTATTCATGCGGAGCTTATTTTTGGTGGCATGGTCTTCTACAACAAGGCGTCAATTTCCCTCTCTTCAAACAAATCATCAACAGACCTGAAGATCCTCGCAAGCTGCTGTCCATATTCCAACCTACCCTACCTCAGCACTATCATGGAAAAGACCTTAAGTACTCCAAGAATATATGCTTCAGAACCACCTCCTTTATGATTAGACACAGGTTTCGCTGATATAAGAGACGCTATCCTTCTTCTTGTAGATGAAGACATAAAAACTGTCTTACTATTCTATGACCTTTTGAGAACCTATGATACAGTGGACATGGACCCATCCTGAAAATGGAGATGACCTGGGCATTCGAGTCTGAAACTGACGTAACCTGGTTCCAATCCTTCCTTGCCAATCACACTTAAAAAAATAAGGTTTACTGATGTGGAATCTTCTTTACGACAGCAGATCCCAAGGATCACCTTCCTCTTGATTACTGTACAATATCTATGCACACTTGTTAGTGCATCTCCTTTAGCAATACTACATGAATTTGCAAATCTACTCCAATTTCATTTCATTTCATTTATAAAGTTTTATATAGCGCAAACAAGATCCCGAAAGATATCAGAGCCCTTTACAATATGATGGGAGGAAGAACATAAATGCAATATCAACATCCAGTAGAGGGAGAGAGAGAGAGAGAGAGAGAGAAAATTTGTTTTTTTACTGGAATGGTTGCAGAATGCGGGATAATTGCGTCCAGCAGGGTAATACAATAAGCAGGTGTACACGGGCAACAAGGGGGGTCACAGAGTGCATTAAAGAAGAGCCATTACAAATGGAGGTACCCTGATAGTGGGAACAATGACAACGAGCAGGTGAGCCTATCTCTCTTAGGGTAAGATTTTGTTCATTAGGAATCGTTTAGCTTCCTATTTGAAAGCCTTCGCTGAAGAGATTCTGCGTACTTCCGGTGGAAGACAGTACCATATGTTTGGGGCTATGTCCAGTGAGTGGCTACTGGAGCTGGCCCAGTGGGGAAGGGCTGGGATGTTACAGTGCCCATAACTATTGGAGAAACGAGTGAAACTGGACAAGGTTTGTCTGGAAGGAAAAAAAACACCAGTGTTCATGCATCGCCTGGAAGACTCTGAGGTGATCTGGCACTCCCAGGAGGGGACTATGGACTAGCCCTGCGAAATCCTGCGGAGGCGGACAGGGAGAATCAGGGACTCCTGTGTGGGCTGGAAACTACAACGCAGGGGCCCAATCTGTTCATTACCAACTCCCCCTCCCCTCCCCCCAAGAGGACTTCAGTGCATGGCAGGGTGGCAGAAAAATAATCACGCTGCTGTGACATTGACCAGCTGCTGGAGGGAGTGGAGAGTGAAAGCACCACGGATAACATCAACATCCATTTCAAGCTGGAGAAAAACTTAAAGAATCTGGCTGGAATTACTATATGGTTGCATCACATCTTCAGTTGGGTGAAAGAGAGATTCCTTTGCATGACAAGAGCCATAATACTGGTGATTGGCAATACTGTTTCAGAACCCTGGTCCTTCATGTATCTCTCTTCCTTGGAAAAACACCAAAGCAACTCACCAAATGTAAGGAAAATGTAGGTCATTTTGATCTCAAGTCTCTTTCAAGCCCTAAATCAAGGGAATCGTTGGTATATGCCTCTCTCATTCATATAAAGCTTCTTCTTCCATTTCTCCAAATCAAAATCTAAATGCTCTTCTCTAGCTGCAGATGGGTGCTCTGCACTGTTCATAAGGTCTACTAAGGATTCAAAGTCATTTGGGGCAGATTTATGTTGGACTTGCGCCACGTTTACGCCGCCGTTGCGTCACACAACGGCGGCGTAAACGTGGCGCATCCCTGTGACCCATTTACAACGTGACGCATCTAGGCAGATGCGTCACGTTGTAAAGCCCTGCGCCACATGTGGGCGTTCCGGGGCAGGTGCGCCTCGCAAAAGTGCCTGCGTGAAATCTACAAGATTTCACGCTGGCACTTATAGGCCAATGCTGCGTCAAAACCCTGCGCCTGCTTGAAGCAGGCGTAAGGCTTGACGCAGCATTGGACAGATAGGGGCCCCCAGAGCATTGCTGGAGCTGCGTCGCGCTTGCGACGCAACTCCAGCAATGTGTCACCTTTACGGCACAGATGCGTCACGCATCTGTGCCGTTTTTGCCCCATGGTGCGCCGCATTGTAAATGCGGCGCACCATGGGTGGCGGAGCTGCGGCGCACAATAACTGGCGCATCCCGGGGGATGCAACAGTTATTGTAAATCTGCCCCCAGGTTTATAGCCCTACACAAGTACACAAACAGGAGCTCTTATCTCACAACTGCACACCTCCTTGCCCTATGATCCTACAAACAGATTTAGCATGGAGGCAGACCCTAGCGTGTCCATGGCCCCTGCGTGTATAACGCTCTGAACCCTACTAGAAGCAGGGTTCAGAAATCCAGTGAAAACGGAATGGCTGCAATTTGATCCCGCCCAAAGAATAGTGGACACGTTTCCTCACTGTCTGATCCGACTATCACAGCCCTTTCAAGCATCCAAAGGGGATGCCTTCTTTCTCAGGACCTCGGTGGTCTGAGGTAGCTGCTGGGAGCCATGCAATACTTTATAATCTTTCAAATAAATAAATGCAGAGAATAACGCAAATGTGCATAATCGCAATGCTTTTTTCAATGGAAGAACCTCCTTTCCTATAATCCCGTTAAATTGGGGCCGCTGACTCCCCATTCCCAGCATGGAAATGCAGGTACTCCTGCCCTTAACAGGCGTACATTTCCAAGCATTTCAAGGGTGGAGGACAACCTGCTATAGTAGTGTCTGCAAACCCGCAACTACTGTAACCACAAATTTGCAAGTGTAAATTCCCCACTCCTGATTATGCGAAGCGAGATTGTGATTTCTGGAAATTCAATTATTTGCACATCAGATGTGCAAAAAAGTGTGCAAGTACCTTTGTGAACCGGCCCTGTAGAATTAGAGGCAAGGGTGGGTCCCTACTCGAGAACCTGATGTTCTGCATGTAATTGTGAAACAGAGCAATTGTCTAGAAGGCTGCTTTCTGCAGTAATCGTGTATGGCTATTGCCTTGTTTCATTCTTCAGCAGCAGCACACAGGCATTTAGATGCAACGAGGTTACAAACTAGAATATGTGTCTTTAAAGTGTATGACAGCTTCTTCCTTGTAGAAGAGGCAAGGGACTGCTGCTTATCCTTTCCAACCCTACTAATGTGGTTAAATCTACACCACTTTCTAAACATGTTTTTCGGGCAGCAGATGTTTCAGCTAACTGCCTCTAAAGATCTTAACATGAGTTAAACATAATAAACAAAAGTCCATTAAGGACTTTAGGGACAATAGGTGATTCTACCGTGGCTTATGTTAGAGTGTGAGGCTTGCCGCTAATTCCAGTTAAACCAGACCACCTCCAGGCCTAACAGGACTCGTCTTGGCTGAGGGATTTTCGTTATAGCATTAAAGAACTCCTGAGTCCCTGGATGTAGAAGTCGCTTCACACTGAGCTGACAATGCCTCCTTGTCTGTTGGTTGAAATAATGCATTTCTGCATTGAGTTATAAAAGATTGCATTGTGGCATATGGGTTTCTGGGTGCTAGGTTACACATGTTCCGTCAACAAAACAGAGAACATTATTTATTTATTTATTTTTGTTTTATTTTTGGGATTTATAGAGCGCATGGCTGCCCGAAAGCGTCCCAGCGCTAACTGAATCCACTATGAACTCCAGAGGTGGGTCAGGCGGAGAGAAGAAGAGGTCAGGGGAACAGCCATGTCTTCAAGGATTTGCAAAATGACAGGAGATTAGGTTGAGCCCGAAGGTCCGGTGGAAGAGAATTCCATATCTTGGACGCCTGAAATGAGAACTGCCGACCTCCAAAGCGTGTTCTCTTGATCTTGGGTATTTTGGTCAGATGGGCGTTGGTTGAACGTAGGGACCTGTTAGTCGTATAGGGAGTCACAAGATCTTTCAGGACCGGAGGGGCTTTTCCATGCAGGATTTTGTGAGTTAGGCACATGGCCTTGAATTGCACCCTTTGCTCCACCGGGAGCCAATGGAGTTCTTTGAGTGCGGGTTTGGCAGAGCAGCGTTTTTTTGTGCCTGTGAGGATTCGGGCGGCTGCGTTTTGTACCACCTGTAGCCTAGAGATGACTTTTTTTGGGGAACCAAGATACAAGGCGTTGCCGTAGTCAAGTCTAGACAGTATGAGACCCTGTATGAGTAGTTTTCTTGACTGGAATGGGAGTAGTGGGAGGATCTTACGGATGGAGCGAAGCAGGCCAAAGCATGTGCCTGCGGTTTTCCTGGCCTGCGTATTGAGGGTAAGTTTGTCATCCAGCCAAATCCCCAGGCTTTTATGCTGGTTAATTCAGAATAAGAACTGATACACCATCAGATGTAAATACCCACTTCTGATATAGTATTGGAGTTAACTAGAAACGTGTATGCTGTAGTTCGTTGAATATCCAAAAATCCACGTGGCGCAAAATGCATTAATAAGAGCCCAATAGTAACTGGTTAATAGGAGCACGAGCCACTTGTTACAGTTCCTTGTCGTATCCAGTGTTTTTTATCTCTATGTATTGCCTGTCGGGAGGGCTGTTTATTTATTTATTTGTTTTCTTGTCTGTTTAGTTTAGCATAAAAGCTCAATATCGGCCCGAAACAATAATTGACCACACAGCAATTCGACATATCAGAAAATTGAAGTCATAACTAACCAATGCTGCTTTAGAAACATGATCAAGGGCCAAAAGTATAAATGTAAAGTATTGCTTTCAGCAAGGTATGATAATACGCAAAGAATGTCCCAAACAGACCATTGCTCAATTTGAGGCAGTGGTTTCCGGTGCTCAGCACCAACACTTAATTGTCTACTACGGCACTTATGACTGCCACATGGTGGCGGTGTTTATTTAAATTAGAGATGAACACAACAGTTATTTGTTAATTCAATGACTAATACCTTCTGCCCAATCCATTCTTTTAGCATCGGGCCTGGAATAGTCTGGATTGTCACACTTGAAGGGTGTGATGGTTAGTTGTTGTGTTGGTTCTGTCAGTGGCAGCGCTGGCTGGAGCAATGGGTGGTGCAAGCTGCAGTGGCCTCCTGGCGACAGCCCAGGCAATTATTTTCTTACAAATTAAGCACAGACACATTACGGGAGTGTGATGAAAACTTCAGTAACAAGACCCTTAAAGGATTGATGGAGTATTTGAGCTTTTAGTTCACCGCCCGAAAAAGGTCGGTATGTTTGGTAATCCCTCACCACCTCACCTTCTGAAAAATATATACTCACAAGACCCAAATTGAATGAATGACCTTGAAAACAAGTACATCTAAAAGCACACTCCGAAATTCACCGGTAAGTACTGGAGACTTTGGGGGCTGTGGGGAGATGTGATCATACACTGTTGCAGGATTAGGGATGCTGCCTTGATGGAATGGTACATGAGCATCGGAATTGCCAGCTGGTAAGCAGTTGGTTAATTCAGAAAAGTTAATATCAATACTAGGACCACTGTGTGTACTAGGACCACTGTGTGCAAGTCACTTAGTTTAATGTGTCAACACAATAATATCTGCAACAAAGTGAATAATTTGCTGACCTAGTAATAGCCTCAACATGATGTTTCAGTGTCAGCAGTGAGACCAAGATAAACCCTACATATCTTAATTGGGAAGCCTAGGAAGACAGCCTAGATAGACAGTCTAAATGAGCATCCCTCTTTTATGGGACCGGTCATCAAGCCAAGACTGAACATGCAAATAAGAACTGCATCCTTAAATATGTATAAATCCTGTCACAGAAAAACTGAAATAATGCAGCCCTGGACAAACAGTTCTCAATAACCACCAGGCAGTACATCAGTCGCTGGATGCCACCAATAGATTTCAAGCATGGCAAGGAATGCATGGCTTCAGTGTATTCCTATGTTAAGATACCCAGATACCAGGACCAGCGGTGACTTAATAAGTAAATTGAAGAACATGTGTAAGAAATTGAATTATTAATTGAGGTGGATGGTAGTCCCCCACAAGTAATAGGGTCGCCAACTTGTAAGGCCCAGACAAAGGTTTCAATAATTTAAACCTGAGCACCACCCCTGATAGCTAGGACACAAAGCAGGCAGATTTAACAAAAACGTGAAAAGCATTTACAAGCACCAAAACAATTAAAATCACAACACAATAAAACTCCCATTTTATTTTATAAAATTTGGAGACAATTTGGGTTTAAATCTTTTTATTCATATATTTTACTTGATAGTCGTTGGTTATGCGAAACATCCTGTATACGACAGGCACATAACAATATAACCCCCGCCCAACTCTCCCCCCACCCCCCTCCTCCCTCTCCCTTCCCACCTCGCCCTCCCCTCCTTCCCGGATCCTCCCTGGATCCCACCCAAGCCCAATTCCAAACTCAGTCTTTAACCCCGGGTAAGCCTGGTGCGTGTCCAGTAGAGCATATCTGGGATACCTCAGATGCATTAACCAGTAGTGTGAGATTGGATGGTTTGGCGTGGAGGTGTTGTGAGTTGTTAAAGGTGCAAGTACTTAGGGCAAATGAGTACCCAGAATTCCACGCTGAGCAAGGAGAGGACTGGATGGCAGAGATCTGCAAAAGCATAAATGTCTCCTTGAAGTGAAAGGGATATTCACTCCATCCCCAGTATGTACCATAGTCTGTGTAGCCACCCCTGCTGGGTCGGGATCCAATCTGTGCCCCAGTGGGATAGTATATTTTGCCTGGTCACACCCAGGGCTAAGCCCATCTGTCGACCTCTGCGCGATTAGAGAGAGAATGTGAGCTCGTTAGGGGGGCCCAAAATGATGTACGCTGGGAAGCGTGGTATCTGTGTGTCAAAATGCTTATCTATAGCATCAAGGACCTGTCCCCAATAGGATATAAGGATGGGGTAATCACATAGTAAGTGCTTCAATGTGCCCACCGACCCACAGTTTCTCCAGCAATCAGGTTTGCAGGTCGGATTACCTCTATGCAATCTAAGGGATGTGAGGTACGAATATTTGATGATCTTGGTCGCCGTTTCAATGCTAGAGAAAGTTCATGCAGTATGGCGTGCCCGGTAAAATATATCACCCCATTCCTTCTGTGAGAGTTTACGCCCTAATTCTGGCTCTCATCACCTCTGTCCCGCCGACTTGACTGCCGTCTCGGGGGGGCATAGGAGGTTATAAAGCTCAGTGATGAGGCGTGTGCCACTTGATTTGGTGAGCAGCCATTTTTCGTAGGGAGTAAAGGGTGTTTGGGCTCCACCTCGCATCGAGGCGTGAATGACCCGATGTCGAACCTGTTGAAAGGGGTAGAGTTCCGTCTCCTACAGAGCAAGGTCAGAGCGAAGATCCTTAAAGGTTAGAGGACCTTCTGCATTGAAAAGGTGCCCGATTGATCTGTACCCCTCCCGATCCCAATGATGAAACGCCGTGAGATCAAGGCCCGGTGTGAAATCCAGGTTATTATTTATGGGTGTGAGGAGTGATGGGAAGGAGTTGAGACCGCATCATACAGAATTTGAGTCCCAAGCTTTCAACGTGGCTCGCATGACCGATGATTTATATAACCTATGGGTTGCTGTGTTCTTTGAAGGAAAGGGATCTTCCACAGTGATTGACCTGCGATGGCTTTATCCATGAAAAGCCAATGCTTCTCCGATTCACTACAGGACCATTCCAGCAGAGTCCGAAGCTGTGTGGGGTGATAATAACCTCCTATATTGGGAATTCCGAGACCATCCTCCCTAGGGGGGTTGAAGCTGAGTTCCCTATTAATCCTGGGCCTCTTGTCTGCCCAGAAAAAGGTGAGAAATTCCAGCTGGAGTGATTAGAGAATACCGGGCTGAGGCTCCAGAGGGAGTGCCTGGAAGACGTACAGAATCTTCAGCAGCATGTTTGTTTTGAGCGCCAACATGCTGCCCAGCCAAGAGAGGCCAAATGTCCTCCAGCATCATAATTCATGTTGGGTCTGGGAGAGGCTGTTGTTGTAGTTAAGAGAGGCAGTGGCCCACGTCGAAGCTGCCAACCTAATACCTAGGTATGGGATCAATTCTGTTTGAGCAGGAATGCCTGAGAGCCTCCTTAGTCGAGGGTTAAATGAAAACCCCAAGGGTTTGTGACTTAGAAATGTTGACCTTAAAACCTGAAGCAGCTGCGACGTTCTTGAGCTTGGCGAAAAAAGAAGGCAGGGAAGTACGGGGTTTCTAGAGTTGTGACAATATCATCCGCATACAAGCTAACGGTATGCTTTTTCCCCACCAAATCAAACCCCTGCTATCAATGTGTTCTCCCACACCATTTGTGCCATGGGCGCCATGTAAAAAGCGAATGATTCAGAAAAGGGGGTGGTGATGAACAGAGTGTCTGAATTAAGCAGACCACTCTTACCCAGTCCAAAGATCAGGGCTTGATCCATCACCGTTATTTAGCTCACTGCCCCATCCCAGCTCAGAACCTGTAGTCTGGTCTGCCCTGTTCCCGTGATGCACTGGGCCAGGGACAGACTAATTTGCATACAGCCAGGTTCTGAAACTGGGATGGTGCAATGAGCTAAAAAACGGTGTTGGATCTAGCCCTGATCTCTTGACTGGGTGAGAGTACTCTGCTTAATTCAGAGACTCTGTCCATCACCACCCCTTGTTGTAAATAATTTTGTCCACCCTAAGCGTGGAAGGGTATACTCAGATGTGAGTCCCTTGCTCATTGCACCATCAGGATTCAAGCAAGCCGGGCCGAAGATGCCTGAAATGGCAGAAACCGGTCCCCGGAAGCTTGTTTCCTTCCCAGTGTAAGAATTGGCTTTTGTAGTCTGGTCTGCCCTGTTCCCATGATGCACTGGGCCAGGGACAGACTAATTTGCATACAGCCAGGTTCTGAAACTGGGATGGTGCAATGAGCTAAAAAACGGTGTTGGATCTAGCCCTGATCTCTTGACTGGGTGAGAGTACTCTGCTTAATTCAGAGACTCTGTCCATCACCACCCCTTGTTGTAAATAATTTTGTCCACCCTAAGCGTGGAAGGGTATACTCAGATGTGAGTCCCTTGCTCATTGCACCATCAGGATTCAAGCAAGCCGGGCCGAAGATGCCTGAAATGGCAGAAACCGGTCCCCGGAAGCTTGTTTCCTTCCCAGTGTAAGAATTGGCTTTTGTAGTCTGGTCTGCCCTGTTCCCATGATGCACTGGGCCAGGGACAGACTAATTTGCATACAGCCAGGTTCTGAAACTGGGATGGTGCAATGAGCTAAAAAACGGTGTTGGATCTAGCCCTGATCTCTTGACTGGGTGAGAGTACTCTGCTTAATTCAGAGACTCTGTCCATCACCACCCCTTGTTGTAAATATGTAAAAAGTGAATAGCAGGGGGGAGAGCTGGCACCATGTCTCGTGCCTCAGGCAATCGGGAAGTGGGCGGAGGAGTGGCCATTGACCCTTACTGCGGCTGTGGGATGGCTATAGCTGCTGAAGACCCATTTACGGAAATGATCTCCGATTCCAAACTTTGCAAGAGAGGTTGCCAGGTACGGCCAGTGCACCCGGTCAAAAGCCTTTTCAGTGTCGACCGACACCACCGCTCGCTCCATCCTCTGATGGTGGGCTTGATCTCCGTGTATTGTTGCCACATTGTTGAGTGCTCAAAGAGCTGGACTGGTCCATGTCCACCAGTCCCAGCATAATCGGTCCTAGTCCAGCTGCAAGAGTTTAAGCTGGGCTGTAGCCTATATCACCCCCTCGATGCGGATTTGGCTCTCGGGGCTAGACGCCTATTCCCGAGTTAATTTGGAGAGGGTTATCCCTTATAGGTAGATCAGTGTTGCCTGCTCTGGGAGGCATTAGACTGCATATAGCTCAGCATAAAAGTCCCGAAACGCACAGGCTATGTCTGCGTCATTTGAGCGCTCGGTGCCGGACGCATCCAATATAGTATGGACGCTAGCCACCTGTCGTTGATCCCTTAACTTATTAGCAAGAAGGCGTCTGCATCTATCCCCCCAAAATAGAATGAGTGTTGCAGGCGTAAGGCCACATATTCTGCTCTGTCTAGGTCGAGGCCGGCGAGTTGTGAGCGCATTGCCTCCAATTGCCACCACACCCAAGGAGCACCCATCCGCTTGTAAATGCGCTCCATCTCTTGTACCTGTTTATTAAGGTTCTGTCTTCTCCCTGTGGAGTTTGTTATCCACTGAGGACGTTTCAATAAGTTACCCTCTCGCGACCAGCTTGACTGTTTCCCATAAGGTGGTAATGGAGGTGTCAGGGGTATCATAAAGGGTCAGGAATTCCGCTAGTGTCTGAGTAAGCCATTGTACCACAGCCGGGCGGTGTAAGAATGTATCGCGCAATCGCCAAGAATAAGGTGGTCTACTTGCTGGGGAGTTTGCTAGAGTGAGAATTAATGCTGCATGGTCTGAAAGCGAGTGGGGTTCACTGTCCGAAGAAGATGCGAGAGGGAGCAAGGACTGGGACCCTCAGAACTTAAGTAGTCAATTCTAGCATATGATTTGTGTGCATGTAAATAGAATGTGTAATCTGTGGTGTGGGGGTGCAACGTACGCCAAATGTGTAGCAGTCCCACCTCATGTGACCATTCCTGTCCTCTCCGCGATAGAGCCCCAGTCTGCCCCTGCCGTTGGGCGGAACGGTCTAGCTGATTGTCGACCATGTTTATGTCTCCCCCCATCAGAAGTTGCCTATCTGGTGAGTTTGTTAGTTCCATCACTGCTTGTCGTAGGAATGCCTCTTGCCCTTCTTTGGGTGGAGCCTATGGTAAAAGTGGTAGCATTGCTAGTAACCGAGATAGATAAGAACCTCCCTTTGATTTCAGCTTATTTTATGCCCACTTTCCCTCCCAAAGTGTGAGAAAGGAGTCTTGGTTGTATAGGAAGAAAAATATTGATAGTGGAAGGCCCTTGAGAGGAGCATATGTGTGTCCCTTGCAAGTAGGTGGGTTCCTGCAGTAAGCATATAAGGGTGCCCGATTGCTCTAAGTAGGATAGGATGGCCCTTCTTTTAATTGGATTGTTCAAACCCTTTGCATTTTCAGTAAGGATTTTGATGTCTGCTGCCATATGGGTCTGGACAAAGACAAGGAGCTGAGTGAAGCGCTGCTATAACACTGGGAGATCCTATTCCCATGAACCCCAAGCTTATCAGAAGTACTTACTTCAGTGTAGGGTGTTACCCGGGTGTGAAACCAAGGCGGAGAACAAGAACAAACAAATACAACTAGTAACCAAGAGTTAGTCATCTTGTGTTTGTTTGAAGCCCGGGGTGGCATGCTCCTAGGAAAATTGAGAGGGGGTACCAGTGTCCATCATCACCCCGCTCCTGCTCAGGCCCAGCCCCTTTCGCTCCGTTGAGGAGACCGGCATGATAGACCAGTGATTTGTGTGCCGGCTTCCCCTGCGCATTAAAATAGCAAGGGTCCAGGGGGGTCCCCGGCCAGTGACGACAGGACCGCCCCGTCTTTCTTTGGCCATAGTGTCCGGATCGAGGCGCAGCCTGTCAGCTGTAATTTGATCAGTGTCCAGCAGTGACCACTTCTGTGGTTTCCATTCACCCTAGATTTTGATATCAGTTAGGTTTTAGGCCTCTGAACTGAAATGCAGGATTGTCTCTGGCAGCACGGAGTATGCGCTCTTTAAGCTGGAAGTCATGAATGCACATTAAGATATCAGCCGGTGGGGCTGGTGCCGCCTGCCGGGACCCCACTCTGTGCGTGCAATCTAATTTAATTCAAAAGTCTGGGTGCTCCCCTAGGAGTGCACAAAAAAGTTTGACCACCACTACTTCTATGTCTGTGTCCTCTGCCCCAATCGCTATGCCTCGGATCTATATGTTGTTGCGCCGGGAACGGTTTTCCAAATCCTCTGTGTGGGCTTGAACATCCTGTTGGAGGCCCTCGATCTCCCCATCACTGCCATTCTCATGGTTCTCTAGGGTGTTGATCATGTCTCCCAGTGAGTATAGGTCTCGGCGAACCTCTCTCAAGTCGGCCTACAGCTCTCTCTTTATAGAGGAGAGATCCTTTTGCAGAGAAGAGAATAGCGATTCGAGAAAGATTCAACTGATCGGACCTCCGTCCCTTCCGCCCCCTCTGTGTCCCTCTGGGTGGCAGGGCCTTCGGCCAGCTAGCTGGGTGTTTTGAGGAGCATCTCTTTGACCATTCTGACTTTTCTTCCTTTACCGGTGCCCATTTCAGGCTTCATGCTCTTCGAAGTTCTAGGCGGTTCACCAGGGGTAGGCTCGAGGGTCCACTCTGGGAACAGAATTGCCCCAAGGCCTCTCCAGAGCTCAAGGGCATGGACAGGTTAGGCATCGCCAGCTATTAGTAGGTGGGCCTCCAGACCGGCTGCTATTGTCAGCCCGCTCCAAGGGGGCCAATGAGTGCCCTCTCCTGTGTGGAGTGTAGCGAAGGCCCAGCCCCAAGTGCACCGCTGTTTTTTGGTTGTCTTCCCGTGGCCCTCAGCCTACCTATCGACCTGGGACTCTGGATGCCCTCCCATGGGCACGCTGTTGTCACAGAAGGAGGGGCCCCGGCGGTCCAAACTAGGGATCTCAAGGCCTCCCCGGCTGCGCTGAGTCCGGCCCACGTGGTTGCTGCTGAGGGGGGTGGGAACGGCGGGTCAGCCCAGGCCCCTCTCTCTTGAGTGTGCTGCTAGGTGGATGTCCCGCTTCACTCTCCATGTGCAGGCCGGGGCCCCCCCCATGACTCCCTAGCCGCTCCTCACCTCTCCAGTGTGTTGCTGTCTTCAGAAAGGTGTGGGGACCTGTAGGGAGGCTCCAGTCAGGGGCCCCAGCCAGCTGAGCCGGGCCTCCCTCTGGCCAATCGTCAGGCCACAGCGTGAGGCCACCACCACCGCCCCCCGCCATTCCCCGCTACAGGGCATGGCAGGAGGGCTGCTATCACTCCCCACACCTTGTATGCTGCTGCTCCACTTTCGGCCGGCCCCACTCAGTGCTTACAATGCTGGGCGGGGGCCGTTTGGAATGCTGCACTCTCCGCCCGACCTCATCTAGGTGGCGTCACACACCGGCAGGTCGTGTCTTTCCAACGTCTGGCCGCCATGTCTGCACGGCATATTCCAGCGGGCCCGGTGGTCTCGCTCTCCCAGCTCCGATCATCGAGGGGGCCGGGCAACCCCCAACCTCTTCAGCGCTCAGAAGGAGATGAGGTGGGGAATGCTGACTTGGATAGCTCCCGCTTAGAACAGGCTGTAGCTATGGCCTGCCCGGGTCAAGAGCGGAAAGACAAGAAAGCACGTCTCTCTTGGTTGCCACCTTGGCAACGCCCCCTGGAGAAAATTTAAAAAGTAACTGACACCAAATGACAAAATATGTTGAACCAGCGATATGAATGTATTAACATTTAAGGCAAAAAGCACCAAGAAAACAGTGAAGCACCATTCAGTCATCACTGTTCCCGGTTCACCAAGACCTAGGTGCGATTTTAAGCCAACTACAATGGAGAATGGGTCGGGCCGATCAAACAGGTTCATCCCATTGAAAGATTTTACCTTCTGATGTCTGAGTCTCTGAAATTGAAGACAAAATCCTCCATGGGAGCAATGCAGCAGGATGTATCCTGCAAAGTCCCTTTGAATTCAAATAGATGTTAAGCAAGGTCCCGCTGGTTTTAGCAAGAGAAGCTCCAAGCGGGAAAAATACAATTTTGCACTGAGGGATGTTCTTTCATCAGCTGGCTACTTTTGGCACCTTTGCCTTGTCAAGATTTCTGCCTTGGAAATTAAGGCCTAATTTAGATGTTGGCTTTCCGCCCGTTTCTCCGTCAAGGAGGTGGTGAAAAGTCCTCCGTCGCCCTGACAGAGGTGCCACCAGCCAAACTGAGAAATGATCGCTAAGCAGTCATAATTTATTAAAGCATTGATAGGAACCACTGTGATGGCGGTTCCTGTCAATGCTTTTTGATGTTGGCTTCTTCCATATGATGGAGCCTTGGACTGAACTGGTTTCTTTTTACATTCTCAAAAAAAAATCCTGAAGCGGAATTTTCACTCTGAAATAAAAAAGAACATGCTCCCCACACTGGTGAGTATTTAGCAGGTTCCACTGCCCCTTACTACCAGGGTTTTTCTTGCAGTAACAGGCAGAGAACTAACCTCTAACTCTGCCCATCAAAATTAGATGGATGGACTTAGAGGTCAGCCTCTAATGGCCCTTACGCCGCAGGGCTGTTGGAGGAGTTTAATCATGGCTGAGGAAGAGTAGTCTCCACCGTGATTAAACCTATGCTCCTCCCACATCTAAATTGAGTGAGCTGACCTATATCTTGGCAGTATGTATACTATTTCGACATTTTGACAGAGTTTAAATACCGCCAAGATATAAATCAGGCCCTTAGTCTCTTTTTGGAGCTCTTACTTCTTCAGCAGGAAAGGCAGCATCCTGCATCTGAGAAAGTTGCCCAGAAGTCAGATAGACTTCCTGCAAGGTCCTTCTGAACCAGATTTTAAGGTGGCAAAAAGCTCTGAGTGGGGTCTACCTGATTTTTAGCCACAACCTGGTTGCACCTTGTACGCATTGACTCGTGTGTGAAGTCCTATTTTGCAGAGATTACAGCATAAGCTCTTCCGGACACCTCTAAGTCTCCCAGGAACTCGAGGACAGAACTTATGAGTCAACACTAACTCTTCCAGTGACTCCCAGTCAGGTCTAGTCCTCTCCCACTTGTAACGGATCACTGATCAATCAAGAAAAATGCCTTTTGCTGTGTTTGATATCCATGTTGCTACACAGGAGGTCAGACAGCTAACGCTTGAAGTCCAATTCTTTTCCTTGTTGCAGGAACAGGTCCAGAGTGGCTAATGAGCTATGGATGTAGGTTGCACTAGTCAGTGGGAGGGGTGACTTCAGGACACACCCTAAATGATGGGAAAATAGCTCCCAGGGCCAGCCCTTCTCACTTCTGTAGCACATCCTGTTTTCCTTACCCCAAACTATCCCACTGTGCACTATTGTGAAGTGAATCCAACATGGCAAAATCTTTCTTCCCCTGAAGGGAGCTTGTGTGCCCGGCAGGACTTTGTTTAATTAAATGAGAAGGCTCTGTCTCCTCAGCAAAACAAACTTGGTTCGGAAACTTGTTCCTCTTCCCACTAGTCTGGTGCCACATCGGCTACAGACGACCTACAGAAAAAAAGGTTTCTCTTCCCCAGGCCTCCTTTTACACTCAACTTTGAATGGCAGGCCTCACCATGATCTCTATAAAGTTAATGAAGTCCCTGAACCCTCCCAGCTGTCCTTCCTAGGATGATATTTGCTGTATACTTTACGGCCAGGCCAAAGCTATTGTTCCTGCCCTGGTAGCATTTTTAATGCCTCATTTAGGGAAAACCTAAAGGGAAAATTAATGCTGATTAGCCCACTGGAGGCTCATGCAGGTAAAATGCAACCTTTTAAAAGTCACTTTTTCTAAATATTTATAAACAGTCCGACTTCACCACTGAATTGTGGTTTATAGCTTTTGCAAAACCAAAGACAGCAGGGTTATGATTTCATTCTGAACTGTTGTTTTTTCTCACAGAATAACTAAAGTCATCACAGTAAAAATAGCGTCTGGTGGCCAGTCATTGTAAGTACATGCCAATTTTAAATTCTAGAATATACCTTTTTTTAAAGTAGGCACTCTGCCTTGTGGCTACAAGGCCTACTTATGGGTGACTTAATTAATATTTAAAAGTAGAGTTGTTTCCTGTTAAAAAGGGCTATTTGCCTGCAGGTTGAAAACATACACAGGATGTCCTGTTGTCTATTATGGTGCCCTTTTCGTAGGGCTCCTGCAGTCAATGATTTGCAGGTGCAGCATGTGCCAAACGTAACCTTTAGACTGGCTTGCACCACACATAACTTAGATCACATCTCTGCAGCTTGGTGTTCATTGCACTGGCTATCTGTTAAGCAGCCTATTGACTTCATAGTGATGTGCATAGTCCACACTTTTTGGCTCAGCATCTCTTTCTGTGCCTCACAGTGGTTTCCTTGTGTGCTTCTCAGGCTTCCTAGGTCAGAAAGCAACTGCCTCCTACAGACTCCACCTACGGTTTAGAGATGCGACTCATCAAAGACCTGCTGCTGCTCTGCCTATCTCGGTCAATGTGTTTCTTTTTCAGTTACTTCAATCTATGATACCTGTCAATGTATATGTGTTAATAAATACTCTTAAAAATAAAATAAAATATAACATGAGTGCACCATATTAGAACACTTGTCTAGCAACGTTTCTAATGTGCAGTGTACTAAAGACTACACATCAGCCCTGCATACCTGAACAGCCTCATACACTTCTACACACTTCCCAGGCACCACTGGATTGTCTTTTGGCAAGCATATCCCACATCCACAAAGCCACAACCGGAGGCCGCACCTACTCTTATCTCTCCTTCAAAGCATGGAACAACCTCCCTCACCACATCAGAGCCTTCTCCCACTTCTCGAATTTAGCAAGAAGCTAAAAACTTGGTTCAATGACTAACCTCCAAGCCACAGATGCCTGCCCACCTGCTAAGTGCCTGGATACCATCACGGATGATTAGCGAGTTATACAGGTACTCATAGCATAACAGATACTGCCGACAAATAACTAGAAAAAACTATTTTCAATTAAATGTAAATGAATCCAAGCTTTAGAAATCTGGTGTTTGATTGAGGGGGTGAAACCTCTTCTCAAACAACAACCACAATCCTTGTCAGGATGGACCTCAAAAGTCAATAAATGAGCCTGTGCTTAAGTTTCTGGTAGCTTGGCACAAATGCAGTCAGGCTTAACTTAGAGGTACTGTGTTAAGTATTTATGCATAACACAAACTATAATAAAGTAAGAACATAACACATGAAAAATCCCACAAAATAGAGTAAAATGTAATAAATTATTTGAGACCAAAAAGACAAAATCCTATCAGTAAAACTAGAGTTATGAATTAAGTTTTTAGAAAAAACTGCACATAAAAGATCAATGTGCCAACCGTGGACCTCTAGTCGCGCAAGACTAAAGCAAATTGAAGGTTATGGCTAAACGTAATGGAGCACAGTTCGGATGCACGAGTTGGATTGGGACCAGTCTCTGCTTACTTTCAAACTTAGAACAATTTAGAAAGAAAAATGTCTAAGACAATAAGGTTCAGCAGGGTTAGGCAGCCGAAGGTGTCTGGGGAGGAGGTATCGTTGTCGGGGAGCCGCTGGACAAAGCCGCAGTGAAGAATTCTACGTTTGGAATTAGTTTTGCTTTTTAGAAATTTGAAAATGTCCGGTGAGAGAAAGCTTGCAGGCTGTAGCCGACAACGGCTCCACATGGCCAGATACCCTTTCTGTGAGGAGCCTCTGAACAGGTTTCGCTGCTGCTGCGGAGATTATAGTGGGACCTACCACCAAGTCAGGCCGACCAGCAATGCACCATGGGTGGATCAGAGAGCAAGTAGGTCCCAGTCTCCTCTCGATTCTCAGCACTTTTTGGCTGAAAATTTTCAAAGTCCCAAGTTTTGGATTTAGGCTGCTTGGGCACCTTTAGCACCGCTTCCAAGGGTCCAGGACTTGGGTGGGCACCACTTGGAGGGCAGGGTTCTCTTCAGGCAGGGTCCAGGGGCAGGATTCAAGTTGTTGGAGCTTTTTGTATCCCTGTAGCTCAGAACAGTAGGCCAGCCAACTTGCCCTTTGGAGTCATTATAGTAGTCCTGGGGTCAAGCAGCAAGGTAGTCCTCCAGCAGTAGGGCAGTCCGCTGAGGGTTCAAGGCAGGTTTCCACCCGCAGGGCAGTCTTCTGAAGTACAAAGCAAGCCTGCTGAATGTCCTCCACAGGTCCAGGAGTGAACTGAAGAGTGGGTCTGAGGGTCCTATTTTTATACCTGATGCTAGCTTTGAAGTGGAAGAAACGTCTGGAGTCCCATCCTCCCCCACAGATAGTTTTGGAATTTCTTTACTCCTGCCATGGTCCCAGGAGGGCTGGGGTAACTTAAGGCTAGTGTGAAGAAGTGCTTTGTGAGTGTGCTGAGGCAGCTTCTGTGAAATATAAGTGGGGCTGTGCAGATCTCTTCCACTCCCATCCATGTGCCAGTACCTAATCCCCCTTTGTATCACTGTCTGGGAGGAATACACAATGGCTTACTGTCATACTAATCAACGTCATGTGACCCAGCATATGGGTGCAAGCATCACACGGTTAGGAAAAGTAAAGTACAACTTTCTAAAAGTGGCATTTTCAGAATTTTGACTTAAAATCCGATGTTACCATTAAAGAGTATTTTACATTACAATTCTTTAGACACCAAACAGACATTTATGCTTGTCCCCAAAGAAAGGTTTTCACTTACTAAATGTAATTAGGTAACCCTATGTTATTCTACGGGAGACGTAAACCCCACAGTAGTGAAAAATGAGTTTAGGAGTTTTTCACTACAAGGACTTGTAAAACTTAAAAGTGCATGTCCAACTTTTTAAATACAGTGCACCCTGCTCTATGGGAAGGTAAGACCTAACTAAGGGGTGACTTATTTAAATTAACAAGTAGTTTTAGGCCTGGGAAAGGGTTTATTGTGCCCGGTGGATTTGGCAGTTTAAAACTGCACTCTGACCTCGCCTTGCAGGGTTCTGGAGCTGGGACCTGATTGGGATCTCGAAGGTTGTGGATGTCTGGGAAGGGACACAGATAAAATCCTTTCAAAGCTTGCAGGGAGAACATGACTTACATAAATCTCAGTATTTCCGGTACCTGCAGTTACAGCATGCACTCCTCTCCCATCGGATCTCCCTTTTCAGCATGCCCAAATTTAGCCCGCTTGAGGTAAAAATCCTTATTGGACCACTGGGGAGAGGGGAAATATCCTTGATTGGCAACCCACTGGTGATTAACTCCCCTGACTTGATGCAGGACCTGAGGGCATGCTGTGAGGGCTGGATGGGTCCCCTGGATGACAATGACTTCCATGATGCCTGTCTGGCTCCCACTCGTTATCCCCGCCATTTGCGCCTGATCCAACTCATCTACCTCCACCTCACTTATTACATTTATTTATTTATTTTGTAGTTTATAGAGCGCACAGCTACCCCCTAAGGGGTGTCCCGGCGCTAGAACCAGAGCCTCGAGGGCAAAAGAAGGGAAGGGCAAAAAAATGGAAATCAGAGTCCGGAGAACAGCCATGTTTTTAACCTGGCACGGAAAATGGGTTCAGAAGGACAGAACCTTAGATCGATAGGGAGACGGTTCCACAGTTTAGCAGCGATAACGCTGAACCCTCTGCCGCCCATTCTGGCGCGTCGGAAGCGGGGAGAGACCAGAAGGCGTAGGTTGTTAGATCTCAAGGATCTAATGGAGTGAGTTATGGACACTCGCTTTTTCAGATAGTTGGGCCCAAGGTCGTTGATAGCTCGGAAAGCGAGGGTGAGGATCTTAAACTGAATGCGGCTAGCAATGGGGAGCCAGTGGAGCTCCTTACGATAAGCGGTGACTGACTGGCGGTAGGGGATGTTTCCGATCAGTCTGGCCGCCGCGTTCTGAACGATCTGGAGACGATCGATCAGATACTGAGGAGCACTAGCGTATAAGCTGTTAGCGTAGTCCAGGTGGGACGTTATGAGAGCCTGGGTGACTGTTCGGCGGGCGTCCAATGGGAGGTAGGGAAGTATCTTCCTGATCATTCGTAGCTTCATGAAGCAGGCAGAGGTGACCTTGTTGACTTGGGATTTGCATGAGAGAGAGTCGTCAAACTGATAGCCAAGGTTGCGGGCTGCATGGACAGGGGAGGGAGCGGGGTCAAGTGCAGTGGGCCACCACCGTGAGGAGGGGATAGGGTTTTTCTGGTTAAAAAACAGCACCTCTGTCTTATCCGCATTGAGTCTTAGATGATTGTTAGTCATCCAGACGCGGATGCCGTCGAGACATTGGCGGAAGTTGGCAAATATGGAGTCCGAGTGGTCGCTGAAGGAGAATATAAGCTGAGTATCGTCAGCATAAGAGACCACCCTGACTCCACAGGATTCCACCACGGCGGCCAGGGGAGCGAGGTAGACGTTGAAAAACAGAGGGCTGAGGGCAGAACCCTGCGGCACGCCACACAGCAGGGGCTTATCCTCTGATTTAAAAGGCCTGAGCAGCACCCTCTGACTTCTTCCAGTGAGGAAGGATTCAATCCAGGCAAGAGCGGTGCCACCGATGCCGACCAGCTTGAGACAGTCTAGGAGGATAGAGTGAGAGACCGTATCAAAGGCGGCGGATAGGTCGAGGAGGACAAGCATGGCCTCCTCGCCCCTATCCACACATTCACGGATGGTCTCAGCCACCTCCAGAAGAGCCGTCTCCGTGCTGAAACCCGCACGAAATCCGGATTGGGAGTCGTGCAGCAGGGAGTTGTTCTCCAAAAACTCCGTTAGTTGTAGTTGCACGGCTTTTTCCAGGATTTTAGCGGGTTTGGGGACAAGGGAGATGGGACGGTAATTAGCAAATATGGACGGGTCGGCGTCGGGTTTTTTCAGGATAGGGACCACCATTGCTTCCTTCCATGACGTAGGGAAGAAGCCATGATGAAGGGAGGCATTCCAAATGGAGAGAAAGGAGTCGGCCAATAAGGGAGCTAACTCACCCATGAGTTTGGCAGGGATAGGGTCGGAGGGGGCACCAGATCTGCATAGAGTGAATAGCCTGAGTGCGGTCTCCAGAGTCAGATTGTTGAAGGACTGTAGAGAGGCGGGTCTAGGGGGTCTAGTGTTGGGGGACTGGGGGGGCAAATGTTGCAGGCTGGAAAGCTGCCTGAACCTAAATGTTTTCGTTGTCCTAACACCAGTGGACACTTCTTTCACATAGTATGGAGTTGCCCGTTGATCGTGCATTATTGGAAAAGAATACTCGCAACACCTTCTGGGATCTTGGAGAGGCCGACAGATTCCTTGCTGCACATTACACTCCTGGGCATGCTTGAGAAGGTGGTGGGGTCACAGTGGCTGCATTTTGGTGGGGATAGGAATGGTGATCACCAAAAGGGATGTTGCTAAACACTGATACTCTGCAAATCACCCATCCCTCTCCCAATGGTGCTCTGTTATGGACTGTGCGAAACACGAGGAACCGATTTATTTGGCGAGGGATGCCCCTGGAAACATGGGAAAATATGGGGGAAATGGTTTTTATACGACAGTCTATGTTAAGCTGTCTGGACACATACAATATATAATGCATATGTATACAACCTTTTGTACTGAGACTATCTTATGTATATTGTTTTCTTTGCATCTTCAAAAATAATAACATTTGATATAAAATAAAAATGTATACAGGCTGCAATGGCAGGCCTGAGACATATGTTACAAGACAACTTAAAGGGGTGGCACAATAAGTGCTGAAGGCCCACTATTAGCATTTAATGTACAAGCACTGGGTATATTTGTATCACTTTACTAGGGACTTATCAGTAAATTAAATGTGCGAAAAGGTGTAGGACGATTTGACCATGTTTTAAGGAGTGAGCACAAGCACTTTAGCAATGGTTAGCAGTGCTAACGTGCACAGAGTCCTAAAGCCAACAAAGACAGATTTCAGCAAGCATCACAGGAATAGGCAAAAAGTATGAGGAAACCCTCCCTAGGGCTGACAGGTCTAACACCAAGGAACTAATATATCTGAAGTGTATATTTTGCATTAATAATGTGTTTTTTTCAATTCTGCAGAAATGTTATACTTTTTCAGGAAAATATTTGTAAGAGAAGAGCCTAATAAATCCGTGGAAAGTATGTCTCACTTTAATTCCAAGAATACTCAAACTCCATCAAACTGCATTCACTGTATCTATTTGCTTTCAACTTCCCTGAATCAAGGAATGGCATTTTTTACCACAGCAGCATCTGCACCAACATTTCAATTATAGACCCTCACAGCTTATAGCATATGACATAGTTCATAAAGTATTTGCACAGTTTTCAGTTCAGTTACCGACGCCATCCAGTTTGCAACCACTAATAAATGCCTCTGAGGAGAGATGCAGAACTTAGGTTCTAAAGCAACTATGATTGCGAATGCATTTTCAACATGTTGGATTGGGTAAGAGCTTGTGCATTTCCATGTGTGTTGCAAAGATCTCTGACTACCTGCGGGCTTTAATCCTAGCAGGGCTGACTATGCTTTTCATCTTTTGAAGGCTGATAATATGACTACAATTGACTTGGGTAAAAGCAACACCAGCTAACTACAGGAACATTAAATATGAAAAGTACTATAGTGGGTGTAATGTAAAAACACAATGTATGATCAATGTGGTTGGACATAAGTCCCAGAGGTCGCCCACGCAGGAGGACATTCCGTGCTGATATTAAAGATCACACCTAATTGTTCCTCCCACCGGCTGCCATTGTGTCAGCTGTTTTTGGTTTAATTCAGATTTGCACATCTGGTGAAACACATCCAATGCGGTGATGAATGTGGGTCTCAGACAAGTCCCTTTGGGGGAGTTACCTCTGTGCTGGTCCTCAGAGCCCGGCCAGGTACTCAGAACTCATACATCATGGCTGTCTCATTGGTCGGCCCAAGTTGGATTTTCACAGTTTCTTCTTTTCCCTTGTTTCTCCTTGCCATCTTTCGTTTACGCCTGCTGCTAACTTTGCTTCAGTGTTCTGGCCACTGAACTAGCATTTACCGTACTCTGTTTTTGGATGTTAAATGTGCTTGGACAATACGTGCCTTTTAGGGTAGAATGTATAGATGTTTGTAAGTTTGCAATGGAAAAGTACTGCTCTTTTCAAACACTATGACAAGTCACATCTGCTTGAGTTTCACACATGAAGAGCGGATTCTGACAGATAATAGACGTCTGTTGACAACTTTCTCGCATTTATTCAACAAACACAAATGCTTGTAATCCCATCTTTCGTTGGAAAATGCCTTTCCCAAGCCAAGGTGGGATGCATTAACAAGAGCCTCTGACGTAACTCCCATCTGTATGCCATAGAGTGGTATTTACTCTGCTTTATATGATAAATGTATACACTAATCTGAATCTCTCAAAGGATTAACCGAGTCTTTCAACAGACAAGCTGTTTGGACTTGCCATAATGTGATCACTGTAAAGATATTTTCCAAAAACATATTGTTGTTAAAGGAGTTTACAGACATTTTGTCTACTGACTTTCTTTTCAATAGTGTTCTCTGCTTCTTATTACCGAAATAAAATAAGCACTCACAAGGGGGCGGAGCTAGCCGGGTGCCAAGATGGCTCCAGATCTAGTGAGCTCCCAGCCACATTGTCGTTTCTGTCCGCGTACTTGAATCTTGTGACCCCAGAAGCCTGTCAGTCCCTGCAGAATGGAGGATTGAAAGCAGAGCAATAGATTTGTGAAGTTCAGGACTGGCCAGGACAGGAGATTCTACGGTGCTCACCCTTGTGGCCTTCCATTGTAGATGCACTTTGGCGCGTTGACCGGAGGAACCAACAGTGGTGACTTTGGAGAGGCATTTGGAGAGGGAGGTGGAGAAGCGTTGGATAGAGTGTGAGGTGAATGTCGAGGGTCAGGGCAGCGAGCTGTTGCGAAACCATTGCTGTGGCCTAGTGCAACATCAGTTTCTGAAGGCGTGCCTGGCTGTGGACAAGTTGGCGGAGTGATATGATCTCCGTGAGCTTGTGGGAACAGGCCCCTCGACCATTGGGACAGTAAGGACCACTGTAGATGGCCCGTTGGACACCTGAGCCCATCTATCTAACCCTGTGTGATGCCCAAGACCAAATCCATTGCTGCTCGGGCCAGAGAGAGATATGCTGACCCCTGCTGTTATGTTCGCTGTTTCTCTGGCTCCATCCCCCTTGAGTGACACATTGGGGCACTATGACAAGGAAAGAGAAGAGCAAATAGGACTTCTTCAAACTCAAGTAGTCAAGTGTTAAAAGTAGCAAGAAAGATTATGTTGTGGAGTCCATGATAACATCTCACTAACTAGAAGTAACCAAGTGCCATTATGGTCTATTAATGCCCTCCATTCTGACTTGGTGGAGAGAATCTCATCAATTGACGCTGCAGTGGAGAGAATGTAGGAGAAACTGGAAAACTTGTCAAGCAAAATGCTAGCATATTAACTGTCATGCTCCCCCCAAGGAAACATGGGAGCCAGGGAGGTGATATAAACACGTCTTTATTTCTCCGTGTTCACCTCCTAACTAACTGACCTTCTTCCTACTTCCTTCCTTCCCCACGCCCCTTCCTCTCCTGCCTGTCCTGTCGCAGACAGAGATCAGGCAGTCACGTTACGACATCTCCCCTTTTTGTATAAAGTCTTACTGTGTCTTAGATTACTTCAATGAGACGTTCTGGCCGTCGAGTTTGTCGTCTAGGTCGTTCAGATGGTTCTGGTGTCCTGGTTTGGTGGTGTGTGGGATGGTCTTGTCTCGCTGGACTGGACCGGCTGCGATCACTGCTTCTGCTTTGGCTTCCGGAGTCAGTAGAGGACTCCCAGTGATGACGGTCATGTATTTCTTGAGAGTTACACTTCTTGAAGTGTGAAATGTTCCGGGTAATTCGCTTGTGGTCACCTTGCGCGGTGATCATGGTTCCTTTCCGGCGGCTGACTTTTAAAGGATGAGCGAGGTAGCGACTGTCTGCTTTTGTCCTTCGATCACGTCGGACTATCACCCAGTCTCCTTCCTGGATATCGGCAGGCCTCGCGTGCCTGCGTTGGTCAGCGTATGTCTTCATCTTCATTTTCTTCCCATGATCAATGTCAACCAGTGTTTCATGATCAATGTTTGGAGCTCGGGACTGGCTCGCATCACCCAGGGTGGGTAGTCGAGTTCGCGGAACTCTTCCTAGCATTAGGGTGGCTGGACATTGGTCTGTAGTGCTATGAGGCGTGGTGTGGTATGCCCTCAGCACTTCATTCAGTGCTTGTTGAATGTCTCTGTGGGCCAGTTCTGCTTGCTGCACCGCTTTCTTCAGGGTCCCCATGAATCTTTCCACCATGCCATTGGCTTGAGGCCATAGTGGTGTGATCTTTTGATGCTTGAAATCAAGGTGTTTTGCGAAATCTGCGAATTCGTGGCCATTGAATGGGGGCCCGTTGTCTGACTTGACGCGTAGCGGGATGCCCCAGGCTGCGAATGTTTCGTCAAGTACTGGAATTACTGCAGTTGCCTTGGTGGATGATATGAGGTGTGCAAATGGGAAGCGGGAGTATTCGTCCATAATGACGATGATGTATTGGCTTGATTTCAGCGGTCCGAAGAAGTTCAGGGCAACTTGTTGCCATACGCCTTCAGGTAGTTCCGACATCTGTAGCGGAGCTGGGGGTTCATCACGGCTTACCAGCTGACACGAGATGCAGTCTTTGAGAGTGGCTTCTACCATCTGGTCTAGTGTTGGGAACCAGACACGCTCCCGTAGGGCCTTCTTGGTGGCGCTTATTCCTTGGTGGCCTTCATGAGCGAGGTTAATCACTCCTTGTCTCAGTTTGTGAGGAATGACAATCCTCCCCCCTCTCAAAATGAGACCTTCACTGCTGATGGAAAGTTCATCATGGATGTGTTTGAATGCCATGAGCTCCTGCGACTGCAGGCCCTGATCGTCTTTCACATGGCGCCAAGAGTTGTTGCGGATGCGTTCTGTGACGTCCTGAATAGTGGGATCCTGGACGGACGCTTTTTGAACGGCTGCGAGAGGAACGGTGGGAGGACATGCTGTGTCGATGACAAAATGTATGTATTCTTCGGCAACGGAGGGTGTCTCTTTGGTGGTGGTCTTGGGGTGTCGAGACATATAGTCTGCGGGATTTTCCGACTTCCCGGGTTTATGGACGATGGTGTAAATGTAGTCCTGAAGGCGGAGACCCCAGCGCTCGATACGTGGAGGCATCTTGGCCTTAGGGTTGCCGAAGATGGTGATGAGTGCTTGGTGGTCAGTGACGATGGTAAAGTGTTTACCATAGACAAAGAGATGGAAGTGTTCGCACACCCAAACCACTGCTAGGCTCTCCTTTTCAAGTTGTGAGTACCGAGTCTCGGTATCAGTAAGACTGCGACTGGCGTAGGCGATGATGTGGCGCTGGTCAGAGTCGTCTTGGTATTGTGCGAGAATGGCGCCAAGGCCCACCGGGCTGGCATCAACGGTAAGCTCAGTTCGTTTTTTGGCATCAAAGTAAGCCAGATTGATGGCGGAGCTGACGGCATTCTTGATCTTGTGGAAGGATCGGTTGCATGCTTCCGTCCACTTGTAGTGTAGCTCCTATTTTCCCAATAGGCTCTGCGCATTGGAATAGTACCTACAGCAGTAAAGGCCTAGGCCAGACGTTAACTAGGTCTACTACTGTCGATACTAGACTTAATTTTTGGGTTTGCCAGCTAAGCTCAGAGTTCGCTAGAAACTTTCTCGAATGTTCAAGGAAGGATTAACTTCCCTGATTAGACAAGAAGGGATTTAGTTTCTGACAACCATAGAACATGACAACTTTGCTCTCCCCTAATCAAGAGTCAATCTCGAGAGTCATGTGAGCACAAGGCAATTATTTTACTCAGTCAGTACGTGCATTCTTAGTCTCATCAGAATGTAGAGAAAAGGAAGAGACGGGCGTGTTCAATAAAAGATGTTATTTATTGATCAGTCTCTTTTCTCGTACAAGAGAAATGGATCGATATTATTGCAATACTTATAGTTAAGTAAAGTGCATACATTAGAAGCAATAGTATAAAATAATACTGTAAAAACATTGATATGGTTTCTGAGCCATATGATGTTTAAAATGATTAAAATATATTTACATACACATATACATTTGACTAAACGTACTCAACTGGTGTTTCTAAATACGCCTACCCCGTGTACCTGACCTAAGTCTAATGCGTGGGCGGGAATAGAAAGTTACAGTTTAAGTTAAGTTTGTTTTTGCCAAGTGAATAACTAAAGAATTCTCTGTGAGGGGTTATTCAGTTCTGTACCTGGAATTTAGGATGAATGAGGAATGGTATCTCTTTCTCTGCTCTCGATATTCCAGGCTGCCTGCGAGGGCTACCCGGAAGCGCCGGTGCTGGGTCTCTCGGCTTGAGATAGCAGCGCGTCTCTCAGCGCGTCAGGAAGGCGGGGCTGCTGCCAGCGGGGTCTGCTTCTGCTCTCGGCTTCGGCAAGTATGGCTGCTCCGTCTTGTCACCACGCGTGTGTTTGCATAGGGCAAGGTCGGCAATATTTATACCTTAAAGGTGCCGGGATTGACGTAAGGATGGACATAGGTACGTCAACAAAGATGTCATACGACTTGCTCGTTAGCACATTCTTTACTAAAGTTCTCTGTGAAATCAAAACAATGGCCGCACGGATTATCCAGGTTGTCATAGGTTTGATTTGTTATGAGAACGTCGTATGCCTTATCAGGGGCTGGAGGAATGTCGCTTGTCTAATTAGATCTCAAGCGTTATGACCTAATCAGATAACACGTTCCTGTGCTGTAGTGTGACTGCGTCAGATAACGGTATCTGCATCATGGGGGTTTTCTTGCCTCATGGGCTGACTGTTAGTTAACTAGCTAGGTAGTTTAACCAGAATAGGGTCAGGAATAGGGGGATCGATTCAGAACCTATAGAAATACACGACACCCACTCCACGCTAACTATGGTCATATCTACTAATCTATGCATAGTATAACATAGTACAACATACTATAGAGTATAGTGTATACCTTACCACCCCAAAATACATAAATGCATTTTGAAATTTTCAAATATACTGAAAAATTGCAGTCATATATATTGTATGCACTTAAGCTATGAATTAAATGCAAAATTAAACATGCATTGTTATGCATTATTGCTTTTTGGTATATGAGAAATACACATGAAATGGCTCTTAATATAGCTATACAGAAAGGAAGGTCGAGACCATTTCATCACATAATAAAATATTTGTGAACATACCAGCGGGCAGCTAAAGTCTATATAAAGTATCTAAAATAGAAATCTTAGTTCTCTAGGAATAGTTTCTTACTTTAAGCAGAAGATCAGTGTCCCGGGGAAAAAATATATAGAAAAATTTTTTAAGGGCTTGCTGAAAAAAGTTGCTGTCCGTGAACTGGATTGTAATTGTTCATGTGACTTTATTTTTAAAGTTGAAGGCCGAATTCAGGGAACGCCGTGTGCGAGTTTACTCAAAAGTCTCTATTTCTGTTCCGGAGAGAACATCATATCATTCAGGCTTTCGAAAAAACTGTCAACAGCTTCATGGGATAGTGCCACTAAGTCGGAAATAGGGGTAACCATGCATTCGTGCGCATGATTGTCTCCATTGACATTCTGATTTGCATTGCTGACAGAAGGTCGTACCTGTTCGATGCTGCTTTCATCTCGAACTTCACTACCCTTCAATCGTAGTGGTGAAGATTCCAGGAATGCCGTCATCAGAATTGGCAGCCTTTGAGGGCAGCACAGTGCGTGAACCTTGGTAGGAACCAACAGTGTATCTGCATCCACTGGCGCATCCGATTGTAGCGTCAGACAGGTGTCTAACACGCATTCTTCTCCGCATAGCAGACACCTTAGTACAGGTAAAACACACCTTTGCCTCATTGGTCGAAATGATAGAAACCAAGTCATGTTTAGGTCTCTAAGCCGGGAGAGTCCCAGGATTTTTGATATCCGGTCCCGGTATCCAATGGCTAGGATCGTATCTTCCATTGTCGCGAGAGTTTGATCTGTGACATGGGTTGCCATAACGGAAAATAAGGACTAGGAATAGGATTCCTGCAATTAGTCCCAGGATCAGGGGAAGTCCGCCAAAAATCGAATGGACGAAATCTGGAAAAATACCCAGTATGGCTTTGAATGGTGTTAATGCCATCGAAAATACTGTCTTAAATACCTTTGAGACCCCAGTGGTATCAGAAATATTTAAGATTTCGCTCAGGATTTCCGCGAAATGTACGGGGGAATTAGTTGATAATAATGTATGTATCTCTGCAGTCGTCCTTGCGACTTGTAGATCATACGTTTCTTTAGATGACGTGAGCCTTGTAGGCGTCTGAAGAAGCACTGTTTTCATTCTGCTTAAAGTATCTATTCGAATAGAAGTAATTTTCAAACCGGGCCATGCCCTTGCCTCCCTGTCTGGAAAGGAGCTGGGGAACAAAGATCGTCCACAGCACTTGACCTTCGCCGTCGTAGTGACGAGATAAGGAGTCCCGGGCATAAGACTACAACATCTGCGGTCTACAATAAGAATGTAACTCCCATTATAGAGTCTTTGAAAGAATGGTTCTATTTCAGTTGCAGGTGCGCCTTGCTGGTGACATGAAAGGTTGTATGAATTCCCTTCACAGGCTCCGTGCAAACTAATACCGTTACACAGAAGCGTGCCGCTTAGTGACATAGCACAATTGTTGCCACTAAGAAACACTTTCTGTCCTTTGTTACTGACACATGCATGTGAATAGGGCAGGTTCCAAGTTGTTTTAAGGTACCCCTTTCCCAATTTCTCGTACATGCCAGCCTGTATATATTTTTGGCAGTATTGAAACCTGAAGGTTGAGATTGGAATATTTATGATTCCGTGGATTATCCATTCACTGACAGGTCGTTCTGACATTGTCATTGGTAATCTTTCTAGTTTTTCAATGCTCAAGATTGTATAATCAGCACCCTTCTGCGCCATACCGATTTGTCTATCAGTAAGGTTAAAGATTTGGAATAGTGACGTTGTGTTGATTAAACGCCAAGGCACATAGCCTGAACGAAGATTTTGTAACGTCCAGCCAAGCTGTACAATGGAACGCAATTGTGACTGTCCATGTTGTAATAACAGTAAGTCTTGCGATAATATATCGATTGCTGAAGACACAATGCTGTCCAATGAAAAAATTCTGGAGGACAGAGTCATTAACCCATTGTCCACTACAGAAAGGGATTTTTCCAAATTAATACGGTCAATTTCCCGTATTCTTTCTGCTGTTTCAATTTGAGTAACCTTCCAGGCCTCATTGTATGCTGCATATACAGAGGCTGCTATGAAACGCTTTTGACGCTGTTTGCGTGGTCCCAGTATGAAATCACGCAAGTCAGCACCATCAGTAAGTAAAGTTAGGTGTTGCTTAATTTCAGGCAGTGTGGAAGTTTGTAGCCATTGAAGGCATAATTTGCCCACACTGTAGGTTGTTATTATCCCTGGGTGATGTCTTTGGGGATATCTAGGGTCTGGCCTGGTCATTTTGAAACCCTGTGTTTTATTCAGGAATCTATCTTGACAGTTATTTGTATCTGTGGGCCAGATCAACCATTGTTTCCAATCAGGATGTGTTCTGTTTTGGTTAAGTATATCGTTTATGTCTATTTCTTCATCTGTTTCAGAGCTATTGCTAAACATTGTTGGCTTTGGAATAGACAGGTTATTTAAATCTTTGATTTTGGCTAAGCCAAGACAGGTGGTTTGTTGAACAGTGTCATTTAAAAATATCATTTGTTCTGGGATCATGCAGGCTCTAAACAAAGCTTCTGAACCCTGTACTTGCCATTCTTTTGTACCCCAAACACTTTTCAAATCAACATTTTTGTCCCAATAATCAAATCCAAAAGTATTCATTTTTTCAAAGAACGAATCAGAATAAATCAATTTTGTGTTGGTTATCATGGTTTTCATCCCTGTCTTGTTTGACAATTTGTAATAAAATGTTTCAGCATTACTAGTGTTAAAACCTTGAAAGTATGAATATTTGTCATAAACGGTTCTAGAGCTCCCTTTTGGAGGTGTAGCACAATGTTCCCATTGATTATAATTTAAAACATTTCTTGGTTGTGCAGATTTATGCAAAAAACTGTTACCATAATGGTTATAGCAATACATACTATCATAATTTGTAGAACCTTGCAAATAATCATGTTTTGTAAATTTAGCAGACATTACTAAGTCAGACATCATATTGTTTATACTTTCAAAGTCCCAATCATCAGCAAATGAGTTTGGTTTTGCAAAATCACTCAAGGAGATCTTGATTTGGTGTGGATATTTCAGGATCTCGACCGGACCATAAATTTCATAGTCAGTGTTGTCCCAGGCTACCCCACCAGGTATTGGAATTGCTGTGAAGTTGGCTGAAGAAAGTTCTGAAGAAAGTTCTCGTTTCTCGACGTGTGAAGATGTGTGTGGTTTGAGGACCAAGTTGATGTTCTGACTTGCTGTGTCCATTTTAGCATATTTTCCCTCAATGAAGCGTCCCAAGGTAAATACCATGATGAGCCAAAGTATGAGGATAAATGCACCAAAACCCACCCAAAATTCAATCCATGGAGTAACCAGATATGTTTCTTTCAGTTGTTTCAAAAGTTCCTTAGCTTTGTCTTTAAAGGATTTTGATGATGGCTGTGTCTTTTGTTCGCTGAAACCTTCAGAGGAATCATCGAAGTTGATGAAGTAACCAGATGCAGTTCTGTCAATTGTTCCAATTGGTTCAGGATTTTTGTTTCTTGCATTTTCACTTGGAACTTCATTGTAGATTGGTGTGTCTCTGCTAAATGTCTTTATTTGGGTTTTCAGAGGTCTGAGTTCTATTGCATTGTTGCATAGTCCTTGTTGTTCTTCTTTAGGCGTTTCGAATGTGATGAGCCTCTTTGTTAGGACCTCTGTACTGGTAGCAAACCTTGGTGTTCTGCTACTTATTGGGAGTCCACTTGGCCTACTGTTTGTTATCGGCCACATGTTGTGGTTTTACCAGGTCGATTGATACAACTCGGTTCTCCTTTTTTCCAGCAAGTGGCGGTAGTACAACTGATCTTGTCCCGTTGACAGACAAGACAGGAACTGCTTTTCTGTAAGAAGGCCCAAATTCCTTCTTTACCGCGATCTTCTCCCTGACTAGATCCCCGACTTTTGGAATCCAGACAGGTCTTGCTGGGACAGGTGGTGAATCTTCAGTGGTCGTTGGCTGTTGTTTCAACTGTATGTTGCTCAGGTCTTTTCTTGTTTTGTTTAAGTCCTGCAAAATAGCCAAACGGTCTTTGACATCAAATGTTTTTTCTATTACCACTGAAGTCTGACTATCAAGGTCAGAGATCAACATCCTAGTTCCGAATAATAATTCGTACGGACTGAATCCCTTCAGAGAATTTCTTGGCAAGTTATTTAGACTACGTTGGACACTTATTAGATGTTTGACCCACCCAGCTCCCGAACCTAATATCCTTTCTATTATAGATTGCTTTCTGCCTTGGTTTTTTCTTTACACCGTCCCATACCCTCAGGAAGGAAGTGAGAAGATTCCCGCTGGGCTGTGCTCATTTGGCCATGTTTCCCCCCAGGCTGGTTTGCCTGAGTGAAAGAAATGGTCGAACGTAGCATGCTCTTAGCGTATATGCCATTTAGACTCGCAAATCTTGTATAATAGTCCGGACGTCAGCCGAGTGCTGGTGATCTACATTATAAGTGGAAACTAGCCTGTATATGTTAATCGCAAGCCATTCTTTTTGCTGGTAATATTATCTGCCTTGATACGACGAGGTATTAAACTGCTTCTCTCCCCACTGCGATCTCTGTTGCAGTTTGGGCAGTTTTTTACAAACATGGTGTAGTGCAGGCTCATGCCTGGCCACCAGTACCGTGATTGTAATTCTTCCAGAGAATCTTTTAATTTAAGGTGTCTGTGACCCTCGCCCATGTGTGCGTCTGCGATTAACAAGTTTCTCCTGTCCATGTTTGGAATCACTCTATCCCCCACTCCAGGGATTCGAGCAAAAGGGACGGAGTTTGCATCGATTATGTATGTATAATTGAGTGGATAGTTGATCGGTAACGCTGAGCAGTCGCCTTTTGATGACGTTTTCACCGCCAGCAATGTTTCACCGTCAATGTATTTTAATGTACGCTTTTTTCGATCTACGGGAGCCGGTTTAGTGGCTGCCGCTGCGGCTGCTTCAGCCAATGAATTCCCTACAACGTGAACGCCATCACGTTGATGACTCAGTGAGTGAGTCACGTGAGTCTTTGGTAGTTCTTTTTTCAAAAGAGCTACTTGTTCCCAGAGCAGTCTCTGCTTTATTGGTGCATCTGTGTCATCTTTGTAACCGTTCTGAATCCATGTCTGCAAATCGCTGTTATATGATTTGACGCAGTAATATGAATCTGACACTATAAGTGTCGGGAATTCGCGATCCGCATTATCTAGCGCCATTTTCAAAGCTAATATTTCAGTTTGTTGTTCTGAATTGGTTTCTACTGAGTGTGTCTTTGTTAATAGAGGTCTTAGTTTACCTCCGCGCCACACTTCTTTTGTAATCTCACATGTGGGGTTGTATGCTTGTTCTCCCCAAACGGATGGTTGAGCATGTCCGTCTGTATAGATTACACAGGCGTAATGTCGTAGAGGCAGAATGTCGATTTGCAGAGGATACGTCTTTTCATATTTTAGATTTTTCAATTCTTCTAGTTCTGGATCAAAGTAGTAGTATACTTTGTCCGTTGTGATTGAATTCACCCATTGTATCCATTCCGGATTCAATGTTGTTGTTGGTAAATTACACGGTGTTGTTAGTGCCTCGAAGGCTGATTCAGCTGTTCTGACTGTGATATGTCTACCATCAGCTATGTCTTTTTCTCTAGCTATTGCGGTTTGAACTGCTTGAACCATTTTTCCTTTGTTGCTGAATCTCTGTTCAGCTTTTTTGTACAAATGTGATTTGAATGCAATTGGTACCTTTTCTCCCTCATTAGAGGTCAGGTATGTGAATCCGCATTTCCCTGGGATGACTCGGATCACAAGGTTGCGTGTATTATCACGGGTTTCTAATTTTGTTTTAATTAGCATGTCTGTTTGTAAGGATCTCAAAATTTCTGTGTGTGCTTGAGTCCAACTGGATCTTTTAAAGTCTGGTTTAATTAGATCATAAAGGGGTTTGACCCTTTCTGCGTAATTTGTAATATATGTTCTTCCGAAATTTAGGAAGCCTAGAATTGACTGTAGGTTTTTTAGTGTTTTAGGAGCTTGGATTACGGCACATTTCTCTAGGAAATTGTCTGCCAGGCTTTTACCTTCACTTGATAACTCATATCCTAAGAATAGGACTGTCAGATGGGCAATTCTGGACTTTTTGAAGTTGAATTTGTAACCCTCTGCAGCGAAACCAAGTATTATGGTGTTCACTCTTTTCAAGTGAGTCTCCAAGTCATCATCTGTTAAGTAAATGTCATCGACATAAGATAATGCTTCATCATCATATAGTTGTAGTAATTCTGTTACTCTCGCTGAGAATACCCCCGGGCTGTTCTTGTACCCCTGGGCTAACCGACAGAATTGTTTTTGAGTGCCATTTACTGAGAAAGCTGTTAAATATCTGCTCTCTGGTGCTATGTTTTGACAAAAGAATCCATTGGAGATGTCCAAGGTTGTTTTGTTTTTTTTGCACACTATGTTATTCATTAGTGCAGCACTGTGTGAGTTTTGCACTGCAAAGGTTTTGCAACATGTGTTAAGGTGTCGGTAATCCAAAGCTAGACGATATGAGTTGTCTGGTTTGGCGACCGGAAACAAAGGATTGTTCATTTGTGAGGTGCAAGTTTCAATCACCCCCTGGTATTCTAGCTGATCTAGTATTTCATTTACTTGTTTTTTAGCTTCTTGCTTAATTGGGTACTGCCTTTGTGCAGTTGGTTGTGATTTTAACTGGACTTTGTGAGGAGGAGAATCCTCATCCCATCCTACATGATTTTTATATAAAGCAGGTGCTAAGGCCACTGCCCACTTTCTAGCAAGTGTATATTTTTTATGAATCGGCATTTGATTCGAGAAGGCAGGCATAATTACTTCTTCGCCATGAGGGCACTCCCTGACAAACTCTGGTGGCCAGTCTTTTTCAGCTAGAAGGATGTCATAGCCTTTGGAGAGGTTATCCCAAAATAGTCCCCTAATTTTCCTAGTCTTATCTCCCTCTATACGTAATGTTATCTCGTATATTTTGTGGGGCTTGCTAACTCTGGTATCTGCAGTTTCCACTTGAAGGTATTCATTCGTGTCCACTGTCTCCAGATGATTCATAAGGACTTTGCGAGCTATGCTCACCTCTGCTGCGCTGTCTAGCATTGTCTGAGCCCACTCTCCGTTTTTCAGTTGTGTCCTCAGTATTCTCGGCATTGTTAACTACCTTGATACTGGCTACCTTCTTTTTTTGAAATTGTGATTTCTTTTTCAGTTGAGCAGGTTCCTTGTCTTTGGACTTGGCGTGCTCTTCTGATCGTCCTCTTCTTTCCGATTTCTGCGAGGAATTCTGAAAAGATTGAGAGGGACGTGTATCAATGTCTTGATATCTATCAGGTTTTTTAATATTATCCCTATTTCTAAGGTTATATCTATTCCCAGAGGGGTCACTCTGGGGTGACCTTTGTCTCGGGTTTGGAGATTTCTCTCTTCGCCTAGGAGACCTTCCTCTGGACTGGAATTTCTTTTCTTTAGGATTGGATTGTTTATTTCCATCCCAGTTCTTTTTTGGTGAATTATTATTATTATTAAAAAACATTTTTTCTGGACTTGTAGTCAGTTGCGGTTTTACTGGTATTCCACCTAGACTATCTCTGCCTAGTTCTTCATAGGATTTTTCTATGATTCTGGCAATTTCAGCTGGTTGGTCTGCTATATCTGTCTCTTTTAACCTCTGGCGGATCGCCACGTTTGCTGCTTCACCCTTTATGTTGGCTAGTAATATAGCCGAAACCTGCTTGAAGTCTTTCAGTAATTTCATACCAAGAGTTAAAGCAGGTTCTGGACCGTATTCATCTTGAATTTGTTTAAGCACATCTGGTATTACCGAAATGGATGGAACACCGTGCGTTTTTGTGTAGATGGAAGCAAAGACTGTACCCCAAGTGTCACAGTCCTCAATGTGTGGTGCGATTCCCAATGGGAGACATATAGTCAGAATCCTGTGTTTTTCCAGCGGGGTGGTGTCGGGAAACACCGCCTCTATTTGGGTAATTTTCTGTGCCAACCAGAATGGTATCTGTTCCCGTTTAGCTGGAACTTTACCTAGGCAGGATTGGATGTTCTGTGGTGTAATTTTATTTGTGTTCCCCTGGTGAGGGGTCAGCTGTGGAAGTTTAATCGCTGGCTGAATTGTTGAAGTCCGCATTACATACTGAACTAATTGTCTATGAATTTTTAGTAGTTGTTTTAGCTGTATTAATAGCTCTGCTGCAGGCATTCTTTCGATGTCTGGATGTGGTGTGTATCCGGCTAAGACCGGCCACGTTGCTCCTGGTCTTCCTAAAGGACCGAGCCTTGTAATGTGATTGTTATGTATTAGGGCGCCATCAAATAAGAGCAAATGCTCTTGGAATTTGAGTGGTACTTCCACCTCCTCGAAAGGAGTGTACGTTTCAGGAGGTTCCTCTACTTTGTAATAGTGGAAGTACTTTGTTACAGCATTTGCTGCTGGAAAATGTATCCATGTATAGTATACCTCTGTCTGCCGATATTCGTGTGCCTCAATTACGAATATGACTGTGCCACCTCTAGGTGTCAGTCCATTTTCTATAAGTTTTAAGGTTATAGATCTCCTTTTGGCGACCTGGATGAGTATTATATCCGGGTCTGCTGTTTGCATGGTAGCATCAGCATCTGCTATTTCAGTTGCTAATCTAATTGCCTCTCTTTCATCATCACTCTCTGCCATTTTACAGACAGGATGGTATTTTTTTTATTTGCAGATCAGGTTTCTTTATGGAAACAGAGATTAGATGCACAATATTCTGGAACTGTTTTATCCTTCAACGTTGACTAGACCAAGAACCATACATAGGAGTTCCCTCCTGCGAGGTTTTGGAGGATATAATAACCTTTCACCCACTCCAGACGTCTTTGGAGTATTTGGGAAAAGGGGTCTGAGTGAGAAAGCACGACTGAGTTACTCTAAATGTCTTACGTTAGTTTTATCGCCCTTTCCAAACGCGTTGGGCGCCATGTAGTGTAGCTCCTATTTTCCCAATAGGCTCTGCGCATTGGAATAGTACCTACAGCAGTAAAGGCCTAGGCCAGACGTTAACTAGGTCTACTACTGTCGATACTAGACTTAATTTTTGGGTTTGCCAGCTAAGCTCAGAGTTCGCTAGAAACTTTCTCGAATGTTCAAGGAAGGATTAACTTCCCTGATTAGACAAGAAGGGATTTAGTTTCTGACAACCATAGAACATGACAACTTTGCTCTCCCCTAATCAAGAGTCAATCTCGAGAGTCGTGTGAGCACAAGGCAATTATTTTACTCAGTCAGTACGTGCATTCTTAGTCTCATCAGAATGTAGAGAAAAGGAAGAGACGGGCGTGTTCAATAAAAGATGTTATTTATTGATCAGTCTCTTTTCTCGTACAAGAGAAATGGATCGATATTATTGCAATACTTATAGTTAAGTAAAGTGCATACATTAGAAGCAATAGTATAAAATAATACTGTAAAAACATTGATATGGTTTCTGAGCCATATGATGTTTAAAATGATTAAAATATATTTACATACACATATACATTTGACTAAACGTACTCAACTGGTGTTTCTAAATACGCCTACCCCGTGTACCTGACCTAAGTCTAATGCGTGGGCGGGAATAGAAAGTTACAGTTTAAGTTAAGTTTGTTTTTGCCAAGTGAATAACTAAAGAATTCTCTGTGAGGGGTTATTCAGTTCTGTACCTGGAATTTAGGATGAATGAGGAATGGTATCTCTTTCTCTGCTCTCGATATTCCAGGCTGCCTGCGAGGGCTACCCGGAAGCGCCGGTGCTGGGTCTCTCGGCTTGAGATAGCAGCGCGTCTCTCAGCGCGTCAGGAAGGCGGGGCTGCTGCCAGCGGGGTCTGCTTCTGCTCTCGGCTTCGGCAAGTATGGCTGCTCCGTCTTGTCACCACGCGTGTGTTTGCATAGGGCAAGGTCGGCAATATTTATACCTAAAGGTGCCGGGATTGACGTAAGGATGGACATAGGTACGTCAATAAAGATGTCATACGACTTGCTCGTTAGCACATTCTTTACTAAAGTTCTCTGTGAAATCAAAACAATGGCCGCACGGATTATCCAGGTTGTCATAGGTTTGATTTGTTATGAGAACGTCGTATGCCTTATCAGGGGCTGGAGGAATGTCGCTTGTCTAATTAGATCTCAAGCGTTATGACCTAATCAGATAACACGTTCCTGTGCCGTAGTGTGACTGCGTCAGATAACGGTATCTGCATCATGGGGGTTTTCTTGCCTCATGGGCTGACTGTTAGTTAACTAGCTAGGTAGTTTAACCAGAATAGGGTCAGGAATAGGGGGATCGATTCAGAACCTATAGAAATACACGACACACTCGAACGGCTGACCTTGGCGAGTGAGTTCTCGTAGGGGGTGGCTGATCGTGGCGAAGTCCTGAATATATCGAGCACAGTAATTTGCCATGCCGAGGAAGGAACGAAGGTCGCTCACATCTTGTGGTGTTGGCGTGTCTGCAAGAGCTGAGACTTTTTCAGGGTCTGGTGTCATGCCATCCTTCGAAAAAATGTGTCCATAGAATTTCAAGGTCGATTTGTGGAATTCACATTTAGATGCGTTCAGTGTCAGGTTTGCATTTAGCAGGGCATGACATACTCTGTCAAGGGCCGTGTCATGTTCAGTTTGATCATTTCCAAACACTAGCAAGTCATCGCTGTAATTAAAAGCGTTTGGGATCCCTTGAATTACACGCCTGATGGTCTCCTGGAAAATTTCAGCTGCAGATGATATGTCGAAGTTTAGACGTTTATAGCGGAAGAGTCCTTGATGAGTCGTGAATGTGGTTATGTAGCGAGATTTGTCGTGGAGCTCAAGCTGATGATAGCCCTTGTTGAGGTCAAGTTTTGAGAACATTGTGGCTCTGTTGAGACGAGCAATCATGTCGCTAATGTGTGGCCCAGGGTGACGTTCTCGCTCAATCGCTACGTTGGCTGCGCGCATGTCGACGCACAGACGCACCTTGTTGTTCTGTCCCTTTTTTGGTACGACTACCACAGGCGATATCCACGGGGTTGGGCCGGACGTGCGCTCAATGATGTCAGTTTTGAGTAGTTCCTGAAGTTCATCGTCTACCGCTTGTTGCAGATGAAACGGTACCTTTCTGTGATGCTGCGCAACTGGCGTCACTCGCTCATCAATGTGTAACTTAACCTTGAAGTGATTTAACTTTCCTAGTCCTTTGAAAAGGTTTGGGAACTTTGCAATGATGTCCGGGGCATCTTCAGTCATATAGAGAAGTTCTACAAGTCTCAGTCTTTCAGCTGTTGGCAAGCTGAGTAGGCAATCAGCCACATCCGGGCCTTCAACGACGTGAATATAGGCTGGAATCTGTCAGTCTCTGTATGACAAGGTCGTGCTGAAACGGCCTAGGCATGGTAGTGGCTTCCGGGACATCCATGTGAATATTTTCACTGCTGCAGGTTCCAGCGTAGGACGTGGTTTCATGCTCTGGTATTCTAGCGCACAGATGTAGTTCAGTGAGGCGCCTGAGTCCAGAACGAACTTCGCGGGGTGGTTTCCTATCCGGATATCCAGTTTCGGGTATTTTCGTAAGCGGTCTGGATCTGAGACCATGCAGATATATTCCTCACTGTCCTGTGACACCGGTGTGCGTGACGGGGATTCGCTGGATGTTGATCTGCGTGGGCGATGTGTTCTGAGGGATTGGTCACTTGATCGGGAAGAGCTGGTCGAGCGTCTTTCCCGCCCTGTGACCGCACGTGCATGATGCTGTGTGGAGGATCGAGATTGTGGTGATCTTCGTCCTGAGCGTGATGATCTTCGTCCTGAGCGCCGGGTCTGGCAGGCAGTCTCGAAATGGTTTTCTCTGCCACAGCGGTGACACCGCTGTCCGATGGCTGGGCATTGTCCTGGGTGAGGATAATCTTGTCTGCACCTGTAGCATGCAGGTGTTGCTTTGCCGGATTTAGCGTGTCGTGGTTCACGTGATTTGTGGCGTGTACTTGGTCTCCGAGGGGATGAGGGATACGTTGGCTTGCTTGATTTGCGGCGATCTGTCTGATGTTTCTGGTCCTTGCGGGCTTGTAGTCTGAAGGCTTGTTCTTTCCTGTCCGTCTTATTGACCTCCATTTTCTTTGCGTGATCTTCCACCTGGTCGTTTATACGTGTCATTTCTTCAATTTCTTCCAGGGTATAGTGTTTCTTCAGCAGTCGCCGACGTAGAGATTCAGAGTGACATCCTTCAATTATGCGGAGTCGTTGTGCATCCTCGGTGTTGAAGTCATCGAAGTCGCAGTGGCGGGCTAGCCGTCTGATGCGCATAATGAAATCACACATTCTCTCTTCTTTCTCCTGCGTGGCCAGGTTAAACGTGTAGCGCTCGTAGTCTAAGTTGTATTTGTGTAGGAATCGTCGGTCAAGGGCTCCCTTGACATCATCATATGAGGCGGTGACTGCGTTGGGCAGTTCCTTAATAATCTGTGCTATGTCCTTCCCCACCAGGTTTCATAGGGCTATCAGCCTCTGTTTGGGGTCTTGTACCTGTGACCCAGTCATGTAGTCTTCAAAGTCTTCAGACCAGCTTTTCCACTTGGGTCCCATGCTGCTACCTGACGTCAGTTCTAGAGGCTCTGGTGGTCTCAGGTATGATACCCCCATGACTGCGGGCAACATCGGGGCTGTCACTGGGGGGTTTCCTGAAGTTGCTTGCTTTGCTGGTGCTCCTCCTGTATCACTGGACGAGCTGGTTTGTGACATTCACGTCTATTCTGATTCTGTAGTGTAGATTTAGCACTTTGTCCCAAATGCCTGACCTCAAAATGGCTGACACAAATTTTTACATGGGAGTCTATGGGGCGGTGCCTGACCTCAAGATAGCCGCCATTCAAGACACGTGGCTCCAACTAGGCTTTACACATTCCAGCTGCAATGCTTTCTGTCAGGTGTCTGACGATATTTTGGGGGTCCACCACACTAAAGGGGCTAAATCTTTGTCCCTGGGACTCACCCCTCCACTTCCAGTCGTCGTACTCACTCGTCTGACGCCTTCCGATTTTTTTTCGATTTTCGCGCCGGTTTTTTTCTTCTTTGCAGCCACTGTTCTGTCTGTTTGTGGCGTTTCACTTCAGGGGTATTTCTCCCTTCGAGCGGGCAGCTTCGTCACGCTGGAATCCGCTCCTGGCAGCAATCGGGCGGCATGTGAGCACTCCGCTTTGTTCCTTGCTCGACACACACCACTCCCGACGCGGGCTGCAGACTCTTCGTTTTCGGCCGCTCACGAGCGGCAGGGGTTTTGAGCAGTGTGGGGTTCGGTTTGGATCCCACCCTCGTCGCCAGTGTCATGCTCCCCCCAAGGAAACACGGGAGCCAGGGAGGTGATATAAACACGTCTTTATTTCTCCGTGTTCACCTCCTAACTAACTGACCTTCCTCCTACTTCCTTCCTTCCCCACGCCCCTTCCTCTCCTGCCTGTCCTGTCGCAGACAGAGATCAGGAAGTCACGTTACGACATTAACAGGGGATGCAATCTGAACAAGACAAGGTGACGGTGTTGGAGGGCCGTCTTGGTGAAATTGCCACTAATGTAGCACAGATCCAGAAATTCAAGGGAGTTGCAATTGATGCCATGATGCAACTGAAATAAACAATGTCAGACAATTAGAAAAAAGTGGTAGCATATTGTGAGTACTTGGAGTCCCGGCAGAAACAACTCCTGAGATGTTGCAGCCCAAACTGACAGCAGTGGTGGAGGGCCTCTTGTCTGTACAACTGGCAGTTCAAGCGGTCTTAGTAAAGAGAGCGTATTAACTTCTAACCGGAGGAAAGAACAGGACCTGAGGGGTAGGTAGTGAAGTGATGGTGGTGTTGTCATCGCCTAGTCTGAGAAACAAATTCTTCAGGAGGCCATTTTCTGTAAGAAATTAAAAGTGGACAACCGAGTTTGTTATTTTTCCATGACTTACAACCTTGCACACATCAAGGGAAAAGGAAATTCTGTGCGGCTGGGGTCAAGACGGATGCTACAATGCATGGGTTGCTGCAGGTTATCCTGGCCTGTGGCCCAGGGGCATCAGCTGATCTCAAGGCTGTATCAGTCCACTTTGGCCATGGTCACAGATGGCCTTCCGAATAGGAGTAATGCCCTAGGCAAGGGCTCATGGATAGGGAACGGAAAATAGTGATGGAACAAGTGCATAAGGTTTCGAGAAATACTCGGTTCAAATTTACGCGATTTAATTACCTTCATACCACCTATTTGACCCCACACAAGATCAATGTCTTACAACAGTCTGACCACAGGCAGTGCCCCCGGTGTGCCTTTGCGAGAAGATGGGTTCTTGCATATGGTGTCAGAGTGACCTGTGCTCCAACTGCTTTGTCAAGATGTCATAGCTGATGTGGAGCGTACATTGGGTAGGGGAGGAGTGGAAGGCATGGCCATTTGTCTTCTGGGAGTCAACCCCCGCTGTAAGCAGTGCAAAGTGGGCAATAGGTTTCTGGATTTGGCAAATGTACGGGCGAAATGGGACATCACCCAGCACTGGAAGTCACGAGACGGGCCCCCCGATACTCGTTGGTGCTCATCCTTGGAGCAGTGGGCCGGAGCCAATGCTACAGCTCTGTGCAGTGAAGAAAGGCAAGGATTCTGGAGACAGCCTGTAGCTGGGTTATGAGTAGCGGTGTTGGTGGCTTTTCTTAGAACTGATGGGGAGGTGGCCCATACCCTTGATCATGCAAGTGCTTGAGGGGCATGTCAACATGGGGTCCGTGGGTGTGCACGGCTTCTGGGACTGTCCGGTCAAGTAGGGATACAGGGGAGTCATGGATAGCTCAGAGTGACACCCCCCCCGCCCCTGCTTTTTTGAGTGGGCCTTCATTGTGTTGGTCTACCGTGTTTGCTGAGTTGAGAGTGTGACGTGTACCAAGAACTGAAGCCACGTGCCTAGTAATGAGTCTACAAGCTAATCTTTGTGGGGTTTTCTCTTTTTTTTCAATTTTAATTTCTTTTATCTCTTTGTCTTTGTATTGCTATACATGCACAGTGGCAGGCTGAGGCAATGTGCCCAAGGTCGTATTGAAGCTGCTACATTAATACTTTGCTGTTTCAACTATACTGTATTGGTTGCTCAGAATTGCCAGTAGTTTGCCACAGTTCACCTCAGCTGATCATTTAAAAAAATCTCTACACCAAAGGCTGTTCTTAATATTTCTCTGCTAATTACATCATGCTGAGAATTTAGGTACTCCTCAGTGTATGGGGTTACATGTGTATCTTAGCCCACTGCAGGATTGGTTACAACTGGGGGAAAGACCAAGTTCTAGTCTTAAGGACATTAGTGGGGTGCCAGAACCGAGGAGCAGGATTGTTTACAGGAAACAGTTTTCTATCTTTTGTATCACTGGCATGATTTTGGTCATCCTTAGTTCTGCTTCACATGGAGCCGCCACACCCGTGTTCACCCTATATACATTTAGGACTGCTTTAACCAAGTCGTCCCCAATGTTGCTTTGGCAGCAGAGCAGGGATCCTCTGTTTTGACTGAGTGTATGAGGAAGGTTAAGCCTTTTTGTTGAGCCCATGAGAATTTATTGTAATGTCTCAGACCCAGGTAGGCAAAGTTTGTGACTCTTCATCATGGGGCTCTTTTTGGTAAAGCATACATTTCAGGATGATCTTTTAACTCATAATCAGAACCTTGTTATTTTCTTATGTTAATTATGAGCTTCTTTCTGTGGCAGTCTATTTCAAAGCCTTTTAAGATATGATACATTGTCAATTCCGTCAGTGTTCAGAGTACAGCATCCTAGGCAAACGGTAGAATCATTGCTTTTCCCAAATGTAACTAGTCCAAGCTCATACCCAATAATTATGAACTTACATTGTTCATGTATAATTCCAATGACAGAGGGGCTAAGATGCATCCCTAGCAGACTCCAACATTGATTACAACGTTGCTGGTGACTTCCCTGTCATTTCCATATCCGACCCATGTGGATGTGAGTTGATGCAGCTTTGTCAGGATCATGAGCAACTGCTCTGGGATTCGCTGTTTCTTCAGTGTAGTCAATAGAAGGTTCTTATGGATAGAGTTGAATATAGTCTTAACATTGATAAATGTCAAGTACAGGGACACTTTCTTGAGGTGTGTTGGAGTTATACTTTGTGCAAATCGAATAGAGTCTCATAGCCTGCTGAATTATTCTCAATCCAACCCTGGGGTGGCATGGTGTGAAAAATAATGATGGACTGGCGAAAATAGTCCTAGGTTTCTTGTGTTCTGATTTAGGTAGGACCTGGCTTGGCAGTTTCAGCTGGACTGTTCCTATTGGAGCAGTGATCATGACTGATTTGCATTTGACTTGGTCCAAACTGAGGTGGCATGCTGTGCAAAATAACGATGGCCTGGGATACAGTAATTGTCAGTGGTTGAGATTAATCAAGCATCCAATCAACCAGTTTGTTTTTTGCATCATTTCGTTTGTCACACTAAGTAGGACGAGAATGCTCAGACGTTGGTCCTGTGCACATTGTGTCACTGGAACTAAGCTATTCCATGCTGATGAGACCTTTTTTTGTAAACATAGTTTTATTGATTTTTCAAATAAAACAACATACAAGAGTTGGTTGTCAATATCAATAAGGGCTGGGCATTACAAAAAAGGCTGTAGTAAATGACATATCATCATGTCCGTATGAGATATACCTGAGATTTTACAGAAAGTAAAAAGAGTGAGTCATCTGATCAATATGTAATGACAGCAAAGTAGGATAAGCGCGATTCAAATATCATTAACATGTAATAAAAAAAAGTAGCCTAAGCAGAGATAACAACACACTGCATATTGTATCAACAATTCTAATGCTAAAAGGAAAAGTGAGAACAAATTTAAATAAAAGAATAACCAACTCCCCATGCTGATGAGCCCTAACTAGGGAGACACCAGTCCTAGATTGTTGGTATTCCAGTTCAGGGAGGCCCTGGCCTGGTAGTTCGGGGTGGACTGTTCCCTTTGGAGAAGTGTCGAGACTGATGTGCATATGGCAGGGTCCAAACTGAAGTGTCATAGTGTGCAAAATGACGATGGACTAGGTTGCAGCCCGAGTAATAACCAGTGGTTACAATTAATTCAATCCTTGAATTCATCACTTTTTTGCATACTTTAGTTTGTCGCCCTAAGTTGATGCGTATATCAGACCTGGGTCCTGTGCACACTGTGTCACCAGACTAAGCTATTCCTGGCTGGCGAGCCCTAACTAGGGAGAAACCGGTCCTAGATTGCTTGTGTTCCAGATGAGGGAGGACCTGGCCTGGCAGTTCGGGGTGGACTGTTCCCTACTGCCACATTCTTTAATGTCACAGAAGGTTTAAGAGTCTGCACAATTAGTCTGTGGACTCCCAGCCATAAAGCCCCAGTATGCCACATTTGCTGGTAACTGTTTCTGCTTGTGAAATGTGCTCGCTTCATGTTACCATGGGTTGAGTGTTTGAAATGCCTTACATGAGCTTGATGTTGCAGCGGGAACCATTCCTGGTTCACTCAAGGAATAACACTCTGCCAATATCATTGTGTGTATGTAGCCCCTTGATGTTAACCCTAACAGACAGCTATACTGCCTCAATTTTCATGCAAACCAGGACTTTGACTGTAGTCCCGCAAACCCCAGTGGTGTTACTGGCACTGGTAGATAGGTATGGGGCCATTTACCCATGGAGTAACACTATCAAGACAAACCCATCACTTTCATGGAGCTCATAGAGGATCAACTGCTTTGGAGCTCACACGGCGACCCCTGTATGATCTTTTTGTTGCTCCAATCAGCATGAGAAGCATTTTATTGAACAATTAATTACAATTAATATATTTAATACCTAAATTTAAAAATGTTTCTTGGTTTCAAAATTAGAGAAGTACATGCAAGGCTTCAAACTAGGTCATATTGGACATCATATTTGCATGGAACAGGTAGAAAACATTTTAAATGTTATTTGTAAATCCTTCTCTTTGTTACATGTATGCCAAGAGCTTTTCAGAATTTGGAAGTGTCAAGAAGAAGTTAGCGTACACACCTTGGGGTCAAGTACCGTGTTCTCAGATATTGCTGTTAGCACGTGGCTTCAAGGCCTGGACCGCTCTGGGGTTTCTCTGGTCTCAGTCACCCATAGGGGTGTTCCATGATCTGTGTGGAGAGTCAGGTGGAATGAGCATTGACAGGACTCTTATGTTCTGCTCTTGGAAGAAGGGGCATGGACAAGCTTTCTGAACTACCATTTCCTCAATACAAGTCTGTTCAGGAACCACTGCTTGAGATTTCCATTCTTAGATCAATATGTTCCTGTGATGTCAGTTCCTGTTTGAATTATATATAAGGATGGATTGTCTTCCAACACATTAATTCCCTAATTTCGTGTTGCATACATTGCCGTCTTGCTACTGTTTTTGTCCCTGATTTTTGCTCCTTACAGTTGGAATCTTTCTTTGGATCTCCTGCTGGATGTCTTTGCTTGGCTCTTTCTATTTCCTTGATATAAGAGTGATATTGATGCTTTGCTATTCACTTCTGCATTAATCTTCATCTTCAGTCAACTTCGATATTTCCAAGGTTTTTTTGCCCTATAACCCTTTGTGCCATGGAACCCTCTAAAGGAGACAGCTGACACCTTTCATATGAACTATTTTATTCAAAGTGGCACTTTGGCTGCTGGGAGGAGTCGCCCTTTCCTCAGGCAACCAAGAACAAAATGTACCAAATAGCAACGTCCACTCCTGGACACTCTGACACCAAGATCAGTTTCTTGCTCTGAGACCTCTGCTACTTGCTCATTTTGAAAGACTCTTTTCAATCGTAGGTGTTTGAAAGGTACAAATGTAGCAGTGGATATATTGACTCCACACCGGCGTAATGCAACTTGAGGGGGGTCCCCTGCAGGGTTCGTGGAGGGGCCCCCTCTGGACTCAATCGGGAGCTCTCCGGCCGAAGTGCGGTGCTGAGGGGACCCCCTGGAGGTTGGGCCCCCCGCACCACGGGGGCTGCAGGGGCCTGTGCTACGCCCCTGCAACTCCAGGAATATCCTTTGGCACAACCCCAAAGCTCTCAATCATGGTCCTTTATGTCCAGTGTTTATAACGGGCCACGATTAAGAGCTCTAGCGTTGCAGCTGAAGGCAGTGTGAGTTGTAAAAATAAATAAAACAATATATTACATTTTTAAAGATGTACTTACCTACTCCTCTCCCTCCAGTCCTGGAGTCTGTGGCAAAAGGGCAGCAGGGGTCTCTGAGCCAACACCCCTAATGAATCCAGATGCTTATCTCTGGCTGTTAACCTGAATGAGACAAGTGCCTGGATTGGCTGGAGGACGCTCGCTCAGCGCTCCTGCAGGCACTGGAGATTTGTGCCTGCTGACACCCAGCTGTCTAAGAAAGCTCAGGTTGGAGAGTTTTAAAGTGTGCCTGTAAGGTTGGCCATCACAAGACAGCCGGTCAAAGTTGCATGGACACTTTAAACCTTAGATGTGCACCACTCCTCCTTCCCTGATGCCAGTCAGCAGTAATGGCCCCTCTCCAACACATGGCTCGGGCTGGCCAGCTGCACTGAAAAATACAATAATTTTATTACCATTTTATTTTTCATGTTTGGTTTGCTGGCAGCAGGGTGGGCAACACTTTTCTGCCCTAATGGAGACACCGCTGCTGAAATGCAGTAGATTTTAAAGTACCCCCAAACAGCTTACTTTGTAGCCAAATACTTTCTCTTTTCTTGATTTTAGAATGTCACTTTGGGATGAATACTGTTGAGCTTGTCAAATTAAACTAAAATTGACTCATTCAGATGGGTTTCCAACCTATTAGGTGAATGCATATGAAACCTGTACATGGACTTCCTTGCCAACAGATGCTTCCACTTTTTAAAGTGCATACATTTTCCCAACATTCTAGTCACAACAGTCACGTATATAGGTTTTTGTTTCAGACACAAAGTATTTTATACAAAAAAGTGAACCTACTCCCCAGGGGTTCCAACACTGATCCGCAGCCAGAAACAATCAGTCTGACTGGAGAAGCAGTACATTCTTTTTTATTTTATTTTATTTTAGGCAAAGTGTATAGTACAGGTTTGAAAGCTGCTTTTTGATTCAGAAATATAAATTCCTGATGGCTCTTATATCCATCTGTTGTTTTAGCTTTAGTTGTTATCTCTTTACCTCTGTATTTCATTCCGCGAATTGTACTATAAATATTAGTCATTTACTTTTTGTAGGCAGGGGTATTTGGATCACTGATCTGATGCCCTTGTTCTATGGTTGTATTCCTATAGAATTATTACTTCTGATATTGTTGAGTGCAGAACGTTGTTCCTTTGTGATGTAGTGGGATTTGTGGCTTATAACAATACAAAAGAAGAAGCCACAGACAAGGGCGGGATAGTAGAAAGACAGCCAATTGGAGAAGAAAAATGTTACCAGAAAGAGACTGTTGAGATTCTTATAAATGGAGAGATAAGTAACAATGTGACAGGTAAGAAACAGAGCAGAGTGAGAGGAACAGAGGTAACACAGTCACATGCAGGAAGGAACTGGAGATACAGAATGGAGGCAGAAGAAAGATGATCTGAGAGAGTGCACATAGAAGTGAGAGACCAGAAAAGAGACCAGGAGAGCAGAAATGAGACAGGGCGTGGAGAGAGGTTAAGTTAAAAACAAGGACAGGGCATGGGAGTAAAACAGGACAGGGTGTTGAGTGACAAGAGAGTTTCAAGTCATAAAGATGAGATGGGAGAGGACCAATATAGGGAGAGGAAGATAGAAAAGGAGAAGTAAAAGTGCCCCTCATCGGGAGCCCGTCAGGCATTGCAGCGCCGGCCAGACGAAGAGCCGCCCGATGATGAAGCATGACACCCAACTGGGTGTGTGAGGGCATTACATTCCAAAGAAATTGATTCCCATCTCTTTGACTCTGTAGCCTACTCTCCTTTGTATATTGCTAAATTGTAGATCATTTAGGAACAGCAAAACTTTAATTTTCACAGATGAAAGAAACAAGACAAAGAAAGTATGCGTACACTTGTGGAAACGTTTATGCATAACCTGCTGCAGTAAAACAGATGATTTATTTTCTGCCGTGATGTAATAGCCAAGTATTATATGACAGCAATAATTATGTTTGTTCTATGTCCCTATGATAGTCATATGTTATAGTACATCTGTTGGTGTGTATTCTATGGTTTGGAAGTTTGACTCACATTTTTGGGAAAATAAGAGGCACTTTATTTTTTTTCAAATGTATCAAACCTTAGTCTTGATGGTGAGGCAAGGGCAGGTAGCACTTGATTCTAGGAGTGGGAAAGAAAATACTTGCTGGGGTGCAAATAGATGTGGGCCCCACCCCTAAATGCACCGTCTTGTTAGGATGTTGTTTTGCTTCGTGAACGTTCGGAGGCTCCCATAGAAAGGAATGCAGACTTTAGAAGTGCATATAACATGCATGCATATGTATTGTTGATCTCCAATACCATAACCCATTAAAGTGCGTAAAAGTCTTTTGGTGGTGGAAGCGCCGCTTGATAAAAGATACAGTCGCTCAGCTGGACCACTTTGAAAGACGGATTACTGTTGAGCAGGACAGGGAACTTGGGGCCACACCCTGAAAGTCATGGCTATTGGTCCAGTGTCTGGGCAGTGGTGAGGTCTCGCGGGTCTCCCACCTTCCCTTTTCGGTGCTTTTTTATTACACATATTGCACCTATATTTGAAGGTTTCTAATTCAAGCAACAGTTAGAGAAAGTTATAGGGGTGAATTGATGTATGCCCATCTATGCATGGATCAGGAACACAACCAACCAATCACAGTCATGCTCTGTGACAATATACATCCTGTGGCATTGATGTATGTCCAATGCATGCATGGATCAGAAACACAACAAACCAATCGCAGTCATGCTCTGTGACAATATACATCTGGTGGCATTGATGTATGCCCAATGCATGCACGCACCAGCCCACAAGAGACACAAACACACTGACCAGGCACTTAATATCAGGATTAATACCCTTCTTTTGAATATAGCAGCATCCACCAGATACTCATGCTTTCTCTAAACCAGTACACAGGCAGTATGAATTGTGCGCAGAGCATATGAAGTGAGCCACATTGTTCAGGAAGGGAGATGGAGAAACAAAGGAAATACAGGGTGTGTGTGTGAGATTGTGTAAAAGGGCTCAGAGTGAGGTGTGAGGAGGTAACTTCTGTTTCATCAGAGGGATGCCCCCGTAGTCAAAATTTGAGCCTGTAGGTCTGTGTGCTAGCTCGGGCTGTGTGTAGCCTGACGAAAGCAGGAAGTGAGAGACAAGGTGGAGGGGTTGAGGCACGTTTCCACTCACCATACATTTCAGGGGGCTTTTCAAGGTCTCATTAAAACAATGGGCACATGGAATGTAATCTACTGTAATCCACTGATCCATGCTTCCAAGCTGTTCTGTCTATAGCTTTTATTTTAGCGTGTTAGAGATTGCTAATTTAGTGTATGCTCCACTGAAATTGTGATAATGTCCCCTTTCTATACCTGTCAGTACCGCAAATAACAAGACATATTTGAAATATACCAGTGGAGGGCGTTTCCTACTTAGTCATAAATTCATAGAGTCTGTTACTTGGTGATTTGGTTGAATCAACCTTTGATAACATAAAAATGTTACTTCATATTTGTGACTTTTATAGGAATTGATGTTCTCTAAGACTGATTCTTTTTTCGTTGTTTCTTTTTCTTTCAGAATACAAGGTAAGGAGTAAACTCCAGCCCTCAAAAGGCAACAGAAACGTATCTGCTTAGTCAAGTTAAGTGCGCCTTTTATTTCGTGCCATGGGCAATCTTATTAATTTCACAAATGAGGGATAACTATGTATAATTTTGAATGGACGCTTAATGAAGAAGATGCTGAATTATAGCTATTATATGTCCACTTAAAATGTAATTGCTTCTACTTATTTGACCAAAAGCCGGTGCGGAGAACAACTTGAAGTATTGCCCAGAAAGCCAGTGATATTAGATCTTTTAAAATTGTATCTAAAAAAATCAAAAAGATGGCATGAACATCAAAAGTGTAAGGACTTTTGTTAGTCAAACCGCAGCAGTCTGCACAATCTGCAGACAGAAATCTTATCTAGCATACCTGTCATCTTACAACTAACCTCAGAAGTCCTGTTCATTAATCACTATTTAAAAAAAGTACCTAGGGCAGTGAACGACCTTGTAGCAAACCACAACAGATGGATCTACCAGGAATGAGACAATGTGGCATTATCATCCTGTAGCTAGAAAAGAGGAACGCCTAGGTAAGTTTTTGTTTATCATGGGGACTATGAACATCAACTTTTTGTGTCCCTTGGCCTCTAAGAGTCCTAAAATGACTAACTCATACCCTTATCAGCCCTTTTATGAACAAATGGTAGGACTGCCAGGCACTAAAACACAATGGAAAATTCCATGGAAGGAAGATACTAACATTATTGTTTATTAGTCAATTAACCCCTTCACTGCTAGGCCCCACTCCAGTGCTAAGCCTTTTTTTGGCTTTTTGGGGCAGTTCGCGCTTAGGCCCCTGTAACGTTTTGACCACAAAAGGTATCCACGCCAAATTGACGTCCTTTTCTTTAAACATCATGGGGATTTTAATGGTAACCAGGGTTTGTTGATTCCCCAAGAGGGGACCCAGAAATTAGCCAAAATTCAGCTACATTTTGTGGGGGGGTTTTAAAATGGGAAAAAGTGCTACAGATGAAAGTGTCTGTTTTTTTTCCATGCAAATGGTATCAACAAATGGTTTGTGGTGCTGAAATCACCACTTTCCCAACTTTCAGAGACAGATGGACTTTTGTCAGCAAACCAACCATTTTTACACAGTTTTTGCATTTTACTGGGACATAGCCTATGTTTGCTATTTTGTGTGCTTTCAACCTCCTTCCAGTTAATGGTAGAAATGGGTATGAAAGCAATAATGGATCCTGGAAAGCTATACATTTCATAAAAGTAGACAGCATTTTAAATTCAGAAAGGGGTCATTTGTGTGGATCCTCAAGGTTTTTTTTATAGAAACTAACGGTTGAAAATAGGAAAAATTGAAAATTATGAAAAAACCAGCCATTTGTGCCAACGTTTTCACCTGCAACTTCTTCTAAGTATGACAGATTTTTTAAAGCAATATACTGTTACATTTGGTGGACCCTTCGGTTTGTGGGTGTATATATAAGACTTGTAGATTCACCAAGAACCCGACGAACCCGGAGCCAATAACTGAGCAGCGTCTTCCAATGTTTTTTTATTGTGTACCGGGTATTCAGCAAATCATTTGGGAAAATATAAACAGTGAAAAATAGGTATGAAAGGCACCTATGTATTTCTGAAATTAGAACAAAATATAGAGTTTAGAAACAGTAGTTATTTGCACATCTCCGTTACTGTGGGTACCGATACTAGCATGTGGATTATAGCACATTTTTCAAAGTGAATTCTTTTTTACACATTGTCTTACAACTGGAAGGCAGAAATGCATCGAAAGGCAATAGGTAATAACAGTTGCTCCACAATTCTGTGTTCTCTTAGGTCACCAGATAAAAATGGTACCTCACTTGTGTGGGTAGGCCTAGTGCCTGCGACAGTGAAAACTGACCCTTTTTTGCAAAGAGCCTCGCAGTAGGTTTTGAACCCTAGCTCTGCCGGCACTTAAGAAAACCTAGCAAACCTATACATTTTTTTAAACTACACACCCAGGGGAATCCAGGATGGGGTGACTTGTCTGGCCCTCACCAGGTTCTCTTACCCGGAGTCCCTTGCAAACCTCAAACTTCGTAAAAAAAAACACATTTTCCTAACATTTCTGTGATGGAAGGTTCTGGAATCTGCGTGGATCCACAAAATTCCATTCACCCTCATTTCCCACAGTCTTCCGATAAAAATGGTACCTCACTTGTGGGGTAGGCCTAGTGCCCATGACAGGAAACTTCCCAAAACGCATCGTGGACACACCATATTTTTACAGTGAAAACTGACCCTTTTTTTGCAAAGTGCCTAGCTGTAGATTTAGAACCCAAGCTATGCCGGCACCTAGGGTAACCTAGCAAACCTATATATTTTTTAAAACTAGATACCCAGGGGAAGCCAGGATGGGGTGACTTGTCTGGCTCTCACAAGGTTCTGTTACCCAGAATCCCTTGCAAACCTCAAACTTTGTCAAAGAAAACACATTTTCCTTACATTTCTGTGATGGAAAGTTCTGGAATCTGTGTGGATCCACAAAATTCCACCCACCCCGCTTTCCTCAAAGTCTCCCAACACAAATGGTACCTCACTCCTGTGGGTGGGTCAAGTACCCGCAACAGGTAAGGGCCCTAAACGTATTATGGAGACTTCAAAATTACCTATCATAAAATAACCTGGTTTTCTAGGGGGGGGGTATGGGGGGATCTGTGTTTTTGGCCCCGGGCTCAGCAGCCATCTAGGGAAACCAATCAAACCCACATATTTCTGAAACCTAGAGACCTGGGAAGGGGAATGGGGGGTCCAGGGAGGTATGGCTTGCGTGGATCCCCCAACGTTTTCCTACCCAGAATCCCCTGGAAACCTCAAATTTAGCTGAAAAAACACATTTTCCTCACTTTTCTGTGTGGGAAAGTTGTAGAATCTCTAGGCTTACACAAATTTCCTACCACCTAGCGTTCCCCCAGGTCTCCCAATAAAAATGGTACCTCACTTGTGTGGGTGGGTCAAGGACCCGCCACAAGCAAGGACCCAAAACGTATTGTGGAGATATCAAAATGACCTAGCATAAAACAACCTGGTTTTTGCAAGGGGGGTCACCTGGGTTTTTGGCCCCTGGCTCGGCAGCCATCTAGGGAAACCTACCAAACCCACGTATTTCTGAAAACTAGAGACCTGGGCGGGGTGGGGGGGTCCAGGGAGGTATGGCTTGCGTGGATCCCCCAATGTTTTCCTACCCAGAATCCGCTGCAAACCTCAAATTTAGATGAAAAAAATACAATTTTCCTCATTTTTCCGTGTGGGAAAGTTGTGGGATCGCCGGGCTGACACATATTTCTTACCACCCAGTGTTTCTTCCCAGTCTCCCGATAAAAATGGTACCTCACTTGTGTGGGCAGGCATAGTGGCAGCAACAGGAAATGGACCAAATCGTACTGTGGAGACTTCAAAATTACCTATCATAAAATGACCTGGTTTTGAAGGGGGGCACCTGTTTTTTTGGCCTCAGGCTCGCTGCCATCTAGGGAAACCTACCAAGCCCCACATTTCTGGAAATTAGCCACCCTGGGGAGTCCAGTGAGCTATGGCCCAATACAACACTCACATCAGCAGACAGCGAACAGCGAAAATAGGTACTAAGCTACGTGGATGATGGTATTCAGTCAAATATGATACCTATATGTAAAACTGTGCTTCAATACTGAACCAATATGCAAGACGAAGTTGCTGAGTTGAGTAAATTACATTAACGTGACAGGATAGGGACTAATGGGAACCCTAGCAGCCCGACCTAACTGACCAGCCCGACCTTGCCATTGGCAGATGCCAATGGCAAGAGATAGTTCAAGAGCAATAATCACATCTCCCCACTGCTCTTAAACTTTTTCTTCTCCTAGAACATATAAGAATGTGGGCCTATGCTTCTCATTGGCAGCATAGACATTGTGCTGGCTCCAGGAAAAGGAGTGTGGCTTGTAAAACACTTAGTAAATTCAATTATATTTCTTACACAGTGGTAGGATTACGTTAGCCACCCTCTCAACAAGGGCCCAGTTCAAATCACTGTGCATTGCCTATAAAGCTATTATTACCATGCTATTTGTTGGGAAGGTAGTGTTACCTGGATTCTCCCACTTTGCTGGAAGGAAAGACGAACAAACCAGGTAATCAAAAAGAACCTACAGGCTATATTCATCCATCCATGTTTACTATGGAATGAATTCCACCTGCCCAAAAGATGTACTCCCACACTCCTAAATTTACCAAAAGAACTAACATTCCTGTGCCCAACTCTGAGCTCCTTCACATCAACTATACCTAACATTATTCACAAACAACAGCCAAGTTTCCCCTCGCTCCCCACTGAGCTTGTTGATTTTTTAATAATTCGCAGTGCGTAGGCAAGTTCTCTGTAACTGATAATCCTACATAACCATACACCCAGAAACATGTTTTCTATGTAGTACCTGGTAACATTCTTAAGGTAGGGTTATTTTTTATCACTTTACACATGCGTAGGTTAAAAGTATATATATATATATATAAGGGAGGGTCTGGGGAGTATGGTGCACGCCTACAGGCCAGGCTTATATCAAGCATAGCCGGAGAGTGGGCTGGAGGGATATGACTAGACTCATGATTATCCAAGGCTTAGGGGATGGAACTCGGTTGTGACACATGGAATTTGTTTTTTGCTTGGTCTCTTTTATTTCTTGGTCATGAAAAACACTCTTTTTTAATGCCAGCCTCTCGGTTGTAGTAGATGAGATCTCTATTTGGAAAACCTTTTAAAAAATTGAGCCATTAAATATATATAAACTTGTTATCTGGGCAATTTCATAGCATATTATTGAAATGTCTTACATCTTAATTAAAAACATTAACTTTATAGTGAACGAAATTGCTACCCATTGGCATATTACTTGGCAAGCCAAAGAGCTCCCTATCCAACTTGCCTCACAATAAAGTCGAACATGCCTGGCGGACTTCTGTACATGACCACAAATTCTAAAAATCGTACTTGCTTGGGATTAGGCATCCAAGCTCCTAGCACCTATAATGTGCTGAACTAGGTCTGTTCCATGAACAACCATAAAATAAAATACACATTTGTCCATAGTGATCTTTACATAGGACTTACACATTTTAATCAGCCACCTAAGAAGCAGTGCCATCTTAATGTTCATTTTAATGGCTATGGGAGTAATTTTAATGACTTTGGAAGAGAAAAAATAAATCGCTCCCCTTTCCATCGCAATGTGTCTTGGAGATGTAAGCAGTTAATGCTTACTTCAATTCATGTCACAGGGTTGCATTTTCTGTTAAACCCGAAGAGAAAAAAAATTAAAGAGTCTGTTTCTACTCGAAGACAAGGATCTAAACTCTAAATATACAACCCTTAAAATGTTAATGGTAAAAACCTGTATCAACAATTCCCTGGCTTTATAAATCTGCAAAAACAAATCTGCTATATATTTTATTCTAAGGAAAGGTTTACTGCTGAAATCTTTGCTCAGGAAGGCATGGCTCTTATGATACTGAAAACAGTCTGACGTATAGTCTGCTCAGCAAGGCAAGTCTTTTGCTTCAAAGTCCAGCTTACACATTTTGTATCCATAGCAACAATCTGCCTTCTTACCTACTCTGAGACTAAGTAGAGGAGAGAACCTGAAATAAATCCCCCATGTTGTCTGTTCAGCAGTGTTCTGAGCTAAAAATCCAGAAAAATAATACCCATTCTCCATGCTCAGCAGTATGCATGCATTACAGCTCTGAAATATCACCTACCCAGCAATGCGATAAATGTAAACGGTTATGAAACAGCTCTACCATGTCACCTACTCAGAATAACAACCTGCAACTTAACTTTGCCACCTCAACAAGGCTCTGTCTCAGAAATCCTCAAGCAAGATATTAAATAGTGTCTGTTAAGCAAGGGCCCTGCATGTTTTTAAACATATGTTTATTGGTGTTTATAATGGGCATATTAATAATACAGAAACATATCAATGCACTGGACATTTTAGTAAGAATAGAGCTTTGTAGTGGTCGGCAAGGGTTAAAACAGTCTACTATGACTTAAGCAGTTAAAACATTCGACTCTTCCCTTGGGTTCCATGAATCAAACCTGATATCCCATCAACCTTTTGACAAGTAGCATTTATGCAGTCCACCCCGGGCTGCTCATCCTAGGACCCATAGGGGGTTGAGCATTATAGAGATTCTAGTGGCTGCCTCACAATTGCCAGAACAACTGTGCCTGGCGAACAGGTCTTGTGTGGGTCAATCGTACATCCAGTCACTCATGTAATTTTTCAGTAACTGTGATGAGGGGGTTTGCTGTGGCCGGTCCAAAGAAGATGTATGAACAAGAAGAAAACTAAATCAAACTCCAACTCTCTCAGGGTTCTGGTGCTGATGCATATGTAGCAGTATCAGGAAGTCCCAACAGGAGTAGCATATGGATTCATTAAGCGGTCCCCACTATGGGGGTGAGGGGGACTACCCAGGGGGTGCTTCCACTGAGCCATCTCTGGATTAGTGCCCGGCGAGGGGGGGAGTGTACTGATTTGGGGAGGAAGGCATATACGCTTCTAAATGGCCACGATTCTGACCTTCGGGGAGAGCATGTATCGTCTCTAGACGGTTTCGTCATTTGGTCCCGTCCATCTGTATCGGGTTTGTCTGTATCCTCTGGGGACTCTACTCATGTCTCTCCATTCTGGATACCTTGGTCTCCCCCTTCGCTCTCCATATGTTCCCATGATTCTAGGATTTCAATCTATAGGCCCACAATCAGGCCTTGACAAATACCACGAGCGTCTTCCCTAATCAGGGACCTCTCTTCTGCTCTAGCCCATCCCTGACCCAGGTCGCCATTTTCGGGACCGCTGCAGATTTCCATGCCAAGGCTGTGCGTCTCTTGGCCAGAGCCAATGCTACGTCTATGTAGCAAGGGTCCTGCATAAGAAATTCCTTTTGAAGTACTGTGAAGATTCCGCCAAATCAAATACTTAGCAGGCGCGCATTTCCTTAACAATCCATGCCAGAGAGAAAGGAAGACATGAAACTAATATGCAAGACGCTGACCCCCACCAAATGTGTATTCTCAAAAATCAAGGGCCTCAAGTGGGCTAGGAAGTCCAAAATTGGAGGGCAATTGGTGTTTGCGCCAAATTCGAACTAGAAGATTTGGAAAATGTCTACACTTTTCGTCATTTTCCCTCCACCTTTTCCTAAAGGTGCTACCTGGAGGAATCGACTATGGAAAAAGAGTTTTTTAATAGGTAGAAATTGTGTACTGCAAACCGGATCTGCAAATTAGTTCCCATTTCAGCCTCATTAACTCAGAATAGGGCTGTAAAATCGCTCTGGGGTATACTGCCTGGTGTGTTAATGCAATTTTGCCACATATTAATTCAATGCCACTTCTAATGAGGAGAAAGGAAACAATGAGAAACAAACTGCAGGGCTCTTTACTAAATAAACAGGAAGATGGCTTAATCCTGTTGTTTGAGGATGGGTTGACATGGGAATCCAGCTTGACCTGAGCTGTTACTGTCCCTGTATGAAAGGGAGCCATTACTCTGCCTGTCCCAACCAGGTTCCTGTTGCGACAAAGGCTTTAAGACTAGGAGCATGGACAGTGAAGCCCGTCTTAACCTGCAGAAATACAAGGAAAACAAGGCATTAGACATTGATAAATTCCAATTATCTTGGGCTGTCTAATAGTGAGGAGGCAGCAGCAGTATGACCTCTTCACATCACATCACCTAGCATTGAGAATTGTCAAGCACAACAAGAAAGAGACCACAGCTAGGTAAAGTGCAACACCCAGCTTCAGTGAGTCGCTTAAATATCAGGGAAACAAACACTACAGACATACAGGGCCCGATTCACAGAATGAATTTAAGAGTCAATCCTAAACTTACTACTATTTTGGCATTCACAGAATGAACTTACTACTTTTGGTATTCACAGAATGAATTTACTAGTTTTGGTATTCACAGAAGTTAGGATTTTGTTTTAAGAATACACTTACTACTATTTTGGCATTCACAGAATGCACTTACTACTTTTGGTATTCACAGAATGAACGTACTACTTTTGGTATTCACAGAAGTTAGGATTTTGTCTTAAGTTTGTTTTAAGAAAAACTTAAGACAGACTTAAGACAAACTTAAGACAGACTTAAGACAGATTTAAGTTAGGATTTTGTCTTAAGTCTGTCCTAAGACAAACTTAAGACAAAATCCTAACTTCTGTGAATACCAAGAGTAGTAAGTTCGTTCTGTGAATGCCAAAAGTAGTAAGTGCATTCTGTGAATACCAAAATAGTAGTACATTTAGGATTGAGTCTTAAGTTCATTCTGTGAATCGAGCCCACAGTGTCTGCCACCGATTGAGAAATGCAAAACAAAAAAGAAACCAGAAAATGGTTTGATTCTTTTTACTATGTAATTTCTCAGATTATCACTTTTGAAATAAGCAATAATTTTATAGGCTTTTTATGAATTTCTGTAGCTTATCAAAGCTGTTGTTCAATAAAGCCTTGAGATGCAGTTCCATCTTGGACTTTCAGCTCCACTGAGTGCTCCTTATAAAAAAAGACATAATTATACCTCAAGTCAAGTAAGTTGATATCCTGTTTTATTTTTGTTAAAGTGAGTTGTAAGCAAAGAGTGTAGCGTGCAGTGAATCCATTCATTAGCTCTGCCTTTATTCTTCCCTGTGTTTGCCACAGATCTACCCCTATGACATGCTTATTGTGACAAACAGAGTTCGCGTCAAGCTACCTAAAGATATTGACAGGGCCAGACTTGAGGTAAGAAAGATATTATCTATTTGCCTGTTCTTACCTACTTTGTATTCCATTGGTTAGTTTTCAAATTGGGTGCTTTCATTGGCACTCTTTGTGGAAAAAACAGTGAATGCTGCAAAACGTTTATCATGAAAGAAGCGAACGTTATATTAAAAAATAAGAAAGAATTAACGACTCATACCTCATTACATTATTGTCAGTGTATGGCCTGATGCAGAAAGAAATGACTGATTTTACGCCTGCGGAATCTCACTTTAACTTGGGAGTAGTTTCAATCATTTTTTGTTTCGGTGACATGCCCCCTTCCCACCCGTTGTGTGGTATTTACTCCTCAAATAACATGATAATCGTGGGCTAGTATTATGTTGAGGTAAAAGGATTTACAACTGCAAGGTCACCTTTTGCGATTTCCTTGTAGTTGTACATCTAACTATGTGCACTCATAAATGTGAGTTATAAATGACTTTGGGCCAGATGTAGGTAAGTTCCATTTACCGATTCTAAAATACCGAATTTTACTGATTCAGTATTTTAGAATCGGTAAATGGTATGTAGGTAAGTATTCGGTAAAGTTTGTCGAATCAGTAATATTCGGTAATTACCGATTCGGTAAATACCGAATCGGTAATCGGTAATTCCCATTCATTCCTATGGGCCTGGAGGCCCATAGGAATGAATGGGAATTACCGAATCGGTATTTACCGATTAGGTAATGGGTGAACACATTCTAGGGTGGCAGGGTGTCACATTGACACCCTGTTGCACCCCTGAATAGTGCATGGGTTCACATTTTGCACACATACATGCCCCAAGGGCATGTATGTCTGCCACATGGCACTTTTGAAAAAGCACAAATTTGCTTTTTCAAAGGTTTTTGATATTTACCACCAACTTTTATTTGGTGGTCAATACCGAATCCTTAACCATGCAATGCACTCATTTGAGTGCTCCCTACATTTCAGATTCGGTAATTTACCGATTCAGTATTTTAAGGAATCAGTAATTTACTGATTCCTTAAATTACCAATTCGGTAAATTATTGAATCTGAAATGTAGCCACCTTGTCGGTTTCGGCCAAAATTCGGTAATTTCGGCCGTTACCGACTGGTATTGGGCTACCTACATCTGGCTTTATGTGATAACAGCGAAAAAGTTGGGGTTTGATAGAGATATACATGCATTTATTTGCTAGAACCAGGGGGGGGGTGTACTATTGAAATTATATTTATGAATTATGAACACATGAATATATCATACCATGGGTATGAAAAGCACGTTTGGAAGTCCACAACATTGAGCATTGAACTGTTTGATTAGCCCTGAAGAAGTTCATTGGAAATGGGGAACTACATGTGTCTGTTGGCTTTTAATTCTTAATGGAATAAACAAATTAAGAAGAAGCTAAACTGAATGAAGACCCACTTATTCATTCTTATTAATTAATAAAAAACGTTCATGCATTGAGAATTTGTGAATAAACTGACAACTTTGGATGGACGGTTTTTGAGTGTGTTCCAGTATAGAATGTAAATAGTTTATGTTGCAGTATTTAGCAGCTGGGCCATTGAAGCCGGGCATTTGTGGAATGGCAAAATAGTAATGCAAGGGAATGACAGTGTGTGCTTGTCTTAAACCACGGCTGCTGATTGTAAATTGCTCGGCACCAACTATGGATATTTTAAGCTGGATAAAAATGTAAAGAAGTAAAGTTAAGAAAATATTTCCAACTTCTTTTGAAGATAAAACAGGACCTCGCCCATTCATGACACAAATTAGCTTAAAGGGGGACGCAAGTATAGATAATGAAATGGTTACTGTGCAGACAATCACTAGAAACGAGCAAATAAAGCCATCAAATTGCACATGTACCATTGCAGCTGATCAAAGGCAGCGCTGCTTTACACGTCACTACTCGTGAATTGCAGGTCGTTTTTAGTAGCTAAGAAACTTTAGAGTTAACAGCGATGTAATGCCACCTCTGCTTTTATAAACAAACCTCTTTATTGTTAGACATAAAAATGTAAGAGGGTGTGGTTGCCAATGGGTTATAGTTTCCTCAGACTAAACAAAGGCCGGGTCCCCTGGAGAAATGCGCAGGGCGGCGCTGTTTATTGCGCCTGGCACTTGTTCTCCAAACACTTCACTGCTCCGCGGCTCACTGCTCAGCGAGTGGCCCTGACGGGGCTGTGGGAGAGTGGGGGGCCCTGTGTGCGTCCGTGTATGTCAGGCACAGAGTCTCCGGGGCGAGAAGGGAACACGTGAGAAAAGCAACAACACGCCAACATCTGGATGCATCGTGGAGCGGGTTGATTCGGTTTTCGGCGAATAATACCGCCTTTGTTCCTATTGCGCGCGCTTCTCAAGCCTGGAAGCGCGGATCAGTCGGTGCTGTTTTAAGATTAGCGCGCGGTTTGCTTTGGACGGCAATGGCTGCCTTTATCTGCAACACATTTGGTGTTCGACGGCCGGGGCTGTTGTGTCTGTTGTCCATTACGGCTCAGCATCTCGCCTGGCGTAGGTGCAGGCCTCGGAGTCACGTGTCCGCGAAGGAGCTCTGGGGCTGTGGCGCTGCCCTGGGGCTTGAACAACAGGCACGCAGATAACACGCGGGCCTGGAGGCGATAAGCGGGACCATGTATGTGAGATAAGGTGACAGTTAATGTGGGCTTCAGATTAGATTAGTGAAAACAGCTGGCTGCCACTCTTTACTCGAGACACAGCTGCCTGTCCTTCCAGCATCTTTGTTTATTGGTGAAATGCTTGGTTTATGCCCAGAAGTACTGCAGTGTGCAGTGTAAACAAACACACCCGCGCTAAGTGCTTGCGTCTTGATTAGGGGTGGGGGAGCAGGACAGGAGTTATGCAGGATGTTGAAAATCATTGATATAATGCTGTGATTTCCCAAAAGTGAAATGAAGCAAAGATCAGTGCAAGATAGTAAGCATTCTCCATATGCACACCACAACGCCAGGAGCACCCAATAAGCGTTATTGTCACTTTCACTGTTTTTTAAGAGGGTCAAGTCTCAGTACTTATAGAGATATTTTCATGGAATTTGCAAGAAAATTGCTACTCTAATCCACTGTACTCTACTCTGCACCACTAATTTCTACGCCACCCTACTGCACTATACGCCAATGCGCTCTAAACCACCACACTCTGCATCATGCCACGTCACTCTAATCTGTTCTGCACCGCTGCACTTCAGCCACTGCACTCTACACCAATCTACTTCACACCACTGCAATCTGCAGCACGCTACTCTTCTGCACCACTCTACTCTATGAAACTACACTGTATGTCACTCAACTCTACGTCACTGCACTCTACACTAATGCACTCTACACCCCTCTACTCTACACTACTCTATTCCACTGAACTCCTGTACACTCTACCCTGCACCACTCCAGTCTACCCTGAACTACTCCACCCTACGCCACTTCCCTCTACTTTGACGTAATCTGTTGTACGCCACTGCACTCTAGACCAGTGCAATGTACTCTTCACCACTCTACTCTGTGCCACTACACTGTATGTCACTCTGCATCTACACCAATGCACTGTACACCACTTTGCTCAAAACCAATGCCCTCTACGCCGTCTTGTCTGCTCCACTGTACTTTATGCAACTTCACTCTTGGCCACTCTACTCCACTTTACAATGCTACACTATGCAATACTCCACTGTATTAAATTCTGTTCCACTCGGTGACATTGGACTCCCCTCTATGTCACTCTACAACACTACTCTGTGGAGCTCTACACAACTTCCTCTATGCCACTCCATGCCACTTCACTATATTCTATAACACACGGCTCCACTCTACTCCCTGCTACTGCACTCCACTCTTTGCCACTCCATTGTACGATACTGTACTCCACTCTATGCCATTCCACTCTCCTACACTACGCCACTCTATGCCACTCCACTCTACAACAATCTACTCAGCTCTATGCCAGGCTAATCTATAATATTCTACTCAACTCTAAGCAACACCCTTTACGCCACTCCACTCGGCTCTGCACCACTCCATTACACTCTATGCCACTCCACTCTACGACACTCTAATCCACTCATAGCCACTCAACTCTACTCCAATCTATGCCCTTGAACTCTGACACTCTACTCTCTCCACAACACTCCATGTCACTCCATGAAACTCCACTTCACACCACTCAACTCTAATCTACACCACTCTACGCAACTCCATAGCACTCCACTCTACTCCACTTTACGATTCTCCACTCCACACGGCTCTCCTTTAGCCCTCTAATTTTAACCATGCTGAACAGCAGCCATGCTGGTGTACAACATGGCTAAAACATATTGGCAAAGCCAATAGCTCTTGCATAGGGCAGATCTATTGGCTTTGCCAGTGCTTCTCAATTGTTGAGTAACAGTAATAAATCTATTTTGGAGTAATATGAAGGCATTGGGTGTGCGAGGAAACATTATGTAAAGATACATTTTTTATCATTTGTTAATGTTATTAACATTTCTAACTGGATTATCTGAGTATTGTCTGTGTAAATGACAATTGAGTAGCTAAAAGTTATTACAAGTTTTTTAAGTGGCGCAACATAAGTGTTGGAGACTGTAAGACTAAAGTCGAAGCCATGAGGCACTCAATCCTCTACATCTCTGATCCTTGGCTGAAATTGGGGAATATGGAGAGTCTGTTTCAAAAGATAGGAAGCTGTCAAGACGCTCTATTATGTGTTGTAACGAAAACGTAATCAAGAAATAAGACAAAAAAGATAGGAATCAATCAGTCCAGTGGAGAGCAGTGACAGCCTAGAAAGAAGAATGATGTCTGACATCATATCAAAGGTGGCCGAAAGGGGTGATAGGATGAGGGCATCCTTCGTCAACTACGAGCCTCAATTTTGTTTTTATTTGGGGTTTGAAAAATTCACAATGGCGATAGGAGGACACATAAATGCACAACAATACAGCAAATGACATTGCAGCAGGAAAAACAAAAGCATTTTATAGTCCCGAGGGGTGCGGTCAAAGTAGCATGTGTGTAATTGGTGGGGTGTAAAATGCTGCCCAATGGGCAAAGGAGGTATGTCCGTGCTCTGCCACTATGCTAGTAACTTGGGGGCGGCGAAATACCGGGGGGTGGGGGGGAGAGACGAGGGTGGTACCGTGGCATTGGCGATGAGCCAAGCAACTGTACTTGTCAGACAAGGAAGTCGGCCTGTCTATAGGGGATTCTGCATCGAAATGACTACAGATAAAAGCAAGTCAATTCACATCCTTTGCTTCCCTATTGATGGTTTAGCCTTCAGCTCACCAGAGACAAAGTAGGGGGCATAGCCAGGTTAATATCTGATGAGTTGTCTCTCAGGATAAAGAGTAAGCTTACATGTACCTGGATTATTGCTTACAAACATGGCAAAATGGTTGACCTGTCCTTTGAGGAGAATTGTTACACCTAGAAGAGGGTAGATGTAAGAAAAATGAATATTTTGGAGTGAACGAACTGACCAACTTAGACAGTGTACGCCCCAGGACCAACCCCAGCCAAACCCTCTGTGACTCTCTCAATGATTACTTCATTGAAAAAATCTCGTCCATCAAAGCCAGTATTCCCAAACTCCCCAACACGACCTCCCCCGCTACCCTCAAAACAATTGCACCATCAACAGCTTCCCCCCCATCAGTCCAGAGACATTTCGAGAGCTCCTTGCTAAAGACAAATCCGGTGCCCCCTCAGACAGTTGCCCCCCTCATAAACTAAAACACTGCTTCTCCGCTCTCCCAGATCCTGCCCTCACCCTCCTGAATTACTCCTTATCATCTGGCCAAGTCCCCTCAGCGTTCAAGGAAGCGACAGTAGTGCCACTCCTGAAAAAACTAGGGGATGACCCTACAAGCATGTCAAACTACCGCCCCATCTCCCTACTCCCCTTTCTAGCAAAGGTGATAGAGGCACACGTAGCCAGATGCCTATCTGACTTTCTGGAGGAGTCCAACTACCTCGAGCCCCATCAGGCAGGTTTCCGGCCTGCGCACTCGACGGAAGCTGTCGTACTCACCGTACTGGACACACTTCGCAACTGCACAGACAATAACTCCCATCAGGCTCTGGTGCTCCTGGACCTCTCGGCCGCATTCGACACGGTCGATCATACCATCTTAATCGACAGTGTTGGCCAGGCCGGCATCCAGGGCACAGCGGCCAGCTGGCTAAGATATTTCCTGGAGAACAGATCCCAGGCCATCTGCCGTAACAATCTGGTTGCCCCCAAACAAAGAATCACCTGCAGTGTCCCACAGGGCTCTTCCCTGTCCCCCCACTTGTTCAACCTCTACATCTTCCGCCTAATTCAGTCCCTCAGAGATAGGAAGGTGACGGTCTTCAACTACGCAGACGACCTACAATTGCTCTTCACGATAAACAACACTGAGAGTTCAATTACCAGCTTCCAGTCTACCATGAGGTTCATCCAACACTGGATGGACCAAAACCATCTTAAATTAAACCCTGGCAAGACTGAGCTGGTACTTACAGGGGACAGTCCTAAGTACTGGGGCCCACATTATTGGCCTTCGGAGATGGGTTCCCCACCTTCTCCTTCACCATCGGCAAAAACACTCGGAGTCACACTAAACAGTGATCTCTCAATGAAATCGCAAGTGGGTCTCGTAGTCTCCAAATGTTTTTTCCAACTCAGGAAAATAAAAAGGTTTATCGTCTCCTGACACCAGAGGCCCTCACCCGGGTGGTGATTGCCACTGTCCTATCTCACCTGGACTACGCCGATTCCCTATACCTTGGCATACCTCTCTATCTACTGGAGCGACTACAGATGGTCCAGAACCACGCAGCCAGATTGATCCTAAGCCAACCCAGATGGCAACGAGCCACCCCATTACTTAGGAAGCTACACTGGCTCCCCATGTCTCAACGCTGCACCTTCAAAACAGGATGCTTGATCTTTAAATCTTTGCACTGCAAAAGCCCCAAATTCATAGACAACCTGATAGTCAAGCACATCCCTACTCGCAACCTACGTTCAGCCCACCTCTCACTTCTCCAAATCCCTTCCTTCAGACGGCTTCCAGTCTACCATGAGGTTCATCCAACACTGGATGGACCAAAACCATCTTAAATTAAACCCTGGCAAGACTGAGCTGGTACTTACAGGGGACAGTCCTAAGTACTGGGGCCCACATTATTGGCCTTCGGAGATGGGTTCCCCACCTTCTCCTTCACCATCGGCAAAAACACTCGGAGTCACACTAAACAGTGATCTCTCAATGAAATCGCAAGTGGGTCTCGTAGTCTCCAAATGTTTTTTCCAACTCAGGAAAATAAAAAGGTTTGTCGTCTCCTTACACCAGAGATCCTCACCCGGGTGGTGATTGCCACTGTCCTATCTCACCTGGACTACGCCGATTCCCTATACCTTGGCATACCTCTCTATCTACTGGAGCGACTACAGATGGTCCAGAACCACGCAGCCAGATTGATCCTAAGCCAACCCAGATGGCAACGAGCCACCCCATTACTTAGGAAGCTACACTGGCTCCCCATGTCTCAACGCTGCACCTTCAAAACAGGATGCTTGATCTTTAAATCTTTGCACTGCAAAAGCCCCAAATTCATAGACAACCTGATAGTCAAGCACATCCCTACTCGCAACCTACGCTCAGCCCACCTCTCACTTCTCCAAATCCCTTCCTTCAGACGGAAGCGCACAGGAGGCTGCAGATTTGCCACACTCGCTCCTCGACTTTGGAACTCCCTTCCCCTCGAAATCCGAGCCTGTCCGGACCTCATGAAATTCAGAGGAGCACTTAAAACCTGGCTCTCTAAGCAAGCCTAAGGCTAAACAATAGGGAGAGCGAGGGTTTTTAGGGGCGCGTCCTGTCCCCAATTGTAATATGAAAAATCAATGTGGACTAGCCCACTATGTAGTTAGAATATGTTCTAATATTCTAGGTCACTTGTGACTGCAGCCTTGTGGCTGGACCCAATAGGTCTTGTTAATAAACCCCTCACACACCAACCTGGTTGGTGACATGCTTCATCATCGGGGTCCAACCAGGTAGCCGAATGCCACCTGGTCGTGCTTCCACGCCTGACTACAGCGGAGCGGGTGTCGTGCAACAGTGTGATGTGGATGAAGGTGAATAGTTTAAAATGCACCTCTGGGAATCCTTACCTAATGTTTTATTCTTGGCGGGTCAGGGTGTAGGTTAAAAAATGTGATGCAACTACAAATAGAAAGATTATTGCTATGAGTTGACTATGTGTTTGCGGTCTACATGTTTCAGTCCCTGAAAAAATGGGCGGGACTTTCGTCAGGACCAAGGGAAAGTGAAGTGAGTGGCAAAAGTGGTGCCACAGGTGATAGTCTCCTACACACGCACTAAGGTGTTTGGAAAAAGTGAAAGTTAAAAAGCTGTGTCTTATTTACTTACAGACACTTGCTGCTTACGAGAAAAATCTTCGCTATAACATTCTGTTCCAGTGATTCGGGGCGCGAGGGAGAGGCACTCCCGGTATCAATTTTATTAGAGAGTGTCCTCTGCGAGAAACCTAGTTCGGGTCCCTCGGTCCTTTAACTTTCACTTTTTTATGTAAATGTGTTTTATGTTAATGTGTGGCCGAATTTTGTTGGTCCATTGGAGTCTTTGACATGCAATCATTATGCAAATTCTGTTTTAGAATCCACCCTTTGTCATTACTCTATTACATATGGCAGGCGGGCATCTAGAGCCAAATTTCGGGGGGAGCTGAAAAAGTTTTGGGGGGGCTAATTCTTCCAGCCGTAACCAGAGTGTTGCGCGCCTGACATATGGGTGGTGTGCTCGTTCTTTAGCAACAATTTGGTAAAAAGTGTGGTAAATATTGACATCGTAATAAATTCCTTCACTTTCACTGTTTGGGATGAAGCATACGAGCTAACATAGTTGCCCCACATGGCTGAACCTAATACTGCTATTATGATACGAATGGTTAAGAAATATTAATCAACTAAAGCACAATTTTACTCATATGCATGTATTGATAATTACATAATTCAAACCTAGCTGTAGTGTGGGGCCATAGGAAATATGCAATTCTATGGCTGCATCATTTTCTGCATTATTATGAGTGTTTCCCCATTTGACACACAAGCGTCTGCTGCATAATCTGTAGATGTTAACAAGAAAATTGTTTCTAGCTCAGCCAGATAAAATGTTAATAAAATCATGGCAATGCGTGGAATACCCTATGAAATAGTTGACTGGTCATCTTTCAGATGCTTATTACTCTATTTGGATGTTAAGCCGGTACTAACTAGAAACCTCTGGTAAGTGTTAAAATGTGAAATAATGTCTAAATTATTAAGTAATACTATCACAAAATGAGCCATATTAGGTGACATAATTTATCATTTCTTGATGCATAATTTAGTCAATTTAGCCACATAATTTGGTCCTCACTTGCCTCATAATTCCAGTGGCCCTGCTGTAGGATGTAGTGTGAGACAAAACAAAATAATGTAATCAAATGGGGAATTACATAGCACCTCAAAGATATATTTTCTTGACACTTGTAGATGATGTGATTTTCCCAAAATCCCACAATTTTTTGTTGAGTATTCATGATTCCACACCGGGGCTTGCAATTACAAAAGTCAGCAGTTCAGCAATCTCCAATTGCTACTAACATAACCTTCAAGTTGAATAGTAAGAGGGGTTATTAAGGTGAACAAAATTGACCTAATGTTACTCTAGCTCCAATATAAAATCAAATTTGATTACAAACATCAACTATGGAAGAAGTTCATTATAAGAAAGGACTTCTTATTACAGCAGCAATGGAAATTAGCTTGAGAAAATAATTGCAATCAAAGTACATTTATCGAATTGACACCCACATTTCAAGAGATAACATTCTTTAATTTTAATATTAATTCCGAATGTATACTTATTGAACAGCCAATGGATGCCTATTGAAAAGCTCCCCATTCTACAGTGATAATATATTTTGGGGCCTCGTCACTGTAAGAACATGTTTTATATAAAACTTTTACCTGTCCTACTTTCTAAGGCTTACTTAGTCGTGAACTCATTAATATTCCATACTTTGTTTTTAACCCTGCACCCTCACCATCTAGCGCTAGCTCGCGCTTTTTAAACTTTTTTTTGCTCACCTTGCCTCAGGGACCTTGCCCTCGACCCTGCCTCCTGCGCAGCCGAGCTTGACGCTGCTGCGGCCTCCCATTCACTCGCCTGCCGCCTTTAGCGGACGCTCCCCCGGCCACGCCCACTTCTTGGCCACGCCCACTTGGGCCGGTATTTAGGAGCTGAGTACTAGCTCAATCCTGACTGGATCACTCCCTGCCTTCCGCGGGAGCACTTAGCCATACTTTGTTTTTAACCCTGCACCCTCACCATCTAGCGCTAGCTCGCGCTTTTTAAACTTTTTTTTGCTCACCTTGCCTCAGGGACCTTGCCCTCGACCCTGCCTCCCGCGCAGCCGAGCTTGACGCTGCCGCGGCCTCCCATTCACTCGCCTGCCGCCTTCAGCGGACGCTCCCCCGGCCACGCCCACTTCTTGGCCACGCCCACTTGGGCCGGTATTTAGGAGCTGAGTACTAGCTCAATCCTGACTGGATCACTCCCCGCCTTCCGCGGGAGCACTTAGCCATACTTTGTTTTTAACCCTGCACCCTCACCATCTAGCGCTAGCTCGCGCTTTTTAAACTTTTTTTTGCTCACCTTGCCTCAGGGACCTTGCCCTCGACCCTGCCTCCCGCGCAGCCGAGCTTGACGCTGCCGCGGCCTCCCATTCACTCGCCTGCCGCCTTTAGCGGACGCTCCCCCGGCCACGCCCACTTCTTGGCCACGCCCACTTGGGCCGGTATTTAGGAGCTGAGTACTAGCTCAATCCTGACTGGATCACTCCCTGCCTTCCGCGGGAGCACTTAGCCTTACTTTGTTTTTAACCCTGCACCCTCACCATCTAGCGCTAGCTCGCGCTTTTTAAACTTTTTTTTGCTCACCTTGCCTCAGGGACCTTGCCCTCGACCCTGCCTCCCGCGCAGCCGAGCTTGACGCTGCCGCGGCCTCCCATTCGCTCGCCTGCCGCCTTCAGCGGACGCTCCCCCGGCCACGCCCACTTCTTGGCCACGCCCACTTGGGCCGGTATTTAGGAGCTGAGTACTAGCTCAATCCTGACTGGATCACTCCCTGCCTTCCGCGGGAGCACTTAGCCTTACTTTGTTTTTAACCCTGCACCCTCACCATCTAGCGCTAGCTCGCGCTTTTTAAACTTTTTTTTGCTCACCTTGCCTTAGGGACCTTGCCCTCGACCCTGCCTCCCGCGCAGCCGAGCTTGACGCTGCCGCGGCCTCCCATTCACTCGCCTGCCGCCTTCAGCGGACGCTCCCCCGGCCACGCCCACTTCTTGGCCACGCCCACTTGGGCCGGTATTTAGGCGCTGAGTACTAGCTCAATCCTGACTGGATCACTCCCTGCCTTCCGCGGGAGCACTTAGCCTTACTTTGTTTTTAACCCTGCACCCTCACCATCTAGCGCTAGCTCGCGCTTTTTAAACTTTTTTTTGCTCACCTTGCCTCAGGGACCTTGCCCTCGACCCTGCCTCCCGCGCAGCCGAGCTTGACGCTGCCACGGCCTCCCATTCACTCGCCTGCCGCCTTCAGCGGACGCTCCCCCGGCCACGCCCACTTCTTGGCCACGCCCTCTAGCTGCACTATTTATCATGTGCCTCCACCGTTCGCGCAGCGGACGGGCGCAGCGGGCGCGCCGTTTGCGCGCCGAAGGCGCGCCTAAGGCAAGCCCGTCTGCGCCCGTCCGCGACGGGCCGGGACTAGGGGCCTTAGACTCTGCCCTTCCTCTGGTGTACTCCTCTGCCCAACTTTCCTCTCTCCCTGCCTCTATCCCCCTCTCCCCCTCCCTAGTTCAACACTTATCTTCGCACGGTATCTATGTCCCCCCCCTCTCTGGCTCTGTCTCGCCCACCCCTCCTCCTTCAATCTCTCCTACGCCCCCCCTCACTCGTGTTACTCCCGGTTTCCCTGCTGCCTCTACTATTCTTCTTAACACTCGTTCCGCTGTAAAAAACCAAACTGCTCTTTTCAATCTGTTGGACACCGACTCTCCTGACTTCCTTTTCCTCACTGAGACCTGGCTTTCCTCTGACTCACTTCCTGACCTTCTTGCCATTCTCCCTGCCACTCATTATGCCCTCCGCGCTGACCGCCCTGATGGAAAAACTGGAGGTGGCGTGGCTATGATAGCTCGCCGCTCTTTGCAATTCCAGCTCCTCTCGCATCCCTGTATCTCTAGTGTTGATTTTCTGGTGGCCCGCTCTCTCAACCTCCCGGTTCCTCTCACGGTGATCCTTCTGTACCGCCCTCCTCAAAACATGCCATCATTTGTGTCTACACTGCAGGATCTCTTGGCCACCCTGGCTGTAAATAACTCCTCGCTACTTCTGCTCGGGGACTTCAATTTTTGGCCGGGTGATCCGAGGGAGGATTCTTCCTCCAAAGATTTCTCCGCCACCCTTCGTTGTCTCAATTTTTTACCTCACGTCTCGTCTCCCACCCACACCCACGGTCACATCCTCGACCAGATCTGGTCTCTACGTTGCAATCCCTCGGTCACCTCGATCTCCCCTTGTGTTTGGTCAGACCATTTCTTGATCTCTTTTTCCATCCACCTAGGTCAACCCGAGAAAGCCCTCTTGCCCAAAAACATCTGGGCTCGGAGTTGGAATAAGGCTGATCTTAATGATCTTTCTTCCTCTCTGTCCTTATCGGCTCCTACCCTGACTGACCTCTCTGTGGACAGTCAGGCGGATGCCGTTAACATCTGGCTCTCCTCAGCTTGTGACCAGGCCGCTCCTCTCAAAAAGATCAGATCGGCCCGCCGTCATGACGCTCACAAGTGGTTCTCCAACGACCTCAGATCCCTGAAATTAGAGCTTAGGCGGTCTGAGCGTCGTTGGCGCCGCAACTACTGCCCCGCTCTCCGTCTGAATTATAAGGCTCTCCTTAAGAACTATAAATCGGCCATTTTAGCGGCCAAATCTAAGTACTTCACGGAGCGCGTAGCCCTCTCGGCCAATAAATCTCGTGAGATCTTCTCACTGGTTCGTAGCCTTGCCACCTCTGACCGTGCTGGCCTTTCCCCTGCTCCTTCTCAATCTCTTTGTCATTCTTTGAATGATTACTTTATCAATAAAATAATCACCATCAAGGCCAACATCCCGATTGTGCCTCCCCCTGACTTGCCGGATCATTCCTTCTCTCCCCCCTCTGTTTTGGACCACTTCAAACCCATTTCACCAGAGCTCTTTCTTGACCTTCTTGTTAAGGTCAAGTCTGGCTCCCTGGCGGACTGTGCACCCGCACGGATCCTCAGAACCCTATATACCACTTGTCCTACCCCCCCCTAACCCTTCTCAATTCTTGCTTGGCCCTGGGTTCTGTCCCCTCTTCCTTTAAAACTGCCATCGTGCTTCCTATCCTGAAGAAAGCTGGCCTGGACCCCTCCCTTCCATCGAACTTCAGGCCGATCTCCCTTCTTCCCTATTTAGGGAAGATTCTCGAGAGCTACGTGACATCTTGCCTCTCTACTTACATAGAGGAGAAACAACATCCTGGCCTCTCACCAGGCTGGCTTTCGTCCTGGCCACTCTACCGAGGGTGTGGTCCTTGCGGTCCTGGATGAATTGAAAGGAAAGGCCGATAGTAACCTTCCTCAGGCCTTAGTCCTTTTAGATTTGTCCGCTGCGTTTGATACGGTTGATCATGCCATTCTTCTCGACCGTGTCAGTGCAGCGGGCATCCAGGGCACTGCCCTCTCCTGGATCGCGTCCTTTCTTCAGGGCAGATCACAGGCAGTTCACCTCTCTGATTTTTCTGCACCCCCCCTCCCGGTCTCCTGTGGGGTACCCCAAGGCTCTTCCCTCTCCCCCCTTCTTTTCAATCTTTATATCTGCCCCCTTATTTCTTCGCTTCTTGAGCTGGGGGTCTCGGTGTATAACTACGCAGACGACCTCCAGCTCGTCTTCGATCTATCTTCCCCTACTCACTCCCTCCCTAAGCTCAGCTCTACTCTTGTCTTCATCTCCCAGTGGATGAGCTTCAATCATCTGAAGCTCAATCCCGACAAGACAGAGCTCGTTCTCACTGGTGGCCCCTCTAATCCCTGGTCTTCAGTTCACTGGCCCCCCTCTTTTGGTCCTCCCCCTTCCCCAGTTCCCTCTGTCCGGACCCTGGGCATCAAGATCAGCAATGATCTCTCTATGCATGCGCATATTAGTTCCGTCGTCTCCTCCTGCTTCCTCTCCCTCCGCCTCATTCGCAAAATCTCCCGGTTTTTTTCTGTTGATGCCCTTAAAGTTATCATTACTGCCCTCATTACATCCCACCTGGATTATGGAAACGGCCTGTACGTAGGCATTCCCGCCTACGAAACTCGCCGTCTCCAGGCCATCCAGAACCAGGCGGCCCGTCTTGTTCTCCGTCTTCCTAAGTTTTCCCATATCACTCCTGCCCTCAAAACCCTTCACTGGCTCCCTGTTCATTTCAGGTCCCAGTTTAAACTTGCTTGTCTGGCCTTTCGGGCCCATGCCCGTTCCGCTCCTCTCTTTATCAACTCCTTAATCTCTTCTCATGTCCCCAGCCGCTCTCTCCGCTCTTCTTCCCTCTCTCTCCTTCACGTCCCCCGCTTCCGCAAATCCCGCACCGGTGGCACCCGTTTCTCGGTGCGGGCTCCCCAGATCTGGAACACTCTCCCCCTCTCTATTCGCTCCATTCCTATTTTCTCTCACTTTCGGAAAGCCCTCAAAACTTTTTTCTTTCTTCAGGCTTTCCCTGGCTAAACTCCCCCGGGTTCCTCTTGGCAGATACTGATGTGCTCCTTAGCGCCAGGAAGCCGCTTGGCCGCAGTGCGCTTTAGAAATTTCTTTTCATTTCATTTCATTTCATTTCAGGTTTAGGCTGGCTTGTCAAATGGGGTTATTTTGACAAGTCGAATTTGATGTTTAAAACTGCACAGCCAGGTTACTGGTGACCGCTTAGCAGTCATGTTTTCCATTATCACTTTAGTTGTGGCACAATATGTGCTGCAGTCCACTAGTGACTTTTAACTTACAAGCCCTGGATAAATTTAGTACCATATACTCAGGACTTACAGGTACGTTAAATGTGCTAATTTGGAGTTCAAACAAGGTTGAGATGTTTCAGGGATCGTAATATATGCACTGGGGCCTTGTATACAGAGTCACAGTGCACAGAGTCAAAACAACATCGACCCCACAAGAATGGGGGTGATCATGCCCAAAAGAGGCATTTTTCTTACAAAGTGATTCTGGTCTATGTCTTACTTGTTAAGAATTAGGTTTATTCAGGCCCGGCGCTAGAACAACAGTGACGTCTCTTGTCCCAAATACAGGGTACCAGCTTGTTGCTCAGTTTCTCCTATACAATTAAAGCGTTGCCATTGGGGCAATAAACATTGGTTAATATTGTGGGTTCACTGGGTATGCATACCTCCTCTACTGAATATCCGCCCTTCAAGTCTTTCACAACTTAAATGTAACATTCTAATTTGTTTTGAGTAAAATACGTGTGCTCCTTGATTATGCTGCATTTGTGAATTTTGTCTCCAAGACACAATCTCTTTCATTTGTCTACCTTTCAATCTGTTTCATGAGGTTCCTGCAAGGGAACTACATCCGTATTGAATTTTCTACAATGATTTTGAGCCTTTCTTCTCTTATTACGGTTTCTCAACCCCTTTACATTCATTGTGGCTTTGATCAGAAATGTGTCCCTACTTTCCTCCAGTTATTCACTTATTCTGGACAGCTCCAATGTCCCAAAGTCTGCTCCTGAGATTGCAGTAAGTTTTAAACATCAAAGCTTATGTACCATGCAGTAGAATACTACAAGATGATTACTAAATAATAACTAATAGGAACATAAGAAAATGGAAAAATGGAAAAAAGAACTCCCTATATGCTAGGAGGCTTATATATGAGCCCTTTGTGCCGCCGTTGCGTCCATTTTGGTACACAGTCAAAATATCGAGTTGTAAATATCGACCTACACAAATATCGAGTTAGAAATATCGAAGGTAAAGAATATCGATGTCAAGAATATCGTTGGACAGAATATCGACACTAAGGTAAGTAATATAGATTTTTTTATATCGATGTAAGTAATATCGAAGTCAGTAATATCGATATCAAACATCGATGTTAGTAATTTCGATGTTACTAATATCGATATTTGTACTATTGTTATGTATTTTAGTATGTATTTAATATGTATGTGTTATATGTTTTTTGTTAAGTATTTTACTTGTTTTAAGTTATATGTGAACTATTTTTATATATTTATAATGTTATTTTTAAGTCAATGTTATGTTTTAGTACTGGAGCGGGTTGTGGGTTTATAGGGGAATAGGGTGGGAAGTAATTTAAATATATTAAATTAATTATTATTTTTTAGGAATTATAAATTAATTTAAATAATTTTTTGTGTTTAAGTTCTGTAGCGGGTGGTGGGTTTATAGGGGAATTGGGTGGGAAGTATTTTAATTGTAATTAAGTAATGAATTATATTTAAATATTGGCATTGATAAATTATGTCTTTTTAATGAATTATTAATTGGCAATAATAATGTTAATTGTTAATTAATTGTTTAATTGGTAATTCATTTTTCAAATTAATTTATTTAATTGGTAATTAATGTTTGTAAATGGTAGTTAATGTTTGTAATTTGTAGTTAATGTTTTTAATTGGTAATTAATTTATTTAATTTGTAATTAATTTTTGTAATTGGTAATTAATTTATTTAATTGGTAATTAAAACATTTTTTAATTGAAATTATTTGTAAATAATTGGTAATTAATGTGTTCGAAAAAGTCATTTTTGGTATACAAATAATTTTATTGTATGATGTTTTTTAATTGCTAATCAATTACTAATAATATTTTTATGATTTTTACAGTATTTTATTGCTTAATATTTCTTATTTGGTAACTATTATGTTTTAATTAATATTTGTTGTTAATTTATTGTTAAGTATTTATTCAAATCTATATTTTTGTAATATTAATGGTTATTTTGAAATGATGTTTAGTTATTTAAAAATTTTAATATTCATACATTTAAATATAAAAATTATTTCTAAGTATGTTATATTTAATTTACATGGTATCCAATTCTTTACTTACTGTTGTACTCTCTGGAGTGGGAATAGTAATTTTTACCCCTACGCTATCCAACGCTTTCCCTACTGTTGCACTCTCTGGAGTTGGAATAGTAATTTTTACCTCTACGCTATTCAACGCATTCCCTACTGTTGCACTCTCTGGAGTTGGAATAGTAATTTTTACCCCTACGCTATCCAACGCTTTCCCTACTGTTGCACTCTCTGGAGTGGGAATAGTAATTTTTACCCACCCGCTCTCCAACGCTTTCCCTACTGTTGCACTCTCTGGAGTTGGAATAGTAATTTTTACCCCTACGCTATCCAACGCTTTCCCTACTGTTGCACTCTGTGGAGTGGGAATAGTAATTTTTACCCATCCGCTATCCAATGCTTTCCCTACTGTTGCACTCTCTGGAGTTGGAATAGTAATTTTTACCCCTACGCTATCCAGCGCTTTCCCTACTGTTTCACTCTCTGGAGTTGGAATAGTAATTTTAATCCCTACGCTATCCAACGCTTTCTCTACTGTTGCACTCTCTGGAGTTGGAATAGTAATTTTTACCCCTACGCTATCCAACGCTTTCCCTACTGTTGCACTCTCTGGAGTGGGAATAGTAATTTTTACCCACCCGCTATCCAACGCTTTCCCTACTGTTGCACTCTCTGGAATGGGAATAGTAATTTTTACCCCTACGCTATCCAACACTTTCCCTACTGTTTCACTCTCTGGAGTTGGAATAGTAATTTTTACCCCTACGCTATCCAACGCTTTCCCTACTGTTGAACTCTCTGGAGTGGGAATAGTAATTTTTACCCCTACGCTATCCAACGCTTTCTCTACTGTTGCACTCTTTGGAGTTGGAATAGTAATTTTTACCCCTACGCTATCCAATGTTTTCTTTACTGTTTCACTCCCTGGAGTGGTAATAGTTATTTTTATTTTTATGCTATACAATGTTTTCCCTAATTTTGTATTTTCTGGAGTGGGAATAGTAATTTTACGTTTTACGCTATCCAATGTTTTTAATACTGTAGTTTTTTTGGACTTTAGAATCAAAAGTTTTTTATTAAGCAGCGACAAATCATTGAGCACAGCTGGGCTGCCTACATCCACCGGCCGGCAGAGCATAGTCTGACAACATTGAAACACAGCCATGGGGTCTACATCCCGAGGGCGAACCGGCGAGATTAAACTGGCGCCCAGGTGGCGCAACCAGCCTGACTCCGTGTGAAGCGGTCGCTCCAGCCTGCCTCCCGACCTCATAGCGCTATAGTGGTATCGTAGCGCTGCTTCTCCCCACTGTCATACTTTAATTGCTTCTGCACCCGGTCTCCGGCGTAGCGCTCCGCATTGCTTTCATTGTTTATAATATTTTTAATTTGCCTGTGTGCATAGCGCTGCTTCCTCCCACTGCCATACTTATTAATTGATCTCTGGTCTCTGGCGTAGCGCTCCGCATTGCTTTCCTTGTGTTTAATAATTAAATGTGCCTGTGTGCGTAGCGCTGCTTCTCCCCCACTGCCATAACCTTAATTAAATTGATTAGGAACCCGGTCTGTGGCATAGTGCTCCACATTGCCTTGCTTAGTGATTTTATTTATATTGTGTGCTCCACCGCTAGATCGCATTACTCGCATTAGCCCCTGAGCACAATTGCTGCCTGATTGTTTGCGCCCATAGCGTCCTGTTGTCCTTGTTGTTGTTGCTTCCACCATTTTGTTGTGCCTGCAGCCCGTCCCTCCCCCTACGCTCCCGCCTCCCAGCTCCCCCTCCCACGCTCTGCCCCTTCCACTTCTCCACTTATGACAGATGCATCAACGCGCAGCGTCCACGTGCAGCGGTCGCGCCCCATGCGCGCAGAAGGTGCGCCAAAGGTAAGCCCGTCTGCGCCCGTCCGCGCCTGGACCGCGCCCAGCGCCTGTCCCCCTGGTCCCCGCCGTTCCCAACCCACTAGAGTCAAATATAATGATGCCGCAACTCTCCTCGCCCTCAACCCCGGACGCGCACCACAATGCTGCAAAGCCACCCCAGGACGTACCCACGGCCCATTCGCCTGCCTCTCCTGCAAGTTCAATTGCTTCAGGACCCTCACCAAACCCACTTCCTCCACACACAGCTCCGACTCTAACCACCTGAAGTGCATCCTGCTTAACACCCGGTCGGTCCACAGACACGCAACTGAACTCTGGGACCTACTCGACACTGCGTCACCGGACATCGCCTTCCTCACAGAAACATGGATGAACACATCATCAGCACCCGACATCGCCATAGCCATACCAGACGCTTACAAGATTATCCGAAAAGACCGCATCAATCAAACAGGAGGAGGCATCGCCATCATCCACAGAAACACCATCAAAATCACGACCAGCTCCGACGATAATCTTGCAACCGCCGAACATCTCCACTTCCAGATCCACACCGACCCCAGGACCACACTTAGAGGCACCCTCATCTACAGGCCTCCAGGTACCCGCACTCAATTCAGCGATGACATCACGGACTTCGTCAGCCCACATGCCCTCGCCTCCGAGAACTACATTCTTTTAGGAGACCTCAACTACCACCTTGAAAACAAACATGACAGCAACACCACCACCCTTCTGGACAACCTGGCCAACCTCGGACTCAAACAACTTGTTGACACCCCCACCCATGCAGCCGGACACACGCTCGACCCTATCTTCACCTCCAGCAAGCACATCTACTTCGATCGCACCACAGCTCTCCATTGGACGGACCACAGCTGTGTTCACTTCAGCTACAAAACCACCCTGACCCACAACCTCCCACAACCTATTCCTCGGAGAAACTGGAACAAAATCACCTCCGACCAACTCCTCACATCGCTAAACCAAAACCCTCCCACCCTCTCACTGGACCCAAACCAAGCGGCCACCAATCTCAAGCAATGGATCACCCACAGTGCTGACGAACTAGCACCCCTGAAACAGCACCAGATCAAATCAGCCAGCAAAAAGGCTCCCTGGTTCAACGATGACCTTAAAAAATCCAAGAAGCTATGCCGCACCCTGGAGAAAACATGGAGAAAAAACCCAACCACCGACAACATGGCCACCCTCAAGACAGCCACCTGCAAACACCACCAACTGATTCGATCCGCCAAGAAATCAGCATTCAAGGATCGACTGGACAACAACTCTCACAACAGCAAGGAACTCTTCAACATCGTCAAAGAATTCACCAACCCCACCGCAGCATCTAACGACATCACTCCCTCCCAAGACCTCTGTGATGCGCTATCCTCCTTCTTCTACAACAAAATGTTATGTTATGTTATGTTATGTTACGTTGTTTTTGTATAGCGTACGGCTACTCGAACAGGAGTGTCCCGACGCTTTTTTTCCACCAACGGCTGACAAAAGGTAACACAACACAGTAAAAACAGAAACCTAAAGGAAAATAAAACACATCATTTAATAGAGAAACAGACTAAGAGTTAAAAAGCCACGTCTTCAGGCTCCTCCTAAACTGAAGCAGATTAGAAACACTGCGCAAGGCAAGCGGAAGCGAATTCCACACCTGGGGAGCTCGACAGCTAAAGGATCTCCCTCCAGCGCGAGCCTTCCTTACCCGTGGAACCACAGCTTTAAAGAGGGATTCTGAGCGGAGAGAACGAACTGGATGATAAAAGTTCAGCCTCCGCTGCAGATATCCCGCCCCTGATCCATGCAGAGCTTTATGCATCAGGGTCAGGGACTTAAACAGGATCCGCTTCCTAATAGGGAGCCAATGAAGCTTCTGAAGCAACCCCGAGGCACGGGCTCGCCTACCAAGACCGAAGATTGCCCGGGCAGCAGAGTTCTGCACCACCTGGAGACGCTGGACCAGGTAATCGGGGAGGCCAAGAAAGAGAGCGTTGACATAGTCCAGCCTCGAACCGATAAGAGCCTGAACGGTGATCCTCCTGTGCTCCTCCGATAGCAAAGGCAAAAATTTGCGGAGCATCTTCAGGATTCCGTAACAGGTACCGGCCAGGCCAATAATGTGGGTTCGCAATGCCAACTGGTTGTCTAACTTGACGCCCAAATTTTTAGCGACCTGGGAGGACTGAGCGGGAGGATTCATGTCGGACGGCCACCAATGCTGCCAATCCGGCTCGACGACGCAACCAAAAAATAAAATCTCAGACTTGCCCGAGTTGGCCCTCAGACTGTTCCGTTGGAACCAGTCGAAGACCAGCGCAAGGCAGTCCCGGATTCTCTCTCCATCAAACTCATGATCTTTTCTGCAGGTGAAGAGGAGTTGCGTATCGTCGGCATAGGAAACGATCTGGGCCCCATGAGCCTCCACCAAGTCCGCCAAAGGGGACATAAAGATGTTGAATAGCGTGGGGCTCAACACAGAACCCTGTGGAACCCCAACTCCCAATGGCGGCATCTCGGCGGAGCTCTGAGAAACCCAGACCGTCTGGCGGCGGTCTTCAAGGAAGGAGGTAAACCACCTGAGCACCGTCCCCCTGAGGCCGATGTCATGAAGCCTCGCTAGAAGCGCCTTATGGGGGACGGTGTCAAAAGCCGCCGACAGATCTAGCATGACCAGCATGGCCCTACCGCCGACATCCAAAGTCTCCCTAATGATCTCAGTTACCTCCAACAGGGCTGTTTCCGTGCTAAAATTAGGACGGAAACCCGATTGCGATGAATGGAGCAGATTGTTAGCTTCCAAAAAGCTCGACAGGACACCGTGGGCATGTTTTTCCGTGATCTTCGCCAGTGCAGGTAAGAGCGAGATGGGCCTGTAGTTCGCCAAAACCTCGGTGTCAAGACCCGGTTTTTTTAGGAGGGGGATCACCATCGCTCTTTTCCAGGAGCTGGGGACCCTTCCCTCCCTCAAGGAGGTATTGAGGACAGAGTTGACCAGAGGGTTCACCACCGCCGCCATCCCGGCCAAAAATTTGGCAGGGCAGGGGTCAAGTGGCGAGCCAGATTTAAGATTAGCCAATAACGTCTGAGAGACATCACAGGCAATAGTAGGGAAGTCGGACAGCGTCCCCGCAGACATCCACAACAGCTTCGTGAATGCCCCCAGCGATCAGCCCCCCCCGACCCCCCTCTGTTCCCACTCCGCCTACTAACAACCTTAGCAACTGGAACCCAATCTCCACTGAAGACACCACCCGCCTAATGAACTCAATCCACTCTGGCTCGCCAACCGACCCCTGCCCCCACTACATCTTCAACAAAGCTGACTCCATCATCGCACCCCATCTCCGTGACGTCATCAACTGCTCGTTCAACTCTGCCACCTTTCCAGATAGCTGGAAACACGCCGAACTCAGCGCCCTTCTGAAGAAACCCACAGCAGACCCCTCGGAACTTAAAAACTACCGACCCATATCCCTCCTCCCATTCCCGGCCAAAGTCATTGAGAAAGCCGTCAATAGCCAACTCGCCGCCTTCCTTGAATCCAACAACTCCCTCGATCCATCTCAATCCGGGTTTCGAGCCAAACACAGCACCGAAACGGCCCTCATCGCTGCGACTGACGACATCCGAACACTACTAGACAACGGAGAAACTGTGGCCCTCATTCTACTCGACCTCTCCGCCGCTTTCGACACAGTCTGCCACAGCACCCTTATACAACGCCTCAGCAACATCGGCATACAAGGAAAAGCCTTGGACTGGATCATCTCATTCCTCGCTGGGAGAACTCAAAGAGTTCGACTTTCCCCATTCAACTCAGAGGCCACTGAAGTCATCTGTGGCGTACCACAAGGATCTTCACTCAGTCCCACCCTCTTCAACGTTTACATGAGTCCTCTCGCCTCCATCGCGCGTCAACACAACCTCAACATCATCTCTTACGCCGACGACACCCAGTTAATCCTTTCCCTCACCAAAGACCCCAACACCGCCAAAACCAATCTTCACGAAGGCATGAAAGAAGTAGCCGAATGGATGAAACATAGCCGCCTAAAACTCAGCTCAGACAAAACCGAGGTGCTCATCCTAGGATCTTCCCCCTCTGCCTGGGACGACTCTTGGTGGCACCCACTCCCACAGACCATGCACGTAACCTTGGCTTCATCCTAGACTCCTCTCTCTCGATGTCCAGACAAGTCAACGCAGTCTCATCCTCCTGCTTCAACGTACTTCGCATTCTCAAAAAGATCTTCCGCTGGATCCCCCTCGAGACAAGAAAGACTGTCACCCACGCACTAGTCACGAGTCGTCTGGATTATGGAAACACCCTCTACGCCGGAATCACAACAAAACGACAGAAAAAACTTCAATGCATCCAAAACGCATCAGCGAGACTCATATTAGACATCCCTCGCCAAGACCACATCACCGGACACTTAAAAGACCTCCACTGGCTTCCCGTCAACAAAAGAATTACTTTCCACCTCCTCACCCACTCACACAAAGCCCTCTACAATCTAGGACCCGAATGCCTCAACACTCGACTGTCCTTCTACAAACCCACCCGCCAACTAAGATCGTCCAATCAAGCCCTCGCCGCAGTCCCACGCATCCGAAAATCCACCATGGGTGGCAGATCATTCTCCTTCCTTGCTGCCAAGACCTGGAACTCACTCCCCACTCACCTCCACCTTACTCAAAACCACATCTCCTTCAGAAAAGAACTTAAAACCTGGATATTCGACAAATAATGAACCCCTTCCCCAAGCGCCTTGAGACCCTCTGGGTGAGTAGTGTGCTATACAAATGCCCAAACTTGAACTTGAACTTGAACCAATTCTCGTGCTGGTACTGCATTTTATAGAAAAGGAAAAACAAACACTAACAAGAAAACAGAAGCCTACCCATCCCCTCCAACCCCCCCCACCATGAACCCCCCCTTCCCCCCCTCCCCAATCCGCAGCAGCCTTGCCTGTGGCTCCGCCTCTGCCCCCCACTGTATCTCCGCCCTTATGCAGCCATTCCAATCCCCTTATGAGCTCGCCCTCGCGGATTCCAACGGGATAAGCTGCAGAATTTGCAGGAACTTGGAGCATGTTACCTCCCGCAGATCTCGTGACAGCAAATGTATAAATGGTTCCCATAACTCCGCATACGTCTCCCCTTTGCCATCCACACAGAGGGAAAGCCTCTCCATACCCAACAACAACCACTGCCGTCTAATCCAATCTCTCGGGTCGGGGGCCGCAGGGGAGCGCCACTGCGCAAGGATGACTAGGCGCGCGGCCAATAGAGCTAGGGCTATCTGCCTACCCTGCAGGGAGCGCAAGGGGAACACTTTAGGGTGAGGTAGACCAAGCAGTACATACTCCGGGGCCCTGGGAAATGTAATACCAAATGCGTTGTCTATGTCATCCAGAACCACCTGCCAGTAGCGCACCAGCTTGGGGCAGTGCCAGAGCAGATGTGTCAGGGTACCCGTCGCACCGCAGCCCCGCCAACAAAGACTCAGGCATTTGGGATCCCACGTGTGGATCCTCGCCGGTGTGTGATACCAGTAGGACACCATTTTGTAGGCTGATTCGGCCCGGCCACATTAGTAGCGGTGTGGTGTGCGCGATAGTGCACTTTGTCCCATTCTTTGCGTGTCCGTGGGCTGCCCAACTCCGTCTCCCATCGTACCTGCGCCTTGGTGTACTGTGTATGTGGACGCGTTACAATTAGGGCGTAGAGTTCAGAAATAAGTCTGCGGTCATCCTTCTTACAGACAACCCAGCGCTCTAGCTTCGTCATGGGGCGGGACATGTCCGCCACGTTAGAAGGCCGTGTGACCCAGTGAGCGACCTGTGAGTAAGGGAAGGCATCTGACTCGCGCAGCGCAAAGTATTCTCGACGGAGAGAGGAGAACGGGATCAGCCCCTCCAGATGGAAGAGGTGGCCCACCCTCTTACAGCCCAGCTCCCTCCAGCGCTGAAACACCGGGGAGGAGCAGCCCGGGGGGAACTCCGGGTTGTCCACTATAGGCGTCAGAGGTGACGGAAAGGTGGTCCAACCCCACCTGCGTGCCAGCCGATCCCAAGCATCCATCATTGGAGAGGTGACCGGCGATGAGTATAAACCCCATGCCCTATGCTTACGTGGAAGCCACAGCTCGCGCCAAAGATTGCGGCCCGCCACCGTCTGGTCCATGAATAGCCAGTGTTTGCTGGACATTGGTCTGTTCCATTCAAGGATAAAGCGCAGGCAAGAAGCCCGATAGTATGCCTCTACGCCAGGGAAGCCCAGGCCACCCTCATCTCAGGGGGCCGTAGCCCGGGTGAAGGCTACCCGGGGACGCTTATGATTCCACAAAAATGTGGTGAGCAATCTCTGCAATTTCTTCAGTGCTCCCGGTGGGGGGAGCAAGGCAACATCTGAAAGAGGTAGAGGATGCGCGGGAGGATCGTCATCTTTATCGCTGCCAGTCGGCCGAACCAGGCCAGCTGTAACCGGGACCAATCCGAGACAGATTTGGCCGTTTGTTCAAGTAGGAGCCTGTAATTGAGGGAAACAGTCTGCGGAATCGTGGGTGCTAAACGAACACCCAGGTAGGGGATGTCCGTGTGAACCCACTGGAAATCAAAGTCCCTCTGAAGGTCTCGAACATCCTCCGCCGGCACTGAGAGGTTGAGGATTTGGGATTTGAGGAAGTTGACCTTGAAGCCAGCCACCGCCCCAAACTCCCGGAGCTCGCGGGAGAGGTGCCGCAAAGAAGAATGAGGTTGGGTGAGCGACAGGATCATGTCGTCAGCGTAAAGGCTAACTTTGTGATCTTCAGCGCCACAGCAGATCCCATGTATGGCCGCATTGTCCCAGAGGTGTTGAGCGAATGGCTCCATGTAGAGCGCGAAGAGCAAGGGCGACAGGGGGCAACCCTGTTGTGTCCCGCGCGTGATGGAAAAATGCTCCGATCGGCATCCATTGACCCTCACTGCCACTCTAGGGGAGTCATAGAGGCAGCGCACCCAGCCGACATAGGTGTCTCCCAGCCCAAAGGTTTTCAGGGCAGCGAACAGGTATGGCCAGTCAACTAGGTCAAACGCCTTCTCGGCATCTATAGAGAGGAAGAAAGCCTGCGTACGGGAACGGTGCACCGAGTCCATCAGGTGTAGGAGCCGCTTGGTATTCTCACCCCCCTGTCGCGTAGGGACGAATCCCACCTGATCAGGCTCAGTGATCCCGTCCATGAACGGGCTGAGGCGCGCGGCCAGGATACCGGAGAACAACTTCATGTCAATATTGAGGAGCGAGATGGGGCGGTACGAGCCGCACTCCCTGGGATCCTTCCCCGCCTTGGGGATGACCGTGATGACAGCCTTGGCCATGGAGGGAGTCACCTTCCCCGTCTCCCTGAAGGAATTGAAGAGGCGCGTCAAGAAGGGTGCCAGCACCCCACAAAACATCTTGTAAAAAGTGGCCGAAAAGCCATCCGGCCCCGGCGACTTGGCCGTCTTCAAGCGCGAAATAGCAGAGATAACCTCTTCAATGCGTATCTCCGCATCGAAAGACGCTGCCGAGCTCTGGGAGAGGGGAGTGATTCCGCAGGTCGCCAGGTAGGCCTGGACCTGACCGGGTTCGGGCGGCTCACATGTATACAGCGTGTGATAAAAGCGTTGAAAGATCGCCGCTGTGCGGTCATCCGCATTCTGTTCTACTGCATGTGCGTTCTTAACAGCCGGGATGGTGGCCTGCTGCGTGCGGGCCCTCAAGCGGTGCGCCAGCATCCTGCCCCCTTTATCGCCGCTAAGATAGAACTTGTGGCGTAAGCGCAAGAGTGCGTATTCGGCGCGGTCAAGGTCTAGATGTTTAAGCATGCGCCTTTTCGTCTCAAGCTCTCTCCAGACCCGTTGCGCCCAGTTCGCTTGTGGATCGCCTCCAACCCCTGCATATCACGCTCAAGCTCTTCCCGTTTCTCCCTACGCAGTTTGGCCAGCGACGCTGAGACCGCTATACAGTCGCCCCTCACCACAAATTTAAGCGCTTCCCATACCGAGCTCAGTGACATGCCGTCCACATCGTTAGTAGCGAGGTAATGTGTAATCGTGTCTCGCAGGCGCTCCACCACTGAGGTGGAGTTGAGGAGAGAGTTGCGCAGACGCCAGCCCCCGGACGATCGCAAGCCGCCGCCCCCGCCACCCGCACAGAGATAAGAGCATGATGGGATAAAGAGCGCGGGGCAATCTCCGCCGAAGAGAGCTGGGGCAATCGGGAAGCAGAAGCAAGGAAGTGGTCCAGGCGCGCGTAGGTCTTGTGGGCCACAGAGTAATAGGTGTAATCGCGCTCTAACGGGTGCAGTGTACGCCAAACATCATGGAGCCCCCTTCCTGTAGCCACAACAGACCCCCTTTAGATATGGCCCCAGTTTGGTGCGCGCGCGCCTCTGACCTATCAAGGGACGAGTCCATAACCATAGTCAAATCACCCCCTACCAGTACCCAGGGGTCAGGAGATGCTAGAGCATCCGCAAGCGCTGAGGTCAGGAAGGGTTCCTGCTGTACGTTTGGAGCATAGAGGGAGCCCACTGTAAGGCGTGTGTCGCCCATTGGATCCTGACAGCTAGAAATCGGCCCTTGATATCCACCACCTGAGACAATATTTTGCAGTGTGCTTTCGCGCTGATCAGTATCGCTACTCCCTGTTTCTTCATAGTGCAAGAGGACCACATTTGAATTGGGAAACGTCTATCTCTCATTCTCTTGGTATCCTTGGAGAGGAGATGCGTTTCTTGCAACAAACAGATATCACTCCCCGCTCCTTCCAATAGTGACAAGATCGCCGCACGCTTAACTGGGCTGTTAAGGCCCCGCACATTCAGACTAACAACTTTCAGATCCATCCCCATCATAAAAGCAAAACACAGATAGCTCCACTAAGGCCGGGCACACCACAACTGGACAGCAGATCATTCAGGTGCAAAATGGAGGCATTTAACGGCTGATGCGAAGTCCCCCCCCCCTCCCAAGCCCCCCTGACCCAACTACCCACCACTCCTCCCCCCAGGAACCACCCCAGAAACAAAACCCCCAACAGTCTGACAGCACCCTCCTGCATAGTAGACAAGAGGAGGGAACAATAGTCCGTCACAGAAGTCCAAAGGGCTGGGGGCATGGACTTAACCCCACCAGCCACCCAAGTCCTGATACAGGACAGTATTTTCGGGGAACGTGGCACTACATTACCCATCAAAGTCCATACTTCAGGTCCCTCCGACGCCAGCAATCATCCTGCAGAGATCAAGCGTTCAAAGACAGAGATCAGGACCCCTCATGAGTCTCCGTCACCTTCGCCACAGAGGCCACTGCCGCCCCTCTCTCCTTTAGGCTAATGGACAAATCTGGACCTGAGGGTTTCGCTGGTTTGCCCACCATCTGCCACTCCGCGGAGCGACGACGACGCCTCGATGGGGAGGATGAGGCCTCCTGTCTGGGCCTCAGCACCCTCCAGACTCAACAGTTCACGAGCTGCCTCCAGGGATCGCACTTGGATCAACCTGCCCTTCCACTTGAAGACCAGTCGGAAGGGATGCCCCCAGGAGTAGGGGACCCCTTGTTCACGTAGGAAGGTGGTGATCGGCCGGAAGTTTCTCCGCTTGGCCAGGGTGGATGCCACAAGGGCTTGGTATAGTACTGGGCGATGGTCACGGAATAGAAGAGGAGTGTGCTCGCGTGCTTTCTTCAGAATCCGTTCCTTAAGTTGAAAATCGTGGACACATACCAAGATATCAGGGGGCGGTACATTGGATCCACGTGGGAGGCCGACTCTATGGACTAGGTCCATCTGAATCTCACGGAAGTCTTCCTCTTGCAGGACGTGACGAAAGAAGCTATCGACATATTCCCGCAGGTCTGTCCCCTCTCCTTTCCAAGGGACAACACTGATCCAGATGTTGTTGCGCCGAGATCTATTCTCTAGATCCTCCGCATGCGCCTGCAGGTCTATGTTCTGCTCCGTGAGGCGTAGGACGTCCTGTTGAAGCTGATGAATGTCCTCGGCCGTCCCCAGGTCATGCTCCTCCAGAGTTGCGACCCTGTCTCCAATGGCGTCAACGTCCCTCCGCTCCTCCCTTAGATCTGAGGCCAGCTGAGTCCGCAATTCCTGGATATCCTCCTTTATGGCCGTGAAGAGCTCTCGCATAAAGGCTTTGGTGGCAGGGGCTTCGTTGTCATCTGGGCTGTGGTGCTGGCGCAGGCCGCAGCGGCGAGCTCTTCGAGACCCCATCCTTTGGGGGTTTATCCTTTTTAGGCCTGGTCGACGCCATGATGCTTCCTCGCCTCCGGTGCCCCTGGGCTATAGTCGGTGAGCTGTTACCCCCTCCCGTCTAACGCACCAAGGTCGCGGTTGAGTCACGGCCCCGGGGCTGCTCCGTGCGACGGCCCCCTCTTTTCGAACACCACAGCCACAGCGCCAAACTCGTTAGGAGCCTCTCGTCAATGGTTCCGCACCGTATCTTCAGGCCCGCCGTCTCCTCGTCTCCGCCGCTAGGCCGGGGCGTCTCGGCGCAAGCCCGGGCGGAAGGGGCTCAAATGTAGGTCAAGGGCCCTCTTTCGTGGGCAGGGTACGCCTTCTAGGGGTCCACCAAGTTTATGGCGCGCTGTGGTCGCAGGCTTCGCTCACCGCAAGGCCGCCGACCAGGGTCACCTCGCCGGCGTTTTAAGCGCCAACCGCTCTCTCTGCGCAGGTCTCGGGGGCCGGCAGGTCATTCCACCGGTGCCGAGCTCTGCCCCCCCGGTCCACGGGGTTGCGGACGTACAGTGCGGGCCCCCTGAGCTCGTCCGGCTCCCCACGCAATGATCCGCTTACCCGGCTCCTCGGGATCCGATCGATATCCCCCGGTGTCAGTCCGGGCAGCACCGCCTGGCCGCTCCACCCGCGGGCCGGGAAAGCGTGAGTGCACTATCAGGACCCCCCGGCAGCGGCCCGCCAGCTTTCAGTGCGGCGCCGCGATGTCTGTCAGCTCCCTGCACGGGTCTTCGCGATTCCGGCCCTTCGTGCCAGGGACTCCAGCAGCAGCCCGCCGTAAGCAGGCTCCGACAACACAAGGCGCAACACCCCGGTCGCGCGCCGAAGGAAGGCCGCGCCCATCAAGCCGGTCCCGTTGCCTTTAAACAGCCGCTCGTTTCTCGGAGAACTTCCAGGCAGTGTCCGGGCGCCCGGTAGCGGCCGCGGGCCTTGGACAGGAAACTCTGCAGGGCTAAAAACAATGCTATATATAAAGCGGCAACGGAGGGACCGAGCAAGACGTCTTACTCCGCCGCCATCTTGGCCACGCCCCTTTTTTGGACTTTAAATAGTAGTTTTATTTATTATTTAGAATGAATTTAGATAATGTATTATGTTATTAATTTAAAAAATATTGAAAGTATATATTTTTTTTTTATTTATTAAAAATAATTATTTAATTTTTTATGTAATTATTTTATGTGTGGAGATCTATTTGTAATGTATATTATTTTTAAACAATTTATAAGTAATTAAAGTAATTATTAAAATGTATTATTAAGTAAAGATATAATATATGTTTTACATATGTGTTTAATTAATGTTATATTATTATATATCTATTATTTATTAATTTTAAACATTACTAAATATTTTTAACAATGTTTATTTTATTTATAAGTATTATTTACTTTATTTTACACATTTTATTTTAACAGATATATAACGATATTTTTAATTACGATATTTTTAACATCGATATTTTTGTTTCGATATTTTTGTACTTACCATGTTGTAGATAGGATGTCGATATACTTGCCTTCGATATTCCAGCGTCGATGTTTCTGTAGGTCGATATTTTGTCTGTCGGAATTCTGTCATAGATTCGGCCATTTTTGTGACGCTGCGCTTAAAGAATGTGCCACTTTGTGCCATATTTTCAAAGTGACGCATCTAAGCAGATGTGTCACTTTGTAAAGCCCTGCGCTTCATTTTTCCTGAGTCAGGTATAATGTATGCTGGGTGGGCGTTCCACCGCAATAAAAGATTGTAGAAGTGGCGCAGTGAAATCTATGAGATTTCACTATGCCATTTCTAGGATGCTTCTGCGTCAAAATCTTACGCCTGCCTCACAGGAGGCATAAGACTGATGCAGGCACCTTTAACATGGGACTTTCCCTATGTGTAATGATCGATTGCTGGAGTAGCGTCACTTTTGCGGCACACTCCAGCAATGCGTCATTACTGCGCCTACAGATACATGAGAAATACTGACTTATCTGTAAATCCTTGCGACATGGAGTGCCGTACAGTAAATACAGCGCATCCATGGTGTCGCAAGGAGGGCGCACTGAAAAGTGTTGTATCACTGTTTTCACGCAGCGATGCAACACTTTTCAAAAATGAAGCCCTATGATTTTAAGACTCTTTTTTTGTGTCTTCCCTCAATGACAGAAACTGAATTACAATATGGATTACAGAGAAAACTCACACCTGACCTTCTCTATAGCTACCATTCATTGCCTATAAAGCATTGAAACTTAAACTGCATATGTAAGATAAATAATTCCTATTCAGCTTTCTCTACTTATAGCTGTACTTATAAATAACCTACCAGTAAGAACCCCATTTTTTCCTGCAGACACCAAAGGTAATCCACCAAAAAACTGATAAGCTGAGTATATATAGGTTAGTTTAGGGGGAGTTAAGAATACAGCATGTTTCTGTAGATAATGTTTTGACATACAACCAAAATCAATCTACATTATTTACTCAGCATATTGCTGTAAGTGCAATAACTATCTGGATGTACTAACCTTGTGCATGGAATCCAATGGGAGCGATGCTCTCTTTCGTCTCTCACAACCTCCACTTGTGATCACATGCACATGAATAGAAAGGCCCATGGTCAGATTTATGGAAAGTAAATGGGATAAGAGAGACAACAGAGACACCAGAATGCCCTTCTCTGACGCGTCACTCCTGTTAATCAAGGATGTATGGATATCTGCAAGCAAAGATAAATCTTAAATAACGCGCCACATAAGGTCCTATGCTTAACTGTGTTAGTGAATGGATATACATTAGCAATATCTCTGTATACTATGATTGGGAACTTGCTGTTCATGAAAACTAAACACACGAGCATGATTACATCACATATATGTTCATTAACACTTCTTTCTATGACATAAATAACTACCTAAATCATCAACACTATGCACTCTGTGGAAGATGAGTTATAGGTTCTACGTGATTCATGTAGAAATGCAGATTACACAGCAATTTTAACATTATGTTGTCCCCTAGTCTTGCCAATTTGTATGTTCATACTAAACATATAGTATATTATACTTGCCATTCACCCATAACGAGTAATATAGAGCAGCCTAGGAATCATTCATGTTCCATCACAGGATAATAACCCTTAGCAAATATAACAAGAATCCCAATTTTAATGTTCAGAAAATAGCTTAAAGTTTGTTCAATTGCCAACCTGACTTTTTGAATACTGTCCTTCATTACAAATCCAGAGCAAAGGAATGATTGTTTGCCCGTAAATCTGAGATGCTTGTAGAAAGGTCCTGGCTGCAGCCTCATTGTTTCATGACTGCCTAGCAAAGGCATTATAAGCCACGAGGGAATTTATACACAGACATCTGAAATGGCCGCCAACTCAGAATATGCAAGCTGTTAAGCCTGCTGGGAATTGTAGTTCCTTGTCAGAATACTGCAGAATAGTGCCATTTCCATGCAGACTCAATAAGGACAGTGCCTGCACTTTGCGAGGACTGCCAGCCATTTCTTTGTTGAAAGAAGCTGTGGTCTTCCAGCACCAAGTGGGAAACATTGTGTCCAGGCCCATTGCCTGACAGTAATTGCCATAACCGTTGCAAACATTTCCAGATACTTACTTTTCTGTTTTCTGTGATGGTTTGGTGTTACAGCTCTGTCACCACCTCAAGCAGCTGAAATCATAACTGCTTTGGGGGGTTTAAATTACCTCTATTCCTTTATGTCTTGGTGCATGAGAACACTCTTACCCTTATCTGAACTTCCCATATATTTTAAGTCAAGCTATTCGATCCTGTTAAACCCCAGCGGGGCTCAGTTTCATAAATGATTATTCTATTAAAAAATAAGTAGCAATTTGCGATCAGTTTACTACATTTTTGTTCAAGAACAAGACTAAAGGATTAAGCCCTTTAAATCCATGTTCATTAAAGGTCAGACTCCAAGGTGCAGAGAGTGTCCACAAGGCTTCACAATTATTGCCCGATAGGAAATGAGGCCTTGATTGTGTTGTATGAGTGGCCTAGTTCTGTAGACTCTCAGTTGTATTCAGAACAGAACTCCAGTTATTCCTCTGTTTCTGTGATGCATCTCAGTATGGCGTAGACTGAGAATAATGGTCCCATCTCAGGCTACCATCAAGCAAAGAGAGCGATGCCCAAAATCCCAGGCTGTCATGCAGCTATCACTCTTTGTGAACACAGCACATGATATAATGTTACATTGTTTTTGTCTAGTTTTATTAAAAATTCGCATCATGAATTGGAGCAGTTTATTCCTATTCTGGAAGCACTGTTGGTTTTCATATTTTTATTGCCTTTTTTCAGAAATATTTATGTAGATATATACACTTATTATTGTGTAGAAATGCATTTTATATAATGCTTTGCACACTTATTTTTATTGTTGCAATACGCACTCTTTGCCCCACAGCAATGTTCCTTTAGAAACAAGACATAATTTGTACAGTATGGATATATTGATACATAGCAAAGGAACATATTTGATATTTGATCAGTACCATTAAAAATAACACAATACACAGAATGCTAGTTAACCTTTTACAAAACCGTATACAACACAAAACAACTACATTTTCTATAGATATGTAATCACACTCACTGCTGTCGTATTACTGGGGTTGTAGATCAAAAAGAACATTGGTGTTATGGGGGGGGGGGGGCTCAGGGGGTTGGGGTGTTACACCACCCCTAATAAATGTATTCTGTAGTAAATAGTTGGTCACCAGTGCTTTAGGTTGGAATGGTGAGGGGTTTGTTGGATTTCCCTTGGGATTTTTACATACACATGCAGACAAAAACACACAGACACACAAACATACATTAGTTGGACAACATAAACATCAAAACTGTGCGAGTCCACACACACCATCAGGATATGTTGGCCTGAGTCCTGCTAGCTTATAGTGCACCATCTGTAACCTAATCTGTTAAAGTAACAGGTAGAAGGGTTAACCTCAGATCATGACAACCCTGACTCCCCAAGGAAATCTTGGTAACAGAGAACCCCTTTGTTTGGTAACTCATGTATACCTAAAGAGATCCACAAGAAATACACCACATGGCGTTTCAATATATATTGAAGCAATATGATTCTTGTGTAAAATATGTGTGCTGCAATTATTAATATAAGGAAACATAGCAAAGTAATCAGCATCATGAGAATGGTACAGCAAATGAACACATCCACCATTGTGCTGTTACATAGAATATATGCTTACATAGGAGTACTGTATGTTTTGTGCTCCTACATAGAGCTACCTATCCTAGTGTGTCTACGGTGGGAGAATCGGCCAGAATCATGGTAGGGTGATCTAACTCCTCTGTTACCTGTGGGTTGGTGTCATCAGGGAGCGCGTCTTGGTGGACAGCTGGGCATCATCCCTCGCAGGAGGTAAACAGGAATCAGCTGCGCTGGAATCTCCTGTATGGTGCGACCGCAATAGTGTCAGCTAAACGCTCCTCTGTCTAACAAAGGAGTGATGTTTATATAATAAACTTCACTCTTGTAATCATGCCAAAGCCATAGTCAAACCACTACTGTTAATTCTTTCATGATTGCTCTGTCGCCGAGTGTACAATAACTAACAACTTAATTTTGTGCAGTGAACTTAGCCCTTGTTGAGAGAATATTCAAGGCACTTGATAATACGTGTACGAAGAAGTATAAATGTAAGCAAAGCCATTTCAGAGAATATTATACTGCACAGACATGGAGGCATATGTGTGTCAAATGTCAGCATTTAAGAAAAGATGTCAACTTTAAAATGTGAGCATGTTCAATGGTGTGGTATACCTACTTGAGCCCAATATGACCACATGACACTCTAGTTCTGTTTTAAATGTCTTAAAATGGTTATGTTACAAAATATTGACTACTCTGCTTCTCATATAATATATTTTAACCACAGTGATTGTTGGGAATTCTGAAGCGACCCTCTCCCACCCCCCCACAATCATACTGCTCCTGATTGATGTAATGAGATATTGACCCATTGGCACCTGCAGCTACCATTCAATGGAAATCATAGAGTGTACAGGCAAAACTTTGAGATGAATATTGACTATTATACAGTAGAGCAGGTAGCAGGCAGCTGATGAGATAAGCTGGAATATTCAGGCACTCTGACCGGTAACGTAGCAAGTCTGATTTATCCCAGGAGCTGGATACTCAATGAAGTGGAACCACACCATACAAGCAAGTAAGTCAGGAGAAAAGTGGTAATGGATCCAGATCATGCAATTGGCAGTAGAACAATGCCAAAGGACTCATACCGCAGGCCATTCTGGGCAATGGGCCTGGAGTACACTTAGCAGAGTGTTCCAAGAAGTTGTATTAATATATTGATTTTGTTTGCAGGTCATGAAACTTTTAGCAAACTTCTAGCGCAAAAAATAATGGAAATTGTTCACAAACATAACCTAAAGTGGTTCAGATTAAGAAAAGCGACCATGATAGACAATGGATAGAGGATAACTTTTTCCTTGCAAGAAGATAGCAAGAATTATAGAAAAGTGAACCTCAGGAAAGAGTTCCAATATTTGGGGCACTATAAGCAAAGAGTTAATCTATATTTTGCCCAGGGTGGCCAAATATTTCAAGAGAAATAATCGAGGGGGAATTTTAAATCAAACGTCCAAAGTCCATGTTTTATATAGCTTTTTTCCTTGGAATAAATTTACTATATGAAATTAAAAATGTAACTTGAGCAAAGTGTCTGGACGGTCAGGGTTATTCGCCATCCAAGAAATGTTGTAAAAAATAAACGTTCATTACCTTTCAAGTTCTAAAATTAACATATTAAACATTTTAGGCATTACTGTGATATTTAATTTTAAAAGCAGAACCATGTATATAGGCAAAATGATATTGGCAGATACCATCAACATGTTTGACACTACAGAACAAGAAATGTATGACGTTACAACAAAAATTACTACAACGCATATCTTTACAACGCGGTCAATACAACGCAGCTTCCATTACAACCCATGCCATTACAACGCATATTCCATTAAAACGGAAATTGCTATTCTAACACATCCGGGTGCTTACCTCAGGGAAGGTGCTGGTCAGTGAGGGATATGCGTTGTAATGGATCCTTCGTTGTTTTGACTACATTGTAAAGGCATTGTGTTGTAATGCCTGCGTTGTAATGGATCTTTCCCCAGACCGAGTCTTCTTCTGGCGGAGTTCATTTTCAGAGTGGGCCCCATGCAAGTGAGACCTGTCCTCAGTCACTGCTGCTTTGTAATTAATACATAATACACACATGGCAGAGGCTGAGTCAGCATCAAAAGAAACAAGGCCAATGAATTCCTATTGGTCTATTTATGGTGTTCACCAGCAGCAGATTTATTTTTTAATAATTTAGCAGTTCTTCTATAGTGTCGACAAGACCCAATTGTGACAGAGCGCTTTACAAAAACTACATAGGTAAACATATTGCAGGTGCAGACAAGAAAACAAGCATTGGAAATGCAATAGGTCTCGCATTTGTTTGAGTTAGAGCTATTGGCATTGTAAATGGCAATGTCTTTTACCTATGCGTTACAGAGTGTATGAATGTGGTGTGTACTGGAATTATGTGAGAGGGATTGGATTAGTTAGTTATGTGATTGTGTGGAGCAGCTGTGTTGTGGAATTATGTGGCATGGTGTCTTGTAGAATTATGTGGATAGTAATTATATGGTATTGCATGTTTTGGAATGATGTGGAGTGGGATTGTGTGTTCTGGAATGTAATTATAAGGAATGGTATTTTGTGTTGTGGAATTTAGTGGATTTTAATGATGTGGTGTGCAGTTGAATTTTGTGGCATGATGTGGAATTGTGTGGAGTGTACTGGATGTATTTGGTGTGCTGTGTAATTGTATTGTTGAGTTGTATTATGTGGTTTGGTGACAAATTATGTGGGGTGGATTGGAAATGTGTGGAGTTGAATAGTGTGGTATGGAAATGTGTGGATAGCTTTGCATTTAGTGGAGTACATGTATGTGGTGTGGACTGGAATTATGTGGGTTGGATTGGAATTGTTTGTTGTGTAATTGTGTGGCAGGGAATGTGTGGGGTTGAGTGAAGTCATGTGTAATGGAATTATGTGGCATGGCATGCAGTGGTATTATGTGGATAGTAATTATATGGATTGTGTAGTAATTATATGGATTATGTGGAGTGGGATTGTGTGTTATGCACTAATTATGTGGCATTGAGTGTACTGGTATTATGTGCTGTGTAATGGAGTGTAACATTCCATTCTGCTTTATTTTGGAGGGGTGAAGCAAGGATAAAAGGGCAGACAGAAGCCAGATAAAACAACCACAACCCTCGAAACTGGCAAGGAAAGCAGGAAACTTTATATGTCAGTGCCAATGTAAATATACCACAGGTTTACTGCTTGAGCTAAACATAAAAGTAAATAGAGCTCCAAAAGTACCCATAACTGAGAATACATGCAGGGGCCTGGTAGGCAAATTTAGCGGTCACTGCCATCACGTACATGTACATTTGAGGACGTCCTTCATGACGCAACAGTTTTCGGAGTGTAGTGCTTTAAGGTGACAGAGGATGGTGTTTTTTGGGGCCCTGAAGCCTGAAATTATGACAATTGGTGACTCCAACCGTTTGTAAGGTTACCCGACTATCCAGACGTGGTTTAATTACGATATAGCTGTTACACGTTAGGCGGAGTGTGAAGGAAACTTGTAAGTACTGTACACTGAAGTAGACCATCGTTATGATAGCCCCTATGCTGTAAACTTGTTGAATGATTTACCCAGCTTGAATACTGTTGAATTGTGATCTGCGTCACACGGTGAGTTCCAAGGAGGGTAAAAGGGAGTTGACTGCTTAACATTCTAAGGGACCCTCATTATGGTGGCTAGGCAACACAACAAGTTAAAATGAAGATTGTGTGCTACCAAATTCGTCAAATCCTGGCGTATAAACTTTTGTGGAGATGGGTGAAGTAGTGTGGAAAGCAAATGCGCCGATGACAGTCCTTGTAAAGATGATCAATTATATAGATTGACAAATGTTGCAGAGTGTCTAATCAAAAGCAATATTATCACTACTGTCGCAACATAAAAGATGCACTGTTACTAAATTCGCAACTTTCAACACACCCTTCCTATTCAAAACACAACAAAAACATAAAAACTGTTAACTATGACTCATTCAATGCATTGAGAAAAAGTAGGATGACCAGCTTTTAAAAACCAAAAAAATACGGGACAGTTCTCAAAAATAGAAGGACTACACTTTTACAGTATCTGAGCACCACAGAATGATAGTGCTCATCAACATAGAAATACAGAATACGTACTATAAAAATACATAAAAAGCAATTTGTAAACCCAGTTTAATGATATCCTTCTGGATCTTGTTCGCGCTATATAACACTTTATATATAAATAAAGCAATAAATACCTGTTAATCCTATAGTTTACAGATTAGAGTGCTGGCTCTGTGTGTTCTATGGAAAGCTAGCCTTTGATTAAATGCCCGTCAGCTGTGAGTGTTGGCTCCTTACAGACCTCCGGAAAGCCAACACCACATAGACTCCTGACGAAAACCTCTGTCCCAGTTATTCCACATGGAGCTCTACCACCTTATCTTTTTCCAACTTTATCACATTCCATTTACACTTGGTTTAAATGTCTCGTCTCACAAACTCAAAGTTATCCAGCAAGAGACGGGTATGGCACCATTCAGGTGAAAATAATTCCTGGTGAAGAGATTCTTCTCACACCTCACCCTTATTTCTGCAGTTCATGAAGTTTTACATTTCTTATGATGCCATTATTTTACGTTTCAGCCCTGATGAAGTCTTGTTTTAACATAAACAGATGAAACACTTGTTGGCATGGTATTCTTGTAAAGGACTGATTAATGGCAATATAAATAAGAAATCCTGGATGTTCGAGTAAAGGCCTCTCTAAAGGCACCAAAGGTCTACTAGGTGTGCCGCCATGTTGAAGGGAGGCACTCTGCAAACTTTTTTGTTTTTCAATAACAAACTCTCAGATTGCGATGGCCCTTGTAATTGTGTCCCATGGTGTGGGGGTCTTTTGTAACTTGTTTCAGCTTGGGAGCATCAGGGTTACCCTGGCAGTCCGGAATGGAAAAAAATTAAATCAGGCCATCCACTCTCAATAAGGTGGATGGTGTAAGGCACCTACACCGATGGTTCCAAATCCTTCAGTCCATCGGTGCAAGGTTTACAACAGCAAAGGCACCACCGTAGAAAACATGACAGTCCATCTGACTAAAAACAGAGCGGGCAGTCTACTCTAAATCAAGAACAGAGTCTCTAATTAGATGAGGACTATAGGGCAAGACCATATTAATAGGAGGGATTATGGAGAGGCCATCGTTCTATGACCTATTTTAGAGTCTGTCAATACTAATGACTAGGAGGTCTGTGTGCTTTTTTGAAAGAGGTGGAGTTCGAGCAATAGTTCTTTAGTTTCATTTTGTATAATTCAGATTAGAATGTTGCTCTGATCTCCAGGGCATGGAGTTCCAGATCCTGGTGAGAGCCACTTGAAAGTGGGGTCCTGCGATGCTTTATTTGAGCTGGTGGCCTTTGGTGCTCGGCACAGGTGCTAAATTGTCAACACCAGCACTTATGACAATCTGCAACATGGTGGTGCTGTTTGTCTAATTTAGAGACGAGAACAACCGCAGTTGTTTAATAATTCAATATAAATTTAAAATGACTAATACCTGCCATCAAAGTCATTCTTATAGCTTTAGGGCCTAGAAGTGTCTGGATTCTCACACATATAAGAGAGTGATGGTTAGTAAGCGATGTAATTACTATAACTGGCAGTGCTGACACCAGCAATTGCCAGTGCAATTGGAAGTTGCCTCCTGAAGAGGGCCCCCACCATTTATGTTTTTTGTTTACAAATTAAGCAAGGGAGCCCTTTCACTAGAATACCAGAGCCCCTTTATCTGGTTACAGATTCTGGAAGGTAATATCAATTGAGAGGCATGAAATGACTCTGTACCCACGGTGCAGTGCATTTTAAAACAGGCCTCTAATGTTTCTTAAATTGTCTCTCTTTTCTTATGTGTTGATTAGTTTATGAATATTTATAATTATGTGGATAATGGTTTTTAATGCAGCTGATTGTGATATTATATCTTTGAAGATGTTGGTGTACATTTGAAACAGCTCTAGAGTCCTTAAAACACCTTTGCCTTCATCATACACGAAGTAAATTTGATTCCTGGCCTGTAAATGAATGAGTTCTACTGTCAAAACTTAAAACAATAGTTCAGAACTGAAATGTACTAATCCCTGTGATTTATTTCAGCTGTTAGAGGCTGTATGGTACACAGTCATTCAATGATATCCCTGTTTGATTTCATTAGAATGCTCCACATGTAAAATATTAAACATACACTTTTATTTCAATTGTGCCAGAATGTAATTTCCGAAGCACCGACCGCACGTGTTGGTTTAGACTTGGGTGTGGATGCCGACATCTAAATCTGTGACCCATCAGAAGAGGAGCGTCCATTTATCCCTCACCAGAAATGTTGACCAAAATCCAGTAATGAAATGTTCGCTTCCAAGTTTTCCTCCCAGCTCTGCAGTTCTGCTGCACAGATGTTAAAACACACACCACCCCAACCACATGAAGAGCATTTTTTCTCAACGTTGAATGAATGACATGACTGATTAGCTTTTACTTGTAAGAATACAGATTTGACATAAAGCATGGCTTGTGTTTCACACTAAACATGTTGTGAAAACCGCTGTTAGTATACATGCTGTTAGAAGGCCTTTAAATCAATCTGCTACATGATAATTATCAAGTTGTGGCCTGGGATAATAGGGTGTGAACCACAAGCTCTTATAATCATCCAAAATTGTTATTGTCTAAAACTTAAACCTAATAAGATATAGTTTAAAATGTACCTCTACTTTAGCACTTATTTATTTTATTTTTGAAGTTTTATCTATTTGCAAACTCGGGCCTAAGGCATCAGAGCGCTTTACATGAGCACCAGAGTACATTACACTAGGTCAGTTTACATTTTTGGTTTTTTTTAGGGACAGGTAAATTAAGGGCCTGATTTAGGTGTAGGAGGAGGGCTCACCGTTCCACAAAGGGGACGGAGTAAATGAATCCATTCCCTTGACGGACGGATCACCAGCCTCATTTATGAATGACAGCCAAGCAGGCAAAAAAAGCATTGGCAGGAACCACCATCCCAGTGGTTCCAATGCAATTTACTCTTTGCTGCATGGCTGTTTTATTAGGATACAGCTCTGTAGCAAAGAGTATTGGCTTTTTCTTTACAAAAATATAATCCTGAGATGGTACTTTCTTTTAGAAAAGAGAAAACATAATGCTTCCCTGGCCATTGGAGTCTTCTCCCAAGGCGGAGAGAGCCTTATTACCATTTTACTGTTCCTGGCGGTAAGGAACAAGAACAAATTACTACATGTCTGTCTTTCTAAACTGTGCTGACCCACATGTATCCATTTCTCCTGCGACCCTTACCCCTCAAGGCCATTGGAGAAGTTTGGCAACGTTATCTCCGCCTTGGCCAAACTGATGGTCCGCCTGCATGTAGATTGGGCGGGCAGACCACTATGTTGGCGGGGAGGTCAGTGGTCCTAGGACTTGGCAGGTGGCCCCTTCCCTCAACTTCCCACCATTTCGTGGCTAAAGAAAATTATTCCCTGAAGGGCAATGGAAGCCTCAGATAGGGCCATATGTATCAAGGCCAAATGGGTTCGCAAACGCCGAAATTCGCAGAATTTCGGCGTTTGCGAACCCATTTTCGCAAAATGGTATGTATGAAAGTATTTGGGTGCAAAATAAGGAATCGCAAAATTTGCCATTCCTTATTTTGCGATTGCAGTTAAGGAATCACAAATTTTGCGATTCCTTAAATGCAATGTATGATGCAATAAAAAATTCCAAAATGGCCTTAGGGAATCGCAAATTACCACCAACTTGTAGTCGGTGGTAATTTGCGATTTCTTTTACAAATGCACTTTATGCAATTTGTAAAGGTGCCATGTGACGCTCATACATGCCCTTAGGGCATGTATGTGTGCCATATGCGCACACATGTCATTTTCAGGGGTGCAGCAGGGTGTTCTTGAGACACCCCTGCACCCTTGAAATTATTCTCAATTTGCAATTAGCAAATTGCGAATCGCAAATTGAGAATAATTTCATATTCATTCCTATGGGCCTCCTGGCCCATAGAAATGAATGGGAAATTATTCCTTAATTGCGATTAGCAATTTGTTAATCGCAATTAAGGAATTTTAAGGAATCGCTAATAAAAAGTGATTTTCTACATACATACCATTTTGCGATTTCTAAATAGGGATTCCTTAATTTTCGCTATTAAGAAATCGCAAAAGGGTATGTTGATACATATGGCCCTTAGTCTCTTAATGCTCAATGCAGTGCCAGGGGAGCCTACATGCCCATCAGGCTGGTCTCCCAAGCCAGTAGCGTAGCTGGGATCCAATGGGCCCTGGTGCAAGCAAGGACAATGGCCCCTTTGTCTGCTGTTAGGCTAGTAAAATGCTGCAATTTAAAGGGTTCAGTGGGACCCTCAGGACTCTGGGCCCTAGAGCCACTGCACCTGCTGCACCATTGTTAGCTACACCCTTGCACCCAGCCTACCCGAGAGAAGCTCATCTGTTAGTTATATCTCCACCCCAGTTACACTGTTTACAGAGCTCAATCACAGGGGAATGCATAAAACCGCCCACCACCAAGCAGACCTTCATGTGACGTCAGCATTAGAACTTGCATGCCTTCAGGTTTATGTGGATGACTTAAACACTAGATAAATATTTCTCCCAATGGAGACTAGAGTCTGTGGTTTGTATTATTGTATTGCATTCTAATTGAATTTATATAGCGCTTACTACCCCTAGAGGCACACAGATTTGACACTGAGCCAAATTTCAAAGGGTGTAACACAAGCAGTACTGCTCTTATGCAAGCTTTTATTATTTTTCTAACATTTCAGTAGGATTACTGGGGTACGCATATCGATTTAGGGTAATATTCCAAATTTCAAAGCTTTTTTGTATACCTTGTTACATAATAGATCATAGCGAAAAATCGATTCCCCAATTTTTTTCTACGAAACAAGAGTGTGATTTTTCTCTCTGACATTCAGAAGAATGTCACCCCTAAATCGGTAGCGACCCCTCTTACAGGATAAAAACGTTGTGATTCGCACCTCAGTCACAAGATAACATCTGCTCAACTTTTTGTTTCTACGGACAGCGTTCCCTCAAAAGGGTGGGCTACAGGCACGTCATTGATAAGAAAAGCCTCATATTCTTGTGCATCAAGCCTCACGTGAGACCAGCTTGTCTGTGTTTGCATGCACACGGAGAGTTAATTCTTATCGGCTGTTCCCCCTTGTGAGTTCTATTGTTTCTGGAAACTACTACAACTTGCCAAGACTGCGTTACTGTCTACGTTTGCAAACACTGCCAATGTAGTAAAATTGCTTCTGGGAATTTAGTAAACTGTTTTGAAAATGACCAGTCAAAAATGTAGACTATATGCTTCATTATGCGTCAAGTACAGTTTATTTATTTATACAGTTACCCTGTATAAACTGACACAAAACTCATCTGACAAATGCAGAGAAACAATCCTATTTGGATTACTGAGGGAGCAGTAAATATAATAACTCCCCCTCCCCTCCCCGCACCGCCAAACCGGCCTTTTCTTCCTCGTATTAAAGCCTGCTTCTTCTCTATGAAACCTGCATCCATTTATTTGCATGTATAAATAAATAGATATTTAGCAACTTGAAGAGCGATGGTAGTTTAAGTAAAAGTATAACTTCTTGGTACAGGGTTGGACTGGGACAGAATATATAGGCCCAGCACCAAAATAGAAGTGGCGCCCGTTATCGAACCTGATGGCTATGAAAATATCCCCTATTAGCGAATCGGATAGCTAAAAAAGTGATCCACATTCTGCAAATCGGGGTTGTTTTGAACTTGTAAAGACACACTGTATAAGAGTTTTGCAAGGTATGGAAGACTGCATGGATTTGAGCTTGCTGCTGGCAATGGTTGTTTCTATAAGAGGGAATTCAGCAGTAAATCCTGCCGAGCAGACCATTAAATAGGCCCACAAAGAGCCAGAAAAACAGCCCACGCATGGGTCTGTCAGACCAGTCCATCGGGCACTACTTGATTACCCTATAGGCCAGCCCGACACTGTCTTAGTATCAAATGAATGATGGGTGATGGTCCGCTCTTTAAGTATCTCCACCTGTAAGGGTCGGGCCTTAGGCCCTTCATGCAGTTATAATGACCACACAAACACAGTGACATACATTCTGGAAGTGGCCCAGGCGCCCGGCCACTTTTATTAGCAGGGTCACATGACCTGTGACACCTGTGATGGATGGATGGATGGGTGTGGGGTGAGTGTGGAAGGCAGCACTCTAGGAGTGACTGGTGGAAGCACGTTACTTAAAATCACTAGAACATGACTAGCCGGTCACTACATCCCTCCCAAACATTATTACAAATGGGACAACAAGTCCAACCTGTGGGAGAGAACAGACTGACAGAACAAAAAAACTCCACTGAGTCCATTCAGGTAGCTTGCAGGACAGGATCAGTGGACAAGTGCAGCTGGGAGCACCAGGTATCACGACACGCCTCCGTTGTTTTAACCAGCCTACTGTGAGCACGAATGGCATTGTAAATAAAGTCTGAATTTCTCACTCGCCAGTCCAAGTTGTTACAGTCTACCTCAGCACTGTGGGTCCTGTCCCACCTGGTCTCACTGCATGGAAGTCTATTTACAATGTTCGCTGTTAGGATGCATGTGGAGCAATATTGTATTCTGTTGCTGATACGTCTTCACCAATGGCGAGAGCTTTCGAGTGACAGGGTGCATGTTGTTGAACTTCGCCGATTCATTGGGCTCAACTGGGGGCATAATTATATGCCGTCTACTCGTATCCCCTGGAGTTACCCGAGAGGACTATTGAGTGGTCCTATGATGATCTATTGGATTGCAGTTAGCAATCAATTTCTCCAAGCTCCGAATTTCCGCCTAAATACAAGTGCATTTATGTCTGATTTGTCTTAGACGAAGCAATTATACGCTCAAGCAACCTTTTGGTCCTGATGATGACCACATAATAACCCAGCGGTTGAAACGCCGTCAACGCCTCTGTGGCCCTAAATTCATAAAGGACGCATTATTTTGTTTTTGTTGTTCCTTTTTGTACATATAATGTTTGCTTGTTAGCCACTTGTTTGGCTTGTTAATCGTTTGTTCTTGTCCCTGCCAACGTTTTTCTTGAGCGTTACTGTTTTTAATAAATGATAACTTTAATAAATCCTAATTGTTTTTTCAGAATTGTTTTTGTATATGTATAGGCTTCTCTTTCTCTTTCCTAATTAATTTTTCATTCCATGTATGTGATTTTTTATGGTTTTACCTGAACCTATTGTTAGATGCTATAATTGAGTGTCCCTGGTTCAGGGTTGTTGGATAGCCCCTGTAGTCTGTCAATGATACGTCTTCAAAGGCGCTCTGGCTCCATGGATAGCAATCCTCCAATGACCAATGGCGTTCCGGCAACTGTTGAAGATTTTTCCTTGGATGCCACAGTGCTTCCAGATACACGATAGTCGAGCAAATCTTCCTGCTTCCCTCTCTCACTAGGATTCCCCTCTCTTATCAAGTTTCCCCTCTCACAGGGGTCCTCTAAGGTCCTCTTCACCAGGCTTACACGGGACTGTGTGGACTGAATAGTATCCCTCCCATGCCACACCATATGGCCATGGATGCAGTGCTATCAGTCCCTCCTTCAAGTCACTCAGTCTGCCTCAATGGTAGTTGTTCCAATGTCATTGTATTCCTGCCATCCAGAGTCTAGTGCACAGGCATATACCGGACATTTTTGGGGGATACCCAGTCTCCATGCACGCTTTCGGTACTACCTGATACTTGTTGTGGAGCGGCTACAGACATGTTTGTCTTAGCAGGACTCCCCTCTCACAGAAATCCCTTGAGGCCCTTGCCCCTGGATTGCCATAGGACTGTGTGGGCTGTGCAGGCCTCTCATAGGCATCGTCAAGGGGTCACTGAAGAACTCTCATCAGGGCCACATTCAAGCCTCATGTGCAATCCCAAGGGTGGTGTTCCAATGGTCGAAATTGCTCTCAGCAGCAGGCGTCAGATTCACCAATGCAAATGCTTGTTCTTGGGCGTCCAGCCTCCCCTGGTGCCAAATATGGCTCATTGACTTCTGGGAGTTTCATATGCACAGGGCTCCACACTAGATGTCCAGTGCTCCTTGGGTGTACTTTGGGATGCACTTGATTGCAATAACATTCACAGTTCTTATTCTGTACTTTGCAGTGTGCCAGGTGTCTGCAACACTCCATTCTTTCTCTTCTTCTTTTTCTTTGTGCTGTAGTGCTGTGGCCTCATGCCACACATTTCTTCTCCTCTTCCATCTTCTTTTCTTCCCGTCTTCTCCTTTTCCTTTTCCAGACCAAGCCTGTCCATATGATGTGCACTTCACTTGCACCTTCCTGGTCACTCCCTAAACCTAGGACTGATTCTCTGCTCTTCTTTCTTCATTGACCAGGTCTCTCACTGTGATCTTCTTTTCCCATGGACCCCCTTAATCACGTCCTGTCATCTCTGTCATCAACTTTTCCTTGGACCTCTCACAGGTCTTCTCTTCGTGGACCTCTGAGAGGTCTTCTCATTGTGGATCTGTCACAGGTCTCCTCTCCATGAACATCTCACAGGTCTCCTCTTAACTTGAGGATGCACTCCTTGCACCACAAGGTCCCGGCATCACAGCAATTGCTCTTGCCTTCACTCAGGCAGGCTTCCCAGGGTCTGTCACACCCTGTGACGACATTGGTCCTCTTCCTCGCTCCGTGGCACAAGGGTAGGAATAAGACTCATGCCCCGAAGCCCAAACTACCAGCTGATTTTTGCTGTTAGTTTGTAGGACTGTAGGCTTACCACTTTAGAAACCGAACACTTTTTTCAGTAGGGACCACTAGAAGGTCCTGATGAGTAAGCAGTAGGGGACTGCTTACGAAACATGTAGACCAGGTAGCAAGCTAATTGCTCTACCCCAAAACCCCCTTCTTAATGTTCCCAGCCAGAGAAGTGAATAAAATATATTTTTTCTACTAGCCAGGGAATTTTTTAATTTTTTATATTACACTCACATATTTAGGTCCCTACACGTCACTGACATCACTCACTGTGCACCATCACATAACTCTGTCACAATCATTAGTGCTCCCGCGTAGCTCGTAGGTCGCAGCACGCCCCGCCCCGTAGAGGGACGGGAAGACCCCAATGATGAAGCATGACACTAAAGGACTTTTTTAGTGTGTGAGGGGTATTTTAAAAAAGACACAGTGCTCTCATCTTTGCTATTCTAAGAGAGGGCTAATAAGTTACACTACACGCATATTAAAAATAAAAAATATCACCATCACACATTGATAGAATCCTTTTGTTTTTGCAAATCTATTTGGAGGGTGATTCTGTCAATACCTTTACGCTTTCTCTATTGTTTTGGAGTCTTTTGTTTATCTCCACGACATACATTGTTCACAAACAAACAATTTGCTTTGGAGTTTGGAGTTTGCTTTTGATATGTTGCCTCATTTTGAGTACTGGCCACCAAATGTGAATTTGGTACTTTTGCTGGCTAGTCATTGTATGCAAGCAAAACAATGACTTACGGATGTGTATCAATCTTAGAATTCTGAACAAGGCTACATGGGAAGCTGGATATCCTTTAACCTGGTTGAGGAAATGATTACCACATTAGCTGGTGCGAAATGTTTTCCTGTAATTTGACATGAAGTCAGCTTACCACCAAGTGGTTCTTGCTAGAGTCTAGTCATCTCACTGCTTTTGCTACACCATCTGGGGTATTCCGATTTTGCAGCATGCCGTTCAAACTCGCTTCAGTTGCTTCTGCTGTAATTCAGCTGGTTATTGGTGAAGTTTTGAAGAGATTGCAGGGTGCCTTGGTTTTCAAAGACCACATTATGGTTTATGGAAAAGATTATGATGAGCATGTTTCAAGAATGAGTGCTGGCCTTTCTGCCCTTAAAGATAAAGGGTTGAAATTAGGGAAAGCTAAATGTGAGTTTATAGTACCGAAAGTGGAATATCTTGACCATGTTGTATCAGGTGGGCATGTTGTCCCACATCCCACATCCAGGATTGTTCAAAATGATTGAAAAGGAACAGCCACAAGGGATTGTGAGCAACTTCATGCATTTATAGGTACAATGTTGAAGAAGAACTTGAAGTTCATATGGGGCAAGGTGCAAGGAGATACTTTTACCACAATCAAAAAAGGACTCTCTTATGCCCCTTTACTTTCTCTATACCTACCAGGGAAGTCATATATTACTGTTGATACCAGTGGTGTGGGGATCAGGGCAGTTCGGTATCACTGGAAAGGTTGTTCTGAACATAGTATTACTTTCGCTTTACGTATGCTAAATCCACAGGAACGTCATTATTCTGTGATTAAGCGTGAAATGCTGACCTGTGTCCGAAGTGGAGTATATTCCAGGAGAAAAAGACAAAAAAGCAGATAATTAATCTCGTCTTTCATAGTCAGGTGATGAACTAGAGGAGGTATTAGACGATCAGCAGGATGTAGATTGTTTGGTGGCAAGTGTTGCATGGGCCAAACTTAAATGTATCAGTGATGATGACTGGAGAAAAGCTGTGGTTCAGAATGTTTCCTTGAAAATTTGGAATACATGAGTAAAGGTTGACCTACACTAGAGAGTAATCTGGCATTTTGCAACCTTTTTTTAAAGTAAAGTCCGAGTTGTCCATGAGGTAAAGTTGTTGTTTAGAGAGGACAAATATGTTAATACATGCACCATCAGATATACCTTACCGCAACTTAGTCATGATAGTCTCCTAGACATGCAGTGGTGTCTGTCCTTCCAGAACTACGAGAAGATCCCAAATAGGTGCACGGCTGGTGCTCTGTCTTGATGAATGTGTGACTACAGACGGGCGCCCCTTCCGGGTTCTGCTAAAAGCTACAACAAACTTGTAGCTAGTGTTCCTCGAGTGGGTCCGTAAGTGCACAAACACCACCGCATGTACAGCACACCTTAGCGTGTGTGCTGCACCATTATACATGTGGCGTGTTTTTGCCACAACTTCACTCATCTCACCTGGTCATGAAGAAAGCCTCACTATTTCTAAAAGAAGTTGAAACATGTAGACTACAGTGACAACTAAGATCAATTTATCCTGATGTTGTCCGTATTCCTTTTTAGGTCTTGCCTGCGTTGCAGGACAGAGCCCTGCTCCGCCTCCGTGAGAGATTTTGTAGTAGAGAATTTTCAGAAGAGGGCTTTAAGCCCCACATCTCACTCTCTTTGGTCGGCGTCACCGTTTATGTTAAACGGTGACCTGCCATTGGAAATTAGGTGTTTTGGTTGCCTCCCTTTTGCTTGCGATCTGGACTCGGTGGCCTGCTTCACAGCTGTCGTGAAGCACTTTCTTATCTTTATGGGGCCATGTGTTTAAACACATGGCCCCATAAAGATAAGAGATCCCTATGCTCCGGCGCGAGCTGGTCTTACTGGAGAAAACTTGCGCCGAGACATGCCACATCCAACGTTCTTCTTAAATAATGCTTGTTTTAGAAAGTGTTCTCTGCGCCTGGACATTACGTCTTGTGAATTATAACTACATTCAACCAGAGTCCACCACTATGACCCCAGTAATCCCAGAACCAATTAACCCGATTGGAAGAAGAGACGATGTTCGTCTGCCATCTTCATTTCGGCAACAACACAGGGATGCTGGAAATCCTGCACGCTCTCTGCGTCCCTCCAGAACAATACAGATGCACCGTGAAAGTGAATGCACATACAGCTCTGAATGAAAACAAGAATCTGGGAAGCAGATAACGCTCTCCGTGGCCCCAGGAAAGACCTTGACTGAAGAGCGCACTCCAGCAAGAAGCCAAGGTACTTCCGGTGACTGCTCCTCGCTGGAATGTGAACCAGGGCTTCTGTGAGGTCCGACAGCATACACCCAGCCAGCTTCCCCCACACTAGGTTACACCTGAGCTAGTTACCAGTTTCAGTCTCTTTTGTGTTACCGATTTGATCAGTTGTAAGAGGCCTAAGACCAGTTTACAGCCATTTTTTTTGGTTTCACGATGAAAAATAGTGATATAATTATTTCCCACTTGTACCCTCAGATATACCCCAAATTTCAAACGTTATCAGAATGTTCAATATTGCATTTGTCATACTGCATTTTTTTTTTATTTGCAACAATCAGGAAATGGGTTTGTTTATTTGCCAGGATAAACGAACGAACCGTGAACAACTGCCCGACTGCCCCGATTGGACGGCTCCTGACATCAAACACTGGTACTCACAGAAGAATGTGCCCAGAGCTGTACTAATGCAAGTGTGCCGACCCGACTCCCTCCTGAAGAGAGGGAAATGGGGGGCTCAAAGTTCACCTGCTCGACGTGCTTGCTTTGCCTCCTCTGTCCACCCGCTAAGGGTCGGCAGCAAGCATAAGAACCAAAAACACTACATTTATTACGTACTTTAACTATACAAGCCCAAATTATTAATAAACCACAGCTGAGGGGGCGAATGCGCACTTACATTCCTTTGCAAAGGGAGATAAAATATGCGTCGAGTGTGTGAGTCCAGAACACCGCGGGAGCACAACTCCCAGCTCCACCTCACACACACACACACACACACAGTGCCACCGAGCGCCCACACATACACCCAGAATGTAACTCTATACACAGGAACAGCATTTCACAGGAAGTTCATCGCCTGTTACTAGAACCCTATGCAGACCAATATAACTAAATATATTAAAAAAATACGTGGCACACTTATGTCTAGACGGGAAAGACATCAGCAAGACTTTAGGAGCAAAGTTCAATTAGAGGACATACGGGAATGGATAGCTGTAAACACAGCTTGTGTTACTGTTAATGGTTTAATTACGTTTACTTTATACAGAGAAATTCCAATAAAAAAGTTGAAATTATAAAAGACTGAATTTCAGCAAACCTCGTAACATTCCAAGACAGACAATAACTGAACCAGAACCAGAAAACTCATCCCTGTTGACATATGACAACTTTATTAAAGAGCCCATATGGACAAATAATATACAAATCTGTATATGCAAGGACAGGAGCTGCGATCAAACAGACGGAAGGGCCTGAGAACGACACCTTGAAACAAGTTACCTGGACTGTCCAACAACTGCCATGTTCCTAGCCAAACTCTACAAATCCATGTGGGGTTGGTCTTCATTTCACTCCCACTCCTCTTTTACTTTGATAACTCCTTAACCCATCGTCCAGTAACACTCTCTTGCACACTTGTTTAAATCCCGTAAAAACTGCCACTGCCCGAGGAAGTGGGTAAATACACATACCTAATCCTCCGGACTTTTGAGATAGAGGACTGGTCCAGATTGAGGGAAGGTAAGCAAGAGATGTAAATATCCAAACTGAGAGCTTGTGGTATGTAATTCTGCTGCATGTACTGACATGTGAATGTACACAAGGCTCCTACTCAATACACAACCACCCGCCATGCCCCATCACCTAACTAACTGTTGAGAAAATATGGCAGCTGACTCATTCAATGTGCAACCTCCTGCTGTGCCCGACCATCCCACCCAACAAACTAAACCTTTGCAAAAATATGGTACCTTAATCGTAGTCAATATGCAACCTCCCACCATGCCTCACCACGTACCTAAACCTTTGAGAAAATAAAGTAGCCGACTTGTATTTAATCTGTAACCTCCATCCATATCCCCACACCCACCAAATTAAACTAACCGTTGAGAAAATATGGCAGCTAAAACGTATTCAATACTGAACTTCTCGCCCATGCCCGAACATCCCACCCACCAAACCAAACCTTTGAGGTAATATGGCAGCCGGCTAGTATTCAATAAGCAACCTCCTGCTACGCTTGAACACCGCATCCAACAAACTAGCCTTTCAGAAAACATGGCAGCTGACAAGTATTCACTATGCAAACTCCCCTATGCCCGTCTACGCCACCACTTACCAAACTAACTGTTGAAAAAATATGGCAGTCGGCTTGTATTCAACATGCAGCCTCCCACTATTCACGACCACTGCATCTACCAAACCAAAACTTTGAGAAAATGTAACAGCCGCTGGATTACGCAATTATGAAAAGAAATTCAAACAAGCATTTGCAATGTAATAGGTCTCGCATTTACGTGAGTTTGAGCTATTGACATTGCAAATAACAATGCTTTTTATTTTTGTTTTTAAAATATAAATAAATGGCATTGTCATTTACAATGCCAATAGCTTAAACCTGCGTAAATGTGAAACCTATTGCATTGCAAATGCTTGTTTAACCTTGCCCTGGGCCGCTGGGAATAAAAACCGTTCAGTAAGGATTCCCAGAGACATTTTTAATTAGCACCACTTTATTAGCACTTTCCCTTCACACAATCACACAAATCCAGCTCCCCTGTAATCAGGCGTTGTAGCACAACTAGGTGGCATTTGGCTACCCATTTGGGACCCCGATGCTGAAGTATGCCACCAACTAGGTTGGTGGGTGAGTGCTCTTTTTATAAACCTAATGGGTTTTTGGCACTCATATAACTACTATTGAGTCGACTTTACAAGTAGGTTCTTCCACTGTGTTTTTTGTACTATATCCCGGGGATAGGGACGTACCCATCATAATCCTCACTCTCTCCATTTGTTTACGTAAATAATCCTATACACATTTAAAGATTGCATCCCTATTGTAACATATTCCCCTGAGTTTGTACTGACATTAAAAGGACATTGAGCTTCTAGAAAACAAATGTGGAAGGAAGAAATAGATTGTGACTGCAGAGGTATTATTGGCGTTGTCAGTGGAGATGTGCCATGTGATGTCCTTTATGTATATAGATCCACAGAACAAACGCAACACCAGAATTAGAAGGGCAAAGGGCTGAGCCCCGGATCTCAGGAGGTAACTGTGACAAACACTATGCAGAAATCCAAATTTTAAAAATGTTTCACAAAGTTTATTCTGTTTCAGTAGTCATCCAGCTACATCTAAAGGAGTGCAGCATACAAATGTCTGACTACAAAGCACAATGTTTTTATGTATGTGTTTGAAATTGGGTTACTGGGTGAGGGGGGGAAATCTTACTCAAGCAGCAACCACAATTTCTGTCACAGTGGAGTCACAAGCAAACACCAGTTTAACCCGTGTTTAACCCTCTGGCAGCCTGACACAAAGCAGTCAAGCCAAGCTTAACTTAGAGGCAATGCACAATAGTAATAAAGTGATAACAAAATGCAAGAAAAATCCCACACCAACTTAGAAAAATAGAGCTAAATTTAATAAATTATTTGGCACCAAAACGACAAATATCCAATCGGTAAAACTGGAGATATGCAGTTTTAAAGATTTCAGGTAAGTTAAGTGCCTAAAAGTACAAAATGTGACCCGTGGATATAAGGTCATGCGAGACTAGGTGAAAGTTACAAGTTCAGGCTGACCACGATAGAGAGAAGGCCACATACAAGGTTAGTCCTTCTGAAAAAATTACCTTAAAAAGTCCAACGCAAGTGTTCTGTTCGTGGTGGAGGGGCCGTGAATAGTATGGAGAGTGTATCAGATGGTCACCAATGTAGTGTGAAGAGCAGGCTGGGTGTCGTAGACAGTCATTGCTGGAGGCTCGCATTGGCGGTCACAGCAGGCTATCTATGCTCTAGCGCGAAGTGCAGATCTCGCGTTGCCAGGCGCAAAGAGCTGGGTTCAGTGGAACTTTGTGTTGGCAGACGGCACCGAAGGCAACATTTTGGCATAAATGAGCCAGTACTTGGTCATGAAGATCCCACAACTTCAGGTAGTCTCCATTTCTTGAGGAGAGAGCTCGACTAATGCCACCCATGCCAAGGGTGCAGGACCTGAGAGGCACCTCTAGGGGGCCATGAACGCACTCCAGCAGAGGCCATCAGGCCTCTGGCAGGTCCAGTTTTAGTTCCAGTAGCAGGCCCAAAAAGCAGGTCAGATGGGCAGTTGTAGGGAGCCTCTGGAGCTTGGTAAGTCCCTGCAGCTCAAACTAGGTCAATCAGCTGACCCCTGGAGTCACTGTCTCCCAGTTCTGTCTTCCTTCTCAGCAAGCTGGGCAACAGGCAGCAAAGCAGCAGAGTCGCAATCCGTCTGGCAGCAAAGCAGCACAGCATTCCTTCTTCTGTAGTAGCCACAAGTCCATGAGTGTAGGGAGTTGGGTCTGGGGATCCAATATTTATACCTGGTGCCCACTTTGAAGTAGGGGAAGTTACTAAAGAATTTTCTTTGGAGTTTCCTGCCTCCCTTGCCATGGCTAAAGCTGGCTGCATGAACAATGCAGTGGTGGCAAGTCTTTTGTGTGAAGGCATGGCATAGCCTATTCAGTTGCAAGTGGGGCTGTGCCCAGCTCCGCCCCCATCCTGCCCGTTGATGGCCCATCCAGGCACACCTAATCCCTCTATTGTGTGGGAAAAATAAACAAAGTCTAACTGTCAACTACACCCAGACGTGTTATCCAGGAACAGGCTGCATGCACCAAATGGTTGGGACAAGAGACCGGTGAATAGGCTGCATGCACCAAATTGCTGGGACAAGAGAAGCCCAACCAGTTTGGGTAATGTACTTCAGACAATTTATTTTTTTATCCCACAGAAGAATCATTCCGATACCAACACCATATTACCTTACATATAGGATAGGTCTAGATGAAGGAGAACACAAGTCACCTTTACATCAGTAAGACCCCACAACACGTTTTTTCAGCACCTTGTGTGTCGATTTATATGTCAAACCTGGAAGTCTTATACCTTCGTCTTCTATCCTCGACTTAGAGGTTGCACTACAGGCAGAGAATCCCCTGCCCATGCATGAAACACGAAAGATCACCCACAGTGTGTTACCAGTTGAACTCTAAAGAACAAAAACATGGTATGTTTTAGGTTAAGGGCCCCACCAATGGCAATCAACATGATGTTGTTACACCATTGTTTTAATACAGGCCATTAAATGCCCCCTTTTATGTTCCACATACAGTTTCCTTAAAAGCATACAGCCCTAAGCAAGACTTTCACTAAACCAATAGGCCCATCCAGAAGGTCAAAATCCGTCAGCGTAGGTAAACTTGGGCTGAGGGCATATATACCTGCACAAGACCAAAAACAACCTTAAAAAAACTGAGAGGATTCATACATCTCATATTTTGGAATACTTGAAGAACAACATACCCCAGCCACATAGGGCCCCACGATATCTGGAGGACCGTGCACTTGGAGGAAAGTAAAATATCCGCAGTGACACAAATCCATCTTTTGTCGGACACTATGCTTAGTCTGCTATTACAATAAGCACTATATATGTTGGACATTTTTGTTGATTACAGAAGTACTATGATATATGTTGGACACTTATGATTGTTGGTAATAGAAGTACTAGGCGATAAATGTAAATATATGTAACAACAAGTTATGCCATTTGTGTGAGCATTTAACCTAATTTGGTTTGAAGTACCAGTGATGTGATTATATTTTGTATTGTCTGACGAATATATATACTTTTGGATGTACTAAAAAATCTACAAGGAAGAGAGTTTGTAGTCAACATTTGTTTATTTATTTTATGTCATATATTTGCCAGTGTGTCTTGATTTATATGTCATGCAAGTATTAAAGGTATAGAAGTGTGAGGACCCACATGAAGAAGAATATAAATAATTTTCTGACAAGTGTTGGTTATGAGAGGCACGGAATAAGCATGTAGCCTCCACAATCATTACATAAATTCATGGTGTAGGGAGTATTATTTTGTATACTATCAATCTAGGATTGTGTCCCTTGTTGCCTTTACAGGATCACTACCTGTTATGATATACACAACTTTCTAAAAGTGGCATTTTCAGAATTGTGACTTAAAATCTGACCGTGCTATTTATAAGGGCTTAAAATTATAGTTCTTTAGACACCAAACTCGATATTCCTGCCTGCTCCCAATTGAAACTCATCGTTTATTAAATGTAATATGCGAATCCAATATTTTCCTATGGGTGAGGCAGGCCTAGCAGTAGTAAAGAATGAATTTAAGTGTTTTTCACTACAAGGACAAGTCAAAGTTAAAAGTACATGTCCAGCTTTTACACTGCACTCTGCTTTATGGGCTGTTTAGGGCCTACTCTATGTGTGACATTTGTATTAAAAAGGAAAGTTTGGGCCTGGCAAAATGTTTGTTTTGCCAGGGAAATTACAAGAATCCTAGTATGATTGCGGTTCCATGATCCCAAAACGCGTGCACATCTACATGAATCATATCTGAGCCCTATGCAATTATAGTCTTTCAAGAGTTTTTGTAAGTTGACCCTAAAATATTTTGATTATGAACCCAGCAGTCTGATGTTATGAGGACATTAATGACATTGTCATTGACCTTGGGCAAGGGCATTATTTTGAAGATGTGACTAATGATGTGCCTCCTTTTCAGAGACACTTATCGCCCGAAGAGTTCCAGGACGTCTTTGGAATGACCATCGAAGAATTTGATCGCTTGGCGCTGTGGAAAAGAAACGATCTGAAGAAAAAGGCCCTGCTTTTCTAACCTCACACAGTACTCGTGCACCGGAAGAACAAAGCCTACTCTTTGAAAGAACTATCATCCTGTATCTGCAGCTGAACCATTGTCCAGCTTTCTTGCTTCCCGCCTTGTGGAGGAAAAGAAAATTATATAGGAAATGCACAGGCTGCTAATTGTGCATGAGCAGCTGGCTCTTTCTGTACCTCCTGGTCATAGTCACTGTACAACGGAGTTCAATTGTTGCTTTCAGCTAATGCTCAACACACTCGGGAAAAACCTCAGTACAGCGTGATGCAAGGAATTCAAGATGGCTGCCAGCATAATGGAATGTTAATAGCCAATATTTAAAGTTAGCTAATGGACACTTAAGACAAGGTATTCCTGAATGGAGAGTCGATAGATGTGTATGGTAAAGGCCAAAGAGAAGCATGTTAGCCACATATTATTGCAGTTGTTTATGTGTGGTTCATTATTTGAATGAAAGCATAACTAAAAGCACTTTCCGTCTAGTCATTGTGCTTCGATTCTTGTTATAAGTTCACTTTTTACACCTATCAAATTGTTACTTACTAGACTGGATCACACTGCAAAGGTTTTACTTATCAAAAATGTATTGTGCTGCTGTCCTCTTTTGAATTATGATATTTTGAAAACATTTGAAAACTTTAAAACCATGTGCTTAAAAGTTTTTTTTCCATGCTCTATGCTGTTTCTTTTTGAATTATTGACTTTTAAAAACAATTGAAAAATTTAAAACCATGTGCTTAAAAGTTTTCTTTCCATTCTTTATGCTGTTCTCTTTTCAATTATTGCCTTTTAAAAACAATGGAAAACTTTAAAACCATGTGCTTAAAAGTTTTCTTTCCATGCTCCATTTTTTGGGCATGTAAACTAAAGCCATTAAAGTGGTGGTTGATGTTTGCTGTAAAAAAAACTTGTGGTACCTATTTCATTGTTGTCATTTTTTTCTTACCTTGTGTAACAAACTCTACAACATTATATTTTCCCCACTCACCTTCTTCTTAACATCTCTTACCTTACATATGTAACAATTTTTTCAAGCAGAGAAGCCACTTCTTCACAGACATATTGAAGAAAATGGCCATTTACTCGTTGGTGAATGACCCAACAGACCAGCGGAGACTCCAGTTCCCATTTCCCAGGTGAAGGGCCGCCAGCCAATGCTTCTTTCTGTTGAGAGGAAGCACTGAAGGCAAAGGACTTTGCAGAGAGGTTTCAATTACTTTTGTGCAACTAAGTGGCCCTGACACACAGGGACTTTTCTGTCAATGTGTCAGGGCTGTTGTTTGTTTTTCTAACCCGGCTGGCCATACCTTGCTTGGCTTTCTTGTACATGAAAATCCAGTGACGATGAAACTGCCATTGTGACCTGGAATCCTGGCCTGAGGTTTGGGAAGCAGTCAACTGAGTTTTTACTATTTAAATTGTGGTGCTTCTCCACCTGTGAATGGGCGGATACACTGTGTGTTCGGTGGGGCCAATCTTCTGCCCTGCCAAACTTTAAATAAGGCCATATTATTTGTATTTGTTTATAGCACACAACTCACCTGGGAGGGTATTCTGGCACTGAAGCAGGCTAAATGGGCCATGCCAATATTCTGCAGAGTTCAAGAACTGATGAGGCTCTGATGTGCAGTTCATTTCCGGCTTGAGCTACGAGGGGTGAGCTACGAGAAGGCATGATCAATGGATCTGGTTGTACATATGTGGGGGGTGGTGTGTAGGAGCCTAACTGAGCAAACATGTCTGGTAGGTTTGTGTAGGTTTATGCGGTTGTTGAGGTGCCTGTGTCAATGTGGTATAAGGCTATGTATGTGTATGTCAGGAGTTTTAATAGAGCCTGCTTGTGGATTGGGAGCCAGTGGGGCTCTTTGTGGTGCATTGGTGATGTGAGTGTGGGGTACGAAGTTGATGGTGAGCCTGACTGCAGAGTTTTGTATGGTCTGGATACTTCTGGTCATTTGAGCATTGATTCCAGAAAAGAATACATTGCCATAGTCCAACTTGCTGGTAATGAGGGCTTGGTGATGGTTCTGCGAGTGTTGGCGAGGAGCTATTCAAAGTTCTTCTTGAGGATTTTGAGTGTGTGGAAGCAGGAGTAGGATACTGCATTTATTTGCCCGGTCATCATGAGCTGGTTCTCAATTAATATTCTGAGGTTCTTTCCTTGGGTTGCCAATAGGCGTGTGGGTCCAAGTTCGGCAGACCACCAGGTGGAGTTCTTGAGCCAGGTGCCTTTGATGAAGATTACTACTTCCGACTTGTCTGTGTTAAGGTTGAGGCTGTTGGTTTTCATGCATCTGGCTACTTCAGTCATGCAGACAGAGAAAATGGTCCAGATATTTGGTGTCTTTTCAGAAAGGGAGAGAATGAGCTGGGTGTCGTCAGCATAGGATATGATGTTGATTCTGTGGGTGCAGATGATGCTGGTGAGTGGGATCATGTAGGTGTTGAACAGAGTGGGTCTGAGTGAGGATCTTAATGGAACTCCACAGATGAGGTTGACAGCATTCGGGAGGAAGGGGGCCAAGCTGACCGACTTCATGCGACCTGTCAGAAAAAGTCCTTTTCTGAGCAAAAACTCCCATTTTTTGATTTTGTGTGGTAGAAAAATGTAAACTTTGAGTCAAAACAAATGTGCATAAAAATAAATGAATAAAATGGCAGTGGGTAAGGACGTGCATTCAGACTCAAGGCATAGGGGAATATATATCTTAAAACTATTTGATTTGAGCATGATCTTTGAGTGTATTTCCTCATGTGTTTAATTAACTCTATGAAAATATGGTGGGAATGTGAAGAGCAGAGCCACACCTTAATCAAAGGTGATAATTGTGAATCCTATCAGTTGCTCTCCACACTTTACCTGTTGAAAACAGTGGCTTGTTGAAAATCATAAAAACCAACAATTCAGGGTGAAGTCCAAAACGGAGGGAGGAGCACACTGACTCACATCTCAGCACACAATGTGCCCCAAAGCATCATGGAAAATGCACTATAAGATAACATTTACTTCAGTAGTAGTTTCAAAATGTTCACCCTTGTTGGTGCAGCCTGGGACTAATAATTTTTTACAGACAAGGGCAAATTTCATTACCTAACAAGTCCCTTCACGCTAGGTTAGTGAATTTCTAAACCAATACCAAACTTACCAAAATCACTGGGGAAAAGGAGAATAGGAGAAAATAATAAAATCTGCGGAGAATTGGAGAAGCGCAGGTCAGGAAACCCTCTGGGACAATTCAGACAACCAGGGTGTCCGGGAACCATCGGCCACAGTGGAAAAGCCCTGGGTGCAAGAGAGGAGACAAGGATGAAGAACGCATACACACACAGGAACAATCCTTAATACCGCACACCCCTCTGTTCAAACACACTCACAGTCCATTGCACACGCCACACTGTGAATGGTCTAACTGGCTTCACACAGTGACCAGAGGGACATCGTGCACCAGTATCTTAGATTTTGAAGACAACAGAAATTGTACGACAGGAACCCCAAGGTCCAGCTACCAGCGCTCTCCTCCAGGAGATACCACTGTTCTCATAATGTTTTATGCAAATACAATTGTCAATAAAGGTGGAAACAAAAGTAAAAATGAAATGAAAAGTCAGGAGTGCAATTAACACTCCCACCATTTATCTGTGATCCAAATGCTGATAGCTCCCTGATCCTTCACAGGAGCTAAGTGGAAATTTCAGGAAAGAGGATGTTCCAGAGGTGCAGGTTCATCTTGCCCACTCACAGGCCCCATCACCCTCTGGAGGCAGGACGACAGGTGTAGGCTGTAATGCGGGAGTGGGCTGAAGGTATTGCTGAAAATCGATCCGCTTGAGGGCCGAATGATGCGGACCCCAACAGCCTAGCCGGGAAAGAGGAAAGGCGGCACAGACTGCTGTGGCAGGAGAGACGCGCTGAAGGAAACAACGGGGGACACACACTCTGATGCGAGCGTAAAATATGGGCATTACATCCAAGACGTAGGTAAACGCGGAGAACGTCTCGAAGCAGTTCTCCCAGAATGGGAGGCAAACGCCAGGAGTTTGGATTGTCAAGCACCGGGTCGGAGGGTTGGAGGGGCAGATATCCTGCCTTCCATCAGCAGCTGATCACTGGAGCCTCTTCCTGTTCACAACCGCTGTGGCTGCTGGGAAACGTAGCTCACCATACTCATACGTCTCCCAATCATTCTGCAGTAAAGTATGGGGTTAAAAGACGGTTATGTGCACCCCTTGCGTGCATGACCTTCCCACCTGACACCACCATTACAAAAGGCCACACATCTTGAAATCAGGTGAGAGAATGGAATCAATATGCAAATCAAATGGGTTTGGAAGGTTGCACTAGTTCTTCAGACAAAAGAATCACATTGATGTCCACAATAACATCATTTCAATGTAAATGTTCTTTAGTATGTATAAGAGCTTGACTGGCAAACAGCATAACTTGATAGAAGTTGTTAGAGGGTAAACTCTGTTTTCACACAAATGGAGAAGGACCTGGGTATCTTAGGAAAAGATGGTCAGAGCTCTGTCTGAGGCTAATCTTTCAAGATTGAGAAATATCTATTGAATACACTAGCTCCTAGCCTAATCTCCCGAAGACATTCTATCAGAAGAGTAAGGGTGATGGTATTCACCTATGTTGACATATCCATTAAGGCCATGACACTAATACAGCTGACATAAAAGGGTAGTCTAAGGTTGTTAAAAATGGCCATGAAAACAGATTCTGTATCCTGCCAAGGGCTAAAACTGCCCTTGTACTCATTCAAACATTCACTGGTCCTAAAATAATTGTATAGCTTGATATCTAACATCAGGAATAAGAGAGATGTGATTATGGTTGCATGTAACCTTCGGTTTGGGGTAGGTTTTTTAAAAAGATGGTTGACAATGGTATGTTTCGGGGCCAAGGATACCAAGGCAAGTGCTAGAGAATACTTGCAAATGGGTGGAATTATGTAAATGACTTTGAGGTGGACTTCAAGAAGAATCTGAATATGGCACACAGGGATGCCGAGGTATTCTTAATCGCAACCAAAGCTGCAGAAAAGGAAGACTGGGAGATGAGATGCGTGGAAAAAGATGGGCTAAAAGCAGACAAAGAGATGGCCAGATAAAGGCAAAGCCTTTCCTACTGTCCAGAGTTTTGGATTAAAAATGTGTCTTCCGTAGTTTCACAGATTCTGAGAAGCAATCAGGAGTAATCAGGCAGCTATAACAGAAGGAAACTCTAATAATGAAAAATATTGGGTTTATTAGCCGTATTCATAATTAAATTGAGAATACAAAGCTAAATCTTCAAAAGTATGATTTGTAATTTAAAAATCCCTGTTTGGAACTTTCAAGAGCAGAAAATTAGCATTTAGAGTTCCATTTCCTTTCTGCAGACCTGTCATCATTTGTAACTGCGAGGTGCAGGAGAATACATGGAACACATTTGGGGCACTCGCGATCATGGTATCGGTAATGGTAGCCTGTTCATCCAGGCCGAAAAACGTCAGAGATGGGAGATCAGTAGGTGGTTTGTGGACTGTCAATATTATGCATGCATACATTTCCTTCAGAGGGAATTTCTCCATGATTTCATTTTGACATGCTTCTACCATAATTCTTCTGCAGTACACCTGTGATGTTTGCATTCAAGTTGTCTGCACAAAAGCTAAGCTAGATCAAGCAAAAATCCAAGAGTACAGAAAATAGTAGTGACAGGAATTCCTTATAAAGTAATCATGCTTAAATCGCCTGCTGAAAGGTTGACTTAGACAGCATATGGAATCATAGCTTTCATCTAAAGGCAGATATTGATTGGCTCATGCCTAACGAGTAGTCAGCCACCTTCTTAAAACTCTATGGAAGCTCCTTCCTCAGACCATTATCTACAGTGCAGACAATGAAACCGAGAAAACAAACTTCATTAGTAGGGCTACAACCTACCATCAAAACTTCCCAAAAAGTCCATGAACGGTTCTAACGCATGTACAAACGGACCAGCACAGACTCAAACCTACAAGGACAAATATTCCAATTGGCTTAATTAATAGACATGAAACAATCTTAGTACTGCATCTGTATTCATTTATGGTGGAAAGTGCTTCGCTTTTTCATTCACATTAAAAGAATTCGACCAACAAGTCAAGTTTCAAAGCCCCAAAAAATCTACTTTAACCGTATACCTTAAAATTACAAAAATATCAATATGTTTTCCTATCTAGGCAAAAATATTTACAAGAAAAACATCTTTTGAGAAGAGACAATAACAGTTTCCAAGTGCAGGCAGAGTTGAACACTACTAGACCTGGCATCCTAGGTGTGGGTTCCCCCTAACCTTTTGCCTTCTGACCTCCTGTTTTGCTGATTTCGTTTTTGCTAGACATAGGACTCTGCACATTTCTGATAAACAGTGCTAAAGTGCTTGTGCTCTTTCTCTATAACTTGGTAACATTGGCTGATACTCACTTGGCATATTTAATGTTCTTATAAGTCCCTAGTAAAGTGCACTACATATGCCCAGGGTCTGTAAATCAAATGCTACTACTGGGCCTGCAGCACTGATTCTGCCACCCACTTAAGTAGCCCTTTAAATATGTACTAGGCCCAGGGTCTGCTTTAGCGCTGGTGGCGCCCGGTGCAACAATCTTTTTTAGAAACCCCGTGACTTCCTTAAATTCCCCCACTCCCACCCAACAAAAGGGCCCCACATCTCTCTATAGCCCCTCTCTCATATACATTTCATTTATCTTAAAAGTGCTGGTAAATCGTGGCTTTTCTGATTCACTCAGCTATCCACTTTAAATACAGATCTCTTCTTTGCAACAGGCATATTAACCTTCTGCAATACTTTATGGCGAGTCAAAACTACCACTGGACAAAAACTCTGATCCCTCTCTCTAGCAGTAACATAAATCACATGAGCTATCTTGACTTTTTTATTGCTGCCTGAAATCAGGACGCACAAGGAACTCTGCATCAGCTGCTTTTAAATTGTAAGTTATTACTGAACACAGCGCCCCCAACTGAGGTCACCGCCACCCCTCTGGGTCAGCGCCCAGTGCGGCCGCACCAGTCGCACTGCCCTAAAGCCGGCCCTGACCAGGCCTGCCATTGCAGAGCCTGTGTGTGCAGTATAAACTGCCATGTCGACCTGGCAAAATAAACCTTTTGCCATGCCAAAATCTTACTTTTTAATACATATAAGCCCAGTGACGGCTCCTCGAGGGAGTGCTGCGGGGCGGTGAGGCAGGGGAGGGGCAGGGTGGGGAGGGTAGTAAACTCCGGCATACTGCCAAACCGAGTTAAGTACATAAATAAATAAATAAAACAAATTACATTGCGCACTGCAACGCCAATCGGCGATGCAGTGCACGCAATATAATTTGTTTTATTTATTTATTTATTTATTTATTTACTTAACTCCGTTCGGACGTATGCCGGAGTTTACTACCCCCACACCCGGCCCCTCCCCCGCCCCACCCCACTGCCCCGCAGCACGCCCTCGAGGAGCCGCCACTGTGTAAGTCACTCCCAAGCGAGGCCACAGACAGCCCCCTGGGCAAGGTGCAGTGTATTTTTAAAGTTTGACACGTACTTTTAAGTTTTACATGTCCTGATAGTGAAAAACTCCTAAATGTATTTTTCATTACTGCTTGGCCTATCTCTCCCATAAGATAACATTGAAGTTACCTTATTACATTTTATAAGTGTAATTTCCAAATGTGAAGAGATAACTCCTTAAAGTTTTCTGTCTATGGACTCACAATTTAAAATCCTAACTTATGGTGAAGTCATATTTAAATTGCAATTCTCAAAAAGCCACTGTTAGCAAGTTGGCATTTTCTTGCCTTAGCCATTTGATGCCTGCAGCCTGCCTCTGGTCACATGACTGGGCATAGTTGGCAGTTGGGCTTTATGTCCCTCTTAGATAGCCAAACACATTAGGAGATTAGGTGTGACTGCGTGGGCAATCACTGGCAGGATGGGAGGGAGGATCTGGGCCCAGCCTCACTTACACCTCAATAGGCTGTGACCTGTCTCCACATAAAGGCATGCGTTTCCGCTGAAGTTAGTCTGAGGCTGGGCAGACAAGGCAGGGCATCTGTGCACTTCAAAGGCCTGCCTTTAGAAGCTTCTCCCCACTTCAAAGGAACAATTGTGTATAAAAGAAGGACATCAGACACCACCGCTTCAGTACACTTCTGGACCTGTGGATACTCTGCCAGGAAGAAGGAATGCAATGCTGCTGAAAGGACTGTCACTCTGCTGGACTGCCTCTCTGAAGGAGCTGCTGTATGTTGTGCTGACTTGCTGCCCACTTGCCTGGGGAGGAAAACCTGAACCTTCAACCCATTTTGAACCCAGGACCCTAGAGTGACTCAAAGGGCTGGTCTGCTGGCTTCCTGAGCAGAGCCTCAGAGAAATAAAAGGCTCCCCAACAGCTCCTAGACCCGTCTTCAGCAAGTTCCTGACCCCCAGCTGGTGCCTCTCAGGTCCTGGACCCTTGGTGTGGCTCACAGGTTCTTAAAATCAAGCTTTGTTTTCTTCGTGATCGCGAACAGGCCCATTCGCACCGTAACCGCGCAGCTCGCACCAAAAAATTAGTGCGAGCCATCGCCAGCCCGTCCCTTAGCACACCAAGCATCGATCGCTGTTGAGGACCGCCAACATGAGGAACGGGACTCTTGACACAAAACTTGAGAAGTTAAACCTTCAACAGGGCAAATCTGAGACTGTATCCAACCAATGATTCATTATGATTTGGCGTGCACATTAAGTTTGACCTGGTCCAGCCAGATAGCCGCAGTTGGCACTTTTTTCTTTTAGGCTCTATATTTCAGTTTAGTCTTCAAAAAATTCATAACTCTGGTTCAACTGATTGGATTTTTATCGTTTTGGTCTTGTTTTATATATTAAATTAAGCTCTATTTTGCTAACCTCGTGTGTAATTATATTGTGTGGTGTTTTCACTGCTTTACCGTTTGAAATGTTGCAAAAATACTTTACACATTGCCTCTAAGTTAAGGCTAACTGCTCCGTAGCAAGCTACCAAAGGGCTGAGGTCATGTTGATTTGGGGGTTGCTTGTGCCTTACCCTGACTAGGATGGTGGCTGCTGCTTGACCAGGGCTCACACCCCGTTAACCAGAAACACAATTTCTAACAAACATCTTTTCAACAGCCAACACGTGTTGTATGGTACTGCTTCTTCAGGGCGTTGATGATGATAATAGTGTTATAACTCTTTCTAAACATGTACTCTCACGGTTAATCTCTTTACCGTCACCATATCTCATCCCTATTTAGAATCTTTCAAAACTGTGATATTCCAGACCCTGCCAAACCTGTGGGCCGTCATCAATTAAGCAAAGCATATTGTGAAATTACTTCAAAATTAACGTTATAAAGATATGTTCATGATGGTCGCATTCCCAACACTGGTTAACCCCACTACCTTTTGGCTTGTAATTTTACGTACCCTCCAAGATTGGTTGTTCAAGCACTATCTTAGAAGCCTGCATGGTCAATAGCTTCACAGCTAAACACTATAGTTAAGAGCAGTGTTTCCAACCTGAGAATGAATGAAACATCATTCCTTACAGTGCCCAGTTCATCACAAGATTGGTATTATTAACGATTGGTTTTGCCATTAGTGGCTACTGGGACTCTTAGACAGATTACTATGGTTGCAAAATTCTAAAATCCATGACCAGTTACCTTTCTATTCGGACAATTGCCTGGTACGAACTAGAAAGCACATTATCCTCAGCTTATTTGTAGCAGAACTTGATGCACAGGTTCAAAAAAGTCACTTGAGGGGAGTTTGCTTTATTTGTACAGGTGTGAATTTCCACTAGCAAAATAGAAAAACAAGATGGCCACCTTCCATTTAGGTGTGCCCTCAAACCATACCTTTGTCCATCTAAGTCACTGAGTGATAAACACTTTACTCACTGCAGCTTCCGTTTCTTTTATTGCCAAATGAGCCACCTTGTTGGTGAATGCTGCACGTAATAAAACATGATTTGTTACTATTACAAGGTATGGGTATGGCATTAAACACCAGAAAGCATTTTCCAAAATGACACTGTCCTTGCATTCTCCTCTCCTTCTTATAACGCCTGCTAGTGCTTTGAGACACAAGTTGGGTTAATAATAGTTCGAAAAGCATAGGTTTGTGGCTGCTGAAAATGAAAAAGGAAATCCATAGGATTGGATGACTGGTTTGTCCTGAGAATGATTATAAGAGATATAAAGCAAATCTCTATTAAGTAAGAAGACTCTGTAGGAAATGTATTGGGTGAACAAGCTTATACTGAAATGGTTACAATAATAATCATGTTTTACTGCCTCCCTGTGGGAAAAAGTTCAGTACTCCGGCAAATGTGAGTGCCAGATCTAAGCAGTGGCAGCTGATATGTCCGGAGGATGGTATGGCGGGTGGGACTTTAAAAAAAAAAAATAATGCACTTACCTGTGAGCACGACGTCCTCCCAAGCCAATCCTGCTCTGCTCTCATCATGATAACAATGCTGTGATGTATTCCTATAGGTTCTGTATCGATCCCCCTATTCCTGACCCTATTCTGGTTAACAAGTTAAGCAGCAGCCATCCCATGATGCAGAAAACCCCCATGATGCAGAAACCGTTATCTGATTAAGCCACACTACGGCACAGGAACGTGTTATCTGATTAGGTCATAACGCTTGCAATCTAATTAGACAAGCGATATTCCTCCAGCCCCTGATAAGGCATACGGAGTTCTCAAAACAAATCAAACCTATGACAACCTGGGAAAAACCCTGCGGCCATTGTTTTGATTTCACCGAGAACTTCAGCAAAAGAATGTGCTAACGACCAAGTCGTATGACATCCTTATTGACGTATCTATGTCCATCCTTACGTCAATCTCGGCACCTTAAAGGTATAAATATTACCGATATTGCCCTATGCAAACACACGCGGTGGTGACGAGATCGGAGCAGCCAGACTTGCCGAAGCCCAGAGCAGAGCAGACCCCGCTGGCGCAGCCCCGCCTTCCTGACGCGCTGAGAACGAGACGCTGCCTTTCTCCTGCCGAGAAATCCAGCTCCGGCGCTTCCGGGTAGCCCTCGCAGGCAGCCTGGAATATCGAGACCAGAGACGAGAGATACCATCCCTCATTCATCCTAAATTCCAGGTACAGAACTGAATAACCCCTCGCAGAGAATTCTTGAGTCAGTCACTTGGCAAAACAAACTTAACTTAAACTGCTACTTTCTATTCCCGCCCACGTATTAGGCTTAGGTCAGGTACACCGGGGTAGGCGTAGTTAGAAACACCAGTTGAGTACGATTAGTCAAATGTATATGTGTATGTATCTATTTTATCCATTTTAAACCTTCATATGGCTTAGAAACCATATAAATGTTTTTACAGTATTATTTTATACTTCTGCTTTTAATGTATGCACTTTACTTAACCATAAGTATTGCGATAATATCGATCCATTTCTCTTGTATGAGAAAAGAGACTGATCAATAAATACCATCTTTTATTGAACACGCCCGTCTCTTCCTTTTCTCTACAATCTGGTGAGACTAAGAATGCACGTACTGACTGAGTAAAATAAGTTGTCTTTTGTTTTCACACGACTCTAGAGATACACTCTTGATTAGGGGAGAGCAAAGTTGTCATGCTCTATGGTTGTCAGAAACTAAATCCCTTCTTGTCTATCCAGGGAGGTTCAACTCCTCCTTGCCTATTCGAGAAAGTTTCTAATGAACTCTGAGCTAGCTGGCAAACCCAAAACTTTAAGTCTAATATCGACAGTAGAAGACCTAGTTAACGTCTGGTCTAGGCCTATACTATTGAAGGTATTATTCCAATGCGCAGAGCCTATTGGGATAATAGGAACTACACTCTTTGTTTCCATAAGAAACCTGATCTGCAAACAAACAAAATAACCTTCCTGTCGGTAAAATGGTAGACAGTGATGAAGAAAGAGAGACAGCTAGATTAGCAGCTGAACTAGTAGCAGCTGATAATACTATGCAAGACGCAGACCCGGATATAATACTCATCCCGGTCAACAAAAGGAAATCTATAACTTTAAAACTTATAGAAAATGGACTGACACCTAGAGGTGGAATAGTCATATTCGTAATTGAGGCACACGAATATCGGCAGACAGAGGTATTCTATTCATGGATACACTTTCCAGCAGCAAATGCCGTAACAAAGGTCTTCCACTATTACAAAACAGAGGAACCTCCTGAGGAGTACACTCCTTTCGAGGAGGTGGAAGTACCACTTAAATTTCAAGAGCACCTGCTCTTGTTTAATGGCGCCCTAAAACATAATAAGCACATCACCAGGCTCGGTCCATTAGGTAGACCAGGAGCAACGTGGCCGGTCCTAGCCGGATACACACCACATCCAGACATTGAAAGAATGCCTGCACCAGAGCTTTTAACACAGCTAAAACAAGTAATAAAATTACATAGACAATTAGTCCAATATGTGATGCGGACTTCAACAATCCAACCAGCAATTAAAATTCCACAGCTGACCCCTCATCAGGGGAACACAAATAAAATTACACCACAGAACATACAATCCTGCCTAGGGAAAGTACCAGCTAAACGGGAACAAATACCATTCTGGTTAGCACAGAAAATCACCCAAATAGAGGCGGTGTTTCCAGACACTACCCCGTTAGAAAAACATAGGATTCTGACTATCTGTCTTCCAATGGGAATCGCACCACACGTGGAGGACTGTGACACTTGGGGTACAGTCTTTGCTTCCATCTACACAAAAACGCACGGTGTTCCATCCATTTCGGTAATACCAGATGTGCTAAAACAAATTCAAGATGAATACGGTCCAGAACCCGCTTTAACTCTTGGTATGAAATTACTAAAAGACTTCAAGCAGGTCTCGGCTATATTATTAGCCAACATAAAGGGAGAAGCAGCAAACGTGGCGATCCGCCAGAGGTTAAAAGAGACAGATATAGCAGACCAACCAGCTGAAATTGCCAGAATTATAGAAAAGTCCTATGAGGAACTAGGTAGAGATAGTTTAGGTGGAATACCAGTAAAACCACAACTGATTGAAAGTCCTGAAAAAATATTTTTTAATAATAATTCAACATCACAAAAAAAGAGCTAGGATGGAAACAAACAATCCAATCCTAAAGAAAAGAAATTCCAGTCCAGAGGAAGGTCTCCAAGGCGGAGAGAAAAATCTCCGAACCAAAGACACAGGTCACCCCAAAGTGACCCCTCTGGGAAAAGATATAACCTTAGAAATAGGGATAATATAAAGAAGCCTGATAGATATCAAGACATTGATACACGTCCCTCTCAATCTTTTCAGACTTCCACGCAGAAATCGGAAAGAAGAGGACGATCAGAACAAAGAGAAGAGCACGCCAAGTCCAAAGACAAGGAACCTGCTCATCTAAAAAAGAAATTACAATTTCCAAAAAAGAAGGTAGCCAGTATTAAAGTAGTTAACAATGCCGAGAATACTGAGGACACAACTGAAAAACGGAGAATGGGCTCAGACAATGCTAGACAGCGCAGCAGAAGTGAGCATAGCTCTCAAAGTCCTTATGAATCTTCTGGAGACAGTGGACACAAATGAATATCTTCAAGTGGAAACTGCAGACACCAGAGTTAGCAAACCTCACAAAATATATGAAATAACTTTACGTATAGAAGGGGATAAGACTAGAAAAATAAGGGGCCTATTTTGGGATAATCTCTCCAAGGGCTATGACATCCTTCTAGCTGAAAAAGACTGGCCACCAGAGTTTGTCAGGGACTGCCCTCATGGCGAAGAAATAATTATGCCTGCCTTCTCAAATCATATCCCAATTCATAAAAAATACACACTTGCTAGAAAGTGGGCAGTAGCTCAAGCTCCTGCTTTATATAAAAATCATGTAGGATGGGATGAGGACTCTCCTCCTCACAAAATCCAGTTAAAATCACAACCTACTGCACAAAGACAGTACCCAATTAAGCAAGAAGCTAAAAAACAGGTAAAAGAAATCCTAGATCAACTAGAATACCAGGGGGTGATTGAAACTTGCACCTCACAAATGAACAACCCTTTGTTTCCGGTTTCCAAACCAGACAATACATATCGTCTAGTTTTGGATTACCGACACCTTAACTCATGTTGCAAAACTTTTGCAGTGCAAAACTCGCATAGTGCTGCACTAATGAATAACATAGTGCGCAAAAAATACAAAACAACATTAGACATCTCTAATGGATTCTTTTGTCAAAACATAGCACCAGAGAGCAGATATTTGTCTGCGTTCTCAATAAATGGCACTCAAAAACAATTCTGTCGGTTAGCCCAGGGATACAAGAACAGCCCTGGAGTATTCTCAGCGAGAGTAACAGAATTACTACAAACATATGATGACGAAGCATTATCTTATGTCGACGACATATACCTAACAGATGATGACTTGAATACTCACTTGAAGAGAGTGAACACCATAATACTTGGGTTCGCAGCAGAGGGTTACAAATTCAACTTTAAAAAATCCAGAATTGCCCATCTAACAGTCCTGTTCTTAGGATATGAATTATCAAGTGAAGGCAAAAGCCTGGCTGACAATTTCCTAGAGAAATGTGCCGTACTCCAAGCACCTAGAACACTAAAAAACCTACAGTCAATTCTAGGCTTCCTAAATTTCGGAAGAACATACATTGCAAATTACGCAGAAAGGGTCCAACCCCTTTATGATCTAATAAAACCAGATTTTAAAAGAACCAATTGGACTCAAATACACACAGAAATTTTGAGAACCTTACAAACAGACATGTTAATTAAAACAAAATTAGAAACACGTGATAACACACGCAATCTTGTGATTCGAGTCATACCAGGAAGATGCGGATTCACATACCTGACCTCTAATGAGGGAGAAAAGGTACCGATTGCATTCAAATCACACTTGTACACAGAAGCTGAAAAGAAATTCAGTATTAAAGAAAACATTGTTCATGCAGTTCAAACCGCACTAACTAGAGAAAAAGATAAAGCTGACGGTAGACGTATCACAGTCAGAACAGCAGAATCAGCCTTTGAGGCATTAACAACACCGTGTAATTTACCAACAACAACATTGAATCCGGAATGGATACAATGGGTGAATTCAATTACAACGGACAAAGTATACTACTACTTTGATCCAGAACTAAAAGAATTAAAAAATCTAGAATATGAAAGAACTTTCCCTCTGCCAATCGACATTCTGCCCTTACGACAATACGCTTGTGTAATCTATACAGACGGACATGCTCAACCCTCCGTTTGGGGAGAACAAGCATACAACCCCACATGTGAGATTACAAAAGAAGTGTGGCGCGGAGGTAAACTAAGACCTCTATTAACAAAAACACACTCAATAGAAACTAATTCAGAACAACAGACTGAAATAATATCATTGAAAATGGCGCTAGATAATGCGGATCGCGAATTCCCGACACTTATAGTGTCCGATTCATATTACTGCGTCAAATCATATAACAACGATTTGCAGACATGGATTCAAAACGGTTACAAAGATGACACAGGTGCAACAATAAAGCAAAAACTGCTTTGGGAACAAATAGCTCTTTTACAAAAAGAACTACCAAAGACTCACGTGACACACTCACTGAGTCATCAGTGTGATGGCGTTCACGTTGCAGGGAATTCATTGGCTGAGACAGCCACAGCGGTAGCAACTAACTCGGCTTCCGTAGCTAGAAAAAAGCGTACAATAAAATTCATTGACGGTGAAACAGCGCTGGTGGTGAGAACGTCATCAAAAGGCGACTGCTCAGCGCTACCGATCAACTATCCACTCAATTATACATACATAATCGATGCAAACTCCGTCCCTTTTGCTCGAATCCCTGGAGTGGGGGATAGAGTAATTCCAAACACGGACAGGAGAACTTTGTTAATCGCAGACGCTCATATGGGCGAGGGTCTCAGACACCTCAAACTAAAAGATTCTCTGGAAGAATTACAATCAAGGTACTGGTGGCCAGGCATGAGCCTGCATCATACCATTTTTGTAAAAAACTGCCCAAACTGTAACAGAAATCGCAGTGGTGAGAGAAACGGTGTAATACCGTGGCGTTTCACTCCAGAAAAGATCAACAGTAAAAAGCAAAGCGTCCGATTAACATATACAGGCTAGTTTCCACTTATAATGTAGATCACCAGCACTTGGCTGACGTCTGGACTGTTATACAAAGATTTGCAAGTCTAAATGGCATATACGCTAGGAGCATGCTACGTTTGACCATTGTTTTCACTCTAGCCCTTCAGCCTGAGGGGAAACATGGCCAAATGAGCATAGCACAGCGGGACTCTTCTCACTTCCTTCCTGAGGGATACGGGATGGTGTAAAGAAAAAACCAAGGCATAAAGCTATCTATAACAGAAAGGATATTAGGTTCGGGAGCTGGGTGGGTCAAACACCTAATAAGTGTCCAACGTAGTCTAAATAACCTGCCAAGAAATTCTCTGAAGGGATTCAGTCCGTACGAATTATTATTTGGAACTAGGATGTTAGTCTTAGACCTCGACAGTCAGACCTCAGTGGTGAAGGAAAAAAGCTTTGATATCAAAGATCGTTTGGCTATTTTGCAGGACTTAAACGAAACAAGAAAAGACCTGAGCAACATAAAGTTGAAACAGCAGCCAACAACCACTGAAGAACAACCACCTGTCCCAGCAAGACCTGTCTGGATTTCAAAAGTCGGGGATCTAGTCAGAGAAAAGATCGCGGTAAAGAAGGAATTTGGGCCTTCTTACAGAAAAGCAGTTCCTGTCTTGTCTGTCAACGGGACAAGATCAGTTGTACTACCGCCGCTTGCTGGTAAAAAGGAGAACCGAGTTGTATCCATCGACCTGGTAAAACCACAATCATGTGGCCGATAACAAATAGTAGGCCAAGTGGACTCCCGATAAGTAGTAGAACACCAAGATTTGCTACAAACACAGAGGTTCAATCTAAGAGGTTAATCACATTCGAAACGCCTACAGAAGAACAACAAGGACTATGCAACAATGCAATGGAACTTAGACCTCTGAAAACCCAAATAAAAACATTTAGCAGAGACACACCAACCTACAATGCAGTAACAAACGAATATGCAAGAAACAGAAATCCTGAAGCAATTGGAACAATTGACAGAACTGCATCCGGCTACTTCATAAACTTCGATGATTCCTCTGAAGGCTTCAGTGAATCAAAAACACAGCCATCATCAAAAACCTTTAAAGATAAAGTTAAGGGACTTTTGAAACAACTGAAAGAAACATACCTGATTTCTCCATGGATTGAATTTTGGGTGGGTTTTGGTGCATTTATCCTCATACTTTGGCTCATCATGGTACTAACTTTGGGACGCTTCATTGAGGGAAAATATGCTAAAATGGACACAGCAAGTCAGAAAATCAACTTGATCTTCAAACCACACACATCTTCACACGTCAAGAAAAAAGAACTTTCTTCAGTCAACTTCACAGCCAATCCTATACCGGGTGGGGTAGCATGGGACAACACTGACTACGAAATTTATGGTCCGGTTGAAATACTGAAATATCCACACCAAATTAAGATCTCGTTGAGTGACTTTGTAAAACCAAGCTCATTTGCTGATGATTGGGACTTTGAAAGTATAAATAATATGATGTCTGACTTAGTGATGTCTGCTAAATTTACCAAACATGATTATTTGCAGGGTTCGACAAATTATGATAGTATGTACTGTTATAACCACTATGGTAACCATTTTCTACATAGATCTGCACACCCTAGAAATGTTTTAAATTATAATCAATGGGAACATTGTGAAACCCCTCCAAAAGGAAGCTCAAGAACCGTTTATGACAAATATTCATACTTTTCAGGTTTCAACTCAAGTAATGCTGAAACATTTTATTTCAAATTGTCAAATAAGACAGGGACAAAGACCATGATAACAAACACGAAATTGATATATTCAGACTCATTCTTTGAACAAATGAATACTTTTGGTTTTGATTATTGGAACAAAAATGTTGAAGTAAAAAGTGTTTGGGGAACGAAAGAATGGCAAGTACAAGGTATAGAATCTTTGTTTAGAGCCTGCATGATCCCAGAACAAATTATATTTTTAAATGACACTGTTCAACAAACTACCTGTCTTGGCCTAGCCAAAATCAAAGACTTAAATAAACCGTCTATTCCAAAACCAACAATGAACAGCAATAGCTCTACAGATGAAGAGATAGACGTAAATTATGTATTAAACCAAAACAGAACACATCCTGATTGGAAACAGTGGTTGATCTGGCCCACAGATACTAATAACTGTCAAGACAGATTCCTGAACAAAACACAGGGGTTCAAATTGACCAGGCCAGACCCTAGATATTCCCAAAGACAACACCCAGGGATAATAACCACCTACAGTGTGGGCAAATTATGCCTTCAATGGCTACAAACTTCCACACTGGCAGAAATTAAGCAACACCTAACTTTACTTACTGATGGTGCTGACTTGCGTGATTTCATTATGGGACCACGCAAACGGCGTCAAAAACGCTTCATAGCAGCCTCTGTATATGCAGCTTACAACGAGGCCTGGAAGGTTACTCAAATTGAAACAGCAGAAAGTATACGGGAAATTGACCGTATTAATTTGGAAAAATCACTTTCTGTAGTGGACAATGGGTTAATGACTCTGTCCTCCAGAATTTTTTCTCTGGACAGCATTGTGTCTTCAGCAATCGACATATTATCGCAAGACTTACTGTTGTTACAACACGGTCAGTCTCAATTGCGTTCTATTGTACAACTTGGCTGGACGTTACAAAATCTGCGTTCAGGCTATGTGCCTTGGCGTTTAATCAACACAACGTCACTATTCAATATCTTTAACCTTACTGATAAACAAATCAGTATGGCACAGAAGGGTGCTGATTATACAATCCTGAGCATTGAGAAACTTGAGAGATTACCAGTGACAATGTCAGAACGACCTGTCAGTGAATGGATAATACATGGGATAATTAATATTCCAATATCAACCTTCAGGTTTCAATACTGCCAAAAATATATACAGGCTGGCATGTACGAAAAATTGGGAAAAGGGTACATTAAAACAACATGGAACTTGCCCTATTCACATGCATGTGTCAGTAATAAAGGACAGAAAGTGTTTCTTAGTTGCAATAATTGTGCGATGTCACTAAGCGGTACACTTCTGTGTAATGGAATTAGTTTGCATGGAGCCTGTGAAGGGAACTCAAATAACCTTTCATGTCACTAGCTAGGCACACCTGCAACAGAGATAGAACCATTTTTTCAAAGACTCTATAATGGGAGTTACATTCTAATTGTGGATCGCAGATGTTGTAGTCTTATGCCCGGGACTCCTTATCTCGTAACTACGACTGCGAAGGTCAAGTGCTGTGGACGCTTATTGTTCCCCAGCTCCTTTCCAGACAGGGAGGCAAGGGCATGGCCTAACTTGAAAATTACTTCTATTCGAGTAGATACTTTAAGCAGAATGAAAACAGTGCTTCTTCAGACGCCGACCAGGCTCATGTCATCAAAAGAAACGTATGATCTCCTAGTCGCAAGGACGACTGCAGAGATTCACTCATTGTTATCAACTAATTCCCCCATACATTTCGCAGAAATCCTGAATGAAATCTTAAATATTTCTGATACCAGTGGAGTCTCAAAAGTATTTAAGACAGTATTTTCAATGGCATTAACACCATTCAAAGCCATACTGGGTATTTTTCCAGACTTCGTCCATTCGATTTTTGGCGGACTTCCCCTCATTTTGGGACTAATTGCAGGAATCCTATTCTTAGTCCTTATATTTCGTTATGGCAAACCGTGTCACAGACAAAACACCTGCGACAAGGGAAGAAACAATCCGAGCCATTGGATACCGGGACCGGATATCAAAAATCCTGGGACTTTCCCGGCTTAGAGACCTGAACATGACTTGGTTTCTTTCATTTCGACCAATGTGGCATCGATGTGTTTTACCTGTATTAAGGTGCTTGCTGTGCGGAGAAGAATGCGTGTTGGACACCTGTCTGACGCTACAATCAGATGCGCCAATGGATGCAGAAACATTGTTGAGTCCGATAAAGGCTCATGCTTTGTGCTGCCCTCAACGGCTACCAATCCTGATGATGGCATTCGTGGAAACTTCACCACTACGATTAAGGGGTAGTGAAGTTCAAGATGAAAGCAGCATCGATCAGGTACGACCTTCTGTCAGCAATACTAATCAAAACGTCAATGGAGACAATCATGCGCACGAATGCATGGTTACACCTTTTTCCGAGTTAGTGGAACTCTCCCAGGAAGCTGTTGACAGCTTTTTCGACAGTCTAAATGATATGATGTTCTCACCAGAGCAGAAATAGAGACTTTTGAGCAAGCTCGCACACGGCGTTCCCTGAATTTGAACTTCAACTAGAATAATAAAATACCATGAACAATTTTCCCTCCAGTTCACGGACAGCAATTTTTCAGCAGCCCCAAAATATTTTTACGAATTTTTCGGGACACTTATCTTCTGCTTAAAGTAAGAACTATTCTTAGAGAACTAAAATTTCTATTTTTAGATATTTTATAGACATTAGCTGCCCGCTGGTATGTTCATAATTATTTAATTCTGTGATGGAATGGTCTCGAACCTTTTTTCTGTATTAAGAGCCATTTCATGTGTAAATTCTCATATACAACTTAGCAATAATGTATAGATATGCGTGATTACTTTAGCGTTATTCTACAGCTTGAGTGCATATAATACATGTGACTGTTTTTTCCGTATATTTGATAATTTCAAAATGCATTTTATGTATTTTGGGGTGGTAAGGTATACACAATACTCTACAGTATGTTTTACTATGCCTAGATTCGTAAATATGTCCATAGTTAGCGTGGAGTGGGTGTGATGTATTCCTATAGGTTCTGTATCGATCCCCCTATTCCTGACCCTATTCTGGTTAACAAGTTAACTAGCAGCCATCCCATGATGCAGAAAACCCCCATGATGCAGAAACCGTTATCTGATTAAGCCACACTACGGCACAGGAACGTGTTATCTAATTAGGTCATAACGCTTGCAATCTAATTAGACAAGCGATATTCCTCCAGCCCCTGATAAGGCATACGGAGTTCTCAAAACAAATCAAACCTATGACAACCTGGGAAAAACCCTGCGGCCATTGTTTTGATTTCACCGAGAACTTCAGCAAAAGAATGTGCTAACGACCAAGTCGTATGACATCCTTATTGACGTATCTATGTCCATCCTTACGTCAATCTCGGCACCTTAAAGGTATAAATATTACCGATATTGCCCTATGCAAACACACGCGGTGGTGACGAGATCGGAGCAGCCAGACTTGCCGAAGCCCAGAGCAGAGCAGACCCCGCTGGCGCAGCCCCGCCTTCCTGACGCGCTGAGAACGAGACGCTGCCTTTCTCCTGCCGAGAAATCCAGCTCTGGCGCTTCCGGGTAGCCCTCGCAGGCAGCCTGGAATATCGAGACCAGAGACGAGAGATACCATCCCTCATTCATCCTAAATTCCAGGTACAGAACTGAATAACCCCTCGCAGAGAATTCTTGAGTCAGTCACTTGGCAAAACAAACTTAACTTAAACTGCTACTTTCTATTCCCGCCCACGTATTAGGCTTAGGTCAGGTACACCGGGGTAGGCGTAGTTAGAAACACCAGTTGAGTACGATTAGTCAAATGTATATGTGTATGTATCTATTTTATCCATTTTAAACCTTCATTATGGCTTAGAAACCATATAAATGTTTTTACAGTATTATTTTATACTTCTGCTTTTAATGTATGCACTTTACTTAACCATAAGTATTGCGATAATATCGATCCATTTCTCTTGTATGAGAAAAGAGACTGATCAATAAATACCATCTTTTATTGAACACGCCCGTCTCTTCCTTTTCTCTACAATCTGGTGAGACTAAGAATGCACGTACTGACTGAGTAAAATAAGTTGTCTTTTGTTTTCACACGACTCTAGAGATACACTCTTGATTAGGGGAGAGCAAAGTTGTCATGTTCTATGGTTGTCAGAAACTAAATCCCTTCTTGTCTATCCAGGGAGGTTCAACTCCTCCTTGCCTATTCGAGAAAGTTTCTAGTGAACTCTGAGCTAGCTGGCAAACCCAAAACTTTAAGTCTAATATCGACAGTAGAAGACCTAGTTAACGTCTGGTCTAGGCCTATACTATTGAAGGTATTATTCCAATGCGCAGAGCCTATTGGGATAATAGGAACTACACTACAATGCTACGATTGGTTGGGGCAGCCTCTTTCAGCAACCTAGCTGCCTTCTGACAGCTGGATTAGAGAGGTTAAACATGCGCGTGTCTGGCTGGGAGTCGCAAGACGGCCGGCCAAAGAGACGTGCATTTTTAATTTGAGCACACAGCTCCCTGCTGCCACTCAGCAGCAATGGCCCCACCCAGTCCTGACGCTCAATTCGGGATGGGTTGGTTGCCCAAAAATAAAATGGTAGTAAATAAACTTTATCACAATTTTATTTTACAGCTCTGTGCAGGGGCTTTTCTTTGTGGGGCAACGCTCCGCCGCTCAAATGGAGGAGCTGCCCCTGGATCTAAGGTCAATTAAAAGTGATTTGAGGGTTGTTCCATGGTTATTGCACCTGCTCTCAAGATGTGCCACCGTCTGAAAGGCTCTCATAGATGCCATTGAGTAAGATCAGGGCCACTGGAATTATGCCATTGTGCGGCCGAGGCGTTTTTCACATAATTATGGATCTGCCACATTTGCCACATAATCCATCATCTGCTGCACAATCTTCAGATTTTAGCCCCAAAAAAATTTCTTTCTGACTCAAAGGGTTCAAAAGTGACTAAACTTCAGCAACACGTGTTGCTGCACAGTGAAAGGCCCTTTGCAAGTGTTTACTGGTCACCTTTCTGTAGCTTATTGCTTTTTTTGGGTGTTGAACTGGTACTACTTTGGTGGAACCTATGGCCGAACAGTGTAAACGTGACAAAATAATGGGGTGACATTATCAGAAAATGTGCTGCATTGCGCCGCATAATTAGGCTTTCCTTGCCGCATAATTTATCTTCTTTGGGATGCCTACAGGATGCAAGGAAGCAGCCTGCTGCTCCACTGGAATTCTTGAGTCTTTATTTAAGGCAAGCAGTCCTCCCAGGCTTTGTAGGCACAACAGCTGCAGGATGAGACGTCTTTGTTTCAGTTTCAGCTGGGAACAGCAGACAGGCGGGGCTGGTATCAAGTCAGTTGCTCTTCAGTCTTCTGCTTTCACGGCTCTTCAGTGTCCTTTTGCTTCTTGAGAAGTCAGGATTTCGGGGCCAAGTTGGCACCGTTGGCCCACTTCAGCTTGGGCTAGACAGCTTGGGTGTAGTGGTGTTTTCCAGTGCAGTGTTTTCGCGGTCTTGAAGACTCACAACTCAGTCTTTGGTATCTGTAAGATGCAGGGGAACAGTTTCTCCTGTCCATGAGTGTTCCTGTGTCTATGGAGAAATGCTGGCCATCCTCCCAGGCTTTGGAGGATCAGCAGCTTGCAGGGCGAGACGACTTTGGTACAATGGTCGCGAATAGGCAAATAGGCTGGCAGGGCTGGTGCCAAGTGAGTTGCTTCTTCTGCAGTTCTTGCTTTCACTGCTCTTCAGCCCTCTTTCTTCTTTTGGTTGGCAAGATCTGATTTCCTGGTGCCAGGGCTTCCCTAAAAACTGAATTTAGGGGTGTTAGGGGAGTATAGGGTAGTAGCCAATGTGCTACTTACCCCTGGGGTCACTACACACCTTATATGACCACTTCCTTGAGCAAGGGGGCATAATCCTGTTCAAAAGATCCTAAATTTGCCATCACCAAGATGGTCACTTCTGAAATGTCGCATCTACTTCAGGTAGCCCAGTTCAGGGGTAGTACTCGCATGTCTTGTCTAGTCAATTTGCCTGCCTGTCCAGGTGCCAAAGATCTGTACAAAGGGGGATGGTTTCCTCTCGTGTGAGAGAAGTCAGATGTGCATACCAAAGGCGTCTTTGAAGCATCCCGACCCGGTAATGCTAATATGCAGGTAATCCTGTGATTGGAAGTGATAAGCACCCCCCTGCCCAAGCAGGCTAAGTTTAAGGCCCCCGTAGAGCAGAGGCCCTCAACTTTTGGTGGTCAGCAACTCATCTCTGGTGGCAGGCTCGCGAAAACCAGTCAGTCAGCACACCAGTGGCTGGTAGTTTTTCAGGAGACACCTGTAAGATTCCCTCTAGGTGATGTATTACTAATTATGACACAGGCATCAGTGTCCGTTTATTAATACGAGATGTTTGATATCAAACATCCCTATTTTCGGTGAAGCCATCATGCAGCTGGGGAACTAGTTTTCACCAGTGTCCAGCACATGCTTTTAAAAAGGGCTTCCCTGATCACTTGCTCATGCAGTTATGCCCTCACGTGTAGTATAGTACACCCTACCTTAGGGCGGTAAGGCCAGCTGTAGGGGTGACCCAGGCTGTGTGCCATGTCCTGTTTTCACTTTTGTCTGCACCAAGACACGCAGCCTGCAGTGGCAGTTTGCATGAGCTTGGTGAGCGATCTCTTTGGGTGGCACAATTCGTGCTGTCACCCTTGGGGACTCGCTTAAGCACCTCAGGCCCTAGTTACCAGGAGTACCATTTACAGAGAACACTAAAGGTGTCGTCAATTAGGGAAAACAATCGCACAGTTGTGGGAAAGAGATCTTGCACTGGGGACCTGTTTAGCAGGAGTCCTGTACACTTCCAATCGAAATAACATCATACACCAGGCAAAAAGTGGGGGTGGCTAGGTCAAAAAGGGCACTTTCCTAAACACAGTTTGAGCGATTTGTGTAGTTTTCAAAGGTTTTGAGGGTGGATTTGAATACCTTTTTCGACATTGTGGTACCGAGTGATTTGTGGGCAGAATGCAAAGTGGCTACAGTGTGGCCGGAGAAAGAGCCTCCCCGAAATCTGGTATTCGAATGCTCCGTCGCCGTTGGTGATGAAAGAGTATGTAAATGTAAATGTAGGTGTACTTATATAGCGCAAACCTGTCACCCAAAGGGCATCCTGGCGCTTGCTTAGGGAACCCGCCTGGTATTCCCCTGTGAGAAACCCCGGCAGGGTGTCCACAAGGTGAAAGTCAGGCATCCCGCCGCGAGGGGCCGTTGTGGAGATTAAGCAAGCTATTGCCCAGAGTCGCAGAGTGTGAACCCGTGAGTCGAGGAGGCACCGGGGCGAGAATTATCGAGTCCGTGGAATTTTTAGCCCAAGACCCGCCGAGGCGGGGAATTGAACCCTGGTCCAGGACCGATCTCAGCTTCCGGGTCTGCCGCCTCTAACCCCTGAGCCACACTTCTCCACACTAACATATGATGACCTTTTTGAAAGTCAAAATACCAGCTAAAGAGATTGATTGGGTCAAAACTGAGAGGATGACCAAAGAGCCCAAGGAATCAGGGCATGCCTATTATGAGAAAATTCTACAGGTGTTTAAACTTTACAGTGGGATGGAAATTCTCGGGCCGAAAAATATGGGAAACTTTGTGTATCGGTTCGTGACAGGGTTGAGAGGTGGGGTTGGTTCTATGATTCAAAAGCATTTGATTTCTTGGCAGAATAAATCACTCAATGAAATTTTGAGGTACGTAAAATACTGTGGTGATGTATTTGAGATGAAGCAGAAGCGGTTGAAAGAGAAATTGATGGAGGCACGGATGAGGGTCGCACAGAGGGGAAACCCAAGTCAACCTTTTGTGGGAAGTGTTGGTTCTATGCAAGGAGTGTATCAGCAGGGGGCTCCTATGATGCAAAGTGGAAATGTGTTCCCTCAACAAGGTAGAAGTCGTGGTGTTCCAATTGACTGATGTGGCCACTTTAAAGAAAACAAATCCTTGTCATTATTGCAATAAGTTGGGGCATTGGATGGTAATCACGTTCAGAATTCAGTATATACCCAGCCTCAGAATAGTAACCCTGTACAGTCACAGAATGTCCAGAGCCCAAGAATGCAACATTTTAATGTGCCACAAGTTCCAGTAATGCATGTTCCTCAAGCCCTGATGCTTCTGCAGAATGTGAATGGTTCCCAATTTAACTCAAATCCAGTCCCAAATTTGAATCAAAATTCTTTCCAGAATCAGGGTGCGTTACAACAACTTCCTATGTTTGAAGCTTTTGAGGATTACGGTTCTGACTTGTCATAATGATGTCGCCTGAGGGGGAGGAGGATTGTGTGCTTAATGCAGTCTTAGAGGTAGACCAGAGTGGTTCGTTTGTAGGAGGTGAGGTGAATGGCCACACAGTATCATTCCTGATTGATACTGGTGCTACCCACTCTACTGTTAGAAAAGTGAATGCTCAAAACCTACCCCTTTCAGGAAAATGAATCCAAGTTGTAGGATTTGTAAACCAGCAAATGACTAGCCCTGTGACAAAAGAAGTGCCTGTTAAAATAGGGTTTTTTGAGGAGTATCACCGGTTTGTGGTGTGTGATTCAAGTCGTTAGGATGCAACCTGTTGTACAAGTTGAATTGCACCATCTATTGCACCTCATAGATTGTGGAGTTTCAAAGTCATGATTAGGACTTTGCCTCTAAATTGTCAAGGCATTGTAAAAGCATTGGATTGTTCCCCTTGATGATGAATGACAACTTGCTCCCAGATTTGAAAGGCACTGCGAAGCTAGAGGTCTGGGACTTTCCTGAAAAGGACATAGGTTTCATCAAAGAAGTTGAACCTGTCCGCATTAATGTAAAGCCAAAAGCTGAGTACCCAACAACCCCACAATATAACTTAACCCCCGAAACAATTACTGGGATTACTCCTGTGATTGACTCAATAATATAGCAAGACATTTTGAAAGAGATAATGGGGAGTACATTTAATTCACCCATTATGGGCTTGCAGAAGCCTAGTGGTAAATACCGCATAGTTCAAGATTTGAGAAAGACTAATATCATTGTTGTTCCATGTTGTCCCATGGTACAGAATCCAGCTATGAATTTATTTCATATTCCATGTGAGGCTTAGTGGTTCACTGTTATTGATTTGTGCCTAACCTTATCCTTCATACCGTTGCATGAGGACAGCCAATTCCTCTTTCGGTTCCAGAAATGTTACCAAGTCCCATAAGGGTATACGGAGAGTTGTCTATCTTTAATCATATTCTCAATCAAAATCTTGAGTCTATGGTTATGAACTGTAATTCAGTTCTAGTCCAGTCTATTAATGACCTTTTGGTTACATCGAATACACAGGACGCTTGTGAACAAGACACTATTGTCCTGTTGAACTACCTGCTGAGAATGGACATAAAGGGCCAGATGTAGGAAGGCTATTACCGGTCGATATCGGCCGAAACCGGCTGTTAACGACCGGTAATAGACTTTTCCTATGTAGCAGGCACATTTACCGATTCAGTAAATAACGAATCGGTATTTACCGATTCGGTATTTACCGAATCATCATTTACCGATTCGGTATTCACCGAATCGGTAAATGAAATGTAGGAAGCACTTCAAAGAGTGCTTCTGGGCTTTAACGATTCGTTATTTACCACCAACTATTAGTTGGTGGTAAATAACGAATTCCTATGTAAATGCAAATCTGTGCATTTACACCTGTGCCATGTGACAGACATACATGCAAGCACTAATCAGGGGTGCAACAGGGTGTCAAAGTGACACCCTGCCACCCTTAACTTTTTCCCAATTTTACCGAATCGGTAATTACCGATTCCGTAATTGACATTCATTCCTATGGGCCTCCAGGCCCATAGGAATGAATGGCAAATACCGAATCGGAAATTACCGATTCGGTAAATACCGAATCTTAATGATTCGGTATTTGTTACCGGAAAAAATTATCTACATAGCATTTACCGATTAGATAATACCGAATCGGTAAAATTCGGTATTTTCGAATCATTAAATGTCAATTACCTACATCAAGCCCAAAGTGTCCCCAAGTAAGTTACATTATTGTCAAAATGAAGTCCAGTATTGCAGACATCACATTGAGAACGGAACGAGGAAGGTGTCACAAGAAAGAATTTCAGTGATTCTTAAAATAATGTCCACCAGTCTGTCTCAACTTTTCCCTTGTGGCCAAGTCTTCACAAAGGCTGACACAGACTGATGTGTCTGATCCAGTACCTTGAGAAAACAGTAGTTTGGTTGTCTTCCTAGAGCTAAGAGAAAATCTCTGTCATGCCACGCCACTGAGAATGCCTGATTACAATAAAGCGCTTTCACTCTTTTGTAGTGAGAGGGAGGGCTGCACTCTCTCAGTACTTACATAGTTACATGGGGGTGCTCAAAGACCAGTTGCATACTTCTCTGCTATCTTTGATCCAGCAGTGAGCAGTGCAAAAGTATTGTGATGTGTCATCCTTTGACTGTTTTTGTTCCCCACTCTGTTGAAATATTGTTGACATGTACCTGCATGCAGCATCTGACCAATAGCTGCTAGACCAGATATGAGCAAATCATTCTGGCAGCAGATAACATGACATTAAAGTGTTGTGCTACTTAAAATCCTGCAACCGTGTTGCTTTTGCCTAAGAATGAATATGATGATGGTGAAGTAGAGCATGACTGTCTCGATGTTACTGCACTGTGCACCAAGCAGAGACCAGATATTCAAGATGAGCCACTGTCTGAGTCCGATTTTGTGCTATTTGTTGATGGATCTTGTCTACAAGACAATTTAGGAAATTTGAGAGCTGCATACACAGTCTGTACAGTCTCAGGCATAATTGAACCTTCCTGGCTTTAAGGAGTAACATATGTACAAGTGGCTGAACTGATAACTATTACTAGGGTGTGCTGTGTTTCTGCACAGTTGAAAGGGACGATTTTCACTGAAAGTCAGTACGGCTTTGGTGTCGTTCAGGATTTCAGACAGTTATTGTCAAACAAGGGATTCATGGTCTCTCCAGGTCCCTACATCAGAAACGGTGAAGATGTAAAAAGGCTACTCAAAGCACTACAGCTGTGTGAAATGTTCTGCACACAGCAATGCAGATGATTATGTGACAGTCGATAACAGGTATGCTTACGAAGTTGCATGTTACTGTGCCCATGGTGCTTGTACATTCAACAGCGAGCAGTGCAACGAGTCAGCAGATGAGACCATTTGCAAATTTTTGTTGACCACAACTGATACATGGGAAGACTTTAAGAGGTTACAGGAAGAAGTGACAGAGACAGAACAGCAAAGTTGGGTCAGAGCAGGTAATGTTAAAAGAGATTATGATATTTGGGTTTCTGCAGAAAGAAGTCCTGTGTTACCAGATAGTCTGCTGTGCCCAATGGCTAGATATTATCATGGTCCTGCTCATACAGGGAGGGATGCCATGCTCGGCTTGTTTCGGCAGACATGGTGTCAGGAATCTCATAGGTGCGACTGTATTGGGCCAGAGCCAACCCTGCAAGGTGAGGAAGGTTAGAGTAATTGTAAAACCTTGCCTCGTTAATCTCTGGAGAACCCTTTCATAGGGATCTCTGTACATTGCAAGATGGCCGCCACATTTGCAGCATAAATTAAGCACTCCTAGAGACTCCCGAGACGCCCCTACTTGTTAAGATGTGTGCGCGCGATTTCTGCTGAGTACTTCAAATGAAGTCTTGTCAGCGTATACATGCTTTCGCCGCTTCTCCTCATAACTCTTGTGAGTGAGAGAGAGGTTGTTTCAGAGTTTGCCCCGACATAGTGGATATTCGTCTCCGAGTTATGCGCAGGTTTCCGAGGTTCGAGTTCAGAGCTGAAGATTTCAGAGTCAGCGAGAGAGGAGTTTCTCTCTGGCATTCTTAATTAAAGTCTGTCTACGAGTTCTGCTCTCCTGTCGAAGATTCAGAGTGGAATTCGGAATTTCACAGCATTTGGAGAAATAGCACAACTATGCAGAAGACCCCCTTAAAGTAAGATGTATCAATCTATGTAACAGTTTATAGACTGCTCCAAAATACTAATAGCCACTGCTTGAGAGCTACTAATATTCGTTCTAGGATGATTATCCTGTCACCTGCCTCCTAGCGTCTTTCCTATCCTTTTCCTCCCTTTCTTTCCCTTACTTTGTTCCTTTTTGCGTGTACCCACTTCTGAGTCCATGAAGAACAGGATTGTAGGAGCACCAGCCTTAGTTGTAAGAGACAAAATTGAACTTTTGCTTTCTGAGCAAAGACGTTTGTAATTCAGATTTGTTTTGTAAATGATTCCAAACTTGAGACAGAGGTATAGCTAAAAGACTGTTACTATTATATATAATTGCCTACACAGAGAAACCTGATAGTGGTCACAATCATACCATCCTTTTAGTTTCAGGTTGTGCCCTTTTCCTGACTAAGAATCCTCATTCCAGTAACTGTACCAAAATTCAGAAGAGAGGCTTATACTCCTGCTAAGGCTGGTAGGGAGAATTAAATGCAGCATTTATTCACAGTAGTGTAGAAACGTTAGAGAGGCTGATTGCTTGCTTCTTCTCTTTTGTTCCTTTGTGCATCAGGTGCCCTCCCCATCCTGGAAACTACTAGTGAAGATTACCTGGGAGCAGTTGAGGGAAGTAGCTGAAGAAGGAGTTGTCTCTTCTCTGTCCCATTCCCCTTTCCCCCTCGCTGGTGGGACTGCTCTGTGCAAGCTGGCGCGGTGCCACCGGTAGGCAGGCATTGGGATTTAGCGTCCGTTCTGCTTCCGTGAAGATTCAGTACTTTACAGATTGAAATGCCCACAAAGTTTCTTCACCCAAGCAGAATGGCGGAAGGGTTCAATTTAAAAGCATTAGGAGAAATGTTGGAGGGTATCCAGAGAGAGATGGGGGCAGTCAGGGAGGAAAACAAAAATTTTAAACACAAATGAATTGCTCTCCAACAAGAAACAATGTTATTGTCACAGAAAGAAGACGTGTTTGCCATCGGGGATCCCACTCTTCCTCACTCCTCGTCAGTAAATTCTTCACAAGAATCAAACTCACGAACAGTAGCTCAGGTAATTCACTCAGTCTCTCCACTCATCCCCTTAGCAGCTCCCGAAAGGTTTCATGGGGATCCACAGTAGGCCCAGCTTTCCTTGACACGGTGTTCTTTACATTTTATGTGTCGACCCACTCTATTTCCTCATGCTCAGTCCAGGGTGGCCTTTGTGTTGTCCTAATTGGGTGGGGATGCTGATAATTGGGCAATGCCTTTGGTATCTAGGGATGACCCCTTTCTTTATGATTTTGAGTTATTCAAAACTGAATTTCTGAGGATTTTTGATAGAAGATGAATCTCCCAGGCCACAGACAATGAATTGTTAAGACTCCGTCAAGGTTCAATGGATCTGATTACTTATTTGACTCAATTTAATAAATTAATCGTCAAGATGAACTGGCCAGAAGAGAAGAGGGCTGTTCTCTTCTATCGGGGATTACGAGAAGAGATCAAAGACATGCTAGCGCAGATTCCCAATTGCCTAATTGAGTTATTTGCCTTAGTGGACTTGGTGTTGGAAATAGACTTTCGTTTTTCTGAACGGAGGGTTGAAAAGAAGAAAGAGTTCAGGATGTATATTCCTCGATTTGACAGAACCCGAACTGATGGCAGAAAAACGTCTGGTACAGGTTCTGAAGTGGAGCCAATGCAGATTAGAATGGTTCGGGGTCCATTGAGCAAAGAAGAGAAGGAACAACATCGGATAAAAAAATTGTGCTTATATTGTGGTGTTTCGGGACACTTTGTGAAAGAATGTCCCAAACTTCCAAAATTCCCTGTGAAGGGAAACGCCCCAAACCATCAGTAGACGGGGTCGTTCTGATGGCGAAAGAAGAGAAAATTATCCCAGACTCTCATCAGATAATGAACACATTACAAACTATGGCTCCTCATTTGATTTTACACATGAAGATCAAGTTCCATGACCAAGAAATCTCTGGGGTGGTCATTATGATTGATTCTGGAGCCACGTGCAATTTCTGCGATATCAAATATGCCAAAGTATAGGAATTCAGGCAATTCTTAAGGAAAGAAGTGAACCGGTCCGGGCGGTGGACGGAACCAATCTTTCTTCAGGTCCCATCACCAGTCACACCGAGCCCTTGGAACTAATTCAATCCTATGGTCATCAGGAAGTACTTCAATTCAACCTTATCGATTCACCCCAATTCCAGCTTATTCTGGGATTGCCTTAGTTGGCGATACATACTCCTACCATTGATTGGGAAAATCAAACCATAGAAATGAAATCCATCTTTTGCTCAGAGCATTGTCATCATTCTTCAGGTGAAGTTTCTGAACCTTCTCAAGCTTCGTTGTTGTCGTTTGGAGGAGAATCTATTGGGATAATTAACGCCAATGAAATCCCTACTGCTTACCAAATTTTTAAAGAAGTTTTCAGTGAACAAGAAGCAGAACAACTGCCTCCACATCGTCCTTACGACTGTGCCATTGACCGGCGAGCATCTAAAGGAAACCTTGGATAGTTACCTTGCCAATGGATTTATTAGACCCTCATAGCCCCCGGTCTCTTCCCTGTTATTTGTCATCTCCAAAAAGGAAGGGACTCTGAGAATGTGAATTGATTACCGCATATTGAACCGAGTCACCGTAAAAAATCATTATCCTCTTCCCTTGATTTCCGCTCTTTTAGATCAAATTAAGGAAGCCCAGATTTTCACCAAATTGGATTTGTGAGTGGCCTACCATCTGGTTCACATGAAAGAGGGCCATGAGTGGAAGACAGCATTCAGGTCCAAGTTTGGATTATTTGAGTATTGAATGATGCCTTTTGGCCTCTCTAATGCTCCAGCCATGTTCCAGCATTTCATCAATGATGTAATGGGAGATTTGAATGACAAAATCGCAGTAATCTATTTGGATGACATATTCATTTTCTCACAAGATCCTCAGGAACATCCAGAAGCATGTTAGATTGGTACTGAATTGTCTTCGTACACACCACCTTTATGTCAAATTGGAAAAGTGTGTGTTCAGCACTCCAAGTGTGCAATTTTTGGAATTTGTCCTATCCTCCCAAGGAGTGATCAATGATCCAAAGAAAGTGCAAGCTGTGGAGAGCTGGCCACCTCCAAAAGATATCAAAGAAGTTCAGAGATTTCTCCGGTTTGCCAATTTCTAGCGACGTTTCATGCAAGGCTTCTCTCAACTGATTATACCTATTACTCGTTTACTAAAGAAAGGAGTGAAATTCCAATGGTCGACAGAAGCTGAGCAAGCTTTTGAGTATTTAAAGAAAGGTTTAACTTCTGCTCCAATATTGTTTTGTATCGTTTTGTACAAATATTGTTGCATGCAGATCCCACAGAACCTTTCTGTGTGGAAGCTGAGGCTTCCGACCAAGCCATAGGTGGACTGTTTTCGCAACGTCATCGGAATACAGACCAGCTCCATCTGGTGGCTTATCAATCTCAAAAACTGACTCCAGCAGAAATTAATTACACCATTATCAAAAAGGAATTGCTGGCAGTTAAAGATGCTTTCAAAGACTGGAGATGCTACTTATTGGGGGCCAAACATACTGTAACTGTATTCTCTGATCACAAGAACCTTCAGTTTCTGTAGACGGCAAAGACCTTAACCCCCAGACAACTTCGTTGGTCCCTTTACTTTGGCGATTTTGAAATTATATATTGTCCTGGTAACAAAAATGGAAAAGCGGACGCTTTATCCAGAATCCAAACAGAAGCACATTAACATCCAGTGGACCCCAAGCCAATAATCCCAGAGTCCAAGATTGTTTGGACAATCTCTTTTGATAATTTACAAGACGAAATTCGAAAGAGTATAACTCAAGAAGAAATGTCTCAATGGGCTTCCCAAGAAACTGGAAGAAAGATACCAAATCAACTACCTTATTTTAACAAAGCCTTGTATTTACCAACTAAAGCCCTTCAAGGAGTGCCATGATCAGCCTTTAGCAGGGCATAAAGGAATATTGAAGACCCTAGATTTGGTGCAGCGCTATTTTTGGTTGCTCGAGATGTCCTCACATTTTAAGCAATATGTCCAGACTTGTGAACTTTGTGCTCGAAGTAAACCCAGTTGGCAGGTAACCCAAGGTTTGTTACACTCTTTGTCCACTCCTTCCCATCCTTGGCACACTGTAACCATGAATTGAATAGTTGAGTTACCCTTGAGTCATGGTTATAATACCATTTTGGTTTTTGTGGACACATTCACTAAGATGAGTCACTTTATTCCATTAGCGGGGGTGCCTTACGCTCAGGAACTTGCATAACAGTTCTGTGAACACGTTGTGAAGGTACATGGGGTTCCAAAGATTGTTATATCAGATCGGGAATCTCAGTTTGTGTCCCACTTCTCGAAGGCCTTTTTGCATGGATTAGGAGTAGAAGTCAGACATTCCACCAGTCATCACCCTGAAACAGATGGTCGAACGGAGAGGGTCAACCAGGAGTTAGAACAGTATCTCCGGATGTTCTTGACGGATCGGGGGGTGAATGGACGGAATTGTTATGGATGGTAGAATTTGCATTTAATAATGCTAAAAATGTATCCACAGGTTACTCCCCTTTCTATCTGAACTATGGACAACACCCTAATACTTTTAACATTTGTGAAGAATTAGAGGTACCGGCAGTTGGGAATTTGATGAAAGACTTGGCCCTCATCCACAAGTCTGCAGAATCCAATTTAATAAAGGCCAAAAGTAGTTATAAGAAATATGCAGATAAACATCGAAGATTGGCACCTGAGTACAGAGTGGGAGATCAGGTTTGGTTGTCCTCTCGTAATCTTCACTTACAGGGTCACCAAAAATATCAACCCTGCTTTGTAGGACCTTACTCTATTGAACAAGTGTTGGGGCCAGTCACTGTTAAGTTGAAGTTACCTATAAATTCAGGCATACATCCTATCTTTCATGTTTCACTATTGAAGAAAGCTACACCACACACTAGAGGTCAAAACCCCCACCCCCTCTGTTGGTAGATGGGTATCCAGAATATGAAGTGAAAGGAATTCTGGATTCTAAGTACTCCAAGGGAAGACTTTACAATCTGGTTGACTGGAAGGGGTATGGTCCTGAGGATAGATCATGGGAACCAGCACAAGATGTTCACGCCCCTCAATTAAAGAGACAATTTCACTTACAGTATCCTCACAAACCAGGACCGATAAATCGGTCTTTGAGAGGGGGTACTGTCAGGAATCTCGTAGGTGCAACTGTATTGGGCCAGAGCAAACCCCGCAAGGTGAGGAAAGTTAGGGTATTTGTAAAACCTTGCCTTGTTAATCTCTGGAGAACCCTTTCATAGGGATCTTTGTACATTACAAGATGGACACCGTATTTGCAGCATAAATTAAGCACTCCTAGAGACTCCTGTGATGCCCCTAATTGTTAAGAGGTGGGCGCGCGATTTCTGCTGAGCACTTCAACTGAAGTCTTGTCAGCGTATACACGCTTTTGCCGCTTCTCCTCATACTTCTTGTGAGTGAGAGAGCGAGTGTTTCAGAGTTTGTCCCGACATAGCGGATGTTCGTCTATGAGTTCTGCGCAGGTTTCCGAGGTTCGAGTTCAGCGCAGAAGATTTCAGAGTCAGCGCGGGAGGAGTTTCTCACTCGCATTCTTCAGTAAAGTCTATCTATGAGTTCCGCTCTCCTGTCGATGATTCAGATTCAAATTCGAAATTTCACAGCATTTGGAGAAATAGCACAACTATGCAGAAGACCCCCTTAAAGTAAGACGTATCAATCTATGTAACAGTTTATAGACAGCTCCAAAAGACTAATAGCCACTGCTTGAGGGCTACGAACATTCGTTCTAGGATAATTATCCTGTCACCTGCCTCCTAGCGTCTTTCCTATCCTTTTCCTCACTTTCTTTCCCTTACCTTGTTCTTTTTTGTGTGTACCCACTTCTGAGTCCATGAGGACCAGGATTGTTGGAGCACCAGCCTAAGTTGCGAGAGACAAAAAAGGAACTTTTGCTTTCTGAGCAAGGACTTTTGCAATTCAGAGTTGTTTTGTAAATGATTCTAAACTTGAGACAGAGGTATAGCTAAAAGACTATTACTATTACATTTAATTGCCTACACAGAGAAACCTGATAGTAGTCACAATCATACCATCCCTTTAGTTCAGGTTGCTCCCTTTTCCTGACTGAGAATCCTCATTCCAGTAACTGTACCAAAATTCAGAAGAGATGCTTATACTCTTGCTAAGGCTGGTAGGGAGAATTAAATGCAGCATTTATTCAAAGTAGTGTAGAAGCGTTAGAGAGTCTGATTGCTTGCTTCTTCTCTTTTGTTCCTTTGTGCACTTGGTGCCCTCCCCATCCTGGGAACTACTAGTGAAGATTACCTGGGAGCAGTTGAGGGAAGTAGCCGAAGGAGAAGTTGTCTCTTCTCTGTCCCATTCCCCTTTCCCCTCGCTGGTGGGACTGCTCTGTGCAAGCTAGCGCGGTGCCACCAGTAGGCAGGTGTAGGTTGATTGCTGAAGGACTGTGTCACAGATGCATTGCGCATCAACATATGAACATAGAGAAGAGAACTGCAGTAATACTGAATCACATAGGGAGATCAGGAGGTCCATTCTACAGAATGCAGTTGGACATTATCAAGATGCCTATGTGCAATGGGCTGAGATATGCCCTGGTGATTGTGTGCGTCGTTTCACGTTAGGTTGAAGCTTACCCAACCAGAAGAAATGACAGTCTCCCAATAGCAAAGTTGTTTTTGAGGGAGTTAATACTGAGGTCTGGGTTTTCGACTTCTTTGGAACCAGACTGAGGATCTCATTGGAATAATGAGGTCCTGAAACTGTTTTGTGCAGCATTGCAAGTGGAGCAGAGACTATATTGCAGTTACTGTCCTGAGGCTTCAGGATATGTGGAACAGGTGAATGGCACACTAAAATCCAGACTAACCAAGGTGTGTGCTGCAAAATATTTGAAATGGCCTGATGCTGTGCTCCTTGTGTTGATGAGTCTACGCAGTGCTCTTGATCAGAGGGCAGGATTGTCTCCCCATGAGATAATGATGGGCAGAGCGATGAAATTGTCAGCTGTACCTGCAAATGCAACTGGCTAACGTGGTGAGTTTTGTGTCTCATCAGTTGGAGCAGCCGCAGCCACAGCCCACCACAGCAGGAGTAGTGCCATAACTTCAGTCCTTGCGACTGGGTTCTGGAGAAAAAGTGTCAGGATCGCAGTGACACACACCCGCAAGAAACGCGCGGCGAACATCCCAAGGTTTCAAGTGCACTGTCCGGAGCGAGAGGCAACGCGATATCGCAGCCAAAGCCAAGTCTGCCGTAATACCAGTCTGCCTCGGCCAGCGGAGTATCGCCGGAAGATGCGTCACATGAAGCAAGGGACTACGAGCACCATCAGGCCCTGCGCGGACATTCGCAGACACAGATAGTTTAAAGGGATGCCGGGAACCAGAAACGGCGTCAGATATTGCCGTACCCTTGCAGAGCTAGACGGGATTATAGGAGCGCGCGGCTGGCGTGTTCTCTCTCTGTGAAGTACCTTGTGACTAACGAGCCGTGCAGCTTCGGGGAAGCGAGCCTGTCCTCTGTTGTGATTCGACTCCGGGAACCGGCTCCTTGTAGGGGGAGTTTTGAACTTTGACTTGCAAGGCAATTCCCCACGACAACGGAGCTGCGTCAGTAACTCTTGTGCCGACTCTGGCCCGTAGCTCGCCCTGCCTCAGCAAAACGGAACTCGAGCGTCATTGCTGGCCGCTGTTTAGCACAGTGCCCTCCGTTGGCGGGTCACCAGGAAGGTGGTTCTTGCGGAGGACGGTTGGTCCCTTGGTTCGCTCGACATTGTCGGCCGAGGGGGTTCCGTGGTGAATTGCTGGAAGGCAAGGGTATCGTTGACATTTTCATTATTTTATATCTTGTATGATTTCTTGTGTACTAGTGACGTAATAAACTAGCACAGATAATTTCAACATAACGTGCATGTTGTTCTTCCTGAAGGAATAGACTTGCTATTATTACAGGTACACGGTGGGCAATCCGACCCCGAGGTCACAAGCATAACAAAAAGCATGTTCGGAGATTTCCCAAACTGGGTGTATGCCGCTCATACTCACAGAGTTGAGTGCTCCCTTGATGGCGTGACAGCACCTCTCCCAGAAGTACCAGTTGTAACCGAGGGGAGTCAGGAGCAGGGGGACCGGCAAGAGCCGGAAACAGAGCCTGTTCAGTCTGAGGGGCGTCTTGATGAGTCAACAGTTGAAGCTGACACAGGAGAGTCTCCTCCTGTGGTATTGACTAAGCCAGATCCGGACCCTGACGAAGGTTTAGTGTTGTGGTGATGTAAGTGAGAACTGGAGAACATTCACCAAATAGGGAGGAAAGAGAAAGGCCTAGTTTGCCTGAGGAACATGTGCCACCAATTATTTCAAAGGATAATGAGGATTCTGACCTGAGTGACAGTGAAGGTGAAGGGCTTGCACTTAGGAGATCAAAAAGAGCTAGAATACCCTGTTGAAGGTACTCTTCACCTGAATGGACCTACTTTGCAGCAAATAACCAGGAGGAAGAGTTTTTGGACCTGAAGGATAAAGGTGCAATTCCAACTGAACCTCCATTAATATATTCTTGTGATTGAACTGTGCTTTGACTTTTCCTTGCCATGGAACAGATTGACACTAATTATCCTTGGCTTGATTTCTAGACTGAACTTTAAAATGCTCTTTTGAATAGAGACTATCTGGCACATGCATCAAGCAAAATTACCCTCGCATAAATTGCGAATCCATAATATAGCCGGTAAGCGACCTGAGGTTCCGTGAATTCTGAACCCGTTTTATAAAGGTCATCGTACCATGACGATTTTGGTATCAACGGACCGAGAATGGCAAGTGTAAGATGTACGAGTGTTTTTCGTCATGTTCGAGTGACGAGATCACCCTGAAATCAAGGATTCCGTTCTGAACCCTTGGGTTCCATTTTGTATGCGGCAGCCATTTTGTGGTTGCCCTCACAGAGGCTGATGACTTTAGCTGACTTCTGAATGACCCGAGCGAAGGGACCCTCCTGCCTGAAGCCAAAACCTGTTAGGCCAGTTCTTTTCCCAGTAGCTGATCAAGATTAAGCATCAAGGCACAGGACATCATAAACCTTTATTGCATACAACTATGTCTTATCTTACTCACACCTGTCTCTGCTCCTTTCTTTATGGCCTGTTTACGATGGGGATGTGCCCGTTTTTATTATGGGTTTGTTCAGCTTGTGTAAGAAGGAATGGTTGTTTTTTTTTGCATGCTTGCAAAAGCTAGGACTGCCCTTACTTTTGTGTTGAGTCATGTAACCCTAAAACATATAAAGGGCCTCTGTCCTCTGTATTCCTCAGACTCAGACTCAGACAGAGAGTCCGCCTACCACCGTACACGTGAGAGGCCACCAAAGTCATCTGCGGCGTCCCTCAAGGATCCTCACTGAGCCCCACCCTCTTCAACGTCTACATGAGCCCCCTCGCGGCCATCGCACGCCAACACAACCTCAACATAATCTCCTACGCCGACGACACCCAGCTGATCCTCTCCCTGACCAACGACCCCGCCACCGCCAGAGCCAACCTGCACGAAGGGATGAGAGATGTAGCCGAATGGATGACGACCAGCCGCCTGAAACTGAACTCGGACAAGACGGAGGTCCTCATCCTGGGCTCCTCGCCCTCCGCCTGGGACGACTCCTGGTGGCCCCCCGCCCTGGGCACCGCACCCAAACCGACGGACCACGCACGCAACCTGGGCTTCATCCTGGACTCCTCCCTCTCCATGACCAGACAAGTAAACGCCATCTCCTCGTCTTGCTTCAACATCCTGCGCATGCTACGTAAGATCTTCCGGTGGATCCCCACCGAGACGAGGAAGACGGTCACCCAGGCCCTCGTCACCAGCCGACTGGACTACGGCAACGCCCTCCACGCCGGAACCACCGCCAAGCTCCAGAAGAGACTCCAGCGGATCCAGAACGCCTCGGCCAGACTCATCCTCGACATCCCCCGACGCAGCCACATCTCCGGACACCTGAGAGAGCTGCATTGGCTCCCGGTCAACAAGAGAATCACCTTCCGTCTCCTCACCCACGCGCACAAAGCCCTACACGACCAAGGCCCGAGCTACCTCAACAACCGGATCAACTTCTACACTCCCAAGCGCCTCCTCAGATCAACCAGCCACGCCCTCGCCGCCGTCCCCCGCATCCGAAGAGCGACAACAGGAGGAAGGTCCTTCTCCTACCTGGCCGCCAAGACCTGGAACTCACTCCCGACCGACCTGCGCCTGACCCAAGACCACCTCTCCTTCAGGAAGAAGCTCAAGACCTGGCTGTTCGAGCAGTAACGGCACCCCCCCCCCATCCCAGCGCCTTGAGACCCTACGGGTGAGTAGTGCGCTCTATAAATGACCTGATTGATTGATTGATTGACTACCTCATTCAGTTGCTACGGCTTCTGTGTGACGTGGCCTCACTTATTAAAATTAATAAAGATGTCTTTTCATATTTCAGCTTCTGTGCCAAGTTCTTTTTTTATTAGTAAGTATTCCCTGAGAATGAAGATTTTCATTTCCTCAAATGACGCCCAACGTGGGGCTCATCAGAGAAGTGGCTTTCTGTGGGAGTGATCTTGTCAGGAGACTGAAATCTACTGAGGAGGACAGAACAGGATTCTACTAAGAAGGTACTCTGTGCACAGGGATTCTGGAGATTCTTTGATTCTGCAGCCCAGTATATTTCTGATCTTCCTGATTTTGATCCTCCACATGATGTCACTCCTGACTGAGAACCTTTTTGGCGTGAGTATTCTTAAAAAGACCGTTAGGTCATGTAGAACTTGACAGTTAGAATTTGGATAACCTTTTGATTAGTACAAGTAAGAGTTAAGTATAAGTGGGTCGCTCCCAGTCCTTTGTTCCTTGGTCCTTAGGTTGGTTCTTAGTTTGTTTTGTCCTTAGTTTTTATTTGAAGATTGCAATTTTCAAAAACCGAGGGTCTTGTATATTTACGAGTGCATCGATAGAGATAGCCCCTTGAAGTTTGAAGCTAGATTAGTGAGCTATAAGATGCCTGATCTTAGCAAATCTGGAGCTTTGTGTTGGCCAACTTTGTATACGTTTGGATTAGCCGGCTTCCCCTAAAGGGAATATCTAAATAGGTTTAGATTTAAAAACATATTTCTTCCTTGGTGATTTTGTATCCCCAGGGAATTAAAATATGACATAAATACAAAACAAGGATCCTTTGTTCTGCGCATTTTTATGAATGAAGATATGCAGAACGATTTTGTTTCGTTTTCTGCTAGCCAAAGCTAGTGAATTTAGTGTATTTTCGCTTCTTGGACATACATCAGTCTGTTGGGCTGTTTTTGCAGTCTTTTCAAACACAATTGAGAAGTGTTTCTTGTAAATATGACTTACAACTAGTATTTGCAAATGGTTTGGTTTAAGTACAGTCTGTGGGCTGTCCTTTATTTCTGTCCTGAGTATTGATATGTGGGTTAAATGTGTGTTTAAATGTCTATGTGGTTTTCTCATTAGTGCAACTTTTTTTTTAAGTGAATAGCGATGGCGCTATTCACGAAATGCATGGCGCGCAAAATGTCTAAATGTTTAAAATAATAAAATTAAAAATTCACATACACTAGGAATAAAGAAGCCTCAAAAACGAAAATGGTGTGTTTTGTAGGAAAACAAGCTTATAGTATTTTCTTTGCTTACAAATATTGCATCAGATATTAACAGGCAAACACTCTTCAGCTGAAGTAAAGTCTTGCTGAACTCAGAAGTATATTATAGAACATGCATTTATGTGTTTTCGTTTGAAAAAGACTGCCATTTGTGCTCAAGTTACAATGCTGAGAGACAAGCTAAATAAACAGGAGTATTTACTTAGACACGGGTGAATACTTGCATTTCAGAATCAAAAGGTTCCAAAACTAAGGTTTAGGCATTCCAATTAAGGGTGTTCTCTCTTTAAGCATGTTTGTAAGCATATTCTGGGGTCTGTTGCTAAATAAAATTGTTCCTTTAAAAAAAAAAAAAAAGATAAAAAGTGGCGCAAACATTTTGTCATGTTTCAAGTTAGGCGTCTGTGCTTAGGCTTGTAAATGAGTGCGTCTAAAATGATAGGCAAGGGATGCAGCTTGCTCTTATATGTGGAATTATCAAAAATAATTGGGTTTATTATTTTTTTTATTAATTATGAAAAATAATTATTAAAAATAAGTGCTACAAAATTTGTTTTTTACTATTCATGTTATGTTATGTTATATGATTTGTAAAGCGCACAGCTGCCACAGCAAAGTGGCGTCCCGGCGCTATGTTGGACAGAATAACACAACCAGATGGAGATATCAGACAGAGCTGAAGGAACAAATTAGATTAGTGGGAACAAAAAAGTTTTGACAGCTCTCCTGAAAGCAGTAGATCCGGTATGGCACGGATATCAATGGGTAAAGTGTTCCAGAGATTCGCTGCCAGCCAACTCTGGCTTTCCTGAAGCGAGGAACACAGGCCAGAAATTGACCCGTCGGACGTAAAACTCTAGAAGGAATGTAGTAGGAGATCGCCTGTGCAAGAATGGGGGGGGATGAAGCCTTTAAGATCTTAAAAACCAGGCGCAAGGCTTTAAACTTGATCCTCTGCCCAACGGGCAGCCAATGTAGGTCATATATGGTGCGTCTGGCAGAACAGAATTTAGGCAGGCCAACCAGCATTCTGGCAGCCGCGTTTTGCACACGCTGGAGGCGTGTAAGTTCAGCTTGGTTAACGCCCAAAAGAAGCGAGCTGGCGTAATCCAATCTAGAGAGCACCGTAGCTTGGACAATGAGTTGCCTGGTAGGGGCATCAAAAAATTTAAAAATGGGTCTAAGGCTCTGAAGAACACCAAAACAGATACCGGCAACTCTTTTAGTATGAGGGATAAAAGACAAATTGGAATCAAGCCAGACCCCAAGGTTCTTTGCCTGTGTCACAGAAATGGGGGCTTGGCCTAGTTCCGGTGGCCACCAACGGTCTCCCCAGAGATGAACCTGTTTGCCCAGAACTAAGACCTCTGTCTTCGCTGCATTAAGTTGGAGACAGTTGTCCGTCATCCAACTTGCCACCTCCTTTAGGGCAGTCTGGAATTTAGGGGCATCGACCGCAGAGTCCCCATTTAGTGCAACCGCTAGCTGGGTGTCGTCAGCGTACGACACCATAGTTAAACCCCATCTCTTAGCGACAGCAGCTAGCGGCTGCACATACAAATTAAAAAGGGTCAGGCTGAGTGCCGAACCTTGCGGGACCCCTTGGGAAATGTTGCGGGGGGCAGATTCAAATGGAGGGGTGGATACTTTGAAGGTACGCCCTGATAAAAAGGAGCGAAACCATTCAAATGCTGTATTCTCCACACCGGCCTCTCTCAGACGTTGAAGAAGGATGGAGTGGGAGACAGTGTCGAAAGCGGCACTAAGATCCAAAAGGATCAGTGCCGCCGTCTGTCCTGAGTCCAACATCATGAAGCTTAATGCTCATACTATGACATCCTAGCATTAAAATGTAATTTAAGTTGTGCTATACCGCATAATGAGAACATTAGCATATGAAATTTCACTTAGCGCAGGCGTAAAAAAACTCATTTTTCCAAGGATTTACATGAGATATGACTAATGTCTAATATCTGTAATGTGTAAAGAACATTCTGAGGATGATTAATATGCAAAACAATTATAGGATATTTATTTTTAAGTGCCCCTAATATTAAAGTCGAATTTGGGTAAAATAGACCATTTAAAACAGCATTCTTGCCATTTACAGTAGCTTTACAGTGCTTTAGGCTTCAGTAAATGGATACATTTATGTATAATACAAATTTGCAGGTTGTCCCCATTTGGGTTTACTTTTAAATGGCCCAGTGAGATCCAATCAAAGTTGCTGAAATGAGTACCATTGCAACAAGCATTTGTTCTAAAAACTGGTATGTGTGTTATTAGGTTCTGTGAATCATTCACAGTAAATGTAGTAGGCCTTCTGTCTTTGTCAGCCTCAGAATGAGCAGAAACTGTGGGCTAGGACAACAGGCTGCCCAAGTTGCGCTAAGATGCTATCTTTAGTTTTCCTGTAAACAATGGAGGAGGCTGTCATGTTGCCATTTGTGACCTTTTAAATTCGAGCCTTGTCTCAGTGAAATGCAGAATAACCTTGCTAAACAGGCCTCTGAAAGGTGGAATTTCTGGTTTCTCCATAAGAACATCAATAAAATTAAAGAACTTAATTCCAAAGGGAAATATAAAAAAGGTTTCTTTAAAAATCCCAACATCATGACATTTGTATTTCTGCTCTAAAAAAATGTCTGCTAGTCGCTTTTATTTGACAGAAAACGAAGTGTTGCATTAAGTCTTAGACAAAAAAATAAGATGCAGCCTTTTAATAAAATTTTGAAGCCTACATGAATAAGTAAGAACGATTTGCCAATTAAGAATTATTTTTTATCGTGGAGACTGTGGCACAAGGCTAACATGGAGTGTCAGGGAAAGGATTTTACTTTTGGAAAGTTAAAAGGGCTTCATGTTGCAAGGTGACTGACAAGATGGTAACAGTTAAGTAATGGAAATTTATTTTTGTGTTTCTTAATGTGTATCATGTTTTGTCTTCTGATTAAAAGTTATAACTGATATTCGTTTGTTATCAGAAATGTCTCTCTTTTGTGTGTTGTGTATGTTTTTTTGCTTCTGCCTACAGACCATTCATGGATTGTTCTGGGTGATTTAAAGCAGACAAGACACGTGAGTTTGGTTGATTGAAAGGAGATGTGTTTTTGCGTAACTCCTTTGGAAAGAAATGTTCATGTGTTTTTTATGTTTGTGTATTTGGTCCTATCATGAATTGTTCTTGCTGGTCCTGTATGTTAGAAAGTTGTATTTGACAGCAGATATCCACTAACTGTTGATCTACTGTCAAAAGGAGGGTGAGGATTTTAAGCCTGACAAATTAAGCAGGCCTGAATATTCCGTTTTGGGCTGCAGGTTCACAGTGCATAAAGTACAGGACGTGCTTGATATACAGCAAGTATATCTGATGGCTTGACATGTGCGTTCTGTACGTTTTTTTGCATGTTTTATGTTTCATGTTGATGCTTATGATACTATTACAAGTTTACCTGTGTTGTAAAGGAATATACATGACGATGTGTATCCTGCAAACAGCTGGGTAGATTTGCTTTGACACTAAATTTAACAGAAAGACAGACAACACTTCATCAGTGAATGTCAAATTTGGCTTTAATGGTATTTGAAGGAAAATAAAAAAAAAAATACAGCAAACAAGGTTTCACCTACAGTCACATTACTGCCCCCTTTCCTGTAAGGAACAGGCAGCCCTAAATGTATATATCCTGATTGGACGTAAGGATAAATTATAGATCTGTGACTCTTGTACATGGTGACCTAATTTCTATATTACATTAGTCAGTTTTATTCTGCTTCCTAAGTAGTATATGGCTGTGTACCATAAAAGAAACCAGGTTTCATTTTTCCCTGAAGAAGGAACTAGAACATTAGCTGAGATTATCGTATATGGTGTAGCGGCCAGCGGTAGGGTTAAATTTGTAAACTATTGTGATTTTTTTTGTGTATCGCCCATACTCTTGGTATTGTGTCACATGCCTGACTATCACCCAAGCGCATCGTGCCTAGTTATTGGGGATTTTGGCTGTGTCCTAGTCCCATTTCTCTTTTCCGTATTCCTTTACACCAGTCAGTTTTTTTATTATTAGTGTATTGTTCAGGTTCACACTTTCAGATTGCAGTAATGTACCATGGACCCCCATTTTATGTATAATCCCCTTTTGCATAACTAGACTGGTTTCTAAGAATTTTCTTTAGGCCTATTCTGATGTTTTTCCAGTCTGACTGTTAGGGTAGTGATGGACTGAATAACTGACTCAATACTATAGTAAGATAAGCTTTCCACCTCAATAGGAGACACCTTACGTTTTTTTGAATATGACAAATTCAATGCCTATTATAATTTGTTTTTTAGTTCCTTTTTCTGCTGCTTTAATTTTTGATGGACCAGATGTATTTTAAATAATGGAAATACCAGGACTCTCTAGTTCTTGTCTTTTGTTTCCACATCTTGATCATTAGCTTTTGCATTGCATAGTCCACCTGATGCACAATTATTAAAGGAAGGTATCTACATGTCCCTGATAATATGTATTATGTGATTTCTCTTTTGAGATGTTCTAGATGAGGAATTTAGGAACACCTATATGTAATCATTGAGATAAAATGTGTTTACCCCATTAGACGATGCCACTATGTGTGAGGACATCCATTCAGATAGAATTCCCATGTCCCTATCTACCCTTAGATGGTGAAGGATATGCTCTCACACGGAAACCCAATTGAAGAGCCTAGAGGCACTGTTTTGCCTACTGCCTTTGTTTTTATATTGCCTTTGAGAATGACAGTATATTTCAACGCAGAATTGTCCCATGGCGTATGGCCACTCCTTTGAAGATTGCAGGCCACCTGTTTTCAGTCCTTTTGTTATACAATGAACTGTTTAAAGCATCGCACTTGCTTCATCAGAAGGCGTTCAACATAAAAAAAAAAAAAAAGGAGGAGCTGGTTTTGCCACAGAACCAGAATTTCAGTGCAAAAGAGCGCCTGTCATGTGCTGGTTAACCTCTGACAGTGTGCAGTCCCTTGAGCCCCTTGGCCTCAGTTTTTGCGACGCACCGCCTTTTTCCTTTGCTCCAATGGAAGTGCAGTGCACCGGAGGATCCAAGATTGGCAAAAGGCACTACATTCTGGTGCCCATGAAAGAGCAGCCTGAGCGTCCTCTGACACTGAATGATGAGTGTTGGAGCCTGAGAATGGTCCCGGGTCTGCACGAGATGATCTGTGCCCATGACCAATGAAGAGCACAATATCTGTAGTGTCTGCCGCAGAGGAGAGATACTGGTGCACTGCCTTGAGACATTGAGACTTTTGAATGAGCATTGAGTGTTTGCCAGGAGGGCACTCCAACGGATACTGAGAAGCACCATTTACATAAAAGGCCTGAATGAAGAGGCCTATGCAACAACAAAAGAAGATTTGATGGACAATAGAAGCCTGCCAGAGAGGCTTTTTGAACGGACTCTGGGCATAGTTGGTTTCACAAGTGGTTTCCGTGCGATTGCATATAATAGGTGTTAGGAGGCTGATTGTTTTGCTGGCATTGTTTTAAGTACTATTCTGTTTAGTAAAAGCAGAATAAAGTCCATTCCCTGTGGAAGAGTATCCCCTTTTCACCTCAGAGCATTAATGAGGGTCACCACTGTTTCACTTGAACATACAATAAATTACTGAAATGCATAGGAAGCCCTAAAAATGTTACTAGATAATTTTAGGATTTGCTTTTTTGCTTAGGGTTGTGAAAAATTATAATTTCGTTTGTAATAGTGGTCACTACTTTCTCCTGTTGTCCATATGTTCTTAATAACGTGTTTTCCAGTGTTTTTTTAAACATGACGTTGTCTTTTATGGGTGGGATTGTTTTTTTTTCTACTCAATTGACATATGTACCCACCTCCCAACTTATGTCTCTTCCTACTACTACTTCTTTGCATTCTTTCCATATTTTACCTGAACATGGACTAGTTAGGAGGTCAGAGTTTACTGATAATTCCTTTTGTACAGTTTCTGCATCAACACCAGTTAGTAGTGAACATCACTAATTGTTGGGTGTGTGGTCTTATACCACATACTACAGATAGAGGTATTCCCTATTTGGTCCTGCCATATATGGCCTTTGTGCTACTACGTGTGTAAGGAGACCTGTCCCGAGAGAGTTGCTAAGTAATAGGATTATGCTCCAGCAACATCTTGATGATCTGACGAATATAGACCTGGATCCAGATTGATGTGGGTTTAGGTTATTGCCTATGTACGGGCAAAAGGAGGGTCTGAGGTTCCGTGAATTCTGAACCCGTTTTATAAAGGTCATCGTACCATGACGATTTTGGTATCAACGGACCGAGAATGGCAAGTGTAAGATGTACAAGTGTTTTTCATCATGTTCGAGTGACGAGATCACCCTGAAATCAAGGATTCCGTTCTGAACCCTTAGGTTCCATTTTGTATGCGGCAGCCATTTTGTGGTTGCCCTCACAGAGGCTGATGAATTTAGCTGACTTCTGAATGACCCGAGCGAAGGGACCCTCCTGCCTGAAGCCAAAACCTGTTAGGCCAGTTCTTTTCCCAGTAGCTGATCAAGATTAAGCATCAAGGCACAGGACATCATAAACCTTTATTGCATACAACTATGTCTTATCTTACTCACACCTGTCTCTGCTCCTTTCTTTATGGCCTGTTTACGATGGGGATGTGCCCGTTTTTATTATGGGTTTGTTCAGCTTGTGTAAGAAGGAATGTTGTTTTTTTTTGCATGCTTGCAAAAGCTAGGACTGCCCCTTACTTTTGTGTTGAGTCATGTAACCCTAAAACATTTAAAAGGCCTCTGTCCTCTGTATTCCTCAGACTACCTCATTCAGTTGCTACGGTTTCTGTGTGACGTGGCCTCACTTATTAAAATTAATAAAGATGTCTTTTCATATTTCAGCTTCTGTGCCAAGTTCTTTTTTTATTAGTAAGTATTCCCTGAGAATGAAGATTTTCAGTTCCTCAGACCGCAAAACAACACTTTCCAATGCATCAACCCCAATAGCAAAATTTCAAGATAATCGCAAAAAATGCCCCCGCAAATTTAGCGATAAGCAAAATAGCGAATATATAATAGCGAAAACTAAAAATGCTCCCGGAAATAGCGTATAGCTAATAATGAATCGCAAACCAATGCATCAAAACTTGCTAATAGCGATTTTCATCAAGATCGCTGTTTAGCAAGAGCAGAATAAGGGGAATCTCAACCAGGATGTAAAGTTGAGAAAACACACAAAAAAAATAAATTACAGGTGCAAACAATCGGAAACCCTTTAAAAATGCATCAGGAGACCCCGTTAGCCATTCACAATGGCAGCCCTCTACGTGCTTGCAAGGAGGATGAGGATAAATGCAGCAGCCCAGCGCTGGAGGAGGACGATACAGGAGAGGGTATTCCGAGTGTGCATAACATTGCTGGGCCAAAATAAGGAAGAAATATACAATAAGTATCGTCTGAATCGTGCAATGATATTGCGCCTAATTGCAGATTTGGAACCCCTACTGCAATACCAGACCCGTAGGACCAATGCCCTTCCTGCACACGTCCAGGTCCTATGTAGCCTGCACCTACTGGCATCAGGCAGTTTTCAGGGGGTCGTAGCGGTAGCCGGAGGTGTATCCCAAAGCGCACTCTCACGCTTCTTCCGGAAATTCCTTGATGCCATTATGACAATGATCCATACCCACATCATCTTCCCCACAACAGGAGTTGAATCAGACCAAACTGGAGCACTACCAGGTAGCTCAATTCCCACATGTCATTGGATGCATTCACTGCATGCATGTCCCCACCTGTCCCCCCGCAGCCAACGAGTACATCTTCCAAAACAGGAAGTCTTACCACTCCATCAATGTCCAGGTAGTGTGCGATGTTAAGCATATAATAAGGGACATCGTAGCACAATTCCCCAGGCGCACACATGACTCGTATATATTCTGCCACAGTGGCATCCACAGGCGTCTGCTCGGCGGTGAATTTGGAGAGGGACACATACTTGGTACATACATATACCTATTTGTTACATCATTATACCAAATGTGATTGCATTACTGCAGCTAACCCTTTGCTTCCCACCCTGTAAGTGACAGCTCATACGCCTTGCGCGAATACATCCTGACCCCTTTCCTTAACCCAGTAACACCACAGGAACAGCGCTACAACGCAGCACACATTGGCACAAGGAATGTAGTCAAAAGGACATTCAGGATACTAAAAAGTCACTTCAGGATCCTTCATAAGACTGATGGTGCGTTACAATACAACCCTGAGACCTGCTGCAGGATTGTGGCTGTATGTGCCATGCTGCACAACATTGCCGCAGGAAGAGGCATACCAATTGAGATGGACGAGAATGACAATGATGGTGACGACCAACCACACGCACAACACCGACAGGCACATGTGGCAAACACAGCTGAAGGTCAGAGGCGACGTGCACACATCACACAACATCATTTCTGAGGTAGGTAAGAATGAGCCATCACAAGATATCGTTGAATGTGAATGTTTTATTAACATGAGCACGTGTCTGACAAAAGGTTTATGTTTTAAAAATTGTGATTGTGATTGCATAGGTTGATTAAGTCAAAATAAACTAGTTAACAGCACTGGAGGGCAATCACAATGTTGAAATGGATCATGGTCACACCACCATGGCCAAAGAGGTGGATGTGCATGGCTAGCGCCTCTTGCCACGTAACCCCAGCCTCCTGTCGCATGACTCTGCAACATCAGCCTAATGTGTGCTTGTGGATGTTGAGCTGCGCAAACTGCGCCTCCTGCTAGTGGTCACTGGCACAGACACACTACTCAGGCTCGATGCCTCCTCACTACCCTCCTCCCCTTCCAAGTTGCTGACAATCACAGTCCCAGACTGGAGGTGTTCCACAGCAGTGGTCACTTGGCCTAAAGCCCTTGCAACGTCCCCACAGAAATGGCCCTGATTAATCTGCAAAGATACAGAGCGACGTTCCAATACTGCAGTGGTGTTGCTGAGCTTGGTTATGGCCTTTGTATTAGCTGACATACGTAGCAAACTCTGGCGATGCCTCCGACGCTTAGAGGGTTGTCCTGCAAGAACAGCACAGGTGAGCTCCTGTAGGCTCTGGTTTGTCTGTCGATTTCCTTCAGCAACCACTGTAGTAAGGTCACGCACACAGTCTGACATAGTGCTTATCTTTTTGGCCAGCTTGGAGATCTGCATGTTGATTGTGCCAATGTGCCTACCCTGCAGGCGCAGCACACGTAGCATCTGCGACTCGACGCCGCCATATACATTTGGAGCCTGTTCAACATCAGCTGCAAAATGGGTCCTCGGCCTGCGCCGTTGTCCTAGTCGGACCTGTGCTGGTGTTGGAGATGGTGAAGGGACACGTGGCTGGCTGTGGACTGTTGTGGGTGCAGGTGTCGGCTCTGATTCCATTTCTTGCAGTGCTGGTACATGTACCCTGTGTTTTGGTGGTGGGTGTGGTGTACATTCAGGCTCCACAGGGGTCTCTACATTCGTCTCTGCAGGTGTCTCAGAGATGATGAGCCGGTCACTGTCCTCGGAGTCCACCTGAGCTGCATCTGTGTGTGAAACAGTGTAGTGTTAGTCTTGTTTATTCCTAAATCTGTTTCTCACATGGCCTACTTCGTACATAATAAACCACTGATTTGAACAAACTGTCTGACATGAAGTGTTGTTATGTTTTTTTAAGAATTAATGATTAACCATGGCCACTTGGCTCACATGACTACAACTCCCATAATGCTTCATGTGTATGAGGGAAAATGTGGAATGACTTCTCCCTGCACACTGTGATTTGCCCGGGGCTATGTGCATGGATATACAGTACGCATAGTATTAGCGCTTGCATGTATCTTACCTTGTTGTGTACTCGCTGCGCCGGATGTGTCTAATTGGGTGACTCCCAACACTGCCTCGGGCTTGATCGTCCCCTCAACAAGGTCATCCAGGGCTGTGTTGGCGGGTGCTGTCGATGGTCCCTCTCCTGTGTTACCTGCTTCCTTCACCCTTTCAGCTATGCGCTCCTTGGCATGCTTCCTGAGGTCGTACCACCTTTTCTTCAGATCTTCTATGCTGCGGTGGGTGACTCCCACAGCATTCACTCTCTCCTTGATGCGCAGCCATATTTTGTGCTTCTCCGCCTCTGGCACCTTCAGGGACAACTTTCCAAACAGTTTGTCGTGTCTGCTGCTCACCCCCTCTATCAGGTGTTCGAGTTCCCTGTCCGAGAACTTCATCTTTCTCTTCCTTTGTGTGGCACTGTTCCCTGCAGCATTTTTGTCCATCCTTGCTATGTGAACTGTAGCTGGATGCTTTTGAATGTGATGTGTCTCAGCTCAGCTTCAGTACTCTGCCTCTTCCTCTGAGCTCCTCAGGGCACTGAATGAAGCATGGACTGAATGGCTTCCTGGTTGTGATGTCATCAGCCTGCTTCTAACACAACCCTTTTTTTGCAAAATTGCAAATACAGAAATCGCAATTCGCTAGTTTGTGGGTTAGCGACTCGCAATTATGTATTCGGTATTTTTTTGCGATTTTTACGGGATCGCTAAAATTTACCGATTAGGTACATGCATCTCAGTTTGCGATTTTTTAATTGTGATTCCTTATTTTTCGCTAATAAGGAATCGCTTTAGTGATTGTTGATGCATGTGCACCTATATAAATAGACTTTGCCCAATGCTGCTGAAGGAGCGTCAGGATGTCATTAAGAAGTACAATTGGTAAGGCTAAGGAAGACTCATGAAGTCTTTGAAAATAAATCATGGCACATCATTTGAACTTTGTTTTGCCATTTCAACAGGTGGAAATCGATAGAGAAAACTCTGATGCTGCTATTTTGCACCCAACGGTCTGATTTTAGAAAAGTTATGGAACCTAATAACAATAATAGAGGTAGGTACATACTTTCAGGTATGTTAATAGCTATAGTTGCAGTGCTAATTACGTTGCTCATAGGATTATATTCACCCATGTACCCATGTTTAGCTGATATTAAATATAGAATCAACCCGAGTACACCAAGATCTACTGACAATAGTTTGCATTCACTAGATGAGAGGGAATTACACGTAGATTTATCTAGAGGAGGTCTTTCTCTAAATGTTTATTATAGGTTGCTTTATGGGTATTGAGACTATAAGTGCTAGGAATTCCTATATTTGCACGCAATTACATCATCAGCTGAAGAGGGTATCACGTATCATTATATTCTTTGGACTTATGGTGTTTCTTGTAGCTTGTTAATGTGTCTATTGTATGGACAGGGTCATTTTCAGTATTATTTATCGAACTATGATTTCATTTTCTCAGAAGTACCCTTACTAAAGCATTTAAATTGTCACCTGGAGACCAAAAATATAGAGAGAACTGAAGGATTTTTCAAAGCCACCATAACTCTTGATACTGTTTATGTTCATGGAAACAATTTGACTTGATTTGTTTCAGGGATTCTACGAAGTCACAGAACAATGCTTGGGATCATGAAACCTTAGGAGGCAGGGGACTGAGTCATCCTACCACCTGAGTACCCATGAGCCCGGGGACCGGCTAGCTATTGTGTCTCACTTGCCCTCCTACTCACTCACAGAGGAACAAGGTATTAAACACCCCAGAACACAACACTCCAGTCCCGTTCAGGAATTATGGTTGCAGGACTCACCCTTTTGCTCTCACTCTCATACCAGTCCACAATAAGACTTGACAGAGACACGAGAAAAGTTTAAAATGTTTGTTTTAACTATTGTGCTCTAGTATGCAGTCTACATGCCACAACAAGTAAAAAAATGCTTTAGACAAAAACATTTTGCATAGCAAGTAGTCTCTAAATCATAAAAGGTGCTGTCATTATATACAATAGTGTAGCTTAACCTCCCTCCCCTTCTAAAGAAGCAAAATGATTATATATCGGAAGATCTCTGGGTGTTTGCAGCAGACCCCGTACCTCAGTCTATAGATGGAAGATCTACATCACAGGTGCTGTCCCACACCCTTCTCTGGAAAGATCCCTCGCCAAGTGTGTGTTACCCACCCGTGTATACCTATATGACCAAAGTACATGTTCCCAAACAACAGATGCATCTGCATGTTTTGTCTAGGTGCTAGGGTCTGACCAGAACAGAATAACAAGGTGCATTGTTGTTCGACCTTGTCTGCAGTGTTCAGACTAAATTCCAGGAAAGAACAGAATGCAAAAACAACAGCATGTTCTGTGTGAAAGTTTCAGATTTGGCACAAAGCAAAATATGTTTTGGTAGTAATGTGCGCAAAGCAGAAGACAGGCTGCCACGTGCTCATGCAATGTAGGAAAAACGACAATGACCACATGGACAACGTGACAGTGTCTTAACAGATGTAGACAAGAACTTTATCAATTTAGTTGAGAACAGAAGGAAAGGGATGGAATCTAAACCAAAGCAAGTTAAGACTGCATATCAGTAGACTAAAGAAGATATTTAGCATCAAGTAGCAGGAAATCAAGCAGCATTTATTTAGATTGGCAACATAAAGGGAAATTATTCATATATAGAGAAAGGTCTGCAGCTGACACAAACTTTATGGGAAAATGTGAATGTGACCACACATTTGAGGCTAAAGGACATTAGGAGTCATTATTGACAGGTAAAGATCCTGCTATTCCTGGAGTTTAGTTTGTTTGTGGAGCATATGAACATATGAACAGTTCTAGTTGGTATGGTACATGGTATTTAGGTATAGTTTTACTGAACGTTTATGGTATTGAACATTTTAATGATCTCCTGTGGGAACAGAAGAATAGATCAAAATGAGGAACGAGTGCTGGAGAAATAGTAGGAGATATTTTTGGTGCAATGATTACATCTGTAAGAGTAATTTTGAATGACATCAATATTAGAAAGTCGTCCTCCTTAGTCGATAAACTGCCCACCAGTTCAGCGGGAGCTTTATTATTTGTAGATACTGAAATGACTGCTGTAAAGTGCACGGTTTTGCAGCATCGCCTTGCTTTAGACATCCTCCTCGCAAAAGAGAGCGGAGTCTGTCGGATGTCCAAAGTCCAACAATGTTGTACTTACATTAATGACAAGAATAACGATTTGAGGATGTTTATAAAAAACATGACTGATCTGAAGGAAGTTTTGAAGGATTGAAAGCAACAGGTGCTTGGGAAGCAATTGGAAATGGATTTGCTTCACTAGGTAAATAGTTTGGAGATCTGGGAAGTGGATTAGTGGGATCCATCTTGAAGCCACTTGTGATAATTACTTTGTGCAATATTCCTGGTTTTGGTTTTTAAGTGATATAAGAGTACACAAGTAAAGAGGGGAATGAAAAGAAAGAGAGCGAAAGTAGAATTGGAGGAAAGTCAGTGTAGGTACTATGATGACATGAAACATCTGGAGGAATCCAGACGAAAATGTATTAAACCAATGAGGTTTTGGTTGATCCATCTGATAAGATCTGTTTATTGATTGTGGAGGCTAGATTTGCCATCATAGGGGGTACTGGAGCAGAGCACTATTAGCTCAACCCTTTCACATCACAGAAGCACAGTATAGATTTCTGCTTTTAGCTCCCCATACACTCCCCATACACTGGGCCTAACTTTGTTAACGCAAAGTTAAGTATTCAAATGTATTACTGAAATGAAGAAACTAGAGATTCATAAACATGTGCACACCAGTGTTTAGCCTAAACATAGATGAAATGTAGTTCCCATACATATTTACACTTATGTCCCAAGTTATGTTGCATTTATTTAAAATGCACCTCGGATGTAAGCATGAATTCATTTATCTATTTTAAACGATTTACAGACAAAAGTGTATAAAGCTGTTTTTCATCTCCCTAGAGCAGTGTCACCAGCACAGATTCACCTGGAATTTGGACTTCAAAATCAGAAATTCCAATCTGTTTTTGTGAAATTATGTTGGAAACTTCGCTCTTCGGAACCCGGCACCCTGAACAATCTATGCTGGACAGTAATAAGGGCCCGGTTTGATAAAAAAAACCTGTGTTCATGGGGTGAATACCTAAGAATAGCTCTGGTAGAACTGGACATTCAAGAGGCATGGGACAGCAAGATGGAGAAGGTGACGTTCAACAGAGTGTGCAACGGCTCCGCAAAACATTTATCCTTCCTAGAAGACAAAAACACAATGGTAAAGAGACGACACTCCTGGACAGTGGTAAATTCATACGTAAAATTAAAACCGCAAGACTATCTAGCAGCTCACTTCAGATTGTTTCTAAACAAGAAGTATATGCTGTATCGGTACGGAGTATACGAAACTAAGGATTTGCAACCAAGTTGGAAAGGGAAAGATGATAATGCCACTTGCAGACTATGTGGATATCACAAGGAGTCCCTTTGCCACGTGATGTGTGTCTGTCCTGCAGTTAGCGAAGCGAGAAAAATGCTTTTAAAATCCATCTTAAAAGAGCTCAATATACGTACCTGTAGGCAGACTATTACCCGCTGGGCGGGTCATCAAATATTTTAATCTATCGAGGGGTAACGTTTTTAACCATGATTGACTCACTCTTAAAAAAAAGCGGACATTGAATCTGGGAATATGGTTATAAACGAGTTGGAAAATCTTGTATTTATCCCGACATGATGATGCACTTTATCGTGAACACTGTTATTTAATGAGTAGAACAATATTCTTCTTTTGTATATATCAAGACATAATTATGTATTTTATCGTGAAATTGTTTTTTTAACATACATTGTAACAATTTTTTAAAAAGTGTTATATTTTATGGTTGTAAAAAACCAAATAAAGAATTTCTTTTCCATGTATCTATTTTCCCATTTAGCTTGGTGTATTTATTTTGAAGTTATACGTGCGCATACAGTCATGAACCTGAATTGAACATCGTCAAGCTTCACCATAGCCACTTTAAATAGGCCTGAATTTGAAATGCATTTTGGCTGCCCTGCATGTTCTCTCCTCTGCAGATGCAGCTTCAATGTTTTAGTAGCTAGAGAAAGGAGTGATGTATATTAGAGATAGTGAGGCCTGAGAAGAAACTCTTGGCAGATACATGAAGAACTAATAAGCTGAAGAGGCTCCCTATTTATCAAGTATCAGTAACGGTGTACACAAGGTCATGTGAGTGTCCCGGTTTCATGGTATGAGAACATTTGAAGATGTTGCTACTGTGCAATTTGAAGTGCAACACGATTGGTCCCTGGAGGGGTGGTGTGAGGATCGGATGATTAGAATGTATCTGTATGCTTTAATTAATATATACACTGTTAGAGTTTACGGCAGACCCTTTGCCACTCTGAGAGGGACAGACCTCCCTGCTTACCCTATTGTCAAGCTATATGCTAAACACGTGTTCCCTTTTAGGAGACTTCTACTGAAATGTTCACAATGCTGACACCTTCCTGCTTTTCAAATTTCACCTTTGTGCTTCTTAAATTTCTCTATTTTTTTTTTAATTTTGAACCATCCTAAATCTAAACTTGGAGCTCTGGTTACGTGACTTTAAGATTCATACATGTTGAGAAGGAGAGTTTGAGTTTCTTAAGGAACATCAACATCTGGTTTTTGATGTTTGTACTTATGTGGCTACATTGTGCATATCTACTGCTCCAAACTGAATTTACAACTTTGTCAATTGCTTCCAATTTAAATTCTGTATCTAAATGATGCTTAATTTGCCCTGATTATTAATGTGTAATAAACCCATTTAATTTTAGCCACCAAATTCTGGCCCTCCTTATTGTGTGGTCACTTGGGCTACACGATTTTTAAATAGTTGGACTGATTGCTATCCCCTTTGCCTCTCAGTTATTCACAAAATTGCATTGAATGATAATTGTAGCTGCATGCCAAAGTGCCAACTACAAATATTTTTATCTATAAATAACTGCACAAAGCAAAATTGAATTAAAAATCAACACATACTCAAGCCAATAAAAGATGCTAGCTTCATATTTGTCATTCTCAGAGAGGTAAGGGTAAAGTAACATGTAATCTCATTTGTAAAATGATTTACACAATTTGTAATTGCATCTGTTTCATTTAAGGTGTGTTAAACAAACAAAATGGTTCTGTTGGGTAGGACAAATTGCTTTGAGAAATGCTAATATATGCAAATTAAACAACAATGCGAACTCTCTGATACAAGTATCAAACTGAGAAATCAATGCTCAAGCTGAAAAGACAAAACACACGATATAGCCAGGTATTGAATATATACTTGTTTATATTTAGAATTCAATTATGCTTGTGCTGAATTACTTCATTTAGTGACAAAACAATCAATATAAAATACGACCATCACACATATATACAGTTTAGTGACAATTGGTGAAAGAAGTGCTCAAGTGCTGAAGTGTATGTACAAGAAACAATACAATTATATACAAGATGATAGATAGGAGTAATGTGAACCGAACCCTCACTGCCTCTGCGAGGGTTCGGTTCACATTACACCTAGTTGCATGGGACCGAGCAGCATCTGATCGTCTTCACGACGGATATGACCAGCAAACGAGTGGCTGCACTTCAGGCAAATCGCTATTCCTGATCCACACTGTCACCGACCGTATCCTGTCTTGATTAAGACCCGCAGCGACCACCAACTGGGGCGCATTAGGGTCGAAACGTCGACGCACTAATTAGGTCCAGAACACTCCATGACTCCCCTACAAAAACACCAGGATTCATTGGAGATCAATTAATTGTTGGCCTATCTATCATCTTGTATATAATTGTATTGTTTCTTGTACATACACAGAGGAACACCCGCAATAGATCAGGTAACGGTGGCACAGCTGAACGTGGAACCCCATCCGTTTTCCAACTCTGTCTCAAGTCTCTAACCAGCCATTGCAGCGGGCCGCTATGTAATAGGCCTCAAAGTCGGGAACTGCCAGCCCGCTTGCAGACACCGGTCTCTGTACTGTTGCCAGTGCCAATCTGCATCACCCCAATCCCCATATGAAAGTCCGGATCAGCAAATTCAACTCTATGAAAAATGCTGTGGAAATCCAGAGCAGGAGTGTATTAAAATAATATAATAGGCGAGGGAGCAACGATATTAAGGAGTGCAATCCTACCAGCTACTGAGAGCAGCAGAGTCCCCCAAAAAGCAATTGACGTCCGCAGCCCTCGAAGGGCTTGCCCCACATTTCCCTCACAGAGGTCTGGCCAGGAATGGTATATTCGTATGCCTCAGTAAGGCAGGCATCTTGATACTCATTACAGCTGTGCTAGGTCAGTTGGAGGGTACCCTGTCTGCACCACCAGGAAGGCCCTGGACTTCTGCCAGCTTACTTTTAGGCTAGAGAAGGCGCTAAACACCTCTAGTAGGGAGCAGGCTATTTGTAGACCCTCCTTTTTTCAATGGGCGGTATGGCGATCTGTCATGGGCCAAGTTGTTTGGTTTTGAAATGGGGACTATTACCGCCTCCCTCGTAGTGTCCGGAATGGAACCGGCATCTTCAGCTGCCGGTGTAGAGATTTACCAGTCGAAATGGTCAACTCTGCAGAGTAAGCAGCATACAACTCTACTGGGAGCCCATCTGTACCCGGAGTTTTGTTGCGCACCATATGTTTGATGGTGGCTGCTATCTCCTGCACTGTGATGTCCCCTCCCAGTTTCCTTGGTTCGTCCTCCATAATCCTTGGCATACGAAGTGCAGCTAGATGTGCCTGCATCTCTTTTAGGTCTTACGTGGGGGAGCTACTATTTGACGCTGAGTAGTAGTCAGCAAATATGCCATTAATCCCTTCCTGCGAATGTACCCTGATGTCCTCCCCGTTCTCTAACTCCACGATGGGAGAGCCCTGCTTATCCAGGTTCGCCAACCATGCCACGAGGGAACCTGATTTGTCCCTCTCAGCGTGTGTCTTGTCTATGTAGTGCTTAAAGTCAAAGCACCGCAGCCACTCTATCTGTGTTATTACTGCCTCTGTAGCTAATAAAAGATCAGGTTGGAGTTCAGGGCAGGCCGGCCGTCGGGCCTCTATGCCTCTCAGGTGGTTTTTAGCAACCTCCACATGTCTCAGCAGTGAGTGTCTAACCCCTTTGGATTCAGCTATTCAGTATTCTTGTGTCACTGTCTTAAAGGCATCCCATTCTACTTGGGGGTTAGATGCCGTGCCGGAATTATCAGTAAAATATTGGGTGATGTTAGTCCTAGTTGATTTACGGAAGACCTGGTCTGCCAATGGTTCGGGTTTGATCTGCCATGTAGGTATCGAGGGCCTGGCCTGGGCTGGGCCCACCGCAGCTTCAGTAAAACAGCAGGGCTATGATCTGAGATAGTGTGGGGTAGGTACTCTATTGTGGAAACTAGACTATGTATGCTGGGGGTGGAAAGAAAAAGATGTAATCAAACATGCACTTCATGGAGTCGCGAGAAGAAGGAATAGTCCCGTTCCTGTTTATTTAGTCGTTTCCAGGAGTCTATCAGGAACCATTGCAGTTGCCGATCTGTGAACATTTTAGCTGTGTGGACGGTCTGGGAGTTGTGTATGGGAGGGTGTGAGCTATCCAGTAGGACTTTGGATACACAATTAAAGTCTCCCCCAATTAGGGTCACCACAGTTAACAACAGTGCTAATCGTTCTGATAGGTTCATGAAGAATCCGCCCTGATCGATATTTGGGGCATGTACACTATTGTCATCTCTCTGCCTTCTAGCTGCCCCCGCACTGCTACATATCTGCCCTCAGTGTCTATCATTGCGTCTAAGAGCTGGAATGGGACTCCAGCTCGAATCCATATGAGGACCCCTCTAGCATGCGCTGTATATGTAGAATAATAAGTCTGACCTCTCCATCGTCATCACAGCTCTTGTCCCTCCTGTCAGTGATGTGTGTTTCTTGCAATACCACTATGTATACCCCCTCCTGTGCAGGTATGAGAACACTTTGCAGCATTTTGCCATGGAGTGCATGCCCCTAATATTCCATGTTAAGCACTTGCAAGCTAAATGACCAGCCAGATTAGTTCTTGGAGGAAATAGGGGCTCCTCTCGTCCTCCAGTATGATCTCCTGCTCTGCCCTCTCAATATGTTCAGATTAAGCAAATAGGTTCAGATTGTGTGACTCATCAATCCCCAATTTAAGAAGCAACATCCAACAACCCCAACTCCCCCTCCACAGGACGAGTAGAGTAACACCACCCATCCAAACTGCCTTCGAAATCAACAACATTCGTGGAAGTGCCTCCACAGTGCTCAATAGCATAAAGGGGTTACTCGTGAGTCTCTCGGGTAGCCGGGCCCCCAACTAGAAGATTTAAGCAGGGGTACAAAGCAATGTATATTACAGTTTTCAAAATGTATCGCAGGGATTTTAAAGAAGAGGTAGCACGGAATGCAAAGCCATTTCTCCCCCCACCTGTTACTAGTGCACTAAGTGTCTCATATGATGTAATCTGCTGTTCTCTGTGTTCCGTTCGGCGGTCCAGGGAAGACTTGGCTTGGAAGTTCGGGCTGGACTGTTCCCACGAGGCACAGGGTCAAGACTGATTTGCCTATGGCAAGGTCTAAACTGGGGTGGCATGGTGAGCAAAAGAATGATGGATTTTAACTCTTGACTGGGGGTAAATGTTTTGATATGTTCTGCATTCCGTCCATCAATTGTGTGTCTTTTGCTTCCTCGCCCTAAGTGTGCCGGGTATGCCCAGACTTGGGTCCTGGGCTCACTGTGCCACTGGATTCAATCTCACATGGCTGATGAGGGGTGAAACCCCCAAACTGGTCTTAGGATGCTTGTTTCGGGTCCAGGGAAGACCTGGCTTGGCAGTTCGGGCTGGACTGTTCCCATGAGGCACAGGGTCAAGACTGATTTGCATATGGCCAGGTATAAACAGGGGTGGCATGGGAGCAAAAGAATGATGGATTTAACCAAAATCTCTTGACTGGGGGTGAATATTTTGATTCGGTCCATCAATTGTGCGTCTTTTGCTTCTGCGTTACATTGGGCATCCCCAGGCTCGAGCTCTCAGAGGTATTGGATTTAGGATCTGACTCAGAGTCTGTGTGGAGGAACCACCGTTCAAGTGGCTCCTGGCTAGCCTATTTTCCACTGAGTTGGGCCACAACTTTCATCACCGTACGTCACCCTAATTGCGCTTCAGCCTTAGAGGGTGCTGCTGAGCACCACCGCAGTCGCTTGGGTTTGGAGCTCCGTCAGTGTTCTTACCATCCTTCATCGCCTACGTCTGACTTTGGTTGGCTCTGTTCCTCCAGCCAGTCCCATACTTCCTGCCGGGAAGGTGTACCCCAAAATAATGGGCTTCCCTGCAGAATGTAATGAGGGGCCCCTAAATCGCCCATATCTCCAAGATGTTCTTAGGCTTTGGGCTGAAAGGGATTGCTCTGAAGTATTAAGGGCCTATCTGAGCAGCAGGCCTTGAAACCTATCTCACTGTACATCTGATACTATAATCCATCTTGAAAACTGCATTCTAGTTCCCTGCACATCCTACTGCACACTACGTCCATATACTGTACTGATTGTTAGAAAGTTATCCCATTCCCTACACCTTGCCTCATAGCATGACCCACTTCTCAAACTGTACCATACCCACTGTATTATAATCCATCTTTCTGTCATAACAGTACTATAACAGTAACTCTAACTCACTGCACTTTCAATCTTTGGATTGTTAATGCTGTCTCCTTTTCTGTACTGCATGCTGTCATTTGCACTGGAACCAATATCTATCCACACTTTACCTCCTTGTACAGTTAACCCAGTTCCCTGCATGCTATGCAGTGTACTGCTTCTCCCAGTTCTTTAATCCCTGCTAATTTTGCCAATGCACCTGTACAGTAACTTTAAAATGATACTTCACCATTCCATTATCGCCATTTGCATAATGCTGGTGCATTGGGTTTAAAATAGACAAGTTGTCTAAATGGTTATAAGAATGTTGCATTTACCTCAAAATAATATTTTGCAAATTCAGTCAGTGCCTGGTTAAAATATACAATAGTAACACGTGAAGTTCGGTTCTACTGGGCCTACCTTGTGTCCCATGTGTTCACATAAACAGATTACATGAGGGGTGGGACAGTTGTATAAGTTTGCTTTTAATCTTTTGCTTACATGCCAAGTAGGATAGCATCTTTCATTTTTTACAGGCCTGTTACATCTAGTATATCTAATTGGAAAGATGCTAAACTGTTATCTACACATACCTGACGGGCATGGATTACATTTCAAGACAAGGGGGTTGAATGTCTTCCCTTCGACCTACTGCTACATTGCATACATATAATTTTTTGGGGAGACCACTGGACCTCTTTGTTTTTCAAAATGTTCCTTAGGTGTTAATATTATATTGATATCAAATATACCTTATATTGCTAATATTGTAGCTTCATAAATATCGTGTTGTCTTTTGTTTTATTATTACTTAACTTCTAATACTGATATGATTCATCACTGTAACATATGACTTTATTATTACCAGTATTTCATTATTGTTTTCTTTTACGGCTACTCATTTTTGTATGTTTATTGTACAGTGTCTTATAATAAAATGCCAATTCAATATTTTAAACTGCAATTTCTGTAGACACGAGCACATGTAAACATTTAGAGCGATGTGTTTTCATTCGGCCGAACGGGTGCTTTCAAATATGAACTAAACAATGTATAGGGTAGAGTTGCAAGAGAATGTAAAAGGGAATCTTCGGTTAGGAATATTAAATTAAGCATCAACTGGGTCAATTACATTCAGAAACCCGGACTCGCCGCCCTCATACCTCTCTATGTGTCGCTCTTCGGCAGTAGTATTTGGGAATCATGTATACCTGGTTGGTTTGCCAGCACAGCTGTAATCTGAGGCTCAATGATGAACTGTGAGTGAAGGGGAGGGTGGGATTTTAATAGTAGATCATACGCATGGGAGTCGGGGGCTGGCGTGTGTGTGCTCCTCTCATTATTCAGGGGACGTCAGCTCTGGCCCTTGAGGCAGGGGGGCTTTGCCTGGACCTCTGTGGCTGTCATCCCTCCTTTGTTCCCGGAGGCCCCGCCTCCCACGCCTCTTCCCCGCCCTCTGCCCCAGCCTCGGCCGGTCATTGGTCTGCTCCCCCATCTGTCCCGGGGCCTGGCTGAATGGAGGCGCAGCTGGAGTAGGCTCCTGGTTTGAGCTGCTGCTGCCGGCGGACACGGGACCGAGCCTGCTCCTGCGGCCGAGCCTGGACGCACTCCGACCCGAGGGACGCTGGCTGCCGGGGCGCGCCCTCCATGGACAGGAACAGAAGAGGTAAGGACCCCGAGCCTGCAGTTCAATGCTGCCTCCCCTGCTTCAATGCTGCCTGCCCTGAGTCCCGCCCGGAGCCTCCTAACGGGTCCGGAGTGCAGGGCCAGCATCCCCCCCTCAGCAGTGCCAGCATCCCTGGGGCAGGGGACCCCGAGGACGTGCAGAGGCGGCCCGGATCACTGCTGCATTCAGAGATCCCAGTGCCTCCGGGTTCTCCCCAAAGCAGTGCGCCCGCCCAGAAATCTGCGTGGAAACATTTCAAAACCGAGGCATGGAAAAAGCGTTAACCTTGTGTTGGCAGAGAACCGGTGGAAAAAAAACTGCCACACGGTTTGAACTGAGCATGCATGGATAGCTGCTGCTCGCTGGCCCAGCTGGGGGCTTGTCGCGCAGTCTTTCTTGCATCTTGGTTGCATCACACAGGCCAGGGGGATGCTGTTGTTTCTGGCGCTGGCTTCGCGAGCTGGAACGTGGTGGTTTCGGTGTGATGGTGTGGACAGGGCAGGCTATGTCTAGGCACTGTCACTGTGGTGCTGAATGAACCTTGAGGGCTCTACGTTCTGTAATGTGTCCCTCAACTGTAACAATTAACTGAAATTGGGATTTGATAGGTATCCCTCTGTTACCTCTTTCTTACACGCTATTGATTCACTTTCTCCAAATGTTATAATTTCCTCCATAATCCTCCTCCTGCCTTTCGTTCTTCCATCAACTTTTTCCCGTTACTTTCACTATTTTTAGTCGACAGTTGCCTTCCACCCCAACTGTCACACTTTTTCCGCGTCACACGTGTCCCTACACTGCCAAACCCCCCACCACCGTGACCTCTGTACTCATTAACGCCAGTTTCTGCTCCCTACTGTCCATTTTCTGATCGCAGTCGCCATTTCGCCTTGCTGGAAGTCTCCTTTGACTTTAACCCATTGCACCCCCCCCCCCCAAATCAATTCTTGCTTCTCTGACCTGGTCTGTCTGCCCTGTACCTTTGCTGCAGACTGCTCACTACCTCCTCGCATTGGAGCCCCTCCTCCTCCTATTACACATCCCCGAAACCCAAGAGAAAACAAGTGAGCCACCCACGTATGGGATTTGGAAGACCGGAAGTTCCTCATCCATGTCGTGTACCCACCGCACATTGTGACCACTGCCCATGCTGTCATCTTTTGCACATGTCGCGGGTCCGCCTTTCACTCTGTAGCATCTTCACGTGCACCGCTGAGGGCAGGTCCAAGGGGAGAGAGTCGTAGGGAAAAGGGTTGTTTTTTCTGTTCCTTCTTAGAGTTACATATTGCAATTGCTTCCATATAGCGCTGCAGAGTCCTGACGAGGCGCTATACTTGCTTTGCTCCTAGAAACTTTGTCCAGTGGTCCTGCTGGCTCTTTTTTTCTGCATGCAGAACTATTTGGATCTGTCAATAATATAAAAGTACAACATTGGGGTTCAAAGGTGGACTCAAAACAACGGGGGTACAGAGGAATCGTGTTATTTAGACGAGGTGTTGTGTATAGAATGTGTGTTTCATCCATATGAGACACCGTTCTGACCTAAACAATGCACTCTATCACCACTACCAACGACCGCTCCCTCGAATGTTACCTTACGATTCCTAGCACTTATGTAGCGCGCTGCTGGAACTGGTGTAGCATCGTAGCGCCCAAATGTTTATGTAACGAGGGTTCGGTGCGCTTTATCCTTGCAAAAAGAAGCACGCTTCTACTACAATGGCCAAATCTAGACATAGCTTCAATTTGCCACTCTACTCAAGTTTTGACTTCTTAAAAGATTTGATGGACTCAGGGTGTCACATTTAAATCACAAGATGAACTATAAGCCAGCCACAACGTTGAGGGGTGACTTAGTTTGGATCGAATACCTCGTCACAGCTTTATGCTTTCTATTGTGCTTCCCAAGATAACTCACACAGCTGCGCCCTCGTGTTTGTCTCTTGGCTCCTCCCACTTCGTGCGCTCCCCCCACAGTCCGCATTCCATAAAAGACAGCTTGGAGGGAAGGGCAAGTAGACTTGCCTTACATTTTTGTGACGAGGTCCCTGGGGGGGAAAGAATGGGATGATCTGGTTTCTGAAATATGATGATTTGCGGCTGGTTTGTGCATGCAGCACGCTGCGCCAGGGCAGCCTTCAACCAAAAAAGACGGATCGCCGGCCCCAGGGGGGTGGGGGAGGGGAGGCAGCATCTGATTCCCCTGCAGAGAAAGTGGCATCCATCCAGTAGCGCCATTTGTGGTGTCCATGTACCTGCGGAAGTCCATCTGTCCTGCCGTGCGCTGCCCTTGTGTATATGTGTACCACTGCTAAGAAGATGGCAGTCCCCTCCCACCCACGGGCGGGTCGCTAACCTCGCCTCTTGACCTCCAGTGTCTGAATACTCCCGCACATGGGTGGGTTGAGTTTATTTGGATTTAAAGCAGTTCATATAGGAGTACTGCATAAAGGCAAGGTCACGTGCAGATGAGTGGTCACAAGTGGACCGGAGTGGATGATGCATGGGGTGAATGAATGGGGGCGCAGGCACGAATGAGTCACGTTACAAGGAGAAGTGAGAGGAACCACTGTTACTAGAGATGTGCAAGGATTGCATCACTGCGGACCCAGGAGCGCTGGATCCATGCCACATTTTCAAGATATCCGCAGAAGGTAATTGAACAAACTATGAATCCTAGGGGAGAGGCGTGGGGCCGCGGCCAGGGCGACTGACGCTGGAATCTGGGGATCAGGGTTCGATCCCCGGCTCCGGCGGCAGGTTAGCCCAGCACCATGTGACTCTGGGCAATAGCTTGCTTAATGTTCCCGACGGCCCCCAGCGCCTAGAGACCCTTACATATGTGAATTATTATTATTACATCATTTACTTAGCTGTTGAACTGGCTCTCCTGGTCCTAAATTGGTTACCCCCTGGCTACATAGTTTATTAATTTCTAGGGCGGGTGCAGGGGGGTAAGGGCGTGTCTTTATCATTTTTTAAGGTGGGTGCAGGGGGGTAAGGGCGTGTCTTTATCATTTTTTAAGGTGGGTGCAGGGGGGTAAGGGCGTGTCTTTATCATTTTCTAGGGCAGGGGGATAAGGGTGTGCATTTTTAACTGTTAGTAGAGAGGGATGGAATATTGCAGTGGCAGGTGGGGTGATCAGTGGACAAAACTTCCAAGGTTGACATCTTCAGTTTTCAGGTGCAGATGGAAAGCAGAAGTTACTCACACCCTGCAATTCACTCACAGGCCTGGGCTTTGCATTGTATTTAATCAAGATTGCAACTATTAGAGGCACCCTTGCTACTTTGCTTCCCAGCCTTCTCATTGTTCTCTCTTCCGTCACTCCCCCAACCACTCTGCTGTTCTCTGTGATCCCTCTCCTGCTTCTATATTGAGCTCATCCCCTGCTCAGAGCCTCAGTGTAAGGTGTCTCCAACCAGTCCATCCAGCTACCTGTAGCTCCCAGACACCTTCAGAGTAGCTCACAGCCTTGAGTTCATTTTTTAATATGCACAAGGTCATAGTTTCCTTTTAAAGTTAAGGGAAGGCTGTGCTTGTTTTATATTACCATCAGGCTGCAGATTGCAGGGCCTGAACAGTGCCCAGTCAGATTTAGGACCCAGGCTGGGGCACAGAGGTGAACAACTGATGCACTCAGGTATTTAACTCTTAAATAAAAGTGCTTGTCAACTCAGTATTGGAGCTGTGAGTAAAATGTGCTTCTGAATGCTTCTAAATGGGAGAAAATTAAGATGAAAGGTTACCATAATGATTAAGTTAACTCTTCCTTTTTAATGTTCTCCCATTTAAGTGTTGCATTTACAAGCAGCAGGCCTCTTGCTCCCAGTGGCCACTATACACGGTGCCATAAGTGTAACTGAAAAATACAGCCAATTTTTTAAACGAGAGCAATTGAAAGTGCAGAAAAAGGTTCCATATTATGAACATTTTTGGAGAACATTTTTCTGCCCTTCAAATTTCCCCCATTTAAAAAAACGAAAAAACCATTGTATGTTTGTGTTATACGTGTAACAGTGCTACATATGGCGAAAGGTATGTCCTGTGCTGCAAGTACATCCAACAGTGTCTCTCAGTTACTCATTCAAATATATCCCATTCATACGCACACATGTTCAGATATCCCTAAAGACCACGCTCTCAGTGACATACATGGCAGTCCTGTCTTACCGTCCCTAAGTATTTTGTTCAAACCATAGCATCTGGTTCTATGGACATTAGGCTTAAAGGTAATGACGCTGGATGTGGTTATTGTCTGGTAACAATGTGCAAGTTGTTTAGCCTTCAGTAGCTCAAGATGATTTTCACTGATCAGAAGTAGCTCTCAATACAGGACAATAACCAATTCTGGGCCCCACATGACCCTTTCAGCCCACAAAACGACTAAACTCTTAACTCACACTTCAAACTGTGCTTTTCTTTCTGACCTCTGTGCTCAACTACCTCTCACGGTCAACTCTTGTGCAGTGCTGTAAAAAAACTATTGCTGTCCTTTCCTCTCCATTAACTATTGTCCAGTAGACCAAGACTTTTCTTCTCCAAGGTACTGGAATGCCAACTTTTCAATGGAAATTCTACAGTTCTCTTTTTTTCTAAAGTGTTTTCAACCCATTCTCATCAGAAGTCCAGGTTCTTCTCTAAACTGAAACGGCATTCTTGCCTGATGAGAGAGTGCTAATTTAATATCCTCTGCTCACCTCCTTCGCCTATTTTTGTCCTTATTATTCATGATCTGTCTGTGACATTTGATCCTGTTCTCCTCTCATCTCTCAGACCTTTCCCTCTCAGTGGCATTAGACTCTTGAGAGTGCCACCTCCACCTCACAGAGTTGGGGGGTGTCGCTCAACGATCTGTCCGAGGCCAACTCCAATTATCCTTGTGCTCCACTGCTCTTTGGAACTTTTTCTCCTTTTACCTTTCCACTGGTGGCACACACCATCTTTTCCTTTATCCTTTCACCGATGACACACGCCATCTTCTCCTTTACCTTTCCAGTGATGATACACACCATCTTCTCCTTTACTGAAGGGAGAGGTGTGGCACATCAGCCAGAGGGGCTGATCCCGGAGCACGGGGCTCATGGTTCGATCCCCGGCGGCAGCTCAGCATAATATGAATCTGGGCAATAGCTCACTTGATCTCCCAGACGGCACCGCAGCGCCTGGATACCCTTAGGGGTGATAAGTTTGCGCTTTACAAATGTGGAATAATTATTATTTCCACATTTCCACTAATGACACACCATTTTCACGTTTCCACTGATGACACACACCATATTCTTCTTTCCACTGATGACACACACCATCTTCTTCTTTCCACTGATGACATACCATCTTCTTCTTTCATCTTTCCACTGATGATACTCATTGACCCTTTTCCCGTCCCCCTTCCTCTGCCCATGTCTCCATTCATGCATTTGACTGCCGTACATCTATCAGACATTGGAAGGCACTCAGATCTGTCCTGTTGAGCACTTCCAAAATAGAGGCCCTTGTCATATCCCTCATCTGCACCCACCCTTCTGCCTAGTTTGCTCCATTTTTTACCCGTTAACTTAACTTTTTCCTCATTTAGACACTACTAGGTTCTCCTCAGCCCTTCTGTGTGTAAGTCGTCCTTTCTCAGCATGCTACCAAGTACTAAATATAACAACACCACCAAATACGTTAATAATTTCTCATTCCACAGCACGAGATATTAAGTTACTGTTACTTAGTAAATTAGATTACTACAATAGAGTGCACATGGGCATCCCTTAAGAGTCCTTTGCCCCATGGATACGCTTTTTAATTTTGTTACCAGAACTATATTCAACCTGCCCAGGCATACACTCGGCACATGCTTTCGTAACAAACTTGGATGGCTTATAGTTTAAAAAAATATATATACATCTCATGTACAGCGTTGCCCATTTCCCCATTCTAGACTACTACGCTAGTGTACTGATCTGCTACACACTATCAAGGAATTTACAATAGATCCACGAGAACCTGCTGATTTCTAATTCAAAACCGTCCTAGAATTTGGTAATTTAACAGTGCCAGGGCCTTCCTACATCATAGAGCAGCAGAAACCAAAATAAACCGACGGATGGACATGAAATCTCCTGGGTTCATTTGAGAGGGGGAAAACTACTGGAATAGACGAAAGCGCTCTTTGGAAATACATTTTATATATTATGTCTACATTTTCTGTTGACCCTTTTAAATGATATTTTATACTGGATACTTTTTGGCAAGAAACCAGTTCAAATGTGCGACCCTGATTTGTGTGTTAACATGGCAGCAGTGGTCTGGATCCATGCCACATTTTCAAGATATCCGCAGAAGGTAATTGAACAAACTATGAATCCTAGGGGAGAGGTGTGGCGCCACGGCCAGGGCGACTGACGCTGGAATCTGGGGATCACGGTTCGATCGCCGGCTCTGGCGGCAGGTTAGCCCAGCACCATGTGACTCTGGGCAATAGCAGAGTCACATGGTGAGTCAATATTCTGCCACTGCTTCCAAAGGAATTCTGTTGAGGTCTTAATCCATATGATGGCAGGAACTTTTCCTTGGGAGCCTCGGGGCAAAACATTTATTGAAAAGCAAGAATTGCAAACATGAAGAACTGTGGAACAATTTGATTGTGTTGCTGTCATTGAATCCTGTTATCAAATCTCTACACTAGGCTGCAAAGAGAGAGCAACTCTCAAGAGGTGGATGGCATGACCAGGAGCCCTGGCAGAGCTGGTCAGAGGGCATCACACTTTCCCATGACACCATGTGTGATCTGCTGTTGTTGAGAGCAATTTGTTCTGAGAGATGTTTAAGTCAAATGGTGTCTTTGCAAAGTGGGCTCTAAGTATTTCACACATCAGTCAGTCCCTTCCGAATTCCAGATCAGCTGCACACTTTTGTCCTACGCAATAATTGCATTTCTACATAGTTATTTTTCTGGACTTTTTCTAAAAAGATAGACTTACGGTGTCCCCTTTATTAAAGTTATTTCTTAGACCATAAGCCTCATTTATGAGTTTACTGTCTATATTAATAAATAGTAATGATTGCATTTTTTCTCCAATGTTCTCTGACTGGAAGTTTTGAATTGAACAAGCGGCAAGATTTGGCAGACCTTACTCTGGCATAAAATTACATGTTTCAGGGCTATATTGGTGTACAGCAGTTGGTGACCTGCATTGTCCTTTATTGTTATGGGGTATGTGATGCCATATGCCTCTTGATGTTAGTGGGGCATGTTTCATAATCACTCATTTGGAATGTAGAGGCTGAAGCCGATGCTTGCCAAGCGCGGAGGGTTATAAATCTAAAATATATTAACAAGACCACACATTGATTCACTTAAGTTGGTTTATGCATTTTATTGTGTGCGTACAAAGTGGCCATATTGGAGCTTGTGGCTAACTGTAAACGGAGAAATCAAATCCTACTGAAATGTGCAGAAGTGAAAAGCGGCAATAAAGATTGATTTGAAAACCGCATTAAAAAACAATACGTTGACCATGGCGCCTCTGGCTAAATGGTTTCAGGGCGAAACACGAGTTCCAGAAAAGACAGTTTGGTTGAGAGAATATTTGGCTTGCTTCTGAATTCCTTATTCCCAGCATGTAGTGTAAGATTTTAGTGAATTAACTCTCGGCAGCATTAAAATCTAATCATTTCACCAACCACTGAGATACTTACTCTTAGCAGGGCTCCTGCTCGCACACGTTCCCACCCATACGTGGTCGGAGGACGGGCCTTCTCGCACATCGCTCTTTAAGCATGGAACGACCTCCCATTTCACATCAGAGCCTCCTCTCTTCTTGAATTCCTCAAGTAGCTGAAGACCTGGCTTTTAAATTAGCCCGGCCCCAAGTGTGGCTAGACACATCTAGGACCGTCACAGTTTACCCTCGCAGGTGATAGTGTGCTTTACAAATAAGCATAACATAAGGTCCCACTGCATGATGAATGGACAAGGGTGGATTATAGACGCAGTCACAAGGACCATATACAACGCCCGCATTCCCAACTGCCAGACACACCGTATTTCCATTTTAATCGTTTCAATTGCTTGAGTGGCCTGGACGGGGTCGACTGACTTGCTGTACATAAGCCAGTTACCCGGGATAATGGCGCCTGCGGACTTTCGGTACCTTCTATCGTGGCTACTAGTATAATCTCTGGCTTATCGGATGATCTAGTGGCTCCTGATAATGACATCTGTGGCCCTTTCTATCTACCCGTGGATAATGAAGATACAGCTGAGGGAAGTGAACGGGACCTTCTGCTTGTGGATAACGGTTTGCTCAGTCACTCTGAGCCATCTGTCCCTTTTGCTGCCCCTCTCTCAGGCCTCTCGATGGAAGTGGCGCCTGGAACTCCCCTCCCCAACCCCCATGGCTTGGCCACCGATACCCCTGAACATTTGAAGTTAATTTGTTGGAACATTGCGGGTCTGGCCAACAAACTGGGCGAGCCAGATTGGGTAAATTACATTGAGACGGGTGACGTTTGTATGTTCCAGGAAACTTGGGCCAGAGAGGACTACGGGCACCAAGGTTATACATCATTCTCCATTCCAGCAAGGTGGGAAGGTAAAGGTCGCCCGTCTGGGGGGCTTACGACGTGGGTGGCTTCTCATTTGGGCTGTGTGGCCACACGCTGGCCGTTTAATTCCGAAGACATCCTTGTGGTCTCACTACTATGGCCAAACAAAGCTAAACTTGTGCTGGTTAATATCTATTCCAGGCCGACGGAAATGGCAAAGGAATCACCGACCATTGATGAACTTTCGAAATTTTTATCTGAACTGTCGAATGATTCATATTATGTGGTGGGTGGGGACTTTAATTCCCATTTTGAGCCATTACCCGGCCTTTTGGAAGGGCTTTCATTGGAAGAAGATGCCAGGTGGGCAGTTCCCGCGGTGGAAGCATCTCCCGCGAAAGCTTGGACTCCACTAGCACTACAAATTACTGCTCTCACCCTAAGGTTCGGAATCAGAGCCTGTAATGGGCGAATGAAATCCGATATACCTAGTAAAACTACCTATAATAGGCGGGGGAGAGAGTCTCGCTTGGACTATGTCCTGGTCCAACTAGTGAGGTGGACTACAATCCGGGATTTTAGGGGGATGGAAAGGATCGAGAGTGACCATAACGCCCTTGAGCTTGACCTGGTGCATCCAGGCCCCCAAACCCTGGGGCCTATAGTGGAAGGGAATAAACCCGCGCTTCTCCTGGATAACAGCAGGAGAAGAATCAGGTGGGAGCACATGGTTACAACTAAGGATAAACTCCCCCTACTATATGCTGAGATCGTCCCTATTTTGGAAACCGCGGGGAGCTCTCACATTGAGGAAAATAATATAGACTCCCAGATTAGATTGTTCAATGCCCATGAGGACCTTACAAAAATTGCGGCACTCCATTTTACCAGTAGCTCACAAAAGCCAAGGGAGAGGCCCCGAGGCAAAGCATGGTGGTACAATCTAGCATGCAGACGGGCTAAAACTGCACTTCTCGGAGTAATTAAGGAGGGTACAGGAGGGGAACGCCTGAAACAAAGCAGGCGAGCCTATAAAAAGCTTCTTGCCCAGGCTAAATCGGAATGGGAGGAAAATCAGTGGGAAGAACTCACAAAGGCTTTAGCGCTCCAAAACCAACGTTTGTTTTGGAGGACAGTGAACGGGGGGTCAGGGAATCTACAATCGGCACTAGAGCCTAATATAGCACCTGGGGTCTGGCAGGCTCATTTTCAGTCCCTTTATAGCTCTGAGCCGGGAGAACTTCCTGCAGCTACTGAGGTGGATGGGCCGGGCTATCAAGGGGAGCCAATAACGCTGGGCGAGGTCACTGCTGCTATCTCAGGCCTGGCTTCTGGGAAGCCGCCGGGACTGGACAGCTTACCGGGGGACCTGTTCAAACAGGAGCCCACTGTCTGGGCACCTTACCTTGCTGCCCTTTTTAACAGTGTTCTCGGTGGGATGGAAATCCCTAGTACTTGGCTGGGGGCAGAGGTGGTCCCTATCTTTAAAAAGGGCTCCCCTCTCCTCCCAGCCAACTACAGACCGATCAGTCTGATCGATGTACCGCAGAAGCTGTTCGGTAGGGTCTTGCTGAACAGGCTTCAGGATTGGATAGAGGAGGTGGGAGCCCTCAGTCCCTATCAGGCGGGGTTCAGGAAGGGGGTATCCACAGTGGACCAGGTTTTTAGATTGAATCTAATCTATTGGAAGACAGCAAAGTTCGACGGCGACAGTTTGTACACAATTTTTGTGGACCTACGGGCCGCCTTCGACCTGGTCCCCAGGGGGAAACTTTGGAGCGTCTTGACAGAGATGGGCGTCCCCCCAGACATCCTGTCAATCTTACAGAGGCTCCATCATGGTAATTACGCCCGAGTGAGGTGTGGGAGGTCGGGGGAACTGACTGATAGATTCCCCGTTGGCCGAGGGGTAAGACAGGGCTGTGTGTTGGCGCCGACCCTGTTTTGCCTTTTTGTCAACGGGGTAATCGCCCATCTCAATGCCACCGATTACACCGACGCCCCCAAACTAAATGGCTGCAGGGTGCCCGCAATCATGTTTGCGGATGACACCCTGCTGCTTTCAAAAACCCCTATGGGTATACAAAGGATACTTGATTCCTTCATGGCATTCTGCCTTGACAGAGGGCTAGAAATTAATGCCACAAAAACCAAATTCATGGTTTTGAACCCAAACCAGAAACTGCGCCAGAACCCACAACTGGGAGCCGTGCGGCTTGAGAGAGTAGCCACCTTTGAATATCTTGGTGTGACCCTGAACGAAACCATGACTTGGGGATCCCACCTGAGTAGGGCAAATCTCAAACTCATACAAACCACTGGGGGCATTGCCCGAATAATGACTGGCTCGACGTATCGTCCATTGGGGTCTCTAATCCAGATATATAAGGCCCAGGCGAGGGGAGCGATTATGTACGGGGCTGAACTGTGGGGTCATATGCCCTGCCGCACCCTGTCAGTAACAGAAAATAAGTTCATAAGACAGGTAGCCGCACTCCCCCCGAGTACACCGCTTCTTCCCCTGAGGCTTGACTTAGGGTTACGACCACTAGCTGACGAGATAGGCCTGAGACCCATAGCCTTTTGGCGTAGGCTATGGAGTAGCAACGATCTCGTAGATTATAGGGCAGAACTGGTCGAACTACTGAATCACCCCAAGGTGCTTACTGTCCCTTGGGTCAAAAATATTCAAGCCACCTGTATGGAATTGGGGCTCCCTGATCTATGGACAGACCCGGCAACGGCAGCATCCAACATCTCTAAGAGGTCTCTGTCGAATTTGTACCATGAACGCAAATTGGCAGGGGCCAAAGCTGCCCAGCCAGATGGGTCTCTATCAGCTGTGTTCTTGCAAAGTAAGGACCTTTATAGGTTTGAAAAGGCACTGGACCCTATCTACCCCATACTTGCCAGGAAACTGTTCCTCCAGTGGAGGTATGGCACATTGCCCCTCCGATCTTTTACAAGCTTGTGGTCATCGGCTTCCCCTGTAAAGCACTGTCCTGTATGTGTGGACAAGGAGGAAAATGACCTGCATGTGGTCTTTTTCTGTCCAGCCTATAAGGCAGCTAGAAAGTACTGGCTCCTTCCGCTGATAAGGAATATGGGTGGCAGGGAATATGCACCAATGTACAGGATTTTAAAATCTGATGTTACTGGCCCAACTGTTTTTGCACTTTCAAAGTTTTTTATCAATGTCTGGTATACGCGTAATCGCTTTTTAAAGATGTTGGGTAGCGTCTAGGCATTTTTATCTTCTCTAAAGATGTTTAATCCTGTATAGGAGCCTTTTAATATATGTATCCAATGTTTTATCTGTTATGATGTGCTTATACGTGTTTTTTCTTTCTGTATCGTGCATCTTTTATGACCTAATGGTCGAAATAAAGATTGGAAATAATAATAATAACATAATAGTGTGTTTAGTGCATTACAGGATTAGTTACATTCTAATAATACCGCTTTTTGCAGGCAGTGGTATCCTTTAAATCTGGGGAGGTGCTCTCATATCTCATGACGAGCACCTTTTGGGTTTGGTTTCTTCTGCTGAAAATTTCAATAACTGGTTAAGACCGTTTGTAGAGGAGGTTGCATCCTTAGAAGAGTTAACTCAAAGGATAAGAAGAAACCCTCTTCCCCATGGTTTTCAGAAGAACTCCAGGAGCTCCAAAGGCAGCGTAGGAGGCAGGAGCGGAGATGGAAACTGGTCCTAGTGCCAGAGGAGAAAACCAAACTCAGGGAGCTCACTCGCCTATATAAAAGGTGGATGAAGAAACCAAAACGGTTTATTCCTCCCAAAGGATACGGTTGGCCATTAATGCCCAGAAAGAACCCTTTAATACAGTACGCACCAGCCATGGTGCAGGAGGTGGAGAACTCCCAGACGTTTTGTAATAAGGTATCAGAGTTTTTCAAAGAGAAAATCTGTAACATCCATGTGGATTTTCCAGCTCTCTCAGAAGATCTTATCCCAGGAGATCCTTGAGATCTGCAGGACATCATAAGGTAGTAGTTCCACGCTACAAGAAAGTCAGGTGGGGGAACGCACCTTTTGGGGCAGCTGCCATGCTGTGGGACTTCATGCCCGGACATATCAGGAGGAAGAGTTCGCACCTGATGTTCCAAAAACAAATTAAAACTTGGCTGTTTGCGGATTAGGTCAACTAGGGGATATTCTTTGAGGGGCTTTGTTTGCCTCAGAACCATCAGAAGATTATACATTATGATCTCTCTTAATTTTAGATGAGTGGTTTGTATAGGGAATCAGAAATCCAGCCAGTTCTAGTTACCTAGGAGAGGTGTGGCGCCGCGGCCAGGGCGACTGACGCTGGAATCTGGGGACCACGGTTCGATCCCTGGCTCCGGCGGCAGGTTAGCCCAGCACCATGTGACTCTGGGCAATAGCTCGCTTAATCTTACCAACGGCCCCCAGCGCCTAGAGACCCTTACGGGTGATTGTGCGCTTTACAAATGTGGACTTTACTTTTACTTTACCTTTAAGCACTCTGACACAGAAAGTAAAAACTTAATTGCTCTTCTGCCCACAATGTGATCCAATCACGAACATGAGAACACCATATTTGCCATATTTCAGAGCATCAGTCCTACTGTGGATGATCTGAAGACTGATGGATGACTAAATGGTTGGTATTTATATGGCTTATGCCGTACAATTCTTATATATATGGCAAAATGGCTGAAATGCCTTAATAAAACAACATGGCCATTCCTGAGGTGAAGGTAAGACAAAATCAAGCCTTCTCACACAGATTTAAGTCGTCCGTGAGGAAAACCGCGAACATAGTAATTAAGTGTTTTAGCACTATGGCCACAAATATTAAAATCTGTGTGCGACTCTTAAAAAAATATTAATTTCCATTCCAACAAAATTTATTTCGGTCAATATAGACCATAAAAGGTGCATGCGTGAAAACAGTTTACACAGGTAAAAACACGTAACGTAGAACTGTTTACACATAAATAGGTATACAGATTACACATTTAGCAGCATTAGAATACATCACAGTGATCACAGGGTGGTAGATTCGGGAAGTTCATGCCTTCAGCCCATCCTCAACCACCTACCATGTCTATTTCGCTGTGTAAGGCCACTAGGGCCATAAATGGGTGCACATACAATTTTGTGCAGATAAAATCTCAATTCATCAGTAAACTTAATTATTAAAACATTAGAAAGGGTTAAAAATGATTTAAAAGATTTAAAAAAAGAATGCATACTGTATGGGCACAGTGGCTAGTTTAACAACATCCTACGACTACGCCACATTGAGTTTAAAAATCAGGATACGGCAAAGACAATTGGTGTGTGAGTGTCATACTTCAGGACTCTAAATGCCGCCACACAATGCCTAAACCCTAAGTTCTTGCAGAGGGGGATGAGCCAGCGCTGTCTGGCTAATTTATAGCCAGGACAGAAAAAAGCCATGAAGCTCCGACTCTACAACACAATTGCAGGCAGGGAACCGGAGGAGTGTCACTTTTAACCATTTGTTAGTGAAAGCACGGAACGACAAGGTCCCTATTTTAAACTGGATGTATAGCTTCCTTGCCAAGGTTGGTTGGATTTCATCCAGAAAGAACTCCATCAGATTCTCGCCTTTGTTTCTCAAGAAATCGGCTGTCCGGTGTCCTAAGGCCGAGTTCCCCTGGATATCTGCCAATTTATGCGACCTATAGATTCTTAACAATTCTGGACGTGAGATTACCGGGCACATTTCCTCAGGGTTGCTCCATAAGCTAGGTTTTTCCTAAATGTACAAAACAATATAACTGTGAAGTCTGTACTGGTATCCCCAGTTAATGCATGCTTATTGGTCTGTGCCACACCAGCTAGGAGAAAGGACCTGTGTTTAATTCTCTGGCAGTACATAGTAAAGTCGAGCCTAATGGTGAGATAGGGAAAGTGTAGCCAAAACTCCTTGCTTTAAGGTAACCCGGCAGTGGACCATGTCTACTTGGGCTGGAAGTGCGAAGACTCCTATGCTGGTCTGAATGGAGAACGACGGAGTAAAACATGGTCACCTAAGTGTGCATCAGTCCCTGTGGATCTCTGTGCAGAGATCGCATGCTCATTGCAGTTGGAGGCCTATAGGAATGGTCTAGATGGAATAAAAAAGCTAGGTTTTAAGGGCTGGTGCTGGAGGCGGTTTATAGTTTGAGGGTGCACCCAGAAAAGACGTGTGTGCATTTTTTTCATTTACATTTACTACGTTGGTGTTGGCAATAGATGCAGTTGAAGGTCACTGCTGTGAAGACCTTGTAGGACACCGATCTAGAAATATAATGCTGCATTCCTAGTTACTTATCAACATAATTAAATGCTCCTTACCATTGTTTACATTACTGTATAACGAAAGGAGACAGCATTTGAAAACTGAATGCATACTTTTGATTAGAATAATGTGAATTGTTCTGTTGTGCAACTGATAAGAAACGTATTGAGTGGTAGCAAAGGTCCCTACTTTGTTCTTCTACATATATAATATATATTCATTTTTACTTATCAACTATCTTCATTTTCTGCGTCACTTGCCACACAGGATTGATTTAGTTTTTTTTAATTAACTCTTCTTTTATAGAGCAGGACATATTTATTGTCTTTTATTAGATGGTAGGCACCGAGGTTTTGATATGGGATGTGTGTTCTAGTGCCTCTTCGGCAACTATGTGTAGATTTCTTGTCGGATAGAGCAGTACCAGTGAACATTGCCAGCATCACCTGGACTGTAGACTGAGTTGGGATCTTGAGAAATCCATCTACACCCTGGCAGTGGCATTCTGTGGGTCACTCTTTGTGTGGTGCCCCCTCACAGAGGATGCTACACGTAGCTCCTGAGTGTGAGTGACGGGGATGGGGCAGAGGAGCGATGCATGTGTGGTGGGCTGGCATCTATGCTTGGTCCATCATATGCACACTTTGTGCTGTGTGAAGGTTTAATGTACGTGTTGCTCTGTTAGAAGCTAAAATCAAGGCTCACAGCTCGCAAGCAGAGCACTGTTCCTTAGAGCTCCAATACCCATCACATGTCATGTGTTACACCTACATGACAATTGGCTGTGTTACAAGCGCTGTGCTACCAATTGCATTGTTAGTGTGTAAGGAGGGCCTGTCACAAGGTGGGAACTGGAAGCTGGAGTTGTAAAGTCCAGGTGAGACATGGGAGGCAGGGCAAAAAAAAGGCTTTGATTTGTGTGTAACTTTATATTTGTTTGTTTCGTGTTGTGTTTTGCCCACTCCTTATCTAGTGTTGTCACTGACATAAAGTTGGACATTTTTGGCATCCATGACAAATGTTGACCCTGGCATGATGGTGGTTATAATTGACATTTTGTGGGCGTCCGCTGTATGATGCTCTCTCCCCAACTCTAGTATAATGTTGGTTGTGCCATAATAAGGGCAATATTTGGTACAACATGGGCATCCCTGGCATGGGATGGTGATACATGGGCACGAAAGGCAGAATCTACCCATGTGTGCCAGTATAGTACATAGGGGTACTTTATGAAAATAGCCAACTGTTGTTTGGGCATCAAACATACTAAACATGAAACGCTTGTATTTTAAGGCTAAACAGTGGCTTTCTTTGTATACATAATTACCATTTGTTTTTTGATAATTGGGTGCATTTTTCCAAAATGAAAACCTGACAGGCCTTTCAATGTCTTCATAACTGGAGTGACTGCTGGATAAGGACCTACGCCCTGATTAACTGAGCGGTCTCCAACCTTTTCCTTAGTGAGAGCTACTTATGATCAATGGAAATCGCCCCAAGCTATTCATATCATTAGTATTGTATTAGTGACCGCATCAGGGTATCAGGCAGGGTTGCTAGCAGTAATGTGAACAAAGGCTTCGTCAATTCGGAAAGTAGATGACACATAGCCACCATAACTTGGAGCCCCAAGGCACCAAGGTAATCATATTAGTAATCAGTCTCTCCAACGCTGCTTGATTAATCACTTCAATATCAACTGGTGAATTCAGCCATTTTTCTCCAAACATCAGCTTGTAAATTTTACAAATACACACTTTCGTCTCAAATATACACTTCTCAATTTTAGTATACGTATATTCAGCTAAGAAAAAGCTTCTAATTTAGTGGGCTGCGCACTCGTTAGAGAAGCTTGGTTTAACTGTACGCTTTCTATGTCTCTATGTTGTCAGATGAGATTTGTGTGGGGGTTCTTTTCTTTCTTTTTTTTGTTTCCCTAACCTGCCCCTTTAAGGAGAGTCTCACTAAGAAAGACCCTGTTTGTGGGGAGTGGGCCGAATGGGGGGGAAAAGGCAAAGGATGTTCAGTTTCGAAGCGAAGTAAGATGGCATTAAAGAGGTCAGACCATGTGAAATTGAACCTAGCTGCCTTTACTACCAATTTTTAGGGGAATTGTGCTTAAAAATGCACAATTTCACCTCCATTTTAAAGGGTTTGTGAACAGCAGAATTCCCTGTCTGGGTCAGGCTTTCTTTATACACAATTACATTATTTAACTATGTCATGAATGAGATTTCAGAACCTATGACATTTTGGCAAATTGAGGTAAACAATTCTGCATTAAAACACTCTGTTTTAAATAAAAAAAAGTATTTTGGGAGAACCACCCAAGCCTTTGTAGCAGAAGGGAAATTTCTGCTTTGTTCACTGCCTTTCGGGCCCTCATTTACACCCCACAAAAATCACTAAAAAGCCTATGCAGCTGAGTAAGGTGATCACTGACGCTCACATCTTTGTCATTGTACAGGCAGCTCAGCAGGACACCAGGTTCCTCCCTCTCCAGGGGGTAAGAGAAACAAATCTCTTGAATGTTAAGGTTGAGGCGCATACTGTTCTGCTACATGGTGACAAACTAGTCAACTAGTGGAGAAGTGTGGCTCACTGGTTAGAGGAGGCAGACCCTGATGCAGAGATCAGACCTGGGACCAGGGTTCAATTCCCGACGCGGCAGGGTCATGAGCCCAAATGTCCACGGACTCGATAATTCTCGCCTCGGTGCCTACTTGAATCATGGGTTCACACTCTGCAGCTCTGGGCAATAGCTTGCTTAATCTCCACTACGGCCCCCCCGCGGCGGGATGCCTGGTCTTCACCTTGGGGATGCCCAGTAGGGGTAATCTCGCAGGGAAAGCCAGGACGGGTTCCCAAAGCAAGCGCTAAGAGACCTGTCGGTGATTTGGCGCTATATAAATCGAAATTAACATAACATAACATAACTAGCAAAACCGCGAGAACATGGATTGCAAACAGTATTGAGAGAAAATCTAATTGAATACCTATTTTGAAACAGTTTGTCTTGGCAACTGTTCCTATTGCATTAACATTGCAACCATAAACATCTTCTGCCAGACTCTATCGGCTATGGCCTAATTGGCAGGGTAGCTGAGTAGCTGGAATTTCTAGATAATGTAGAAGTAGGGAAAAATCACAGCTGCATTTAGGGACAGTTTAAAGAAATACTGCTGCCAGTTACTCAGTTGAACAGGTTCTTAAAGGAAAGGGAAATCCATTGCGAAAAAAAACTGGCTAATATAGATTCGGCAGGCGATTGGTTGGCTGCAAACACAGGAATGGTGGCCTGCAAGTGACAGCAGACCACCAGTTCTGTCACTGCATTTCAGAATGATTTAGTTTTGTTTGTTTTTGTTTAAGGTAGCCTGATTTCCTTAAGGTGAATTGGGCTGCTTTAATAATAAATACAAAAAGTTTCCATTTTGAAAAACGTACGTGAGAGTTGGCAATGGATCCCCTCTCCACTGCCTACTCTCCCCCGAAGTTGCAACCCTGATTTCCAAAGGGGTGGGTCCAAGGGGGACCTTTTCTTCTCTGTGAATCTGGTGTCACCTCAACTTGAGAGTCGGTAACTGAAAACCATTTATACATAAGATACTGTATCACAACTTGGAAGGGACACCTCTAATGCTCCCCTTCCAAACTGAGATTCGGAAATGATTTCTAATCCATTTTTTTGATTTGGAATAACTTTTGTGAATTGCAAAATGGGATGAATATGCATAAGAGTTTTTGTGGTTTCAAACCACGATGATATTGGAGGATTTGTGACTTCAGAACCCCATTGCACATATGACCCTATGTATCTGTATCACATTGAGTACTCCACTGGCTCCTGGTTTAAAAACACACAAACTCTAGACTATCTTGCAGCAAAGGCCCCCCGTACAGGACCTTCGCAATGACCAAGCACTTTTGAGGGTAGGGTAATTGAATCTTTCGTCTGTGGTGGTAACTCCTTCTTAGCATAAGTTCACAAGATTTAGAATCCCTCCCCCCATTCTTTTTTGTTGTTTTTTGATTCATACTCAACATATTGTTGAAACCACTCTCCCGCAGAATTAATTTAAAATAGAGTAGGAGCTGCCTTACAAGTTGCAGGCTCAAGCAGTGGTGTTGACATGACAGGGCCACTTGAACATAACTTCTGGAAACAAAATAAATATTTGTTGCCACATTTTTTGGGGAAAAGACATGGACCTGGGAAGCTGCATTGATTTATTGTTTACTACACTATGAATTTTTGATTGTGGTAATTGAAAACATGGCTGGCAGTGTCAGTGTCACCGCTCGGGAGCCATAGGAGAACGTTTTCCACCAAGAAAGTAACATACGTTGTGCTAGTTTCAGATAATGTTTGCCTTTTCTTCTATTTGTGGTAATACGCCTAGCAGACTGCTAGTTATGCAGATTTACTCGAGCATGGCAGATTTAATTGGAGAATGTGTGAACTTGGGTGCTGCTCCGAAATGTAATGTTTGCAAATTTCGACAGATGTCTTTTACTCCACTGCTTAAACAAAATAATACAAGGTTATGTGAAGTTAAACAGGTTTGTAAAAGGAAGCAAAATGTTGTTGGCATGTATTTGAAATCGTGAAGTTTTTAGCGTTTAACTTTTTTGAATCAGGTAATGTCAACTAATGTATTTATAAATGTTATTTTTGATTTTCGATATCTATAGAACGATACCTCGTGGTATTCCTTACTACTCACAGTGAGCTAGCATCATGTACCTAAATTGCGTCTAAATTGGATTTTTTTGCGGTGCTTAACTTTTGGTGGGCCAGTACTGCTATTTCAAATGAAGGAGATCATTGTTTTATCATACTGTTATCATTGTTTTTGGATTAATAGGTGTCCTAGCAAATCTGAGGCCCTTGTACAATGAACAACTAACCACTCTTGTAGCTTCTCTTACAAAACTGATTATGTTGGCCATCATATCTGAGCGAAAGGGGACCGAACTTCCCTCATAGGCCCACTTTACAAGTTCAGACTCAATATCAACTTGAGTACATAACCCTCAGTATTACGAGTCATACTGCATGCGGTATACCTCCATTTGGTTACGGGGACAAATCTTTCAACTCAAACCTGGAGGGATTTGTTGTAGAAAAAAGGCCCACAATTACAGCCTAACGTGCTAGAATTGGTGCATTGGCACCTATTTCTGCAGTCTATTCTGCAATCTACTGGGCCCTAAGGTTGAATGCTGAAAATCCCCCAGTAATACCTCAACTCAGAAGACCTCAAATATCAGTAAGACTGGGTGAGGTACTGCAGCATTGCAGTTCCTGCAGGACGTGTCATGTAGTCCAAAGTCATTATCTCTTAGTAAGTTAAAGGACGTTTACAATAAATAGAATACCTTTTTTCTGGCTCTAATCAATACTTCAGTGTTCTCCGCTGTACAGGAGGCACTAGGAGGGATTTTGGGCAGTATATTATTTAGGTATTTGAGCGTGTAGATAGTACAGAGTTTCTAACTAGCTCCTTTAAAGAATTTTGTTTAATTCTGAATGAGACACTTGAGAGACTGTTAGGTAACCTTGACGGAGCTTACGTTTCAGTAAATCTGCCCCCCATATCGTCTGAGAAGAAAGCGGCTTCTTGTAACCCATTGTAAACTTTACTTTCTACAGCAAGGATAAAATCTGTGTTGTTAATTAGACCATGTATGAAATAGTCAATAGAAGACAGTTAATGCAATAATTATTTATCGCTGGTTGTTGGTTGGCTCCATCAATTATGCTTCTCACATTAGCCTAATGTGTTTCTATCGTTTATGCTCTACAGGAGTACTTAAGTAAAAATTGATAGCTGGCAACCCTGGTAGCATTATACTATGTAGAGCCACAATAAGCTAATCTTTTAGGCCACTGGTTTATTACCATGTTGTGTAAAGGGAACGTTTTCTAAACCTTAGCTAAGATATACTCTATACTATAGGGGTAACTTGCAACTGAGACAGCAGCAGTGAGCGTAGACCCAAGCACAGAATAGGCATAAGCACAGTCTGAACAGCGCAAAACCTTTTTACACAAAGAACTGGAAGCACGGCAGCATAAGTGCAAGCTACCCTCCCGCAGAACAGGGGCACCAAATGCCGTGCAAAGCAAACAGAACAAGCAGAGTAATCGATAGCAATGCAGAAATGGCAGGTGAGCGCATTGATTTATCCTGCATTAGATGACAGGTCATTGATATAATGTCAATACGATTATAGAAGGCGAGTGCATTAATTGGATGTATGATGGAACCACGCATGCCTTTACAACGCATGGTTCTTTACCATGCATGTCTTTACCACGAAAGCTTTTACCACACATATGCCTTTACCATGCATGGCATTGCCACGAAAATTAAAGTATTTTAGAGGTAAGTTTAAACCCTTTTATATGTAAAGGCTTTACACTTAACTGTAATATACTTACATTTCCGAGGTAAAGGCATATGTGTGGCAAAAAAATTACAGTTAAGTATAAACACTATTCTAATGTAGATAAATATATTTTTATGCAGATATATATTTTAATATATAAAATACACATATATTTATATATCTCGCCTTCGTAACCTACAACTCCTAAACCCATACCCATCCTTAAAGTACCCTTGCCACCCAAACCCTAAAATTGTCCCTGCCACCCAAAAATCCATCGCCACCCTAAAATTACCTGACCCGAATGTATTGGAGTGCTTTATATAAGCATCAGCTACATTACACAAGTACACATTAATTTTTGGTTTGAGGCATGGGGAAATTAAGTGATTTACCCAGAATCGCAGGATGTTGAGCTGATGCTGAAACTCAAAACTGGTTTCCCAATTGCATCTGCAGCTCTGGCCGTAACACCACATCCTCTCTCTTAAGTGTAACATATAATCAAGTGAGTGACTGGATACAAAAACATAAAGATAGCAAATTATTTGAAAGTGCTTTGTTACTATTTGAGAACTCCGAAAAGATATCCTTATTTTAGTTGTTTAAAGCACTATGATTTCTTTGGCAATAGACCTTCTCATGAAGGAGGGTGCAAAGGCAACATGTTGACCACAGTGGGCATGCGTAAGGGGCAGTGGCAGCACAACAGACCATGGATGGCTGGATAAATGGGGGGCAGGGGCAACAGACAAACCATGAGCACAGGCAAGAAAGGCTTTGGCAATATAAGGCCATTAAGGGCAGAAGAAAGAGGCCGAGCAGTACACCCATACATGCCGACTGACCTGATTCAAGCAGGAAACTCACAATGTTTTTAATCCCAAAAGGGCTTTATTTTGTCTGTCTTCTGCCTAAAATCTCCCTTATTTCAATGTAAGTCAATGGGAAAAATCAATTCTCCATGTTTTTTTCAAAGTTTTCCTCTTACCAAGTTCAAAATGTTGGGTAGTAAGGTACATTGGATCACGGAGGGCAGGAGGAATAGGGGTATGGACATTGACTCAGATAGCAGAGGGCAGGAGGAGATGGCCGGGGGCACTAAATGGGGCAGTGGTTGCAGCAGCACAAATGCAAAAAGAACAATTGATGGACAGAATGCAGAACACATTTACTGCAGTACAGAGAACTGGGCCTGAATCCATCGTTTTTTTGTTGCTCCCCATGCCATTACAGTTTTTACCAAGCCATGTGCAAATCAGTCTTTACCCTGCGCCCAATGGGAGCAGTCCACCCCAAACTGCCAGGATGCTTGTTTCCGGTCGAGGGAACACCTTGCTTGGCAGTTCGGTCTGGACTGTTCCCATGAGGCACAGGGCACAGAGTCAAGACTGATTTGCATATAACGGGGTCTGAACTGAGGTGGTGAAGTGAGGTAAAGAACGATGATGGATTCAACCCAGATCTGTGACTGGGGGTGAGTATCTGAAAATTTTCAGTGCTCCGTCCATCATCTCCTTGTGTTTGCGTTGCAGCAGCACAATACACCACACAGGGCAAGCGGGACGTCGTGCAGCACATCGGACCATGGAAAGTAATAGGGAAAGGACAGGCCATGCACATAGACAGCAGAGAGGAAAGAGGCATGGGCAGCAAGCTGATCATACCGGACAGACATGAGAGACAGTTGCAGCATAACGAACCATGAGGGGCAGGAGGGAGGTCGCAGGGGCACGATAATGGACCTAACAAGGCAGGAGGGAGGGGTATGCACATGGAAAACTGAGAGCAGGGAACAGGGCAGGAGCAGCAGGCTGGTCATGGAGGGTAGGCGGGATGGGCACTGAAAGCATAACATACCATGGAGGGCAACAGTGAGATTATAATGATACATACAGACAATGGGGGGGAAGGTAGGAGGGAGTCCGGGGCAGCAAGCTGACCACACAGAGCAGGTTGGAGGAGCTATGGCAGCACAGAAGACCATGCATGGCAAGCGGAAGGGTTAGTGGCAGCACAACGGCCATGATGGGCAAGAGGGAGGGGCAGGGACATGCACAAAGGACCGTGGAGATCAGAGGGTAGGGACTGGACACGGATCAAAAAGGGCAGAGGAAGGGGCTTCACAACAGTCCACACAGAGCAGGTAGGAGGAGCAGCTGCAGCACAACACAGCATGGAGTGCAAAAAGGAGTGGCAGCAAAATCGTCAATGGAGGACAGGAGTGAGGGGATAGGGGCCTGAACCTGGACAGGCAGGGTGGAGGTGGCAGAGACGAGTGGCAGCAATCTGACCATACTAGGCAGGTGGAAGGGGCAGTGGCACCTCAAAAGAACACTCAGAGTAGATAGGACAGACAGTGGCAGGTCCATGGAATATGGTGGGAAAAAAGGAGGGAGCAGGGGCATCCACACAGGCATCGAAGGGCAAGGGGAAGGAGAGTAGGAGGACTGGGTAGGGTCATCAAGCTAAATGGAGAGCAGTGACAGCATATCAGGCCATGCAGGGCAGGAGGAAGGTGGCTGATGCATTGACACGGACAATAGGGGGTAGGATGGAAGTGCATGGGACAGCAAGTTAACTGTCAAGGGCAGACAGGAAGGGCAGTGGCAGAACGGCCGCACGCGGCTGTAATGAGGGAGCAGGGTCATGGACTTGGACAACGGATGGCAAGGGGGGGGCAGGAACAGCAAGCTTAGGTAAAAGCAGCACAATGCCATGCCAGGCCCTGCGTTTAACCCCTCAGCCACCCACCTCCGCACTGTGCATTGCGATGGGCATCTTACTTAACATTAAAAATAAGCTTAGAAATTCACTGAAATAAACAGAGGTTACAGGGATGTGGTTGTTAGGCACAGATTTTGCTCATACAAAACCAGTGAAATTCAGCAGTTCTAGTTACCTTAGCTAACTATGACTTACCCCCCGGCAATGCACTGCTTATGGCCTCACATATTACATCACTCACTACATGGTTAGTGACATTACTCATGACATCTCAAATGACATCACTCATGACATCATCCAGTGACTAAGTGTTTTCTAAGTTTGTGTTAAATATATATACTACAGTACTACAAAAGTTAAATGACTATACTTTGTGTACTACTAATGAGTAATACTATTTCTAACCTATAGTATGTGAGTGGCTGTGTGATTGTATCTGTGTGTGAGTAGATGTCTGAGTGGTTGTATAGGTGTTTGAGTTGGTCTGTGAATGGCTGTATGGGTGAATAAGTGGGTGTGTGAGTGGCTGTATGAGTGACTGAGTGGGTGTTTGGTTAATTGATTGGTTTTGTGAGTGGCTGTATGGAAGAGTGAGTACATGTGTAAATGCTTGTGTGTGTGAGTTGGTGTCTGGTTGTATGGGTGAGAGTGGCTCTGAGAGGCGAGTGAGTGACTGTATGAGTGAGTAGCTATGTGAATAGTTGTATCGGAAGTGAGTGGCTCTGTGGATACATGAGTGGCTGTGTGAGTGGTTCTGTGGATGATGTTATCAGTGGTGTCATTTGAGATGTCATGAGTGATGACACAGACCATGTAATGGATGATGTAATATGTGAGGTCATAAGCAGTGCATTGTTTGGGTGTACGTTATGCTTAGCTTAGCTAACTATAACTGTTGAATTTCCCTGGTTTTGTATGAGTGAAATCTGAGCCTAACTATACTGTCCTTGAAACCCCCCCCCCCCCCCCCCCCACATCCGAGTTAAAAACAAAAAAAGGAAAGCACGCATGTCCAGAGTACAGGCAGCTGTAGATCCGTCCAATACTTAAACCAAGTACTGTGGAAAGTTCAGTGTGTAGCAGATTTTCCTCAGTGCTAGGTCCCTTTAGTGGGCATAAATGTCAAAATGTCTTCGGGTCTGTTCTGTGAATCAGCATCTTGGAATTTATTACCTCAGATGTCTATTTTGATCACCTAACTTGAACTTTTGTGTGCTAAAATGCATTTAACATGGACTGGTAATGTCCAAGATTTGTGTACAGAAACTCCAGATTAAAGAGTTCAACCCTCTCCTTATATGGACACAGGGAAAGGGGCAAGTGGATTTTTGTTCATGAGCAGTTGTTTTTCTATCATTTGTTAAATCATCTTAGCAAGGAGTTCATGTGTTGTGCTAAAATATACCGATACTTCAAAACTGTGGTGCTGAATACAGTCTAATTTGACAGGACCGGTACTGCTGTAGTGAATTTCAATCTCATGAATATTAAATCATTTAGGCAAACTACAGAAGTGAAAACTTTAAATACAACAGGGAAGGTAGATAACTAGGTATTTAAAATGTGTGGAGAGTATTTGCCTTGGTTTTCTTCACCAAAGTAGTAGCCAACATGTTGTGTCCCTTTTAAGTATGGCGTTAGCCAAGACCTTTTCATATCACTAAAATTATATGTATAATGTACTTTACTGGTAGGGGCTATCAGCTAGCCCACTTTATCGACTGGTCTGTTATAGGGTCATTCACATGTTTTCTTCTGCCCACTACAACAAGAGGCAATGGTTCAGCCCACTTCAGCCATTTGTTAATTTCATTGTGAGAGACTGAATTCTGCCCTTTCACAAGTAGCACATCCACACAAAAAGTAGTTTCATTCAGTGCGAAGGACTACCTTTTAGATTGACGAGTGTTCAACAACTTTCCCCAACAATAAAGTTGTGCAAAATCCATGCCGGAACAATACCGGCTTTGGCAAAGCCAAAAGGCTAGCAGCAAGTGCTAGACATATTTGCTTTGCCAATGCTTTTTATGCAGACCAGGTGTAAATAATGGAGCATATTTTTCGGATCCTTATTCAGTAAGTGCAATCAGTAGTAAGGGGGTTCCACTAAGCACCCAGAAATACAGTGGTAGAGGAATTGCACAGTAGAGAGTATCGAAGGCCTCCATTGGCCCGAGTTGCCACAGCCTCTTTGCGCTTTTATGATAAGAAGTTATGTTTGTATAGCACTTGATATTTTAGTTTTGCCTTTTGCAGTTACTGCAAACGATGGCTTTAGCACATTGTGGAAGTAAAACATAAATGGTGAATGCCAGCCTTACAACCCCAGACTGGTAAAACTCTATTTGTGTCAATTTCCAAAAATGAGAAACACCTTTATCCAGGAATAATTTGATGAATTTCAACAGGAAAAAAGATATATGGAAAAGGGAGACATGGTGACATAAAAAATACAGTATAAGAAAGCTTGCAGTGGGAACAAGCATTTGCAATGCAATCTGTTTCGCCTTTGGGACCTTATATGTATTGAGCTATGCAGCACATTAGCCTGGGAGCTGAAACATTCACTGTTCTTTAACATGGAGGGAAAGTAAGCTTCAAACTGCGTGACACGCCAGAGAACACATGGAGAGAGATATTGCCTTTCAGTGGGAAATGGTATAGTTCTAAGCTCTGTTTTTAATATTAAATCAGGGCCCTCGGTGGTCATATCACTGAAAATTCAAGATTTGAAAAAAACATTGTCTACGGGTGCTTGTGGAAGACCTTTTCTATGGACTGGAATCTAGAGAATGCTAAAGTGATTCTGGTATTTTACTGACCTCTGCTGGTCGTTTTCTATCAAGACCGTTAAATGGAGGCAGTTGAACAGAAAAAAGTCCCTAAGCGAAAGCATACAATTCTAGGGCTGCTCTCCTGAGCCCTCAAAGTACATACACATATAACTATATACTAAAGATTATACAAGAGGTCTTGAATGCTCCACCTAAAAGGGATGGGAGAATTGAAGACAGTAGAAATACCAGGGATATGCATGTGTAGAGGCACTAGGCTATTTGTAAGGCAAAGGTGGTAGACCATGAGCAGGTGCAAAGCTACTTGGATATGGATGAGGTACTAGGGCATAGGTAGAGGCTAAACAGTATAGTTATTGAAAATGTTTAATTGATTTTATCAAATTGTTATAACAGTTACATAAACAATAGCCACCCCCAACTATGTCACAGAGAGGCACAGTCCACACATTTCGCTCTATATAATATCCCAGGAATAGCACACCCAAATCTGTGCAGGTTCCTTCATAATCCTTATATAGTTCAGCCATTTTCATAGTCACAGCCTCCATCATCCGTTGCGGTCTGTGACAGAGTGTCCTGTTGAACCTACAAATCTAGTTAGGAGTTCTGCCCACCTCCCCAAGTCCTCATCATGTCTACATTAGTTCAGTCCCACATTTTCAACCATTGCATCCATCTTTCCACAGGAGGGCCTGTCCAACCCATCCAGGTAATCACTGCCTGCCGCTTAGCGAGTAGCAGCAGTAGATTTACAAACCTACACTCCGTTTTCCGATCTTGCAGCCGATGAATGCTACCCAACATGCAAACAGTAGGGGTTAGCTGCGGCAGGCTTCCGCAACACAGCTTTCGCGTTCTCCACCACATTCTGCCAGGATGCATGTACTGCCGGACAGCTCCATCCCAAATGTAGAAAAGAGGCCACTGGGACCATTCTATGCAACAGCAGTGTTGTAACATACGTACGATGCAGAAAATGTATAATTTTAAATCTGGCATTGCACGATACAGAGTGCACCAACGCACACATTCTCTTCCACTGCGCATCCTCAAGGTGTATCCCCAGATCACTATCCCAGGCCCCTGAGCAGGAAATTAAACCTGCTCTTGATCTGCCATCATGGCTCTGTACAAGTGGAAGAACAAATGGTGGCCCACTTCTAACTCTAACAATCCACGAAACATAAATGATGTGCATGGGGCTGCTGGGAAGGGGGGCCAAATATCCACAACTATGGCTGTTATACTTGCATGTTGCAGGAATTGCCCAAGCCGTACTCCGAAGAGTTCCTATGCTGCTTCCAATGTGATGAAAAACTCTTTAGGATAAAAGTCTCTCAGCATCTTACAGCACCCTCCCGCCAGGCAGACATATCTACTGCTTCAGCCTGGGTCCGGAATTCCGATAAATCCCAAAAAACAAAGTCCCAGGCAAAGGGAGCTCTTCCCAATACCACTTTGACCATTCATTCCCACAAAGAGGCAGTGTGTCTAATAGGATCATGTAAAGGTGATTTCTCCCAGTTATCCCCCTCTGTAAGCCAATGCACAGCATGCTGGGTCTGAGAGGGCAAGTAAGCCAGCTCCAGATTGGGGAACGCCAACCCCCTGCCACCTCATCCAACTGCCGAAAACAGGAAGTCCCTAGCCACTCTTCTCTTACCCATATCAGTGTAGTAATAAGGGAATATAATTTCCTAAACACAGCGCTGGGAAGGGTATTGAATGAGTGTTGTATAGAGTACAGACAACGCTGGGGAAACGCCATCTTGGGAATTGCCAGCAGGCCTATAAGGGATAGTGGAAGCGAGTTCCAGAATCTGAGTGTTGACTGCTGACCCTCCCAATATTGTATTGCACGTGTTTCTGGGGTGCTTGCGCCACCATAACTCCTAAGTATCAGAACTGATCCATATTCCAGCGTAGTAGCAGTTCTGGCAATGTGTGCCGGGCACAGTAAACTAGAGCTTCTAGAGGGGACTCCATTGATTTCCTGTGATTAATCCTAAGACCTGATAACTCCCCAAAGGCATCCAGGTAGCGCAAGAGGAGGGGGCGGGACCTCTGAGTAGCCAAAGGATAGAAAACTGTGTCATCCACAGAGATACCTGATGGTTTGCTACTCCCACATTAATCTCCCATCCAGCCATGTCATGTCAGATTTGAATGGAGAGTGGTTCCAGCACTATAGCAAAGAGGAGCGACAGTGGACATGCCTGACACATGCCCCTACCCTCCAACCATGACTCAGAGCATAACCTTCATACTTACCCTAGCTGTGGGACCAGATTATGAAAGACGCACCGAAGCTCGGAAATCTACACCAAACCCCATCTCCTCCAACACTTTCATAAGATAGTACCAGTCGACTGTGTTGAATGCTTTGGCAATATCGATGAAGACAACTGCCAGCCCCTCGTCTCTACACGCCACCTCATGGAGCAAATGCATCAACCACAATAGGTTCATGGTGGTGCTACACGCAGGGATAAAACCGTATTGGTCCTCATGAATTAATTGAACCCGGGCACAAAATTGTGGGCCAGAGCTGTGCAAAGCACCTTCGTATCTGCAGCAAGTAAAAAGGATTCAAAGTAGTTTAGTCTGAATCAATGGAGTCAAGTAAGAGGGACGCTGCTGTCTGCAGGACTTTAATGCAGATAGTTCCATGTGCTTCTCTCAAAATTGGCATCCTTGAGCCACGCCTAAAGCCAACCATGGCTGTATGCAAAGTGGGCAGGGTGAGTATGGAGGCAGATGAAAGGTATGGGTAAAAAACCCAAAATATTCTGTAATTTTTTTCGTTTTTTCACTTCAGGTAACTACATATAAAGGGACAGCTTAAATGAGAAATAAATGCATGTTAAGTTGATAAGTGGGAAATGCTCTATAGTACGTTATACAACTTCTATTAGTTAAAGCACTGGACGGGGTCTTTGTCTGTACCCAGAGAGCCACAGACTTGAATCCTGGTTGGTGCAGTGGAGAATAGCTTGTGTATGTTGAGTGCTACGAGCTCAGTCTGTCACAGAAAGCACTGCGAATATGCAAGTCATTATAACAGCCCATTAAAAGCACACACTTTGCAGTTCAGTTGGTAACTTTCTTGCAACGTCACTCAAAAATAACTAATCTGTGTAATCAGGAAGCTTCAAATGACTATTTCATCAATTAAAGCCAAAATTGGCTTCCAGGCACCTCTTTAATTAGCAGATTAATCAGTTGTGCATGTTTACATTTCTTTCAGGCAAGAAGGCTTGTTAGCTGTCTCTCCCCTCCCTCGGTTTTACAGCACATGAGTCTCTCTGCCTTACATTTCAGCTTAAGCAATTCAACTCTAAAAAATACCCGTCCTGGGACATTTCAAGGGAACTGTTTTTCTTAATTTAGAAAAAGTATTGGTACATTGTGCCCCTCAGATCCCACCCACTTCGACCACAGTCTACAATAGATAGTGGATTACAGGAGGAGGAGAGCTCAGCAGAGGAGCTCTGGAGAGGAAGGAAGGTGATACCACCTACTCCCTGCCAGAGAGACTGACCTGACAAGAGGGCTTTAGTCGGGGTACCACGCGGGTGGACGGCGTCCCCCCACTTATTTTACCGGCGGGACGCCGTCCCCCAGCCAAACAGCTGGACTTCACTCTTTGGCCTCTCTGGGACGAAGAGCTCGGCACCTTTCGTGACGCCACTTCCTGTTGTGACGTCACTTCCGGTGACAGCGCCCCCCCGCTTCCTTTTTTTACGACTTGTGCCCTGCCTGACAAGCATGCTGCTACTTTAAAGATGCTTTGAGCGCAGGGGGTTCTGATCACAATTTAATGCCAATTCTAAGAAATTGCTACAAGATTTTATAGTTTTTAGATGAGGTGGTCGAACTCTAGAGAGGCTGGCGAAAATGGCTCCTGTTAAGCTGGAAGCCAGCAGCAGAGCAAGAGGCTTTTGTGGTCTTCAAGGGTGAGTCAGTCTGGTGTGACTCCATCATATATGTTGTTAATGTGACATTGCAAGGGATTGAGTTGGGCTGGCCTGACAGTGCAGTTGTCTGGAAATGTGTTGTTACCATTCTTTCCCATATGCACAGGGTGGGTTTTAGCTCAAGCCAAATAAGCCTTCTATAGCCTCCTGCTATTGCCTGTTTGCTATATCACTCCGCCTTCTGGGAATTGCTTCTATTGGAATGCATGAGGTCCTGTTTTACGTGTTAACAAAACGCTTTAACATCATGCTGTTTGCTAGATTCATTTGTTTATATCCTATATGCCTTTTAGTCAGAAAATGTTTTGTTCTTTTTTTTCCCCTGCATTGGCAAATTTAAAAGGGTAGGCGTTATTGTGATAAATTACATTTGTGAATTCCTTTTTAGTTCAAAGCCTACCAAACAGCACAGCTGTCTAGTTTGCTAACGACATTTTGGGGACGTTCAGAGAGCTTCCTTGGGAATGCATTCGGCCCTTACCATTGGCTTTATGGTTTGTGACTCACATTTTCTGGCTATTTGCTAGCTTAATTTGTTTTTGTCTGTCCAGCATGAGTTTGTCCCTCCCAAGGAGCAAAGCCTTTTCACACAAACTCCCTTTGTATTCTTCCACAAGTGCTCCTTTCTGTAAACACGCCTGTAAATATTTTTCTTATCTCGTCACATTTACTGTGGATTGAAAGACTGAGGTCAAGTGTTGGGCTCTGTCTTCTGAGGGAGTTTGATGTTTGCTTTTCTTTTGCTGACTTTAAAATGAGAGGATTTATGTAACAGTCTTGGGGAGTACTGGGGGTAGGAAATGTTTGTTTTCTAGCACACAACATTTAAATGAACTGTGGAAGGATTTCTGAATATATCAGAATTAGGAACACACAAAAGAAGCTAATTTGTTGTTAACTATGAAGTGTCTTGGAAACATACTTTTAATGTGACCAAAGTAAATCAATACCCTAGGTGATGCCATTTCCACACAATTATTGTTTGTGCGCATATAGTTTTATTATTAAAACTGTATATCTGTACACGTTTAATGGTCATTTCATCTGAAAATGTGTTGTCTGTAATGATACTGTGTTATCACACCATTCATTCTCCACTCTCTGCCACGCTACTCTGCACTGGTCCACACCAATGTACACCACTCCACTTTACACCACTCTGCACCACATCACTCTCCGCTACTTGATTCTGTGTCTCTCTACTCTACTCTACTCTACTCAAGTCTATGCCAATGCACTCTACACCACTCCAGTCTACTTTGCACAGTTCCACTCTACCCCACAGCACTCTATGCCAGTACACTCTGCACCAATGCACTTTACTCTGTAGCACTCCACTCTACTCCCCTGCACTCTTCCCCAATCCACTGTATGCCACTCTAATCTACACTGCATATTGTCACTGCACCCTACCCTGCACCACTCCACTCTGCTTCGCTCTACTCTGAAACAATCAACTCTACACCACTGCCCTCACGCCACTTCACCCTACGCCACCCTACTCTGTGCTACTCCACGCCACTGCACTATATGCCACACTGCTCTAAACCACTGCAGTCTATGCTACTCTACTCTGTGCCACTGCACTCTATACCGCTGCATGACTGCACTCGACTCTGCATCAGTGCACTTTATGCCACTGCAGTCTGCATCACTCCACTCCTCCAACACTTTACGCCACTGCACTCTCTGCTACTCTACATCAATCTACTGTACTCTGTACCACTGAACTCTGCATCACTGTTCTCTACGCCACTCTACTCTGCACCAATGCTCCCTATGCCACTGCTCTCTATGCCACTACTCTACTATACAACACTCTAATCTATGCCACTGCATTCTATTCCACTATATCCTGCAACACTCCATGCCAGCAATCTCTACAAAAGTCCACTCTACTTTGCACCACTCCACTGCACCCTATGCAACTCAACCTTATGCCGCACCAATACACAACACTCTGCCTCTCCACTCTAAGACACTTCATGCCACTCTTCTCTACAGAATTAACTTTTAGCCACACTGACAGCCGCGGCCTGTGGAGGGAGTTACTGTGGGGCAGGCAGGCAGAACGAATTTCGTTCCGTGCCCTGCATCGCAAAATGCAATGCAGGGCGCGCTACGAAATTCGTTTTATTAATTTAATTGTTTACTTACCTGTAATCATCCATATTCCGGTGTTTATCACCCCCCGCCCTGACCCTCCCCCGCCCGCCTGTCCCACCGCAACTCCCTCCACGGGCCGCAGCTGCACACTGGTGTATAACGTGGCTATTAGCAATGCCAATAGCTTTTGCATAGGCTAAACCTTTTGGCTTTGCCATTGTTTACTTGAGTTAACACAAGACCTTTTGGCGCTGGCAATGTATTTTTATCGGGAGAGGTGTGGCGCTGCGGCCAGGGCGACTGACGCTGGAATCTGGTGATCACGGTTCGATCCCCGGCTCCGGCGGCAGATTAGCGCAGCACCATGTGACTCTGGGCAGTAGCTTGCTTAATCTTCCCGACGGTCCACAGCGCCTAGAGACCCTTACAGATGATTGTTCGCGCATTTCTAATGTGGATTATTATTATTATTATTATTATTATTATTATTATCGTGCCACTTAGTTGGTACATTCCAGAGACTAAATTATTAACGCCTCCATGCAGGGCCTTCACGTTAAGCATTTACCCTTTCTAATTGGAAGTGCTTTTCTTCCCAGTGATGTCCTTCTCAGTAATAACTTGACTGAACCTGTTCATGGTTTCAGAGAGTTTCTGTAATTTTCAGAATGCTCAATGTCGGCGAGAACTGAGCATGTTGATGCAGACCAAGAAGCAAGGGAGATGCATTCACCGGGAAGCTGTCCTTGAATCCACGCCTCGTGCTGAGGTTGCGTGTTTTACTTGTAGCTCCGCCCACCTCAATTCTGTATCACGTCTATGTTCTAGGATGAACCTTTCACAGAAGTATACCTGCCCTCTCACGGACCAGTGCCTTTTCATCCTATGGCTCCTTGTCTTCGCCTGGCCGGGTGGGGCTTGTGGATTAAGCCACGTGCCCTGTAGTGCCTCACCTCCTGTGCTCCGGGTAATCAGTTTTCGTTCCGTCACAGCAGCAGGGCTAATTATTCCAACATTATGCGACGGAGACGGTGGCGCAGCCGCGAGCAGACACCCGTGTACTGCGCAGCCCCTGCTCGGCCTCGTGATTGTCGGGGCTGGTCACAGTCATCACAGCGGGTTGCAAACAGGGCGAGCGCCCAGCACACACTGTGATTGTTGAGCATGTTTGAGAGAAACCTGCCTTGTCGCTGGTGATATTAAATGTTTCTGGCAGCCTGTTGGGGGCTGTTGAAGGGAATTGTGGGTGTACTTTTGTTCACATTGTTATACCGGCGCCTTACACGCGTGCCGTGGTTAAATACCCGTGAAGGGTCCGTTATTTTGAGATGGGTGTGAGTAATAGTAGAGGGGCCTTAATTGGGTGGGGGGAGGCATGAACATTGGTGTGGGAGAGCATGGAAGGGCAGTGCTATAGATTATGCGTGGGTACAACATGGTCATGCGCCTTATTGCCTCTTAGGCTGCCTGTCCCTCACTGAGGCCGGAGGCGGTGAACGGGAACAGTTTTAATTGCACCCTTAACCGCCGCCGTTTCCTGTAACCCGACCTGAAGGGGCCTTTAAGAGAAGGTTTCTTTTTATTTATTTATTTAAAAGGCGGTCATCGCGGGGGGAGGAGAGCAAACGTCGCAGCAGACCGATCAGGGCGTTTGCTGCTGTACTTTTACAAGAAGACATTACACAGCTATAAGTGTCAAAAGAAAGCAGTGAGGGTGGCTGGGGAGGCGTGAGGGCAATGGAAGCCTGGCCTGGGGCTTGACTCTGTCACAAAGAGCAGCGTGACGTGGGGGGGGGGGTGCGGTGGCAGCTGCTAAACGAGCCATCTGCCCCATCATTAAAATCACCATTACAATCGCACTAATTGGTCGTCTGGCTGCCTCGGCAAGGAGGCTGAGAGTGAGACTTGAGTAAACGTGAAATTAACCGCCCCCCAACTTCCCCCTCCACGATCCCCCCCACCCCCACCCACCAAACCTAATTTTTAATATTGGCAGATCGTCGTGGTGGCTGCTGATCCCAGCGGGTTAGTTCTGAATCGAAAGCATAATGTGCGTCATCCTGTTGATACCAGTTCTAATGCATAAGGTGGTGGTCTCTACTGGACACCATTTCAGGGAGGGAATGGGTCAGGGTATCTCTCGTCAGTACTTTTCCTGATGTACTCGGCAAAATATTTGATGCTGATACTAGTTCTGATGCACGGTGCTGAGTATCTATTGCTGATGCTAGTTCTGATGCACAGTGCCGGGTATCTATTGCGGATACTAGTTCTGATGCGCAGTGCTGAGTATCTGTTGCTGATACTAGTTCTTATGCACAGTGTCGGGTATCTGTTGCTGATGCTAGTTCTGATGCACAGTCCTGGGTATCTATTGCTGATGCTAGTTCTGATGCACAGTCCTGGGTATCTATTGCTGATGCTAGTTCTGATGCACAGTCCTGGGTATCTATTGCTGATGCTAGTTCTGAGGCACAGTGCTGGGTATCTATTGCTGATGCTAGTACTAATGCACAGTGCTGGGTATCTATTGCTGATGTTAGTTCTTATGTACAGTGCTGGGTATCTATTGCTGATGCTAATTCTAATGCACAGTGCTGGGTATCTATTGCTGATGCTAATTCTAAATTCTAATGCACAGTGCTGGGTATCTATTGCTGATGCTAGTTCTAATGCACAGTGCGGGGTATATATTGCTGATGCTAGTACTAATGCACAGTGCTGGGTATCTATTGCTGATGCTAGTTCTAATGCACAGTGCTGGGTATCTGTTGCTGATGCTAGTTCTAATGCACAGTGCTGGGAATCTATTGCTGATGCTAGTTCTGATGCACAGTGCTGGGATCTATTGCTGATGCTAGTTCTGATGCACGGTGCTGAGTATCTGTTGCTGATGCTAGTTCTAATGCACAGTGTCGGGTATCTATTGCTGATACTAGTTCTGATGCACGGTGTCGGGTATCTATTGCTGATGCTAGTTCTGATGCACGGTGTCAGGTATCTATTGCTGATGCTAGTTCTGATGCGCAGTGCTGAGTATCTATTGCTGATGCTAGTTCTGATGCACGGTGCCGGGTATGTATTGCTGATGCTAGTTCTGATGCACAGTCCTGGGTATCTATTGCTGATGCTAGTACTGATGCACGGTGTCTGGTATCTATTGCTGATGCTAGTTCTGATGCGCAGTGCCGGGTATCTGTTGCTGGTGCTAGTACTGATGCACAGTGTCGGGTATCTATTGCTGATGCTAGTTCTGATGCACAGTGCTGGTATCTATTGCTGATGCTAGTTCTGATGCACAGTGCTGGTATCTATTGCTGATGCTAGTTCTGATGCACAGTGCCGGGTATCTGTTGCTGATGCTAGTACTGATGCACAATGTCGGGTATCTATTGCTGATGCTAGTTCTGATGCACAGTGCTGGTATCTATTGCTGATGTTAGTTCTGATGCAGGGTGCCGGGTATCTATTGCTGATGCTAGTTCTGATGCACGGTGTCTGGTATCTATTGCTGATGCTAGTTCTGATGCACAGTGCCGGGTATCTGTTGCTGATGCTAGTACTGATGCACAGTGTCGGGTATCTATTGCTGATGGTAGTTCTGATGCACAGTGCTGGTATCTATTGCTGATGCTAGTTCTGATGCACAGTGCCGGGTATCTGTTGCTGATGCTAGTTCTGATGCACAGTGCCGGGTATTTGTTGCTGATGCTAGTTCTGATGCACAGTGCTGGTATCTTGCTGATGCTAGTTCTAATGCACAGTGTCGGGTATCTGTTGCTGATGCTAGTTCTGATGCACAGTGCCGGGTATTTGTTGCTGATGCTAGTTCTGATGCACAGTGCTGGTATCTTGCTGATGCTAGTTCTAATGCACAGTGTCGGGTATCTGTTGCTGATGCTAGTTCTGATGCACAGTACCTGGGTATCTATTTCTGATGTTGGTTCTAATGCACAGTGGTTGGTATCTTTTGATGATGCTAGCTAATGCACAGTGCTGGGTATTTATTGCTGGTGCTAATTCAAATGCTGGTGCTAATTCTAATGTACAGTGCTGGGTATCTATTGCTGATGCTTGTTCTGATGCACAGTGCCGGGTATCTATTGCTAATGCTCTTTCTAATGCACAGTGTCGGGTATCTATTGCTGATGTTGGTTCTAATGCACAGCCCTTGGTATCTTTTGCTGATGCTAATTCTAATGCACACTGCTGGGTATCTATTGCTAATACTCTGTCTAATGCACAGTGCCGGGTGTCTGTTGCTGATGTTAGTTCTAATGCACAGTGCCGGGGGTCTGTTGCTGATGTTAGTTCTAATGCACAGTGCCGGGTATGTTTAGCTGATGCTAGTTCTAATGCACAGTGCTGGGTGTCTATTGCTAATGCTAGTTCTAATGCATAGTGCCTGGTATCTTTTGCTGATACTAGTTCAAATGCAGGGAGCATGGATCACTTGTTACTAGTTCTAACACACATTGCAAGATATTACATACTGATTCCATTTCTTGTGCAGTCTCTCCTGGTACCATTAGTTGTGTTGCACAGTTCAAGGTTATCACTTGCAGATAATCATTCTAATGGATAGTTTTGGTATACTATCTCGAAATTACAGTTTGGTCACATCTGAAGCCAATACTAATGATGACATGTAATGTGGCATCTAGCTGATACTAGTGCTAATGCACAGTGTGGGCATTTGATCCTGAAAATAGTTCTGATACATAGTGCAGAGTATCTCTTTCTGGTACCAGTTCTAAAGCAGATTGCAGATTATTTGATGCCGGGACTAGTTGTAAGAAAAACCAAAGGGGATGATGGACGGAGCATTGACAATACAAACACTCACCCCCAGTCAACTGATCTGGGTTTAATCCATCACCGTTCTTTAGCTCACTCCGCCACCCCAGTTCAGACATGGCCATATGCAAATCAGTCTGACCCTATGCTTCATGGGAACAGTCCAGCCCGAACTGCCAAGCCATGTCTTCCCTGGACCGGAATCAAGCTTCCCAGGACCGGTTTATGGCATTACAGCCGTCTTCAGCCGGGCTTGTTTGAATCCAGTGGCAAAGTGAACAAGGGACTCACGTCTGAGCATACCCTGCCAACTTCGGGCGAACAAAGAAAAACCAAAGGAGTTGGCAGGGTACTAGTTGTAACGCATCCTTTGCTGTTGTTAATTCTATCGAGCATTGCAAGATATTTGATGCTGATTCTAGCGCAATGCACAGTAGTTCTGATGCGCAGCTCAGGGTGTCTTTTGCTAGTATTGTCTCTAGTCTGTAGTTTGGGGTTGCTTGCTGATGTCAGACGTAATAGATGTTCTACTACAGTATAGAGTTACTAATTGCGACCTACAAGAATGTAGACGGAAGAACGTTCCCTAGCTCTATATCGCCAACATAACATAGGTAAGTGTAGATTTACTATGCTCAATTCAACATGTATGTGTCTTGATGGTATGCACATCGTCATGGTAAGTGGATGTGTATGTGTGTACCTTGTGCTGCTGCTCATGTTATATCTGTTCAGTGTGAGGAATGCTTGCAACAATGTTGCCAGGGCTGTGGTTGGCGGCAAGGGTTCCAGGGAATGTGTGAGTTCCCTCAATTGCTACTGCCTGCTTAAAATGTAATCTGCGTGTTCAAAGTGTTTTGCCCTCCTTATGCACCCTATTAAAAAAAAAGGTGAATGTTCCTTGGTTCTTCACTTTGCTTATGCTGTGAGTAAGTTTGACGTCCCTGTTTGCTCACTAAGAATGAACCTTATTCAATAACCTCTGCATTAACCACTAACCCTGGTTTCCAGACGGGCGGACTCCTTTCTGTAAAACCTCTCAACACCTTGTAGGGGCAATAAGTGGTATTTAAATCCAATTCCAATACCCTTGAGTTCATGCTTAATGCCGCATCCTGAAGGCCTAAATGGTCATCCCCGTGTTATCCACATTAGTCCACATTTGCAGGCAGGCCTGGGGCCTAGTAGGACTGTGGTGGTTGGAGTGAATGAATTCTTGCCCTCTTCATCATGCAGAAAGCAGCTCTTATAGATTTATTTTCCTTCAAAACTCTATTTCTCATTGTTCATTCTTCTACAGTGTTATCTGATTAGTCCCATAATTTTGTGTTCAGAATGCAAGTTTTTGCTTTGTTCTTTTATGCTGTGTTCAGAGTCTGCTCTCTTATCCAAGGTAAAATAAGGCTCTTAAAAGCCATTTGATGAATTGCAAAGGTTTAAAAGTTAATAAAATGCCATTAGGCTCGGTTAGCAGTGGCTCTTAAGACGTTTTCTCCAGTAGACCAATTCGTTAAATGGCACTTTATGATGTGAAACTAATAGCACGTCTTCTGGCTCGCAGCAGACTGTGTAATGTGCCTGGCATGAGAGCGTACGCTTTATGAACTGCGCAACCCTTCTGATAGCATATCTGATCGGTGACTTCAATGAGGACGCAGTACACAGGCTAATTATGTATTCCCTTGTGTTGCTTCCCTTGATAAGAAATGCTCAGACAAATTACATGTAATTAAAAGATTGCTCGATGCCCAGATAAAAATCTTGTACCGACCGCAGCGTGGTTGTGGAGTGCACACACTCCGTCCTAAATCTAAATCCGGCATTCGTGAAGCGCAAACTACTCACCCCTAAAGGGTCTTAAGGCGCGGAGCTGAGCTGCTGCCGGAGCCTGGAATCGAACCGGGAGCCCAGTGCTCCGGAGTCAGCCGCCCTGGCCGCTGACTCCACAGTCGCATCCCTTGGTTCCAAGCTTGCAATAAGCATCTAGTAAATATCTTTGGGTATGTGTTCATCTAAGTAATGAAACTGGACAGTGCACGTAGTTAGTGGCACACAAAGACGTGCATTTGTGCTAGGGGTGGGCGGAATTTGCGTAGTCTCGCTACGCAAAGCTCTGCGAAACTGTAAAAATTCCACGAGCACGCGGAATGGCTTGTTCCGCCCGCTCGCGATGCTTGCTCGGGGGGGAGGGGGTTTGGGGGGGGAAATATCTTGCGAACACGCATTTTTAAAGCGTAAAGAAGCAAAAAAAGTGCAGCGGATCGCGGAATTTTTTGCAATTCCGCATTCTCCGCAGAAGGCAAAATTACCCAAATTCTGCAAATTCCGTGAGCGGAACATAATTTACTGACCAGGCCTAATTTGTGCTATATCAGACGTTGGTGCTTGCAAAAATAGGAGCATCAGAAAAAGAGTAACAAGCACCTGCAGCCCCTTCTGCAATGCCATAGAGCCCCGGGGGCACACAGAGCGGCGCATATGCCGGTTGTGCCCCCGGGGCACTATGCATAATACTGTCCCCGGGGCACTATGCATAATACTGCCCCTGGTGTAAAATACAACCAGTACTTGGGTCAGTGCTGTTTAAAGTGTGGTCTGAAGTGACGCCAACATCGACGTATAAGCCACAGAACCAGCTGTCCCCAGATCTTTGTAACGACCCTCAGGCGTTACTCTTCTGGTCACAGTATTATTGGCTTTGCAGGGATTAAAACTCATGGCCTGTCGGTAGGCCTTCGCATGCTTCAGCTGCTAGTGGTCATCTCTCTTAAGCTTGCTGCTGACTGCATGCGAACATGCTGCCTTTAAAAGACCCCCAGGCTGATGGCAGCATCCCCAAGAGAAGACTTCTTAATTTAATGCTGGACGGTAGATGACATCCTGTGGTAAGTGAAGTTTGAGTGCACTGAATGTCAAAGAAATACTTTTAAATGAAAACCACTTTTTGTCCGAAAAGTTTCTTCTCAAATTGGGGTGACTGCCGGGTGAACCTTTCCCTTCCGCTGTTCGGAGGAAAAACTTTTAGAGTTTGGGCATGTGGTTGGCTGGTTGTGCGTAAGCCTTGTTCATAAAAATAAAACTTGCCTGCTCGCGCTCAGAGAAGCGGGGCACACACAGGCCTGTTCTTAAGCTAGAAAGAACTCTTGCCGCCAAAATCAAATGGCAGCTTCCTAGAAGATTTCAGGCTGCCGCCTTCTGCAAATTATAGACTCTGCAAGAACTCTCTCTATGCTTTGTCTCGGTTTCTTGCCAATGGAAACAAAACCACTTTTTAAATGACCGAAAGGCCAGATTAGAATTGTAAAGGCTGAAGTATAGAATATCAGGTCTGACTGACTTCTTTAAAAGACTAAGGAGGCTATATTAAAAGGTTTATAGTTTTCTTTCTTTGAAAATAATCCATTCACAAACATGTTTCAGCAGTAAAAGTTAAAGCTGAGATGACCCTTTGGTGTCTTCCACCTTCAGTTGCACTTTCACCATGTTTTTGCATCGGTTGGCAGACATGGCCTGTCCAGGATAAAATATGTTTTCTTGTTTGTATCCTTTGAAAATTATGTTGAAGTCACACATTCATGCATGAAATTGTTTGAATAAATCCTAACCACTGGTAATTAATTGCATTTGGAGCATTTCTTTTCATAACGTTTTCCCTCACTTTGCTATTACAAACCAAGACCAACCATATGCAGATCAGTCTTACCAAGACCCTCTGAGGGGAAGCATCAGAAACACATGCATTTTTTTAAGCTTTGTCGGGCGTCATAAGTGAGGTATAAGTGGAGTCCCTAAAGCGTAGAGTAATACTACACGGATAGATGGACATTCTTGTGCCACATAGCAGACTAAATAGCCCAGGTAATTTCATTAATGATGTATAGCTGACCTGGGTTCGAGTCTCGGTAACGATGCTAAACAAAAACATCCTGTGATTCTGGGCAAATCACTTAATCTCCCCGTGCCTAACAAAAAATGAATGTGTCCTCATGTAACGTAACTGGTGCTATGTAAAGCGCTCTGATACCTGATTCGGTTCGGGTCTAGTTTGTGCTATATAAAACTGTAAAACATCTTTTTTTTTTTAAAAAGTGATTAGTGTGAATAATTCAGACATTCCATCCATCACAATATAAGTTTCCTCTTGGGGATTCTCTTATGGTCACATGGTATGCCCAGCTATGGTACCTTGTGCCAGATTGTTTTGAGCTTCATCTCACTATTATGGACAAAAAAGGATAAAAGAAGTCTGTGGTTGCTCCTCTTCCCATCCAGAGGGATGTGGCCTTGCCTTCAAGCTGAACTGCCCATTGATGTGTAGGACCAAGACTGGTTTAGAAATGATTGGTCCCAATCCGTGAATATAATTCTATTGATTAATATTTTTGTTTGTTCTATTGAAAACAGACCACTTCTGCCAGTGGGGAAAAGGCACTTCGAGAAGTATATGATCATTCCTCATAGTTGGAAGCAAAATTTTCCATGAACAATATCACGGTAATGTTGGGCATTGCAGCTGTGCACGTCAAAGATTTTAATTGTGTGGCACTAGACCACGGGGCAAAAGCTTTGCTCATATTTAGCTTAGTGTTAGGCAACATGTAGTGCTGGGTGCTATGTCAATATTGGGAGAATACTACTTGAACCAACTGGTTCTGATGAACATGTGTCTTCAAAAATTTGTAGAATAAATGTCAAGTTACCAGATATATGATTCTAAACTGGCAAATGCCATTTATATAAAAATACTTAATTTTAACAGATGTGTTCAGGTTTATTCAGTCAATGCCAAACAAATTTAAATACAGAAACACATTTTAATCGATTCCACAAAATACAAATTGTTAAAACTATGAGCCATAAATGGCGAAATAACATGGATAATCACTGGAGACTTCAACCTAACCATGGCAAACAACTCCTAGAGAAGTACTAGAGAAAGGGTCCAAGATCTGAGGTTGGGAGCCCCACCGCAGGTATCGCAATCCACAACCATCGACAAATGCAATCACATTCTGTTACGAGTTATAGAGGCCCTGTAGATCCCCACTGGCTGCGACACAAGTTTGGGAAGCCAAGCAGGCCCAGAAGTGTGTAGGAATGGCTCAAATCGGACTAGAATTTGGCCTCCAGGATTATGAACTGGTAGAGTGTTTTTTCCTCAAATATGCATCGCTGCTGAGTCAGGCTGTTATGGCAAGAAATGGCTTCAAACACCCCCCTAAATCCAATTTCCTGGTCGTAGAAAATAGCGATGTCCATGAAGCATCTGAAGGCGGAATAACTCTGGCAAACAAAGACTACCTCACCAGGCTTTCAACCTTGCACTGAACTAACAAATCAAGCACCTCTCGTGGCGCGAAAATACAGCAACATTCTGACAGTTCAGCCATTACGGAAGTATGTAAAAATAAAAGTGCTGCAAGCCAGATTCTGGCTTCTACCTTCACTCGACTTCCTTCCAAAGTGACACCAAAGTGTACAGGACAAGGAGTGCAGGCTTTGCCAACATCCTCAAGAAGACTTCCTGCATATATTATGCATCGGCCCAGTTTTATTACCTTAGTGCAAAATCTATCTTCTAAACATCTTTAATTCAAATGGCATCAGATCTTGCCGCCAAGCAATTTTGTTCTGCATGAAGAGTCTAACACCAGAAACTGTCAGCCTTTCTCTCAAAGGCGGATGCTCTCTTCAAACAGTCCACAAACCGATCCGCCAGATTCCAATCGGAGCAAGCACACAACCCACTTTCACGATTGGCCTCCCTCCCCCACTTATTACTGGATTAAAACTTGACAAACGGCAAATGCACTGCACTTTAGCAACTCACTGTGCATTAAATACGTCGAAGAAAATGCACTTTGGCCCTTGTAAGGAAACAAAGGGATGATTTTAGAATGCATAGTGCTTGGACTCGGTAGCATACACCCCTTCGTCATATATCATCTTAAGTGGATGCACAGCACTGTAACTCTTTACTTCTGTTGGTTTTAGATAAGGTCCTTTTTAGCCCCCTATGACGTTCTTAAACTCTTGTAACTGCTCTTTGTGCTTTCATAGTTCACGATGTAACTATTGAGCTGATCATGCTTGTTTTTTTTAACTTCTTTTTAGTAGTTGATTGCAATGCTTTTTATTAATCGTGCAAATAAAGTAATACCTTCAGTCACTGGCTGTACAATATGAAAAAGCGAAATCTCAAACTTTTTTTCCTCTTAGCATTTGGGAGTTGTATTCCTAAACTGATAACGCTAAAAGAAGGCTGAGAACAGCTTGGTTGGTAACAAGACACTTGCCAGCAAGTTGTGGTCGATACAACCATGTTAGGCAATGGGGTTGGTTAGTGAATATATATTCTCCGAGGCTTATAAAACCGGTACATCTATGACCAGAAAAGGATGAACTTGTACAAAGCAGTTCATTTGTTGTGTACTGGGTATTCAAATTGTGCACTGTAGTGGTGACTAGTGACCAGGGAAGTGAGTGGCTGGCCTATGTTAATTCGTGCTGCATTGGAAGTGAAAGGTAAGCAGTTTGAAGACTGAGGTCACTTGAAATGTCTGCCTGCCTCGGTAAAAGTACAAAAATGCAGAGGTTCAGAAAGATAAAAACGTGTTAGGCCATAACATAACTACATGTGTTTTTTGAAAAGTAGTTCAAGCCTAGCTGCGAGGCAACCTAAGAACCCCGTGATTTCTCTATAGACTAAGAATGGCATATGAAGTGAGACTCGGCAAGTAGTCCGCTTTCTGTTGGAGATCATATGCTTCAGATGACCATCCCTGAAGAATCACCAGCATAGATTGAGGAATGCATATCAACAGTATTTAATACTTTTGATCGCATTTTGCTGAACCATCTTTAGATGCCGTGGTAGCGAGAAAGGACCTCTTTTGTTGGTTCCAATTTTCCCTGCCTACTCGACATGCTATTGGAAACCCGGTCTCTTAAACATGATCTTCATACATGGTGACCCTCAAGCCTTAATCCCCTCACCAACACTTTTCAGTATGAACCTGACCTCCCATGTGTTTCTCATCATCACAGTCCGCACAGAGTATCGCATAAATGCTAAAGATTGGATTTGTTGTTTCGTCAGTTGTCCCAGGGTTCACTGAGACAGCCAAAGCTGAACAAGTGAATACATTCTCATAAGTGTTTCCTGAGTGCATGCCATTGATGCATGTCCAATGTGAGAAGTTAGCCTAGCATATGATGTCCACTATTCTCCTGGGCACCAGTCTAATCGACCCTTATTGATGGTGGTTGTAAAGTCAACCTTATAGACAAGCTATCCTAGTGGTAGCATGGACCAGCAGTCTTAGGCTAAGACTTCAGAGAGCATGTGAAGCAAGCTGTTTTACCAATTATAATCCCTTGAATACCAAATGAAAGGACACCACACAAGGTATATATCAAATATATATGTATTTATTCTAAACACAACCCCTCTGCAATCTTTGATGTCAGAGGTAAAAGTACATCACAAGTTACTCAATTAGCATACGATAAGTTGCACAAATACAGTTATGCCCTAGGGGCCTCACAAACCATATACTTAAGAAGTGGTATAAGAACCATGTGAGAGTTAGACAGCAGGCCTAGGGCCTGTAGAATCGCTGAGACTACACTAAACAACCAAAGGTTAGAAAGTAGGAGGCCCACAGGAGACGTGTGTAGTTTCTAAACACAGTCGCGAGTTACCATTGACTTATAATGGGAAACTAAGAAGTTACAAAGTTACTGTTTTAGGACACTTCCGGATGGACTATGATAAAACCCCCTTAGACTAGGACACTTCGAGAGTCAAGACCCACGGGAGCACCGGAGTACTCGTGTTACCTCACCCAGGGAAGCCGGGTGCATAGGTGCCTTTTGGTGTAGGGTTCCGTCGTCGTTTTCTATGGAGATCTGCAAAGAAGTGCTGCAGGCGACCAGAGGAAAAGTGTCCGGGTGGATCGACGATGTGAAGAACCTGAAAGCAGAGGGGACAGAGTCTGGGTCACTAGCCAGTGACCCCAGGAAGGAACCAGGCGATGTTGAGTGCTTGAAGGTGAAGATGGTGAGCTTGTCTCTTCAGCCACGAGGTCCAGGAGGCATCGACGATGACCAGGCGCTGGATTCGAGCTGTCCGACGAAGGATCTAGTTGACTGCGGTGTCGGTATCCGGATTGGACTCAACAAGCCTTGACAACCGCAACCCTTGAAGGATGTCCAGATTGGCTCTGTTGCAGACCAGCAAGGTCTGTGGCGCTTCTCTTTTGAAGGGAAGCTGGAGCAAGCCTGGAGCAACCAGAAAAGCAGTTTAGTTCAAAAGGAAAGTCTTCAGGGGGCTCACTAGCCAACGGGCAAGGAACCGGGAAGACGCGTCGAGCTGAAATGCAAGAGCGGGCCCCACGCGGCACTTGTGGAGTGTGGAGGGCTGAGCTTCGATGCAAATGGCGCTCGGGTCTGGGGCTTCTCGTACCCCAATGCACAACTGCGAGGGTACCTCGGTAGTCGAACAGTTAGCAAAATGTAGGATGTCGGGTCCCACATCTCTCGTGTCCACCACGGGTCTCAGCTTTGCTGTGGATGTGGTTCGGAGTTAGAGAAGTCTGAGAGTCCAGTTCTTGTGTCGCTGAATCTTCGGGTTCAGGCGGGAGCGTCGACAAAGCAGACCGGCACGTTACTGGTGGTGCCTGTTTGCACAGGGTGGTCACTTCTTGTCCACAAGGGAGATGTCTTCCGTCTTCTAGTCAGAATAGAATATCAAAGGTCCAAGAGTTCTGCGTCAAAGTTTCTTTCCAGGATAATCTGAAGTCCTGGGGACACAGCTCCTATACATATACTAAGCTAAGGGGCTGGATTACCTGCCTAGGTCCCTCCTATGGGTGGACCTGGGAAGGGGGTGGTTACCCCCCTTTCCCTTTGTCCAGTTTCGCGCCAGAGCTGGGGCTGGAGTGCCCCAGCAACTGGTTTGAACCGGGCTATGCATGGAGCACCATGTGTGCCCCAGGCAGTGTCTCAAAAAGCATATGATGATGCAGCCCTCTCTGTCCCAATACACATCTGCCTGTCTGGGGAGGTTATGGCACCTCCCAGGACAGGAAACCTATATTGTCCAGGCCTCCCCTGCCGGAGTTTCGTCCAGCAGCGGGAGGTCAGGACTTGTGTCTGTGGCAGCAGCATCCATTTTGTGACGCTGGGGCTCGGTTTAACTTTAACCGGGTAAACCAGTAACATACATGTCTTTTCCCTCTACAAGGGTGGAATGCTACCCCCGCCGCCAGAATTGGCGGGGACGGGGTAGTATTCCAAAGTGTATGACACTTTACACGACATGTTTTGATAAAGCCAAACCAAAGTTAGCATTAACTGCGAGGATTATAATGCACTTAAGAGTATATGGTATGGCTAGATCATAGAACAGCTATAAGGAGATGGTTCCGAAAGCTGCAGAGGGGCTCAGCTCATGCTAGGGCACCCTCTCACATAAAACCAAGCCCTCTGCCTCCAGGATTGTCGAGGCCTACCATAGGAGTGACTTATAGGTGCATATGTGTCTATATGTACGGTAGATATAGGTATACTATAAGTAAGGGGTTATTACACCACCTTACCCAGGCTGTGTGAACAGACCTGTGGTGTCAGTTTGGAAGGCAAACCAGGGGTGGCACAATACATGCTGCAGCCCCTGGTAGGCCTAGGGTACACCTATGCCCTGGGTACCTAGGGTACACTATACAGGGGCTCACAAGAGTGACCCAGTAACCACTCTGGTATGCACCTAAAGTGCATGGTATCACTTTAGAGAGAGAACAGCTCGGCTGTGGGTCTGATTAGCAGGCCCACAGCCACACTAAAGTCGAAAAACCAGAAAATCACAGCAAAAAGTGGGGGTGACCATAGGAAGCAGACCTTACTCTCCTACATCCATAATGGAAAGACAGAAGCTCAATAGATTTTTACACCAAATTATGAAAGCTGTCAGGGTCCATTGATTTGGGATTTGGGACAATAGGTGAAATTTACAGAGTAATGGCTCCAAGGATCAAGTTGTAATCACTTAAAACAAGAATGAGTCAATTTTCAGGAGTACAAAACATGAAGGGCGCCATAAAATTAAGCTGTGTGGTTACAACTTGATCCTTGGAGCCATTACTCTGTAAATTTCACCTATTGTCACAACGCGCCGACCACGCTGTTTCACCCCAGCACTTGCACTACCACCACTATTCACTGTATATATTCATGTATATATCACCTTCACCAAGTGCCACCGGGTTGTCACACCATTTAATCTGTACAGTGCTGTTTAACTGTATGACTTTGCAACAGACCCGCCTTGCTCTTAAAGTGGTGAATAATACCCGCCTTTTTTCAAAAAATTGCAGTGACTCCTTATTTCTTCCTTTTGTAATGCATATTGCATACACCTGTTGAAATTGTCTTTCAATTGATACCTGTTGGGAATTGTTCTTATTTACAGCATACACCCATCCCAACTTGGTCTATGGGTTTCCTCCTGTCTATCCTACACTGGATTAAAGTTAGCAGTGTTTAGTAAATCCATCCAATTCCCTCTAGGCTAGACTGGAGTCCCTTTGTGTAGTACCGGATCCCAGTTCCCCTTCATATCAGCCTGGCAGCAATCATTGTTTAGCCTCTCTAATGCCCATCTAATTAAGGGTGGTGGATTATTCTGTTCTCTAGTCTCATAATTGTTTTTCTGTGCTATCTCTTGTAGCACTTAACCTGTCTCTATAGTAACTTCTCAAGCACACTGCCAGTTCTACTTGCAACAGTAGTAACGCTGTGCCTATTAACTATATTTTTTCCATTCCAAATAGTATTGCTTACCTGCTAGAATATATGATCATGCTTTTCGCTGAAGGAAGCTGCATGGTGTGAATAAACCCTGTGATAATATGCTCATCTACTCCATTGTATGATGCTGGGTACCATCCACCAAGCGAACCCAGTCTTTCCAGCCTTGCTATTCCATCATATTGCTCTAAGTGTTCCAAGTAAGTTAGCACTTTATATTGGTGCACGCATGGCTTCCTTACTCTAGCTTGTCAGCTATTGTCACTGTGTTCCCTGAGGATGTGTTCTTGATTCTGACTAGTACATAGACAACTGCAAACACGAAGCTAGTTAGCCACAGGTCAGTTGTGGAGAGGAAGAAGGTGATGGAGCAGGGTAGCAATTATCAACATCAAGCATTTAAAAGATAAAAGCATTATTGACTTTTGTATACTCAATAAAGAGAATTTGTGTGAGTTAAAGGGTTTTTATTAATCAATTCTTTAAACTCCGTATTTATTTTATAAACCTTAATCCTGGGACGACTGCTTTATTAGGGCAAAAGGGCTGCTCCCCCGCCCTCAATTCTTGTATTCAGAAATAAGAAAGTACTGAATTGTTTGGAGCTTCGGGCCCTCAATCTGTGAGGTCCGGCAAAAGCAGGTTCTTGAACACGAATTATAGGGCTTACCTCGTTTCAGCCCTGGTTCTGTGTCCTACAAGACTGCAAGGCCACTGTCTCCTAACACCCAGTGAGGCATTGCTTATTGAAAACAGCCTTGGCGCATTAAGCTTTAGCCCTGGGTTTCCCAAGGCTGTTTGTCAATCAGCGAGGCTTCAATGTGTACCAGTGCCACCCCACCCATTTCCAAACTCACTACAGGGTGGGATGGGAACAAGCCTTCATTGCCCCACCTCGTCCTCGGAGGAGTTGGGAAATGTGTGAGGTTCACATAGATATCTTCGGGATCTTGTTCGCGCTATATAAAACTTTATAAATAAATAATTAAGGCTGTGGATGAAGGATATCAGAGCCTACATCTGCTGCAAGTTGGTGTTTAAGGCAAGTGTGGGCAAAAGGCCAAAACAAATCCGGGCCTTGAAACTGGTCCCTAGCGGGCCCCAGTGGAAGACCTGCGGAGCCAGGAGCATTTTTGTGCTGTGGATTTCTGCTCCTCGTGGATGCATTGCTGCACCATGTTCACTCACCACAAATCTCATCACTTGTTACATAGAAATATTCACGCTAGACAACTGCAGCGTCAGCAGACGTTTCTACAGTCTGATAAGTTTTCATGTCTGTATACCATTTTACAAAATTATTTAACTTTACAGCGAGTGAACATCAGCTCTGGATTTACCGCACCTGGCGTTGAGCTCTAGTGCTCTGCTTAGAAATAACGTATGGGTTTAAAAGCACCCACTGCAGAGTTCCTTATGTTTCTGGCTGTTTTCATGCAACAATAAAAATGTCATTGTAACGCTGGTGAATAATGTTCCTGCTGGAGGCTAGTGGAGGTGTCTAGTGGCAGGTTTGACTCCTCATAAAGTAGCGCAGAGGGTTAATGTGCCTGCTGCAAATAACCTGTACCATGACGATAAGAGAACTGTATTTTATGCAGATAGCTCAGTGGGTTACTGCCTTTGTCACAGAGCTCCTTTTCTCACTTGCATTTCATAGATTACAATCTTAATAAAGCACAGTGTCCTACAAACTGTCATCAAAGAGATGCATGCAATCTGCAAGGTATAGGTTAGAACGCTGTTTTTCCCCAGTCTTTCATCATACTGATGTTGCAAAAAATGGGTTAGTTTGGGTACAAATGCATTCTTATTAGTAAAGCCAACCCCAACCACTGTGGTATATTTTAAATCCAGAATGTTTGCTTCTCCATACTAAGCACTCTTCAAATATACTGTCTACTAGTATTGATGCCATGTGACGCCTACACCTTCGAGTTCTCGTTGTGTTATGTAACATTTCCTGTAGACTGATTTAGTTACTGAATAATTGTCATTGTCCCTATATGATTTCTGTGATGTGCGCTATAAAACAAATGAAATGCATGTGAGAGAGGGCCTATGGAGAGAGAAGGGGCTGCAGTCCCAGCCAAGAATATAACCATACGTCTTTATGGTGCTACACATGTTACAATTGCATCTGCCAGCAGCCATAAGGATGTGACCGAATGCAGAACTCGTTCCCAGGGCCCATTCCTGAGCAGCTCATCCAGGACAGGGTTTATACTTGCATTCTTGAACTTGTAGTCTTATAAGTTAGTTCATTATAAAAATTACTACAAATCCCAGAATTCTAAGTAAACATCTGGTCTCGATAAGTTACTCGTGCCTGGGGCAGCTGTGCTACCTCTGGATGCAAATTTGGTGTTTGGTTGTATGCTCTATATTCTTTTGAAGCTCCCCATCCGCCACAGCATTAGTCCCTTAAGAACCAGCATTAGACATTAATACAATCCTACAATCAATATTTCAATTTCTGTGCAATATTCTGAATTACAGTTAAAATTGTAATAATACAGCACATGTATTCCATGAAGGGAATTCCCTAATCTAAATTTAGTAGGATTGGAATAGAATAAGGTGTCGGTTCAGAAATACTATGAAGAGTTCTGATGACAGAATAAATGCATCTGCATAAATCCTTTGTATTTTCATAAGAACTCTTAAGCTGGAAAGTATTCTCAGCTATAAATTAGCAGACATCCCAATAAAGCATAAAATCTCTCCTGAAGAAAGGTATGGCCTCAAAGAACCCAGAGATGGATCTCCAGGAAAATGCAAGCAAGAGAAGCCACCTCTACTCTAGGAACATTCACTAATATAAGGGCATACATTTTCTAGGAGGATTGAAATCCACCAAAGCTCACTATTTCTTAGCACCCTTAGTTCTTTTTGTCCAAAATGAGTAACAAATGGGAATTGATATTATATTTAATCCTTAATCACGGATGTGATACTAATGGTTAAAACGAGATATACATTTGTTTTGACGTATCCCTACTATCTACTGCTTTTTAAACATTTGGACGCTTTTATGAACGCCATCACCAAAGGGAAACACTTTAAGTGCAACACATAGATATAGATTCACCAAAAAATGGCAGCAACCGAAGCAACAACCCTCCCTCCAAGATACCGTAACAAGAAAAGACCTTGCTGTAGCTTTGACCCTGGTGACATAATTGGAAGGAACATTATCTGACATTTGATCCTGCTTTCATCACAGTAAAGGACACATGCGACCCTTGAATAAAGAGCTGGTGAGTTTTTTTTAATGTAGATCACCAAATAAATCACATGGAGAGATTTGGTATGCGATTTGTGCGAGAGAACAGAACTGCGTAATGACCACTCAGTCCCTCTTCATGTGTCCCTCTTCAATATAGTGAAATGGTGCTGAAGATATACAAATAAAACCTAGTGCGAAGAGCATCATTTTGAAGAATGTTAAACATTAATATATGGGAATTTTACAAAGGTGAAATGTGGCAAAATTATGTTCATAAAATAAACCTATTCTAGCCATGAGCGTCCTAGGATATGAGGCAATAGTACATTGCTAAGCACTACAAATAAGGGCAGATATAGGTAGAAGCCTTGATGATCTCTAGCTGAATGGTCATGACGTAACATAAGTAAAAGGAGCATTTAAATGTTTTTTCTTAAATTTACGTGAAGCTTTCTGATAAAGGAAAAATCAATACTAGTAGATTGCACATGTTTGAAGCTCGTATTCCAAATTTTAATGAGCTTAACTTGAATGTATGCTAAACAGAAGCACCATACCAATGACCTGTATGGTCAAGACCTAAAGTGCCAGAAAGGTACTACTTGTGGGGGGAGGAGGGGTTAGTAGGAGCTTCAATGTTTTTCGATATTGAATATTTCCCTTCAACTCGGAAAAAAAGTCACGATGGCCTTCATTCATGATAGGAGGAATATTTTTACAGGCGTGGACCTATTCAAGGGACTAAACTCATAGGTTTTTAAAAAGTATTTTTGTACTTGTCTATAGGCATGTGGTGATAACAGTGCACTTACTGGTTTACACTGTAGCTTGGGAGAGGCTTGCAAATGTTTGTGCATGGTGCAAGTGTTTCAGTTCTGCTGGCCAGTCTTTATATGAAAGGAAAGATGAGTCATCTTCCTTACCTTGCCATTTGATCGCATAATTTAAAAAAAATATAGTTCACTTTAAAACAGATGGGAATTGAGCACTCTCTCTAAAGTTTCATATGCACAGCTGTTGATTATGGCAAACACTGCCAAAGGCAATCTCTTTCCTTTTTGAGAGGCATTAGGCAAGGTTTAGTATTCACTCCTTTTAAGTCTGACTTGACAGCTTTACCTTATGTGATCAACAGAATAAAAGCTTTCAGAAGTACTACTGAGAGAGGGGTGTAGTCTCCGTCCACAGGTTGGTTTCTTGGAGTACAGCATTTGATTGGGCAGAAGGTGTCTGCATCTTCCTATGGGGGAAACGCTTATGTTCAATGCAGCAGGACTGTGTTAGTTATGGTGGCAAACCACTAATCAAGACTGTGATCTACGCATTATGAAAAGTTACGATAAAGGCAGAAGGCTTGACTTATTTATTGTGAAAAACCGCTGACATTACTCTGTATTTCATTTTGAGAGGCATTTTGTTAAATGGAGTGTCACAAATAGCCAGTTTTGGTGTAGATTACTCCTTCTGTTAAACTGTGGAGACTGAAGATTTGCACTGTTGTAATCTGTATTGGGCCCTCTTGGGAAAGATAATATTTTGTTTTGTCAACTGTAATTTTGTATATATTTCCTATTTTATGACTGTTTCTGATGGTTTCCTTGTGGAAAAGCTTACTCTGCGCAGCACAGCAGGCCCAAAATTGGATATGGTGACAAGCCATAGGTCTGATCCATTACTTATGAAAAGTTATTACAAAGGCATTAGACCTCTTTTTTGCTTATTATTAAAAGCATCACTAGGTCTTTTATAGTGAGTTATTATTGCTCTGTGTTACAAACTATAATGTGTTGTTCAAAAAATCTGACAGATTGCAGTCTTATGTAAGGGGGTTGGTGTTGGCCACCCTCCTGTGGCAAACTCTACTGGTAGAAGATTTTCACTGCGGTAATCCTTGTTAGGTCTTCAAAGAAGCGATAGTATGCTATTTTGCTAATAGTAATTTGTACATAACTCGTACCACCAATCATGTTTTCGCTCTTGGTAGTTTTTTTTATTTTATTTTTATTTTGCCTGCCGTTTTTTAGATTGTGGTTTTTTTATTTTGTGTTTTATGCACGGAGGGTTATGTACATTTTCGCATGCACTGCATATTGAAACTGCTAATTTTAGTGGTTTTGCACGATTGAGCCTGAATCGTAGTTCAGCTTTTAACAGTTTTTTCAGTACACTTCTATTTTTGTTCTTCTAAATAATAACTTTATTTCCCTTTCTGTGTACAGCAGAACTTGGCCTCTGGCCAGGGCATACACTTGACCTGCCAATGGCTCCCAATCCCATCTGTGCATGTGTAGTTTGGGGTTGCCGCATGGCTGGCTCAACCCTCTGCAAGCAGCTGCACCCTACTGGGCATGACATTTGGCTGTGTGCAACAGGGGTTCCTGCTCCATTTCTTAATTTTTTTAAAATATTTGAAACAATTGTTACAATTTTCAATTTCATGAAAATCACAATTTTCTTCACCAAATGGTGCCCCTTTAAATTATGCCGATTTGTAACGGTGTTAACTCTTTAAATGTGTGTGTACATATGTTTAATAAGCAATGTAGTAATGTTGTTTCCTCCAAAACAGCACCTTTTATTAGCCCATGGCTGATAAACAGGACTCGGGATTTTTTTTTAAAAGTGCAGCTTTCCATGGTACCTGTACCCCCACAACCCGTGTCCAATACCTGTAAATTACAGTAGAGTGCCTCTTTCTGCGAGAGAAGAGACGGGGCTGTGGGGGCCCACCTAACCTTAAAATAAGCAATGGGTCCAGAAACATGCCTGTCGATAGTGGACCTATGATATTGGAGGAAAACCTAACCTTTGTTTAGAAGTTGTGTGCCACTGAATGAAAAATCACATACTGGGTAAAATTCGATTCAGTCTTGCAAGTATGTCGGGTTAACACCGGATAAACATTTACAGCCCAAATCTTAAACCCCCTTACAGATACACCTAAGAGTGAAATATGTTCCTCCTTGGTTGAGGAACCAGATTTACTCAATATAGACTTGCTTATCTGTAATACTAATTATGTTCATTCGCTATATTCTTGCCAAATTGTACACTTTACACCAAGTTAAGAAAGCAAAATGTGAGGCTAATGCTCGCCAAACTCTTACACTTACCCAATGTGTAACTGTAGTCTTTAGAATACACTGTACTATTGTCACCTTGGTCCACATTTTCCCTTGTGGAGGTGTTATATCTTGATTATTCATCTCCTTTAATCACACCTCTATTTCCCTTTTTAATTCTCGCCTGAGACTGCTCATGTGCTGTTACTTGCGAGACACTTTCTTAGATTCCAGTCTGCTTGGAGCTGGCCCCTTGCTTACTATTGGTTGACTGCGATGTCACTCTCATTTGCTTGATTCTGATTTTATTTTTAAATGTGTACAGGCTTCAAATCCTCTTTGGCTTTGCCCTCCTTTGGAGCATGCACAAAGTGCTTGATCATACCACTGCTTGGGTGGTTTTTGCAAGATATCTACCTCATGGGCCCCCCTTCCTCCCATGCCCCCCCCTCCATGCTCTGTGTTGCTTTCCCTGCCATTATAGCCCTCGAAAAATCATAAATCCGTTGCTACCTGCAGAGCTAGTGACTGGAATAATCTACACGACTTAAATGTAATGTACTTGACCCATAAGCTGGTCTCAATATGTCATCCTAGGCATATATTTTATTTTGCAGAACAACCTTTTTTCTTCATTATCACATATGAGAATGTGAGTTCAGTATTTCTGTGTGGAAAAAAATCTATGTGGTTTGATTTAATAGACTAAACATTTGCTCCATGCGGTAATAAAAATCTAGCCCACATATAGGGTACTTGCCTCTTAGTTCACTAATAGCATTGCCATCAGGGCAGGGCAGGAATGTTTCCTAGTTCAGCTTTAAAAACTCACTTTTAAAAAATCAATTTCTAAAGCATGAGGTGGAAGTGCACTGCCATTTGAGAAATGGCCAAAAACGTTCCCTCTAACATGCAATTTGAATTATAAAACTATATAGCGTATAAACAATCTGTAGAAATTGGGCTTCAGCAAACATATTCATCATTTGCTCATCACCAAGTAAAGTGTTCTGATTTGTTTTCATCCTATTAGAATATTTTTTTCATCAAACAAAATTACAAAACAATTGCTTTCATAACTACTGAAATTTATTTTGGAATGTTTGTACAGTTCACTTTTTAGCTATTTAAACGTGTTAGAATAAAACATGACATCATACAGCCTTTCATTTCACACTTTTTGTACAGCAAATTTTTCAGACCGCTCTCTTTACAAAATCCTGCAATTTTGCAGTCTGAGGAGGAAAAGTAATTATAGATGCAAACTAACTTTTGACCTGTCTCTGAACACAGAATAAATGTGACCAGTTAAAGGCAAGATTTAAAGGCATCTTTACAGCTGCTTCACTTTGTGCTGAACAGAACACCTGTTTGTCAGCTGCCAGAATGTTCTAGTAGTCTCTAAATATAGCTCACCCTGATAAATGGCGTAGATTTGTTGAGGCTTGTCCTTACCTTTTTGTTCCCCACATGTGCTCATTGTGTCCTCTCTCTCCCCCGTGTGCTTCTGTGTCCTTGTTCATTTTCCTCGCCTTTTCCCTCCATGCCAGCTTACTCTTGCTTTCTGTCGCTTGCCCCTGTCAGTTTCCGTCATGCCCACATTCTTTATTTCTCTTCCCCCAGGTCTTGTTCTTCCTGTTGCTTGCCACCAACCTTCCTTGCCTGCTTTGTTCGTATTCTTTTCTGTCTGTTTATACTTTCCACGAGTGGCAGTTATAACTTGTTATTTGGTGTTTTAAGGTAACTGCAGGTCATGCCTCAGAAATGTGGATCTTCGCATGCTGACTTATTACCTAGCCTTTGGAAAGGAGAGTGGCTAAGTGCAAAATGTAGCCCTGTTATAGATAAACTAGCAGCCCGTCCCGACGTTGTCCGGGTAGGCTTTGCGACACAGCTTTATGTGAAAGGTACTCACCAGCATCGCGCACCCCGCACACGGGCACTACATTCACTTTTTGCAAGCGTGTCCTGTTGTTGACCTGACTGCACGGTAAGGTCTTCGGGCCACCTACCTTCCCCCTAAGTTCCCTGCTGGCTTAGAGCTGCCTCGTGGCATGCGCTCTTCCCCCCACCAAGGCATTCATTCCCTCAGAAGAGACAATGCTGCTGAAGCGGAGCTGTGCGTGATACCTACTGAAGTGAAGTACCTCGCACCCACAAACACGGCTGCGCTGCATCTCGTGGGCTGGGCACCAGCACAACACAACGTACGCGCTCATGGCTGTTTGTTGGGCATGTGGTACTCCGCAGGACACAACTTGATGTGACATGTACTCACCAGCATCACGCACCCTGGACACGCCGCCTAAGGTCCGGTAACTATCCGTTGTGCGTGTGGCGTTTGGCATGTCGGACTCCGCAGGGTGTCTGTTCCGCGCTCCTGGCCGGTTGTTGGGCATGTCGGAGTCTGCAGGGTGTCTGTTCCGCGGTCCTGTCCGTTTGTTGGGCATGTTGGAGTCCGCAGGGTGTCTGATCCTCGCTCCTGGCCGCCCAAGCGCACATTACGCTCCTGACCGGTTTACTTTACCAAAATGGCCGACCCCGTCACTCTTATGTGATGTCAGAACGCCTACTGCATTTAACGTCGTTAATGCACACGCCCACCTCAGAGATGGCGCTTCTTTCAAGGGACTACTTTGGCAAAGAACGTACTTTGCCCTTCTAACGTATATTTTTTGCTGCTATATAGCCTATGTCCCATCTGCTTACTCTGCCCTTTCCAATGGTGTATTGGGTGTTTTGATTGGTGCTGTGGTTCCTGAGTTTACCCGCCTCAAAGGTTCACAGTTCTCTCTTTATAATAGTAGTATAGATTATGTGGCAATATCGAGCAATAGGTATAATACCACCTGGAAGAATTACTATTTTACGTTTGCAAGCTTAAAATGAGGCATAATCGGTGGCAAAGTGACTCCTACAGATACAGACTCTTTTGAGCATCTGGCAAGTTTGCTGGTAATCATCACAGAGTCTGATTTGATGCTTACAATAAATATATACTTTTTTATGTATCACATCCTACCAGATTAATGCTATTTCTAAGTGCTGTAAATGTCTTTAGTATTTAATTTACCATTTAGTGACCACGGAAGGATGACCTTGTTGGGATCTGCATTCCTGATCAAAGATCATGCTTATTTCTGCGGCAAGCATGGTTCTCACTGAACTATATTGTCTACAGGATAATGTACATCAGTGTTCAGTACAGAGCGGAAGCAAAATGTTGGTTACACAGATTATCAGATATTTGTACTCATCCACCGCCACATTAATCCCAACTCTTAAACGAGGGCTTGCTTTTGGTGTGTAGCGGCCGGTTATAAAAATAACGCCAAGCAACCATTCTAACAACAATATCTGTTATAATTTGATTCTATTCTAATATGTTTTATGAAATATTCCAATTTGCATTGTACAACAAGCTATGATTTTCTTGCATCCCTGCAGTTAAAGTTTTGAAAGAGTCCAGTTTTGATTACTTCTGGTAAATCGACGTTTCGTCATAGACTCTATGTGGAAATGAAACATTGCGTTTGGGCTGTTTTTGTAGATGTTCTGTGTATTGTTGGCACTTGCTGCGCTGCCATCTGCGCGCCACATGTTTCAAATAGAGCACGAGCTCTCCGCCTCGCAGTGTCAGGTCCGCCTCTGACAGGGTCTTTCTAATGATGTGATGTTGATTAAACACTACTAATGGGCCTTCCTCGACACTACAACAGTTGCTTTACAAGGCTGGAGGTTAGGGTACTTTTAGCGACAGAACAGACGGTTTACCCTGTGTTAGATCACGCCGCACACATTAAAGTGCCCACACATAATTATCCGTATTTTTATGACACCGGAAGTAGATGTTTTACAGCTGTAATAAATGATAGACTGATATTCAGTAACTTTTTTTTCTTTTTGTGAAAACCGTTTCATTTCACAAAAATCAAATGTATGATATAGATATAGGGACTGTCAACCAATCCTTTTTCTTCATTCATTGACCTGAGATTAGTCATTCGCATTTTTTCAAAGCCCATTTCAGCAGATAGGTCAAACCACTTCAGCCATTTTGAGGGCCGGCATTTCGCTCTTTCACAAGGAGCACATCCACGGATTAGTTTCCTTCGTTAGAGGGTACAGAGTCAGTGTATGCTTTATGAATTCGGTGAACTTCTTTTTTTAATGCAAAGTAATATCTTATGACCATACCTAACTATAATCTATCTCACGGGGTTTGGGGTCAACCCTCTTCCACCCATCTGCCATTGGCCTTTGAGTGACGTTTACATTCTGCTTCCATACATTACAGCACACTGCATGGGGAAATGGGCCAGGCCACTTAAGCAATTGTCGTCATTGTCCTGTAGAAGCAGCATAACCTGTCCTGGCAGTGGTAGAATCTTAAGAAATGAAATCTCTGACAACCGCTAAACTTGCCCTTGAAGCCTTTACAAAGGAGGAGAATTGACTTCTATGTCGTCCCTTAAATTTCGCACTGACAAAATTTTTCTACAATGTGTGTAAAGAATTTGGTCTGTAGTATATAAGTAATGCATTAAAAACGGCAACCTATTATTGGGGTTAACTATCCGAAAGATACAAAATCAGGTAGTCAATGTAGGAGAGTAGGGTCTGCTATCCTATGGTCACCCCAAATTTTTGCTTTTTGCTTCACTGGTTTTTGACTACTGAGGCTGTGGGCCTGCTAATCAGACCCCCAGCCTGCTGCTCTTTCTCTAAATTATTATACATGTGCTATAGGTACATACCACAATTGGAAATGGACTCCTTGTCAGCCCCTGTACCATTCACTATAGGTGCTCAGGGCATAGGTGCCACCAAGGCCTACCAGGGGCTGCAGCATATCTTTTGCCACCCCTGGCTGGTTCTTAAATTGACACAACTGGCTGATCACTCAGCTGGGGTAAGGTGGTGTAATCACCCCTTGCTTAGATATAGTATACCTATATCTAAACCTATATCTGGACACATATAAACCTGTGAGCCACTCCTATGGAAGGCCTCATCAATCCTGGAGGCAGAGTGCGTGGTTTAATGTGAGTTGGAGCTCTAGCATGAGCTGAGCCTGTCTGCAGCCGTCGGGAACAAATCCCTAAGCTGTTTCAGGATAATGCCATACCATATACTATTAAGTGCATTATAATCCTCGCGGTTATATAGCAACTTTGGTTTGGCTTTATCAAAACATGTCGTGTAAGGTGTCATACGATTTTGGAATACTATCCCCTCGCCAGTTCTGGCAACGGGGATAGCATTCCACCCCTCTAGAGGGGTAAGACATGTTACTTTACTTAAATGCGGTTAATTTCTAAAAGGGCCTCAGATCCACAAAATGGATGTTTCTGCCACAGACACAAGTCTGACCCCCTGAAGCTGACCGAAACTCAGCCAAAGGGGCCTGGAGAAAGGGTTTCCTGTCGCAGGGAGGTGTCACACCCCCCCAGACAGGAGATAGTGGATTGTAGCAGGGAGGTTTGAAAGAAACCAGACACTGCATGGGGAGCACAAGGCTGCCCCTTGCATAATCCGGTCAAACCGGTTCTGGGGCACACCAGCCCCAGTCCCAGCGTGGCCTGGATCAAAGGAAAGGGGTGTATCCACCCCCTTCCTGGGTCCCAGCCATAGGAGGGGACCTAGCAGGTAATCCAGCTCCCCAGATTCGAATAAGAGTGGGAGCAGTGCCAATGTACTTCAGATTATCCTGATGAAACATAAGAAACGAAACTCTGGACCCTTTAACATCCTACTCGACGTAGAAGACTGAAGAATCTCCCTTGTGGTCAAGGAGTGACCACCCTGTGCAAACAGGCACCATCCAGCACCTCGACGTCTGCTTTGTTGCAGTTCCCGCCGGAACTCGAGCGACAGAGATCGACGAGATCAAGCTTGCCTGCCTTCTAACAGCCCGATCCACAGTCCCTGCAGAGCTGAGACCCGTGGAGGCGACCGGAAGCGTGGGGCACGCCATCTTGGAAAGACCACGAGACGCTGACCGTGCAGCCCACGAGTGACCCTCGAAGCTGTACTCCGGGGTTTGAGAAGCCCCAACCCTGAGCCACTCTTGCACCGAAGTTCAGCCCTCCACACTCGACGAGTGTTGCGTGGGGCCCTTCTGCTTCTTTTGGCTCAACGCGTTGGCCCGGTCACTTGCCAGCCGGCTTGTGGCCCCTGTGCCGACGAAACTCGAAAAAGGACTTGTGATTCTGGTTGCTCCAGACTTGCACTAGCTCCCCTGAAAAGGAGCCCCCACTCTGACCCTCCTGGTCCGAGTGAGAAGCAATCTTCCGGTTCCGCGTGGATTGCTTTTGCCAAGGGTTGTTTGCTCCAATCTTGAAGCCGATAGTGCCGACGGCGAGAGCCTGCGTCGGACAGATCGTGACCTGCTCCTGGACTTCGTAGATGCCCCAGAGCCCACGTGACAGCGGAGAGAAGCTCCTCGACAACCACCTGATTGCGCCTGACATTGCCTGGTTCCGTCCTGGTTCCACCCTGGTCACTGCTGAGTGACCCAGACTCTGTCCCCTCTGCTTTCAGGTACTTTTCGACTTCGATCCACTCTTGGATCCCACCGGACACTTCTCCTTCACAGCGCCTGCAGCCTCTTCAGCTTCAAGCACCAAGAATCAGCGTGACGAAACCCGACACTACTTCGACCCTGTGCACCCGCTTCCTGTGGGTGAGGTAACATTGCAACGCCGGTGTTCCCACACTGGTACACACCTCTAGGGTCTGTGTCTTAAGTTTTGTCCCTCTAGGTTCAGCGGAAGTGTCCTTAAACTCTATTTGTGTAACTTTTACGCACCATTGACTAACATTGGTGCATGCGCGCGCTTTCAGCGCTGCACCCGAATCACGCGGGCTTTTCCCGACTTCAGCATTGCTTGTCCCGACTGCTCCCAGCGATTCCCTAGGTCCTAGGCCTAACCACTGTTCGATTGGTATCTCTTATACCACTTGTTTAGTATATGGTCTGAGTGGCCCCTCGCCCTCATCCATAATTGTGCAACTTTGTATGTTATACTGTGCTTTTGATTTAACGCTTGTGCCCCTCTATTCATAACGAGTACTGGGGATTATTGTGAGTAATAAATACATATATTTACTTGTGTGGTGTCCTTTCATTTGATATTACTGGATTGTGATTGGTAAAACAGCTTGCTTAACACGACCTCTTGAGTTAAGCCTTTAAGGCTGCTTAGTCTATGCTACCATTAAGATAGCTTGTCTATAAGGTTGACTTACAACCAGACACCATAAGGGGATATTTGGACTGATACAAGGTGGTTCCAGAATTGGAAACATCATATATCAGGCCAACTTCTCACAGTCAAGAAATATATTAATGGTTTCCTCTGAAACAGCACCTTTCTTTAGCCCATGTCTGATATACAGTACTCAAGATCTCAAAAGTGCAGCTTTCCATGATACCTGTACAATTCTCCCTGAAGTTCAGGAGACTGCCTCTTTCGGCGAGAAAAGAGGTACAACTGCGTAAAACTGCGTGGTCTCTCCCAATCTTAAAATTAGCAGTAGGCCCAAAAACTTGCCTGTCGATCGTTGAACGATCATATTTGAGGAAACGCTAACTTTTTATTGACTTTCATTTAAACATTAGCCCAGTGGGATGAAGGTTCCCTTAAGTGCGGAGCGAAACAGCTGCTGGGTGATATGGCGGTGATTGAAGCTCAGTTTATTGGGCTGTTTCTGTGGTATTATTTTTCTCCAATGCTTTTTATTCCCATGTACTGTATCGTATCAATCTGGAATGTTTATTATTGTCTTTTAATCTTAGTATTGCATTTTTATGGTTACCTTGGTAACCCGAAATAAAGCTCGACTTAACTGTTATCTGGAATTTGCCAGTGAATGAAAAATAACAGACAGGGTGAAATTATATTGTCTTGAAGATATTTATGCATTTAGGATTTTTTTTAATGTATACTGGCGAGCGACTGACAGTTCCTCCAACAAAGTTTTTCAAAGGCAATAACAAAACACAAAAAAACAAGCTTTGACAAAGTCAAAAGGCTGGTTGGTAGCCAGTGTCAGACCAATTGGCTTTGTCAATATGTGTTTGATGCGTGGTGTTTGCTGCTTCTGGTTTGTAGTTTTGGCAATTAACCCTCCCCTGCCTCCTCCCCAAACCAGACCTCCTGCCTGCCCCCTCCCCAAACCAGACCTCCTGCCTGCTCCCTGCCCCTTTGCTCGCAGGCCACTAGCAGCCAGTTGCAGGCGAGTGCTGATTCAGCATGGGCAAACATGACGAGAATGATCATGGACTTTGTGCTTGAGGTTTCCACCCCACCCTGCTCCATTGAAAACACTTGATGCACTGAACTATGTGGGTATTCTGAGTCACTCTGACAAAAAGCATTAGTAGAGCAGAAAAGAAGCCTGGCAGATGGAGATAGGCGGGGAAAAATATTTACAGGTGGAAAAGGGAACATAATGGATTAGTCAATTATTTATTCATCTGGAATCGTTGTCCTGCTGCCCATGGGCATCTCCAGAGCGCAGGGCAGCAACACCACGTCTGCATCTAGGTGGCTGCAAGTTTCATAACCGTAAATACTCTGAAAAGCATATTATTTGCACAATTTTCTACAACCTCTTGTGCGCTTGTGTTGTGAAAGTTGGGCAGTTGCTGTAACGTGCACTTTGTGGTCTTAAGTCATTACCCTACTGTCTCCTCTGCATTAACTAGATTAATTATGCCAATTGTGTAGGAGAACAAGAGGAATCATGGAAGGTTTGTCTTCTGCCCCACGTCTTACACTTGGTTCACACCTTAAAAGTGAGAACAGTGTCTCCCTGATAGAGCATGTGATAGGCAAGGTCTAGGACACCTGCATTAAGAGAGGCCTTGAGCATGCCGTGGAGCGTCTAGCCATTCAGTGACCACATGTAAAGTGTATATTTGGCTGTCCCAACTCCCACCTCTGCTGTACCATTTAATACATTCTAGAGCTCTGCGTGTTTGTACTTCAACCCTGTGCTGATCTTACCTTCCTGTAGTATCGCTTCATTGCTCTAATGTATGTTTAATGTTCAGATGTCACTACAATGACCTGTGGTGTCGCCAACCCAGAAACTCGAAAAACCTTTGGTACACTCACTTTCTAAAGGGCAAGTATTATGCTATGGTGACTAGTGCGTAGGACAACACATATGACTGGGATGGTGATATGAGCTGAAAGATTTCTGGGAATTATACGATGTATTGAGATTTGTATGTTCTGAAAAAAATCCATATTGGGAGCCTTCTGGTGAATTTTCAGGAGTTCTGCAGACATTTCTATAGCATGTGTACAATTTTTGTAAGGAAATGGCCTTGCATTTTATGGAAACTGCCACAGAATCCAGAAAACCCAGAAAGATTTTGTAGTACCGACATGAACCTCCGTGGTGTCTGCCACTGCAGTGTATACACCTTTTTTGAATAACGGTGACAAATGGGATTGTGTTTCATGAGAGAATATTACACATGCCACAGAAGTTTGCAGCAGTAAATATGTGTATTGCCCTAAAGTGGACAGTGTCAATTCTGCTTGTTCTTGGAGAGTTTGTGCTTTGTAATGGCCTCTCTCATTGGAATTGTCACCCTTATGTGTCCGCATCTTATGTATTTGATTAGATTCATATGTTTCTCTGTATTATATTGAATGTGTTGCCCAGCCGTATAGTAATCAGGATATGAGTGATCTTGCAGTCCCTTGGCTGCCAGTAGACTCTTGGCTTGGTATTGAAACAGCTCAGGGTGTCATCATGTCTTAATCAAGTATAATTGGAAGGTATTTGTCACATATTCATACAATGTTGAGTGCATTTCAGAGTTTTCTCTTTTGCTCAAAGAATCTTGTTGAGGCTCCGTTTGTTGTGAGAAAATGGCAGTTTTTGCATAGCCGGCACGTTGTTTGCCCAATGTTATTGTCAGTAAACATTGACTGACCCGTGATTGTCATATTTAACTTTGCTATAATGCCATTGTATATGTTGCTTAAACTACACCCATTGCATGGAAAATGAACGCCACCGTGCCATCCACTAATGTGGCATGGAAAAACATGGCTTCAGGGATGCCAGTGGAGCCTGACTGCTGCAGTTTAAATCATTATTCCGAAACGTTAAAATAACTCTTTTGATAGGGGAAAATCCTCCCTTTTACATGTTAATTACTCTCCCCTATGTAGGCCTTGTAGCCCGCAAGAGTGGGTGCTCTGTATTTAAAACAATACAATCTGTTAACATTTTACACCTATTTACAGTTTTTGGTGCTGTTTGCTTAATTTGACTTTGGTTCCAAACTCACACAATGACATTTCAGAATAGTTTTGAACACATGGAGTATAGAAAATGTTCAGAGCTTTGGGGCAGTCGGTGGGTTGCAGCAATGGGGGGGGGCCTAAGAGGTAAATATTTCGGATTTTAGATGATGCACAAGATGATTTGGGTTCTGGCTGACCGGTCATACACTCTTGGTGATTGTGTAGTAGCTTAGTAGGTAGCATGGTAGTCTGAGGATGAACCCTGAACCTTGGTTTAGCCGAGAGCCATCAGAGTTCATTGTTGAAGGGAGTGGTGCTTCTGTGTGTGCCCTGGCAGGGTAAATGCTCTTCTTCTGGCAAAGTTGAGAACCTTGTTCAGTGGTGAGTGTTAAGGAAGTCTGACGAGAAGGCAGTTGTAGTAATCTCACTTAGTAAGTACTAGTGAAATAGTGGCTTACACAAATTGGAGCCAGATGTTTGCAGTATTGGGGCACCGTGGGAACATTTCACAGTGACATTGTAACTAATTACTATTATGCTTCTATTTAACTGACAAATGGTTATTAGATGCTTTTGACCCTCCGCATTGGTTTGCGACCTTTTGGCTAGGTTTCCATGCACAAATACTACATACGAACCTACATTCTAGTAGGCTAGATAAGAGTTTATTTCTAAAAGAGCACATGCCCAGTTTTTAAACTTTTGAGAAAAAAGATAACCTTTCAGCCCATCCACGAGGTGGTAGGATCATCAAGAGCTAGCTACTCTGTATCAAGCTAAAATGTTCATGTTCCAGGTAAAGTAACTTGTTCCATTATTCTAAGGAGCAGGGCCAAGCTATAGTGTCCGCATGTACAGCGATGTTTCATTTATTCCTGAAGGTGTCAGTTTGAAATGTTAAACTGCATTGAAACCCACCCATGAGAGAGGGTTCACAGTTCACTGTTGACTTCCAGGTGCTTGTTTGCTGCAGCGTTTTAGCGGAGATTCAACAATTCTGGAATATCTTCTTGGGTCACTCCTCATGCTGCAGTTGATTGAGCTCTTATGCAATTAGGCAATACTAGATCTGTGTCTCGCAAATTATTACAAGATGTTTGTACATTGACCATGTTTGACACCTGTGGTGTAGTGACTTTCAAATGCTTCAAACAATTAAAATTATTAGTTTGAGTATAGCTCATTGCTGGACCACGGCTTCAGGTAACCCCCTTTTGGAAAGATCTCAAACTCTGAGCAGTCGCTAGGCGAAGGAATGAGTCAGTATGATGTCGAGCAGAGGGCAAACATAAAGGGAGCCTTTGTAGAGAGTTCAGATTATCATGCTCAATAAGCAAATAAAGAGGGGAAAATCCTACACGGCACTCAACCGGGATGTCTAAATTGTTGGGAGAAAATTGGTCAGCGTTTTTCAAGTTGAACCACAGGAGCAGGTGGACAAACAGGTTTATTTCGATTAATCCAAGAACCCGGGAAGGCAGCCAGGATAATAAAGACACAGCTGAGGATGAAAATTACCAAGTATAAAAAATTTAATTAAAAAAAACAAGCGCCAATCTCTTAGTGAAAGGAAAATATTCACTGGGAGAGGAAAGATAATGTCTGGGTTAGTTCTACGTTAAGGTTATAAAACGAGTGCGTTAATAACTACCGCAAACAGCTGTACGAAGGCAGGTACCTCAAAATTACCATGTTGTGGGGGAGTGGGGTGGAGGGGGGCGTTAAAGGGTCTGAACAGCAAAATGTAAGTTTGGCTGAGGCTCTGAAAATCCTAGCACCACTGCTGGATAAGGACAAACCTTAAACAGTTGGTAGAGAGAGCAGACTCTGTATATGGTATGCCACCGTGTGGTTATACTGTGCACAGAGTCCGGGGGTTCCCCATATGTGTATAGGGCTCAATGTAAAACCCAAAGTGCTCTATTAGTAGAAGTGTTGGATAGCAGCCTTAGGCCTAACTGAGGGTAGTAGAAGACAGTTATTGCACAGCATTGATCAATAATGAACAGACGACTCAAAACAAGATCTGCACCAATTTTAGAAAAACAAGCTTGGTATTTCATTTTAAGACCAAGATCTTTCCAATAGGGTAAGTACTTTTTTAACTAAAAATACTTTTCACTTTCAAAATTTAACACAGCGCAGTTTCTGAACAGGTCAATGTTATCCTGTTGTGGAAAACAATAATGCAGTTATATGGGTAAGTATTACACTTACAGTTCCAGTCTGTCTTCTGGACCAAAGGTCAGCAAGGGGCAAGGGTCAGGCAAGTACCAAAACTGCACCACCAGCGGCACAGGGGAGTCTTCGTGCAGAGGTAAAAAAAGTCAGAGTTCTGACCAGTGGAGACTGGGGGTGCTCGAAGCCATACGGTTTGCAGGTAAGTAACTTGGTTGCAGGGGCCAAGCTTTGGGGTTAGGTCAAGCACGGGGGTGAGTGCACAAAGCAGCACCAAACATGCACCATCCCAGTCTATCTTTATTTTGCATGCCATGCCACCTCAGTTTGGATCCAGCCATATGCAAATCAGTCTTGAATCTGCTCCAGTAGGAACAGTTCAGCTCTGCCAGGACCGATAACGATGAACTGAGATGCGGCCTTAGTAATTACCAGTGACTGGTAATTAATTCATGCATTTCATCCAACACTTTTTTGTATACTTCAGCGCGACACCCTAATTGCGACGGGTATACCCAAACGTGGGTCCTGGGCTCCCTATGCCAGTGAAACAATCTGCACCCGACTGACGAGCCCCAATCAGGCATATGGCTGGATCAAAGTTGATTTAGCATGGTGTTCAAAATAACAATGGCCGAGTAATTACCAGTGGCTGAGATTAATTCAAGCATTCCATCCATCACTTTTCTGTATACTTCAGGCCCTCGTCTTTTAGAAATAAAACCACATTTTGAAAGGCTTCAATTGCCCTTAAAATTAAATGTTTTGCAAATAACAAAGCAAAGAGAGGGAACCCCGAGTCATTGCTACTGGCTGAGATTAAGGCAAGCATCCCACCCATCTCTTTTTGCATACTTTTTCAGGTTTTGCTTGCTGACGGAGATCTCCCGACAGGCAGGGATATTGTTTACTATAAAGGGCTTGGAGCCCATCCACTGCTTACCATTCGTTGGCATCATTGTCACTCTTCTTAGTTCCTCTAAAATGGCCAGCGCGTGCCAGGCTCAACTTACTTTTCTTTGTCTGGATCATGGACCAAGTGCACATCGATTCATCTTAATTATTGTCAGTCCGCTGCTTGCGATGTGATTCAGGTACTCTTCTTTCACTGCTGCAATTTACATACATCTTTCTTTTATAGGTTTATATTGCTTATCATCACTATAAACGTATGTGTTCCAGGACACTTCCTGTGTTTCCAGTTCTTGTGATGCTTTCTCCATTCATTATGTTTTCACACTTATTTTTGAACATTGTTTATCTATGCCTGCATTTTTTTTGCGTACTTGGACAGCTAGAATAAAATGACATTTTACGTGGGTTGGCTTTAGCCATTTTAATGCATAAATGCCAAACTGACATATTAACACCTTCATAATACTTGCTGCTGAATGCCTATTTTCATAGCCTTTCAGCAATTCATCCCCTCAATATCTCTTATTTTATAGTTGATATTAAGTTTGGTTCCTTGTTTAAGCTATGTACACCCACAACTGTACCACTTTACGGCACTCTACTCCATGCTACTCTATTCCACTCTGCTCTGTGCCACTCCATTCCACTCTATGCCACGCTATTCTACTTTACACTCTACTCCATTCTATACCGCTCCACTCTATACCACTCCACTCTGCACAACTTTATGCTACTCCACTGCATACACTACTCTGACATTCTGCACCATGCCACTAACTTTTAGCCATGCTGAACAGCTACCACGTTGCTGTAAAACATGGGTAAATGACATTGGCAAAGCAAGTATCTCTCGCAGAGGTGAGACCTGTTGGCTTTGCTTGTTGTATACTTTAGGTTCTAGCACACCACTTTGTCTTGTTTGTTCCTAAAACAGGTTCTTTGTGTTGGGGCATAAAAGCAGTTGAATTGAGGCCACCTGGTGTCCATACTAACTTCGGTTTGCTGCTCTTGTGCTTCTCACATTTTATACTTTCTTTTTATTCAATTGCTATTGTTCTGTAAATTTCTGTGGACCTCTTGAGTAGGTGTCTCAGACCTCAGGTTAAGGACTGCTGCCCTAGAGAGTAGGATCTAATGCCATCCTGCAAACATTGTATTGTGTAAGAGGTTGGAAAGTACACACCCGTTAGTTTGATCGCATTCATGCCAATGCTGTTTGACCCACTGAAAAAAGAAAGAACTGAGTGACTTTAAACCACAGATAGGACATTTTCCTAATGGGAAGGCCTGGCATTTTTACCATATTTTTCAGCGATGGTAATGAGGTACATTTTGTAATGTAGGATGGTGGGCCTGATGTCTGTGGATTTCAATAAAGCCTCTGTAACTTTTTTATTTTAAATACACTTGGGCAGTATGTAAGTTGGGTGTCATTGGGGTTGGAGATGGTGCAAAAAGTGTGTGTCTCAGTGGCATTCATTATGAGGAAAAGTAGGTGTCACCAACTCATGCAGCGACCTAGTGGTCTTCATTGGAGATGGGCTTGTAGACTAGAGACACCTTTTGCAGAAAATGCTATGGTACGCTATATTACTGTGGCCCAGTGCAGGTGATATTGTTGAGGGAAGACTTCAAAATGCTGGTAGCGTAGTCTGGGAGATAGTTTTTGAGATCAGTGCAGCCATCACACATGGAGCATAAACACCAGGGAATGGTACATGCAAGGGATGAGATTCTAGAACCCAAAGAATATTGAGATTCAGAAGTCAAAGAATTATAAATGACTGAACAAGGGAGGTTGTGCTACCACTGTGTATATTATTAGTGGGCATCATCTGGAGCCTTGTATAATTATTATAGCACATTTTTTGAAGATCTTCTATAGCATAGGAATGACATGAGTCTATCACATCCGTAAACCTTGTTTAAATGAGTAGCAGATAAATATATAGGCATATATTGTATTGTAATTGCATTTATATATCGCTTACTACCCCTGACGAGGTAAGTAGCACGCTACTCCGGGACCCCTAGAGGATTAGTGTTGAATTAGTATAGTGAGACATGAAAGTAATTTTAAGTGGTGGTGGATAGGTTAGTCAGTTATTTGGATTCAGAAAGATAGCCGAAGGATAGAAGAGGAAAAAAGTTTGTATATCTATATATAGCGCTTGTTACCCCTGAGGGGGTGTTGAAGCGCTTTTTGGGGGGGGGGGCGAGTAGCATGCTACTCCGTAAACCCCTGAGGTATTAGTGGTGAAGTATGAAAGTAATTTGAGTGGTGGATATTAGTCCGTTATTTGGAGTGAGAAGGATAGCGGAGGAATAGGAGGGGAAGAAAGGTTTGCATTCATATAGCACCTGTTACCCCTGATGGGTGCTGAAGCGCTTTTTTGGCGAGTAGCACACTACTCTGGAACCCATAAGGATTAGTGTTGAATTAGTATGGTGAAACATGAAAGTAATTTGAGTGGTGGATATGTTAGTCAGTTATTTGGATTGAGAAGGAATGGAGAGGGGTAGAAAAAGGTTTGCATTTAAATAGTGCTTGTAACCTTGATGGGGTGTTGAAACGCTTTATTGGCAAGTAGCACGCTACTCTGGAACCCATAAATGATTAGTGGTGAATTAGTATAGTGAACAGATGCGTTGCGTCCATTGGGGTGTTGGGGCGTAGCCCCCACGCCCGCAGCTCCCTTGGCGTCTCTGAACTTAAGTAAACTGAATCAGTTTACTTAAGTTCAGAGACGCAGAGGAGAGAGAACTGACAATCATGTCAGTCAGCATGACGTCGAACCGCCCACCCCCTTAGAGTCTGAAGGGGGTGGGCGGTCCGGCGTCATGTTGACTGACATGATTGTCAGACCAGGGACAACAGGCAGCAGCACAACACAAGTGTGCATGAGTGGGGACGGAGGGCGAATTTTTGCACCGTGCCCAGTCATGCGCACTAGTGTCTGCTCTGGCTGGCGCATGCCCATTAGGAGAGTGAGTGTTGAGCAAAGGCTCAAACCTCGGTCTCCTAATGGGCAGGCGGGCGAGTAGTAAACGTGCCCTAAGCCAATCCTGGCGCTGCTGGCAGTGCCAGGATTGGCTGAGAGGAGTTGCCGGTCCACTCCAGTGCCGACGTGAAGGCACCAAGTGGAGCAGAGGTGGCGCGGACCGGCTCGGCTGTGAGGTAAGTTTTCTATAATTAGCAAACTCCAGTCAACGAGTACCCAAAGGTCACGTGTAAAAGGCACCCAGATTCCACAGGCGCTTCAGCACTATACAAATGTCGGAAATGCGCTATACAAATGCACATAACGCAACATAATGTGATGTCTGGCTGCAAGTGCGCGCCCAGCCACGTGACGGAAATAGACAATAACTTTACTCCTGCTGGCACAAAGCACTTTATAGCGTGACATGTTCAGTGCGCGAGTGGAATGATTATATGGAGCACTTTATTGCAAGCAGCAGGAGACTCTGCTACGGCGGGTCATGCTGAGACTATGGAGAGATGCTATTATGGAAAACATTTTTAGTACAGGAATCGTTTGTCTAGGAATGCAGATGCTGGTGTTGAGAAGACATATATTCTTTTTGGAAGTCCTCGCCTAAAGGGTAACTTCTTTAGAAAGGCACAGGCTGTAGCTGTAGGGAGAGGTTGTTACCAGGGGGTGCCAGTGGCAGACATGCCAGGGGTTCCTAAAGTGAAAAAACTGTTCCACCGCTGTTACGATGTTAACTTTCCTTCATTTCCCTCGCCCCCCTCCCCTACCGTCCCCTTGCTATTATGTCCCTCTTCTGCTCCCGTCCCCATCCTGTCCATCATTTGCATAAATTACGTCAAAGGCTGGTTCTGGCTTCTGACAGTGGGAAGAACGGTTGACAGTTGCATCTGTCATTGATTGAGCTGGTGTTCGGGCCCTCCACCCGGTGTGTCGTGTAACTAACAATAAAGAGACATCTTTAAGAAGTACCTGGTGTCATCTTTACAAATTGGCGACGAGGACGGCACGCCGGCGAACCCACCACATGAGAATTGATAAGAATTAATCTTTAAGGTGCTGAGGTCTCGCACATGAAGAATACGAGTGAGGAAAAGGAGGAGCCTTCGTAATTCCAGCAATACTGATATTGAGTGAGTTGATTGTGAAATCCCTTGAACATTGAGCTATTTGAATTAAACCAGGAAAGTACAGTATCGACTTTGGGCGTTCTCGCTATTTGAAATTTGAAGAAAAGTAAGACCCAAGTGAACTGGACTGGAACCTAATTGAGCTCAATAGGTGAATTTGAGGATATGAAATTGAGTGAGTAAATTGCGAAATCCCTTGAACACTAAGCTATTTGAGTAAACCAGAGAAGTACAGTATCAACCTTGGGCGTTCTCGTTATTTGCAATTTGAAGAAAAGTAAGACCCAGGTGGACTGGACTGGAACCTAATAGAGTTCAAGAGGTGAATTTGAGAATATTTGAGCGGAACAGAGGACGAGGGTATATGGGTCTGCATTTATAAGTTGATATGAATCGGCGATCTGTAAAAGTTTCGGATAGTGTAATTCTCTTCAGATCCCTTTGAGCTTAAAGTAAGCGTTATAACGCACTGCCATCTAGTGGCCTTGGTTAATGATTACACCTATCGTAAGTCATCTGTCATTGAGGGAAGACTTTCGACAATCGAATGAAATAAATTGGTAACGGAGGTGCGAGTGTAACACGGTGTTAAGAAGAATAAGCAATACAGGAAAAGAAAAGTTCAAGATAATTAAGTGACTTTATATTCTGAGTTGCTAGCTGTGGGCATGAACCGGAGTGCTGTCGTTTAGGTTGAAGTCCTTGGCGCATTTAACTGAAAAAAAAAGATAATTTAAGAACTAAGCAGGAAGCAAGTGGCTTAACATTGATAACAAATGACATATAAATAAAACATCGTGTTTGTAAACAAAGGAAAAAAAAAGTAAAGAAAAAAGAAGATAAGGCTTTAAACTCACTTCGATTTTTAATCGTGTGAGGAAATCTTGAAGGGAGCCTTGTGAGGAGGAGGAGAACTGCGCATCGGCGCGAGTGACGTCATCGCGCTGGGTGCCATCTTAAGTGAATTCTCGGAAAATTTAAAGAAACACGCACTTAATCCATTGCGTGCAACGCTAGTTGTGGAGAACATCGGGAAAGTGTCAAGGAAAATAAGAGAAGACACGGAAATCGATGTATAGTGAATGAACTTTATCGATTGGAAGGAAAAGGAACACGCACAGAATCTAAAGCGGTCAACGTGTTGACAGTGGAATTTACTGTGAAGAGAAATCTGTATCCTTTAATAAGTTAACGCCAAGAACTGCTTGTTGTGTGTGAATTCAAAGAGATAAGGGATAAGGGAAGCGACATTATCCTTTAATAAGTTAGCGCCTAGAACTGCTTGTGTGTGTGAATTCAAATTTGGATAAAAGAAGCGACATCATTTGTTTTGTTGCGCATCCAAAAACAAACAGAGCAGTAATATATACGTGCGTCCTAGTTTTATCCTGCACAGGATATCGTAGTTGCTCTGACTTCATTGGAAATCCTTGTTTAGGAACATTGGAAATTCTAACTGTGAGAAACGGAGATACTGGGGCAAATAAAGGCGAAATTACTGGAATAAATATAAATGGATGTAAAAGATATGTACAATTTACCACCACCAGAGATGTTCATGGAGGAGGAAGGTGCAAGTAAAGTAGGGTGGAGTGAATGGAAAGAGTATTTTGAAAATTATATATCCCTTGTTGAAGAAGTGAGAAGACCATTGAGTCCTGAGGAAAAAGCGGAAATATTACTGTTCAGTTTAGGTGCAGGTGGACGTGAAATGTATCATAAAATCGGAAAGGGAATCTACAAAGGAACTGACCGAAACATATTGGAAAACATCATGCATGTACTTGATGAACGTTTTAAGCAGGTGGCATCGGGGGAAGTACAAAGGTATGAGAAGTACATAGGTGTAAAGGTTCGCAAAGAAAAAAACTTTAAGTGTGAAATGAACCCAAAGTGTGCCATCATAGTAGGAGGAATTAAAATTAAAGTCATCGCAGATTCAGGGTCACACTACACGGTTATCAGCGCGAGCATGTGGAGTAAGAAATTTGCAAAAATACATGGGTTCGATTTGAAGGTGGCCAATGTATCCCTGAAATCGTTCACGGGGGAAGACATTATATTGATAGGGTACAAAGTGATGGATTTATGTTACAAAGAGAGGAGCACTAGGAGTGCTATATACATTTCAGATAACCAACTCTCCATGCTCGGGTGGAATGATCAGAGGAAATTGAGAATATCTTTTGATCAAAAATGGAATGAACACCAAAATGATCCGGTGCTTTGCAAAAGCATACAATTGACAAAGTGCGAAATGGCGAATGAAAGAACGCCACCATCTATGAGCCTAGTCGACAAGGAGGAAACTGCTAGGAGGAAGATAAGGAAAAAAGAAGCAGCTGAGGACAAGGTCAATAAGAAACAAGGGGCTTACTGTGTATTTAAGGATAAGTTGAGTTCAAGCAAGTGGTATGAAAGAATAGACAGTGAAGGGAATTTTGGGAAAAATGGTAATTGCGAGAAATTAGGAAAACAAAATGTTACACAATCCAAAAATGGACAATCAGAAAGAAAATATGAGAGTAACCCTTTCAATTTCCGGGCAGTGCGGCAAAGTGCTGCATTCGCAGGACTCAAGTCAAACACAGGAGATGTGTATGGGGGTTGTATGACTAAGGAAAGGGAAGATGGTTTGAGTTTCGAATACTTGAAGACTAGACACAAAGCAAATTATTCTAAATGGGTAAATTGTGGTATGCTGATGGATAAGAGCAGGGAAGCACAAGATCTCTTCCAATGTCCTCCAAATAAAGTTGCATCAGGGAGGAGGGATGTGCTCGATGAGTACCTAAAGAAACATGAGTCATCCAGTCCAGTAGACCCAACGGAGTTTTTCCACGGAAGTCATTTGAGGGAACTGGAGGAAGGACTGTTCACAGTTGAGGCTAGTACTAATGTAGCAGAACGGCATGAAGTGAAAAGTGATAGTGGCTTTGATAACGTCCAAAACCAAGGAAATGAGGCTAGTAGTTGGTCAAATCCAAATACAGAAGATGACATTGAAAAGGTGACTGGTCGCATTAAAGGACATAGACGCAATGTAGTGGATACTGAACTAGCCCACATTTCAATGCTATTCTTACCACGTGACGACCCCCAAGGTGCTCAAGGGGTGCTTGATGTCGTTACAGGAGAAGATGTGTCCCGGAAATCTAAGGTCTCAGCAACACTCACTAATGAATGTCGTTCATCCAAGTGGGAGGTTGGACCGGTCACTGCTTTGACCCTTGCAGAACGTATGAACCTCTTATTCTACAATGTCACCAGAGATTCCAGTGCTGATAATAACTAGGAGTTATTTAGGCTCTCCTGAATGTGACTCTTGAATAAGAATACACTCTTATATGCACAGGGGCCTTACCATGGTTGGATTGAGTTGTCATTATGGGTCTATAAGATTATACTGTTGTTGTTCCTTCTTTGTTTTCTTCTTCCCATAGGAAGGAGATGTGTTACGATGTTAACTTTCCTTCATTTCCCTCGCCCCCCTCCCCTACCGTCCCCTTGCTATTATGTCCCTCTTCTGCTCCCGTCCCCATCCTGTCCATCATTTGCATAAATTACGTCAAAGGCTGGTTCTGGCTTCTGACAGTGGGAAGAACGGTTGACAGTTGCATCTGTCATTGATTGAGCTGGTGTTCGGGCCCTCCACCCGGTGTGTCGTGTAACTAACAATAAAGAGACATCTTTAAGAAGTACCTGGTGTCATCTTTACAACCGCCCAGGCTTTAATGAAGTCATCTTCACTCTTATTAAAGTCAGTTCCAGATAATTTACGAAAAATGCTTGTGCTGGCTGAGAGCGTCAGCGTTCTGCCGAGCTCCGTTGGCAACCGGGGAGGGCTCGGGCGGTTCTCTTGTTACTATGGGAACTTTCGCGAGTCCCGATGCTGCGGGGATTTGTAAGCGAAACACCTTTGTCGTCACTCTTTATTTACTAATCTCTATTTATTCCAGCGTGCAGGGAGTGTGTGGCAGGCTGGTTTCAATTAGGAAGTTTGTTTAGAAGGGAGAACGGAAACTGTGCATTCTGGATGTAGGGGAATACGAAATGTGTGTAATTTATTTTTGTGCAATTACGATTTTTTGGGGGGGGAAATTGCTTGAAATTCTGCAGCAAAATGTGTTTTTCACTGCGGTAATATAACTCTCCAGGGGGAGTCAATGTTGAGTTCATCAAACATGATACTGTAATTCTATGAGAGCTGTACAGAGGTTAGAGATGGTGGTAAAATGAGCGCCAATGATAGCCCCGGTTTTAACACTGGCGCGATTTTGGACTCGGGCGCTAAATACAAGCACCTTGTTGGATTTAGCATTCCAGACTACTTCCATCCAAAGGCTGATGACAAAACAAAGCGCTGTAATTGCTAATCCCTGCAAAAACTGGTAGACCATGCACGCTGAAGTAATGTGTGCCCACTGTGCTACCACAGAAGGCCGAAGGTGAGACAGCAGCTCTGTGATCATCTAGCAAAGGAGTCTCATGCGTGTTAATGTATTTTAAAACGTCATTCTTTCTTTGCAACTTTGATTGCTTGCTCGACACTGATGGGGCACTCCTCCAGCACTTTTACGCCCCGCCATTTTCAAATGTCACCAGCGCCCCTGATAGTGAAATATGGAATTTGAGAAGCGAACATGTTAGTCTGTTGTTTTGATTGAAAAGGATAGTGGAGGGATAGAAGAGTGAAGGATTTGGAATTTTTTTAGGTCTGTGCAGTAGGAGGAGGCTTTTGGATGAGTAAAAAGGTGTTTTGGAGGGGGAAGAGTCAGAGGGAAGAGTTTAGAAAGGTTTGTTTTGGGGGATCGGTGTAGTAAAAGAGGTGTCAGATGATGCAAGGAGGGGTATAGTAGGAGAGCCTAGAAAGGGTTATTTCTGGGGATCATAGTAGTGCTATGGGGTTTGGGATAAATGAGAGAGTGGATGTAGAGGATATATTGATAGATGTATAGGGTGAGAGATAGGGTAGTGCATGGGAAAGAGTAGTAGAAAGAAGTTTGAGATGAGTCAGAAAGTTGGACTAGAAGATATATTGACAGAAGTATAGGCTGAGAAATAGGGTAGTGCATTGGAAATGCTAAATTAGAAGAAAGTGATAAATATATAGATCCATAAGTATATTGAAAGTATATAGATGCATAAAGGAGGTAAGTATATGTAGATTAAAAATATTGATGGAGGTACAGGATGAGAAATAGGGTAGTGCATTGGATATGCTTTTTCAGGAGAAAAGTAACAAACACACAGATCCAAGTACATGGAAGGTACATAGATGCACAATCAAAGTAAGTACATGTAGACCAAGGATATTTTTTTTATATATATATATATATATATATATATATATATATATATATATATATATATATATATATATATATATATTTATATTTATATTTATATTTTGAAGGAAAGGATACTGAGGGAAACCATAAGATAGTTATGACCATTAATGGCCTGCCTACCATGCAGAATAACGTTTTTTGACCTTTTTTTCAAATTGTTTTGAATAAAAGAACCTTTCAAAGGCTTGTTTAAGATACAATTAGAATCTACATTATAGAATTCAAAGGGCGTTGTGTGCAAGGAAGGTAAAGTGGCAAAACTTTCATACTAAAGTAAGGACTCCCTTTATCAGACAGGTGCCAGCTGCAGAGGAAAGGTGTGGCCGTAGATCTGGATAGACTAAAGTGAACAATGTGAAAATGGTGAGTTGTCGAAGGAGAGCGCCATTGCGCTACCCCTCGTGCATATATTTATCAGACTGCTCCCAGCAGCAGGGAGCAGGAGTACTGGTGAACGTTGAGCCGTGGTCTTCAAACTTTATTATGCGGAGTGCCCCTTAAGAAAAATGTTCTGGAGTCCGGCCCCCTTTCAAATCCTTGAAGGGGGCATATGGAGTAGACGGTAAGGAGGCCTACTAAATTATTTGGCACATTGGGAATTGCATTGGTGTGAAAGCCCCAATCCAAGACCCCTTAGTCCTGTGCTGAAAGCCCCAAGTATCTCCTAGTGTTTAAAGATAAATTCATTATTTAGTTTTAAAGGCTTGTACCACTTAAAAAAAATCCCCATTCAATCCTGAAATTCCAATCCATAAACTACTTGAAATTTCCATCAATCTCAATAAAAAAAAAAAAGAAAAAATCAGTACCGTTCTTGAAAAGTTATAGCCAGTGGCCCTCTTTAATGTCCCTCCAAACCTACAGTATAATAGACATACACCTCATTTGACAGACCAGCCCCCCTCAAGATGCATCCAGAGTCCCACCCCCTTATCCACCCATTCATAGGTTTGTCCCTAGACAGTATTGTATCAGCCCTGGACAGTATTTTTAGATCAAACATAATTAAGTGAAAAATAAGTGAAATCGGTATATTTCCACTTTTGAATATAAACCTGAAACCATTTATTAATGATTATTAAAACAACCAGAAAGGTCACTGCCTTGTTAAAAACTTTATATGATCATAAAAGTCATATTCGCCAAGCAACTGTTGCTCCTTACATAGTAGCTAAACATAAACAAATAGCTTCTATTGACTGAGAAAGGTGGGCAGGAGTTACTCTGAAAATGTACATCAACCTTGGATAACCCTACAGTGCTACATGTTTAGTACTTGATTGACAGTTACATTATAAACACTACAGACACCCGGAAAATGTTTTGCAGAGTGCTTTCTCTGCGCAATGCCTTTCTCTGCGCAATGCCACTGACTCCCTGCCCTCTCTTGCGGAGTTTGAGAATGAGCCATTTGTAGCATAAGCCCAACTAACATTAAAAATACCCTAAACACAACGACACAAATGGATTTCTTATTATACCATAATTATGACATATAAAGGGTTTCTAGCTCAAAAGGATCAAAGGTTACTAAAAAATACAGCAACACTTGTGTCGCGCAATGGTAGTCATCTTCACAAAATTTGACTGATAGCAGATATTAACAAGCGTTAACATAAATAGAAATAAAATAGTGAAGTAATATCTAAATATTGAAGTAATACTATCTTAAAATGTGCTGCATAATTTGCCTTTTCTTGCTGAATAATAGTCCGCACGGACACATAATTTGCTCCACCCCTGTGCCACATAATTGCAGTAGCCGCGATCGAAATTGAACTGTAACGCAGTAAAAGAGGTGCGTTGTTACAGGAGAGCCCCTTAATGGTAATGGTGTCTGAAAAGGAGAGCTATTAGGAGGGACATGCCCGTCCCATCCACTTAACCAGCACCATCCTCTTACCTCGAAGCTGACGTTTGCTGACGTTTTTTTGCAGTCACCTTATGCTGATGGGCGAGCTGCCCTCCCATCATGGCGTCCTGATTGTCTCAATGGGCACTTTGGCATTACAACAAGGCATCCAATTTATGTTAGTTACTTGCTTTTGAGTTAGAGTGGTGAGCTTCTGTTACTGTGGTACTTTCAGTATTTTTTTAATTAATATTTTGACACGTTGAATCGAAGGTTATAGTGCATAGACTGATTTTCTTTGAAGGTTATAGTGCATAGACTGATTTTTATCTGCATTAATCCATGTTTCTGAGCGCAGCAAAAATTGTGCCTGGCAACAACACTGCCTGACAACAACACTTAAGTTTAAGACATTCGGTTAATTAATGCAGAATTATATAATGCGAGTTCTTTCATTATCTAATGAGTATTTAGTGCTGAGACTTTTTTGAAGAACTCATCCATTGGCCCATATGCCCACTCTATAAGTCATACGTTTGGAAAATATTACTCTCGTAATGAGGTACATATTGTGTCAAAAGCTCTTTGAGAATCTCTCAAATAGAGAGGATTTGAGATGATTCCACCCAAGTCGGATATCTGTTGTTGATGGCAGTCCTTGGTGACCGCACACTTTTGCTGCTGCCAACAATATTCTAGGATATTGCTTGTTTTTGTTCCACTTTAAGCCGTTTAACACCCATCCTGAAGCCAAACCTCTTGAAGGGCAGGTTGGGAGATTGAAAGCCATAGCAGGATTATGATTTTGTGTTGACATAGTTTGCTTGGCAGCACATTATTATCTGAAAAAAGTAATCCATACACCCTGCAGTCAAATGCTATCATAAAGTGAGGACAGCTGTAAAAAAAAAGCACTGAATAGTTCCTAAATGCACGAAGTGTGAGGGGTAGATTTCCGAAGCATGGTGAAAATGAGCAAAGTGTCCCGACACGTTTGTGAAGGAATATCGAATCTGATCCTCCTTTGTGTAGATCTGAAAATGCTGATGTAAAATAGGCGTTTCTGTTTCTATAATGGCCTCTTATGACCAGTTTGGCTCCCTTTATTAAAAGGAGAGTTTAGATCTGTTTGTGTGTTGAGATAGCATTACATTGTGTCTCGACTGTGGTGACTAGTCCATGTCATATGATTGTATGCTGATTTCAAGGATGAGGGTGAACCTGTGGGGAGCAGGACGTTCGCTATCTAACCCACCCCCCTGACGCCCCCATTTATTGATGGTTACTTGTTTCCCCACTCCATGGTGCTCACACCCTTATGTATTTACATCCTGGAGTAGTTGAGTTCTTGAATTGTATGGATTTACCAGGGGTAGTTTGTTGTATTTCTCCTGAATTTTTAAGTTCATTCTCACTGTCCAGTAACCACATGGGTCTGGGGTATAGTTTTGGTGTTACGACCATCCCATAACCAGTGCATAGTAGTGAGTTGTGTGTACAAGTGTGCCCATATGCTACTTTCTTCGTCCCATGGAAAGGACTTTAACACTTGGCTTATTTGACCCTTTGGTTGGACACCTGAGTGAGGATGACTTTGGGTTCCTGACCATGAGAATGAGGATTCACCTGACTTCTGTGACCAGCCTGAGGCCTCAGTGGTGGTTTGGAGGATGAAAAGGAGGAGATTTAGAGTAGGAGGAAGATAAGAAGAGGTGCAGTACAACAAAATGTTGTCAACTTTCAGACTGAAAAAAAAATCTAATGCCTTTAAATGCATTTAAAAATGTAATCTCGGTTGCAACTCCTTTAAAAAAACCACACTTCATTAAAAGTTCCTTTTTAACTAGTTAAACTATTTACACATTTGAAACACACGTCTGCAGGGCCGGCACATTTTACATTTTCCAAACGGAGCAGCAGTGGAAGCCGCTTTCTCAGCACTCTGTGTACATCGGAGTCACAGGGCGCCGTTGGCATTCTGTGTGCCACCTAGGACTTGGGCCCCCACATTTGATGCCGCCCTTGGGGCCTCTGAGAGCGCCATGGGTGAACAGCTATCTCCCCGTTTAACGCGCCTCTTTTCCCTGAGCGTTAAAGTGATTTATTTCTAATGCCTCGCTTTCGTCACATGGACCCCTGCATGTTTATGTACATGACAACATTTTATCTGCCCTTAAGTGATGAAAGAACTTGTTTGTGGGAAATGTTGCAGTATTTTTAACCAGGCTACAACATTTTCGTGCGCATTAAACAAGTGAATAAGAAATCAAGTTATAATGAGACAACTAAAGAAGAAACTGCCTCGGGCTCTACTAGTGGGCTGTGTGTATTAATGGTAATATGACTCTTCAGTGTGTACAGCACTGATAGTGGAGGAATGCGATTGTATCTGCTGCCATCCACGCACCAGAGCAAATGAGCTGAAAAACTGGCAGCATAATTGTTCCATCCATCATCAAGACACATCAAAGTAAATTGGAAAGTCCTGCCAGATAGTAGTGTTTTCAAGACCGCATTCTCTCCACCCTCAAGGTCGGTGTTACACGCAGCTCATTGTAAATAACCATTCGAAAAGCCAGTAATGGCCTGCAATTTGGGCTTTGGCTAAAACTTATTAAAAACATTCAGCAGTGGAAAAAATAAACAAAACATAATTTTCTGTGCAGATAATTACAGTGCAAATAATTTAATGCTAGAGTTCAGTGTAATTTTAAGATATAGAATAGTACTGCACGCATGGCAATGTAAGCACTCCATTGAAGGCGTAATGATGCACACAACGGACAAAAACGTGGAGAGAGAGCGGTACTCCTCTGAGTGAAGCCAAAGCCAACTCTGTACATTTTTTTATTTCTTTGTCAGAACACTTTATTAGATTTCCGATAATAATACTAAGAGTACACACGTTACAGGCCCTCGGGGAGGAGGGGAGATGGGGAGATGGGGAGGTGGGGGGAGGTTGTTATGGTCTTGAGGATTTCATTTGTCCAAAGAATGTCCGACACCCTCATTTCCTTCTGCTCTACCTTAAACTTTCTCCCCCCTACAACCCATAATATGGCCACGATTTTCCCCATATCCTGGTATGATTTTTGAGCATCCACGTGCTACTCTCTGCACATTTTAAAGTATTGTTAACAATAAGTCCGCAGACCGCTCGCCACAAAGGCATACCTAAAATGCTCAGACTCTATGAAAACTATATTTAAGAAAATTTCACAATACGGAAGTCCGATATTAATCCTCAAACCTTTTTGTCCCAATCCAGGCACCAAACTTTGTAAAGACAAAAAGAAAGCCTTTTTTGGTTAAATTTATGATTCAATAAATATTTAGTAAAAAAGACTTATTAGCTGTAACATTGTATATGTTGTGACTTTAGTGCATATCTGACCGCTTTAGTTCATTTTCAAATCCTTATTTGTCTAATGAATTTATTAAAAAAAATAAGGACAGAAGTCCCAAACCGTTAGTGATATGTTTCATGTGTTTATATGGTGCACATTAGTGTGGCCTAAAAGTGGCAGTAGTGCGCATTAACTTCTAGCCCTTGTTTCACAGATTTCCATCGTAGAATTAAATCTGGTTGTCAGTGGGTTGTAATTTCCTGATATCGCTGTGAATATATTTGATATATATATTTTTTTGTAGTTAATATGGTGATGTGTTGAAACTTTAGTGGTGTTGTAGATCTTTTCAAGATGCTTATGTGATATATATAGGTTGTGCATTCAGGGCAAGTCAGTATGTGTTTGCATTAAATTCAGAAAGTGGGTGGCGCTGATGAGCCCCGATATCAATCTCCTGGTTCATCTGGACTGTGTTGGGTGATAGTTAAACCGGTGTATTAGATTGGTACTCGCAAATATGCGATAATTTCATTATAATCTGTTCCTGAGATGAGACACATTATAGTGTATTAGAGGTCGAAGGAAGCAAGGGAAACCTCAAAGATTGCAAACTCATGAAAGTTGTACCTGTATCAAATCCGATGCGAAGGGGCGAAGTGTGAATGAGGCGGAGACAACTTGAGCATCCTACTTAATTCTGCTATGAGTTATCATCCCATCTAATGAGTATGGAGGCCACATACCTATAGACCAGGCACAACATGTGGAATCCCTGACCTGACCATAACATCTTGAAGTAAACCTACACATTAGAGTGATTAGGAAATGGGTGCTGTTACTTTGTTCCATAGCAAACGTATTCCAGCAATTTGGCAACTAGAAATTGCAGTAAGAGCTCTTGTACTGGATTTCGGAAACAAGACCTGGTTTTCATGCACATCACCTGGCATACTAATCACAGTCCTGCTGACAGTTCAGGCATGTTATTTCATGAACGAAATATAGAACATCCTTCTAGAACATCTGGACATTAGCACAACCTCTTCAAATTGGGGACATGCAGGTGGTAAGTTCACATTTCTTCCTACACTGTGTTGGGACAACGTACATGCAACTGTGGCTGGTGTAACATGTTCTCTTTGATTTGAGTGCATCACAACGATTAAAGTTAATTTTCTAATTATGGAGTCAGCATTGGCAATGCCAATAGGTCTGGCTTTAAAAGTATGTTGTATGTTAATGTGACGTATTACTAGTAGATAGCATAGGAATGGATATTGTATTTGTGTAGAAGCAAAGAACTGTAGAATAATATTGGTGCACATTGAAAGGATTGGCTGAAACACCTCACTGCATTCAACGTCCAACCTATCATTGTAGACTCAGCAAAATCCTTAGGTATCAGCCTTGACTCCAATCTCCAATCCGAAGGCGCGCCAAAGGTAAGCCCGTCTGCGCCCGTCCGCGCCTGGACCGCGTCCAGCGCCAGAACCCCTGGCCCCCGCAAACACCAGCCCTCCCGCCGGACGTACGACGCCACAGAACTCAACGCCGACCGGATCCCGGGATGCTACCGAGCCACCCCGAGACGCACCCACGGACCCTTCAGCTGCCACTCCTGCAAGTTCACCTGCATCCGGACCTGCACTGCACCCGCACCCACCAGGCCGAGCACCAGCAGCAACCACCTGAAGTGCATCCTACTCAACACCCGCTCCGTCCACAAACACGCCGTTGAGCTCTGGAACCTGCTCGATACAACATCACCAGACGTCGCCTTCCTCACGGAAACCTGGATGAATGCCTCCTCAGTGCCAGACATCGCCATCGCCATCCCGGACGGATACAAGATCACCCGGAGGGACCGCGGCAACCAGACCGGAGGAGGCATGGCCATCATCCACAGGAACACCATCCGCATCACAACCAACACCGACGACACCCTCACAACCGCCGAACACCTGCACTTCCAGATACACACCGACCCCAGGACCACCCTCAGAGGCACCCTCATCTACAGACCCCCGGGACCACGCACACAATTCAGCGAAGACATCGCCGACTTCATCAGCCCGCTCGCCCTCCCCTCCGCTGACTACATCCTCCTTGGGGACTTCAACTTCCACCTGGAGAACAACAACGACCGCAACACCACCACCCTGCTGGACAACCTCGCCAACCTCGGTCACCCCCACCCACTACGCCGGACACACGCTCGAACCCGTCTTCTCATCCAGCAAGGACATCGCCTTTAGCCACGCCACCGGACTCCACTGGACGGACCACAGCTGCATCCACTTCAGCTTCAGAAAGAACACGACCCACCACCACCAGCAACAGGTTGCACGCAGAAGCTGGAACAAGATCACAGCCGACCAGCTCGCCACATCCCTGAGCCAGGACCCCCCGCCAGCTCAGCGAACCCCAGCCAGGCCGCAAACAACCTCACAAAGTGGATCAGCAACTGCACAGACAACCTCGTCCCTCTGAGGACCCCGCCCAGCAGACCCGGCAGCAAGAAAGCCCCATGGTTCACCGCCGAACTCAAGACCTCCAAGAAGAACTGCCGAGCCCTCGTGAAAGCCTGGCGCAGAAACCCAACACCAGACAACATGACCACCCTCAAGCTCGCCACCCGAAAACACCACCAACTGATCCACACCACCAAGAAAACAGCATTCAAGGAACGACTGGACAACAACGCACACAACAGCAAGGAACTCTTCAACATCGTCAAAGAGCTCTCCAACCCCAACGCCGGAATCAACGACATCACCCCATCACAAGACCTCTGCAACTCCCTCGCCGCCTACTTCCACAACAAGATTGCAGACATACACAACCGCTTCAAGACACAACCGACGCACCCCACGGACGCACCAACGCCCCCCACCACCACCCTCCGCGCCTGGACCCCGATCAACACCGAGGAGACCATACGCACGATGAACTCCATCCATTCCGGATCTCCAACCGACCCCTGCCCCCACCACGTCTTCAACAAGGCCGACGCTGTCATCGCACCCCATCTACGGGACATCATCAACACCTCCTTCGACACCGCTACCTTCCCGGAGACCTGGAAGCACGCCGAACTCAGCGCTCTGCTGAAGAAACCATCAGCGGACCCCACCGAACTCAAAAACTACCGCCCCATCTCGCTCCTCCCGTTTCCGGCCAAAGTCATCGAGAAGACCGTCAACAAGCAGCTGGCCGCCTTCCTCGAGACGAACGGATCCCTCGACCTCTCGCAGTCTGGCTTCCGGGCCAACCACAGCACCGAGACTGCCCTCATCGCAGCCACCGATGACATCCGAGCCCTGCTCGACAACGGAGAAACAGCGGCCCTCATCCTCCTGGACCTCTCCGCAGCATTCGACACTCTCTGCCACCGCACCCTAGTGCAGCGCCTCAGCAACGTCGGAATCCAGGAGAAGGCACTAGAATGGATCATCTCCTTCCTCGCCAGAAGGACACAGAGAGTCCGCCTCCCCCCGTTCAGGTCAGAAGCCACCGAAGTCCTCTGTGGCGTTCCTCAAGGCTCCTCGCTCAGCCCCACCCTCTTCAATGTCTGCATGAGCCCCCTTGCGGCCATCGCACGCCAACACAACCTCAACATCATCTCCTACGCCGACGACACCCAGCTGATCCTCTCCCTCACCAACGACCCCGCCACCGCCAGAACCAACCTACACGAAGGGATGAAAGATGTAGCCGAGTGGATGATGACCAGCCGCCTGAAACTGAACTCAGATAAGACGAAAGTCCTCATCCTGGGATCATCACCCTCCGCCTGGGACGACTCCTGGTGGCCCCCCGCCCTGGGCAGCGCACCCAAACCAACAGACCACGCACGCAACCTGGTTTTCGTCCTGGACTCCTCCCTCTCCATGACCAGACAAGTCAACGCCGTCTCCTCGTCGTGCTTCAACATCCTACGCATGCTACGTAAGATCTTCCGGTGGATCCCCACCGAGACCAGGAAGACGGTCACCCAGGCCCTCGTCACCAGCCGACTGGACTACGGCAATGCCCTCTACGCCGGAACCACCGCCAAGCTCCAGAAGAGACTCCAGCGGATCCAGAACGCTTCAGCAAGACTCATCCTCGACATCCCCCGACACAGCCACATCTCCGGACACCTGAGAGACCTGCACTGGCTCCCGGTCAACAAGAGAATCACCTTCCGCCTCCTCACCCACGCACACAAAGCCTTACACAACCAAGGCCCAAGATACCTCAACAGCCACCTCAACTTCTACACTCCCACACGCCAGCTTCGATCGACCAGCCACGCCCTTGCCGCCGTCCCCCGCATCCGAAGAGCCGCCACAGGAGGAAGGTCCTTCTTCTACCTGGCCGCCAAGACTTGGAACTCCCTCCCGACCCACCTCCGCCTGACCCAAGACCACCTCGCCTTCAGGAAGCAGCTCAAGACCTGGCTATTCGAGCAGTAGCGGACCCCCCCCCCCCCCAAGCGCCTTGAGACCCTCCGGGTGAGTAGTGCGCTATATAAATGCAGTGATTGATTGATTGATTGAATATGCAGCAACATATCCGCAATGCAACCAAGGGAGTTAATTTCCAAATCAGTACCTTGAGAAAGCTGAAACCCTTCCTCCCAGCCGACGACTTTAGAACTGCAGTCCAAGCGCTAGTTATCCCTCGGATTGACTATGGAAGTGTCTCACTCTGCGGCCTCCCACTTTCAACAAGCGCATCACTAAGAGCCTCTATCAATGCTGCAGCAAGGCTCATAACTGGATAAAAAAAATGCTCACACATCTCTCCTGACTTAAAATCTCTGAACTGTTTACCGCTCGAAGCTAGAATACACCTGAAAATCGCATGCATTACTCACAAGGCCTAACATCACAGCTCGCCCAGTTACATTGCTCAGACATTGACAATCTCAGGAGGCTCAAGAGCCACAAGAAGCGCATAAACTAACTCTCCTTCTGAAACCACAAAGATCCAACAAGACAAAAAAACTTACAAGCGCTCCTTCTCAGGGATGGCCCCCAGGATCTGGAATGCCCTCTCTCCAGAAATTAGACTCATCTCATCCACTGCATCCTTAAACAAGCATTTGCAATGCAATAGGTCTCGCATTAGGAAAGTCTGAGCTATTGGTATTGTAAATGACACATTTTTTATTTGTGTTTTGTTTTTGAAAATAGCGAAATTAATAGCTTTGTCATTTACAATGCCAATAGTTATACCTTTCGCAAATGTGACACCTATAGCATTTGTAATGCAATATGTGTTGTATTTACGTGACTTACATGTATTGATATTACAAATTACAATGGCTTTTAATTTTTTTTCAATAATTAATACTTAAATAAAAGTTATGTAATTTATAATGGCAATAGCTTAAACTTTTGTAAATAACTTTTGTGAAGATTATGTTCAGTGTATTTTATTGTGACTAAAATCCAAGAACAGAAGTGAAATATTAACATCTTTTTGTTAGACTTGTAATAAAGCTTGAAACATTGAGAGAACATATTTGAACCAGGTGCTGTTGAATGGTTGCACAGATTGATGCCGTGGTAGCGCTGATTGATGTTGTGATGGCGAACGAGTGATGCTGTGGCGTTCAGTGATGCTGTGGTAGCGCATGGTGATGTTGTGGTGCCCCTGAGTGATGCTCTGGTGGTGCGGAGTGCTGCTGTATGCTATGCTATGTTTTGCTATTCTATGTTTTGTTTTGCTATGCTATATTTTGCTATCCTATGCTTTTGATTTGTTATGCTATGCTGTTCTGTTATGCTATGCGGTTTTGTTATGCTATGCTGTTTTGTTATGCTATGCTGTTTTGTTATGCTATGCTGTTTTGTTATGCTATGCTGTTTTGTTATGCTATGCTGTTTTGTTTTGCTATGCTGTGCTTTGTTATGCTATGCTGTGCTTTGTTATGCTATGCTGTGCTTTGTTATGCTATGCTGTGCTTTGTTATGCTATGCTGTGCTTTGTTATGCTATGCTGTGCTTTGTTATGCTATGCTGTGCTTTGTTATGCTATGCTATGTTTTGTTATGCTATGCTATGTTTTGTTATGCTATGTTTTGTTGTGTTTTATTATTCTAGGCTCTGTTTTGCTATGCTATATTTTGTTATGCTATGCTATGTGTTGTGTTTGGTATGCTATGTTTTGCTATGCTATTATATGTTTTGTTTTGGTATGCTATATTTTGTTGTGTTATGTTAAGCTATGTTGTGTTTTGCTATGTTTTGTTATGCTATGTGTTGTATTTTGTTATGCTTTATTTTGTTATGCTATGCTATGTTTTGTTGTGTTTTGTTATGCTATATTTTGTTTTGCTATCCTATGCTTTTTTTTGTTATGCTGTGTTTTGTAATGCTATGCTGGTGAGGGTGTGTGAGGGTGTGTGAGTGTGTGTGAGGGTGTGTGAGTGTGTGTGAGTGTGGGTGAGTGAAGGTGAGTGAGGGTGAGTGAGGGTGAGTGAGGGTGAGTGAGGGTGAGTGAGGGTGAGTGAGGGTGAGTGAGGGTGAGTGAGGGTGAGTGAGGGTGGGTGAGTGAGGGTGGGTGAGTGAGGGTGGGTGAGTGAGGGTGAGTGAGGGTGAGTGAGTGAGGGTGATGGGGGTGTGAGGGTGAGGGGGGTGTGAGGGTGAGGGTGAGGGGGGTGTGAGGGTGAGGGGGGTGTGAGGGTGAGGGGTGTGAAGATGAGGGTGTGTGAGGGTGAGGGTGTGTGAGGGTGAGGGTGTGTGAGGGGTGTGAGGGGGTGAGGGGGTTTGAGGGGGTTTGAGGGGGTGTGAGGGGGTGTGAGGGCAAGGGGGTGTGAGGGCAAGGGGGTGTGAGGGCAAGGGGGTGAGGGGGTGTGGGTGTGTTAGGGCGAGGGGGTGTGAGGGTGAGGTGGTGTCTTATACAGCGTCCAACATGGTGGGTACTATTCTCATGAGGACTGACTTGAAGCACGTGAAACTGCCCCATCCAGAATCTTGGCAATGTCACCAGAGCCGTAGGGTTTAAATTGTCTTTGTTCTCTTCCTCATCTACATATATTCATTCACAGCCAACTACAGCATAGGTTAACATGTCTACACAGAGCATACAGATGTCCATCTTGGGACACCGCAGGATATGGTAAACTACTTGAGTGTAATAGAATGATTCACCCATGCTCAATGGATCAGCTTCAACTGCCTCAATGAAGCTAAGTACATGACCATGCTGCTTGGCTCCTGGAATGCCACAGTACTTCTTCTGACCTGTTCGATCCCTTCAGATCTTTCACACAGATTGAAACATGTACATCCTTTCAGCAGAAAAGCTTTTTAACTGCATCAAAGAAAACACAAAGCCTATTTAATTAATTATATAGCAGACTAGAAAACAGGCTTGCTTGTGTCCGGGCTTCGATTTTTGGTTTGCAGCTTACTATTACAAAAGGAGGGTCCGCAGCATACACTGATGCAAAAAGATACTTAAAGGCATTCTGGACCCAGCTCGTCAGCAGGCCTGATGTAAATCATCCATGAGTTCTTGTAAACATATTTAAATATGCACTTTATCTTTTGTGCGCCCTTCTCTGGAAGTTGAATATATGTACAATTGCCGATGCTATGGAAAGGTTCAAGAGAATGGAACCAATGATTTATCATATTTTTGTGTGTGTTTTTGTATATTGCAGATATGACCTGCAGTGACCCCGACACGGGGTTGGTGGATCGCCCGTTCATTTAAACATTCAGACTCTCATAGCTCCTGGCACAGCACTCACTATATCCGTCGTCCTTTCCAGCGCCCCCGGGGTCACCAGTAATGTAGCTGTGCTCCGACAGCCCCCCTTAGTTAGTTTTGTGCCCCCCTTCCCCAATCCAGATCCCAAGAGGTTCTCGGAATGGAACGTGTGCCCCCATCATGACCCACGACCCTTCCAGGTGGATTTGGCCCCGGGGGCTCTTCATACGCCTCTCCGCAACACTTGCATTTGGTGACCGGCACGGACCAGGCCCCCAGCTCGGTGTCAGAATTAGGTCAGCGGGTCACATGGGAGTGCAAGGCCTGTGGATCACTGGAGATTAACTGCAGAGATCCCTGCCTGCTCCAGCAAAAATGCTCAGCTAATAATAGTATGGAAAGATAGGCACAGAGAAAAGCAGGCACCGAGGCAGCACTGTACAGACACCAGAGCAGCAGGCAATGCGCAGGAAGGCGCAGTAATTGGAAGAAGGCACCAGAGATGCAACCCGGGTATTCCTGGAGCACAAAACGAATCGGCCGTCACACTAAAAGTGCCCACCTCAATTATTGAATGAGATAGCAAAAAAACAAAACTGAGCCACGTAATCGAATTGGACAGTTTTTAACATGTGAAGACATGCTTTACGGATAGGGTGACCAGATTCTCAAAACTAGCTGTCTCCGTGGAGCCGACGGGGGAGGTGAAAGTGAATGTGCGCGATGCGCCCGTAAGCAGAAAGTAAGCACATCAATACATTTCCTCCATGACTCGCATTTTGAACAGTGAAAGTGCCTGCGAGAGGCTCTTGTGGCGTCTCAAAAGTGAAAGCAGGAGCGCGAGAACTACAAAAATAACGAGATAAGTAAGAACACAAATGCTGCTGCCTCAACGTGGGTGTCGTATTCTTGCAATACAAAAGTCAAATAAAACAAGGTATTACCCGTGGACCTACCTGTGGGCTTTATGTCTGCAGTCCGGATTAGAACGGAAGCCAGGCAACTTGTTTTGGGACGGGGGCGGGGCCGCAAACAGGAAGCGGACGGGAGCCCCGCGCTTCTGTAATCAGCCGGAAGATTTGCCTGTGAACTAGCGGAGCTCCCGTGGTCGTGGAGAGCCCCGCCTGTTGTGAAGACTGAACCGCAGGCTGCCGAGGGAGACAGGGACACAGGGACACACGAAAAGACCCTGGTAAGTGTGGGGGGAGGGGGTGCGCGCGTGTTATGTGCGTGTGTGTGTGCGTGTGTCTGTCTGCGTGTGTCTGTCTATGTGTGCGCGCGCCTGTATGTGTGTGCATGCAGAGGGGTGGGGGCTGGCTGTGTCTGTGTGCCATTAATGCATGCGAGCAGAGCGACGCGAAAGCAGGGGCTGGGAGTTCATCTGCGCAGGCGCGGCTCAGACGCTCGCTCCCGAGGTGAAATCCGACCTCGTCAAAGCGCGCGTCTGGTAGCTGTCCACTCTCCTAAATACGGGCAGCATAAGTTGGCGAGCTGATGCATTCATGCTTCGCATGAATGCAACATCAGCTCGCCCTAAAAAAGAAGTCAAATCGATTCTCATGGCTAAATTCACTTGAACATAAACGATGCAAATACTGCTTGCCTGTGTTTTTCCACCTTGTATTTCAGTACCTGAATCGACCACAAAATCAGACTCTACTACCATGCATGGTTTGCTTCTTTGCACAAACTGCCTTATTAAGTTTTCTTTCCTTTTGTCCTCCTTTCATATGTATTTAAAGCGCTCTGATATCTGTAAGGATCTTGTTCGCGCTATAAAAAACTCTGAAAATAAATAAGTCAGACCTAAAAATCCATGTATGTTAATGACTGCCTTCCTCCCCCTATCTGTCCTGCTGCCAGAGAAAACACCATAAAGTATCTGGTCTTCTAAGACAATTTAATTGTATGTGTGGGCCCTTGAAAGGTCAACCCCAGGCAGCTGGATAAAGAAACAGAATGATGAATGCTGTGAGGAGAGCAAGCACTTTTTTTTGTGGAAGCACACAACTTCTGACCAATGCAAACATATTCCTGGCTCCCAACACGTGGGCGTAGCCAAAACTCCTCTCCTGGGGTTCTCACGTTAATTGTCTGGTGACAGCTGTGCTGTCAAGCCAGACCATAAAAAACAGCTCAAGTCATGTCTGTTTCTCAGCTTCATGTAGTCTAATCTACTGGTGACCATAGCATTTTTAAGGCTGGACGGATTGGGACAGAGATCTAATAATGTCACATGTGTATTGAATGTAATTGATTCAAATCTATGCTGGCAACTTCATCTATAATGCTGAAAAGGCATTGTATTGCCGAAAGTGGGATTTTCTTTGAGTTATAAGATTTGAATTCTTCCCTGTATTCCAAACGGAGGTAGTAGGCAAACTTCCAGCTCTACACACAAAACTTGGAAGTCATGGATAACTACGTAAAATGTTCTATGTACCTCCATCTGCCTGGATCACAGTGGGCGCAGGAAGGAAGGACTCCTTTTTGATGTTGAATAGAGGAAAGGGAAACCACAGACAAGTTAGAAGTCTTGATTTATTCTTCAGAAGGTGAAGTGAGAATGTGCAACTGGTAAATAAAGTAGCAGTTTTCAGAGAGAGCGAGAACAGCCATTGTGCAGCCTGGATTCTGGAAGAACGTTTTGGGGAAGGTATGAGTTAGTTCCCAAACCATTGTGTATAACTGCACAGTGTTATAGGGGCAGTGGGATAATGATGACTTGCTCAAAAGGCAGTTTATAATAGAGCGGGAAAAATGCATTTCACTGCCTGGAAAAAAATTGAGGATTTATAGAGTACACACAATTAATTTATTAAGGTGGAGAATAACATTTTGACAAAACATTCGGTAGATGGGAAGATGAGATGTCTTTAGCCCTGGTATTTTGTGTTGCTGAAAGAAGAGACTTTGCACCAGCCAGGATAACATGAGAGAAATTCAAGCAAGAGGAAGGTAATAGACTCTTTCTCATTTCTGATTGTTTCACCAGGGTTCCAGAAGTGTGCGAGCAACATAAAGAAAAAAACACAAGACTACCTTCATTTTGACCCCAGTCATTCACCATTGTTTATTGGTTCTGCTTTACCTTCCTTGGCGTTGCTTTTCTTGCCTTCTTGAAAGATAGTCTGCAATCTCGTACTGTTAAAGAGAGATCTATCATACCTTACGGTTATGCCCACACATCTTTAGTCTCTTTGTAGTCTTGTCTAGATGTAGCTTTTGGCTGTCTGTTGTTGAAGAGCTATTATTTAGAATGCTAATACCTACAGTGGGCTTTGGGTGAAATAATTGTTTACCTTTTTGTTGCCTTTCTTGTCAATCTCATTTGCTTGCCTTTTATTCGGTTCCTTTAGTTCCTTTGTCCATCCCCTGGAGCATTGCTTCTTTATCATCCCTTTAAGTGTACGAATTATATCCTTCCAGGTCTCCACATCAGGGGTCTATTTTTCTATCTTCTTTCAGCACTCCATGGAAGTTCATGTGTTTTCTTGCTCTTTCCCTTGTTTGTTGCTGCACCACGTACACCTCCGGTGACCTTACTCTCTGCTGCTCACCCCTCAGTCATTTGTTTCTTCCTCTGCCCCACCCCATCTCACTCAGCTCTTCTTTGGCTATTTAAAGCACCACCTCATTATCCAGATACCAATGCTCCTGCACACTTCACCACTTCTCCCCCACCGTTCCCGTAGTGCTTTTTTTTTTTTTTACAATCTGCAGCTGGACCACTTCCTTAAACATGCATTTTTTTGTCGTATTTGTTTTTATTGGATATCAAGAAAGAAAAAACACGATAATGAGGCAAGAGTACATTGTGATACAGAATATGGGAACAACCATCTATATACATCAACATCAACATCAAAAAGAGGATACATTTTTGACCCCTTTTCATATATATTTTTAATTTACCCATCAAAGATGGGTGTCCAATAAATAAAAAAATTGCTACTGCAGTCATAAAGCATATGTGCAAATGAGGGGCTATGCATGTTTGTGTATAGGTCATCTCGCCTGGGCAGTCAAGTTGTCGTGACTCGTACATGCTTAAGAGCACATATACTTTTTTTTCTTTTTGAAATATGCTGATCAGCTTTTCCAGAAAGTATTGGTAAAGCCAAAAAGAGAGACCAGTTGGCCTTGACAATGCTCATGGACCAAAGTGTCTTGCTCACTGTGCCACTGGAATCAAGCTGCACCTGACTGAAGAGCCCCAATCAGGGTGAAACCATTCTAGGGTTGCGTGTGTTCCTGTTCAGAGAGTACATTGCTTGGCAGTTCGGGCTGGACTGTTCCTATTAGAGCACGGTCAAGACTGATTTGGATATGGAAGGGTCTAATCTGAGGTAGCACAGTGAGGAACAAGAAAGATGGGTTGGAATACTACCCCGAGCGCTTGCCAACGGTCAGACTTATTCCAAGCATCCTCATCACTTTTTGTGTGTTTGATTTTCTTTCTTTTCCAATTATCCTTTCAGATCGAGCCTACCAGACGGCACAAGCTATCTGGTTGTAAAAGAATTGTTGTGTTTTTACTAAAATCTTAAATGAGCTTACCATTTGCTGGCTTTATTGTCTTACTCATTTGTGTACATATTATTTGATGGCTTTCCTTGTCTTAACTAGTCCATCTTTTGTTGGTCTCTCCTCTGGAGCTGTTTTCCATCTCTGATTGGCTGGCTTCTATCCTTCCACTTTACTTTTAGGGAACTACTTATTTCTTTTTGCTTAAGAATCCATGAGAGTGCATGAGTTTTCCAGCTCCCTCCCCCTGTGTGTTTCTCCCCCAAAACCCGCCCCCACCAAACTGTCTCTTACACTGTTGCTTTCTCGCTCGTGAGCTTCTCCTCGTGTGTTGCTTTACCCCATCCAATGCCCACTTCCCACTGCTTACTCCCACCTGCGTACTCCCACCTGCGTACCACCACACCCAATGGCTTTTTTTGATTTTTTTACTTTTATGTAGTGTTGACTTTTTTTAAAAAGCATCACGGTTTCTTTTAAGGAATATAGACTGCCTTTTTTGTTTTTTTTAACGGCTTCTAATTGGGAAAATTGCGATCTGCCTGATGAATATTAATTCGGCAGGTAATTCTGTGACCCCCTGCCCACCCCTTGGTCGGTTCTCAAAATAAGATTCTAAGAAGTGCTGCACAATTTTCGACCTCTATTTGTGGATGTAATCTTGCTACATCTGGCATTGGTGACTGCCGAGGTTGCACCTGCCCTTTGGGAAGTATCCGCTTTGAAATACCATTGATTCTTTTCATAGTAAACTGTCTTTTAATTGCGTTATTCTTAATCCTATGCACATTTTGTTAAAGTTATTGATTCATATTGGACCTACTTTGTTTTATCAGACCATAAAACGTGCTCTTGAAGTATCATATGAGACAGAAAAAACTGTTTTCTCAGATTTCCAGTGTTATCATCCATAATTTACCGTCTTCAGTATTTATTTTTCCCCCTCAGAAAGACATTTGCTAATCAGAACATCTATGGCCAGTGTTAATGAACGCGTTTTAGCTGGTCCCGGATTGCATTTGCAAACACTGATATCCAGGAAAACTAACGTTTGAGAAAAGAAAAACGTTTGTGTTACCTCTATTATCTTGTTATATCATCTTTATTTATGCTTTCTGCTATCCAGCACGACCGCAATTTAATGAAACAACAATGTGCTCAGGTAAAAATGATTCTCCAAGCAATTGCTGCTTAATCAGCATCTGCACAATAGTCTCCATACCTGCCATCCACTATGGAAGCGTGTCTTTTTGATCGTGTACATGAACTTTTTGTACACTGTTTAGTAATCGCATCATCCTTACTTATTCAAGGTTTAGCCGTAGGAGATCGCGGTCACGTTCCTGGAGCTCGCGAGCCCGTCTAGTCGTGACACCCATTTTTTTCCATACCTTATTCATCCTCTTCCTCATGATTGTTGATTCATTTACTTATGTCTCCCCACACTCTCAGGTGAGGCGCTATCTACTTAGTCAAGATTTTGACTTGAAATATTTTGAGTGCAAAAGTGAAGGTGGTTTGCCCAACTCAACAGATCTGCAAAGTTTCTTTACTCGTGCGTCTAGTGACCACACGTGTCCAACCAGTCGATCGTGAGCTACCAGTAAGTACCTCATTGCATGTCTTAGAGTAGCTGGCGGCCTCTCACTTGAGTTTGGGAGTATACTCCTACCTCCCCGCTGATGCTGCAACCCTCTTGGGGAGAAAGGAGAGGTGGGAGGACCAGGGCGGCCTTTCTCTTAAATAAACAATGCCATGCAGATGCCTGGAAAGAAGACTGACCATAAATAAATGTCTCCGATAACAGCACACATTCAACATTTTTGACCTCCCGTGAACTTCTTTCATTAAGATCAGTGTCAAAATACTTAGAGGGTTATTTTCAGAGCTGCACTGTACTGTTCCCATGATGCACTGGGCCAGGGACAGACTAATTTGCATATAGCCAGGTTCTGAGCTGGGATGGGGCAGTGAGCTAAATAACGGTGATGGATCAAGCCCTGATCTTTGGACTGGGTAAGAGTGGTCTGCTTAATTCAGACACTCTGTTCATCACCACCCCCTTTTCTGAATCGTTTTTGGCCACTATAGGTGTGGCAGGGTATACTCAGACATGAGTCCCTTGCTCACTGCTCCATCAGGATTCAAGCAAGCCGGGCCGACGAGGCTGAAATGCCAGAAACCGGTCCCCGGTAGCTTGTATCCTTTCTGGTGAAGAATTGGCTTGGTAGTTTGGTCTGCCCTGTTCCCATGATGCACTGGGCCAGGGACAGACTAATTTGCATATAGCCAGGTTCTGAGCTGGGATGGGGCAGTGAGCTAAATAACGGTGATGGATCAAGCCCTGATCTTTGGACTGGGTAAGAGTGGTCTGCTTAATTCAGACACTCTGTTCATCACCACCCCCTTTTCTGAATCGTTTTTGGCCACTATAGGTGTGGCAGGGTATACTCAGACATGAGTCCCTTGCTCACTGCTCCATCAGGATTCAAGCAAGCCGGGCCGACGAGGCTGAAATGCCAGAAACCGGTCCCCGGTAGCTTGTATCCTTTCTGGTGAAGAATTGGCTTGGTAGTTTGGTCTGCCCTGTTCCCATGATGCACTGGGCCAGGGACAGACTAATTTGCATATAGCCAGGTTCTGAGCTGGGATGGGGCAGTGAGCTAAATAACGGTGATGGATCAAGCCCTGATCTTTGGACTGGGTAAGAGTGGTCTGCTTAATTCAGACACTCTGTTCATCACCACCCCCTTTTCTGAATCGTTTTTGGCCACTATAGGTGTGGCAGGGTATACTCAGACATGAGTCCCTTGCTCACTGCTCCATCAGGATTCAAGCAAGCCGGGCCGACGAGGCTGAAATGCCAGAAACCGGTCCCCGGTAGCTTGTATCCTTTCTGGTGAAGAATTGGCTTGGTATTTTGGTCTGCCCTGTTCCCATGATGCACTGGGCCAGGGACAGACTAATTTGCATATAGCCAGGTTCTGAGCTGGGATGGGGCAGTGAGCTAAATAACGGTGATGGATCAAGCCCTGATCTTTGGACTGGGTAAGAGTGGTCTGCTTAATTCAGACACTCTGTTCATCACCACCCCCTTTTCTGAATCGTTTTTGGCCACTATAGGTGTGGCAGGGTATACTCAGACATGAGTCCCTTGCTCACTGCTCCATCAGGATTCAAGCAAGCCGGGCCGACGAGGCTGAAATGCCAGAAACCGGTCCCCGGTAGCTTGTATCCTTTCTGGTGAAGAATTGGCTTGGTAGTTTGGTCTGCCCTGTTCCCATGATGCACTGGGCCAGGGACAGACTAATTTGCATATAGCCAGGTTCTGAGCTGGGATGGGGCAGTGAGCTAAATAACGGTGATGGATCAAGCCCTGATCTTTGGACTGGGTAAGAGTGGTCTGCTTAATTCAGACACTCTGTTCATCACCACCCCCTTTTCTGAATCGTTTTTGGCCACTATAGGTGTGGCAGGGTATACTCAGACATGAGTCCCTTGCTCACTGCTCCATCAGGATTCAAGCAAGCCGGGCCGACGAGGCTGAAATGCCAGAAACCGGTCCCCGGTAGCTTGTATCCTTTCTGGTGAAGAATTGGCTTGGTAGTTTGGTCTGCCCTGTTCCCATGATGCACTGGGCCAGGGACAGACTAATTTGCATATAGCCAGGTTCTGAGCTGGGATGGGGCAGTGAGCTAAATAACGGTGATGGATCAAGCCCTGATCTTTGGACTGGGTAAGAGTGGTCTGCTTAATTCAGACACTCTGGTCATCACCACCCCCTTTTCTGAATCTGTACTGGTTTCATTCCTTTCTCGCTCCTTTCTATTTTCCTTCCTTCTCTTTCCCTCTTTATTTCTCTTTCCTGCTTTTAGTTTCTCCTCTTTCCCCGTTTCTTTCTCACCTTTCTTTCTCACCTTTCTTTTCTCTCCTTCTTTCTTCCATCCCTCTCCTCTATTCTCCTTTGTTTCTTCCTTTTTCTTTTCTCCTTTCTTTCTTTTTCGTTTCCTTATTTCTTTCTCTTCTCCTTCTCACCTTTTTCCTTTTTCACCTTTTCGTTTTGCTGTCTCTTCTTGGGGTTTCTTTTTCTCTGCTGCTATCTTTCCTTTTTTATCTTTCTGTTATTTCTCTCCTTTTGGTCTATATTTGTCAACTCTGTTTCATGGTTGTTTCCTTGTTTGTGTCCTTTGTACACTCTTTCATCGATTCTTTTTTCTTCTCCTGCACCCACTCTGGGTATATGTAGTTTATGGTTTCCATAGCTAATAACTCTTCCATTTCCTCCACTACGTCATCATACTTGGCTGAATAGGAATGATGGGTTTCTCAGTTTAATGAAGTGTTACAGTGTTCTGGTAGTCTGGAATATTTGAGAAAAGTGAGTTGGTTGCTACTCGACACTTACTGTTATTCCCTGACCACCCACTTTCTCTTCCCTAGTCCTATCCTGCAAAAAAAGGCCAACGACTTGGGAGTGTTTTCAGTGCTTAATTGACTGTTTAACTACTACCAAACGATCCATTTTACAGCACCATTTCCCCAAACTATTAACTAAACGGGTATAGTTTTTTACCAGCAGTTCTTTAAAATAATTTCTGAAATGTTTCAATAATCCACGTGCTTACATGGTTCCACCGGAGATTTATTTCTTCAACAACAAATCTTGTACATACCTTGAAGAAAGTGGTGTGTCTCTGACACAGGGCAGCTGTTCTGGTTGGCTACTCTGAGGAATACAGCCCAAGCCTAAATGCAACCTACTGTTCACCTCGCCCACCTTCCCCCCCCACCCAACCAATATGTTTTTTCCTGTATCCCACATGTGCCGTAAAGCCTTGCAGGGTCTAGTGGGCTATTTTGGGGGTTTTGTCATGTTTCCAGGCTTCTTGTTTTTGTGCATTTCCAGTGTGAATCATAATTTGCTGCAAGTTTTGGGAATGACAAATTTGTATGGTCCAGAGTTGTGGTATGTTAGAAAGTTTAATAAACACAAATTCATTGGCATGAAGATGGTGCACATGTGGTATAACAAAGATGGAGGATGGTTGACAAGTGAGACCACGTAGTGGTAGCAGCAACCGGCAGCAAGCCGCCTCGCCACTTGGGTGGGAACGGGTCTTCTCGCTTACTGTGTCCGAGTTGTAATCTTTGGCCACACATCAATCTTGCTCAGAAAATGAGCAGAAGAGTGACGTTAACCCGTAGAAGATGCTGATCACCAGTCAGTGTAGAGCGACTGAGCGTATTACATTGGTTGAAAGAAAGACCAACGCCTTCTGTTGGCTTAATGAGCTGCCCAGTAGCCCTGGACCAGTAACTGCTTTCATAGTCTGGCTAACCGTGACTATGTGTGGACGAAAGCCTGCCCGAGATCGTCCTTCAGCAGCCTGAGATACTGTATTCACCAACACACTGATATCATGCGCACTGTGGGTGGAATGGATGAATTAGTCGCTGGTTGGCTGTTCGAGCTGGATTGTTCCTACCGAGCACAAACAAATCTGATTTGCATATTGCTAGTCTTTGGAGTGGCGTAGTGGGCAGAACATTGTACTATTCATTTTATCATCATTATTCGCAACCCTACAACTGATCGTTTGCAGTTTTTATATAGGCCAGATTTAACATAGCGTTCTTCTTGCAGTTTTATTTATTTAACTTTTTAAAGGTTCAATTGACCCTTTAGGAAGCTAGTAAATTCCATATGTATAGTTTTGATGGTCTCAAAGCTTGTTTACCAAAACGTTTTTAGATAATATGTTCCTCAATAGTATATTCTGATTTACTTGTTTAGTCGAAATATGTCAACTTATGTGCGGTCATATATTAAGACTTATATCTTACACTCCAAAAGAAAATAAATATAACCCCTGGTACCCAAACTTGATAATGTGTCTCCCACATGGCTGACGTCATTGTTTTAGATATGTTTACTACCCCCAGGATCTTTCTTTCCAAGCAATGCTCAAGGTCGGACGATGCCCCATTGAGCCAAGGTTCTTGATAGCTTTTTAAAATGAAACCAGATACGGTATATTTTCCTTGCTTGGCTACATTCTTGGCTCACAACTAAACCCAGTCGTGTCAGCCCCTGGACGGCGGGGTTGGATAAACAAGAGAGGCTTGCGTTACACACTGAAGAGTGAAGAAAGACTTGGCACCCACAGTCCCTCTCGTGAATCCAGGGCCAGGTGTAGTCTGCTTATTCAGTCGCAGTGCCTTGAAGATGTTTCCTCTGAAATAAATGACGAAGTGCTAGCTGCCATATCCGAAAGCTAAGCAGACTACATTTGAGCTAAAACCGAGGATAACCCGCGTTCCTGAAGCCAGTCATCTTGACTAACCAGCATTCCTAAACCAGTCATCTTGAATTTCCCTACTGTTCCCCGATAGCAGGAAGTGACGCATCTCCTAAGTTTTGTCTCTTCATTCTATGGTTGCGAGTCATATTTCACGACAGAAACTAGGTTAGCATTTCCCTGGCCCCATATGTAACTGAAATGTTCGAGTCATAGTCATTCATTCCAGCGGGGTGCTCTGCAGCAAGCGTGCACATGACAGAGAGTGTGCTTGCTTATAAAATCCGTGCATTCGCCCATTCAGCACAGCACAAGCGGCCCACTCTTCATGCCGTCAAACTGTGCATGGGCTCCCTTAACGCACAGGGCGTACAGACTGACTGCCCACGCACTCACGCACACTGCATGCATTCATAGCATACAGTGCGTACACCCAAACCCCACATAATGCACGATTCACTATCGAAAGTGCATACCTGCACACCATTAAAAAACACATGCATGCACACGAAACCGTGCATCAGGGGTGTCCATCGTAAGTCCAGGAAAATTGGTGCCTTTAAACGTTTTCAGGATAGCCACTGACGATGTATGGAGTGTGCATTTAGATTCATTGTCTGCAAATGTGTGCCATTGATCAGGCCCTCCTGATCTTACAATGAACACACCTGCAGTACACGTATGCATAGATGCCGGCATACCATGTGGGCGCGCGCACACAGATGCAGTACACTACACAACACATAGTACAACCACACACAGTGTAGTTTGTATGTAACTTTACAGCTATACACCTGCACCATACATTGGGACACCGACATCACAGAGAGCATGCCAATGTGTAACATACGCCTGATGCACCCACACCACATACAGTGTGCACACATGCAGAGATAGAAACTCAACACAGACCGCAAGCGTCTAAGACAACATAGCATATGTTCCCATATGACGCCATTCCTACATGCCTGTGAACGTATCCAGGTCAGATCATGTATCCGGACTGTTCACGCTCCCTCCACAGAGCAAATACCTACCCGTGGTTGCTCTCACACCACAGAATATGCCATACAAAACGTACATATTATACACAACACAAACTCCTTTGGGTGATTGTATGCTCCAACACACAATGCAGGTGACCAAACACTGCGTACTTGCACACTAAACACAACTCCTTCCTTTTCATCCTAGAATGGGCATGCCCTGTCAGTGTATGCTCGCAAAGCGCACACAGCCCACTCTCGGGGAGTAGAACCCCACGAATGCTACACGGTGCATGCATCAACACATGAAAAACAAGCATTGGAAATGCAATAGGTCTCGCAGCATTAGAGTTAGTGCTTTTAGAATTGTTTATGGGTTTTTTGTTGTAAATCTTTAGCATTTTTATTTCTTGTAGCCAATGCTAAAGAATTACAAATCAAAAAAGCCATAAACAATTGTAAAAGCTTTAACTAAAAATCCTCTGAGACCTATTGCACTGTGTGAGGGTGAGGTGTTGAGGGTGAGTGAGGGTGAGGGTGAGTGAGGGGTTGAGGGTGAGTGAGGGGTTGAGGGTGAGTGAGAGTGAGTGAGGGTGAGGTGAGTGAGGGTGATTGTGAGTTAGGGTGAGGTGTTGAGGGTGGGTGAGGAATGGTTTCCCTTGACGTAAAGTAAGGATTAACCGCGCTTCTCAAGAAGCCCCTATCTACGCAGAAGACCAACATAGTTTGCGCTCTTGTATATTTTACTTTGTTAGCCTCTGCCTCTTTGCATGTAGATTTGGAAATAAGACAGGTGGTGGACGGTACTGAATGTCTGCTTCACAAGTTAAAAGGACAAGGCAAGATGGTGATGCTGAAAAAAACTGGAGGACGAAGTATCCACTATGGAGGGAAACATTAACTTTTCTCCCCGATCGTGCACTACTAATGATACATAAGAGGACTTCATGAGTGACATTAAAAACAAATCTTGTTCAGTGGAGTGCAGGTTGTTCTAATTTTACATGCAATATTGCTGTGACCAGCGAAACGTGTTGCAATCCTGAAACATCTACAGTGGTGGTTAAACCTGTGTGCGTCTGTGCTAGGGAAAGTTTGGGGGAGGGGGCGAAGGAAGTTGGGAGTGGTGGGTGATGAAAGACAAGCAGAAGTGCGACCTGCCAAGAGGAACGGGTAGGAGAAAGTGTAGAAAATGCAAAGTAAGCACCGTAAGGGTGGGCACATTTCACAGATCGCATGCATGAGTAGCTGCTTTCTGTATTTGACCCTCCTAAATGCAGTTACTTTCGACACGACACGTCTGATGATGCTTTTTATTCTGTATGGAAAAAATAAAAATGTTATTTTCTATACCTGTGGCACCCTTAATCTGAGGCCTGCCAGTCTGTCAAATTCCAAGCTGCGCCTGTGCTAAAGGGGACTTTGCTTAATGGCGTACGTTATCCAGTTTCACAGATCAGCCAGAATGGGGCCTTATTTAGAGGACTCAAACCTCAAAAAGGTAAAAAGCGGGTGCATTTAGGGGACTCAACAGATGTTTTCCTGCAGATCTGCGAAGGTGTGCTGGAAGATGAGGTGTTTTAAATAAACCCAAGAACTTAAAAGTTAAACTTAATAGTTTATGGTCATGGTCTTGAAATGTAACCAAGTATTGATAGGGAGCCAATGCAGTTTCTTTAATGAGGAATGAAGTATGAGGCCCTCGGTGGGTTAAGCTGCCCGAGTTGTTGTGTTCTGTAGTATTTATGCTTTAGTTTGGTTCTAGTGGCTTGCTTGGGATATGAAGGAAAGCTTTGAGAAATGCTTGTGGTACTGGAAACATTCTTAATGGATATAAGCCTATTAGGTGAAACTCAGTCGGAAGCATTTACCTGAATGTTTCAAAATTTTGAGGTTTGTCTAGATGTTCTCGGGAGGTGCGTTAGAAACGCATGATTTCATCTGTTTTCCACTGGAATGGTTGCAATTTCTAGAAGATGGAAAGAAAGCAAAGCAGCGTAGTGGCATGCCTCTCACTCCTGATTTAGGCTGGCATTCATTGCACAGAAGGAAGACGTTATTGTTGTTAGATTAGAGGTTGCAATACATTCATGTCTGCATATAATGACCGTGAAACTCCTCATATCCGGTCACGCGTGAATTGCTCAGAGTTCTAGAGCAAAATGGAACACAAAATAACTTCCTTTTTAATTTCATGGTGCAGCTGCAGGGAATACAAATGCTTTTTTAATCCATATTAGAACAAATGCATTTTAGTATCAGAAAAAGTTAAACTTTGTAAAATCAGGTCCAAACAGTATAAATACGATCGCATAGGGATTAAATATATCCTCAAAATAATGCGACACGGCGGGAAGGGGAGGGGGCGGAGCGGGTCAAATAAACAAACAAGCCGGAGGGAAGAGAGGGGAGGGGGGAGGAGAAATGCGACACGGCGGGAAGGGGAGGGGGCGGAGCGGGGAGAGCGAGAGCGGCATGTGGGTGTGAAGGAGCCTAGATGTTCTCGGGAGGTGCGTTAGAAACGCATGATTTCATCTGTTTTCCACTGGAATGGTTGCAATTTCTAGAAGATGGAAAGAAAGCAAAGCAGCGTAGTGGCATGCCTCTCACTCCTGATTTAGGCTGGCATTCATTGCACAGAAGGAAGACGTTATTGTTGTTAGATTAGAGGTTGCAATACATTCATGTCTGCATATAATGACCGTGAAACTCCTCCTCCTATATTTTACGCAATAGATATAAATAAACAACTGGTTTTAACATGACAGTTATCACCTATTCATTTAGAAGGATCAACCTACTGTATGTTTACATAATCAAACTCAATATACAAGGCATATCAAGAAAAAAAAAATTGGGATAAACACAGAGGAGGTGGTAACAGAATGGGTGGTGGAGGGAGAGCCACAGAGAGCTAAAGAAGAGAGCGAGGTATAGAGGAGGGTACAGAGATATAGAAAAGAGCTGAGTGAGGAGGTAAACGAGTGTGGGTGAGGGGGGACCCAAGGATAGACGCAAATAAAGGCAAAAATTGAGGAGGGAATGGTACAAAATGTGGAGGAGTGAGAGGGGAAGGTCCAACGGGAGATGAAGGAAGTGGGGACGGTAAGTGGTCGGGAGGAGTGAGTTAAGAGACAATGGAAACATTATTGAAAGGGGAGGAATGGTAAAAACTGAGGAGAGAAAAAAAGTGAGAGGAGCAAAGAAACAGAGATAACAAAAGACAGGTGCATGTAAAGAAATCAGGAGGGAGCTAAATTGGTTAAGGGGGCAGATGGGAGGAAGAGAAAAGGGGAAGAATGAAAATAAAATGGGAGAGAAAAAATTCGGCTGAATCTACCCCTGAATGCGAGTGTCCAAAAGAGGAGGGAGCCGACGCCTAGACTTGAACCGGTTTCCCAGTTCCAAAGTCGGCAGCTTTTGCCGTTATGCCACATTCTGACTCAAGTAATAGGGCCTGAACACAAACACGAACATTATTGATCAAAATATTCTCTGAAAAGTTGAGTTCTGTTATTTACAGCTCTGCGCTATGTCCGGGTTTAAGAACACGGGAGCTGGAAGACAATTGCCTGTTTCAGACCGACGCCCGTAAGCATCTTCGTTCATGGAGGGGTCGCGAGCTGAGTGGCGGGAGACTAAAGTGCGAGGACGATGACGGCATCTAAAGAGAGGAGGAGCGCCATGTGGGTCGGCGAGGGAGGATGAATGAGCTAAAAATAAAATGCTGTGGGGTTTGAGCGGCACATGACCCGGCCCTGGCATTTCTCCACACACCTGCCCACAGAAGCATTCTGGCCTTTCTAATGTTATTTCTCTGTAATACTGACCAGTTCCTCGCTCGTCAAGTTGCCAGAGCGCAGGGTTCTCAAGCCCTGCCGCCATGTGGCTCTATCCATTTCGGCTCATGAGATGGGGTTGTTAGACCACTCTAACACTATAGTAATTTAAGGCAAACAGACCCTGGAAAATGAAGAATACGAGGCTATTAAAAGAAGCACTGGTAAAGAGAACAGGTCTTGTTTTTATGTGCTAACACATACAGCAGTAGCGCTTTGAAGTGAGGCACACAGCAGGGAGTCCGCAGGAGCGGACAAACGGGGCGGCTGTAGCTGAAGTTTAATTGTAAGGTAGGAGCGGAGGGCTACCACTAAATATCATTAGGCGATAGGCGAGAGATAAATAATGAGGCCGAGCTAAGACGTGATTAACAAAGTCTCAAACTACTGGCGGAAGAAGGCTCGTGGAAGCAATCCGATGGAGGCAAGGGGCAAAAGTAAATAAAAATAAAAAATAGGAAAAGTTGAGTCAGTGCCCTGGCACAGCTCTGCGTCTCCGAGTGTTCATGTGTTTTTGCAGTTTTATATAGCATGAACTCGACGCGATGGTATAGGAGCGCTTTTTACACGAGCACAAGTTGCATTACACAAGAACACATTTTTGTTAGCAACGGAGATTAAGTGATTTGCCCAGAATCACAACAGGATGTTGAGCCGACGCCTAGACTCGAACCCTGTTTCCCAGTTCCAAAGTCGGCAGCTTTTGCCGTTATGCCACATTCTGACTCAAGTAATAGGGCCTGAAGACAAACACGAACATTATTGATCAAAATATTCTCTGAAAAGTTGAGTTCTGTTATTTACAGCTCTGCGCTATGTCCGGGTTTAAGAACACGGGAGCTGGAAGACAATTGCCTGTTTCAGACCGACGCCCGTAAACATCTTCGTTCATAGAGGGGGCGCGAGCTGAGTGGCGGGAGACTGAAGTGCGAGGAGGATGACGGCATCTAAAGAGAGGAGGAGCGCCATGCATGTGGGTCAGCCAGGGAGGATGAATGAGATAACAAGAATGTGGCGTAATGCCCAGAGCTGCAAGCGAAAAGCTAGAAAGCCAGGTACAAGTTAGAATGTCAGCTCACTATACTGTGACTGTGGGAGAATTAGTTAATGTTCCTGCGGCTTTAAGAAGGCAATGTGTTCTTGTACTATGCAACTAGCTCTCATGTAAAAGTGGTGCCGAAGGGTGTGAAGGATGGGGGTGGGCGGGGAGCGTAGGGGTGGCTCGGGGCCGAAGTAATGACAAAGGGTGTGAAGGATGGGGGTGGGCGGGGAGCGTAGGGACGGCTCAGAGGCCTGAGGCAGAGCGCACCATATGGAGAGGGAGGGGGGTGGCAGTGGGAGGGTGATTGATGGGCGGGGCAGTGCTGGGGAAGCCTTTGATGTGGCCTGGCGGCCGTGGAAGCCGGGCCTTTGAAGTGAAGCTAAGCTTCACTTCAAAGGTGTCGGAGGAATGCGGGCGGCTGTGCACGCGCTTTTAAGCTCAATGCGCATGCGCATTGAGCTTAAAAGTCACGGGCACTGCAAGGAATCGCCACGATTCCTTGCAAGTTAGATAAAGAGTCGATGAGCCCCTATAGTCTCGCTTGCTCGATGCGCATCGACAGGCGAGACCTAAAAAACAAAATAAGTTTTACACAAACTTTATTGCATTTTTGTGATTTATACACACACCATACATGTCATGGTAAGAAGTACAACAGGCAATATTGCAGACATTAATACAGTATATATGCTGCTCAACGGAACACAATGAAAAGCATGCGTAAACGCTTATGACCTCGCAACATACATATAGAACCCATACAATAGACTCTCATCCAGTATTTTTTCCTTTGCCTCTCATTCTCCCATTAATCTATTTCTCTCCTTTTTTCTCTCCCTTTCTATTTCTTGCATTCTTTCTCTCCCTCTTTCTTTTTCTCAACCTCTTTCTTTCTCTCCCTCTTTCACTCTTTTTGTCTCCCTCTTTCGCGCTTTCTTAGTCTCTTCTTTCTCTCCCTTTGTCTCTCTCCCCTTCTTTAACTCCCAATCTTTCTCTCCCTCTTTCTCTCTCCCTTTCTTCCTTTGTTTCTCTCCCTCTTTCTTTTTCTCAACCTCTTTCTTTCTCTCACCTTTCTTTCTCTCTCTCCTTCTTTACTTCGCGCCCTCTTTCTTGGTGTGAAAACCAATATTGAGGAGGTTCGATATATAGAGAATTGCCATAATTAAAATTGGGATAGGATGCCTAAGGATTTACAACAAGCAGAACCTATTGAAAATTACTTTATCAATTTGGCTTTTGAAACACATCTTTATCAAAATGGATTAGTATTTTCCGGACACTGTGGTAACACAGGTGCCTCACATTACACTGGGGCAACAAGGGGTTCCAACTAGAAGAATCTAGCTTTAGCACATTTTGTTACTTCCACTTGGCAAAGATAACCTAGAATGGCGTGGCGTGAAAAAAACCAATGGATTTAACCCAGATCTGTGACTGAGGGTGAATGTTTGTAATTCAGCATTCCGTCCATCATCTGTTCTTTTTGCATTTGTTGCCCTAAGTGGGAAGGGTATGCCCAGATGTGGGTCCCGTGCTCGCTACTCCGCCAGATGCAAGCTAGCCTGGCTGAAGAGGGGTGTTACCCCGAAACCGGTCCCAGGATTCATGTTTCTGGACTGGGGAAGACCTGGCAGTTCGGGCTGAACTGTTCCCATGGGGGACAGGTCAATATGATTTACATAAGGCTGGGTCTAAACTGGAATGGCGTGGCATACAAAAAATCAATGGATTTACCCAGATCTGTGACTGGCGGTGAATGTTTGATTCATTCAGAATTCCGCCCATCATCTGTCCTGGATGGAGACACTCATATATACCTCTCCTCTGATCTTCATTTAGACTGCTCTCCCCCCTCCAAACAAGCAAAATAGGGGAGCAGATGTAACCTAACAGCTATGGCGATCGATCTCAAATTTGGGGAACCGGGTTCGAGTCTCGGCAATGGCGCTCAACATCCTGTGATTTTTGGCAAATCACTTCATATCCCCGTGCCTAACAAAAATGAATGTGTCCTTGTGTAATGCAACTGGTGCTCATGTAAAGCGCTTTGATACCTGATACATGCGGGTCAAGTTCGTACTGTATAAAACTACTAAAATAAATGCCTCTCATAGACTTGAAAACCTTCCCCCTCCCTCTCATACATTTCCTCTCTATTGTTTTCAATGGTATTGCCCTCCAGAACCACTCAGTCTCACCCTCTTTGGAGGCTGAAAAGTTTGAGGTGTATACCACTTAAAGGTGTCTTTATGCATCCTGATCACCAGTTGCACATCATCAGAATAACAATAAAATAGAAAGCCATGGGATCTAATAGAGGCTTCTCCAACAAGTAGCTCTGGTAAGTAGCCCGCCTGTGTGCAGTGCAGCTCAGCCCAGCCCAGTTTACTTATATAGAAACTTTAACTTAATTGAATTAATATATGTGTACCAAGTATTGAAAAGTGTGTATTGGAGACAAAATGTGTGTATTTACTCCCAAGTTGATGTTTGCAGGAAATGGTTGGATTTTAATATTTGAGTTGTAAATCATGCTGCGCTGGGGAAACCTATTACTCCTATTATTACCTTGTTGCCAGGGGCATTGTTATTTTAATTGGATTTATAGGGCACAGGGTTTCCCAGCGCTATGCTACCCAAATGAATCCTGCGACATATCAGAAGGATTTTTCAATTCCACGAGGTTTAGAACAACCAGCTTTTCAGCCTCTTTTGGAAGGTCAAAAGGGGGCGACAGGCCCTCAGATCAGGGGCGAGGGAATTCCATAGGTTTGGACCTAAGAAGAAAAAGTCTCAACCTCCTTGCCGGGATCTCCTAGTTCTAGGAACTAAAGCAAGGTTGGATTACTTGACCGCAAGGATAGACTGTATGCATATGGTGACACCAGAGATCTAAGATGGGTAGAGCCGGGATTGGATAAGTATTTATGCACACAACAGTGTTTTGACTTGGCTGAGGCGCTCAATAGGGAGCCAGTGAAGTCCCTGAAGTAGATTGGCAGTCGGAAAGAACTCTGGAGGATGGAGTAGAAGGCTAGCCACCATATTGCACAATGTACAGCCAACTGAGCAAGCTATTCTAACCTAGATAGAGAATATTTCCATAATCTAGCCTGGAAATAACGAAGGCCTGGATGACCAGTCCTTTGAGCAGAGTTGGAAAGACGGCAATGCAGCTATGACTGCTATGCATTTCCCATGTTGTGGTATCCCAAATTGATAAAACCTTTTTACATTACTGCTCGCAACCATGCCTAATGCACTGAGGTGCTCATTATCGGTAATGCACACGGTGGTCACTAATGTAATGTTGTCTGATGTAGTCACTATTACAACACTGTTAGTTGCTCTGGATAATTGTCGTTGATCAGAAGTCCCTCTTATTACTTATCATTGATCTAGTCAGGTGGGCCAGTGAAGTGATGCATCTATTACTCAGTAAATTACTTAATGAATATCCTTGTGGAATACTCACTTGGTGAGGAAGTAAAACAGACCTGGAGGAGTAAACCAAGTGCTTGAGGGCAGCCTGGCGGGAAGAAGACAGCCACACTAGTGCACCACCACTCAACTCCCTTTCCCTAAGTGTTCATAGAAGGAAAGGATGAGAGATGTGGAGAAGTGTGGCTCACTGGTTAGAGGAGGCAGACCCTGAAGCAGAGGTCAGACCCGGGACCAGGGTTCAATTCCCGACGCGGCAGGGTCTTGATCCCAAATATCCACGGACTTGATAATTCTCGTTTCGGTGCTATACTCGAATCACGGGTTTACACTCTGCAGCTCTGGGCATTAGCCTGCTTAATCTCCACTACGGCCCCCCCGCGGCGGGATGCCTGGCTTTCACCTTGCGGATGCCCATTACGGGTATCTCACAGGGAAAAGCCAGGACGGGTTCCCAAGGCAAGCGCCGAGATGCTTACGGGTAATCGAGCGCTATATAAGACTGCATAATAATAATAATGTGTCAAAAGGGGCTTGGTCTACTCTCCACCTCATTGGATATGAATGACATCCAGGCACCGTAAAAACCTATTGAGGGCACCTGAGCTAACCATGTGTAGTAATCACCTGATTGGGGCACATAGATCATTAAGATTGTTGTTGATCGAATATAATTTGTTACGCTTTAATTTTGTTTGTTAACTTTTTGTGAGCACATTGTACTTGTTTCTGTCCGACAGTGTATATATAATATGCGCTCTCAACAATGTTTGAGACGTTCAGCAGTGCTTCTTTTGTGGAGGGGATGAGGGTGGGCACCAGCTCAGTTTTGGGGACAGGGATTTCACCATCAGACTTTGACCCTGACCCAGAGAGGCGGCAAAGGCTGACATGCGGAAAAGAAAGAGAGTACAACAGGGGTAACGGGAGAAAGCAGTTGTCAAAAAACAAGAGTGGCTTAAAGAGACAAGAAGTGTAGGGTGGTGGAAGAAAGGGGCATGGGGTGGAGTCCCAGGCAGCCTTGGTGTTCAGTAGGCCTGTCATTAAGCAGCACTGTCCATGGACTCTGAGACAAAAAGTTGTGCTTTGTAAGCAAAATGCTTATTTATTTATTAATGTATTCACAATTAAGCCCTGTGTTCAGCTCACAATACTTTTTACCAGTTAGAGCTGTGGTGTTTTTGCTCGCAGCTGCCTCATCGTGCAGCCCCTTCTCTCAGAAGCTTTATGTGCGGTTATCTAAGTGCCGGAAGCCATAAAATATACCAAAGGAGCCTGCCAAAATCCAAAGAATGTCTTAATCAGGGCCTAGGGTTATCTCTCAAGAAACCATGTTCTTGCTCAGTGAGAATCGGTGCAGTGCTAATAAATGGACTTGGAGACAGGCGGGCCTGTGGGCTTTGGATTCCATATTTAAATGCAGCAAAGACATATCATCATATCCTACACTAAAAGCTGATTCGCTGCATAGGACCACAACGTAGAAACGGAAGCGGAGTACAAGGCTTGTTGGTATGAAAGGGATGCCCACAATTAAGTGCTTTCATAACATGATATATGTGTTGAAAATTGTACTTATTGACTCATGAGTTTTATTTGTTTTTACATGGCTCCCGTGAAGATGCATTTATTTGTCTATGATCAGCAGTATTAAATTGATAAATATTTCACACCAAAGTTCATCCTTTTGAACATCAAACAGATCTGGCCCCCGGAGTAAAAAAAACAACAAAAAAAACGAAAATAGGGTTTTAATGTTAGTTTTCTATGATTGTTTTCACTGAGGTCGCATTCTGTCAGGCATGGCGGGCCTGTGTAATGAAGCTGAGGACTGATTTCTAGACGTACCGTATTTTCTGGCGTATAAGGCGACTGGGCGTATAAGACGACCCCCTACTTTTCCTTTAAAATATAGGGTTCGGGCTATATTCGCTTGCTCATAAAATGACCCCGGCGTATAAGACGACCCCCGACTTTTGAAAAGATTTTCAAGGGTTAAAAAGTCGTCTTATACGCCAGAAAATACGGGTACTTCATTTCAGGGTTTTAACGATTATGGTGACGTGTGAAGGGGCCTTTAAGCAAGAGGTTGATCAATCCAAAAGTTTTTAGAGGTTGACAAGGTTGTGTTATGATGGCAGAACACTCTTCTATGAAGCTGCCAATGGGTTCGGAGGGTCAGTTTCAGATAATCATTTAGTATGGGGTACAAAGGTCTGTCTGGAATTTTATGATTTAAAATTGTATATATTTATGATGTATCACAATGGCTGAATTGCGTTTCATGAATAGTGAGAGGGCAATTAGGAGCTGGAAATAAAGTGGAATAGACGTCTGCACCAGGGTTCCAAGTTCACGAGGAGGTCAACGATCAGTTAATAGATCACCGTGATCTTCTGAGGGGCATTAATTTACTAGTGTTTCTGACCACTAATGGCTGCGGGTATAATCCTTATAATTCTGATGGATTCCTCACCTTGTAAATATCCCCAGGCCCCAGAATGGATCAAAGAATTCTTGCGGTATTTCCTTTGTGCTGACAAGGGGGCAGCATCTCCTTTTGTTTTAACTCTGTTGCACTTAAGAAATGATATGCCCATAGCAGCATAAAGGTGCCAACCATAAGCCGTGTTGATGTTCGCTCCTCTTTACCTGCTCCCGAAGACTTCAATCTAGAGTTCATCATCATGTACTCCCCATGCTGGTTTCTCCCTGTGCTTCTCCCCCTCCTGCTCCATGTGGCTTTTCTCACCCATTACTTCTCCTTCTCTCACCCATTGCCTCTCCATCCCTGGCATCTGGTTTGCTTCCCTCCACCTGTGATCTCCTTCTCTCCCCCACTGCTTCTCCTTCTCTCACCCATTGTTTCTCCTCTTCATCCCTTCCCTCTGTATTGCCTCTCTCCACCCAAGATCTTCTTCTCTCTCACCCATTGTTTCTCCTCTTCATCCCTTCCCTCTGTGTTGCCTCCCTCCACCGCGATCTTCTTCTCTCACCCATTGTTTCTCCTAGTCATCCCTTCCCTCTGTGTTGCCTCCCTCCACCCGCGGTCTTCTTCTCTCTCACCCATTGTTTCTCCTCTTCATCCCTTCCCTCTGTGTTGCCTCCCTCCACCTGTGATCTCCTTCTCTCCCCCCACTGCTTCTCCTTCTCTTACCCATTGTTTCTCCTCGTCATCCCTTCCCTCTGTGTTGCCTCCCTCCACCCGCGATCTTCTTCTCTCACCCATTGTTTCTCCTCGTCATCCCTTCCCTCTGTGTTGCCTCCATCCACCCGCGGTCTTCTTCTCTCTCACCCATTGTTTCTCCTCGTCATCCCTTCCCTCTGTGTTGCCTCCCTCCACCCGCGATCTTCTTCTCTCACCCATTGTTTCTCCTCGTCATCCCTTTCCTCTGTGTTGCCTCCCTCCACCCGCGGTCTTCTTCTCTCTCACCCATTGTTTCTCCTCTTCATCCCTTCCCTCTGTGTTGCCTCCCTCCACCCGCGGTCTTCTTCTCTCTCACCCATTGTTTCTCCTCGTCATCCCTTCCCTCTGTGTTGCCTCCCTCCACCCGCGATCTTCTTCTCTCACCCATTGTTTCTCCTCGTCATCCCTTCCCTCTGTGTTGCCTCCCTCTACCCGCGATCTTCTTCTCTCACCCATTGTTTCTCCTCGTCATCCCTTCCCTCTGTGTTGCCTCCCTCCACCCGCGATCTTCTTCTCTCACCCATTGTTTCTCCTCGTCATCCCTTCCCTCTGTGTTGCCTCCCTCCACCCGCGGTCTTCTTCTCTCTCACCCATTGTTTCTCCTCTTCATCCCTTCCCTCTGTGTTGCCTCCCTCCACCCGCGGTCTTCTTCTCTCACCCATTGTTTCTCCTCGTCATCCCTTCCCTCTGTGTTGCCTCCCTCCACCCACGTCTTCTTCTCTCACCCATTGTTTCTCCTCTTCATCCCTTCCCTCTGTGTTGCCTCTCTCCACCCGCAATCTCCTACTCTCTCACCCATTGCTACTTCTCTCTGCGCACTCTGAGATGCTTCTCCCACCCCTCTTTCTTGCCAGGTGCTTCTCCTCCCCACCCTCTGTGTGGCTTCCTCCCACCCATGCCCTCCTCCTCTGTTGCCCATTGATTCTCTTCTCCGCCCCGCCCTCCTTGTTGCCCCACCCAAATGGTGAGTGCGGCTACAAATGATGTGGTCCCATGCATATCATAATCCCTTCTTTGTACTTTATTTTACTAAGCCATGCTGAGCAGCGTTGGGAATGCTGAACAGCAAGGCTAACAACCATTGTCCTAAAGGCAAGACCTATTGGCTTTGCCAATGCTTGTTCGGAAAAGGTCAGAAATCGATATGGAATTAATCTGCTTTTGTTAATCATACCTTCCCTCCCCCAAGACAATATAGATTGTTTTCTTAAATTCCCCGCTTTATGCAGATCAGACGATCCACTTAGTCTTTCTACCAATGCGTGATACCACCTTGTAGCCCATGTGTCTGTTGGGTCCTGTATATAACGCGATGCAAAACAAACGCAGTGACGTACTTCCGTCATGCTCGCGGTGCAGACTAATTAGCATAAAAAGTGAGCCCCAGCTGTTTGGAGATCCGAGAGCAATCCGAGCCCTGCTGACGAGGAACAATGGGGCGCTGCCAAATTTATGACACAAGGGTAAAGACCTTGGAAGGCCTACCATTTAAATACTTTTCTCATCTCGCCATCTGCTTTTTTTTCTGCTGCTTTCTTGAAAATTAATAAGGTAGACTCTGAAATTAGAAGCTAGCCTGCCAGCTGCCTCCTTCAAAGAGCATGTAATGACTAGAACCGGCGCAGTAACTGCATTCACAGATACGTCAGGCAGGCGCCGTGGTTGCCGATGTTCTTTTCGTAACATTCCTAAAACACAGAAAATATTATATTTCTCAGTGAACGCAATACCAACTTGTTTCCCTTAATTGTTGGATTACAGCAACGTAAAGGTATGTTAATGTAAGACAGTGATGATTAAACTGTTGGGCCTAGTGATTTCCAGGCAGCTAAACAGACCTTTTGGTTTGTGATGTTGTGTGCTTTTTGTGACGCTTGTGATGGCAAAAGTGTGATCAATGGATAGTTATGGTGCGCAGTCCTGTAAACTCCTCACATTAGGGCATATTTAGCTGCATGCGTGTATCATTTTGTCTAGTGTATTTTTAGGTCTGGGTTATTTTTAGGAGTTGATTTTTAGAGTGCAAATGTCCAACAGTGTTTCTAATATTCTTTAGAGTGGGCTTAAGGTCTGATTTCTTCAGCCACTAGCTTTTTTCATTCATTTTGTTCTCAGCCATTCGCTTGAGACGTCGTCATTTATGGCTTGACTCAAGCCAGTGTAATATATATAAACATTAGTCACCTAATGTTATTGGCGGTTTGGTGTATTCTTCCGCCTTCTTTTGAGTAGTTAGTTGTATTTCCCTGTATGAGGGACTATTTTCATCTCCCTGCCAATCCCTGCTGTGGGCTCCTCGTTGTAGGGTTGGTGAGGGGCGCTAGGCCCTCATTCTGCATACATGCAATCAGACACGGACACAGTGGCTGGGGATGGGTAAAGGGGCCCTGAGCACGTGCGCTCAGCCCCTTTTATTGCCCAGGGACATCTGACCTATGACGCCTGGTGGTGGGTGGGTGTTTAATGTGGATACATGAAACTGAGACACTAGACCGTGTCTTACGTTACTACATCCCTCCCAACCTTAGTTAATAAAATGACACTAACTAAAGTCCAACCTGTGGGAAAGAATAGAGTTCACACAAAACCCATAACTCAATCATGACGACTCCCACGTAGTCTGCTCCGCCGCTGGTCACATCAATTACTGGCAAAGGTGTCTCTTCTTGCCTTGGCAGACTTGCATCTTGCAGGTGGGTTGTACAGTCTTTCTCGCTCTGTTTCACATCCTGTGAACATGTAGAGGTAGGAATTGCAGGTCCCGAGTGTGTTGCTTTCCGGTGTCCCTGAGGCCTCTTCCCCTGGATTTCCGCGGCCCTTGTGTCCGTTCCATCCCAGAGGTGGTTGTTGCCAACAGACCGGCCTGCTCGCTTCCGTCATTCCTGGGTGACTGTAGGGTTCGCACGTGGATGCTTACTTCCAGTGGTGTTACGTCTGTCCCGGTCGTGCGTGTGGACTGTCGTGCGCCTCTCACGTTCTCCTCGGTGTTTCCCCTTCTGGTGTGTTGTAGTGTCTTGGTCCACACTCCTCTTTGCTCTGCTCCTTTCTCTTGTCTTCCTGTCGTCGTGCTGCTCAGACCTCTTCTCCTTTCTTCTCTTTGGTGGTGGCAGACGTGCCACTCAGATCTCTTCTCCTTTCTTCTCCTTTTCCTTTGTAGCGTCGTGCCACTCCTTCGCCATCTTCCTTTTCGCAACGCGGTCTGGTCATCTTGCTGTCTCCATCTTCCTGACCAGACTTCTCCAGGCAGCGTGCACTCCACCTGTTTCGCCCTGGTCTTGTCCTGGTTCTCGGACACTGTCTACTTCTCATCCGTGACTGTACCGGTCGTTGCGATCTTCTCTTTAGACTTTGAATGTTGAATTGTGGTTGTTGAAGTTCGCTAGTCGCTGATCGTGGACTGTGTCTTGATGTTCGAACTTCTTGGACCTCTTGCCGGTCCACTCTGCCGATGCTGGCAGGCTATCTTCGGTCCTCTTGCGGGATACTTGCTGTGTTACGGTTTGTTGACCCTTGCTTCGGTCACCTCCTTTTGCGACCCCCGGTAGGTCGGCTTTTGGTGCGGCCATCTGGCTGGCCGGCTTCTTGGATGCGTCACGTCGTGTGACCGTCCGGGTTCTTCGTGCGACCATCTGGTTGGTCGGCTTTACCATCTGCTTTGTGACCAGACTGAGTGGTCGGCTTCACCTTCTGCGTGAGTCCTCACGCTTTGCCGTCTTCCGTGTGCTCGCTCTTCGCTCCGTTCTGGTGCTTTAGCGTTTGCACGATTTTGTCCGCGCTCTCCTTGTGCTTCGTTGGGTGCGGAGGGTTACGTCACCACTCCTGGCTTCTTTGTGTTCAGGTTGCTCCCGTTACTTCACGGGTATGCTTGCTTTCCTTCCGGGGATTCTGAAGCAGTGTTGGCGGTCGTCGCGCTTCCTCAGTGTCGCACTTGCCTGGTGGGGAGTCTTGGAACCACTGTACCTTCGTGTGGTGGTGCTCCTTTACTTTCTTCTGGCAGCGGTGACAGCCTGTGGCCACTAGGCGACACCGTGCTTTCCGTCCGTGTGGCTTCAGTGCTTCTGGAGGACTGCGCTACTGCTCCGTCGTCCTTCTCCTGGTGCTGGGAGTTTCTTCACTCCTTGCGCCGTCCTGCGCACCGCCGTGCTGTGCTAGTCTGGGTAACTGTGTAGAGTCCTTGCGCTCCTGGCACACTCCTGCGCACTCACTTGTCGGTGGCATCTCTCCCATGGTGTGGCGTCTGTGCGCCAATCCTGCGCAGCTGTGTTTCCTGTGCCTGCGCTTTCACCCCAGTCAAATACAGTGTCTCCACACGGGTGGACTCTCCTTAGCTGCAGGGGAGTAGGTGACCCATTGGGTGCAGTTCATGCTTTAGACGCCACTGTCTCTCCATTTGTGTGCACTGTCTCTGTGTCTTCACGATGTTGCAGCCGATGCACAGCTTATTCATGCTGCTGGGGCAATGTCTCCCGCTGGCCACTAGGTGGCAGGGTGTCCTTCTCTTTCCTGTCGCCGTTGCTGGGCTTTCGCTCCTGTGTCACTTGGGGGGACGAAAAGCCTCTCGGCATGCGGGCGTGCCTGTCACCTGTGCACGCTTCTCTTCGTGATCGCCCCCAGATTCCCCAGTGCTTTGCTCCAGGACCTGATAACCCTACGTGGCGGCCGGTGAGTGTAGAGTCATTGGTGCTGGGAGGGGAGTAGTTCGCAGGCTTCCTCCGCGTACCTCTGCCTCCCAGTGGGTTCACTCGATTGACGCCTTTACACACAGCCGTAGGCCGCACGCCATCTCTTCTTCCCTCTCCCCGCCCGTCTCTCACTTTACACGCTGCACGGGGCGGGAGAGGGTCGGCGCTGCTGCTCATCTGCCCACTCCGTCCTGGTCAGCCTTTCACTCCATGCCGGGCGGCATCGCAGACTTCAGCAGGGGGGGTGTGTGCTTAGACTTTGGGGCTCTTGTGTTTGTCGCGGGTGGGCTCCGCTTAAGCCCTCGGTGCCCGGCAGCTCTTCACACGCTGCGGGCGCTTCCTCCGCGCTAGTGGCTGCTTTGCGTGGGCAGGCTCAACTCCGGCCTGTGGACCACTCCATTAGCTGCGGCCGTGGCTGGTGGGCTCCCCCCGCGGCCACCACTCCTCCCCGGTGAGGTCACTTAGTCGCGGCAGGCGCATGTGGGCTCTGGCCGGTTCGCACGTCTCTCACTTCTTCGCCCGGGTGGGCCTTTTCATCCACGCAGGTGGACTCCGCGTGGATTTCCACGATGGGGGCAGTGCAGGCTTGGTGGCGGACGACGCGGGTGGTCCGCTTCTCGTTTGGCAGGCTTGAGAGGTGCGGGGTGGGCTCCCGGTCACCTTCTCGTTGACGTGCGGGCCCAGGGCTTGGCACACGCCCCGCGGGCCTCTCGGCGGCCGGCGCCGATTCTGCGGGGGTGGGGGGGGGGGGGCGCGACGTTGCCCTGCAGCTCTCTTCCCTTTTCCCCGCGATTTCTTCATGTGGCTGTGGCACGCTGGGCACAGCTCCGCCTCGTTGCCATTGTAGAGTTTGTGAGGGGCGCTAGGCCCTCATTCTGCATACACGCAATCAGACATGGACACAGTGGCTGGGGATGGGTAATGGGCCCTGAGCACGTGCGCTCAGCCCCTTTTATTGGCCAGGGCCATCTGACCTATGACGCCTGGTGGTGGGTGGGTGTTTAGTGTGGATACATGAAACTGAGACACTAGACCGTATCTTACGTTACTACACTCGTCACTTCTTCCAGCTTCCCACGAGTGTCAGCTGCTTTGCTCCTCCCTTATTTCCCACCCTATTTTTCCCTTATGTATTCTACCCCTTCCCCTGCTAGACCCTCTCTCATCTTTCCATTTGATGCTGCAGGTTTTCCTTCCCTTAACATGGCTGCTCTAGACTGCTCTCAATTTACCCGACCCTCCCATTAGTTGCTGCTTCTCACCGTCTCTTGCAGGGCCGGCTCTAGGGCGGTGCGATCGGTGCCACCGCACCGGGCGCTGACTTGGGGTGGGAGCTCATTTTTGCAAGTCTATCATTTTAAGAGCACCTGCTTCCGCGTTCCTGGCCTCCAGCAACGTTCAAGGTTCAAGGTTCAATTAAAATGTCAAGAAAACTCAGGTGATTAATCGTCTTCTTGGAAAGAGACCAGGGAAGTTTTGACTAATCCTAAGGTAGTGCGGAGGGTTAAAATCCCTGCTGCTGAGAAAGTGTACCATGCAGATAATGAAGTGCATATAATGTAAATAGGTCAGTGGGTTACTGCTTCTGTAAGAGAGCTCCTTTTGTTACTTGTCATTTATAAGTCACAATCCTAATATAGAACATTGAGCAATTAAGTGTCTTCAAAGAGCTGCATGCAAACTGCAAGGTGTATGTTAGAGCTATATGTTTTTTGCCCAGTCTTTCATTATTCTTATTTCTTGCCAAAAGTGTTCTTTGGATAGAAAACAATTATTATTATTAAAGAGAACTCCTATCAATGGTAATATGTTTCAAATTCTAAATTTGTGCTTTAAAGAATAAACACGCTTAAACTATATGACCCACCAGTCTTGATGACACGTCACTCCTACATTACACGTTGTAGTCCTGTCTGATGTAACATTTCCTATACACTGATTTACACACATATGATTGTCTCTGTGCAATGCATGTGTGATCTTAAGTGCTCTGACACCTTACACTGGTATGAGTGGTGCTATAAAAGTAAATTAATCTGAGAGACAGTGGTTATGGAGACTTGAGGGGCTCTATTAAAGGGTGCTAGTGAGGAAATCCATGGCAGAAGTGGTAATGGAGGGGCGCCAACAAGCATTGTTGCACAGGGCGCCACCAGTGTTAAAGCCGGCCCTGGTCTCTTGCAAGCATGAAGCACTACAAACATCTTCCTTGCTTTTTCCCACCCACCTGTCTCTAGTTGCTTCCTTCAATTGCTCATTTTCATCTTTACGTTTTTTTTCTCCTTTTTGTCTTCTCTTGAAGCACTGCCCGTCCTTCACTCATCCCTTCATTTCATGCTGGTCTTCCCTACCCCTATCTATAATGGCTTCACAGTCGGCTTGCAGTATTTTTTCCTTCCACCCCTCTATCTTTTCCTCCTCAAACATGAGACGGGCTGTTTTCAGAACAGCGTGGGGGATGGGTGGAGTGGCGGTGAAGGGGGGGGGGGGTAGTCTTCTGGAGCAGCTTGAAAGTTGACCACGGCCTCTTGGGTAATCGGAGTACATACACTCAACTGGAAGGGTAACTGCACTGGTGCAAAGCTTTATTTTATATGAATTATATAATACCTATCTTAAAGTGTGATTGTGCCTTTGTGGATTGCCCAAATTATAGAAAATATGGAGGTACTTCTATCATTCTAAAACTAGTACCCATTTGGTCATCCTTTTTTAACCTTTCCAGTGTGTAGTTTGTGAGCAAAAACACAATTTTAATAACCTTGTTGAGTGATTTAAAATTGGTGGGAACCGAGAGGACAATCAACTTGCACACATAATTTAACATACCTGGCCAGTGTGAGATGATGGCAGGAGCTATGAACAGCTGATCTAACGTGCACGAAATTATTTCTTCTATTGCATCTTCTCCGGCTTTAATTTCCTAATGTGAACATGCTCAAATGCACACATATGCGTTAGTTAGCACATTAATGTGGTTTATCCAATACTTGTTTATTTTCTTTTCAGTGGTTATTTACTGAACATGTTTCTGGAGGGGGTGCCACATTTGGCCCTAAATAATTTATGTTATGAGCTTCGGTTTGTGCAGTACTGTGGAGTTATGGATAGAAACTATAGAGTCTTAAAGAAGAGATAAGTAACACCCTGTCACACCAAAGAAAGAAACGATCTGGAACCGGACACCCCGTCACACCAAAGGGAGAAACGATCTGGAACCGGCCAGGACAAACAATTGGTACCCCACGTGTCTACCCCTGTGTGATCTGATTGGTTGGCTTGGCTAACTACTGTTCATTGCTTTTTAGGTCTCGCCTAGCCAATGCGCTTGCGCAGTGCTGGCGAGATTATTACTGATGGTGTGTGCTTCTATTCACAGAGCTTTTACCGAGCTATCCCGAGAGCTTTCACTGCATACCTCTCATGATATGAACTGAGCACTGCAATCCCGATGTTCACACATCTGCCAAACTTCATAATCCATCTTATTCCGCCTGGCCTGCGCACTGATATCCTAATATTTAGACATCCACATAGAACTGATATCCAACCAACCACACTTTGATAAAAGTGAATGCATGCATGCTGAGGAAAAAAGAAGACCACAAGCAAAATGGTTCTCATCACGTCAGTTTTTGGTTTGAGAAAAGTCTGTTGCAGGTTTATTAGGCAACATAATGTGTTAACCTGCAGACAGTGGTTATAAGTTAATGTCAGCTGTCTGACCACTTGATTAGCCAACTATGACCAGGGCAGCAATCCCATAATAAACCTTTTTACTCCTCCATCTCCCAATCCTATCTCCGCCACAACTCCCTCTTACACCTGGACTCCATGGACTAGAAGAATAAGATCCAGCGCAGGGTGGAGCAATACTAGACAATCCCCGGTAGCCCAGGCTTACAAGAGCCCCTTGAAGAAAAAAAAAAGGTGGTGTGTGTGTCTGTGTGTCTGTCTCCATCCGTCTCCATCCATCCTACTGTTAGTTGTCAGTAAAAGTTAAGACCTAATTTCCAAGTGAAAAGCATGGACTTGCCTATATCTTTGGCACCGTTTGATGAATCTTCACAAAATGTTTCCCAAAAAGTGCACCACTGATTGGAAAGTCTCAAGGAAAAGCGGAAGGCGAGAAAAAAAAAAAAAAAAGGTGGGGGGGAGGGGTGTCAAAAAAGTGTGTTTCCCATGTTCATTCCAGTAGGAATTTTGGACACATCAATGCAACCCGAACTGCTGAACAGAATTACATCAAATTTGGCAGAAAGGTAACTAGTGGTCCAGAACGCAACCTTTTTGTTAATTGGTTTAAATCCGTTTAGAAGTTTTTGAGATACTGAAAAAAAACACAAATTTGGATATCTAGGGAAGCAAAGACAAAATGAACCCTCTCGACTTCATGCTGAGATCTGATTGGCTGCCAACACTTCAACCAGGAAGTGTTGGCAGCCATCTGGTGACTCTGCTTTAAAAAAAAAAGTATGAATAAAAAGAAGGGTAGGAATACCCTGCCAGTGGAAAAAAAGCACTTAAAAAAAATTGTCACTATATTGCGAAGGAGCAACGAATTTCCTGCACCAATATATATTTTTTAATGCCTGTCTCCCGTGCTTGTTTTACATTATAGCCCCCAGGCGGTCCAGGTCCTGAGGGGCAAAAATAAAAGTTGGGGGGCACATGGGGCCCCCTCCTAGGCCTGTTTTTAACCCCAGGTACCTCCACCTCACCGGGGCTTTATTTTAATATTAGAGTGGAGCCACACAGATTCCACTTCTCCCTTTCCTAAGTGCCCCGAGGACCTCCACCTCCCCGGGCTTTTTACTAATAGTGGAGGGGGGCCTCATGGCCCCCCTCCTGGTGCTTTGATACTCCCTGGGGACCACTACCTCCCCGGGGAGCATTGAATAGTATGCTGGTGGTTCGTGCGGACCACCCGGGTACCTCCCCGGTGTAAAATAGAAAATGTAAACTTGGAGGGGCCAGGGCAGAACACCCCTCCTCCCCTCCCTTACTGGCCAAATACTGCCCTGAGGACTACCACCACCTCACCGTGGCCCAGCCTGTGCACAACAAAGGAGGGGGAGGGCGAAAATTCCAGAACGTAGCACCCCGAAGGGCAGTGAGTAGCATTCATTTCGCGCACATGATCCAGCTGCTCAAGAAAGGGATTTGTCAGAATGCCAATTCAAGGCTCGAGTTCTAAACTACTTAGCTGATTAAGCAATTTCTGAGTGGTTGCAATCCGACTCCCTTAGTAAAAGCATGAAATTATACACTTCACCAGAGAATCAATACACTGCCAACCATGCCCTGTGAGGCATTTAGTATTCGATCAAAACGAAAGAGCCAGCATTTTCTGTGGCAGACCTCAGAGTCCTATTTTCCTCTAGCCCAATTACCCATAAACCGAATACTCCCAAAAATACAAATTAATCTTTCTTTGAGCAAGGCACAGCCCCCCCCCCCCGACCCCGCCAACGACAGGAGGGCCATAGTCAGACGGACACATCATTAACCTCGGCCCTTGGATAGCTTTGTTTCAACAAGTACTATAATAGCTATTTTTAGTTGTTTAAATTTCGTCTGGCATCCTCTCTGGCTGAGGATAGGAAGGGCACACCGAGGTGGTGTGGCTGTGTTGAGTTAAACAAGCACGCACAGTCGGTCACTACACTAGCTCGCAACATTATTTTAGGTACTCGTATGCGCCTGCACAGTTAACCCTCATCCCCTCACCCACTGCTTCACTCATCCAACCCACGTGCCCACCCAAACATCCACCCGCTTTCGACTCACTTACTGCTTCTATTTTGATTCTTCAAGTCAATCAATCAATCATAACACTTGTATAGCGCACTACTCAACCGGAAGGGTCTCAAGGCGCTTGGGGGAAGGGGTCCGCTACTGCTCGAACAGCCAGGTCTTGAGTTGTCTCCTGAAGGCGAGATGGTCCTGGGTCAGCCGAAGGTAGTTTTTTAACTACATTAGCTCTTGGAATTATGCTGTTTATTCTCAATATGGTAGGACTGTGGATATTACAATTTGGTGTTAAATGTTTAAACTATTTCTCCATAAATTTTCTTTGAATGAATAGTAGTCAGATTACCAACCTTGTGCCACGTTCACATTACAGCTACTGCGAGACACATTTACTCCTGCGCCACACTTGACTTGGCGCAGAACATGCGTTTGATGACGTGTCTCATGCCGTCCTGGAGTTTGCCACGTGCGCTCATATTCTGTGCGCTGCTTCCCTCTAGTAGAAACTTGTCCAACGGTGTGATTCCAACCCTGCTTTGTGACGTTCTCCTTTTAGGTCGAGCGTATTCAGACAGTTTAGCCTGCATTAGTTCTGAATGGTTTCCTCGGTATTGTACCTTGGTATGGGGTTATGCTGGTGCAGACCATATTTGAGCAAGGAGGGAGAAAGCAAACAAAGTCCTTATGTAATTTTCTAAGTGCTCGCCAGAAGTCTTTGATTTTGTTAGATCATTTGGGGCACTAGAAAGCACGTGCACTGAAATGCATTTCATGATTCGAACATGTTTTCACTTGAAGGGTCACAGCGGAGGAAATCGTAACAATTGAGAAACAGATGTTCACGGCTGCGATAGAATAATGTCTTTTTCTATGATGTGCCATTCAAAAATGTCTTCTTGGATAATCCGAAATCGAGATGTGTTTTCTAAATCACGACTTCTGCCTCTTTTTTTATGGCATAGAATGTCGGAGTCGAGTTGGAAGATGCATGCTGGGATATGTTCCTTCTGCTAGGTCCTTACTCCAAGGCAGCAGGTTTGTGATTAAAGGACCACCAACCACAAACTCGTTCTATTAGGAATGGCCTGTCCATATGAACATTAGTAATAAAATTACCATTTTATTATGGCTTGTGTTTACTACCCTTTTTCTGCGCACTCCCAATACTGGCTGATAGAAGAACAGAGGCCCAAGAAGTTGGCATGATTTGCTCAAGATCAAACATTGCGGCCAAGTGCATAAACTGGGACTCTGAAGTCTAGGATTAGAAGTCTCCCGTGGAGCCTTCACATCCCACACAGACTTGTATTTCTGGAGGGGGTGCTGTTCCACAGAATACTCTCTCTTGGTTTCGGATAGTTGGATTACTAAACTGTACTCCGCATGCCAGAAAAATGGCACATGAAGCGTGAGGTATAGTGTCTTTTTTATCTGACTAGAAATTACCTGATTCTTTCACATAGGTCTTTTTAAGGCTGATGATTGCCACAGTTCACCAGGGCTTGCACAGATGCACACACGCACATACATTGTGTTTCTGTAAAGATTTACTCGTGCACAAGTGCTCTGATTCACAAAGTGCACTTATGTATGTGGGAATGGCAGGTGTGAGTGTAGGCTTGTACTGTATCAGAAAAACACTTGCCGTTATTGTGTGCATTTGCGTGCACCAAGAACTATTGAGTAAATGTGACGTGTGGAGTTGGGATGTTTCTCTCTCTGAAGCAGAGATCAGGCCCGGGACTCTGAAGCAGAGATCAGGCCCGGGACCAGGGTTCAAGTCCCGACGCGGCAGGGTCTTGAGTTCAATGTCCGCGGACTCGATAATTCTCGCCTCCGCGCCTACTCTACTCATGGGTCCCACGCTGCAACTCTGGGCAATAGCTTGCTTAATCTCCACAAAGGCCCCTACAACACTGGGATGCCTGGCTTCACCTTGGGGTGCCCAGGAGGGGCTTCTCACAGGGAGAGCCAGGAAGGGTTCCACAGTGTTATACAGCGCTGGGACGCCCCGTTGGGGCAGCTGTGCGCTTTACAAAATACACACCATTTACATTACATTAGATGCTTTGGGCACTTTGCCACTGCTGATCAGTGTCAAAGTGCAAGTGCTCCCTGTGTAAAGTTTAATGGTAATTGGTTGTCCATGATTGGTATATTTATTTTACTAGTAAAGTCCCTAGTAAAGTGCACTATGTGTGCCAGGGCTGGTAATGCAAATACTACTAGTGAGCCTGCAGCTCTAAATGTGCTATCACACCAGTAACCTTATAGAGAGAACTCGGGCCTGCCACTGCAGTGCCTGTGTGCAGTTAAACTGCCTTGTTGTCCTGCCAAGTGCACCCACTTGCCAGGCCTTATCCTTCCCTTTTTATGCATATCAGACACCCCTATGGTAGGTCCAGGGTAACCCCCCTGGGCAGGGTGCAGTGTGTGTGAAAGGTAGGACATGTACTGAGGTGTGTACCATGTCCTGACAGTGAAATACTTTCGTTTTTCACTGTTGAAAGGCCCTCTTGCCCATAGGAGAGAATGGGAAGGCTGTGTAATACGTTTCCAGCCTATCTTCCCATAGGCTTAAGATGGAAAGGTGAAGTTTAGTATGCCTGAACTAACAAGTTAATAACACATCTTTTTGTGAAGGTGGTTTTTGCATTGTGTGTTTAGAAACCATACTTTTAGAAGTGGCTGGGTTTTTGTGTTCTAACATTTCTGTGTGTTTCTGCCTGGTTGTGGATTGACTGTCTGGATTTAAATGTGATAGGATCTGGGGAATCTCTTGACCCAGCAGGGGAGGAGATGAGACAGCAACAGGCTGACCTGCATCTGGAGTGTAGGGGGGAGGAGTAGCCCCTGGAGTTGAAGAGGCCTGGGCTGCCGCCATAAAACAATGGCTCCATCTCCTGCTAAGTGATTGAGGATCCAGACCCCACTTGATTAAAGGAAGAAGGTTTCACTGGCAGAGAGACACCCGGAACTGGTGTGGACAGGGGTCAGTAGCCCCCTGAACACAAATACTTCAAAGACATTTAGGGGTATAACTTTGAGAGCTGAAGCCCCTGAACATTGGAATAGAATGATCAAGACTGAAAAGGATTGAAACTACTTCATGGTCAAGAGGAACGTCTGCCAAGGAAGAAACGGCTGAAGAGACTGAAGGAAAGGACTGACCCATGCTGTGTGTTCTGGGGCTGGCCTTCAGTTGTGTGTGTATGCTTTGTGCAGCCTGAGACCGACATGAGGATTGCCCTGTGATCGTGGGCACCCGGAGCTTAAGTTAGGCTCAGCGACGCTGTGTGTGTGTGTGTGTGTGTGTGTGTGTGTGTGTGTGTGTGTGTGTGTGTGTGTGTGTGTGTTAGTGCCCTGTTCCAGCCTGAGACCTGCGTCATTGCCATCGGCCCAGACCGGCATCTCTAGAGGAGCTGTGCTGCTGGTCTGAGCCTGTCTTTGCCAAGGAGGGACCTCGAACCAACCCCGTTGGGGGAGGAAGGGGGGCCCGCGTTCCACTGCCCAAGATCATTGAAGTCACATCGGAGGCCCAAGTTGTGAGGAGAGGAGAGTGAGATTGCATCCCCAGGTAACTCTCAGCGAGTGTGCGTGTGTCGCGCCAGGGGCGGGGTGCATAACGAACTACCTGATTGTTGCATTACGCATTGCATTATTTTGCATAATGAACTGCCTGATTGTTGCATAACGAACTGCATTATTTTTACATTACGAAGTGCCTGATTCTTGCATTACGAACTGCACAGCATTGCATTAGGACTGTATTGGATCATGTAGAATTGCTCATTAATATTGCAAGAACCTACAAGGGCTGGCTGGCCTAATAACTGGCCTGGTGAGATATTACAAATGCGCATATGTTGGATTTTTATCGTGTGGTCTCATCGTATATCTTTTTATATAAACATATACTTGTTTTTATGAAACTCGTGTGGAGTCCATTTGTGGGGTCATCATTGGGTTACTGAGAGCGGGGTTGCAAATACTTTACACATTTGCCTTGGAGATAAGCCTAAGACACACAATTGATGGACGGAATGCAGAACAAATCAAAACATTCACCCCAAGTCAAGAGATCTGGGTTAAATCCATAATACTTTTACTCACCATGCCACCCCAGTTTAGACCTGGCCATATGCAAATCAGTCTTGACCCTGTGCCTCATGGGACCAGTCCTGCCCGAACTGCCAAGCCAGGTCCTCCATGGACCGGAAACAAGCATCCTTGCTTGATTTTTCCACCTGCATTTAAATACTTGCACTGTTCTCCCGTGATCAAAATGTTACCATTAAAATTGTTGAGTTGTAAATTCCTTCCATAAGAATGTGTGTGCTGCTCATTTACTTGCAAAAGGATCTTTGCGTCCAGACGTTTGAATGAATCAAGTATACTGAGGGAAGTGTTTAAAGGGCCTGCCAATTACACTCAAATGAGGCGAGTCACAAGAAAACAAAGGTACTCCTTTGAGCTCATGATATGACAGAAGGGGGAGGGGATGGCCTGGGAGACAAGCCAGCTAGTCATAATTCCAGTAAACTCAAGCTGAGCCTTTTGCATGAATGTGTTCTCTGGTTTATATCCATGAACGATAGAGCAATAGTTGGTAGATTCCTCCTTAATGCAAGAGTTTATTATTTTCAGTGTGCTGTAGGCACCACACAGCCTCCCAAAAAAACTACCTAGGAGGTTTTAGGAGGCTCAAATGTGAAGCCACCAACAGCTTGCTTCCTGCATGTTCTTTCCAGAGCTCTGTGTTCAGAGGGCATGGTCTTTCTAGCTATCCACACTTTTACATTGGCAGAGGTAGGGCGTAGACCCTCCATGGCAACGTTTCACCCCATCTAAATGCTTTGTGCTGAGGACGTAGTTTTCAGTGATGTTCGTATCTGTGATTTATGTGGTATCAAAACTTACTTCATGGCTTGTTTACTCGCTCATCTACATGTTTACAGGCCCTTCTGATCAAGCTGCCAAAAACATTGTGTTTGTATTTAGACTCCCACCAGCATGGAAGGTTCTGTTTTTTATAAAATTCAATCTGAATTACACAAATATTTTGAATTTCTTTAACATTATAAGATGTTGACCAAAAGAAATTCACTACATCATGCTGATCTCTAGTTGTTTGTTTTCATAACTAGGTATCCAAGATTGTGATGCTGCATCTTTTATTGCAATGAATTCTGTAGTATATGCAAGAGTCAGAGTAAGCACAAAGCTGTACTTTCTTGACTTACTACATTGTAGCAAGTGGTAAACACAAAAGACAATATTTATGTAGAACTAATCGATAGCATTTTTTGACAAAAAAAACTGCAGAACGTCTATCCTAAGCCAGGTAAAGTCTGCTCTCTCCTTCCTATGTCACTTCCTGACTTGGCTCGTGTAATCTTTGTTCCTCATTATCAAGATACATCAAGTTGTATAGTTCTCCTTTCTTCTTTACTGCAACCACTATGCTTTTGTGAGAGTTGTGTAAATCTGCAGTGTTTTGTGGGGTTTATTCGCTAATGTTAAGGTTTGACTGGAGCTTTTAGCCAGTGTAGGATATGAACCTCCCCCCTGCTTAGAGCCTCAGAGTCATGGCTCTGCAGACTTGTTTGATGGGTCCCACTGTACCTGCAAATGTGTGTGTTGTGTTTTTCTGTCTGCTTTTCCTATCTCTCCCTTGCCCCCTTACTAGCAACCTTTTTTCCGTGTTGCCGGGCTCTTCTTTTCTTTTCCATGTAAGCCCAAATTCCAAAGTCCTGCTTCACCAAATCATGATCTACAGACGTTTCGACCTGCAAATGGAATAAAAGCCCTTATAAAATCTGCCATTCCAGTTGATAGTCTCTACTCTACTAAATATAATGCAGGAAGGGCAACCACATGGGTGTTCTGAAGGAAGGGCTAAATGAGAAGGCAGTCCCCGCCCACAAAGCTTTATCTTTGGGTGTATTCCATCAATTTTCCAGTGTTTTTCTCATATAATTTATACACCTCTAATTGTACTTTCTAGACTGCCATTTATGTGTAAATTGGTTGTGAATGTTGTACTTATTTTATCAGGAGTCAGGTAGATGGGTTAATAGAATAGGTGAATTCCCTATTAGCAGAAAATATGATTGTTAGGTATATGTTTGGATTGTTAAGATTTACATCCCTGGACATGCAGAAATCAACGCATACCGTAGGAGAAAATTTACAACTTTGCAATTTGTTTTTGGCAACGCAATTCTTTATCAGCCACGGGTATATGCTATCTAAACTGTAGCATTACAGCAACTCCTCAGAGTACTGGCATTGTCTTGGGACAGCTAACCAGCCCTTGGCCAGGCGACCACCTTGTGGGACAGGTCACTTGCTCGTGGGCGGAGACAAGTAAGGAACCGCTCTTGTGACTTGAAATCTTAATACATGCTGGGATTTAAATCCACATTTGCCATCATCTGCTCCCTCATGGCACTGCTTATATCAGGTCCCCATCTGCCACTGAAAGCTTGTGCATCAGGCGAGAGTCTGGTTAATCTCAGAGCATATTCTCCATCTGCCCTTGTGGCACAAAGTTCTCAACTGTGATCCAAGCAACGCAGAAGTCGTCATGGAAGTCACAGAATATCGCTGCAGCCTGTGTTCCTGGAGGGCCGGATCCTTGCCAGATTTTTAAGATAACTACATTTAGACCTACTTTGGAGGACCCTGTTTTAGGCAATCATGTTTTGGAGTGAGTCTTGGTGACCTCAGTGAATCTACCAAGATCTGACTAACTTGGTATGTGTCGAAGCTCCTAACAGGAGGCAAATGGCAGGGATAGCCAGTTGTTAGGTCTCAAGCAAGAACAAGCTACAGAACTTGTCAATTCTGTTCATTAACTCACATGAGAAGTATTTACTGTATGTAATTCTAGGTAGCCTGTGGTAGAAAAGAATACGGGAACTGCTTCATTAACCACTGTTTGGTGAAATATATAGCTGCCATCAAAATACTGAGTTTTCAAACCTCTCATTTCAAGAGGTCTTTGATACTGTCAGGGCAGTGTGGGTGCCCTAGTATATTGTCGACCATTGCAGTTTATATTTGAGTGTAGGCTGTGCATTTTAGCCCTAGACACTTGAGGCATGCTTTCAAGCGATTAGAAGCAGTACAAGGAGACGGCCTTGAACTCCTACACATGCCGGTCTGAGTAAGGTACTGTCCTTCTCCTGATGGTTTCCACGTAACATTATTGTGAAGAAGATACATTTTTCCTCCACTTTCCTAATCGGAGAATCTCCATACTTGGCACCTTTAACTCTTCTCAGCGCCATCTAAAATGTGAGTTACCATGCATCTGAGGTCTTATTCACAAAGGTAAACACACTTTTCTGTCCGTTTACAATTGTTTGCTATTCATTAAGGTATTTTACAAGTAGTAGCTTTATGACTGTGGTTCTCCGCACTCCGCACATAAAAAGATGTCCCAATTTTTTTTATGTGTGGAGACTCCTCAGTCGTTGCGCTACTACTAGCAAAATACTATTGTGAATAGCAAAGAATTGTAAACTGACACAAAAGTCTAGGTTTTCCGTTGTAAATCATGGCCCTAGTTTCCACTTCCATTACTAACCTTTTCCAGGTTTGAGCGCCAGAGATGTACCAATAACTGCTCGCCTTGTCATACCAGAGATGTGTAGAAGTTTACTACATGTAAGTAAACTAGGCTGCCTGTATGCATTCATGGATGGAAGGCGTCTTCAATGGCTAGCTAATACTGCAGCTGCCTTGGTCACCACCAAGGGGTATTTGTCCGCCCTTACAAGCATTGCCATGTGAAGACGGCTGACTTTTTACCAACCGTCTAGATCTCTGAGGTCAGCGTCCCTGGCCTTAGCCTCGGTCCCCGTTATCAGGAGAGCACGGATAGGAGGCCGATCTTTTAGACGCCTGGCGCCCCTACTATGGAACACCTTGCCGGTGTCTCTGAGAAAGAACGTCAATCTGTTAGCTTTCAGGAAGGATTTAAAATCATGGCTTTTTGTCCAGTAGCGCTCATCTCCCATTTGCCTGTTCTCTGTTCCGTGTTAGGTCTGAAGCGCCAGGACACTCCTCGGAGTAGCTGAGCGCTATACAAAACCTCCCCTAACATAACATAACATAACATGAGGTGGGGCCAAGTGTCACTTGGCCTTGAGTTGCAATTTCCCCATCTGCTTTGCAAGCACGAGCATTTAGTGTGTCACCCTAATAGTTCCAACCCATCATACCGCCCCAAAGAAAATGTTAACCCGTGTCTTCTTGTTGCGGTTCTGGGGCGGACACTTCAAGTGCTCTGAGTCCGCAAACTTACATCAGTGCTTATTTTGTGGTAGAAAAATAAAGAAGGACAACTTTGGCTCCCTGCACCTTTAAAGACATATTTTATTGACGGCCTGATGCCAGGCTGGTAAGTCTTGATTTCACCTGCTGCCACCCCCCCACCTTACACTTCTATAGTTTCCTCACTCTTAAATGTTTTCCATCCCTGCTTTCTTCCTCTGTAGCTATGTTCCTATCTTTCTCTTTCTCCTTTTTTCACCTTCTACTTTTCTCTCTCGTACCTCTCAACCTACCCGCCTTGGGCGGGTGATACACGCGTTTGCTGTCTTTCCCACGCTCACCTGCAAACAGTTTCCTTTCACCCGCCACAGTGAGGATGGCGTATGCTTTTCCTGGGCGATACGCATTGATTTAACCTGTACCGGGTGGGTTGCACCTGTGATGTCAAGAGATCTTGAGAACCGTCAATGTCTCTACCTTTTACTCTTCTTACGTGCCCCCTCAGTGTCTCAGGTTTACAGACTATCTGTTATATTTCCATGTTCTCAGCGTGCATCTCGCGCTGAGCTCGAGCTGCCTGCTTGCCCTGCGTGGCCAGCGTTCGGTCCCAACGGTTATTATTGCCCGTTTGGGCCCGGTCGTGCTGGTCGGGTTTTTCTACCCTTATACTTGAATAAACCCTATAACTGAGCTGACTTCACCTCGCTGCCTCTTTCATTATTTATAACATTTTGGCGACTTCAGAAGACGACAGTGAAGCGGAAAGCAGAAACCGACGAAGAACAAGTCGGAAGGGAGAAAACCGAACCCGACCAAAGGAGAGCTTCTGCGACTCGGCGAGAAGTGCCGCATAGAAGCAAAGACTGTACCGTAAGCCTATACAGAAGGTATGTCAAAAAAAAAATAACTCACCGGGAAAGATTAACTCTGCATGAAACTTGACGGAGCGGTGGACATAAATTCCCAGCCCGTCAACGCAGACAGCAGCGTCCCTGTACCTTCGCGTTTAAAAGAGAAATCTCCCTCTGTCCTGAAAGGCAACATTGGTGAGCCCCACCGCGAAGACTATTTAAAAGGGCAACGCACTTTGAAAACGACACTAACAGAAAATTAAAACGGAAGGGACTACTTTAAAGGGCAACGTACTCAGGGTTAGAGACAAACTTGTGGAACTTAACACAGAATACACCTGAAAGCGACACAGACTCGAGTTTAAAACGTAAAGTCTTCCTGCATTGGAACACAGCGAACAGTGACACGCTCGCTCCATATACTGTGTGTCATTTTGAAGAAAAGGAGATTAAAACAACTGTGACACACACACACTTATATCGGAAGCCACAAAAATTTGTAGACAACAGTGACACACTCACTTTAAATCCAGTGTGTCATATAATTGCAAACCAAAGCTACAGTGACACACACACTAATTGTTCACCGTACTGTGGCTTTATTGCACTACTCAAACAATGAATGTAAACAACACCATCCTAGCCCCTGTCCCTTTCTTGAGTGCCCCAGGTGAGCCGTCCATGGAATGGGATGACTGGTGTGAGGCATTCGAGAACTACATAGTAGCATTAGATGGTACAAAATTTTCTGCTGTCAGGAAAAAGGCTTTATTTCTGGGTGCATTAGGGAAAGAGGGACAGAGAAATTTTAAGTATTTACCGAGCCCACCCTTAGATATTGATGATGTATATAAAGATGCTTTGTTTAGATTGTATACGAGATTTGCAAAGCAAGAAAATGTGGTAATGCGTAGACATAAATTTTACACTGCCCCTCAAAGAGAGAATGAGACAATTGATGAGTTCGTGTCTAGGCTAAGAGAGCTTTCAGTGAAGTGCCAATTTGGCAATATTCAGGATGAAATGATCCGTGATCAGTTAATTGTGCAATGCCTTAGCAAAAAAACACAAGAAAAGCTGTGGGCAGCTAAGAATCCCACTCTCACTGAAGCAATCACGATTGCCAAGGTGGCTGAAGAAAGCGACAGATGCATGAGGGAACTCAAGAGGATACAACATGGGCACACCAGTGGGCAGGAAGTTGCAGTTTTACAAACTGATAGCTTAGAAGCTGTCAACCCAATACAAGGGAGACAGGTGAATAGAGGAGGGAAAGCCTCAACCTCGTTTAGTAAGGGTGGGCAACCAAACAGATTCAGACAAACCACACGTTCATGTAACAGGTGTGGTAGTCCTTTTCACTTAGCTGATTCAAAAAACTGTACAGCTTTGTCTAGGGATTGTTTAAAGTGTGGAAAGAAAGGACATTATGCACGTATGTGTAGAACAAATAGTGGTCTTAAAAAGGTTGCCATAGTTGAAAGTGAAACCACTGATGATGAGGCGGAGGTAATGATGATTACATCTGCTGGTAGTCAAGAGTTGATGGGAGATGTTGTTTTGTCTCGCCCAAAGGCTGATTTTGAACTGAATGGGTGTGTAGTAAATCTTATGGTAGATACCGGCTCATTGTATACTATAATCCCCAAAAGTTTGTTTAACTCCTCGTGCAAAGAGTCAACTCTCATCAAATCCGACATCACCCTGAGAGGTTATCAAGGGGTAAGCATTGGTGTCCTTGGGTTCTTTGAGGCCAATATTATGTTTAAAGGAAGGGTTACTCGAGGGAAGGTCTATGTATCACCTCATGGCCCTGCCATTTTGGGGTGGCTACACCAGTACGAACTAAACATAAGGGTGGACCCAAGAGCAAATCCACCTGTGTTGTGTATAAATAATGAGAGCGAGTGCAATAGTTTTCCTGGTGATTTAGAGAGCATTCTTAAAAGGCATGAGAATATATTTTGTGAGAAACTGGGGGAAGCTGTTGGTTATCAACATATTATTAAAACTAAGAAGTGTATTGCACCAGTGAAACATACTGCAAGGAAAATACCTTTATCTGCAAGAGACGAAGTTAGAAAAATCATCAAACAGTTGCTGGATGATAACATAATTGAACCTGTAGAGGCCACACAATGGTTAAGTCCTGTAGTTATCACACAGAAACCAGACAACTCTTTACGCTTCTGTGTGGACATGAGGAGTCTAAACAAAGCTGTGATAATGGACAACTTTCCACTCCCTAACATAAACGAAATTGTTCTGAGTTTGGGCGGAGGTAAAGTTTTCTCGAAGTTGGACCTTCGCAGCGCATACCATCAGGTAAAACTTCACCCGGACTCAAGACAATTCACTTCGTTCATCACTCCGGAGGGAACATATCAATTCAAAAGACTCCCGTTTGGCCTTTGTTCTGCGGCAAGCGCATTTCAAAGAATCATCACTGACGTTTTGAAAGGCATAGAAAGAGTGGTATTCTTTCAAGACGATATCCTAATTTATGGTTTAGATGCTGATGATCACAATGCTATTCTTAACAAAGTTCTCACTGCTCTTTCAAAGGCTGGTTTGACCCTGCGCAAAGAAAAATGTGTTTTTGCTGTTGGAGAAGTAGACTATTTGGGGTATCATGTGTCTGGCCTTGGGATTCAGCCAAAGAAGGATTTAGTAAGTGCAATATGCAATGTGCCTGAACCTGATGACAAAGACAAACTAAGGTCCTTTATGGGCATGGTAGAGTACTATGCCAAGTTCGTTAAAAATTTTGCAGAGAAAGTAGAACCCTTACGTGCCATCTTGAGAAAAGGGAAAGGTTTTACATGGGGAGATGACCAGAGAAATGCTTTTTCAGTGATCAAACAAAATATCTTAGATGCTAATATCCTCTCAAGCTTTGTTCAATCATTTCACACTATCCTCACCGTTGACGCTAGCTCTGTCGGGATCGGAGCAGTTCTCACACAAAAAGGTGGTGGCAAACAGAACACTGTTGCGTTTGCGTCACGTTCTCTGACCGAGACTGAAAGAAACTACTCGGTCATAGAGCGTGAGGCATTGGCGGCTGCGTGGGCCACTCGATATTTTCGTGTATACTTGTGGGGGATCACATTCACACTCAGAACTGACCACAAGCCACTGTTGAAGGTTCTAGCTCCAGGGGGTATTAGGAATTGCTCTGGGCGGTTGGCGAGACTGGCTGTTAGCCTTCAAGAATTTACGTGCAATGTGGAATACCTACCTGGTTGGTGCAACAGTGTTGCTGACTGTTTGTCGAGGTTGCCTGACACTAAAGTGCTGCCCAAGGAATTAGTAACTGAAAGTGTAGTCGCGTTTTTAGATGACCTGGGGAGTGATTTACCCTCTTCTATATCCAAGGAGGAATGGGTGGAGGAGATGGGTAAGGATATGGTAATGGAAGGGTTGATTAAGATGTGCAAGGAAGGAGTGTCAAGGCAAAGTACGGTTTCACCCGCTCTTAGACCTTATGTCCAGCTACAGGATGAAATTTCTTTGTTGACTGAGTCCATCCTCGTGCGGGGTGAGAAATACATACCTCCTGTGTCCCTTAGACCCCGAATCATTGCTTTGGCGCATGAGGGCCACCTAGGACAAACTCTCACTGGCAAACGTGTCAAGGCTGATTTTTGGTGGCCGGGAATTGATGTGCAAGTGAAGAGTTGGGTTGAGCAGTGTCAGTCGTGTAAAGAGTCGGAAAAGAGGCTACAGGTTCGTGCTAGCAAGGACGCAAGGGGACAAATTATTTCTGATGATGGTGCGTGGCAGAAGGTCTGCATTGACTTTATAGGCCCTTTTCATGACCTGCTGGACACAGAGAAGTTTGCTTTGGTGTTAGTGGATTCGGCTTCTAGGTGGGTGGAGGTTGCCTTCATGAAGAGCATCACTGCTGAGTCCACAGTCAAGGTTCTAGACGAGATTTTTAGGCGTGAGGGGATTCCTTCAATGGTCCTAACTGATAACGGTACGCAACTCACCTCTGCGACCATGGAGAATTATTTTGCGTTTTTGGGTTTAAGGCACCTACGCACGTCACTCTACAATCCTCAAGGGAACGGATTGTGCGAGAGGGTGAACAGACTGGTAAAAGGCACCATGCAACTTGCCTTAGCTTCCGGTCGGTCAGTACAGAAGGAGATTAAAGAAATGTTGTGGGCATACCGCACAACTGTTCACAGTAACATGTCTGTCACGCCTTTTGAACTCATGCGTGGGAGACTCCCGGGTACAAAGCTAATTCCCACTTGGTTGCATGGGAAGGCAGAGAGGAGCAATCACAGTAAGTTGAGAAATAGCATTTCCACCAACATAGCTGAAGGGGATTTAGTTAAGGTAAAACCGGGTGGAAATCAAAATATGTTTAACAAATTCAGAGGACCTTACCAGGTGAAATCTGTGCTTGGTAACTACATTAGGCTGCAGAATGGGCAAACCTGGAACCTCCGCAGGGTTGCACTTTACCAGAAAAAGGCCAAGCCTACCACTCATATGCCTGTCAACAAAAAGGCTGTCATTGAAGAGGTATGCAGACCAACTAGGAAAAGAGTTGCTCCTGCTTATTTGAAGGATTTTGTATAAGCTTCCTTTTCTTTTCCTTGTGTGTTTTTTCCTTCTTCGCCTGCCTAAGGAAGGGTGTGGGGTTACATGATCTTATGATCTTTGAAAGTTTTGTAATAAGTTTATGTTCTAGGTAATGCCACTTGCCAAGTCTCATGTTACTTGATACCTCGTTTCTAAAAGTGAAAACTGCATGTTCTAAGCAATGTTCTTTTGTGTTCTGCTGTGCTTTCCTTGTTTGGTTTGCTTTAGTGCTTTCCTCCTTTTCCATTGTTTAAGGAAAAGAGATGTGTTATATTTCCATGTTCTCAGCGTGCATCTCGCGCTGAGCTCGAGCTGCCTGCTTGCCCTGCGTGGCCAGCGTTCGGTCCCAACGGTTATTATTGCCCGTTTGGTCCCGGTCGTGCTGGTCGGGTTTTTCTACCCTTATACTTGAATAAACCCTATAACTGAGCTGACTTCACCTCGCTGCCTCTTTCATTATTTATAACACTATCCCTCCAATCCAAAGCTGCAGGGAGCCTGAGAGCAGAGAGGCAGCTCTGATCAGGTATGTAGGGAAGCACAAGTCTTCACTCTATGGAGGATGTTAAGAGGCGTCAACAGCCACACAACCTGGCTTTTCTGTTTTTATTTACATAAAATGAAATGGAAATAAGCTTTGACAAAGCAAGTAGGCCACTCCTAATGTAGACCTGTTTGCTCTTTCATTGTTTTTTGACGATCAGAAAAAAGGAAGAAAAAAACACGAGGATATGGCTGCAGTTGCTGGGCACTTCATTCTATTGAACTCTAGGGGTACATGCCAAAGCTTGGTCCGCTGACCGTAGGCAGCAACTTGGGACATACTGCGTTAGCAGGTTCGATAAAATCGGGGGGGGGGGGGCTGTTGAGTTAACATTTGATGGGCGACGCACAAGGTCTTAAAATGGATTCTTTTTTCCACTGGCAACCAGTGTAGTTTTGCCAGTGACCTAGACACAGAACTTGTTTTCGACAGCGTCGATAGGGTACGGGCTGCTGCGTTTTGTATTCTCTGGAGGCGCTGAAAACAGGATTTATTAGCACCCAGATAAAGGCAATTGCCATAATCCAATCTCGATAGGATTGTAGCCTGTATTATAGTCTGCTGGACTTTAGGCTTGAAGAAACTAAATATGTGTTTTAGTCCTCTCAGGAGCCCAAAGCAGGTCCCTGCGACTACTTTGGATTGAGCATCAAAAGAAAGACCTCTGGCAAACCAAAAGCCCAGGTTTTTAACCGCCTCCTTTGGCAGTGGTGCAGGTTTTAATTGATCTGGCCACCATTGTTCTGACCACATCTCACTATCCCTTCCGAATAAAAGGATTTCTGATTTGCTGGCATTAAGCTGCAAGCAGTTTGTTGTCTGCCAATTGGCGACTGTCAGCAGGTTCTCCTTAAATTTGACAAGATTGTTTTTACAGTTCTTGGAGAAGGTGATGACTAATTAGGTGTTGTGCATGCACACGGAATGATGCAGGCGCACATTTTTTTTAACTTTTCTTTTCTTTCCTTTTTTTTTGTCTTGGCTGATCTAAGTTGTTGGGCGCTACTTCTATAAAAAACAAGAAGGGGAAAGAAGAGAAAGGAAAGCTATTGAATAAGAAGCACACAAATGAGTGACAACAAAGCTAACCAATGTAAGCAATGGCTTGGCTCTAAGCCCACTGTAAGTTCTTGGTGTAGCCCACAAAAACTCTTTTCGTAAGCAGACCGCTAAGAGCTGTCTGGTAGGCCAGACTTAAACAAGGGTAATTCAGTGACTTAGTCTTCCGGTTCAGTGGTAGAGACTCAGCGATCTGTGAATACAGATCAGAGCCCGGTAGATGAAAACACCTCGGTATCAACTAGATTCTTCCAATGTTCTATTGTGCCCTCATCGCCTGCATGAGCAGGGCTTCTCTGACAACTGTCAGCTTGAGTAAATCACAAATAACCTAGAAGGGATTTACTCTGTACCAGGGGTCTCCAACCAGTAGCTCGTGAGCTACTATAGCTCTCCAGCTTCCTCCGAGTAGCTCCCCTGTGTGCAGCCCAGCTTATTAAATTCGAAAACTTTTGCTTGCTTGAATTAATATACATGTAACAAAATTGATAATATACAACACTAATATTAGTAGCTCTCAATGCGTTTTATTGAATAGAAGTAGCTCTTAGTGCAGAAAAGGTTGTTGCTCTATACGTTTACTTCTAATGTACGAGCCTTGTGGTTGAATGGAAGTCACCTCGTTTCCTGCTCTTGTATTTATTGGTGCCCCAAGGTGAGGCTGCAGTGTGGCCTCTGTTTATCCAATACGGACCTCTAGGCGGGGGCAATGGTATTTCTACTTGGTACCGGGCTGAACAATGATCCTTCATTTCATAAACATTTTTATAAAACACGGAAAGATATGAAGGAGAATAACAGCAAAAGCAATCTGTAAGAAGAAAACAAAATCCAGTTACTTCAAACCTTGCCTCCATGATGCAACCAAGGTATCAAGTTGAAGCAAAATTTGGAAGTGCTCACAATGATATTTAAAAGTCTGGGCTCCCAGGCAGCTGCATCCACCGCTTGAAGCCTAGGGCCGCCCATGGTTCGCTCCTTTCAGAACTACAGGTAAAAAGCTGCAGCTGTCCTGTTGCTTGGCCTGATGATGAAAGTTCACACGTGTGTGCCATCCCTATTGCTTATGCCGGGAATGTTTTGTGACGGAGGATGTGTGCTTGACTCCATGATCACAAGTTCGAATCACAACCGTACACTCGGCCTTTCTTCCTTCTGGGGCAGAGAAAATGAGTTACATTTAGTTTGGGTACCAAAGACCATATGATGCCTCTTGGTCATAGGCAGAGCTACTGGAGTTATGCGATTTTGAGGTTCTGCTTTTTCTGTATAGTTATGGATGTGCCACATAATCCATCATCTGCTGCATAGTCTGCAGAATTTAACAAGAAATTTTCCTTTTTACCTCAAACATTCGAAGTTACTAAAAACGTGATGACACATGTTGTAGTGGAAGACCCTTGCAAGATTTGACTGGTCCGACTTCTGTTGCTTTTTGCTGTATTCCGGTATGAGTCTGCTACTAATGAGTTTAACCATAACCATACAGTGCAAACCTGTACAAAAACGATAAAATAAGAAGGAAGTAATGCTCTCACAAAATGTGCTTCATTATGCCGCATAGTTTGCTTTATCGTGCTTCGTAATTTAATCACCTCTTCCGCCTAATTTGGCCCTCCCCCGCCACATAATTTCAGTGACCCAGGTCAAAGTTCATGTGATGCCACTTCCTGTGATGATCTGGGTGCAAAGTCCTGGTTGTCTGGCTTTCACCTCAAGGTGCTTTAAAGGGTTGAAATGTATGCAGATTAATAATTGTCTCACAAACCTGTCCTACAAACATTTGGTGAAATGGAAATGGCTATTGAAACATTCCTGATATGCACTAATCTGACTTCAACATTTGCCGACACTAGACAGTCATTTAATTTTTGTTCCACCTTTCAGTGTATTAGGCAAAATCTTATTTACTGAATTTCTTATGATTCAGGATGAGTATCCACAGAGACCTTCATACTGCCCTCCATTTTCAGTTTATTTATATATGGATGTAAATAATTAATTGTTAGCTGTCTGTGTCCCTCCGTAGTTTTTAGGTCTAGCCGCAGTGTATGCGGTGCTCTGCAAAGCATGCTGTATTGTGGTATCGACATGAAGCTCTGCCCATATTTTTCATTGGCTTGTGTGATTGTCCTTTGGAAATTATGGTTTTCATTGGTCAATAGGTTTAGTAGTCCCTACTTAGTAACGCCTTGTCTCAATTTGTAACCTCTCATGACGACACGCCCTATTACATGCGTCTTTACTCGGTCGGCTTTAATGACAGACTCCGAGCACTATTTTGCTAAATGGTTTTCTCCTGCCTCCTGTTGCAGGCAGGACAAGCTCTCGCTCAACACTTTAAAAAAAAAAAAAAATTTAAATTGCGGCCGCACCCCTTTCTTTAGATACGGCTTATGTAAAGAACGGGGCGCGGCCGACATTTTCGTGAAAGCGGTTCATGGGCTGCTTTTACAAAAAATAAATTCTTGACAGACAAATGCTTTTTTATGCGCCCATTCAATAAGAGAAACGTGCTGGGAGCCGGCAGAAAGAAAAGAAACCGAAAGGAAAACTTTATTGTGACTCTCTCTGGCTCAGCAGGGGAGATGATACTATAATATTTACTGTCTTAGGGAAACTCGCCTCATAATGCTTTGCTGGGCCGTTTATTCAAACACATTTTTACCCATAACTCAGCCTGTGATGTTCCTAGTACGATGGGACCACCACAAAATCATTCCGCATGGCATGCATTTTTCTGTCCAGGTCATCATCTAGCTCCTCACCATAAGTTGGGGGTGGGGGGGACCCTAAATAATCACCTTTCCCACTGTGAGATGAATTTTAAATCCACTCTCCCATAGTTGGAGCTAAAGCTCTACAACTGGGAGAATGTGTTTAAGGTAACTTCTTTGAGGTCTTACAAGGCCTAAGGAAGTGTAATGCCTCATTAGTGAGATGTTCTTTCCTAGGGGGTGATTGTATGTTCATGGAGTATTGCTTTTTTATTATGCTTGTGAAATAAAATGAATGTGTTAAGTTGCCTACATTGCCATTTACAATGCCAATAGCTGTAAAACTCAAATGCGAGACCAATTTCATTTCCAATGCTTGTTTTTTTCCCCTAAGGCATTCTTAGGTGATGCTTCTGATTAGTCCAAAATATTTAGGAAAAAAAGTAGCTGCCATACACTTAATTGGAATTCTAGTGGGCAGATGTACATCAGCTCCTGCTGAGATAAGATCCCGGCATTGATTGGGAAACTGCAGAGGCCGTGTCTGCTGGGGAGGATGAAGGCTGTAGGGGAGGGGCGGTCTCCCCCACCCCCCACACAGCCTTGAAATGAGATGGCTAGAACAATAAAGAAAACATGGATGAATTTACTAAAGCAACAGACAGTGCCCCTTGGCTAAGCTGCAATGAAAGTAACCTGTCTGGATTTTATCAAAAGATGCTTTTGTAAGAAAATGGAATACAGCGTCTACATTCCCGGAATTACATGGGATGGGTGTGTTGTTATTACTTGCGTGGGCTTTGTACTGAAGTCGCGCATCTGGCTAGTAGTCTCCGAGGAGTAGACTTCAGTTTGTGTGCATCTTTTGATAGACATTAAATGTATTCTGTGGATAGGTGGATGCATTGCAAGAAATGTGTCCACAACAACCATGCAAAGTATTTCGGGCAAAATTATCACACAAGATATATTTCAAATGAAAAAAAAAGTTACAGCGCGAAAAATATTCTAGGATGTTCTTGAATGTTTGGGCTGTAGTTTTGAAGAAAGTAAAATATTTATTCGCATTGCTTCCTGATTGGCCTACTTAATGGAGGGTGGCATGATTGTAGTACACATCTAGGAAGCTCCTGCCTTACAGATGGAACCACCTTCCTGAGGAGGCCCTGGTGTTGTAATCCCTCAACAGAATCCCATACGCTGACCGTAGGCCATAACACCACTGCCCCTTCTGCTAAGGGTCCCAGCCATTACCAGCAGCCATAATGGCATGGATACCCATGGTACCAAACACCACCACTGTGGCAGAATACCAGTGTCATTAAACCGGAGTCGAGAGGGTGAAATGATATGCTTGTGGACAATTGGTAATTGGAGTCACCAAAGGGTGGTGGTGGGCACACACCACATTTTATACTGGGCCATCAGTTTACGTTATGCCTCAGGGTGTGGAAGGACATCCCAAAAGTAGTTAAGAGTGGCTTAAGGGGCCAATGTTGGCGTGAAAGAAGTAGGAGAAAGATAGGGCAGTGAGCATCTGTGATAAGAGATTTGTGTGAAGATTGGCTAAAGCAGACGGCGCGTGTGCCATTTAATAGGCAAGGTCTTTCTGGGTAATGTGAAAGAAGTAGCCATCATCTTTCACCATCTTAGGATTTGATGAAGGTCTTCGATAAAGGAGCCAGAGTTGTTCGTTCCAAGACAGACCTAGATTTCGTAATTGTCATGTGTAATGTGAGGCAGTTATGTCGTTTCATTGTAGTAGAGTAAGCTTGTGTGGTGCTATCGAGCAGTAGGGTTAGTACTCTCATTAGGGGCCTTTATAAGACTAAGGCGTGAAGACAACTGTGTGGTATTAAGTACTGATCGTATATCTGGCTTCTTGGAAAGAGGTTAAACCAATAGTCTTCAGATTTATTTAATGGGGCACCAAAATCTGTGGAAAAAAATAATCAGACCGGCCAGAATGTCAAGCCTATTTTTCACAATAATTCTATAAATTCAGTAGCTCTGAACATATTTAACAATTCAAACACTGCAGGTATGTCCAGTTATCTCTTTTACAAATGCAATAAAATATATACTATTGGCACCCCTGTCTCCCTAAAACGTTTTCCGTCTGATCCTTTCTCAGAAATAGGAAGGGAAAAACTTAGAGTTCAGTCGTAGCCTACCCATCCCTACATTGACACCTGTAGCACATGAGTGACAAAAGATGTAACTGAGGCCCTTTACAGAGTGGCCTACTGCTATCCTTCTCTTCCACTAACACAGCACTGTTGTCAGCATGAGTTGTCTCTGTTCCCCAGGAACATAGTAAATGTTCCTCTTGTCCAGCGACTGGCACTCGCCCGACATCAGTTCTGTTAATTCCGCTGAGGTGCCGCTGTCACAATGAATCTTGACTGTTGCCTTTTGATACTGCCAAAGTACTTTGCAGTTCAATATTACATTTTTCCCAAAGGTTGGCGTGACTCTGAATAAGTTGCCCCTTTGGACACAATCAAATGCTTTTTCTACTTTTAAGAGCAGGGCAGAGCATATGTATGTTATTACTGAAGGACCATCCAGGAACGAACAACCAATAGCTAGTGCCAGGCGAATCAGGTGGTTTATTACTTTCTTTAATCTGTTGCCGAGCTCTTTGGAAAGTATCTTCACATCTGTATTGAGTAATGAGACTTGCCTGTCAGTAGCACAGTTTGTGGATCTTTAGATGTGTAGGAGAGTAGGGTCTGCAATCCTATGATCACCCAGATTTTTGCTTTTTGCTGCACTGGTTTACGACTTTCCCTGGCTGTGGGCCTGCTAATCAGACCCACAGCCTAGCTGTTCTCTCTATCCAAATTGTACTCAGGTACTGAATTGGCACTGGGCCCTCTCCAAGTCCCTGTACCCAGGGCTGAGGTGTACCCAGAAGTCTCCCAGGGGCTGAAGCATGTATTATGCCACCCCTGGGCTGACTAACTAAACTGACACAACTGGCTGCACGACAGCTGGGGCAAGGTGGTGTACTCACCCTTTGCTTTAGATATAGTATACCTGTATCTAACCCTAAAATGGACACACAGATCTCCTATCAGTCACTCCTATGGCAGGCCTTAACAATCCTGAAGGCAGAGTGCTTGGAATCGTGTGAGATGGTGCTCTGGCATGAGCTGAGCCTGTCTGCGGCTTTCGGGATCCATCCCTTAGCCGTTTCCATGATATCGCATACCATATACTCTTAAGTGCATTATAATCCTCGCGGTTATATGCCAACTCTGGTATCGCTTTATCAAAACATGTCGAGTAAGGTGTCATACGAATTGGAATACTAACCCCTCGCCAATTCTGGCGACGGGGTTAGCATTCCACCCTTCTAGAGGGACACGACATGTATGTAACCCCTAACCCCGGTTAAAGTCAAACAGAGCCTCAGCTCCACAAAATGGATGCTGCCACCGAGACACAAGTCTGCCCTCCTGCTGCTGGGAGTCCTCCCAGAGCAGGAGATAAGGACAAAGGGTTTCCTGCCAGGGGCGGTGCCAGCACCGTCCCAGACAGGATTTTGTGTATTGTAGGTAGGCAGGGCTTCAGAGGAAGGTGACTGCACGTGGCACCCCCCGGTGCTCACTGTGCATAGGCTGGCTTGAACCAGTTCCAGGGACACTCCAGACCCTGTGCTGGGGAAAAGCCCGCCAAGGAAGTGGGTGTAACCACCCCCCTCCTGGTCCCACCCCTAGGGCAGGACTTAGTCGCGTGCCAGCCCCCTTTTCCCAGATAAAGGTAGGGACTGGCCCCCTTCCAAAACAGATCATCTTTGAATCCTGAAACTACTTTCTACGAAAGGAACTCAAGACTTCTTCCTAAGATTTCTCCCTTGTGACTAAGGAGTAGTCACCCTGCATCCGCAGGCACCATCTTAAGAACACTGCGGTCTGCTGTAAGTCCTTCCTCCGGAATCCGACTGCCCAGCTCGACGAGAACCGGCTTCCCTGGCACCTCTGACCTCTACCCACCTCTACAGCCAAGCTGAGAACCGTGGGTGCGACGAGACCTCGAGGGACCGGCCATCTTCAAGACTGCACGACTTCTGCACAGCAAGCCCGCCGAGTAATTTCCTGGTGAGTGCTTTGGGGTCCGAGAAGCCCCGACCCTGAGCAGCTCCAGCACCGAAGACCAGCCCCCCAGCATCTCCACGATCGGCGTGGGGCCCTTCTGCTTTTTGCTGCTCACCGCGTTGTTTGGCTACTAGCCCGCTGGCTTGTGGCCTTCTGAACGACGCCCGACGACATTTCTGCTGCTGGTCTGGTTGCTCCAGACTGGCCCTTGCTCCCTCCCAGAAGAGGAGCAGCCTGGACCCTCCTGGTCCACTCAAGACGCCATTTTGAGTCCACCGCGTGGGCTTGAATTAGCCAAGGCTTGTTGCCCAATCCTGGGTAACTTCGACGCCGACAGCTTCATCCATCGTGGGACAGCTCGCCTCTCCATCCTGGTCACCGACAACGCCTCCTGGTCCGTGAGATCTGCAGAGCCAGCGTCGCCCACTCACCTAGTCGAGGTGACTACCATCCGGTGCCCTCCTGGTGCCCACTGACTACTGGCTAGTAGTCACGAACTTGGTCCCCTCTGCTTTTAGGTGTCATCCCTCTTCGATCCAGGCTTGGATCACTCGAACAATCTCCACTGGTCGCCTGCCAGCAACTCCTTTCTTCCAGGCTCCTTGTCCGGCAACGAGGATTCCCGACGTCTTTTGAGACCTATGCAGCTGCAGCCCCTGGGCTAGGTAACTTCGGCACTTCGGTGTCCCAGCATAGCCTCACTATCCAAGGGTCAGGATCCACTGTCGTTTTCTCCCTACCAGGCCGGGTTCGCCCGTGAACACTAACTTTGCCTTTACTAGCTCCCATAGACTTTGTCCCGCATCCCGCGTGAGAGTGCACACTCTGCACCCGAGTCACCTAGGTCTCCTAGAAGTAATCTAACGATTCTATAGTCAAGTCCTAGCGATTCCAAAGCCTATTAGTACTGTACTTACCTGCTAGTAATTTCGCATTCCACTTTTAGAGTACATGGTTTTTCGTGCCCCTCGGGCATTTGTATATACTGTGCTAACTTAAGTATTTTCGTAAGAGTTTTGTTGTGTGCCTAGCACCCTGTCCTCATAAAGAGTACAGGGTTGTTGTGATTCTAATAAATACACTGTTTATTCTCATAACACTTGTGTGGTGTCCTTTCACTGGGTGTTCAAGGGGTAATGTGATGGTAAAACAGCTGGCTTAACACGCCCTCTAGAGTCTTAGCCTTAGACTGCTCGTATCCATGCTACTAGGATAGCTGGTCTATGAGGTTGACTTACAACCAATCATCAATAAGGGTTGTTTGGACTGATATATAGTGATCACTAGAATAGTGAGCACTGCACATCAGGCCAACTTCTCACAAGATGGTTTTGGGATGGTCGCCTCTCAAAATTCATCGTCCAGTAGTATATTGGATCTATCACTATTTATTGTGAAGAACTCAATAAGGAAGTGGTCTTCACCTTCGGCACTTCGAGAACACTTTGTCTTTAATGGGCTCTCTTATTTCCTCTCATGTCATTATTCCTTTTAATTCCATGTATAGTTCGTCTGACAAGTGTGGAAGTTGTACTAATGTGAGAGCTTCTTTCTGTCTGACTAGTATGCCCATTGATGAGTGAATCGTATTATGCAAGTTTCTCAATATTTCCATTAGATGCGTAAGTATGGTAATATTTATTCCTGATCACCGGGGTAGATGCCTCTTGTTGCCTTATAAGCAGTGGCAACAGGACCCCAGTATTTTGCCCCTGCTTCGTATTGTTTAAATCCCATGCTTGATAAGGTTTTATCTGCTTGTGTCCTAAGAAGAGTGTTAAGCTCGTATAACACAGCCATCATGTCTCTCAGGGATTCTGGTGTTGGGTTATGTTTGTAGTAGTCTGTTAATGTCAGATGGCAGCATCCCTCATCCCCTCTAATTAAGGGCTTTTCCGCAGCCCATAGTGTCTGTGCTGATTCTATTTTATAGTTATTTTTCTCTATATATTTGATCATTAGTAGTGCTGCAAATGTTTCTTTAGCGGGGGCGGTGGTTGTACCTGCCTGTGGTTGCTTTCCACATTTCTAATGGTGGGGTTATCAGTTTGGTACCAGATAATAATTTGAATCATATGTAACGTTATGTGCATATAAATGGTGTGCATGGGCGTGGTTATGGTATTGATTTGGAGATCATTGACCAACTGCATTCTTTTGTGGTTGGTCAATGCTTTTTTCCCCCTCGTCTCTTCTAGCAAACAATTTGCTGTGAAGGGCTTGTGCCGCAGTGAGTGACATTTGGTGTAAATATTTGCCATGTTCCTCCAATGTATATTTGCTTCAATGTAGTGTTGTAATAAAGACTTCCTCTCCATTTTATGTATGGCCAGAAGCTAAACTTTTGTAAAAAAAAGCATCCTTAGAAAGATCACTATAATCAGTTGTGGACACCAGAATGCATCATTATATTTTGTCCAGAAAGTACTTGCTTTATGCAACTGTTGTACACTCTGCCATAGTTCATGAAGTGCACCCGCAACAGTAGTAAAGTCTCCAGGGAATTTAACTGTTGGGACTCTTTTCAGAGGGGTCTTGGCGCAAGCATGTGTAACTGGGCTCTATTGTGGGGTTATGGCCTTTTAATCCTGCTGTCCCAGAGCCCGACTTACTAGGGACCATGAGATAATGGGCCTAGTACTAACCCTTCAGCACTTGACTTTCAGTGGTAGCATGGTTCGAGCAGTCTAAGGGTCTTCAGGGGAGCAAGAGAAGATTGATACAAGTTATGCGTAGGATCATAACTCAAAACACCCAGAGTGACTCCAATAATAATATTTTTCAGTCCAAAACTTTCTTTTGGTGAGAAAGCAATATTTATTCTGCACACAATCATAGCATAAGTCTCTCACAATGTCTCTCACAAAGTCTCTCACAATGTCTCTCAAGGCTGTCACCCTAGCGTTGATATGCACCATCCCCTTCCCGCCCCTTGGGCCCTTTAGCCCCTCCCTCCTCCTCCTCCATGCTGACCAACATGTCTCAGGTGAATCTTTGGAACTGATTCCAAAGGTGTTGCCCGCACTAGCGATGTGCTTCAAAGTCTGGCCTGGACCTTGAAAGTATCAGCTCTCTGGGTGCTAATACGCTGAGCTCATGCAAGTCTCCCAAAGGGCCTGCAGCCCGGCTGTTGTCTTAACCAGCCCAGGCCTTCAGAATAAACTAGGAACCGGGGCACTTCTTCCCACGCTCCAGCAACAGGCAGATTGCACAGCTCTCCTCTCTGGTCGACATGGGGCACACTGAGTTGGTCACAGGCGGCAATAGTTCCAGGTGCAGCGTCTTCTTCTTCGAACCTCCTACAAGTAAGTTGTTTGAGCAATGGCAATGCTGCAGAATGGCTTCTGACCCTGTTTCTGAGTCCCTTCTCTTGTTAAAAGGTCTCCTCTAATATGTGAAACCGCTCCAAATAGCCTAGTTGCCCCCTCCTGGCGTACAGGGGGTCATAGGAGACGCCCCAAAGAGGTTGGATACACCTAGCTGTGACCAATGGTCCAATTGACTTTCCCTCCGGCATATGGGGGTCCTGGACACAGCAATGGCCTCAGTTTTGTCTGCTGCACTGGGCAGCGGTCCGCAACTTGATGGTAGCCCCGACTGGCATTACGGACTTCTGCCACAGAGTGGTTGGCACTCCAGCAACACTGGTCCCAACTCACTCTCTGCCCACCGGGATCCACTCACCAGGATCTCCGGTGGGCCTTGCTCCCTCCAGGCTCTCGCCTCTTTCTGACAGATCACAATGACCTTGGCAGGCAGAAAACTGGTGCTCTATGCACAGGGCAAGTGTTTGTGGCTTACTGGGTGTTGACCCCTCATCTGACTGGGAGACCTTGGCATCTAGTCCTGGTTGCAGCAGCACAATGACTTGACCAAGTCCATTTTCCTGATGAACTGTGCTATTGAACAAAGTGTGGGCCTACGGTTCCCACCTTTATAATTCAAATCCAGACACATATGAGATTTGGTCTCTGAGCCTTTGAAATTCTGGTTGTGGGTGTGCACACCTTTTCAAGTGCTCTCTCCTCTGCTGTATCCTTTGTGAAAGGGACTGTCTGCCACAGCAGTAGTGGCTCCAATCTCATTGACCTACACAGGTCAAGGGAGTAACTGGAGATGACATCTTGCTGTCAACCTTCACTGAAATATGTCTCTTAAAAGTTCAAAGGTCTAAGTCTTCCTCTCTATCCAGATTCCCCGGTCCACAGCCTGCGGAAAAGAACCCACATCTCCCAGCACCTGAAAGACCTCCACTGGCTCCCCACCCAGAAAAAATGGCAATTCAAGATCCGAGCCACGCCTACAAAGCCCTTCATGACCAAGGACCCGCCTACATAAACCACCGCCTGAATTTCCACCTACCTCCCAGGAACCTCCGCTCTGCTCACTTCGCCCTCGCACAGATACCATGCATCCACCACTGACTCAACCGAGGACGCTTCTTCTCTCACCTCGCTGCCAAGCCCTGGAACACCTTTCCCCTCCACCTTTGTACTTCATCCTCACTGACTCACTTCAAGAAGGGACTCAAGACCTGGCTGTATGACCAGCACCATAGCACAGTGGCTGGATACCCTCTTAGGTGATAAGCATCTCTTTAAAAGTACTGATTGAGTGACAGTGCCGACCGTATCTGTGTGTCAGTCTCCCTGACAATTATCCCAGACCCCAGTAACTTTGCTTGGAATCAAAGAGACATTTGATGTGCACAGAGGGTTCTCTGGAGAGAGGGAGAAGAAGTTGAGGGAAAGGGAGTAGAGGGAGAGAGAAGGCGATAGACTGACACACACACACACACACACACACCCACCAGCCCTCAGGAATCCACATTCCTGTCTGAGGTTTGCAGTCCTCACCTCCACTTGCCTCTTCAGGCCCACAGACCTCCATGTTATGTACCAATACATCTCAACACACACATATGCCAGCATCACACACTGTGTGGCGCTACACACAATCCATGCAGACCAAAAGTGAGTTAACTACACAGGCGCGTGAGTTAAGTACATAGGCACCACTCGAGTGATACAGGTAAAAAAGTCTATTCATACTGCTGTTTTTTTTTTTTTTTGCAGAGTTTTATAGAGCGCGAACTAGACCCAAACCGAATCGGGTATCAGAGCGCTTTACATAGTACCAGTTACGTTACATGAGGACACACATTCATTTTAGGCACGGGGAGATTAAGTGATTTGCCCAGAATCATGGGAGGTTTTGGCGTCGTTACCGAGACTCGAACCCAGATCCCCAGGTCCGAGGTCAAAATGAGAATGCTGTCACCATCATACTTAACTCTGGGCGAGGGCAGTAGTCCTTTACCTCTTGGATTAGCACTTGGTGCACTCCCCCCTCGGTCTAACAAGACGGCATCACCATGAGACAGTCCTAGGTCATGGAGCACACATAAGGTCCGTGTTCGTCCATGACCAAGAATCAGTACCAAGGATTTAGATATCCATGAAGCTGGGGCACTTTGGGCAGGGGTGCACACCCATCACTGTGTAGGGGACTTTTCCGTCCCACCATTCTGTAGTGGAAGATAATTGAATTTGTTTTTGTTTCAATAAATCTGTCCATGTCGGCAACAGTGGTCTGGGTGCTGGACAACCATTTCTGTCAAGCAGCAGCTAAAAGTAGAGTTGCCAGTATTTTATCCGCTGAATTTGTTGACCTATTTAGAGAGACTTCTTCCATTCTGTAGCACATATTTTGGGCACATAGAACCTGATGTGTCTAGGCAGTTTGCTGTCTCACACTTCTGATGTAGAACACCAGTTTTAATCACAATTGCGGCTGAAACATCCACTTTTTATTGGTTTAAACTGTTTCTCAGGTTTCTCTTTTGGGGTACAAAATCCCTGATTCTGTGTAATGGATTTTCTGGTACGGAAATATAATTTGCACTGGCAGTCTTGGTTTTCCTTTTTAAGTCTTGCAGACCTAACGCTGTAGCACGCATGCGCTCCTAGTTCTGCGAGGGCTTTTTGTCATCAATACGGTTTACGAAGGAGACTTGAAGCCCCGCCCCTTCTTCCATTGGCTTTCATCATAGCTTAGGCTAAACGCTTGCTTTCTATTATGAAGGAGGCTTTTTAGTCCCTCCTTGTTACCGCCCTGTCCACTTTAAGCCCCGCCCACCCGGACTGGTTCCTTTACTTACCGCGTAATACTATCTCTTTTACTTAGAGGGCGAGACTTTCTTTTTGTCATACCGGCTGTGAAGCACGATGTTCTAAGTTGTATGTGGACACCGTGCTCCGTTTATTTTTATTTTTTACTTTAATACGGAGAGCTGCGCATGCTTTAGGGACACCGCGCTCCATTTATTTATAAATTTTTACTTTAAATCGAAGCGAGCGCCCGCGTTAGGGACACCACGCTCCGTTTATTTATTTATTGTTCCGCCTTATTTGCATTGAGCTGGCGGGCGTGGTACAGGCATTGCACAAAGCATAGATATGTCGGGCTCTGGCATCATACCGAGCCGTCCGAGGGCACACCATTGGAATTGCAGAAGGCATTATCAGGGCACGCTACTTACATTCCAAAATAGATAAGCAGAGCATTAGTGTTGCATGTTTCTGACATTATACTTGCCCAGATCAGGGCATAGTTAAGCCATGGCATGTGCCAGTGCACCGTAGCCTTGCCAAAGACATTACCAGGGCTGGGTGGTGGTGCTGCACAGCTCATGAGAGGGCTTATGCTGCTGGTACTTCACAAGACATTTTGCAGGCATGACATCTGTTTGCCATGTGACAATTCTGGAGCACCGGGCTGGCATTGATTAGGGTGTATGCACTGCACAACACAACGTGTTGCATAGCGCCAGGATTCTGGTTGGGAACAACACACTGATGGCACTGGGCAGAAAACGGGGGATGGCATAAGTGCCCAGATGGAGGGGGAGAACAGACTGACAAGTAAGGGCAATGGCAGGGAGAGAACGATAGCAGGACAGTGGGGAGTACTCACAGGGAGCAGGGGCTGCCCTGCAGCAGGGAGCACTCAAGTCAGGCAGCGTGACAAAGGGGGCTCCATGCTGAAAGAAGGTTCCTCGGGGACATGGGTGTACTTGCTAAAAGTACGCGAAACAGGAACGTGGACAGTTTCAAGGTAAAGCCCAGAAAGTGAATGGTTGATATTTGGGATTGCTAACTGGAACAAGCATTTGCAATACAATAGGTCTCGCATTTACGCCAGTTTGAGCAATTTGCATTGTAAATAACAATGGCATAGTCATTTACAACGCCATTTACAATGCCAATATTTATTTATTTATTTTAATGTTTTATAGAGCGCAAACTTGACCCGTTGGAGTATCAGAGCACTTTACAGAGTCAGAGAGTTATACAATAGGGAGGAAATCACAAGAATACTGTACATCAGAGCGCTTTACAAAGTCAGGGAGTCATACAATAGGCAGGATATCACAAGAGTACTGTACATTAGGGGGGGAGGGGGTCCTGGGTACCAGAGGGATGGAGGAATACAAGGATAACATTACAATTACAATTACTGAAGACAGACCCCGGGTTTCTTGGTGGGGCGAGGTCGCAGGATGAGGGCAATAGTCTCTGAGGTGGTTATGGAATGGGTTTAGCCAAGGAATTTACCCATGAGGAAGGATTTAGCCTCCTTTTTGAAACGTGCCAGAGAGGGGATTCTTCTGATGGTGGGTGGGAAGGAGTTTCATATTCTAGGTGCAGCCCCAGCGAATGCCCGATTATAGGTTTTTTTTCCCCCGAAAGCGTGCAGGCTGGAGTAGGAGGGTACTAGCCGATCGTGAATTTCTGCTTCCTCCGGATATCACAAGTTTCTGTGCAAGATACGTAGGGGAGTTTGAGTGTAGGGCCTTGTGCGTGATGCATGCCAGTTTGAGATGAATCCTGGCCTCGAGAGGAAGCCAGTTCAACGCTTTCAGATGAGGAGTGATGTGATGTGATCAAATTTCCTCGTGCTGGTAAGTAGTCTGGTGGCTGCATTGAGGCAGGCTTTTAAGGGTGCTAGGGAGATCTTGGGTAAACCAGAGAGGGTGGAGCAACTATATTCTAGCCTAGAAATAACTAATGATTGGACTGCAAGTTTTAAGTCAGGAGCGTCAAAGGGTTTCAGTTTCCATAGGTAGCTCAGGTGGAATCTGGCAGATTTGGCCATTGAGTTGATAGCTCTAACCTAAGCAAATGCGAGACCTATTGCATTTCCAATGCTTGTTATATTTGTGTCTGCAAAAGAGTTATGGATTTTCTTTACTGTACCACGTCTGCCCTATTAAAAGAGCACTATTGATATAGTTGCATTTTGTTTTATAAATTCAGTAGTTTATTTACAAATATCTGTTGATATAGACCTTAAGATAAAGTTACGTTATGATTTGTAACTAAACAAATGAACATATGTTTCCCAATGCACCTGTAATAATGAAAGTCCTTTATGAATTATGCATCTATTTAAAAAAACAAAAGTGTCCTGTTCTATGTAATTTTTGGACTAGACGTTGATTTCTCACTTGCGAGTACTGAAAAACATCCAATTAAAAGCTGTAATTCTATAATCTACACACTCTTCAGGTCACTGGAGTTCAGATTCAGAGATCGTTATGAATACTGCACATGTGATTGCTTTGCCCAGCCATTAACCGAGTCCTGGAATGCATTCTTAGCAGGCAGAGCCTGTTACTGTACGAAATAATAAGCCACTCAATCAAAATCCGGTGTTTTCCCCATGCAGATCACCTTTCCATTATGCCTGCTGCCACCACAGTCAGCCAGTTGTTACCAATTGGAATTTGATGGAAGTGGCGCAAACATATGTGCCTATGATTAGTAGCCAACTGGCTAAAAGTCGTGTAAAATACAGATAATGTGCTGCAACGCCACATTCCTTACAACCTCAAACCTTTAGAGAACTACTTGAGCAGATTAGCTAACACCCAAGGCAAGTGAAGACTTCGAGGGGATAAAAGCATCATTTGCATATCTCCATTTCCAACGCGATGTACTGAAATATCGAACCGTATAAGTATAGAAAGCAATTCTACTTTCACCAGAATTCGCTTAAATTGTGATTGATGAAGAATTTAGAATAGGGTAATTATATTGACAGATTATACTGTGACCCCTCAACTCCCCTAACATGCTAAAACAAGTTACAACCCAACAAGCATTTCCAGAACATATAGCCCTTCAGTCTACAAACTCCACTCACATGGACTTCAGCACAACCACACTGTTACACACTGTATCCTACATAGTAAAACATTAGACCATACACAACAGATTCCGGCACACCTTTCATGCTACACAAACCTCAGAAACCAAACATGTTGCGCCGCAGTCCCACGCACCTAGTGCATGTACCACAGTTAGCTCACCCCAGTGCACCCAAACAGCACTACACCCAATCACACACACCAAAATGCACCCCAGGATACTGCTCCTCTTGAAACACGCTCAAGCATGCTTCTCCCCACTCAGCATCCTTATACCAAACTTACTAAAGCCGCTCTGACACCAGTAACTGTGCTCAGACGTGAGTCCCTTGCTCACTTTGCCAATGGTTTCAAGCAAGCCTGGCTGAAGACGGCTGAAGTGCCAGAAACCGGTCCTAGGAAGCTTGTTTCCGGTCCAGGGAAGGCATGGCTTGGCAGTTAGGGCTGGACCGTTCCCATGAGGCACAGGGTCAGACTGATTTGCATATGGCCATGTCTGAACTGGGGTGGCAGAAAGGGCTAAAGAACGGTGATGGATTAAACCCAGATCTGTTGACTGGGTGTGAGTGTTTGATTGGTTCAGATGCTCCATCCATCACCACCCCCTTTTGTACCACAAGTAACTGTGCTACCATCACTCAAAAATCCAGCCATCAAACTGCACACCAACCCCCTGAAGCCTCCTACGATCATATCACCTTTCTCTAACACATACACCGCTCTTCTTCACAACTAAACACAACATACCAGCTCACACAATCTCTAGTCTCGCCAACCCCTCTAGCGATGCAGAGCCTAAATTATAGCCCGTAGCAGGCCCCAATGTTCCTCCACCCAAGAATTCCACCTTCCCCACGTAACGCATGAAGGGGAGAGCAGAACTGATGCATCCAAGGGAACTGGGGTCAGGAATTCAGTGTGAATGAACAGTGGGACGTCTGGGGCCTTTGACTCTACTGCCCAGGACTTCATTCCTGCTTGATGGATTGGTTTATGTGGTGTCAATAAGCTAGCATCACTAACATGCACTGTTCCTGAGGTATTGAGTACCAGGTTTCCCTCACTGGGTGCTTCACCAACACCTGCGTTTTTATCTGGTTTGTGGCGTGCAGGAGAGGGGCTACATTGGCATGACTAGTTTGGGTTAGTGTGATAAAGGCCACGAGCACCACTGCGCTCTGTCTAGGCTGCAGTTTAAGTGCTTTGCCGTCATCTCTGTGATTATACACAAAAGGACGCACAGCATATTACCCGCTTTCCGGATCACACCCTTGTAAGAGGCGGTGTGGTATGTTTGTGCGTCTTAGCAACACTTTGAAAGGTACTGTTCGAAGACAAAATCTCACAAAACGTATTTAACTACTTTTATGCAGGAAACTGCACGAATAAGTCAAATGTCTATCAAAGCATAGCAAATATCCTGGCAGTCTTGGTACCGATTAGAACATTCTAATATATAGGGCCTTTAAACTTAACAGCCTATGTTTACTCTTGTTTCTGTGTTCTTTATAATCACATTTTTTACAAATCTAAAAACGGCTCGATTTTAGGCAAGTTAAACCCACCAGGCCCCTTTAGTCTACATTTTCCCTTGCCTGCTTTAGCCAACAGACCCTGAATAATCTCACATAGTTTAGAAAGTTTGGAGTGATTACATAACCCCCTGTTATTCGTCTCTTGTCTGAGAAATGAATTAATAAATGAATGAATGCCTCGCATATTATAGAGAACTGGATTAATGATTTGGGAGGTATAGACCTCCATCTTGAAATGAGCTGTGATTGTGCTGCCACAATGATGAACAGTCAAGTTCCCAAAAAACAAGCATTGGCAAAGCCAATAGGTCTCGTCTAAGAAGGAGATATTGGCTTTGCCAATATGTTTTAGCCATGTTGTACACCAGTGTGGCTGCTGTTCAGCAGAGCTAAAAGTTAGTGGGTAAAGGAGAGTGGAGTGGAGTGGCGTGTCGTAGAGTGGAGTTGCATAGAGTGTTGTGGAGTTGCCTTGAGTGTTGTAGAGTGGTATAGAATGGAGCAGATTGTCATAGTGGAGTGGCCTGGCGTGGCTTAGACTGGAGTAGTGTGTAGTAAATTGAGTGGAGTAAAGTGACATGGAGTGACAGAGCGGCGTAGAGGGGAATAGTGTTGTAGAGTATGATGGATTAGAGCATCATAGAGTGGAGTATCATAGACTGTAGTGTCATAGTGTCCTAGAGTGGAATAGTGTTGTAGAGCATGATGGATTAGAGCATCATAGAGTAGAGTGTCCAAGAGTGAAGTGGCGTAAAGTAAAGTGGTGCTGAGTAGATGGCGTGGAGTGCATTTATTTTGAGTAAAGTGGCGTAGAGTGCAGTTGGCATGAAGTGGTGCAGAATGGAGTGACGTAAAGTAGATACTTTTAAAGTAGAGTGTGGTGGTGCAGGGTAGAGTTCAGAGTTGTAGAGTAGAATGGCATGGAGTGCAGTGGTGTAGATTAGATCAGAGTGGCGTAGAGCAGCGCTGAGAGAACAGCGGCGCAGTTTATTCTGAAATAATCTACTCTATGCCACTGCACTCTACACCACTCTACTCCTCTGCACCACTCCACTCTTTGACACTCTACTCTACATTGCACTCTACTCAGTGTATTGATCTGTTTTGATCATATTAAAATATTTGTTTCTACCACACTTCAGAATTACCAAAGAATGTGTGCTTTTTTAATGCCCCCCAATGTTTCTCTCATTTGTCTGTAAGCTTCCGTGGCTCCCTATTCTTCTCCTAGTTCACGTCTCTAGTTGTGTGCTTCTCTCCTCTCTGACCCCATTAACATAAAATAACTTCCAAATGACCAGACCACTGGGCTGTCATTTTGTAGGTACATGTGAGTTTAAAGCATGCTTTCGCCTACAAAATGCCATGGTCCAACAGATGCATCATTGTGCTTCATTTAAAAAAAATCTTTCCTTTATGATTTACAGAATCTGCTTTGATGCTGTACAGTTGGAAGTAGAGACATTGGCCTCCAAGTAAAGTCCTATTGGCTTTACCAATGATTGTTTACACTTTTTCTTTTTGAAAACTTTTTACTCTGACCTTGCCTGTTTTGTGGGTAGGGAAGCTTACTATATTTTCAGGCAGATGATCTCCTGCACTCTCAGCAGCCCACACAATTTCTCCCCAGAGTAAACCTACAAATGTCCAGAACATGTGAAACGCAAACAATGCCGTCCCCCATACCCAGAGTGGAAATGTCACTGCCTGTATGGAGGGCAATCTGTTGGCCTGATGGCGGTCGTCATTTAACAGCATAGGGATTGCCCGTTTTTACAAGCCAATACTCCTTGTTACCCATGCAGGCCCTACTTGTTAAGATTTTAAAAAAAACATAGGAAACCATTACCTACGCATTGTCTGTTACTGAATCGATGTATTACTTAAGATCTGCTTTTAAGAATGGTCATGGCTGCATGTCGGATCTGTTTATGAAATGTAGGCCAAAGGCAATAGGCCTCATGTATTTATTGTGAAAAACATATGTGAAAATCAATTGCCATTTAAGGGTTGTTTGTTATTACGCTGTATTAAAGCCTACATATAGGAATTTTGTTGCATTGGATGTCACAGATTACCATAGTAGACAAGGGTTTTGGTGATGTTTACCGCTTTTGACAAACTGTGAGTATAGAAGATTTGCACTGTGAAATCTTTGTTATACCCTCTTAGGAACGATTATATTTTGTTTTGCCAACTGTAATTTTGTATACATTTTTGTGACTGTGTGCCTGACGGTTGCCTTGTGAGAAAGCGGACACTCGGTACAGTAGGCCTGCAGTGGTTAAGGTGACATGAAAATGTAAAACACCAACACCTATTGGTGTGCATGGAAAAGTTAAGCCAGATACCAGAGGCCTGGTCTGTTTATTTTGAATATTTACAATAAAAGCAGTAGTCCTGGATTCTTACCAACATTTTTCAAGTTAATTGTTATCACACTATGTTAGAGGCTGATGACAGATATTTGGTTACATGTAATATCACGATCACTGATTGCCATAGTAGGCAAGGGATTGTTGGTCACACACTGACTAACCCTGGGATTAGACAATTTTCTCTTTGAATCTTGTTGGGCCCTATGGAAAGGTATTGGTAGGGCAACTTGAATTCTTTACATATTTGTCATTTTCAAACTGCACGAATGATTGTTGACAGTTTATGTGCGCTTCAGTAAGCCTGTGTTGATTATGATGTCAAATCCATGGTAAAGGCCACAGGCATTATCACTTCACTGGGAAATGTTAGATCAGCTTCCTTAAGAGTGATCTGTTTATAATGAAAAGTTAGAATACAGCAGTAGTATTGTGAAAAGCATATGCTAAAGTCAATATGTGTTTATGGGTAGATTATGACATTCATCTAAAACATTGTAGCAAGGCATTTTGTTGCACTGCTTTTCACAGATTACTGTAGAAGGCAAGGACTTTGATGACTTGCGTGAATAAACCATAGGGAAACAAGATTTCTACTAAGCTCTTTAGAAGGGATTTTATATTGTTTTCATGCTAATTTAGTGCATACTTGTAAGTTTATGACCGTATACCTGATGGATGCCTTGTGGGAAGGTTTATGACCAACACTGGTCTGAGTTGCTTATTGTAACAAGAAAAATGTGAGTTAAAGGTTTGATTGTTTATAATGGAACGTTACCATAAAGTCAGTAGGCCTGACCTACTAATGGTAAACAGGATACGTTAATCAGCGGACATTGAAAGGTGGATTGTTTATTACTCTGTATTAACCCCTTCGACGCTCATGACGAGCTGAGCTCGTCATGAGTTACGCCTCTCGTACACTCATGACGAGCTCAGCTCGTCATGTAACGCGGGTTTTACAAAACCGCCGCGTACAGCGGGAAAACCACTAGCGCGCATGCGGTTAAAGCCTGCAGATAGGCACTTTGCTCCATGAAGTCCCAGATTAACGTTGTATGGAATGAGTTTGGTGTTGGTAACCTCCTCTGACTAATATAAAATCAGTCCTGCTTGCTAGTGTATGTAACGGTCTATCACAGGTGGAAGCGAATGTGGTATAATTTTTTGTTTGCTATTTTAGCTCTGTAAAACTGAGACTCTGAGTTTCTAGTTCGAACGGAGGGAGAAGATATGAAAACCGTGTGATGACTGTGTGGGAGGAGAGTGATAAGTTTATATCCAATATCAAAGCCTATGTTTCTCCCAATGTAATTTTTATTTTTTCCATTCGAACCAAGTTACCGTCACCTGCACTCTAGCTGAAGTGTTTATGGTCTTACACCTCTCCCAACCGCATTTATTTATTTTATCATCCTCATTATTGATATGGTGTATAAGGTCTCTGAGGATGGGGGGTGGGATCATTTCCGACATAGGCAGGTAGTACAGAGCACAGGCGCATGGAAGACAATTTATTTATTTTATTTATTACATTTCTAAAGCGTGAATATCACCTGACGGGTATCCTGGCTCTGTTGTACCTCCTGGGGGGAAAAGGCAAGTTTCATACAGTGTGGCAAATTCTCAACCATACAAATCAGCACTAAATGTTAGGAAAAAGCCATATTTTTAGACCTTTCCTGAAATGCAATGAATCGGTAGAGTGTCTCAGGGTGTCCAGGAGTTGATTCCAGAGTCGGGCTGCCTCAGTTGTAAAGGACCGTCCTCCTTGTCTAACTTTTTGCATCTGGCCACACAGGCCAGGTTGGCAGCGCGTAAACTCCTACGAGGAACATACCATTTTAGTCTCAACCGCAGAGGGGCCGGACCGAAACCAGGGATTTAAAGACAATGTGGAGGGACTTAAACATTATTCTTTGTTTTATTAGTAGCCAGTGTCAATCTCTGATTGCAAACGTGAGTGATCCTTATTGGATTGTTAGGGGCCAATCGGGACGCCGCATCTTTACATTGTCCCAGGGATTCCACATTATCCTAATGCAGTAGTTAGTTGGGGTTCAGCCAATGCTTGTGTTTTCTGTAAGGTTTCCTTGGGGTGTGTTGTAAAGGCAAATATTGACACAGCCTGTCTAATATGTATGGGAGCCTGTTTGAGGGGGCGGTCTCTGTATTTGGGAGTGTCAAGCTTGGCTTCTTAGAGTTATGTTTCTGCATGCATTGATGACTCCTTTTTTTCCCCTTTTCAGATATGGAAGAGTTAATAGTTGAGCTGCGGCTGTTCCTCGAGCTCCTGGACCACGAATATCTCACAGTGACTGTCAGGGAGAAAAAAGCCGTCCTGAACAACATTCTGCAGCGGATCCAGTCATCCAGAGGTCAGTGGGATACACGGTGTCGGGTTCTGCTGTGTCTCGTGTTGCATCATGCCGGGTTTCACCGAATTAACTCCTTGGAAATTGTCGAGCTGGAATCGTCTGAACTTTCAGCTTGGATTGCCAAGAACAGCTCTTTATTCCCTCTGTAATGTATGCTTTGCGGCCCAATAACCCGAATGCTAAGCCACGTTTGCAGAGAGGATAAAGTCCTTTATAATGAGCGTGGTTAAGGGCGGGAGGTTTGTGGAGGCAGTGAGGAATGGAGAGGTCTGAAAGGATTGCTGAGTGATGGGCAATTTTCGGTCTTTTAGTCTTTCCTCCACCATAATGTGAAGACAGTCATGCAGAAAGGGCTTGGCTGTACCTAGATTAAGCAACTAGTTCATTATTCTCCCCCTCCTCAAAGAACTTAATCGTATTAAAGGCTGCGGTGAAGTTCCTCACATGGTGAACTTTTTTTTTTTTAACTTCAATCAGCTAAAACTTAATTTGAGCGTAATGAATTTATTGCATTCTAGGCACCTTCTGAAGCGCTTACTGTCTGCGAGACTTTCAATGCCCATTCCTTTCAAGTATTCGATATGCAGCGCCTGAGATCAAGGTGTTGTGTGTGTATGTAGAATGTTTGCAGACACAAGTGCACCTTTTAGGTTTGGAAAAACTGACTGGTTATTTGAAGGCACCCTGGGACTTGTTAACAACAAAAACGTAGTTTCTTAAGGAGTCGGGACCTTGCACTGATGATTTTCATTAAGGTAGGGCTCCCAGTCACACACTACAAAAATCTTCAAAAATATGTTTTTGTTCATACTCCAAGGCCAGTTAAAATTCCATTGGGATTATAGTTATTCTTAAGCTGCAAATGCACATTGATCTTTTTTCTCCACTTGAGAAATGTTCTTTAGATGAGCAAACCCCTTCTAGTACACGCACAAAATCCGCGGATGTGTTTTGAATATTCCACATCCAATTTGCACACTTAAGCCAACTTTTTTATCCGATAATATGATCGCATAGTTTGAATGAAAAATACATTGACAATGTTGGTGCATAGCTACAAAGTTATGCTTTGTGATTTTTCTCAACATTCCCTATGGCTACACTATGCCTTTTCCAAAAGGTTAACATCCATTTTTCAACCTTCACTCCAAACTTACCACTGCAGAAGATAACCCATACCTGGTCGTTTCATTGTATCAACACATGGCATTTTAAGTTTTGCACATCTCAGATGAACTTTATAGTGCAGATAGATTTATTATAAACGGGCACTTCTGTCCTATACCAGGTAATAATAATTCCCATTATCCTCTTTGGTGGTAAATATTGCTACCCAAGATTTATAGTGTCTCACTCCCCATTTAATTAAAGAAGGTTTATAGCAGCCTGAAAGCATTTTTGACTAAGTAGAAACTCGTTCTATCTTCCTTACTTTCTAAATTAGGAATTATCCTCTTTATATATTTATGACCCTCTTTGAATTTATCTCCTAATTCTCTAATCTCCAGGAGCAGTTTGCAGTGAGGTTGGTTGTCGAGCATTGGGGAGGCATTTTGGTGGTGGGGGTATGGGTGTGGGGATCGAGGGGTGTGAGGAGAATAGACTTTGCTGACAGAATGTTCTTGGAAAGGTTGGAGAAGGAGCTCCATCTCGTTCTTCTAGGAACGCCCTCTCCCAAGCCTCTCCCCATCTCACTGGACCTATGCGTTCATCAGTTTTCTCTCCTTGGTACGCTAAATCCTGTAGTTATTTGCTGATTTCACTGTTTTATAAACGCCTCTGGCCCATTGAGGCGGTGATCTCATCTGCACAATTGAACTTTCATTAAGTTACATTTTTTGAGGCTTCCTCAGTCATTTTGTGTTGCGTTTTTAGTGTGGTTGCAATATTTCTTTTCTGTTTAATTGATGTTTCCTTTGAGCTTTTTTGTGTTTATAAATTGCAATTTCGGTTTTCTCCTCCTTAAGTCTGGCTATTGCATATTTTGCATCTTTTGTACCTTGATTTGCCTAACCATCAAGACACTATTTTAATGTGTTAAGTTTTTATCACGTGAACTCACGGAGGTGAATGTTTCAGACGTCTGTATACTAGTCTGCAAAGAGTGAGATAGATGTTCATTAAATTTGTGGATTCGTAAGACCCAAGTTAGCAAATTCGGTTACTTCGATCGTGAGAAATATGTGCGTCTATTGAGTGTCAGATGGCACTGATCCATCTAGGGGAATACATATCTTTCTCTCCCAAAATGTACCCTTGATAGATCTGTGTACATTTAGGATACTACATGTGGATACCATTGTACGACTATTAGGCTTTCTTCTTTTTAACAATTTAATCAAAGCCTTTAAAAACCCTAGCTTTTAATGTCCAATTTCACATAGAGCAGGTTATTGTGACTCTCTTCTTTGATTGAGTATGTGTACTGAGGGATCTTTTGTTTCTATTTGTGGTAAAATGGATTTCCTTGGGGAAGTGTAAGGTATCAGCTCGCACAAAGTTTAGAAACTATTGCCTTGTTAGGTAAATGCACTTTCATCTAGAAAACCTAGGGTTAATTTGATAGCTGTGGCACAAAGCAACCGGCTTTATATTAGAAAAATGTATGAAAAGTCTTCAAGCAGTGGCAGAACAACATTAAAGCCTAGAAACAATCAGTAAAATTTCCAAATCCAATTTAATACAAAAAACAGCAATTTGGAGAGAATAAGAAGACCACAACAACAAAAATTAAGTTGCTTTAGAGGATCTGGGGACATTAAACCATAGCAATTTAATGTCAAAACATTCAATTGTTAGTCAATGGGTGCAGGTGACCGAGGTCTAGCTGCCTTCATGGGCCGACTGCAATGGCGCATGGGCCAGAAGCATCCCCAATGGTTCAGCCTGGTCTACTGTTTTACCTTCTAATGTAGAAAAAATGATGAAGGTCAAAATGTTCCAACTGGGTAAGGCCTGTGACTGACGAGGATTCCACAAGGCCAGTATGATGAATTTGGGGTCCCACTGAAGTCTTGAGTTCACCCTCTAGTGTTTTTTACCTTTGGGTTTAGAGATTCTGGCATAGAGTCCTAGCATCACCTAAAAAAGCCCTGCCCTATTGGTCCAACTCCGGTTTCCGACCTTGAAAGGCTCACTCTGCTCCAAGCAGTCCTTCAGCAAAGGCTACTTGCGCTGCCGATCATGCTGCCTTAGACTCGAGGCGCTGAGTCAGCAGTATGTGATCCGAAATCTACTATGAAGCTGGCAACCAGATCCCCACCTACATTGACTCCGAAAGAAACCTAGACTCTGAGATCGGACTGCAGAGAGGCCCTGCTCTTGCTGCATCTCCAAGAAAAGCCTTCTGTCAGGCAGAAGAATTTATTCATCAACCCATCTTTGGGTAGGGTAAAAGTCTTACTAAAGTGGATGATGGACAGTTTTGAACATTGCAAGCACTCACCCCCAGTCAACTGATCTGGGTATAATCCATCATCATTCTTTAGCTCACATCTTCACCCCAGTTCAGACATGGCCATATGCAAAACAGTCTGACCCTGTGCCTCATGGGAACAGTCCAGCCCGAACTGCCAAGCCATGTCTTCCCTGGACTGGAAACAAGCATCTTGGGACCGGTTTCTGGCTAATCAGCCGTCATCAGCCAGGCTAGCTAGAATCCAGTGGCAAAGAGAGCAAGGGACCCACGTCTGGGCATACCCTGCCAACTTAGTGCGAACAAAGTAAAACCAAAGGTGAAGATGGACGGAGTGTTGAACATTACAAGCACTCACCCCCAGTCAACTGATCTGGGTTTAATCCATTATCATTCTTTAGCTCACTCCGCCACCCCAGTTCAGACAGGGCCATATGCAAATCAGTCTGACCCTGTGCCTCATGGTAACAGTCCAGCCCGAACTGCCAAGCCATGTCTTCCCTGGACCGGAAACAAGCATACTGGGACCTGTATCTTGCTAATCAGCCGTCATCAGCCAGGCTAGCTAGAATCGAGGGTAAACGTGTAGCCAGGCCTCCCTCACAAGACTGTCCACAAATTCCTGCAATCCCTAAGAAAAGGAAGATTTCTTTTGAGGAGCAGCTCTTGCATGGACCACTCCAAAGAAAGTCAGAAATAAGGCAACTAACCCAATTCCATTATATCCAGCCCCAAAGGCTCCTACACCTTTACTCACAACCCCTCAGCCACATATACCCATCTCCCACCACCCCAATCCTCCTCACCCTACGTTCAAACAGATGGACATCAGGATAACCCATCCAACACTGGGGGGTCCATCTTATAATCCTACTTCCCCCGGGGAAGGGAAGTACTCCCTAGAACCATTGTCCGGTTTACCCTCCGGACAAACAAAACTAAGACCCTCCCCCACCCTTTCAATACTCCCTCCTACATTTCAAGACTCTCCCCTCCCTGGTGACACCACTGTGTTCAGTGGGCAGCACAATTTCACAGTGTGAAGATGCATTTCATACAAGCAGAGGACAACCTCCTTGTTGAGACTCTCTTTCGGACCAAACTGTTTGTGCAAGATCTTCCTGTGGGTCGGAGCATGTTCCTAAAGGTTAAGATATAATTTCAAAAACCTGGTCTAGATGATTGGTCCTCCCTAGGCATAGAAAATATAAACCTTCTTCAGATGGTGCTGTTTACATCAGGGAAGGATTTACTGACTTAAGTGGTTAAAGTGCTACAGCCCAGATTGCAGACAAAGATAGCAAGAAGATTAATGAGGTGGGAAAGCATGTAGCTGTGGGCCAGCCACACAATGGAGAGTTGTGTTGCTAATTCATTCAGGTTTCCTTCTCAATAAGAATGTCATCACTAGGAGGAGCTGGAGGAGTTGGGTAAACAACTCCCAGAGACCCATTGCAAGAGGTGACAGGAACTCTTTAGAGAAATGAACACTAGTCTCTAGCTCTACATCTGGCTCAGGATCTCTGGCTTTGGGCCAGAGGTACAGCAGCATCTCCTGAATATGTCCTTTGATGGCTATCATCTGTTCGGACCCCAAATAAATACTGTGTGAGAAACAGTAAAAAGGAGCACAGGCCACCAAAGAGATGGGCACTCCTCAGTACTTGATGCCTAGATCGGAAGCACCAAAGGAGAGGAGCTGCAAAAATATCTACAACTCCATGCAGACGAGGTTATCAGCACCTACAGTCTTATCAGGACATACAAGAACCCATTTCCTTTGGCAGGGCAGAATACTGTGGCAACGGCAAAGGTAAGAGGAGAGGTGGCTCCATCAGCCTCTAAGCATGGACTCTCCCATGATAACTCCCTCCACCAGGTCACACAACACCAGCAGGAGCTAGACAGATTTTTCCCCCAATGGGAAGAAATAATCTCTGACAAGTGGATGTCTTCTATAGCAATAGCATTGTTACAGCCTAGAGTTTTGTAGAATGAATCATTTTCTGGATTCACATGCCGTGCATCTATTCTGCCATCTAGCGGTTGTTCAGGAATTGTATTGTTCTACTCCAATTTTTTTTTTGTATGTGTGAGCATCATCCGCAACAATTTGGTGTTGACTCCACCCCCTGTGTGATGTTAGACGGCACTCCGCAACTTCTGAGGAATGGTGCGCTAGGCGAGACCTAAAAATTAGCCTAAAAAGAGTCTCTTCAAGGGAAATAAGCAGTGGTGTCAACTCAGCATACTTCCTAGTACCAAAACAAGGCTTGAGATTTCTAAGAATTCTAGAGCTCCTGTACCTAAATAAATTCATATGAATGCAACACATCAAAATGACACGCTACAAGAAGTGGTCCTGCTCCTAAGGAAGGGAGACTACATGGCCATCCTAAACCTAAAGGATGCCCACCTACACATACCAATGAACCGGAGACACAAGAAGTATCTCATGTTTGTCATGGACAAAGCGCATTACCAGGTCAGACTGCTTCCCTTCAGAATAAGATCCATGCCAAAGGTCTTCACAAAATGTCTGGCAGTGGTGGCAGCGCACCAGGGAAGACCGGGTATGCACATCTACCCATATCTGGGTGACCCACTGGTAAAGACAAACTTGGAATGAAAATGCCACTGAGACTTGCAAACAGCCATCGACAATTCTTCAAATCCTTGGGGTTACCATGAACCACGAAAAATAATCTCCAGTCAGAGCAGGTGGAGATGTTCCTGGTGGCAGCACTGGACTCAGACTGAATGAGCATACCAAGTCCCCAATAGGGTGTCGGCAATAGCAGAGCAAACTCTCTTTTACCGAAAGGGTCTGTCTCCAACTGTAACATGGGGACTTTCACGAAATTGATGAGCATGTTGGCATCATGCATCCCCCTCATACTGCATGCAAGACTGCACATGGGACCTATACAGGAATAGCTCTGCAACAAATGATCACAAGCCATGGTGGGCTGAAGGGATCTAGTGGTTGTCACATCAAAAGTTCAGAAGGAGATAGAGTGATGGCACCCGAGAAACATGAGGACAGAGAGACCTTTCAAGCTACCAGCTACCACAGTGACCAGCCATAACGATGGACGCATCCCACAAAGGCTGCGAAACGCACTCTGACAACCTGAAGGTCCGAGGTCACTGGAACCCTCCGGCAGCTGGTAAATGCATAAATTATCTGGAACTAAAGGTGGTCTACCTAGCACTGAAAGCATTCCAAACGTATGTGAACGAACAGACCATGCTTACTCAGACGGCAACTCAACAACTATGTTATATCGCAAGAAACAAGGAGGAACAAAGTTGTTCCCAGTGTTGAAACTAGCACAAAAGATATAGAATCAGGTGGTCCAAAGGAACATGATCCTGGTAACGATACACTACTGACCCACTGAGTGGAAAACTGTCAGAAGTGGAGTCCTTGTCCTGGTTCATTGGGCACAAAGGGTGGAGTCGCAGCAGGTCTTCTGACTCGAAAAAAACTATGAAGAAAAACAACTTGAAAATATCCATGCCCAACATAAGATGGCAAGGGTATACAGAGCATAGGAATATGCACTACTACAGCTCAACATGCAAATCAACAGATGGTTAAAGGGTAACATTTTCTTTTCTACATCTGCAAATTGGCTATAAATCCCTCTACGCATTATACTTTACAAAAGTGTTTTTCAGTAGCATTTCTTGTTCTGGTTCACTATTTCTCAAATCCCTTCTGTACATTAATTGCTGTGCTGCTTTGTTTTATTTTCAGATTCAGGTTTTATAAATGAAGCAAAACATACTTATAAAGGGCTGCTTCTTACCCCTAAGGGTATTCAGGCGCTGTGCTACTGGTGTTAGTTAAAGAACCAGGTCCTGAATTTTGTCAGTGATGGTGACATGCCGGGGTGGAGGGTAAAGGAGTTCCAGGACTTGGCGGCGAGGTGGGGGAAGGAAGTGTCCTCTGGTGTGGCGGACTCAAGGGTGAGGTGGGCGCAGAACAAGTTCCTGGGTAGTAGGTGAAAATTCAACCGTGGTTCATGTAGGCAGGTCCTTGGTCGTGGAGGGCTTTGTACGTGTGGTTTAGTAGCTTGAATTGTCATCTTTTCTGCATGGGGAGCCAGTGGAGGTCTTTCAGGTGCTGGGTGATGTGGGTTCTCTTGGGTAGGTGGAGGAGAAGTCTGGCTGCTGCATTCTGGAACGTCTGGAGTCTTCTCATGAGTTCGGTTGTGGAGCCTGCATAGAGTATGTTGCCGTAGTCCAGCCAACTCGTTTTGAGGGCCTGTGTCACAGTTTTCCTGGTGTGGGTGGGTAGCCACTTGAAAATTCTGTGGAGCATGCTGAGAGTGTGGAAGCAAGCTGCGGAGACAGTGTCGACCTTGGTATCATCCTGGATAGAAAACCCTCCATGAAACCCAAGGTTGTGGGCGTGGTCTTTCGGAGTGGTGGTGGGTCCGAGTTCCAATGAGCAACAGGAGTCATTTCAGAGGGAGGTGTGTCTGCTGAAGATCAGTACTTTTTTTCCCTGTTTTGAGCTTTAGGCAGTTGCTTTTCATCCAGTCTCGGATGTTCTTCATTAAGTTGTGCAAATGTATCTTTATTGTGGTGGGGTCTGGTGAGAGCGAGAGGATGAGTTGGGTGTTGGCGTGAGAGATGATGTTGATGTGGGTTCTGACGATGTCTGTGATGTGTGTCATGTAGATGTTGAAGAGCGTTGGACTGAGGGATGAGCCTTGAGAGACACCCCAGGGGGTGTGCTTGGGTTGAGAGGTGAAGGGGTGGGGAGACAGATTCTCTGGGTGCGTACTGTGAGAAAAGATGCTTCAATCTGAGCGCGCCGTCTCTGATTCGATTTGGCACAGTAGTAAGGCTGTTCTTGGGCTATAAGGTTTGAGCCAGAAGCATAAGTTAGATGATCAAATCTGAGTTTCTTTAACACTTTGAAGGAGTTTCTCTGACTTCTACCACATGCGGGTAATCCGTAAATAAAGCACCTTATTACTGTTCACTGCTCAGGGTGTGTCTCTTATCTGCCGGACGTCTCTGTCTCTAAAGTTCAAGTGCGTAGTCATGAGTCCAGACCGACCTAGGTGTCAGGCCAGGTTGAGGGTGGTTTGTGGGGATCCTGTGTGCTCATTCTTTAAAAAAAACTAAAAAAACCTTTCATTCTTATTTTTCACTTCACCATTCAGCCAGTTTTCTTAGAAGAGTTTTTTTTCTGTAGCCCCCCTATTTGATTTTCTTCTCAAGCATCCCACCACATCCTCTGTTGCGTGTGTTTGAGTTTTGAGGTTTGCAGCTTCTAGCTGCAGTATTTGAATAATGTCTTCTGTTTCTTTAACTGTTTCTGAAGTCTCTTTTATGATCTGCATTGAACACGTTCAGGTCAAGGGCTATTCCGTCGCTTTTAGTTTCAAATGCTTCTCTGGTATCTTGCATTCTTTCACGATACTGTGTAATGTTTTCAATTTTGTATTGTACTTGTAGGTTTGGCACTATCTTTAGTTTGTGCGTGTTTTGTATCCCCTTGCCATCTTGTACTCTCTGATTTCCCTACTTTATGGTAGATCACTATTGCATAGATCAGAAGGAATTTCTTTTTCAGCAGTGGGGAGGGCCACTGCCTTCTGAAGAGCTTCACCCACCACTGTGGGTCGGTAATCTGACTTGCAAAGGTGATACATTTAGAAAAGCGTGGGCAGTCACCCCACAAATTGTGCTGCTTTACTTGGCTCACAATTGGCCACATTTCTGTTCTCTTTCCTTGATTCAACATTGAGTGTGTCACCCGTACAGGTGCCACTGCCATCCGGTTTGCTGTCAGTTTTGTGTGTGTTGGTTTATTTGTGACAGAATTGGATGTGTTGGCATCTAGCACCAAGGTGGCAGTAATTATGTAAGTGTTCAGTTATGAAGTGCAGTTGCAGCATGCGTGAACAGTGTGTCCCTTCAGGTGGCATCTCTTTTGGCGCCAGCCAGTGGCAGGGGTTGTCTCTATTTCTTGGGCAAACAGTTTGTGAAGTCAATTCGCTTTTGGGGTAATGTTTTCTGGCTTCTCCATTCTTTTAAGGCCCTGTAACCCGCCTGTAATTCATTCCAGTAGAGTTTGCAACCAATATTTGTATCCATATAACTCAAGAGGCTGTCTGGTGCAGGGGGCTAATTTGTGGGATGTCTTCTCAGGCAGTCAGGCCACGATCCCAGGACGATTCCTTTTAGGACTAGTCCTCTCCCTGCACTTGTTCCTATTTGGGTTGGGAAGAGACTGTAGTTCATCTCTTATTTTGTGGTGCGTCAGGCCTCAAACCTAGAGTGCACATCTGAAGTCATGTGAATTTTTCAATACCCTGGTCATGTGGAACCTGCTCCCAATCCTTTCACTGTCATAGTAGTTCCCTCGCTGTGTCTGCTCCCTCTTCTCCTTGTTCACCACCTTTATGGCTGGCGCCCCACCTCCCTTAGACTCAACCTGGTTGGCAATGTCACCAAAGAAGGAACAAGAACAGTGGAATAGGTGTGCAGCTACACTAAAACTGTTGTCTCGATTCTCAGCCTTCCCAACACACTGGCTCTGCCCTGGCAGTAGCAACTTCTCTGTGCAGTAGCTGTCTACACACGCCTTCAGCTCTGGTGAGACATCCAGGGCTTCGCTCATGTTGGAGAAGGGATGATCCCGGCTTCTTCAGGACAAGGGAACATGTTGCCACCCACCCTGGATGGACGGCTTCCTATAAGTTTATAAATCTTGATTTTGTGCTTCCTGTGAACAGAACGCCCTGAGTAACAACCATGTTTCTCCATTGATTTTGGGAGTTCCAATCCCTTGCTAATAGGATTATTGGTGTGAGATGGCTATCTATAGGGGAGTAAAGAGAGTCCCAGAGGGTAAACTTCTTAAACAATGCTAGAAACTGTTTAAGAAGTTTACCCTCTGGGACTCTTTTTACTTCACTGTTTCAGTGCCCTAATCCCACGGGTTAAGAAGGGGCCCCTCTTACCTTCTTGCGTATCTATAGGGGATACTTCAGATACTACGGTCAAATGCTGAACTGTGGAGGGCTACCTAAAGTGAATGTTATTGAAATTGTAAGGAGTGAACTTAAAGAGCATTTGCCTAAACTGGAAATTAAACACAGTGGGGAAAGAATATAACTTTGGGCAGAAATGTAGCAGATAATACCTCATCCTAGAGGCATAAGAGATCAGACTGTCATTAAGAGATGGAAGAGACCCAGTGCATGCCCTCTATGCCTAAAACCGGACTTTTGAATGAGCCATCCCTTGACCTCCGAGTCTCTCACTCCTTGCAACGCATCATGGAAAGAACATTATTTCTGGAATGAACAAAAAACTCCCAGGTTCACATGTTAATGATGGCCGCAGATCCACTTTCACCAATGCCCGTCCTCGCCACCCCATGCACAGGGTGCTCTCCTGGCTCCTGGTCTGGTTAAACATCCTGCTTTGCGTGCTTTGATAAAACATTACTGTACAAACTGGTCTGTTGTCTCGTCTCAAACTCTGCGAGCTGGGCTCATAGTATTAAAATAGCCCTCTTAAAATGAGATAAAAATGATGATGATGATGATGAGGTAAAACTTGAAGGTGCAATAAGGAAGAGGATTTAACAGAAACATTACATAACAATGAAATAGGGAAAAGACCCTACATAAAGTGAGTTTCAAGGGGCAACAAGTGGTTTAGAGGTTTTATAGCACCTGCCTGCTGCCTTAAGACTGATTGGTAGCATTTTCTGATGCTGAAAGCCTCCAGAGGGCAACACAAACAATTATGGGATTTCTGAAGTAAGCACAGTCAGAACAGTCATATGTTTTGTAGACCCTGCATTAGGAGCTTTGTTTCTTCACTTATCGGCTCTTTACATATTTAATTCAATGAACGAAAGGTATTTATGTTGGGTGGTACGTGCCACGATGGCTACTGACGCACATTTGCAGTTGAAGAGAGAAATTACAGTAGGTGCAGTTGCCCAGTTGTCAGCTAGCAGAACCAATGTATAATTGGCGATGTTTGTACTGATCCTTCGTTGAGATAATACAACCTCTGGCATAGGGAAGACACTGTTCTGTGCCAAAAGTCTGCAATCTCTAGTTGGGGAAACTTATCCTGGTAATGCCTCTTGACCTATCGCGACAGGCATACTGTTTTTTTTCGGGGATGAGAATGAGAGCCAATTGTTTGCATCTCATCTGGCCAAGCAGACTGATCGGGTCAGATCTTGAGTTTCACTGTCATCGTCTCAGTCTTGCTAACAGGCTAAAGCATATCTTGATCCCATACAATCCGTTGTTTTTCCTGGCTTGCCTTAATTTTTCTCCCAATCATTTTACTCCGGTTTTTTAGCAAACACTGATTTTTTAAGAAAAGAAAAATGTTACTAGTGGGCAAGCAGTGTTGTAGGCAGTGATTAATACACTGCTTTTGTTGCTTTGACAGCTCTGCATGGCATAGGTATGATCGAAGATGCCTTTATATTTACTATTTTGGGCAGAGCGTTTGCTGACATATTTTAGACAACAGCACTCACAACCGTTGGTTTCAAATGTTGAGAAATGCAGGCCTTGACGGCCACCATCCTATCCAAAACAAGATCTTTTTGAATTATTTGTAGCAAAAAGGAGAACTGGGATTAGACCTTAGCAAAAAAGATCTCGAACAAACGAGGATAAGAGAAGGACTAGCTGCCAACGAGGGACTTTTCAGGTGTAAGTGAATCATACCATATCCCATGTATAGATATTTGCCAGTCACTGGTCAAGGTTTTTTTAACTGAACAAAATAAATAATTCATAATTATTTTCAGTAAGCACCCCAACTAACTCTACTTATATTTTAAAAGAACTCCATCTATCGATCTTCTGTCTTATCAAGCTGTCTGTCTTTTTTACATATGACCGTGTAAAGATCTGTCCACCCTCCCACCCACCATTCCTTCCACAATTATTCAATGTGCTTTCCCATCCAATTTACAGAGTGTAAGCAAAACAAGGATAACCACATAAAACACATACTGTGAAAACGGTCCACTTAGATGGGCCCCTGGACCAAATCATGTGTTAGTTGACTAAATTATGCAGAAAAGAAATTAAAGTTATGCAGCACATTCCATGGTATCATTTGAAATGTCATTAGAAAAAAATGGCGGCCGAACCTCCCTCACCTGCCACAAACACTGACCACATGGCAGGGCAAGGATTCTATTGGTACAGCCAAAACTTGGCTTGGTCCATCCACAGTATCAACAAATGGTATCAACAAATATGTATGAATTTCACAGAAGTACAGTAGCGCCCTGCTACTAAGTATCCTTTGTAACTCCCAGAGTAAAATAGTTTTTGTAAGAAAGACATGGTGTTGAACTTGGTAGAAAACAAGTGGTCCTGGATAGAATGTAAAGGAGAATACCAAGGACGGCAGAGGTCACAAAATAGAGACCGACATCAATTGAGATGTTTCTCAAAGTGGATCTAAATCGGGATTGTACAGATAGCTGGCAATAGGCAACTTTAGTGCGTGTTCGCTGCACCGAAAAATGACAAAGTGTTTTTGATTAAGAAATTTGGAAACCAGTTCATAGACTAGACAGGCTAGGTAAAAATCTAGAAATGGAGATTAGCAAATTTGATGACAATTATTCATATTAGATATCTTTAGGTAAGAAATCAAATCTTAAAAAGTTGACAAACGTCCAAAGGTAATCTTTGTGAAAGAAGAGGAATAGCTAGCATGTTGGTGAAGTTACATGTTCATGTAGCATCTGAGTGTAAAATACATCTGAGGAAAGTGTTCAGTTTTCCTTCCTGAATTGCCATGTTCATCCTTGATAGTGTAAGACCTAACAACAGTTCTGAATACTTCTGGAGTGTATTGTCCAATTATGGAAATTGGATTTATTATGTTTTTAATTTTCACATGAATTTTAGCCTACAATCCATGCTTTATGCAATGGATTTTAATTTTCCCTCTTTTCACTGGAGAAGCAAAACATGCCTGAATCTGACCAAGTACGTCTGTATTTTACTACTTTTTTTTCTTTTTTAGGTTTAAGGAAACTCAACGTGCATATATCTAATTTAAAAGATTTCTGGTGTTTTCGAAATATTTTTGTCTGGTTCTATCCTATTGTAACAATGTGTTTTTTTTTTCTTGGGTATGTGCCCAGAATCCAGTTTCTCCACTGATGCATTCTATAAATATTACTTAGGATTTACTGACACAGCATTTAGTGGATCTCAGCAACCACGAACAAGGTTTCAGCTCAGTCCATTGGAGTTTGTCCTTAAATGGCCAAAGATTTTTAGAAGTATTCAGACCCCTGCAGTCTTGTCTTATTTCATTCCCATGTTAAGACAAAAAAAAAGCTGTTTTTGCTTTTGAAGTGTACAATATTTGAAGTCTAAGATGTTTACTCTTAAACTCAGCAAAGCTATTTTTAAAATTGTTTGGTAGTGTTTTGGCTCATGGCAGCCAGGTTTCCCAGCAGAGAAAGTGAACAAGCAGCCGGAATATTGTCTGCTTTCTGTTGTTCGAACTTTCTCTCAAACTAATCCGACTTGCTGCCTTTGGCCAGTGCTTTGAAACATTGAATGCTATAATATGTTATAAGTCTTGTTATTGGATCCCTGCCCACACTAGGATTCATTTTTTAAAAGAGCATTGATCTGTATACTCTGTTGCTCTTATCATAAATTGTTATTAGTCATATGCTTACGTTTCAAATTTGGATTTATTTGCTTAGTTAGTTAAAACCATTGCAATACAATTAATTCACAATGTATTCAAATTTATTTTGTTCAACGTAAAACGAGTTCCACCTTCCATACCCATTTTGTTTAAATAATTAAAACTAGCTTAAAACAGTCCGTGAATATCCAATTAAAATCCAGTTATAAACTGATATCCAAATGCTAGTCTTTACATGTACACAAATAAGAGCGGAGTAGAACCAGTCTAAGTGAGGATTTTTTCCGACTATCTTTGCAGGCTCCTGCTGGGGAGGAAGAATTAACTGAAGTGCTTTAGTGCCTCTGACCATCTTCTCAATAGGTATCGGGGCTCCTTGCAATCATTAGGAAGAAGTTCAAAAGTTGCAAGGCTGTTGATATCTCTGCAAGGCCCCTTTTAGTTTTGTTAATCAGCCCCGGTGGATAGCTCTCATACTATTAGCTGGGATTTCTTGCTTCTTCACAAGTTTTTACGCTATGGAGCAAAGTTCAGGATGTGCAACAGCTCTGTAATAACCCCACTTGTCTCTTGTATGCTGTTTGGGCCCTTATAGCTGTGCCATATATTGTCAGCTAGTTTTCATCTGCTCCCTTACGTTCCATGACCATAACCTTTTTCTCCACAATCCTGAGACATTTTCTCAGCGCACAAGTAGTGTCCCTAACCTAGATTTTAAAAACTGCTTCTTTGTGTAGATACTGTAAGGTGTCGCTAAGTAGCCATGAGGAGATAGAGATAGCTTCTTGTAATTGCAGAAAGTTAACCTTCCATGGTTCTGTCTTGCCAGAGTCTGCTTGTCCTCCAATAGGGACATTACTTTGGTATTTGATTTTATATTTTTTTCATCTCCCTGTGGCTCAGATTTTGGGCCTAAGCAGATGAAAGGTCCAGGGTGGCAAGTGACCTTTGTAGAAAAGCTCTCATAGGTGTTCTATCTCTCCCCTATATTTCCAGCCAGAGAGGAAGACCCAAGTAGCCCTCCTTCGCAAGTTTAAGACTTTGGCAACAACTCACAAAAGCTGCCTGTCTGCCCAAGGTTTGTGTTACCAGGCTAAACTCCGGCCTGTTTGCGCAGAGGACGTGTATGCCGGGAGATGGAAGACCGCCTTGGAAATGTCTGAAACTGTAGATTCTAGCGCCACACTGTCCTAGCCCAGGGGCCTCACTCCGATAAGCTAACGTGGGGAAGATTCTGGCTTGTGCCACCTGCAGGATTGGACAGAAGGAGGAGCTCTTCATCTTCTTATGGAGCAATCCTAGGCTGGCTTGCTTTTTCTTAGATTTCATCCATTTGGGCTGAAAATCTCCCATTATGATGGAAGAGCACTCCAAGGTATTTGTACACCTTGATTTGTACCACTTTTTCAATGCCCAAGTAAGATTTATGGTTTTCCAACTTAGTCCTTTGGAGTGTTTGGGTCTTTTCCGTGTTAATAGTCAATCCATTGGTATTGGAGTATTCCAAAGTTGCGTCCAAGAGCTGCTGCTGCCCCACTTTTTCTCTGCATATCAGAACGAAATTTACACATACAGGAGGTTTGATGTCATGGATCCTCCAATTGTTGGCGAGTGGCTGTTTACTTTATTTAATAAGGGCGGAAGATCCAAATGAAACAGATTGAAAAGAGTCAGGCCAATACACATCCCCGATTTAAACCTTCTGTTGGTATACACCTAGACAAACCAGAGCCATTCCTGAGTTTTATTCTGATCCATGTGTCTATATGCAGCATTTGCAGTGCCCTTAGAAGGCCGCCAAGCAAATCCCAACCCACACGTTTTAGCCATAATTTGCTGTGGCTCACCTTGTCAAATGCTGATTTGTAGTCTATGAAACATAGGTCGACCGGCTGTTTATAAGAATTACAAAGTCACTTAGCTGGCAGAGGGCCATGATGTTGGTTATGGACCCTGTTCGTTTGGTAATGCCAGTCTGGTTTGGTGGGATCATGTGATGTTCCTTCGCCCACATCTGCAATTTCTCCAGAATGATTCCTGCGAAGTATTCAGCTTTGTTGTCCATTAATGCCACTACGCGGTAATTCTTGGGCTTGATTCCGTATGGGCGCCCTGTTCTGATTCGTTTTTGCCTGTGGCTCTGTGTTTTTTTACACTGACGGTTAATTTTGATTTGGCTGCTTCTGTCCACAAGGAACCTCTCTCAAAGCTGATTTGCACTTTTCCTCTGGAAGGAGTATGAGGGGTTGTTAATGGAATTAACATTACTGACTCCTCAAGGATACTGATACTTCCCTTTGGCTGCCCCTGCTCCTTGCCTTTTAGTTTGGCAGGGCTCGAACAGCGGCCCTTCCCGCTGTTTTGCCTGCACAGTGGGGCTGGATGGTATTTCCGTCAGCCTTTCCCGCTGCTCTGCGTCTTTCAAGTATTTAAACTTTGTTGGTATTTTTGGTTGCGCTGTGCTAGATTCCATGTATGGTAAAAAGAGTTTGGGAGCTTTTGCTGGACTTCTTCGCTGAATGTTGGTCAGTGTCGGTAAGCCGGATGGTTTGGCAGGTTTGGTCTCTTATCAGCTTTCCCCTTTTCTGACGGTTTTGTGTAGCTATGGGGCCTCAAGTTTTTCCAGAGCGCATGATTCCACCTGATTCTGCCTGATGTTATAATCTAATGATCTATTTCTCTAATTTTTAGTTTTGTGACTTCTCATAGCTCTTCTAAATCTTCTAAAATGCGGGTGTACTCTGTGCCTGCTTTCCTACTTTACTGTGCCTGCTGTTATATTTTGTGGGTTTAGTTCTCTCCACAACAAGGGTAAAAGCAGGAGCGTCCAAGTGCGAGAGGTAGGAGCTCTCCACTGGCTGCAAGCCGCACACCGCCTAGTCAAGCCTCTTCCACAGTCAGGGGACTCAACCTGGTGCAGAGAGACTAATCCCATCTAATCCTGCTCTATGTGGCCTACTTGCTTTCTTGCTTTCTCCATTTTGGGCTCTAGCAGGCAAGTAAACTGGTGATTGTGTGGGAGAAGAGGCTGCGTGACAAAGAAGGAATTGTTGGCTTACTTGCAGCAGTTACAGGCTACTTTGCAGCCGCTTCTGGCACCTCCACGCTTGCTGATCTCAGCGGCCTCTGAGGGGGGACTGCAGCTTTTACCCTCTTTCCCTGCCGCTGCCTTGGAGATGTGCCCTCCCAGCAGCACCCTTGGCGTCCTGCAGCGGCTGGCGACCCCACTGCATTTCTCTGTTCTCTGTACACCGACCCCCTGTGACGTCAAGCTCCAACTTCGCACCGTTGCCCTCCCTCTCTGCCACACTCTCGCCATCTCATGTTGGCAACCAGGAAAGTTGTACACTTAAACAACCCTTAGTTTCAGCAGTCTTTGATAATGTCTAGCCCAAATGGCCTATTGTACACAATCTATCTGCTAAATGTGTAGCTTTTGGGGCATTACTTTGCTGCTTTGAGCCCAACCTAAAATGTGAAGACCGTGGTAAAAAGATAAGATCATCTGGCATAGTACAGCAGCGCAGAGGTTGGAAAGGGGGTAATTAAGCTACAAATGACGCACAGAGCAAGGGGTTTATGGTTCTGGACCTATGCATCAACACTGGACAGCTCCTCCACCGTTAAATGAGTGTTATCTCTAGCTCTACCAGGAGGTTGACTCCAGTGAAACAACAGCTTAACCCACAGCAGCACAAGCTAAAAGCATAGTGAATAGAGGCCTTCTTTCCATGATCCCACCTGATCCTACAGACCCTTAGGCATATGCTCCCAACTCTACTACTCTCAACACCTAGTGCATATGCGTTGTCACAGCAGACTGGCGATGGATTCTCATATTCACTGTCCCATGGGAAGACCCTTTTACCTCTACTATCCAGTGGGTATCATCATAAGTCCTCCCTGAAAAGGAGTCTGATGCCACTTCAGATATCCTACCTCAGACTGGAAGCTAATTCCAGATTTTTCAAACTCCCTGTCCTACGGCCTACCTAAATTCCTCCTTAGTAGGCTCCAGATTGTACTGAACCAAGCGGCAAGGCTGGCCTATAAAACCCCGAAGTGGCAATCTGCGAGAACTCTACTTCACAGACTCCACTGGCTGCCGGTGGAGCAGAGGACTGCATTCAAGATCGGCTGCTTGACCTTCAAAGCTGTGTTCGGGACCTCCCCTGCCTTTCTCAAATCACTGGTCATCCCCTACCGCCCGGCACGTAATCTTCGTTCCTCCCATCGCCACTTGCTAGCTGTCCCTGCTACCAAATTAAAAAAAAACGGCGGTCGGATATTTGCCCACCTAGCCCCTGTCCTCTGGAACCAGTTACCTCTCCCTCTTAAATCTGCCAATTCCCTTCTGGCTTTTAGAAAACTTTTGAAAACTCACCTCTTCACACAGACTGGCTAGACCCTCATCTCTCCATCTCACCGGCACTCAGCCAGCGCCAGGAAACCTTTCGGTGTCAGTGCGCTATACAAGTTTCCCCTAAGATAAGATAAGATAAGATAAGATTATCTGGAAAATGCCAGGCATAATAGTCCAGCTTGAGCAACCAGTAGTTGGGCACTACTTTTAAATGTAAATGTAAATGTATTGCGACGTATATAGCGCACGTATCACCCGAAGGCATCAAGGCGCTTGCCTTGGGAACCCGTCCTGGCTTTTCCCTGTGAGATAACCCCTACTGGGTATCCCCAGGGTGAAAGCCAGGCATCCCGCAGCGGGTGGGCCGCCGTAGTGGAGATTAAGCAACTATTGCCCAGAGTTGCAGCGTGGGACCCCATGATTAGAATAGGCACCGAGGCGAGAATTATCGAGTCCGTGGACATTTTGGGCTCACGACCCTGCCGCGTCGGGAATTGAACCCTGGTCCCGGGCCAGACCTCTGCATCAGTGTCTGCCGCTCTAATCAGTGAGCCACACTCCTCCACTTGCACAATGTAAGATCCTGTAAATAGAGCTGACCACCTTTTCAACCCTACAGCATCCGCGATCTGGAGTTGACCTTCTAAGAGATCCTCCTGATCACATCCTAAGCTGTCATTCCTGCAAGACTTAAGTTTGATCTCTTAATGAAGTCATACTGGGAGATTTCAAAATACGTCTTTACGAGACTGGCACAGTGAGGATTCATAGTAGCACTATCAATATAAGACCTTTAACTCCTACTATCCAACCCTACATCCCTCACCTTAATAAACGTGATGCTCTCTGCTTTCCCAGGCTGTGGCTTCCACTTGACTACCACCTTACCTATTAAACCACCAGCCAAATGAGAAGAACACCTGCCTCCTCATCCTACTTGATCTCTCCTCAGCATTTGACACCGTCAAACATGAGAATCTACTTGAGCTGTTAAACACCAGAATGTGTCTATCTGGGACTGTTCACAAGTCGTTCACTTCCTTTCTACATAACCGGTCTCAAAAGTTCAAGATCAACAACGTGTTATCCCCATCTGTGCCTGTAACATTAGGCGTCCCACAAGGATCTTCCCTATCCCCAACTTTGTTCAATCTAGTCATGGAACCACTCACCACCTTGTTACAAGCATCTAATGTACCCTTTCACATGTACGCCAATGACACTCAACTCTATCTCAAACTACAATCCCCGGAAGACATCAAACTTCTGAACTCTACGCTCAGAAACACCCAATCATGGTTGGCCGATAATCACCTCAAACTAAATGCTCTGAAAACTGAGTTCCTTCTGATCTCACCTCCTGCGAAAATCTCCACCACCCAAACCTGGCTCAAGCACCTAACTGCACTCAATGTCCAACCCACTATCGTGGACTCCGCGAAATCCTTAGGCATCACACTTGATGCCAATCTCAACATGCAGCAGCATATCAGCAAAGCAACTAAGGGAGCTAATTTCCAAATCAACACTTTGAGGAAACTTAAACCCTTCCTCCCAGCTAACGACTTCCAAACTGCAGTACAAGCCCTAGTCATCCCACACATAGACTACTGAATCGTCGCTCTCTGCGGACTCCCCCTATCAACAACCGCACCCCTAAGAGCCTCCTTGAACGCTGCAGCGAGACTTATCACTGGATCAAAAAAACATTCGCATATTTCCCCTGACTTAAAATCCCTGAACTGGCTGCCGTTTGAAGCCAGGATACAGCTGAAAATCGCTTGTATGACTCACATGGCTGTACACCACAAGTCACCCAACTACCTCACTCAAAAGCTGACTATATCAGGGGGCTCGAGATCCACTAGAAGCACATAAAATATCCTCCTGAAACCGCGAAGATTCCAGAAGGAAAAAACATATAAACGCTCCTTCTCTGGAATGGCACCCAGGATCTGGAATGCACTCCCTCCCGAAACCAGGCTTATCTCCTCCACTGCATTTTTTAAGAAAGAAGTAAAAGCCATCCTTATGGCTAAATTCACTTGAACTCTTTTTTGGATATATTGAAGACATTGCACCGACTTTGTATTATTTGTTTATCTGATTGTCTAATTGTACTTTTTGTTTATCTGATTGCTATCCTATTTTGCTACTCACTTACTAGCTACTACTATTGTGTACCCAAAAGTTTGTTTAATCACTCCCTTGTTTCCCTTACCCCTTGTTTCTGTAAAGCGCTCTGATATCTGCAAAGATCTTGTTCGCGCTATATAAAACTTTGAAAATAAATAAATAAATAAAACAAACCAGTCTATGCACAGTCTAACACCAGGTATAATACAGAAGTGATGGATGGGAATTTTGGAATCTCTTGGGACACGTCTTGTTACTCCATATTCCATTTCATCATTTTTTAGCTCCTCTAGGTCTCTAATAATGAGGACCAACCATGTGCAAATCAGTGTTGGCCCTTCCCCAAAAGGGACAGCTCTGCCCCAATGGATTGGTAACCTCTTGTGAACGGGAAGACAAGAACCTCCAAATTAATTTTTGCCTTAATGTGCATCTTCTGTGAATGTTCAGCTTGTGACCCTGTAGCACACCAATTGCAGACTCCAAGTCGGGTTGGAACCTGCTCCTGATGACAACCCACATAGGAAGGATGACCAACATACGATTTATGCCCTTGCACTAATTTTGGAACTACTGTAACACCCTGCGAGAGGAAGGCTGTAATGCAGCCAGCAACAGACAGAGTATTCCTTAATCAATCTTTAACACCAAAGCAAACTGCGATCAGTCTCTTCTGTAATGCCCTCATGATCAGTGTCATGTACCCCACCCTCAATGGCCACATGATCAAGGGAGATGACAACCATTTGTGTGGCTTGATGGAGGCCTAGTTCTCAGTTGATCCTGCCTCCCTCTTGGATTGCTCACTCCAGCTGCTCCACAGAATACAGAGCAACCTAAAACCTCATTATAATTAGAAGGAACTGTATGCAGCTACCCTTCCTTGAAGTATTCGACAGCATGCTGTTGCACACACTATGCCATTCATCATAATAGTAGTAGTGTTCAGTAAACTGCATTAGATGCAATTTTCTCTTCCTGAAACCACAAAACTGCCAAGTCAATGGAAGCCATACAGCTTAAGGTAGGGTTTTTTGATGCTTTTAGTTTCGTTGGAGACAATCCATGGAATAAAAATACAGTAAAATAGTTAAAAGCAGAGTTTTTTAGCTTTACTTGGCTAATTGCAACAAGAACTCAGATAGTGGGACAATCTTTGGGACAAAGTACTCACCCGTAGCTTGTTACATTAGATTTGGCCATCCAACCACATGCCTTGTTTGACAACACCCTTAAAATAATCAGTGTAAGGGCTGAAAATCCTCAGCCATACTTATAGCACAGGAGCTCAGTAGCCCTAATTTAGATTCTGAAGAAAGGTATACCAGCCCAGGTCCAGAGAAACTTCTAGAAGGGCTAAAACACCCTCCATATAAGAGAACAAAAGATACCTAAACAGTAGACAACCAGAGTTCTTACAGACATGTCAAATGTGAAATGTTTGAATAGCAGCTGGATTTACAGTGGGAAGAACAATGGAATCAACTTTGTGTTCCGAAGCTTACATGACAGTCATAAAAGGTGGCCATGAGGTATAGAAAGCTCCTTCTTCCATAGGCCATGTAGCAAACAGGCATGCTGTTCATATTTTAAAAAGTGGCATAACTGGAGGCCGTTGAAAACGCCACCTTGGAAACCCTCATCATGACCAGAGTCCTTTGTGCAAATGTAGTTCTCAATTTCAGAAGCATTATAGCCACCATAACCTATCCAACAGGCTATTAACAACCACTCCACAGTTGTCCTGAACTGAAGACAATGGATCAGTTATTTAATAGAGGAGAGATGCAAGATAATTTTGCTGTGAGTGCAGGCTGTCCTAATTTTACAAGCATTGGCAAATTCAATAGGTCTCACCTATGCAAGAGCTATTGGCTTGGTTAATGTATTTTAGTCATTTTGTTCAGCTATGTGAAAAGAAATGCTGTGACGCGGCCAGCACTGACCATAGGGGAAGTGATCTGTTTTCTTGCTTTCTTACTATTGGATTTTCCTTTGCCTTCGCCAAAAAAATAAAACGTTTTTTCAGGAACAAATGACACTTTGTTAGCAAATGTGAAGCAACAAGAAATTAAAATACACATTTATGCATCAATCTTTATTTAATGGGGGCAGGAAATGTGAGCCAAAGGCTGAGGATCCCGGGCATAGCACAAGTAAAGCAATATTAAAATAAATAACCGCCATCCATACACAGATTCGACGGCTGCAGGCTACTTAAAAAAAAGTCTGAAGAAGTTAGAAGCGGGAAGAATCATGACACAGCTGAGTTGTATGAAACTGACAAATACATAAAAGGCATTCAAGAAAAAAAAACCAGTTGTTTAAGTATGTTATGTCGAAGCTGAAGTTTGGAGTGTGGGCCACCGCATGAGCGGGTACAGCGCCAAAATGGCCATGTAGATCAGAAAGCGCAGTGCCGTCTGCATCTTTTTAGCATCTTGAAACATGTTGACGCGACTTTCTGATCTTTTTTTTCTGGCAGGACAGAGGGTGCAAGCAAATAAGGCAGAGTAGGGGACTGGGGTGGATGGGGCAAGCAACAACAGGGAATTGTGAGCGGGTGGGGCAGACCGTACAAGCAGCAATCCAGGGAAAGGGGGCACAGCAAGCAACAAATGCAGGAGCGAGGGAGGTGGAAGAGGGTGCGAGTAAAAGGATTTTTTTAAAAGTGCTTCTGAAAAGTGGTGATCAGTAGTAGGGCACTGGGCTAGGAAACAGTACTTGGGCCATGATCTAGGGTAGGGAATAACCCACAAAGAGAAAGTAAACCAGGCACTGGCTGACCAAATAGAAACAAGGAATTGGGAGACGAAGCCAGCAAAAGGTAATGGGTGAGCTTTAAGCCCCCTGTAAGTAAGCAAAATGTCTTGCAAAGTTACAGCGCATGTGCTGTCTCAGCCTAGACTTAAAGAATAGGGTGGAGTGAGAGGGCAAACTGTTAAAGAGGGGAAGGTACCTGTCAAACGTACCGAATGGCATAAAACCCAAACAATGCCCACAAAACATTTAGGGGCACTAGGGAGAAGGCAGGATAGTGTTTAGGGAGGAAATGGGAATGTGTCCGCCCTGAGGATAAACATCCGTTACTATGCAGTCTTAACCAAGAAGGTAAGTATGTGTACCTTTACCACGCACTATTTTGCTACTCAATTAAGTATTTTTTGTAGCATACTTTCTATGTTTCTTTTTCTATTTTTAAAAAAAAAGGACTTTAGGGGTTAGGAATAGGTGGACGTAAGGGTTATTTTAGGGTTCAATGGTGGGTACAGGTGAAGGGAGGTAAGGAGGACTTTAGGGTTCAGAGATGGATAGAGGTAAAAGGAGGTAAGGGTGAATTTTAGGGTTTGGAATGGGAAGAGGTAAAGGGAGGTAAGGGTGATGCTGTAATGAAGACTTGCAAGCAGAACAAAAAAGACCCACAATCCGGGCCCAAGCAGCTCTGAAGAACACTAATCAAGAAATCAATCCGTACTTGGTACATGTTCCAGGGGTGAAACAAACGCAGGCGACACCCACTCCCATGAGCTCTCCAATGAAAAGAAAGAAAATATGAGTGGCAGTGAAGCCTACTGATTGTAAGTAATGGTCAGATCAAAGCTGCTTGTTTTTTTTTTCTCAAACTAACAAAATCTTTGCAAGTGACGGCATATGCACTGTCTCAGGCGAGACTAAAAAATAGCCCTAAAGCCCTCCCAATAGACAAGGTGTGAATCATCCCTGCAGCTCCCCATATCCTCTCCCATGGCAGCAGCTGTCGATCGATGTCCTTTATTACCGGGGCTGTGCAGGCCAGCGTGCACTGCCCCAGTCACTACTTGTATTCATTGAAAGTGGAAGTCACAAAACGAGGTAGGACAAAACGTTTCCTTTCCCTCTGCTCTGTTTTTAGGCTGAAGCCTGCAACAGCTCCCATGAGATGTGCTTGTGGCAATCTTTTCTTTCTTTAAAAAAACAAAATAGTGGTTACCATTGGTAGGCTTCTTTGTCACTCTCATGTCTCTGCTTTTCATTTGTCAGTTGGTGCAGCTTCACTTTCTCCTTTTTTGTGTTATCCCTTTGTGGAACATGCACCAAGTACAGATTGATAGGTTTATTATTGTCCTTAGTGGTGTTGGGAGGAATGCATGATCCTCCAATATGTTGCATGACAATAGGATAATGCTTTGTGTTGCAGCTGGAATTTGAATCAAGACATCCCTGCTCTCCGTACAGGTTGCATTTTTATTACTTGTATAGCACTTAATACCACGTTGCAGATTGCCAAACGGCCATCTCTGACAGGTTCACTCTGTAGTCATTTTAGACTTCCATGCTTCAAAACACTGACAAAGTAACTTTAACATGCAGAATTTCGAAGGTATAATTCAGCTGTGCACTTCCCATCCTTAAATTCTTTGTGGTTACTTTTTGGTGGAGGAGTGGGAGTGCTGTACGTGTTGCGCTTATACAAAATTAACACATTCTTGCCATGAAAGTGGTTTATTTATTTTTGGAGTGTCTGAAAGTGCTGAGTAAGAAATAAAGCTCATTAGCTTTCTTTGGAGCAAACCCTGTCACTCCTCTAGCCCCCTTTGCCTTTTCTTTGTGACAGTTTTATATACTGCTAACTTGCCCCAAAGTTATTGGAGTGGTTTACAGTATGTTGCACCAACACATAAACTCAAACTTGGTTCCCCAGTTCCAAAGTCGGCAGCACTGGCTGTAACACCATATCACATCCTTTGCCCCTTCTTTTCGTTGTGCCAGGTTTTGCATTCTAGGGAGATAGACTCTCACGTTGCACAGAAAAGTGTAAATTAAATAGTCTTATGGAAATGATAAAACATTAGCTTGAGTCTAGTAAAGTCATACTTTTAAATGCTGTCACTTCTTGAAGTTGTAAATTCTGCTGAGAATAACGTACGACACTCACTATTAGCAAAACAAGCATTTGCAAAACCAAAAGGTCTTTCATGTAAGAGAGCTATTGGCTTTGTCAAACTGTTGTAGCCATTTTGCACAGCAGTCGTGTTGTCCATCACCATGGCTAAACAAAACATTGACAAAGCCAACAGCTCTTGCATAGGCGAGACCTGTTGGGTTTGCCGCTGCTTGTTTGCTGTTGCAGTTTGCAGGACCGAGGGGCACTCGGGGACTGCATCCGCTCTCCTCGCTACTGCCATGGCCTCTGTGGCCATGCGTCCTCTCCTGTCCCACGACCACAGCCGCTGCTCACTTCTGAAAGAGAGAGGTAGACGCTATTCACAAGAGCAGGCCCATTCCAGTGTTCATAGAACCTGGCGGCCCCACTGTTTTCTTCACAGATCCCAACACAACAATTTCTAATGTTAATGCAATTAAAACAAAATTCACTTTTATAAATAGTTTTTTTATAGTTTACACGTGAAGGTGGAAAACAATTACTTGCTAAAATGCCCCGTTTTTGAATGGTAAAATAAAGGTTGAGAGTTTAGTGTTCCTGTCTTTTCTGTGCCTTTAGGATTATTTTATGTTACCAAAGCAAAATGGGAGACTAGCTGCAGCGCGGGGACATACTAGTTACTATAACCAGGCGCTTTAGAAATTCATTTATTATTATTATTATTATTTTCAGGTAAGTATTGTTTAATTTTAGTGGTTGATGGCTTGAGAGCTCACCGTTATAATTATCAATATAGCACCAAAGTCATTACAAAGGTTTGGTTGCTGCATTTCATTTTTACAAGTTAGCCTAGAGATGGCGTCTGAAAGCATTCACAACAGTTCATTTGCGGCTGACACACAATAAAGATGTCTGCAATGTACAGTGTGTTTCAAACTATTCGGTTTTCGTATTTTTCTTCTGTCCCTTTTTATTAATATATATATATATATATATATATATGTGTAAAAGTGTGTGTGTGTATATATATATATATATATATATATATATATATATATATATATATATATGATAGATGCAGAAAGAAAACACTTGCTCGAGTCTTCGAGATTACATCTGTGTTTCAAAGAATGAATACTTGTCAAATACGCATGAGTAAGAATGTATGTTCCTCTCTATGCGACATATAGACGGTTATTTTATGACGGGATTAATTGAAGCATGCTTTAGTTTCTTTTATCGACTGGGTAATTCTTTTTGCAGACTGTACAAATGATGAATTTTTATGCGTGTGCGTTCAGTGAATGTTTTTTTTTACAACTCATGATGTGTTTAAGTTGTGTGATTTTCTTTGCAGAATGTGACATAAAAAACCATGTGCAGAAAGCAGAGTTAAACGGCATCCCTGCCCCGCCACAGATGCCTCTGCCAGAAATCCCCCAGCCATGGCTAGTAAGTGCATATCCTGTACCATTCATGCTTGTAACTGTGTAGTAATTACTCATACCTGTAACAATGCTCCTTATACCAATAACTGTCGTGGAGGCAGATGGCAGGTGTTATAATTATGTATTTATTTATTTGAGGAGAGCGCCAGAATCGCGACTCTCCGATCGTGAGCTCTCTGCCGAATCCAAGATGGCGGCCGCGCTCCGCGTCGTCACGTCGTAACGTAACGGATAGAGCGCGACACTACATATCTTCCTCCTTTACAGATTATACAATACAAAGGAAAAGTAATGTCTTTCAGTCTACCTGCTGGTTGCTTCATTCCCTTCATCCATCTCAAAGTCTTTGTACCTGGCCGGTCTTATCACAGCTCTACCAGCGCGGGTGCGTCGGACTGGTATACTGGAAGAGTTCACAGTATTTTCCCTGGGACTTCTCACTCCAGGTAGTTCTGTGTTCGAGGGGATTCTTCCTTGAGGTGTTCCGCTAGCGCTACCCGGGAGTTCCAAGGTTTCTGGATCGTCCGCCATCACCCCTCTCTCTTCTCTCTCCCCCTCTTAGGAATTTCCCGCTTCTTCGCCCATCGGGATGCCTTCCATGCGTTGAGCCTGGGGGTTTTCTGCCTGCCTTTCCTCTCCTTTGCCCCACTGCAGTATCTTATTGCATTTGGACATCCGATCCAGAGACTAAACTTTCCCATCGCTTAGCCGAGCGAATCTGCTATAAACTTATTCCACTTGCATAGGTGCACTGAATTTGCTGTCACCTTTACGTCTCAACTTGGCTAGTTTGACTCTGACCCACTCTCCTCTCACTAACTCTGTCTCCTTTACGTTACGTCTCTTGTTATAATGTTCTGTATATATTCTTTGTGCCTTTTCTAAGTTGTGGTGGACAACTGCAGGGGACCACCTGCTCATGATGGTGCACTCCTTCCATGCAACATTGTCCTTGGTGAAGGGGTCTCGACCTCTTAGGATCTGGAAGGGACTGTATCCGGTGCTGGTCGGGGTGATCCTGTAGGCCCACAAGGTGTACTTCAATTCTTTTTCCCAGTCCTTTCCTGATCCTATCGTGGACTGTACCGAGCCCATGATGACTCTATTAAGCTGGCTTACATCGCCATGCAGCAAAAATTAGTGCTCAGAGATCTGTCCCAAGAGAAACGTACGATCCGGTTATGCTGGAACCGCTCGCAAAAACGAGCGGGAATCCGGCACCCGTACGCGCCCGAACTCCCACTGGGCATGGTGACTGCACTCCCACATGGCGGAGATTGGAAGAGACTACAGTTATGGGAGGAAGCAGGATTGCAGATGATAGGGGATTTATACGATGACGGTGTAATGACCCCGTATCAGACTCTGCAGGAGCGCTACGATCTCCCGAGGGGAGATTATTTGCTGCACGCGGCAGTGATAAGAGCCATTCAGGCGCATTGGGGGGAAGGGCTGATCGAACCAACGACAACACTGGCGTGCCAGTATACCATGATGTCGGCGGGTACCTTCAAGGCAGTGACGTGCCTATACTCGAGAATGCTGAATGAAACCCTACAGCCTCTGGCGGCACTGAAGGCCAAGTGGGAAACCGACCTACAGATGGAAATCCCTGACACCACGTGGTCCCAACTGGTGAGGAGGGCCAGAAAGAGCACAAGAAATGTGCGTTTCCAACTGATTCACTTCTATGTTCTCCACAGGGCTTACCTCACCCCGAGTAAAATCGCGAAATATTTTGGAGTTGAGGACGCTGCGTGCCCCAGATGCAATAAGATAGTAGCGGATCTAATGCATATGTTGAGGGACTGCCCTCACCTACAGGATTATTGGAGGGAGATAGGCAACACGTTAAATGAAGTGACGGATAGGGACCTGCAGTATGGTAAAGCGGTCAGTATACTACACTGGTTCCCACATACGGCCAAAAATAAAATATCGAGCAAATTCATTGCCATGGGCCTACTCTTAGCTAAGAGGGAGCTGACCAAGGGTTGGAAGTCAAAAACGGGGCCGACACACCGGAGATGGCTGAACAAATTCATAAAATGGGCGGCGGGTGAGAGCACGATCAGGTACCAACTGGCCCATCGCGGACCGGATGAGCGAGCCCAGGAAGCAGCGATGGTTTGGGAGATGTTGGTGCAGGCACTACGTGATAGCTCAGTGGAGGAAGAGGAGGAGAGGGAGAGGGAGGGTGAGGGACCCGAGGTCCGAACTGGGATTGCCACGGTGTCGATACCCTCGCCAGACACACACACACCCAATAAACAGTATGAAGCTTCTGTCCACCACCACATAGGCGTGGGTTTTTCTTTTCAGTGCTAGGCGTAGGCGATGACATTTGGGGGGGGGGGGAGGGAAGTTTATCGGTTCTATTAGATGACACTGACCAACTATGGCTAAGTGATGGAGGGGGTTGGGGAAGAAAAATTTAAAAGAGCAGATAGTGAAATACCTCATATAGTGACTATAACTGTCAGACAATGTAAAGATGCACCATGAAAACTAATGACGCCGCCCAGCCTTTGGCATGCGGGCTGAATGGCCGTGTAAAATGCATGAGTGCGGGGATAAGAAGGCGATGAATCTGCACAAACAGATCCCATACTGATAAATGTACTGTGCATTTGGTTCTGCAATAAAAAACGTTTAAAAAAAAAAATGATGACTCTATTAAACCTTTCGGCTAAACCATTTCCCGCCGGATGATATATTGATGTGTGCTTGATCTTTATGCCATTCCTGTCCATGTAGGCATTCCATCTATCCAACGTAAACTGGGGCCCGTTGTCGCTTAGGGTGGACCGTGGAATACCTTCTCTCAGGAAGATGGTTGTAAGGAACTTTAATACTTTATCTGTGTCCATGTCTTCTTGTATGTCTATCTCGTGCCACTTGTAGTACCTGTCTGTGAGTACCACTACATACTTCGGGACTCCTTGTGTGTCCAACACCGGACCTAGGATGTCTACCGACACATCCTCCAACGGGTTAGAGGGGTTGTTGATTTTTCCCAAGGGTGGTCACATCAGGCTTTGTGAGTTGTCTGCTTTTTGGCATTGCTCCCACTCCCTCACATGTCTTACAATCTTGTTATCCATTGCAGGCTACCAGTACATCTGTTTCACCCTATGCTTCGTCTTCATGATGCCCAGGTGTCCTTCATGTAGAATGGCGAGTAAGTGTGGCACCAAGGAGTTGGGAGGAACCACTTTTTCTCCTCTCAGCAGGAAGATCCCTCTGTCCCCCACAGATAATTCTTCCTTTACTTCAAAAAACTTCCTGTGATCAGCTTTTATGTGCCTCTTTTCTGGCCATCCTTGTAATATGAATTGCTTGACCGTCCTGATGTCAGTGTCGTTCTCGTAAGCTTCCTTCCATTCCTGCGCACTTATTACTTCTTCGTGATCTTCCGTAAACGCCACTTTGATATCTTCGTCTTCAGACTCTCGTGGAGCCTCCTCCATGGCTGAGGCTCGGCTAAGATAATCAGCTACTTTGTTCTTTGCTCCAGGGATGTGTTCCACGGCATACCTATAGTCCACAATTTCAATGTCATCTTGGCTATGCGTGGAGTCCCATTCGCATGTCCTGATGATGTGAGGACTTTGACCAGGGGCTTGTGGTCTGTCCTGAGCCTAAATCTCATGCCTCATATGAACTGGCAGAACTTCTCCATGGCCCACACGGTTGCCAACATCTCCTTCTCTATTACGCTGAACTTTTGTTCCGTGGAGGACAACGACCTTGATGCGAAGCTGATGGTGATCACTTCTCCTTCCTTTGTCTCTTGCATTAGGACTGCTCCTAGGCCCCTTTTGCTCGCATCTGTCGTTAATATTGATCTTGCTTGCTGATCAAATCCCTTCAGGGGGACTGCCGTGCTGATATCCTCTTTGATTCTCTGAAATTCCTCTTGTGTCTCCCTTGTCCATTCGAAGGCTGTCTTGTCTCGAAGGAGCTGGCGCAAGTGGTTTGTCTTTGTGGCGAAGTGTTGCACAAACTTACTGTAAAACTCAGCCATGCCTAGGAAGTACCGGACTTCTTCTTTGATCCTCGGTGGAGGGGCGTCCCCTATTGCCTTGACATTGGCTCATTTGGGTGTGATGCCTTGATCACTGATCTCATGGCCCAAGTACATGACAGATGTCATACCAACCGGCACTTGGCCCATTCCACAGTAAGTCTGTTTCGTTCTAAGAAATGCAGGACGTTGGCCAGCTTTGCGTCATCGTCTGCCTTGTTCTTGCCCATTACCAAAATGTCGTCCTGGAAGTACTGGACTCCGTCTACTTCCTTAAACAGTTTGTACATCAATTTCTGGAATACAGACTCCGCCATGCTAGTCCGATCGGCATTCTGTGGAACTTGTAGCATCCATACGGGGTTATGAACGATGTTAGTTTATGGCAGGTATGATGCGGGGCTATTTGGTGGTAGGCTGAGGTGAGGTCAATGGTTGAAAACCATTTCACCCCTCTCGTTTTCGTTCAATTCCCTCAGGTCCACACATAGGCGGACTTTGCCGTTTGGTTTCATCGCTACGACTAACGGTGCCAACCACTCCGCACTGGACCAAAGCTTCCATTTAGCCTCCCCCCTACCACTCTGCGACCTGGCCTCAAGGACTATTCAGCGCCATGATGCTCCTTCCGGAGCGAACGCCGCGCTCTATAAATACCCCTCCAAAAATATCCAAATATGATGCCATTGTCTTCCAGCCTTTGTAATTCTACTTGTACCATTTCTCTGATTGCCAATGGGATGTTCCTCACTTGGTGGGACATGGGTTTTGCATCTGCCTTGAGGTCGATCTTGTGTGTGAATTTAGTCAATTTGCCTACTTTCCCTCCAAACACTGTGGGAAAGTCTTCCTTCATTTTCGTGATGTCTGTTGGTTGCTCCAAGCTGGTCATCAGCACTTGTGTGGTACCTCCTGGATTCAACTGTATGCCTAAATCCCCTTGGTCGATCCATCCGAGCACTGAGAGACCTTTCTCTGCCACGTATAACTTGCACTCTGCACTCCGCTCCTTAAACTCAAATTTCAAGCATTGATACCCTACCATGGCAATGGGTTCCCCTGTAAACGTGACCGGTCGAATATCTGGGTGTTCCATTTGATGTCCAATGTGGCATTTGAATTGTTTTCCCCACACCTTCCGTTGTATTATCGTATATGGGGATACTGAGTCTGGCATCATCTTTATCGGTACTCCTCCTATCACTAGGTCGCATTGAGGTTTCTTTGAGCGGTTGCAGTCGATTCCCACTATGTGTTCATCTATGCATAATACTCTATCTTCTTCACCTTCTCCCTCTACGTCTGATTCTTGTGCAACGTACTTGACTGCTGGTGACACACCTTTTCATAGTGCCCCACTATTCCGCAGAACATGCATTTGGCGCGGAACTCTGGGCAGCGCTTGTCATAGGCTGCATGGGACTGGCTGCCGCACCTGTAACACATGTTTCTGCTGCCATTGGCAGGTTTCTTCATGGGTGCCGGTCTGGATGTCCCTTTGGCCTGTGTCCTCATGTTCCCCGCTACTGTCTTGCCTCTTTCCGGTGGTTCTGCTTCCGTGACCTTGTTAACCATGGGTCTGGCGGCGGGCTCCCTTTTTGCCGCCTCTGCGCACCTTTTTGATAGCTCTGCTTTCTTTACCATGGCTATGACTTCCTTCAGGGTCGCGTCTCCATTTACCCACAGCTTGTCTTGGATCGCAGAGTTTGTGGTGTGCATTACTATCTGGTCTTTAATGAATTCGTCGTGTAAGGTGCCGAATTTACATGTGACCGCCAATTTCTTCAAAGCTGCCACATAGTCGTCTATGGATTCCCCCACCGCTTGTTTCCTCTGTTGGAAGTTGTACCTGTCAATGGACGTGCACACTGCCGGTCTATAGTGGTTGTTTAGGTCTTCTATCGCGTGTTGAAATAGGTCGTCATCAGCTGCTTGTCTAGGCGTCGGGACTAGATTCTGGGACACTCTGATGCCTTCCGGGTCTAAGTTGTGAAGCAATATCCTCTTCCGTCTTTTGCTGGGAAATGCTTCTCCATTCTTGTCCTCTAGGGCCTCTAGGTAGTTCATGAAGCATTCTCTCCAGTCTTCCCACTTCATTGAGGGATCCCCTGGTTTGGACAGGAAGGGGATTGGCTTTGTGAGCGAGGAGGGTTGGGCGCACATTTCTACTCTTCTCTCCCGTAGTTCCTCTTCCCCTCTTGGACTACCCGGTGCACCTCTTCTGTGTACATGTGTAGGGCTCTGCTGGGACGCAGTCTCTCCCTCTGTGCTGTGTCCTGCTATCTCCGCCAGGGCCCCAGACGGTCGGGCTGTTCCCTGTGAGTATGATGACTTGTGCTGCATGCACCTTGGGTGTCTCTCTGCCTTGCACCTCTTACCTTATGCGGGCTGTTGCACTCACTGTGGACGTAGTACTTCCCAATTCCAGGCGTGTGCTTAGGGCCCGTGTTCAGTGCTTGCACCGGCTGTCTGTGGCGACCTCCTTCTCCTCTCTCTCTGTTATGCCAGTCTCTCTGCCTGTGGTCGGCTCCGGACCCCCCACCTGCTCTTCTGTGGGGCAGCTCCTCGGTGGTGGGGCGTGCTGGTGGCTGCGGGCCCTCTCTCCTGCCGCGCTCTTCTCCTTGTGCTTTGCCTGCTCGCTGCTGTCTCTCCACGTGGCTGTGGTTGATGGTGGGCTGCTGGTTAGACTCGGTGGCTGGGGGCTTCATGCGGTCTTTTCAACACATCCCTGACCTCGTTGCCATTTGTAACAATGCTCCTTATACCAATAACTGTCGTGGAGGCAGATGGCAGGTGTTATAGTTATGTATTTATTTATTTGAGGAGAGCGCCGGAATTGCGACTCTCCGATCGTGAGCTCTCCGCAGAATCCAAGATGGCGGCCGTGCTCCTTGTTGTCACGTCGTACCGTAACAACTAAAGCACGATACTACAATATCAATGTCTCGTTATTGTTGGGTGATCTTATGCAGGTATATTTTGTGTTTTGAAAAAAAGTATTGTGTCGTGTCGGCACAGCCCTTCACTTTCCACTAGGACTAGTTTTATTCCAGGCACTGACTGGAATGTAGGCTCTTTTGTTATGGCCTCCTTTGCAACAAAATACCGTGTGAAATCAGATGGAATGACTTGCGTCAACAAGTAAGTGTTTTAGAGAGCCAGAGTAGGATTACAGTGCTTACAGAGGAATATGAAATTAATCCACCTGGATATAGAGGTTTAGTGTTTGTTGGAAATGTTCTGCTCCCTTGTGCATCGGAGCTCTTCCAACTAAAAATGTGCTGGATCTAAATTGTGTAATGTATATTCAGATTTTTCTGTATTTTACTAAATGTATTTACTTTGGGGTACACGAAAAACAGCAAGAACTTAACTTTTCACTGCTGGAATTATTTATGCCCATTTCTAATTTAATACCTATATGGAAAGTTGGGATGAGGATTTTTGCATTTGTCTACATCATGTACACCTGGTTTCACCTGTTGAGCAATTTCCTGTGCAGATTATCTTTTAGCGTTATTTGTGGAAGTGCGCCTACTAGCTTAAATTAATGTACTAATGAGTATGTCAGTGCATATTAGTATGAACTGGCAATACACCTTTTTTTAAAAAAAAAAAGGCATGCATGTTTAAGAGAGGATTCTGTCAAAGGTTTTCACATCAGTACAATCAACTGAAACATTTACATAATTGCATAACGTTTTAAGTTATGTTAAATAGACCTCACATGGAAATAAGTATATTGCTCTTTAAATGCCTGTGTTGCTTTCATGCCAAAATAGCGGAAATTGACTGCATTGGATTACATATGAGAACAATTACTACATTTTGGAATGAAAAACAAACGGCTCACCTCCTCAATCGCCCAAAAAGAGTCACTAAATTAAAAATCCACAAAGTAATTTTTGTCTAAAAATGAATTCTCCTTTATTGAAATAAATCCGCATCTTTGGACATACAACTTGCAAAAATGATTCAATTAGTGTTGCAGTTGAATTAAGAAAATACTCAATTACTATTTCAATCTTTGTTCTGCTGCGATGCCCCCTAAAAAACCTGATACACTCATACTACATACACACCACTGACATCCAGCTCTAAAATCATTCTTTAAGTCAACTGTATATCAACATTATTTATCAAGTAGGTCTATAATGGTTTTCTACTTCGAGAATCACAGTAATGTTATTATTTTTTATCAAATATTGCATGCCATCATCATTATTCTCCAAAATACATGTAATGTTATTCTATTCTTATTATTCTCATTGTTTGCCTAAGTAATTTTATTACATTTAAGAATCGCATAAATCCTATAACGTACTCTTGCTATATATCTGCCGTATCTTCATCTTGGTGTACTAATGCTTATAATGTACTGATGCGCTTTTCGGTGCCAAACAGGCTGAGCCATGCACCTTCTTTTAGGGCTCACAAGAATTCATATAAAAATCCAAGGGGTTGCAAGGCAGCTATAAATGCCTTTACATCATGGTCCTTAGTCAATTGAACTGGGAAGGCTTAAACTCATTAGGGTCTCCGGCATTCGAATGTACAAAGTATGGAAAACCATCTCATAGGGTCTCTTAAAAGTGCACGCTAAACTCACGTAACTCTCTTGATTAAGGTCAAAACTTGAGGAGGGGCCCTCAATGTCCTACGGTAACTTGATAATTCATGGGTGTCCTATTTAAATAGTCGTACTAGTGGGTGAGCCTGGTTGCCAAACGGAATTTCCACAGGGGGCACTCCAGGGAGTCGAGGAAACCTGGGTATTCTTCTCCTATTTTCCAGGCAGTCTTGGTGGCACCACCTTACTGGAACTGGTCACACAAAAGAGGATTCCACGGAGGGAGCCCCTACAAGTCAGGGAAACCTGGGTACTCTTGTTTTCCGTGGGGTGGCACCCCCCTGCCAGACCTATACCCCTATAGGATGCTCCTCGTGGACTGCAGAGTAACATTAGATGAAAGCCAATGTTCTGTGAACGCCGTGCTCGGGGCTGGACTGGCCATAGATGTCACCGGGCATTTCCCCGGTGGGCCGCCAGGGCTGGGGGCCGGTTTTGGGCCCCTGGGGACAGATTTTGTTTATAGGGCTGTTTTTGCAGCTAGCTGCAATATCGGCCGATGTAACGAAATCGTCAGAAACCGGCCGTGGCAAACAGCTCGGCCACACCCCCAAACCCCTGGGGGGCTGGCCAAGCACTTTGCCAGGGCCGGTTTTGGGTCCCAGTCCGTTCCTGGCCGTGCTCATGTGCCAGTGCTATTGACCAGCATGGATGCACAGCCTGACAATACCGAATATGCAATCCAAAGGAAATAACCACCTTTCTGTGAGCTGATAATGTTTCATACCATACACTCGTTTAACATGACATCTATCAAAAAGTATTGGTCTGCATGCACCAAGTCCTCTTTTAAAATACTTTAGCTGTATTCAAGTAGTAATGGCGTTGCACCTGGGTGTAGTTGCTCTGAAGCTCGCTAATCTTTTGTTCCCGAAGAAGCTGAATTATCTTAGTTAGATAAACCTTACCTGAGGGCCACTTTATGGAAGTACATTTGAATCCGTTTAGTTCTTTAAGTATGCTATGCACTATAGAAAACTAACACACTAACCCACCTAGCATGAATCCATCCCCTTGGTTCAACGCCCATTGTTAAATGGCAAAAACTGCACTATTAGCAGCTCTAAAACAAGGGGATATACACAGGTTAAAGAGTAATGAGAGGAAGGTATAAAGACACTATCACCCAAACCAAACCGGAATGGATGCACGAAACCTGGGTTGATCTGCCTAAAGCGTCTAGGATAAATACTTTTGGCACATAGTCGCCCACGGCGGCTCTACAGTCACCAACTATCCGGAGAATCATATTCCAGCTCCAAGATGGGAAAAGCATTTCACCACATAGTATAGTGATATCTCGGCCTCAAGTGACCAAACATACCAGCCTAATGTAAGTCCAACACCACCACCCACCAGCAAGGCTGCGAATGTCCCAGCACTGACTTTAATCTCTGGGAGATGCACGCATTGCCATTGACTATTTTAGACCTCTGAAAGCTCCTGGCCTGGATAAAATCCCAGGTGACCTATATCGATCAGAACAGAAAGTCTGGGTTCCATACATTAACAGAATGTCAAATAGGATACTAAATGGTGAAAATGTTCTAGAAACATGGCAAGGTGCAAAAGTTATACCAGTAAATAACAAGGGTGAAAGAAATAATCCAATGAAATACAACCCTATAAGTCTCATCATCAGCATTCAATCTCTGGCAACAGATTATTTTCTGGTTAAATGTAATGCGCCCTTCGACCTCTACCTTGATGATATAACCCCAGGAATCGCTAAGACTCCATTTGTCACCCCGTGAAGAAGTGGAACATATAATGTTTTTTTTGCCCACAATATAAAAATCCTCAAAGCAAAAGGCTCAAACAACTCTGCATCAACCTAGGATTCATGAGCTTTGTAGCACCCTCAAGCATACCACTATCAAACACAGATGCCCTCATGGTATTTGCTATGAGCAGGCGGCTTCACTCAGTCTGGCTAATAAGGAAAAGTGTAGGAAGTTCTCTAAATATCCTCTCCTTTGGTAATATTGTAGTTCGCCTGTAATGAGAATAGATTTGAAGGTTGTAGTTGGAAATTTGTATAGTCATGAAAAGTTATGCAAATTAAGGCAGATTCTCCATGTTGCTAGTTATTTTAATCGAGCAAAGTTTTCGTTTTTTTTTTTATGTCTGTGAACATTTATTTATTTATTTTTTATTTATGTCATTTGTAGAGCGCATGAATCACCCCAGATGGGGCATCTCCGCACTGAGGACGTGTAGAGATGAGGCATGCAGTAGTTGGAAAAGTAGAGTTTTACGTTTTTTTCTAAAGCCTAGATAGTTAGTGCAGAGGCGGATATCCAGGGGTAGTTGGTTCCAGAGTTTAGGGGCTAAGTAAGAGAACGATTTGCCTCCCAATCTGGTTTGCTTGATGCGGGGATGACAAGAAGGCCTTTACCTTCAGAGCGAAGGGTACGAGATGGTGTGTACTTTACCAGTTTGTCGGCCAGATATGTAGGACCCATCTGGTTTAGGCCTTTGAACGCTATGCAGCAGATTTTAAAATGGATTCTTTTGCGTATGGGTAGCCAGTGGAGTTTGCGTAAAAAGGGGAAGTGAGGAGGCACCGTAGAGTGCACTGGTTACCGAGCGGGCTGCTGTGTTCGACACCATCTGAAGACTCTGCAAGGCGGCTTCCTTAGCAGAGATCAGTAAAGCATTGCTGAAATCCAGGCGGCTAAGTACTAGGGCATGTATCAAGGTTTTGCGTGTAGAAGGAGGCAGAAAATGGAAGACCTTGCGGAGCAAGCTAAGGGCATGAAAGCAAGCTTGTTTCTTTGCAGCTATGTGCTCATCCAGATTCAGTTCATTGTCTATTAGGACCCCTAGATTTTTAACTACTGGCTTAGGAGATGGGGCCGGGCCTAGTTCCTCTGGCCACCAGCTAGGGGACTAGCTGGTGACTGCGTCTTTGAATAGCATTATTTCTGTTTTTCCTGCGTTTAACTGCAGAAAATTGCTGCTCACCCACTATGTTATAGCTTTCATGCCTTCCGCCAATATGTTTTGAATGTTAGGGGTGCCTTTATTGTAAGGGAGAAGGAGTTGTGTGTCGTCTGCATAGGAAATCGGGGTGAACCCGATATTCCTAAGGAGTGCTGCAAGAGGGCCGATGTACACATAGAATAGGGAGGGGCTGAGACAGAAGCCCTGGGGTACCCCTTTAGTTACTGAGGTGGTCTTGGATTTGAAGGGTCCGTTTGGGTTCTGCCTTTGAGGAAGTCCCTCAACCAGTTTAAAGCTGTGTTCTGAATGCCTAAAGAGCGCAGTCTATCAAGCAAAATCTGGTGTGAAATGGTGCTGAATGCGGCTGACAGGTCGAGCAGTACGAGAATTACTGCTCGGCACACTATGGATGATTTTTAGCCTTACATTGCTGCTTTTGCCCCCCGCACTATGCACTTTATGTACTTCGACTGATCCACTATAACATCTCTAGCGGAAAATGTCATATGTGTAATATTTTAATCTTTATGATTACAATCGTGTATGTACTTTTATTTATGATTATGCATGTTTTATGGGTTCATTGTAACTCGAAATATACCCATTGCTTGAAGTTTAAGCTCTTGTTCCAGTAACAAGCGAGTAGCTTCCCCTGACATTCCACCAGGACATGCCTAGCCATAGCTTGAAAGGAAGTGCTATACTCTTTCAGAGTCATTCTTTAAAGAGGACTGAACTAATTTTCACTTCCTTGGTTATTTTAAAATGCACCTGAAATGGTGTGGATTTTGTTAAGAGTGAGTTGGAAGGCCCAGTACAGGGCACCGAAACACAAATCCCTAGCTGGCGCTTGGCCAGCATGTCTGCTGCTTCCTCAGCTGATTCTGCCTTCTTGGCTAAACCAATCAGTTGGAGGACTGTCCACAAGAATGCACACACTGCATCTGTGTAAGATTACCAAGGGCACCTAATGCCAAAAACAACACATTCAAAGAGAAGAAAATATTTTTCCCTGCTTTTTTGCATTAAACCCATTACTCTCATTTCCTTAGCTATTAAAAGATGTGATTCTATCAGTAACCCTGGTAAGGTAACCTTAATACAGTAGTTAAGCAGAGAGGTTCATGTAGAAATGATGCACATATCCACAGCAGTAAAGTAAAGCAAATCACACATGACTTCTGAAGATCATTATGGGCCAACCTCACTCTGGCATGCTTTCCCATCAGGCCTAAGTTTTTGAATAAAAAATGCGCTGGTTTACTGTGTTGTCATTTTACTACTACCCCGTCTCCTCAGTCCTTTTGTACCTGCTGGTGGATTTCTCAGGCTTGCTTTTGACCTAAAGAAATGTACCGGAGGACGATTTAGCTTGAGTTGCTAGATCATTGACCACAGTAGTGGTCTGATTATTTTCGCGAGAAAGTTTGCCATATCTATCCATTTTCTAAATCGAGATGAAATGAGTTTATATTTAACTTGTGAGGAATCGAGGACATCCATTTCCAGTGCCCGCTGCCAACCGTGTGGAAATATTTCCACTTTGTGGGGAAAAACTACGCCCAGGATGTAGATGTAGGGAAAACGGGAAACTCCTTGACGGACAGGTATGCAAATAATCAAATTCTATGCGAGACTAACCTTGTATAATTGCACATTGTTAATATACTGCCAGATTCCATTCATAGACATGTTGAAGTGCAGCTTTAACTGCTTGCCAGAGTAATTGACACATGGTCCATTACTAAGAAAGATGTACTGTGATGGCAAGTTCTGATTTTCAGGTTTTAAATTCAAGTTGTTATCCCTTCTCACACAAACTAGCCATTTTGGAAAAATCCTGAAAATAATTTCATTACAGATGAACATAGTACCCAATAGGGAAAAAACAAGAATCTAAAAAACCTTAAAATTCTAAAAACTAGTGCTTACTCTTAGAAGATGGGACTCTCCGTTTAATACTTTGAAAACTAGAAATCTCAAATGTGTAAGGGCTGTAATACATTATTGAACAACTGCTTTAATAGAGAGCAACCTCGTTAATGTGCAAGCAACTGTTACCTTATGTTTGTTACTGCACTATTTAGAATGTCTATGTTGGGTTTCAAAAGTAGATTGATGCCAAGTCCAGGAAAGTAACTGAATAACCAATATTTTCCTGAGATTCCACGGTCTGATGTTACAAAAAATATTTGTATTTTGAATTTCATTTCTTTTGGCACTTGAGAGAGATGTGTTTTTCTACACTAGTAAAATTGTCACCTTGCGGCCTTTAAACTGGTTCAATTTACTCTTTGACCTTGTAATAAATGTGTACAATGATTGCAGTAGTAAGACCATTTTTAAAATGTTTCTTCTGTGATGGTGTGCTATCTGTGTTTTGTCATGACAAAAATGGCTGTTTTCCATTATTGACTAATATGTAAGTAACCACCACCCACAAACTAATTTCCTTGGCGCCTGTGATTCTGCTGAAATCCCAATAGAGGATCTGGTTATACTCAGGGTTGGAAACCTAAAAACAGTAACAGATTTCAAGATAACTGAATTTTCTTTCTTGTATATCAGGACTAAAAAGACGTACTGGAAACTTTTATTTTGACCTGAACTATCTGTAGGCTCAAACTATTTCATGGTACCATGGAAAAAGGTAGATATTTTATTGGTAGGTGTCCTGATTGAATATGGACTGGGTTAATGGAGGATACTACCATGCCATTCTTTTGGGTGAATATACCAGTACTTCTTTACAATTCTGAATAGGGAAATATAAAGTCTTTGATGTTGTCCTGACTTCAGTATTGAGTGATTTGAAGAATTGTCGAGAGATCATGCTTTGAGAATGCGGTGATGTGTCTTAACCATTAAACAACCACTAGGTTAGGGAGTATTTTCTTGGAACCCTGTATCACCACTTGTGTAATGCCAATATTTAGTTCCAACCAGCTAAGCTGCACCCAGTGTATTTTGTTGTTAAAATGTGTAAGCAATTCTGATGTCAAATAATTAAAAGCAAATGATTCAATGCTAGAGTGAAAGCCCGCTATGTTAGAGGAGAAACGGGTGTTAAGATTTATGCACACACTTCATTATGGGCTGAACATTAGAAAACTGGAAATCTGTTTGTAAGTGGCGTTGGAAAAATAATAATAAGGCAGAAACATTACATACACTTCTACTGAAGCCAAAGTCATCGGCAAGTCTACTCCTGCTTATGGCAAACTTGCAGCCGTCTTCCACTTATAGGCTTGACACACCTGCCTTTTGAACAACAAATATCAAGCACCTGGCATGCACTGGAAGAATAACTGTACCAGGAAGTTAGCCAAGGTGGATGGATGCAGTGCTTGAATAGTAGAAGATGTACTTGTATTTGGAATTATCATTGTGCTGTTAGAGTAAATCTCACTCTTTGTTAATTGTGGTAATTCAGCGCGTTTTATTGTCTCTCCTCAGAAACTTGTCTGGATTAAGGTAAATTATCTAGTTTCCAGACCACAAGGGAATTATTATTTTAAGTAATACTAGGGAAGAGAAAGAAAGAGAAGGAATGAGAATATTTAATGGAAGTTTTAGTGCATTAGCAAAATTAAGTGATGTTGAACTCCTGTAGTAGGATCAGGAGTTGAGAGCTTCCTAGTATTTGACTGTGAAAAGTATACATTGAGTGGTGCTTATTACTCCTGGGCGATGTAGCTGAGAAACAACATATGGTATTCATCAGCCCATGAAAATGTCTGTATATGTGTTGAGTCAGGAGCAACTCCTCTTCAGTCTTAAGTCAATGGCAACCATCTGAATTTGGAAAACCATGTACCCAGAAAGAAATAATGATTCCTTCAAATAATAACCTCTCCAAGACCAGCGTTTAGCCAAGATCTCTAGGTAGGGAGCTTAGCCAGCTCTATTATTTAGCACTTTGTATTCGTATTTTCGTGCTGGTATCTGAAGGGTGGCTAATTTGTCCAGTAATGTGTCTCCCTAATCCTGGTGCAATCGTGCTTATTTCTGCAGTGGAGCAACCAACAGTGGACAGTTTGCCCCCTGTTCCCTTTACGAGCACTAACCTCCAGCTCTGTGTGTGTTTCCATCTATCTATGCCACTGATTCATAACCTTTTGATGGTTGTGGACCCCCACTGAATCATTACAGGAATCTAGGGACCCCGGGACCCCCCACTGAGTCATTATTGAAAACCGCAGACCCCCGGCCTAAGCAATTTCTGTGATTTGAAGCTCAAAACCGTATACAAAAATATAAAGATAAGTATACACCAAACAAATGGTCAAATATTAAAATATTTTGTTTAATTCACAATCACCCAAACATAGAACATGTTTTTAAGTTTCCAATTTTGCTTCTTTATTTGCACTCACTTTATTATCTTTAATTTACTAATTTTGGTTTAGTTTAATTTTGTAAACCAGTTACAGACACCCCGAGTGGTTCTCCTGGTCCCATGGGGGTCCTCGGACCACGGGTTAAGAACCACTTCTCTTGGCTGTAAGTGACAGGAGTGTACGACCTCAAGAGATGGTAGCATGCAGTTAGGTCCCTACACCAAAGATGAGGTGGGGGAGTTTTTGTGTTATTGTAAGTGCAGTACACACACTCCCCTTCACCACCTAATAAAAAATAATGGATTTGCATCATTGTTCCAAAAAACCACACCCTGCATTATTAGAGCGCCCTCTCAGCAATCCAGTTTAAATCTACAGTGGTGTGGCAGCCTAGGCCTACTATGCAAAACTGTAGCTGTGCACTCAACTATAATGGAAGTTAAGCAAAATACTCAAGTTCAGTGTGCTACTCTGTGACAGAGCCTGTCCGTCTCCATAAAAAAACTGCAAAAAACAGCAAACTGATGGTTTCCTGGAAACAAGATGCTCAAAGCATTGAAACTTGTATGTTAAATCTCGGTCACTTAATACATTTCTTGCAAAAATATGAAATAAAGTTCAACAAAGACTCTTAAGAAATCAAAGTAAATCATTTATGCGTTCGAACAAGTTTCTGTTTACGATCCATTCAAAATAAACAATGGCAGCTGTGTCTTGTGCCAATTCAAATGCATTTCGGGTGTCCTGCACCCTTCATCAGGGATCACTGCAAAAACCATATGTGTCGCTATACATATTCCAATAATGTACTTTGAGTAATAGGCAAATAATATACTCAATGAAACATCAGCTAGAATACATAAAACCAAAAAGTTACTCTCTAGACCTTTAAAAAAAAAGGCTTAGAAAGAAACAACATCACGAGAAATCACACATGAAGTTGTGTGGCTAGTTTGTAACAGAATATGCAAGGAGCTGTGCTACCAAGTCCAAATAAGTGAAGACACACGTTGAATCCCAAGTTGAGAACAGGTATAATGCGCTTGGTTACTAAACTTAAAAACGAAGGCCATGTTGAGTAAACTCATGACATCACCCGTGAACGTGAAATACCTAATTGTGTAAACGCCGTAGGAAAAGCTCTAGTAATTGCTTACTGCAGCTGCTGCTAGGTAATGTCTCTGTGCAGGAGAAGCCAACCGGAGGACGCCAAGTTAGTGTTCGTTCTTTTATTGAAATAGGAGTAACACTACAATGCATAAATGCTGGTAGGTCTCCCCCTATGTATACACTAGTGCCCAAAAGGGTTACTTACAAGCTGTAACGCGAGTAGTAGTGACTGGCAGATTTCAGACTGGCCTGCAACAGGCCACTCTCCTTGCCCCACACAGAGTTCATGATGATGACAGAAGCATCACTACTGGGATGGAGGTTGGGCCGCATGGGAAAGGTGGAAGTCAGAGACTTTGGTCTCTGGCAGAGAAGCAACTCCACATCTGGCTAATGGAGCTTTGAGAGTTCCATCTGGCCTTTAAAAGCTCCCTACTATGCATCCGAGAGAGGATGGTGTAGGTCCACCTAGTCAACTAAACAGCCATTGTTACCTCATCAAGAAGGGTAGAGTGGATCCTGAATCCTTTGTCAGGAGTTGCTCCTGCTCTGGAGGTGGCTGCTCTGACATTTAAAGACCCACCATGTGTTTTGGACACTGAAGATGTTATGCTAGTCCAGACACACTCAGCAGGCAACTTCTGGTTCACCATAAATGGCTTCTTCGTCCTGAAGTGGAACAGGGTGTCTTAGAACAGTGGGGTACGCTCTGGCTAGATCTATTCAGCACCATCAAGAATGCTCAGTGTCAACAATTCTGTGTGTTGGAGTTTGCTTCAAGACACTTCCTAGGTCATGCATTGTACCTGGAATGTAAGGGGGGACTTCCGTTATCACTTTCACTGCTACCTCTCCTACTTCAAGTTCGGAGAATGATCAAGACAGACCTGGCCCAAGTCATACTTCTTACCACGGACTGGGCCAGGACTGTGTGGTAACTAGAGCACCTGTGCCTAAGCAATTGTCCTCCAGTAAATCTTCCATTTGTGCAGGATCTCCTGTTTCAGCATCATGGCAGTGTTCTGCACCAGAGTCTCCAAACCTACGCCCCATGCCTGGAGATTGAGTGGCGGCAGCTAAGTACGTTTCACTTTCCGACTGAGGGGGTCAATGTCATCCTTGCTGCCAAACTTCTTTACATAAAGTCAATCTATGCTGCGCGCTTTGATACATTCGTTGACTCGTGTGGTGCCTGGAACAGACCACTTACAAGCCATACCTTCTGAAGTTCTTTTGTTTCTGCTTTCTTTAGTCCAGCAAGACCAAGTACCAAAGGTAAGTAACTTGTTCTTTTAGGTATGTGCCAAATGTCTCCAAAAGGGTTCCTTTAATGCCTAGGCGGTGTTTTGTCATTCCAGTTGTTGGGGCCTTTCAACAATTGTATTTATTTTAAAAACATATATATGCTATGTCATAAAAGCTGTGTATAGAAGTAGAAAAAAACATGTTCTTTAAACATGTTCCTTCCATTCAGCATATTTATAGATCTGCCGAGAGACCTAAAAAAGCTCCAGGTGTTGGACTTCCATAAATATATATTGTACTCCGATTTTTATTATGCAAACACTTGGGGCACCTACGCAAGAATGAGTACTTGCCCTTGTTTGGAGGATAGTATTTTCTAGATAAAATCGAGATGGAGGTCCCATGATTGTTGATGAAGAATTGCTTTCAACCCCAGATCGTGGCAATCCTATCACACAGTGCATAGAAACATAGTAATGATTTGAATTTGCCGTAGGCTGTTCTTCACTCTGATTATTACTCCTATATGACCAAGATCAAAAGTGGGCTGTTAATAACAATTTGGGTGCAAACAGGAATTTCCACCCATTTCGGAATTGAAGCATGCAGTGATAATGTGTGCAGTATTGTTGCACTAGTTCATGGGTGCAAATCCTTCTGGTTAAAACTGTATGGATTGGTCACAAAAAGCGAGCACAGAATTATGGAAATTGATAGTGCAACAGTGATTTTTTTCATGCTAAGCTCCCTTTCTCATATTGGGATTTTAATGGATAATGAGGAATAAAACAGGCAAATAGTTTCTCGACATGTTTGTCAAACCACTAAACGTTCCAAGATATCCTAGTCTACCACCCTTTCCTGTACAGTTGAGGCAAAAGAGAGACAACAAATAAATAAACTAACAATACATTAAATACCATGATTGGATGACAGACAGGAGTAGGGAAAGTTTATAGCTATGTAAGTCCAGATTCTGAAGTGACTTTAAGCCATGCCCTCGTTTTCAATTGGCTCGCGCCATCGTTTAAGTTAAACAATGGCGCGTGATTGGGCTTTTTTGTTACCGCCCTGTCCCTGTCCAATTTTAGGACGGCCCATCTGGACAGGCCGACGCCATCTTTGGTTTCCGTGACGTGTGTGCGCCTAGCTTATTTACTGGCTCCTGATTGGAAACCCTACCCGCTACTCCCTCCCCATCCCAAAGCAAACTTCCCAGAGTTGCGCTCTTCATTCTTTATGTGCTTCCGGAGGCGAAGGGCAAACACAAACAAGAAAAGCTGTAGAATAGCTTGTGTTCTCATTTCAGTCGCATTTTATGTACTCCGTGTTTACAAGAAACTATGTAACAATTACATTATTGGCACTAATTGTATTGTGGTCGCATTTATACAATGTTTAATATCACCGACGAGGCGTCGTTTGTACGTGGTAACTTTGCATAAACCGGAAGCTGACAGTGTCGGTAAAAGGTTTCAGCACCTTCAAGCCACTACCCTAAAACTAAGTTGCAGCTCCTTCAACCAATCCAGAAGCCGGGGTGCCTCGCGCTCTCCGGAGCGGGTGAATAAAATGCCTGCCTTCTTCTTGTCGTTTCCTGCTGGGGGAGTGTGCCGGGTGGGGGCGAGGAAGGGTCGTTCATGGTGACTGACAACAGGTTCTGCATTGTTTGCCACGTCAGACATTTCCTCCTCTGGTGGCCAGTGGGCACCAGGGTAGAGCCATGGGGTACAATAGTGTCAGCAACGGGTATGATAGAGCAGAAACCCAAACCCGTCAGACTCTGCGCCAGAGAGAGTTCGAACCACAGTAAGTTGGCATAAGAGGGTGTGGGTCACCGCCATTGTCATACACGAGCACAAGAGAGTGCGAGGGTCAGCCAGTGACAGACACTGGATATAAGAGAGCGCGGGGCTCTGCCACTGCTCTACACTGGGGATGAGAGAGTGTGGTCCACAGATACTGTCAGACACAGGGCACGAGAGCGCGTGGAGCTCAGCAGCTGTCAGACAACGGCAAGAGGCAGCGTGGGCACATCACCTAACCGACTCCGGGTGAGAGAAACCAGGGGCACGATCACTGTCAGACACTGCGTACCAGAGCACGGGACTCAGCCTCTGTTATGCACAGACACACGAAAACGCAAGAATTGGAGACTGTCAGACACCATCAGAAGCGTACAGGACACAGCCTCTGTCAGACACCAAGCACGACATAACCCGGCGCAAAGGCACTGTCAGGCACCGGGCACGTCTCACAAGCTAGGACGGTGCACGCCCACCATCGGGCACCATGCACGGTAAGGAATTACACTCAACCAGGGTCAAAGACCCGGCACACAAACCCTGTCAATCGGCAAGCGTCTTGAGAGAACTAGGGATACCGTGCACAAGGAAACAGGGAGACAGACTCTATCAGAAATGAATGTACAATTCCAAAATGAGACCACACCGCACTGGTTATGATCGGAGTGTCTGGAATAATATTGGGGCAAGAGTTCCCTATCCATGTTTGAGTGGCGCTGTAAGACGCAGGTGTCAGGTTGCCCGGAGTGCAAGGCGCTTCGCTAAAATACAATACCATTAGCAAAGCAAATAGCTTTAACTTAAACAAAGGCACGACCTATTGCATTTCCAATGCTTGTTTTCAGGTTTTAATAAGCAGAGTTTAGAAGTCGGCAAGTTTTCCCCGTGTAATCTTTAATTACATCTTGTACACAGTCGTTAAGGTCTTAATTTACTTTTTTTTACCCAGACCTTGCATGTTCTGAACAATCTCGTCCACGCTAACTTCCTGTAAGGACAGTGGGCGTCTTAAACCATAGCAAATCTATTTTTTAATGTCAGATGGGAGTGGCGCGGCTGCACGCAGAGCAGGAGACTTTCTAATCAGAAATGGATTCCATCTGTGTTGACGTTGGCTCCACAGGCGTGCTCGCCCCTGCTGCATGAAATAACCAATGCTCTGAGGGGGCTGATTCAGACGAGAACCATTTGCGTTTCGTTTTTCTTTTCCTGCTCTCTGTTAGCATTGTTTCAAAAGCATGCAGGTTCCTAATCCATCTTGCTACTTTCTGAAACTTTACAAGATTAAATGCGAAAGCCCCTTCCATGTAGCCTCAAAATGTATCACATTCGCACAGTGGAAAATTGACAAAACTAAGGCACGTGGGCCTCGGAGGGAAACTACTTTAAATGTATTAATGTTAAATGAACTATAGATCTTGGTGAGTTTGACATCTGTGGTATTCTTTGTTATAGACCTTTACTGCAAGGCACATCAGAGGTATCCAATGTAGCCGAGCCAATAAGAGCGTGTGCGTGTGCATGTGTGTGCGTGTGTGTGTGTGCGTGTGTGTGTGTTAGTTAGAGAGACTGAGAAATGTGCAGAGTATAATAATACCTCACCGCACCCCGTTTGGAGGGCCACAGTGTAAGCCGGGGTTACTGTGATCAACCATGGGGGTTCAGGCAGTTTACTCCTAATGTCCCAGGGTTCGACCTACTATGGATTCTGAGCAATTGGGCCAAGTACCCTTTCAGAATTTGACTCTCAGTAATTGCATGATCAAGTAGTCTTTAGTTCCTTTGGGGGTGGGGGTGGGGGGGGGGGGGTGAAGGAGATGCAGGCGGAATAAACGGCCTCACAACTCAAAATATGCACCACAGCAGCAATAAATCATCATCCATCCAAATACTTTTTATGAAAAAAGTTGTATTTTATTTTACCGCTATCAACACAAAGGGAAATATGACATACACAAAGAACTTTCACAGTCCCCCTGAGGTCAGGGCACTAGTGTTTCTTAGGCGGTTCCCTATGTCCCTCTTCCTCCCTGCTCTGGCAATAGTGGTTATTCCCCATTCACTTTAGGCAACATCTAGAGCAAGCCCCACTAGTAGTCCTAGTCTCAGGAGTATACTAAGACTATATTTTTATTATAACCAAAATGTATAGTTTTACAAGAACAGAAATATAAGCAAGTGCTCCCTACCCCACATCGCACGCCAGATGTGTACCAAAAGGTTAGCCCCAAGCCTACACCCTGCTCTTTATGATTCTCTTATCAGCTCCATCTCCTTCTGGAGATGTGCCTTGGCCTCTTTCTAGTGACCTCTGTCTGAATGAAAGAGCACCCTTTGAAGGGTACCAGGGGAGGGGAGTGAGCCTGGCTCCCCTTCACTGTGTCCCACCCAGCTTACAGGAATGCAGCAATACACAAATCTGTCATGGGGTTGGGTGTATTCCTCTTTCTCCTTTCCTCTTGTTTCACCATGCAGTGTCAATCTCCCAAAATTGAGCAGAGAGTTTGCGGGATCTGAGGGGGCGGTATCCCTCTTCCTCCTCTATTCATGTTTGACCATACAGCCCTGGGTCTCCCAAAATGGAGACTAGAGGCTGCCATGTATTGTACCATTCATAGGCACATGTAATCCCAGCACAAGCATAGAGCATTAATGCACTGCAGGGCATTACATCCTTCACGTACCGTAACGCCCACAGGAACATATGCGCCCACCACATATATGTAACATACAGGCACTGAACAATTCTTCATAATCCCTGTACTTTACCACTCACAGGCAACATGTACACCACACATGCACGGTGGAGGTAGGCCAAGAATGAGTTACGCACATAGCACCCCTATACAACCTGTCATACACCCACTCACAAACCCGTACAACTACTCACACAACCACTCACTCATCCGTAAAGACACTCGAACACTCACACTCTAATACAGCCACTCACACACCCATTCTCTAATACAGCCACTCACACAATCACTCACTCACCCATATACCACACACTCACCCATAAAGCCTCTCAACACAGCCACTCACTCTCCCATACAAGGACTCACACAACCACTTACATACATACCCATTTACACATCCATACAGGCACTCACACATCTGCTCACTCAACCATACATCCATTCACACACACTTACTATACAGCCACTTGCACACCAGCTCACTTAACCAAACACCCACTCCAACAGCCACTCTCACACATAGCCACTCACTCACCCATGCAGCCATTCAGACATCCACTCACTCACCCATACGATCACTTACACACCCATTCACCCACCCATACAGCCACTGATACACCCACTCAATTGCCAATTGTCACTCTCTCAGCCACTCACTCACACAGCTACTAGCACACCTACTTATACAGCCACTCACACACCCATACAGCCACTCACACACCCATACAACCACTCACACACCCATACAGACACTCACTCACACGGATATACAGTCACACAGCCACTCATATAATATATGTTAGAGACACTATCACTCATTAGTACCGTATTTTCCGGCGTATAAGACGACCCGGCGTATAAGACGACCCCCTACTTTGCTTGATAAAATGTAGGTTTCGTGCTATACTCGCCGTATAACACTACCCCCACTTCCAGCGCAGTCCAACGCAGTCCTGCATAGTTGGCTCATACTTTGTACGCTTTTGTAACCTGCACACTTATCACTTTTTTCTCCAGGAATGTACCGATTGCTACCTCGTGTATTTTGGTTGCTCACTATTGTCACTTTTGATCCATGTAACTTAACGTTTGCTTTTGTAATTTGTTCATTTGTAATTGTTCCTCTTGTATCAATACTGTTCCTATGTAAAGCGCTCTGACACCTGATGGGAAAAACAGCAAGCAGCCCCTGGATGGAAAATCTGTCATAAGTAACAGTACAATCCAGGGGAAGAGGAGCGCCACCCCTGTCACGGTTGCTGAGAGTAGCAGTTCAACCTTTCAGCACTGTGAGGTCAAGTACAGGAGTATTAAAGCTGGCAGAAGTAAAAGTAAAGTCCGCGCTATGTAAGAATGCATGAAAACATACGGTCAAATTTGGCACCCGGCGTATAAGACGACCCCCGACTTTCCAGAACATTTTAAGGGGTTAAAAAGTCGTCTTATACGCCGGAAAATATGGTAATACACAAAGTATACTATTTTAAATTTTATAGTACCTTGGTATATATGTTTAACACTCAAAAACATTTTGAAAACACATTTACTGGATGATGTCATCAGTGATGTCACTGACCATGTCATGAGTGAAGTAATATTATGTGAGGTCATAAGCATTGCATTGCAGGGGCTTATAGTTAGCTCAGCTAACCATAACTGCTGATTTTCACTTCTTTTGTGCGGGTGAAATCTGAGCCTAACTATAATGTCCCTGAAACCTATGGCTTTTTTCAGTGACTCAGAACTTGTAATTTCTGACTTGAAAATATTGTCTGTGGTGTCGAGTGAGGAATTCCTGCCCACTAGGGATGCACAAATGACCAAATAACATCAAGTGATAAAGATCCAGATAAGAAAACTTGTAGTCACTTGAAATTCAGATAAGGGAGGAAATATTGAGTTGTGGCCTCTGGAAATGGATGAAACAGAAGCAAAATTGCAGTTCAGAGATCATAATTGGTATTGCAAAGTAACACAAACATGGTAGACGTTAAAGAGAAATATTGTATGGAGTTATCTAGGTGGAGAGGAATAGTCTTGATTACGCAGGAAGGGTATTTATATTTGAAGGTATAGTCTCCAATAACACCAATATTATACCCGATTCCAAAAATCCGTAAGAACTATACCATTCCCCAGGCAGGCCAATAATTTCGGCCATAGGAAGTTTGAGACTATTTCTTGTTACATAGACCAGTTCTTGCATAAGTATGTACATAATTTGCCTTTGTATCTACAGGAGACCGGCGATTTCCTGAAAAGGATTTATGACATCACATGGGAGGACATCTTCGTCTTAATGACTTTAGACATGTTTCTTTACACAAGTTTATCCCACAAGGGTGGGCTTAGAGCCATGTCATACTTGTTAGGCTCTAGGCCGATGGCTACTTAAGCAAACAGCCATGTTCTTAGAGGTGACAAAGTGGTGCCTGGAGAATAATTTCTTTGTTTGGTAGAGATCTATACAAACAAATCAGGGGCACAGCCATGGACACCTGCTACATGTTATGCCAATCTACATGTGGCATGGTGGGAGGAGCAGGTGCTCATGAGACATTTTGCCACAGAATGGGGAGAAAGCGAGGTCTTATTGACACATTACATTGATGATTTGTTCATTCTGTGGAATGGCACCCCAGTTTTGGCTCAAACCTTCACATTGACTATAAATGATAACTGTTTAAATGTAAACTTTACTTCCATCAGAAGCACAACTGAATTTGCTTCCTTGACTTGGTGGTATTCATGAAGGATAAGAGGATACACACTAAAGCACACAATAAATCTATGGCTGGAAATTCAGTTTTACACTTAGTTTTCACCCAACTAAATTGAAACAGAGTATCCCATATGCGGAATATCTTTGGATGAAGAGGAATTGCAGTGAAGAAGCTGCTCTAAATGAATCACAGGTGGAACATGAAAAGACATTTGTACAGAGAGGCTACAGTACACAGGTTTTGAGACAAGCTAAAAATAAAGCAGAGAAGTTGTCCGGGAAGTCCCTGGTATTTGCACAAAGTGAAACAAAAAAGAAGAAAAAAAAACAATGGATTGAAATAAACTCAGAATGATCACATGGTATCACATTTACCATCAGAAATTGAGAAAGATCTTAACCATGCATTGGTATCTCGTTAAAAGTGACCCTGTTATCGGACATATGGTGCCGAAGGAGCCCTTATTAATGTTACGGCGTGCAAAATCGATGTGCCAGGAACTGGTAGCGAGGAGTTCAGAGGGGCAGTACTTAGATACCTGGCTTAGGGGGCAACCCTGGGTTTTTAGAAGTGTCATAGATGCAAGGCATGCAAACAAGGCGTGAATAAAAGTAATGTCCCCATTATTGAATACCCCACTTAAAATACACAACTCATACACCTGCAGAAGTGATTATGTGGTGTATGTGTTACCATGTCCCTGACCAAAGTTGAATGTGGGGAGCACCATACATATGGTGCATGTGTGAATACAGCAACATTTAAGGGTGGTACAAAATTATGATAAAAGCTATCCAGTTGCCCTTCACATGCAGGAATATCACAATAGCAGATACAAGGAATTACAGTACTTCATAATAGATTAAGTACCCAAGAAGAGGAGAGTAGGTAATGGAGATTTTAAATTAAGAAAACTCGAATCAAGATATATTGTCATCCTCAACACGAAATTCCTTTTGGGCTGAATTCAGATGAGGAGCTGTATGTACATATAATGAATTGTTTGAAGTAGAATCCTTCTTAGTCCTGGAAAACACCAGTTTGAGAGTCATATTAATAGAGCACTTAACATATGTAGGCACAGAATAAGCACTGTTTTTGCACATTAGAAATAAGAGTAGGCGTGGGAAGGGTAAAGTTTGTTGTATTTCAGCTGTGACGGTAATAATGAGAACAATCCTTTTAGTCGATTTAATGGGAAAGAAGAAAAGAGGAAATAGAATGATGACAGTGTAGTGCTGTCTTTGGAAAAAAATAGAGAACAAGGAAACAGATATGAGTTAAAAATAGGGATATGCTTTCCTACAAAAAATTACCCCATTTAGTACGATATATGAATTAGTCACTGTTCTGGCATTCGAGTCTCTGTTCTTATAGTTTTTACTGCTTTTATTCTTTGCTTTTTGATTATTCATGGAATATGGAGTGTTTCAAATTGATTTTAAATAGGAAAAGACAAAAAAAATGTTTTAAATCCATATACATGAATTAATGTGATTTACTTCCAATTTGCACTGTTTTGCAAAAGGGAGGCAGGAAGGATCAAATTATGTACAACCACAGCACTTGCACTTTATATGTATAGAAAAGAATGACACCATTGCACGAAAAAATTTAATTTGAGGACTTGTTTGAAATGAGGAAAAATAATTTTACTGCATGTTTACAGCACTTGCACTTTATAATAAAACGATGTATACAATTTATTAAAAAAGACAAACATGAAAAAATACAATGAAAAAGGAGAAATTATGAGATAATTAAATGTGCTAGCAATTAAGTTGAATGAGATGACTAAGGCATGCAAAAGTGTTTAGTATGTCCATACTATCTCTAGAAGCAGCTTGGTGACGTGTACCTAATGGAGTAAGAGTGGTGTCTCGAGTATGTGAATAAGGTAGCATTAACTGCCAAAGCGCGTAATGCTATAGAAGTGAGCCAATAATAAAATTAAACTGAATCCCAATGGTGTCGGTACCGTTTTTTTCAGCGAGAACAGGAGGTGGTAGCATATATTCGCTAGAGTGCCTTCCTTCCCTCATTTCTTCTCCTTAGATAGGATTTCTTACAAATCATATTGGCTCCTCTGTTTTCTCTTTTGTATGCATATGGATTTATATTGCAAGATCCAAACTGCAAGACAACAGAACCTTGTACAGTAGTATGTTGAACTATACATAACACAAGGGCTTGGGTTACCAGAATTGTTCGGGGGTACTATGGGGTGGGTAGTCGTGGTGTAGGAGAGTGCAGATTTTGTTGAGGTAAGGGTCGGGGCAGGGTAGGAGGCACTGTTTGAATGACGAATATGGGTAGCTTGATCCGCAGTTTATCTGCTTGGGTTTAAAAACAACATACTATTTCACATCTCCTTATTTGACTTGTAATTTCTCTATTATTGCCATTGAATGTATTTGCTTCCAAATTTGTAGGCATGTTAATATTTAGATTTCAAATAAAAGGGAATGTCCTTTAATATGTAATCAAGATATTTTATAACTTCCTTTACCAAGTTATATGAAATTTGTGGCATGACTAAGGTTTTGAGCAAGATTACTGTACTTTTCTAAAACTCCTGAACTTGTTGGAAAAAACATTGGGGAGGCCAGGCGCCCTAAGGGGTACATTTTTGTGGAACATTTGGCACAGGCATTGGATGCTGCTGACATTTGTCTTCAGTGCTGCAGGTCACAGTGTAGGCATGTAGTACGCAGGGCTGGTTAGATGACCAGAACCACTCTCCATATTGCACACCAGCTGGCTACCAGTTTAGTCCATAAGCACACACCTTTATTGAAGAGACAATCCACTGATTTGGTGACCTTATTAAGGCCAGGTTAAAATATACCACCATCTGTTGCTTGTACAGGCTAGCTGCATCATGGGTTGGGTAAACCATTGAGGCCTATCATGAAGTTTCTTAAGGTTGCCATTACAGAGTCTACCAGGGGCTCCTTGGATACTTTAGAGACTCGCAGCAAGATGAGGCCTGAAAATAGACTAAACAAATGTAATTGTTGTGGTACTAGGACATTTTACGCAGTTAGCAAAGAGTCCCTTCTCCAGGGCAGTTTCTGTAGCTGGCAGATGATAGAAAGAACAGAGAAGACCATGGTTGGAACTGACTCAAATGGAAAGGATGGTTGGAGCTGGCATAAAGCTGGAGTCAAAACTGAATGTTATGGAAGGTGATGTGGCTTCTGTAGGTTATCATAAGAGCATGCTCACCTAGATGGTAGATTTTAAGACCTGTATAGTCAGCTGGTGAAGCAAGATGGACAACTGGTGAGTCACATTGGCTTGGGTTAAACATAAAAAGAGAGTTGTCTATTATAACATTATTGGATTTCCATTGGCCTCAGTGGGATCAGATCTTTGGGATTGTTTTGTAGGCTAGCTTGGGAAGCCATATGAAATGTCTAGGTAGTTCTTGAGTACTGTGGATTGGAATGTCATTATATTAAGTTTAAAGTTAGGGAAGATGAGGGTATTCCCGCAATCATTGCTAGGATCAACAATAGGTTGCCTGTAGATCATTTCCAGAGCACAGTTTGAAAGAAAGGGAGGGATCCAGTTCTCATACCTTCATCTTTCTGGACTCATGTAGAACTGATGAGAAATATAAGAAGTAATTTGAACTAGAAAGAAATGCCTACAGTGGCAAGGCTACTGTTTCCTGCTAAATGTGTAATCCGAGATGTTAAGCAACATAACTCATGTTCCTAAGAAAAATTGGCAAGAATACTGGAAGATTTGTGATGGTGTGGGTACACAGGGTGAGGGCACGCAGACAACTTCGTTTTTCTAATAAACTATGATTTATGACGTCTTGTCATTTATAATTTTGGTTTTGGATTTATCCACCTATTGAATCAGGCACTTAATTTTAAAAGCCAGTAAAGCTTTATTCTAAGAAAAAAAGTTAACTGAAGCTGTAGTGAAATTATTTAGAGTTTGTGGCACATGCTTGACTCTGAAATCAATTGAAATGTGCATGATTTTTAATGTTCATTCATGGCAAAGGCCGTGTGAGTTGGTGATGGTTGCAGTACATATTAGTGCCAGAGGCGTATTGGTTAGGAATTTAGATCCAGGGATCAGTTGCGTCTGGCAGAGACCAGAGGGCTTGTGAAATAGGGTGGTGTATGTACCTTATTCATATACAATTTCCAGTTCTGATGTTTTGTATATTGTGCAACATTGGTAGAAAGATGCAATCTAATGAAACATGTAGACAAGGACAGAAATTGCAAAATGAGATACCTTACAAAGATTATTAAGATAGATGTCATAGGTTTGTGTACGGGAGCATGGGCTATTAATGCCGAAAAACATATTGAGAATGAGCAGCTAGGTGGTGAGATAGCTTGCTAATTTATCAACTGAAGTGTCTAGAAACCGAGCACTCATTGAGAAAGCAATGTTGAGCAGGAATCCACCCAAGATAATGTATGATATTGGTGGTTGATGTACACATGGGGGATGGAGTTGAAGGTGAGTGAAGGGGCATCGACTTCAGCGATGAGACTAGAGAGGAGCTGCTGAGTGTTGGTTGTGGGAGTGCAAGAAAAGAATGTGAGAATTCCAATCCAACCTCCATGCCCATGAATGTGAGAAATCTAAGCAGAATGTAAAGAAGTACAGCAATCACTGGTGTTACATGTGGGAAGTAAATTGTATAGGTTTCAATACATATGTTGGATTGTTATGCACATGCTGAGTATTTCTCTGTAGAAAGAAGTAAAGAAGAAAATGTATGTTCAAGGCATATGATTACTGCCTGGAACTTACAGCTACCCCCCCAAACATACCACCCAAGCAGCGTCCAATGTCCACAGAACATCTTACACTTTTAAAACAAGAAGTTCTCTCACTGCTTCAAAAGCAAGCCATAGAGCCAGTCCCCTTACTACCTCAGGGAACAGGAGTTTACTCCCTATATTTCCTAATCCCCAAAAAGGATGGGACCCTAAGGCCAATACTCCACCTCAGATCCCTCAATCAGTTTATACACTCTATCATTTTCACATGATCACTCTCTAACAAGTGCTTCCACTGCTCCAGCTAGGAGACTTCCTTGCCACACTAGATGTCAAGGACGCCTACTTCCACATTCCCATACATCCTTCTCACAGTTTGTGGTGGACGGACAACACTATCAGTTCAAAGTCCTTCCTTTCGTAGTCCCCATCGCACCCAGGGTGTTTACCAAATGCCTGGCAGTGGTAGCAGCACACCTAAGAAGACATCAAATTCATGTCTTCCCATATCTGGAGGACTGGCTAATAAAAGCAAAGCCATTCAACTAGTGTGTTCAACACACTCATCAAACAGTACAAACACTGCACGACTTGGGATTCACAATCAACTACACCAAGTCCCATCTCCAGCCCTCTGATGTACACCAATATCTAGGGGCCACCATAAACACTTCCACAGCTCAAGCGTATCCCAGGCCAGACAGGATAGCCAGCATACAAACTCTCATTACCAAATTTCAACCACAACACTATCTCCCAGCCAGAGTGTTTATGTAACTAATAGGCATGATAACATCTTGCATTTTTATTGTACCCTATGCAAGACTTCAAACGCGTCCCTTACAGGAATGTCTAGCACATCAGTGGAATCCGGCTCAAGGACAACTTACAGATCTGGTGTTGGTGGACAGCTGCGCACACCGCTCTCTGCAGTGGTGGAACACAACAAACTTATCCAAGGGGCGGCCGTTCCTCGAGCCCGTTCCACAGATAGTTCTAACAACAGACGCATCACTAACAGGATGGGAAGCCCATCTCCTCAATCACAATCGGATTGCGGATCTGTTAAGTCAACAGACACACAGATTCACGAATGGGAAATACATCCACAAGTTCTTCTACCATTTTTCCAAATGTGGGGCCAGCCAAACATAGATCCTTTTGCCACGCACGAGAACGCAAAATGCCCAACCTTTGCCATCAGATTTCCACACCCGCTGTCCAAAGGCAATGCGATATGGATGAACTGGTCAGACAGATTTGCGTACGCTTTTCCACCACTCCTACTGATTCCACTAGTGGTATGCAAGCTCCGACAACAGTCTCTAAAATTGATACTAGTTGCTCCCACATGGGCACGTCAACCATGGTTCACTACACTGTTGGAACTCTCACTAGTCCCACTCCAAAAACGAAGCCTCTCCCCATCACTACTAACGCACAACAATGGAGAGATAAGGCATCCCGATCCAACTCTGCTAAATCTAGCAATCTGGCTCCTGAAGTCCTAGAGTTCGGTTACCTTAACCTTCCACCTGAATGTATAAACATCATTAAATAAGCCAGGTGACCTACCACCAGAGCTTGCTATGCAGCAAAATGGAAAAGATTTGCCATTTACTGCACTAACAATCATATCAATCCACTGGATGCGTCCATCCAGAATATCATTTGCTATTTACTCCATTTGCAAAGATGTCATTTAGCATATTCATCCATACGTCTACATTTAGCAGCACTTGTCGTTTACTTACAAAACAGACAACACTTCTCACTTTTTAGAGTCCCAGCAATTAAAGCCTTTATGGAGGGCCTTAAACGAATCATCCCTCCTAGATTACCACCCTCTCCGTGTGTTGAATCTCAACACTGTACTTACTATGCTCTTGGGACCCCCATTTAAACCCTTCAGTTCCTCACATGGAAAGTAACGTTCCTTATCACAATCACCTCTCTTAGAAGAATTAGTGAGATCCAAGCTTTAACCATACAAGAACCCTTCTTACAAATACACAATAACAAGGTAGTTCTCAGAACAAATCCAAAATTCCATCCTAAAGTCATCTCTACGTTTCATTTTAACCAATCGGTAGAGTTACCGGTGTTTTTTCAAAACCCAGGTTCTGTAGCAGAAAGAGCTCTTCACACGCTAGACGTCAAAAGAGCTCTTCTTTATAACATTGACAGGACTAAATCCTTTCGAAAAACAAAACAATTGTTTGTAGCTTTCTCCCCACCGCATAAAGGTAATCCCATCTCTAAAGCTGGGATTGCAAGGTGGATTGTTAAATATATACAAATATGCTACCAAAAAGCCAAACGCACATTGACAATTCCCCCTAGTGCGCATTCAACACGCACACCAGGGGCTTCTATGGTATTCTTAGGGAACATTTTCCTAGAAGACATTTGTAAGGCAGCAAAATGGTCTACAACACATACCTTCTCTAAACACTATTGTGTTGACGTGCAGGCCAAGCAACATGCTTCTGTGGGCCAAGCTGTTCTTAAAACACTCTTTCAAACTACTGCAACCGATACAGGTGACCACCGCTAGGGGATATACTGCTGTACAGTCTATGAAAAGTGTGTGATCTGCATCTCATATGCCTCGAATGGAAAATGCTACTTACCAGTTTGCATCTGCTCTTGGCATGTAGAGCGGCAGATCCACACACGCCCACCCACCTCCCCGGGACCTGTATCTGTTTCAGTACTATCTTACTTAGATATACACATGGACATCCTTTACTTTTCTACTAACTCCATTTCCCATCATGGGGAAAAACAGTTCAAGGATGGAGTCGATGCCCATGCGCACTATCGTCCAAGGGAGGAGTCACCTATTTCGTGACTACAAAGACTTCTACCAAGACAACAACAAGGTGCAACCATCGGAGCCCAACACCAGATGGCGATCTAATGCAAAGTGTGTGGATCTGCAGCTCTACATGCCAAGAACTGATGCATACTGGTAAGTAGCATTTTCCTTATGTGTAGGTATTTGTACAACGTGAGCCTGGTAGAGAGCAATGGATCTCTGACTAGAGCGAGTTAAGACTGTACCTATTGAATCAATTGAGAAAGTGTAACACTGCAATTAATCCTAAATAAGAAATTGTTCACCTCTAATAATGGAATGTTGACGTGTATCGAAGACAGTGGAGTGGCTCATGACTAATAATAATAATATCGCCATTTGTAGAGCACGAACAGCTACCTCCAGCAGAGGTGTCCCGGCTGGTTTACACCTTCTATTTATTATTTATTTATTTTATTTATAAGTTTATATAGCGCTTAAATTGACTCCTGAAGGGGTATCCCTATCACTTAAACGGACAGTTGAGGAGAGTTGGTGATCCTGGAATACTTAGTGAGTGTGGAACAGGAAAGTCTTTAACAGTTTTCTGAACTTGGCATGTTCTAAACATAACCTGAGGGACACAGGGAGTTTGTTGCAGAGGCGAGGGCCAAAGTAGAATAGAGCCTTCCCTCCCAGTCTTGCCCTCCTGATGGTGGGAACTTCAAGAAGGAATTTGGTGCTAGAGCGAGAGCACATACTGGGGTATAGGGTGTGAATTTCTCTGCAAGGTAAGGGGGACCCTTATTCTGGAGAGCTTTGTGGATAACACTCCAAAGTTACGATGTTTGTTTTTCTGTTTTCGATGCAGAGCATTCTACCTCCGTTCGGTGGAATGTTACAATAACATTATAACCCTTCTGCCTATGGGTATGCCCGTTTTTAGCAGCCCTCACCTGCAGGTTGGACTTATAACTGGGACACAGGGCCTTCAGCAGTGTGCTGTAATATGTAACATATTGAAATTGAGAAAAATGATCAGAAATATGAATGTGCCTTCAGATCATGCTACGTTACACACTTTAAACATCATAGACAATCTTTACGACAGATGAAGATGATCCCTACCTCCTGATATTGCTGGTCCTCTCAACTGCCTTTGACAGTTGGCCGTCCCTCCCTCACATTGTGTAAGCTGTGAATATTGAATCCCGAATATCGATGGAACCGATCGTTCCAACAATATCGAGGGGCAAAATACCCAAAAGTACGTTTCTATACATTTTCTTAAACAAACTCAACATGTACATACCTTGGTGTGATATATATATTCCAGCAATCTCCACCAAATCACAGAAGAGCATGGCACTCAGGAAGCTGATAAAGTCACCAAATTTATTAAGCCCTGAGAAAGTCTCCTCAACGTGTTTCGGTAATCCCAGCTACCTTGATATTGAGATATATATATATATATATATATATATATATATATATATATATATATATATATATATATATATATATATATATATATATATATATATAATATACACACACACACATCCTGGAGTCTTGAATGGTATTCATCGGCATTGACCTTTAGTGGTTACCTACCTTTCTAGTTTGTTCACATGGGCAACTGCAGGTGCCAGTCACCTGCAGAGTCCCCCAGGCTTCCATACTGTCTCCTGTCATCTTCAACCTCTACATGGAAAGGCTTGGCCCTCTACTTGCAGATAACAACATCCAGATTCACGAATATGCTGACGATACACAGCTCTGCTTGGAAGTCTCCTCTGCTTGAGATATGCAATGCATCAAACAGTGCCTGTACATCATCCAAACCTGGTTTGTCCAGCATCTGTCAGAAAGCTCAGTCCAACCAAAATATAATTCCTGTTATTTGCCAAGAGCAACAGACAAACCTCACAAACCTGAATAATTGACATGAACCTAGACAACTTCAAACCCCATCTTTCACGGAATGCCAGGACACTTGGAGTCAACCTGGAGGCCAACTTCCTCATCAAGGAACACACTACCAAAAAGATAAAGACTGCCTGGTACCAGCTCTCTCCTCTAAAGAATGTGAAAGAGTTTCTTTCAGAAAAGGACTTAGGTGCTGTTCAAGCCCCCGTCTGCATATGGATGGTGGTAACGCCATGGCCTCCCAGACTTCAAACTGACACCCCCTCAACGAGGGTCTGAGGAAATATGATCACATCACTCTCAGCCTGATGGAACCCCATTGTTCTCCCTTGCCAGCCCACACCATCTTCAAAACCAGCTTAGTTATTTACAAATCCATCGCAACCAGCACCCTGTGCTTATCTTGAAGACACGCTCACCATCTCTGGCGGCACTTGGCATTCCAGCAGCGAGGACACCATCAAACTGTAGAATTGTAAAATCTATACTAATATAATAAAGAGAGAGCCCAAACCTTTGAGGCGGGTAATCTCAGGAACCACAGCATCAATCACAACACCCAATACAGCGTTGGAAAGGGCAGTTGCAGCAGAAGGACATAGGCTATGCAGACGCCCACCATATACATTTAAAAGGTAAAAGAACTGTGCCAGCAAAGTAGTCCCTTGTGGGCGTGTCTGTGTTGTGCTGTGGGCGTGTGCGGGGGCGTGACAAACGCTGGGGGCGTGTGGTACGTTCCGCCCTTCATGCCATGTCTCATATTGTGCGCTGTGGGCGTGTGCTGGGGGCGTGGGCGTGTGCGGGGCGCGGGATTACGAAGAAAAAAAAGTGAGCATTGTGCCCAATATTTCATTGTTTTTTTCTTCCCAGGTTCTGTACATTCCAGCTCCGGGTGTCCACCCTGCTCCCTTTAAATAACCCTGCACCCCATAATCATAACCCACCCTTACTCCTTAAAATACCCCAACACCCTTAAACACTAACCCATCTTAACCCTATTAATATACCATGTACCCCAAAACCCAAACCTATCCCTGAACCCTATAAATACCCCTGTACCTCAAAATCCAAACCTAGCCCTGAACCCTAAAAATACCCCTGTACCCCAAAACCCAAACCTAGCCCTAAACCCTAAAAATACCCCTGTACCCCAAAACCCAAACCTAGCCCTGAACCCTTAAAATACCCCTGTACCCCAAAACCCAAACCTACCCCTGAACCCTAAAAATACCCCTGTACCCCAAAACCCAAACCTAGCCCTGAACCATAAAAATACCCCTGTTCCCCAAAACCCAAACCTAGCCCTGAACCCTAAAAATACCCCTGTACCCCAAAACCCAAACCTACCCCTGAACCCTATAAATACCCCAATACCTCAAAATCCAAACCTAGCCCTGAACCCTAAAAATACCCCTGTACCCCAAAACCCATACCTATTCCTAAACCCTAAAACTACCCCAGTACCCCATATCCCAAAACTATATCTAAACCCTTAAAATACCCAATCACCCCAAAACATATACCTCAAAACCCCAAAACATATGCCCCTATACCCATACCTACCTTATCCAAACATTTAAAAAAAACATGCTTTTACCATTCATGCATTTACAGCGAATTTCGTTGTAAATGTATGCGTGGTAAAAGCATATAAAATGTAATGCCATGCGCTATAATGGCATTGCGGAGTCATGGTACTTTTGTAATGAATGTATGCGGAGTGACGGTATGCGGAAAGAAAGTTGCGGAATAATGGGTGTTTACCCTCCCCTGGTAAGTACATTGGTGGCACGGCGGCCCACATCTCCAGCAACATACTCATATTTTTTCATCACCGATTTGAAAAATGCACAGGTCTCTCTCATTGATGGCCAGCACCGACATACACTTTTAGACACACCTCCCGCCACAAGTTCTAGAATTGCGAACTTTAGAGCTGGGGAGCTACGTTCGAATCTCCGCATCAGCTCAACATCCTGTGATTCAAGGCAAATCGCTTTGTCTCCCCGTGCCTACCACAAATGAATGTGTTCTTCTGTAATGTGTTCATGCCATGTTGTCGAGTTTGCGCTATATAATATTGCAAGGAAAAATAAAGTAGGGAAACTCGAGTTCACACACGACTGAACGCGCACTCTTAAGTGCATCAACAGTGCACTGTGAATCGGAGCGTTTCACAGGCCTGTCACAGATAAGAAATGATATCAAGACGAAATCCCACAAAACAATATACTACTGTCCGGCAGCAATTCATACCTGGACAACGTCGGGACGGGCTGCTAGTAGAAAATAAAAGGCAGCAGGCTTTTTCCATCTCCTAGGATCTGCTACAACATCACTGTATTCATCCTGCTCCAATTTAGTAAAGAGTTGAAGGCTCGCCTCTTTAAAGAACAATACACCAGACTGCAACTACCGACTACTACTTAGCTATATCTCTAACACAGTTTGGATTTATGCAGGTCTTTGATTCTATACAGTTCCTCACTGTCTTTTGGCTAGATTTGCGCTATAGAAATACCATATACATACATACATTCATTCATACACACATACATATACACAAACGTACAGAACATTAAAGTCTAGTATGCTGTAAAATCTCTTGTTTATATATTCACTAAGGCTAGCATATCATTCCTCTCTCCATGATTTAATATCATCTAAATGCCATAAGATTCCATGTCTCCATTTGATATTTTTTTAAGTTAATTTAATTTTACCCCACAGTGTTGGTGAGAAGTTGTTCTGGTCAAATGAAGTCTGTTCTCCATTACCCAGAAACCTACTGAACAAATCGGTGCTTTTCAGTTTAGTTTGGAAGCACAGTTCTTACTCAAATATGTTTGTATTGAAAGATTATTTCCTTGCAGCTCTGTGCCTAATTGGTTTCTGCTATCACTTATCTGCAGCAGTCTGCTAGTAATGTGTTACTTGGCGGGCTTGCACGGAAGTTACACGGTGCTTTTGGACCTTTTTTAACAAGAAGTCGAGCTCTGTCTTTTGTTTTCATGCTGATTGTTCATCTGTTAAAACCATACATTTTGGAAAGAAGCCACAGGTCATGAGAAGTTTTATAATTCATAGAATTATTTTGCATTGATAGCGCCGGAAGAGTGTACAATTGAAGAATTCTTGTTTCAGAACAAAACAAATCTTTTATGTTGTATGTGAGGTCATGTTATTTACTTTTTCTGTTGCGCACTTTTTCCTCCTCATTGTAAGCAAAGGTTTATCCACAGGATCTGGGTAGACCCCGCCGACTCACCCTGGCCAAGAGGGGTGAAAATAGGGATGGTTGGTTAGTTGAGGGTATATTCTGCAGTCATGCTGCGTAGGGATGGTGAATGGAGTGTCTTTACCCGGAGTCGTTGAGCGGCAGCATACAAGGAGAACACATCTACTGTTCCAAATGGTTATTTCAGTTCCATTATTTCATCTTCGATCAATCTAGAAGTAAATCCTATTGGGTGCCTGTATTAGTACTTAGTATTGCAATTAAGCATTTGTGTAGTGCTTTGTACCCTTGATGAAGAGCTCGGATGGTCATCAGTTACTAAATGTATGGTTTGAAGGGTGTTGGCTGTGGTACGTCCTATGTGGGGGAATTCCACAGAGGATTGTGAGGTTTGAAGACCAACTCTAAACATGGTGCATAGGTAGGAAATATTGCCAAGAGTAGAGGATTGCACACACTAATCTATCAATATCAGATTAATCATCTCAGTTTAATTCAGTAAGATTTTTAAAATTGTTTATTTTTCTTTAAAGGGTCAACCTCCATACCTTTATTAATCATGAGTGTTACCTTACACCTACTTCTTGGTTTTGTTTTTTATTCATTTTTACACTACCTTCCTTCCTCTTCCCTTGAAACAAACCTTGCCACTTAACCTTTACATTCGCCTGCCCATATTCCCTACATTACCTTTTTAAAATGTGTATTTCTCATCATTATTACATTTCAGAACTTTTATTTCTAGATGTTTTTGAAATAAACGTCACCACGTTTAATGATCAAAGGTCTACACTTTCACCATTTGTGAGGCAAAAAAGGCTCCTCATAACAGAGTTGCCACCATTGGGCCAAAGGCATCAATGATGTACACTAATCTCAAACAAACCTTGCATCCGCCCCACAATACTCCCCACCACTGTAGTCTTTGTATGGAGTATTTTGTGAAGTGACTGAAAGGCCCATGTTCCTGCTTAAAACATTGACTTCCATTAATGCTCATTGTCCGCAGTGAGAGACCCTACTTCATTATACACAAAAACATCACCGTAACCGCATGCGTGCCGGCGGAATTCCGCTCGCACGCTGAGATATTCAAAAGCGTATGTTACGTGACGAGCTGGGCTCGTCATCAGCGTGCGAGGAGGCTACCTGATGACGAGCCCAGCTCGTCATCAGCGTGGAAGGGGTTAACAACCCTCACGACTCAACCGAGCATCTTTAAAACTAAAAAAAATGTATTCTACTACCTAGTTACCTAAATACATTTTAAATCCTATGCAGATAATTGCTTTACTAAAGCAAATAATAAATTTGGATAAAGTATTTTGCCCAAGTACAGAAAAATGGAAACCTTTTCAAAATGCATTCTCAGCAAACAAAGTGCCTGTCTGTCTCAGTTAGGTGTAGCAAATAGAGGTAGATTGAAATTCAATAGTGGAGTAAAACTAGATTTGATTATTCCCCTAAGACATTGTGGTTTATATATTGAAACCGAGCAAAGCACCACGCCATATAAATAAGCACGTCTGACAATTATGTGTAGACTCCAGGGAAATTAACGGGAGTAAACCGGAGCATACCTTCATCACAAAGTCTGCCCTGTTTGCAGCTCTGATAATTCTCAGGGAGCCATCGTCATGCCTATACTTCCGTATTGGTGATAGGACAAATATGTAACAATAAGAACTACTCACAAAATCTTCCATGAAATGCTGAGGCTGCTAGAAGAAATCTCCTTCCGTCTCCCAAACACTTGCATCATCACTTTCAGTCTAACAGGTCCGTAGGTGATGGTGTTCAGAAGCCTCCCTTTCCCCATGGGTAAACTCTCTTTTCAAAGCTCTGATTCACCATTTGTTTGTTTGAATGCAAGGATAAATGCAAGCCTGACCGTGACCATCTAATTAATGGTTTAACTCTGGTCAAGAAGGAAAGGGCTATCTATCATTTGCCTGTTAACCTGCGTATATAAGTATACATGTGTGTGTATGGAGATTTATGTAGTGTGAGCCTCAGTACAAATCAAGTTGTGTATAGAGAAGTATAGTGTGTAGAAGTACATATGGGGGGAGAGGGAGGAAGTGCAATCAGGATAAGAGGAGATACTGTCTGCGTCCATCATCTGGAGGGTTATATGTGGATATGTTGGTGCTTGAAGAGAAATGTTTTGAGGTCCTTCCTCAAGCTAAGATGATGGAACTTGTTGGATCTTTAGAGAAGGAAGTTCCTGATTGCAGGTGCACTGCAAGAAAAGGCTTGACGTCTTACCTTTTCTTTGTTGCATTTTTCCCCTCTGTCCTCATAAGAGTACTGCTGAATGCATTAAATAGCCCATCTGACCGCTAGATCTCACTAGACAAATATGCTGGCGCACTCTAGTTTACCGCTCTTTGGGTGACTCAGGCTGGAAGGAGGAACCAAAGGAGTATTTTTGAGGAAAGTCTAGATTCCTTTAAACTCACTGAGAACCTTTGTCAGTCAGTGTGATTCTGGGACATGACTAACACGGAATTATATGAAAAATTGGTTTACTGGCTTCGTTAAGGGGTCAGCACATCAAGCTAACCTATTGGCTATGTCAATAAGTGTATTTCTATCTGTATACATAGACTCCACCCAAACTTTAACTACACATTGGAAGTGCATTTAAAGTTCAAAAAAACATCCAGAAGACCAGTGTTGTGTAACAAATCTGTGCTAGCCTGGAAGCACAAGTGATTCGTTTCGCAGTTTACTGATGTGGGTAATTTCAAGTCAGCTACTTTCAGTTTCACCGCTGGAGGCAGTTTGGTTTTCAAAGTGAACTATACAATGCATTCTTCCTCGGTGACCACACTAAACTCTGAAAATCCAATATGTCTGTCACATAGGGGGAAGTCTTAGAGCCTTTCCCCCCTATGTTTCTTTCAAGCCTCATCCACATGGCTTTCTATTCTCCAGGGGGTCCCGCTTTTCTTGTAGTTGAGAATATTTTCATACTGCTGGGGACATTAAGAATGTGGCGTGAGATTGTGAATCCATTTGTTCGCAGTTGCCATAAGAAGTAAAACAAACCAACCCAGAGCAGTACAAGTTCCTCAATGAAAGATGCCGTAAACACGTGTGGTATTACCCTGCCACCTAAGAGATGGCCCCTGAAGGAGGAAAGGGGCCAGAATACGTACACATTGCATCATGGTGGCTTTCCTATGGTGCAGATGTTTTTACAAAGTTCACTAGCGGTCGCCACATTTACAGCATTTGATTGTTTAACTTATCCTTCAGCTGTTGATGTTGCTTGGATTCAGGATTGCTTTTTTCTTTGACCTTGAGCACTCAGTGGGAGTGGATTTGTGTTCTTCCTGTGCGCTGCTCCCTCCTTAACTTCCTCCCGCCCCCTCGCTCTCTGTTGCTTTCCCCCACCGGCTGGTCCATTGCTTCCCCACCCATCCCCTTCATGCTCATTTTTTAATATCACCCCTAACTCCAGTTAATCTTTTGCTACCCTGCACCTCCCTGCACTATTTGCACTAACTTGTTATTAAGGCTTGCTATGAACAGAAACTTCTTTAAAGACTAAAATAAAAGTGTGCAGGTTCAAATATTTGTGAACATTAAATTGCAAAAATGAGCAAATGTATGTATTTGAAATTCCTTCTGTCTCTGAATGAGAAACATTATTCAGTAGGATTTGTTTTGTATGAAGTGCATCAGGGGTCAGCCGGAGGTGAAATAAGTCATACGATAGTTGCTATGCATCATACTAGCATCAAAACTATTAGGTGTGCCAGTGCTTTAAAAAAATAAATAATTATCTAATCAAATATACAGTGCATACTTTCTCGGGTGGCATTTATGACAGCTTCTCAAACTGTTTGGGTTAAAATTAGGACACCTGAGAACACTGTGCACTAACATGCCCACAGTAAACTGTCATTTTCTCCTCAATGGCCTATGAAAGTAGCAACTTAAATGGGGCACAGTTTAATTTTCATCCTAACACATAGGTCTTTCCAGAACAACTAGAAAATGGAGAAAATATAATGTTGCCTAGGCTTTATCAATATGTCTGCACGTTCTCCACACATCTGCTTGATAACAGGTCATATAGAGAAGGGTAACATCGTCAACAAGATTCCTGTCAAATCCTTATTTTTAGGGGAGGGTAAAATTATGTCAAAATTAGTCTGTAGTAGTCTAAAGGCTGTCGCAGCTGTATTTACAGCTGCTATACAAAGGAAAGATTCTTTCACTTGCAGGTTCCATTGTGCTATGTTTTCTTCCTTCTTTCCTTTTTGAGTGTGTCTGGTAGTAGTGTCGCCATACAGTTATTTGTTTCTAAACGTTTCGTTTCTGATAAAGCCATGTAATTGTAGATTTGTCACCTTTTGAATATTCCCCAGGCGTCAGACTTGATCTGTAAACATTTCAGCTGTACATCTATTCGCCGGAAGGTGACTCCATGCGGCTCCGCAATGGTGCCATTCCAGAAGTGACGTGTGGGGCCTATGTTAGGCCCCACTCATGACCACTGAAGTCAGTTCCTTTCTTTCTGTACCACTAGACGTGGATCCAGAGTTTCTAATTGTAGCTCAGATTTTTACCTAGTTTTGTTTCCTCACTAAACATTTCTTCAGTGTGCAAGAGATGTCGCCCCCCTCAAATGACAGGTTGTTATCGGAAGCAGATGTCTGTGACTGGTCCCCTCCAGGAATGCCTGTGGTTTCTGCGGTAACTGCGAGTCACAGAACAGGAAGGCCATCAGGGTACGAAAGGTGAAACTTTGTTAACAAGCACAAAAAGATGCAGCACCGGGTTGCTCCAAGTCCCTCTCCAAGTCCAAGGCTCGATCTCAGTCCCATTCCTGGAGTCAATGGGCCAGTCTTTGTAATGCTGCATGCCCTCCGATAAGGAAAAAGAAGCCTAAATCATTCCCACTCCTGGATTTCAGTGAGGTTGACTCTGAGGCTACTGGGACTGATGGCCTACTGCATCCTGCTGGTTGAACACGCCAAGTGGTTTATGCGGGCTCCGCAGTGAGATCTGAATGCCTAATATTAAGGGAACCTCTCCGACCTGGTCCAGATTTCGGAGAAAGCTGCAAAATATCTTCTTTGGTTGATACTGAACGGCAATTGGGTCAGGGCAGATCCATCTCTCTTCCCCACCTAGAACTGACAGCGGTCACAGATACGTCACTTCTGGGTTGAGTTAACCATCTGAGAAGGGTGGAGATTGGAGGTCTCTGATCTCCTGTGGAGTCCTGGCTCCATGGCAACCTGGATCTGAGGCCCATCAGCTTAGCAATGAAAGCCATCCTACCAGGGCCGGACTGGGAACTGAGAGCAGCCCTGGCAAAGTTTGGCAGACAAGCCCCCGTCAGGCACGTAGCGAGCGAGCGAGCCCGACCACTACTAGTGAGGTTTGGGGGGTTCTCCCCTCACGAAAAGTTTGGAAAAAGACAGACCAAAATGGTGAATTTTACAGCACATTTTTCATTACATATTCAATTGTATCAACTTTCAAAGCACAGTAAATAGTAGATGATGACCTTTAAGAGCACCAGGTTACCCAGCCATGGACATTCTTTCAGAGAGCACCAAAAATAGACACAAGCACACAAGCCACTGAGGCCAGAAACTGTGGAAATGTCACACATAAGCACCTAGGCACTGAGGGCAGAAACTGTGAAAATGTCACACATAAGCATCTGATAACTAGCACCTAGGGCAGAGAGGCCAGAAACTATGGAAACGTCACACCCAGGCCTGGTCACACCAGGCCAGAAAGCACGGAAACGTCACACATAAGCACCCAGGACAGTAAGCATGGAAATGTCACACATGACATGAGCCTCCTGGTCACTGAGCCTGAAATTATGGAAATAGCACACATAAGCACCCAGGCCAGAAAGCATGGAAACGTCACACATAAGCACCCAGGCAGCCAGAACTCATGGAAATGTCTCACATGGCACCCTAGCCAGAAAGTATGAAAAATTCACACAAAGGCACCCAGGCTAGTGGCACTGGAACACTTTTAAGAGTGTGGGTGCTGCCATCAATGTTGCCTGTACATCATTCAAGTCATGGGATTGTGAAAAATTCAAGAATCACACAAAGAACAAAGATAGCAATTCAGCCTTGCCTATTCCGGGACATATACAATTTAAAAGTATATGCCAAACCATTTAAATACACTGCACTCTGCATACTGCACCCTGACTTATGGAAAGGGTTGTGCTAGTGGTGACATGACATCCTGGTGATATATGTAGTGAAAGGGAATATTTTTAGGCCTGGCAAAAGGTTCCTTTTGCCAGGTCAAAATGGCAGTTTTATAACTGCACAAGCAGACTGCAATGACAGGCCCTGGCCTTGACACATGTTTAAATAGGCTACTTACGTGGGTGGCACAATAAGTGTTGCAGGCCCACTTGCAGCATTTAATTTACATTCCCTGGGTACATGGAGAACCACATTTTTAGGGACCTACCAGTAAATTAAATTTGCCAAGTCTTTGTAAGCTAATTTTACCATGTTTAAAGGGAAGAGCGCAGGGCACTTTAGCACTGGTTAGCATTGGCAATGTGCACTGAGCCCTAAGAGCCAACAAAAATGGCCTTTTTGATGTAATAAAGCAGATCAAACCTGAATTTAATTTGGAGGAATCAGAGGCCGACAAAGACTTATCTAACCATGTCTCAGCAGTGAGTATGAACAATATGCTCCCGAAAGAGAGTGTGAGGAAGAGGGGGGAATGAAGGGGGGGAACCATGACTATGGTATTATCACCGAGCAAATAGGTAATCATTTCAGTTGTAAATAAAAAGCAAGTTTGGCATATCCATGAAACAGGCGCGTAACCTACAGGTTGTGTAAGCCGTTTCTGCCCCCAGCGCTTTCAACCCAGTGCAGCACGTATCTCTTTTTCCAGAACAGGCACTCAACACACTGTGCTGTGACAGCAAAGGGCTCCTATTCCCCTTTTCTTCAAACCGGCAGGAGGCAATGTGTGTCAGTATTATAGTGGAAAATGTAAAGGCCAGCCATCCTCCACCACCTCGCTCCGCCCTAAGCTTGGTATTGTATTGTTTTATAATTGCATTTATATAGCGCTTACTACCCCTGACGAGGCGTCGAAGCGCTTTTTCGGCGGGTAGCACGCTACTCCGGGACCCATAGAGGATTAGTGTTGAATTAGTATAGTGAAACATGCAAGTACATTTTAAGTGGTTGATAGGTTAGTCAGTTATTTGGATTTTGAATGATAGCAGAAGGATAGAGGAGGACAAAGGTTTGTATTTATTTATCTCTCGCTTGTTGACGCATGCTATTCAGGATTAGTGGTGAATTAATATGGTGAAATATGAGGTAATTTCAGTGGTGGATATTAGTCTGTTACTTGGAGTGAGAAGGATAGCGGATGAATAAAAGGGGAAGAAAGATTTGCATTCATATAGCACTTGTTACCCCTGATGGGTCTTGAAGCGCTTTTCTGGCGAGTAACACGCCACTCCGGAACGCATAAAGGATTAGTGTTGAAAATTATTAAATAACAGTATGTAACAACTCATAACCATTACTACGCATACCATTACATCGCATGCGCTTTTACAACGCATGCGATGTAATGGCTATCCACATCGTTGTGAGGAAACTGTGGCTCTTCCGTTTCCTCACAACTATGTTCACCGCCCCTCAGACAATGCTGGAACTAGGAGAGCGGAACCACGAGGAGAGAGAGGTAAGGGGGATTAGGGGTAGGGGAGGGTCATGCTGTGGTTTGTGTTTCAGAGTAGGGACCGGACTGGGGGGCAGGAGAGGGTCGTGCTGGGGGTTGCATTTTAGGGTTTAGGATAGTGTTTTGGTGTGTGTGTAGGGTAGTGTCGGGGTCATGCAGGGTAGTGTTTGAGTGTAGGGTCCAGACTGGGGGTATGGGGGAGAGTTGTGAGGGGGTCGTGTTTTAGGGTTTAGGGTAGTATTGTGGTGTTTGTGTAGTGTAGGGTAGTGGTTTAAGGTAGTGTTGGGGGTCGTGCTGGGTAGTGTTTGATTGTAGAGACCGACCTTGGGGTCGAGGGAGGGTCATGCTGGGGGTAGTGTTTTTGGGTTTAGGGTAGGGTAGTGTTGTGGTGTTTGTGTAGGGTAGTGTTTAAGGGTTAGGGTAGTGTTGGGAGGTTGTGCAGGGTAGTGTATATGTAGGGGGAGGACTGGGAGTCGGGGGAGGGTCGTGCAGGGATAGTAAATTAGGGTTTAGGGTAGGGCAGGGTAAAGGGTAAAGTCACTTACCTTTCAAACTTTTACCATGAGTATACCTTTACCACGCATGCCTTTGCGTTGTAATGGCATGCGTGGTAAAGGTATAGTCGTGGTAAAAGTTTGTGATGTAATGGTGTGCTGTTGTCATTGACATCGCGTAGTAATACCCGCGTTGTACTGGCATGCATGGTATTGGCATGCGATGTAATGAGTCATATTCCAGCGATAGCGCTGGCGCACTTAAACAGAGGGTGTTCCCTCATTTGCATAGGGCCATGCCCTATGCAACTGAGGGAATTCCTTTGACTCTGCGCCCCACCATATTACAGACGTGGGCGCCGAGTCAAAGAAGCCCTCAGGAGGTGCACTGACAGTGCACCATTTAACAGGTGGCACACTGTCAGTGCGCCTCCTGACAGCAGCCCTCTGCAGGTGGTAAAGGGGGTCCCATGGACCCCCCAGACATCCCCTTGCAGGCGGGTGCAGTCACTGACTGGTGCCGCCTGCACTGTGAAAACACAAAATGGATGCTCTGTGTTTTCAAAGGAATGCGGTGCCCTGGGGGTAACGCGAGTTTGCAGCTGCCCTGGGGGCAGCTTATACACCATAATGGGGCGCAAACAGTGATAATGTGTAATAGGGCCACAGGTGGGCTCTCTGAACTCAATTGAAGGTGCCTAGTGGATCACGAATGGCGTCTCCAACTGGAGGTGGTGCAAGGTCTCTTTCAGCAGTGGGGAGAGCCTTGGTTAGATCTTTTTGTCACAGCCAAGAAAGCTCAATGTCGACAGTTGTGCACAATGGAGTTTCCAAGGCGGCTATTCCAAGGCGGCTATTTTCATCTCAAGTGGTCTTCTGTACGCTTTTATGCCTATACCACTCCTGCCCAGAGTTCTCAAGAAGATTGGGAACAACCAGGCCCAAGTCATCCTTGTGGCTGTGGACTGAGCTCTGAGAGTCTGGTATCACAAGCTGTTGAGCATGACCACCAGTCCTCCGGTTAAGCAGCCCCCTCTGGAGGATCTTCTGTTGCAGCAGCAGGGGATTGTTCTCCTCCTGAACCTGTCAATGCTCCGCTTTTATGTGTGGAGATTGAGCAGCAACAGTTGACAGCTTTCGACCTTCCGCATGAAGTCTGTAATGTTTTTTCCACAGCTTGGCATCCCTCCACCAAGACTGTATATGCCAGCTGTTTGAGCAAGTTTGTTGTGCATGGTGTACATCCAAACCGATGCACCCCTTTCCCAAGTTCTTTTGTTTATCCTTACCCTGGCCCAGAAGGGCTTTGCATTGGGCACGTTAAATGGTTATTTATCTGCCATCTTCACCTTCCTGTGGCTGTGAGAGCACCGTCTCTCTTCAGGTCCCCTATTTTAATAGGTTCCTTAAGATTTGTAACACTTTTTTCCTCCAGCTCCCTTTGTTATGTCACAATGGGACCTTAACTTGGTACTTACTTTTCTAACGTGTGCTCCCTGTTGCCACTTCGTACCGGTCCTCTTAGGCTTCTCACCATAAAGATGGCCTTATCTGGTAGCAATTACATCTGCAAGGATGGTCAGTGAACTGCAGGCGCTGTCATTCCAGCCTCCATACATCTTTGTTCCCAGACAAAGTGGGACCCAAGGATCCTTCATGTCGAAGGTGGTTACCCCATTTCACATAGCCCAGTCAATCACTTTGCCTGCCTTTTACGTTCCACCTCATCCCTCTAAGGAAGAGGAGAAATGTCACCGTCTGGACTGATGCGCATTCACATAGAAGCAACGCCCAGAGGGTTTGCGTGCTCCACAGCTAAGGCTACGACCAATGCGTTAGCATGTGGAATTCCGGTCCTGGACATCTGCCAGGCAGCAACGTACGTCTCACTGCATACGTTCACCTAGCACTACTGCTTGGACAGTTGGTTCCGTCGGGATAGGCACTTTGCCCATTCGGTCCTTCGAGACTTCCTAGTCTAAATCCGGTTCACAAACACCCCCCTTTGGGTTGGTATTGCTTGGATATCTATTCTAACGTAAGGAATCTGTGGCTAGAAGTCTCTATCAGGTAAACAAGTTACTTACCTTCGGTTACGCCTTATCTGGTAGAGACTATCTAGCCTCAGATTCCTTAACGACCCTCTCATCCTCCGAGCTCTGCGAATGGATTAATTGGTACAGAGCTATTCCCTTTTCAGGGCCCTAGTACCCCACCGACCGGTGGTCAGTGTTCTTCGCGGCTCCGCGCTCCTGGGATGAAAAGTTCCAAAAATAAGTGAATCTCAGAAACCTCGGGTGGCGCTTGTATATGCACTGTGCAAGTCACTTCCAGCACCGCTACGCGGAACAGAACACCGCCACTTACCAGCACGCAGAAGTACTGCTCCTGAAAAACAATTGTGCATCAAGTCTGACGCCTGGGTATAATTCTAACGTAAGGAATCTGCGGTTAGATGGTCTCTACCAGATAAGGCATTACTGATGGTAAGTAACTTGCTCAACAGATTTAGGCTGGGGGATGTATTAATGTTAGGAAGAGTACCTCAAAAAAACGTTTTTAATTACTAAGTGCTACGTTCATTTAAACAAAGGTACGGCAGACCTTTTTCATATGAAACCCTATATATATAAATGTGTTACAGGAATTAAGTTATACTGGTTAGTAATTGAAGCAATACGCCTTGGAGTTATATCGGTTGCATTTGTAATGAACGGTATGTCATAAACATGTAAGTGCATTTTACAAAAGTGTTAAAGAAGGTTTTTTCCTGAAGTGCCACTTTCCATTACTTGCTCTTTAAGATTAATGTGTTTCCTTACAGTTATCGGAGAATGGTCCTCCACCATTACCAACCTCATCCCTTCCTGAAGGATATTATGAAGAAGCCGTTCCCCTGAGTCCTGGAAAGGCTCCTGAATACATCACCGCCAGTGAGTAAATCTATAGAAGAGCACTCTGGCCAGTGCTTCTGTTTGAGCTAATAAAATTAAATGGCAGATGCAACCATCATTTATGCATTTTATAATAAAGCATCTAATAATCTATTGCACAGTAAGTATGTTTAATATAGATAGACGCACATGTAATTGAGTGAGGTTAGAAGTGAGCGGGTGAGTTAGGTCGGAGAGCAAGCGCCTAGAGTGTACAAAGCTAATCCTATTGTAGTTCCAGACACCAGTGACCTGCACAGCGGTGGTCACGTGGCACAGCAGTATTGATGACCACCACATAGGGGATGTGGCAGGGCGAGATTTGTGGCTGGGTATATATTATATATATACCCATACCCACAGTGCTAAGGACGTCTTTGGAGAGTCATCTGCTTAAGTAGCAGAAAATCCGAATTCGAGAGTGCTTATACGGTAAATGATATGAATGCTAGGTTAGGTTTCATATGAAGCACATTGTTTACCATGCTGATATTTTAGCCAACGCAAGGGCTGCTTAGGGTGGTTATGGCATGGCCAGGCAATGCTGGGACAGTGAGCAGGGGTTGTGTTGGAGATGTCGGTCACTCGCTGGGACGCTTTCGGGCAGCCATGAGCTTTATAAATTAAATTTCATTTCATTTCATCTCATAGGGGCGAAGGGCAGGCTGTGGAATATCGAGGGTCATTTATTTTTATTTTTTGTGGAGTGAAACCTTGATGTGTAAGAAGGACAGAAGTGTGAGTGGGAAAGGTGAGCACTTTAGGACGCACATTATCCCTTTGTTGTGTAGTGAAGAGCTGATTGACGCTTGCAAGTGACTGTAGCAAGCTGTTGTCAGGAGGATGGAAATGCGGATGAGTTACAGCTCTATAGAGCAGTGGTTCTTAACATGTGGTCCTCAGAACCCTGGAGGTCCGCAAGACCTGTTCAGGGGGTCTGCGTCTGATTATAAAATTCAATATGAGCAGAATAATAAAGTATGTGTACATAAAGAAGCAACATTTAAAGTTTTAAAACACTCTGTAAATGTAAAATGTAAATTGATACTTGTATAGCGCACTACTCACCCGCAAGGGTCTCAAGGCGCTTGTACGAATACCGCTGTGGAACCCATCCTGGCTTTCCCTGTGAGGTGTCCACTCCTGGGCACCCCCAAGGTGGAGGCCAGGCATCCTTAGCGTTGTGGGGGCCGTTGTGGAGATTAAGCAAGCTATTGCCCAGAGTTGCAGAGTGGGACTCCATGATTGGAATAGGCACCGAGGCGAGAATTATCAGGTCCGTGGAATTTTGAGCCAAGACCCGCCGAGGCGGGGAATTGAACCCTGGTCCCGGGCTAGACCTCTGCATCAGGGTCTACCGCTCTAACCATTGAGCCACACTTCTCCACTCTGTAAATGTGAAGGAATTTGAAACTGGAAGTTACAAATTAAGTTGGTATCATTAGCTTGATTGAAGGCACCAGCAGAAGTACAGCAAATGGTATCCAGGGTGAACAACTGGCCACCTCAACTGTAGCAGCACTGGTATGCGCCGAGTATGCATTAGGACAGCAAAAGACAAGTGATATACCAGAGTCTAGCCTATTGTAGCATATTACGTCATCATTTAGAAAGTAAACTACATTTTGAAAGCTCCAGCTTTCCCATTAAACTTTCTATTATCCCTTTGTTTGCGAGTTAAATAAAATATACTATAATTTGTGTATTTGTTCAATGTAAACTTCCTTCAAGGTTTTTGTATATGTTTGTTTTAAAGGTCTATTCGTAGTAGTTGCTTAGGTGGGGGTCCCCGGCTTTCAGCAGTGATTTTATTTTTTTGGGGGGTGGTGGGGGGGAAGGTATACAAAAGTCAAAAGGTTTCGAACCGCTGGTATAGACTATATTCAGAACAGACTCACCTGAAGGCAGTTGAAGAGTTTATTGATGGACAATTAGAGCGGTGATCTTTTCTTTGTGCGCACAGATGTTGCATTGCCTTACTTTTCTGAAAATAAATAAGGTTTAACTGATGGGATCAAACTTTAACACTAATTTCCAGCTAATAGCAGGCTGTAGAAAGAAAATCTTAACCCATTCCGTGGATACATAAATCATTAATTTCTTTATCCTTAACACCTCAATTTTCGAGGCTTACACAAAGATATAAAGTTTGTTTTAAATTACAGTGTGGCAATTTGGTGAAATTGTGATCAGGAAATGTTAAAAGATAACTAAGCATGAACTTAATATCGCATAGTTATTTATAGAAAAGGGTGTCTTTTTATAGTTGTTTGTGTTCGTTGTAAAGCTTGTTTGTGGATAAAGTGTGACCCAATCCATATTGAGTTGAGGTTTGTGTGATTTGATGGGTCCAATGAAAAATTAGATTGTAAAAGTAGAACTAGGTCGACCGTCCACAGTTTTTCGAACTAATATGGCTTTATAGTGCTTTTGACCTACAAACCTACATTTCCCTCCCTGTCTATAGCTTTTAAAACTTCTGTCGGCAGATTCCAGGGTCTAATCAGCACAAAGTTCTGGAGTTCCTGGAATCTGAAAGCACCCCAAATTTCAAGTGATTTTGGCACAGCCTGATTTGATTCACACACTGCTAGATGGAGCAGCTGCAAATGCACTCAGTTAGCCCTGCAGCATGGGAAAGTATGCCATGGCGGGATCCAACTCGTGTACATCTGTAGAACCGCCTGTGGGCCTAATGTATCTATTGGAGTGAAGGCAATGCTTGCATTGACATGAGGGGGCGGTCTTTGATGCTCAAAGATGGGACGGGGAAGGAGACAGGCATGCATCTGCTCGACAGGAAATGAGCAGAAGGCACCCTATAAGCAGGCCACTTTTTTAAAATCTTCAAATAAATGGAATGTAGCTTTCTATTAGGCTGGGGTCAGGAATTTGCCACTGGGTAGTATGTGCTCTACAAGGTTAATTCCTTAGCATGTTAGGATTGTGAGTAAATCTGGTTTGTGTTCCTTTTCAATTTTCAATTTAGCCTTATTGACAGGGATCCATATACGATATTCTGAGGGCTGTGAGCCCACTGCTGTGTGACTGAATTGACAAAAGCAATTTAGGCAAAAACACAAAACACAGAGTCTTGTCCCAGGGCTTTGTTTTCATTTCTAGTGTATTGGAGGCCTACATGTTCTGGGGCCCTTTTACAGCTTTCTTACTTAGTTACCTGGTGCACTTTTAAATACACTGCTCTGCTCCTTTAATCTGCTATGTTACCACTTTCAAAAAGTAATAAAGGTAAAAGTAAAAGAAATTCGCTTTTATCCACACCTACATAACTAACAATCAACTATAAGCATTCTAAAATGTTTCTTTATTTGACATCTTCGGGGTGGGGGGGTTGAGGGCTGTTGTGACATCATTCACTGAAAGCCGCCTGTAATGTCTATAAGGCAATAAAAAGTGCACTGCATAGGCAAATAACGTGGTGTCATTTTCTGTAATGTCACCAAGGCTAAATGTTTGTCACTTTCTATGAAGTCTAAGGTAATGCAGGTCCACTTCAATAAATCAATATTTAAGCGTGACCTCTCAAGGCGCTGAATGTGACCTGTGATGCCACTTGTGCTATCACTGGCCCTTTGGTGGGTTTATGTGGATGGACACGTGCATGGTGTACTCTAATCCCATTCAATGCAAACCTCGCATGTGCATCCTCGTCGCGCACTGATTTGCTCAAGGTTTCACCAGCTGACAATAGCAGAAGTCGGCGCCCGCAATTTCCACACCCAGATGCATACCTTTTTGTGTTAAAACAGGAGTTTGTTCCAAACATGATTTGAGCCAGGCTTGTTAGAAGATCAAGTCCTTTGTAGCCCTCCCATTCTGAGAAGATCTTCAGAAGGCAATAATCTGTGAAGGAGGAACCTATTGTATGTTGCCTAATGATTCCACATGCCTACCCCATAGAATATCATTTGAATTATTGTCCTTGGCATTGTCAGGCTGGCCAGAGCGAAGGCTATTGCTGAGGACCGAGTGTCTTCATGAAGCCAGGGAGCATTATTGTAAGGTGTTATATCCATAAACCATCTATGGATCCAAGCCAGAGCTTTCATTGTTGAATCCGGAAACGATTTAACGCAATATGCTCCATCTCATGGAATATTTACGTGACAGTTGCTTAATCCTCATTTTAATGCACTGGTGAATCCCATAGGATACACTGTGATCCCAGACGTTATCTGTAATAAAACAGAATATTCCATTTCTGATGTCACAAGTAGCATGATATGATGAAGTTATGGTTTGTGGAGTACGTACATACATATCCTCCCGCTGCACGTATGTCCTGAACATAACTTCTTGAAGCAATGCAAGTTTTGGAAGACTAATGCGAGTTTTTTTGTTTAGCTCATACTGCCACTGTGTTTGCTGTGTCTAAGCAATGTAAGTAATATGTGTTAAAGGATGAAAACCAATCTATTTAGGTTGGCATAAGGGCAGTGGTCTTCGTACGGTTGAACCTGCATTGCTTGTCAGTCAGTTTACCTTTTTTTAAAAAATGTTTTACTTGGAGCTATTCTGGAACAGGAGTGAGGCGGAAGGAGTACTGTGTAACGTCCAGTTTTTGTGTTCGTTTCTACTTATGGGTGTTGACGAAGTTGAACTTCATTTACAGATTTGTTTTAATTAATTTAGACAATTTGTAGTGTGCAAACCAAACTTTCAAGCATCGGTGCGCCAAATACCGGCCCCAAACTCTGATAGTATCTCACTTCTTAAAAGGTTGGCAGAAGCATTTTTATTTGTTTAAATCTGGTTTCATTGGTTATACTTTTTCACTTTACCATTTTACAAATGTACCCATTAATTGAAGTAGGATACAACATCCCAGAGTCAAATATGTTGCCACTTGCTGGACATGCTACCATCTTACATGTAGTCACATGCCCTCCCCTGCAGTTGCAAATGTTTAATACATTTAACTGCATCAGTGCTAAGTTTCAAGTATGGGATGGAAGATTGGTCGGTGAAGTGAACCGTTAATTGACAGTGAGGAGCTGTCTCTTGTGGGTAGATTGCCGCATGCAGCCCATTTGTAGCAGCGGTATCCTTTCGTTTCTAGTCCACCCTTTACACATCTGGAGGCGGAAGGGAAAGGTATTGAGGCAAAGCGTAAGTAACAGGAATAGCTTAGCCCAACTATAACAGCACCGGCCCACCCAGTCTGTTCATGTAAAGGTGTCATGCACTACGGAAGCCGCTTATGTCATTTTGCATAAACATTTATAATATGTACCATATGACCATCGCTAGGTCGGTCCATGTAAAAAAAAAAAAAATAACAACCAAAAAACAGTACTCTGTAATGGGAAGTCCTCAAACAACCTCTGCTCTGGTACTCCCTCTCAGCTGTTACATAATTGAAGCTTTGTATTTAGTTGGGAATCTATTTTAGGTTTTGGGTGTTTGTTTTTGGCCCCTGACCTCAAGTCACTCAGTCCACGAAGAAATGGCCTGTCTGGCGGGTGTTATTAAACGCAGCACTTCTTGCCAAACTGTGATTCGTGTGCTGTTGAACCATTGTAAGCCAATGGCAGCTTGAAATGAGGGTATCTCATGCTGCTGAGAAAATTGTAAGATACTATGTTTTAAATCATTATTTAGTGGATACCTGTATTATTCCATTATTCCCATCATCTTGGAGAGTAACCAGCCATGCCCTTTTCTATTTTGTATTATTTCCCTTATACAAAGTTGTGGTTCAAATTTGGAAAAAAAAGACTCGTAGTATAACACTTTAGAGCTAAAGGCTGTCACATTTGATGGTAATTTATGTATGAAGTAAGTTGAAGCACCAAACCGTAAGTTGCTCTTTCATCAAAGATGGGAAATTGGAAAAGAATGCATAATATAAATTACTTTTGCTGTCTTATGTTGACCCTGTACTGTATCTCTCCTTCTCTTTCTCTCTCTGGTCTTCTCTTTTTCACTTTCTTGGTCAGTTTCTTGCTTCCTGTTGAAAATCAGGACCTGTTTGCAGTGTTCCCCCACTTTTTGCCCCATTTGAGACCCCTGGGTGCTGGTTTTCTAACTCTGGGAGGGCACTGGACTCTGTTAGGCAGACCCAGTGCTATGGTGAAAACACACTTAGACAACAGGGAAACATCTACATACACTAGGGTACACTTTGGGTTAGGGTACACCAATACCTCCCCTATAGGCCTTAGTACATAAAAAGGCAGGGAATTGAAACTACCTTTAAGTCCCTAGTATATAACGGGGCATGGCAGGTTAGAAACCAGAGGCCATTCTGCACTTGCATGTGTGCACTGCTGAAGCCTGAGTTCACCTTAAAAGCAGCTCTGTGTTGCAGGACTGCTTTTAAAATGCACATTTTGCCCAAACTCTACTTTGGTGTTCTGGGCTCTTATAAATTAGTAAGCTAAAATATTTGGCCTTATTAGGAACCTCCAGGGTCCCCCCTAGGTGTCCCAGGGGTTGGGGGCAGGTATTTATAAGAAGGGTCCTTATAAAATGGTGTTATATGCCCTGGGGTTGGTGAAATTGCACATTTCACCCCCACATGGCAGTGAAGTGCTTACCAGAATCGACTTTGTGCTAGGAGCACAGTAGAGTGAGGATCTGCAATATTTTTACATATTCAGAACCCCTAAAGTCTCCCATAGGTGTTTCAGGGGTGTGGGGTTCTATAGGTGCAGGCAGTGTCCTTATAAAAGACGTTTTATAAGCCCTGGTGTTGGAGAAATTGCTCAATCATTTTTCCCTTTGTAAATCCCCAGCCACATGGGTTAACATGACAAAAAGTTATTAACTAATAATTCCTGCTAGGAGAATCATTTCATAATCTTTATTTCGATGATTGTTCATCATAAAAGATACACAAACAGTACAATCATACAATGTTAAAAATTAGTATTACAATATTAAAAAACTACCACAGTTAAAAGAATTAAAACTGTTTCAGTCAGATACTCAAGTTGAGCGCAATCTTCCTAATTTCGAAGGGCTGCATTCAGACAATAGCGCCTCCTATGCCAGACAGTGCCCAAGTATTTTGCAACAGCAAACACAATGTTTTCAGCAAGGTCAGATTTAAGCACCCTGTAAGCCACCAAGCACTCGGTGAAGCCTAAGTTTTTACACAAAGGTACTATCCATTTCTTTCTCGCACCACTGTATGCTGGGCAGAAAAAAAGGATGTGGATATCTGTCTCTCTATCAGCTCCACACCCAGGGCAACTAATCTCAGTAGGCTTACCCCACTTGCTTGTGAGGGCACGAATCGGTAGTGACCCGTGCCTCCACTGCACATAAAGCTTCCTTATAGTGGGCGGATAGATAATATCTAGGACTGGTTCAAAACAGTAACAGTCTTTAAAGAGCAAAAAAGACTCAGTGCAGGACCCCATATTTTTATTTTGCACTAGTGTCGCTAGTTTGTGGTCATAGTAGATTTTTGCCAATCGCTTCTTGGGCAGCACTGGACAGGTGATCATAGGGTTAGACCATACAGTATGTAGCCCAATGCTCTCCAACCCCTAGGAGAATCATAAAATACTATTCAATAACTTCCTATAATGGTATTGATAAATCCAACAATATGGTATTGTTGAATTTCTCCTAAAGCGTACAGACAAGAAGTTACACAACTTTCTTTTCTGTATGCCAAAATTCAGCCTTCCAGTGATCAGAACTGATTGGTCAGAGTTAAGTGGAATAGCCAGGCTGCTATGATGAGGTAGCCCATGGGGGGTTAGCTGGCCATTCTGGCAAGGGAGGGTTCTGCTATATAGGAATGCCAGAGCAGGGGGAAGGGTCGTAAAACATCTTCAAAGAGAGGAGGGGACAATGTAAGTCAGGTCGAGTAACAGCCCTACCCTCTGAACCCAGCCATGTGGAAGGATTGAGCAGATGTAAGGGTGTAGGGCTGTATGGAAATGAACCATCCTGGAGGGGGGCTTAGCCAGCTCTTGTATCTCTGCTGAAAAATCAGCCATGATGAATTTTGGAGAAATGGTGCTCTCTGGAAGAGGGGTGTTGCCCTGCCCCTCATTGGACAGGAGTGCCCTCCTGCTTGACCCAGAGAACTTAGAATAAGTATCTGAAAGGGGCAGCGCCTCTCAGAACTGCTGCTTGAAACAAGAGGAAGAATGGCCCCTGCTGAGAAGTTTCATTTGCACCAACCAGGCCCTGCACTCTGAAGACTGCACCTGCTGCACAATCTGGAACTACAGCCCTCTGGACCTAACTTGCTTCAAAAGGACTAAATAATGGAGTCCCTGCAAGCTACAGTTTAACAGAGCTCACCAGGAACATCACTACCAAGAATCCTCAGCCTGGAGTACTACAAGTAGACTTATAAGGGTTTCTTCAAAGTGGATTGTGGTAACTGAAACCCCAAACTTTTAAGGACCAGCTTGGAGCTTCCAGACCCTTAGGGGTACATTTAGACACTTAGGGACCCTTTGGGGAACTGCAGGAAGAAGTTCCAGAAGCTTGGAGAACTTTGGAGTAACTTTGAAAAAAAACTTCATAAGTGGGCAGACTCGACCTGGCCAGCCAAGCCGGGGACCCTCAACGGCGAGCCGGCCTGCTGTCCAGGTTTGTCCCACTGAAAAGCTCCAGCGGTCTGCTTCCCAGAATTTGACTGGGAGTGAGCTGTAACCCCAGCCGGCGAACCCTCACCGAAGCTGACCTGGTGAAGAGCATTGAGGACCCCTTGAAGAAAAAGCTCCGTAAAAGTTTCTAAGTCCAAACGTAGGAGAGGTGACTGGGACCAACCGCGAGAGTCAAGCCACCCACCTTCAACTGAGCGCCATCTCTGGTTCATCCCGCTGGAAAGCTCTGGAGGTCTGACTTCCATAAGTTTGACCGGGAGCTTGACGCAGGCAAGCCGGCTAACGCTCAACAAATCGGGACTGACTGAGAGCTTTGAGGTACCCCAGGAAGAAAAGTTCCAGAAACGTTTCTAAGTTAGAAGGTAAAAACTCTGTACGAGACCTACTGCAAGGGTTAGCTGCGCAGGTCTCCATCGCGGACAGCCTGAAACTTTCACTGTGTCCCGGCCTATCGTAACCATATGTCCCGATAGGCGCTAAAGGGTTTCTATGTGTTATACAGTTCTACATCTTGAAAATATTTCCTATTGGTTTTGGATTTTTATTGTGTGCTGTCTCTTAATTATTTACAGAATTGTTGTTTTTAAATGCTTTACATACCTGTCTTTGACGTTAAGCCTGCCTGCTCACAGCCAAGCTACCAAGGCTTGAGTATGATAATAATTTTCTAAGACCTATTCTGAGCCCTAGACTGCGTTAGTGGCCTTATTGCCGGTGGCATATATACATTTGCCACTACTAATAATCCACTTTTTAACACTTTCTCAATCTCTTTTTCTGTCTCGCACTCTTTTTCACAGTCTCTCTCTATTTCTCTTGCTCATTCTTGTGGTCGCAATCACTAGTGGACTACCTTGTAGAGAGACTACCTGGAGCAAGCTTCACAAACGGAAGCTTGGCTTTGAGTGAGACGTTTGCGGCTGTCTCATGGGAGAGTGCTGATAAGAGATGCGGCTTTTGGATATGCAAAGAAGTACATTACTAGGAACCAAAAACTGCTTGCTGAATGAGGATTTCTGTATGATTGTTATAGTATGTTCAAATATATGAACACTGCTGGCGATGCTTGGTGTGGGATTCCTCTCAATAAACAACCAATGGAATGATTAGCGCTTTCTGGCCTCCATAGAGGCGTATTTTGTGGACATATCTATAATAGGGTGAACAGCAAAACAAACAAGATGATGGACGGAATGTTGCTCAATGGCAAAACATTCACCCCCAGTCACAGATCTGGGTTTAATCCATCGTTATTTTGCTCACCAAGCCACCCCAGTTCAGACATGGCCATATGCAAATCAGTCTTGACCCTGTGCCTCATGGGAACAGTCCAGCCCGAACTGCCAAGCCATGTCTTTCCTGGACTGGAATCAAGCATCCTGGGACCGGTTTCTGGCTATCAGCCGTCTTCAGCCAGGATAGCTTGACTCCAGTGGCGTAGTGAGCAAGGGACCCACGTCTGGGCATACCCTTCCCACATAGGGTGAACAGCAAAACAAACAAGCTGATGGACCGAATGTTGCTCAATGGCAAAACATTCACCCCCAGTCACAGATCTGGGTTCAATCCATAATTATTTTGCTCACCAAGCCACCCTAGTTAAGACATGGCCATATGCAAATCAGTCTTGACCCTGTGCCTCATGGGAACAGTCCAGCCCGAACTGCCAAGCCATGTCTTTCCGGGACTGGAATCAAGCATCCTAGGACCGGTTTCTGGCTATCAGCCGTCTTCAGCCAGGATAGCTTGACTCCAGTGGCGTAGTGAGCAAGGGACCCACGTCTGGGCATACCCTTCCCACATAGGGTGAACAGCAAAACAAACAAGATGATGGACGGAATGTTGCTCAATGGCAAAACATTCACCCCCAGTCACAGATCTGGGTTTAATCCATCGTTATTTTGCTCACCAAGCCACCCTAGTTCAGACATGGCCATATGCAAATCAGTCTTGACCCTGTGCCTCATGGGAACAGTCCAGCCCGAACTGCCAAGCCATGCCTTTCCTGGACCGGAATCAAGCATCCTAGGACCGGCTTCTGGCTATCAGCCGTCTTCAGCCAGGATAGCTTGACTCCAGTGGCGTAGTGAGCAAGGGACCCACGTCTGGGCATACCCTTCCCACATAGGGTGAAAGCAAAACAAACAAGATGATGGGCGAATGTTGCTCAATGGCAACACATTAACCCCCAGTAACATACTGGGGTGAATGTATGACATTGTTCTGCATTCTGTCCATCAACTGTTGTTTTTGCATTTGTCACCCCGAGTGGGACGGGTATGCTCAGACGTGAGTCCCGTGCTCTCCACACCACTGGAGTCAAGCTATCCTGGCTGAAGATGGCTGATAGCCAGAAACCGGTCCTAGGATGCTTGATTCCGGTCCAAGGAAGACATGGCTTGGCAGTTCGGGCTGGACTGTTCCCATGAGGCACAGGGTCAAGGCTGATTTGCATATGGCAATGGCTGAATTGGGGTGGTGTGGTGAGCAAAAAAACGATTGATTTAGGCCCAGATCTCTGCACTGGGGTGAATGTATGACATTGTTCTGCATTGTGTCCATCAACTGTTGTTTTTGAGTACTATAATAGGGGCAGTAAAATTGAACGGTCAGTAATTACTTGTATGTTGTGAAATATCAAATAGAGTGATTATTCCACATGGTTTTCCATCTGGAAACATACCTGGGCACTGCCCGAGCGGTCTGCCCCTTGGGAAAGCTGGGATTTTCATCTAGATTTTCTTACCCATCTCTAGAATCCCGAAACAGGTCGACAGGATCTTTTTCCCTGTTCTAGAAGTATAAAGGAAGATTTCTACTACAATAACTTTGAACAACTTTACAATTGAATCCAAATTAACTCAAAGGACCACTGATTACAAACTGAAATTTCAAAGGTTTATTACAAAGCCAAAAATAGTCGGACATACAAGCATCTCAGCAAAATATTTAGAAAATAGACTGCCACTAATACAAACATAATCCTACACAAGATTCTCAGAACAGTCCCTGCTTGAAGTTTGGACTGCATTTACAAAAGGGAAGGAAAATGATTAGTCTGTCCCTACACTATTCTAAAGTAACATCCCTACTTAACATTCCCTTCAGACCAGAGTAAAGGTGTCAGCAGTGAAGACTTCCAAAGAAGTACATTCACTTCCTTTAGGTAGATAGTCTAACTATCGAGCTCATTCTAAGATGCTCCTTCTTACACTCACTCTGTCAGGATTATGCTCCACAGGATCGGTCGTTGCTATATAGGGGTCCACCTCCAGATGTTACCAACTCCCTGACTACTAACAGGGAGTTTGAACCATCAGGCGAGGGGAAAAAAGGAGGGGAAGGAACTGCAGGGATAAAAGGCTCTGAAATGACATAAGCAAAATAACACAGTTACACACCACTCATAATATAAGGCTACTCTCATATAGTCTCACTAAAAGGAATTGTACATCAGGGAGCAATAAGCATTCCTCAACAAAACAGATGCAGGAATCTGAACCCATCATATGAAATAACCAGACACCATAACAACTAGGAATCGCAGGTATAGGGATAATCCTAGAGGAAGGCAGTTCGAAGAACAAAATAAAGAAAACAAACGAGGACTGTCTACAACACAGTTCTAAAGGTTCCCCATGTCAAGTTAGGATCCAAGATTATTGTTCCTCCTAATTCCTTGGAGTCTTTGCATAGACAATGTCTGAATAAGAACCAATACAACACCGTAGTCTTAGGAATTGTACACACGGTAATTCGTAGCGACCCACTACTGAACTCCGCTGTACTGGTAACCTTTTATGTAGGCAAACATGAAAATAAAGGATTCACGGTAACGTGTGGCCCTTCCAGACACACTTCGCTCCGTCCGCTAAGGGACTATAAGCCTATAGTCGAAAACTCAACCAAACACGGTAGCGCGTGGCACCTACACACCGCGCTCCGCTGTGTTCAAGACAGTAATCGGAAATGTAATTACGGCAGCGTGTAGCAATCACCACTATGCTCCGCAAAAGGATCAGGAAGCAGGCAAGCAACAAGAACGGTAACGCGTGGTCGGCCGACACACCGCGTTCCGCTCTACCCAGACGCGCAGCCGCGCACCAAGGACTCACCGCACAGAAGTCTTCAGGAAACACAAGGTTCCACCACACAGTGCCACAGGTGGAACGGAAGAACACCGCCCGGAGGAACTAAAGCATCCAGGACGCCGGGACCGAAATAACAGGAAACAGAATTACACGCATCCGCCTCTGCGCGTGTCATCATTAAATACCTCCCTATCGCCAAGAATCATGGGAGTTGTAGTTTTAACAGCCAGGTTGGCGCTCATGATCGTGAAACCTGACACACTCTGCCCTAAGTTCCCCAAACTCTCTCTACAGCTTCCTACATCCTGCTCTGTCAATTCCCTAACTGAAACTGCTCTCCACCCTCGGGTGCTATCCCTAATACAAAATCCCCAAAACAGTCGACACGCCCAGAGGTACGCCCCTCTGGCAGGTGAAGATCTTCAGACTTTTCCAGTATGGCACCTCTCTATCAAGCGTCCGTTGGTGTGTCCTTGGGTCCCAGGCACCTTCCTCGCTAAATGTTGCACTCCCAAATTCTTTGGCAGCTCCTCTGCTCTTGCGCCTACTATCCTAACTCCTGAACAATGGAACCTTCTACCTAGCGAGCCTTGTGGCCTTGCAATTACAAGCTGAAATACATGGGAACATCTCTGCAAACATTCAAAGTTACAATTTAATTTTTTTGCTAAGGACAGATTTTCCCCCGAAGAGAGAAAATCTTTCCTGCTCGACTACGGTAACAAAAGACAAATACAGTTAGGCCTCTACTGGCTTCAGCATATCCAAGGCCTTTGCATGTTTGAACGCAATTCTAATACAACATGACATTATATTTCACCACTATAGAGCATTATTTATACTTTCAATGTAAGCACTACCTTTCATATTAAAAGCCTACGTGAATTCACTCATTAATAAACATGTGTATACCTCAAAAGCATTTCATTAGTAATACGACATTTCACATATGATTATATTTCTACATTAGGCAATACTGCATTTCGATTAAAACACTACCTTAGCCTCTGATTAATAAACACATCATTACATCATGCTGATTTCCAGCCTAACGTTAAATTTCTAAACTACTTTATTAAACCCTCTAAATATATGGGTGCTGACTACTCGGGATTATGATGCACCCCTACAATTTTCAAAATATGGTGCGCTCTCACCCTGGTGGCACGAGTTTTGGGGGCGGCACTTCCCTCTAGAAGTCTGTAAAAGGATCACACCATCAGGAAAACAAAGAGTTGCTCTGAAACATCGAGAGTATTTATAAAAGATAAAAAGGCTAAGAGTATTCTGCCATTGCTTGAAAGAGTGGGGAAGCATGCACTAATACTCCTTACTTGAAAGCTGAGGACAAGCATGTTGTGAATGAAGCAAGAAGACTTGGCTATGTGCAGTTCGTGGACAGATGCTGTTACAAGGGGCCACAGCGAAGCAAAGCTGCAGCACTTTTTGTGCAGTACTTCAGTTAGGGGGAATGCTAGTTTTTCTAGCTAGCTTTAACTAAGCAAACTGGAAAAGAGCAGGGAAATGCCTGAATATATTGCCAGAAATTTGAGTGTATTCCTCATATTACCAGCTGACCAAGTCAGGGTCTTGTTTTAAAAAAAAATAATTTTGAGTGGGAGCTTGGGCATCTGTGTGATGGCTGAGCATGTGTCGTTGGCCCTGCTCGGCATCTGACTACAAGCAGTGCGGTCTTTGGAGGTACGTGATGGAAAATTCTCTTTTCTGGTTGCCAATTCTGGGCATTCAGATGATGGAGCACTCTTGGTTTGATTATTGGTTTAGACAATGGAGTTAAATGAACAGTGGAAGTGTGCAATGTTAAGGGTTCATAGACGGCAAATAGGTTGGACATGCCCAGTTGGTATTAGTCATGATTGATCTTGTGGGATATGCTGATGCTTTACTGGGACTGACCCTCCTGCCCAAGTATATTGAATTATTCTAGTCTAGGCGTTGCTCACCCTCGTACAGCAACAAATTGTAAAAGTACTGAGGTTTAATTGTGACAGGATTGTAGGTCTTTCATAAAAGTAATGAGGTGCGTGTTGCTGCATGGACAATGTGTTTATCAAATCAGACCTGTGACTCTGTTATTGCTATGGAAAGACATGTAATCCTGTCTTCATACAGTCAAATGAATTAGAACTTTTGCGATAGGGCAGTGTACGTTTTAAGTGCTTGTAGTTTTTGTTGACCTCAACCAGGATATAGAGTTCTATAGGCCCAAAGAACTTCTAAAAAGCCACCTTGAGAAGGTCTTTGGGGAGGCAACTAAGACAAGCATCAAACAAGTGTTAACTTAATTGTGGCTGAAACATTCCAAAGGTAATAATAGATGTGAGCTGGCGTTTACAAGGAATGGATTTCTGGAATTATAGTTGATGTCCTGGCAGCGAATAGTAGGTAGATTGTCAGTCAGTCAGGCAGAGTTGTGGCCTGGGTGCAAGCTGTCACCTCAGTCTCTCTGGACGCAACAAAGATTGGAGCTTTCTTGGGTCTGCATTCTTGGTGCGGACACTTGTCTTGATGGAAAGTAGTGAGCACCAGGTTCCTTTAATCTGGCAATGATCATTTAACTGTAGATGCTCTTAATATGCAGCTGTTGCATTGCCATAGGTTTGTTCTCCTGGAAAAAGACCAGGGTTACTTCATACTAAATCCTAATATTGAGGTGAAATTTACTAAGTCAGTAATGTCTGGTGCTTGTGGAGTATGAAGATGCATTGCACATTGTAGATTTTGAGTAGCATTGTCAGGAAGGAAGTAGCTGCATTTTCAATTTCCATTGACGAGCACGCCATGTTAATTATTAATTTTCTCCCTTAACATAGGCAAGATGCCGTAATTACCTGACATGACTTTAGTTAACACTTGTTAACTGTGGATCTTAAATCCAATATCTTCCGCCTCGTATTTATCGTGCTTTGCTGTTCTGTGAGTAACTGCTTCTGAAGAAAGGCTTAAACACTACTGCCGTCTATCAGTATGTCTTATTGTAGTTCATTGAACCTTTTCTCTTTCCTTCCAGATCATGATTCTGATGCCATGAGCAGCTCCTATGAATCTTATGATGAGGAAGAAGAGGATGGCAAAGGGAAGAAGATGAGACTCCAGTGGCCATCGGAGGAAGCCTCAATGGACCTGGTAAAGGATGCCAGAATCTGTGCTTTCCTGCTGAGGAAAAAGCGATTTGGACAATGGACCAAACTCCTTTGTGTCATCAAGGAAAACAAGCTCCTGGTAAAGCATGACCCATCTTTCGCTTCTTACTTATGAGCATAAACAAAAGTAGACTAAGGGCCTGGCATTACTAGTGTATCTGATTAATGTGTCTGGTTATCCGCGTGAAGGTCATACATTTAGGAGTGTGGCTTAACCTAGCCCAAGTGCCCACCCATGACATTTCATGTCTTATAGCCCTGTCATAGCGGCCTTTAGACAAATGTAGACTAAACGATCTCAGACGAATATTACGGATAAACTAAAAGACATAACTACTAACATGATGTGCAGCAGAACACAAAATGTGGATGTTGTGATCACATCAACCAGATCCAGAAGTTAATTCGCATTGATAAAGAGAATACGCTTGACCTGAGGTATGCACACAGAACGGTACACCTAGAGACATCTGTTTTCGTAAACCTAAACTGACATATAAGCACTCAGCACATGTCAACAAATGGACACACATGAACACACCCAAGTCAGTAGTTATGAATAACCGTGTGCAACAGGAAGCACTGGTGGATTTACAACAGTGGCACAAGATGTTGTATTAGATGTGCACAAGTGTGGTGTACTTCAGGGCTGACCAGAGTGATCTGCCCTGATGGCGTACTCTAGCATATAGTACACCGTTCACAAGAACGCTCCAGTAGTGCACCTTAGGGGAGCGGTTGTGATGCTCATCAGGGACAACCTGGTCATGTGCTTCTGGAGACCAGTTGTACAAACGTCTTGTAGGAGCCCTGGGTGATGTCTCGCATGAGCAAGGGATGATCTCCCTCAGTGGTTGCCAGTAATGCGCATCATGATAGCACTGGGTGATGCTCCTCAGCCAAAGCCACTGTGATGTTTGTCATAGATGTCGTACCTTAGTAATGCACTGTACTGTTACGGGACACAGGGTAGAGGGCATTCTGGGGATAAAGGGTTATGTGTAGAACTCAATGCCCAATGGAAGTTGTCTTGGGAGAGTACCATCTGTTCCTCATGAGAGCACAAAGTGTTGTGAATCAGGAAAGTACTGGATTTTGTTGAGCTTAATCGGTTTAGGGCGAACTACACAATATCATGTACATTAAGAGGGGGGATGCTGATCTGCAGTGGAGGACACATGTCAATGTACATTATGTGGTGGGGACAGCATGATGTGGGTGATTTATCATGTTTTCCCATGTTAGTTATGCTCATCTCATTCAACCCTGTTTTTAGGTGTTGCCCACAGACCGCTTCAGTGTCTCTTGATGATCAGACCTATTGTATCGAATGTAGACTTGGAGTGGGCTTTGTGTCCGACCCTTACTTAAGGTTTATTGCATTTCTTGTCTAGATCAGTTCCCTGCACCTAATTTAAAGGCTTCTGTAGCAACAAAAGAAACGCCGGTAATCTTCTTGTTGGTTGGTTCTTTATTAGCACAGGAGAATAAGTTGAACAGCAGACAAAAGTCGTCTCAAGTAACAGCTCCAGAGATTGTTCAATGAATACACACATAAACAATACTAGATCCTAACTTAAGGTTCTATTTTAAAGAGACATACTACACATCTTAAAGAGATCTACTACAGTGACATACTGCATATCTTAAAGTGACATACTACAGCTTCCCTCCCTATTCTTGTCTTTGTGCCACCCAAGGAGTGTTTTCTTTCTAGCTGTGTTATGATTTGATGAATTCTATCCTTCTACTGCTGATTTCATTGCCTTGGTTTTCTCTCCCTCCGTGTGTTTCTCCCTACGCCTCTCTTCTTTGGGCCCTCCATTCTCTTCATAATTTAGTACTTCTGGCATCCGCTTGTCCCTCCTTATACTTGCAACGCTAAAAACCGATCATGTTTGGAAGATTGTGGCTGGGATGGTCACGTGTGACATGACCCATTTTGCAACTAAGCACATTAGAGCATGGATTAATTACAAAATACATTAATTTCTACTTTTTGAAGTTAATTGTTAAGGTTGCTTCGATTTGCAGCTTTAAAACATTTGCTTTTTTGTGTTTTATGTTACACTTTCACTTATTTTTATTTAACCCCCAGTTCACAAAAAAGTTCAATGGCAGTACATGGTGTACTGACGAGAAGGATCCCAAGCAAAACATCTCTGTAATGTAGTGCGCAAAAGATAAAATCGGTCATGACTGATTTCTGTGAAGTCTGCATTTCGCTCTAATGGTGTACCAGTGAACAAATGAGCCGTCATACCAATTAATCATACAGAAAATAAATTAAATTATTTTAACATGACATCTGCAGCTCAACAAATCAAACCTCCATTATTTCCACTTGAAATGTTAGTGATTCCTTATTTCTATGCCGTCGAAAGGAAATGACATATGAATGCAAAATGTGAAAATTATAAAGCCAAACCGAACAAGCAATGGCAAAGCCAATTAGTCTAAACCTTTATGTGGCCGAACATCTTTGACCTCTTTGCAAAGCTTGTTTATTTGTGTTTGTTGGCATTGCAAGGAAAGAAAGGAAATGGGATGTGGAGGTCAGGGGCAGATGAATGTAAATAAAAACAAGCCTTGGTAGCTGTCTTTGAATTGTTTTTCAATAGTTTAACATTGCTTTATGATTCCAAGATGCCTGGCATGCTTAGAACTAATTTGTGGGCCATCCTGAAATGGTACAACACTGATACAGAGAAACAATACTCTTCTAAGATTGCCACCCAGTAAACCTATCATTGTGTGGCCATCGTAGAGGGGTATTGTGCATACGCTATAATTGCTGTAGAATTTGAAGAGGGCCAACAATGCTTCTAAACATGTTGACCATTTTGGAATTGTATATGTACATTTTCAAAAACAGTAATGGAGCGGAATGTGGAGCACTGTAAAGAGCAGCATGACAAATAAACAGCTTGGTAGCAGCGTGTATTTTACGTCTGGAATTCCCACCGCCTCTTCCCGCCCACTCCCACCAAAATAAAAAAAAACTGTTGCAAAATAAAACCAGCGCTGGCATTGAAGTGGGCTAATTTTTCAGCTAATTTTCACATGCCCACAGGGTTAGAAGTAAAATGTGAATAGTACTTGGAGACCAATGGGCAAAAGCCCTTGAATATGCATATCTGTGTATGTGTAGTTGTATCTAGATTGATAAATATTGATATGCATGTAATGTGCAACTTATAATTGAATAAAGGGAGTGGTCCTGATTCCCTAGAGGTGAAGCCTTGAGTGGGTCATGCTGCCCCTCCCGTCCTTCAAAAACGGTAATAAATAGTATATTACTCTTTCTGCAACTGCATATATTGTTTAGATCATGCTGCTTGATGCCATGCTGTTCTTCAAGTGCATTAGCTACAATACAGGTCATTGAGCAGACCAGGAGCAGAATTCCATTGCGTAGGTTCATGCAGTGAACGTCCAAAAGCAGCAAGCAAGGTCCACAAGGTACAGAAGCTGGAGCTCTACTGTGTTGAAGCTTGGGATTTGACCTTTGCACTAAAAAAATAAATGCCCAAAACAGCATTTATTAATACCCTTGCTCCATATAACATGTTTTATTTGGCCGTATAAGTTTCACTTTCATGGACATGCGTACTATTTATTGAAAATAGTATACATGCCGATGTGCAGAGTGTAATATGCTAATATTGTTGAGTGCTGATTAGCTCTAAATAATAAAAAATATATAAAATAGATTCATTTTCTCTGCTATGACATAGTCCTACAAATTTCTAATCTACAATGTGGTTCAGTATTGCCATCTAATAGTTCTGATGACATAAACCATGAGGCGAACAACAGAGTGGTTGGTAAATGTCACCAAAGACCTGAGATGCAACACAGGACCATATATCTCATGCTACCAGTTATGTATCAGGTTTATTTTGATGTTGGTTGCAGAGAGCTGTTGGATGTCGTATATAATCAAAAAAAGGAAACCAAAATGCTGTTACAAAAAAAAGGTTATTTTTCTTTTTGTATTGCACCATAACATACGTTTGAAAAATCCCCTGAAATTCACTTAAAACATAAGTTACTGAAATTTGCAAGTTTTGGGGTTTTGACCATAACACACTCAACAGCCAGGTAAGCCAGAACTCCCACACTAAATGTATTGCTTATGACTTCACAAAGTTTATACCAATAAACAACTGCACCTAAAAGCAAAATCTAATTAAACAACACATACTCAAACCAAGAAATTATACCACATTGACTGTGGTCTCCTTCAAAGTGGACTGGGTAATGCGCCTTGAGACCCTCACGGGTGAGTAGTGCGCTTACAATTTCCTGATTGATTTGATTGGTTGCATAGTTGTTATACCTGGCATCCGTGGCTTGGTTTTTCACTAGTGTTTTGCCTTCAAACTTCCTTTTTTTGCTGCCTTTAGGACTCTGCACACTTAACCGCCGCTGCCAACCAGTTCTAAAGTGTGTGTGCTCTTTCCCTAAAACATGGTAAAATGTGCTTATCCCCTATTGGCATATTTACTGTACTTTGAATTCCCTATTAAAGCCCAGTACTTGTAAATTAAATGCTACCAGTGGGCATGCAGCACTAATTGTGCCACCCACTTAAGTAGCCCTTTAAACATGTCTCAGGCCTGCCATTGCAGAGCCTGTATTTGCTGTTTAATCTGCCATTTCAACCTGTTGCCAGGCCTAAACCTTCCATTTTGATATATTTAGGTCACCCCTAAGGTAGGCCCTAGACAGCCCCAAGGACAGGGTGCAGTGCATTTAAAAAGATGGACATGTACTTTTACTTTTTGCATTTCCTGGTGATGAAAAACTCTTACATTTGTCTTTCACTACTGCAAGGCCTCTCTCTCCCATAGGATAGCATTGTACAGGCGCTGCCTGTGCAGGTAACAGCGGTGGGGCGGTGTAAGGGGGGATTTCGAGGGACGATGCAGAAGGAAAATTCATTATTTAATTTTCCCTCTGCATTGTCCCTTGAAATCCTCCCTTACCCCGCCCCACCACTGTTACCTTCATGGACCACGGCTGGCATTGGAGTTGCCTTATATCATTCCAATGGGAAGAGATAACTGGTTCATGTTTGGTGTCTCTTGAATCCTAATTTAGAATCCTAATATGGTAAAGTCAGATTCTAAATTACAATTCTGAAAATGCCAGAAAGTTTGCATTTTCCTACCATAGCCATTTAATTCCTGCAGCGTATCTCTGGTCAGATGACTGGGTGTAGCTGGCATTTGGGTTTTGTGTATTTCTTCTAGACAGCCACACACAATGGGTGCATAGGTCTGACTGGATGGGCCATCACTGACCGGATAGGCCAGAGGAGCTCTAACAAACCTCATTTGCACCTAAACAAGCTGTGTCCTGTCTCCACACAAAGGGCTGCATCCAGGGCAGGGAAGTCAGGGTATCTGTGCACTTCACAGGCACAACTGTGTATAAAAGAAGGACCTCCAACACCACCATCGGTACACTTCTGGACCTGTAGATACTCTGCCAGGAAGAACTGCTGTGCTGCTACAAGGGTGCCAGTCTGCTGCACCACTCTCCTGCACTCGTGCTTTGCTGTGCTGAGCTGCTGCCCCCCGGTTTGGGTGAGAAGGACTGGACCTTTATCTCTTGAACCTAGAGTGACTCCAAGAGCTAGTTTGCTGTCCGCCTAATCCGAATCCTTTGTGACATAATAGCCTTCCAACAACCTTGCGTCTGCACCTGGACTCTACCATCTGTGAGTCTGCCCTACCAAGTCGTTCATCCTCAGTCCTGGACCCTTGTAAGTGGGCCTAAGGCGCCTTTCCAGCCACTGTGGTAACCAGTGGAACTAACGTAACTCCGCAGCTGCGAGGTGCAACCCTGAGCAGAACCGACGCATCTACACTGCTAGGTGGATTGGACCCTTCGCAAAAGAATTTCAACGTACTCTCTGGGCAGGCCCTCTTATCGTCATTGACGGCAGCCTTAATGACTCTACTGGACTCCGCATCCCAGCCCCCCTGAACCGGCGCATCGCCCCATCTGTACATCACATCGCCGACACTGGACTTCGTATTGCAAGCCCAGTCAACTGGATCTTCGATGTCAATCTACAGGACCTTGCCTTGCAGCATTTCAAAACAGATGCATCGCCTCGGCTGCGCGTCGCATCTTCGACAGAGCTCCCCACATCGCTCCCCAAACCATGATCGAAGTTACTTTTGTTCAGCGGACCAAACCGTTCCATCACGGTCAATCTGAACGTGTGACTTTGTCATGATCCGGTGCGACCAGATAATCACATTTGGTGCTTTATGCCCTTTTGGGGCTATTTTCCCTAAAAACTGTAAAATTCAAAATCTCCGGGTCTACTAATTTAATTTTCATCGTTTTGATCTTGTTTTATTTATTAAATTAAACTCTGTTTCTTATTGTATTGTGGAGCGGTGCACACATACTTTACACATTGCCTCTAACGTAAGCCAGGGGGTTTAGCACAGGTTAATTTTGGGTTTACATGCACCTTACCATGACTAGGATTGTGGTTGCTGCTTGACCAGGACACTCACCCTAGTCAAACATTAACCCAATCTGTAACAATTATCTTAGCTGTAACACATTTTTTATTGCAGCGGTCATATTAAGGATGAAGGTATAAGCACTGCATTTAATGTGCATTGCAATTATCTATATGTCGAAAGCAAATTATTGGTAAAACCTGAGACTTGCGAGAAAGCTGTGGGTGCCCTTTGTGTAGTACTAAAAAGAGGAGTGAGTAAATGAGTTTAAAAAAAACAACAATTACCATTATGTGTACTAACAATCAAATCTGCTCAATACAATCCCTAACAGACTGGGCGTAATTACTACTGAACTTTAAACTGAATCTACTTTTACTAATGCAACATTAATCTAAAATGTGATATCAGTCATTGTATCGATCAATCAATCAATCAATCAGACCATTTGTAAAGTGCACTACTTATCCGTGAGGGTCTCAAGGTGCTGGGAGGCGAGGGGGAATGCTGCTACTGCTCGAAAAGCCAGGTCTTGAGGAGTCTTATGAAGGTTAGCAGGTCCTAAGTCTGCCGTAGGGGAATGAGGAGGGTGTTCCAGGTCTTGGCGGCGAAGTGGGAGAACGATCTGCCACCGGAGGTCGCTCTTCAGATGCGGGGGACTGTGGCGAGGGCGAGGTCGGTGGAGCGAAGCTGTCGGTTGGGGGTGTAGAAGCTGAGTCGTCTGTTGAGGTATGCTGGTCCGGTGAAGTGCCTTGTGTGCGTGGGTGAGGAGCTTGAAGGTGATCCTCTTGTATTACTTACACAGGCTCAACTATCGTTATTAGAAAACCATATCTATATTTTACTTTACACCAGTGGTTTAACACACATTATTTGTTCGTATTCAAAGATTCCTTTTTTGTGGCCAAAATAAGTTCAGTTTGCACCAGTGTCTGTGTTGTCAGTGTCATTTACAAGATCTGTAGTATTGATTAAACTCACGTTAAACCGCTGAGACCTGAAAATCTGTTTCCGATATTTTTCTTCATTACCTTAACAAAAGGGAATGCCAAGGCAAATCATGTAAGAATCTGTCTCATACAGACTTCCCTCGTTGATCAATGTTTTTTATGAGATCTGCTTGGTCTTGTGGCACCAGGTTAGGTAGCATCAATCCAGTTGCGATTATACGTTTTTTTTAGTACATTTGTGTGCCCTCATGAAACAGGACAAATTATCTGTTCGAAGAGCAGTGAGAGGGATCTTTGTCACGGTAGAGAATGGTATGATTTTTGCTGTTATATGCAATGAGTTGTAAACTTTAGTGAGTTCTAAGTGTTGCTTCAATAGTTCGCAGAAAACTTCTGAAACATTCTGTGACGGTATTAATCAGCGCTAGGCATTTATGGTTGATTTACCTCCCTCTCTTGTATACTACAGCCCTGATGCAGAACTCCCTTCATTGATGTGAGGAAGTACAAATTGCTTCAGTGGCATTTAGCTGTCTGAAATGGTCAGTCTTATTGAGCTGTTCACTCCTCAAAGGGTTATATTAGAGATTTTCTTGGCATAGAGTTTAATTCAATCTGTTTTAGTCACTTCAGTTCGATTTCTACAGTTTTCAGTGATCTACAATGTGGCTTTTGTTTTTCACAGTGCATAATATATAGAGAATACTCCTGTTTCTCTGGTCCAACTAGGAGTAGGTCGCCCAGTCCAGGTTTCTGCTTTGCTTTCTGGGACTTGTAGTTCTGATTTTGAGGTAAACAGGAATACTGTATGCTAGGATAAGTCCTAGAATTTAAAGCACATGTCTTAAATGAGCTTCTTGTGCGTGTAGCTGGAAAAATTGAGCATTCTCTTTATGGGCCTGACGTTGTTCACCTTTATTGCCCTTGTTATTACATAAAGGAGTATAATGAATAATGCCTCACTCTGGTCATTATCAGAGAGGTGAGCATCACCCGATTGTTCTTTGGGAACCTGTTCATTGATGATGAGTTTCCATTGAGTCCTTCATTTTCTCCAGGTTCCCTTTCTCATTCAGGGCTACTTTACTTAGTGATGGGGTGATCTCTAGAAACTCCTGATCAGTCACGGGTTTTGCTGGCTCTCGGCTACCCCTGTTGCGAGGAATGGGACCATCACCCGAGATGTCTTATTTTTCCTGAGTCTGCATTCAGACAGGTTTTTGTATCCATTCTGGCCAAAGACCTCCTTTAGCCCACACCTATAGCTGATACCTCTATTTCCCCTTTGACTTCACAATCCTGGCAGTGACTATTAAGAGGGCAAGCCATACTTTTCACAGCTGCCCTCGCTGAGCCAGAGATATCCTGTTGATGTCCTAGGGACTTCGGTGTTCTCTGATGTACCTCATCAGGAGGTTAAGGCCACACTAAAGTGAAGGGTTAGGAGGCTTTCCTTCACCACAATTCTGGACCGCTACCATGCATCCACATTTTCCAGCATCTACAGAACAACCATAAAGCCTGCCATTCTGCGTGTGTGGCAGACCTTTTCTTCCCCTGCAGTTTCATGGTAAAAAAGGAAGGTGGCAGTCTCCTCCTTTTTCTGGATTTGTATTGCCTCAGTGAGTTCCACCCCAGAAGACGAAGATGCTGGCGTTGGCGCAAGTACTGATAGTTTGATATAGCAACTCTTTTTGCTCATCAGACTTGCAAGTCATGGATTTCCACATTTGTGTCCATCTGGACTATGGTAATCCATTGGTTTACTGTGGCGAATGGGACATTTAAAAGAAAAATCCTGCTATTGGGTTTCGAATGCTGTGTCAAGAGTACTCAGTAAAGTGGTGCTGACTCCAATAATTCCAGCATTGAAAGAAAAGACTAGAAAACCATCCTTCTCTAGATTACCCCCAGAATTTGGTGCTGCAGCCTTATTCCCCTCCCAGTCTCAAAATTGGAACTCTAGCTAATAGCTAAATACGCAATCTTCGGCAGGAACTCAAGGACCAAATGTTCCAACATAACTTATCACTAGAATAGTTACACAAGTTTTTACAAATTATATTTATTTTATAATATGTGGGATTCTTCAATCCCTGTATAAATGCACATCTCTAATTTCTTTATAATCAGTGCCTAGCGGCGCGCTCAGTCAGCAATTCTGGAGAAAAGACGTCCGCAATAGACTGTAATACGTTATTACAGTCCAGTTCTGATGTCACAATGCCTGTTGCCAGAGTCAGCAGGCGAGGTGAAAGGCAGGCCAGGTCACGGAGCAGCTGTTTTAGCTAGAAAAATGGAGAAGAAACAAAAGCAACATGTTATTTTGGTTGCTTTACAGTGACTAGCAGAAAGAACAGGATTGTTTTTTGCATTCCTTAGATAATTATAGAAAAGTTAGAATCTTACTGCATGTTTATACACATTCTGAGTTACTGACGAATTTTGTTTAAACTTACATGTATTGAACTGTTTCCAATATCTCGTTTCCCACAGATATCTGACAGGTTTTGATGTCTTTAATTTTGAACTGAAGGTTCAATTGTTAATCTTCATGTTTGCAAACATGCTCTATCTTTCTGAAAGAGCTATGCACCAAGCTTTTCATTGGTTTGTGGAAAAGGTGCTGGCGTGACCATGTTTTATATGGGATAAGGAACCCCCAGCTTTACATGGTAGGGATATTGCAAGTCACCTCGGAGTTCCATAACCTTATTAAGGAACTCTGCCTTCAACCACGTTCCTCTATAATTTGTGGCGGGGGTGTTTTATCCCTTATATATTGTAATCAATGTGCTAATGATCGACAACTGTACAGGGCTGTACCGCTGCATAGGTCTAATTCACGGTATATAAAACTACTACTAAAATTATCTGGCAATTTATACTGATGTCCCTCTTTTATGTTGGTTAACAAGTCCCTCATTTCCCTCCCCTCTGCTGGATGTCATGGCAACTTGAATTTGGCCATTTCCAGGGCTGCTTCCTCTTCTTATCTGACATTAGCAGGTTAGTAACTGGAGGGTGGACATTCTGAGCAGATGACTACATAACACACCCCATTGAGAAGGAACCTTACCAGGTAATCGTAGCTTAATATTCAAGCCTTAAAGTCCGCTCTGCAGAGACATTTTAATGATCCAATTGTAGTTGCAGACAGTTTGCCTGCTATCTGGTCTGGGGTTTGGGGTACTTGGTGGGCGTGCTCCCCTGATTGCCTGATTTAGAAATTCTGGTTTGCATCCCTCTTGCTCGTTTTGTTCAGTGGTCTTAAGTGGGTGGGATCTGATGGGCACAATTTTCCCATACTTTTTTTAATTTGGGATAAACACTTCCCCTACTTTTTGTTAAAAGCCAACCACCCCGAGACTGTTAACCCATTAGCTGTTGCCGTCAGCCAACGGCCGTTGCGAGCACTACCTCGATAGTGATGCTCACGTCCGTTGGCCGACGTGGCCCCGCCCGCGCAATAGAACGCCCTCAGCACGGCGGATTTTGCACCGTGCTAAACGGGTTAAGTCCGAGAGCTGAAATGCTTCAGCAGGAGTGTAAGGCAAGGAGTCTCCTGTGCTGTGAAACCAAAGGAGGGGCAGACCAGACAGCCTTCTTGCCAGGGTGCCTGCTTGCCTGGAAGAAATGTAAATGTGCACAACTGGTAATCTGCAAATGTAAAGTTTCTTGGAAGCCATTGTTGGCTTTAATTGATGGATTAATTTCAAGCTTGCTGATGACATAAATGTATTCTTTTTGAGTGGTTTTGCAAGGGAGTTACCAGCTGAGCTGTGAGTGTGCGCTTTTAAAGCCCAGTTAGAAAGAAATGCACTGTGTACATTCTAGGTATTACTGAAATCTATATTTTTGAAGCATTTTTTTATCTTCATTGCTTTGTGCATTTTGTAGCAGCCTGTCTTGTACTGTGTGCAATGCAATTGCAATTTCCCACTGATTAATGTCATTTGCATTTATGTTTTCATTTAAGCTGTGCATTATTTTATATGAAGAAATCACATTATGTAGAACAAGTATGTTCTACATAATAGATCCACTCACCTGGAAATACAGTTGATAGGAGGCAAGAGATGGGCTAAGCAGAGGGTAATCCATCCAGTCCACGCCACCAAAATCATACACCCACAGCCAGCAAATGGGTCATCTCCACCCACTCATCCTGCATGTCAACAAATACTCCTTTTCGATGTAAATATAACTCTTGACCCTAGCACACCACCAGGGTACTACACTACACAGTCTTCGAGATGTATCCGGTCATAATGCCAGAAGAGCATGACATCACAAAACTATCCATTATAACACCTAGGAGTTTCAAAGTTTGTTTTTATTGCACAATTATTTAAAATCATTGCAATATGCAAGAATACAAAAAAAACGGTAGTATAGGCATTCGAGACTGTTAAAAACTAGGACTAAAACAGTAAATGGGTAGGAAGGAAAGGTAAAAAGACAAGGAAAGTCAAAAATCAATTACTTGCAAGGAATTAAATTCAGGCATTGCACGGAGGGAAAAGTCATGGAATTAATTTCAGAAATAAATTTGACAAAGCGGGTCGCCATTTGAGGCGAATCCCCCCTCATGCATTCCTCAAGTGCTTCTTGGCATGTTCTAATACCTAGAAGGAGCCAAATTGGTCTCAGCCAGAATATTCTTTGTGGCCGCAATTGATGACAAATGCACAAAATGTGAATTAAGTTTTCCTCTCCCTGTTTGCAAAACCGACATTGGGAGGAGGCTCCTATCTTATATCCTTGCCCAAACTTATATGCTTTCAGCGGAATTAGGCCAAATCGGAATCTCATTAGCTGGTGTTTAATATACGGTTTCATTGCTGATGCAAGATAAGATGGAAGAGTTTTCGAAGCGTATAATTTGGCGGCCCAGGTGCCATGAGAGAGCTTGAGTACCAGTTGTGTGTCCGATTGGTTTGAAAGGATTTTAGCTTGCTTGATTAAGAGATTTCCTTTCGTTTCGTTGGGCAGAGAAGAAGACCATATGTCCCCCGCTTCGAGCGATTTGAGACAGAACGTTAAATATTTATTCCATGATGTGGCGGGGTTTTTGAGGACCAGCCATATACAGCTCTTTAGCGTATGAGGATTTGCTTGTTTCGCTTTTAAGCAATATAGAACGAATCTTGCAGCCATGATCCAACGCATGGAGTATAGAGAAAATTCTTTCCGTATTTGGGCATGGGAAGTCGAGTTTGGCAATCGAAAGACCCGGCGGTAACATGATGATTGCGCTCTATCAAGCCAGTAGTTCAGTTTGTCCTTGAAGATGATTGCTCCAAAGGTAATTGTGGGCAAAAATTTTGCATTAATCAATTTTATTAGTGGAACCAAATCCTGAGAATGTAGGGCATTCTTTGTTCTCAAAAAGACCCCCTCTAGACGGCGAGCCACTGTCAGCATCTCAGATATATGCACCGAGCATCTACCTTTGTGGTCAATCCAGACACCTAAATATTTGTATGTAGGGACAGTCTCCAATTACTTCCCCTCTATGAACCACAAGAGCTTTTTTGTGTTCATAGGTGATACTGCCATCGCCTTGGTTTTGCCTACGTTTATCTCGAGCATATTATTTTTACAATACTGGGCGAGAGAGTTGAACAGCCTTTGGAGGCCCACCTGAGTTTGGTCTAGCAGAATCGTGTTGTCCGCATACTGCAAAATTTGAATTTTGCTTTGGCCAATTCCTGGGGGGAAGGCTCTTGATCCAGTTAACCATTCGGGGAGGTCAGCGAGGTACAGATTAAAAAGTAGTGGTGCAAGGGTGCACCCTTGTTTAAGGCCTCTATTTGTATAAATTTTGTTAGAGGTGGTCCATTTTGATGTTACTCTGACCTTGACCCATGTGTCCGTGTGAAGGGCTATTAGCGCATTTAATAGAGCCCGCGGAATTCCCCATCTTGACAGTTTTTCCCATAGTTTGGGGCGGCTAACGCTGTCGAATGCTTTGCGGAAGTCAATGAATCCCATGTACAGGGATTTGCCTTTTGCAGCTATGGTAGTCTCCATCAAATGGACTATCGAAATCAAATTGTCTTCGATGTGGCAGCCTTTTCGGAAGCCAGTTTGACTAAAGGGGATTAGATTCTTCGATTCCACCCATTTTGTAAGTTCTTTCAACAATATACTTGCATAGGCTTTCCCGTCCACATCGAGTAGAGCTATCATCCGATAGTTATCGGGGTCAGAGCGCGAACCTTTTTTATAAAAAGGTACTAAAAGTGATCCTTGCCACGTATGCGGGATGGTACGTCCCAGTATAGCATCTTCGAATAGTGGAGTCAACAGCAAAGCCCATTTTTGCGCAGCAGCTTTAAAAACCTGTGTTGGAATTCCATTAGGGCCTGGGGCACCACCAGAGCGCATTTTCCTTATTACCGCAGCTATTTCTTCAGTTGCTATCTTAATAGGACATAGCGTGTCTTCCTCCTCGACTTGCAGGTCTAGTGTTGGTTGGACGCCCCTACTACCAGTTGGTACGCCAGATGTTGTATACAGCTCTTTGACATACTTCTCCCAGTCAGCGGGGGAGATATTAGTTGCAGTCGGAGGTTTGGCAGCTTTGGATGCCTCGTTCACCCAATTCCAAAACTTCCTTTGATCCTTGGTTTTGATTATCTCGAAGGCTGCCGCCCAGTGAAGCTCTTCTTCCTGTCTTTGTAAGGCGAATCTGGCCTTCCTATAGACTTTTCTAGCTGCTGATATATCATTCTTCAGAGATTTGTGTTGGCTTTCGCTGTACGTGTGGGCTCGTTGCAACTTATTTAGTTTACTCTTTGAGAGAGTTACAGCTTGTTTTTGCTCCAGCAAGATAGTCGAAGCCGGAAGCACCTGCGGACGGCTACTCGTTGTTTTTAATGCCAACTGATCTCTGAATTTACTCAGTCTTGTTTCCCAGGAGGGACCTGCGAAATACTCAGCCCCATCTTGGCAATGTTCGGAAAGAAGATTATCAATCTCTGTTTCAAGTACTTCACAGTTAGGAGTCATGTGAAAGGGCTTGGCTTGGGAAGGCAAAGCCACACAAGGAGAAATTAATAGCAAACATTCTATTCCACTGGTGGTACCCTAACAGCTTCAAAAATCTGTTTCACATACCAAAACTGGGTGGCAGCATAACAACAGGTTGCTTTTAGGCTTAGGTGAAAGCTTGGAAATTAGAAGTACCAGTCACTGCACTGTAACTGTATCTTATTGTGACAAAGTTTCTAAACGATGTATATACTTGTAGACTACAGCACATCCCGTGTGTTAGGTTAGTCTTGGCCATTCACTATGTCCTCCTCTCACAAAGCAGTGAAATAAATGTAATAATGTCTATTGATACATATGTTCTTGACTTGTATGTTTTATGGACTAGTGCTGACGATATAAAGGATAAAGTACCCTTGATGTACATTAGAAGAATACTGCAAGTCATTGAGGAGTCCATAATCATATAGAGGAGCGAGGCCAAAGGCTGAGTTCCTTTAAAAAGGTTATGAAACTCTGAGGTGACTTTCAATATCCTTATCATATATGCCAAGGGATACTTTATCTCATATAATACACGGTCACACCTTCACCTTTCCCACAAACCACTTAAATCCTTGGTGTGTAGCTCTTTCATATGAAAGAGCAATTTTGCAAACATGAAGAATTAAAATAACACATTAGTGCAAAATAAAACACATCAAAACCCTGTTTGATATTTGTTGCAAACGGATATTAGAAACAGTTCAATAAAAGTCTGTTAAAAATAAAAAGCTGCCCTAGCTTGAATGTGTAGAAAAATACAGAAAGATTCTAGCTTTTCTCTGTCTAAGGAGTGCAAAAAACAAACATGTTCTTGGTTTGTCATTGTAAGTAGGCCTGGGCGTAGTACTACGCTACGCGAATTGCACAGTGCAAAAGCACATAGCGGGCATTTTTTGCTTGCTCGTGTTCCTCAATGTCAAGTTGGCGACCACGAGCGACCAAAATCATCATCCCAGTGAGGCTTTTTCCTCGTTCGTGATCAGCAACATCAAGTTGCGAGCGTGGTAAATAAACCTCCCGGTGAGATTCTCAACGCGGGGAGGTCAGGTTTCTCATTGCGAGTGGTCACGTATGCCCGCGACCGCTCGCGATGAGAAACTACCAGTCCGCATTGAGAAAGCTGACGCTCTAGTACAAATCTACTCGAGCGGCAGAAAACGACCGCTTGCACTGTGCAAGATGCCGTTTGCAATGATTGCACAGTGTGGACAAGCATCCGGCACTGTGCAATCAGTGCAAACAGCATTTTCCCTACCGCACTACGCAGTTCGCGTAGCGTATGTAGTGCACTTCGCATAGCTACGCGTAGCGCTACTACCCAAACTACGCCCAGGGTTAATTGTAAGCTGAAAAATAGAGCAGAGGAAAAGCAACATTTCATTTTCGTTTCTTTAAACAGCTACTTCAGTTATGCTGCATTACCTGACTTGCCTTTCTCTTCTCTGCTGGCTCTGGCAGAAGGTATTGGATGGCAGAACTTGAGTGTAATAACTTTAAAAAAGTCGAGTTCTGACATCTTCTATAATTGGCACCTGGGTGCGTCACAAGTCCCCTATGATAAAGAAATGAAAGACTGACGATTATACAGGGATTACAGAATCCCTTATATTATACATGTATTTCATACATTTACACATTTATACTAGTTGGATTTACTCATTTGTACAATCTGTGTAGTGTAGCAAGGATGTAATGGATCTGGGTGCAAAGCACGGAAAATGGCCTCTTTGACCGCTGTTGGGGCAGTAAAACACAGCAATTATGACGCAATAGGGCTTTGGGCTCCAGTACTAATGCACCTGCTGCACCAGTTGTAGCGAATCCCACGAATCTACTGTAAAAGATCGTGCTATATTTAGAATAAGTATACGTCTTTCATCTGCACGCGTTTCTTCCATTGCCTCTTTTGCCAGCAGAGCTGGCGGTCTGTTGCACAAGTTTAAAGCACCCTTTGTAGTCTGTACATGCTCGCCCATTTCCTATAGCAGGCCATTGCACTTTCATGAGACATCCTTTGTGCGTCAAAGTGCAGGCCAGAGTGCAGATGGCTAACCACATCCAAATGTACATGTTATATCGAGTAGCTGATTATTGACACAGCACGTGCACGTTGCTCAGATCTCGCGGGGCTGTGATGCCTTAAATCTTGTAGAAATGTACTTACGTGACACACCATCCATTCCGTCCATAACGCAGGCTGGTTCCGTTAACTGGTCTCAGTCGGGGAAGCTTAAGGCTAGACATCTGCCCCTTCGAGTCAAGTGTGCCAGCAGCACGCGAGCAGCTGTCATGGCTGCAGCGTGCCAGAGAAACAAAAGCAAGAACCGCGAGTTACTGAATTCAGCCTTGGCCCCACTCTGCATTCTGGAGCAGGCAGCTGCCTTTTGACTTTGTCTAGGGTTCTTATAGCTGTTATTTACTTTATTTTTATATACTACAGAGAGGAAAATTAATTCATTATTTACAAATTTACAAGGGGGTTACAATAATTAAACGTGTGATTTGTCCTAAGTGTGTTAAAACATGCATACACCAGTGTGTGATTGTTAGTCCTGGAAAGAGCTTCAGAGCCTCGTCAGGGGTAGTAGGCGCTATAAATATACAATTTACAATTACAGTTCCTGGCGTGGTATTCCCCCAAACTGTTTGCCTTCACTTCCTTACTTTGCTGAACTCCTCCTTATGACATTGCACTTTTCTTCTTGCTAACCAGTGCTAAAGTGCTTTTGCTCTTTCCTTAAACCATGGTAAAATTGGCATATACCTAATTAGCACATTTAATTTACTTGCAATTCCTTATCGGATGCTTCTACATGTACCCAGGGCCTATAACTTAAATGCTACTAGTGGGCCTGCAGTACTCATTGTCTCACAGACTAAAGTAGCCTTTTAAAACCTGTCTCAGGCCTGCCATTCCAGCATTAGTGCAGCTTCGACCTGCCAAAATAAACCTTTTGATATGCTAAGGAACCTCATTTGATTCCTTTTCAAGGTGCACAGCCAAATTCCTCACTGAATGAATCCAATAAATCGGACTTTATTTGTTTATTCACTTTTTTCCGTTTACTCCTTCGCTTTTCTCCTAGTTTAAGGCATATGTAATCGATACATTTTACTCATTTCCGTTTTGATCAAAAATTCTCCATACAAGCACCGGAACTGCATCCGTTTCCACATGTCACATCTTTATTTAAAACCCAATGCATTTCGGGATACTTCCCTTCATCAGGGGCATCTATATTACAAAAATTAATACATAATCACCATCAGCTTAATTATGTTGCAAGCATAATGACTTCCTCATTCTGCATATGTCTATTTTCCTATCTTCGTTAGTGCAAGATTCATATGGACTACGCCACACTGCATGTTCTTAAACCCACAGTTTCTGAAAAGACAGCTCCGCTAATATTTTCTGCATTTAAATAACACCAACAGTCCATATTCCACATGCTAGCTAATGGATGTATATGGACTGTTGGTGTTATTTAAATGCAGATCCCTAATCGGGGTTAATTCCAGCATAAATTAAATTAAATTAAAGGAAGAAAGAATATGCCACTCTTTGCGATCCCAATAATGCATTTGTTATAGCACTGTTTACTAAGCATACATGCTCATTTTCTCAAGGTATTGATATTTGTGCGGTACTGTATGTTCCAAGTATGATAGCATTGAATGTTTATTTCACATGAAGTTGAAACTGTGAACTAATCAGTTGACTTTCCTCAACATTTATCTTCCTTCAGTGCTACAAGAGTTCCAAAGATAACCAGCCACAGATGGAGCTACCTTTGAACGAATGCAGTGTCACCTACATCCCCAAAGACAGTAAAAAGAAGAAACATGAGTTGCGGATCACTTACCAAGGCACTGAAGCATTGGTGTTAGCTGTGCAGAGCAAAGAACAAGCAGATCAGTGGCTAAAGGTATAGTTCGAGCAGCGGCGCTGTCAAATAATGCATTAACTACTGTTTTCTTATCTGCTTCTACATTCTGCCCTAATTAATGAATGTTTCAAATAGTACTTCCAATTTTTTGTAATCTTTTTGTTGGGAGTCACCTTGTTAGCATACACCTAAACTTAACTATCTTTATTTTGCGTGACTATAATTTCACCTGATGAGAAATTAATTCACACTTTCTGAGAAATTGACAAATATCCTTCTCTTCTACCAAACCTCACACCCAATGACTCAAATACCAATACATTTGTGTGATTTTTATTTTGTTGTGGCTTAAGCTATAAGAGAATCCCAACTAGGACATGTTACAAAACACATAGTGGATTTATAAGAACTATTATCCCATTTCAGACCTCACCTTTCTCCTTAAAAAGTTGGCTTAGGCACCATCCATTCAATTGTAGGTCTTCACTGAAGCAAAATAAGATATCGGGTTACAATCTGGGTTATACTGTACCATCTTCAACCTCATAGGTGACTCGGGTGGTCTAGCCTTATTGATGGGCCTTGTTCCTTTGGATGCTTTAAGCCCTCTAATAAGAAAACCACAGCAGAGATTGGGCAAGGAAGGACAGAATCATGACAGGATGCTGTGATGCTTGTGTCTCTCACTGATGTTCATTACTATGTTATGTTCAACCTCTTCACCAGCATCTACTAGAGTGTGAAGTTGATTTTCAAAACTGCACCCATGAATCTCAAATAGTGTTCCGATGAATAACAGCCAGCTTGACTTCAATGAGACTTAGTCAAAATTTCTAGTAATTGTAACAGAATGCTGGTTAAGGAAGAATATCTGTAAAATGTGTCTTTTTATGGCCAGTGAATCATAAATCATAGTAAAAGGATGCCCATGTCATTCTTTTACTCCTGTCTCTTCTAACTATTGCCTTAGGTTTCCGCCAAAACATGTCAATCTGTCTGAGGAAGAAATGGCAGTAGTTGCCAAAGCTACTAACAGTGCAACAGTTGATTGTGAGAATCTTCTCTTAGCCTGCATCTCAGTCTACTGCAGCAAAACTACAAGAATTAAAGATTGTAGCAGGCAGAACTGTCTACACTATAACTAGGACTGCCCATAGGTCTCCTGCACTTTAGAAGCTACTCTAGTTTCTTGTTGCCTCTAGGACTCAATTTAAGAGTCATTAATCTGATAGTAGTCAATCTTTATGAAAATCCTAAATGCGGGAAATAATTTGCATTCTATTAGCTTTAAGAGCATTGAACTCTTTTTTGAAAAATTGCCATCCATTTCTAATGAAAGAAAGCTAGTAGTAGAACATTTCCAAATGGTACACGCTACCATGGGCTTCCATTTAGAAGGTCCTAGTCTGAGGAATGCTCGTAGTGTTTTGTTTTTTTAAACCTACTTTATTGGGGTTTTACGCAGACTATTGTGATACTTGTACTCTACCGCTTCAGCAAGCTTTAAAACTCAACATTTAATTAAATGAATTTGCAGTCATCCATCACCCTCCCTCCTCGTAGTTTGTTTGTTCTGAGCAAGGCTTTCTTCAGCTGCGATAACACTACTTTGGCAGCCTTAGGGTCCCTTAATGCTTGACAAATATTCAAATTGCTTGATAGTAGCTGTTTATAACTAAGACATAGTCAGACTGGCATATCAGGCCGCATGTCCTTTCTCTGTGTTTAGTAATTGCTTGCCACTGCTCTTAAGAACTTAATCTCATCCAACAATAGATTTCTTTCATTGCTGTAGGATAATGCTCAGGATAAGTGATTCTAACTGCCAGCCTGCAGCTGAGTTCTGGACTGCCTGGAAATCCCCCATTTGTTTCTAGCTGAGCCTGTAAACAAAGCATTAGTGTAGCCCAGTAGTATTCCTTCTTGGGCCCAAAATGGCACAGGAAGTAACATCTCTATGACTTCTTCAAAATTTGAGACAATATTGAAAATGAAGTAATGCTTCATTAATCTGTCCCTTCCTTAATGTACTGGAGCCTACAAATACACCTATCATTCGGAAATTATACTTTGAAAAGGAGAAGAGTAGTAGTCTCCAGATTTGGATGGGTATGGGCCAAGGTGAAGGAAAGAGTTGATATAATGCGAAATCTGTTGATGAGGAGCGAGGCAATTCATCAGAGGAAAATCATCTTGAATCCTAGGTTATAGCATCATTTAAAAAAAACAGCATTGGCAAAGCAAGTAGGCAAGGTTTTGTTCGGAGTCCTGACTAAAACATTAAAGAAGCCTACAGGGGTGAAAGAAACCCAAAATTGCCTTCTATATGCAATGCATCTGTGAGATAAAGAATTAAATATGTGATTAGTTGAGATGTAAAATAGTTCCTTTTATATATTTTGCAGAATTGGTGGCAGTAGTTCTTATAGACAGCTAGGCCTTCAAGCCAGACCTAAAAAACTGAAAGCACAATAGTTTGCATTTAACAGTACCTGGTCGCCTGGAGCCTAGGAAATGCTGTACATTATGAACGTACTGAGAAAGGCTATTTGCTCCCATGGGTTTCTTACTGACGACTCCACTCAATGAGCCTATGGTCAGAGTTAATCCTATAGGACACTCACTCTTCCCAAATTAACTGCTGAATATAGCAGAAAGTGTCTTTGGCTTCCTTAGGAGGACATCCTCAGGGTCTACAGGATGAAAACCTGCTGGATCTATTCTTTGCTAAGGGTGTTACATTGGTATATTTAAATTGTAGTAGAAGATAACTTTAAAGAGGGCTATATTATTTAACCAACAAATGTTGTCTACTGTTATTATGTGAGACACATTTGTTTTGAAAAATCTGGTTGATTCCTTTCGCTGCTGGGCGGATGAGGTGTGAAGAGCGAGAACCCGGGTTGGCGGGTTGGCAGGTCTAACAAGTCCCTCACCCAGATTTTCCTCTTTGACGCTCTATCAAATTAGTAGAAGTGTGCAGTTCTTTGATGCACACACAGTAGGAAAGGATGAATAATTTTCAAGCATGACTGAGACAGAAAAGCTGATGGGTGTAAGGAGGCCCTTGAAGAACTTTGGGAACAGCTTTACAATTCTTTATGGTGGACCAGACCACCCTGAACCTATCCCTGAAGTAATGTTCAGTCTCTGCTCTCTGCTGGAAGCACTGCATTGGTATAGACAAGTGTGAGTGCTACCAATGGTAAAGGTTTCTTGATGCAAATTACATACCATTCCCTTTTTCAAAATGATGAAGGAAATGTCTCCGTCACTTGTCACGCCCAAATTGTATACTACACATTTTATACCTAGCATAAGCCATGGAGTCGTGATGAACAGGCACAGTTCTTGTCCACGTTTCAAGGTACATTTAAGCTGCTGCTGAGCAAATTTGCCTACTTTAACTGTGCATTCCTGTTGGGAGGCTGTGTAGATTATATGTGTATGTATTAGTTAGCTCGGCTGTGCTTTTGGACGAGCCCTAAATTATTCTCAATGTTCTGCTTAAAAGGCTTCTTGACTCAAAGTGCATTGACTTTCTATTTTTCAACTGCCTTTTTAGATTTTTGTTTTTAACATTTTGCATGTGTTTTTCCACATTACATCTGGCTGTGCTTTGCCCCTAACAGCCTACTTCTGCCCTGCTGAAATCACAGTACAATGGATTTGTTTTGTCCTCTTACAGTTTTGCTTGCATGAGGATAAAGTGTTTGCCAGAATGATGTTGCTGAAATATGGAAATGGCAATCAGAGAAACATTCCAATTTTTTTTTAACTGAGATTAAGTTCTCATGAAATCATACTAACACAAAGGGTATTGATGCAATCGAAACGTACAATAATGTTTGTGTGGTTGCCCTTAGTATATTCCTTCCTATTGGCTCTCACTGATGGTATCCTCTGAGACATGAAAAATTGCAGTGTTTACGTTTCACCTGCATAACTCTGCATAACAGTGCCATTGATGTTCTTGGAAGTGGAACCCTTGTCACGGTGCCATGCAGTAGATGTAGATGGGAACGCCTTCTGACAGCATCTAAAGGGGCGAACGTCTTGTCTGGGGAAACATTCGGGTAATACGTTTTTACCCAGTAAATCAAAGCTCGGGCTGTTAGTGCAGTTACTTCTGATGTCGCACTTCACTGACATCATCACGGCCTCTACAAAATGCATCTGTGTTTTTTTCAGCACAGTGTGCAGCTGTCCGTGTTGGCTGCAAGATGATGAGTTCAGGCCATTGCTTCTTTAGGTCTCACCTAGTCAGCGCTTGCGCTCTCTCTTCGAGACATGCTGTATTCGGGTATGGACTTGAAGCTCTGCCATTTTTCCTCCTATTTATTTATTTATTTATTTTGAACGTTTTATATAGCGCGAACAAGATCTTTGCAGATATCAGAGCGCTTTACATAGAGAGAGTACAAGATCCTAATCAAACAGCTAAGTCAGTAAAGCTAACAGCACAAATCGATGTAGATCAAAAATACAGATAATACAGATAAACAAAGAGGTCGAGCAGGGAGTAAGGTCTGTGCATATTCTTTAAGAGTCCGAAGTAGTGGTTCAAGTGTAATTAGTACACTTGAACTACTTGGTGGGTTGGGTTGAGTTGGGTGAGAGTTGTATGGAGTTTGTGCAGAGAAGTTCTTTGATGATGTGCAGTTCTTCTTTGACCTGGATGAGGGTGGCCATGATCTTGTCCAGCGTGGGGTATGCGATGGCGGTGGGAGCGGGGATCAGAGGTGCATGACTGACCCGTGAATTAGCGAGCAGGAGGGGGGGTAGGCTGGTGTTCGTGCAGGGCTCCGTTGTGTCAGTGTCCATGTACGGGCCGGAGTTAGGGACCTATCTTTTCTTATCTTATGTTTTTTGCTTCACCAATGGTCACAGACCAAGGGTCTCAACAGTCCTATATCAGTGACCTTGCTAACTCAGAAAAACATAGACTGCTTGCTATGGCTAGAACGATTGAAGTCGGCCTCTGCGAGACGAAGCTGGAATCAATGGCCGAAGAAACCAAAATCTTTGACTGCAACAGCGCAATATTCGAAGCATCCTTTCTCACACTTTATTCCACTGTTCACTTTCCACCATTGCTACGCCACCTAATTAAAATGTTGGAACCTTACAATCTCTGACAGTAAAAACTGATTTAAATATTAGTGAAAATATCACAGATAATTTGAACTAGTGACCCACCTTTGTATCAGATTACATCTTCGTATTAGGGATCACTATTGGAGAAAGTATGTATCGTATGTAAGAGGCAGGACTCTGTTCTAGAAGAAAAATCTGGAGTTTATACAATTATTCGTACAGTTTAGCTTTACTCACCTATATGTTTTGTCGGTTTAGCAGTAATGGACAATGGTAAATGTAGGCTCTCATTGCGAGTGGCTCTGTGTTTAGGGCGATGGTTATCACACACTACTGTATCTAACTCTGTGAGGGTTGGAATTTATTTTAAATAGTATCTATAACCTTTTTGCACGTTTGATGCAGCTTTTGAAGTTTACTGCACCAAAATCTGCATGTTCCAGTAACCACCAGGCATAAATCTCATGCTAAATTTCATCAGGTTTGACTTGTTGAAATTAACCTGTGGAAAATTGTAGGGCCACGGTCGTAGCCACAAAACGTATAATTCTGCTATGTGTGGCAATAGGATTCACCACCTATAGTGGAATTTAACGGACCACTCATAATGAGGGATTAAGTAGTGCTTCTGACGATCATATCGATCTTAGCTTTACGCAGCTGAATCCTATTTATTGTTGTTACTATTTTTTAGCAGTAGTAATATTTTGAGAGTGCAGCTCTAGCCACAGAGACATCGAGACACTTTACATCTAAATATTGAAGTACAGTAGAACATCTGTAATTGTTCTTATGGAACTGGATTAACCACACTCTGCATCTCCTGGTACAGCAGCTACTGGTACTGCTGGACTGTCTTACAGATACCCTTCATCTGCTTTCTTTTCCCATTCCATCCTTCTCCAGAAAAATCTGCGTTATCCCTGAGAGCACTGAGGGCTTTTACACCAGTCTTTTATGTGTGAAACTACACACAGTTTATATTTCTTAAATCTGTTCTTTTGCCTGGCCCTTGATTGGTGGTTTCCTTTCAGGAGCAGATATCTTGCCCAGCACACTACATGGTTGACCAGAAGACAGGAAGGAGCTTGAACCCCTCTTTCTTACCTTTCCTCTGTCACGGCCACAGTTACACAAGGAAGGAAAGTGATCGTCCTCTTATTGTGCCTCCCATGGGCAGAACTTCATCTTTGCTGAATTGTGTTGCCATCTCCCAGAGGCACACAGCACTGTACATGAATGGTATGGAACTTCTTGAACACTCAGTTTAACTTAAATACTTAAATGAAGCACAAGTAGCATAAAGCACATCCATACCTTTTTTTAAAACTATTTTGGTCCTTTTTTTCTATCAACCTCATACTGCACTGACCTCAGTAATGATCATGATGTATATCCATCCTTGTAAGGATGAGCCAGCATCCCTGTGACGCTTACTTCATGTTTAAAAAAAAAAAGAAAAAACTGGAATGGGTTAGTTCAGTTTCCATTCTTTGCAGTGACTGAATTCTCCCTGGCTCTTACTACGTTTTACCTAATTTTGGTAGTTTTCAAATAATTCTATTAGTCAAACTGTGCTTACAAAGATGGTAGAAATTAAACTTGGAGAGTGGTCCTTTGGTGAAGTGCCATGCTGCTTTACTAGCCGAATCTTGGCGGAAGTCCATGATAGCCAAAACAGCAAGCTTAGAGTACACACCAAGTATATAATACATTATTTTGAACAATACTTACTTGGCTTTAAGTGGAGTGCAGGCCTTTCTTAGAGGTTGTCAGCATTCTAAATATGCAAGTTTCAGACAGTGACTTTAGTTTCTTTAAGTGACACAAACACCTACTACAGTGGAAAATGATAATACATAAGTAAGGGGTGTCACGGCTCGGTCAGAAAAATGGTACAAGACAAACTAGTATACACAGTGATGAATACTCGAGTCATAATGGGTCTGCTTAAATTGCTCCTAAAGGTTCACACATAGAAAGTAGGTCTTGGGTCTGTCTGTGGAACTGGTCTTCACTCTTCAAGAGCACCAGTCATGGTTGTCACGTAGTCACTAGTTTACAAACTGCGTCTTCTATATTAGAATTATGACCTCCCCAGCCTTTGGACAATACTGCATACTTGAACCCGCATTTGCACGCTCCGGGGCTGCATCTCCAGCCAAATGCAAGGGGAGTATCCGTCTCCTTGAATGCTGTAGGTGGGTGGACACCGTGCGCTCTCCTCTCCCTCTGAGAGGGCGTACATGCTGAATACACATCTTCATGCTTTCTTTTAGACATTAGGGGTTGATGTCATTATTTCAGAAGGATGCAGATAGGCATCCCTCCAATTCGAATACAAGTTCTATGAAATCATTTAATCTCCTCTGAGCAAACCCATGAACAGCTGGTGGTGATGTGGCTCAATGCCAGGAGTGACTGAACAACCGAAAATCAGAAAGTTCAGAGACCTACTCCTCTAAGATTGCTTTCCAGTCATGTGTTTGGACTGTGGCCTTATCACAAGCACATTTTAAGATTGCAACTGCTTTATTTATTTTTTTTGCAACCGTCCATCACCTACTTTTTGGAAACAGTGTATCTGTGATTTTTTTTCAGAGGTAGTGAGAATGAGTTATTGAGTTTCGACCTCCAGAAGTCATACAAAGGTCAAGTCTTTGTTAAAAATACCCTTACTGTACTCTAGTCTCCCATCTCCTCATCCTAGTGGAAGGTGCATTGCTAATGCTTCACAAAGTATTCCATCACAGATCTCTACACCAGATGCATTGGGTCATGTTGGGAGACGTGGGCCTAGCCACAAATGCATCCTGCTGAACAGACTCAATCTCTAGCAAACATCCAAATGAAAACACTTCTCCCAAAAGCCCAAGGTGCTGAGAGGCTATTTAGCTATCTGAAGTGCTAGCCCACAGTAAAATAGCATGCAAAACTGACCACAGAAACCTCAAGTAGTTACTTTCACCTTTAAAAACAAAATATTCCCTGACCTCTGCGTGTTTGCCCAATAGAGAAGTCCTATTTATATTTAATTGGCTTTATATTCCAAAATGGAATAAACAGAAACTGGTTCTCTCACAGAGTACTGATGGACCAATAACCATAACTTTTGCAAATTAAAATAGCTTCATTAAGCTCAGTCTCCTCTTTAATTAGGTCTGACATTTCCCAGGACGTCTTGATTGTTCTTCTAACTATGTATAATATACTTACGGGGGATTTTAGTCGGCCCTCATCATCCATTGATTGGTCTGTTGTCACTGACATTTTTCTTCTGGCCACTGCAGCAAACAGCAATCAGCCCACTTCTGCCATTGGCTATACTCACTGCAAGTGACTTTAACCCTTTCACGAGGTGCACATCCACACAAAAGTAGTTCCATTAGTTGTCAGAACTACCATTGTACTTCCTTGTTTTTGAGACCAAAGAAATGTTTTTGCTTTTAGCCAATGTTTTTATTTTGTTATAATGGTGAAGGTCAAGCAGCTTCCCAACAGAGTTTTACAAAAAACAAGACAACATGACTGCTCTGTTTGGTTTTACAATTTTCATCTTGATTGTTGCCCCAGTTTCCAACTCCATTCTCAACCCATGTATAGAGAGTAGTGCAATGGATTCCTAGTAAAGGAAGAAGAGGCTGGTGCTAGCGGAGCTTGGCGTGTCCTGCAGAGCTCATCCCAGATGCAGTGCCCTCTGAGGATTCATTTCAACAAAGCAACGATATATTTGTAAGACACTGAAACTAACCAGACCGCAATTGAGAGATGTACCTCCCTTCACTTCCATCACAAAGAAGCGCTTCACTGGGGCAGACAACAAAAACCACCAAGGAGAGTTTTTGGTGCCACAAGGCAATGCTTTAAGAATAAAAAAAGGGTACTTTGTGGATGCTTTGACTCTTTGATAAAGCCTTCAGTGCAAAATCAATCCACTCCTGCTTCACAGAAATTAATTGATAACTTATTAGGTTTTCTTCTCGATTAGGTGTTTAATATTTATTCTAAAATTTCTAACACCAAAGATACTGGGCTGGTCACTCCTGGACCAACCTTCCACACTTTGAATAGTCTGTCTTATTTTGAAAGGATTTTCTTAAAGGACTTAGATTGCCTGATCCTAAAAGCACATTCTGACTTGCCACTGGATCCTTGCATAAACACAGAAAAATCTAAAATTTGGATAATTGCCTCCTTCTCCAGATCTGATCTGACCCTTCTGTGGCCTTCTGCAATGGCGATCGCCTTTAACAAGGGAGCGGACCTTTAAAGGATGCTAGTGCATGCTACGGAGGGCTCTAAGGCTATTAGAACATTCCACCCCTAGAAGGCAGAATGTTCCAATTTTGTAAAAACAAATGCCTCTCCTGAGCCTGAGGGGGTTTAAATTCACGTGGACTTTGAGAGGCCTTTGTTCACAGCAACAGCTGTGAAAACAAAAAAACAATGGAATGTTGGTTTCTATGCTACTACAGGCCATTAGAAGCCGAAGCACTACAGTGTCTACAATGGCATGCTCAACATTCCAATGTTCCAATCAGAGTTATGACGTGTTGGTAAGTTTTATAAAACGGTAATACCCGCCTTTCATGTTTTGAAATAATAAACTAACCATAAAATCTGTCTCAAGCACCAGTCATGTCTGATTTCAAACTGAACATGTCGCTCAGAATAAATCTGTACGAAAGGCTGTTCAATGATGGAAACCTGTACTGCCAGATGGAGGTTGGAAAGCAGAGGCGATGATGTCAATGAGACAATTCTTAGAAAGACCAAAGGTCAGGGAATAAGAATTTATAATAAGGCACGTGAAAAGACTGGTGTGGATCAGTGCTTATTTTGTGCCTATAGATGCAAGAGGTGGGTAGCGCACTAACTATCGTCCTCCAGGGTTTATTTTTCGTCATCTGACCCAGAGAGAGAGAGAGAGACATAAAAGGGAGAAAGAGGAGGAAGAGAAATTGAAACTGTGGCAAAGGGAGAATGTGGGGATGAAAAAGAAAGTGCAAGAATGAGTTCAAGAAATAAAAGTGTAGGGTGCATTTCATTTTTTAATAACTAGGCACTGACTGACGTGCAAGATATCCTTAATTCATCTCCTCGATTAAATGGATATTTTAACAACAGTCCATCCTGCACTACAATCACTGCAGACTGTAGGATGTAAAAGAAGGTACAATTCTTTGTGTTAAATGTATTTGTGCACCTTAACTGACCCTTCTCGTTTTTTCTGAGCGTAGCATTCTTCTTGCTGGCTCTAAAAACAGCCGTCAGCAGTTCCTTTGAAGTCATCCGAGGCTTTTGGAAGTTTTTTTGGGACGTGCGCGAGTTATGATGAGGACAGTGTTTCTGAAGTGCATGGCTGGGCCCACATTCCTGGGCCGCTGCGGGCAAATCATTTCCCCGTGTCCTGTCTGCGTCTTCTGTTACTGTGGGATTGTGCCAAAGTTAACGAAGGGCTTGGTGTCTGCAGATGCTGAAAGCATGAGCCATGGCGCAAGGGTCAGCCAGGCACGAGATGATGAAATAAGACCACGGAAACCGAGCTGTCGGGTTCTGTGTAATTCAAAATAAAGTATGTTTTCATCAAACGGGTCCAATTTTAAGGCCTCGGTAGGAAAGATGTGACCTCTTTTGTTTGTCAGTGTTAAGTGTCATATTTGTGGGTTTAATGCCTGGAGCTGATCTGCACTGCGCCTGTCCATTTAGCAAAGTACTTCTTTCTGGGTGTGGTGTGCCACGCAGGAGTATCATCCCATTCATTTTCAAAGAATATCCAGGTGTGAAGTGAAAGCCTCTGGGTGCAAATCCTGTAAAGGCCCAACCATGGATTATATGTGTGAAGGTTTAGCACATCACCTCCGCTGATTGGATATAGAAAGATTGGCCACTACTTGGAGATTTTCTTCCTGTTCCCAAATCGAAGTTTCTCTTTTAACTCCTTTGCTCATAATTTTGCCTCCCTGGAAATTCTGCTTCTTCCAGTCCAGCATGCCTGCATCGCTGATGCTGCCTGTGTGTGATCCCTACTACTGTCTCCGTGAGTGGTGCTTATCTTTCTTACTTGCCTATAGCACTGATGCTCTAGCCAACTGGCTCACAAAGCTGCTGCTTTTTCCATCTTGCCTAAAATATCTCAGTTCTGTCTTAATCTGCCAACAGTATTCCTCCTTCTTCAAGTCCTGCATTGCAGCAGCTTCTTTTGTGGTCAGGACTGAGGTCAATTCTAGGTCACTGACCATGGTGTTGTTTTTTTCTATAATGCGTACAATGCTATAATGCTATTACTTCAACCGGTGGCAGCCGCCACAACACGAAGGTGGAGATCATTTTTTTTTACCTTTCGCTGCTTGCGATGTTGACAGATGCCTCGGTGCTCTCACAGCAGTCTCTGGGAAGGCGGAGGCTGCCCAGCCTATCGAGATGCTGCTCTCCTGCTACGAGAGCAGCGCCATGAATGGTCTGGGCGGCCTCCTGCCGCTCAAACACTGTTTTGTAGCCTGCGGCTTTTCTACAAGCCGGCCATTAACACCGCTAGGTTCGAGAAACAGAAGTGCGCATGTCTGTTTGGCCGGCTTCGGACGACCAGACAAACAGACATGCACACTTCTAAGTGCCCACCACCTGCCCCACCTGCATGCCGAAGCCAGTAACAGAAAAATAAAATATTATTTTATTTTTCTGTGACTGACTGACGAGTGGGGCGATGCTCCTCCGCCATTACGGAGGAGCCGCCTCTGGCTTCAACTGTGGTAACATGTTTTTCCAGCGTGCTACAGTGCTGCAGCCGTTTCCTAATTGCTGATAATCCTGTAGCTCACTTTGATCAGTCATGGGTCACTCTAATGCAGAGGAAACTATCTGTAGGTCTCTTTTCCTGTGAAAATTATCATCCCATTTTCAGAAGCCTATTGCTTATAAATATTTGGAGAAGGTCACAAGTATTCAACTATTCAGTCCCTCACCAATGATCAGAATTTCACTGTGCTGCTAACCTATTCTATTTAAAAAAAAATCTTTAAAATGGGCTTTTAGCCCGCCTTTACTTACCATTCGTTGTCACCATTATCACACCTCTTAACTACATTCTAATTGGGTAGTACTTCCCAGATGACAGTTTCTGCATTACTACCATTCTTTGTGGCACATGGGCAAAGTACAAATGAATTTGTCTAAATTAGTGTCCATCCACTGCTTGTGCTGTGGTTGAGGAAGTATTTCTTTTATTTTTTTTTTTACACAATTTTTATTACACAAATTCGAATCAACCCAACTCAGGTATTGGAGCGCTTTATATGACTGTTACATCATTTTTTTTTTACTTGTGCTTTTGGGGCCATAGAGCAGTGAGCTTTGTACTTGACAGCAATTTTGTAAGGACAACTTCCTTGTGTTTGCATGTGTTTGTCGTGCTCTCCACGCCACTCCAATCTGATTCACTCCATTCTAATCCACTCCACCCTGATCAACTCCTGTCCCTTTGAATCCACTCCACCCTAATCCAGGCCACTATATTCCAATACAACCTAATCCATTCACTCCAATCCAATCACTCCACTCCAACCCACTCCACTCCAACCCACTCCAATCCATTCCACCCTAATTCACTCTACTCTACGACGCATCACTCCACTAACCCTTAACCATGCTGAACAAGAGCTACACTGGTGTACAGCATGGCTAAAATAAATTGGCAAAGCTAATAGTTTTCGCATAGACGACAACTATTGGCTTTTTGCCAGTTCTTGTTTTTAGGAAATTAGTGATATCTGAATGCTAGTTGCATTTAAGTAAGGGTTGAGTGGACCAGATCTTCAGGTTGAATTCAAATGATCAAAGTAGCTAAACCTCTGAAACCTCATCCTGTACCTGAGTTTTAAACCTTGATGGAGTCATTTGGGATGTTGAGAGATTGCCAATCTGGCTTTAGTTCAAATAATGGCACTGAAACAGCCCTATTGGATGCTCATCACATTATGTATAGCTTGCGGACCAATGACTTCATGTTGCTAATTTTGTTTCTATCTGTTCCGTTTGACACACTTGTCCTCTAACTACTCTTGCCCAGGTTGAGGTAGGTGGTACTGTCCGATGTTGAATTCATCGTAAAGTAACCCTGTCACAAGTGCAATTTCCGACTTTTTCCTCAAGTCCAGCTTTAGTAATATACCGCTCTCTAAAGTTATTCAATATATATTTTCACTGCTTCACCAACTTTTGTGTGACCTTGTTGGGAAATTCCATAAGTATGTAGGTAAGGCACAAGTCACATTTCAGCTTCCGAACATATGAAGCACGATCAAGGCCCACCCGAGAACAATTTGCATAGATCCTGAAATGAATGAATGAGTAAAGGTTGGACTTTATTTCATTAAGTCCTAGTGATATGGTATGTGGCTGGTGAAGAAAGTAATGTGTCGTATGCAACAGTTTACACAAGAGTTTTGTTCACATACATGAATGCTCCCGTGGAATCTACCATCTACACCTTTAAAGGCTGCGATCCAGGACCACTTCAGATATACCATTTCATGTAACGCCAATAGGGCAAATTGTATGACATGTAGAGGACGAGGTGTTCAATTAACATTTCCTACTGTTCATTTTACGTGATCTGGCCCTAGCAGTAAAACAATGCAATACATTGTAAATTAATACACTTGGAAACTGTGACCATAATATTTTACTAGTAACCTTTGTGCAACAGTCAAAAATATTGTCCCAGAGTTCTGATTTTCTCTCCATTGTTTGTCTGTAACCAAGTTTAATTAAACAAACTGCGTTTTATTGCTAAACTTTATAGTTATTATTACATTTGTATTTTAAAGTCCTTTCTTGTTTGCAAATCCTACATTTTCCTTTTTCAGGTGATAAAAGATGTTTGCAGCAGCTGCAACGATGCATTTGATTCAGATGGACTATCATCTAGTTCACCTGTGCCCAAGACAGAGCTTGAAAAGGTAATCAGAAGTGCCACATATTTAAATTTAGGGTAATACTATCAATAATTGTTTTGCTTCAACCTCAATTTATTTTCCTAGGTCCTGATTTGTTAGGTCTCTCCTATTAGACAGCACTTGCGCTTTATTGCGACACGTAGTGTTGTGTGCTAAGAGCCTTCCCATTGCGTACCATGTGGAGTAGACTCAGTCCGCCTACTGCTTACCATTAATTGGCTTTTCATCTCTCATGAAAGGTAAAGAGAAATAATTGGTGTTCGACTAATACTTAAGGGCCAAGCTATACTTTATTTGAGGAATTATTTTGTATAGCATTTTGCCTAGAATTCTTTTGCTGTGACATAGATAACACTTTAATGTTTCGCGTGCTCAGTTATGTATGTGTATATCGTTAGTCCTGTTACAAGTACCATTTTTTTTAAAGTATTGTTTTCCAGCTCTTGAATGATCATATAGAGGCCTATTCCATGTTTTAGAGCATTTTCTAAACATTTATGATAAGGGCCGAAAATGGCATATGTAACTGTTATAAGTCAATGAGGAAAGTGTTGGACTATTTGCTTTAGTTTGGAATTTTAGATTAATTTAAGCATCTTGTTTTTACGTGCATTGCTCTATGTGATATTGTCTTTATTTTTGTATATAGAAATTGTCATCTGAGCGGCCAAGTTCGGATGGCGAGGGTGCTGTGGAGAACGGGAATGTTTTCCTTAATGGAAAAGAACAGGGTAAGTCTACGGTATAGCTCACAAAATATATTAGTTTATAAATTATGCACCACATTGATTGCCATTTTAAACTGAGATGGTCGGGGAAAGTTGGATAAAAATAACATGTGCAGTGTAGCCTAAATACTGAAAGAAGGTATCAAGGACAGGGACGTTCTTTTTCAACATAACCTCAGAATAACCTCAGAAGTGACAAAGCATCTAGTAGTGCATGTTGTTGAATTTGTAGAAAGTTAGTTTCACGTCATAAAAGTTTTGTTTATGTGACGGCATTGCGTCAGTAGACCTCCATGCTTAAACCTCATTACAAAATCTGATCTGCTTGTTGAGCCATACAGTATTTCTGCGGACAAATCTGAAGTATTTTACCTAATGTCCACTAGGAGGCAAGGTGGACGCTGGAGGGTGAAGGTGAGCTCAGACAAGGCCATGGCGTCTGTCACATGGTGTCTGCCCTATGGGGCTCTGCTCTTTAGGAGGACGCAGGGATGACACCTTCTGAACCTATTGAATGGGTCAGAAACATGCACTGAATTTACTAATGATTGCTGCGACATATTTACCAATTACCTAGGTATATTTTAAGTTGGTGGGTATTTGCATTACATGTTTTACATTATATGGGTAGATTATGTATGGTGCAAATGATTTGCAAAAACTACAGCAATACTTTATGGTATTAAATATACTTCCGTACAGGGCTTTAAGTGGGGAAAAAAAAACAGGGGTGCTCTAAAAGGGGTGTGGCAAATTTCTTAAAGGGGTGTGGCCTATCCGAGTAGGGGCGTGGTCGAAATCAAGATAACTATCATTGTGTGCTTAAGAAAATCATGAAGTCGCATCCAGCAAAGGATAATAAAATAGGCAAAAAAGTATATTTATTAAGTATAAGCCATAAAATACCAAACACTTCAAAAAAAAATTGCTATTGCCAAACTTAGAATTTAAAAACCATCTTCACTAAAGGATGTGTTGTTAAATTCTGAGTACAGGCAGAGGCACCACTAGGGCTAAATTTCAGGGGGAGCTAAGATTTTTTTTTGGTGGGGGGCTGAATCTTTAAGCAATAGTCAGAGTGGAGCTGCAGGGGCTCTTAGAAGGGGTGAGACAACAACAATTCTTCATTAATATGCAAATGGTCTTTAAAGACCTGTGAAGTGCTCGGGTGCAGCTGTGTGTGTGAAACATGTCACACAGCATTCCCCATGTTATCCTATGGGCAAGATAGCCTTTCAATAGTGAAAAACGAAATTGGCAGTATCTCACTATCAAGACATGTTACCCACACTAGTAACACCAAACAAAAATCGGGATGTCTGCTCACCCTACCTGTGACCTTTGAGGCCCGAAAATAGAGCCCCCTTTCGAGGCCCTCAAAAAAAAGCTGGTGGGGGCTCTGACCCCCACAGACCCCATCCCCACTTAAAACCCTGCTTCCGTAGTAGGTAAACTGGGTCTGAAAGAATTGATTGCATTGCATACAGTACGGCAATGGTGGTCTCAACTTGTAATTCTGGTTAACGGGATGTGCTTAAATGTTGCACTGCTTGACACACTTGTAAAAGGGGTCTCAACAAGCACTAGGTTTCCTTTATCAGTGCGTGAAGTATCTGTGCCAGCTTTTCAGTGCCTCTACGAAGATTGTAAAACTAATTTTCTGCTGGGCAGATTTGTACTCTTTCAACAGGTTTACATCCACAGACTGCGTGCAAAAAAACTGCTCTAGCATATTCCTCAAAGTTGTGAATGAACAATTGGCTTTCAATTAAACTTACTTCCATGATCACTTATGAAATGCACCTTTGCTTCCCTTCTACCTTCTGCATGCCTCTTCTGTATATAATCCACTCTAAATCTCATGCGTATCTGTTTTAACCTCTTTTTGGAAACCATTACAATATCTATTGATTTCAGCAAGCAGTTGCTGCTCACATAGCCTCCTGGAATTATCACACCTAAGTCACTAATTATCTCAAAGAAACTAATGCATGGAATGGTTTCCTTTAGCGTATAGAGTTAGCCTTTATAACTAATGAGCTGACCACTAACTTGGGGCTCCCTGGCAGGCTGCTATTTGCCTTGAAGTTCTTCAATGCCTCAACAGAGGTAGTAAGCGCTATATACATGCAATTTAAATAATATCATTGAGGATTTTTTTAAAGGTTGAATCTTCTCAGGGAGATTACATTTTGTAGTTTTGCTTTTCTCAAATAGACACACTTCTATTTCTTTGCTTTACATTTAAATAACCTTCGTTATTTTCTTTTTTTTATTTCTAGTAAAAAGGAAAAAAAGTACAAAGATGGAGTCAAAGGGAACAGTTACAAAAGTAACGGGAAAGAAAATTACCAAGATCATTGGATTAGGAAAGAAGAAACCATCCACTGATGACCAAACCTCGTCCGCAGAAGAGGATGTCCCAACATGTGGTTAGTGATGGCTACTGTAACGAGTGCAATTTTCAAACTTTCTCAGTAACAGAAAGGGTTTACTATCACTGAGCATTAAAATGTTGAGTATTTATTTTATTTGTTTTTAGAAGGTTAAAAATGAAACCTACTCCTTATAACAATAATTGGAGTAATATTAATCATATGAAATACATATAATGCAGGTATACAAAATTCATCAGTCATTACAACATCTGTTCATAAATTATTCACCGCTTCCATGACTGACGGGCCTCCTACAAAAACAACAATTCAGGGGAAAGTGGAGGAATAGTCCATCCCTTGTGGGAGTAATTAATAATGATTAGCTATGCATCGTCCCACATGATTATGAATCCCATTCAAGTATGTAAAGATTGCGACCATCTACTCCAAATTAAACAGTCTTAGAAAAATAAATTCCCTAGTACATTTCATATTCAATTTCTAACTTGAACAATAATGCTATAATAATCTCTCTTCACCTCTGAAGCAGTACAACGTAAAGGGCGTACATCATGGGCTCAATCCAAAGTCCACATAACCAGTATCAGCATGTCTCAGCTGGAAGTACTAATGTGTAAGACTTACTGCCTGCCATTGTGCAAGTCGATATATCTTCTCGTAGAAGGATTACACCCTAATGTACAGGGGTCTGTCATCCTAGGGCAATCCTCCAGCACAAAACCAAGCCAAAACCTTCGTTAAGGAACTCGAAAGTGCATTTGGTTCAAATATATTATTCGATTCTATGCTCTGATTGCAAGTGGCTTTGATAATTGTGACCCATTGGCAACCCCTATTTGTCCAGAGGCTGATATTGAGTTGTGTGAAGTTTGCAGAGCCGTGAAGATTATGGAGCAGAAAGCATGAACATTGACACACTGTTACAAATTTTCAATGAGGACGCTCATAATTGGAGGTAATTATCTCTCCTAATAAATCATTGCACACCTTCCAGGGCACTGTTTTTTGGGGCTTAGGTTTTTCCTAAATGCACTTCAGCTCCCAGCTTTTCTTTCACTAAGAGAAATTGCAGACCTCTACTTGGTGTTTTTTAATCAGATCCAGTTCAGGCCTCACCTCTGCCATCTGAAATTGCCAGTTGAAAACAATCCTCTTTGCCAGAACCCATTCTTACTTGAAGGCCATCTTCAATCTGTCTGCTACAGGCAGAATAGAATTCCCCAAGAGCCCACTCCTTTATGGAGCTCTCCTGTTTATCAAAATCCTGTTAACATTCCATAAACCAGGCGCTGCACCCTAAGCTCTAGAGATAATGAATGTATAAGTGTCAAACTAACTTAAGCAAATCCTCCGGGTTCCTAGAGGGTCTCCACTGGTCCCTCTGGCTTGGCAGCAGTATTTCTGGAGGATAGAGGGCATTTTTGTATCGGATTTAGATGCGATACAAGGCCTTCAGAATGTCGCATATGATGATCATGATGATGAAGACGCAGATCCTTTGGATTGGGTTGTCACTCTAGGGATGTCCTGGTACAAAGAAAGGATGGTTGCTGAGACCGATTGTAAAACTCAGACTGTTAAACTCCTCTCTCAAAAAGGGGGCGATGGAAATTAGGGCACTAACTTATGTTCTCTTGGCCTTAGACCAGCTGTTCCACAGGTAGTATCCTTGCTTTGTGGTGGCAGGGGAGGGAGGATAGACCACTTTCAAGTAAAAGTCCTGCCTTTCTGCCTTATATTGTCCTCTCTCGTTGTTGAGAAGGGTGGTGACTATGGTTGTGGCCGGTCTACGCAGGTCAGGGCTACACATATCCTCAATGACTGTCTCAAATTGTCTGTTCTTGGCCCACCTTCTGGCAACAGTGTTTGTACTGACCACCCTGAAGTTTTCAATCAGTGAGTCTAAATTCCATCTTCAGTCTGTTCAGAGGATTCCCTTTATGTGGGCTTTTCTGGGCACAATAACCTCAAAGGCCTTCCAGACTCAACGAGTCCTGGCATTCAGACTATGATCCCAATGTTTCAGGCGAGAGATACTGATCGGTCTGATGGTTCTGAGGCATTTTCTTCAATTGACATTTTATATTTTGCTGATGGCTTGATTTTTTTTTGGCACATTCGAGGCCTTCAATTAAATATATGGCTGAAGTGGTCTTAGCTCTCTGAAAGATGCTGTTCAGCATGCTGCTCATGATCTTCATGGTGAATGACTGTCCCCAGTTTGATGCGCAGTAGACCATTCTCTTTGTGCGCTCTGGAGCTCACATTGGTGACATGTGCATAGTCTTTGGATTTGGGGTCACCTAGACGAAGAGGAGAACAGAGATTTTCGATCCCTGATGGAGCAGCATGGCTAGGTAAATATTCTGGTGCTGCATGCTATCTGCCTTGCCTAAAAGATCTTTTTGCCTTTCTACAATTGCAAGTCAGTCCAGTTTCTGGCAGACAACAAAAGCTTCATGAGACAGTAAACAGCAGGGTGGAGTGGGCTCTTGGGACCTCTCTCTGGTGGCAATGGCTGACACTTCACTGGATTTTACAGGTGGTCAGTCAATCAGCGACATCTTTCAGTATCGGGGCAAGAAAACGTAGTTGGTGTCATCTTGTCCAGCATGAGTGGGGGGTGGGTGTTATTCGCTCAGTGGGTACAACTCAATCTGGTGGCCCGTACTGGGCTCAGAGTCTGGTACTCTGAATTTTTGACACGGAGTGCCTGCCCTCCACTTCAACTTTCTCTTAAGGGTGATATGTTGTCCCAGCAGCAACAAAGGTGTTCTATCCAAAACCCAACAATCTCCACCTTCATGCATGGAAATTCAGCACCACCAAATGAGGGGTTTTGATCTCCGAGGTAGTGGGTGTCATTCCAACAGATTGCATTGTTCTGCCAAATCAGTTTATTCAGGCTATTGGTCCAAAGTAATCTCCTTGTGTGAAGGAAAACCAGTTGACCCTCTAGAGGCGAGATTCTCTGATTTCCTTTTACTTGTTTTATCCTTGGCTATGCTCACTGTCAAAGGTTACTTACCATCCCGGTCAACCTTTCTTCTTTTGTCTGATCAGCCCTCCATATTCAAACCACCTCTTGTGATAGCTTTTTTAAAAGGCCTTTCCTGTATTTAAGATTGGCTGCCCTCATTTAAATCACTTCAACACATTGAGTCAGTTACGCGCTGCTTTATTTCAGCAGCCATATGCTACCTTCTTCCCTGATAAAGCTATTATTTGGGACTTTTCTAAAATTGGTTGCCATTTCATGAAGGGCAGTCCATCAAACTACCTGTTCTTTTCTCCTCAACATCCTTCTAAGGAAGAGAGCAGGCCACATATGTGAGACCCGCAGCGTGCCCTTAGATTCTACATCGATAGAACTAAGGAGTGCAGTGTGGATTGTCAGCTGTTTGTTAGGCTTGCTGGTGCTAAGAAAGGAAAGGAGGTCCAGAAACTGATCTCATCTCTGTAGATTATCCTTTGCACCAACTCGTGCTCTTTTCCTCGGTCAAAAAGCATACACCCAAGTGTCTTGGAGCTCATTGCACCAGTGTGAAGACAATGTCCACAGCTCGGGGCATTCAAGTTGATCAAGTTTGCCAGGCAGCGATGTGAATATCTGTTCATACTTTCACCATGCACTAATGCATACATTGATATTAATTCAGAAGGTGAGGCATCTGCGTTAGAAGTATCAACAAAAAAATAGGTTATTTACTTTTAGTAGTGCTCCTTTAGTGAATGCTCCATCTTACTGCAGATTCTTTCCCACCCACCGCCTCCAAGTTCTGTTAAATGGATTGTAGGCGAAAAAGTTTGGCTTGCTCGCTGCTGGTTGAAACAAAATCTGTCTTCTTTGCTCTGCATCGGAGTGCATGGACACAAATAATAAATAAATGGACTTCAGTACTCAAGGATGGCCCAGATCATGATGTCTGGAGTCTAGAAGGTATTACGATCGAGCAGATGATGCCACCTGGTGATGTACAGGAGATGTTGTTAGAGTTTTTATCCCCTTTCATAGTGTCTAGGAAGGTTAAATAGGTGTGGAATCTGCCATTACAGTATCCACCCGAATGATCATCACAGAAGTTACAGATAATGTCCCATTCACGCTTTACTAGATAAAAAGCGTACTCACCTTTTTTGTGAGGGAGCAGGACACCTCCAAGACCGACCTCTTCTAAGCCACTATGCACAACTTGTACATTTCTTCGTGACTAACCTGTAGGTGGAAATAGACTCCACAAATAGGAAGGAAAGATTATAACAACTTCTATTCAATGTATTTATTCCAAAATGGGAGGGATAGTGACTGGCTTCAAATGTTTGTGCAAACCACCAGACAAGATGTATTTAAAGTTAATCTCAAGGTGCTCAAAAGGTGGGGAGGAGCTTGGTTGTTCCTAAACAGTTACAGAATAAGGTATCCCCGATACAACAACTTAATCATCCAAAAAGCTAGCATTCCTTACAGTTACTGCAGCCCATGATTTCCTTCAACTTTAAAAATCTGCAGAGAAACAATCAGGCTTTCTGTTGAAAACAGGTTTAGACAAAATGGAGTAACTTGTGTACTCCTGTAGAGTTAAAAAAAAAAAGCACCCAATTTGTCGCTTTCTGCTTTTAACCTTCCCACCGCGCCCACGCCAGTTTGTTTTCAACATGTTGCTGAAAGTGTCTTTTAGCAACATGTTGCACCATAAATATGCTCCATTAGTCAGTTTAGATCAATTGTATTATGAGACTTTAGTTTGGTGTGATTTATTTTCAAACTTCAAAGATCACCCGAATGCTTATTCACGATTTCCCTCAGCATCCTGCCCAACAAGTATTTTACTGTATTCAGTTTCAGTGCATAGCCTGTAATCTTTACAGGTTCATCAATCCTCACTGCTTTGTTTGCTTTTTGACTTTTTTAAATCCCTTAACATAACTGAGGTTTTTTCAAACATTGTTTTGCAGCAGCTGCAATTTACAGACAATGAGGCAATGCTGGAAAATTTCCAGGAGCCATAACTAAGAGGATAAGATGGCAAAACTAGAAACATATTGCTATTTTAGGCAAAAAAAGACTTCTGTCTGCTATGATTTATGACTTTCCCCTTTAGGTCGGAAAAGGCCATTTAACAAAAAAGAAACAGATGAGTGATGTGTCTAGCATGCTCTGTGTAAGATCAAAAGGTGTCAGTCAGTCCTTACTAATAAACTGCAAACTATATTTACTATATGGTAACTGCAGATTCTTCTAAATGTACTCTGGATTCTATGCATGGTCATTCTTTTGGGGAATTCCCACCCTCTGCTCCTCCAAGTAGAATGAGCTCCATACAAAAAAGCACTGAACCCTTTGTACAGTACAAAGATGACAGAGAGTAAACACGCCTACTTTGTTCTTTACAAGTAAGAACACCTAAAAAAATACTTTAAATGGGAAGTCTGCCACTCATTGAATAATTCTCTGTTATTAGCCATCTAGCCTATGCAATATCTCAATAGCCAGTTTACTGGTAATTAATACCATCTGATGGGTGTTAGGTGAAGTAAAAGCCACAAAAACTCTATCCTGCATCTTCTGCTGGATTCATAGCCCCTTGTAGCTGCTTATCCACTGGTGTCATCTCAAGCAGTGTTGCTTGTTTTTGTCTCGCCTCTCCCCCCTTTGTATATTTCTCCATTAATCTCTCCATTACACAACTCCCGGCTGCTATTTCTTACTGTTAATTTTTCTTTCCGCTTGTTCTGTTTGAAAAAGCTTTATTAGAATAATAAAAGATAACAATTGACAAAAGGAAAGATACAAGATAAATGGAGAAGTACAAAGCTAATCCTAGTGTCAAATGGAAAATCACAAAAGCATTTTATGAATTTCTTTCCGCTTGTTAATTTGTCTTTCAACAGATTTTTCTTGTTCACTGATTTTTCTCCCATTCTTTTTGCACACCTTGCTGACTCATTTGAAATGTACTATTTTTCCTATCTTCTACGAAACTGTGACACGCTTCTCTGAAGAGAATGGTGTCTTGGCCAACCACCACATATCTATCTTCTTTGTAGCCATAATACTACAGTGTCAGTCATAGAAAACTGTTACAAATTGAAAGTAAAACCAAATTGAGTTTGATAAATGTGTGCCTATGAATCAATCTATCATTACCTGACTTAATTACCCTTCCACAGTTGTATCATTTGTACCCAAGAAGAAAACCCAATACTCAGTAGTGAAAGTGTTGTGCAGATTGGTGATCCTTGAAGCCAGGGCGAGGGTTCAAACCTGCCCAGGGTTCAAACCTGCCTAGGCTTTATTTATTTTATTTATTTTGTTGTAGTTTCATACGGCTTGAGCTAAACACACTGGATGTCTGAGCGCTTTACATAAGAACAGTTGCAATACTAACTAAATGTAGTTTAGTTGCATTATATTTAAAAGTTGTAAGTAACACATAATGAGCGGATGTAGGAATAATGCATGTTAACCCCTTCGGTGCTGATGACAAAGCCAGCTCGTCATCAGCGTTACCTGCGCTGCGCGGATGACGAGCTGGCTTTGTCACAATCAAGCCATTTTTGAAATTTCAGCGCACGGCGGGAATTCGCGGTAGCGCGGAAGCGGTTAATAACTGTAGGATGCTATAAAGATGGCCATAAGAACTGATTCCTTAAGAGTTCAAAAGGATGTGTGACGCAGGTTTTCCAGAGGTGTCCTTCTACCTCCTCCAAATAATTTTGGGCAGAGTATACCCTTCATTTGTATACCCAGGTCTTGACTGTGCTTGTGTATTACACGGATACTTTCAATATTTGAGGGTTTACAGTGCTGTGATCTTCCCTACCCTTGCGTGCTGTTCCTAAGCCTAATATACCAGTCAGTAGCAAAGATTAGAATTAAAACCTTTGTAAGAAAGGGCAAACCAAAAAAAAAAAAAAATGGGAGTAGAGTGTGATGTCTGTTTACTATTTGATAAAATTCAATTGCACAGTCTGGGACCATATTACATATCGTGCCCTGAGAACACAACATGCATGTCATACAGTGCAGGTTTTGTTTTTAAAGGGAATTACCTAATTTACATCGGTGCGTAGTCCCATACAAATGAGGGGAACACCTAGCCTCTGCGATTACACCCCATTATGGATGAAGGTGCAAAGGCAAGGATGTTGCGAGGAGGCACACTTACTTACTGTGTGCCACTAAAAGGTAGCTGCACATTAGTGTACCCCCTGAGGGCAGTGGTATGGACCCCGCCAGGCATCTGCATGCAGGTGGGTGCAGCAACTGTCTGCAGGATGATCTCCCCCTCCACCCCACAGTGCAGATGGATGCTACTTCAAGCAATCACTACGTATTTCACTAATGCATTGGTCATTTTCCCCCACTTCCCAGTCAGCCACAAATTGACTTCTTCCCTGGGGGCAATAGATTGTCAGTAATAGGGCACACCAATCTGAAGGTACACCGCATTGCCAATGGGGACAGTGCATCCTCTTTGCAACAGCCCCCATGGGCTTCTCATAGATGTTCGATCCCAATCTTTCCTTATTTCAGTCACCTCTGAAAGGATGGGTTCCAGGAACTTGAAATGTTTGTCAGTCTTCTGCAAGACAATTAAATGCCACATTTTTCATTGACTTGCTTTTTTAGCCAAACATCGCGGAGGTCTTGTAGAAAAGCACCCACTTTTTGCCTGGTAGCTGATGCAGTTTTGGCAGAAGTGCCCTGGGTTGCTGCTGTCCAACCCCCAATGCCAGATCTCCTTCCCTAAAACTGTACAATTGCTTCCCCAATTGGCAATACCTTTAGGTACCCTTGTAAGTTCCTAGTAAATGTTACCCCTGGTACCTAGGGCAAGGAGGCTAAAGAGGATCTCTAAGGGCTGCAGCATGTATTGTGCCCTCTTACGAGACACCTGAGCATCAACATGTAAACAAACTACCATTGCTGGCTGCATCCCATGGTGCAGAGAAAAGTGAAGGCACAACGTGGCACATCTGCTCTGTGCCATGCCCCCAGACACTGCATGCAGTGTAGGTAAGTCATTCCTACAGCAGGCCATGCAGCCCTAAAGCAAGGTACACTGTACTACATGTGTGGACATATCTGCATGAGCAGATATGCACCTGTGGTATCAAAGTTAACTCTTGGATATTACAAATGAACAGGGAAGCCATTTTCGGAACATGTGCTGGATACTGGCGTTTAAGAGTTCCCCAGCTACAAGATGGCTTCACTGAAACTTGATATGTTAGGTATCAAACATCTCATATTAATAAACCCACACTTTTTACAGTGATGTATTTATTAGTACATGCACCCAGAGGGCACCTCAGAGGTGCTGCCTGAAAACCTACTGACTACCTGTATGCTGGCTGACTGGCGTAGACCAGCCTGCCATCACAGACCAGTTTCTGGCCCCTGCAGGTGAGAGCCCGTGTAGGGTGGAAACCATGCCTTCTGCAGCCGGAGGTGTTGTCACATCCTCCAAGCAGGATGGCTACGTAATCCACATATCAAGGCAGGAGGCTTCAAAGCCCTCTGTCTCCTTTGATATATGACCCAAGGCTTCCCCAGACAGTGGATCCAGGTCGATTGGCACCAGGACAGGTGGGAAAATTAGCTATTCGGCATGCGTGCCCCCCCTTAGGTTAGTACCACCCCTAAGGTGGGTTACCTGAAAAAGACTGGACTTTTAGAATTACACCATCTTAGTTTTGGTGGAATTAGGCTTTTTGGTTTAGGGTTATGCCCACTTACCACAGGAGGCGGTCATATAGAAGGTGTAAAAACCCTGAAGGGAGCCTGCCACTCCATGTAACACCCTTAAATGGAGTATTTTAGGTGGCACCCCTGACATCGGGAACTCGGATTCGATCGATCAAGAAGAGAGGACAAAGAAGAGCTGCAAGAGAAGAGAGGACAAAGAAGAGCTGCAAGAAAAGCGAGAACAGAAGACTGACTGTGGACTTTTGGTACAAAACTATGCCTTCCTGCACCAAGCCTCCACAATCGTGACAGCGAATCATCCAGCAGCTGACCAGCTTCCAAGAACACCTAGAGACTACCAACCCTTCGCAAACTGCCAGCAATCTCCATTGCTGGCAGCTACTTCCCTGCAGTCCTCAGGCACCAAAGAGCGAAGTCCAGTTCACAGAGTTGCTGCTCACTGACCAGCCTGACTCCTGAGCCCCCCAGGAAGAGGTACCTGTGCTCCTGAAAGTCAGATCTGTCCCCCACCTAGGGAGAGGACACCACGACCAATCGGAGCTCCACAGGACCAATGCCTGGGGAACCAGACCCCTTGCAGCAAGCCAAGACCGTGAGAGTCTAATCCGACCTCCAACGACTCCGAGACCAAGCAGCTGTCAAGTGACTTCTGCACCGCAGATACCCACTTCGAGAATGACCCAGCTGTCCTGAGCTTCCACCTTCAACCGGCGAGATCGACGACCCCAAGGCACCAGGATGCACAAAGCCCAGCCGACCTCTTTGCTGTGTTCCTGAGCCCCCCAGTCCAGGTACCAATGAACCGACTGTGCTTCAGTATCCTCCAGATTCTTGTAAATCGATTCCCCCATTGGGAGCTTCCAGACTTGTCTTCAAGTCCCTCCTTGCAGCATGTTTCTAGATAGCCCCCCTTCCTTCTACTGGCACTGCACACACAACTACCAACTTGACCAGCACCTCTGCACCCGGACGTCCAAGGTGCAGGTAATGAGTAACTGCTGGTGGTACTTTGGCCCTTTGCCTCCTACGACCCAAAGTCCTGAAGAAGACCCCCAAAAACCGACTGTAACTAACTGTATGCTATCATCTAACTATCCCTTTTCCCTCCATAGGAAAGCAATGTGCGTAAATGCGCATTTAAGTAACTATTTTACTTGCCTGCAAAATTCAATATTTACAAAAGTACTTACTTTCTATTGAAGTTCTTGATATCAAAGTGTATATAAAAATGCTACTTATTTTTCTAAATTGGTCTTGGAGTCTGTGTCTCATTACTGCCTGTGTGTGTGTCAACAAATGCTTAGCACTACCCTCTGATATGCCTAACTGCTCGCCCACGCTACCACAAAAGAGAGCAATTGGGATATCATTTGTACCTCTGTAAACTAATTGGGTTTTGCCTGGACTCTTTATACAGTATACTTCATTTTGGTCCACTATTTAAAGAGCAAACTTCCAACTGCTCTGCCTTGCATGGTGAAGGAACCACAGGAGGGACAGGTTTAAGCCTTAAGTTCGAAATTAAACACTGTTTCAGTCCTATTTCAAGGACTGCAACATCTGATTCTGTTATAAATATCAACCACCCACCAAGCTCCTGACTTCACATGCCATAATATTGGAGTCTTATGGGATGAGAAACTCAGCATTGGGACCCAAATTGGGGCTTTGACCGGTTGACATTCCATCATTTGCAACAACTGAACAGTGTGTTCTCATTCTCAGAAAAGGAGCACTGTTTAGTATTACTGGGCACAATGGGTAATGCACAAATTGTCTATGCTGTTTGTGTCGGACAGGTAGAATTCAGCTTGCCCAGCTTCAGTGTGCTCAAGCGGTAAAGTATGCCTGGCAATGTGAAGGGTAAAGTTTAATTCTATTTCACTGGGTCTGCTGCAACTGACACTTCCAAATTCTTATGAGTGCTGTCCAGATGTTTGCAAAATAGTTACAACAAGGGGTGGTGATGGACAGAGTCTCTGAATTAAGCAGAATACTCTCACCCAGTCAAGAGATCAGGGCTAAATCCAACACCGTTTTTTAGCTCATTGCACCATCCCAGTTTCAGAACCTGGCTGTATGCAAATTAGTCTGTCCCTGGCCCAGTGCATCATGGAAACAGGGCAGACCAGACTACAAAAGCCAATTCTTACACTGGGAAGGAAACAAGCTTCCGGGGACCGGTTTCTGGCATTTCAGCCGTCTTCGGCCCGGCTTGCTTGAATCCTGATGGTGCAATGAGCAAGGGACTCACATCTGAGTATACCCTTCCACGCTTAGGGTGGACAAAAATAGTTACAACAAGGGGTGGTGATGGACAGAGTCTCTGAATTAAGCAGAATACTCTCACCCAGTCAAGAGATCAGGGCTAAATCCAACACCGTTTTTTAGCTCATTGCACCATCCCAGTTTCAGAACCTGGCTGTATGCAAATTAGTCTGTCCCTGGCCCAGTGCATCATGGAAACAGGGCAGACCAGACTACAAAAGCCAATTCTTACACTGGGAAGGAAACAAGCTTCCGGGGACCGGTTTCTGGCATTTCAGCCGTCTTCGGCCCGGCTTGCTTGAATCCTGATGGTGCAATGAGCAAGGGACTCACATCTGAGTATACCCTTCCACGCTTAGGGTGGACAAAAATAGTTACAACAAGGGGTGGTGATGGACAGAGTCTCTGAATTAAGCAGAATACTCTCACCCAGTCAAGAGATCAGGGCTAAATCCAACACCGTTTTTTAGCTCATTGCACCATCCCAGTTTCAGAACCTGGCTGTATGCAAATTAGTCTGTCCCTGGCCCAGTGCATCATGGAAACAGGGCAGACCAGACTACAAAAGCCAATTCTTACACTGGGAAGGAAACAAGCTTCCGGGGACCGGTTTCTGGCATTTCAGCCGTCTTCGGCCCGGCTTGCTTGAATCCTGATGGTGCAATGAGCAAGGGACTCACATCTGAGTATACCCTTCCACGCTTAGGGTGGACAAAAATAGTTACAACAAGGGGTGGTGATGGACAGAGTATCTGAATTAAGCAGAATACTCTCACCCAGTCAAGAGATCAGGGCTAAATCCAACACCGTTTTTTAGCTCATTGCACCATCCCAGTTTCAGAACCTGGCTGTATGCAAATTAGTCTGTCCCTGGCCCAGTGCATCATGGAAACAGGGCAGACCAGACTACAAAAGCCAATTCTTACACTGGGAAGGAAACAAGCTTCCGGGGACCGGTTTCTGGCATTTCAGCCGTCTTCGGCCCGGCTTGCTTGAATCCTGATGGTGCAATGAGCAAGGGACTCACATCTGAGTATACCCTTCCACGCTTAGGGTGGACAAAAATAGTTACAACAAGGGGTGGTGATGGACAGAGTCTCTGAATTAAGCAGAATACTCTCACCCAGTCAAGAGATCAGGGCTAAATCCAACACCGTTTTTTAGCTCATTGCACCATCCCAGTTTCAGAACCTGGCTGTATGCAAATTAGTCTGTCCCTGGCCCAGTGCATCATGGAAACAGGGCAGACCAGACTACAAAAGCCAATTCTTACACTGGGAAGGAAACAAGCTTCCGGGGACCGGTTTCTGGCATTTCAGCCGTCTTCGGCCCGGCTTGCTTGAATCCTGATGGTGCAATGAGCAAGGGACTCACATCTGAGTATACCCTTCCACGCTTAGGGTGGACAAAAATAGTTACAACAAGGGGTGGTGATGGACAGAGTCTCTGAATTAAGCAGAATACTCTCACCCAGTCAAGAGATCAGGGCTAAATCCAACACCGTTTTTTAGCTCATTGCACCATCCCAGTTTCAGAACCCCGGTCCCCGGTAGCTTGTCTCCTTTCTGGTGAAGAATTGGCTTGGTAGTTTGGTCTGCCCTGTTCCCATGATGCACTGGGCCAGGGACAGACTAATTTGCATATAGCCAGGTTCTGAGCTGGGATGGGGCAGTGAGATAAATAACGGTGATGGATCAAGCCCTGATCTTTGGACTGGGTAAGAGTGGTCTGCTTAATTCAGACACTCTGTTCATCACCACCCCCTTTTCTGTATCGTTTTTGGCCACTATAGGTGTGGCAGGGTATACTCAGACATGAGTCCCTTTCTCACTGCTCCATCAGGATTCAAGCAAGCCGGGCCGAAGAGGCTGAAATGCCAGAAACCGGTCCCCGGTAGCTTGTCTCCTTTCTGGTGAAGAATTGGCTTGGTAGTTTGGTCTGCCCTGTTCCCATGATGCACTGGGCCAGGGACAGACTAATTTGCATATAGCCAGGTTCTGAGCTGGGATGGGGCAGTGAGATAAATAACGGTGATGGATCAAGCCCTGATCTATGGACTGGGTAAGAGTGGTCTGCTTAATTCAGACACTCTGTTCATCACCACCCCCTTTTCTGTATCGTTTTTGGCCACTATAGGTGTGGCAGGGTATACTCAGACATGAGTCCCTTTCTCACTGCTCCATCAGGATTCAAGCAAGCCGGGCCGAAGAGGCTGAAATGCCAGAAACCGGTCCCCGGTAGCTTGTCTCCTTTCTGGTGAAGAATTGGCTTGGTAGTTTGGTCTGCCCTGTTCCCATGATGCACTGGGCCAGGGACAGACTAATTTGCATATAGCCAGGTTCTGAGCTGGGATGGGGCAGTGAGATAAATAACGGTGATGGATCAAGCCCTGATCTTTGGACTGGGTAAGAGTGGTCTGCTTAATTCAGACACTCTGTTCATCACCACCCCCTTTTCTGTATCGTTTTTGGCCACTATAGGTGTGGCAGGGTATACTCAGACATGAGTCCCTTTCTCACTGCTCCATCAGGATTCAAGCAAGCCGGGCCGAAGAGGCTGAAATGCCAGAAACAGGTCCCCAGTAGCTTGTCTCCTTTCTGGTGAAGAATTGGCTTGGTAGTTTGGTCTGACCTGTTCCCATGATGCACTGGGCCAGGGACAGACTAATTTGCATATAGCCAGGTTCTGAGCTGGGATGGGGCAGTGAGATAAATAACGGTGATGGATCATGGGTAAGAGTGGTCTGCTTAATTCAGACACTCTGTTCATCACCACCCCCTTTTCTGTATCGCAGATGTTTGCAAAGGCTTGCAGTGGAAGCTGGAAACAGATTCATCACCAAGCGAATGCACGTTTTTGAGTCAAGCCTGGAAACTTCAGAATAGACTTCTCTTGTACTTGTAAGAATTATTCCAGACCTCTCCTGCTTTCAAAGAGAGTTGAGAAAACCTCTGTATTTAGTGCGTTGTACGATTTAATGATCTCATGGTTTGGCTTGCTCTCAATTTCTAATTATTATTAATAGGTTAGCACTATCCGGTACCAAAAAGCAACTTCTTCAGGAGGGTGTGACTTACTGATATTAAAGTAGAATATAAATGGAATATTTTAGTTGACTTTTCAGTTATTTCATTCATGTAACGTTATCTTTTAATCATGTCCTTTAAAGTAGTTCATCTGTTTCATATGTGAAACTTCTAAAGCTTTTCTAAAATAAGGTGAACAAGGAAAGATTACGGATTATTTTATGGTTACTCCATATCTCTTCTCAAATAGAGGTGGACACAGTGGTCTCTTTTGTGAAAGGAAAAAATAAAAATAAATAGTGACTGTTGTATGCTGATCACTGCCAGGATCATAAGATGAATTCAGATAGGATACATAGGGTAATGTAGTGGCTATTCTAACAAGTATTGGAATAGTCAATGGTGCGGGGGCTTGGCAGGCTGATGCAATGCTTAATTGTTTTATTTTATTACAAAAATAAAAACGAAAATATGCTGCTACCTAAACATGGCCATCATGTGCTTACAGTAAAAATTATGAATAAAAAAATAATAATTGAAGCATCTGTTTTACTAATTCATGATCTTTTCAAATAACAAGCCCATGCTGCTCCTTGCCTTTTTAGTATTATCGTCTATTATAGAAGCCCGAATAAAATCGCAACCTAACTAAGCACTCAAATCATTTGTGTGTCTGTGTGTGTGTGTGTGTGTGTGTGTGTGTGTGTATATATATATATATATATATATATATATATATATATATATATATATATATATATCGAAAGCAAAAATTCTTCAGGAAAAGAAGATAGATAGATAGATAGATAGTTTTTAGGCCTTCCTGCTTTGCTATTGAGTGTTTCAGTGTTTTTAAAATTCATTTGTGGCTGGGTCTGCAAGAGGAAGCTTGTCAGGTCTGCTGATACGCTGAATATAATGAGCAGCACTGTGAAAGCATTTTGCTTTGTGCCATTTCTGAAAGAAATTCCAAATGTGTTTAACTGCTTAGGGAAGCTAAACATCCTGCATATGAATTCAGCAATGTGAATTGCAGGAAATTAATCAGAGTAGGTCTCATGTTTGTGACCCAGTGGAATTCAGGGATGTGTGGCTTACATGCATCCCACTTATCTTAATGTGAATACCCAGCAACCTACAACTTGCAGGTAAAAAAATTATTTTTGCTATAGCTATGTGGCACAAACCCCAGTAGCCAAAGTTTTCTCACCCGGTGTTCTTCTACTTCTCATGAATACAGTACAGACTTGTGTGGCTGGTCCTAACATATATTACAGAATGGACCAAAACTGCAACCATATGAAAACCTTGTTGGCACCACATTGACTTATCAAAGTTTTGACCAGTTCCAGTTGCGAGTGAAAGACCCAGCTTTGTACGAGGGGTACCTTTTGGTATCACAATAAATGTGGGAATATTAAAACATTTGCTATTATCATTCTATTATGTTGCATTTTTTGACTTCCCAGTGTGAGTGGGAAAGAAAAAAAACATTTTGCAAAATGCCCTCAATCACATATTACGCGTAACCCCAAATTCAGAGATGAAAACATGCTCACTATTCCGATGCTAATTAGCTAATTATCTTACTCTCATTTAAAAAAAAAATGCATAGGTTTCCTTCATACCCATTTTTCATTCATTAGATTTTACCACATGAATTGATGCATGGTCAGTATACAATGAAAAATCATTATAAGCTGCTGCTCAGTTGTTCGCTCAAGGCATCACGAGTCTTTGGACAACCAACAAACACAGTTTATCGCTGTGCCCAGAAGAGTCTCACAGATGTGACTGTAGATTATTTTGGAAAATCAACCATCTGGCAAAAAAAATGACCAATGAAAACATTATTCACTTTTTCTATTTTTATCTTACTTATTTTCATGACTTATTGATTTCGACAATTCGTTTCTTTGGGAAAACCTCGAGCTCTCTTCACAAATTGCCTGTTGATTTGAGAATGTTGTCTACGTCAAAGAAATATATAGCTTTCACGCCTATTTCCTCCACAAACTGTAAGAAGGTGGAAACAACAAATGTAGGGACAAGGGTCTACCTGTTGCAAAAAAATAGTGGTACAATTTTTAGGTCGAGCCTGTCCCATTCCGCAGGAATGGATAGGATCGAATTCATGTCGGCAAAATCCTCTTCAAACTAAGGGGTTTCAGCCCGGCGTTTTCTTGCAGTTCACGTGATCATGCACGAGCATTCACGGCCAGGGCTTCCCCTCCCCTAGCAGCACTCCTCCCACACCAGCAACTCCCCCCTCCCACACCAGCAACTCCCCTCTCTCTCCCCGCAAACACAGCCTTGCCGTAGCAGCACTCCTCCCACACCAGCACCTCCCCCCTCCCACACCAGCACCTCCCCTCTCTCTCCCCGCAAACACAGCCTTCCTTTCATTTCTCCTCCCCCTCCCCAGCCAGCTTCCCCCAGGCCGTGTTCCCTCAGATATGCTATTGCATATCGTTTGCTACCTCTTGTATTTTGTTGCTCTTGATACTTGCACAACTGTCACTATTGTCTCATGTAACGTAACGTTTGCTTTTGTAACATGCTCACTTGTAATTTTGGCTTCATGTATCTAAAAACGCCTCCCTCGCGCTCCTTTCTCCCTCTCTCCCGCTGCCTAGTCCTCCCACCCCCTCCCTCTCCAGCGCGCGCTCCACTCGCATCTGCCTGCTGCTCCCCCGCCCACCCCCCCCCACTCCCCCAACCAGCAATTCACACACAGCAACGCCACTCACACACGCAACGCCACTCACACACGCAACGCAACTCATCCACGCAACCCCACTCATCCACGCAACCCCACTCATCGACGCAACCCCACTCATCGATGCAACCCCACTCACACACGCAACCCCACTCGCACACGCAACCCCACTCACACACGCAACCCCACTCACACACGCAACGCCACTCACACACGCAACGCCACTCACACACGCAACGCCACTCACACACGCAATGCCACTCACACACGCAACGCCACTAACACACGCAACGCCACTCACACACTCATCGACGCAACGCCACTCACACACGCAACGCCACTCACACACGCAACGCCACTCACACACGCAACGCCACTCACACACGCAACGCCACTCACACACGCAACGCCACTCACACACGCAACGCCACTCACACACGCAACGCCACTCACCCACGCAACCCCACTCACCCACGCAACCCCACTCACCCACGCAACCCCACTCACCCACGCAACCCCACTCACCCACGCAACGCCACTCACCCACGCAACGCCACTCACCCACGCAACGCCACTCACCCACGCAACGCCACTCACCCACGCAACGCCACTCACCCACGCAACGCCACTCACCCACGCAACGCCACTCACCCACGCAACGCGACTCACACACGCAACGCCACTCACACACGCAACGCCACTCACACACGCAACTCATCCACGCAACCCCACTCATCCACGCAACCCCACTCACACACGCAACGCCACTCACACACGCAACGCCACTCACACACGCAACGCCACTCACACACGCAACGCCACTCACACACGCAACGCCACTCACACACGCAACGCCACTCACACACGCAACGCCACTCACCCACGCAACGCCACTCACTCACCCACGCAACGCCACTCACTCACCCACGCAACGCCACTCACCCACGCAACGCCACTCACCCACGCAACGCCACTCACCCACGCAACGCCACTCACCCACGCAACGCCACTCACCCACGCAACGCGACTCACACACGCAACGCCACTCACACACGCAACGCCACTCACACACGCAACTCATCCACGCAACCCCACTCATCCACGCAACCCCACTCACACACGCAACGCCACTCACACACGCAACGCCACTCACACACGCAACGCCACTCACACACGCAACGCCACTCACACACGCAACGCCACTCACACACGCAACGCCACTCACACACGCAACGCCACTCACACACGCAACGCCACTCACCCACGCAACGCCACTCACTCACCCACGCAACGCCACTCACCCACGCAACGCCACTCACACACGCAACGCCACTCACACACGCAACGCCACTCACACACGCAACGCCACTCACACACGCAACGCCACTCACACACGCAACGCCACTCACACACGCAACTCATCCACGCAACCCCACTCATCCACGCAACCCCACTCATCCACGCAACCCCACTCACACACGCAACGCCACTCACACACGCAACGCCACTCACACACGCAACGCCACTCACACACGCAACGCCACTCACACACGCAACGCCACTCACACACGCAACGCCACTCACACACGCAACGCCACTCACCCACGCAACGCCACTCACCCACGCAACGCCACTCACTCACCCACGCAACGCCACTCACTCACACACGCAACGCCACTCACTCACACACGCAACGCCACTCACTCACACACGCAACGCCACTCACTCACACACGCAACGCCACTCACGCAACGCCACTCACCCACGCAACGCCACTCACTCACACACGCAACGCCACTCACTCACACACGCAACGCCACTCACTCACACACGCAACGCCACTCACTCACACACGCAACGCCACTCACACACGCAACGCCACTCACTCACACACGCAACGCCTCTCACCCACGCAACGCCACTCACCCACGCAACGCCACTCATCATATTGTGCTGCAAAACTAAATACTTATAAGGTCCCACAAGCGAGACCTATTGGCAATGCCAATGCTTGTTTTTATTTAATACACATCTTTCTGTCCACGAAAGCTTTGGAGAGGGTAACCTTAGTATAGAAAAGAGTTGATGCCATTCTTAGAAAGAAATATAATTCTTTCTTGATCAGCACTTTTTCCCCCTAATTTTCCCCAACATGACTGAGGTGAGGAGGATGAAAATTGTTCCTGGATACCATTTGTAGAAAATGGTATTAAGGTGTAAGCATAAACCAGGCGGGCAACTAGAGCCAAATTTCGGTCGGGGGGGTGGGGGGTAAAAAAGATTGGGGGGGGGATAATTCTTTCAGCCGTAAGACATCCATGCAATCAAAGACCTTCTCTCCTCACAGCCCAGTCTACCTCCCACCATCCCATTACCCTACAAACGACGCACCCTTCCTACATACACTCGCCCCCGACGACACCAGCAATGGTCCACTATCCCCGTTCGCAATAACTCCCACCGCCCCCGTCGTGTTCTCAGCCCCTTGTCGGACCTCGACCTTTGCTCTCTCCTACACTCTTATGGCCCAGGTCCGGTAAAAGGTTTTTCCAATTCGCACATCCCCATACCCACAATTCCCACAAACGCTCTGAGGCTCCCAACACTCAACAACAGAGGCTCCGTCCCTAACAACCTCAGGAAAGTTCCCCTCACACTAGAAAGCTCGACCACCCTTCTCTCTCCCAAACTCAAATGCATCCTACTAAACTGCAGATCGGCCCAGAGACATTCCTCCGACATCGCGGATCTTGTCTCAAATAGGGAGTTAGACCTAGCCTTTCTAACGGAAACGTGGCTCACTGAAGCCTCTACCCCGATTATGGACATACTAGTCCCCCCCCAATTATCACATCATTAGGCTGGACAGGTCTCCTGGCAAGACGGGCGGGGGAATTGCATGCATTGTTAAGAGCAACCTCTCCGTTACTCAAGTCACCTCCCCCTCCCTTTCCTCCTGTGAACTCCTCTGCCTAGACATCATCAGTGAGGGCAAACAAGTATGTACTTTACATCTCATTTATCACCCGCCTGGTGACAATCTCATATTCACCCAACAAGTCATGGACCTGATCACTTCCAACGCCGGTCGGCAGACCACTCAAGTCTACCTGGGTGACTTCAATCTCCACTGGAACGATCAGAAAGACACTGCAGTGAATAGTCTAAAAACTTTCCTCAATGCGCTTGACCTCACCCAATTATGCGATAAACCAACACACGACAAAGGCGCGATACTCGATCTCATCATTGCCAAAGAGAACGCTATTCAACTGGAAGCGATTCTACCCTGCGATTGGTCAGATCACCACATTATCACCTTCTTTATCAACGAAAAAGTTAAACCTAACCCTACTCAACCAATCAAATCCAAAACATGGAAAAGGGATTTGAAGAATCTTAACCCCTCCACCCTACCTCCCCACATCGGCAACCTCCTCCTTCCCCCTTCAGGTGCCTCAGATGTTCAATCACTGACTGACCACTACCTTGACTCTATGAATACAATAGTCAATGAAGTCGCCCCTCTGCAACTGAAGAGAGTCTCCACCAAAATTTCTAACCCCTGGTATGATGACAGTCTCAATGACTAAAGACGTAATAAGCGAATGGCAGAGCGCACCTGGAGATCGGACCCTTCAGCACTGCATCTCAAAAAGCTCAAGAACAAGAGAAATGCCTACTTTAGGAAAATAAAGCGCACAAAATCGGACTTCTTCAGCCGCCAGTTGGACCAAGCGAAGAATAGGCCAAGAAAACTGTTCGAGCTAATCAAGACCCAAACAAAGGCACAACCCACACAATCAAATAGCACAACAAATGACACTCCACACTGTGAAGCCTTCTCTGCTTTCTTTAAACATAAGACTGACAACATAAGAAATGACCTCATAATGGATGTAAATCGATACTCCAACTACACCAGAATGGCTGACACTCAACCTAAAAACAAGGCATCCTGGCAGTACTTCGACACCTACTCGGAAGAAGCTATACACAAACTGCTCTGCACTTTGAAGCCCTCTAATCACCTCACAGACCCTCTACCTGCTAATGCGGTAAAAGACTTTACCCCCTTGCTCCTCCCTCTCTGGACCAAGATCATTAACAGCTCGTTGCAGCAAGGACACATTCCAGACTCCCTTAAGGTGGGGCAAGTCACGCCTATACTCAAGAAACCTACAGCTGATCCGTCTGACCTAAACAATTATCGGCCCATCACCAATATCCCCACCCTGGCCAAACTGTTGGAGAAATGTGTCCAACTCCAACTAACAAAACACATTGATAAATTTGACCTCCTCAACCCTCATCAATCAGGTTTCAGAGCGAAACATAGCACGGAAACAGCTATGACACACATAATTGATGACGCCCTCCAAATTCTGGATCGTAATGAGTCCTGCCTCCTCATCCTTCTTGATCTCTCGTCAGCATTTGACACGGTCAAACATGAGAACTTGTTGGAGCTGCTAAGTACTAGGATGGGGCTATCGGGAACTGTTCTCAAATGGTTTTCGTCTTTCCTTCACAACCGGTCTCAGAGGTTCAAGATCGACAATGTACTATCTACACCGGTGCCTGCAGATCTTGGGGTTCCACAAGGATCCACCCTCTCTCCTACACTGTTCAACCTCGTTATGGAACCCCTCGCCACCTTGCTTCAAGCATCCAATGTTCAATTCCATATGTACGCTGATGACACACAACTCTACCTAAAGTTACAGTCCCCGGAAGATATCAAACAGCTGAATTCCACGCTTATTAACACCCAATCCTGGCTGGCCGATAATCACCTCAAACTAAATGCTCTAAAAACTGAGTTCCTACTCATCTCACCTCCGGCGAAAATCTCCACCACCCAAACCTGGCTCAACAACCTAACAGCACTCAATGTCCAACCTACCATCGTGGACTCGGCGAAATCCCTAGGCATCACACTCGACGCCAAGCTCGACATGCAGCAGCACGTCAGCAAAGCCACAAAAGCAGCTAATTTCCAAATTAACACGCTGAGGAAAATTAAACCCTTCCTCCCGGCCAAAGACTTCCAAACTGCTGTACAAGCTCTAGTCATCCCTCGAATAGACTACGGAATTGCGACCCTCAGCGGTCTCCCGCTATCCACAACAGCACCCTTAAGAGCCTCCCTGAACGCTGCCGCGAGACTCATTACTGGCTCAAGAAAGCACTCGCACATATCCCCAGACCTAAAGTCTCTAAAATGGCTGCCTTTTGAAGCCAGAATACAGCTAAAAATTGCAACTATGACACACGCGGCCGTGCACCACAAGGCACCCTACTACCTCGCTCAAAAGCTGTCTATATCAGGAGGTTCGAGATCCAATAGGAGTACTAAAAATCTACTCCTGAAACCTCGTAGATTTCGGAAAGCGAAAACTTACAAACGCTCCTTCTCAGGAATGGCACCCAGGATCTGGAATGCGCTCCCTCCTGAAACAAGGCTAATCACCTCCACTGCACTCTTCAAGAAAGAGGTGAAAACAATGCTTCTGGCCAAGATCTCCTAATCGCTACAGATGTTGGGTCAGAGACTCTGCATTGCTTGTACCGCTGCTCTGCCTATCCCCTGGCACTATACTCGACTTGTTGGGGGCACTATTACGCTACTCTCTTACTACCGACCAAGATATGATACACGTTGGTTTACTGATCCACCTGTACGCCATTGTAGTGGGATCAATGACCTGTGCTGCTCTATACTACTCCCTTACCTGATCATATATGGATTGGTTTTATGTTTGTTTTTTCATCCATGTTATTACCATGTTACTTACCATGTTACTTACCATGTTATTACCATGTTATTACCATGTTATTACCATGTTACCATGTTACTTACCTGATCATATATGGATTGGTTTTATGTTTGTTTTTATCATCCATGTTATTACCATGTCACTGACTATTATACTGTTCCCATTATCTCTGTTTACTCCTATTGCCCCTTCCCTGTCTTTGTGAAGCGCTCTGATATCTGTAAGGATCCTGTTCGCGCTATATAAAACTTTGAATAAATAAATAAATAAATAGAGTGGCTGTAAGAAGGGGTGAAAACATAACAAAAGCCTCATTTACATTTAAATGGTCTTTTACAGACCTGTGAAGTACTCGGGTGCGGCTGCAATTAGACGTCGCCAGCCGCAAAGCTGTGTCAGCCCGGGCTGACACACACGATGGGGGGGGGGGGATGCTGAAGCCCGGTGAGCCCAATGGGTGTTGCACGCCTGGCATAAACTGTATCAAACATAAAAGGAAATCAGAATTTGAGGGTGGTGTGTGGTCAGGGCAGGAGTCTCAGCTCTGAAGGGGTTCTGAATTTATTGGAAGGTTGTGTATGGCTCCAATGAAACACTCCGTTGTAAATCCAATTGTTGACTTGTGTGATACAACTGTGGAAAACAAAAGATCCGTCCCACTGTTGCTATTTCACAAGGAGAAAATTACTCTCTTTACTGTGTTCTCTACTCCCGGAGTTTATGGTGCAAAAACGCAATACTCTTTGTCATTGCTCAACATTGTTTGGAAAATTAACACAATTGATTAGATGGCGAAGATTTCTGTACAGCAGGAATTCTAGTGATTGTAACATACCCTGTCTCCAAAAAGTTTATAATGAAGTGTGTTATAGTTTAACTTGTTCCTTAACATGTATTTGATTCCTTTTTTTTTTTTCCAGGATATCTAAATGTGCTGTCCAACAACCGCTGGCGCGAGCGCTGGTGTCGAGTAAAAGATCATAAGCTCATTTTCCACAAGGATAGGACGGATCTGAAGACTCATATTGTTTCTATTCCCCTCCGAGGGTGTGAAGTCATTCCAGGCCTCGACTCCAAACATCCTTTAACCTTTCGCCTGCTTCGGAATGGGCAGGAGGTTGCAGTTCTGGAGGTGCGACATTGCTTTCTTTGAGGATAATTATATGTGAAGGTTATCGAGGAATTATTTGTTTAGCAGTTGCTGAAGAAGTCATTTGATAATGGAAGGCACTTCATTTTGAATTAAAGCTCTGTGGATTGCTAATGATGTCGTCAGTCCAAGGGTGTGTGGAAATTATTCCAAGATTGCATGCAATGATTTTGAAATAATTAGCTACTTTTGAATTCACAAAAGACCCAGTGGAAGTTTTTTAAAACATACACCTTTCATGCCTTGATGTATTCATTAGTAAGTTATGTTTCACCATGCTTAGAATGTGTTAGTCCCTAGGAAGAGGAGGGACATTTTTTCAAATGTAATTCAGACTTAAATGAATATTTTTTATCCAAATAAAAAGGCATGAAATTAATACTAATACAGTTAAGTACATTCGAAATATGTGGTTACACTTTAAGACATTTTTGATTCATCTTAGAGGCTCTCCGGCAACTACTTGCTATTCTAGCTGTTTTCCTGACTTCTAGAATAGAAAAGATCCTCTCTGATTCCTGCTTTACTGAATCTTGCCCTCCACTTTCATTTTCTCATTGGAATGTTTCTTTTTTGGGGGCTTATTGGGTGCGTCATGACTTATTGGGTGCTTCTTGACTTGGTTCTGCCATTTATTCTAGTAAGGGAAGTCGTCAACTGCAGCACAGCAATTCAGGATATCAATATGGCCAAATAACTGCAGCAGTCCAAAAATATATATATATGTTCGAGGTATATGTGCTGAAGATACACATGCTTTGCATTCTGCTGCCATCTAGTGTTAAGTACGGATGTTTGCAAGTTGTTTTTCTAAGAAAAAGTCTTTCCTAGTCACGAGGTAAGGTGACTCCTCCATTCGGTGAAAGTATGCATGGTCATCGACTTCATTGTGAGATTGTTTTTTTTCCGCTATCAGGTGCGTACGTGTATTACTGCGCTCTGGTTCGAACCCCTTCTTCGTTCCCATTGACGCGCAATCCTCTCTACCCTCGACGGTATTGTTTCCTTAAGCGTTTCCCACTTCTCCTCATATCATTTCGACATTGAAATCGACTTCCGATCGGAAAGCTTCGGGGACAGCCTTCGAGGTCTAACCAAGCACAGTTAGCTTCCAGTTGATGGAGTGGACTCCGTTTAAATTCGGTCCTCAGTGCCACGCGAAGTATCCGTATATTTAACAACAAGGGGTGGTGATGGACAGAGTTTCTGAATTAAGCAGAATACTCTCACCCAGTCAAGAGATCAGGGCTAGATCCAACACCGTTTTTTAGCTCACTGCACCATCCCAGTTCAGAACCTGGCTATATGCAAATTAGTCTGTTCCTGTCCCAGTGCATGACGGGAACAAGGCAAACCAAACTACCAAGCCAATTCTTACACTGGGAAGGAAACAAGCTTCCGGGGACCGGTTTCTGCCATTTCAAGCGTCGTCGGCCCGGCTTGCTTGAATCCTGATGGTGCAATGAGCAAGGGACTCACATCTGAGTATACCCTTCCACGCTTAGGGTGGACAAAATATTTAACAACAAGGGGTGGTGATGGACAGAGTTTCTGAATTAAGCAGAATACTCTCACCCAGTCAAGAGATCAGGGCTAGATCCAACACCGTTTTTTAGCTCACTGCACCATCCCAGTTCAGAACCTGGCTATATGCAAATTAGTCTGTTCCTGTCCCAGTGCATGATGGGAACAGGGCAAACCAAACTACCAAGCCAATTCTTACACTGGGAAGGAAACAAGCTTCCGGGGACCGGTTTCTGCCATTTCAGGCGTCGTCGGCCCGGCTTGCTTGAATCCTGATGGTGCAATGAGCAAGGGACTCAAATCTGAGTATACCCTTCCACGCTTAGGGTGGACAAAATATTTAACAACATGGGGTGGTGATGGACAGAGTTTCTGAATTAAGCAGAATACTCTCACCCAGTCAAGAGATCAGGGCTAGATCCAACACCGTTTTTTAGCTCACTGCACCATCCCAGTTCAGAACCTGGCTATATGCAAATTAGTCTGTTCCTGTCCCAGTGCATGATGGGAACAGGGCAAACCAAACTACCAAGCCAATTCTTACACTGGGAAGGAAACAAGCTTCCGGGGACCGGTTTCTGCCATTTCAGGCGTCGTCGGCCCGGCTTGCTTGAATCCTGATGGTGCAATGAGCAAGGGACTTACATCTGAGTATACCCTTCCACGCTTAGGGTGAACAAAATATTTACAACAAGGGGTGGTGATGGACAGAGTTTCTGAATTAAGCAGAATACGCTCACCCAGTCAAGAGATCAGGGCTAGATCCAACACCGTTTTTTAGCTCACTGCACCATCCCAGTTCAGAACCTGGCTATATGCAAATTAGTCTGTTCCTGTCCCAGTGCATGATGGGAACAGGGCAAACCAAACTACCAAGCCAATTCTTACACTGGGAAGGAAACAGGCTTCCGGGGACCGGTTTCTGCCATTTCAGGCGTCGTCGGCCCGGCTTCCTTGAATCCTGATGGTGCAATGAGCAAGGGACTCACATCTGAGTATACCCTTCCACGCTTAGGGTGGACACAATATTTAACAACAAGGGGTGGTGATGGACAGAGTTTCTGAATTAAGCAGAATACTCTCACCCAGTCAAGAGATCAGGGCTAGATCCAACACCGTTTTTTAGCTCACTGCACCATCCCAGTTCAGAACCTGGCTATATGCAAATTAGTCTGTTCCTGTCCCAGTGCATGATGGGAACAGGGCAAACCAAACTACCAAGCCAATTCTTACACTGGGAAGGAAACAAGCTTCCGGGGACCGGTTTCTGCCATTTCAGAAGTATCCGTGCACTAACTCACACAAGAGGTGCAACTTGTGCTTGTTTCCGGAGCACAAAGAAGAAGACTACGACGTTTGCAGATAGTTCAGATCGAAAAAGACCTCGCGATCATCAGGCTCGACGCTGAGAGATGCAGCGTCAAAGCATCAAAGACACGCCGATATCTTCGGTGAAGACTCCGGCTAAACAGACAGAGGCATCTGCGGAAGAGGAGGAGGAAGGCTTGTCCGAACAAGACTCCGATTTAGAGCTTGAGATGGACCTAGATACTGAAGAACTGCCGCAGGAACAAGGAAACTTCAGTACCGAAGACCCCTTGCCCCCACAAACTCCAAAAAAAACACAAGGATTCGGCACCACCTCTGCCTCCTAGCCAAGGTTGGCACACAGATAACATTTCCGACGCGTGCATCTCAGCTCGGCACCGAAACTACCACGCAAGCCTTACGGCTCGGCACCAAGTCGACAAAAGTTCTCCTCGAAGCCAAAAGCCTCCGGTTCCAAGTACAAGTCCAGCTCGAAGCCGAAATCCTATGCGCCTAAAGCCAAGCAGCCTTCGGAGCTGAAATCTTCTGTGCCGAAAGGCCAGCCTACGTCCGCACCAAAAACAGTCAAGGCTCTAGCCTCTCCCAGTGTAGCAAGAATTCACAATATTAAGGCTGCCATTCAACAGTTTCAGCCCAACCAACCTTTATCAGCCAGAGCGTTCATGCAGCTACTGGGAATGATGAGGTCTTGCATAGCAATTGTACCCAATGCAAGGCTTCACATGCCCCCCCCCACCCCCCCTCAGGAGTAAACAATCAAATTGCCAATCTCCTCAGCAGAAGAAGGCAACAAATTCATAAGTGGGAACTTCACCCCCAAGTTCTCCTTCCATACTTCCAACAATGGGGTTTCCCACAATTAGACCTATTTGCCACAGCCGAAAACGCAAAATTCCCAAGCTTTGGCTCCAGGTACCCACACCCGCGATCAAAGGGCAATGTCCTGTGGATGAACTGGTCAGGGATATTTGCCTATGCTTTTCCGCCTCTCCTTCTCATTCCATGGGTAGTTCGGACATTCAGGCAAACATCCTTCACACTACTTCTGGTACCTCCCACATGGGCTCATCAACCATGGTACACTACCCTGTTGGAGCTGTCACTAGTTCCACATCAAAAACTGCATCTGAACTACAGTCTTCTCACACAGAACCATGGAGAAATCAGACATTCAAATCCCAAATAACTGCATTTAGCGATCTGGCTCCTGAAGTCATAGTTTGGTTACTTAAATTTACCGCCAGACTGTATGAATGTTCTAAAAGAAGCAAGAAAGCCTACCACCAGAGCTTGCTATGCTGCAAAATGGAAAAGATTTGCTGTATGTTGCAATAGCAGCAAAATCAATCCTTTAGATGCGTCTATACAAAACATTATTTGTACATTTACAACGAACAGAACTGGCTTACACGTCTATTCGTTTGCACCTTGCAGCTGTAGCTGCATACTTACAAAATAGGCAACATTTGTCACTGTTTAGAGTTCCAGCAATCAAAGCCTTCATGGAAGGTTTAAAAAAGGCTTTTCCACCAAGGATTCCTTCTGCTCCAGTGTGGAATCTGAACATTGTCCTCACAAGGCTCCAGGGTCCACCTTTTGAACCATTACATAACATGCCCTTTACAGTTCCTCTCATGGATAGTAGCTTTCCTCGTTTCTATCACATCACGGAGGAGAGATGGTGAGCTTCAGGCATTAACGGTAGAAGAACCTTTATTTCAGCTACACAAAGATCGGAAAGCTCTCCGTGCCAACCCTAAATTCCTTCCCAAAGTAGTTTCTGCTTTTCATATAGACCAATCAGTTGAGTTACCAGTTTTCTTTCCTCAACCTGATTCTGCGCAGAACGTGCTCTTCACACGCTTGATGTTATGTGGAGTGGTGTGGCTCACTGGTTAGAGGTGGCAGACCCGGAAGCAGAGGACGGCCCTGGACGAGGGTTCTATCCCCGACGCGGCAGGGTCGTGGACCAGGGTCAGCGGACTCGATAATTCTCGCCTCGGTGCATACTCTAACCAGGGATCACACTCGGCAACTCTGGGCATTAGCTTGCCTCATCTCCACAACGGCCCCCCACATACGCCGGGGATGCCTGGTTTCACCTTGGAGATACCAAGTAGGGACCATCTCACAGGGAAAGCCAGGACGGGTTCCCCAGCGGTCTACAGCGCAGAGATACTCCTTCGGGAGTCGATTCTAGCGCTTTAGGAACCCACAATTAATTAATTAAAAGTGCTTTATTGTACTACACAGATAGGACAAAGGACTTCGCAAAACAACTGTTTGTAGCATTTGCTCCACCTCATAAAGGCAATCCTATCTCTAAATCTGATATTGCTAGATGGATTGTTAAATGCATTCAAACATGCTATGCTAAAGCCAAAAGGGCTTTGACTATACCACCTTGAGCTTATTCCACTCGCAAAATAGTGGCTTCTGTGGCCTTTTTAGGTAACATCCCTCTAGCTGACATATGTAAAGCAGCTACATGGTCTACCCCACACACATTTACCAAACACTATTGTGGAGATGAGTTAGCACGACAACAGGTTAATGTAGGCCAAGCAGTACTTTAAACACTATTCAAAACAACTGCAACATCTGCAGGTGAGCCACCGCTTTGGGAGTATACTGCTTTATAGCATATGCAAACATCCGTATCTACAGCACACATGCATCGAACGGATAATGTTACTTACCCAATGAGCATCTGTTCTTGGCATGTAGAGCTGTAGATTCACATGTGCCCACCCGCCTCCCCGGGTACCTGTAGTTGTTGCAGTTCTTCATTATACAGTTATACGCATGGACATCTCTATACCACACTTACTCCATTCTCACCCTCTTACGGGAAAATAATCTAACAATGGAGTCGATGACCATGCGCACTATCACCGAAAGAAGGAGTCCCCTCACCTCGTGACTATGAAAGACTTCTGTGAAGAAAAACAACTTGAAAACATCCAGACCGAACACTAGATGGCAGGAGTATGCAAAGTATGTGAATCTACAGCTCTACATGCCAAGAACTGATGCTTACTGGGTAAGTAACATTATCCATATATATGTATATATATATATATATATATATCTACACTGCAAAATAATTCTTTAAAGTCTCTGACATTTTTTAGAAACTCTAAATTAATCTGTTTTGATACCTCCACATGAACGCTGTCCATTACACAACATAGTTATGGTTAGGCCAAAGTAGGAAGAACATTTTTTGTTTCGGTAATAACTTTGGCGCGGTTTGCAAATTTGCACTCAATCTCCTAAAAAAAATGTATCCACTTAAGCTCAGCTCCTTCATGGAAGGTTTCTCGGAGATCCGTCAAGCAGGAGCTAAGAAAAAAGTGGGTTCCAAAACATTGATTTCACGTATTAATTCTCATAGGAAACTTTACTCTCCGATACAGAAAAATGGCTGAACAGAATGACACCAAATTTGCCAGAACACAAAGTGTGTGTTTTGGTGTGAATCCTTTCAGCTATTTTTCATACATTCGCATTTAATGAGGTCTTCGGGTTGGGCATGAAGGGGTTAAAACCTGTTTTGTATATCTAGATGGTTGGTACTGTAAATTCAGATACTATAGCCCTCTGATTGATAAGGGTTGTTTGCTTACTTTGAAGGCTGTGTTCCTAGTAGTATACTTTTGTCAAATAGGGCTGCTGTATTACAGGTCCTTTTGGTAAAGGCTTCCTACAGATTCTACACAGGTGAGCTGCTACTTTGCTCCTGTTCTTCCTTACTACTGAAGGTCGTGCCTGCCTTCCACATTGTCCAGCCCATCACATATTCTCTACCTTAAGCATGTTGTATTATCCAAAATTGACCACACAAGATGAAGTGGTCTTTGCTGGAGCCAAGAAAGGCAAGGCATTCACCAAATGTGCAATTTCATTTTGGGTCACTAGATTTGTATTGTCCATAGAAGACCCCTCCAAGTGGCATCATGCACCTTCTATAGGAGCCATAGCAGCTGCTGCTGTTCTCAGCAGGGGCTGCTATTTGTCAAAGGACCACTTCATTTTCATTGAACAAATATTTAAAGCAATGTCTCATGGCTTAGGGGATTGAAGTGGGTGCTATATGCTAAAAATTAGTTTACATATTTGGATCATGGACAGTATTCAACTTGTGGGATAGATTTCACATTTTGCCATATAGTTTTTTCAAGTGGCTACAAAATAGTTTGCATTGGATTCCTCTATTTAAATTTGATCAACTAAAATTGGATGTATAGGGTTGGGTCGGAAGAGTGTTAGCAAATCCTTTTTTACAAAATAGATGCACGGGTTCTTAAAAACAATACATGAGGTACACACACACGCTGCAGATGTTCCTACATTCGTGCTGTCAGCTGCAATTATAGTTTTTTTTTTTTACCCCTATTGGGTGTGGTACAGCATATAAGGTGATAGCCGGGGTTCAATTAGTTCAGTAACTTTGCTGATCAAAGGCTCTAAAATTCAAGATCCACTCCCCTGTTTTTTGTGGTTTTTTTTTTTACAGATCAGAATTCCCACCTTTTCTGTGGAGTTTGATCTGTTTCTCGCAGTCTGAAATGCATGTTTATGGTGCTGTTTCTATTGGAAATGTTCTGTAAGCAGTGCTCTTCCATCAGACACCTTATCCATGTCCTGTGTTGACTGATTCACTTTGAACCCCTTAGCTAGATTTATCCTCTTTCTGGCAATTTTCATGTTCATTTGTTGTTTTTTAAATTTAGTCTAGACTTTTACTTCTTTACTTCTATAATTTGTTTAATTGTTTATTGCATTCAGACCCCTCAAACATACCAACCTGCCAACAATACCCTCCGGACCACTGGTTTATACTTCTACTTTTCATGACGGGCTGGATCTCTATCATAACTTGCATCAAGACTGTAACCCCTCTCAGCTATAGCCTGTCAATTTGATTATATCATCTTATCGAATGCATTTGATGAAGTTGGCTGTAGCCTTTAAAACACCATGGTTGTCTTCTAATGTTCTCAAGAGAATATCAAAGTAAAGCTGATGCAGTATATCATGGTCTCATCAACAAGCACAAGTTCTTAAGAGGCTGCTACGAGCTGTACAATAAACAGCATCTGATCTTTTTTGTTATCGTTTAAGGCTTCATCTTCTGAAAGCATGGGTAGATGGATTGGAATTCTCCTGGCTGAAACTGGTTCATCGACTGATCCCGGAACGCTGCACTATGACTATATCGATGTGGAGATGACTGCAAATGTTATCCAGACAGCAAAACAGACTTTCTGGTGAGGAGCATTTATTACGTGTTACTTTCTATTTGACTTTTTTTGCATACTTTGTCCGTTTTATAAGTGCCGAATCCATACAAAAATGTGTTTGCTCCATTGAAGAACTACAAAGCTTCACCCTTTTACTAAACATTTACTCCATTTGCAAATACTAGTCTCCTTTTCCTGTCCTCAGATGGGAACCTTCAAGCCCTGTCTTCCTTGTAATCTTTTCTCGTTTTTCAGCATGCCAGAATGATTCTCAGTCAAGGCATACCCTTTTTATATACTCAATTTCTTCTTCACATTCATTATTGAGGAGGTGCACCCCTACATTTTATTTCTTCTTTTCGAAGGTTAAGTGCTTCCTTGGCTGTATGTTGCTTTCTTTGATTCTAAAGGGGGTTCACAATGATCATTTGACTTCTTTAATGTTGGCCTGTTATCATCTGCTAAGGTTATTATACCGGTTCTACGCATTTGAGGTCTGTTCTAACAAACTGCTTAGTCTCATGCATCAAACTTTGTGTTCTTCAAAATTGTGCGTCCCTCTCCAAGGCAGAATTTCTTCAGTGGTGTTTTATGGTATGTGTTTGTGAGGAACCTTTAAGACACTTGTTTGAGTTATTCTTGGTTTCAAAAGAGATAGTACTAAAGCTGCACTTTGTTCTGCCAACTGTTCCTGCCCACTCCCAGATAACTGCTGACCACTTAGCAGCAATTATCTAACACCCATTGCCCTTTCCTATGCCTGAAGCAAGACATTGTTCTTTGAACTGGAGTTAACTCTTTCACCCAAGGTTCTGTATTTCTAGCTCCGGCAGTTTGATAGGTGGCAGAATTGGTCCCCCCACCCTACTGTGATTAGGAATGGGGTGTCTCTGAGAGTCTTCCCAGTGAATAGGAGAAACCCTCCTTGGTATCTCCAAGTCGAAACAGGTAGTGATGAAGCTGCCCTCTGTTCTGCTATCTGTTCCTGTCCACTCTTAGATAGCTGATCCCTGCTGCATGGTCAGGAGTTAACCCACATTGCCCTTTCCTGAGGTCAGATACAAGCCATTGTCCCCTGGGGCAGTCATTACCTCTCCCAGCCAAGTGTGCGTATTCTGGTTCTGGAGATGTGATGAGCGAAAGAACTACTCTTAAGCCAGTTCGTGCACAGGTAGCCTACATTTCATTTGCACAAAGTTGCATTTCTGTTTAGGTTAGCAAACACCAGAATGTACCATTATGTCAGATTTGAAAAACTAATCAGGAAATAACTTTGAAGCATTCCTCGAGCTCTCTCCTAAGCAGAGGTGGTAAATAAATATTTTAATCCCACCCGTGAAAGTTTGGGGAAAGTCTAGCAGGCCTACACATGAAATAGCTTTTGGCTGTTATGTCATCGTGAAAAGCACTCTAGCCCCAATGTTTAGTGTGCCAATTTTAAAGTTACTTTCCTGCAGTGTGGGCTTACAAGGAAAGGTTTATTGGTGAGCTCTGGATATATAAAGATAGACTTTTCCTACATGGCAAGTACATTTTCTCTACCCTGTGTCACTGCAGTGCATTTAGGCTTCAGGCCATCCAGTGCATAGTGGTATTCTTTGAGTAACCTATATTTTTGTCATGTCTTTAAGTGGTGCAATACTCACTGCAGCCCACAAAATACTTTACCTTTCCATGCCTTTGGTGCACTTTAGGCCCCATTTACAATAGACGTAGAGAGAAGATATATAGGACAAAAAAGGAGTCCCAATGTTAGTGCACATCATTTAAAGGGAAAGCACTGGCAGTTTAGCAAACCTAAAGTCAAAGAAAGTAGGGTCTTGGAAAAGGGAAAAAATCTGAGGTGACCATGTATTAAAGGCCGATTTGCTACACTGGCCCGATTACATTTGGCCTGGAAAAGGTTCAGATATTTGTAGTACCTATACATTGTGGCTGCTGGAATTGGAATATATTGCGTGCGATGCATAGGACCCAATTACAATTACTGCCCTTGAAATGCGACATAATAAGTGTATTTTGTATTTCCCAATTTCCTGTTTTTTTCCGGGCATTTTTTGGCTCTGGTAAATTTCAGCAGGTTTTACATATTCGGTTTATTGCACAGCTTGTAATAGGGATATGTGCAGTAACCTGCATAACTGCCCATATTGCAATTTACCAAGCTCACTGTACTCGGGACTACAGTGGGTATAGTCTGCATTTGGTGGTGGTGAGACATCTTATCCTATTAATTGCACCTTTTCCGGATCAGTCAGTTGATGCGTTTGCCTCACTATCAATTTACTTGTAATGTTATTTTTCTTTAAGGACACAATACATTACAATATGCAAGACCTACTCTCTTTAATTGATAAATGCCACATTGATCCTAAACCAAAATATTGAAATAAATCATTGATCCATCAGTCCCTCTAATCCTCTAAATGTAAGAGAATATTAGAGCTGCTCTACAGTCTTTCACGCCTCTTCACGCTTTGCAAGGCCGGGCGCCACCGCCGTGTTTCAAATTCAGAGAAAGTAGTATTAAAATTTGGCCTTGGTGAAAGTTGAGTAAATTCCTTAGAGGTAATTGTGTGAAATGTTAAAAAATTAAGAGTTTTTTGGCAAAATGCTCCCTTGGTCATTTTACACCATTTTGCTGCATAAAAAGCGTCCTGGTGTCTATTTTAGTCTGACATGTAGTTTGTGTACAGTAAAACACAGTAGCCACATTTCAGAGCATCAGTATTAGCAAGTCACTTCTGGGCATAACGTGGCATCCCTTGATGTAAACAAATAGAAAACTAACTCAAACCAAGTGCCTTTAACTACAACTATACCATATATTTTGGAAAGCACTTGTCAATTCGCATAATTACATGAAATTCAGCAAGTAAATTGAGAGCAATTATGCAAAATGCCAGGCTACATTTAGCATGGATTGAGTCAAAGCATTTTATGCTATAAAAAAAATAGCAGGAAAAACACAGGTGCTGCTTACATTCTGGATGTTCGTGTTGTTTTGGTGCTTCTGTGCTAAAATTTCACTAACAATGTGGGTCATTCCTATCTCATTTAAAATGTATATCTCTAGTTTACTAGATGAATTTATGCTACAAGGCAATAAACTGAGCCATTTATCAGCTGCAAATCATGAGTTACTCGAAAATTCAGCAATCGCTGCTTAACTTTGCTTCTCACAAGTCCTTCCCCCTCTTATCCTTGGAATAAACTATACCATTCTGATAATAAGAATTGTGGTAAACTTTTTCACTGGGCAAAACAAGTGTAAATTAAAAAAATAAATACTTCCAACATAATTTTGTATATCAGTTAGGTAAACTTAGAGCCTTGATTTAGTATAATGATACAGAGGAGCTAAAATGGATATAATGGAATAACTAATGAACGTCTTAATGGTTAACATTAATTCATTAATTAAAAGAAATTGTGCTGTTTGTCTGATTTGAGAAAAATAGACTGACATACCACCACAAAACGAACTGGCTGGCAGAAAAGGGACAGGGTTATGGAGAGCTTAGAAAATGAAGGGGTTCCAGAGTAAGTTTATTAAATAGAGGTACTTTGATAAAGTAGGCATACCGCTACTACGGTATAGGTTGGGTTGGAGTTACAAGCGTTTAGCCAGGGGGAACATATCAATCCATATTGGCCTTGACTAGAGGTTCTAGGTCAGTAGTTCTTCACCCATTGGCTTCTGGGGACCCCCTGAATCACTTTTGGAAACCAGGGACCACAGTGTTAGGAATTACTATGATTCAAACCGAAAAACAGTACACAAAAATACAGAAACTAGTGTTAAACAAAATACACAAAAATTATGAAAGGTTGTATTTGATTATTCCCCCAAAAATTAAAAAGTCAAAATTTCAAGTTTAATGGGAATGTTGGAGCTTTTCAAAATCTGTTCCGTTTTCAAAAGACAAAGCGATCTACTAGAACCTAGAATCAAGCTCCGTATAGCAAATCCTTTTGAGCCTCCTGTTTCAGGTTCCTTCATGTTCGTAGAGCATTTACAAATGTTTAATTTTAAGTTTGCATTTTTATATATACATTCTTTATTAATCTGTCAATGTACTAGTTTATATGCAGAAATATGGATACCGGGGTATTGGCTACTCTAAAGTAAATAGTAAAGAGTTATACAAAAAGGAATTGGGATTTATGTAGGGACAGATTCTGGTCATGGTCAAAGGTTTGATGGGTTGACTCTGCCTTTCATCCCCTGAGGTCAATAAAATGAGTCCCATAGAATTGAGTAAAATTGAACACCTGTTATATAGCAGCCCGTATGCCCTTTGGGGGTGAATGTGAGCTTTATACGTACACTTTTTGTTTTCTTATGTCAAAAGTCTTAGGGTATGGGCAAAGGAAAAGTACTAGTGTAAAGAAAATAAATCCTAGTTGAGTGAGAAGGGTAGGATGAGACTAGAGTATATGAAGAAAGTAGGAAATGAAGATGAATGTCTCACCCGTCTAACAAGCCTAAACTGAGGTACACAGGGAGAAGGAAATAATAGTTAATGGGGGGGTTCCCATGATAAAAGCGCAGCAAGTAAAGACTACGAAAAAAGACTAAGGGCCAGATGTACGACTGTTTTGTAGCGGTTGGTAATGGAGAATCGGGCCGCTTGGGACCGTTAAAACGACCTCTGGTATGTACTAACCCTATTTTGCGGGTCAGTAACCGATTACCGACTCGCGAATTAGGATTTGCAAATCGCTATTAGAAAGGGGAATGTCAAGGGCGTCCCTTCCTAATAGCGAGTCGCTGGCGCATGCATGAATGCTTTGCCACCGGAATGCTATTGCAAAACATGCACAGTTTACCACAAACTCTCATTCACAAATGAGATGGGGTCCCCAAGGCACCCATTCCCGTTTGCGAATGTGGGTGCTTACATTTTTTAAGAACAGGCAGTGGTCTTACAAACCACTGCCTTACCTTAAAAAATGAAAAGAAAACTTCTCATTTTTCTTTTTGAAATACATCCAATTTTCCTTTAAGGAAAATGGGCTGAATTTAAAAAAAATGTGTTTTTTAAAAAGCAGTCAGGCATGCTGGTCTGCTGTCCCCAGCAGGCCACTATCCCTGTGGTAACAGGCCATTCCCAATGGGTCGCAAATTGCGACCTAACTCATGAATATTGATGAGGTAGGTCATGTGTGACTCCATTGGGAATCGCTAAATGTGTCCGAGACACAGTACATTTCATTTTGCAAGTCTCTAATTGCAAGTTGCAAAGAATTGCAATTAGAGACTCGCAAAATGAAATTGACTTACATCTGATGTACCATGTAAAGAGTCCAGGGGTTTCCTTATAAGTGTACAGAGGCTTGCTTAGGCAATCACAAGCTGCTCTATTAGGAGTAGTGCTGTCAACCAGCCTTAGGCTTAAATGAAAGGAGTGCAAGAAATCTACAAATAAACACAGTGATCAATAAATGACACACACATCTCAAAAAGGAGATCAACACTAATTTATAAAAATAGCAAGTATCTTGATATATGTTTAGGCTTCGGAGTGAAATTGTTCCGGTAGTACGTTTTTAAATATAAATTCTTAGGTCAAAAAGTGGACAATTTTTGAGTTTGGCAATGTTATCCTATGGAAGGAAGAACAAGTATTGCAAACCGGTATAGTGCTGCAATTTACAGAACAAATCTTCTGGAGTTAGGGTGAGTGGTGGGCAAAGTCAAAAGCAGCACTAACAGTACACCACCAGTGGCAAAAGGGCAGCCAAGTGTAGGGTACAAAACAGCTTCAGGAGCCAAATGCTATTCCATGGAGATCGGTCACTACGCAAAGATGTTGAAGGCCAGTTGGGCTGAACCAACAGGGGGGCTCAGGCCTTACGATGCTCAGGGACGCAGGCACACCTTTGGTACTCTTCTCCTCGGCCCGAGGGCGATGGATGCAGAGGTGACTTTAGGACCAGAACCAGCCACGGTAGAAGGGAGCCTGCGTGCAGCTGCAGGCGAGGTTGGTGGGATCACGAGTGGTGAAACCACAATGAACTCTGGCTCAGGAGAGCTGGGGCACCTTGATGACACCATTGGCGCACTTAGACAAAGGCTGGGAGTGACGGGTGCAGTGGTGGCTTCAGGTGGCTGATTTTGGAGGTTCCAGAGTCCTCAGAGTCTTTTCTTTTGGTACCGAAAGACTGTGCTACTGTTCTTTAGAGTGCCGGGTCCATTGGCATTGGAATTTGAAGTACCTTGCCAAGGCTGGCGCGTGTATGGTGTGAGCACGGGTAAAAGTCTAATCCTACTGTGCACTCCTGCCATGGTTTTAAAGGATTGGGTGCAGCGTTCAGGGAGGCCATGATTGCTGGGCTGTGCAGCAGTGAGAGACCACTTCACTGAAGAAGTAGAATGTGATCAGCAGTTTTGCATTGGTTTAAACACCAGGAAGTGGTTATGGCATACAGGAGGAAAAACACTAGGATGTATGTGCACACCAACAGGGGATTTACAGTGGTGAATTGTGAAATATTGCACTTTGTTATGAGGAACACTGTTGGCTCATCATAGCAGCCTAGTGATTGGATGCACTGATTGGGAAGTGTGTGGTTGGTTGCATACATATCGAATGCTGAAGCGTGCTGCTCAGGCTGGTGTGAGGGCACGTCGGTGGAAGGTTATTAAGCATCTTTCCGATTGTATTTCTGTACCATCTTGAGTACTGTAAGCATTCAAGTAAGGTGTATTTTGGCTTCACTTAAAGCGAGAAACAAAACGGTACTCTGTGATTGTGTATCTTCATACAAATTGCGATGTGTTCGGGTTAGGAGTCGCTCACTGAGGTGAAGGATGATTTACCTGACACAGGGAGTATTTTTAAGGTGTTCTTTAGATATGCTGTCAAGTATTTTGATGCTGTTCTGTATACGGTATGCTAAAGTCTTATTTTCGTTGCTTTGTGGAAGGTTACGCATTATCTCGGTGATGCAATGCTGAATGTTTAGGTTTAGTATTTTGTCAATGCCATGCTGAGTTTGCTGCCTAAGTTTGTCATTGCTCTTCTGGATTTGTGGCCTGTGTATATTGTGCTGTGTATGTTGGGCTGAATTCTCAATGCCATGTGGAATTTTAGGAATGTTTTATGAGGTTGTATGTTAGTCTTATTCGTAATTTTGACTTTGAAGTCTGGGTGGAGTGTGTAGTGTCATGTTGAATATATTTACCTCCAGTCCTGTTTATGCAGAAGGAGGAGGGGTGTATGGCTATGTACTCCTGGTCCTGCCAGGTGTATGCAGAACGGGGGAGTATGTCTTATAGCCTGCATTTTAATGCCTGGAATATGCCTTGTAGCGTGCAATGTAATGTCTTGGAGCCTTATGAAGTACAAGGTAAATGTTGCATGCGTTTTGCCACACTGATCGATGGCGGTGATATGTTTATGTGGTCCTGTTAGGTTTGTGTGTTGCAGTATAGGGTGAGTGTGTGGGTTGCACTCTAGTTTGCGAAGTGATCTTCCTAAGGGAGATAAGAAGTAGTATAGGGGTTATGTGTTGCACCCTAGTGATTCTGCGTGTGTCCTCCCTTAAAGGTAAAGAATAACTGTGTGTAGTAGGGGGCATATTAATTCCTGAAGTCCTGTAGAGGATATACCTGTTTCGATTATTTATGAGTCAGATGTTTAAAAGGCTGATTGATCATTTACTTCCATCTTTTGCAATTAATGATTTATTAGGTTGAATATTATGGGGTTGGTCTGTTGGTATTTCCAATTGTTTCTCAAAGGGGAGGAGACGTACTGTAACCTGTGGCTCTTCCTATCCATCCTCTCCATGTTTCCCAGTTCTTTGCTGCTCAGCCAGTGTGAGTGTAATGTGATGGAATGGAATGTTGACGAGTGCCTGGGTGGAATGAATGTGAGATGGAGAGAGTGGGCTGAGCACCAAGGATGTTGCTGCTGGTGGGGCGTTTACCTATTTACCTGTAACTAAGAGATAACATCTTTAATAAATACTCTTATAATTTAGGTGACCTGGCTACGTGACATCTTTCATTACAGCAAACTGATTTGACCTGCACTTTTGTTCCAAAGTAAAATGCGGTTTGGTTTTCTGCTAATGTGTGTGACGGCCTTTCACAAATGGAACTGAAAAACAATCCACTCCCTCTCAGAAATCAAATGCAGTTGTCCTGTTTCATCAATTATTTATGAGTCGAGATCAATCTTTTCTGCGGCTGATGCAATTACCTCTTTTTCTGCTAAAGGTAAATGTGCCCCAAGGTGCTGTTCCACTTGGCAGGCGGAGTGCTCGGCGCCAATTAGATTGTTTTAAATGCGGATGCTATTGTGACTGCAGTGTGCACAGTGCTGGGGGTTGGTTTGAGGCCACTAATCTGTTTCACAAGGAAGTGATTCATGTTGATGGTTTTTAATTTCCATCTCCCCGAGAGCTGTGCAACTGACAAAGCTGCTTCTGAATTAAAGTTCAACTGTGGATTATAAAATGCAACTTTAGGTTCAGTTAACATTGCGTTCGGCAGCTTATTTTGTAAAATCTTTGTTAAGTAGTAACCTATAAATAGCTAGGTTGCATCTTCTATGTTGACTCCTTGGTAAACTTGATGTAGCAGATCTCCCACCATTGTTGGAGGCCTTGAGTGTAAATTGGATATGTGTATGAACCAGATCTTTTAATTTAGGACTTTTATTTCGGACTTCAAGAGATGTTTAGGAAGGAGTGCTCAGAAATTGATTCATAGATCCCGAGTGAGAAGTGAGATCAGGGATGCTTTATAGTGATGAAGGGAATGGGGAGTTTGTTTGCTGGGAAGAAAGTCCTGTCCAAGGCTTTTCTTCAACCCATCTTTATTGAGTTTTATAGTAGTACATAGCATAAAGTACTCGATAATCATCCTGATATAAGTACAGCATATAGCACCTGCAGCATGCAATGGTCTCTCTGGACAAGCAAAGGCTGTCTATGCCATCATTAACCTGTGCCCGCCTACCAATAGTGGATGCTGAGGCCGCTACTGGCATATGGTTTTGCATGCAGGACGCTGGTCGCGCCAGGCCTAAACATCTATCTGTTGGTGCTGCTAAAATAATAATTCCGTTGTGTATCAATAAGGTAGTCCCAGTATGTGGATGGAGAGGGCATGACTCCCCAAGGTGATTGTCGCGCCATACTCATATATTTACTTTGACAGAAAGACATGGAAATTCGATCAGTGAAGGGTGTCATCTAGTTCCATTTCTGTGAATACTGTGGTGCATTCTAAACAGAATGCTTATGTGAGACACAGACCAATCTGTAATGGGAGCCACTTTGGTGAACAGCTCAATCTCGAATTCGGATACTTGCTCGATTAAGTAATCAGTTCTATCTTCTTATTGCGATGCCCCACCTTGCTTAAACACTCAACACGCACACTGAATTCTCTGCTCAGCAATATTTATTTATTTGCAGTTCTAATGTAGTGTGAACCAGACCCCAAGGGGTGTCGGAGCACTTTTTATACGGCAGTAGAGGCGAACAATGAGCATGCATGCATTAGCAAAACAAAGCCATATGGTGCCACTATGGGGGAGGTGGGGGTGGTAACGGAGCACCGAATAAGGGCAATGTCAGGTGTGTCGTGGGAAGTGCAGGAAGATATGCTTGGGTCTCCGTCAGTGCACAATGCTAAGATCCATGCGGTTACAAGAAGTACCCAGTAACCATGAATGAAAACTGTTACATTTTCCTGTGAAGTTGTCCAAATAGGGTGGGGAGGTGGGGAGGAGGAGGGGATGTGTCATAGATTCATAAATGGCCTTGTATGACCCAGATTTTGGAGAAAGGTGTTATTGTAGGAGGAGTTTATTTTGTCTGCTGGAGTATTGAAATTTGAATTGAGCCAAGCATAAGAATAAGTAGAGAATAGTCGCCAGTAGCAGTTTCAGCATTCCAATCCCATAAGCTTCCTTTCATTGCTAACACCCACATACTGGGACTCTGTATTGATGTTAGTAAGTTCCAACACATAATGACAGCCACAAAAGTTCATGTAGACCAGCTACCCATTACGAGGAAATGGGGTGTATTTGAATGCGTGGTTGTGCTAACTAACTGTTAATACACTTACCAAACCCTTTAAGACCGGTGGGCTTTGTTTGTTAAACCCTCTAGCTCAACCCTGGGTAGCTGTGGTTCTGAGCAGCAAGGCTAACACAAATCAACAAGTATAAAACATTCAAACCTAATCAAACAATTGAAGAAGAAATCGACGAGACATTCAGGAAATCTGACACCATTATTTTTTTATAAATGGAGGATTCTGGAGATGTAGAATTTACATGGTACAGTAAGTCGGAATATTTCACTCAACTGTGAACAAGCATTGGCTATTTTAACAAATTTGGCACATAAACATTTTGAGCAAAAACATTTGGCTAGTTACGCTGCAGTCAGAGTTACTTTGGGTGACCATCTCTGCCCATGAGGGGGACCAGCAAGGTCCTCAGAAACAGTTACCTCAGCAGGTCAAGCAGTCTTCCGTCAGTTCCAGACATTTTTTATCCCTTTCTGTGGTCTCCTATGAAAGTGGTCCTGTGCTAGGGATACAGGATGCTCAAGATGTTCAAGAATGCGGTGTATGAGATGCAGTCGACTGGAGTCTTTCTGCAGCTGCTACTCGGTCCACGAAGGAGGTGACATGGGCCTCGTCAAAGGGTTGATGTCCCTCGAAGTCCTCTTGATTCTGGTAGAAGTCAGTTCACCACTGGACTACCAGTCACCCGGTATCACGGTCACAGCCAAATCTTTTGGGTGGTTAAGCTGCACTTCGACTCTTCATGGGTCAGTGAACTCTGGTGCAACTTTGAGCATCAGTTCCTGGTCCCTAGGGCTGCACAGTGGCTGGTGGCGGTGATGTTAAGACTTTGGGCTACCAACTTGCTCTAGCAGACTTCTTTAGCTGTTGTGGTCCTGTGCTTGTGAACAGGAGGTTAACCACCTGACCCTTGGAGTCTCTTGCTTCGGCTTGGCTCTGAAGATGCCTTCTCCACAAGCAGTGAACAGCAGGCACATTCCCTTCTCCTTTGCTAGCCACCAATTTCAGCAGGGGTAGTCCATGCCAGTGTAGCCTCTCGCTGCCGGTTCCACAGTGCAGCAGAGCAGTGCTTTTTCGATCCTTCCAGTCCACTCAAGATCTGGTTTGGTGTGCCTGGAGTGCCCTTATCATGCTCAAGAAATACCCTCGGGCCAGGATGCAATTGGTAGCCAGTGAGCCACTAGGTTCCCTCCCTCACTCCCTCCTTCCGGATGACCATTTCCTGAGAAGTGTGGCATCTGGCTATCCCAGGATGCACCTTTGTGCCCCCTTCCAAAATGGCAGAACCCCCTTTCACGAAGTGCAGAGCTCCCTATCCCAACGTAGAGGTGTGGCTACCAAGGGGGCTAATGCCCCTGGAAAACCAGTTTGGTAACTGGTTTCATTTTCCCTTTCCCTAGTGCCAGACTGTCTGCTTAGGCGATGGAGCAGCCCCTCTTCCAAGTGTTACCCATTTGACCTTCAAATGTGGCTTTTCCTTTGAAGCCCGCCTTTTGGGCCAACACCCTTGTGGCTTCCTGTAGGAGGGAGGTAACACTTCTCTCCCATGCAGGCTACTGTTGTTTCCTTTCCTGGGAGTTGTTAGCATGTCTCCCCAGGAGAGAAGAAAGCTATTTTATGGACAGGCTTCCTGTGCAACTGTTAAGGGCACAGGAGATTGAAGGTAATAGTTGCAGTCCTCAACCTGTTACATTAATTTTGACTTGAGAATGAAATCGGGCTTAATGTAACAAGTTGTTTGACATGTTGAATTATCAATTTTGGTTGCACCGTTGAGGAGTTAGCACAGCCAAAGGAATAAGCATGTAATCCTGAACTCGCCAATGAAGCGACCAAGTCTTTCCACAGTAAAAACATAAGTTTTGTGTTTGTACTGCCAGAACATGTAAAATTCTTGTTCTGCCCATGAAATATACTACACTCTGCCTTAGGGCTAGGTAGGCCTTTAATTTGGGTGACACACACATATTGCAGAGGGAGATTAGGCTTTGCCATTGCTTTTAATGGCAAAGTTAGGCTAGCAGTTTAAAACTGCTCTTCTAGTCTGAAATGGTGCATTGATTTTACCTGTGTGACTCCTAGGATGGCACAACCAGTGCTTCAATCACTGGGATGACTTGCTAACTTAAATGCCCTGGGCACCAGTTAAGTTAGCCTATGGCAGTTGCGTACGGCCAGTGTAAAATACATGTTTTCGTGTCGGGCATTGGCACTGAGGTCTCGTTAGCAGCCTCATTGCATTCTGAGTCCAAACCAACATCAGCAGTCCAAAAACATGGGAGTGACCATACAAAAAAAGGCATTTCCTTACCCCCTTATTGTGTGCGTGAGACTAAGTGTTTGCTATTAGTAAGAGGGCAAAGGAAGGAGTTGTATTGATTATGCAATATCCTGGCCTAACAGCCTACCTAAAGGATACTATAAGGATCTTTGGACATTATGCTGTTCTGCTCTTTCTTCATTAAATCTTGTTGGGCCTGAATATGAACTTGTTGATAACAAGGCAGACAAGGGTGGGTGAGGTAATACCTTTACTTTCACCATGTCCCTCCAGAATTGCTTCTCTCTCAGATTATCCGAGGGTTGATTAAGCGACTAATACTGCCTTTTTTAACTGCATCTTCATAGTTTTAGGAGCTGATTGGCGATGTGATGTGTTGCTGGAGTAGCTCATAGTATTACATCTCTCTTCAGTTATCTTCTCGTAATCCAACTACACTGTTTTCTACTCATCAGTTCCTCTACGTTTTTAAGAACCAAAATCATTCCCTCATTGTATACCATTTAGAAGACCCAATAAAATTGAGTTTGAATTAGTAAGATTCCCCCGTTTTAGATACATAGGCTTACAATAGAGTAGGACTAGATATTAGATTACATTTGACTGATGAGATGTTTGTTTTTAGAGAACAAAAACTAAATAAAAGCAGTCTTGCATCATTTCTGGGCCTGGGCCTTATTTTTCGTCAACTGACTTTGATAAGGCAAGAGAAAGCCAGAAAAGGGAGAACCGTGGGGCAAAGGAAAGATAGGAACTAAATGTAGGGTGACCAGAATTTTAAAGCCAAAAACCGGGACATTTCCCAAAAATAGTAGAAGGACTACAATTTTACTTCCACACAGCGCACAAAAAGACATTGATCCTCAACAGATAATTACAGAAGAGGCAGTAAGAACGTAAAATGCTATTTTTAAAGCCAGTAGCATGCTGGTTAATTAAATTGACTTCTTATAACAGCAACTAACTATCCCTGCTTTGCAAAACTTAAAAAAATACCTCCAGGAGTTTATAGCTGACCCTCTCTAAACACCGGGACATGAGTTTAATTTCTTGAAATTTGCCGGAACAACTGGCGAAAAACTGGGACTGTCTGGGCAAATCCAGGACGCCTGGTCACCCTAACTGAATGGCAATGGGACGAACCAGGGATGACAAGGAGCCTGCAAAGATGAGATGAAGACGGGTAGTGTGAAGAAGTGGATGGAAAGAGTTGTGGGGTGGAGTCAAAACTAGGCATCCTTGATATTGGACAACCCCGTCCTTTGGCAGCACTTCTGGTGAGCTCCTATTAAAAATACTTGGTGCTTGCTCTTATTTAAGAGTGTGCGTGTGTGTTTCTATATATGATATATATATATATATATATATATATATATATATCAGATCAAGTACCAACTTAAAATTATCATGCGTTTTCAGTTTATTAGGTCATATATGTGAGAAGTTGGCCTGGTATATGATGCTCACTAGTTCTAGTGATCACCTTGTATCATGCCAAGCAACCCTTATGGTGCAGGTTGTAAAGTCAACCTTATAGACAAGCTATCCTAGGGGTAGCATGGACTAAGCAGTCTTAGGCTAAACTCTGTAAAGGCATGTGAAGCAAGCTGTTTTACCATACACAATCCCTTGAATACCAAATGAAAGGACACCACACAGATATATATTGAAAATATATATAGATTTATTTCTACAATATCCCTGATACTCTTTATGAGCACAGAAGCAAATGCGTTAAAACAAAACACAGTTTAAATACACAAAAGTTGCACAATTATGGATGAGCCCTAGGGGCCACCTAAACCATATACTAAAATAGTGGTATAAGAACCACTATGGGGAAAGTAAAGAGGCCTAGGGCCTGGGGAATCGCTGGAGCTGTTCGGGACTAGCAGTGAAGAAGTCGGGAAAGGCCCGCGGGACTCGGGTGCAGTGCGGAAAGTGCACGCTTTACCAATGCAATGTCAAAGGTGCGTAAAAGTTACAAAGTTAGTTATTAAGGAACCTTCCGAGTGACCTAGAAGGATGAAACTTTAGACACAGACACTAGAGGTGTATACCAGTGTGGGAACACTGGCGTTGCTGAGTTACCTTACCCACAGGAAGCGGGTGCACAGGGTCGAAGTAGTGTCGGGTTTCGTCACGCAGGTCGATGGTGCTTGGAGCTGACGATGCTGCAGGCGGCTCGATGTGAAGAGTTCCGGTGGATCCAAGGGTGGATCTGAAGAGGTGAAGACCTGAAAGCAGAGGGGACAATGTTCAAAGTCACTAGCCAGTGACTACCGTGGAACCAGGAGGGAACCAGGCGATGTCGGGTGCAAACAGGTGATGTCGTGAAGATTGTCTCTGCAGCAACGTGGACACGAAGAGGTCCAGGAGTCGGTCACGAGCTGTCCCACGTAGGCTCTCGCTGATGGCAGTGTCGGCAACTTGATTGGAGCAAACAGGCCTTGGCTAAAGCAAGCCACGCAGGAAGTGATTCACGCTTGTCACTCGGACCAGCAAGGTCAGAGCGGGTGCTCCATTTCAGGGGAGCAAGGGCCAATCTGGAGCAACCAGATCAGCGTTGTAGTTCGTCGTTTTCATCGCCAAGATGGCCGCTAGCCGTGTGGCAAGTGGCCGGGATGGCGCGTCGAGTGGCACGGTGCAAAAGGGCCCCACGCAGATCGTGGAGATGCTGGGGGGCTGATCTTCGGTGCAAGGGCTGCTCGAGGTTGGGGCTTCTCAAACCCCAAAGCACAGCATCGAGGGTGCCTCAGGTGCTGCGCAGTCAGCTTCTCGGGGGTCTTTCAAGAGGTCCGGTCCCACGTCTCTCGGTGCCTCCACGGGTCCCTTCTTTGCAGGGACTGTGGATCGGGCTGTGAGAAGTCTGGGAGTCTGGGTCTTGTCAGGCTCTGGGCTCGGGCTCCGGCGGGAGGCGGCGGCAAAGCAGACGTCGAGTTGCTGGTTGGTGCCTGTGTTCACAGGGTGGTCACTCCTTGGCCACAAGGGAGATTATCTTCCGTCTTCTGTGCAGCAGAATGTCGAAGTCCAGTCTTCTTCTGTATTTCAAGTTGATTCAGGATGATCTGAAGTCTCAGGACACATCTCCCACTCTTATTCGAATCTGGGGGGCCGGATCACCTACTAGGTCCCTCCTCTGGGTGGAACCAGGAAGGGGGGTGGTTACACCCCCTTTCCTTTGTCCAGTTTCGCGCCAGGACTGGGGCTGGAAAGCCCCAGCACCGGTTTGAACTGGCCTATGCACAGGGACACCTTGTGTGCCCCAGGCATGTCTGATTCTATTCAGCCCTGTCCTACCTAATACACAAAATCCTGTCTGGAGTGGTGCTAGCACCTCCCCAGGCAGGAAACCCTTTGTCCAAGCTGCCCTCGCTGGAAGGACTCCCAGCAGCAGGAGGTCAGACTTGTGTCTGTGGTGGCAGCATCCATTTTGTGATGCTGAGGCTCTATTTAACTTTAACCGGGGTTCAGGCTAGGTACATGTCGTGTCCCTCTAGAAGGGTGGAATGCTACCCACGTCGCCAGAACTGGCGAGGGGGTAGTATTCCAATTCGTATGACACCTTACTCGACATGTTTTGATAAAGCCAAACCCAAGATAGCATTTAACCGCGAGGTTCATAATGCACTTAAGAGTATATGGTATGGCAATATCATGAAACAGCTAAAGGACATGGTTCCGAAAGCTGCAGACAGGCTCAGCTCATGCCAGAGCACCATCTCACATATTTCCAAGCACTCTGCCTCCAGGATTGATGAGGCCTTCCATAGGAGTGACTGATAGGAACATATGTGTCCATTTTAGGTTAGGTATAGGCATACTACACCTAAGTAAGGGGTGGTTACACCGACTTACCCCAGCTGAGTGATCAGCCAGTTGTGTCAAATATGGAGGCCAGGCCAGGGGTGGCACAATACATGCTGCAGCCCCTGGTAGGCCTTGGAAGCACCTATGCCCTGGGTACCTGGGTACACTGTTACAGTGGCCAATAAGGTGAACCAGTTCCAATTTCGTTATGCACCTAAAGTACATGGGTAACAATTTAGAGAGAGAACAGCAGGCTGTGGGTCTGATTAGCAGGCCCACAGCCACATTAAGTCATAAACCAGTGAAGCAAAAAGCAAAAATTTGGGGTGACCATAGGATAGCAGACCCTACTCTCCTAAAATATAACATCCTATAAGCATAGAAACATTGTGTTTACTACAGCTCATGCTAGTAACTGTTGACGTTGCATGGGGCAAACGTGGCGGCCTTAAGTACCCAGATCTAGAACTGGACATTCTGATCATTAGTGTGCAGTGACAGAGTTTCCTGTGTCTATTAAGCTGTTTCCTTATAACCATAACTTTTAAAAAATATTTTCACTGAATTATTGACATTTTATAAAGGATAGTGCATTGTATGTCAAAATACTGTGCAAGTCGGATGGTTAATGAGGTAACCAATGTAACACAAAATTATATACAGATTGCTTTTACCTCCCATTGTAATCTGTGCAATTTAACAAAATACGCAATACTGTTAAAATGTTCTAATACTAAGTTTTGTTTCTCTATTTGCTTTAGTTTTATGAACAGAAGGGTTGTGTCCACGTATCCTTATCGAGAAGCCCCTACGAATGGCTATGCTTGTCCTAGCGGAACGGCACTTCATTACGATGACGTCCCTTGCATAAATGGACTCGTAAGAAAACTATTTTTATGTCTTGCATGTTTTATTTGTGTTGAACACCTTTCAGCTGTAATGCTTTTTATTTCTCCAAGATAATATTTCTTCATCTTCTTCATGCCTGTGATTACACAATTTAAGATTTCACAATGAAAAGGCTCTTTAGATCCTCTCAGCCTCTTCTGCTCAAGAGTCCTTGTTTTCAAGAGGTCAATAATTGGATGAACCCTGTTCACTCTAAATTAACTCTTTTGCAAAGAAGTAATACTCTTGATGCCTACAAACACATGTGGAATAAGTACATATGGACTTCTGTAACTGGCACCTTGTTGTGCACGATTCCACTGGGTTTTAAGTCTTAGAGACCTATGTAAGTAACCAGGACCTTTCCTTGGCACCCCAAAGTTGCTCTGCAGATACTGCTGCTTTACCAGCTGATAACTATGGTATTGGCTTTCAATCTCCGAACAGTTCATGTGTGCTTCTTCGTGTCTAGTGACTTTGGGTTTCTGGGTCAGTTTTCGCTTGGCCCTTTTTCAGTGCAGATCTGCTGCCATCAGCAGCTTCAAAACATGCGTGCCATGTACTTAGCAGAGTTGTCAGACATGCTTAGATTACCTTTCCTCAAACTAGCTATCCAGACTTAAAACACCAGCCCTCTGCATTTTCTTCTGTTCAGAGCATAGAATACATCCTTCTCGTGTTCTTCTTGAGATGCGATTTCATCCATATTATACACCCTGCAGCACTTTCATCTAAATTATACACATTGCATGTCTGTAGTTTTTTTAGTTTTTTTATTTTGGCTTTTCTGGAAGGACTGAGAGGGGGCTGTGTTTTTCCCAGTTCAGAGGGCCTTCTTCTAGAACAATGATAATTACCCTTTGCATACCAGAAAATCATAATCCGAAATAGTGGTTAGATACTTGTGTTTTTTATGTAATGGTTTGAAAACTTAATGCATAGAACTGATTTACCAATGAAGGTTGAAAATGGCATTGAACGTGCTGAAACGGGATTGCAGCTATTCAGTTGTGTTATACACCCATTATTCTTACTATGCATTGGCCTGTACAGCCAAATGCCATCTCAAATGCCTATGTTAATAAGCTGTATTTGTGCTTTATTCCTAATGTGTGGACGTGCAAAAAGGGGGCACAAGTTTAGTTTGTGCCCATTTCAGCACAAATCCATTTTTCCTTATGACTCAGTTGACATGCCATGAAGCCTATTCTTCTTTTTTTACATTTGCAAAACTCCATACCTTAACTCCGAATTTGTTTTGGTCTCTAAATGTTTTTCAGAAATGGTCTTTAATTAATCATGATTAGCTCTCACACAATACAATCAGGTGTGATAATCTTGGGTGCTGTATGAGGGTGGTGATACATTTGATTGGATAAATGTCTTCCATGCTTTGATTTGCTGATTCTAACCTTCTGCTCTGCTTGTGCATGGACTTGATGCTAACAGTAAAAGTGTGTGTATTGCAGTGGGACCATGAAGACAGCCTTCCTGCTTCGCTTAACAGACTCGCGGGCGAAGACGTGCTTTATGATAATGCAGGCCTGTACGATAACTTGCCGTCTCCGAAAATCTTTGCGCGCTATCCTCCGGCTGACCGAAAAGCTAATAGGTTTTCCACTGACAAACTGTCTTCTAACCATTACAAATCTCCTGTCTCCTCCAATCTGTCTTCTGCACAGTCTGTCACTAACACCTCTGCTGTGGGGAGGGCGTCTGTCGGGCTCCAGTCTCAGGTACAATGTTTAATAGATTAATTTCTGCTCAACGTATCTTTATTCTGTTTCCTCATTTCATTGTGTGTTTTTCATATTGAAATCTAAGCAAATGTTGCCTTTTTGCCAGTGGTAATTCTGCTAGTAAATGGTAAAGAATTTAAAGGGCTTATTACCTATCTTGTCCTACGCCCACAAAAGTACGGTCTTTGCTTTATTTCGGAAAGTCCATGTTACAAACATTATCAAGGGATGGCTCTTTAGAAACATGCAAAATATTTCTGGTACATACAGTCGAAAACAGCTGGCTTGGACCATTAGCTTGAAGGTCCTACTGCTTATTAAGATGTAGTTAGCCCCACGTATGTCTGTATAATTGGTGAAGGCAAAACTAAGATTGTCTCTCACCTAAATTTCGACTGAAATATATCCGACATTTATTTGGTAAAACATCACTGATAAGATATACCACTTTGTCCTGACCGCAACTGTAATTTGCAACAAACTATTAAGAATACAGGTAAAGAAAACCACAAAACATTAGTCGTAGTTTATGCATACTCATTTTTCGTTAAACAAAGTTCTTGGAAAAACTTGTACACCACAAGATCCAGTACCTCAAGTCAGGGACTTCTTCTGAAATTCTGCCAGATAATACTTTTATGCTTCTGATGGTACTGCCAATGATCCTCTTTTGGAAGAGGCATGTGAACACTGATCAAGCTGCAACACCTGCCCTTTTTAGATTGCATCAGAGGATTTCATCATAACTCATGTCCTTATGAGTCGATGTTCTGTCTTTCGGTAGTTTTGCATTCCATCGTATTTGTGTTATCAACTTGTAGACTTTTAGTCTTGCATGTTTATGTACAAGGTTAAGGTGGAATGGAGCTACTCCAGTCTAGCTTGCAGCACTCACTGATCACCTCACACCTTCTTTAAAGCAGACTTCATTTAAGTCGACCTTGAAAAAGAAATTGGAAATAAATAGCCATTGATTTCCAAACTAGTAAAGTTGAGGTGAATACTAATGGTAAAGTACTTTTTTTTACACTTCTCTTACACATAGTTTAAAGGCAAGAAACCACCTGCAATGTCCAATGGAGTGACGACGAAAGGAAGAGTTACGAACACTCCCCAAAGAAAACCTATTGCACCTGTAAATGTGAAACGTACAGCTTCAAGTAAGTGTGCCTGCTCCCTGTCAAGTCCACTTGTAGTAGAACCATTGTCTGTTACCAATATATGATGCTTATACCTTAGATTAATCTATAACCAGTTTGTTGTATTCATATGGATAGTTGGTTGTCACCCGATTTAGACATCAGATTATTCAAACAGGCTTCTAAATACAACGGTACTTAGAAGTTTCCTGTTTTCTTATTAGCTTAGTTAATAGGTCTTTTCATTATTTTATTTTATGTCTTTGGGCACATTACTTTGAATATTCTTGCATCACGTTACCTGTTTTTTTCTCTAAAATCTTGAAAAATGATGGGTAGTCTTAGTTTGTGAGCAAAGCAATGTAATGGGAGAGACATACATATTTGTTTACTTCAGCTATTCCAACAACTGTGTATTACACTATTTTTGTATTGCCATTACTGGTTTAAGCTCAAATTGTGATGAACCTCACGAAATTAGGTTTTTGTTGGCAAACCTACCGTAATACCACCACAATTATTTCAGCTGTGCTTTGGAATTTCTACCATCTCCTATTTAATCAACAAGCGAAAAATATTATTCTCTTTTTGCACCGGATGTTTTTCTTGCTGCCCTGGCATGAATAATTGTAGTAGATTAGCACTAATGTAAGGGGCAGTTTGTGGCCATCGTTTATATAAGAAAATCCATTTGTAAAGTGGAATCTAATATTACTCGAGACATTAATTACTTAATGAGTTTGCATGTGGTAATCCATTATGAATTGATGAATAGGTGTAGTTGCACCTAAGTGGAAGTAATTCGTTTTGAAACTCTACGATCCCGTTTCAGATTTTTGTAAGTGTATCATTTATATCTGAGCTGTTTATAAAATATTTAAGTTTTTGTATAGATCCGTATAATATTGATGTGAAAATGCTCATCTCTGCTAATGGATCATGCATTGCCCAATGATTGCGGCAGAGTACATTCTGCTAGACTTGTACACATGGAGATTTTTGCCCATGGTGTAACCCATTAAAGGTAATCTCTGTATGCAGTCTTTATTCCTGAATGATCTCTGTTGCAGATTTCATTGTCTTTTGTAACCAGTATAGTAATCCGTTGTGTTATGCATGGCTCTCACCGAGCCCCACTAATGTGAATGCCAGCTTCTGAATATGGTAACTCACTGCTATGATGTTGCAACAGTGTTTACCAAAAGCTCTTACCCACTCTTTAAAAGTCATAAAGGAGTTTTAGGCTGCTCTGGCAGGGTTCACACAGAGCCTGTCAGTGCAGTGTTGACAAAACAGAGCATATCAGGAGAAAAGGGAAGAGAAGAAAGGTTTAGAGGCTGGTGGGGTGGGTGGTATCAGGCCAGTTTTGTTTTCCTTTTCAACAGGCAGGAGAGGCCATGTTTTTTCCTGCTGCCCCTTTACAACACTTCTGTCACTGCATAGTATCTGAAAACGTATGCAGATGATTATAGTGGGCCATAGAGAAGATAACATTATAGTTGCTTAATAGTGAAAATCCAAGATGGTGTTCACCTCGGTGTTGAGTGTCTCAAAGACAACTCGAGCTCTGCTCTTATTGTCTATTTGTGGTCACTCAGAACCCCTCTGTGGAAAACATCCAAGCTAACCACATGTAATTCTATATGTATGCGCATTGAAAACATCTGTTTTGCCAAGATGAAACCGAGGTGCCAAAACACACATCTAAAATAAATTAAAACAGTTTACCCAGATCATTGAGTTGACTTTTCTGACCACACATCGCCAGAAGGTAGTGAAGTCCTCTTAAGAACGAATATTGAATTCACATGATCCTCTTCGATTTGCAACTTTCAAATACTCGGTCTAGAATAAGTGATGTTGACTTTGCAATGGACATTAAGCTTCTTGTTTACTTTTGATAGACGCGGAGCAGTACAAATATGGAAAGAACCGTGTAGAAGCAGATGCAAAAATGTTGCAGGCAAAAGAGGAGGAGTTGTTAAAGAAAAAAGAAGCCTTGCGGAACAGGCTGGCTCAACTCAGGAAAGAAAGGAAGGACATCCGAGCTGCCATTGAAGTCAACACTGGTATGGAACCCTCTTACGCTCTCTAAGCTGTTTTACTTGTGTTCAGTATAGAAGAGGTTCATTAACTTCCATCTGTGAGGTTCTCTCCACCTCTTCTTGCCACGTTCTAGATGGTCTGTACATAAAGAATATCATAACCATTCATTGATGGGTATTAGAGCGTGTAAATGGGCAACGCAGGGAGTCCCTAGGGCACCTATAATTTACTTCACCATGGTCTAAAACATGGGTCTCCAACACCTTAGTAAGAGCTACTTATGTTCAGTGAAAATCATCCTGAGCTACTCATATTTTTTGTGTTGTAACATTGACCACGTCAGACACAATTACATTAGCGGTCACACAATGTAGGTTTACCAGCAGTGATCACCTCAGTGCATCAGGTATCGTTGCCAGCAGTAATGTGAACAATGCTAAATTCATAATGCATATCTGCCATAGCTGCAATGTCATTGGCACCAATGTAATGATATTAGCAACAAGTTTCCCCAACGCCCCATGATTTATCACTCAAATAGCAGCTTTAAATATATTTTGGAAATTCCATCATTTGTTTTACATATAAAAACATCAGTTTTGTCTCAAATAAACACGTTTCAATATTGTTGCTCATATATTATATATTCTGACAAGTAAAAGCTTCACTTTTAGAAGGCAGGGATGCTCACAGGACCGATAGTTAGTTAGCTGGAGAGCTACCAGTTGCTCGAGAGCTAGTCATTGAAGACACCTAAACTAGTATGCCATATACTAAATCTCTCAAAGAGTTAGTAAATATGTGTTGATTATATACAGTTGTGATATTCCTGTACACTATATATTGGCATGTGTTTCAAGTTTCAGTTCTAAATGTTACAGATGCTTAATAAACAAATAAGGTGGACCTTCATACCGAAATTTCTGCCCAGGAACTGAATGTCCTTTGTCATTCTCATGTGGTTTATTCAGATCTCTAAACCTTTTAATTTCTCTGAATTTGAAACAGATGCAGGCGAGTGTGCTTGTTACCGTGACCCTTGATGGGGAAATGAAGAACTAACGTCTAAAGAGTTGCCTGAAACAAATTTAATAAAAATAAAATCTCTTTTAAAAAAGCGTGTTTCACAGATTCAGTATCTGAGTGATATTGTAAAGCATATGTTGCGTTACAATTTCAATTCTATTAATTTTTTTATTTGCCGTGTGTGTGCTGTCCGTTAGCAGACTCTTGCCCTGGGCCAGTTTTGTGAGCATGGTTCTGTGTTTCTAATTGTGCCATGTGCACAATACAACATTTCTATTTAAAGTGGTCATGTTCTTTCTGTCTCATGGTGGATTAAGTGAAAGTTCTGGTTTGTATTTGAAGTCAAAGCAAAATGGAATATAATAATGTTTCTCTTTCAGAAGTCCAACTTCAGTAAACTAGGCTTCAGCACTCCCTTAATTTTGTTGTTACTTAATCACAGACGTCTCCCACTCAGCACAATGCATGGCAACACATTATTCCCTTTCACTTTTCACCCTTTTTCTAATGATCTTCAGATGTCTGATTTGTTTAACCTTTTTTTCTTTTTCTTTCCTTTTCTTTCTTTTTTATTATTTGTTCCTTTATGGGGAAAATACTCCAAACTGCCTGTTTGATCATGGCATAGCCGTTTTTATCGTTTATACTTGATTAGCAATGGATCATTTGACCAAATACTTGATGAGGGCTACCAGTGTTGCAATAACTTATACACATATTGAAACGGTTTGCCCGTATTCAACTTTTTAGAACAAAACATCTTGGCAGTAGGAGGAGGCATACACAAATTCCAAAGAAAGGGAAAAATACACATAGCTGCCATGTTTTCAGTATGTGCATGTGGCTGTTTCTATGTTTGTAGTCTACCTGGATCTGACTTTTACTTCCTCTTATGTGAGACTGAGTTCAGTTTTGACACTATGAATAAAAAAAAAATGTAAACTAGGACAATTCGGACTTCTAAGGCCTTGTTTCATCGTTTTTGGTTTGGGGTAGCTGATTGTCTTAATTTATACCAGAAACTGTAAAAGTAGCTGAAGCCATATGGAAGTCAATTGATTAAATTAACTACCCACAGCTCGTTGGTGATAAATTCAGGTTTGCTTGGCACGATGGCTCAGTGGTAAAGCAATTTGCCACTGACCTATTTAGGGATCTGTAGACCGTGCCTTGGAGTCCCAGCAAGGCTGGCTCAGCCTTTCATCCTTTCAAGTTCTGCGAACTGAGAGCACATAAAATCGGTAATAGTATCGCCTATTATTTACGGTGCTTATAATTGGGTGAAATGTGGTACTATACACTATATAAAAAACAAGCTATCATTATGTATTCCTGTTACTACACCTCTGAAGTTGTTCCATGCCTAGTACAGTCTACTTTCCTCTTTGAGGCTTAGGACTGTGCCCAGACCGGTATGAGCATCAGTGGTCTACCATCAATATTCTCCAGAGGCATTATGAGCTACAGTGGCCCCAAGCAGTAACCAAACCGTCCAAGAAAATTGTTTGAGCTAATCAAAACTCAATCCAAGGAACAACCCCAACAGCTCAGCACTGTGCGCGAAGCTCCCTCCTGTGAAGACTTCTCCGCTTTCTTTATCCAAAAAACTGACAACATAAAGAGCGATCTCCTCGCGGACGCAAGCCTCTACTCCAAACCTCAATGCATTGCACCCATTGAACCAAAAAACAATGCTACATGGTCATCCTTTGGCACATACTCTGAAGAGGAAATTGGCAAACTGCTCAGCACCTTGAAACCATCCAATCACCTCACAGATCCCCTTCCTGCTAACGCTGTAAAAGACTTTGCCCCTTTGCTTCTCCCACTCTGGACTAGAATTATCAACGTCTCTGTTCAACAAGGAACCATACCTGACTCCCTCAAAGTTGGACAAGTCACTCCCTTACTAAAGAAACCTACAGCCGACCCCTCTGATCTGAACAATTACCGTCCCATCACTAATATCCCCACTCTCGCCAAACTGCTGGAAAAATGCGTACAACTACAATTGACTAAACACATTGAACAATTTGATCTCCTCAATCCTCATCAATCAGGCTTCCGAGCAGGACATAGTACAGAAACTGCTATGACCCACATAATTGACGACGCACTTCAAATGCTAGACCAAAACAACACCTGCCTTCTCATCCTTCTTGATCTCTCTTCAGCATTCGACACCGTTAAACATGAGAACTTACTCGAACTACTAAGCACTAGAATGGGATTATCTGGAACTGTTCTCGAGTGGTTCACTTCCTTTCTTCACAACAGGTCGCAGAAATTCAAGAGCAACAACCTGATGTCCTCTCCAATACCTGTAACGCTGGGCGTCCCCCAAGGATCCTCACTATATCCAACTCTGTTCAACCTAGTGATGGAACCTCTCACCACCTTGCTACAGGCAGCTAACTTACACTTTCACATGTATGCCGATGACACCCAACTTTACCTCAAATTACAATCCCCCAAAGACATCTTGCTCCTGAACTCAACGATCAGAAGCACCCAATCTTGGCTGGCCGATAATCATCTCAAACTCAATGCTCTGAAAACAGAGTTCCTTCTGATCTCACCTCCAGCTAAGATCTCCACCACTCAAAGTTGGCTCAAACACCTAACTGCACTGAATGTCCAACCCACCATCGTGGATTCAGCAAAATCTCTAGGCATAACCCTCGACACCAATCTCAACATGCAGCAACACATCAACAAGGCAACTAAGGGAGCGAATTTCCAAATCAATACCCTGAGGAAACTCAAACCATTCCTCCCAGCCAATGACTTCCAAACCGCAGTACAAGCACTAGTCATCCCTCGAATAGAATATGGCAGCGTCGCCCTCTGCGGACTCCCGCTAACTACTGTGGCAGAGGGCGGAGGGCTTCGCGCTGAGCGCTGGAACCACACTTTGGCTCTTTTAAATTTGTGAATCTGCTGTGCTCTGCTGATTGCTAGCTGTTTGGTTGTGTAATCTTCACCGTCCCGCTGATCAAGAGCGGCGAACGGCAATCTTTAATTTTTAAGTCACGACCCTTACCCCGCCCTCCCGACTCCTCCCCCACCGCGTCACTGCCTACTTAGGCTCTGCCCATTCCCCTCGCGCGCTGTCTAAGCCCTGTGGCAGAGGGCGGAGGGCTTCGCGCTGAGCGCTGGAACCACACTTTGGCTCTTTTAAATTTGTGAATCTGCTGTGCTCTGCTGATTGCTAGCAGTTTGGTTGTGTAATCTTCACCGTCCCGCTGATCAAGAGCGGCGAACGGCAATCTTTAATTTTTAAGTCACGACCCTTACCCCGCCCTCCCGACTCCTCCCCCACCGCGTCACTGCCTACTTAGGCTCTGCCCATTCCCCTCGCGCGCTGTCTAAGCCCTGTGGCAGAGGGCGGAGGGCTTCGCGCTGAGCGCTGGAACCACACTTTGGCTCTTTTAAATTTGTGAATCTGCTGTGCTCTGCTGATTGCTAGCAGTTTGGTTGTGTAATCTTCACCGTCCCGCTGATCAAGAGCGGCGAACGGCAATCTTTAATTTTTAAGTCACGACCCTTACCTCGCCCTCCCGACTCCTCCCCCACCGCGTCACTGCCTACTTAGGCTCTGCCCATTCCCCTCGCGCGCTGTCTAAGCCCTGTGGCAGAGGGCGGAGGGCTTCGCGCTGAGCGCTGGAACCACACTTTGGCTCTTTTAAATTTGTGAATCTGCTGTGCTCTGCTGATTGCTAGCAGTTTGGTTGTGTAATCTTCACCGTCCCGCTGATCAAGAGCGGCGAACGGCAATCTTTAATTTTTAAGTCACGACCCTTACCCCACCCTCCCGACTCCTCCCCCACCGCGTCACTGCCTACTTAGGCTCTGCCCATTCCCCTCGCGCGCTGTCTAAGCCCTGTGGCAGAGGGCGGAGGGCTTCGCGCTGAGCGCTGGAACCACACTTTGGCTCTTTTAAATTTGTGAATCTGCTGTGCTCTGCTGATTGCTAGCAGTTTGGTTGTGTAATCTTCACCGTCCCGCTGATCAAGAGCGGCGAACGGCAATCTTTAATTTTTAAGTCACGACCCTTACCCCGCCCTCCCGACTCCTCCCCCACCGCGTCACTGCCTATTTAGACGTTCCTCATGCGTCAGCGCAGCGGACGAGCGCAGCGGGCGCGACGTAGGTGCGCCGGAGTTGCGCCTGAGTTAAGCCCGTCTGCGCCCGTCCGCGGCAGACAGGGGCCACCACCCCTGGCTCTCGCATTCAATACTCATCCGCTGCCTTGACCCTATTGCAAGGCCACTGGCCCCTCGAACCTCGTACCATTCATCGGGTCGCATTGCTGGGCTGCAACTCCCCTTGTCATGCCTGTCCTTCTGGTTGTCCTCCTCCTCACGCGTCACCGCCGGCCCCTGCCTCACTTACCACCTGTGATTCGTATTCTCCCCCTTTATCTATTATGTTACTCAATACAAGATCTGCCATTAAACATCACCATGAACTTTTCACCCTTTTAGACACTGACAAACCCGACCTTCTATTGCTGACGGAAACGTGGTTTACTGAAGCCTCCCTCCCTTCCCTCCTGGCTGCCCTCCCCTCGACTTATTATGCCATCCGTGCAGACCGCCCTGGCGGGAAAGCGGGTGGAGGCGTTGCTCTTATTGCCCGCTCTGATCTCCAATTTCAAGTCCTCCCTTCACCCTCCCTGGGCGGAATCGACCATCTGGTGGTCCGCTCTACCTCCCTTTCCCCCCATTTAGCCATTGTGCTAGTTTATCGCCCTCCCCAGCCAACTCCATCCTTTCTCCCGGCCTTTCAAGACCTACTTGGCACTTTGGCGGTCAACTATGCCTCGGCTCTAGTCCTCGGGGACTTCAATTATTGGCCTTCGGACCCCAAGGAGTGTGTTTCATCCAAGGAATTCTCAGAAACTCTCCTTTCTCTTAATTTTATTTCTTTTGTTCACGCCCCTACTCATATTCATGGACACACCCTCGATCAGGTCTGGTCTCTCAACTGTACCCTATCTACACTGGCCGTTGTCCCCTGCACTTGGTCTGATCACTTTATAATTTCGTTTTCCCTCAGTCTTTTTTTGGCCAAGACCCCTATCCACATCAAAAATTCATGGGCTCGTAACTGGGGTAAGGTCAACCTGTCTGACCTCTCGACCGCACTCCGGGCCTCCTCTCCCCCTCTATCGGGACTGGATTCCGCAGCCCAAGCCAAAGCCATTGATTCATGGCTTACGGAAGGAAGCGATTGCTTGGCTCCTCTCCGGCGTACCTCGATTAGGCGCCCTAAAGACGCCAATCGGTGGTTCAACAACGAGCTGAAGGAATCGAAGCTTATGGTTGGAAGGGCTGAACGCAAATGGAGACTAGATTACTCCCCTAATTCCAGGACCTGCTACGTTCACCTTCTGGGGACCTATAAGCAAAAAATCACTGAGGCCAAGAAAGCATATTTCTCGGCGAAAATCTTAGCGGCCGAGAATCAACCAAAGGAGATCTTTGCCATTACCCATGATCTGGCGTTCTCCGACCGGACCACACTCAAACCCCCTCCATCCCAGAAACTTTGCGATTCATTGAATCTTTACTTTGTCGAAAAAATCACGACAATCAAATCTAACATTCCCCCTCCTTCACCTTCTTTTGTTGACCCCCTCCTTCACCCTGTCCCAGCTTCTTTTAATTCTTTCCCCCTTCTCTCCGAAGAACTCTTCTTGTCCCTCCTTCCTAAAATTAAGTCCGGCTCTCCGTCTGATATATGCCCGGCTCATATCTTACGGCAGATTTATACTGTCTGCCCTTTGCCCCCTCTGGGTTTCCTTAATGATTCACTGGCCCGAGGGGTTGTCATTCCATCTCTAAAAGCCGCTTCCATCGTCCCCATCCTGAAGAAGCCGGGAGCCGACCCCTCTGTGATGGCTAATTATCGTCCCATCTCCCTTCTCCCTTTTCTGGCGAAGGTGCTGGAGCGGCACGTTACATCTGCCCTCAGCTCCTTTGCCGAGGAGAATGGGAGGTTGGCTCCATGTCAGGCTAGGTTTCGGTCAAAGCACTCGACAGAGTCAGTGGTGGTGTCAGTATTAGACACCCTCAGAGAGGGTATGGATGCTGGTAGACCACAGGCGCTGGTCCTCCTTGACTTGTCCGCCGCTTTTGACACGGTGGATCATTCCATCTTGCTTTCCCGTGTCAAGGCGGCGGGCATAGGAGGATCAGCCCTCATCTGGCTCTCGTCCTTTCTGAGGGACCGGACCCAGGCGGTCCATCTTGGGGAGTTTTCAGCTACCCCCTGTCAGGTCCAGTGCGGTGTTCCCCAGGGTTCTTCTCTCTCTCCTTTACTCTTTAATCTGTATATCGCTCCCCTCATCTTTGCTCTACAGCAACTTGAGGTCTCGGTATATAACTATGCCGATGACCTCCAGCTCATCTTTAATCTTTCTTCTACTCCTAACTCTATTTCTAACTTCCAATCTATTCTATCTTTCATCAGGGACTGGATGAACTTCAACCACCTGAAACTCAATCCCGATAAAACGGAACTTGTGGTGACAGGTGGTTGCTCCAGTCCCTGGAATTCTCTCTTCTGGCCCCCCTGCTTTGGCTCTCCTCCTACCCCTGTTCCCTCTGTTAAGACTCTCGGTATTAAGCTAAACAATCAACTTACTATGCACTCCCAGATTGGTTCGGTGGTTTCTTCTTGCTTTCTTACTCTCCGTACTATCCGTTCTATCTCCCGTTTCTTTTCTTTTCCTGCACTCAAGCTAATTATGTCCGCACTGGTCCTGTCCCGCCTGGACTACGGGAACATTTTGTACAATGGCATCCCTCAGTACAGCCTCCGTAAACTGCAATTAGTGCAGAACCAGGCTGCCCGCCTTGCTTTCGGTCTTCCTAAATTCCACCACACTTCCCCCCTCCTGAAAACTCTTCACTGGCTCCCTGTGCGGGAACGCGCCCTGTTTAAACTAGGCTGCATGGCGTTTCAGGCCAGGACTGGCCTGGCCCCCCTTTTCATATCTTCAGCCATCAAGGCTTACGTCCCTGGCAGAGACCTCCGCTCGTCGGCACAACTCCTTTTAGCTGTACCCCGTTATCGGAAAAAGAAACTGGGTGGCTCAAAATTTTCCACTCTTGCCCCCATGTTCTGGAACTCTCTTCCCTTTCATCTTAGGTCCCTCACCGAGTACTCCGGCTTTCGCAAAGCTCTGAAGACCTTTTTATTCTCTCAGGCTCTTCCTTAGTAAATTACCTGTTTTCCAGTTGCCGCCTTAGTTACCGTTCTAGCTCAGTTGGTTGCCTTCTACTTTAGCGCCAAGAAACCGCCCAGGTGTACGTTGCGCTTGATAAATATTTTAAACTTAAACTTACTACCGCACCCCTAGGAGCTTCTCTAAACGCTGCAGCGAGGCTCATTACTGGGTCAAAAAAACACTCTCATATTTCCCCTGACTTGAAATCCCTTAACTGGCTGCCTTTTGAAGCCAGAATACATCTGAAAATCGCCTGCATGACTCACAAGGCGGTACACCTGAACTCTCCCGGCTACCTCACTCAGAAGTTGACAATCTCTGGCGGCGCTAGAAACACGAGAGGCACAAACAATCTTCTGCTGAAACCACGTAGATTCCGGAAGGAAAAAACATATAAACGCTCCTTCTCAGGAATGGCACCCAGAATCTGGAACTCACTCCCCCCCCGAAACTAGGCTCATCTCTTCCACTACACTCTTTAAGAAAGAAGTAAAAGCCATCCTTCTGGCAAAATACACCTGAACTGTTATTTAGGTCTCCTTAAGAATAGGCACCGATCTGTATTACTTGTTTGACCCTGTTGCATATTTTTAATACTTGTATGATTGATTTACTGATTTACATGATTGGTTTTGCCCTCACTTATTTGTACTGTATGCTCCTCTGACTTATTTGTTTTGAATATGTTCCCTCATGTACCCTTTCTGTGTAAAGCGCTCTGATATCTGCAAAGATCTTGTCCGCGCTATATACAACTTTCAAAATAAAAAAATGCATCAGTTGTCCTAATCAGTAATACGAATCTTCCGTCCTAGGCAGTAAGAAGCCTCAATAGCCTCTGGCAGTAATCTTCCACAATAGTACAAAGCACCAAAAACTCCGTGCCGTCATGAATCCTGGGGGACCTGCTGCTGTAGTCAAGGCAATGGCAGGCTGCAGTAGGTGGCCTGCTGATAACTTTTCCCTAATACGTTATGGTTGTGGGAACATCCTAAGCCTGCTCACAGGCATTTCCTGTTGGTTCTTTCTGATTAGCAGAATGAAGAAAAGTGTCAACCACTTTCCCTCTTCTAGCTGTTCTACAGCTAATAGGATGTGCTATACAATTCGAGAGGAGGGACAAAGGGTGTAGCCTTGTTTTTAGGTTGAAGCCTACCAGACAGCATAGCTATCTGATTGCAAAGACCTATTGAGGACATGCTGAAAGCTTCCCTAGGAATGCCTTCCACCCATTGCTTACCATTGGCTTTGTATTTTGTAACTCACATTTATTTGCTGGCTTTATTTGTTTCAGGCTGTCCAGCATGTCTTTGCCCCTCCTGTGGAGCACAGCCTGTTTACCACCTCTGACTCACTTCTATTTTTACACGAGGGACTCCATGAGAGTACATGTGTTTTCAGTTGTCTCCCTTGTATGCTAGTTCAGAGCTTTAAACATGCTGTATTTCTTTGAAAAGGTTTCCTGTCTCCTATCTCTCTGCTTGCCTGGTTCTACTTGTCTCTGCCACTATCAGTTCATCATCTTCGCATGCCTGTGATGAACAATGTTCTGTCCACGATCTTGTTCATTTTGGCCAGTGCTCTTTACCAGTAGCATAACTTAAACAATACTCTCTCTCATTTTCATGCTCATGCCATAGGCGCTGGAAGTAGAGGAGTGGGGTGGTGATAAAGCACCCTCAAAATAAACATGCTAGAGTTCAGAAGTCGAATGAACAATAAAGAGGCCTTTACATTATGTCTTTATCTTGACACATTTGCTTTGCAATCAAAGACAGGGGTCAAATGTATGGCTCTGTCTTTCACAAATGCTGTTTATTCTTTTTAAAAGGAGCTTGGTGTTTACTTTTCTTTCTCCGACTGCAAAGCAAGAAGAATTATGTGATAATCTTACAGGGTACTGGGAGAATGAAAAGTCTGTGGGACCTTCTTTTTATTCTAGCACTCAAAATTAAAATTCCTGTAAATGAACTGTACAAATATTTCAGAATTAGGAAAGCACAAATAAAGCAGATGTTTTGTAATTTTGAAGTGTGGAGGAAACAAAGATTTTAATGCAGTTAAAACAAATCAATACATTCAGTGATGCCGATTTCCACACATAGTTTGTACACTGTATAGTTTTATCAGTACAGCTGTATATCAGTGCAAATGTAATGGTCATTTCAATTGAAATGTGTTGTCTATAATGGCAGGGTGCTGCCACAACATGCTCTAGTGATAGTTTTGCGGCAGTGTGCTCCAAAATGTACCACCAGGTACATAATACATCCTTGCCACTCTCTCTCTGATTATATTAGCTACACTTTTTGTGTGACACATGGATTTTTCGCAATCCCTATGGCTTCAGTGATGAAACATTAATGGAAGCATCCCTGCCATGAAGATGATTCTAGCACCACTGGTGCATACTAATTGCGAAATGTCAATTCATGCAGGAACTCTTGCTGATGCATATCTTTTCAACTATCCTGTTTCTACGCTGGTCTAACAGATTTTATTAGGATAAGCTGAAAACGGTACACGTACACATTCAGGGGGCTTTTCACAAGTATCTAAAACTACACCGTGATCTAATCCAGAGCAATAAAGTAAGTGCATGCACAGACATTACAAAAAACTATTAGAACAACCACCCAATATGCTTCTATTATCAACAACACTTATAGTGCAAGTTTCAACAAAGCAGATGGTTGAAAGGTCTTTGTCAAAGAGTTTTGATAGCACTTGCTACCTTAACGGATCCTGTTTCTAAGCATTCCTAATTCCAGAATGTTTACAGATGGGAGACCAAAGGAATACGGCAATGGTGAGGCTTAAGTTTGTTTCATTATAATTCAATACCCAAGTTACTGCCTTTGCACACGTGACTCACTGAAGGTAGCTATAGCAAGTAGAGAAGGCTTACCACCTGGGTGTGGTTGAGTGAAAGCGACTCTGATACCACATAGCACAGTACTGCCAAATCTGTATCTCTTCTAGAGACTAGGGGCATGATTTAGACAGCAGTAGGCAATGAAAGCCTGAAAATATCCCCTTGACTCAGTCCACGTCATGTACCTCCTCTGCTCCATGTGCCCCACCTTACTTCCGCCCGCCCCCCACCTTGAAGACATCATTGCAGCCCTTAGCTGCACCACAGACATACTTTCTGCCCCTGGGTAAATGATTGTGAGTAGCCCTGGTGTACAGAATCCCTAAAAAACAGTGGCTAAGCCAGGAGGTCCCGAATACAAGACCTATTGGTTTTGCCAATGCTCATTTCCTTCATTAGGTTTATTTTGGATTCTCAGTGGAAGGTACAGTGGGTTTTTTAATACCATTGTCCATGCTACCTCTCATATCATGTTTGAAAGGGCTTCACATAGGATACCAAAGGGCAAAGTTCTGATACCTCTGTTGACCACTTATTAACGTTTACTTTTGACCTACTTTCAGCTGTTGATCTTCCACTACAGCGTGTTTCACCAGATTCAACTCCCTTATCAAAGATTCCTGTTTTTGTGTTCAAACTATGCACAAACAGTCCCTCTGAGATTGGTATCTAACCAGTCTGCTCCCAGTAGTGAGGACTCTTTCACACTCTAAAGGACCCTTACTGGGCTGTCCGATTTCCCTCCTTGCCTTCATTTTTGGAGTGAGAATATCTATGCTCCTGACAAGAGGAGCTTCTTCTTCTATGTGATCTTCAGACACAAGCCTTTTATTTAGCATTGAGCGTGTTGTCAACAGCTCTGTGTTGCTTCTTACATTGGCACAAGGGGTTGTTCCCCTCTCAGACTGCCCCAGTATCTGTACATTCTCAGAATGTGGGTACTTCCATATTAAGTTCCTGGAGTTTTCTTGTTTGTGGTTCTCCCCACATTATTTAATTTATGTGTAACAGGTTAGTCCTTAACCTTTTAATCCAGGGCTAACGCTGCGTGATTATCCATCCAGCCCAGTTTGTTTCAGTTTCACAACAAAGTGATATGGGCCCTCTAATACTTTGCGGGGCAGACATGTAAAGCTAACCATTTCTAATGCCACCTATTTTGGCATTAGAAATGGTCCTCCTGTAGTGCTAGATTACTAAAGTAGCCCTGGGTCTATTACAGCATCCTTTCCACCACTATACTGTGGCCACTGCCTCATCAAGTGCCTAGCTTTGGGGTTTTCTTGATTGCATTTGACTTTTGTGCCGATGACAGCCACTCACATTTTGCTAAATCACTGGTGCAGATTTCAAAGTCCTCCCGCTTCCCAGTTCCTACGTAAGTCAACTAAGATGTCTTTGTACCAGGGACTACAGCTACTGGTTTTTTAACCTTCCATCAGTTCTACATCAGGCCAGGGGTTGACAGATGGAATTTAGCCTACCCCTGTGCAGTGTCAGGAACTTTTACTTTAAGCAGCAGGTATACTCATTCACTCCCTAAATGTGTGGTCACACCATCTTTTACATTACATGCCTAGTGGTTCAGAAAGAGGGATTGATGGAAATCATGTTAGTACATATGCGGGAAAACTCTGCCTCTTTTCACTTCTGACTTCATTCAGCATGTGAGAACATATCTGTTGATGACAAACATGAATGTGTCAATACAATGTTTTCAGGAACTCCATGCCACACAAGATTAAACTAAATGTGCATCACTTGGCCCATGGTGAAAGTGAGTTTTTGATAATTTGATCTTAGTGTATAAGACGGAGCATATAAGTACAAGTGGAATATCGGGAAGTTAGAGCTCAGATAGTTCACCACCTGAAACACCAGTGGTTATTTCTGATTACACTGTAAGGGCAAATAGGGGCTCTGGTTCCACCCAGTGACCAGTTGATGACTCAAACACTTTTCATTCATTCATTACCACATGATTCATAACCCTTAAGTGATTGCCACTTCTTATCTTCATCACATTTACTGCTGAGTTATCAGGTTGGTCTCTAAAATATTTCTTAATAATAGTGCACCCGTTTCTTCTTTAATGCAAATTATGCCCTCACAATTAGGTAGTGTTTGCTTTTTCTCTTGTATACCCTTTGTACATTTGAATGTCTCTATAAAAATGTGTCTTAATTAAGATAATTTTAGAAACCCATTTGTTCCACAGTTAGCTGTGCTTCATCTGAAGATGTGCCAGAACTAGAAACCCAAAACGAGATGAAGTTTTATTAGTGTTGCCCACAGTGATGGACAATATGGTGCCCTTTGAACTACCAGCAAAAAGTTTACTTTGAGACCAGAAACCTTTCCCAATTTTAGGTTTTTCTTGCCTAGGCAGTGCAAGCGATGTCTCTTTGAGACATGCTGGATCTACTCTGTGGGCTTCCAGCACCTCCCATCGCTTTTTATTGGTTCCTTAGTGTGCCTTTCGAAAGTCCTTGCTTTTCAGTGGTGAATCGTTGCCATTTGTTCCTTCTTTTGGTGTGTTGTTCCCTCCCACAGAGACTTGCCCTGTTACATTTATCATTTCACTTGTCCCATTATAACAACTGCTAAAGGGACTTTTTTTCGCTGTCTAAGAGCAGTTCACATGAGTGAGCGGTCTGTCTTTTCACCGCACACAGCTGTAATTCTTCTCTCGTGGCATTTGCTGTTAATGCAAAAGCTGAGAGCAAATGTCAGATGCGTTTTCCCCAAGGGCGTGAGTTTACTTTTGCTTATCTGCATCCTCCCTGATGCGCTTCCTCCTGCCCACACCATGAAGATCTGCTGCCCGCTTGCGCTGACCTGTACTTCGCAGGCAGGGCGCTACTGGTGGTGTTTGTTTATGAAGCTAATCAGGCTGAGCTGTGCACTCCAGCATGTCGCTATCATTTAAAGATGACGCATGTTAATTTCTGCAAAGTGGCAAGGTATCTGTACATGTGAAAAGGCATCCAACTGCTTTCATGGCCGCCCAGGGCGAGCTTCTTATAATCACCTTCTCCTTAGCGAATTGACACTTGAGCATTAACACCTTGGCTGCTTGACTTTTTCCCCTGCTGTGCCTGACCATAATGGAAATGGGTGTGGTCATGACGAGCTCCGCTCGTCATGAGCACACGAGAGGTGTACCTCATGACGAGCTCAGCTCGTCATGAGCACCGAAGGGGTTAAATATGGCTCGTATTACACCAGGTACAAGTCTCTTAAAATGCATGCAGAACCGCGGACATTTAGGAAATGGGACATAGTGGAAAGATATTTATGCATTTACCTACAGATAATTCTACTGTTACCTCATTTATAACTCGCAGAAGTTGAAGGTAATGCGGTACTGCTCTGCTGCTGCCGAGCTCAACTAGCTGGGTTCCAGAGCGCAGTGAGCGGTCACATCTCTTCACAGACCCGTCTCAACCAAACAGTTGTCCCAACATGAACTGTGTACACTGCGCTTCACGTCCCCCCGCCCTCTATTCAACATCTGACCCAACTGCGCTTTCAAAAAACCTTATCAGCTCGGGTGGCCATTTTTAAAATAGTCTTTTAAATTGCCAGGTCCCAGATCCGGCAAGACGAGCCACATTTAAATCCTTTGTAAGTTGGTATGATTGTAATATGTTTTACAACTGCGCTTCTCCCTTTGCCTGGCCTCCCTGCTTTCTTTTACCCACGCCACACTCCTGATCTAGAAAGTTTGTGAACTGTGCATCTCATGTTGGGCGTTTAGTTTGTGAATTGCAGCAGTATTTAATTGTTGAGGTTCAGGTTTGTTAGTGCCCTAGGTTTCCCATGGGGAATATTTTTTTATAAGATATGGGAATCACTTTTATAGTTCTATCATTAAAAATATAAATGTGTTCTAGGTGGGCTTTCAGAATGACCGCTTATACCTTTTTACGAATTATCATGCATTATTTTTCTCGGGTAGCGGCGAGATAGGCTTCTATTTGTGTTTTTTTTTATATTCAAGGTTGCCAGATTTCCAGGGGTTACTGCACATTAATTTTTAAGGCGACAATCCTCTCCATTTAAGATGAGAATTGTAAACTCTTTTCACTGGTGTAATGCGGGTTACTAAATAACATAGTCCATTTATTTGTAAAACATGTGTTCACTTCCGGGGTCTCTTAAGACTGATTACGTGTTTGCTGTTGTTTAAGCCAATAGTACTGATATGTTAATCTTGCAAGGATGAAAGATAGTGTGATTCTGCTGGAAATTGAACCTATGGCAATCCCTGGTATGGAACTGGTGTTCATTTTGCGCTGGAAGGTCCTATATTCAGCCAGCTACCTTCATGTTGCTTCTGTCACTAAATCAATCAATCACTTTATTCGATCTAAATAAAACAGATCATAAAAGTACAGTGCAACATTAGTCATCTATTTCCAAAAAGTATCAGTGCATGATACAAAGTTAATAACATGGTTGCAAGGGTCACAGACATGGACATGGATCATAAACGTACAATACAATATTAGTCATCTGTTTAAAAAAGTGTCACTGCATAGTGCTAAATTAATAACAGGATTGCAACAACCTCACTCGTGAGTCCGCCAAGCGCTCTTATCACCCAAATGTACTTTTACATTAAAACAATCATTCTTTATTTAATTCTTCTGGTCAAGGAATTTCTTGAATAAAATACCTAAGCACCATTAATGAGACCTTAAGAAGAATGGTCCCTATGTAGTACATTCTAATATATGTGTGTGTGTGTATGTATGTATATATATATATATATATATATATATATATATATATATATATATATATATATATATATATATATATATATATATATTTTTTTTTTTTTTTTCACTGAAAAAACCATAGGTTATAGACCATATATAGTTAGGAATTAGCATTTACAAAACCTTGAAAATTCACTGAAAAAACTATAGGTTATAGACCATATATAGTTAGGAATTAGCATTTAGAAAACCTTATTTTACTCACACAAAACCATTGAAATTCCATATATAGTTAGTTGCACTAACTGTATATCGCGCACCCGCAATCCACTGCTGATGATGTCACATATTACATCATTCATGACATGGTCAGTGACATCACTGATGACATCACTGATGACATCATCTAGTGTCTGTGTGTTTTTGTAAAGTTTAAATACGTTTTACATATTGAAGAATGACTGGATGGATGGAAGACTGAGTGTGTGTGTGGCTGGCTGGGAGGTGTGTGACGCTGTGCATATCAATGTGTACTTGTATCAGTGATTGTATAAGAGAGTAAGTATGTGTTAGTATATGTGTGAAAAGTATGGTGTTCTGTGTTTAACTATAGATGAGGAAATCGAAGTGTGATTGATTCTTCACAGGACTGACTAGGTGTATGAGTGCATATGATAGTGTTCTAATAATAACTGAATGTATGTATGAGTAATTGTATGGGTGAATGAGTGAATGTGTGTGTAGACGTACGAATCAGTGAGTGCGTATGTAGTAACTGGTATTGGTGTGTCATGATGTCATCAGTGATGTCATTTGAGATGTCATCAGTGATGTCATTTCAGATGTCATTAGTGATGTCATCAGTGATGTCACTGAAGTATGGTGTTCTGTGTTTAACTGTATAGATGAAGAAATGGAAGTGTGATTGATTCTTTACAGGACTGACTTGGTGTGTGAGTAACTCCATGGATGAGTGGCAGTGTGTGACTGTCTGCATAGGTGTATGAGTGCATATGATAGTGTTGTAATAATGAGTGACTGTATGTATGAGTGATTGTATGGGTGAATGAGTGAATGTGTGTGTAGACGTAGGAATCAGTGAGTGCGTATGTAGTAACTGGTATTGGTGTGTCATGATGTCATCAGTGATGTCATTTGAGATGTCATCAGTGATGTCATCAGTGATGTCTCAGTGATGTCATTTGAGATGTCATCAGTGATGTCATCAGTGATGTCACTGACCATGTCATGAATGATGTAATATGTGACATCATCAGCAGTGGATTGCGGGTGCGCGATATATAGTTAGTGCAACTAACTATATATGGAATTTCAATGGTTTTGTGTGAGTAAAATAAGGTTTTCTAAATGCTAATTCCTAACTATATATGGTCTATAACCTATGGGTTTTTTCAGTGAATTTTCAAGGTTTTGTAAATGCTAATTCCTAACTATATATGGTCTATAACCTATGGTTTTTTCAGTGAATTTCATTGGTTTTTTAACAGCTAATATCTGTAGCTGTAAAATGTATTCTTCTTTAAATCCAAAAATATATTTTATATGTTTATTAATAATTTTTTTTTTAAATATTTTTTTTTCTTCGTTCCCGCTTCGCGAATCGGGAAGCTTCCCGTTAGCTGACCTTGATGCCGCGAAATAGACCGCGAGCCGGTAAACGTTTCTTTACCGCAACTGCCACGTTAGAAAACAACATCGTGACGCCTCCCGTCCGCATGACGTTTCGCGTTGTCGCGTGATACGTCATATGACGTGCTACGTTAGCGAACTGGTACGCTTACCGAGTCGCAAAGCACAGGTTTCTGGAAGCAAACCGGGAGGCCCTGCAAAGCGCTTAACGTAAACACAGCAGGTCATGTGACTTGGTAATAACACTTTTCATTGGTTCATTTCACTTTTGGTTTCCTAATGATGTAAGACTAGGTCATATAATCTAAAATGAACACTTTTCATTGGTTGAGAACTATTGTTTTTCCCAAATGATGAAAATCCCTCCTTCTTTCCTCACTCTGACTTTCATCATTGTGAGAGAAAGACCCTTTGTTACCAGTGAGCAATGGCTTCTTTAGTAGCTTCAGCTGGTGCTTCCCCACCACCTCCACCACATCCAAGGAAGAGTGGACCACCTGCTCAAGTTATAATTCAGCAAGAAGAGGAAGAAGAGGAACAGGACGACGAGCACGAAGAGAGGCACTTTTTGCCTGAGGAGCCCAGGACGTCTCACCGGAAAGAAAACTTCATTTGGCAATTTTTTAAAATTCCCAAAGGTCAGAAAAAAGTAAATGCAAGATACGTAACTTGCCTTATATGTCAAGATAGACTGTCCAGAGGGACCGACAAAAAATACAGTTTCGGAAACTACACAATGCATCGCCATATGACTAGGTGGCATCCTAACAACTACAGTGCTGCACAGTTTCGGAACGACCTAGATAATCTCCCTATTATGGCCAGAAGATCTGTTGTACCGGAAGTAACGGGACCAGAGGGCAGGGAGATGGTGCCAAATATATAAACGAGATTTCATGAAGTAAAACAAGTCTGCGTATATTGCAGTGGATTCATTTGCTACGGAGAAAGAAGCATCACTCTGATCAACAGAGATATTGACTATCATATGCAAGTTTGTACGAAACGCCCCAAATAATAAATACTTTTTTTTGTTTTGTTGCTCCTGTTGAGCCCTTTACAATGAATCGTTTTCATTGCCCCCTCCAAGAAAAACCCCAAAAAATATAAAACTGTTCAGAAAAATTCAAAAAAAGTAAAAAAATGTTCAGAAAAATAATAAAAAAAATTTAAAACAACAAAAACAATAAAAAAAAAAGTTCTTTTCAGAACTACCTCCCCGTTATTAAAAAATTGGTACAATATTTGGAACTGTGCCAACCTCTATTTCTCGTAGTTCGCTTCCCAGTTCGCTCGCCGGTACGCGAACCGGAAGTGAACCAAACATTTTTTTTTAAAAAAAGAACAGTAAGTATAAGGGAAGGAAACAGACATTTATGTTAAAAGAAAGACAGCTATAGGGGAGTAAACTAGAGATACTATTACCCGTAATCCACTGCTGATGATGTCACATATTACATCATTCATGACATGCTCAGTGACATCATCAGCAGAGGATTGCGGGTTTTTTGGCAACGTGCCTTATCCACGGTTTAATAACGCTGCCTTTTGCTTTATATAAGTTTTCAAATTGTATGAAATATATACCAATAGGTCGTTATGAACCTTTAGGTAGTGCTTTTCTTCATGAGGTCTGGTCGCTTCCATACACATACAGATGTTTCAAAGATGATCAAGAAGTTTATCTGAATGGAGAGGAATGCACTGAGACGCCAGATCATTCACTAATGTGTAGGCACATACAGTTACACGGTTCATGCAACAAACACCGACCAAATATGGCTTGCGTGTTGCAAGGCACGCCAGTTCCTGCTATCATCCCCACGTTCAAGTTGTTGGAAAATGGTAGTTATTTGATGCTCAATAATGAAGATTGTTCTGGGTTAATTAAAAGTATTCCTTTTATCGTAACAGTAAGTGAACGGGTTATTTGCTGCAGAAATGTTCTATTTCCTCCCACACATGAACATAGGGAGTTTTCAATCTGGCCACAAATACCAACCTTGGGAGCAGATTTCAACGGCATGGCAAGAATAAGAGCTCTTTTGTCTCAGAGAGAGGTGGCCTTGAGTTCGGCCCGTGAAACTTTCGTGCTTCACATAGCGAACACCCGTACAGAGGTGCAGACCCTTTTCAATACTGATTCGCCTTTCCATTTCAGCAAGATGGTTCGGACTATCTTTAACGCGTCCTCCACAAAGGCCCTGGCGCACTTTTTTAAAGTTGTTACCAGTGGTCTCGTGACTTCATTTGAGAAAATCTTTGGAGTCATCCCTGCTTTCTTTCATTCTATTTTTTCCACTGTGCTTCGTGGATTCCCATTTTTACTTGCATTACCAGCGGACGCTCTTGTGCTTTTTTACATTTTTAAATATGGATGTCCCTCCTGTGCAAGCTCCCGCCCTGCAGCTGCTGACACTGTTCCGCAATCGCATGCTAGAATATTATGGCACAATGCCGTTGGCGATATTAAGCACGGCATATGGATTATTTTTTCGATTCTCCTACTTCACCTGTGTCCAGCCTGTATTTCACTGCCTGACCTGTGATTTCGATTGGGCCATTGATTTGTGTCTCTGCGGACCGGTTTCTCCTGACGTCGACTTTAATCAGCTGATGACTCCTATCATTACTCACGAGTTGGTTTGTCCTGGCGAAAGGATTATGGCTGTGGCATTGATGCATGGACTAATTGGTCCCTGGAATTTACTGGCGGCAACACAGTCTTTCTTGGAACAGAGCTTTCTTGAAAACCCACCGAGCTGTCCTCTGATGGTGATAGAGGATCCGGTGCTGGGAGAGCACGTATGTTCTTTTCCGCTTTTAAATTGGATGGCTGAACTCTTTTCGGATGAAGACGGTGACTTCCTATTGGAGGCTGTTGCAGCTTATTTTGCATACACAGTTATGTCATAGACCTTTTTCATGTTTGATATGCTGAGTACTAGCATTTCATTGACAATTCATTGACTTATTTGTCAAGTTTTTATTATTTAGCTTGCCTATTGGCTTAAGACTCGATAAAGTACTTGGCTGTTTTATTTTTCTTTAGCATTACATTTTCCTAGTTTTTAATGTTTTACCTTGCGGACCGTCCACATATAAAGTTGCAATCTGCTCTCATGAGATGGCACTTCTATTATCTTATTCAGTTCGTTTCCGGATCATGGGGAGGTGTCATCTAGGTCCTGGATATCTTTACACCGTGTTAAGTTAGCATGGGCTCATTACCGGTTTAAACGCCATTTTTCCTTTTTTGCAACTTCTGCACACGACACTTAGTTGTTGCTTTAGCTTTCAACCTAGTAGTTCATCGTGGTTTACATGAGAATAATATGTTATTGCTCTACTATCTGCTTTGCTTGTTAAACTATATCTGTACAGCGAGTGCTGAAGTTTCAAGAACAACACGATACAGAATTGTTATGAGGTCTGATCTCCACGACTTCATACTCATAACATAAGTGCAGCTTCTGCCAATTCTGGGCATGAGGCGGGTTTTATATTGCTTTGCCGAACACACATACACAACAGTTGATGCGGTTCACATGAAGAGAGAGCTGGTGTATGCTGATGTGATTCCTTCAAATCTAAGACACTAAAGTATGGGCACGCCCTAAACCAACACACCCACCCTGCCCCTCCCCCTCCCCGCCTCCCTGCCCCACCGTAACTCCCTCCACGGCCCGTGGCTGCTTATAAGTGTTGCTAACTCTTATTCATTTACAGCATGTTAACATACTGTCACCATTCGCTTTTTATGTACTAGTAACTATGCTGGTAATTTTGCTACTGATAATATGTGTACTTGTATTATCTAAGATACTACGCCTGAGAAGACGGCATTAGTAAATAAACATTTCAAATACACATGTGTTCTTCTTAACTCCATGTTCTGGTTTCTAAGAAATATATAACGACCGACTGTTCATGAGTTCCACGTATCCTGAGGTACTATAAGTTCATATTCTGGATTGTCTAAACATTGAGAGTTTGTTATATCCAATGTGACACTGTACCTAGCTTGCTAAGGGGTTTTTGATTACTAAGGTGAGTTTTGGGGCACCCTAATTCGCCGAGGTTCCAATCCTCTGTCCACAGTTCTGTGTGAGAACAGAAACCCTGCGACAGGGGCACCCCCGACCCTTGCTGGAGCTTCATCACACTTGCGATACAACTCCAGCAATGCGCCACCTTTACGGCACAGATACATCACGCATCTGTGCTGTTTTTGCCCCATGATGCGCCGCATTGTAAATGCAGCACACCATAGGTGACGGAACAGCGGCACAGAATGACTAACACATCCCTGGTGATGCGCCAGTCATCATAAATCTATCCCTATGCTTCTTATCTTGTTAGAGATGAACCGCCATATGTATCATCAAAGTTTTTTGCATTTCCTAAATAGCAAACTTTAAGGAATAAATAGCGATTCTTTACCATTCCTAGTTTGCGATAAGCTATTTGCTAATTACAAATTACCCATTCATTTCCTTCATTTCCATAGGGCGGTTGGACTCACTTTTAGCTCGAACGGCTGAATGGATTTCCACGAAACTTGGCAAAATTGTAGGGACTGGTAGCCCGATGTGCCTTTGCTATGTCTCAAGATATATGCTCCAGTGGTTTTTACTAAAATTAACTTTGAAAAATATATATTGGGCTACATTGGCCTATATATATGTTGGAGCCCAAATGTAGCCCAATGTAGCCCAATGAAGCCCAATGAAGCCCAATGTAGCCCAATGTAGCCCAAAGATGGCCGCCAGAGACAAAAAAAACAAATGTAGCCCAAATATCAGCCAGATGTAGCCCAACTATAGCCCAGTGACAGAATGACCAATCAGCTTCGCAAACCTCCGTTACGCGAAGCGGAGCGCTGTTACAGATATATATCTTTTTTTTAACGTTAATTTCTCAAAATCCACTGGAGCACATATATTGAGACCTAGCAAAGGCACATCGGGCTACCAGTCCCTAATATTTTACCAAGTTTCGTGCAAATCCATTCAGCCGTTCGATTATTATTATTATTTTTTTTTTTTGCCCCGCGGGGCCCTTTTAAAACCTCCACATCAAACCTAGGGGGTCAGCGAGGATCTACTATGCCCCCTTATGGTCATTTGCCCCTTCGCTTTGGCCTCCTCTTGTCTCTCGATCCTACCGAGAGACAAGATGGCGGCCGCTACGGACTGTTTGGAATGTTTACAGACGCCGGAGAACCAATCAGCTTCGCTTCACAAAGCTCCGTTGCGCGAAAAGTACGCGTACTGGAGCGCTGCCCGGTCCGCTGTTACAGATATATATCTTTTTTTAAACGTTAATTTCTCAAAATCCACTGTAGCACATATATTGAGACCTACAAAAGGCACATCGGGCTACCAGTCCCTACAATTTTGCCAAGTTTCGTGCAAATCCATTCAGCCGTTCGGGCTAAAAGTGAGGCCAACCGCCCTATGGAAAACTCAATGTTAAAAACACGTTTTGGGACCCCCCTTTTTTCTCGACCCCCCCTGGACGAACCCCCCCCCCAATTTTCAGGGGCTGCTCAGAAACGAAATGTGCCATTTTCCTGAAAATTTCAGCCAATTCCGTCCACAAACGCCAAAGTTATTTGACATAGAATTTTCAAAAATCCCATAGGAAAAAAATCCTAACTATATATACCTACTGGCGACCGCCAGTAGGTAATATATATATATATATATATATATATATATTTATTAATTAAGATATTAAAAACATACAGACACATTAAATTGACAAAAAAAGAGAGTTGGTGCAAATGTCAAATTGCCATTGTCATAGCAAACATGGACTCCATTAGTCCTTTCTACGGTTGAAATAACCTATTCAGTCAGTCAATAAAATCTTTGTTCGGCTTATAAAATCACTGTAAAAGTGCACAAAACAAGAACTTCACTTGACAAATTGTAGTACTAACTCAAAACCTGCAAGTCAGACACGAGTATTGTAAAAAGAAAAAAGCAAATTAACAATCAAAAATCCTTCAAGTCATCCTGCTTCAATGCTGTCATTGTTCAGAGTTCTGTCACGTTCTACAAATACATAGTCATGCATACATACATACATAACTCGTACAGCCAGATCCCACATTAGTAAATGCAACACAGAAGGTTGTGTTGTGGTTACATTGGCTTTGAGCCCCTATTGCTGACCTTGAATTATAATTAAGGCTCCCTGTTTTCCATTTTTATGGATTTTTACAGATAAATATAGAAAGAAAACAATGTGTTTTCTGTCTGCATTTATTTTTAAAAGTGGATAAATACTGAAAAATTATGCTTCTTTTAACTGACTCTCCTAGCTGTCTTTCATGATTTTTAGCCTAACAGCTGAGAAGATGGACAGAATGGGAAATTTAAAAAAACAGGATAAAATTTCTTTAAATAATGGCATATGTCCACATACATTCGTGGTAAAATGCTGATATTTAGTGGATATATTGTTACATAGTATTTCTCAGTTTAAATACCTAATCACGACAGACCTCAAAGTATGAGTGCGTGTCCTATCATTTAAATATGGAAATTTACAGTTTTAAAACTTCATTTATACACAAAACCCAAAATAAAATATGGATAATTACAGATATAATGACCCAAAAATAAATATGGATAAATACAGATGGAAATGTTAAAAATTAAAATCAGATAAATCCGAGAGCCCTAATTATCATTTCATCATTTTGAACTTTCAAAATAAGAGCAATGATATGCTAGCATAATCTGGTGCCAGTTTATTCTCTGCTTGAGCTGAGCACAGTAAAGCAAGCGTTCATTATTGACATCTCATTCTAATTATAATGTACTTTCAATGCCATGGTGTCCATACCATGGCATACTCAACACTCTTGTCTTTTTTTTACTTACCCTTGACATACAGTTTTGGTGCTAAGTTTTTTAAATGTTTTAACAATCTCATTTTACTGCCCTTCCTCTCTTGCATTAGGGCAACATTTCATACTTTTAAGTGCAATCAGGAAAATTGATGGTGTGTGTCCTACATGGCTGACTAGTACCGAATTTCCATAGAAACAGCGCTGACGCACATAGGATAAAGTGTTCTTTGCACATTTTGACAACTTGCACAAATGGCAGTTTGATGAGTACACATTTAATTTGCTCTGTTACATAAGTGAATGCTCAAACTTTAGAAAACTCTTCTGTCTGCTACACTTTATCCACAAAATCTATTTATGTTGGGTGCATTGGTAAATCACAATTAAAAGCGCCATAGAAATGTAAAACAAAACCTCAGCTGTCTACAGTAAATGAACAACGCACGCACTTCAGGAGTCATGATTTTAAAGGGAAAGAGAAGTTGGGTATCATCCGCGTATGATACAGGAATGAACCCATGGGATCTCATGATGTTGGCACCCCTAGCCAACATCATGAGATCCCATGGGTTCATTCCTGTATCATACGCGGATGATACCCAACTCCTCTTTCCCTTTAAAATCATGACTCCTGAAGTGCGTGACTCCTTTGCCCGGGGGATGAAAGAAGTGGCACATTGGATGGCAGCAAACTTCCTACAGTGTAACGTCTCCAAGACTGAGGTCATGCTCTTTGGTGAAGCCAAACGCCTGTGGACTCCGGACTGGTGGCCTCAAGATCTTGGCCCCGTCCCTGAGCCCAAAGTGGTGGTAAAAGACCTGGGAGTAAAGCTGGATCAGGAGCTTGCCCTAAAACAACAAGCCAATCAAGTGGTCAGCTCCTGTTTCCATGCTATTGGGCTTCTCCGGAGAGTATTTCCCCTGTTACCTGATACCACCAGGAAAACATTGGTCCAGTCGCTAGTGTTGAGCAGGCTGGACTATTGTAATGGTTTGATGCTAGCTGCCAACGAGGGGATCTTTGCCAGACTGCAGGTTGTGCAAAATACTGCTGCACGATTAGTTCTTAATGTCCCAGCTCGCACTCCCTCAAAACCGTTACTGGCTAAACTCCATTGGCTTCCAGTGAAACAGAGGGTGATGTTTAAGACTTGCTGCGTCATCCATAAGTGTCTCATTGGAAAAGGTCCGGGCTACCTAACCGAGAAATTCATTCCATACGTTCCCTCTAGATCCCTGAGATCGGGAGATCAAGAATTGTTATGTGTCCCTAGGGCCATGAAGACAAGAAAAGGGGGAAGGGCCTTATCAGTAGCTGGCCCAAAGTTATGGAATGAACTTCCGAAGGAAATTAGAGTATGTAGGGAACACCTTCCCTTTAGGAAAAAGCTAAAAACTTTCCTCTTCAACTATTAGATGTTCCGGTTTGTAATCAAGTAACATGACTGAGCCATTTCTGTTTCTCAGATGCTGCCAAAGGCGCGGAGATACTCCTTCGGGAGTCGATTCCCAGCGCGATACAAGTATGCAAATAAATAAATAAATAAATAAAATAAACAAGGTGCCCATCTAACAAGCAGTGCCTAACTTGAGCCAGTGTGTGTTTTTTAGTCAGTCTTCAGACAGGGCATTTCCAATGTGTCACCTGTGCCTCTCTTGTGGCTGGAAGGATGAGGGTGGACATGGAAAGCCCATGTGGACAGTGGGAGCTGAACACTGTCGACTGCCTCTTGTTTCTGGTGCTAAGTTGAGTAAATATCACGCTCTTATGCACAAGCGAGTTTTTACTTGCTTTAAATAAGCCAATAACATGTGAATCGCAGAGAGAGAGAGAGAACTAACCTCTTAGATCCTTGGTTATTTGATTTACAAATCCATGCTTTCAGAAGTCTTTGTTCAATTGGATCAACTGAAATAAATCTGAACTAGAACTCCTGTAGTGCACTAGTTTTTTAAATAAAGCAAGGGGCTGGATCACTGCATCCTTGGAGACATGGAATTATCGGGTAACTTTAGGCGCGGGTTCTCTGCAGAGCCAAATCCAGTTTTTTTTATTTTTTTATTTTCTCTTCTCGTCTGTCAGTTCCCTAGTACGTTGATTACTTTTCATTCTGATATTTGTAGCTGTGTTTCTTTTCATTGTAAGCCTAGTGTTTCAATTTCCAAATTGTGAACATAATAAAGGATTTTTAAATAATTAACAACTGACATGGGATATGGCGAGATCTCCGTTTTATCCAGACATACTTCTTTCTATTTCAATTCACAAGTAGCTTTTCTAAGCCAAGTTATCAGGTATCACCAATGAGACCGGGCACAAACTGTCTGTTACAAAGGCTAATGTTAGCTTAGAGTAGTCTTAGGGCCCATCCATTGCGTACCATTGATTGCCTCCATACTCACACTCATTTACTTGCTTCCTCTTAGTTACTTGAGCGAGCTTTCCTTTCTCTTCTTGTGTTTGTCCTTCCCCTGGAACATGGATGCATACATGTGTCCTTAGACTGCCACTAACAGGAAATGCTATTTGTGAAGGGACAACATTAATGCTGTATTGTCAGCTGTTTTAGAGTTATTTGACTCGTTTTACTCGTGATTTTAAAAACTGTGTTTTCTCACTCTGTATTGCAGACAGCATACCCCTAGGCCACCTGCACACATTTTCGCCAACATTTGACGCCTTTAGCTGCCGTTTTTGAGTTAAATTGGGGTTAGGGAAATCTTCCCACGGCGGCCATCTTTAGTGTGCCCAGAGCGGTGGGAGCGCTCTAGTGGTACATATAAAAGGAGCCCTGTGACAGTGCTCGCGAGATTCTCTGCCTGCCACTAACAGGAAATGCTATTTGTGAAGGGACAACTTTAATGCTGTATTGTCAGCTGTTTTAGAGTTATTTGACTCGTTTTACTCGTGATTTTAAAAACCGTATTTTCTCACTCTGTATTGCAGACAGCATACCCCTAGGCCACCTGCACACATTTTTGCCAACATTTGACGCCTTTAGCTGCCGTTTTTGAGCTAAATTGGGGTTAGGGAAATCTTCCCACGGCGGCCATCTTTAGTGTGCCCAGAGCGGTGGGAGCTCTCTAGTGGTACATATAAAAGGATACGGTCACCCTATCGCGCCAGCGGTCGCGTTAGCGGAAGCGCCATCCCTAGCGCCGGAGTCTCGCCTGAGTGAGCCCGTCTGCGCTCGTCCGCGCTCTGACGGGCTATGGGCTCTGGCAAGTACTCTATACTTCATCTGTGAGTACCTTGTTTTTGATCTACTATATTGCATTATGGTTCTTTCCTATTCTGCTGTGGAATTACATTCATGGCGCCGCTTTGCTTGCAAATCCTGCTCTGTATGTACATTGCCCTTTCCCAAATACAAATGTCACCAATGCGGTTTTGCTCTCGGAAAGCCAGCGAGCTGCAGATCGCTTAAGCGCTATGTCAGACGCAGCAGGCCTGTCAAGTCCAATACTGTCTCTTCACATTCCTCTTTACATTTTTGGAGTATTAATTGTAGATCTCTCCCACAACACAAATATAACATCTGCGACCTCATCACTGAGGAACAACCGGATGCTGTGTTTCTTACAGAAACCTGGTTGCATGACAGTTCTGGCCCCGATATTGCCGCTGCAATTCCCCCTAATTACGTCATCGTAAGAAAGGACAGAGTTCTAGGCAAAGGGGGGGGGATAGCCATGATCTTCAAATCTAAGTACACCTGTAAATTTGAAGACATTCCTTTCAGGGGTTGCGAGGCAGCCCTTTTTAGGCTAACTATTAACCCTCAGTTCACAATGACAGGTTTACTAATCTATCGCCCTCCTGGGAATGCTACTCCCTGGGTCTCTTCTCTGCCAGATTTCCTGGCCCCCTTGCTGCTTAGAGCAGCCAACTTTTCGATTCTTGGAGACCTAAATATCCATCTCGAAGATCCCGACTGTACGTCCACTAAACAGCTTATTTCTACTCTCGAACTCTTCAACATTCAATTACTGAACTCTGCCCCTACACATCGTGCTGGTCACTTATTAGATCCTATCCTGTCAAACCTCCAGTTGGACTGCTCCCAGAAAGCACGCCCAATAGAATGGTCCGACCACTTTGCTGTTCCTTTCTCATTGGATATCACCAGGACAGCATCACTGATCGGAAAGGAAATAGATAAACGGATAAGCAGTTGGGGGAAAATTAACATGCCAGAACTTAATAAACAATTATTGAGGACACTTCCTAACACCGACCTATCTATCTCCGCACTAAATTGTGCAGTTGGTCAGTGGTTAAATAATGCTGTCGACTCCACGCTTCCCTTGACATATAAGAAAACTATGCCTCATCATCCACCTGCACCATGGTTTTCCGACAAGCTTAAGTGCCTCCGCACTCAATGTAAGATTTTAGAAAGGAAATGGAGGCGCAATTATTCTCCTATCCGCAAAGTAGCTTACAGAGAAGCTCTGAAGGGCTATCATAACAGCTGCAAAACAGCCAGAGCAGACTACACTAAAAAAATAGTTTCAGATGCACAAAACTGCCCTAAGGTGCTCTTTTCAGTTGTAAAAAAACTGACAGGAGCGGACTCTATTCCTACGCCTCCCGCGCTTGATAAGGTTCAATGCCAATCCTTAGCTGACTTTTTTGTTAAAAAGGTCGACTTGATCTATGATCTTTTTACCCCGGCATCGATGGTAATACCTTTTGCATCTGGCGCTGTGCAGTCATCTGCTAATGCTGACGATACTGCCAAACTCTCTGTATGGCAGCCATTAGACAATATTTTCTTCTTTTCTTGTCTAAATAGTGTGCGCTCTGGCTCTCCGTGCGATGCACTTCCGGCCAAAATACTCAAACAATTAGATTCTTCCACCCATCAGATTTTTGTTAAATTGTTAAACGCCTTACATACTGAGGCATATGTACCCCAGCCTTGGAAACACGCTATGGTAGTGCTCTTGTTAAAAAAGTCTGGTGCGGATATCTCGAATCTTGCTAATTTTCGTCCAATATCCCTGCTACCCATCTTCTCTAAAGTGCTAGAGAGACACATTAATAACCAGCTCACTGAACTGGTGGAAAGTTCTGGTTTCTTACATTCCTCCCAGTCGGGTTTTCGGTCCTGCCACTCGACCGAGACAGCCCTTCTTGGGGTGACAGAGAGTCTCCGACACGGTGTCGACCAGGGTGAAACCATGGCGCTCATCCTGCTGGATTTGAGCGCAGCTTTCGACACTGTGTCACATTCCATCCTTCTTGACTCTCTGCGGTCACTCGGCGTGACTGGTAGGGCCTTAGCCTGGGTGGCCTCTTTTCTTGGCGAGCGAACCTTTCAAGTTTTCTCCCCTAAGGCGGCATCAGCGGTCTGTCCCTCAGCGCGGGGTGTCCCCCAAGGGTCCATACTCAGCCCCCTATTATTCAATCTTTATGCAAAACCCTTGGCTAACATCGTAGAGCAGGCGGGCTGACCCTGTTCTCTTACGCTGATGATACCCAGATTGTCTTCTCCCTATCAGGGCGAGACGAGAATAACCCCTCTGCACTAAAGTCGGGCCTCACTCTTGTGGCGGACTGGATGCAGAGGAACTGTCTCAAACTGAATGGGGAGAAGACAGAGGTGGTCATTCTGGGGAAAAATAAGAACCTCTGGGGCCCTCAGCACTGGCCAAATGAGATGGGTGCACTTCCTGTACCCACACATGCTGTACGCAACTTGGGCGTCCAAATTGACGACAAGTTAACAATGAAGCAGCAGGCCACTAAGGTCGCAGCAACCTGTTTTTCTACTCTTAGGTGGCTACAAAAGATCTTATGGATGCTTCCCATTCCTTCCCGTAGAACGGTTGTCCAGGCATTAATAACATCTCGCCTGGACTATGGCAACATACTATATTTGCGTGCTGATGTAGCCACTGTCAAAGTACTGCAGGTTGTACAAAATGCAGCCGCGCGACTCTTGAAGAACGTCCCTAGAAGAACTTCTGCATTATCTGCCTTGCATGATCTTCATTGGTTGAAATCTCCAGCCACATAAAGTTTAAGGCATTATGCTACATGTTTAGGATCAAGCAAGGCATTGCACCTACTTACTTACAAAAGCTGGTGCAACTTTACAGGCCTAAACGTACCTTACGGTCCTCGGAAATTGGCAATTTCTCTATACCAAGATTTAAGCTGGCAAGGATGGGGGGACGTTCCTTTTCCTATCTCGGTCCTAAATATTGGAATGCCCTGCCCACTGCCCTTAAATTAGAGACCAGCCTTCTTTGTTTTCGCAGAGCACTGAAAACGCTGTTGTTCACATAAGTAGTTAGTACCTGCATGCTGGCTATCTGATATCTTCTTCTCCAGTCTGTCCCTAGCGCCGGGAAACCCACTGTGGGTAGCTGTGCGCGGTAAAAGTTTAAATAAATAAATAGACTGCTTGCTCATTCAGACTCTACATTTTTCTTTTTGATTCAGCAATCAGGAGCACAACTGTTTTCCAGCTGTATCTCACAAAAATCCATAAAAGGCCTGCACTGGCGCTTCTCACTGGTTCTAGTGTCGTTTCCTAGACTGTGTTATGTCTTCTTTGGTGCCTGTATCACCCAAGGCAGCTAGAGAAACTTTGGAGCCCGTGAGAAGCCTAAAACAATAAATATGGCAGCACATGATCAAATGAAAATTATGCACGTTCACTAACTAGAGATCTAAAATTATTAGTCAAAACCTCTAAACAGTTAATCTATCTTTAGTAAAAGTCCAACACTTCTTCAGTGCTTCTGTAAAGAGAACACCCTGCATTGTCAAGAGTGTTTTACAGGAGTATTCCGCATCTTCAATTATATTCTAATTCCCTTTGCTGAGATCTACAGACCATGCAGACCCCGAAGAGGAGGCTCAGGGCAAAATTTTACAAGAGCCACCTAATGCATATTACTAGTCCCCCTCGTGGACTGGACATGGTGAGGTCTTACAGGAATCACCTACTGCATGTTGCTGTACCCAGTCGCCTTACTGGATTGGGCACAGCTAGGTCTACTGCATGTTACTGTGCCCAGTCGCCTTACTGGATTGGGCACAGCTAGGTCTTACAAGAGCCACCTAGTGTGTGGTACTAGTCTCCTTACCGGACTAATAACGTTAGAGTAAAGCCTGTATTATGCTTCATATTTTTGTTGCACACATTTGCGATGACCCAGAGAAAAGGTAAAAGATGGCTGAAGTGTTAATTAATGCTGACTCCAGGCTACTCAACATTTTTGTACAATTGTTTTCACATCCTAACTGCAAAATCCTTTGTTACTAATACTAATTTGCATTCCTCTTGCTGAGACCATGATATTCATCCGTGACGGTGTATTCAAGGTGAATATAAGCTTTTGGTCTGGGTTTTCACTGCTGGTCTCTTGCATTTCAGGAAGGAAGACTCAAAGTATTCTTGAAGACAAGCTGAAAAAGCTGGAAGAAGAATGCAAGCATAAGGAGAGTGAGCGTGTGAGCCTGGAGTTAGAAATAACGGAAGTCAAAGAGAACTTAAAGAAGGCTCTAGCGGGGGGAATCACTCTGGGGCTCGCCATAGAGCCGAAGTCTGAGACCTCCAACCCACAGGTAGAGTGACTGAAGGTTGAAATAGAAAAACAATTTCATTTCTTAAGTGCTGTGGATCTCGTTCATAATTCGGATTTATTTTTATAGATTAAAGTTGGGCAATTTGCGTAAAGCTTTCTCTTTTTTAAAGTTTTGCTTATTGATTCATATCTATAATGCTGTATGCAGTGCTTAATTTGTAAAAGAATAAGTGCTGGGGCCCAAAGTTAGCTTGGAAGTCTGTGGCAATCGCTGTTTATGGTTGGGTTGCCTAATACCAAGACAGCATAGTCCTGATGCCTCTTTAATCCACCACCAGACCCTCCCTGCCCCTTTATCTCACTCTTGCAGGTTCCTTCTTTCTGCCTTTGTCACAGCAGAATAAGTGCTAATCCCCAAAAATGAGTGCAGATCAGCTCTGCCTGAAACCACCAGCTCAAAGGAAGCACTGGCTCTGCGTTCTGAAAAACATGTTTAAAGTACCTCAAAAATAGCAAAATCTGGGACAAAAAACTATTCGCGCGTGTGTGCTGAGTCGTTTGTGCATCTAGTCCTACTTCCATTACTGTGAAATGTACTATTAACAGAACTAGAGCATAATGCATGGAGTGCAGGCAGGTCAAAGTCCCCCCCCCCTTCTGCCTACTCTAGGGCAACAATTGTCCACATAGTAATACCTCTTTTATGTATCTTGTTGCAGCACACTTAATCATTTATGTAAGTGAATGCATTGGCATGCTACCACTTTAGACATTTCCCTCCCTCAGGGCTTCTCTAACCTATAACCTTGCATCTGAGCGCTTTCTGACTGCCTTTCAAGACTAAGGACTGATATTGAGTAATTAAAGCAGGCGCTGTGGAAACACTCCTTCTAAGAAGTCAGTAACTCCAAAAGGAGGAGTATTTCCCAGACAAGGTCCTCAGGGGAGTACAGGACTGCTTTCTTCTTTACAGAGGAGATTCCTCCGGTTAGCTTCCCTCTCTCCACCTGACAATTGGGTGCCATTCTTCGCCTTCTGAACATATCTGTAGCACTACACAATAATTCAGTCAAAAGGGTAAACCTTCCCCGTCACTGTCTATCAAAAGGAACCGAGTAGGAAGGTAAAGTAACCGCCTTTGCCATGTTGTTTTGTGGTGTTTTGAAAGGTGTTTCACTCTTTGATGTGAGCTTTATCTAATCCAGGTAGTTCAAGTCTGATATGAATAATATTCTGGTGAGCCATTGAACTTCATTTGCCTTGATTGATTACTTTTGCAGTGTTGTGGCCACTGCCGAAATTACCAAGATGACCTTCTCAGCAGAGCTTAGATACTAAAAGCTTACTGAGGTTTGACCGACTGCTTAATAAAAAGGATGCTTCATGGTGTATATTAATGCTGGTCACCTCTACGCAATGCCCGTGGTCCTGCTGAATCCTGAAGAACTTCAACAAAAGAGGAACTCTAGGAAATGGCTTCCTCCATAAAAGCAGTTACTTCCATGACTATATTTCAATATTTATGTAGTTGCTTTCTAAAGTTCTGCTTCTTCCCGTTTATGTGGATGTGTGGTAAAGCATCTCTTCCAGTTTTGACCCATGGCACAGGTTACTATTGGATGCAAGCACTTGCTTGCTAAAGTAACATCAGATCTGCAGCAAGATGGGACACGGCTCAGTTGGGTGGACTTCATTCCACTAAGGGTTTCGACAAATGGGACCTCATTGGTATCTCCAGGGTGGGCGATATGTGGGTGAAGGGGCAGATGCTCAGTTTTTCCAACTACAACAGCAATACGAACTCGCAGACACAGAGTTCTTCCGCTATCTCCAGATCCGTTATGCCTTGACAACCGCCATTAAAGCAGGGTTCCCTCTCCCTGACTCTTCCCCACTGGCAGATAAATTACTGGATGGGCTCCTCCCTCAGAAAGCCATCTCCTTGACCTACAAGAAACTTGTAAATAACGCACCAGACACCCTAACCAAATTACCTGAGGCGTGGGATGCTGACTGCCTCCTTGTGGATGACGAGGAATGGAGTGAAGCGGTGGCTTCTCCCAGAGAGGTGGCAATCTCGGCGTGCCTCCGCCTGGTGCAACTGAAAATACTCCACAGAGTCGTACATTACGGGCCGCAGTTGGCCCACATGGGGCGAGAGACAATATTAACTGTAGGCGTCACTGTGGACAGGTAGCCACGTTTATGCATATTCTATGAGAGCGTGGGCAAATGCAGAGATTCTGGAGAGCAATTCACAGGGTTATGAGTGAAGTCCTGCACAAAACTATCAACCCTAAGGTCAAGAGGTGCTTGCTTAATCTGTGGGAACCAACAGACCTGGTAGGGGCAGAGAAACTATGGGTCACACTTGGTGCCACAGTTGCCAAGAGGGACATAGCCCAGATGTGGGGAGGGACGGTAGCCCCCACTATCACAAGCTGGAAGTGTTACATGGACTGGTGCATGTTCCGGTAGAAGACTGTGTATGTGGCATGGGGGTGCCCTCGGAAATGGTCACGAGTGTGGGCGAGTTGGAATTCATATAGGGGAGATATCTGTGTTGCATCGATCGTCCCTACAGATGAGGACCCAGTATCACCAATGAGCATATGACATGTACTAATACTGACTCACATGCCTGTTACACAAATTCAATGTATCTGCCATATTCAATCATGCCTGCAAAGAAAATGCTGATGCCGATTTTTTTGTATGTGTTTATCTTAAAAATCAATAAAAAGATTTAAAACAAAAACCAAAAAAAACCAAAAAAAACTGCAGCAAGGACGTCTTTCGTAGATTCAAAAGGTAGATAGAGCAAAAGGAAATAAGATGCACGCAGCAAGCATCAGCTCTTTTATTTCTGTTGATGGTCCAGATGGGACTGGTTTGCATTGGAACAGGCGGAGAAGTCTGTCGGTACTTTGTAGTACGGTTAACGTAGCATGCATTTGTTTAGAGCAGGTCCCCCCCTTGGGGTTTCTTAGCGCTGAATATTTGAGATCAGTGGTTCTCATTTTAGCAACATCTGTGGGCTAAGGGGTGGAGTGCACTCGTCGGAATTCGAACAGGTCATCATGATGTCAGTTTGGATCCTGAAATGGATGCACCAGGGCTTTGAGACATCTGAACTGGCTGTAGAGGCCATTCTTGTGAGGAGGGAACTGTGTAATGCCACATTTGAGTCTTATACTTTGAAGACAGAATAGTAATCTTTGAGAAATGCAGAGATCTGTTATTAGTTATTTTTCAGCGAAGGCAACATGAAATACTAAAGCCATTCGGCTACATAGGAGACAATTCAAATGCTCCAAATGTTACCCAGAAAGGCATAAACATGGCATTGTGGAAGGGCAAAGTTACCCGATGAATAAGATATTTCATGAAACCGTGAGGCGTTCTCCAGTGATGGACGGATGTAACTAATCAGTTTTCCCCAATGTGGTTTTAATAAAAGTGAAATTGGTACCCCTCGTTCTGACAAGATTACTGTCCACTAAAAGCCTCAATGCTGCCTACACTAGTAAAAGATGGTATACATTTCGACTATCTGTAGAAATATAAGATCCTTCCAAGGGGAAAATTGCCCTTGATATTGCACTAGGTTAGTTTTAGCAGCGGTGTTTAAACAAGCATTGACAATGCTAGTAGGTATGGCTTTAATGTGCTGCACCCGTCACAAGGAACACCATTTATTCACACTCAACTTCTCTTACCCTGCACGCACAAGGGCATCCTTCTGACACCCTGCCCTCACACAGACACATCGTACACTTATATAGACATACTGCTCTGCCTGCCCTCACACAAGCTTACCCCCCCACACACACACACACAAGCACACCGCTCTCCCTCAACTTACAGGTACATCTTTCACCTGTACTCACATGGTCTTATCAATCACCGCCCCTCACTTGGACACACCTCTCCTCAAGTACTCACAGGTACACCCTGTACCCATTGGCACAAGGCTCAGGCACACCTCTTATCCTGTACCCCCTGGCACAAGGCTCGGGCACGCCTCCCATACTAAAATCACATGGCCACACTCAGCACTCCTACAAACACACCCCTGCAGTCACAAGGCCACACCTCTTACTTTGCATTTACACTGGTTCATCGCTCACCCTTCTCTCATACACTTATCTCGGCACGCACTTTTTATCCTGCATTTACACACCACTCATTCTGCACTCACACACCTCTCATTCTGCACTCAAGTACAAACTGCTCACCTTTCAATCAGAGGCACTCAGCACTCCACGCCCCCCCCTTGCTCTGACAGTCCCATCTCTCCCAACCCCAGCACTCACCTTGCATTCATACACTGCTTACAGTATATTCACACAGACGCAGCTTAACCTTAACAAATACAAGGGCTTGTTTTTTTTAGTTGGGTAAATGTATTCACTGTTTCCAGAATGTTTTAATGTCATTATGTGGATTTTAGCCTTCTTAAATACACACTGTCATATGTTAAGACATCACCCCTTAATGAAAACCTTTTTTAACATCTCATAATTTCTTTAAAATGAGAAGCAACTCTTCGACAGCAGCCTATTGAGGAATGATACATTTGTGTCAGTCATAACGTTTAGAGTTAGTCAAGCAAAGGGTGGATATTGCCTTATACAATTCCCTCGTGTTGCACAGTGCAGAGATCACGAGTGTCGACAAATCCAAGGACGTTGGTGTGCCTGGACTTGAATAATAATTCCAAACCAACTTGTGTAATTATGCCTATGTCTAACGGGGAATGTCGGCACGGACCCATCTCCAACTGGCAAAGTGCCAAGGTTGGAATTTCGGTCTGGTCTTAATCTCATTTCACAACACACTCGTGGTGTTTTGCAATTTCATAAGCTTTTTCATTTTTTTTCTTCTGAATTCTTAGATATTTTCGTAACTCTGACTGATAGAAGTTGTGACACTGCCATGTCAATATAACCATTTTGCTAAATTACATTTTCGAAATATTACTTGTAATTTGAGTTGGAGACGGTATTTGGCTGCGCATTTCACAACATTGAGTTGCAAAAGCAGTCTATTACCTATTATTATTTTGCTTCATAATGCGATGTGGGATTCTTTTATCAATTTGAAGTTCGTAATAAAAAAACAAATTAGTTACATATATTGCATAACATAGTGACATGTTGGCCACAGTGCTTTTTTTGAAAAAAAATTTATTAACAGAATAATGTCAGTTTTCAAGTAACAGCGCAGTATATTCTCATTTTACATATATAGTACGTATGTGATATCATTGTGATAGTAGTAGACAATCATTTTCAGTTTGTTATTTAGGAACGTTCCGAACATAACTCCCCCTACCCTCCCCTCCCATGGCACTATTCCACTATTGTGGTCGCTCGTGGTTCCAAGCTCTACAATTATGTACACTGCATATTATGGTCCTACTGTATCCGTAGTGGGGGTATATAGTGCTCATCAGACATATTTAGACACTACCCGTGCACCCATAAGGACGTGTACTGGATTCTTCCCAAACATGTCAAGTCCAAGGAGGAGCATCGTGGTCTCAGTGCATGTATCCCACCTGTCTCATTACAACTATTGTGTGTGGTCTGACTCTGAGTCGTTACCTGTCTCAAATGACCCCAGTAACGCGTTCCAATCCAGGGAAATGGGGTTCTTCCTAAGTCCCTTACGCTCTTCGCGGTGCAACACTACGCTCTCGGCCTTCCCCCATCTCACCACCTCCGCCCTCCACACCTCAGGGTCCGGCGGCCTAGGCGACTTCCACTTCATGGTTATGGTACGTTTCGCTAGGAGCAGGGCTAAGTCAGTGAATCGTGTGCCTGCACTCTTTTTCCGTTCCGTAGGGCCCAGAACCAGTATGGTGTATTCCAATGTGTTGTATGGTTTGGCGGGGACCAGCCTAGCCAGGTCATCTTGTATCGTAGTCCAGTAATACCCCAGCTTGGGGCAGGTCCATACCATGTGTACTATACGTGCATCCTCCACCCCACATCTTGGACATGTGTCAGGTGTGTCGGGGAACATTGTGTGTAGGCGGTGAGGTGTCAGATATGCCCTGTGCAGGAGCATGAGCTGTATAAACTTGAATTTCTGGTTTCTTGACACTCTCTTAGGGTATTTCAGAATCCGGTCCCATTCTTGTCCCTGAGTGGCCTCCCAATATCTTGTTCCCACCTATCTCGTAAGGGTCATAACGAGATTGCCCTGCCCTCCCTTATGCCGTGTGTTAACCATCTGGTCAAATGGCTTCCCGACCCCATCAGGTATTGCATTGTGAGTAGCGGGTTCGTTGGCGTTTCCAGCCTGTCTGGAGCCCACACCTGTGTGATGTAGCGTTTCACCCCTGCGTGTAGCAGAAACGATCCACCGGGTGTGTGGTGTGTGGTACGGAAGTCTTCGAACGTCATGATCCGGCCGTCACCAAACAGGTCCCCTACTTGTGACACGCCCGAGTCATGCCATTCCGTGAGCATGAGGGACGAGATTGCCCTCAGTCCAACCGGAAGTCCTAGCAGTGGTATCGTGGGGGCGTAAGTTGACGTGGTAGACGTATATTTCACCGCTTGTTTCCAATATTCTATCGCTATTCGAAGCAGGGGGGTGTTGATCTCGGGACTTCCGCCCTCGGGAGCAGCAGGGTGTGGACACCTCCCCTACTCCAGTCCGTGTTTGACTTGCCGATTTCGTGTAGGTTGCGTGCTGCTAGCCAGTAAGCCAGCCATTGCAATTGGCAGGCAAAGTTATATGCCCGGAGGTCAGGAACCCCCATACCACCCGAGTCCGTGGGGAGTTGCAGTTTATTCTTTTTTTTTTTTTTGCAGAGTTTTATATAGCGCGAACTAGAACCGAATCAGTTATCAGAGCGCTTTACATAGCACCAGTTAAGTTACATGAGGACACACTTTCATTTTAGGCACGGGGAGATTAAGTGATTTGCCCAGAATCACAGGGGGTTTTTGGCGTCGTTACCGAGACTCGAACCCAGATCCCCAAGTCCGAGGTCGAGCGCCTTAGCCGTTAGGCCAACCCCTCTCCCCCTTATTCAGGCTAATCCGTCGTCTCCCAGAGCCCCAGATCAGTTCAGTCAACAGTGTATTAAGCGTTTTGAATATGGAGGCAGGGACCCTCAGTGGCAGTCCAGTAAAGTAGTACAGCAAGCGGGGCAGAACCACCATCTTGGAAATGGCCACCCTGCCCACCACCGCAAGCGGCAGCGTAGTCCAGAACTGTACTTGTGACCTCAGTGCCCTGATCGCCCTCCCCAGGTTGCCATCCAACAGATCCCCCGTCTCTCTGTAGATCTGGATTCCCAGATAGCGGAAGGTAGTCTCCGCCATCTGAAAAGAGTGAGGCGCAAAGAGTAAGTGGGTGTCCGCTCTGGCTGCGGAGAAGAAATATCCGTAGGATTTAGGTGCGCTGATTGTAAGGCCTGACATGGTACTGAAGGTATTAAATATTTCAGGAACTGGTCTCAGATCCCCTCCCAAGTCTCCAAAATAGAGGATAATGCCATCCGCATATGCTAACACCACATGGGTCACTCCGTCCCTCTGTATGCCCCTGTGCTGCGCCGACTTGCGAAGTCTGCACAGTAACGGCTCCAGAGCCAGTATAAATAATAGCGGGGATAATGGGCATCCCTGCCTCGTACCCTTCGCTATGTCCAATTGCGCAGAGATGCATTTATTCGTACGGACCCTTGCCGTCGGGCAGGTGTACAGTAGTCTCACCCAGTTAACATACTCTGGTGGTATCCCAAAGCATTCGAATGCCGCTACCATATAGTCCCATTTAACGGAGTCGAACGCCTGCTTCAGATCTAATGAGATGCAGCCCTCCGTGCCCGACCGTCCTGGTGCACCTAACATAAGTTGGTTAAGTCGTCGTAGGTTCATGGCAGTGCTTCTGCCCGGCACAAAGCCGCATTGGTCTGGGTGAATGAGCGACGGAATATATTGGGCCTGTCTCTTTGCAAGTATTTTGCTCAATATTTTATAGTCCGTGTTTAATAACGACAGCGGCCTATAGTTTGCCATATGTAAGCCATCCCTGCCCGGCTTAAGCAGTGACACTATTAGGGCCTGAAGCGTGGTCTGTGGTAGGCCCTGTGACTTCAGCGCCTCCCGGTACATCTCAAGGAGCCGCGGCGCCAGAAGATCTATGAAGGCTCCATAGAATTCCACCGGGAGGCTGTCCGTGCCCGGTGCCTTATTCCGTGGGAGTGTGCGAATGGCGTGACGTATTTCCGCTACCATAATTGGCCGTGCTAGCTCCTTCTTCTGTCGGTCCTCAAGTCTTGGTATCACCAACCCCTCCATGAATTCCTCAAGTGCCCCATCAGGCAGTGGCGCGTGCGTGCCGTATAGTGTCCCATAGTAATCTCTAAACGCTGTGTTAACCCTCAGCTGTGTCGTTGCCATCAACCCCCCTTGGTCAATTACCTCCAGTACTGGTAGCTGGACCGGTTCGTCCTTCACCAGTTGGGCCAGCAATGGTCCTGCCCTATCCGCCTGAGCATGTTGTCGGCTCATGTACTCTCTGTAGTCCAGTATGCGTAACTCTTCAAGGATTTCCGCATGTTGGATGTGTGCTTCCTGTAGTGGCGTGATGCCGGCAGCTTCACTTTCGAGCATGGCTAGCCGCCCCTCCACATCCCGGAGTCTACCCATCACAGTGTGTCTCATGCCCACCCGTGTGCTCATCGCCTCTCCCCGGATTGACAATTTAAAAGCGTCCCATTCTATTTGGCGGGAACTCGCGGTCCCGCTATTCACGGCAAAGTAAGATGTGATGGCTTCCTCAAGTGCTGCGCGAAAGGTCGTGTCCTCAAGTAGGTCTGGGTTAAGACGCCAGGTAGGTATGGGTGATGGGTTCCTACCCCATTGGAATATGACCTCCACCGGATTGTGGTCCGAGAGTGGCTTGCCCATGTGTTCCGCTATTGTTACCGCCCCCAGTAGTGTCGTGGTGCAAAAAACATGGTCAATTCTGGTGTGTAAGTTATGGGGTGGTGAGTAAAATGTGTACTCCCTGTCCAAGTGGTGTTTACCACGCCATGCATCTACTATGTTCCATCCTCCCACCCATCGTGCTAGCGCTTCAGCCTGTTTTCTACTCTCAGTTGCTTGTAAGGGTGGGTGGGACCTGTCTATGGAGACATCCAGCACTGCATTAAAGTCCCCACCTATGATCCAGGGGAACTCTGCCCAATCAGCTAGTACCCCATTAATCTTTACCAGGAAGGCTGGTAGGCCCGAGTTCGGCGCATATACGCTGCCTATCACAACAGGGGAGCCATCTAACAACCCTCTGATGACACATATCTGCCGTCTGCATCTGACCTCAGCTCTACTAACTTGAAAGGGATTGAGTTCCTCAACCATACCTCTGCCCCTCTCGAGAATGCTGAATAAGAGGTAGCGAACAATTGCCCCTTCCATTTTTTAAGCAATTTCCCACTTTCCGTGTTCGTTAAATGGGTCTCCTGGAGGCAGGCGATCATGACATTCCTACGGTTGAGTTGGGCCAGGATTCTGTGTCTTTTGTGGATAGACCCCATGCCCCGAACGTTCCAGGTGCACATCTTGTATTCGTTAAGAACCCCCATTCCAGACAGCAGCATGTAAAGTCAGTGAGCATTGCACCACGAAGCAGGTGCATATTATCCGCCATGAGTCTCGTGCCATTATAAAAAACAACCCCATAACTATCAGGTTCCCAAATAAAACCCTTCGGGATCCAAACATTACTGCCCAACGTGGGCACGCATCACTTCTAAACATGTCTCTATGGTGGGGAGCGGGGGCCACTTGCACCAGTCCAGAGTCTGTTGGTATCACCCCGTTGTGCCCTCAGCAAGTGGGGCCCCCTATCCCCCGATGATCTAGCCCTTTGTACCGCCGGGGTGAAGTCCGGGTATACCGAGATGGTTTTATCTTCATAGCGCAATGGGGCTTTCTCTCTCGCCACCCTCAGGACAGAGTCCCGGTCCTTGTAGTGCAGTAGGCGCGCAATCAGTGGGCGCGGCGGCTCCCCCGGTTTCGGTGGTCTCGCCGGTATCCGGTGTGCCCTCTCCTCACTATACATCGGCGTGAGGTCCTGGGGGACAACAATCTTTTTCAGCCAGTCCTCCACAAATTGTGTGGGGTTCCTCCCCTCGCTTCTTTCCGGAATACCCAAAATTTGCACGTTGTTGCGGCGCGCCCGCCCTTCTGCATCGTCCAGTTTGTTCCGCCCTTCTGCATCGTCCAGTTTGTTCCATATCATTTTCATCTGTTTCTCCATATTTTCGAGTTTCGTGGAGTGGACCGTTTGTTGTGGGATAAGGTCGTCCAGCGCTATCCTCTGCTCCGTGACCTTCTCCGCCAGTTTGGTATGGTCTGCCCTGAGAAGCGATAGGCCTGTCGCCATTGTGTCCATCCGGGATTCCAACGCCTCTCTGGACGCCTTGATCTCGGCTAGGATGAGGTCCAGTTTCGCGTCCTGCGAGGTCTTGCCCGTTGGGGGGATCATCTCCACGTTTGAGGAGGCTAGGGTATCCTCAGATCCAGTAGATTGGACATCGGCGCCAGCTCCGCGGTCCTGCATCTTGGCCCTGTTCCTGCCCATGGCCCTCGTTAGCAGGGTGACAGTCGCTGTGCAGGCGAAGGTGACCCGCCCGCATTTAGTATGCCACTGGTGCTGTTTGCGTGCAGGCGCTATTAGGGGTTCGCGAAAGGTGGTCCACAGTGTGCGTAAGCGCCGCAGCCCCTCTCCACAGCAGGCCACACCAGCTCCCTCAGTGCTCCGAACGGCAGGGTGAAGTCAGAAAATGGCGGCCTCTCATTTACCTCAACGTCCGTCCCATGTCACTGTCAGGGGTATGGTGCACACAGGAGGTGCCGGCACTGTATTCGCAATGCCACAATGCCAGGAGCACCTCGGCGCGGCGGCAGGCCAATTACTCCCACTGCTCTGATCCACACAGTAGCAGCGCCGTACAGCACGGGGGACACAGTAATCAGGTTTCCCGTATCGGCGGGGGTCCTCCGCGCAGCGCAGTACGTCCGGCGCTCGGTTACTGATCTTCTAGGGTCTGTAGTTTAAAGTGGGGCAGCGGCAGTCAGCGCCATCGGGGCTCCAGTCCAATGAAGCACGGGAAGGCGCGCACGGCCGGTGGCTCAGTATGTCCGGCGCCGCCTCCGCACCGTTCAGGAAGGATCCACTGCCGGCTCTTACCAGCAATCGCCACAAAGCTGCCACAATGTCCGGCGAGTCCTGAGGTCCTCGCTGTCGCAGCGTCTCTCCAGCCTCACTGCTCGTCACGGCCGGCTTCCCTTCCGGCAGCGTCCCGTGTCACATCCGCTGTCGGTCCCAGTAACGCCGGACCGCCCCCTCACTGCAGCCCGCGGTTGCGCCACTAGTGCCAGGCCGTGTTCAGGTCGTAGTCCATTTTTGCTCGCCGGTCGCCGTCTGGGACAGCAGACCACCGTCGGAGGCTCGTATCACCCCTCAGGCACCAGGGGAAGGTTCATGGCGATCCGGGGATCTGAGGGGATCAGGATAATTCGCTTATATTGCAGGCAGTGGACGGAGCCGCTCTAAAGCACGTCCGCCATGCTCGGCTCTTGGCCACGCCCCCCCGGCCACAGCGCTTAAACCAAATCTTTAATCATACATTTGTGGAAGATGTGCTTTCTGATGGCAAACTAGGGACAGTGCCTGATTTGGGTTTAAATCCGCTCTTACTGTTGGCATCCCTTTGCAGTAGCTATTTCACAAGCTTTCAATTTATCTCATGAATTTTGATTATTTGAGTTTCCTTATGAATTTAAATGAGTCTAATAGAGTATCAACATTGTCAAAAGTATTACATGGTTAAAATGATAGCCGCAGACCTCATACTTCCTCCTCATCATGTGTTAATGATATATTAGACAAGTTCATAACTCTTACGTTTTCCAGTGTCAATACGTGTTGATCAGTCATTAGACCTTGATGATCCCTCCTCTTTTACCTCTCCCTCTTATTCCGCCCATACCTTGACGTCTGACATCTCTTGGGAATTGTTTTTCCTTCGTAAGCCTCTCATGCCTGAGTAATCTATACTCCTCTAAAAAGATTTAAATATTCTAGCTAGCATTGTTCAGGCCTACTTTGGTGAGATTTCTGAGCACCATATGAGAGCTCATTCCAGAGCTGGAATCTGTAGTCCCTTTATCTTTGTGCAGCGTTGACCTATTAGTTCAAACCATTTTGCGAATAATCCTTACCTGATAAAAACATAGGTTACTTTCTTAATTTGATGTTTGATTCTAATATATTCAAATTCTGCCTTATTTTCTTTGTACCTTTTGAGCATTTCTAATACTTTGCTGCCTTTGTTTGAGTGTTCTGATTACAATTGTTAAATTTCCTTTACAATTTGATCATAAATCTGCCTTTGGAACATTCTGTAGAGCTCTGGGACTATTCTGTAGAGCATTCTCAGATTATAACTCGCAAACATGAGTACTGTATAAATCCGAAACCCCCTGGGGTTCTTCCAACACCAAATTAGTTTTGTCGTGTTATGGCGTCCCACCAGTTATTGAGTTCTGTTTTTGGGAGATATTCTACTTGATTTCATTTTTGATTTAAGGTAATCACTATCATAGAGTTTACCCTCCACCTTCAATCAGTGTCTTGTGTTTCCCACACTTGAAATAATTCCGTACCTTCTGCCATTCTCTTACTGTCCTTTCCAATGCCTTGCAATTATCATGCTGTCAATTACTGACATTGCTCTCTATTCCGGACTACGTAGAGTTTACATGTGGTTGGTCCTCTGACCCCACTGCATCAAATGTTTGTCCCAGGAAAGCTGTCTTCAAAAGTAGCTGTATATATCATCATTGCTTATTATGCAGTCTTTCTTTCTTTATCAAACAACTATGTTCTAGGTGTCTTCATTTGAGCAATTTTCTGTTTTCAGGCATTTTTCCTTTGTATACTACCACAAAACTCATTGGTGAAAACAGTACATTGACACGTATAGTGCTATTATTTCAGCCCTATATCATACATTATTTTTGCAAAGTACATCAATGCTAAGGATGCCCCAGTTGTATATGGTATTGTAGCAGGATAGTTGCAAGCCCAGTGATGACCCATACCGAAGTGGCCAAGAAGAAACATTTCAGCTGTAATCAGTGAAAGGATAACAACTTTTCTTCATTAGCTCTTAGATAGCGATTGTAATTCTCTGTAAGGTGTTATTTTAATGTATTTGCAGATTGTGCGTAATGCTCACCCAATCATTTGGTCTTAAGTAATATTTCTTGTTGAGTGAACTACTCTTCATAAACATAATTTAAAAATACATGTTTTATTCTGGCTTTCTTTTCCCAGTCCCCTGTATTTAAGCACCGGACGTTTGAAAACTCCCCAGTGTCTAGTTGTGACACGAGCGACACCGACTGCTCAATACCTGTGAACAGTGCTGCTATTCTGAAGAGGCAGACATCCGCCAAAACATCTCCTGTCCGAGGCCATGTACTTCGAAAAGCAAAGGTGAGATACAGCGCTTCATTTAATATGTTGTTCACCTGCACCTCTGGATTTCTTTTTTAATTATTTTTGTCGGTAGATAAAAATATATGCTTTACAACAGGATCTGCTCCAGCTGCTGTACATGGGAACCCTTTGTTCAGAGTATGCCCCCTTATGGGAACTGATATCCATATTAGAGTGAATCTATTTAAAATATTGAGAATTAAATGCTGGGGGTAAAGATTGGCTTGTAGTAGAACAGTGGTTTTCCAAATTCAATGAAACCACCTGCTACTAGGAGCAATTAATGCCTGAAAAACCAAATTATTATAAAGACTGTACATGTGAGTGTTCAATTAATGAAAAGAGGCCCACGTTTTGCGGATATTACACAATTTCTGCAATAATGACGTGCTCAGTGCTCATAGTGTTTATTCACTGATCAATAATAAAATACAGTGTGCCAAAACCATGCAGCAGCAGAACCAGATGGGTTCCACTTGCCGTGTCCTTCAACCGAGTTTCAACCCTAACTGAGTAATGGGTCATCACGAGAATACATGCGTGTCAGAATTGTAAGTGTAGTGTGTGACAATTATGTTTGTAAAGGTAAGTATACCAATGGGCTATTCACTGAATACAGTCAGTCAGCAAAAATCTGAAAAGAACCTGAATTGAGAAATTATTCAAACTTACTGTGAAAAGTGATGGGAATCCACAAGGGAATCAGTCACCAAACGTGGGCACACATTTGTAGTAAGCGTGTTTGTAATAAATCACAGATATGGAGGAGAATTCATGTAGAAAATGAAGTAGTCAATACTGAATAAATCAATCATAAACATTAGAGCTTAGAAAAACCTTCAAATTGGCAAAAGCCTGTGACAGTAACCTGAGAAGGTGCAATGTGGGCGACTGTCATAAAGAACTCAAAACAAAAACTGTTAATGAAGTTGCAAGAAGGCTGCAACAAGTAGGCCTTGACTGCAACACCAGAACATCGATCAAGAGAACCGCATGAGTCTTCTGTGTGCATAGGGAAATTGATAGGATGAGCGTGCAATTGGCCCATCGCATATATCAAAGATGACCGAGCCGCGCACCCACAGAGATGGAGAATGACTGCGAGGTTGGTCAACATTGCATGAAAAGGGGGGGGTGTTTACCAGTATTAAAACTAGTCTGGTTGTCAATAATGGTCCGACTCCCCAAGAAAACACTACTATTGTATTGCCAATAAAGCTCCCTTTTCATGGGAATTGTGTATGTGGAAGCTGTCTGCAGCAAGGCGCAGATGGGACCACCATCTTGTGCAGCACATTCATAGAGCCTAGCGGATTTCAGCAGTCACCTACCTAGTTATTCTTATGTTAAAAAACACAGACACCTGCCCTCAAACCAACTCTATCAGCTCCCCATAGCACCTAAGTTGTGGGAGGCAGAGCTTTAACAGGGGGAGTTGGTAGGTAGGCTCATGCGCCCACAGTGGTATAGCTAAAAAATAATAATAAAAAAAGCTCGTGCCTCAGAGAGGGACTCATTGCTACCTTCACTAGTTTCGTAGCCTGGACAGAGAGAGCAGTAGCCACTTCCCCAAAAGCCTTTCACTCATGGTGACTCCTGACAACAGACCCAAGCTCTAATGTCGGCAAGAAAGCAGTTAAAAGGCAGAAACTCTTATGCCTAATTTGTCAAACATGTGTGGGGGAAAAAAGCACACGGCTGCCCAGAAATTGTAGAAGGGAAGGGTGAAGGAGGTTCCCAAAGCCATGCAGAAGACTTTTATCCTAACATCTGGTCTGTGGTGTCAGCGGGTGATTGGTAATTGATGTAATTACACTGACCAGCCCCATACAATTCTGGTTCACATATGTCCTCAGTTCTCGCAATAAGAAATACAAATATGTGTCACAGTTGTCTCAGCGAGAACAATTGCGTAATTGCAAGGCATTATTACCCCTGTATTCCGTTGTTTATTTGTAATTTGTGGCAGGCAAACCAAAAACAGGCAACATAGTCTTATTATTCACATATGCTTAGCGCAGATTAACAAAAAATGCCTACTCTAAATTGCAGTTCCTTTTAATTTTTTTAATTAAATTGATATTACAAACTGATAATTGCGCAAAGTTGGGAAATAAAAATTGGCTTATCGAAATTATAGTACTAGACAAAATGACCTACCCTATAGTTCACATGTAGATTTCCATTCTAATCTGTGGAATGTCGAAGAAGTTTAAGAAATTCAAAAGACTGTAGAGGTTTCTCAGTAGATCAAGTATTAATAGGCTGTCCGGTCAGTTAATGGAATAAGTTGCCTCGTACGTGCACCTTTTATAGGAAGCCACACATTTAACAGTCCATGACTCCTGATGTGAAATTCTATTAAACAATTTTTGCCGTGAAAGACACATTTGATATTGGTTGAAAGCTCATACAATCTTTGGGAGCCCGCCAATTATCTGTGGTCAGAAATGCATTTATTTATAAAAAAAAAAAAATCTGATTTATATTTTGCAAAAAAAGTCAATACGCCAAAGGTGATTTAAGCCCCGGAGGAGGACCCAAGTGCCCTGAAATCTAATTTGCCCCTGGTGTGTATTGAATGCTTGTGTAGGTGACCAGGATACAAGGCATTTTGTTCCAATCTGTCACTTTTTTCAAACCTGTACAGGAACACAACACAAAACTCAAACCATTTGTTTGTCTTCTGGCTCAACATATTATTCAGCTACTTTATGGCTCGCCTGATGCTATCAATGCTCTTAAGATGTTAGGCCGGTTGTCTTTTCTTTGCATGTAAACCCAGGCAATTGTGGGATCGAATCACAAAGGGAGATGATTTTTGACACCAGCAATGGTTGTCTCTCACTAGAATGTGTACTACTTTCTTTCGTACGGAACAGTGTGTCTAATGCTCAGCATTATCTTCAGTACTTTTTATGGATACTTGGTGTGTGGCCCAGAATAACACATATTGGAGAAGATCTGGCCTGCGTGTCGAAGGGCTTTTGGCATGGATGGTTAGAACAAAGTCACGAGCTCGAACAATACATTAAATCATGTTTAGTGCTTATTTTCAATCACTTGTCCTGTCACATTCTTTACACAAGCCCAAATACCCAGCGACCTCTAATGATCAGCTCGAAGGGCCCACATGATTGCCTTTGGCTTTTGGTTTTGAAGCAAAGAAAGCCTTTTTACTTTTTTGTTTATCTATGCTTTGCTTACAGGCCAGCCCAACAGATAATCAACCACGTTGTTTCATTAAAAAAAGGCTGCGTAGGCACATATTTGATGTAGCGCTCACTGTAGTCACTTTTGGGGGTCTGTCAATTAGACCACTTTTAAATTGAAAACAGATGAGAGATTCTCGGATCCACGAGGCGACTGTGAACCCCAAGAACAAAGGCCAGAAGCATGCCTCGTGTGTTTTTCTTGTTTGTTAAAGCTTTTATTACCGATTAAATGTGCTCGACCAGGCATACAGTAAAAAGGAAAAGAAAAACCACCAAATGTTTCTGCGAGTTTCAAAAGCAAGTCGTAAAAAAGTACTGCATTTGTTATTAAAAAAATATACGTAATAATTGTGTTGCAATGTTCCTCTGGCATTTGACTGTAATTGGGTAATTTAGTGACCTTCCAAGTTTCTTCAGAGGTCTATGGTTTTTACTTCCGCGTCACTGCTTGCCATTGTTCTCTGAAGCCAGACAGAATGTCCCTTGACTGGTGGAATGGAAGGCAATACTGTGCCTAATTGAGTCAAGAGGTCAGTATTAAGTACATAACATTTTAATGGCCGTTAAAAAAGAAAACAATTGTATACACACTAATGCTAAGGATTAGTTTTTTTTAAAAGCTTTTCTTTACCTGCCTTTTCAAAACTTGGGATACTTGATTTTAAATATTGATAGCTTAAATATTCTAGCTGTAGGCTTGAAAACAAGTGAGCCTACTTCACAAAGATATTACTGTGACAAGTACAGGGAGTGGAGAAATAACTACTCCAGGAACTAATACATTGGGGATCAAAGTGTGGCTGGGGAAAGGGGGTGAAGTCATGAGGGGTGTAGTCTGATGTCTCCACCTTGGAACCCTTGTTGCTATTCAACGAGGCCTTGACCGGTGTTTTTCTAGGCACGTGGACAAAGCCCAGCACAGAGGCTCCTGTGAACAGAACTATCGCCCGCTGCCATCGCCTAGCACCGGGCAACCCACCTTTCCTCTCCAACCACCCAACCCCTGAAGACTTGGTGGTATCCTGTCTCTAGTAATCCGGAGGAAGACTACCCCCCTTTCTTGTAGTGTGCGCCCACCAAGTGAGAGAGGGGACAGAAGGCGTGAACACACCTCACCTCCTGGAGCCCTGGCTGGCCTCGTGGAAGCAAATGAGCCCCCATCAGGACTTCTGCATTGGCTCGGCCGTCTGGTAGCGCCATTGGAAAGCATTGTACCTGACCAGATGACCAGGCTCGAAGGACGGCCATCTGATTGCGCTGTACCTTAATGAACTGGGCTTCCTCTTGTCCCTGGAGGAAACAGGAGATATGTGGCCCGTGGGCTCATAGCACCCCCTGGACCTGAAGCATGGGAATGTGACGGGGGCCCAAAGGGCCTCTGACCCAGGACCGAAGGCACCTTATCATGCAGGCGAAGCAGGAGGAGGCCTCCCCAGGACCTGGTTCCTGGCGAGGGCCCAGCCGAAGCTCTTGGGCCCAACCGCACAGGGTAGGCCTCCCTGGGCCTGTAGGAGCCCTCCCCAGGGGCTTGGTCATGCAGTGGACTGGAAGACAGAGCCCAGGATGGGGCCCCAATCAGAGCTTTTGAACCAGGCCTAAGATGCTTGTTTCCAGTCCAGGTAGGACCTGGCTTGACGCTTCGGGCTGGACTGTTCCATGAGGCACATGATTTTCATTTGGCCAGGTCTAAACTGGAGTGGCATAGTGAGCAAAAGAATGACTGATTTACCCACCCAGATCTCTTAACTCGGGCGAATGTTTTGATTTGTTCTGCATTCCGTCCATCAATTGTGTGTCTTTTGGACTCCCGTTCCAGGTACTTGGCGGTGCAGCAGGCCAAAGCATGGAGCCAGGGCCAGGAGGGCACACCCCGGGGTCTGCCAGCACACCCCGGGGTCTGCCAGGCCCCTTGGGCCCGGTCGTACCTCCTGGACATTGCCACGCAGGTGAAGGCTCCTCGGGCCTGGAAAAATGATAACACTTGCTCGACTATTTTTGTTCCACCTAGATTTTTGACCCTAGCTCAGCCAACACCCCGGGAGACCTAGCCAACCAGGGTGGGCTGACTTGCGTGACTCTCACCACGTTTTATTACCCAGAATCCCTTGCAAACCTCAAACTTTGACTATAAAAAAAACAAATTTTCCTCACATTTCTGTGATGGAAAGTTCTGGAATCTGTAGGGAGCCACAAACTTCCTTCCACTCTGCCTTCCCCCAGGTCTCCCAATGCAAATGGCAGGGGAAGCTTTTCCCCTGTTCCCGAGGCTGACAAAAAAGAAATTTCCCCCCACTGCTGTAAACAGGAGAAGAATTTCTTGGACGTGTACAAAGGACGTAACTGTTACGTCCTCCGCACATGGTCACCGTGGTGGAGGATAAAACCATTACGTCCCTGCCACAGAAAGGGTTAAAACGTAATTATGTTAAGCATATATAAACAATGATTAGGGTGTTTTTGGTTGGATGACTTCCTCCTCTTATACATCAGAATGCCCTACCAGTGCTGCATGCAGATCTCTTTCATAAGTGATGACAATGTTAAATATGCATCACAGGTCTTGATGCATGTTCATATAGCCTATGCGAGTACACAATTAATGTTTGTTGTGTGTTCACTTCGCATACGTGGAATAAGCATTAAATTCTGGCTTCAAAATAAGTCTGTTATTTTGTGTGACCTGCTAGAATGTTTAATGTGTGCAAGATTGCCACATCTTCTGTTGCTTTAGCTGGAGGTAAACGTTCAGTTTGCTTACAGAGGCTGCAGCTGCACTCTGCGGGATAACCTTGTAACAATCTTTGGCTTCAGCTGCTAATGGGGCGTAAATTAACAAACAAATATTTGTGAATTGCTTCCAGTGAAAGCTTTGTGGTAGGCGTAGTGCTTCAAACAGAGAGATCTGAGCACGTATGCTCCACCTGCTCCATAGGAATACTTGGGTGTAAATATCTTACCCTATTTTGGGAGGAGGCAGAGAGAGAGACTGGTTACTGGGCATCATGATGTGTTTGGGACACCGAATTGACTCTCTTCTGGTATACAAGTAGGCAGGGGTGATATTTTAGTTCCACAATACTTATTCTTTTTTTATTTATGCCAAAATTATTTGCATTAAACGGTCCATGTAAACATGTACTCAAATATGGTTTCAACTAGAAGGTAGGGTCTAACCCGGTAGTGTTTTTTCATACTTGGGGTTTCTGTTAGATGCCAAAATAAATGGTGCCCCAAAAAACTTAAGAGAAATGACCTTACCCAGGAGACTGCAGCTATTTTCAATAATCGCCGCTAGATTCGGAAAAAGACCGGTGGGGTCCTTATTACAGCTTTATAAGCCAAGAGTTTCGCAAAAGCTTTATATGGCAGTGAAATCTGGGGGTACACCATCCCTGAAGATATTCAAATTGTAGAGGATTAGATCTTGAGGCGGTTCTTATCTGTTCCTCAGGGTACCCCCTCTTTCACTGTACATGAGGAGCTCAGTTTGACTCGCATCACTTATCTGATAGCTTACCGCCCTGTGTTTCTTTGGTTAAAAATCTGGGCTGGAAAGAGGTTATCATTAAATAAAATGGTCTTTAAGGATTGTCCGGCTCTCAATCAGGTCTCCCGAGTACCATGGCTCAAATATATTAAGGAGAGTCTTACGAGCTTGGGGAGAGGAAACCTTTTTACTAACCCTGAGCTGACCAACAAGAAGGACTTGAATTTTATTTAGGTGACTTTTTTCAAGTAGTAGTCAGTGGCCAGGGAAGAAATGGGTTTTTTGAAGCCCAGTGTACGTCGTTTCATCATGTTAAGAACCACCCTGACGGTGGGGCTGTACTTACGGAGGTTCGTAAATTCATATGATCGATTTCTACTGACAAGGTTTCGGTTCTATCTTTTCCACCTAATTTGTTTTTTCCACTGATTCTCCCACCCAAAGTGGAGGTCAGACCAGTGGGAGCCAGTTGCTGGGGGCAGCAAAAGGCAGGGACATCTTCCAAAGGCAGCAGGCATTTGAAGCTTCCCCTTCGTGGACCCAGCACATCCTTGGGGTGCATGCATGATACCTGTGCCCTGGATGGGCTTTGTTTCTGGACCCAGAGAGTGGAGGCCATCTACCCAGGGGTCCAGAAACCTGTCTGGTGGTAGCAAATGGTGGGCAGTTATCCTGGAACCACACCAGGGCTGGTTGTTTTCAGGGGGAATCTCTAAGATGCCCTCTGAGTATATTTGACATTAGATCCCACACTGGCTGAGAAGTTTGCTACCAAACTTCCTAGGTTTCTGTAAACCCATTATGGAGCTGTGCAGTTTGTAATGCTGAACTACCAGACCATATACTCTTTATGGTTTTACTGCACTTACAATGTCTAAGAATGGACTTGGGCACTGTAGGTGTACAGTGCTCAGGCCCCAGGCAGAGGGTATCAATCATGGCACACAGGTATGCGTGCCATGTCAGCTTCACTTTTCTCTGCACCAAAACACGCAGCCTGCAATGGCATTGTGTGGGTGTGAAGGTGCACGGCCTCTAAGGGTGGCACAATAAGTGCTGCAGTCCTTAGAGGCCTTCCCTGGTCACAGTGCCCTTGGCTCCCATGGTACCTTTTACAAGGGGCTTACCTGTGACCAGAGATGGGCCACTTGTGGGCACAAAGGTACAGGTTTTGGAAAGAACACAGGCCCAGGGAACCTGATTGGCAGGGACCATCAAGTCAAAGAGCATCAAGTGTCAGGCAAAAAGTGTGGGGGTTACTGCAACAGAAGCCCACTTTCCTATATACAGCAATAGAGTGCAGGGCAGATACAACATCCAGATTCAACCTGGTCAAAGATTTGACTTTCTAATTTTGTTCTTTTTATGGAGTTCAAAATCCTCCAGTGAGGCGAGCCTGAGGCTGTGTCCACCGAAGGTGCTTCAAAATTGTACACATTTGCCAAAAGGCCCCCTAAAAACTCCGGAGGGTTTGGAAGTCCAAAATGTCTCCACTTTTCAGGGTTTCTGCAGTAGCTCCTCTGGGTCATGTTTAAGGCTTCCATGACCTTAAGGACAGCACTTAGGGGGCAGGACTCACTTAGCACTGGGTTCCAGAAAGTTCCAGTTCAGGTCCAGTTGTACTGGTCAGCTTTTCTCTTCAGGAAGAAGTCATCTTGCAGTTTGAATCCCTATAGCCATACAAGAGGTCAGCCAAATGACCCTTGGATGGAGCATCTCCAGTGACTTTAGGGTTCCTCTCACATCGCAGACAGCAAGTCCAGCACTCTTCTGATCTTCTGCAGATCCAGAAAATATTCTGAGGAGGGTGCTTTGCGATGTTACATTTATGGGTGGCTCGAGCTAGTGTTGATTCCTGACTCCTACCTAACTAATGAGGCAAACCTGCCCACTTTTGCAGCAGTACCTGTTTTGCCCTGTTGCCACCAATGCCACAGTCCATTTTACTCCTAAAATTCAAGATAGAGCAACCCTCCTTATCTGATAGACTTCTAGCCGCAGATTCCTTACCTTCGAATTATCCCCAGGCGGCAGACTGGATCCGGAAATGTATTTGTGAGCAGTGCCCCTGCGTGCTTGTAGGTGGCATTGTTCAGATCCGTGTGGCATCGTTGACGCTGTCTGGTCCGTAAAGTGACACTCTTGTACCTATATAAACGCCACCCAGGTGCACTGATGTCAGTTCTTTTCGTTCCGTGGCAGACAACTCAGATCCAGGAAGAGCTACCCCTCAGTCACATTTGACTAACCTTTATTTGATGTTTTCTCAAAGTATTTTTTGAGGTCTTCGTGGTGTGGCAGAAATGTCATCTAAGAATGCTGACTTCAAGACCTATGACGCTTGTCACCAACATGTCGGTGACTGACCCGCACCTTGTTTGCCTCTGGTGCCTTAAACGAGATCATGACTTGAAGGCCTGTCCTTGAGGAGCGATCCCTCAAGTTTACGGCGGTTTGACGTTCGACACTTGAAGTCCTGGCAGAGGTGAAGGTTATGGGAACGTTCACGGAGTCCAAGGTCATTGTCGCATTCCAAGTCGTTGAGCCATTCGGGTAAGTCTCGGTCCCACAACAAGAAGTCATCAAAGTGTGCTTCAACTTCACAGCAGCTGACGGGACTAGGGATAGTCACTTAAGGCGGGGCTCTGTGCCTCCCTGTATTTCCGGGAGCCGGCGCTACCCCCCCCCCGCTCAACTTCGAATTCTTTCATATTTGAGCAGCTTGTTTTCACTGGTGTGCCTACGGGCCTGCAGTTTCGGGAGTAGCCCCCACTCAATCCACACTGGCGCCTGTTCGAGATCCACAGATGGGTCAGAATCCGCGCTGGTCGTGCCATGTCGACCTTCCACGCCGCTGGTTCTGAGGCAGATGCTCCCACTAGCATCCCCAACTCCAACATGGGGCGGAAGAGGCGTTGAGTGCCATTTCTCGCACAGTCTGGAGCCATACCTTCCAGGCCAGAGGCAGAGCCCAATTCCTATGGACTAGGATAACTCTGGGAAGAATTGGAGGAGTCGCTGGAACCTAAAGGATACCAACCTTATGAATTCTTGGACCGGTGTGAGGATTTGGGTTTAAGCCAGGGAAATGGGCACTTCTCCAGAGACTGGCATACTGGACCTTAGATTGCCCTCGGTATCAGTCAAGGCCATTGTCTTGAAGGAAGTGCTACAACTGGGAGTATCCCCTTCCAAACTGCTTCTCCCATTCAACAAAGCACATGCAGATGTTCTGCTTGGGAACTGGTCAAAGGACAACGCAGGGGCTTCTGCGAACAGGATAACTGCCGTCCCCCACCGCCCTGCTCCAGGTGACTCCAAATTCCTTACGGAACACCCTACCCCATAGTGCTTGGTGGTACAAGCCTCCACTACACATGTAAATCCTAGCAGATTCCCAATCACCCCAATGGATCAGGAATTTCAAGAGGCTGAACAATTTAGAGAAGAAAATGTTTTCTTCCACCAGCCTGTTATTGTGGTCGGTGAACACCGCATGCTTTTTGGGCCCCTATTCCCATGTCCTGTGGGATACAGTTGTGCAGGTACTGCCACTGGTGAAGGTGGAGGCCTGGGCCGTGCTCTTTAACAGGCTATTGCTGGTGGGAGGGATGCAGCTAAGTTCACCACTAGATTTGGACTAGACACAACCTACTCACTAGGTAGAGCGGTTTTGTCGACTGTGGCCCTGCGACGCCATGCTTGGTTGAGGACTACTGACTGTGGTTCTCCGGACATCACTCATAGGCATGCCCTTTGATGCCTCCTGTCCCTTAGGAGATCGGGTGGATTTGGCGCTGGAGCGCTTTAACGACAGCAGGGGTACGGCCAGAGTCACCTTTAATCCGTTTATCGCTCCTTTCATTGCAATGGAAGGGGCTTACAGCTCTGTCCTTACCCGCTTAGCTACCGCATTATGCAAGCTTTCCAACCTATGCGTTGCCGCGGACACGGTACCCACCTGGCCCGTGGGGGGGGGGGGGGGGGTGGAGAGTGGTCGGGTCAGGCCACCACCACCCAGTAGCCACAACCTCCAAACCAAGCAGTTTCAGTTCTATGTGCTTCCCTTTTGCCTCACCAGCGCCCCTCAGGTGTTCACCAAGGTGATGGCATCTCCTCTGCTGAGATCGGAGGTGCCAGTCTTCTCATATATCAGCGACTGGCTGTTAAAGGCAGGTACACCCCCTGGCTGTCGTCTCCCACCTCCAGACTACGGTAGACCTCCTGCATTAGCTGGGTTCACTATCAACATGTCGAAGTCACACGTGACTGCCAATCAGACGCTCCCTTTCATCAGAGCTGTTCTGTACATAGTGCTTTTTCAGGCATATCCTACCGAATGCCGAGTCTAAGATATTTAGGCTTCCGATACTGGTGTTTCAGCCTCTATCCTGGTTTTCTGTGGGACAGACTCGGAGGCTGCTAGGCCTCCTTCATCATGCTGGTGACACATGCCCGTTGGCATACGAGGGCTCTGCAGTGCAACTTGAAGTCCCTGTTGGCGCAGCATCAGTGGAATCTCTCCGACATGATCCAGATCTCAGAGGGAACTGCGAAAGAACTTCAGTGGTGGTTGACGAACCACAATTGGGTCAGCAGCAGACCCCCCTATCTTCTTCAACCAGATCTGACTGTAGTGACAGTTGCATCAATCCTGGGATGGGGTGGCATTCTGGGAGAGGTGGTGATCCGAGAAATCTTATCCCCGGCAGAATATGGACTCCACATTAAGCTGTTGGATCTCCGAGAACCATTGAAAGACTTTCTACCCTTCCTCCAGGGAAGGCTGGTGCAAGTGTTCACAGACAACACCACCATGTGGGACTACAAAAACAAGGCGGTGTCTGGGCGTGGACCCTTCGTTAAGAGGCCCTGCATCTCTGGACATGGCTGGAACAGCAGGGCATATCCCTGGTGATTCAGCATCTGGCGGGTTCTCTGACTGCCAAAGCAGACTAACTCAGCCGAAGATGCCAGCGCATCATGAATGGTCTCTCCATCCGGAGCTGGTGCAAGGTCTTTCAAGAGTGAGGAGAGCCTTGGTTAGATCTGTTCGCCACTGACAAGAGCGCACAATGTCAGCAGTTCTGCACTCTGGAGTTTCCAAGGTGGCTCTAGCTCGGAGATGCTTTTAGTCTTGAGTGGAGCTCATGCTTCCTGTATGCCTTTCTGACACTACTCCTGCCCAGAGTTCTCAAGAAGATCATGAATTACTGGGCCCAAATCATACTTGCTGTTCTGTATTGGGCACGGAGAGTCCTTTATCCCAAGCTGTTGAGTATGACCATCGGTCCTACGATCAGGCTGCCCCTAATAGAGAATGTTTTCTGGCACCAGCAGGGGAGGGTTCTCCACCTGAACCTGCCAATGCTCTATCTTCTTGCATAGTGATTGAGCGGGACATTTGACAGATTATTATCCTTTCTCCCGAAGTCTGTAACTTCATCTTGGCAGCCCGGCGTCCTACCACCAAGACGGTTTACGCTTGCTGTTGAGAAAAAATGGTGGCATGGGTACTGAAAGACAAATCGATCCCCTGTCTGCCCCGACCCCTCCCATTTTCTCAGGTTCTCCTGTTCATCCTTTCCCTTGCCCAGCGGGGCTTTTCTCCGGGTAATATGAAGGGCTATCTCGCTGCCATATAGGCTTGTCTGTGGTTGCCTGATAAGCCATCCCTCTTCAAACCCCCCCATTGTTATAGGTTTCTGAAAAGGTTTATAACATTTGTTTCCACCACCTCCCTTTATTAGGCCCCAGCAGAACCTCAATCTCGTCTTCGCTTTCCTTATGTGCGCTCCCTTTGAGCATTTGCACAATTTTCCAATCTGACTCCTTCCATCAAGACGGACTTTGTGGTGGCAATAACGTCTGACTGGAGGGTCAGTGAGCTTCATGCCTTGTCATCCAAGCCTCCTTATCTGGAATTCTTCCCAGACAAACTAGTGCTTTGTATGAGAGCTTCCTTTCTTCCGAAAGTGGTCACTCCATTTAGCGTAGGCCAATCCATTAATCTGCATACTTTTTACACGCTGCCTCAACCCTCAAAAGAAGAGAAGTGACTTCACTGTCTTGACCCAGATAGGGCGCTGTGTGTTGATTGCACACGAGAGTTCCAGGTGGATGACCAACTCTTCCATTAGTATGTCTAAGTGAAGAAAGGACGAGCCATATAAAAAAGGACCATCTCACCATGGATCATGCTCTGTATCAAAATATGCTATGCATTGGCTAAAAAGCAACCCCTAAGGGTTCCAGTACTTGACATCTGCCAGACGGTAACCTGGACTTTCCGGCACACGTTTGTCAAATACTGCTGCCCTCATGGCTCCGTGCTTCTGGTGTGGAAAGTCACTTAAAGTGATGTCAGAGCCCCTATGTGGTGCCTATAGGCAGAGCGGCCGTCGCTTCCAGCTTGGACGATGCCAATGACTTCATGCAGGTGTACTGCTCACTAAATACTTTCCGGATCCAGTCTGACGCCTGGGGGATAATTCTAAGGTGAGGCATCTGCAGCTAGATAGTGTCTTTATGAGATAAGGCGTTACCGAAGTTAAGTAACTTTACAGAGCCTGTGTCCCCACCCAAAGGTGTGGCCTGGGAAATGAGAGGTCCCCCTCCTCTGTGGTCACTCAAAACCTGTTCTGGCTTAGGTTCCCTTGCAACCTGGTTTGGCCCCAGCCTGACTAGAATAACAAAACGTTGTCTTATTCAGGTCACATGTTATATTTACCTGTGAAAGGGCAGACTCTTTCATGAACTAATGAATTTCCAGGGTCCACCTTAACTACTCTTCCTGCAAGGAGAAGAAAAAGACATCCCCACACGCAGCCCATTTTACTCTGAGAACAGTTTCACACCTCATTAAACCAAGCACTGGGCAGACCAGCTGTCTGTATGCTAATGCTAATAAGGCAGGTAAAAAGGTAACTTTAAAAAATATATTTTTCTAAATATTTATCAAAAGTCCAAATTTACCATTATGTTTGATTTTTTTTAAATCAATATTAAAAATAGTGCTTGAATGCATTTTAAACGCGTTTCATGTTCAGTTACAGATTAAAGTTTATAATAAGTACTTTGACATTATCCAGGATTCAGCAACAACCCCCTCTAGTTAAAATAGCTTTTGGAGAGCAGTCACTGGAGAAACACGCCATATTTAATTCAGCACATATTCTACTTTCTAAATATTAAGCACCCTAACTGGTGCACAACAAGGTGTACTCGCCAACCAACCATGTGCCATCTGCAAACTACTGCCCAACCATATTTTTTATTGATGTTTAAGAAACCAAGCACTTATTACAATGATTTGGACAACTGAATAATTTCCAGAAGGATGAGCTACTACTTTAATGCTTATGCATCGTTCCATAATTTGTAATCTTAAACTATTATATACAAACAACTCACCATGTGTAGTCTTCTGTTTATATCTTTCCGTATGTTACTACATTACATGTGTGCTTTTGTTCATAGCTAACCTTTAATAAAAGCATTTTGCGACTCTATCCTCTGATCAGGTTTTGAACATCTGTATATGTTTTATACTGTTAAAAGTGAATTCTTAAACACCTTTTATACTAGGACCTGTCAAAATGTAATTGAATGATATTGGTTGGTTTGTTTCTGGCTTTACTATATCTTCACCTGTGCCTTCTGGTTATGTTGAGTTTGACAAGATGAAAACAGTCTTATTTTCCATAATCTGTCTCTAAAGACTAAAGAAAACCACCACAATTGCAAATTGCAGACCATGTAAATAATTATAATCCTTTTTTTTCAGGAATGGGAATTGAAAAATGGAACATAAACAAAATGCCATCTACTTGATGAACTTTCTAACAGCCTTAAGAATTATGGACCAAGACAACGTCTGTGGAGGAATTACCCTTAATTGGGTATCACATCAGTTGAAAAGCAACCCTGGGCCACAGTTACTTGTCGTCCACATAGAACTTATGTGACCCCATCAGGTCCCTCCCACCTTTCGCCCTTTTGAACTGTATTTGTAATGCTCCATTTTGTAAAATTGTATGTAAGTTTGAAAGAGCGGTTACGGTTTACAGTATTCAACTCTTTAAACTTATATAATAAGTTATATTTTGAAATATAACAATTAATAATCCCTTGACCTAAAGTCCTCGTTATTGAAATATTAATATGTAGGTTAAACTTACTAAAGACTCTAAAATGTGAAACTTATCTAAAACGTCACTTTATTTTATTTATTTATTTAAGATGTTTTAAAGCGCATGCCATCTCCTAGATAAAATCAGAGTGCTGTACACAATAATTAAATCTTATTTAAAATAAAGAATTTGAGTTGGAAGAAAATCATCTATAACCAAACAGTAAAACCTAGTACTGAAACGGGCAATCATGTGGACTATTACCGCATATCATTAAGTAGTACCATCACATGTATGTACTATGGAGTATAAGCAATAGCAAACAGGTAAGTAATAACAGAACCGGGGGTCTTTGACCTTGCTTTCCCAAGTTTGACCCACATTTGAGCAGTATTCTGGACCCAATACTATGGTGTCTAACCAGACTGCTTATAAAGAGCTAACTAACATAATGCTGATTTCCACAGTTCTCCATCTTGTGATGATGATAATATTTAAACCATTTTGAATGTTTCAGCATTTTGTGCTTCGCTTATTTCAAGGTTACTCTATCACATTTCCTCTTGGCTGGCGTTGCTTGGCAGGTCTATTAGGCAAATGCACACTGCTCAATGGCTATTTCGAAAACTAAAACCTCAGACTTTTCTGAACCCCGGTTATCCCAATCCTGCATAAACATACAGCATTAAACCAGTTTCTAGGGGGCTTTGTCAAAGCTAGTTGCCCATTATCCCAGTGATGAACATTCAAAGTTATGTATGAACTCATAACTTTATAGTGGGTATAATGAAATACCCACCAACTGTGTTTACTAATGCGATAAGTCACTGTTATTAGGTTCAGCTCTAATCTCGTTGCACATAATGACATGCAACAAAGGCTGAGAAAAACAATACATGCAATTCAATAGTGACAAGGCGGAGATTTTGCACTGTTTGTCCACGGGTGGGCAGAGTGCCATCAGTTTTGCCCTCTGACTTTTGGCCCATTCCTACAGACACACCTCCGGTTCCTGTGAGCATGGTACGCAATCTGGGGGTTAACTTTAATGAGAAGCTTAACCTGGAATCACATGTAAATAAAGTAGTTAGACATTGTTACATGCTCATCAGAGGACTCCGTAAGGTACTACCACTATTGCCGCCTCAGGGCAGAGGCTTAGTGGTTAGGAGTGTTGGTCTCAACCGCCTGGATTATTGTAATGCTTTGCTACTGGAGTCCCCGTGTTATTTGATCTCGTGGCTCCAGAGTATCCAGGCGGCAGCAGCAAAACTTGTTCTTATGAGAACGCGCGGGTCTTCTACATCTCAGGCCTTGGCTGAGCTGCATTGGCTCCCGGTGAGACAAAGGATATTGTTCACGTCCTTGTGCATTGCCTTTAGAGCGCTTCACGGACTTGGACCCAAACCGCTTCAGGCTAGCTTTGGATGGTATGTACCTGCACGTAGTTTGCGTTCTTCAGCAGCTAATCTGGCAATCATTCCAAGGAGTAAGAGATCTACAATGGGAGGACGAGCTTTTGGAGTAGCAGCAGCTCGCTTATGGAACAGCCTCCCCCTGGAATTGAGGCAAATACAGGATTTGCCACTGTTCCGAAAGAAAGGCAAGACCTGGCTTTTTCCCAGAGTTTAACCAGCCGGCCGGTCAGTTTCTTCAGCTGCGTTTTTATCTTTAGTTTACTGTGTCTCAGCGCCAGGATGTCCGTAGGGTTACAGAGCGCTTTACAAATGCAAACATTTTACATACATACATGTTTTTTACATTCGTCATTATGGTTGATTCTGTTGCCACACTAACTTATATAAGCCATTTTGCATTGTTGTAAAGGCAGGCAAGCATGGTGGCCAGCTTCAGAGAACAGCAATGAATGCAGTGCTCTGAATGGTTGTCACCCATGAGAACACCAGCACATTTTGTGCATGACTGCCTGGCTTCAAATAGTGCTGTAATTAGAACAATCACATGGTGTCTATTCACCGATAGAAGCAATGCTCCTGGAAAAAAACGTAAACAGTCCTAGCGTAGAGCACTCAAAAAAAGAATTGAGTCAGTCTTCAATTTGCTAATCATCGACCTATAAATTAATGATTCTATTTCCCAGTCGTTGGTAAGCTCTTAGTGACGTTTTACATACCTGTTCAAAGTCAGAAAGCCAAACAGTGAAAAATTAACTTTGAATTACAATGCTAGATTTAATTAACATTGTAAAACTTGCATACATTTTGATTAATACATGTTTTATATATTTGTATCAGTTTTTGTTACAGAGGATTCAGAAGTGTTACAAAAGTGTACATTGTAAGGCTAGAAACAAAAGAGATTGGTAATGGACTGGAAAATCCGTAATCAGGAGATCCCTTTTTGAAATTGGTGGTCTTTTTTGCCACTTCCGGAGAAGCTTTCATTCTGTACTCTACTTCAGTAAAACTCATTCATTAAATGCTATCTAGCAGATAGTTCATCTACCTCCACCCACAAAGCAACTGCTCCTTAGCAAAGCCCTCAGTCCTACCTCCTTTGCAAGGCTGTTCATTTGCAAACCTGGAGAAGGCATCACTCCATCAGGAGAGGAAACATCCTAAGACTTGACAGGAAAATAGGACCTTGACACAGCTTGGCTCATCAAATGTTCAGGTTTTGTTAATCTGCTTTGACCTAGTGATGATCATTGAAGCTCGTCTACAGTGATCTTGTACTGCAGCATTGGAATGTGGTACATGAAGTATTGAAATGTGGTATATGAAGAGAATCATTCCCCTATGGGGAAATTGGAAGCAGTCCTCTCCAGAGGCCAGCTCTTGAATGACTTTAAAAACATTTGTAAAACAATCCTTTATGTTCACATGTGAACAATTAAAGTACTATTTAATTTGTGATTAGAAATGTAGTCCATCAAAATGTCCTGTTTCTAACATTTAAATATGTTACCCAAAAATTAGGAGGAGACGTGTGTTCATGCAGCACATGCCAGTTTTGGGTGTTAATATATACAATTGTATTTCCGTTCTAAACTATTACTGAATACAGAAGATATAATTCAAAGGGATTGTTTTCAGACTAATCAAATGTTTGATATACAGGTTTTGGTGCTATGACCTTATGTACTGGTAGCTTTGCCTGAAACCACATGCAGCTGTAACATCCTAGTTCTATGTCCGTAGATTTATATGTGGCACTCTGAAAGTTATCTGCTCACAATAGCCAAACATCATTTTGAGCCCAGACATATTTTTTAAAAGTTGTAAAAAGGAACTCTGCATTAAGATTTTGTTGCAATTTTATTATTTGACACGTTGAACTTTATTCACCAAGATATGTTGTAAGATAGTATTGTGTTAAGAATGTAATTATTTCCTTATTGTATTTTAAAAAAATATATATTTAAAATAATCCAACGATTTACTCAAGGAAAAGCTTTTGTTTTATGTTTACGCAGAGCCTGTTATAATTGACTGTAAATATACACCTGTTTGATTGCAATTCATATTGTATTTAACTCTTTAAGCACATTGTTGTAAAAGAAACTGTACATATGTTTTAGTTCAAAAAGACTTGCCTACTTTTTATGAGTAGCTTTAGTTGATTTCTTTGTCCTGTGTATTCTCAATGCTAAAATGGACTGACACCTAATGGGTGTGAACATACATGTGTATTATCAATAAATATATTTGAAAGTAGGATGTTAAATGATTTGTCTTTTTTCTGGATGAGGATGCGGTTTAATTTGACTGGATTTTCTGGCCCACACCTTGATTTTTGATTTGTCTGTGTCTGCCTTTCCTAGTGCTAGGACAATGGTGTCCTGCCTGGTGGGATAATTTTGGCGTCCTTTTGTAACCTTTGAATTCCTTTTTATGAGCTATTTCATCAGTTTATCTTTTATTGAATACGGCTTCTAATTCCTCCAAAAAAAGATATGAAGCCACTACTGTTGAAATATTCATCGGGGTCTCCTGTCAGCGATGATGTGTCAATAAATGTTCTGTCCTGATCATGATCCTGCAAAGTAATTTAAGACCTCAAAACTTCAACACTACAGTAAACAGACTTAGTCTCTCTATATTGACTTATGGACTTTGGTGAGAATGATATATATTTTAATCTGTACTTTTTGTGATTAGACCTGTGTTAGTGGTGGTTCTTTCATCCAAAGGTACAATCTCGTTAGTTTTTAGGTCGAGCCTGTAACAGCGCGCATGTACTGTTCTGGCGAAAGACCTCATGTAGGGGTTTCCAAAACTAACCTAAGAATCGCACACGCTTGTGCGTGTGCTTTCCATTTTGCCCCACACTATTGGCCTTTGCGTGCGTCTTTTTAACAAAGACAGCACACAATTGGCCAAAGGTGGTCGCATTGCTCCGCCCACGGCCTATTGGTGTTGGTTACCCGCAGGCCCGACATCTCTTTTGCATTATCGTGCCCGATAGTGCAAAACAGATGTCTCGCTGTGGCGCGTGCGCGCACCACTTGCATGCTTGTTCTTCTTACAAAGTCTGCACAACATGCGCAGCTGGGACAGGGGCTTTATTAATAGCGGTGTGTGTTTATTTTTTGCATCACGCTTTCACTCAAACTGAAAGCGCGATGCAAAACATAAACCCAGACCCTCTTTTACCTACTGTTCCGCTTGTTATTTATTATTGCTGGCATACTGGCTTTGACTTACTAACCTACACCCACTTTTGTGTATCGACCTAGCTACCATTGTAGAATCAAGTGTGCTCAATGAAATTAGAGTGCATGGTACCAGAGTTCCTAAAACAACACTTATTCTGCCCATTGACCTCTGGCTGCCCAGGAGCAAGTGAAGAGGCTTGCTACATAAACCGTATCACTGATAAGCCCCAAATAAGCAGAGTTGTGTCTGATTGTTGAACTAGAGATGTCTGTATTTTATGTCAAAGGTGGATTTTATACTAGTTTACTTACCAGTGCCTTGATTCTGGGTGGAAATCCCACAGTAAAGCACTCACACGTGCGCTGTAAATAATCATACAATGTATCTTTTCTGCTGTGTGGGGGTGCATATTTCAGTCATAGTTATTGAGATTTACAAATACACTATTTTTTGGTCTTTTTTAAAATGCCACCTAGGATGCTTTATTCATATAGCTCTTTACCAGCGTCCCATATCTTTGTAAAACGGCTATGCTGCATGAAGTTACTATTCTGCATGCCGAAGCCACCGGAGGTGTATTGACACTGTAGTGATGCAGCCCGAGATGTAAATGGGTGGTGTATCTATAGAAGTTTTAATTGCGGTTATGGCTTTCTCGCAGGCTACGTACTGTTTGTTATCTTATGTTGGCCCCTGGAGTCGTACTGGCTTCCTAAAACCCACGTGCCTTATTGACGGCCTGTCTTGCCCTGTCTGGCTAATTACAAAGCTGGCAGTGTTGGCGAACTGTGGTGACGGCCACCCTCCAAATCAATACCTAGCGCTGAGACCCTAGGATTTCATATTTTTAGGTCTCGCCTAGGCATCGCTTCCACTGTCTCTTCAAGACAAACTGTGTTCAGGATATGGGCATATAGTTTTAGGTCTTGCCTCGGCAGTGCTTGCGCTGGGGAATGTATTGGGTTTCTTTTGGTATGCATATGCTTGCTTCCCACTTCTTTTCAATGGAGGTGGGGCCTGGTTTGGTTTTGATATCCGCTCACACACTGCCAACAGCAGCTGAGCAGGTGCATCTCTCTCTCTCCTCCCTCTGCATTATTGTTATTTATTTGGACTGATCAGAGTGAACATCACTGCTGGAGTCCTGCTTACGTGTCATCGGTGCCTGAATCTTGTTTCCCGTGAGTCTCAGCCGGTCAGTCATCCCTTTGTTTTTAGGTTTCACCTGGCGTCCACTGCACAGCAGTGTTCGTGCAGGCGAAATCTTTTGTTTAGCAGTACGTGGCTTTGTCCCGCCTCTCTCTTCCATTGGCTAGCTCCATAAATGGAGGCTAGCCATTGGAAGAGAGATGCGTCAGTCATTGTGGGAGCAGACTTGTGGGCGTTCCGGTGATTTTTTTCTCTCTCCGCCTCTTTTCGTACGTCATGAGGCGGTAGGCGGTATGTTTTTTTGTGTGTGTTTTTTTTACGGCATGTTTTTGTTATTTCTCTGAAGATGGCGCCCGGGCGGTAGCTTACTTGCGAAGCTACGCATTGTTCCGTCTTAGTACGGTTGTGCGTTGCGTTTCTCAGCAGTTTCCGGGGGTTGGCGCCCTTTGTAGCGCTCTGGTACGCTCCGAGCAGCTTCAAAGACGGGGCACTACTAATCCTCACGCATCTAGCGTGAGTCGGCGTTCGGTGTGGACACTGTGAGCTCCGTAGTACGATGCTCACCCGGCTCTCGGAAGCAGCGTTGATTACAAAGGCGCTGCAGTCACCATGTGCTTTGAAGTCACGAGGAGACCGGGGGCTCAGGGTTCCACTTCCTCCTTGGGTTTCGGTGAACGCCCCCTGAATGCTGTGAGCTGGTCACTTGGTTCCTGCAGCAGGGTTGGGCCAGCGCCGGTGTTTGCCTTCACCAAGTCTGTGTTGTCGTTCGCGTTCAGATAGTCTGTTGACATTGCGTGTAAGCATGGGCGGATTTTGCGGATCCACGATTCGCGGATTCACGGATCGTGGATCCGCAAAATCCGCGGATTCAGCGGATTTGCGGATTTGGGGGCGGGGCTTCCTCGAGCGTGTGGGCGGGGCCAAACGGACGGGGCTTCCACGCGAGCGCACATGCCTCTTGTGTGTCTAAAAGGTCAGAGACCGATCAGAGCAGCAGATTAAGAGACAGAAGCCCCTGGTCACAGGAACAGCACGGGGGTTGCGCTCGTAAAAGTCAAAGATGCCCAGCCTCCCAACGCTCACGTTTTTTTTTGGGCTGCTGAATGAGTCACTGCATTTGCGCTTCAACTAGTTCCAGCGACCAAGTGTGTGTCACTATGCAATCGCGCCGAAGTGCGCAGGGGTCCCTTGAGTGAAATGTCCATCATAGTGGGTAAATGGCGGGAAGACGGTGCACACCTCGAGTGTGTGGGCGGGGCCAAACGGACGGGGCGTCCATGCGAGCATGCCTCTTGTGTGTATAAAAGGTCAGAGACCGATCAGAGCAGCAGATTAATTTTTGGGCTGATGAATGAGTCACTGAATTTAAGCTTCAACTAGGGCACATGCTTTATTGATATTTGCAAGTGTTTCCTGTTGAGGTTTATTTTTTTGTGCCAGGACCGTCGTGCCCGAATGAACCCTGCCCTTCATATTTATTCAAGAAGACACCACTGTTGAAATAATTTACGATGGCGCCGGCAAGCTGCCAGCGCCATCCTGCAAAAGTTACTTAATTAGCTTCAACAGGAAGCTCCAACTGCTAAAATAAAGCAGGCGCTCGAGCCCCTGCTGTATCTTATCTGTTAGAGCTTCCTGTTGAAGCTAATTAAGTAACTATTGCAGGATGGCGCTGGCAGCTTGCCGGCGCCATCGTTAATTAGGCGCGCTTGAACTTTTGACCGCAAAATCCGCTCCGATCGCGGATTGCGGATTTTCGGCAAATCCGCGAGAGTTCGCGGATCGCGGATTTGCCGAAAATCCGCAAAATCCGCGATCGGAGCGGATTTTGCGCTCATGCTTAATTGCGTGAGCCCTGGGCACTTGCCGGCCCTAGAATACAGCACCGGGGTCAGGTTTTCACCCCTCCACTCCTGCCCCGGCCAAAACCACCAGGGCCGTGGGAGAGCAATGCAACAATTCCTCTAAGCGGGGCAGTCCAATATATGATCTCAAAACCTACATAGTTTAATGTTCTTTGGCAAGGAAGAGAAATAACTCGTTTAGGAGAGGATGTGACTTTACGGGCAGAGCTGACGATTGTGGAGCTGGCTGGGGAACTGCGGTAGAATCTGCGCTTCAGCTCAACACCCTGTGATTCTAGGCGAATCACTTAATCTCCCCGTACCTAAAAAAGAAAACAAAATATGACCCGGTATAATGGAACTGGTGCTCGTGTAAAGCAGTTTTCAAGAGCACCCCTCGCACTCGAGTTAGGTCATGAAAGCATCCGGTCTTTCAATGAATATTGCAAGCTCCTCTTAGCTGATGGTATGCAGTGCCACGTAGCTGCCCTGAGGCTTATTACTAGGAGTGTCTGTGGGGGCCCACATGCAGTGTGCGCATACTGGAGTAACACTGCGAGGAAGTTGTAGTTTTGTGGAAGCCTGCTCACTTTACAAACCCAAGAGCTGCAGTAGGGTATGGCGGCCATCTTGCTCCTGCTGGGTGTCCTTTCATGTGCCTGCCATACCTTCCAATAGCACTTTCCGCCTCAATATTGCACTTTTGATAGCGCCGCTCATTACAGATGCTGCGTTTTGTGTATTGAGACCTGCATAAATGTCACGATCTTAATCAACCATCCAATTCGATGGTTCTTTAGTTCATTGACCTTATTTAATGGAAAATTCGAGTTCCCCTGCAGCCTCGCCTATGTTAAAAATCGTGCTCTGTAAGCTGTGTACATACCTCTGCTGCAGCGTCATTACACAGTTTTTCTGGGGGAAATGTGGCTGTGTTCTGCATTTGTAGTCCTTAACTCGGTTCTTCGAGTCATAATGGTGATATTCCAGTCATGTAGGCTTAATTGCTTTCACTACATCCGACTGGCACTATATAAAACTGCCAAAAAATAAATGAAATGTAGAGTAGCCAGCACTACTCTTAAGTACGATAGTATAAGCCATAATGCATGGAAAATGGCCTCCGAGCACCGTGAGTGGGCAGGCAAAACACCCACAATCGGATTGCAGTAGGTCCTCACATGCTCCCAGGCATTGGTGTTACAGCACCTGCTGCATCACCCGGAACCCCCAACCTCTCCTCCGACTGATTGACCGCAGCAGAGCCTCGCCCCGCCTGTGTGGGTGTGGCTGTGTGAGTGTGTGAGTGTGTGGCTCTGTGTGGGTGTGGCTCTGTGTGTGTGTGGCTCTGTGTGTGTGTGCGCAAATGCAATAGGTCTCACATTTGCGACAGATTAAACTATTGGCATTGGAAATGACAATGCCATTTATTTATCCGTTTTCAAAACCAACACTTAAATAAAAATGTTGTCATTTACAATGCCAATAGCTCTAACTTTTGCAAAGGTGAGACTGTTGCATTGTAAATACTTGTTAATCTGTGCTTTGTACATATGGATGCTGACAAGAAGGGGAGGGGCTCAATGGGCTGCAGCATCACAGTCATGTGCTTTGTCTTGTTTTGGGGAATTACAACATGACTGCTGGCTCTGTCACTGCTCACATGTCCACGTAGCAAGGCTCACAAGTATTTGCAATGCAATAGGTCTCGCAATACTGAAAGTTTGAGCTATTGGGGTTGCATCATTATTTGCAAAGCCAGTAGCTCAAACTGTAACTACTGCGAGACCTATTGCATTGCAAATTCTTGTTTCTGTTTGTGAGAACACTGGAGGCAACTAGCTCGTTCGCAATTTTCTTTCTTTGTGCCCTACTGTTAGGATGTGGAGAGATGATTCTCAGAGGCTGAATAACCCCAATTACCTGATTTGTTCCACAAAGAAAACAGGGTGTTGAAGAGGCCAAGTGAGGGATATGGTTTTCAGCTGACGGGGAGATTTGTAATGCCTAATGAAACTATGAGATCTCAATGCTTTTTCTGCCCTCTAAACCCACATGCTCAAAACCTTCTTCTTCAATACTCTTTCCAGGTGTACCTTATGATGAGTGCCATAAGCTTAGAATCTGTCTACACCTTTCAGAGTTTTCTGCTTGACGAGTTTTTTGTGATAATTGAAAAAGAAAACAAATCCAGTGAATGATTACTCCAAATATCTACCTCAACATGTACTTGCGCTCTTATTTTTAAAAGATCAGTCATTCTTCCATAGCCTCTCATGTTTACCTCTTATTTAGTATTGCAGTGCAACAGCATGGAATTCTCTTAGGGATATTCACTCTGTTTTCACTTAACTTTGTTGGTCTAAAGAGTATCTTTCCTATTTGAAGTACACCTGAGTTCTGGCTTCATTTTTATTAATTTTTTTATTTGTTATTTTTAAATATTTTTATTTGCTTTTTACAATGCAGGAATACAATTGGCATGTCACAATAGATCATCAAACACCACCTGCCATCCCCCCACCCTCTTCCCCCCTACCACCAAATCATGCATCAGACTGATTTGCATATAGCCATGTCTGAACTGGGGTGGCAGAGTGGGCTAAAGAACGGTGATGGATTCAACCCAGATCTTTTGACTGGGTGCGAGTGTTTGATTGGTTCAGATGCTCCGTCCATTACCACCCCCTTTTGTACCGCTTTTGGCCGCCATATGTGTGGCAGGGTATGCTCAGACGTGAGTCCCTTGCTCACTTTGCCACTGGATTCAAGCAAGCCGGGCTGAAGACGGCTGTAATGCCAGAAACCGGTCCTTGGAAGCTTGTTTCCGGTCCAGGGAAGGCACGGCTTGGCAGTTCGGGCTGGACTGTTCCCATGAGGCACAGGGTCAGACTGATTTGCATATAGCCATGTCTGAACTGGGGTGGCAAAGTGGGCTAAAGAACGGTGATGGATTAAACCCAGATCTTTTGACTGAGTGTGAGTGTTTGATTGGTTCAGATGCTCCGTCCATTACCACCCCCTTTTGTACCGCTTTTGGCCGGCATTAGTGTGGCAGGGTATGCTCAGACGTGAGTCCCTTGCTCACTTTGCCACTGGATTCAAGCAAACCGGGCTGAAGACTGCTTTAATGCCAGAAACCGGTCCTTGGAAGCGTGTTTCCAGTCCAGGGAAGGCATCGCTTGGCAGTTCGGGCTGGACTGTTCCCATGAGGCACAGGGTCAGACTGATTTGCATATAGCCATGTCTGAACTGGGGTGGCAGAGTGGGCTAAAGAACGGTGATGGATTAAACCCAGATCTTTTGACTGGGTGTAAGTGTTTAATTGGTTCAGATGCTCCGTCCATTACCACCCCCTTTTGTACCGCTTAAAGCCCCTGATATCCCCAGTTTGCCGGACCGCGCATGCCGCAACTTCTATAGTTAGAGCGAAAAGCAAGGGGGACAGTGGGCACCCCTGCTGGGCCCCCCTTCTTATGGGGAAATCCTCAGACACCATCCCATTGACCTTAACTCTGGCTCTAGGATCTGTATACAACAACCGCACCCACTGCCTGAACTTAGGTCCGAAGCCGAATCTGGACAGCACTCCTTCAAGGAAAGGCCAATGCACCGCATCAAATGCCTTTTCGGCGTCCAGGGATAGGAACAGGTGGGTATCCCGCCTAGCACGCACCTCCATCAACCAATTGTGGGTCCTCCTAAGGTTGAGTTTGGTAGCCCTATCCAGTAGAAAGCCCGTCTGGTCCAAATGGACCAGATCCGGGATCACCCGCCGTAATCGCAGCACTAAAATTGTCGCTAGGAGTTTAACCTCCAAGTTCAGAAGCGAAATGGGGCAGTACGACGCGCAGTCCTCCTGGGGGTTTACCTGCCTTATATATCGGAATAATTGTGGCCATGCGCAGATCTGGTGGCAGCATACCCTCCTGTGCTGCTCCCTCGATCAGAGCCAGGGGGTGGCGTGCAAGGAGGTCTGCTGTTTTTTTTTAAAGAATTCAGCTGGAAACCCGTTGGGGCCAGGGGCTTCCCCTGGGCGCAGTTCAGACAAGGCTACCTTAATTTCATCCATGGTTATCTCCCTCTCCAAGTCCCGCTGGTCTTCCTCCGAGAGCACAGGGATATCTATTTGGGCCATGTACCTCAGCGCGTCTTCCTGCGTACCCAAGTCCCTGGCCTCATAAAAGGCCCCGTAGTAGTCGGCAAAGGTCTTAGCTATCTGCACGTCAGTCCGCTGCAACCGCCCCCGATCGTCCTTCACCTGCTCCACCCACCGCGCATCCCTCTCTTTCCTGCTCAGCCACGCCAAGAGCCTCCCGGACTTGTCCCCTACATCGTACAACCGATGTAACGTCGCATGCGCCTGCGCTTTTGCCTCTGCCGTCACCAAATCACTGTATTGTCGCTGTGCATCCTGAAGTCGTCTAAGAGTGTGTAGGTCTTTGTTGACCACATGGTTGCGTTCCAAGTCCACAATCTGGGCTTCCAATGCTCGGACCTCCTCCTGCACTTTCCTCTTTTCCCGTGCGAGTTTGTTCTGGGCCCTGTCCCACATGACCACCTTAAGGGCTTCCCAGAGGACCATCCCCGATGAGACCGAACCCTCGTTGTCGGCCAGGTAGACCTTTACATCTGCTCTCAGGCCCTTCAGTATATCTCTATTCTGTAAGTCCCAGGCCGTCAGTCGCCACTGCTTAGTCTCCCTCACCAGTCGCCCCCCCCCCCACCCGTGCCGAGAGAGGCGAGTGGTCCAATATTCCTCGCGCCTGATACTCCGCCTCATCCTCCACACATAGAGCCTGCCTGGACATAAAGATGTAGTCCAGTCTGGAGTACACCCCATGGGCCCCGGAAAAGTATGAGTAGGTGCTAGCGTCTGGGTGTAGCCATCTCCATACGTCCACTAATCCCAGGGTAGAGACAGTTCTTGCCAGAAGAGTTGGGGTCGAGTCTCTATGCCTACCTCCAGACCTGTCCTGCTCCATAGACATGACATCATTGAAGTCCCCCCACCACCTGTAGAGTCTCCGATGAGTTTAGTAAAATGTCTGTGACTCCCAACAGTGTCCCGGCCTGCAATTTTGGCAGGGCATATATGGAAATGATTGTATACTCCTGTCGTCCCCACAATCCCCGCACCCCCACATAGGTCCCCAGAGGGTCTGCCCATGTCTGCGCGACCACAAAGGGAGGAATCTTCTTAATGTATGTATGTATGTATGTATAGGCATTTATATAGCGCACTACTTACCCGTAGGGTCCCAAGGCGCTTCGACCGCTGCGAAACCCTTCCTGGCTTCCCTGAGAGATGGTCCCTTAATGGGTATCTCCAGGGTGAGACCAGGCATCCCCGGCGGTCTGGTGGGGCCGTTAGTGAAGATGAGGCAAGCTAATGCCCAGAGTTGCCGAGTGTGATCGCTGATCAGAGTGGGCACCGAGGCGAGAGAATTATCGAGTCCGCTGACCCTGGTCCAGAAACCTGCCGCGCCGGGAATCGAACCCTGGTCCCGGGCCGTCCTCTGCTCTCGGGTCTGCCGCCTCTAACCAGTGAGCCACACTACTTCACTTTAATCAATATCTACCCCCCTAGAGCCCATAGTATACCCCGCATGCGCTAGCACTCTGTAAGGCCCCCTCGCCAGGAATCCACACTTGGTGCCCTGAAGGTATGTCTCCTGCAGTAGGACAATATCTGGCCCCACCCGTTTCACATAGGCTTGTACCAGACCTCGTTTAACCTTGTTGCCCAGGCCGTTCAAGTTCCAGGTCACAATCTTTATCCCCCCCGATCCGGGGCTATCGTATCATAGCTATCTATCTGTGTACAGGGCATTGTAGCATAGGTCTCTTAATTGCAGAGGATGTAGTGCTCCTGGATCCCAGGTGTGAATGATTGTCCCCACAATGACATGCTGAAACAACTCCCCCACCCAACAAACAACCCCAACCAGAACATTGACTCATGTAGTTCCGCCTCCCCTCTTAACCCCTTGAAAGGAGTAACTTTCCACCCCACCTCCCTCTCCCAACCAGTCCCATCGCCATTCCAGACTGAGATGAGGACTTCCCGGAGAAGGTCAGTCGCCCTCCCAATCTTACCCCCAAGAAACCCGCTCCAAAACCTTTAACTAGAAAACATACAGATATATACTCTCAATCAGGTACAAACAATAAAGCACATTAAACAAAAGAACAGAGCAAATTGTAGGGGGTTGTCCAACTTGCGTGCTACCCGGCCACAGGGTCCATTTTTGGTCTGTCCAGCGCGTCCCTTCTTAACGAATTGGAGTCCGGGGGTCCCCTTGCGATGCTCCCGCCTCCTGAACCGATTCTTGCTCCAAATCGTTGATTGCTACTACCAAGAGGTGCAGTGATTGCTCTTCCGCGTGGTCCCCATCCGAAGAAGTACCACCAGGCTCTTCCTCCCCCTCCGACCTCGCGTTCCCAGCTCGGCAGTGAAATCTGGAGCCCTGCAGCCAGCCAGGGTCCAAGGAGGCCAAGCTCTGCCGCCGGATTGATCCTTGTACAGGGTAAGGGATGGCGGCCACATTTCTGCTACTACACGTTTGTCTCAGTCTCTGCGGCTTTGGCGACCCTCTCGGGGTCTCCGTGTGTTTTTCAGCCACCGCTGCTTTCCGCGTCCCGGCTGCAAGTCTTGTCAGGGGGGGAAGCTCCTCCAGCCACTGCCATGCGTCCTCCGGATGGGAAAAGAAATACGTCGCTGCTTTTGCACTTCCTGACTATAGTCCGGGAATATCATGATCTGCGCGTTCTCCAGACGAATTTCCCCTATCTTCCTGGATTCCCTTAGGATCATGTCTCTGTCTACGAAATTCAGGAAGCGGGCAATGACTGGCCATGGCCTAGCCCCCACCTGCGGTTTTGCCAGCAGTGCCCGTGCGCCCTTTCAATCACAAAGCAGGTCGAGAACTTCTCTTTCGGAAATGTTCGCATCAGCCAGGAGTGCAGGAACTTTGCCATGTTGGCCCCTTCAATTCCTTCCCGAAAGCCCACAAAACCTAAGTTATTGCGCCGGGCTCTGCTTTCTGCATCGTCCACCTTCCACTGGAGCTGTTTATGCGAGGATTAGAGCTCTGCCATGCCCTTTTTCAGGTCCTGAATGGTGTCCTCGGCCTCCCCTAGTCTAGTCTCCGCCGCTGTCACACGCTCCGTTAAATTTCGAAAGTCCTGCCGCAGAAGCGTGACCTCTGAGCCCACTTCCCCGATCTTAGTTTCCAGGGCGGCGCGGGATGCCTGTATGTCCTCCCGGGACACTTGTATGGCCCCCATCAATAGGGCCGTGTCCGAACGTCCTCCCGTCAAGTCGGACTCCGGGGGAAGGGGTGCCGTAGTGTAGCGGTCTAGAGTCCCCTGCCGAGGGGGCCTAAGTTCTCTATCCTTCTTGCCCATATTGCGCTGGCTGCTCTCAGGAGTTCGGCCGCGTTCCACTCCTTATTTCGCGTCTCTCCTCCACCCACTCCAGCAGTCTTCTCAGCCAGATAAAACGGGGGGGACCAAGCAAAACAGGCTCAGTGCAGAGGACCCTGATGCGTCCCGGTAAGATCCCGACTGTCGCTCCACACCAGCCTCTGTACCGGGGATATGCGCCAGCTGTGTGCTTAGGAATAGGCCCCTTCCTTTGTCTCAGGCCGACCAGTGCCCTAGGCCTCTCCTCCCGCCATCTAGTCCTCCAGGGCCTTCCCTCTATGCATGCTGCGCACCGACCCACGCTATCACATTGGGCCCGGGGGGGGGGGGCCTCTCAGGCTGTTCATTTGATGCAGGGCTTCGATGATACTCCTTTGCCCCCTCCGCAGCTCCCTTCCAGCGCCCTACACTTCGCTGTCTGTCACCACTTGTCAGCGATCTGGGCGGCCTCTAGGTCACTCACCGCCAGGCCCGTGCCCCAAAGCCGTCAGCCGCCTCCGGAGGTACCACGGCTCTCAGCTCGTACTCCTCAGCGGGGCCGCAGCACGGCCATGGGCCTAAAGCGGGCGGGGGAAACTCCGCAGCGCCGCACTCTACTGCCTTTCCCCAGACGCCCAGGCGCTCTCCTCCCTAGGCCACACGGGCCGCAGACAGCAATCCGGCCGGCAGGTCCCGGCCACCGCAGCTCCTCCCCCAAATGTCGGGTCTGGTGTTCGGGGCCCACGTCGAGCTCCGAGGCTGCTCCTCACAGTAACGCAGCCCTGCCGGCAGATCATGGGACACTCTGCTGGGCGCTTCCAGCCACTCGCTGCCGCTGGTGTCCTCGGCCCTGCCAGGGCCGCAGCACGGCCGCGGGCCTACAGCGGGCGGGGGGAACTCCGCAGCGCCGCAGTCCACCACCTTTCCCCAGACGCCCGGGCGCTCCCCTCCTTAGGCCGCCCGGACCGCAGTCAGCAATCAGGCCGGCGGGTCCTGGCCGCCGCAGCTCCTCCCCCAGATGTCTGGTCTGGTGCTCGGGGCCCACGTCAAGCCCCGCAGCTGCTCCTCGCAGCACCGCAGCCCCGCCAGGAGATCAGGGGACACTACGCTGGGCACTTTCAGCCCCTCGCTGCCACTGGAGTCCTCGGCCACGCCGCTTCTCCTCTTAACGTTACCGCGGCGCCATCTTAGACTATTACCCCACGGCCTGTGCTCCAGCCCCAGTCTCCACCAGTTTTGTGTGTTCCACACCACTTTCTCACTGCCGCCTGCCCCAGGGTCGTGTGGGGACCCCCAGAAGTATGATTAAATTAGATATATGGACCGCTGGCCACCAGTTAGTGCGACTGATCTTTTCACCATGCCGGAGCAGCAGAGGCACACGTCCTACTCGGCCATGTTGCTGGCCACGCCCATCTCTAGCTTTATTTTTGAGTGTACTAAACAATGTTCAGCCTCCTTAAAACATTTTTGAAATCTTAATCTAAATTATATAAACATTATGGTTCATATCCACATGTGCCACTTTTGTAGTTATTTTTTCAGTGTCTCAAAATGCTTGTTTGTTCTCAAGTATCCTTGTCATTTATTTTTTCCCTATGAAAATAGCAAATAAGCATCCACGCTCTTACCTTCTAGTGTTTTGCAACTGACCTCGTTTTATCTCTGTGATTACCGATCTCATAATTGAATTTGAACCGGAGCCTGTCACGAAAATTAAGTCCTTCTGTAAATGTATTGTGTCCTAAAAGCACTCGCGGAGATCTGCAGAACCACATGCATGGTAGTACTTGTCTTGCACTGGGAATTTACTCCATATTAAGCTCATTACTCATGACCCAGCTCCCTTGTATAGCCGGAGCTGCACCAACATGGACACCGCTTAGTTTGCCACAGGTACTACTGGGACTTGTACTTCCTAACCATGCATGCCGGTTTGTTCCACCAGAGATTGTTGAATACTATGGCATCCTTTTTATCCCTACAAATTAGTTACTTGCACCTTTCGGTAAACATACCAGGCATGCACAAAGTTTTACTTTTTTAAATTTTCACCAGTGAAAATGTACTGATGATTACTTAAGTAAAATTCACATACCCAGTGCAAACCATGAACATTTAAGATTCTTATATCGCTATGACAGTGCTGATGATACAAAGTTATTTAATTGGCCATGGTTTGTTGAGATGCTGTGCATGAAATGTTGTGAATAACCCAGGGCCTGAACATTGATTTTGGCCTCCCAAGATTCGAAAGACTCTTGCATGATTACTTAGTCTACAATGGACTGTATCTCGTATTTGAATTCACCTTGGATCAAAATTGATTAGATGCATACAATTACTTTTGTCCTTTCTGGTTTAAATAACCGCATATAGAATACTGGACGGATACGATAACCAATTGGTAATTTCAACTTGTCTGTCACTGGATTATTCTGTGGAAGAAATGTATGGGCCAAGAAATTGTGGTAAAAATGTAGCCTGATGTGGAAACAAAAGTTTTCGGGTTGATAGCCATACACGATCCCCAATCTTGTATATGGGACCTTTTTGGCGTTTCTTGTGAACTTATATCTTGTATTTTGACTTTGCTGTTGTTAAATGCTGATGAACCTGCAACCTGATTTTTCTAATGTAGCAATCTATTTTAGAAACTGCAGGCACCAGAGAAGACTGTGCTTTGCAGAAATGGTAAACAACAAGGATGCCTGCATTTCAAATTAAAGAAAGAGCAGTAGCCTGTAGATGCATGTCTAGTATTATGTTAAGCTATTTCCACTGGAAATAACAGATCTACGAAAGAACCTGGTGTATTTTGCAAATAGCAGTGTAGGTACTGCTACAAACTTTGGTTGACCCTCTTAGTTTGCCCATCTGATTAAGGTTGGAAACAAGTTAAGAGTGGTGGATTAACTCTCGCTGTAGAACACCAGCCTTGCCAGAAATTAGAAATGAATATAAATCGGAAACTATTTTCTTGGGTACACTGTGTAATCATGCTACCTGGGTCATCAGAAGTTTTGCGAGCTGTGCAGCACTAGGCAAGTAGTGACATTGGATAAAATGTGCTATGTTTTATCAATTGATGGACAGAAAGCTGAACAATGTCATGCATTAACCCCAGTACAGTGATCTGGGCCTAAATCCATTTTTGTTTGCTCCCCATGCCATTCCAGTTTAGACCCAGCCATATGCAAATCAGTCTTGTCTCTGTTCCCCATGGGAACAGTTCAGTCCGAACTGCCAAGCCAGATTCTCCCTAGACTGGAAACAAGCATCCCAGGACTGGTTTTGGGGTCTCTCCCCTCATCAGCCAGGCTGGCTTGACTCCAGTGGCATGGAGAGCACGGGACCGACGTCTGGGATGACAAATGCAAAACAAGCTTTAGCAATGCAATAGGTGCATTTACACAAGACATATTACATCGCAAATGGTAGGCATCATGACAACGGGAGGGAATGCGGGTGGGGAGGTAGAAGGCACGGACAACAGGGGGAGAAGGCACGGACAACGGGTGGCCGGGGGTGCAAGATGACAGGGACAACGGGCGGGCGGGTGTGGGGGAAACGTCACAGACAACAGAAGGGCGGGGGAATAGAAAAGGCACCAAAGCACATTGTGCCTGCAGTAAGAGAACCTCATCAAAGAAAATAGTGCTCATAGTCTAAATAGCACGTACCATGTAACAACCGAAGTAAAGGGGCCAGTCTCCATGGGAGGTGACAAATGAAGACTAGACGTACTAAGGAGGGACTAACAAGCATAGCAACGAATCAGAAGCCAGGATTTAGGACAGACAATGACACAAGCCAATGGCAAATATGGGCGGAGCTTCTATTCACCTACTCCTCTACAATAAGTCTTGCAGCTCTAGTACAGAGATCTGGGCTTAAATCCATCTTTTTTTTGTCTGGTGTTTGCTACAACCAGTTTCTAGTCCTTTTTTCTGATATTTAGGTAATTCTGTAATAAAGAAAACACCGATATGTGTTCCCAAGAATGTCAGGTTTTGTCATTGAAGGACTCCTCTGGGCTTGAAGGAGACTTCTGGGCGTGTAATGATCTGTTAGACCAAGCACACACATCAAAATCATGGATTGCCTGTTTCACATCTTAACGTAATGTGAGCCACTGTAACCTAATTTAATGTAGTACCGAAGTTTTTGCGATTCCTGGATGGCCCGTTGTGGGTGTGCTGCATGACACAAGTGATAAACGGTGTTGGTACTAATAGCTTCTCATGAAATGGCAAAATTATCTTGCGGGACATGGTTTGTTTTAGCCAATGTTGCATTTTGAATCTCTAGAAACCTTGTTGAACTTTCTTTCTTTTTACTTTTATTTATTAATTAAATGTTTGATAGAGTGCCCCTATTACCTTGTGGGGCATAAGAATATAATCTTTGGATTCCTAATTACTTTAGTTACTTTTTCTGGTCAACGCATCAGCATAATTGTTCCGGGTTCCTGGACTAAATGTCACTATGAAATCAAGTTCAAGAAAAGCTTTACTCGGCTGCTATTTCAAACAGACATAAAAGCACAGAACAATTATACACAAATTTTATTACAAATTCTTTACAGGAGTTTATAAAACACAATTCATTTAAAGTTAAAAAAGAAGAAGAAACCGATTGCAGCATTTGGCATTCCAGAATAATTATTTTCCTGATATAAAACACCGCTTTTAAAAATTGTGCTAATCTCCAAGCTATGTGTTCATTCTCCAACAGCTGGAGGGCAAACATAGCTTGGCGGCACTATCTGAGTCCTACATTTTTTAAAAGTGGAATAATACAGACTTTCCTCTGTTCCAGGTAAAATTTGCACAACAAAACTAAGTGCATGGTAGACTGGTCAGAGGTGTTGTCGCAAGGGCACAGTATTAAATCACGTGACCAGTCATTTATTTTCGGGAAGGACACAAGTATGTATGATTCCCAGTCTAAGCCTGGTTAAAAGAAATCTATCCAAGGTACCAGGTACAAATGATAAATATTGCTCCATCCCCAGAGTGGTGCGTATTAGCAGGTGATGTCTCACTGTAGTTTTTTCTGAGATTTACCCCACCAATCTATTTGCTTCCAATGACTGGAGGCCATCGTTTCTTAACCCCTTCCATGCTCATGACGAGCTCAGCTCGTCATGCAGTACACTGCTCGTGTGCTCATGACGAGCTGAGCTCGTCTTGAACAATGGGAATAAATGAGTTCCAGCGCTGAGGGAGAATTGCTGTAGCATAGATGTGGTTAAGGTCTTTCTTGAAATCTCAGTCATTGATGTAGGGTTTAGGAAATATTCTGGGTGGCCCAGGCCGTTCATAAAATCGTGAACAAATTTGAGCCAGGGATTGTAAGTGCCCCCTCTAATCTCAGAATATCTTTTAAAATTGCCCTTTTTAGCTTTGTCTGGTCCTTACACCAGACTCTGTGCCACAGTAATATAGGCTCAATTTTTACAAGATCCCCAAGGTAATGTTGCGCTGGCTTGTCATGGCAAATAAAAGAGGAGGTACTAGGTGGTACGGAGAGAATCTGCAAAGCCCCACACCCCAGCCCTGTAAATTGCCATAGTCACACATTTTGCTTTATATATATATCAAGTTCAGTTAAGTAAAGCATTCAACGCAATTGTCTAGGTATTAAGTCTGGCAGAGGGCATGAATTGAAGAGTTCATTGGTCTATGTACACTGCTCGTTCTGTCTTGCTCCCAATATGTTGGGACACCATTCTTAAAAAGCTACTATGATGGCTGGAAGTTCTTTTTCTGCAATTACGTAGTTGTGCTCCATAGGCCTCAATTTCCCAAACTTAAACAACTTAATGTCATTGACCACTTTCCTCATGCCTATCAGAAAGGCTGGCTCCAATAACTACATTAGAAGCGCCTGCTTCTATGGTTAATAGTTGATTTCAGTTAGGGTGGGCAAAGATAAAGACCATAGTAAATGCCTTTTTTAACTATTGGAAAGCTTGTTCATCCTCTGGAAATCACAGGAAAGTTATCTTTATGCATAAGTGAGTGGTGGGTGCAAGGACATCAGACAAGTAGTCAATGAATCGTCCATAGAAAATGCAAATCCCTAGGAGTAATGTACATCTTGCACCAGTTGTGGGGTCGGCCAACTTCTAATCATTTGAACTTTTGTTTCACTATACCTAAGCTGTGTGGAGAATAAATCACACCCAAACTACTGTGGTCACATGAAAATCACATTTTGACAATTTATTGTGGAGTTGACTTTAGGGTAAGACCATTAATATAGCAGAAATATGTTGTGTATGCATCTCTACAGCATGAGAAAATATGAATATAATTGATGTACTCAATCACAATATTCACTCAAGACATTGTTTATAAAGCACAGGAATGTCACTGGGGCGTTGCACAACCCAAATGCATTACACAGTATTCAAACAGACCAAATCCTATAACTGATAGATACTTCTAGCTGCAGATTCCTTACTGAAGTATTCTCCCCAGGTGTCAGACTGGATCCAGAAATTTGTATTCAGCATTACACCTGCACACCAGTAGGTGGCATCATCCGGTTCTGTGTGGTGTCATCCGCGCCCGAAGTGACGTGCACAAGCCTATAGAGGGGCCACCTCAGTCAGCGCAGATGTGGGAAGAGCTACCCGTAGTCTATTTTTTAGGTTTTTTTCTCCTGTTGTGGCAGGGTATGTTATCTAAGTAGGCCGGTTACAAGCCCTGCGGCTCCTGTCAATGCCCAATGTCGGTGACTGACCTGCACCCTGTATGCCTCTGGTACCTAGAGTACGATCACGACCTGGAGGCCTTCTCCGATTGCCGCGCCATGTACCCGAAGGCCTTGAGGGAACAAGTCCTTAAGCTCCTGGTGGCATGGCGTGCGACACCATGACGATCCAGATTCCGGTCGAGAGGACGGACCCAGAAGCCGTTTCAAAGTCTAAGAAGTTTGTCGCACTTAGTCGTCCAGTCATTCGGGTAAGTCCCCACATGAGAAGAAGTTGTTGAAGCATGCTTCGACTTCACTTCGTCTGTTGACCGACGAAACAAGGGAGAATTACTCGAGGCGTGGCTCCATGATTAAGCCAGCAGCGCCTGGGCCGACATCACGCCTCCTGAAGTTTTTATGAGCCGGAGAGACCCCCGCCCAGTTGAGAGAATTTTAGGAGGCTATCCACCTCATATTTGGGAGGCCAGTTCCCTCTGGCGCACCGTTGGGCTCCGTGGGTTCGAGAGGGGCCCTATTGGATACACACAGACTGCTCTGGTGCGGTGCAGGCCCCAGGGATCCACAGATGGATATGGATCGGCGCCTGTCATGCCATGTTGACCTTCCCCAGCGCCGGTCCCAAGGCTGACACTCCCGGTACCACTTTTCTCATTTACATCCCTGACACAGATGCTGACTCTGGTGCTGAGAAGAACCGTGCCGTCTAGGCCAGAGCCTGATCCCTATTCTTATAAGCTAGGACTCTGGGAGGAATGGGATGGGTCGCTTGACCCTGAAGAATACAAGAATTATGATACCAACATGGACTGTTTTGAGGATTTAGAAGACTCCAGCAGACTGGATACCTCTCCAGATACTGGCATGCTCCCTCCAGTATAAAGGGAGCTTTATTCCCAGTGGTGGTGCAGAGGGTGCCTGAGGTGCTGGACCTTAGCTTGCCCTTTGGCAGTCAAGACTATTTTCCTGACAGAAATTCTTCAGCCTGGAGTGTCCTCTTCAGAACCGTTTCTCCCATTTAATGAAGCACTTGCTGATGTCCTGCTAAGGACTTGGTCCAAGCTCAACACAGGGCGCCTGTGAACAGGACAATTACCAACCACTGCCCCACTCCAGCAGACCCCAAATTCCCAACACAAAACCTTACCCCGGAGAGCTTGATGGTCCAAGCCTTTCAACCAGCCAGGCATTGCGGTTTGTGAACACCACATGACTTTTGTGCCGATGTTCCAATACTCAGTGGGACACAGTTGCGCAGGTGCGGTGAAAGGTCACAGAGAAATGCTCTCCCAGGTTGTTGCGGATGAGGGGGGATGCAGCTAAGTTGTTTCAGCCTTTATCCTGGATTTCGGTGAGACTGACTTTGAAGCTGCCTGACCTCATGGCCTCCTGCATCCTGCTGATGATGCATGCTTGTTAGCATATTCAGGCTCTGCAATGGGACCTGAAGTTCCAGTGGGCGCAGCATCAGGGTAATCTCTCTGACATGGTCCAGATCTCTGAGGCAACTGTACAAGATAGTTAACGAACGTGATTGGGTCAGTGACCGACCCCTCTCCCTTTCCCAACCACCTGGCGGGCTCTCTGAAAGCCAGGGCAGATGAACTCGGCCGAAGATGCCTATTGGGTCACGAATGGTGTCACCATTCAGAGGTGATGCAAGGTCTCTTTCAGCAATGAGGCAGAACCTTACTTAGATCTGTTAGCCACAGAGGAGAATGCTCAATGTCAACAGTCCTGCGCACTGGAGTTTCCAAGTTGGCTCTTGAAATTAAAAACAAAAAATTGGGTTTGAAATTGAACACATTAAGTCTTTGTGTAGTCCCTAAAAATTAGTATAAAACCTTCTGCTGCTGCAGACTGTATAACATTCCAGTTTAAAACAATGCAATACAAACAAGCATTTGCAATGCAATAGGTCTCGCATTAGGAAAGTGTGAGCTATTGGTATTGTAAATAACAGTTTTTTAAAATATGTATTGGCTTTGAAAATATATAAATTAATAGCATTGTTATTCACAAAGCCAATAGCTTACACTTTCCTAATGCGAGTCCTATTGGCTATGGCAATGCTCATTGGTAGCAAGCAAGGACAGTGCTGTTGTGGTGCTGAGTGATGATGTGGTTGGGCTGAGTGATGTGGTGGTTGGGCTGAGTGATGTGGTGGTGTCTCAGAGTGATGTGGTGGTGTCCCAGAGTGATGTGGTGGTGTCCCAGAGTGATGTGGTGGTGTCCCCGAGTGATGTGGTGGTGTCCCTGAGTGATGTGGTGGTATCCCCGAGTGATGTGGTGGTGTACCAGAGCTGGTGAAGTGGACCTGTAGTTGGGAGTGTGCTTCTGCGACTCGCTGCTGGTCGCGCGCGCGCTTTGAGCGCTAGCTGCTGTACTTTTAATATAGCCCGTTTTTTATCTTATTTTATTTTATTTCTGATTATCCCTTGTTTTTAGCCACTCTGCTCTCTCGGCCCCTTACCTGCATCTTAATTTCTGGTTGACCCACCGCTGCTTAGCGGGTCCGGTTCCGGGGAGGCTGTGGGCGGGGAGCGCCATTTTGGAGCAGGAAGAGAACTGTGGCCGCCATCTTTCAGCGTCTCGGCGCTCGTGGACTGCGAGAGCAGCCTATTTAAGGCGCAGGCAGTTCGGGGGCAGCCTGGTGAAGTGGACCTGTAGTTGGAGTGTGCTTCTGCGCCTCGCTGCTGGTCGCGCGCGCGCTTTGAGCGCTAGCTGCTGTACTTTTAATATAGCCCGTTTTTTATCTTATTTTATTTTATTTCTGATTATCCCTTGTTTTTAGCCACTCTGCTCTCTCGGCCCCTTACCTGCACCTTAATTTCTGGGTGACCCACCGCTGCTTAGCGGGTCCGGTTCCGGGGAGGCTGTGGGCGGGGAGCGCCATTTTGGAGCAGGAAGAGAACTGTGGCCGCCATCTTTCAGCGTCTCGGCGCTCGTGGACTGCGAGAGCAGCCTATTTAAAGGACACCCTATGGCGCGCAGCGGTGACGCGCAGCGGGAGCGCCTTCCCTGCGCCTGAGTCGCGCCTGAGTCGCGCCAGAGTCCTGCCCGTCTGCGCTCATCGGCGTCTCGGAGGCGGGGAGGTAGGGCGGCTCGTCGTTCTTTCTCCTCTATTGTGCGCTGGGTGTCCCCTTTTGCTTTCATGCTTTCCTATTCCTCCACTGAGCTTTTAGCGCTACGAGGATACACCTCATCCTGCCATCATGTTTTTCCGGGTGGCCGCTCTCTTAGGAAGGGCTGCACAGGCTGCGGTTGGCGCATGCCCAGTCAAGAGGGCATCCTGCCTGAACCTACACCTCCTCACTTTCAGGGTCATCTCCTTAATACCAGATCTCTCAGTAGACATTCCACTGACATCTGGAATCTGTTATCAGACCTTAAAACATTGTGTCTGTTTCTTACTGAGACATGGCTGGGTGAGAGCTCTGGCCCTGATCTGGCCACTGCTATCCCTCCGGATTATACTATCTATAGGAGGGATAGAGTGGTAAGCAGGGGGGGAGGTGTAGCACTAATTGTTGACAAGCGCTTCCCTTGTACAACTTTTCCCGTTGACAATATCACAGGCAGTGAAGCACTGGGTTTCACTCTCAGGATATCTCCTCGTCAAACCTGCGTTGGGATTCTTATTTACAGGGCACCGGGGCCCCTTGGCTCCTTTTTTGATGAACTGCAGGTGGCACTTTCGGTGCCTTGTTTGAGATCAGAGCACTGCATTTTACTGGTAGACCTTAACCTTCATATGGACAATATACTGGACTCGGATACTATTAAGCTGCAGGACATTGCCTCCTCTTTAGGGCTGGTTCCTTATATCTCCAGCCCCACTCACATCAAGGGTCATACTATCGACCAGATATTTTCTACCAGCTTAATTAATGTCTCCCCGCCTCTTCCAGTTTTGTGGTCAGACCATTTTTTAATTAGATTTTATATTCCTTTTTCAGCCTCGCATGGCACAAGACTGTCGAAAGATTCCAGAAGGGTGACGCGGCCTTTTCATCTGGTTACGGTGGAAATGCTTTCTGACGCTCTCCGCCATCACCCCTGCCAGTTAGCTGGCAATCTGGAACAAAACCTTGATCTGGTTCAAAAATGGCTTACAGCTAGATTCGAGGAACTAGCTCCTGGTAAGCCAGCCAGATCTGCTGGCAGACATGCCTCTGCCCCTTGGTTCACACCTCTTCTAGGCAAAATGCGCCAAGATTGCAAGAGGGCTGAAAGAGTTTGGCGGCGTGTGTATGACCCTGTTGATAAAATCAAATACAGGGATACTATACGACTGTACCACAAACATATAGTGGACGGAAAAAAAGTCTATTTTGAGCGCAGAATTGAGGCAGCGGAAAGCACGAGTAAAGAAATCTTCAGGATTGTGAAAGAGTTTATCTCTCCATCCTCGAGTACGCCCATCCACTCTCATTCCGAAGCTTGGATCAGCCAGCTTGGTGATTTCTTTATTAATAAATTCAAATCCATTCAGGATTCCTTTCCAGATGCCGGCCTCATTCCGTCTGCCTGCCCGTTGCTCACCTTATCATCTTTAGTGAAGGAGCAAGGCCCTTTTTTTTCTGTTTTACCTCTCATCTCTCTTGCCTCCTCTCTTGACCTTCTGTCCCGGCTTCAATCGGGTTCGCCACTTGACCCGTGTCCAGCGTAATGTCTAGGGAGAGTTGCGCCTGCAGTTAATATCCTGCTTAATCCATTGCTCAACTCTTCCCTGACAACGGGTGTGGTTCCTCCGGCTTGGAAGCACGCCTTGATTCTGCCGCTGTTGAAAAAATCATCTTTAGATCCCCTTATTCACGCTAACTACAGACCAATCTCCCTCCTTCCCTCTCTGGCTAAGGTGATTGAGAAGCATGTGCATCTCTCTATTTCCAGCTTTATTGAGAGTAATAATATCTTGCATGACTCTCAATCTGGTTTCCGTGCGAATTTTAGCACGGAGACAGCCCTTCTCGAGATCACCGATGCCATAAGAGAGACTTTGGACGTTGGGGGCAAAGCCATCTTGGTCATGCTGGATTTGTCGGCGGCGTTCGACACGTTCCCCACGACGGTCTCCTTTTAAGACTCTGGGAGATCGGTTTCCATGGGACGGTGTGGAACTGGTTTAAATCGTTTCTGACCAACCGCCGGCAAGTGATCTGGGCAACTCCGTTTTCCGCCGAAATGCCTCCGCTGGAGGTTGGGGTTCCTCAAGGGTCTATCCTGAGCCCCACCCTTTTTAATATCTATATGGCCCCTCTAGCGGCAGTGGCGGAATCTTTTGGTGCCCGGATCATATCTTATGCTGATGCTACCCAGCTTCTTTTTACGTGTAATAAGGGTGAGGACTTTGACGGCGGTCGGATCAAGGAATGCCTAGGCGCTGTTTTTGAATGGTTTCAGAGGCATAGTCTGAAGTGCAACTCCGACAAATCGGAGTTGCTGTTCTTCGGTTGTCCGCCAGATCCCAGCTGGAAGTCGTGGTGGCCTCGGGATATGTTCCCGCCTGATGCTGCCTCGTCAAAAGCCAAAAATCTGGGGGTCTTGTGTGACGGTGATCTCTCTTTCAGACCCCAGATTATAGGGCTGACAGGAAAATGTTTCGGCATCCTGAAAATGTTGCGGATATTTCTTCCACTACTGTCTCTTCAACACAAAAACATCATCGTCCAGGCCTTGATAGGCTCGCAGCTTGATTACGCGAATGCCCTCTATCTCGGCCTTCCCAAATACCTGATGGATCGGCTACAGGTCATGCAGAATTCGGCCGCCAGGGCCATCTTTGGACTACAGCGTAGGGCAAGAGCCGCGAAGCTACTTAAAAGACTGCATTGGTTCCCGGTTTCAAAGAGAATTACCTTTAAGGTCCTGACCCTTGCTTTTAAGGCCCTCCATTCGATTGGCCCAAAATACATTGGAATGCGTATGGCTTTTTACGCTCCGAGGAGGACTTTAAGGTCCGCTTTGCTGGCCAAAGCTGTTGTCCCTACCATCAGACGCGCCCGGATTGGAGGTCGCTCTTTTCGGTACCTGGCACCCCGTTGCTTTAACGAGCTTCCCATTTCCTTAAGGAAAGCCAATAGTTTGCTTTCCTTTAGAAAGGAACTGAAGACTTGGCTTTTCTCCCAGTAATTTCTTTTTCGGCCCACGGCTTGTGTTGTGTTGTACACTTTTTCTTTCAGTTCTCTTTGCCAAAGCGCCGGGACACTCCATGGAGTAGCCGTTGCGCTATAGAAGATTTCCTTATAACATAACATAACATGTGGTGGTGTCCCTGAGTGATGTGGTGGTCTCTGTGAGTGATGTGGTGGCCTCTGTGAGTGATGTGGGGGTATCTGTGAGTGATGTGGTGGTGCCCCTGAGTGATGTGGTGGTGTCCCTGAGTCATGTGGTGGTGCCCATGAGTGGTGCCCCTGAGTGATGTGGTGGTGTCCCTGATTGATGTGGTGGTGTCCCTGAGTGATGTGGTGGTGTCCCTGAGTGATGAGGTGGTGTCCCTGAGTGATGTGGTGCAGCAGCACAGAGACTGAAGCTACGAACACGCAGGGCTGAGTGCTACAAAGCGCGTTAAGTCTTTCAAAGCACAGAATGATGGAGCCGGGAAAAAGCAAGGGGAAACAGGAAAAAAACATGGAGAGTGTCTAATGACAGAGGCAGCGAGGGCTGGGGCTTGGACAGCAATCAAGTACGGGGTTGAGAAGGCACTGAATGGGAGAACACGGGAAACACCCAGGGCCAAGGAAGGAAGATGCAAGCACATGGGAGAGCAGGCGGATGGGGTTTGGACAGCAATCAAGTGCGGGTCGAGAAGGCACTGAATGGGAGAACACGGAAAACACCCAGGGCCAAGGAAGGAAGATGCAAGCACACGGGAGAGCAGGCAGAGACAAGCTCTCGGCATTGCTGTGGCAGGGGAGCGGGAGCGCATTACTTTGAAGTCTGATGCGGGGGAGCGGCAGCCTTTGAAGTCTGACTGAGGGGGTAGCGGCAGCCTTTCAAGTCTGATGTGAGGCACAGACAAATGGTGGTGTGTGACGTGGCTGGCGTTGTGCACGCGCATAGATCACATAAACTGTGTCTAATCCGCCGTTTTGTTAGTGTTCTTTTCCCCTTACTATAATCGCATCGGAGCAATGCACAAGCGCATTGGCTCAGGCGAGACCTAAAAACCACATACTGGGCCACGGTTTAAGGGCATTATAATGTGTTGCTCACCATCCAGATGAGGGATCTAAGGCTAAAGGTGTTTTGTCAAGGATCAAAGAATGAAATTTGGCAACTTTATTTATTGCTAGTTTGAATGTTGTGAAAGGCAGACTTTTATTCCATAGGTCGATGGTGCAAGCTGTTCTAAGCGCGTTATAAAGGAATTTATTGTACACTGCATTTTTTTTGTCATTTTCAAGTTCTAACCATAATGCTTTATTAAGTGCAGAACTCTCAGTGATTTGTTTTAGTCAATACCACACCTTTATAGATGTGTGTATTCTACCAATTGTTTCATTCATGAGCCTGAATTCAAGTCACACTTGTGCAGGCGATGTTCTCAGGGGGAGTTGAAAAATATTTTCGTTATCAATTTATTAAGGAGGGCAGATTCTTTACCGTGTAATGCGGTACTGGCGTAAGTTATAGTTGGAAGTGTTTTTGCTGCTATTACAGAGATCAATGGTCTGAACGATGGACCCTCCAGTTTTTTTTGCCAGAGACCTATATGCAAAGGTGAGTGCACTCACTCGCCGAGCCATATAGTTTTTCTGCTCTTGATGGTTTAGTTTGTTGCCAATATAAAATCCCAGGTATTTGTAACAGGTTTCCTCCTCCAAGGGATTACCCTCTATCCAGATGTTCTGATGGAGACCGGAGCGATTAGTAATGCGCGTTGTTTTGGTTTTGGATACATTGATTTCTAGTTTAATTGATGTTAAAAATTCTGTCATTTCGAAGAGTAATCTGCATAAGCCAACCTTGGTTAAACTCATTAAGACACAACGTCATCTGCATAGGGAAAGGAGCAATAGAGGTAATGGACCCAAATGCGGTGGGTGGTTATTGATCTTGTTAAGCTTACCGGACAAGTCTGACATAAACAGGTTAAAACAATGTGGGGCCAGAACACACACTTGTTTCAAACCCTTGTTTATGTTAAATTATCTTGCCACTCTAGAGCCGTCACCCAGCTTTACTCTTTGCCAGGTTTGGGAGTAGAATTACATTATTCCTCTTAATATTCTGTCGGGTATGTTCCAGGCCATGAGTTTGTTCCACAAGAGATGCCAGTCCACGCTGTGAAAGGCAGCTTTTAAGTCAATGAAACAGAGGTGCTAGCTCTGTTTTTTAATCTTGCATTTTTCTGCTATAAGGGAGATTGATAAAATATTGGAAATGGTTCCAATCCCTTTTCTGAAACCAGTTTGGTTCTTTGGGATCAAACTGAGTTTGTCCGATCACCAAGATGGTTTACGTCTGCCATTGGGGAAAGTTTGTGTGACATGCTGTACAGAGAGACAGATCACTTTCCCTTTTCATTATTTTCCTTGCTCAGCAGGGCTCTGATCTGGGCACTCTAAAGGGACTCCGCTAGTTCAGCTTTTCTGCAGTTGCATGACCAGCCATCCCTCTTCAAATCTCCTATTGTAAATAGGTTTCTGAAAGGTTTGCATTTGTTTCCACCTTCTTCTTTCATTATGCCCCAGTGGGACCTAACATGTGCGCTTCCTTTGAGCCCTTACACAACTGTCCAGTGAAGCTCCTTACCATCAAGACGCCTTCCTGGTGGCAATATCGTCTGTCCAGATGATCAGTGAGCTTTAGGGCTTGCCATCCAAGCTTCCTTATCTGAACACCTACCCAGAGAAACTGTGCTTGAGAGCTTCCTTTCTTCCAAAAGCGGTCACTCCTTTTCACGTAGGCGAATCTATTACTCTGCCTACTTTTTATGCTCTGCCTCATCCCTCCAGGGAAGAGGAATTACTCCTCTGTCTGGACCCAAAAAGAGCATTGCCGTTCTATACTGATCGCTCACAAGAGTTCCGGGTGGACGAACAACTCTTCGTGGAGTATGTCAGAGCAAAGAAAGGACATTGTTGGAAATGGCCCTTTTTGCAGGGATATCCCCAAACTTTTTGCTTCCTCCTCCTTTATTTTTCCTGACCTGTGGTTGTTGGCAATAGAACTCTGGGCACTTTACCACTGCTGATCAGTGCTAAAGTGCATATGCTCTCTAGGTAAATTGTTATTGTGATTGGTTATCCATGATTGGCATATTGTTTTACCAGGAAGTCCCTAGTAAAGTGCACTGAGTGTGCCAGGGCTGATGATTCAACCACTACTAGTGGGCCTGCAGCACTGATTGCGCCACCCACATGAGTAGCCCTAAAATGGTGTCTCAGGCCTGCCACCACAGTGCCTGTGTGCCGTTGCTAACTGCCATGCTGCCCTGACCAGTGTCTACACTGGCCAGGCCTAACCCTTCCCTTTCTGTACACATTGGACACCCCTATAGAAGGCCCTAGGTACTCCCCTGGTCACGGTGCGGTGTATATGAAAGATGGAGCATGTACTAGTGTGTGTGACATGCTCTGTTAGTGAATTACAGCCATTTTCGTTTTTCACTATTGAGAGGGCTATCTTGCCCAAAGGTTATAATGGGGAATGCGGTGTGTAATGTTTACCTGCATATCTTCCCATAGGAGCAAGATAACAATTTTGAAGTCTGGTATCCCTGAACTCAGAATTTAATAACACATCTTTTAGGAAGGATGGTTTTTAAATCCTGTGTTTGGAAGCAGCACTTTTAGAAAGTGACTGCTTTCTTGTCTGACCTTTCTGTGTGCATTTGGCAGTTTGTGAACTGACTGTCTGGTTTGTGAGTGACAGGGCTGGGGGATTCCAGGAGACAGAATGAGTCCGCCCGTCAGAATGAGTGGTGAATAGAGAGATCTGCATCTAGATGGGAGGGAGGAGTTGCACCTGGGACCTAAATAGGCCTGTGCCTGCCCCCCACAGTGCTGGCTCCACCCCCTGAGGTGCGTCTGATGTCTTTGCCCTGCACTGTGAAAGGAGAGAGGGAATCATGTCAACAACGTTCTCCAGGGCTGTGCTTTCCCTCCACAATGCTGGCTCCACCTCCTGTGGGGCGTCTGATGTGTCTGCTCTGCACTGTGAAAGGAAAGGAGTCATGTAAACAGAGTGCTCCAGAACTGGCTTGGACCGGGCTTAGAGCCCTCCTGCACAAAGAGAACAAAGACTTTTTGTGGTATTAGTACAGGACCCCAGACCACTGAACTTTAGATTATCCTCGAATCAAGAAGGAACCTCTGCCAAGGAAAAAGCTGGAAGACTGAAGAGGAAGGACTGTCCTGCTGTAAACTTATGGGCTGACCTGCAGTTACTTTGCTGCCAAGGAGAGGGGAAGGACTTTGCTGTGTGCTGTATCCCTTGCTTGAAGAGATCTCCAAGGCCCTGAGTAGAGCTGGCTCCCTGTTAAGACGTCCCAGGAACAAAAGGACTTCACCCCCAGATTCCCCCTGATCTCTGCTGTATGAGTTCTGCCCTTCCTAGAGTGCTTGGTCCAGTTGTGGTGCCTCTGGAAGTTGTGCCTGCTGTTTGAGAAGCGGGATAAGGAGAAACTAAGACAATCTGCTTGTGGAGCGCATCCCCGACAGTGCAAGGAAATTCCCATTGCCGCGAAGATCGAGATCGTCGCAGCAGCTGACGCATCCTTCGCTTGCGGAATGCATCAGCCCGGTGCGGGAAGATTACTGTCGCTGTGAGTATCGTCGCAGAGCCTGTCGTCGGGGGGTGAAATCGCGGCACCGCTTGCTTACGGACCGCATCACGGACCTGCGAAAATTGTCGCAGAGCCATCGCATCGAGGGGCCGCGAGAGGAGAAGATTGGCACTGCGTTTCGCATCGCCGCCGCACCTGAGATCGACGCCGTCCCAAAGATCATCGCATCGTGCCTTTGTGAGACGCTTCCTACCGAACCTGCGCACCGGAATCCATACAAGGTATCGGATCCCTCCCCATACAGACCGGATTCGCCGCAACATGCCCGTTGCGTCCAGCGGGGCTGTTGCATTGCCCCCCCAGGAACTCAGGAGTGACGCATCGCTTGTTTTTCAACGCTGCAGCTTCCATTTGGAACTTTTGTCGCATCTAAAGGTACTTTTGGCTAAACGTGGCGCAACCGTAGATTATTTCGACGCAAACCCGAGAACTCTTTCAAAATCATATTCTTGAACTGTGAATGTTGGATTTTTGTCGTTTTGGTCTTGTGTAGTTTAGATTAAATAACTCTATTTTTCTAACTTGGCGTGGAGTGTATTTGTGGTGTTTTCACTGTGTTACTGTGAGTATTGGTACAAATACTTTACACATTGCCTTTGATAAGCCTGTCTGCTCGTGCCAAGCTACCAAGGGGGTGAGCAGGGGTTATCTAAAGAGTGTATCCCCCTTACCCTGAATAGAGGCCAGGGTCCCTATTTGTCACAAGTACCTACCTGTGCTAACTAGAGACCCCGAAATCTAACAGACCTGCCATATAGAAGAGGGCAATATCACGATTGATTGTGCTCTGTATCAAAATATGCTATGCATTGGCTAAAAAGCAAACCCCTAAGGGTTTGCATGCTCATTCCACCAGAGCTAAAGCTGCAACCACTGCATTAGCACCCAGACATCTGCCAGGCAGCAACATTTGTTTCCCTGCACATGTTAACCAAGCCCTGTCGGGACAGTCTGGTCCATCAGGATGGGCATTTTGCCTTTTTGGTCCTGCGGGACTTCTCAGGTCAAATTGGTCAGCAGATCCATCTCCGGGAACTATTGCTTTTGGTATCTATTGTAAGGTAAGGAATCTGCGGCTAGAAGTCTCTGTCAGATGAGGAAGTTATGTCATGTAGTTTCTAGGAATCCCAGGACCTACGCGTTTTGGATGACCTAAACTGAGGGCTTGGTTTCCCAAACGCTTCCGGACACCTCCACAGGATATGTCAGCCATTAGACCAACTACCATTACCACCCCCCTGTATCTTACAGTGGTGTCGTTTCTGGCAACAACTGAACATGACAACTCGGATTCCTCCGGGATCGTGGAAAACAGTACAGTACATTTCACTCAGGCACTCATGCTTGCTGTCTCTATACAGGATGGCGATTAGGACGTTTCAATAAGTAGTTATTGGTCCAGCGACAGCCTTGTGTAAAACATATGTGCTGCAACAATCAGGAGACAGAAGCATATGAAAGAGATGCTAGTACCAATATAGTAAATAGGAGATACATTTCTACCATAGTGCTAATAAAATGAACATATGCAGTACAGATAAAAACAGTAGCACTTGTATGTTCCTAAAATGTGTACCCCAAGTAATTTGCCTAAATGTACCTAGTCTAGATCTGTATGTGTAGCATGTATATGCGTGTAGCTATATATGCTTTGACAAAAACCTGTTGGTTGAAATACGTCCGCATAAATACAAATTACTGGATTTACCTGGAGTGTGGGCAATCTTTGCAAGCGCGGCGGCGTGAGAGAAATTCAGCGCATATATATATAAAATTAAAAAAAGGAGAGCAGGCTAAGTGGTGGGAACATCGATCCCTATCACGGTATATGGAAGTGGGTAGAGTGCCCCGAGGCTTGCGTATAATGTTGGTCCCCACGTATGAGTCTCCTAACCCTGAACTGTTGGATAAGTGGGCCCACTGTAACCTGCAGTCCTCCATGAATCTTATGGCCTTATTAGTGGAAGCGCAAGCAAACGCCAAAATAGTAACTGAAACGGATGCACTGTCTGTGGTAAATTTATCTGACATTGAATTGAGTAAGGCGGAGACACAAATTTTATCTTTAGGTTTATCATACAGCCCTGCATGTAACTTTAGGTACGCACAAACCAGGGTTGATGTATTTCGATTTGTGCGCAAAATGAAACTCAAGAAGTTCTTTGCATCAAAATCCACAAATGAAACGTTATCTGGTGCAACTGCGGCTGTAGTTGCTAGTCCGGCGATTCTCACAGCAGGTGATATGAACCTGAGAATGGATTTGATCAGCCTACAAGGTGAGAGTACTCAAATGTCAGTAAATGATGTGAATCAGGCCTCAATGGGAGCAGGCTTAACGGATTTTAAAGCAAAATCCACTTTTTGTCCGATAATGGTCAAAGACAATATTGACTATTATCATGATTTGGTTACCACAGACATTAAAAAGTTACAGCATACGGTGGCATGAAGCAAATTTCATCATTCCAAACGTGACCAACAATATCATGATCTTGTAAATAAATTACAAATTAATAAATCTGTGATTATTCTTCAGGCGGATAAAGGCGGCAATGTGATCATTTGGCCAAGGGAAAAGTATATGGAGGAAGTGTGGCGACACCTCAATGATGAAGATTGTTACAAAAGGGTAGATGTAGCCAACATCAAGGTATTTTGGAATAATTTCTACATGAAATTGGTGGCCTGGAAAGGTTTGGGATTGCTGAGCTCTGATGAGCTTACATTTTTAAAGAACGATCACCCAATTATACCTTGTATTTACTTTATACCCAAAATACACAGAGACCCTTTGAATCCTCCAGGCAGGCCCATTATTTCAGCTTGTGGCAGCCTGCTAGAGAACACTTCAAAATATATTGACTTTTTCCTTCAGGAACATATGATTAACTTACCCACGTTTATTTAAGACACTGGAGATTTCCTTAGGAAATTAAAAGATATTACATGGCAGGAGGACTACTTACTTATTACTCTAGACGTGACATCGCTATATACTAGCATCAATCATGTTGACTGCATTAAAGCTGTAAAATACTTTTTAGATAATCGGCCATTACATTGCATTGCTCACAATACCATGATTGTAAACATGAATGAAATGTGTCTGTACAACAATTTTTTCATGTTTCAGCAAATGTGCTTTCAGCAGACTAGAGGAGTGGCGATGGGTTCCTGCTTCTCCCCCAGTTATGCTTGCTTGCATATGGGACTGTGGGAGAAGCAGGTTCTCGGAGTCCAGTTTTCTGAAATTGTGCACAATAATGTTGTATGCATATACAGATACATAGATGATTTGTTCTTGATTTGTAGATGGGAGGAGAGTTTGGCCAATGAATTTATTGATAATCTCAATGTCAACTCCTTAAATCTCAAATTTACCTCCAATGTGAGTAAGTCCACAGTGAACTTCCTAGATGTTGAAGTTTTTATTGATCAACAAACAATACAAACTAGATTGCATCGTAAGGCCACCTCAGGTAATACATTACTTCACGCTACAAGCCACCCCCCCCGTCATTTGATCCACAGCATCCCCTATGGGGAGATGCTGCGCATCAAACGCATTTGCAGCCGAGTACAAGACTTGGAGGAGGCGCAATCGGTTCCCGATTGCGCTTTTTAGCAAGGGGTTACAGCGATAAAACCATCCAGACAGCTATCAGGCTTACCCAGGCCTTACCTAGGAATGAAGCTCTTATCACAAGAACCATGAGACAAAGTAATCAACCAGTGTCTCAAGACAATACGATTCGCCTAATAATTGCCTACAGTAAACAACATCAGGCAATTAGAAAAATCATGGGCAAACATTGGTCACTAATTCAGAATGATCCAGTGCTCAAAATGGGGACCTTTAAGTCACCTACCATCACTTACAGAAAGGCAGGTTCAATGCAGAATAGCCTGGTTAGCAGCAGCCCGGAGGTCTTGGCTAAGACTGACTGGCTGAGCAGCCGTACAGGGTTTTACAAATGCATGACGTGCAAAGCCTGCAAACATGGGGTTAACAAAAAATCTTATACTTCCCCATTTTCAAATAGACAGATTTCCATTTCCAAGTACCTAACATGCAAAACTGAATTTGGATTTATGTCTTGGAGTGCCCATGTGGACTTAGGTACATAGGTAGTACTAAACTCCCTGTCCACAGGAGAATATTACAACATATGAGGGCCATTACGCATTGTGATGAATCTTACCCTGTCGCAAGACATTTTATTGACTGCCACAATAGAGATCTTCAACTACTACAATACTATGTGGTAGAAGCAGTCATGCCCTTAAGAAGAGGTGGCGACAGGGAAGGGATCCTCCGCAAATTAGAAACCCATTACATTCTTAACCTTGATAGTAAACAGCCTAATGGTTTGAATGCATGGGAGGATCTTCACACTTGTCTATAGAATATTGTCAAATCAGTTTTCTAATCATCTGTCTTAAATTGAGTGTTAGTAACATATTTGATATGTATCTAAGTTAGTAACATTTATATATGAATTTTCTGGTTTTTCTACTTTTGGATACATTGATTTTATAATTATAAATCAATTTTATTCATCACTGAATTATTTTATATAAGCATTTTCACTATTTATGGGTTTCTAAATGGTTGCTTGTATATATATTGTCCTTCAGCACATTTGCGGTTTGCACAGGTTTTTTCCACAACATAATTGTTTTGCACAACTCTGCGAGTTACCTTTTTTTGATATTTAGTAATCAGCAGTGTCATTAACTTTGGACTTTAATGTACTAAGTAATATTCACTCAGTTTCATTGTATTTTACAATTATTTCCAGCAACAACGATAAAAGATATGTTATTTGTACAGAAGTTAGTGTTAAACATGGTTTCAAATTGCTATTCAAGCAGTAACTTCGCTAACTCTTACTTTTATAAAACTTTTTACCATTTATGTGTGATAATATGTTGTTGTACAATTTTAAAGAACCATTAAAAAATGGGGTATCACCCAAAATAGTCCAAGGACCTGGGTTTCAAATGATAAACATGAAAATGGTCCTAGACTTATTCAAAATAAATCAATTATTTGACTGCCATTAATATATTGGAATTAATCATGAGCAAAAAAAGAGCAAATTGTTCTTGTCTATGCATATATATACAATGTACCCATCAAATGTTCCAAAAGATGCTCACATCGAACATCTACATTTATTTCAATATTTACAATTTCTTAAAAAACTTTGTACATACATAAATGAAAAGACTGCCAGGCGCAGTAGCGAAGTGCAAGAAAAAAGTGCTCATGTGAAAGGAAAGATTAATGGAAAGAAGATTTAATAATTCACAATACAGGAATAAGGTACAATTCCCTATAACAGAAACCTGACCCAACAAAAACTTTATCTTTAAGCAAACGGGAGGGGGGCAGAGGGGGGGGAAAGGATTCAGGTTTCCAGAAGAGGGGATGGATGTCGACGTTTTGACCCTGGCGCATTGGTGGGTAAATTAGCACCTCAGCTATGGGTCTTCATCAGGACTGGGGCGGACCGGGGAACCTGGGGTAAAGATGAATACATCATCAGTTTTCTAGTATCATACTGATTATAAGGTCAAAATACCACCAATCAGTAGAGTACATTACCTACGAGGTAGCAGAAAGCACTTTGAATCGATGGGCCACCTAATAATAGACATGAAACATAAGCTAAGTGCCAAGAATTAAATATAGGCTCTACAAAGCTCTGTAGGATACTCATTGGAGAGAAGAGGAAGGCGAACTCACCAGTCAATGATGTGCTCCACCAGCCAAAAGTTATATAGTAGATCACCTCAAGTCTATCAATGACGAGGTTAGATAGAAATCACTTGCCCAAGGCTACAACATAAGAAGGATAAATAATCAGTCTCAAGTCCAGCCTACATAACTGTTATTTGTATGAAAAGAACTTAATGTGCCAAACTCACCATAAGAGTGTATTTTTGAAGGCACTCAAAAACGACTGCATCAGGAAAACAAATTTCCCCGTCAATTCTATGAAAAAATGTACATAATACCATATTAGTATGGTTTCAAGTGTACATTGACGCTCAAAAAATGTACATTGATGCTCAAAAAGTACATGCCAATGTTATGTGCATACCTGTTGAAGATCTTGACACAAATATGGTAATCTTCAGTAGCACAAGAAAGAATATATTCTTAGAGCAGTCTCTGAAAACAATGGAACGCCTCATTAGTTAAAAAGCCGGCGTTCGCGGGCACAACACTAGCGTCTGTATAAGTATTCATGTCTCTATCTCACTCGCACCCACCTTAAGATATTACGTTTGTCCAATATATTCTATCCCTCGAAAAACGCTGTCTGACTCCAGCCGCATCCGGATACCAAACCGAACGCGAGAGAAAGCCAACTTCCACTTTATAGCGAAAAAACCAAGACTCCCCTAGTGTTCAAAATAAGAGCCTTCCAATGATTCAAAATAAGAGTCCCCTGGTTGTAGGAGATTAACGTGTACCCGACTAGACACATGCAGTCACCGTGGACCCGAAAGAGATGAATAAAAAGGACATTAGTTTTTGACATAGGGCATAGGAATTGCAGACACATTTTACAATGACAGTTACAAGTTCAAGAAAATACCGCCAAATGGGTGAAATATCACTGTAGTAGTGACAAATGGCACATAATCAATGTTTCAGAAAGCACAATGTTTATAGACATAAAACATTATAAAACAAACTATCACAGCTTAAAGACAGCTCACACCAAAATTGATGTTTCAAAAGAGCACAGTGTCGCAAAGATAAGACATTTTATAACAAATTGTCACAACCTGTCCCAAGCAGAAAAACAATTCGCACCAGAATTGGTATTATAGTTATGGGGGTAGAATGTTGTTATTATTACATGTTTTGTAAGGCAGCCATTTGTCTATTCACCTCTTCATATTCATTTAAACCCCTGCTGACTTTATCAAAATAGTGCATCCACTTGCATTCGCTTATACTCAGGGTATTGGTAAAGTTTCCGCCACGTGGGTTCCTGGTGACTTTCTCCACCACCCACCATTTCAAACTTTCCGGGGGATGGTTAAATTTCACAAAATGGTCCACCAACGGGGCACCCTGTACTTTGCACCGTACTCTACTACAGTGCTGTAGGATACGTACTTTAACTCTCTGTATTGTTTGTCCGATATACATGAACCCACAGGGGCAGAGTATTGCATAGATAACCCCCATGGAATTGCAATTGCTATGATGCTGGAGAACATGTTTGTAGTCATTATATGTAAATGTTTTCAGTTCCATCGTCATGTCACAAGCCTTACATGCTCCGCACCTATGATGACCCAAAACTGGGGGCATGTTCCATAAAGTTGACTGATTCTCTGTGTTTTTCTTAGGCAGTAAGGATTGAACCACAAAATCCCTAACACTTCTACCTTTCCGAAAGGCATGCATCGGCGGGTCCACTATTCCTATTTCGTCGGCCACTAAGTGCCAATGTTTATTGATTATGTTCTTAATCTCAGTGCTACGTGTATTGAATGTCGTGACACAAGTGATTAGTTCCTTTTCCTCTGGCTTGTCCTGTCTGGGGTCCAAAAGGAAGTCCCTATGACAGAACCATGCCCTCTTCCTTGCCTTTTTGAGGAGACTCCTTGGATATCCTCTATCTAGGAGACGTTGCATCAGTACTGCAGATTCTGTAAAAAAAATCTATTTTCCTACTACAGTTCCTCCGCAACCTCAGGAATTGTCCATAAGGGAGATTGTCCCTGAGGTTGCGGGGGTGATGGCTCGTATATCGTAAGAGAGTATTCCTCTCAATAGGTTTTCTATATAAGGTAGTTTGTAACATACCATGGTTTTCTTCAATAGTAATATCCAAAAAGTTTATCCTCTTATTGCTATGTTCCAAAGAGGAATGTATGTCCTTGTTCCTGTTGTTAAGCCAGGTATGGAATGTAGTAAGTTGGTCAATACTCCCACTCCACACCATCAGGACATCGTCGATATATCGACGCCATAGTTTGATATTATCAAAAAATGGATCGGCTTCATTCAATACATGTTCATGTTCATAGGCATCCATGTAAATTACAGCTAAATCAGGTGCAAAGCTCGCCCCCATCGCTACACCACTAGTCTGCACATAATAGTCTCCATCGAAATAAAAGAAATTCTTCCTCATCGCAATCTCTAGGAGTTCTATTAGGAAACTGGAAGGTTTAGGTCTCTCTTCTAGGACTCTGTCAATAACCTCAAGTGCTGCTTCTTGGGAGATATAGGTATATAAGGACGTGATGTCCATAGTAACCAACAGGTCCCTTTCTTGTTCAAAAAGTAAACCATCCACCAATGTGATGGCCTGCATGGTATCACGCAGATAGCATGCAGTTCCTTCAGCTATAGGCTTTATGAATATATCGATGAATTTACACAGTGGCTCGAGTAACGAGCCACAGTCAGATATAATCGGCCTACCTGGAGGATTCTGAAGGCATTTGTGCACCTTCGGAAGCGTATATATGGTCGGTAGTCTAGGGTGCAAATTGTTAAGGAACTCACATTCATGTTTCGTAATGTATCCATCAGCAAGCGCCTTCTCAGTAATTGCCTTGATTGAAGTGGCAATCTCACCCGTAGGGTCTGTAGTCAGTTTTTTATAGTTCCCTTCTGGCTGTGGCTCGTTACTCGAGCCACTGTGTAAATTCATCGATATATTCATAAAGCCTATAGCTGAAGGAACTGCATGCTATCTGCGTGATACCATGCAGGCCATCACATTGGTGGATGGTTTACTTTTTGAACAAGAAAGGGATCTGTTGGTTACTATGGACATCACGTCCTTATATACCTATATCTCCCAAGAAGCAGCACTTGAGGTTATTGACAGAGTCCTAGAAGAGAGACCTAAACCTTCCAGTTTCCTAATAGAACTCCTAGAGATTGCGATGAGGAAGAATTTCTTTTATTTCGATGGAGACTATTATGTGCAGACTAGTGGTGTAGCGATGGGGGCGAGCTTTGCACCTGATTTAGCTGTAATTTACATGGATACCTATTAACATGAACATGTATTGAATGAAGCCAATCCATTTTTTGATAACATCAAACTATGGCGTCGATGTCCTGATGGTGTGGAGTGGGAGTATTGACCAATTTACTACATTCCATACCTGGCTTAACAACAGGAACAAGGACATACATTTCTCTTTGGAACATAGCAATAAGAGGATAAACTTTTTGGATATTACTATTGAAGAAGACCATGGTATGTTACAAACTACCTTATATAGAAAACCCATTGAGAGGAATACTCTCTTACGATATACAAGCCATCACCCCCGCAACCTCAGGGACAATCTCCCTTATGGACAATTCCTGAGGTTGCGGAAGAACTGTAGTAGGAAAATTGATTTTTTTTTTTTACAGAATCTGCAGTACTGATGCAACGTCTCCTAGATAGAGGATATCCAAGGAGTCTCCTCAAAAAGGCAAGGAAGAGGGCATGGTTCTGTCATAGGGACTTCCTTTTGGACCCCAGACAGGACAAGCCAGAGGAAAAGGAACAAATCACTTGTGTCACGACATTCAATACACATAGCACTGAGATTAAGAACATAATCAATAAACATTGGCACTTAGTGGCCGACGAAATAGGAATAGTGGACCCGCCGATGCACGCCTTTCGGAAAGGTAGAAGTGTTAGGGATTTTGTGGTTCAATCCTTACTGCCTAAGAAAAACACAGAGAATCAGTCAACTTTATGGAACATGCCCCCAGTTTTGGGTCATCATAGGTGCGGAGCATGTAAGGCTTGTGACATGACGATGGAACTGAAAACATTTACATATAATGACTACAAACATGTTCTCCAGCATCATAGCAATTGCAATTCCATGGGGGTTATCTATGCAATACTCTGCCCCTGTGGGTTCATGTATATCGGACAAACAATACAGAGAGTTAAATTACGTATCCTACAGCACTGTAGTAGGGTACGGTGCAAAGTACAGGGTGCCCCGTTGGTGGACCATTTTGTGAAATTTAACCATCCCCCGGAAAGTTGGAAATGGTGGGTGGTGGAGAAAGTCACCAGGAACCCACGTGGGGGAAACTTTACCAATACCCTGAGTATACGCAAATGCAAGTGGATGCACTATTTTGATACAGTCAGCAGGGGTTTAAATGAATATGAAGAGGTGAATAGACAAATGGCTGCCTTACAAAACATGTAATAATAACAACATTCTACCCCCATAACTATAATACCAATTCTGGTGCGAATTGTTTTTCTGTTTGGGACAGGTTGTGACAATTTGTTATATAATGTCTAATCTTTGCGACACTGTGCTCTTTTGAAACATCAATTTTGGTGTGAGCTGTATTTATGCTGTGATAGTTTGTTTTATAATGTTTTATGTCTATAAACATTGTGCTTTCTGAAACATTGATTATGTGCCATTTGCCACTACTACGGTGATATTTCACCCATTTGGCGGTATTTTCTTGAACTTGTAACTGTCATTCTAAAATGTGTCTGCAATTCCTATGCCCTATGTCAAAAACGAATGTCCTTTTTATTCATCTCATTCGGGTCCACGGTGACTGCATGTGTCTACTCGGGTATACGTTAATCTCCTGCAACCAGGGGACTCTTATTTTTAATCACTGGAAGGCTCTTATTTTGAACACATGGGGAGTCTTGGTTTTTTCGCTATAACGCGGAAGTTGGCTTTCTCTCGCGTTCGGTTTGGTATCCGGATGCGGCTGGAGTCAGACAGCGTTTTTCGAGGGATAGAATATATTGGACAAACGTAATATCTTAAGGTGGGTGCGAGTGAGATAGAGACATGAATACTCATACAGACGCTAGTGTTGTGCCCGCGAACGCCGGCTTTTTAACTAATGAGGCGTTCCATTGTTTTCAGAGCCGGATGAGAGACTGCTCTAAGAATATATTCTTTCTTGTGCTACTGAAGATTACCATATTTGTGTCAAGATCTTCGACAGGTATGCACATAACATTGGCATGTACTTTTTGAGCATCAATGTACATTTTTTGAGCGTCAATGTACACTTGAAACCATACTAATATGGTATTATGTACATTTTTTCATAGAATTGACGCGGAAAATTTGTTTTCCTGATGCACAGTCGTTTTTGAGTGCCTTCAAAAATACACTCTTATGGTGAGTTTGGCACATTAAGTTCTTTTCATACAAATAACAGTTATGTAGGCTGGACTTGAGACTGATTATTTATCCTTCTTATGTTGTAGCCTTTGGCAAGTGATTTCTATCTAACCTCGTCATTGATAGACTTGAGGTGATCTACTATATAACTTTTGGCTGGTGGAGCACATCATTGACTGGTGAGTTTGCCTTCCCCTTCTCTCCAATGAGTATCCTACAGAGCTTTGTAGTGCCTATATTTAATTCTTGGCACTTAGCTTATGTTTCTTGTCTATTATTAGGTGGCCCATCGATTCAAAGTGCTTTCTGCTACCTCGTAGGTAATGTACTCTACTGATTGGTGGTATTTCGATCTTATAATCAGTATGATACTAGAAAACTGATGATGTATTCATCTTTACCCCAGGTTCCCCGGTCCGCCCAGTCCTGATGAAGACCCATAGCTGAGGTGCTAATTTACCCACCAATGCGCCAGGGTCGAAGCGTCGACATCCATCCCCTCTTCTGGAAACCTGAATCCTCCCCCCCCCCCCCCTCCCCCCTCCCGTTTGCTTAAAGATAACGTTTTTGTTGGGTCAGGTTTCTGTTATAGGGAATTGTACCTTATTCCTGTATTGTGAGTTATTAAATCTTCTTTCCATTAATCTTTCCTTTCACATGAGCACTTTTTTCTTGCACTTCACTACTGCGCCCGGCAGTCTTTTCATTTATATATGTACAAAGTTTTTTAAGAAATTGTAAATATTGAAATAAATGTAGATGTTCGATGTGGAACATTTGATGGGTACATTGTATATATATGCATAGACAAGAACATTTCGCTCTCTTTTTGCTCAGGATTAATTCCAATATATTAATAGCTGTCAAATAATTGATTTATTTTGAATATGTCTAGGACCATTTTCATGTTTATCGTACAATTTTAAAGAAGCATTATTTATTGATGCCTTTAAAACATGACGAGCTGCTAGACATTACATAATTTTGTTTATGTCTATGATGACGCTATCGATCGTAACTTGCAGTGTCACTTTAAATGTTTGAACTTTACTCCATAGCGTGTCATGTGATCAAGGGCCAAGGAGGCCCGAAACGAGTCATGGCTGAGGTGCGGGGTTACATGCACAAATAAAATATTGCACCTTTGAAAATTGGGTCCGCTGTTGTCCTTCGAAATACTTAAGGTTCGTCTTTCCTGTGTATGTGTATATATATATATATATATATATATATATATATATATATATATATATATATATATACTTACTGGCGATAGCCAGTAGGTATATATAGTTAGGATTGTTTTCCTTTTTTTTTTTTTTAACAGTTTTTATTTGAGTTTCACATTTATTACACACATCCCCAACCGCACCCTTCCCCCGGTGAACAGGTACCCATCATTTTCAATACGGAAAAAAATATTTCTGAGCATACTCAGTTTAAAGAAAGAAGAACATGTACACATCATTTAAGGTATGGAGAGAATATTTGTTAACATATTCAATTTCAGGAAAGAGGAAGCGAACCGGTAAAGATATATCTTGCTTACATCAAACAGCCTGCCTCTATACCCCCTACAGTCATTCCTTTTGAATCCAGGCTAGCAATGGCGCCCATATCTTCATACCCTGAATCCTCTTATCCCTCCCTTTATTTCTATAGATTGCAACCTCCAAGCTGCAGGTCGCCAGCAGCCTTGCTCTCCATTGTAGGAATGACGGTGGTATCGGGTCTATCCATGCTGATGCTACGCATAGCCTAAAGACGGCCATTGCTACAAAAATCAGTCCTTGACTTTGTATTGGTCGAGTGATGTTAGATGTACCCAGCATGACTTCTTCAGTTGTAATGGAAACCCTATACTGTACAATATCCGAGAGAAAGTCAGAAATTTCTGCTAATACATTTGCTAATATAGGGCATGAGGCGAACATATGAACTAAGTCCGCCGCGGGGTGTGCGCAATGTGGACAGATTCTACCTTTCCCAGGCCCCTATTTTGATATTTTGTAAGGGGTATAGTAGAGTGAAAAAAATGTCTTATAGAACTGTGCCTGCAATTTCATCGACATTAAGTAGGTGCGTGACATTTCGTAGGCATCGAACGCTGTTTGGGGAATCACATTAAGCCTAATCTGCCATGCCGCCCCATGTTTGTCCATATCATCTGGTAAACATGAATTCAGCCCTGCATATATTTCACCAATTCTTGGTGTTTTTGCTAAAATTAATTTATCTATAATTAGGCAAGGTTGAAATCTGATACGACCCCCCGCTTTCCTTAATACAAAGTCTCTTACCTGAAGAAATTTAAAGAAATCCCTATTCGTCATGCTAAAATCTGATTTTAATTCATCAAATGATTTAAATCTGTTTACTGTAAAGAAACACCCGAGTTGTCTAACCCCTGATTCAATCCATCTCTGCATACATGCGTCCCGGAATATTTCTGGGAGGTCCATATTTTGTGACACTGGGGTGTAGAAGGAATACCGACCTAAGCCTACTAGTTTTTTAACGTTACCCCATACTTTAACAACATTACAAATGGTCTTGAATTTCACCTTTTTGAAATAGTCATCATTTACATGTCGCCACAGACAGCCAGCGCTCCCATCCCCCAGGATCAGTTCTTGAGGAGAGGGTATGTTGCGGCCATCCGAGTTGTTGATTAATACATTTACACTATATTTTAGCACTGTAGCCCAATAATATAGTTTAAAATTGGGGAGAGACCATCCACCTCGTTCTCTAGGTAATGTGATCCATCTAAGTGCTCTACGTGGTCTATTATATCCCCACACAAACCGTGAAAACATAGTGTCAATTTTTTTAAAAACTAGTGGGGAAAATTCTAAACATATTGAGCGGAATAAATATAAAAAATTAGGAAAAAATATCATCTTTACAACATTGGTTCTACCCCCAATAGTCAGATGTAAATTATGTAGCCGAAGCAGTTCTTTCTTGGTATGGTGTATGAGGGGCTCAATATTGTCATCAACGATATTTTCAATTTTAGCGCTAATATTCACGCCTAAGTATGTTGCCTTGTCGGTTACCCTTGGATCCCTCATTGTGATTTTATTATTGAGCACTATCTGAGTTTTGTTAGAGTTCAGTTTATAACCTGACACTCTACCAAAGTCATGGGCTTCTCTTTCTATCCATTTTATAGCATTGTTAGGGTCTCCTGTAATAATGGCTATATCATCCGCATATGCCAGGCATTTTGTTTCTAAATCTCGTACTTGGATTGGGGAGATTAAGGCATTATTTTCTAGTCTATGTCTAAATTTGTCAATGTAAATTGCAAACAATAGGGGTGAACAGGGACACCCCTGTCTTGTACCCCTAGTGATGGCGAAGCTTTCAGAGAGTACCCCATTGATCAAAACACAGGCACTAGGTTTTACATAAAGCTGTTTGATTGCTGTTATATATTTCTCTCCAATCCCGCAATTTGACATGGCTGCCCACAGAAATTTCCAGGAGACCCTATCGAACGCCTTCTCTGCATCTAGCAATATAAGCGCCATAGGGTCTCCTGTCACTCCCGTGTAATCAAAAAGAGAAATAACTCTTTGTATGTGATCGATTGTTGATCGTCCGGGAACGAACCCATGTTGTCGTTCCGAAATTATTTTATGTATAATGGGTGCCAGCCGTGCTGCCAGTAGTTTTGAGTAGATTTTCGAGTCCCCATTGATCAAGGTAATGGGACGATAAGAACCCAATTCCTTGACATCCTTGTTTTTTTTAGGGAAAACAATTATTTTAGCCAGTGACCAGGATCTTGGAGGGGTCCCCCCTTGAAAAATATACTGAAACAATGCTGTCATGATGGTTCTTAGTTGGGGAGCAAATTTAATATAAAATTCGGTGGGGATCCCATCCATACCCGCTGCTTTCCCGTTAGCCAGGGATTTTAATGCTAGTAATATTTCCTCCCAGGAGATTGGACCATCCAAGAGCTCTTGATCTTCTATTCCCAGGTGGTCGGGAGTGAGTGGAACCAGATATGTTTGGCGTTCTCCACATTCTATAGCTTCTTCGTGATATAGTTTCCTATAAAACCCTTGGAAGGCCAATCTTATTTCTGCGGGTTCAAATCTTAAGCCCAAGTCTGGATCTCTAATTTCTTTTATTAATGCAAATGATATCTCTTCTCGAGTTCTAATGGCTAATTGGTGTCCCACTTTTTCACTTAGCTCATATGTTTTTTCCCTGTGAATGCGGGCTCTAGCAACGGCTTTCAATTAATATTTCAGAAATGTAGTTTTTAGCGACTGCTACCCTACATACCTCGTTGTCTGTCGGCCTTCCTTCCTGTACCGCTTTAATGAGTTCCACCTCTGCTCGTCTTAAGTCTTGTTCTAATAGTGCCATTTTTTGTTTTTCTGCTTTATTATATTTAAAGGAGAATTTTATTGTTTCACCTCTGACACAGGCCTTCAGTGCATCCCACACCATGTCGATCGTGGTAGATCCCACATTAACCTCTAAAAAAGCAGAGATCCAGGTTCTCATATGTTGACAATATACTTCATTGTTCAATAATGCCCTTTCAAATGTCCAGGTGTTTATGTTGGGTTTCTCTGGGCCAGCCATGAGGCTAAGCTCCAACGGGTTATGGTCTGATAAAATTCTAGGGAGTCTGTCGATTTGACATGTTGTTCTCAGGGAGTTAGACATTAACATATAATCTAATCTTACGTGCCTTGAGTGTGGGTGTGAATAATAGGTGTAACCAGGATCCCCTGGATGTTTCATTGACCAGCCGTCAATTAAACCATGTAGCATACATATATCTTTTAAAGCTTGGAAAACTTTTTGTTTTCTACCCTGATATGTAAACCCTGGATCTATGGACCATTCGCTAGGCAGATGTATATTTAAGTCTCCACATAAAATCAAGGGAAGAGGCCAATGTGTTAATTCGTTAGAAACTTTGTTCAAAACATCGGGATCATCACTAACATTACCATATATAGTGCATAATGTTAACTTGCCTTCCCCATTGTTGTAGTGGCATTCTGCTATTGCAAATCGTCCTGTTTTATCCGCTATAGCCCTTGGAAATTGTAGCCCCCCAACCTTTGTTAAAATAGCAACTCCCCTGGTACGTGTCCCTTGCGTTGAGGCCACTATGAGTCGGTATCCTAATGTTTTTAGTAGGTATTGCTCAGACCCCTCAATGTGCGTCTCCTGAAGACAAACAATGTTTGCTCCAGATACCTTAAGTCCCTCCGCAACTTTCTGTCTCTTTTTTAGGTCATTGAGGCCACAAATATTCATTGACAGTATATTAATCTTAGCCATCAAGATTTCTAGTATCCTCTAGGTGAGTTATGTTCCATCTCTAAAAACACCCTGTCCTTCTAATTTTTTCCTTCTTTCCACTCTCTATAAAATTAATGTATCCTTCGTAGAGGTAATGCGTCCTGTTCCACCGCCCTGCACCCCACCCCCCCTCCCTCAATCCCCCCCTTACCACCCAATGAGGCATCCTGGGTCCTGTGAGATCCAGGTGTGGGCGTCCACCTGATTAGTGCCCCTCAGTGCAACCCCCCTCCCCATCCCTGCGTGACTATTGAATCTGAGTAAGGAGAAAGTCTATGAAAACAAGTAGTTTCATACAGTTATACAGATTATCATATATTACATTATATGTGATATATAATTGTGAATATTCCCCCCATCTTTAGTCTTTTTCTTTGTGTTTATCCAATGTTTTTTTTTTTTTTCCCCTTCTATGTTTTATAGCCCCATAACGTTCTTTAATATATACTTATTGTCCGATCCCCATCGTGGTCAAAGTTTTATCTGCAGTTACTCGATCATTCTCATGTATTTCTTTTTTCCGTCCCTGTGATTTCTTTCAGATAATTTTCCGCCTGAATTTCACTTGTGAAGCTGCGGGTATTTCCCCTAAAAATTATTTTCAATCGCGCAGGATTTTGTAGAAAAACTTTTGCGCCAATTTGTTCAAAGGGAGTAAACAGCTGCCGCATTCTCCACCTCCTTTCTACGGTCGTGTGGGCAAAGTCTGGTCTAACAAAAAATATGGATCCGTTATATTCTCTCTTGCTTGTAGGTCGGGCAAGATCGTAGATAGTTTCCCGCAGTAGAAAGTTCCCAAAATACACCAGCATTGCCCTAGGGTATTTAGGTTGGTTCTGTGTTCGTTTAGGTTGCATTAGGGGAAAGCGGTGGGCTCGCTGAACTTCTCTATCTAGTTCCCATGATTGCAATTCGGGGAGGGCTGATTTAAGGAGTTTAGTCACGTATCCCCTTGGGTCATTGCCCTCGGCGCTTTCCGGGAGCCCCAGGAAGCGCAGGTTGTTCCTCCTCGCTCTGTTCTCCTGGTCCTCTACCTTTGTCAGAAGATCCTGTATAATACCTGCTTGAGTTTTTTCTTTATTTTGAAGACATGTGACATCTTTCTCTAGATGGTCAGTTCTTGTTTCTACTGACACCATCCTTTCTGAAATCTCCAGACAAGTGCTGCCCACTTTATTAATCGCGCCTTGTAATTTTTGTATTGCGATGTGGTTCTTGTGGCTATCCAATTTAACATCTTTATGGAATTGACTTATGGAGCTTAGTATATCCTTCAGAGATGGCTCGGCTGATTTTCCTGTTCCTTCTTGTTGAGAGCCGTTCCCCCTTAACTCCTCTTCACTTTCATCACTTTCCTGATCAGGTTCTGTTACCTTAGTTTTTTGGGGGGTTGAGTTTTTTCTTGTGCTGATTCCTTCTGAGTTACTCCCTTGATCAGTGGTTTCTTCAAATGCTAATTTGTTTAGCCTTTTATTCCTTATCCTTCTTTTCTAAAGTCTTTTCTTTGGGGTAATCCCTTGTCCGGGGTTGCTAGTCTTTCTTACATCTGAAGGGTCTGATATTTCCGGGGCTGATGCAACTTGGTCTTGGCTTTTGCTAGCATTGCTTGCCTCGCTAGAAGTTGAGATGCCAGTTTCATATATGTCTGCATCTGATTCCTCAGAGCGTGAGTCATTTCCCCACTGTGGTGTTTTTCCCTGTATGGGGTTTTGACTTACAGGGGCGCTGGTTTCAAGACCTCCTAGTCCTAGTCCTATGTCAGCCTCACTCTGAGTCTGTGTCATTAGGTCCTGTACAGCCCCCAGACTGTTTGTATCTTCATACACCTGTTCTTTGGGCTCTTTGGGTAGTGGGCTAAAAATATTGCAGATACTAGGCTGTAATGTAGATATCGGACCTGTTGCTTTTACATTTGCTTTCAAGTTTTTGATGGTTTGTAGCCGTTTTGCTTTTTTTTTTTTTTTTTTTTAAAACCTTTATTGTGCATGAAAAGAAAACAATTACGGGCCTACAGCCAGCAGGCCGGCCACGGGGATTATAAGCACAGGTGCGAGCAACGCGGTTACACAGCGGCATCAGGCAAGATAGCAGCAATTAGTAACAGTTACACTGAATGGATTCATGCCGCCAAGGAGAAGAAGCATTGAAGGTTAAATTTCTAAAGTTTCGATTGAAATATAAATCAGTAAAGAATAGAGTCAAGGAGAACTGAGTCCGGACAGTAGCTACATAACATGAGCAGGCGGCATCAATAAGAACAACAGTAGGAAGAACACCCCGTCAATATGGCAGTACCATACAAAACAACAGTAAATGCAGTCCATAGTTACGCACCACCCTTAGTGCCACCCACTTCCTACAAACCCCTATTGCAGACCCAGAACTGAAACCAGCACAAGAAAGCGCAGAAATTAGAGAAATAAGGCCCATAGAAACTAAAAAGAGAAAAACTAAATCTACCCCCCCACCCTACAACAATCCGGAGGCTACGGCCTACCCCCCCCCGGCAAAGTGCTTGTCGCCCAGTAAAGAACCCGAAATATAGAATAAGAAGAGAAGAGAAAGAAGGAAAGATAAGAAAAGAAGATAGTCACACTTGAAATATCGGGAGGAAGAAAAGAACCAGCCATTCTACCACTCCCAAAAGAGAAAAGGAAACGGGGGGAGGAGCCCTAACACTAACAAGACTCCCGGTCTCCCAGCCACGTAAAGCCCCTTTCACCGAATGAAACAATAATATCGAGAAGTACACACAACCAAAAGGAGAATGGAATCAGATACATCCGGGACCCCGAGCCAGTACTGGAATGACCACCCCGTCCATAAGGGCAATAGCAGGATACGCACAGACCCACCCCACATGCAAAAATACCAGGATAAACATCAGTAGCAGAACAAACGTGGGGAGCTACAATCATTACATACGCCAGAGAGGCGGCACAGTTCGAGATCGTACCAGCTAGTCTAACAAAAGTGAACCCCCGGAGACCCCCATCGCTAATCAGGTCGCGAAGCGACCACTACACCATGACGCCCAGCAGAAACCCGCCCCAGTCGGAACAAAGGGACAAAATGGCCGCCCTAATAAGAACGCAAACAAAGGAGAGCAAGATGGATGCCACCCTAAACAAATAGCCCCCCAGCCACAATAAACCTCCACGACCAGCAGGCAGGAACCAGAGAGAGCGTGGCGGAGCCGATTGCCCGCAAATTATCAGGGTAGCCAGTATATGGTGCCGACCGTGCCGTTGACAAAGGACACAATATCACGAATGACGCCATGATTGTAAAGCAGAACCACCACTAACAATAATAGAAACAGATGGGGGAAAACAATCCACACCATACATAGGATCCATGCAGCCAGTACGTACAACATTTCAACCCTAATCCCCACCTGGCAAGATACAACCAGGAATCCGTCTAACCCCATCCCGATCTCAGGAGCCCCCCCGATCCCAGCCCACGATGAATACCGCCCCTCCCCTCAGTAAAATAACCCATGCTAGAAAGCCGGAGGAGGGCCCAGTACAGTCATTCCCGGTCAATCCCGCCATGCAGTCCATCCCCACCTCGTGAAATAGAGAAACAATAACAGTCTCATTTACGGTATGAAACGGGGCGAAACATCCCGGTTCGCACAATCCAACGCGTAGTTATAAGTGTTCCAATCCGAGTCCCCGCCAGCCTGTCAGTCCCGGTCATGAAACAGAGGTTTTTCAGCCCTGGCCAGTACGTGACAGTCCCCCTAAGCACAGTGTCCGAGGAGGGCCCGATCCAAACAAAACCGGGAAGTAAAATGGCCACCGTCGATGAAGAAGTGGGAGGTAGGGACAAAATGGAGGTCCAAAGGCATCAGCCGGGCCACAGGTAAGCAGGAGAAGTACAGTCAAACTCACAAGCCGACATACAATCCGTCGCTGGGAAGGAGGCACTTGGGAGGCAGCAATCTCAAGGGGATACAGTTGCAGCGTGAATGGAGGTTGGGGAAACAGCAACATCCCCACAAACAAAGTCGCGGACTCCGTTGATGGTTGCAACAATGTATCCCCGGTAATACTGTCAGACCGCCATTCACAGGAGTCGTGGCATCGAAAGATAATCCTCACCTCCCCTTCAGTGCTCGGCACCCCGACATCCCCTTCTGCATCTGACAAAGTCGATCCAGCACAGCGCCGAGAGTCGGCCGATCGGACCCCCTCCGACCGCCGCGCTTCACCGTCGCCCACCTTGCCGGAGAGTGCTCGCCATTCCGCCCTGAGCTCAACTAGCGCATCAAAGATATCCCGGCAGGTCGACTCTGTCTGCAAGCACTGCTGCTCCTCAGCGCGAGACAATGTGTACAGCGCGGCTCCCAATCCGATGTCGGGCAGGGGGTTGCTGGTACGAGGCAAGAGTACAGTCGCCGCTGTAGAGAGGTCAGCCGCCATTTCCAATGCCTCGGGAGGTGCACAACAGGAGGGGGCGATTCCAGTCTCAAAGGGTTCGGGTCCGGGCAAGTATGTCACACAGTTCCGGAGCGTAGCAAGGGATAGCACACTGCCGCCGCGATGCAAGTCGGGGCAGTCCAGGGGCGACCCACTCACACTGGACAGCGCAGGTCAGCCTCAGCCAGGGGGACGATCGCAACAAAGGAACACTTCACCACCGTGTGCCGGTCGCACAGGTCGGGGCGCCCAGGTGCATCGAAAGGGATCCGTCCGACTCCCCCAGCGACGGTGCCACAAAAGAATGGATCCACGCCTCCAGGGCTCAACGGACCGGAGCCGGTCTGGAGGTCCACGGTGGCAGGGAGCGACACTGGTCTCAGAGCCTGGATACGGAGACCGCCGCCCTTCACGACGATATCTCCGGAAATCTGGCAGGTAGGGACCTCGGTGGAACACTGGAAGTTTCAGTGCGGTCTTAGCTACGTTCCGATGTGGTGCGAGGCCGGATTTGCGGGCAGGATATAGGTGCGGAACGCACAAGCTTGCGGAGCCGGGAATCGAGCGTCCGTTCAGGTCGCCATCTTGGCTCCTCCCCCTCCGTTTTGCTTTTTTTAACATTAATTCCATCTCTTCGGTATCTTCAAAATCCTTCTCCGTCTCCTTGCCTTTTTCCTTCCTTTTCTCTTGTGCCATACCTTTAACTTTTACTATATTTTTGTATATTTGTGAATCCTTCTTACTTTTTTCATAGACTTCAATTTTATCACAATTACTCATGATTTTATCTTTATCTTTATTTTTACCTTTAATTTTTTCCCCTTTTTCTTTTTCTTTTTCTGGATCCCTTTTGTTGCTTTTCTCCTTCTCCTTCTCTTTCACCTTGTCTTACTCTCTACCTTTTTCTTTAACTTGCTCTTGTTCTGGTTCTTGTTCTTGTTCTTGAATTTTACCTTTTTCTTCCTTGGCTTTGGCTCCTCTAGTCTCCGGCTTCCGTTGTGCTGGTTGCGCTGGTTTCACTTTCTGAGCATTGTACACTGCTTGTGCGTCTTGTACACTTTCATTAATTCCGGTTTCTTGGATACTTTTTGCATTCAGGGTATTCATGGAGTCCATGGAGTCCATGGTGTCTAGCTGGGGGAATAGTAAGGCATGTGCCTGACTTTGCTCTGTTAGTTCATTTTGGCCATTCTGATTGATCTGATCAATCTGTCCCCTCCCTGTACCCATGTCATCCATGTTATCCTGCTCATCCATCTTCTGTTTCTCCTCTCGTCGTTTATTCTGCTCGTTCTGTTCTGCTATTATCAACTGTATTGGTGGTAGCGCGGCTGCGTTGCTCCCTAGATAAGCTACTTTAGTTATATTCCATGCAGGATTGTTTTCCATAGGAAATCCGCAACATTCTATTGGGAATAACTCTGGCGCCGGTTGAGGAATTTGTGTGAAATTTTCCAAACTTTTGGCCAGCTCCGCTGCGCTCCTTCCCTGAACGTTTCGGTGGGATGCGTGAAGTGCGGGCTGAGAAAAACGGAATTACACCAAACGTGGCAAAATTGTAGGGACTGGTACGCAGATGTGCCTTTGCTATGTTTGGTGAAAATTGCTCCAGTGGTTTTTAAGAAAATGAACTTCAAAAACACATATATATCTATAGCAGCTCACCCTAAGCTTACTCGTAAGCTTACCCGTACGCGTACCGTACGAGGACGTTCGCGTACCCCTACGTGCACGAGCTGTATGCTGATTGGCTGCCACTGTCTGTCAACACTCTAAAACAGAAATTGTGGGCAGCCATCTTGTGCCTCGGTAGAGTGAGGTACAGGAAAGCAAAAAAAGAAATGTGTAGAACTCAAAAAGGGGGCAGGGTAGAAGCACCCTGACCCCCTAGGCCTGCTCAGGGGGTCCCACAAGGACCCCCAATGCAAAAATGTTGAAAAAAGTTGCAGGGTACGCGTACCGTACGCGTACTCTGCAACTTTAAAAAACAAAAAAAAATTTGCCTTGGGGGGGTACTTGTGGGACCCCTGAGCAGGCCTAGGGGGTCAGGGTGCTTCTACCCTAGCCCCTTTGTGAGTTTCATACCTTTTTGTTTCACTGCTTTCTTGTGCCTTGGTTCTAACAAGGCACAAGATGGCTGCCAACACCTCCTGGTTTGGAGTGTTGACAGACAGTGACAGCCAATCAGCATGCCTTCCCGAGAAAGCTGCATGGTCATTGGCTGTCAACACTTCTAACCAGGAAGTGTTGGCATCCATCTTGTGCTAGTGTTGACAGACAGTGACAGCCAATCAGCATGCCTTCTCGATTAAGCTGCATGCTCATTGGCTGTCAACACTTCAAACCAGGAAGTGTTGGCATCCATCTTGTGCTTGGTAGACCGAGGCACAAGAAAGCAGAAAAACAAACGTGTACAACACAAAAAGGGGGCAGGGTAGAAACACCCTGACCCCCTGGTTTGGAGTATTGACAGACAGTGGCAGCCAATCAGCATGCCTTCCCGAGAAAGCTGCATGGTCATTGGCTGTCAACACTTCTAACCAGGAAGTGTTGGCATCCATCTTGTGCTAGCGTTGACAGACAGTGACAGCCAATCAGCATGCCTTCCCGATAAAGCTGCATGCTCATTGGCTGTCAACACTTCTAACCAGGAAGTGTTGGCATCCATCTTGGGTCTCAGTAGACTGAGGCACAAGAAAGCAGAAAAACAAACGTGTAGAACACAAAAAGGCGCAGGGTAGAATCACCCTGACCCCCTATGGCTGCTCAGGTGGTCCCACTAGGATATTAATTTATTTAAACGTTATCCGCTAATAGAATTAGCATTTAAAAAACCTTGCGAATTCAATGACAAAACCATAGGTTTCAGGCCTTATATAGTTAGGAATTAGCATTAAAAAAACGTTTGAATATATAAAAACGTTCTCCGCTAATAGAATTAGCATTTAAAAAACCATGCGAATTCAATGAAAAAACCCTAGGTTTCAGGCCTTATATAGTTAGGAATTAGCATTTAAAAAATGTTTGAATATATAAACGTTATCTGCTAATAGAATTAGCATGTAAAAAACCTTGCAAATTCACTGAAAAAACCATAGGTTTCAGGCCTTATATAGTTAGGAATTAGCATTTAAAAAACCTTTGAAATTCACTCAATAAACTATAAGTTTTAGGGGTGTTATAGTTAGCTGGACATTTCACTCATACAAAACCATTGAAATTGCTCCTATATAGTTAGCTAGACTAACTATATTTCGCGCATCCGCAATCCACTGCTGCTGATGTCACATATTACATCATTCATGACATGGTCAGTGACAATCATAGTCTGCTCCTGGCCTAATGTAATAAAGTGCTAGTGCCTAAAAAGTGAAAACACTCTCTTAGAATAAGAGTGTAACAGTGGCGGCTGCGCCCCCTGTTAAGCAACCTATTAGTTCTATACATCTTATGTAGATAGATTTCAATATTCAAGAAAAAATTCCTACATATGTACAACAACAATTTAACAGATAAGAAGTTTTTACCACAGACCTAAAATAAAATGAATACAGTTTACACAATGGTATCTTATTTACAAAAAGTTGTGCAGTTCATCAATTACATTTAATACATTAGGGGCCCGTGAATCTAACAGTAAAATGAAATATGTCTCTTTTTGCCTGAGGAGTTTTTCACGATCACCTCCCCGTCCGGGGTTGGGGACCGAGCCTAACAGTGTGTATTGTAAATCTGCAAGTTTATTATCGTGGATAGCTTTAAAGTGGCGAGCCACTGGGCAATTACTATCCGAATTAACTATGGCTCGCACATGTCGCAGAATGCGTTGGTTTGCTGGCAACTTCGTGCTGCCAATGTATGATTAATTGCAGGTGCAGGTTAGTTTATATATGACTAATTCACTGCGACAAGTTAGATGTTCATTTATCGCAATGAGTTTGTCACTAAATGCAGATTTGTAGTGTGTTCCATTTTTAGCAAAGGAACAAGCACGGCACGAAGTGCACTTATAAAAACTTGTTTTCATCAGTGATGTCATTTGAGATGTCATCAGTGATGTCACTGACCATGTCATGAATGATCTAATATGTGACATCATCAGCAGTGGATTGCGGGTGCGCGAAATATAGTTAGTACAACTAACTATATAGGAGCAATTTCAATGGTTTTGTATGAGTGAAATGTCCAGCTAACTATAACACCCCTAAAACTTAGCTTTTTGAGTGAATTTCAAAGGTTTTTTAAATGCTAATTCCTAACTATATAAGGCCTGAAACCTATGTTGTTTTTCAGTGAATTTCAAAGGTTTTTTAAATGCTAATTCCTAACTATATAAGGCCTGAAACCTATGGTTTTTTCAGTGAATTTGTAAGGTTTTTTAAATGCTAATTCCTAACTATATAAGGCCTGAAACCTATGTTTTTCAGTGAATTTGCAAGGTTTTTTAAATGCTAATTCCTAACTATATAAGGCCTGAAACCTATGGTTTTTTCATTGAATTTCGAAGGTTTTTTAAATGACAATTTTTAAATGTATTAATTGTTATTTTTTTTATACTGATTTACTACATTTTTGCAGGCAGGTGTTCAGAGGGCACGCCCCCTTTTTACAATGTTCTGCAGCGCAACACCTGGCGCGTTTGCAGAGGAGGAACTAATTCCCCTTGAATACTGGGGGTCCCTGGGGGGCAACTAGCCCACCAGGAGCCTCCAGTATAAGCCAGGGAGCTGCATTACAGAGAGGTGTAATGAGGCCACACCCTTTTTTACACCTCTCTGCAACGCAGCCCCCGGGCGTGTTTGCAGAGGGGAAACTAATTCCCCTTGCATAATGCGGGTCCCTGGGGGCCAACTAGCCCACCTGGGACCTGCAGTATGCGCCAGGGGGCTGCATTGCAGAGAGGTGTAATGAGGCCACACCCTTTTTTGCACCTCTCTGCAGCGCAACCCCTGGCGTGTTTGCAGAATAGGAACTAATTCCCCTTGCATTCTGGGGTCCCTGGGGACCAAGTAGCCCACCGGGAGCCTCTAGTATGCGCCAAGGGGCTGCGTTGCTTTTCCCTGGGGGCGGCGGTCCCCGGGGCAGTGTGGGGGTGATTGTGGACCCCCCACACTTCTATATCACTATGCCGCCACGATTTGGTCCCCCCGGGGGGGAATTTTAAAAAAAACAGAACAGGTTTTTAAAAAACAAAAGGTGGACTTTTTTTGTCCTTGTGGGACCACCTGGGCAGGCCTAGGGGGTCAGGGTGTATCTACCCTGCCCCCTTTTTGTGTTCTTCACGTTTGTTTTTCTGCTTTCTTGTGCCTCGGTCTATCTACATGCACACATATACACATATATATATATATATGCATATATATGCATTTATATATATGTATGTTTATTACCTACTGGCGATAGCCAGTAGGTATATATAGTTAGGATTTTTTTCCTATGGGATTTTTGAAAATTCTATGTCGAATAACTTTGGCGTTTGAGGACAGAATTGGCTGAAATTTTCAGGAAAATGGAACATTTTGTTTCTGAGCAGCCCCTGAAAATTTGGGGGGTTTCGTCAAGGGGGGGCCGAGAAAAAAGGGGGGTCCCAAAACGTGTTTTTCCCATGCAATTTTCCATAGGGCGGTTGGCCTCACTTTTAGCCTGAACGGCTGAATGGATTTACACCAAACTTGGCAAAATTGTAGGGACTGGTAGCCCGATGTGCCTTTGCTATGTCTCAAGATATAGGCTCCAGTGGTTTTTACGAAAATTAACTTTGAAAAATATATATTGGGCTACATTGGGCTATATATATGTTGGAGCCCAAATGTAGCCCAATGTAGCCCAATGTAGCCCAAAGATGGCCACCAGAGACAAAAAAAACAAATGTAGCCCAAATATCAGCCAGATGTAGCCCAACTATAGCCCAATGACAGAATGTCCCAGAGTGTTCTAAAGAACAACTAGAGTGCTAACAGTCCTACTTATTACAAAGGTATGGCAAACCTGAAGCCATCTTGATTGGAATAAAGTGGTAACTCTTAAAACATTTAATTTAAAAAGGAACAAAATGAGGGGGTTCATTTTGCCATAGAAAGTATGATTAGCGAATATATGACGAAATCCCGCATACCATCAGTCCGCCAAAAAAATCCCGCATGTACTATTAGGCCGCAAATTAAAATAACGAAAACTTTTAGAACGAATATGCCTTTAGCATACACTAAACAACTAAACTACCCTAAACCCTAAAACACTACCCCCAGCATGACCCTACACTACACAAACAGTACAACACTACCCTAAACCCTAAAACACTACCCCCAGCATGACCCTACACTACACAAACACTACAACACTACCCTAAACCACTACCCCCAGCATGACCCTACACTACGCAAACACTACAACACTACCCAAAACCCTAAAACACTACACCCCAGAATGACCCTACACTACGCAAACACTACAACACTACCCTAAACCCTAAAACACTACCCCCAGCATGACCCTACACTACGCAAACACTACAACACTACCCAAAACCCTAAAACACTACTCCCCAGCATGACCCTACACTACGCAAACACTACAACACTACCCAAAACCCTAAAACACTACCCCCAGCATGACCCTACACTACGCAAACACTACAACACTACCCAAAACCCTAAAACACTACCCCCAGCATGACCCTACACTACGCAAACACTACAACACTACCCAAAACCCTAAAACACTACACCCCAGCATGACCCTACACTACGCAAACACTACAACACTACCCAAAACCCTAAAACACTACACCCCAGCATGACCCTACACTACGCAAACACTACAACACTACCCAAAACCCTAAAACACTACCCCCAGCATGACCCTACACTACGCAAACACTACAACACTACCCAAAACCCTAAAACACTACCCCCAGCATGACCCTACACTACGCAAACTACCCTAAACCCTAAAATACTACACCCCAGCATGACCCTACACTACGCAAACACTACAACACTACCCAAAACACTACCCCCAGCATGACCCTACACTACGCAAACACTACAACACTATCCTAAACCCTAAAACACTACGCCCAGCATGACCCTACACTACGCAAACACTACCCTAAACCCTAAAACACTAGCCCCAGCATGACCCTACACTACGCAAACACTACAACACAACCCTAAACCCTAAAACACTACCCCCAGCATGACCCTACACTACGCAAACACTACAACACTACCCTAAACCCTAAAACACTACCCCAGCATGACCCTACACTACGCAAACACTACAACACAACCCTAAACCCTAAAACACTACCCCCAGCATGACCCTACACTAAACAACCACCACAACTCTACACTACACTAACACAACACTACACAACACAACACTACACTACACTACACAATCACTAACCCACGAAAAAATTAACACAAACCCACTTACCTCTCTCGTCATCGTGGTTTTCACAACGCAAATGCATTTACCATACATGCCTTTAAAACGTAATTCTTTGTAAAGGCATGCGCGATAAATGCACATGCGTTTTGAAAAAATGCGGGATAATGGTATGCGAGGTCAATGACCTTGCGGGATAATGGTATGCGGACTGAAAGTCTGCGGGATAAAAAATGCGGGAAAATGGCTGCAAACCATGATTAGCAGCAGACTTCCCTGGTGAGCACTAGCTTTACTACAGTGATCTAATGAGCAACTAGAGTGCTAACATTCAGAATTTATGGCAAATGTGTGACACATCTGAATGCCTTCTTGATAGAACCAAAGTAAACAAGCATTGAAAATGCAATAGATCTCGCCCTCGTTTAAGTTAAAGCCATTCTGTTTGTAATGAGGTGGCTTTTTAGCTTTGCTTTTATTAGTGTTTTTAAAACTTTCATGTAAATAACATGCATATGTATGCATATATGTATATGTATGCATGCATTTATATTTATATAGATATGCAGATTATATATGTTTATATATGTATATTACCTACTGGCGATAGCCAGTGGGTATATATAGTTAGGATTTTTTCTCTATGGGATTTCTGAAAATTCTATGTCTAATAACTTTGGCGTTTGTGGACGGAATTGGCTGAAATTTTCAGGAAAATGGCACATTTTGTTTCTGAGCAGCCCCTGAAAATTTGGGGGGTTTCGTCAAGGGGGGGCCGAGAAAAAAGGGGGGTCCCAAAACGCGTTTTTCCTATTCATTTTTCCATTGGGTGGTTGGACTCACTTTTAGCTCGAACGGCTGAATAGATTTACATGAAACTTGGCAAAATTGTAGATATGGTTTGCCCGACGTGCCTTTGCTATGTCTCAATATATGTGCTCCAGTGGATTTTGAGAAATTAACGTTTAAAAAAATATATATATCTGTGACAGCGCTCCGGTTAGCGCCCCGGTTCGCGTACCTGACGCGTAACGGAACTTCGCGAAGCTGATTGGCTCTCCGGTGTCTGTCAACATTCTAAACAGTCCGGAGCGGCCGCCATCTTGTCTCTCGGTACGATCGAGAGACAAGATGTGGTGAAAAACAAAGGGGGAAATGAAGGAAAGGGGGCAAGGTAGACCACTCCTGACCCCCTAGGATTGATGAGGGGGATATTAAAGTGCCCCGCGGGGCAAAAAATAAAAAAATTTTTTTTTTTGCGATTTTACACCGTAGAGGCGCGTCCCGGTACGCGAACCGGGCAGCTCACCGGGCAGCTAACCGGGCAGCTAACCGGCAGCGTAGCTGTCAACATTGTAAACAGTCCGGAGCGGCCGCCATCTTGTCTCTCGGTAGGTTCGAGAGACAAGATGTGGTGAAAAAAGAAGGGGGAAATGAAGGAAAGGGGGCAAGGTAAACCCCTCCTGACCCCCTAGGATTGATGAGGGGGATATTAAAGTCCCCCGCGATTTTTCGCGGTAGAGGCGCTTCCCGGTACGCGAACCGGGCAGCTAACCGGCAGCATAACGGGAGTCCGCCATCTTGTGTTTTTGGAGCATCCGGTTCGCGTACCGGGTAGCGTCCCGGTAAGCGTAACAAGGGGAAAACCAAGAGAAACAGTAAAAAAAAAATTAAGGGAATAGATTTCCAGCAAACTTGGCAAAATTGTAGGGACTGTTTGTTTGATGTGCCTTTGCAAGGCCTCAAGATATGTGCACGTGTGGATTTTGTCTAATTAAGGTTAAAAAAAATATATATATCTGTAAACGTGCTCCGGCACGCTTACGTTACGGGTTTTGTTTGCGCTGCAGAGCCGATACGTCACGGTTATGCGACGCGTCATGAGGCGTCTCACGTGGCTACGTGATACGTCACGTAATAATGAATATATTTTACAGCTATAGATATTAGCTTTTAAAAAACCAATGAAATTCACTGAAAAAACCATAGGTTATAGACCATATATAGTTAGGAATTTGCATTTTCAAAACCTTGAAAATTCACTGAAAAAAACATAGGTTAGAGACCATATATAGTTAGCTGGACATTTTATTGACATAAAACCAATGAAATTCCATATATAGTTAGTTGCACTAACTATATATCGCGCACCCGCAATCCACTGCTGATGATGTCACATATTACATCATTCATGACATGGTCAGTGACATCACTGATGACAACACTGATGACATCTCAAATGACATCACTGATGACATCACTGATGACATCTCAAATGACATCACTGATGACATCATGACACACCAATACCAGTTACTACATACGCACTCACTGATTCCTACATCTACACACACATTCACTCATTCACCCATACAATCACTCATACATACAGTCACTCATTATTACAACACTATCATATGCACTCATACACCTAGTCAGTCCTGTGAAGAATCAATCACACTTCGATTTCCTCATCTATACAGTTAAACACAGAACACCATACTTTTCACACATATACTAACACATACTTACTCTCTTATACAATCACTGATACAAGTACACATTGATATGCACAGAGTCACACACCTCCCAGCCAGCCACACACACACTCAGTCTTCCATACATCCACTCATTCTTCAATATGTAAAACATATTTAAACTTTACAAAAACACAGACACTAGATGATGTCATCAGTGATGTCATCAGTGATGTCATCAGTGATGTCATCAGTGATGTCACTGACCATGTCATGAATGATGTAATATGTGACATCATCAGCAGTGGATTGCGGGTGCGCGATATATAGTTAGTGCAACTAACTATATATGGAATTTCATTGGTTTTATGTCAATAAAATGTCCAGCTAACTATATATGGTCTCTAACCTATGGTTTTTTCAGTGCATATATATATACATACATATATAAACATATATAATCTGCATATCTATATAAGTACAAATATAAATGCATGCATACATATACATATATGCATACATATGCATGTTATTTACATGAAAGTTTGAAAAACACTATTAAAAGCAAAGCTAAAAAGCCACCTCATTACAAACAGAATGGCTTTAACTTAAACGAGGGCGAGATCTATTGCATTTTCAATGCTTGTTTACTTTGGTTCCATCAAGAAGGCATTCAGATGTGTCGCACATTTGCCATAAATTCTGAATGTTGGCACTCTAGTTGCTCATTATATCACTGTAGTAAAGCTACTGCTCACCAGGGAAGTCTGCTGCTGGTATTCAAAGTTCATGTTTCAGTCTGCATGTCAGAATTGTTTTAATGAAATAGAAGAGGATTTGAGAAGTCACTCAAAATGTGCCCTCATTTTTCTTTCTGAAGCACTAATCATACTTTCTATGGCAAAATGAACCCCCTCATTTTGTTCCTTTTTAAATTAAATGTTTTCAGACTTACCACTTCATTCCAATCAAGATGGCTTCTGGTGTGCCATACTTTGGTCATAAGTAAGACTGTTAGCGCTCTAGTTGTTCTTTAGAACACTCTGGGAAGCTGCAGTAGAACACAAAGGAATCAACTGACAGTCTCTGTCCTTGTTGGATGTACATGTTTTACTGAGAATGTCAGACTTCATTCTCACATGACTGAGAAAGATATTGTGAATTTACAGAATTAAATATGCTTTCAGTTTAGCTTATAGATCCCCTTCCAAACCACTGTGGGAAAAGTATGAGATAATAGTTTTCTTTCAAACATGATTCATGATATCCCAGCTGAAGGCTTTTTCACATGGTAAAATCACCTTAGAACACACCACAATTCCTAAAATGAGTATGGTACCATCAACAAATGATTTATAATGTAACTAAAGTCCTAAAACCTTCTATTAACTGCAATGCCTTTTAATGAGGTGCTATCATGTATATTGGTCCCAAGATGGCTGCCAACACTTCTTGGATAAAGAATTTGAATTTTGAAAACTATTTTTTTTTGCCTTGGGGGTCCTTGTGGGACCCCCTGAGCAGGCCTAGGGGGTCAGGGTGCTTCTACCCTGCGCCCTTTTTGAGTTCTACACGTTTGTTTTTCTGCTTTCCTGTGCCTCAGTCTACCGAGGCACAAGATGGCTGCCAACACTTTCTGGTTTGGAGTGTTGACAGACATTGCCAGCCAATCAGAATGCAGCTTGTGCTCGGAAAGGTAAGCTTACAGTAAGCTTACACGTAAGCTGCTATAGATATATATATATTTTTTCTCTTTTGATTTTCTCAGGAACTACTGGAGGGATTTTCACCAAATATAGCAAAGGCACATCTGCGTACCAGTCACTACAATTTTGCAAAGTTTGGCATAATTCCGTTCAGCGGTTCGGGCTGCAGCCGTGTCAGAACGTCCTATGGAAATTAACATGGACAAAACACGTTTTGGGACCCCCCTTTTTTCTCGGCCCCCGCTTGGCGAATCCCCCCAAAACTTTCAGGGAAGGAGCAGAACTGAGCTGGCCAAAATGTTGGAAAATTGCACGCAATTTCCTCAATCGACGCCAAAGTTATTCCCAATAGAATGTTGTGGATTTCCTATGGTAACTAGGTCTTAACTATATATACCTATTGGCGACCGCCAGTAGGATATATATATATATATATATATATATATATATATATATATATATATACATATATATATATGTTTGTAGCGAAGAAACCCCTAGGGAAAAACCATCCCCCTCAACTGATGGCAGAAAATAAAACCGTCCGTGTTCGGCCTTCAATTTGGAAAATGTTAAAAAAAAAATGCTGAATAGTTTCCAGCACAGGAAAGGCCAGATTGTTAATCAATCCTGTGCTGAACACTCAACATCGCTGAACATTGCATCAGCCGGTGACAATCCCTCCAGCACTTCCAGTATGATGTTGAGTAAGCAAAGATAGTCATCTCTGGTTCCCACAGCAGCTGCTGGGGAAGAATGTGATGCCTGCAAGCCTGAAACCGATGCCTGTACCTCTGGAGCAGAGCCAATTTCCCTTCCAATAGGAGCTGAAGCATTCCTTGGAGGCTCTAAGAATGCCGTCATCAACATGAGAATAAGCTGTGGACAACTGTACATGTGGGCCTGCAAGGTCTCCAGGAGCACATCTATGTCTGGTGGTGCAACCAAATGAAAGTGTCAGACAGGTCCAACACGTACTCTTACCTGCAAAAAAAGGCAGCGAAACACAGGCAGGACACAGTCTAGCCAGACTGGTCTGAAAAACAGGAACCAATGCTCACCCAGCTCTTTTTTTTATTAAACCATTTTATTTACCAACAAATTGATATCGGTACAAAGCAATAGCCGGGCCTATAATACTTGACTCCACATTCATTACAATAAAATAAAAATCATCACAAGTTTTGTCAAGTCGCTAAGTCAGGGTGTTGTTCAGCCATCCAGACGATGCATCATTAAGTTAGGAGATCTATATACATCAATAAGATACAAAACAAATGAGGTCACACTGATATACCAACATTAGGGATGCAGGGGTGGGGGCTCATCATTATCAGTTAGTTGAGCTAATAAAGAGTGTCTTTCACGCTGTAGTTCTATAGAAAGAGAGATGCAGATATCCCCTCTATATTTGTTCCATATCCCGCATCTGTGGTCCCATTTCCTGGGTTACCCTCTACTTTTGAATACCACCTTCTCAGCAATCATTGCCCTCTCCACGTCTTTGGCCCAATCGCGCAGGTTTGGGACCCCCCCATTTTTGAGCGATATTTCAGTTCGCAATGGCCCAACCCATCGATGCCCACGTTTGCTCTGCCTGGGAAAGGTCCCATATATTGAAGAGGCAGAGCTGGGGAGATGGCTTTTACTGCATGTCCTTTCCATTTGATTTGTGACATTATCCCCGTAATGCTTAGACTGTGGGCAGTCCCATAAGATATGAAAAAAGGTGCCAGTCTGATTGCAATGTCGTAGACAAAGGGGGTCAGGACGTCTACCCGATCTGAAGAGGTGCTTAGCGGCAAAATAAACCCGGTGGAGGATTTTCAATTGGACGAGGCGTAGTCTCATGGGGATGGCCACCTCTTTGGGGGAGGCTAGCGCGTCGCACCAGTCTTCATCGTCGATGCTCCCTAGGTCTGACTCCCAACCCTCACGCGGTTGTTGCATAAGATCAGGACGATTATTTACCAACTTTTTATAAGTGAGGGAAATTGCTTTTTGGGGCATCAGGTCAAGTATCAACCTGTCCTCTAGGGGGGAAGACACAGGTAGATGGAGCTCCTTGGGCATGGCTGCAGAGATGGTGTGGCTAATCTGGAGATATCTTAAGGTTTCAGTGTATGCCAATTGATACTTAGCCTGAAGTTCAGTGAATGTGGCTAGTTTCCCCTTCACCCACATGTGGATACGCCTAATATGTCCCATCTGTTAAAGTAAGGGCATTTACTGAGCTGACCCAATATGTTGGGTTCCCAAAGTGGCATAGCTTTAGTCAATCGGTTGTGTCTGCCCCATTTTTTTGTGACTCCATGCCAGACCTCCACAGTGCCGGCTGTAGGGCCCGGCAATTTAAGCTTACGGGATTGGTGTAAAGTGCCCTATTGTAGCCTCCCTGCCTAAGGAGCCAGCGATCCATACGGAAATTTGGATCATCGTGCTCCCCAAACACCCATATATTCATTGCGGTCAGTTGTGAAACCTGGTAATAGAGTTGCATGTCTGGTAGTGCAATGCCACTGTCATACCATCCCGTAGTGAGTTTATTCATGGCTATACGTGGTGTACGGTTTTCCCATAGTAGTCCCCGCACAACGCTCAGTGTAAGACATCCGATTGCAAACGTGTATGGGGCCCCAGTAGATTATGTTCATAGAATAGGTTAGTATCCGGGGTCACAAAGGTCCCAAGGTATCTAAATTCCTGGGACACCACTGGTATGTTGTAGCCCCGAGGACTGGAGGGGGGTCACCCCACAGCACATACATCTGGGATTTAGACCAGTTTATCGTGAATCTGCAGTGAGCACCAAATATGTGAAGTACTCGCCATAAGGATCGAGAAGGTGAGGCCAGATAGAGAAGGATGTCATCTGCGTAAAGAGAAATGCGATCTTCATGATCTTCTGTCCATTTTAGTCACCGTATTTTGGGATCACCCCTAATCCAGACTGCCAGTGGTTCCAATACAAGGGCGAAGAGCAGCGGGGACAGCGGGCATCCCTGACTCATGCCCCGCTGGAGGGGAAAGGTAGCAGAAAGGTGGGTATTGACAGTAACATGTGCAGTAGGTTGCGTATAAAACAACCTAATCCATTTTATGAATTTAGGTCCGAAACCCATACGAGCCAGTACCGCAAAGAGGAACTACCATCCAATAGTGTCAAACACCATGGTGGCATCTAACAACAGTAGAATCGCCTCTTCCCTAATAGTCCCGAGCCCACCAAGGGCCCCATTCAACCGTCGCAGGTTCTGAGCCGTATTCCTCCCTGGCATAAATCCGGATTGGTCCGGATGAATCCGTTCGGAGATGTGGGGTAAGAGCCTGTTGGCCAATAGTTTGGCCAAGATCTTCGCCTCTACGGAGAGGAGTGAAATAGGACGATAGGATTTACAATCTTCCGCTGGTTTATTTGGTTTGTGTATGACCACAATGGATGCCGTCCTAATGTCGGCCGGAAGGAGACCAGATTCAAAGCATGTTCAATAGGTGAGGCGGTAACTTAGAGGCCATAGGCTTGAAAAGCTCAATGGGGAGCACGTTGGAACCCATTGCTTTGCCTGAGCGGACATCCTGTATTGATACTTTCAGTGTTGATAAGAAAGTATCTTTCATACTGGTTTTCCCCAGCATGTAATTAGTGTACAAAATGTTTGCTTGTTTTGAATTTTTTGACTAATGTTTTTATCGTTTGAAAAATTATTGGATCATTGACTGTTGTTAATGAATTGTGATAAAAATCCTTTTTTTAACTAAAATAAATATCTTTCTTTGTGAACACTTAACCCAGTGAAGGTGTGGGGTTTTGTTCTGGTGTCTGACTGGCTTGGTTGTGAGTTGCTGTGTGGTACGAAACATTCGCCGAAAGGGGGAATCCTTCTTTTTGATTACTGTCTATTGTGTCCCTCCAATAGTCGAAACATCGTAAAGACAGTTGGAACATAAAAGGTAGTGAAGATATGAGTTTGGAGTTAGAAGGCATAATTTTCTTCATAGCTGCATTTGTCTGTACTAGCTTGTAATAGTATGACATTGCGTCTGATGTATTGAACCCTGAAAAATATGCACATTTCTGTGCAAATGTGGCAGAACTACTTTTCGGTGCTGTCGGGCAATGATCCAATTGATAAGTGTTTACAGTGCATGGAAGACTAGTTCTGTGCAAAAAGTGATGACCATATTGCTGGTAACAATACATACTGTCGAAGTCAGGTACATCTTCGTACAAATACCTGTAAGAAAATGCTGCAGATTGTTCTAGATCTGAAAGCATAGTGTTTACAGTCTCAATGTCCCAATCATCAGAGAGTGTACTCGGGGTAATTAAATCATTCAATGAGATTTTAAATACATGTAGAATTTTGAAATGTTCAGTAGGACCAAATACATCGTATAAAACCCTATCCCAAACTATACCATCCGGTACTGGAACTGCTGTAATGTTCACTAGGGACAAGTCTCTTTGTCCATGGTTTGATGACGTATGGGGTTTCAGGACCAAGTTAACGGGTTGTACTGCAGAGCATTGTGGGCGGTAATTTCGATTCAGTGATAGGAAAAAGACAGTTACTATGCCAATTCAAATTAAGAGAAACTGGATCCCTAATGCAAACTAAAGATGCAGCCAAGGGGGCACAAAGTAAGTCTTTTTCAGCCAGAGGTAGAATTGTCTAAATGTTTCTTTCTTGGAAATGGGTGGTGTTTGCTCAGGTTCACTTGGATTTGAAGAAAAGTCATTGAAGTTGATGAAGTAGCCAGATGCAGTTCAATCTATCTTTGGGAGCTCAACAGTATTTTTAGAACTGGCAGTCGTTTCTTGAGAAGTATCGTTCATGTCGATTTCATTATTCGGCCGAATTGCAATTTATGTTTCAGATGCATTTGGATGTTGTTCAGTTTCAACTGGTGTAATTCATACTCCATTATTTGTTACTCTGCTATTTTGCGCAGAGGAGTCTGAAAAGTTTATTGGTCTTTCCATCTGAACTTCCTGTATAGTAGTGAGAGGAGATCTGTGGCTACTCAGGATCCCACGTGGCCTACTGTTGAGAATCGGCCACATAGTGTGGTTTGATCAGATCAATGGAGCCAAATCTTTTTTTTCTGTTCACTCTGCAAGAGGTGGAAGTAGTGCTATTCTTCCTTGAACCACTAGGACAGGTGTTCTGTAAGGTGACCCAAACCCCTTCTTGTCCACAATCTTTTCTCTGACCAGGTCCCCAATCTTCGGGACCCAGACCGGTCTTGCCGGAAACCGATTTCACTTCCCCAGTGGCAATGCGTTTCACTTTGACAAAATTCATTGAGTTCCTGTAAAGCAGCCAAACGATCTACAATTCAAATGGTTTTACATCCGCCATTGTGCTGGCACAATCGAGGTCGGGTCCCCCCATTCTCTTACCAAACAAGATCTGATAGGGCGTACGTCCTTCGAAGAATTTTCTTGCCATATTATTTAGTGCCCTCTGGCTCCCATATAGGTGATTGACCCAAGTACCGCCCGCACCTAATATCTTTGCTGTTAAGGATTGCTTTAGGTCTTGGTTTTTCCTCTCCACCGCCGACTTTCCCTCCGGATGGTAGGGGAGGAGTACTGCAAGACCACACCCATACTTTCCATGATATCCTTGTAAGCCAGTGAGCTAAACGCAGGGCCACAATCAGAATGTAACGTGACAATTGCGTATGTCCAGCAAATCCTTTATAACAGTTCGAGCGTCAGCTGAGCGCTGAGGCCAAACCCATAGAAATCTAGAGCATGAATCCTCTGCCACCAAGATATACTTGTACGCCTCCTCTGAATTTAAGGGGCCGCAGTGATCCAAATAGACACATGCGAGAGGTCTGTACGAAATGAGTAATGTTGTTTGTGGTGGCCGTGTTACGGTAGAACCTTTCATTTGCTGTCAGATGTAGCACTTGAAAGATATGCACCTTGGTTTGTTTAGAAAAACTTGGCCACCAGAATCGCCGATTCAGTAATGAAATTGTAGCAGTGACTCCTGTGTGTGCTGAGCCCAGACCCTCCTGTTCAGCTAGTATTAAACCTAAACTGCGATCCGCGTTTGGTATAACTCTATCCTCATTCCTGGAATTTGAGCATACAGTGTATTTTGCACATCTAATTTATAGGAATATTTGAGTGAAAAGCCTTTCGGAAATGCCGAGCCATTCTTTGAGGCATTGATAGCCATCAGTATGTCTCAGTCTATGCTCGTGCTAGAACAAATGATTGCAGAAACCGCAGCAGTTCGCACTCTTGCCTTGGTGGCTTCATCAGTCAGTGAATTCTCTTCAACGTGTACCCCAATATGCTGATAACTCAAGGTGTGAATAACTTGAGCCCGTGGCAGGTATGCTTTCAGCTTTGCCACTTGTTCCCATAACAATTTTTGTTTAATTGTACAACCCTTGGAATCCTTAAACCCATTCTGGCCCCAGTAATGAAGATGTACATTATAAGACTGCACACAGTAAAACAAATTGCACACTATGGCTGCCAGGCTCATGCCTTCCCTTGACAGCTTGTATCTCAAAACTAGGACATTGAGATGGATAATTTTAGATTTCTTAAAAATAAATTTGTATCCCAAAGTGGCGAATCCCACAATTCTGTTGTTCACTCTGCACAAGTGCTCAAGTAATTATTCGTCCGTCCGATAGATGTAATCTACATAGTACACAGCCTCCTCGTCATATGTTTGTAATAATACTGATACTCTTGCCGAGAATAGCCCCAGGCTGTTCTTATACACTTGAGGCAAACGACAAAAATTTCGTTGATTACCGAGCGCAGAAAACCCTGTCAAATATCTGCTTTCTGGAGCAATATTTTGGCAAAAGAATCCATTCGAGATATCTAATGTCATTTTGTATTTCTTCCGCACAATGTTATTCATTAATGCCTAACTGTGTGCATTTTGAACTGCAAATGCTTGTGTGCATGTTTAAATGTCTCTAATCAAAAAGTAGATGATATAAGTTGTCAGGTTTCATTACGGAATACAAGGATTGTTGATGGGGGAGATGCAAGTGTCAATTACACCTTGGTATTCAAGTTGGTCCAAGATTTCTTTGACCTGTCTTTTTGCATTGTTTTTGATAGGGTACTGTCTCTGCGGATTTTGAGTAGATTTTAATGGGATTTCATGGTGAGGAGATTCACTGACCCACCCTACATGGTTGCTGGAGCCAGCGCTAGTGCCCATTACTGCCGTATTAATGTTTTAAAGATTCTGGAACGAGGTAGGAGAAAGCAGGCAAATTGTCATCAGTGATGTCATGAGTGATGTCACTGACTATGTCATGAGTGATGTAATATGTGACGTCATTAGCAGTGCTTTGCGGGCGCGCCAGTTATAGTGAGTACAACTAACTATAACGTGGGAATTTCAATGGTTTTGTATGAGTAAATTGTCCAGCTAACTATAACTGATATAAAACCTATGGTTTTTTCAATGAATTTGCTAGGTTTTTTTAAATGCTAATTCCTAACTATAACGTATGTAAAACCTATGTTTTTTTCAGTGAATTTGCAAGGTTTTTTAAATGCTAATTCCTTACTATAACGTGGCTGTAACCCATGTTTTTTTCTGTGAATTTCAATGGTTTTGTAAATGAAAATTTTTTAATGTAATAATTGTTATATTTTTCATACTGATTTACTATATTATTATAAATGTTTTATTTTTAGATATATTATTTTTTAAATTACATTACATATTTTTAATATAAAATGATAAAAAATGTTTGTACACCTCTGCAACGCAGCCCCCTGACGCGTTTGCAGAGGGGGAACTAATTCCCCTTGCATACTGGGGGTCCCTGGGGGCCAACTAGCCCACCAGGAACCTCCAGTATTCCCCAGGGGGCTGCATTGCAGAGAGGTGTAATGAGGCCACACCCTTTTTTACACCTCTCTGCAGCGCAGCCCACGGGCGCGTTTGCAGAGGGGAACTAATTCCCTGGGTGGCAACTAGCCCACCAGGAGCCTCCAGTATGCGCCAGGGGGCTGCGTTGCTTTGCCCCGGAGGGCGGCAGTCCCCGGGGCAGTGTGGGGGGGATTGGGCACCCCCCACACTTCTTTATCACTATGCCCCCACAATTTGGTCCCCCTGGGGGGTAATTTAATTTTTAAATAAACATACCAGGTTTTTTTTTTTAACATTTTTGGCCTTGGGGTTCCTTGTGGGACACCATGAGCAGGCCTAGGGGGTCAGGGTGCTTCTACCCTTCCCCCTTTTTGTGTTCTACACGTTTGTTTTTCTGCTTTCTTGTGCCTCGGTCTACCGAGCACAAGATGGCTGCCAACACTTCCTGGTTTGAAGTGTTGAAAGCCAATGAGCATGCAGCTCGTGTTCGAGAAGTTTTAGAACTCAAAAAGGGGGCAGGGTAGAAGCACCCTGAACCCCTAGACCTGCTCAGGGGTTCCCCCAAGGACCCCCAAGGCAAAAGAAAATATTTTTTTTTGTGTGGAATTTTCTATATTTTTTTTCCGCCTTGGGGGACCCCCTGAGCCGGCCTAGGGGGTCAGGGTGCTTCTACCCTGCCCCCTTTTTGTGTTCTACACTTTTTTTTCTGCTTTCTTGTGCCTCAGTCTACTGAGGCACAAGATGGTTGCCATCCGTTTCTGTTTTGGAGTGTTGACAGACAGTGGCAGCCAATCAGCATTAAGCTCGTGCACGGCAAGGTGCGCGCACGGTGCGCGCTTATAGATATATAATTGATTTCAACTTTCATTTTCTCAGGAACTACTGGAGGGATTTACACTATTTAACCAAAAGCGTGATCTGCGTACCAGACTCTACCATTTTGCCAAGTTTGGTGTAATTCCGTTCAGCGGTTCGGGCTGTAGCCGTGTCTAAAGGTCCTATGGAAATTAACATGGGGAAAACACGTTTTGGGACCCCCCTTTTGTCTCGGCCCCCGCTTGACGAATGTACCCGAGACTTTCAGGGAAGGAGCGCAGCAGAAATGGCCAAAATTTTGGAAAATTACAAGCAAATTCCTCAACCGGCACCAAAGTTATTCCCAATAGAATGTTGCAGATTTCCTATGGAAACTAGGTCCTAACTATAACTACCTACTGGCGACCGCCAGTAGGTAAAGATGTATATGTATATATGTGTATATATACATATATATATATGTATGTGTGTATGTGTGTGTAGCCAAGAAACCCCTAGGGAAGAACCATCCTCCTCGCCTGAAGGTAGAGAATGAAGGACCCCGTCTCTGCTCCGAGGATGACACCCCGCAAGGGATGTCAGACGGCTGCGTGTCAAAGATTCAGCATGCGGGACCCCGTCTCGGCTTGGAATGAATTCTCCTCTAGTTTGTACGGGAGATTGAGGGTCTTCTATACTAGAGTGGTCGCTTCAGGGTTTCTTCTAGGAGCGATATGTTTTTAAAACAATCATAAATGTTTTGAAAACAATCACCGATGTTTTTCCCAAACAAATGTGATCATATACAGCTGGCTGTTTGCCAAGGATGAAAAAAGGTGGTGACCCTTATACAGAATAATTCTGCCATGCCTGGGGACATGTTTATGTATGTCAGGTACAGGGATTATAATAAAATACTAAGAGCATGGTGTCTAAGAGACAGGAGCAAGCTGCTAGGTAAAAGGTCACCTGTTTGGAATCGTTATTGTCATGTGGCTAGGACAATGTATGGAAATAGGGGTATACATGACAGGACTAGCCTAAAGGACATGACAGTTACTTTCCTTTCGTAACTCCTTATCTGGTATAGACTCTATCTAACTGCAGAATCCTTACAGACCCACCCATTCACCCCGCTCTGCAAATGGATTTCTAGGGACAGGCTTTTCCCCTTTCAGGGTCCTAGTTGTCCACACCAGTGGTCAGTGTGTTATGTGGCTCTTCTCTTCAGTCGCGGAAAGTCGCAAAAAGTAAATGATGTTAGTGTGCTGAGGTGATGCCTATATAGGTACTGCTCATGTCACTTCCATCACGGATGATGTCACGTGGAGCCAAACGGCGCTACTTACTGGTGCCCAGGGAACCTGCTCAAGAAAACTTTCTGGATCCAGTTTGACACCTAGGGATAATTCTAAGGTAAGGAATTTTGCAACTAGACACCTGATCTAGTAATAGTGGGATAAGTGGAGTAGGTATTTATTTTTTATTCTGATGCTCATCAGTGACCCATAGTCAATACAAGTTTGTAAATCCCTGTTGGATTTTGACACAATAATTGTGAAACCGCAATGGGTTTTGGAGGGCCTGATACATTTGTTAGCTAAATATTAGTCTAAGTATGATCATGAAGTCCATTTTTTCTTCCTCCATGAAAGCATAAATCTTGCAACTGAATACCTCACATCCAGAAACCAGAACTATCGGACAGTCCTACTGTCAAAGCAGAGGTAAAATCTCCATGTTTTGTTAATAAAAAATATCTGTGAATAAATGGTAGCAGTAGGGAATGTGCACTTCTTTCTCAGCTTTATAGTTTTTCAAAGCTTTTTTCAAGAGTAGAGTGTGAGCCTCACAGTGACCACCCACAGCCAGGCAATCCTCCGCATTTTCTTTTTTTATCACAACTTGAGTTTTTATAGAGCACAACAAGCAACATAAAAAGCTATTCTAAATATTACAACATTTTACTGTCCAAGTCTAGCTCTCCTCGGGTTACATTTGTCTTGCATTTAATGGTAGTGCCAATCTCATCCCCATGCATACCACCCATTTTCAGTAAAATAAATTATGGGCTATCCACATCTTTAGTGAAAACCATGCTAGGATCAGACATCACATCTGGCTTAGCTAAAGATCATATTTCATCTCAGGTGTATTTGTTTGCTGTAGACTGAGATTCTGCAATGGCAGCTGCCTCCATCTGTTTGTTGTAACATTTAGTTTGTAAACTGAACTGTGTTGGGCTGTGGCCATCTTGGTGAAGGGGAGCTGGGCTGTGTTGTAGGACACCTAACAACCATTTCATCTATCCACTGGGTAAGGACGAATTGAATAAGGCTGCTGTGTCTCGGGTTCAGGGTCATGTATCTGAATCTCTACACTTTGCTCTGACTTGAGTATTACCTAGAACAATGGCAGACAAAAGTAAAGAGCCACTCAATTTAACTAAACTCCATCCTCTAAACCAGAGATACCTTACTTACACACCCAATAGCACTCTGATCACCATACAACACACTCCGTTTTACCTCTTGTCTTACATTCTTAAATCACTTGCAATTTTTTAAATGTTGCTTTGTAGGTTTTTGTGTCTTATCATGGTATATTTAGAACTGCGACAACATGAGATAGTTCATTTTAATTTTATTACCTTAGTTGTAAAATAATTTTTAGAATAATTTTGATGCACGATTCTTAGTAAAATACCCAGACTCCATGGCTGCCTATTTCTCTTTCACATTAGCATCCTGATGTCATTGATAAAACTAACCGTCAATCAGAGAGCCTCAACAAAAATGTTTAACTGTCAAGGTCATGGTCTGTGCACAGGCCAGCTTCTTAATTACTGTTTAAGTATGTGCAAAGTTAGAAGTCTAAAATTGTCCTACATACCACCTGCCTTTGAAGTGATTGTCATAGTGACACACGTATATCTAAAAGAACTACCAAGGCTGCATTTTGCAATGTTGGAGAGATTCAGTCGATGACATGGTGCATTCCAATAATATAGTTTCCTACACTCTTCCAAAGACTTACTGTGCTTGAGATGTTGTTATTATGATATATGTAACCCAACTGGTCTCTGTGCCCATCTCCAGGTAGGTTTTAAGACCTTGGCTCATGACTAATGTAGTTATTAATTAGAGAATGGACTATGAGCAGTGTAAATAAAGTTATAGCCATTCCACACTCTTTAGATCATGGATCACCTGTGATGGAGCAGGGTTTTTGTGAAATAAAACCTGCTCGGATTGAACCCTCCGTAACATTCACTAACAGTGTGCGGTGAACATTTTACAGAAATACGTCTAACATGAGGGAGAATGCTACTGTGCAAGCTTCTACTAAAGTACTGAACTAGGCCGCAAAACTGCTTTGAACAAAATTAATGTAAAAGACTAATGCTGCTTTAGTGCATGTTATTAACATTTGCTAGGAAAATTATTTTAACAAGGGTTGCGCATGGATAGATGCAGCAATTGGGTTGGTGCGTAGTGAAAAAAGCATTACAAGTAAATAATAATGCCTGTGTTTGTTTTCCATAGAAGCATGCTTTTCTGCTCTGCATGAAGGTATAGGGCTAAAAGAAGTAAAAGGAAAATACATTAAATGAATTTGGGAAAAGTGAAAGGAAGGTGGACAGAGAGTTTGTCCTTCAGAAAAACCTGAGTGCTTGCCAAGAACTTTGCATGAAAAATAAGATCTGGTTCTTCGAGCGAAGGAAAGACTTCCTCTGGAGAGGCACGAGCAGTGCAAAGTTTGCTGCATGATTCGAATGAAGGAAGAGAACATTTGATAATGGACTGAATCATATTTCCTGGGGTGGAAGTTGTTGTCATAAATAAATAAAACAACGGGTCATTTAGCGTGATGGACATGCCAAGAGTGGTGTGACAATACACCCCCTTCCTTAACCAATCAAATGTAGAATAACCCTTCGTTAGATACTTGTGTGGGTTGCACATTTGGGTTTTAGGGTATAATTGAGGTACCTGGTGGGAGGGGTTTAGATTGCGCGTTCTGATAATTGAGGTGTTCAGACCTTTTGGGAGATAGTCGGTTTGCTGTTCTGTTCCTGTGTACTGATTCCTGACTTAGTCTTTGCCTCTTCAAAACTTTTTGAGGGACCTTGCTGCTCTCATGGCCAGAGAGTAGATTTCTTATTCCAATTTGGGTTAGTATAGACTGAAATCTAAATTTGCATAATCATTTGCAAATGTATTTGTCTCTGAAACATTTGTCTCTACACCTTTCCACTCCTTTATGCATTGTCATTGATATGAATTTGTCATTTCCTCTTCTAATGTTGTTTACTCTGTGACAATCTATGATTTGTGCTGTATGTTGGTATTGATGAGAATTATTTCACATTATTTAGATAAACATTATAAATATACATACGAGTCTGTCATTATTTAGAGGTGTATATATTTAGATTATGAGTATTATTTTGAACTAAGTATTAGTTTGCCAAACCCTGTCAACTATAAAAAATCCCATCGCCATAATTGACATACAAGAATGAAGATACAAATTAGTGATTGGTAAGTTCGCTACATTTTAGTAATACACTGAACCCAGCGTGAAGGGATTTAGGGCCAGATGTAGGTAATCCGATTTTACCGATTCTAAAATACCGAATTTTACCGAATTGGTATTTTAGAATCGGTAAATGGTATGTAGATAAAAAATCTGTAAAAAATACCGATTCGGTAAATTCCGAATCGGAAAGCAAACAAAAGTTAAACTTAAGTAGGCAGCCAATCAGGTGCTACCACCCTCCCCCTCCCTACCAGGAAGTGGCTACACAGGCAGCTGCAACTAATTAGAAGCTTCTGGAAAGGCAGTTGGAGCTGAGCTGAGTCCCTGAGCAGCAGAAATAGTTTTGAGCACTTTTAAAACTGCAAAATGGCAAGCAGCAAAGAAAAAGAGCAGCCAGAGAGGAGGAGGAAACTCAAATTCAGCAGCATGGAGCTGCAGGTCCTTGTTGAGGAGGTGGTGAAGGTGCACCAAAAACTGTTTGCAGGCAGTCCTTCACTGTGGCAGAATCTGCTAAAGGAAACTCTGGCTGGACATACTAGACAAAGGTAATGCAGTTGGGGTGACTAGCAGAGACACAGAGGACCTAAAAAAGCGATTCTACGACCTCAGGAGCTAAACTAAAAAAAAATTGTCTGAACACTACAAGCAGGCAACAAAAAAATGGCGGAGGCAAGAACCCAGCACCCCCCCTTACTGACCTGGAGGAGGTGGTGGCCTCAACCATTGAACCAGACAGCGTCTGCGACTGGGAGAAGTAGACAGCTCAGCCAGAGCTGGAAGCAGAAAAGGTAAGACACATGCACAGCCTTCCCCCCCATACCATCATCCTTACCTGTACCCTTTGTGGCCAAGTGAACCCCAGTCCAGTACTGCTAGCACTATACAGGAGCAATGCATCATGGTACATGTAGTCAGGAAATGTAAGAACATGTCATACAGCACAGCAACCAAGTTAGGGAAATGATTGCAGAGAGAATAAAGCTAAAGTGAGAAATATTTAATTGTAGTGACTGTGAGACAGTAGCGCTTAGCTAATGTACGCTCATATGTCCACATGTGAAACGTCTCGCAGGCGTTCGCAGGAGACTGAAGGCACACCACCAGAGAGGGAGGAGAGTCAGGAGCCAGGTTCAACTACCCAGAACGTACCACAGGACACAGGTGCACCAAGTAGCCATCCTCCTGCACAAGACTCAGAAATGGCTCCAGGGTCGCAGGCGTCCCCTCAAAGATCTCAATCCCCTCTCTTGCTATCATCCCCAGAAATGCCAGCATCACAGCATGACACAACACCTGCATCACAACCAAGAAGGAGGCATGTTGTGGCCCCACTTCTAGAAATGGAGTCATCAGCAGCTGACATGGAGGGGGAAGAAACGCACAACTTGTCGGTGGTGTTAGCTCTGGCACACTGCACTCCAGTGCAGAGGTGGGCCATACTGGTGCAAGACGCCGCAGAGTCCAAGAAAGGCGTGCAGATGCACCTGTGGAGGGTCCAACTGTGTTCTGTGGCCTGGAGGGGACCATGGTGAGAATCCAGAGGATGCAGGAAAGAGCCATCCAGTCATGCCAACCCCAAATGAGGTCACTGAACAATAACATAGGAGACATAGGAAAGGGCATCAGGGAGCTTGTAGAAGTGAACAAAGAGATGGCAGCAGGGATGTGGGAAATGAGCCAATCGGTGCAGCTGCTATGCACCAAACTAGACACTGATTTTGAGTCAAGGCGCAAGGAAAGGCAGCGTGCTCATGGCCAAAATAAAGCGATCAACCGCCTGGCCACTGCCACATCCCTGCTATGCAGGAGAAGCAGTAACATGCAGGAGGCTATGACCCAAAACAGCAATGAGGTCACTAGGGGCATGGGCAGGATGACCAGTGCTCCTGAGGCGCTGTTAAATGCCCAAACTGCACAAACAGCTGCTCTGGATGTGCCTGTGAGTGAGGAGAGCACAAGCAGGAGGAGCATTTATGGTAAGGGGACACCTTTACTGCCTGGCGCCTTCCTTTTCAGCTGCAGTAGGCGCGCAGCGCTTTTAAACAGACATTTTTACTCGTTTTTGTGTGTTGTGTAAAATTTAAACTGTGCACCTGGTTTTTACCTGTTTGTTGTTAGCGAGGTAGCGCCCACATTCTTACATCATAATTGTGCCCCCCACCGCTTGCAGAAGCGGAGCATTGTCACCTTGCATAATTTGGTTGGGCAGGAAGTAGGGCCGCCATCTTGGGGCTGCTGTCTGGCAGCGTGCCATCTCTCTCAGCGCTCTAGTCTCCGCGGGGAGAACGAGGAGGCTGTATTTAAAGCTCGCTTCCTCCGCGCAGCGGTGACGCGCAGCGGAGGCGCCTGACTCGCGCCTGAGTCAAGCCAGAGTCCTGCCCGTCTGCGCCCGTCAGCGTCCCGGAGGCGTTTCGGGCGGCAGGCGGGGCTCTGGTCTCCCAGCATGTGCAAACCCGGCGCACTTTGTGTGCGGTATACATCTGAGGAGCTGTGCTCTCTGAACTTTCGGGAGAGCCGGTGTTGCTCTGTCTTTCCGGCACGCCATAGGGGTAAGCTTCGCTGCCCGGGCTGTAGCTGGCGCCCCAATCGGGCTATGTCATCTGCCCCGATTAGTAACAACGTGGGCACAGAGTATGCATGCATGCTGCTTAATACCAGATCGGCGTGCTGTCATGCGCAAGATATCTTTGAGCTCCTTGAGACAGAGAAGCCTCTTTGCTTATTGCTGACCGAGACATGGTGGGGAGAGTTCTCGAACCCCGACGTGGCGATGGCAATTCCGTCAGAGTATAACATCTTCAGGAAGGACAGGGTCAAGGGCAGGGGCGGAGGTGTCGCACTGGTGGTGAAGAAGGGCACGGTTTGCACCGTCTTGCAGACGGAGGATATCCGTGGCTCGGAGTCGCTTGCTTTCTCTATCATGCTAGCGCCGCACCAATCAGTGAAAGGACTCCTGGTCTATCGACCACCAGGTCCGCTCGGTACGTTCTTTGCTGACCTTGAGTCGGTGTTGCTGGGATTGGCCTTGAGAGCAGAGCATTGCATAGTTGCGGGGGACTTTAACATCCGAATGGACGATCCGTCTGACCCCGCTGCTATAAAGTTGTCCGACACCTTGACTCCGCTGTGCTTTATCCCCTACTTGAGGGGGCCGACTCATGCTAAGGGGCACACGCTTGATCAGGTCTTCTCCACTTCGCCTCTGGTGGTGGAAGAGATTCTCCCGGTTGTGTGGTCGGATCACTGCCTTGCCAAATTTTCTATCACTGGCAGTGTTAGATCGTCCGTCCCTGCCCCTCAGCAACGGGCTGGTGCTGCCAGAGCGTTCAATCGAGTGACCCCTGAGATGTTGGCTCAGGCCGCTGTGGATCACCCCTGCCCGCTTGTCGGAGACCTCGAGAGAGACCTGGAGTCCCTGCAGGAGTGGCTTGCGGATAGGCTTGATGATCTGGCCCCGGTGTTGCCTCCCCGCTTAACATCTAAGCGGGTCTCGGCCCCTTGGTTTACTGCAGCACTGCGGGCTGCGCGGCAGCAGTGCAAGGTTGCTGAAAGGGCCTGGCGGGCACACTATGACATTGTGGACAGGTCTGCCTACAAACGCGTGGTGAATGACTACCATCGGTATATCCGCCTTGCAAAGAAAATGTATCTTGCGGACAGAATCGACGCAGCATCGAACTCTAGTAAGGAAATCTTTACTATTGTGAGAGAATTTACTTCTCCCCGGACCGTCACGTCGGAAGAGGTGCCCCTAGAGTCCTGGGCGGCGGACCTTGCCTGTTTTTTTACGGCCAAGATAAAGCTTATTCAGGATTCTTTTCCATCGGGAGCGCCTGAGGAAACATCGTCTATTTCCGCGGCTGGCCTTCCCTCTCCCGCTTGGCAGGGCGCCGTTTTGGCCGAGTTTCCATCTCTGCCGGCCTCTGCCTCCTTAGCACTTATGGGCAATTTAAAATCGGGGTCGCCACTTGACCCATGCCCAGCTAAGCTTTTGGGTAAGTTGGCGGAGGTGGTTAACCCACTGGCGAACCCTCTTCTCAATCTTTCGTTGAGTCAGGGAGTGGTTCCGCCAGGATGGAAGCAGGCGATGGTCATCCCGCTGCTAAAAAAACCGGGGCTCGACCCGAAGGTCCCAGCCAATCATAGACCGATTTCGCTGTTGCCGGCCCTCGTTAAAATCCTGGAGAAGCACGTCCAGTCGGTGCTCTCCAATTTCCTGGAGTCTCATGAGATCTTGCACGACTCCCAGTCTGGCTTCCGCACTAATCGTAGTACCGAAACCGCGCTCCTTGAGGTTTCTGAAACCATCAAGGGAGTGTTGGATACCGGGGGCAAAGTCATGTTGGTGTTGCTGGATTTGTCGGCGGCTTTTGACACCGTCCCCCATGATGGCCTTCTCGCAAGACTCTATGAGATTGGCCTGCGGGGGACGGTGCTCAAATGGTTTTCATCCTTTCTTGCCGACCGCCGGCAAACGATCTGGACGCCGCCTGACACCGCTGTGATGCCGCCATTGGGAGTCGGGGTCCCTCAGGGCTCTATTTTGAGCCCGACCCTCTTTAATATCTTTCTGTCCCCCTTGGCGGCGGTCGTGGAGTCTTTCGGTGTCCGGATCGTGTCATATGCCGACGACACCCAGCTCCTCTTCTCTTGCGAGAGAGGGGCTGACTTTGACGGGGAGAGTATCCGGAGTTGCCTTGGGGCTGTGTTTTCATGGTTCCAACTGCACAGCCTCAAGTGCAACTCCGATAAGTCCGAGGTACTCTTTTTCGGGTGCGATGCGGAGCCTAGCTGGCAGGCCTGGTGGCCCATTGACATGTTCCCTCCGTCCGGCTCTTCCCCTGTGGCTAAGAACTTGGGGGTTAAGATGGATGGGGGACTGTCAATGAAAGCCCAGATTTTTGGGGTGACCGGCACCTGCTTCGGCCTATTAAAAATGCTGCGGAGGTTCCTGCCTCTTTTGTCGGAGGAGCATAGGAGGCTGACAGTGCAGGCCCTGATAGGCTCCAGGTTGGATTATGCCAACATTCTCTACCTGGGCCTACCTGAGTACCTGCTGCAGCGGCTTCAGGTCGCGCAGAATGCGGCGGCCAGGGCCATTTTCGGTCTAAACAGACGCGCCAGTGCTTCTGGGTTAATTAGGACTTTGCATTGGCTTCCGATCCGTAAACGGATCGCTTTTAAGGCCATGATATTGGCCTATAAGGCACTCCACGCAGTAGGAGCTAAACATCTCCAGAAGAGAGTGGTCTTTTACCATCCGGGCCGCTCTCTGCGGTCTGAATCGCTGCTTATGGCGGCCGTCCCTCGCATTAAGAGAGCTCGCCGGGGCGGCCGTTCTTTCAGTCTGCTAGCCCCACAGATGTGGAACGCGCTTCCACTCTCACTTCGGGGAGCGACTAGTCTTTTGGACTTCAGGAGAGGTCTTAAAACCTGGTTGTTCACCCAGTAGGCCTCACTAGCTTCTCGTTCTTGTTTCTCTGTGTATGTGTTGTCTTTTTGTGTTCTTTTTAATTGCGTTATGTTATTCTGAATTTGTTCCCCTTACCCAAAGCGCCGGGACACTCTTTTTGAGTATCCGTTGCGCTATATTAAAAACATAAATAACATAACATAACATAACATAACATGGCAAGCTCCCAAGAAGGAGCAGCAGGCGCCACGCTGAGGCTACAGGCCAAACACAGAGTGAGCAGAACGAGCAACAAACAACAGGCACTGGGAAGCGCGGACGCAAATGACTATTACAGTTCATGGTGAAGTGAGCCAGAACTCAAATGAGCGAATGTAAATATTTTGTGTTGCACATTTGTGCTTTAGAAACCTACGTAGGGACACAATTAAACTACGTTGTGTGCATACTCCACCTGTCTGTGTCTCTTTACTTACTTAAAAAAAGTTGCGTGTGATCTATTCCCGTCTGTGTCTGCCATCAGTTGGTGTTGCTACTCCAGCAGTGTGTGGTTCAGGCACTGCTTGATCATCATCATGGTCCTCATAATCCGAGGTAGCCACTTCGGTGCCCTTCTTAACTGCAAGGTTGTGCAGCATTGCACAGGCTGCAATCATCTTGCAGCAGGTGATTGGTGTGTACTGGCGGGCACCTCCACTCTTATGTAGGCAGCGAAACCTGCTCTTCCACAGTCCAAAGGTGCGCTCCACAATGTTTCGGGTGGATTTGTGTGCCCTGTTGTATCTCCTCTGGCTGGGTGTTGAAGGGTTGAGGTAGGGTGTGAGGATGAAGGACCGGATGGCATATGCACTGTCCCCTATTTGTAACAGGAAATAAAAAAATTAATTACTCACATGCACACAAACACATCCATCTGCAATTTGTATCAAGGGGGTTTCACACAGTGTGTTACCTAGAAAGTATCCTTCGTCAAATTCCCCCACTGTCAGGCGTGCGTAGATCCCACTGTTTTGGAAGATGTAAGAGTCGTGGGTACTCCCGGGAAATTTGGCTTCTATGTCCGTGATGATGTACTTGGCATCACAGATCACCTGTACGTTGATGGTGTGGGTGGACTTCCTGTTGCTATAAATATACTCTGTGGCAGCAGGTGGACATATCGGTATATGGGTGCTAGCAATACAGCCAATGATGTTGGGGAAATGCGCCATCTGATAAAAATCAGTCTTGGTCCTGAGCAGTTCAGCATGCATTGCAGGGAAGCTGATGTAGTGATGCATTCTCTGACACATAGCGTCAAGGAATTTATGAAAGAAACGGGACAGGCAGCTCTGGGACACCCCACCTCCCGCAGTAACCACACTCCGGTAACTGTCAGATGCAAGCAGGTGTAGGCTGCACAGCACCTACACATGGGGTGGGATGGCGTGCGCCCTTGGGGTTGGGTGGTCCAACAGTGGGTGGAGCTCCCTGATGAGCTCCATGATGGTTTAGGGGTGTAGCCTGTACCTTTGTAGGATCTCTGGCTCAGTTAGCTGGAATAGGGTGATCCTCTGCCTGTACACCTGCTCCTCCCTTGTCCAGACCCTCTCTCCTTCTGCCTGTAGCCATAGCCGCCTCGCAATAACATAGAATGCAGCCATTCTGGTGAAAATGTTGCATTTTGGGCCTTTTTTTATAGCCTGCACCTGGTTACCACCTGATTTCAATCCATGGTAAATACCGACTCTTAAATACCGAAGTTCATGCAAATTCGGTATTTAAGAGGTTACCTACATCTCAATGGTCACTTTTACCATTTCTTATTTACCGATTTGGTAAATTTACCGATTTGGAAACTTTACCGATTCGGAAAATTTACCGATTCGGAAACTTTACCGATTCGGAAACTTTACCGTTCAGTAAATTTACAGATTCGGAAACTTTACCGATTCGGTAAATTTACCGATTCGGTAAATTTACTGATTCGGATGTTTTTTTGTCCCCTACATCTCACAAGCCAAATACAGGTCGGTAAAGGCCGAAAATCGGGATTTTCTGGCTTTACCGACTGGTATTTGGCTACCTACATCTGGCCCTTAGTGGGTAATGGAAATGGGCCTTGTCTGTAAGAAATGTATTAGTCTCAGATCGCTGGATCACCTGTCTGCTTTAGTTTGTACTGTTCTTTTTTTAGATTGAACTTGCTTAGATTGAATTACAATAGTCAAGTATAGAATAGCCATTTCTGATGAATACCTCACCTATTGAATTTCCTCACAGTACAAGATCAGATCTGAAACTTTTGAAAGAAACTGCTCCCATGCACTGATCGGTAGGACCTTCGGCTTCACTGCAACAACTCACTTCCCGGACTGTGACGATATGGAGCCTCGTAAAGGCACCACCTCAGGCATTGACTTTGACTTCAGTTCCTTTCTCTCTGTGCACTTCGCATATTTGTAGCTCTGCTCCTAACTTTTTAGCATTATTTCCTGACTTGAAAAGTTGGAATGCAAGGGAAAATGTCTCCCTCAAGGCCACAAACTACAAAACATGACATACTGCAGAAAGCAACAAAACTGGTCGCTCCTGGTCCCGACTGAGATTTAAAGTCATAGTTGTTCCAGAGGTTGTTTTTCATCTTGATAAAAGTCTTTAGGTAAGTGAAAAAATAAACACAAGCAATCTAACCTGGATCCAGCCCCTTCCCTGAGCAAAAACAAATAGGAGGTACCCCTGATCTTGTGCAACAGGGAGGGGGGTTCAAACAGTAGAAAGATGGGGAAAACCCTGTCTGGCAAAACAGCAGGTGGCTGGTTTAAGTACTTGTGGGAGTGGTCTGGTTTAGGGGGGAATCTATTCTATACCATTTTCTATAGAGGGCAAATATACCTACTAGGTGGCGCAATTTCCTACAATTTAGGTGAACTTGTAAACGCACTCAAATATACCAAACAGAAAAGTTATGTGTCGTTAAAAAATGATCATAAATGATTTATTTACCTCCCGATGGGGTTACAATCTAACACATTATCACAATATTAAAAAAAATTTGAATTAAAAACCACATAACATCATTATACAATCTCATATAAAAAAGTCAAAATTTAAGAAAACAGTCGACGCAGCGTTTCGGTGCTTTTTTTTTCTTTTTTTCACACCTTCTTCAGGACTTTACAACATTTTGACTCCATTATTTCTAAAAATAAATGAAAGCATTTTAGTATTTCTCTTTTTACAAGTTCATCATTTTTACCTAGTCGTACTACTACCTATTGTTATACACCACTAAATATACCAGACCACTTCATTCGAGTAACAGAGAATTTGTTCTCTTTTCCATAATAGCACTTGGATTCAAGATCCTTTGGGTGACTAAACATTATAGCTGGGACAGCGTCCCTCTGTGGACTATGTCTGATTTTGTACATCACTTTCTTTAACATTAGGATGCATTTTCTATTAGACTTTTATTAAAAATATTTGTCATACCTGTGTTTTTAAAATTGAAGCATTTCAAAATAATTCCACACGTATTTGCAAGGTGCTCAGGTGTTTCAATTTCCTTGAGCTATGTAAATGTAAATGTAGGTGTACTTATATAGCGCAAACCTGTCACCCAAAGGGCATCCTGGCGCTTGCTTAGGGAACCCTTCCTGGTATTCCCCTGTGAGAAACCCCGGCAGGGTGTCCACAAGGTGAAAGCCAGGCATCCCGCCGCGAGGGGCCGTAGTGGAGATTAAGCAAGCTATTGCCCAGAGTTGCAGAGTGTGACCCCCTGATTCGAGTAGGCACCGGAGCGAGAATTGTCGAGTCCGTGGAATTTTGAGCCCGAGACCCGCTGAGGCGGGGAATCGAACCCTGGTCCACGGTCGATCTCAGCTTCCGGGTCTGCCGCCTCTAACCACTGAGCCACGCTTCTCCGCTATACTGGTAATAAACAACAAAAGCTCAATTGAGTAACAGATATCCAAAAGGTCACAGTTTAGACTATTGAGTTACTAAACAGTTGTCAATATTACCTCTTGGTCTGAGCAACTCTGTGTTGTATGTACACGGAGGAGCCACCATCAGTGAGGGCGGAACTTCTTATCGTTTTTTGAACCTGGAAATGTATAGATAACCAATCTAAAATATATTTCCCTCGATTTTTTAACAATTGATTCTATTTTATGTTAGATTACCACCGATGTTGGTGGTCCTTCTGGCTAGAGAACCAAGTTACTAACCTTATAGTGTGTTTGGCCGATTTGAAATGGACGTCGGCGGCAATTAAATGGTACGCGGCCCCAGTGTTAGGATTTCTTTCGTCAAGGGTCCAAATATCTATGGATACATTTAAAACATCCATTTTCTAGAATAGATTTCACTAAGGGTTACAGATTTGTTCATAGTGTACTTGATCATGCTGTGTTACTAGGTATTTTTATAGATCCTTATTTACAAACGAGGGAAAGTTTCTATCTATATTATAAGGCATAGTTTTAAAAAAACAGCCCCCCACTTTATCGCTCTAGGGCATGTTCTATGTATCTATATATAACTTGGACTAGGCAGGTTACAGTCTTGTGCTTGTGGTAGAGGCTTCCAAGACTACTCATACTATTAAAGATATTATTTAAAAGAAATTAACCTATCAGGAACGATTTAAACTAATTCTAATCCACTAGTTTTATGCCCGTGTCTCACCTTGTGTTTCATAAGTGGCCTCCCTGCTCCTCCGTGTTGGCGTCTTCCTGGGGATTAGAAGAGTGACGCCCATGTTTTGGAACGTCCTTTTTATGTCCGGTGTCTCAAATTAGACCCGGAAGTGCTCCGGCTGACAAAAAAACGCCGTTTTATCCAGAATTGTAATAATCTTACTAACGCACAAATGTACCTAACACTTGAAAAGTTTGACATGAAAACGTGTTTGGACATCGTAATTCGGCATTCGTCCGAAGGGTAGAAACTATTTGAAAAAACGGGACTTTTCTCGATCTAATGATTAAATTATAAAATTATAAAACACCGCGATCTATCTTGAACCAACATTACAGTTATGATTAGAGACTCTTTGTGTGTCGCGATGTGATAGCGATATGATTTAATATTATTTGATATTATCGCCGCGTTTATAACGGCCGCCATCTTGGAACGGGTAAAAAGCCCGTTCCGCATCAATTATTGGAAGTAGATAAAGCCACAATAGATACAAAAGACACCTATTTGCTATGTTTTTTGCATTTAATTCTCTAGGGCAATGTTATACAAATGTCAATCAACCCTCCTGTTTATGAAAAAACGTATGTATCTTAACGTGCATAATATTATGCTTCGTTTTCCATTACATTTTCTTCTCGTTTTGAATTATATTACATTCAACCATTTGCCTCAGATTACTTGTGATCCACATTGTTCTATGTGCATTAGAAGGATAACATGTTTACACAGCTGTCTCGGTGTCATATATCAAAGACGCTAACAATACATGAAATGACAATAAAGTAACGAGGTTACATGACTGTTGATCACAGGATGATACCATCAGAATGTTAGAGGGCCTCCTAAAAGTGGGATCGGATGATCTAACTGAACATGCAACTTTCATTGTAGAGTGTGCGGAAATCATACTAAAAAATAATATTTTTCTGTTTAAAAACAGTTTCTTTAAACAAACAAAGGGGACCAGCATGGGGGCCACCTGTGCCCCAAGTCTGGCATGCCTATATGTAGCGGCCTTTGAGGAAGCACACATTTTTAACAATCTAGCTCCTTTCAGTGAAAACATTACAAACTGGTCGAGATATATCGACGACATTTTTTTCATTTGGTCTGGAACTTTAGAATCACTCAACGAATTCATCCTCTGGCTTAACCTCGGGGACAGTAATTTGAAGTTTACCTCCAATATCAATAAGGAAACAATAGAATTCCTAGACATTAGAATTAGAGCAGACAAGGGTACCCTAAGTGTTGATCTTTACACCAAACCAACGGATAGAAATACTCTGTTGCACTATAAGAGCAACCACCCCAACAGTCAGAAAAACAATATACCTTTTGGACAATATCTACGTATAAGAAGGAATTGTACCAATATACAAGATTTCAATAAACACGCAGATGTTTTATCTGACAAATTGAAACAGAGGGGATATCCAAAAAGTCTCATTAGACGGGCCTACAAACGAGCAAAGTATTATAACAGAGAGACTATCTTTGAGAAAAAGAACAATGAGATTAAAGTTGACAACACAAAAGATAGATTAATCTTTGTAACTAACTACAGTGCAGCCAGCAATAAAATTAAGAATATCATAAATCGCAATTGGCCGTTACTGAACACAAAACCGGGCGAGAATATTCCGAAACCCATGTTCAGTTTTCGACGCAATAGAACAATTAGGAACTGTCTTGTCCATACCTTCAAAGAGAAAGCACGAACCAATACTAACACCATTAACAACACACCATTGCCAGTTGGGAATTTTACCTGTAATATGTGTTCGAATTGCACATCCTTAATGAAAGGCAAGTCAGTATCATATAATGGCGTAGAGCACAACATAAAAAACTTTGTAAATTGTAAAACAAAAAACCTCATCTATATGATTAAATGCCCCTGTGACAAAGCTTACATTGGGGAAACCGCAAGAGAAATCAAAACTAGAATAACAGAGCACAAATCCGCTATTAGAACAAACAAAAAATCTGCCCCTCTCGTTGAACACTGGACAACACACAACCACAGAGTAGAAGATCTTAAATGGTGTGTGATAGAAGCCATTTCCCATAACACCAGGGGTGGCAATATGGATAATAAACGAAAGAAAAGAGAGCAGTTCTACATGTCTCTCTTCAATACCTTCCGCACTGGATTAAACAATAGGGAGGAATGGGAGAGACTGGTCTTATAACTATAATCAGAAAATCTATAGTGAATGAGACAACGGACAAGTCCAGAGAACCTCATTCTGTCCCTGTGGCTCTTTATTCTATATCAATAAAGCATTGAAATTATGAGAGTCAGCAAAGCTACCAGGGGACTATAGGATAGGATCCACAAATAAAACCCCATAGAGAATATTACCAGTGCATATGTAAAAATGTTTTTTCTGGTATAACACATACAATTGATAGGATCCACAGAAAACTCCATAGTGTGCACTACCAGTGAATATGTAAAAATGTTTTTTCCGGTAAAACATATAACAGGGAAAGATAGTTCTGTATACACTGTGATCAACAGTCATGTAACCTCGTTACTTTATTGTCATTTCATGTATTGTTAGCGTCTTTGATATATGACACCGAGACAGCTGTGTAAACATGTTATCCTTCTAATGCACATAGAACAATGTGGATCACAAGTAATCTGAGGCAAATGGTTGAATGTAATATAATTCAAAACGAGAAGAAAATGTAATGGAAAACGAAGCATAATATTATGCACGTTAAGATACATACGTTTTTTCATAAACAGGAGGGTTGATTGACATTTGTATAACATTGCCCTAGAGAATTAAATGCAAAAAACATAGCAAATAGGTGTCTTTTGTATCTATTGTGGCTTTATCTACTTCCAATAATTGATGCGGAACGGGCTTTTTACCCGTTCCAAGATGGCGGCCGTTATAAACGCGGCGATAATATCAAATAATATTAAATCATATCGCTATCACATCGCGACACACAATCTCTAATCATAACTGTAATGTTGGTTCAAGATAGATCGCGGTGTTTTATAATTTTATAATTTAATCATTAGATCGAGAAAAGTCCCGTTTTTTCAAATAGTTTCTACCCTTCGGACGAATGCCGAATTACGATGTCCAAACACGTTTTCATGTCAAACTTTTCAAGTGTTAGGTACATTTGTGCGTTAGTAAGATTATTACAATTCTGGATAAAACGGCGTTTTTTTGACAGCCGGAGCACTTCCGGGTCTAATTTGAGACACCGGACATAAAAAGGACGTTCCAAAACATGGGCGTCACTCTTCTAATCCCCAGGAAGACGCCAACACGGAGGAGCAGGGAGGCCACTTATGAAACACAAGGTGAGACACGGGCATAAAACTAGTGGATTAGAATTCGTTTAAATCGTTCCTGATAGGTTAATTTATTTTAAATAATATCTTTAATAGTATGAGTAGTCTTGGAAGCCTCTACCACAAGCACAAGACTGTAACCTGCCTAGTCCAAGTTATATATAGATACATAGAACATGCCCTAGAGCGATAAAGTGGGGGGCTGTTTTTTTAAAACTATGCCTTATAATATAGATAGAAACTTTCCCTCGTTTGTAAATAAGGATCTATAAAAATACCTAGTAACACAGCATGATCAAGTACACTATGAACAAATCTGTAACCCTTAGTGAAATCTATTCTAGAAAATGGATGTTTTAAATGTATCCATAGATATTTGGACCCTTGACGAAAGAAATCCTAACACTGGGGCCGCATACCATTTAATTGCCGCCGACGTCCATTTCAAATCGGCCAAACACACTATAAGGTTAGTAACTTGGTTCTCTAGCCAGAAGGACCACCAACATCGGTGGTAATCTAACATAAAATAGAATCAATTGTTAAAAAATCGAGGGAAATATATTTTAGATTGGTTATCTATACATTTCCAGGTTCAAAAAACGATAAGAAGTTCCGCCCTCACTGATGGTGGCTCCTCCGTGTACATACAACACAGAGTTGCTCAGACCAAGAGGTAATATTGACAACTGTTTAGTAACTCAATAGTCTAAACTGTGACCTTTTGGATATCTGTTACTTGTGAGAAGTTGGCCTGATGTGCAGTGCTCACTATTCTAGTGATCACTATATATCAGTCCAAACAACCCTTATTGATGATTGGTTGTAAGTCAACCTTATAGACCAGCTATCCTAGTAGCATGGATACGAGCAGTCTAAGGCTAAGACTCTAGAGGGCGTGTTAAGCCAGCTGTTTTACCATCACATTACCCCTTGAACACCCAGTGAAAGGACACCACACAAGTGTTATGAAAATAAACAGTGTATTTATTAGAATCACAACAACCCTGTACTCTTTATGAGGACAGGGTGCTAGGCACACAACAGAACTCTTACGAAAATACTTAAGTTAGCACGTTATACACAAATGCCCGAGGGGCACGAAAAACCATATACTTTAAAAGTGGAATGCGAATTACTAGCAGGTAAGTAACAGTTCTAATAGGCTTTGGAATCGCTAGGACTGGACTAGGGAATCGTTAGATTACTACTAGGAGACCCAGGGGACTCGGGTGCAGAGTGTGCACTCTCACGCGGGATGCGGGACAAAGTCTATGGAGGCTAGTAAAGGCAAAGTTAGTGTTCACGGGCGAACCCGACCTGGTAGGAAGAAAACGACAGTGGATCCTGACCCTAGGATAGTGAGGCTATGCTGGGACACCGAAGTGCCGAAGTTACCTAGCCCAGGGGCTGCAGCTGCATAGGTCTGAAAAGACGTCGGGGATCTCGTTGCCGGACCAGGAGCCTAGAAGGAAGAAGTTGCTGGCAGGCGACCAGTGAAGAAAAGTTCGATGGATCCAAGCCTGGATCAAGGAAGAAGAAAACCTGAAAGCAGAGGGGACCAAGTTCTTGAATCACTAGCCAGTGATTAAGTGGGCACCAGGATGGCACCGGGCGAAGTCACCGCAGTCAGGTGAGTGGGCGCTGCTGGGCTCTGCAGTCTCTCGGACCAGGAGGCGTTGTCGGCGACCAGGATGGAGGTGCGAGCTGTCCCACGAAGGTTCTTGCTGTCGACGTCGCTGGACCCAGGATTGGGCAACAAGTCTTGGCAAATGCAAGGCCCACGCGGTGGACCTAAAATGGCGTCTTGAGTGGACCAGGAGGGTCCAGGGTACTTCTCAGATGGAGGGAAGCAAGGGCCAGTCTGGAGCAACCAGACCAGCAGCAGAAATGTCGTCGGGCGTCGTCAGGAAGGCCACAAGCCAGCGGGCTAGTAGCCAAACAACGCGGTGAGCAGCAAAAAGCAGAAGGGCCCCACGCAGATCGTGGAGATGCTGGGGGGCTGCTCTTCGGTGCTGGAGCTGCTCAGGGTGGGGGCTTCTCGGACCCCAAAGCACTCACCAGGAATTCACTCGGCGGGCTTGCTGGAAAGAAGTCGTGCAGTCTTGAAGATGGCCGGTCCCTCGAGGTCTCGTCACACCCACGAATCTCAGCGTGACTGATGATGCAGGTAGAGGTCAGAGGTGCCAGGGAAGCCGGTTCTCGTCGAGCTCGGCAGTCGGATTCCGGAGGAAGGACTTGCAGCAGACCGCAGTGTTCTTAGATGGTGCCTGCGGGTGCAGGGTGACTACTCCTTAGTCACAAGGGAGAAATCTTAGGAAGAAGTCTTGAGTTCCTTTCGCAGAAAGTAGTTTCAGGATTCAAAGATGATCTGATTTGGAAGGGGGCCAGTTCCTACCTTTATCCTGTAAAAAGGGGCTGGCACGCGACTAAGTCCTGCCCTAGGGGTGGGACTAGGAGGGGGGTGGTTACACCCACTTCCTTGGCGGGCTTTTCCCCAGCACAGGGTCTGAAGTGACCCTGGAACTGGTTCCAGCCAGCCTATGCACAGTGAGCACCGGGGTGCCACGTGCAGTCACCTTCCTCTAAAGCCCTGCCTACCTACAATACACAAAACCCTGTCTGGGACGGTGCTGGCACCGCCCCTGGCAGGAAACCCTTTGTCCTTATCTCCTGCTCTGGGAGGACTCCCAGCAGCAGGAGGGCAGACTTGTGTCTCGGTGGCAGCATCCAATTTGTGGAGCTGAGGCTCTGTTTGACTTTAACCGGGGTTAGGGGTTACATACATGTCGTGTCCCTCTAGAAGGGTGGAATGCTAACCCCGTCGCCAGAATTGGCGAGGGGTTAGTATTCCAATTCGTATGACACCTTACTCGACATGTTTTGATAAAGCGATACCAGAGTTGGCATATAACCGCGAGGATTATAATGCACTTAAGAGTATATGGTATGCGATATCATGGAAACGGCTAAGGGATGGATCCCGAAAGCCGCAGACGGGCTCAGCTCATGCCAGAGCACCATCTCACACGATTCCAAGCACTCTGCCTTCAGGATTGTTAAGGCCTGCCATAGGAGTGACTGATAGGAGATCTGTGTGTCCATTTTAGGGTTAGATATAGGTATACTATATCTAAAGCAAAGGGTGATTACACCACCTTGCCCCAGCTGTCAAGCAGCCAGTTGTGTCAGATTTGGATGGCCAGCCAGGGGTGGCATAATACATGCTGCAGCCCCTGGTAGGCCCTGGGTACACCTATGCCCTGGGTACCTAAGGTACACTGTACAGGGACTGATAAGGTGACTCAGTATCCAATTTAGATATGTACCTAAGGTACATGGAATCCATTTTACAGAAAGAGCAGTGGGCCTGAGGTCCTGAATAGCAGGGCCTCAGGTCAACTAAGTCAGAAAACCAGCAAAACACCAGGCAAAAAGTTGGGGGCAACCATAGTCAGGGTTCTACCTTCCTACATAACCCCCCCCCAAACGAAAGGAGATAAGGCTATCCTTGTCCAGGTAAGCCTATATTGCCTAAGTGGCCATTTAAGGAAGTACCAGCACTGGCATGGTTACCCCCTATGTCATGGTCCACTAAGCAATCCCTCACCCTAAGGGTGTCTGAGGGTCTCCACCATAGGGAATCTCTACCTGTGGTGTGTTTTGTCAAAGAAAAAGGCTGGTGCTGAAATGGAGTACTGAAGTGAGGCTCCACTAACTTTGGGCTCAGCTTCCTCCAATCATTATCCACCATAGAGGCCTTTCTTTCCAAGACTGAGTTGTTTTGGGCTCTCAGGGTCAACCTCTGGCTACCTACAGCTGGAGGTTGGGTCCCTCTGTTTGGCTTACTGGAGGGACAGGTCAGGTTTGGGGCCCTCAGGTCCCAAGTTTGGCTGTGTCCAACAGTGTCCATCTGTGGGAGGTCCCTAACTAATTTTAAGGGGGATCCCTCAGGAGTATGTTTTATTTTCACTTGGCTAGGACTACTAGCTTCAGTGCCCTTAATCTGTTGATTGAGAAATTCTTTTGGACAGGGGGCCCCTTGGGGTCCACCACTGGCCTCCCTGACCTCTACAGCCCTGGGCTGACTGAGGCAGGGTAGAGAGGGGCAGGTTACCTGCTCCAGACTGGGTCCCACCTTGGAAGGGTCCACTGACATCAGGGGTTCTGCCAGGCTAGGCCTGACTACCTCTGTGGCAGTTTCTTCACAAGGGGTCAGATCAGTTCCCTGAGGAGGCTGATCCTTTCCTAAAGTCTGGTGGGAGGGAGATTTCTCTTCCTCCTCAATACTCTCTGTCTGAGTGGAGTGATCCATAGTTTCAGGCTTCACAACACTATCATCTGTCTGAGTTTGAGCTGTGGCCATCACAACTCTCCCAACCTTTTCAGGAGGGGGCTCAGTTTGGGTGTGGGCTGTTACCATGACAGCCTTGGCAACCTGTTCAGGGAGGACATCTTGGACTGGGGCTGTGGCTATCACTGCCCCACTAACCTTACCATGGGTGTTTACCATTTTAGAATGGGTTTCTTGCTCAACTTCAGCCCAGGCTGAGAGCTCTAAATCATTCCCCAGTAGGCAATCTACAGGCAAGTTTGGTGACACTGCCACTCTCTTGTGGCCAGTGACACCTCCCCAGCTGAGATTGACCACTGCCATGGGATGATCTCTCTGTACTCCATCAATATTGGTCACCTGGTATGTGGCACCAGGTAAAAGTTGCCTTGAGGGGACTAGACTCTCAGTCACCATAGTGATGCTAGCCCCTGTATCTCTATAGGCCTCAACTTTTATGCCATTGATGAGGGGCTCCTGTCTGTACTTGCCCAAAGTGTTGGGACAAGTTGTGAAGTTGGCAAACCCCATGCCAGTCTCACAGACAAGAGTATCTAAGTCAGGGGACCTGGTTAGGCCAGAGTCCCCAGGAACTCCCAAAGTAAATGCACCCAAATTCTTGGGGGCACTCCCACCACCTGGGGGATTACTACTAGTAGTAACAGGAGGTTTGGGAATGTTACTTGGGGGTATGTTTTCCTTATTGTTATTCTTTGGGCAACTGCTGTCAGTTTTTAAATGACCCACCTGTTTACAGGGATAACAATAAGGTTTCTTCTGGTGGTTGGAAGGATTTTGGGACCCACCCCCCTCAGAGGATTTTTGGGGCCCTGATGTGGTTTGATCTGGAGATTTATTCCCACCCTTCTCTTGAGGCTTGGTTGATTCCTTTTTCTGGTCACCACCTTGGTTCTTGGGCCTAATCCTGGTTCTGACCCATTTGTCTGCCCTCTTACCCAATTCTTGTGGAGAGGTCAGATCAGAGTCTACCAGGTGCTGGTGTAATAACTGGTTCTGACAATTATTTAAGACTTGCTCTCTCATAATTAGATTATACAATCCCTTGAAATCAGTAACCTTACTACCCAGTAGCCAGCCTTCCAAAGCCTTAGTGGCACAATCAACAAAGTCAGACCAGTCCTGAGACTGAGTTTTCTGGGTGTCTCTGAACAGCAACCTGTACTGCTCAGTGGTTAAACCAAACCCCTCAACCAGTGCATTTTTCAGGACCTGGTAATTGTTAGCATCCTCCACTCTTGTAGTGAGGAGCTTATCTCTACCTTTACCATCAAAGGAGAGCCACAGTATAGCTGCCCACTGACTCTGGGGAATGCCCTGCACAGTGCAGGCCCTCTCCAAAGCAGCCATCCATTTCTGGATGTCATCCCCTTGCTTAAAGGGGGGCACTATTTTAGTCAGGTGTTTAGTATCTAAACCCTTCTCTCTATCTCTTGGGAGATTGCTGCCACCAGTGGGAGCTAACCCACACATCTGCTGCTCTCTAGCAAAGGCAAGCTTCTCTTTGGCCAGGGCAAGTTCTTCCCTTTCAATCCTCAGTTTAGCTTGTCTCATCCTTGCTTCATGCTCTCTTCTCTGAGGGGAAGTCAATCTCCTCTGGGGAGAGTTCCTTCTCCCCTGAGAAGAGGCATTAGAGTGCAGAGATCTAATGGAGTCCCTAGAAAGAGATCTATCTCTCCTAACTCCAAGGTTAGGCCTACTTAGGGTCAGTACTGGGGGTCCCCCAGATCCTAGCCCAAGCAAGTCTAAGTTGGCCCTGGTTAGCCTTCTGACTACCTCAAGACCTTTGTCTACCTCATCCCCAGAGAGTTCCTCTTGATCCTCCTCCTCAACTGCTGTAGCAGTGTTGGGGAGGTCTGGATCACCAGAGGTTCCCTCTAAGGCTGGCATGTTCTCATGTAACTGAGAAATCTTTCTGGCATCATATGTCTCTAAGAGACCTATCAGAAATGGAATGGTGGGGTTAGACCCCTGCTTCAGTTTCCTGGAGGTACAGACTTGTCTCATCTCCTGGAAACTGAGAGCTGCATATCTTGAAGTGACCTGTGGAGGGTCAACACTGACCAGGGGAGTCTCAGTAGAATCTCCCTGGGTAGACATGCTTTTCTAGTGAGGTGTAAGTGGTGCACTTACCTACACTATATGTTTGCCTACTGATCCCTTGCTAGAGTTGTAGTTTAGGGTGTGCTAGGCCCTAGGAGCTACAACAGCTGGTTCAGTAGAACTCAGAGTATTCTAAGCTAAGTTATATGTACCTTTAGTACTCATGTGATCTTTCACAAGATATTCTTAGGGCATGTGTGGTAAAACAACAGCAAGCTCAAATCCCAACCGCTGCTCACCAATGTGAGAAGTTGGCCTGATGTGCAGTGCTCACTATTCTAGTGATCACTATATATCAGTCCAAACAACCCTTATTGATGATTGGTTGTAAGTCAACCTTATAGACCAGCTATCCTAGTAGCATGGATACGAGCAGTCTAAGGCTAAGACTCTAGAGGGCGTGTTAAGCCAGCTGTTTTACCATCACATTACCCCTTGAACACCCAGTGAAAGGACACCACACAAGTGTTATGAAAATAAACAGTGTATTTATTAGAATCACAACAACCCTGTACTCTTTATGAGGACAGGGTGCTAGGCACACAACAGAACTCTTACGAAAATACTTAAGTTAGCACGTTATACACAAATGCCCGAGGGGCACGAAAAACCATATACTTTAAAAGTGGAATGCGAATTACTAGCAGGTAAGTAACAGTTCTAATAGGCTTTGGAATCGCTAGGACTGGACTAGGGAATCGTTAGATTACTACTAGGAGACCCAGGGGACTCGGGTGCAGAGTGTGCACTCTCACGCGGGATGCGGGACAAAGTCTATGGATGCTAGTAAAGGCAAAGTTAGTGTTCACGGGCGAACCCGACCTGGTAGGAAGAAAACGACAGTGGATCCTGACCCTAGGATAGTGAGGCTATGCTGGGACACCGAAGTGCCGAAGTTACCTAGCCCAGGGGCTGCAGCTGCATAGGTCTGAAAAGACGTCGGGGATCTCGTTGCCGGACCAGGAGCCTGGAAGGAAGAAGTTGCTGGCAGGCGACCAGTGAAGAAAAGTTCGATGGATCCAAGCCTGGATCAAGGAAGAAGAAAACCTGAAAGCAGAGGGGACCAAGTTCTTGAATCACTAGCCAGTGATTAAGTGGGCACCAGGATGGCACCGGGCGAAGTCACCGCAGTCAGGTGAGTGGGCGCTGCTGGGCTCTGCAGTCTCTCGGACCAGGAGGCGTTGTCGGCGACCAGGATGGAGGTGCGAGCTGTCCCACGAAGGTTCTTGCTGTCGACGTCGCTGGACCCAGGATTGGGCAACAAGTCTTGGCAAATGCAAGGCCCACGCGGTGGACCTAAAATGGCGTCTTGAGTGGACCAGGAGGGTCCAGGGTACTTCTCAGATGGAGGGAAGCAAGGGCCAGTCTGGAGCAACCAGACCAGCAGCAGAAATGTCGTCGGGCGTCGTCAGGAAGGCCACAAGCCAGCGGGCTAGTAGCCAAACAACGCGGTGAGCAGCAAAAAGCAGAAGGGCCCCACGCAGATCGTGGAGATGCTGGGGGGCTGCTCTTCGGTGCTGGAGCTGCTCAGGGTGGGGGCTTCTCGGACCCCAAAGCACTCACCAGGAATTCACTCGGCGGGCTTGCTGGAAAGAAGTCGTGCAGTCTTGAAGATGGCCGGTCCCTCGAGGTCTCGTCACACCCACGAATCTCAGCGTGACTGATGATGCAGGTAGAGGTCAGAGGTGCCAGGGAAGCCGGTTCTCGTCGAGCTGGGCAGTCGGATTCCGGAGGAAGGACTTGCAGCAGACCGCAGTGTTCTTAGATGGTGCCTGCGGGTGCAGGGTGACTACTCCTTAGTCACAAGGGAGAAATCTTAGGAAGAAGTCTTGAGTTCCTTTCGCAGAAAGTAGTTTCAGGATTCAAAGATGATCTGATTTGGAAGGGGGCCAGTTCCTACCTTTATCCTGTAAAAAGGGGCTGGCACGCGACTAAGTCCTGCCCTAGGGGTGGGACTAGGAGGGGGGTGGTTACACCCACTTCCTTGGCGGGCTTTTCCCCAGCACAGGGTCTGGAGTGACCCTGGAACTGGTTCCAGCCAGCCTATGCACAGTGAGCACCGGGGTGCCACGTGCAGTCACCTTCCTCTAAAGCCCTGCCTACCTACAATACACAAAACCCTGTCTGGGACGGTGCTGGCACCGCCCCTGGCAGGAAACCCTTTGTCCTTATCTCCTGCTCTGGGAGGACTCCCAGCAGCAGGAGGGCAGACTTGTGTCTCGGTGGCAGCATCCATTTTGTGGAGCTGAGGCTCTGTTTGACTTTAACCGGGGTTAGGGGTTACATACATGTCGTGTCCCTCTAGAAGGGTGGAATGCTAACCCCGTCGCCAGAATTGGCGAGGGGTTAGTATTCCAATTCGTATGACACCTTACTCGACATGTTTTGATAAAGCGATACCAGAGTTGGCATATAACCGCGAGGATTATAATGCACTTAAGAGTATATGGTATGCGATATCATGGAAACGGCTAAGGGATGGATCCCGAAAGCCGCAGACGGGCTCAGCTCATGCCAGAGCACCATCTCACACGATTCCAAGCACTCTGCCTTCAGGATTGTTAAGGCCTGCCATAGGAGTGACTGATAGGAGATCTGTGTGTCCATTTTAGGGTTAGATATAGGTATACTATATCTAAAGCAAAGGGTGATTACACCACCTTGCCCCAGCTGTCAAGCAGCCAGTTGTGTCAGATTTGGATGGCCAGCCAGGGGTGGCATAATACATGCTGCAGCCCCTGGTAGGCCCTGGGTACACCTATGCCCTGGGTACCTAAGGTACACTGTACAGGGACTGATAAGGTGACTCAGTATCCAATTTAGATATGTACCTAAGGTACATGGAATCCATTTTACAGAAAGAGCAGTGGGCCTGAGGTCCTGAATAGCAGGGCCTCAGGTCAACTAAGTCAGAAAACCAGCAAAACACCAGGCAAAAAGTTGGGGGCAACCATAGTCAGGGTTCTACCTTCCTACATTACTCAATTGAGCTTTTGTTGTTTATTACCAGTATAGCTCAAGGAAATTGAAACACCTGAGCACCTTGCAAATACGTGTGGAATTATTTTGAAATGCTTCAATTTTAAAAACACAGGTATGACAAATATTTTTAATAAAAGTCTAATAGAAAATGCATCCTAATGTTAAAGAAAGTGATGTACAAAATCAGACATAGTCCACAGAGGGACGCTGTCCCAGCTATAATGTTTAGTCACCCAAAGGATCTTGAATCCAAGTGCTATTATGGAAAAGAGAACAAATTCTCTGTTACTCGAATGAAGTGGTCTGGTATATTTAGTGGTGTATAACAATAGGTAGTAGTACGACTAGGTCAAAATGATGAACTTGTAAAAAGAGAAATACTAAAATGCTTTCATTTATTTTTAGAAATAATGGAGTCAAAATGTTGTAAAGTCCTGAAGAAGGTGTGAAAAAAGAAAAAAAGCACCGAAACGCTGCGTCGACTGTTTTCTTATAAAATTTTGACTTTTTTATATGAGATTGTATAATGATGTTATGTGGTTTTTAATTCAATTTTTTTTTTAATATTGTGATAATGTGTTAGATTGTAACCCCATCGGGAGGTAAATAAATCATTTATGATCATTTTTTAACGACACATAACTTTTCTGTTTGGTATATTTGAGTGCGTTTACAAGTTCACCTAAATTGAAGGAAATTGCGCCACCTAGTAGGTATATTTGCCCTCTATAGAAAATGGTATAGAATAGATTCCCCCCTAAACCAGACCACTCCCACAAGTACTTAAACCAGCCACCTGCTGTTTTGCCAGACAGGGTTTTCCCCATCTTCCAGCCCCTTCCCTCCACTTACACTACCCTGAGAAGGCGTGAGGGTGGCACCATACATCTCAAGATCTCTCTCATAGTAAAATGAATTACAAGCCGATCCCACAACTTGTTCCAACATAGTCGAGTTTCTGTGGCCATCTATTATCCTTAAACAGATCGAAGAATTCAATGAAGCCATGCTTTGACTTGTTGGATCCTTTTCAACTCCCTCTGGCATGCCTGTGAGACACACGAAGCCAAGATGTTCTCTTCCTGTATTACCGCCAGTGGGTTCGCTCTGTGATAATCAGAGCCCTCTACAGGGTCACCTGTGGCTCCAGTTTCGCCACGGTCCTTCAATACCGATGCAGACTCCTGCAACACTGGAATACGAGACCTCAATTGGACCCTCTCACTCGGAGTCAGTGCTGGTTCAACCTCTACCACAGCCGCTCTGAGCTGCCATTGAGGCTCCGTCTCCTCATCTAGATTTGCCTCCACACACCCTGCATTCCCTGTTCGCCACAAATTTGGACGTTGATTACGATATCGGTGATGACATTGGACAACCATATCACAAGGAAAATTGGTATGATCATCTGAAAGGAGTACAGTGGCCTTGATACCTCCCTTGAGTCGGGACTTCTTTCACCACCTGGTCCTACCAATGAGGAGAGTGCTTCGTTTGTCATGGTAAGGTATAGGGAGACAAAGTCTTTGATATTCAGCTCTGCACCTTGGAGGTCAAGACCAATGTACTTACAGAAGTCATTCAACCAGGTCAAACATTTATTTACGGCCCTTATGGATATTTTGCTGGGGGCATTGGCCAAACCTTGCTTTGGGCCCATAGTCAGTATCCAGATTACATGATGCCTACATGGCCTGGCCCCAGGCAACCTTCCATTTTTATCTCGGAACCCCTCTTCTGAAAGCTTGATGGCACAGGGCGTCTGTAAGTAAGACTCACCCCAACACATTCTCTACTACTCTCCCCAGATTGAGAATCAAAATGGGTGGAGACATTTGTGATGTGAGCCTTCCCGTCCACTAGCCTGATGCTTCAATCTGTGACTATTCCTACACCTTTTGGGATTCAGTGGCTCAAGTCCTCCCAAGGGACTCTGAAGATCTTTGACCTGTTTGTCCAGGCCTTACAGGATAGTCGTGACATGGGCAAATTCACAATTTGTTGTGGCTATGACACCAAACGATTCCATTAGGCAGGCCATTGACACCAGTTTTGCTGTTCGCCGCCACGCTGGGCTGTTGTCCTTCTGTATTTCACAAGATGTCCAGTTGTGATGGACATGTCATTTGACAGACTTGCCTGTTTTGCGACAGCCAGACTCGGCTCTAGAGGGGTTCAAGGTGAGAAGGGCTACAGCCGCACCCTGGGCCTATCCACCCCACCATGCCAACTGCATGTGCCCTACCGCTTCTTTTGCAGCTTTGGCAGAGGAACCTTATATGGTAAGCCAATTCAACCTCTATTATGCACCCAGCAGGTTTATGGTTGAGGCCGTGGTGCCAACCCTCTGCAGCCCTACCTGCCAATCCCCTTTGGCGTGCCCTCAGTGAATTCTGCCTCACCTGGGGGAGGCAGAATTCAATGATTCTTTTGGGATTGGCAGGCTATATCATCAGACTGCAGATTTTACAGTGGGAAATGCCCTACCTTTCATTTTCTTGCTGCCACATCTTCCACAGGCCCAGTTCCCCATTTCATGGCAGAAAGTGCAAGACTTTTTGAACCACAGGGCTATCAAGAGGGTGCCCATGCCAAAGTAGGATGTTGTTCTTCCTGTTACATTGTGGTTCCATTTTAGACCTGCACTCTCTCAATGCCTTCCCCCAGAAGGAGAAATTCAAAATGCTCATACTGGCCCAGGTCTTGTCTGCCCTTGACCATGGAGAAAAGATGGTGGCGTCGGGCCTGCAGGACGCCTATTTCAATATACTTGCCTTGCAGGCCCATCAGCACTACTTCCAGTTCATGGAGAGACAGGAGCATTTTAAGTTTGCTGTAGTTCCTTTTGGTCTCACCATTGCCCCTCGGGGGGTTCATAAGAGTGATGGCGGTGGTATAAGCAAATCTTCGGCGGTGAGAGGTGCTAGTATTTCTCTACCTTGATGACTAGCTGCTGAAGACAGCCTCGTCCCAGGCAGTCATGCACCACCTCAAGACTACGGAAAAACTGTCATATTTGGGGTTTACTATCAACATGCAGAAGTCTCATCTGACTCCTTCTCAGACGCTCCCCTTCATCGGAGCCGTTCTTGACACGGTTCAGTTTCATGCTTTTTCCCTGGGAAGAGAGTTTAGAACATTCCTGCTATGATCCCAATCTTTCATCCTTGCTCCTGGATTTCAGTGAGGTTGGCTCTGAGGCTGATCTTGCATCCTGCTGTTCAAGCACTCTGGGTGGCATATGCAGGGGCTTTGCAATGAGATAAGAAGTCTGTGGACCCAACATCACGAGACCTCTCTCACTATATTCCGATGTCAGAGAAAACTGCAAAAGATCTGCAGTATTGGTTACTGGACTGCAATTGGGTCAGCAGCAAACCCCTCTACCTTCCCACACAGAGCTGACAGTTGTGACTGGTGCATTGCTTCTAGTTTGGGATGGCCATTTAAGAAAAGTGGAAATTAATAGTCTCTGGTCCATATCAATCTTCTGAAGCTGAGGGCCATCTGCTTGGCGTTGTAAGCTTTCCTTTCATCCATCAAGAGGAGGCTGCTACAGGTGCTCACAGACAACACCCCTGCCATGTTCTACTCCAGTAGGCAGGGTGGGTTGGGAGTCACTGACAGTGTGCCTGAATGCCTTGTGCCCCTGGAAACGGCTGGTTGACCAAGGGATTTTCCTGGTGGTGAACCACCTGGCATGATCTTTGAATGCCAGGGCAGACAAGTTCAGGCATCTAGCAGATCATGTGTAGCAGTTACAGTTGCAGGTGGCGCAAGGTCTCTTCCACAAATGGGGAGAATCTTGGGTTGATCTGTTCACCACCACAAGAATGTGCTATGTAAGCGTTCTGCGTGTTGAGGTTTTCAAGGGGTCCCTCTCTCTCTCTCTTACAGTGGAACTCTGGACTCCTGCATGCCTTTCTGCTGATACCACTCCTGTCTCAAGTGCTCAAGATGATTAGGACCACTTGGGTCCAAGTCATCCTAGTGGCCTGGATTGGGCACAAAGAGTATGGTATCCAGAACTCTTCGGCTTGAACATCTCTTCTCCAATCAAGCTGCCCCTCCGGAAGGATCTGCTGTTCCAGCAGCAGGCCAGCATCCTGCAGCTGAGACTCTGCAATCTCTACCTTCATGCATGAAGATTAAGCAGCAACAGCTGAACACCTTCGATCTTCCTCCGGAGGTGTTTGATGTCATATTGGCTGCTAGGCATCCCTTGACAAAAACTGTGTACGCATATTGTTGGAACAAATTTGTGGCATGGAGCAATACTGTCAGATAGACTCCCACCGGGCAAAGTTATGTGACATTTTGTTGTTTATTTTGTCTCTAGACCGGCAAGACTTTGCTCCTGGAACAGTTTAAGGGTATATTTCTGCTCTTTCAGATTTTTTTGCAGTTGGAGGATCAGTCCTCATTGTTGAAGTCCCCAGTTGTTATGAGCTTTTTGAAAAGTTTACAAAATATGTTTCCTTCTTCTCCCTTTGTCATGCCACAGTGGGAACCTTAACTTGCTCCTTATTTTGCTCATGTGCATTCTCTTTGAGCTGCTTTACAGCTGTACTTTGTGGCTACTCACACTCAAGACAGTGTTCCTCGTAACATTAGCGCAACGTGTGAGTGACCTTCAAGCTGTGTCAATCCACTGTACACCACTTTCTTCCCCGACAAAGCGGTTTTGTAGACACAGGCTTCTTTCTTGCCTTCACATGTGCCACTATTCCCCATTGGTCAGTGCATGAACTTGCTGGGATTCTATGCTCTGCCTCACCCCTGTTAGGAGGAGGAAACTCCATCGCTTGGACCGCAAGAGAATGCTGAGCTTTCACATGGATCGTACCAAAGAACAATGCTTGGACGATCAGCTCTTTGTGGGCTTCTCTGGAGCGAAAAATGGGAGGGCTGTGTAGAAGAGAACCATCTTCCACTGGATCATGCTCTGAATTAAGATCTGCTGCACATTGGCAAAGAAACAGCTGCTGGGAGGAATGCATTCTCATTCTACCATGTTCAAAGCTGTTATCATTGCATTGGCATGTGCAGTCCCTGTGCTCGACATTTGGCAAATGGCATCCCTCCATACGTTCACAAAGCACTATTGTCTGTAGAGTACAGTTTACCATGAGGGGCACTTTTCCCACTCGATCTGGCAGGACTTTCTGGTTTGGGTCCATCCACAGATCCACCTCCAAATAGGTACTGCTTTGGTATCTATTCAAAAGGTGAGAGCTCTGCAGCTAGAAGTCTCTATCAGAAGAATAAGTTTCTTACCTTAGGTAAGTAGCTACAGATTGACCCCCCCATCCTCCCCATTCTGTTGTTGGATTCTATCCACTAATAAGTTCTCAATCTAGGAATCTGCACACTGGGCACATGAATTTGGTTTTGGGGCTCTGTGTCTGGTGGTGCGGACACTCATGAAAGCAGTAGACATCAGCGCAAGGAAGTTGTGCCTATATAGGCTCCGAATGTCATTTTCAGGAATGGAACAGCAATAGTGCAGAGCCGCACAGTGCCACCTACTGGCACAGAGGTGCTGCAAAAAAGTTTCTGGATGCAGTCTGGTATCTGGGACTATTCCGAAGGTGAGGAATATGCAGCTAGATAGAATCCATAGGGCATTACATAAGGAAAGTAACTTGTTTGACGAGGCATCATGTCTGGATGTGTACCACTGGATTTTTCGGTGATATCCAAACATTCACATGGATATATCCTTTGACGGCTGCCGGCTCTTCGGGTGTCAGTCTCTGCTTTGGAGTGCTTCAAGGATGGCCAGGCTACAGCTGACTCTATTAGTTTCTCACTGTCCCATCAATTTCATGAGTAATTACGGATACCCATCTTATCCGAAGTAGCCCTGAAAACCAATACAACAACCAGCTCTGCCCTTTTGGAACTCAAGTGGTACTTGTTGGTAGCAGAGGTTATGGGCACCACCTTGGACAGCAGTTCTCTTCCTCCTCTGCAGCTGAGCCACTTTTATTACTCTTCCAATGGTCACGCACGACCAGTAGGGGCAATAATAAATTTTATTCTGAACTCACTGGCATGCTGTAACTTCAGATCAGTGGGTGATGCAGATCATTCAGAAGGTCTATGCCTTTCCTTTTACATCTGACCTACCCTCATATTCTGCCTATCTCTTTATTCAGACGTCGGCAGACCATGCCGCCTTTCTGGCACAGGACATTTAGTCTCTGCTAGTTTAAGGGGCCATAGAGAGGATCTCCTCCTGTTCTTATTTAATGCCCAAAAGGATGGAGGGGTCAGCCAATTTTAGACCTTCAGATTTTAAGCACCTTCATTCAGAAGGATCAGTTAAAGATATGTTGACTCTGGCCCAGGTACTTTCTGCCATAGATCCAATGGACTGGATGGTTTCCTTGGATTTGCAGGGCACCCACTTGTGTGTGTCTGCTCTGCAGTGTCACAGATGTTTTTTATATAGTTTGTGGTGAGATTGGAACACTTTCAGTTAACCCTCCTGCCTTTCAGCACCAGGTAACCCCGTCCGGAGTTTACAGTGGCAATGGTGATGGCCCATCTACGCAGGTTGGGAATACATATATTCCAATACCTTGACGACTGGCATCTGAGACGGGCTCAGCACAGTCAGTTGTGGACCACCTGCCCACAACTGTCCTTTTCCATCAATGAGTCAGTCTTACCCTCAGCTAAGAAAGAGTATTCCCTTTATAGGGACATCCTAGATACTGGCTTCTTGACCAAATGCATCCTGCTGATACTTGGGACCCGTAGCCCTACAGTGAAATCTATGCCTACTCTCTGCTCAACACTGGGACTGGTTGTCAGACAACATCCCTATATTGGATGTTACAGCCTGAGAGTTCCAGAGGTTTATTATGCCTCTATGGGTGTGTAACTTGGTCATCATTTTTGATGTGCATTCTCTTTGAGCCTAGTCTGTTTATCACTGATATTGTGGCTGTTGGAGGTGCCCCTTTCTACAAGGTCATCCTCAGACCTTTTGCCTTCACCCTCCTGTTTTTATTGGCTTTTAGCACACTGCACCACTGCTAACAAGTGCTAAAGTGCTTGTACTCTCTCCTTTAAACATATTAGGATTGGCTGTCACCCAATTGGCACATTCAATGTACTTGTAAGTCCCTAGTAAAGTGGTGCTACATGTGCCCAGGACCTGTAGATTAAATGCTACAAATGGGCCTGCAGCACTCATTGTGCCACTCACTTAAGTAGCCATTTAAGCATGTCTTAGGTCTGCAATTGCAGCCTGTATGTACAGTTTAAACTGTCATTTTAACCTACCTGAAAAAATAAACCTTTTGCCAGGCTTAAACCTTCCTTTTTAATACATGGAAGTAAATCCTAGGTTAAGCTCTAAACAGACCATAGGGCAGGGTGCAGTGTATATAAAAAGTTGGACATGCACCTTTAACTTTTACATGTCCTGGTAGGGAAAAACTCTTAAATTAGTTGTTCACTACTTCAAGGCCTGACTTACTCACAGGTTTAAGTGATAAGTGATAACTTTCGACTTGGATCAGGTAGGAAGGTAGAGTTTGATGTAATTTAAGCTCATCTTTAATAGTAACGTTCGATTTTAAGTCACAGTTCTGAAAATGCAATTTTTTGAAAGTCCACATTTTCTTCTCCCAATCATTTGTAAGCCTGGGCGGAGTTGGCGGAGTTGCTCTACGTGGAGCTCCACGGAGTTGGACAAAAACTCTGTGGAGCTCAACCCTGCTCGATAAATATTTAAAAAATGAAAATTAAGGTAAAAATTAAACACACTTACCTTCAACGCAACGTCTCCAGGCTGCCCTCCTCCTCCTCCTCGCCGTGGTCGCTTCTGCAAACTGAAACCCCTATGTCAGGGTAGGACTGCGATGATGTACGTCTGATGTAGGGCAGTGCTTAATTTGTGCCGGTGCTTTCCGGTGCTAAGCACCGGCACTTATTTCTCAGGGCCGGGTCTAGAGAAGCGAGAGTCATGTGTATGCTAGTGCTGCAGGTGCTGACTTTTAAATGGTTTAATTTCTTTAGTTGCTTGGGGCCTTAATCTGAGTTGGTCAGGGGCTGTGGCGGAACAGATTCAAGGATCTGCAGGGAGAGGCAGTCCTTGGTGCGAATGGAACAGGCGGGCCCGGCACAGCGCGAAAGAATCTTTCCGAATACAGAAGGAGCAGCTGAGTTCAACAAGAGGACAGAAGCAAGCAGTGCAAGTGGCAGAGGAAACCGTCCTGAATCCCCTAATCATCCTGTGAGCAAACGAGCGCTGTGTAAAATGTCAGGGCAGTTGGCAATTGACCTGGGCCCCCAGGAGCTGCTGCGGAAGTTTGATTGTCCTCCCTGTGACCTCGACACTTCAGGGCAGCCACGGCAGCAGGAGGGTGTAGCACAAAGTTGTGACACTCTGGGTTTGGCTTTCCTCGAAGTGCAGGGGCCTCCTTTTCAGAAAAGTTTTAAGCTGGTTTGAGTTCTAAGGTAGGAAACATTTTTCTTTATTAATAGAGTATTGTTTGTTGAAGCTGTTGTCTTGAAGTTGTGGTGCAGGGTCCCCTAGGTGTTCAGTTTGGTTTCACTTTTATTTCTTTGCAGTCAGTGCAGAGGCTCGTGTGTTCTTTGTATTTGTAAGGGGTTGCAGCCATTGCTGGAACCAATTACTTCAGTTTGACAGGTGCTGTGTTTTCACAAATAAAAAACACATTCTGCCGAATGAATCCCCCTGTCAGCTGTTATTAATGTTACCCCTACCTAGTACCGAATGCAGCCGATTCGGAGAAGTGACCCGGGGATTTCAGCGCAAAGCGACAGCCAGGAGAGTGTCACTGATACCCACTTTATTGCCCACGTTGGTGGTGCCATAATATTGTCGTGTCCGGAATACCCTCACAGACACCTTGCCGTTGTTCTCTTTTAGGCCTTATTAGCCCCTTTGGTGACATTATAGCCCCTCTAATTCGCTCCTCTGCCCTCTCAGATGCGCTGTTACAACCCAATCTGAAGCACCACTTTTATTCTCTCGGGCGCCGTTATTGTTTTATCTAATTTGCTGTTATTCCTGCCACTGATACTCTGTTATTGACACCTCTGAGGCCCTATCATTGTCTTTCTGATGCCATGTTAAGCCCCTTGATGCCCTCTTAACGCACCCTCTGATGCAGTATGTTTGCCCTGTTCGAAGTATGATTTCCTTATGTATTGCCCTCTTATTACCCCATTCCATTTTCTGTCCTGCCTTATGCCGTTTTTTACTGCTCTATCTCCGTGTTAATGCCCCCTGTGATGCCTGATTGCTGCCAACTCTGATGTTAGTATTGACCTCTCTATTGTACAATTAATGCCTCCTCTGATGTCTCATAATTGTCCCATTTAATGTGTTATTTCCTGCTCTACTCTGTATTAATGCTCCCTCTGATGCCTTCTTATTGCCCCCTCCAATGTTGTTATTGCCCTGTCTGAAGCCCAGTTATTTCCTCCTCTCGCGCCCTGTTATTGCCCCTCCCCAGTCCTTTGTGAAGGAACTTCAATGATGGGTGTTGGGGGGGAGGAGAAAAGAGCAGTAAGGAGTTTATAACGTTGTTAATGATGGTGGGCAGTTAGTTGTTGCAATGAATGAAATTAAATAGATTTTGAATTTTATTAAAAAAATTAGAGGAACCACAGTGCTATGGAACCTGAGGCACAATAGCTTTAGAAATCCGAAACTGTCCTATGGTGGATTTGGTGATCTAATCTAGGTGTTACAATACATAGATGATGATTTGCTATCTTGTCCCATACACGCTTTCTTTCTAACTTCTCTTGATAACATTTTATTAAAAGTGCCACATATGATAGACGTAAATACCACTAATAAGTAGAGTATAAACATAAAAATTTCACTGGTATGCATGCTAAAAAACTTGGCAGCTGTGTGAATTAGTCCAACTCTTGATGCGTTGTACTTAGCAGGGCTGGTGTAATTTCTGATATTGATATCTTCCCCACGTCTTCATTGATTGATTTTGCTTGTGAGAAACTGTCACTCCTAGTCGTTGAAATGTCACTCATAATTACATTAAATTTTGAAAATGTCACACATGGCAATCTGAAACCTTGACAGCTATGTCAATAGTTCATCTATCTAGCACAAAAGCAGGCCACCCCTCGGTGATGTAGAAGCCCCCCACCCCCCGTTGCCTGGAGGGGTTCCGGAGTTAGTATGGCAGAAGTTTATTCCAGTAATGCGGCGCCTTCAGCCTCTGAGTGGCTTTAGTTCGGCTCTGAAACAGGGCTGCCTAGCTGTGACAGGGCGGGAATGCTGCGTTTGGAGATTTACTGTGATATCAATGTTAATGTGTATGCCCGGGCGGCATGGTTTGCTCCAAGAACCTTTGTGACCACGAGGCAGCTGGGCCCGACTGCCGTGCCTGGGACTCACTGCAGTGGAGCCAGCCTAGAGGATTACTATCACTGAAGCGTCCGGCGTTTCCTCTTATTCGCCACCTCCCCTCATTAACTGCTTTTCATTTTTTATCTTTCATTTCCACACTCCTTGCATGCACTCCCTGCTGTCTGCTCTTCTTCCCTTGCCTTTCTCCTCTTTCCACTTTCCATTCTCATCATGTTTCACTCCAATGTTGCACTCCCAATCTCTGCTTTCGCAAACTTCTCTTCTCTTTGTCTTCCTTTGTATCTTTGCATCTATCCTTGCCTTCAGACCTCTCCTTCTTCTTCCCTTTCTCTTTTATGTTTTTCCTTCTTGTACATATCTTTATATCCACTCCAGGAATCTGTGTTTGATTTCAGTGTCATACATTTAAATCTTGGTGTGGCCACTCAGTCTTTCTTCTTTCTGGGGTCGATAAAATGAGTGCCATTGAGCTGGATAGCAACATTTTTAATTTGGTGTCAAGGCCCCCTCTGCTGAATATGTGCTTTACGAACATACATGGCATGTTAAGGACACAAAAATGTATTTTAATCTTTTGTATTCCAATTTCTTTGCAATATTACACTGTCATCATTCCCTCGGTCATTGCTTCATCCAGTACCTTTCAAACTCGCATCCATTCCCTTGACCTCCTTTCTTTCCTTCGATCCATCTTTTTCCTTTTTCTCATCCTCCGCACCTCCAGCCATACCTCCTTTCTTCTTTCCATTCTTGCTTCCATATATCTTCATTCATTCCCCATCCTTCCTCCCTTGGTGCATTTTTTCCTCTGTTTATTCCTTACTTTCTTTTTTTCACCTACTCCTTTCATTTCTTCCTTTCGTATCCTCAACTCTTCCTCCTGCTGTTCTTCCTCCTTTTCTTTCTTCTTTCTATTCATCGATTACACAATGTTCACTTCTTTTATTGCACTATTCCTTAATTACTTCCTTTCACTTTCTTTTCTTATTTTCTCCTTCTTTCATCCATTACTTATGTTTCCTCACTCCAGTACTCTCCTTCACGCCTGCATATGTTGCTGCCTTCTTTAATATATTCCTTCATTCATCCCTTCTTCCTTTCTTTTGAAAAGCGCAGTGCAAGCACATTTTCTTTAGTTTGCAAAACTGCTTCAAGTCCTCAAATGGCCTTTCCTAAAGCTGCATTTGGAGATTGACACGCATTCTATAGTTTGAGTTCATTTTTAAGTTGTTGTCATAGGCTTCCTTTATGTTATATTATGTTATGTAATATTGATTTGTATAGTGAACTAATCACTCAAGAGGGTATCCAGGTGCTTGGACAGGTATGTTTGTGCGAGGCCATTAAGGGGCTTATGTGAAGAGCCAGGGCTTCAGCTTCTTGTGGAACTCAAGAAGTGAGGAGGTAGCTCTGATATGTTGAGGCTTATGGCGTGGGTGGAGCCAATACGTGAAGTGGGTGGAGCCACTGGAGGAAGTGGGAGGGGCCGGGGAGTGGGTGTGGCCTCCTAAAAAATCGGGAGCACCTGCACTTACTATTTTACAAATTAAGCACTGATGTAGGGTATTCTGCAGGACAGACCACGGTGAGGAGGAGGAGGGCAGCAAGGAGAAGCGGCGATAAAGGTAAGTGTGTTTTTTTACCATGATTTAAATTTTTATTTAAAAAATATTTATTGAGGGGGGTGGAGGCGGGGAGGATCCGGGGCTGAACTTCGCTCCACTGCGGTCAGAGTTTTGCATAATCTTAGAGTTCCATGCGGAACGTGGAGTACGCAAAAATCCAGAAGCTACGCCTGTGGAGTGGAGGTCTCTGCCCACGGTTAATCATTTGGTGCCTGCAGCCTGTGTCCTGGGACACAGGAGGATGTGTAGCTAACAATTGATTGGTCTTTGTGTATTTCTCCCAGACAGTGACACAAAGGGAAAATAGGTGTGTTGGCAGGATGGGCCACCTCTGACTTGATGAGGGGGAGTAGGTGTCACCTTCTACTCTTGCACATCACAAAGCCTCTGCCTAAGCACCCTCTCAAAGGGTTTGTCACTAGTCTTTTGTGACCCCAGACAAGTTGTGGCCAGGTCTGGGAGGCAGGAAATTGAAAACACCTTTAGTGTGGAAACCTCATGAACCTTCTCCTACTTCAATGTGGGCACCCAATATGATAAAGGACTTTTAGACCCAACTATTCAGTACACCTCTGGATGACTCCGTAAGACTGCTATGCTGCTCTGCAAGAAGGACTGCTCCTCTGCTGCTGGAGTTAAAGCACTGGACCTGCATCTTGAACTGAGGACCACAAGAGTGACTCCAAGGGCTAGTTGCTAGCCTCCTAATCAGTAAAAGAAAAAGCTACAGCCACCTTGAACTCACCACCCGGCCTCTGTCTGCAGTGAGTCCTACCCCCGTAGTGGTGCCACCCCAATACTGTACCTTTGGAAGTGGACCTGAATGTGCTCTGCCGGCCTACTGTTGTCCTGTGACTGTCAAACAGACCCAATGCAGCACAACGCATCGCCTTGCAGCACCATTGAAACCGCCACATCGTGGCACATCCCGTCACCAGATTTCGCAAATAGCAGCTTGCAGTCTCCTCTGAACCACTGCTGCGCAATGCAGACCTTTGCATCGGAAGCCTCTTGTCGACAGAATCCTCAATGATGGTGCAGCTCTTTGAAACCACTGGTACGTGACGCATCTTCAGATTCTGGACTTCGCATCACAAGCTCCTCGTTGACAAAATCCTCGAAGATGACACAAGACTCTGCATTACAGCCCTGCAGCTCCTTGGAACCACTGCTGTGTGATGCACCCTCAATTTGGGTCCTTGCATTACTCTGCAAACCAGAATTTAAGGTGCCTTTGTTCAGCTGGCCTAACTTGCTCCCTGTGTCCGGCCCACACTCCATTGTGGTCGACCTGAAATTGTGACTTTGTCCTGGTCCGGCATGACCAGATAACCACAGTTGACACTTTGTGCTGCTAGGCACTTTTTTTTACCAAAAACATTGACATTTTATTATCTCCGGTTTTACTATTTGGAGTTTCATCATTATAGTCTAGAATAATTTATTTACTTTTACTTTATTTTTTTTAATTGGTGTGGGATTTTTCTTGAGGTGTGCTTTTACTTTATTGCTGTTTGAAGTGCTGCATAAATAATTTACACATTGCCTCTATGTTAAGCACAGGTTCATTTGGGGTTTGCCTGTGACATCAACCTGACAAAGTGTGGATGCTGCTTGGGTAGGGTTTCACCTCTCTTAACCAGTTACCCAATTTTAAACATGGACCCTTAACATGGTATTCCTCATTGCAATTACTTCTAGTCACCATATCAGTAAGCTGCAATCTGTGTCAGCTCAACCTTTATATTCGCCCTTCTTTCTGAACAAAGTGGTGCTGCTAGCTTGCATCTCCGATCTCCCAAAGGTGACATTACACTTCTATGTGGAACAGTCCATCGCTGCCCCTGCTTTCCTCACCTCACATCTTTAAGGAGCAGGAGAGGGACCATACACAAGCCCTTGGCGTCTATATATAGAGTGCACAAACCAACACTGGGTGAATGATCGATTGATTATTACCTTTGCATGCCCTTAAGAAAGGGAAGGTGGTCTAAAAGAAAACATTATCTAGGTGCATCATCCTGCATATTAAATCATGCTGCCATTGGCTAACAGGGAGCTCTACCAAGGGCCATTGGACTAGTTCCACCAGACTAAGCCCACCAGCATGGTGTTGGCTAGAGATGCTAGTGTTTGGTATCTTGCAGGCTGTGACATGGATGTTCATTCATACCAGGGGTCTCCAACCTTTTCTGTAGTGAGAGCTACTTGTGATCAGTGAAAATCATTGTGAGCCACTGAAGGCCAAGCCAAACAGGCAGTGTTACCAGACACCCCTGGCAGAGCAAGTTCTATGCTTTGAACAAAATACTTTGACTAGGGGCATCATGACAGTGCTGCCATGTGTGTCGGTGAGAGTGTGGTCCTTGGGGATGTACGAACATGTGTGCATATGAATGGGATATATGTGTACATATGAATGGTATATATGTGTATTGGTGAATGAGAACCTATGTTGTATGCACTTGTGATACAGGACACACCTTTCACCATATGTGGTACCATTACATGTATAATACAAACGTACTACCATTTTTTTTAAATGGGAGAAATTTAAAGTGTATAAAAATGTGCAGCAAAAATGTTCATAATATGGAGAAAAAAATTGCACTTTAAATACTGCTCATTATTTTGCCCTGCTATCTTCTGCCTGATGATGATAATGTAAAAAACACACAGGGGTATATTAGCAAGGGAGTGCGATAAATATCGCAAACTGCGCTTAGCGCAGATTTTTTTAGCGCTGTCTATCGGTGGATCTTATCACAGAGATGGCGCGTTATTGCCAACGTTTTTCTCCAATGCGATAAAAGATCCAGAGATAGCGGCGAAATCCACCAAAAACACAAGTAAAACAGTGATAACATTTTTATCACTAACGTAAACCTTGCTAAAAGGCAGGGGAGGATTCAGCCTTAGAATTCACCTCGTATTGAGAATAATGGCTAAACAAAAGTCAGGATTTTAGCAGGTGTAAAATTACCTGTGATAACCCCGGTTAGCGCGACTTTTTACATCGCTAACCGGGGCAGGGGCCTCATTGCTAATAGGCGTTAGGTCTGTTAGCGGCTGTTTCCGTGGTCTTTTAGTCGGGTAGGTCTACTTTGCATGTCATTAGTGATAAATATCGCTGACATGCAAAGCGGCCGCCAAAACAGTTGCTTTCGCCAGAAAGCTGTCGCTATCAGCAGTTAGCGACAGCTTGCTGATAGGGCGATAAAAATATTGCTGCTTTAGCGGCAAAAAGTATTGCCTTTGCTAATATGCCCCACAGTCTTCCTTTGACTTTAAAAGGGAAACGTGACTCAATGATAATTTAAAAATGAGCTCAAGGCTGCAAGCTACTCTGAAGGTGCCTGCAAGCTACTTATAGCTTGCGATCGACCGGTTGGAGACGCCTTATTCATACGTTCACCAGACATTACTAGTTCTACAACCGAGAATGCTGGAAGGTCCCATTTTGCCTTATTAGTCCTGCAGGAGTTCCTGAGTCCCACCTTAGACCTCCCCTCATTTGGGAGTCACTACTTTGGTAGCTTTTCACAATGTAAGAAATCTATGGTTAGAAATATCCATCAACAGTAACGCTCTTTCTTGTAGATATTTTATATATCTGCAGATTCCAGAGTGCTCTTTCTCCATCCTGGTTTCTTGAGTAGACTTTTAAGGTTCTAAAATGGTCCAAGGCTATATTTAGCCTCTATCACAGTGCATTCTGCCATAGTTGGTCCTAGTCTGAGGTCACCGAAGAATTCCGAGGAAAATGGACCTTTATACATCTCCTTGTCATCATTTCTTGGGACGACAGGGGGTTAAAATCGAGGCAATGAGCTTTGAAAAGTCCAGAGTCCAGTCTGGCACCTAGAGAAAATACGAAGGCAAGGAATCTGCAGTTAGAGTATCCACCAAAAAGTATGTGACCGAAGGTAAGTAAGTTATTTATTTTATAATCCTATTTAGGAGAGGCACCCTAATACCCCAATGTAGCAAACTTGCTAATAACCAAGAAAGTCCCAATGTTAGAGTGAATCATTTCAATTTGGTATCCAAATGTGTATTAAATTGCCTCTCATCATCTGAATATTATTATTTAGGTTATTCATGTTACATTAAATATCACTTTAAGTGCCCTGGCAGCTGGCTCAGGGAGAAGAGCACCTGTAACAGCACCTGTAAGGGGAGAGGTGTGGCGCCGCGACCAGGGCGACTGACTCCGGAATCTGGGGAACACGGTTCAATCCCCGGCGCCGGCGGCAGATTAGCCCAGCACCATGTGACTCTGGGCAATAGCTTGCTTAATCTTCCCGACGGCCCCCAGCGCCTAGAGACCCTTATGGGTGATTGTTCGCGCTTTACAAATGTGGATTATTATTATTATTATTATTATTATTATTATTATTATTATCATTAACATACAATTTGGATTGTATGTTACAGGTGCTCTTATTCCAGGATGTGGTGTTCTATTTGTTGCTGTACATTGGTATACCTTGTTGATCTTCTCTGCTTATCTGTTCCAATCCTTAATGAGTTTAGGGTTTTCTGACTTGTTTTCTTAACGTCTTGCCTGCAGAATTCTATATAATGGGACTTGGTCGGGTTCATAATTTGTTGCATTGCCACTAGGTTGGATAAGGCATTTCCACCCTTCATTTTATGGTTTATTGTCTTATTTATGGTCTTTGTTTTGTATTTCTGCCTATTTTTTTATACATCTTATTTGAAACCTTTATTTGATACATGAACTGCCTCATTTGCTAGGAGAAAACATTGATATGATTGATTTATTCACTGATTGACCACATTTGATACTCATTTATTACCTGATCTGTTGGTGTTGAGCAAAATGTTGTAATGTAAGAGGTTTAGTGACTTTCTGGAAGCTGGAAACAGTGAGGGTTACAGACACTCCAACATCTAACAGCAGAATTCAGAGATCAAAACCCTTACCAGAAAAGGATCACTGCATTTGGGAAGTGGGGCAATGGCATGGGATAGGCATAAGACCTATATTCATACTGCTTGAGTATGTTTGAACAGGTAAGTATAAATTCACTGTTTAAGGTTGACTGGATCAATGCCATGGAGACATTTGTACACCATGAAGCTAATCTTAAATAGGATTCACTCCATGATGGGAAGTTAATGAAAAGCCCTACTTTCTTGAGTGATAAGATCCAATTTTATTGAAACCCATAGATGGCCTGGATGGTGGAACTTAGTACCCTGTGCAGGAAGTGAATACATTTGACACACCATCATACAGAGTGTTTCAGTAGTCCAGCATGGTTTGTCATCCTATCCCCATGGCTCTCTTCCCTTTACTTAGCAGTGGTAGTATAGTTTTTAATGATCAGGTGCATCTTACCACAGCCTCATATTGTGGGGAAGAGGGTGGTCATAAAAACTCCAAGGTTGTTTTTTTTGTGATGCCTTCTGTTCACAGACCTCAAGAGGATGTATATCAATCAGGAGGACTTTACCATTGGGCATAAAAAAAGAATTGGCCTTTATGGGTTACAAATTCTGGGATCTTGTGATATACACTTGGTTTCCTCAGCATATGGCCGTGCCAAGATTGGAAAACCTTAAATATTATTGCTAGATATTTGATAAGTAAGATCAGGGATAGGTTTGTGTCTTTACTTCAAGTAATGGGATGAGGCTATTACAGGTCATTTCATGTTAGAGGAAAATAAATCGTGGATATGTTTCTGTCAATGAGTGTCTCAAAAGGATGGCCTTTATTTGGGTTGGCCCTGAATAAGTAATGTAAAATCCATGTTGTATACCCCAAGATAAAAAAGCCCTCTCTGCTTAGTGAATGAGTATTTCAACATGTAACGAACACTGCACTACTTGTAAATCAATTCTATTTTTAATCATGTGCTTGCCTGTAGACTATTTTGTCTCTTTCTATTAGAAAGTATGAAGTTCAGACACACGCAGCAGTGTTGGCATCTTGCCTGTCTCCTATCTGGACTGACACCTTTTCATTGTTTGTAGTGGTTGCTGCCAGGTTAATATGGATGCTTACAGTGAAGGCTAAATATCTTCATCTGAATTGAGATGACACATTTAGATGTATAATTTATTTTGACTTATTGGATCTTTAGTGTTGCCAAACTTGTAAACATGAGATGAAATCTGCAAATAGATACTATAGAAACTCGGTATCTCACTAATAATTGGAGAGTCATTGTGATGGAACCTTGAGGTTAGAGGTAACGCCAGTTTGCTATGTGGTTCTTTCAGGGCTCAGAGAGAGGCGCAGAGAAGTGGCCAGCACTCATCATTCCCAGGCCAGGGCTGTGATAGAGAACAGTTAAGCAGCTCCTTTTGGAGAAAAAGGTATGCTGTGCAGTCCATCTTAAGAAACTTCAGGGGCAGATTTATGAGTTCTGGCGCAACTCTGCAAAACAGCAGGGATGCGTCGGAACAGATGCCACACGCAATTCGATCCTGGCGCCACCACAAATGCGTCGCATTTACAATGCGGCGCACCATGGCGCAAGGATAGGGCAATGCGTGTAGCATCCTGTGGCGTAAGGGCGGCGCATTGCTGGGGTTATGTCGCAAGCGCCATGCGGCTCCAGCAATGCTCAGGGGCGCCCTATGCCTAACATGCTGCATTACTCCTTACATCTCAAGCAGACGCAGGGTATTGATGCAGCCTGGACGTAAAAATGACTCCGTGAAATCTTGTACATTTCACAGCGTCACTTTTACGAGAAGTTCCTGTGACGGAACGCCCACCCTGCACTGGAACGCCCACATGAAACGAGCAGGGATTTACAACGTGACACATCTCCCTAGATGCGTCACGTTGTAAATAAGGTGCATTGTGGCACATGTTTTACGCAGCCGCTGCGTCACAGAAGGGACGCAACAGGGTGTAAATGTGTTTTTAAGGGGCTTCTAAATCTGCCCCTTAATTCACAGGCTTGCTATTTTTTTATTTTTCTAAATCTTAGCATAGTGCTTAGAAATAGTGGTGGTGTGATGGAATGCTAGAACTGGCTAATCATGCTAGGAATGTTTATATTGTTTTTGCTGACCATGTCCTGCATTGCTACATTTATTGTTTCCTTCCACATGGTTACCATTCATATTTTATGCACTAGACTTGGGTTTTTAGAAATAAACATTTTAAACTTTTTTCCACTGGCTCTCAGTGCTATTTTGAGTGTCTTATTAATTTATCAAAAAGGGTTTGGAGTTCCGCTGTGTCACTGAACTAATCTAGAGGGATAATTGAACCAGAAAACATCACACACACAATATTTCCTAGTGTATGAGTGTCATTACCACTGCATTTCTCATTTGTGTAGGTGCATTGAACTAAGCCCTTGCACCAGGGGGTTAGAAATCGGACTCCTGCATCTCAGGGGCGAGGGGGGACCCCCAGATCATGACCGGCCACCAGTTGGAATCACCAACAAGGGTTATGGACTCTTTCCTGTCTGGCTGAAAGAGATACCAAAGAATGTAAAACACTTTTGTGAATTATTGTAAGCCTCAAATATGTAAGCCTGAGTCTGTGGTCCTTGTGTGGTTGATAGGTGGAAAAAGTCATATGATTTCAGTCTGAGTAAGGGTCAAATGTAGCCAACAAATTGTATATTATTCCTATATATTATTGGAAACATCCCCTACCATCAGAAATTGGTCTGCCATGATGGGAGGTCTGGTGACAGGGATTGGAGTTAAAATTCAAAACAGTTACCTTGGTGTCTTGTCTTTCGAGATTCCACGAAACACATTAGGTCTATTTCGGTACGTGAGATATTGTAACATGCATTTGTAAATCGAATAAAGTGCATTTGTAAACGACACCACAAGAGTCGTTTTGGCACTAATTTATTTAAAATATTTAAAATATTTATTTATTTATTTAAAATATTTATAAAGCGCGGCTGACACCTTGCAGGTTTCCTGGCGCTGGAGAGTACTCTTAAACTGAGGAAACTGAGAGCACGAAGCAAGCGATTAGGGTTTAAGGAAATAGCCAGGTTTTGATACGTTTTCGAAACGGGAGGAGTTGCGATATTTGGCGGATGTCAAGGGGCAGACTGTTCCACAGTTTAGCCGCTGCGACTCTGTAGGATCTACCCCCAGTCCTGACTTTGTTGTATCTAGGAACTATTGCCAGGCAGGCTGAGGCAGAGCGAAGAGTTCTGGTGGGGGTGTACCAGGAGAACAAGGCTTGCAGAGGTCTGGGCCCGACTCCGTGCAGAGCCTTAAAGACAAGGCAAAGGGCCTTGAAGGCCACTCGTTGCCTTAAAGGGAGCCAGTGTAGCTCGGCCAAGGCCGCTGTGGCAGAGGACCTCCTGGTCCAGCCAAGAGCTAGCTTGGCGGCGGCCGACTGAATTCTTTGGAGTCGATCCAGCAGCACAACTGGAGACTCAAGTAACAGTGCGTTACAGTAGTCAAGGCGACTCAGGATAGTGCACCTGACTATCAACGCCCGAGCTTGTACGGGGAGGATTGGCATAATTTTGCGCAGAGAGCGCAGTAGGGCCGAGCAAGTCCCCACTGTTTTTGCAACCTGGGTTTCCGTGCTCAGCTTGTTATTCAGCATGGCCCCTAGGTTGCGAACCGAGGTGACCGGCTGTGGTTTTTCCGGTGTTTCTGGAGGCCAAAAGTCGCTGGGGAACAGGCGTGGTATTCGGCTTCCAGCACAAAACAGAACCTCGGTTTTGGAGGAGTTGAATTGCAGGGAAATTTTGTGCAACCAACCAGCCGTCTCTCTTAGGCAGTCGTGAAATGATGTTAGGGGGATAGAGTCTTCTCCCTCCCAAGAGAGAATGAGCTGGGTGTCGTCCGCATAGTTGATAGTTTTTAACCTGTGGGCCTTTATTAACGTGATATGGGGCTTGAGGTACACGTTAAAAAGAATGGGGCTGATGGACGAACCCTGGGGCACCCCATGGGGCACAGAGGCAAAGGCGGATTGAAAAGGGGGGAGGGACACAGCCTGCCTCCTGCCCCGCAGGTAAGAATGGAACCATAGCAGAGCCGTGCCATCCACCCCAGCCTCACCGAGTCTCTCCAGCAGAATCCCATGGTTGACCGTGTCGAATGCGGCAGACAGGTCCAGCAAGATCAAGGCTACTGCCTGGCCCCTGTCTGCACGCATACGAAGATCCTCCATGGCTGTCAGGACAGCTGTTTCGGTGCCGTGGGCTGGACGAAAGCCAAATTGGAAATCGTCCAGGATGTGATTCTGCTCCAGGTGAGTAGAGAGAACAGGAGCTCACCCATCGTTCGGCAACCTTTGCCGGGAAAGGTAGGAGGGAGATAGGCCGATAGTTCGACAAACATTCAGGGTTTAAGGAGGGTTTTTTTAACAGCGGAGTGATAAGAGCTTGCTTCCATGGGGTTGGGACACATCCGCAATGCAAGGATTGGTTGCAGATCCTACGCAAGGTGCCGAAAAGTTCGGTTCCAAAACTGTTCCAAATTTTTGGAGGCAGAGGATCAAGAGGGGAGCCCGAAGTGATCCCGAGCGCCAATCTTTCAAACTCTGATTCTGGAATGGGGGGGAATTCCCGCAACCTTTCCGTGGGGAGGTGACCTGACTGCATCGGATCAGATTCGATGGTGCTAGCCCCCGGGTTGATGGAGCTGCCCAACGGAGGGGAGGTGTTCAGGTTGTGAATAATGGTCTCAATTTTGTCTTTAAAAAATAATGCGAGATTGTCGCAGAGTGCTTGTGGGGGTAGCATAGTCTTTATGGCACAATCGGGGTGGGTGAGGTTTTTAAGAATCTGAAAGATACTTTTCGAGCTATTGGTGGCATTGACAATGGTTGAGCAAAAGTAGTTGGCTTTACTTTGAACAATTGCAGTTTTATATGCCCGAAGGTTATTTTTCCAGAGTGACTTATTGGTGTCGGAGTAGCCTTGCCTCCATTTCCTCTCCGATTGTCTACAGGCTAGTTTGAGGACTTTCAAGGAGTCGTCAAACCAGGGGGCTGGTGCTCTGCTCTTAGGTTTGCATATTTTCTGGGGGGCGAAGGAGTCCGAGGCCGAGGAAATCTTTGTACAGAAGGCTTTGTAGTTGTCCTCCACCGAATTAGTGGGGGAGAAACTATTTGCCACTTTGAATACAGAGCCGGCCGATCTTAATTTGTCCAGAGCTTTCCAGTCTCTGTACAGAAAATCGGGAGAGGAGCTATGTGGCGGCCTGCTAGCTCTGTTGCTAGTTATGTGGAATTTAATGAGCGAGTGGTCGGTCCAGCACAAAGGCAGGATGTCGCTCAAGTGTACTAGCTGAGGGGAGGCAAAGATTAGGTCGAGTTGGTGCCCTGCTGTGTGGGTGGGTTTATTAACCAATTGGGAAAGTCCCACACTTTCACAGGAGAGTACGAGATTGTTCAATGCAGTGTCCAGGTTGCCGTTTGGCCAAAGGTTGAAGTCGCCTAGAATGATCAGCTTGTTGTGGGAGGTAGCCATATTGGTGAGGATGGTGAGTAGCGATTGCTGCTGTTGGGAATTGAAGGTTCCCGGGGGGCGATAGCAGATAATGGCCGTGAAGGTGGCTCCGGAGTGACAGTTTATGGAAAGGCCAAGGAGTTCCGTTCCGACAACTGGGTCCATGTCTAGGATTTTTATAATTAACAAACGTTAACAAACGTTTATTGTTACCAAACTCATTTTATTGATCTCAGAAGGATGAACAGTTGAGTAGACCCCGGAGAATCAGACCTGTTACCCTGAGATTAAATGCATATTCCTGAAATGATGCATTAGTTCACTGAGCCACCAGGCCCGACTTATGTAGTAACTAAGGAGCATATTAGCAAGGGATGGCAATATAATTATCACCGCTTTAGCGTCCGTTTCTGGGCAAAAAGCGGTGATAATAATACCGCAAAATCATCAAGGATACGTTAGCGCGTGTTTCCTTGATGTAGAGCCCGTTTTTTCACAGCCTCGTCTCGCTAATGAGATGCAAAGAAGGCGTGGCTGTAAAAACAACACATGTTAATATCGTGAAGGCAGTTTCGCGATATTAACAAGGAGGTGCAGCAATAAAAAAAATCACGCTACCTCAGCCTTAACTCAGGAATTTAACGTCTGTTAAATTCCTGACTAAATCATACTTTGAATGGGAGATGGATTATGCTGCTACGACCACAGGGTCATATCAGCAATGTTATCGCTGTTTTCAATGGAACATCGCTGGAAAACCAGCGATGTTCCATTGAAAACACCGCTGTTGCTGAATAATTATCGCCATAGTGCTATGCGTTGTAAATATAGCATTATCATGGCGATAATATTCAGCGATAGCCAGCGATAATATTTCTATCGCTATGTACGGCCAGCGATAATTATCGCTGGCCGTTGATAATATGCGCCTAAGATTCTAAATGAATTGTATGTCATACGAAATGTATCAAAATTTTACATTAAACGATTTTTCAGAATTTTTACTCATGGACCACAGGTTTGTGCAAAAATGGCTAATTCATGCATAAAATATATCCTTGAGAGTATATTTCTCCTCAGATCTCTTGTGTGCCACTATATTGCATGACTTTTTTTATGAATTGTGCTCACATTTCAGACTGTGTAATTTTGCATGGTGCTCATGACATTGCAGAAGAAAAATAATTCATCATTTCCACACTATTTTGCACACCTATATCCATATACCCAACTAAGAACTAAAGTACATGGAGTTCACAAAAGTACCGAAAACTGAAGTTTTCGAGCTTGCCTTCATCTGAGCTCAACATAGCATTGTGCTCGGTAAGTGCTCTGCAGTAACCAAAAGGAGACCTGCAGTCCATTAAAAAAACAACCAAAAAGAAACTTAAAAAGAAATACTCCATAAATTCTCTATCTCAAAGCAATGAATGCTGCAGACAGTTCATCAAAAATGGCCCATTTCAGAACAAGGGCCATTTGCTGTTGTACTGCTGGAAGGGAAAACAAGGCTTTTTCCCAACAGACTTAAACAATTCCCAGGCTTTTTGTTCTGTTCGAGAAATGAATAGTTGTCTGGTGGATCTAAATTATCCCGGGCCCAGTGTATACAGTAGGGTATATTTAAGCATCATAATTCGCAGCCACAGTGTTGGGCTGAGAGCAACCGCTATGTGCTGCCACCTTTTTTGAGCCTGCTGGCACTGAGCTGGGGAAGAATGTGATGGCAATCAAATGTTGGACAAAAAGAAATGAGGATTCGGAGAATTGCGTCAATACACAGGTCGATATACCACTGCTGCATTTAAATAGCCACTCTTGCTTTTTTACTGTTTGTTGGAGGCTAGCTCCTTTTAAAAAATGTGTTTTTACGAACTATTGTTAAATGCTTGAAAATTGCCCTGGAATTACTCTTTGAGACCGGGTCATTGTTAAGGGACCTCACGTTCCCCCATTTACCGCATTGCCTGCACCATAATTGAAAAACGCACTTCTCACCACTTTGGTGATTTCCTCGCCGCCTCACGCCCGTCTGCCATCTTGGGTGTGGGACAGAGACAGGTTTTGCTGACACCACGTTTTGGGGGTTAGCGGGCTAGTCTTTGCCAGTGGCTTTAGGCAAAGGCTATTTTAGGAGGTCAGTCGGAGGGTGTACAGACTAGATTCAGATCGATATACCACTGCTGCATTTAAATAACCACTCTTGCTTTTTTACTGTTTGTTGGAGGCTAGCTCCTTTTAAAAAATGTTTTTTTACGAACTATTGTTAAATGCTTGAAAATTGCCCTGGAATTACTCTTTGAGACTGTCCCGAAGGAATGGAAGCACGCTATGGTGGTTCCATTATTAAAGAAGGCCAATGTGGACCCCAACAATCCTTCCAACTTTCGCCCTATTTCACTGCTTTCTTGCTTCTCCAAGATTTTGGAGAAGCATGTGAATTCTTTACTTAGTTCTTTTGTTGAATCCACCAATTTTCTCCACTGCTCTCAATCCGGGTTCAGGGCTGGTTTCTCCACGGAAACTACCCTCCTTGGCGTGTCAGAAACCATCAGACGCCAAGTGGATAATGGCGAGACGGTGGCACTCATCTTGCTTGACTTGAGTGCCGCTTTTGACACCGTCTCCCATTCCATCTTATTATCCACCCTGGAGGCAGTAGGTGTCGGTGGTACCGCCCTGGCCTGGATTGCTAACTTTCTGTCTGATCGCACGTTTCAGGTTTTTTCCTCTTCCTCTGCTTCATCCACCCTCCCTTCCGCTCACGGTGTTCCCCAGGGTTCCATCCTTAGTCCCCTTTTTTTTAACCTCTACGTAAGGCCTCTTGCGTTCCTGGCTGAACAGGCTGGCCTTACAATTTATTCCTACGCCGATGACACTCAAGTCATCTATTCCCTATCGACTAATAAAAACCTTCCTTCCTCCTCTCTTCAAATTGGATTGAAGCATATATCGGACTGGATGTTAAAGCACAAACTGAAGCTTAACGGGGATAAAACAGAGCTGCTCTTGTTTGGCCCCGACACCTCTCTCTGGGGCCCACACCATTGGCCTACGGAGATGGGTCCTCTACCCATTCCATCAGTGTCTGCTCGCAATCTCGGTGTGATCTTCGACAACCAACTTACCTTCAAACATCATGTTGTGAAAGTTGCAGCCACTTGTACGACCATCATCAGGTGGCTGAGAAAGATCACTTGGATGCTGCCTACAGACACCTTGAGGACCGTCGTCCAGGCCCTTGTCATCTCACGCCTGGACTATGGGAACATCCTGCTCTTAGGGGCTGCCAAAGAGGTAACCAGAAAATACCAGGTGGTTCAGAATATGGCAGTCCGCCTGATCTGTCACCTTCCTGCCAGATCCTCGGTCACCCACCACAGGCGGAACCTGCACTGGTTGCGCATTGAAAGCAGAGTGCATTTTAAAGCACTCTGCTACATGCATAAAATCATGACTGATAGAGCCCCGCGCTACCTTGCTGCTCTAGTTCAGCAATATTTTCCCCCCCGCACACTTAGGTCCTTGTCGCATAACAAATTTAAAATTCCGCGCATCAACAGAGCCAAAATGGGTGGCCGCTCGTTTGCTCTGTTGGCCCCATCCCTATGGAATTCTCTTCCTCAGTCTTTGCGCACGGAATCGTGCTTTCTGAAATTCCGTAAGGGAATAAAGACCTGGCTTTTCAACAACTAATGTCCCTCGCGCCTATCACTGATCAGTTTGCTCTAGCGCCGGGAAACCTCCGGGTAGCTGCGCGCTTAATAAGTGTAATAATAAATAAATAAATAAATAAATGCTTGAAAATTGCCCTGGAATTACTCTTTGAGACCGGGTCATTGTTAAGGGACCTCACGTTCCCCCATTTACCGCATTGCCTGCACCATAATTGAAAAACGCACTCCTCACCACTTTGGTGATTTCCTCGCCGCCTCACGCCCGTTCGCCATCTTGGGTGTGGGACAGAGACAGGTTTTGCTGACACCACGTTTTGGGGGTTAGCGGGCTAGTCTTTGCCAGTGGCTTCTAGCCACACACACTATAATTATTTACCAGTATGCAGGCGCGCAGCGATCGCGCGCAGCATCGCGCCGGAGTAGCGCCAGAGGAAAGCCCGTCTGTGCCCGTCCGGGCCAGGACGGGCCCAGGGGCAATAAACTCTGGCCGAACTCGAATTTACTCTCCTGAGTCACTATGGGCTCTAAAGACTGATTCCATCTGTCTAGATGATGGCACCTTGGCTACTTTACAAGCTGAGGCCCTGGTACAGACTACAGGCATAGGCCCGAGGACCTTCCCCACCTTCGTTAGTCGCCAGCCACATGGCCTTAGATTGGCAACACTTAATACGCGCTCTCTACAAAGCACCACCTAGAAGTCTTCTCTCTTTTGCTCGATGGAGATATTGATATTCTTGCTCTCTCAGAGACATGGCTCGACTCTGCCTCTACGCCTGACATCTTGGCTGCCCTACCCCCAGATTATGATGCTATCTGGCATAATCGTCCTAATGATTGTAAAGGAGGGGGTGTGGCCTTTCTGTTCAAAAAATGTCTCGTAGTAAAAGAGATCATTGCACAAAATTGTGCAGGTGCGGAATTGTTAGGAATTAAAGTCTCGTCTAAATCTTCATGTATAGCAATATTGGTAGTTTACCGTCCGCCACAAAACCTCCCGGATTTCAATGACACCATATTTGAACTTTTGACAGATTTGGCCACCAGATACAAGTCTCTTCTGGTGGTAGGCGACTTTAATTACCACTGGGATAAAGTACCCAGAGACCCCATAGCGACTGAGTTTGAAGCTAATTTTTCGGTGCTCAATCTACAACAGTTAGTGATAGGTCCGACTCACGTGAAAGGCCACACATTGGACCTTGTTTGGTCCTCCCTGTCCAATACAGAAATAATGGAGGTTAGTCCATGTATCTGGTCAGACCACTCTATGATAAAATGCTGGGTTCCTGGTGACCTGGAGAGGGATGCCCCAAATAAGTCACGGAGAAAAATTCAATCTTGGAATAAGGTAGAAGCAGACCTTCTAATTACGACCCTGCTCGCCTCCGCTCCCCCTAAAATGCATGGTACAGATCTGGACCATGATGCTAGGATGTTAAAGACCTGGATACTCGCCGCCTTGGACAAACTTGTCCCTGAGCAGTTGGAGAGCATTAAAACGAAAGGGAAAGGAGCGCCATGGTTTGACGCCTCCTTGAAACCCTTCGTAAGGCAGAGAGAAGGTGGAGGCTCCACTATTGTCAAATAGAGGCTGACATTTTTAAAAGTTTGCTCTCAAAATATAAGGCTGACATCCTGGAAAGAAAGGCTGTCTTCTACGTTGAAGAATTAGAGAAGCAATAAATATACAGCGTGAGACCTTTACGATACTAAGGGAACTCACACAACGAGAAGGGAAAATCTCAGCGGGCGATCAACCAGACTGTGATTCCTTCCAAACCTTCTTTCTTCAGAAGGTACAGGATATCATCGCGGACATCAATGCACGACCAGCTACAACTATGCTGCCTAGTCTGATTGCCCAGGTGCCATCCATGACTCTGAATAGCTTCCCTTCCATTGACGACAAGGGCCTAATAGAACTAGTCGGACAGATCAAGTCAGGGTCAAACATCGATCCTTGTCCCCCCAATTTTTTTAAAATGGCCCTGCCAGGCATCCAGCCTCAGGTACTGAGTGTATTGAATAACTCATTGGAAACAGGTTATCTGCCAACCCAAATGAAAGAAGCCAGGGTCTCCCCACTCTTAAAAAAAGCAGGAATGGATACAAAAGCCTTAAAAAACTACAGGCCCATTTCGCAGTTACCCTTTCTAAGTAAGATCTTGGAAAAGCATGTTCTCAGCACACTAGCCGGCCATCTGGAAGAACATCATCTCCTTCATACCAGGCAGGCTGGATTCCGGCCCCAACATAGCACAGAATTGGTCATGGCCTCAGTTGCCGATGAGTTAAGAGTCAGGGCAGAAAATAAACAACCATGCGCCCTGATCCTCTTAGACTTATCAGCGGCCTTTGATACGGTCAGCTACACCATCTTGCTAGACCGTATTGCGAAACTGGGGATTTCAGGCCAGGTGCTGAAGTGGCTAGAATCCTTCCTGTCAGGCCGTACCCAGAGAGTGCAGCTAGGAGACCAACTGTCTGAGACCTGTGAAGTGACATGGGGAGTGCCCCAGGGGTCGGCTTTATCCCCCCTGCTTTTCAACATTTACCTACAACCACTGGTGGAGGAGCTGAAGCGTATGAACTGCGAAATATTTAACTACGCAGATGATACCCAGCTATTAGTCCGGCTGGATGACACCAAGGAGGCCCAGGAATCGGTGAGGAATTTGCTCAGTTTCACGGTCAACTGGATGACTAATAATCTGTTGAAAGTGAATGCTGACAAAACGGAGGTGCTGGTGATCCGCAACAAAGAGGACCCCTGGAGTGACCTGTACTGGCCTCCTGAATTGGGAACCACCCCGTCTCCTGGCACTGTAGTAAAAAGCTTAGGGCTCAGGATTGACGCGGATCTTTCAATGGCCCCCCAAGTCTCGGCTGTCGTCGGATCCTGTATTGGTGTATTGAGGCAGCTACGTAAATTAGCCCCTATTTTATCTGCCACTACCTTGCAATCAGTCGTATCTGCCACAGTCATTTCAAGAATCGACTATGGCAATGTTCTGTATTTAGGCCTGCCACAGAAGCTGCTGAGGAAGCTGCAGGTAATACAGAATGATGCAGCTAGACTGATTTTCTCCCTGCCCAGAAAATCGCATGCTACTCCCCTGCTTCAGAAGCTGCACTGGCTTCCAGTGAAATTTCGAGTCCAGTTTAAATGTCTCTGTGTGGCCCATAAGGCACCTTTTGGAAAAGCCCCAGAGTACATTAAACAACTTTTGAAGAGATATATTCCTGGAAGACCCTTGCGCTCTGGAACAATCTCCAATTTAATTCAACCTCGGTTTAAATTAAAAACCAAAGGAGGCAGGGCCTTGTCCGTGCTTCTTCCACAACTGTGGAATGAGCTTCCGCCCATCCTGAAGGAAGAATCACAGCTCCTACCTTTCAGAAAGAAACTAAAAACCCATCTTTTTAGGAAGGCTTTTATGACAGTCCAGGCGGTGTAACAGCTGAAGGTTTTTCAAGGGCATTAGTGTGTTATGTTCCTTCTGTTAAGCGCTTAGAGACCGGCGGTGATAGGCGCTATATAAATACTCCTAACATAACATACCATAACAGGTGTTCCAAAGTTGCTCCATACTTTTTCCTGAAGTTCTTCTTGAGGGTTCAAAGGGTCCAAAACACAGCCCAAGCATCTGGAAGCTCCAAGATTGTCCTGCAAAGTTTGGGACATCAGTTTCCACATTTCACTCTGGACAGGTGACTCTAGGTGTAGTTGACACAGGTGAGCTCTGTTAACCTGTACCTTGCAGGGAGCCCACTCTTTATTCCTCTTGAAACAAGGTACATCCAACGGGCTGTAGTTCCAGATAAAGCAGCAGGTGCAGTCAGTCAGGATGCAGGTGCTGATAGTGCAAATCAAGTTTCCAGCCTGGCAATCCTTATTCTTCTCTCGGTTTCAAGTAGCAGAGCTGAGAGGCTCTGCCGCTCAGATAGTTATTCAGTGTTCTCTGGGTCAAGCAGGAGTGTACTCCTGTCCAATGAGGTGCAGGGCAACACCCCAGAGAATGACCACCTCCTCCAAAGTGTGTCACAATGGTCTCCCAGAGAGCACTATTCTTCCAAAATTCAGTATGGCAGAAATCTCAGCAGAGGAGCAAGAATTAGCTATGAAGTATGCCTTGTTTCCATAGCTCTCCTCCCCCTGGCATCTGCAAAATCCTTCCTTAAGCCTGCCACCGTGCTAGGTTTATAGGGGATGGGGTAGATGTACCTTGAAGCTGATGCTTTACAACCCCTCCCCTCTGCTATGGCATTGATGTGTAGCAGAAACATCTTACAAGGGATAGTCTTTCTCCCTGGGTGACACTTATCACTTCATCAAAACAGCCTGTCTAATCCTCTTAACTCTGACCAATCAGGGTGGACCACTGGAAGGTTGAAACTTGGCTTACAGAAAAAAAAGTCATATGACGTATTTTCTGTATTTTTTTGGATACATTCAACAATTGCATATTGGTAGATTTATCAATACCATTCTCCCAAGTCCTTGAATGATATTTTTCGGTAATCTTTAGCGGTAGTTCTGAGTTCATAAACTATTCCAATTTCTCCAACACCAGGGCCTATAAAACATCTTTTATAAGGACCCTGCTTATTTCTACAGGAACCCCCATCCCTCAGACACATGGGGGGAGACTTTAGGGATTCTGAATATACAATAATAATGATGTAGATCCTCACTTCACAGTGCTTCTAGCACAAAAGTCGATTTTGGGATGCACTTTACCACAATGAAGTAAGTGAAATATGCAATTTCTCTATCCCCAGGGGCATATAAACATCTTTCTTTTATTAGGACCCTCCTTAAATGTATCTGACCCCCATCCCTGAGACACCTAGGGGAGACCATGGGGGTACTTAATATGCCAAGTATCTTAGTTTATCAATGTTTAAGTGCCACTATCACCAAAGAGAAGTTTGGGCACAAATTACATTTAAAAGCAGTCCTGCAACACAGTGCTGCTTTTAAACTGACCTCAGCCTCCAGCAGTGCACACATAAAAAGTGCAGAAGGGGCGTAAATGTAGTTTTTTAATCCCCCAGAATAGGTCATGCCAATCATAGAGGTACCCTAACACATAGCGTACCTTAGTGTGTGTTTTTACCATAGCACTGGCCCTGGTTAAGCAGAGTCAATGGAGAGTCAGCAAAAATATGGGGGTGCCCAGGGCACATGATGACTTTGCAACAATAGGGTGACCACCTCACTCCAGACCCTTACAGACACTGTCTCCAGTCCTGAGTATTTCACCTACAAGTCATTCATTTCATGTGTTAGTCTAACTTATTTACTGACAATAAAACAAGACTATAAATGCCAGAATGCATTTGACTAGCAAACAAAAGTCTACATCATGGTAGTGTCTGCTTTGACATGGAAGAAAGTGGTCACCCAATCAGCATGCCTCACTATGCACCAGATGATGGGGCGATCACCTAGGTGCCCTAAATATAATGCAGGATGTGGTATTGAGGCCTAGTAGATGTGCCCACAGCACTCTGGGATGTTGTGCAGTGCTTAATTTGTAAAACAATTAAGTGCCAGGGTTCTCATCATGAGGCTACAGCAGCTTGCTCCTGTCAGCGCTGCTAATGATGGTAACAACACAACTACTAGCCATCACACTCTGACAAGTGTGACAATTCGGACTATTTCAGGCCACCACAGCTATAAAGAAACGTTTGGGAGGCAGGTAATAGTCATTTTGATGTATATTGAATCACTAAGTAATAGTTGTTTTGGTCATCTCTAAAATGGGCAGACAGCGCCATCTCACTAGAACCGGTGTTGATAATTAAGTACTGTGGCGAGCACCAGAGACCACTAGCTCAAATTAAGCACTGATGTTATGTGTATTGGTAGAGCGATGTCATCTGTTGGGTATCCTGGCGTTGCAGCAGGAGCAGTCCTCACCTAGGCTGGGTCTGTTCGAAGAGCCATGCCTTCAGCTTCTTTTGGAATTCAAGAATAGAAGAGGAGGTTCAGAGGAATACAGGGGAGGTTCGTTGCATTTTATGAAAAGGGGTGAGAGGCCGCTTAACTCTTCTTGGAGCTGCCATTTTGCCACGCCTTCCCCGAGTTTGTGATTTCAGAACTCTGGCTGACCGCCGGATTGTCTCCAGCCGTAACTTCTATCTTCGGAGGTAAATATTCTCACATTCTAATTGTATGAACCAAGTTCTGTACTTTTAATTGCATATGTAGTGTCCTGGGGACACGGTCTAGTGTCCCGCTGGAAGCTGTCATCCCAGCCACTCCCTCGAGGGCTGGACACCCTGCACCTCCACTCTCATCCATCACAGGTGCCACGAGTGACGTGACCCCGTCAATAAAAAGGCCCGGGTGCACGTGCTCGTGGCCAGTTACAGATGTACATTCCTTGGTGTCTGAGTCAATCTTTTATGTAATGTGGGCCAGAGACCCAACACCACATTGGCGACGAGGCGGGTAGCTGACCCCGCATGCCCGCTGCTTCCTCGCCTTCATGAGGAGGTAATGAGCCGCCACTGTGACGGTGGTGAGGGTCACGCTCAGCATCGCGGCGCGGCCCTACCTTGAAGGAAGGAGGCACGGAGACTGACCGGCTCCCACTTGCATCGGCCAGCAAATGGAGGAATGTCCGAGCACCCCCTCAGCGGCCGACCGAACCCCAAGTAAAGCGTGAGTCTCCCCACCATGGCCGTGGGATGGTCGCCGCCACACTCAGGCAATCGCCGCCGCAAGAGCCTTGCGATCCACACTGTGCAGCGCATGAGAGCAGACGTGCCACCCCCGAGCTAAGCACTGCTCCGCCGACTGCACTCCCTGCATCCGTGGCACAAAAAGAAAAGAAGGCGCCACAACGACACAAGTGTGCACGCCCACAGCCACAGACCGCACTGGCGCAGGGCCTGATAAGGCCCAGCCGGCGGATGTAATATACAAGACCTGCAGTTGCCCTCAGCACGCTCCAGCACCGCCTTTGACAACGGCTGGCACCGGAGGCGCCCAGCCAGCGAGGAAGAGAGCTGAGGCAGTCTTCACCTGGAGGGAAACCTGCACCTGCGTGAGCTGGGACGCAGAAGGAAAAAAAATTGCCGCGTGACCTGGGCTCAAGAGACCCCCATCGCTGCCAGCAAGCCGCCCAGCCCGTGTGCACCGCCCCTACCATGACCCCCCTACCTTCCTCCAGCGATCAACACGGTACAGAAATAGGTAGGAGGCTGCGGGTTCTGTTTGCCAGCAAGCGGCTGGGCCCATAGCCGGATTATTATTATTATTTATTATTATTATTTGGAATCTTGTATAGCGCGTGGTTACCCTTGGGCATCCCAGCGCTCGCCTTGGGCATCCCAGCGCTCGCTGGGATGCCCAATCGAATCGAATGCCACCATCGAACGGCCCCAAGCTCCAGCAGCTGATGGGGAATAGTGTGGAAACCCAGCGGTTTTCAGGAGTCACCCGCAAGCGAACTCCAGCCTGGGTAGCCTGCTTTCGAGTGGGTGAACTGCTACAATGCACATCATGAGCACCGGTCGCGCCATCTAGCGGTTGAGCACAGCACCGCACCATGAGTCCCGCTGAGAGACTGCCACCTCAAATAAAGGAAAAGACACTCTTCTCCCGATACAGCCTGGCTGTCCCAACGCCCGGGGCAGCCAGATGAGCTTCACACAGCCCGTCCCCCACGAGCAACTGAGGGCACAGTAAAGGGAAAGCGGCGGCAGCGCTGGGAGCGAGTCAGTGCCCCTATACCTGTGGTCACAAAGCTGCTCCCCACGCTGCCAACTGTCCCAGTGGAATGGTGCCAGGACAACCTTTGAAACCATAAGAAGGAGGACCACGCCAGGGCAACTCTCATCTGCCCACTATTAAACCAATCATGGCCGGTTTGGACAGAGAAACGGCCAAAACTGTGAGACAGCCCTGAGCATGTGGAGCATGTGGAGCATCTGGGGGCCGATTGGAGTCATCCTAGCCCTGCGGGCGCCCCGCACTTGCATCTCCACTTCAGAACAATTTCCAGCCTCGGCCAAGATGGCTGACACGATCAGGACACACAATTGCACTGCAGTGCCACCTAGTGGCCAACTGTAGCTGTTGCGCATAGGAGAAAGGGAATACTTTCCAATTCGAAATGCCAACAGCCTCAGCAGACCTGTCCTGACAAATGTAGCACGGCAACTACAGAGCCACTCCCCTACTACTAGCAACAGTCAGCTGGACCGGCATGACAAGCACAACAAGGGATAAAAGAAACCACTGCCCAGAAGTCAGCCCCGAAAGCCTCAGCTGAACCGGGCAAAGCAAAGGAAATCACAGGCTGCAATGTTCCTGTTGGAACAGCCCTACAGTACGACAAAAAGAAGAGACTGATTGCCCCACAGAGAGAACCCCAGGCTGCCTAGCCCCCGGAAGGGGGGGAGGGGTTGGCCTAACGGCTAAGGCGCTCGACCTCGGACCTGGGGATCTGGGTTCGAGTCTCGGTAACGACGCCCAAAAACCTCCTGTGATTCTGGGCAAATCACTTAATCTCCCCGTGCCTAAAATGAAAGTGTGTAAAGTGTGTCCTCATGTAACGTAACTGGTGCTATGTAAAGCGCTCTGATACCTGATTCGGTTCGGGTCTAGTTCGGGCTATATAAAACTCTGCAAAAAAAAAAGTCTAGAAGCCCAGCCTAAGTAGTAGAACCACAGCCAGTCAAGCTCCAAGCCACAGCCAGAAAGACTTTGCTGCATGCTACAACCACCCACATCAGCTTACCAGAGTGAGAGGAAGTAAAAGCATGTTCATGGCAGGTGCCTGCAGTCACGCTAAGCCAAAGAGACAGAGCACAGATCCTAACTCTACAGCAGAGAGGGGCCCAAGATGCTGCCAAATGGTTAAAGGGGAAGAAACTCAGAATGCCCAAATAGCAAAGAACTAGAGAAATCCACTCTTATCACAGCTACGGATGCTGCCAAGAGTCAGTGGGAAGCTAACAACAGCACAAGAAAGACTGGTGCGAAGTGTACACCACCAGTGGCTTCCCAACGCCACCGCCAGAGAGGAGATTGTGTCACTTGCTCCCTGCTGGTGAACTAACACAATCGCAAGCTACAATTCAGGCACACCCTGTGCCAGACGAGAGCGCCACACGTCCCTGGCGGTGAATAACCACCACTGCATGGAGGAAGGACAGGTACGCCAGGTGTCAGAAGAAAGCGGAGCGCACTAAGTCAGAGATGCACAGAAAGCCGCGCCAGCGAATCTGACCACACGGGCAGGCACTCGAGAGATGGATAAATCTCCACAAGGAAGCACTGCTGAACGCAGGTAGGAGAGCACCCCTGTATCCACCGCCCCAGCAAAGCCCTGCTGTGGGCCGAAGACCACACACAGTGTCCTCCCTCACACTGCCTCAAGACAGAGTCGACCGCGACCCAAGACAGGCAAGAGAGGAGTCGCACACCCCACGAGGCACGCCGCCACAGCTACATGCGCTCCAACAACCAGCGCTGGCGTCCGGTCGCGTGTCGCAACTGGACGTCACGTCGCCAGCAAGCAAGGAGCGCGCCGGAGCAAAGGCAGAAGCCGGTGCCATGACAGTGCCACCTCGAGGTCCAAGCGCAATGCCCTTGAAGAAAGAAGAGAGTGACAGCTTTGTCACCCCAAAAATCGGAGGAACACAGGTGGGCTGAATAGACCAACAAAGAGAGAAGACCGAGGACTCACAGCAAGCCAAGAGCACACCCTGACACACCAGATAGCCACCAAGGCGGACCGAAGTCCCAGGGTACAGCCTCACGGATGAACCGAGCATAAGCCGCAGCAAGCGTCTCATCCCAATGCTTCCCCACGCGACCGTCCATCTCTGAGTGTCAACAGTCTAAGTCAATCGGCATCCCTGTTCCTGTCCACAGATGCCATGGGTGAAGATCAGCCCTGAGTGCCCGCCCTCACACCGCCTCAAGATGGAGTCGGCAGTGGCCCCAAAACAGGCAAGAGAGGATTCATACACTCTATGTGTAAAGCCGCCACTGAAGATCAACCTCAACAAAACTGAGACGCCTGGCTGCTAAGTCCCTCCGGACATCCAAACTCCCCCAGCAAGTCACCACCACCTGTCACTCCGACTCACCACATGGCTGCCAACCGCCGTCACACCAGCAATCAGCACATGCGTCAAACACCGCTCCCCGAATACCGATGGACTGGAGTCCGACACCTTTGCCACACCAGCCGACTAAAAGAAATCAGAAGCCACTTGTGAACCTGGCCTACACGGGAACCGTGGCAGCGAGTGCAAGTCTTGGCCCAATCTCATCCACCCGTGAGGGTTGTGCATGCGACTAAGTAACGGCTCCTCAGCGGTCCTGCAGCTGCCCCCAGATGGCACACGAGCGCCCCCCAGCGCAGCCCTCCTACAGCCCCGCAGCGACCCCGACGACGGGCCTCCCCAAGCGGGAGAGTGAGGAGAGGCATTGCCCCACCAACAAGTTACCGGTCACAGCCAAGCAGTATAACAGGGACAGTCGGCCCAGCAACACCTCTGTGAATTCTCACTTGGGACTCCATCCATAGTCACGATGCAACCCACTAAAAGGAACTGTTAGAACTCACCCCAGACCATCACCGACGTCAGCAAAGTTGAAGCTGTGCAAGACAGCAAGATATGTCATCGTCAGCAAACCGACGGTATGCAGCGGACGTCTCCAAGCCAGCGGTCGTGTCCTGAGCCCCTCAGGTTAAACTACAGGTGCCCGCAGAGAAGGTTCTGCTGCAAGAAAAGTCACCAGCCCATGTCTGATGTCGTCCTGCCACCTGACCCTATACAGACTGATGGACCCTGTGGTATTTAGTTAACTGTTTTGCCACCACAGGTTGGACTAACACTTTGTCCCTCAATAAAGTTGGGGAGGAATGTAGTGTCCTGCGTGACACGGTCTAGTGTCCCGCAGGAAGCTGTCATCCCAGCCACGCCCACGAAGGCTGGAAACCCTGCGCCCCCACACTCATCCATCATGGGTGCCACTAGTGACGTGGCCCCGTCAACAAAAAGGCCCGGGTGCACGTGCTCGTGGCCAGTTACTGATGTACATTCCCTAGTTGTGCACCCCTACTATAGCAGAAACGAGATTTGGATTTAATATGGGATTAGGGAAGGAAAACATGGAAGTGCAGAGGCTAGGGCAGCAGACGGGAACCCCTGTAGGAATTCAAAAAGAAAGGCTTTTTTTCCACAATCAATTTCCGTACTTTACTTATTGGCACGTGCGCATTTCCTTTACCTGAAACCTCTATATAATCTTTGTACACTTGCGCACCTTTCTCAGATTTCGAAATGTACTCGTGCCTTTTTCGTGGCTACGCAACCCATTAATGAGACTCGCGTATTATTGTGTAAAATGAGCCTTCAGAAATGTACAGATTGTGAAAAGACATTAAATGTATTTTGTGTTTGTCTTTTATTCCTTTTTAAACTCTTAAAAACGTCCTAAACTGTTGTATTTTCTCCTTTGCTTCGTTATCCCTTTCTTTCGCTGCTTCATTTCGCGCCCCCTTCATATGAAACTGATAGCAAACTATGAGGCATGTATAATAAGGCCAATTTTTATTATGTGTGCGTAAATGGTGCCATCTAGTGGCAAGAATGGAGAATTCATTATTATGCGACACGGTAAATATCTGAAAAACACAGGCATTGGAAGACGTTTTTTGTCGTCAGTATGGTAAAACATACACAAATAATTTGTATAGGTATTAACTCGTTTGTGCTAGCACACTAACGACAAAACAATGCTCGTTTAACTCGTAATTGCATTAGATGTGTTTTCTCTCGTTGTGTAGGATATACTACCCTGGGAGCAGCCAGTGATGTAAGAAGTAGACTCAGCTGCCCCCCCTCCTAAAAGACCATATGTATCAATGGGGTATCCTTATATCATAGGCATAACTATTTTTGTTAGACGATTTCTACATGCAAGCGAATGAAACTAAAACAGAAGAAAAAGAAAAGGAACACGTAGGTCGGAAATGCTTAATGAATCACATATATTTTTCATGAAATCAGAATCGCCATAAACAGCTACAACAAATTGCTCAATATGTGCAATGTGCAAAAAGTGCTTGTGCAGTGAGTGCAGAGATCTATGCTGCACATATAAAAAAAATAGCAAATTGAAGTACTTAGATGAAGGTCCTGTCCAATCTGTTCAAATATCTAGTCTCTTTTTTTTCTGGGCCACATTTATTTGTCCATAAACGTTCAGACAAAGGATATTCTGTGCAGGCAACCTCTAATGCAGCGCGTACGTTCTATCTACATGGGTCTTCGTCAGGACTGGTTGAAGCCTCCCATTTAGCAGGAGCAGATCAAGTATAAAAGAGTAATACGGAACAGGAATAAATGAAAGTGTATACCCTTAATACCAGTCCTGATGAAGACCCATTAAGGAGTGTAGAACGTACACACATGTTGGGCATAGCCCTTCTTGGGTGGTTCCCCTAAAACATTTTGGGGCATATTATCAAGAACAGCATTAAAATTATCGCCGCTTTAACAGCAGGAAACTGTCAATAAAGAGGTGACAATGGGCTTGATAATATGCCCTTGAGAATTGCAATAGAAGCCCATGTGCACACCAGAATATGGGCTTCTATGGGAATTCACACGGGCATATTATCAAGCCCATTATCGCAGCTTTAGCGACAGTTTCCTGCCGTTAAAGCAGCGATAATTTTAGCGCTGTTTCTTGATAATAACCCCCTTTGTTTTTCCCTCCTGGTTTTTGCTGATTCTCTTTTTTTTTTTTTGGGCCTTAGGACTTTAGGCACTTTCCCACTGTAATGCAGTATGAAAGCACTCATGCCCTACCTACATGTGCTTCACATTGCCTGAATGGTTTAGGTCCTGTACCTGTGAGTACCCTGTAAAGAGGAACACCACATACCCAGGGCAGGTACTGCAATGGCTACTAGTGGACCACCGGATTGATTGTGCCAGCCACAAGAATAGCCTTTCAAACAGGTCTCAAGCCTGCCATTGCAGGTCTTTTGTAGTTGCACTTATGCTCAGGTTGGCATTTCTAAACCACTAGCCTATGCAGAGGGGACCGTTCACTACCTCTAGGATGCCCTGGGGGTAATCCCTGAGGGGTAGGGCAACTATTACCTGAAAGGCAGGGCAGGTACACGTGTGTTCCCTGCTCAGTAAGTGAAATATCCACATGTGGGTTTCCACTACCTAGGAGGTTTGCTCTTCCCATGGGTCAACATGGGGTAATTGCGGAATTATTGTTTAACTACAATTTTAGCTTATAGCCGGGAGTAGTCTTATAGTGTTTTCAGGCATGTCTTAGGCCTTCCATTGCATGCCTGTGTGTGCACATTTGCACTTATGCTCAGGTTACCCTTTTGAAATCATTGGCCATTGCTGAGGGTGCTTTTCACTACCACTAGAACACCCCTAGGGGGAGCCTTGGCGGGTGGAGCAAGTGATAGGTGAAAGGCAGGAGCCAGCTAGTGAAGAACCCCCACGTGTGTTTTCACTACCTATGATATTTTCCAATAGTTTAGAAATGCCACTTCTAGAAAGTGGGCATTTCTCTGAGCTAAACTCTTTTGTGTGTCTTTTACTTAGACTCCAGTCCAAACTGGAGGCTGGGGGAGCACATCTGTGTATTCCCCAAAGAGAGCCATAAACATTGGACACACAACTTGAATGACAGACCTCTGCCATTTGAGGACTTGGCTGGATAGATTGTGGGAGAAAGGTTTTGACACTTGTCCTTTTGAAAGCCAGATCATGGCCCCACTAAAGGTTAAGATCTGTGTTCCAAGGCTTCATGGCAGGCAGAACTGAAATTTAGGGTAGACATCGGCGGTTCAAAGTGGAAGCCTCTGAACCACTCCCAACTTCAAAGGCACACTATAATTTAACTACTGGTGCCATACTTAAGCCGGGCAGAGATGCACTTGTGGGGATGTGGGACCAAACATCCTGGACTGCGTGGTGCACACTGCCAGAGGAATCTGTTGAGCACAAGGAGGAGACTGCCATTAGAATGGACCACACACCCTGCCTGATTAGTGGCTGGCCTGGGCTGACTACCTGCTGCTGTGTGGCACCCTGAACTGTGCTCTCCAAGGACTTGTTGGCTTGCCCCTTGTTTTTTGTAGAGGTCTCACAGGGACATCAAAGGCCTCCCGTGAAGGATGTACATCAACTATGTGTTTCACCTGGAAAGCGGTGCCCGCTCAAGTGCATACTTCATCTGTGAATCCTGATTGCAGCGCGGTGTGAGCGTAGAACTAACTATTGTGCCTGGAGAGCAGACTGCCTTGTGTAGAGCCCCCAAACCACGCCTGCATCTAAGCAATGGGATCCTTGCATCATCGGGCCTAAGCACACACATTCGCCTCAGTGGCAAGCAGATTCACAAGTTGTTGTACTCTGTGTGGACCGCTTTATCGTCTGTGCTGCATCTCTCTTGTGAGATACCCTGACTGCATGCTCATTAGTGTGCAGTGGCACAATCACAGGTTGCAACCCTCAAAGAGAGGGCACATCCATTGTAGGGCCTCATTCTACCTCATGCTGTGCTACTGAACTTGAAACTGTGTGTGTGGTACTGGATTGTCTGGTGCGACTCGTATCTTCACGCACCAGATGATGTGCCTCATTCCAGGGAGGTGCGGTGAACCAGACAGTGGGTTAATTGTAAAAGGATTGCCTGGTGTAACTCGTATAATCACGCACCAGAAGTTGTGCCTCATTCCGAAGACGGCTGCAATGCCAGAAACCGGTCCCCGGAAGCTTGTTTCCTTTCCAGTAAAGAATTGGCTTGGTAGTTTGGTCTGCCCTGTTCCCATGATGCACTGGGCCAGGGTCAGGCTAATTTGCATATAGCCAGGTTCTGAGCTGGGATGGTGCAGTGAGCTAAAAAACGGTGATGGATCAAGCCCTGATCTTTTGACTGGGTATGAGTGTTCTGTTTAACTCAGATGCTCTGTCCATCACCACCCCCTTTTCTGAATCGTTTTGGCCACTATAGGAGTGGCAGGGTATGCTCAGACATGAGTCCCTTGCTCACTGCACTATCAGGATTCAAGCAAGCCGGGCCGAAGACGGCTGCAATGCCAGAAACCGGTCCCTGGAAGCTTGTTTCCTTTCCAGTAAAGAATTGGCTTGGTAGTTTGGTCTGCCCTGTTCCCATGATGCACTGGGCCAGGGTCAGACTAATTTGCATATGGCCAGGGTCAGACTAATTTGCATATAGCCAGGTTCTGAGCTGGGATGGTGCAGTGAGCTAAAAAACGGTGATGGATTAAGCCCTGATCTTTTGACTGGGTATGAGTGTTCTGTTTAACTCAGATGCTCTGTCCATCACCACCCCCTTTTCTGAATCGTTTTGGCCACTATAGGAGTGGCAGGGTATGCTCAGACATGAGTCCCTTGCTCACTGCACCATCAGGATTCAAGCAAGCTGGGCCGAAGACGGCTGCAATGCCAGAAACGGGTCCCCAGAAGCTTGTTTCCTTTCCAGTAAACAATTGGCTTGGTAGTTTGGTCTGCCCTGTTCCCATGATGCACTGGGCCAGGGTCAGACTAATTTGCATATAGCCAGGTTCTGAGCTGGGATGGTGCAGTGAGTAAAAAAACGGTGATGGATCAAGCCCTGATCTTTTGACTGGGTATGAGTGTTCTGTTTAACTCAGATGCTCTGTCCATCACCACCCCCTTTTCTGAATCGCTTTGGCCACTATAGGAGTGGCAGGGTATGCTCAGACATGAGTCCCTTGCTCACTGCACCATCAGGATTCAAGCAAGCCGGGCCGAAGACGGCTGCAATGCCAGAAACCGGTCCCCGGAAGCTTGTTTCCTTTCCAGTAAAGAATTGGCTTGGTAGTTTGGTCTGCCCTGTTCCCATGATGCACTGGGCCAGGGTCAGACTAATTTGCATATAGCCAGGTTCTGAGCTGGGATGGTGCAGTGAGTTAAAAAACGGTGATGGATCAAGCCCTGATCTTTTGACTGGGTATGAGTGTTCTGTTTAACTCAGATGCTCTGTCCATCACCACCCCCTTTTCTGAATCGCTTTGGCCACTATAGGAGTGGCAGGGTATGCTCAGACATGAGTCCCTTGCTCACTGCACCATCAGGATTCAAGCAAGCCGGGCCGAAGACGGCTGCAATGCCAGAAACCGGTCCCCGGAAGCTTGTTTCCTTTCCAGTAAAGAATTGGCTTGGTAGTTTGGTCTGCCCTGTTCCCATGATGCACTGGGCCAGGGTCAGACTAATTTGCATATAGCCAGGTTCTGAGCTGGGATGATGCAGTGAGCTAAAAAACGGTGATGGATCAAGCCCTGATCTTTTGACTGGGTATGAGTGTTCTGTTTAACTCAGATGCTCTGTCCATCACCACCCCCTTTTCTGATTCGTTTTGGCGACTATAGGAGTGGCAGGGCATGCTCAGACATGAGTCCCTTGCTCACTGCACCATCAGGATTCAAGCAAGCAGGGCCGAAGATGGCTGCAATGCCAGAAACCGGTCCCCGGAAGCTTGTTTCCTTTCCAGTAAAGAATTGACTTGGTAGTTTGGTCTGCCCTGTTCCCATGATGCACTGGGCCAGGGTCAGACTAATTTGCATATAGCCAGGTTCTGAGCTGGGATGGTGCAGTGAGCTAAAAAACGGTGATGGATCAAGCCCTGATCTTTTGACTGGGTATGAGTGTTCTGTTTAACTCAGATGCTCTGTCCATCACCACCCCCTTTTCTGAATCGTTTTGGCCACTATAGGAGTGGCAGGGTATGCTCAGACATGAGTCCCTTGCTCACTGCACCATCAGGAGTCAAGCAAGCCGGGCCGAAGACGGCTGCAATGCCAGAAACCGGTCCCCGGAAGCTTGTTTCCTTTCCAGTAAAGAATTGGCTTGGTAGTTTGGTCTGCCCTGTTCCCATGATGCACTGGGCCAGGGTCAGACTAATTTGCATATAGCCAGGTTCTGAGCTGGGATGGTGCAGTGAGCTAAAAAACGGTGATGGATCAAGCCCTGATCTTTTGACTGGGTATGAGTGTTCTGTTTAACTCAGATGCTCTGTCCATCACCACCCCCTTTTCTGAATCATTCCTGGGAGGTGCGGCAAACCCGACCTTTGGTTCATTGTGACTGAGTTTTCTGGCACGACTTGTATCATCATGTACCTGTGGTTGTGTCTCATTTCCAGGGAGGTACTGAAAATCCGACTTGTGGCTCATTGTGACCGGATTGTCTGGTGCGATTCAGTTTAACACACACCAGATGTTGTGTATCACTTCCCGTGGGTTGCAGGGATAGCTGCATACCCCCATTCACAAAGTGTTCCGTCTTACCCTCAGTGCAGTGAATCAACTGCACTCTTCTCACCCAGCCTCACAACTTCATGTTGCCAGGTAGTATCACAAAGATCGACCGGGGTGGTGAGAGTAAGTGACTGGGCTGAGGAACACTTCAGCGAGGGATCGGAAGCGGGTCGAGTGACTGCGTGACCCCACCTATGCTTTGCAGAACTGAGCTTGTGCTGAAAGGGGAATGAGGAATCTCTTTATTGAACTGGGACAGCCTCTAGACCTTTTTTTGCCAAGTGGTGGCCCACCCCATTTGTCGACTGTTGCCTGGTTACCCTGATAGTTACTCCAGCCTTCTCCCTTGTGCTTCTGACTAAGTGTGACTCCAGCCTTAAACAGATATAGTAAGGGGTGGAGTTTTTGGACTCTAACTTGTGGGGGGGGAGTAACTGAGAGGTGTGGGAAGGATTGTGCCATGGGGTCCGCATTCATGTAATCAACTGACCTGCTGGATATCATTTGCACCGCCTTACGGTGCCAGTGTGTTTGTGTGCGAGTGTGCTTCATACAAACTTGCTAATATCCTTTGCACTTGTGTTATGGTGCTGGTATGAGAGAGTTTGCTGCATTACAACAGTCTACTATTAGTAGCACTGCCCAGTAGTGTTATTTGACTTGATTGTTTTATTACCTAACGAATATTTCAGTTTTGACATTGGTTTTACCTGTGCGGCCTTGGCCCACAATGCTGCTGAAAAGTGTTATATAAATTCCTATTTGTACACATTCCTGATATCGTTGTGAACTGGGGTACACCCTACAAATGTGTGTATTTGAATTGTGTTATTTGCCAGTGTGGGCCGAGTTCTGACAATGTACAGCACCACATAAGGGTGCTGGGGTTAAATACGATTTTTTTAATGTCTGCATATTACTGATGTCATTTTAACACCGCTGGGCCTAGTACCGCTAGTAATATTTCCAAGTGTGACTTATGCCTAGAAATACAAGATTTTCATGTTGTGTTAATTAATGTGTTTGTTGAATACAATCTTTATTTACATATTCCATGTGTGAAGTCTCTTCTGTGATGCTCAATGTATTTGTGTGAGTGGTGTGTCAATGCTTTAGGCATTGCCTCTGTGATAAGCCTGACTGCTTAGTGCCAAGCTCCCCATGGGTGAGCACAGGTTATACAGTGAGTGTAATCACCTAATCCTGACAGGAGTGGTATGTTATGCGTAGCTTGGTCACCACCTTAGCCAACTAATGTACGAAGGTAGGATCCTTCTGCATGTGTACCCCCACTTTTTGCCTCTGCTGAGCTGGTTTTTGACTAGTCTGACTGGAATCCTGCTAATCAGGTACCCAGGCTATCCGCTTCCTCCCTACACTGTTATGTATGTACTTAGGTACACTCCAGAATGGATACTGGGGCACTCTTGTCAGTCCCTAGTATATGGTACACATGTACCCAGGGCATAGGTACCCCAGAGGCTTCCAAATGGCTAAAGCATGTATTATGCCACCCGTGAGAGGCCATGCAAAATGGAACTACAGGCTTGCCATTGTAGCCTGTGTAAGCTGGTGCATACACCACTTACTAAAGATATAGGTTTACAATATCTAAGGGCCACTGCACTTAAAAACTATAAGTCACCCCTATAGCAGGCCTTTACAATCCTGAGGGCAGGGTGCTTGGTTCTAAGTGAGAGGGTGTCTCTGCATGAGCAGGACACCCCTGCAGCCTACGGAGTCCATTCTCCCGGGTTGTCAGAGAAGCTGATATATATTACTAGAGAGGGGCATTATGCGACCGCGTGATGACCAACTCTAAAACGGCGGAAACAAACTCTATCGTTTGGTGTCAAACATGTTGGAATCATACCCCCAAACCTATAACTGGTGTGGGAGGTATGATTCCACCCCTCAGAAGTGTCCTTCGTGGGGTCCCTATTGTTGCCAGTACCAGCCTTCTAACTCCAGACAGTACAAAATGTTTGCTGCCGACCAGACACATTTCTGCCCTCCGACTGCTGAGCCAAGCTCGAGCATGGGAAGGCAGAAAAATAGGCATCCTGTCACAGGGAGGTGTGATCACCTCCCAGACAGGATTTAGTGTATTAGGGCTCGGTGGGTGTGCTTGCCAGCGACTGAAAGTCTGCATTAGGGGCACATTTGGTGTCCCTGTGCATAGTCCAGTTCAAACCAGTCCTGGGAGCAGTTGGCTCCTGCTCTGGTGTGAAACAGGACAAAGGACATGGGAGTAACCTCCCCTCTGTCCAGACCCTCCCCTTGGAGGTTCCCCTGAATCTTTCCAACCCTCTCACGTGGGTACGTAAGGGCTTACCTGGCTGTAGGACGTTAGATTTGTCGTGGACAAGATTCTGAGTTGAAAACACTGCACTTCGTCCATCTAGGTACTCTGGACCTCGCTGGACTCCGTTTGGGCATGACTCTGTCTCCCTCTCAGTCTGCTGAATTGTCTGTGCCTGTGCACCATACAGGATCCGTGCAAGACCTGTTGAGCATCAAAGACAACTGAAGATAATCTCACTTGGAGTGAAGGAGAAACTTCCCTGCATCCGCAGGCACCTCAACACTGCTGATCGGTCTGCTGATCCTGAGCTCGTACAGACTCCGAAGGGTCCAGAAACACAGGAAGTGGGTTTCGACGTTCCTCGAGGACTGAGCTGCCCTTTTACCAAGTTTGCGGCCAGTATCCCTCTTGAGGACTGCAATACCGAACCCCTGTGCACCGCGTATATTTACAAGTGCATGTGCTTGTTGGCAATTCTTTAACAAGTCCATTGGGCTCCGAGAAGCCCCAACCTCTGGCACCATGTCATATCAAGATCTTCGACCTCCTCGCACTAAGTGCTCTGTGGCCTGTCGTTTTGTGAAATTGCTTGCGGTCCTCTAGCGACTTCTGTGCCTCCGGCCTGTGAGTCCAGCTGAGGATCAACTTTGCTTTTCTTGGGTGCCCCTGGTTGCTCCAGGTCTGCCCTGACTCCCCCTGCTTTGGTGAGTCTCATGGGCCTTGCTGGTCCAAACCGTACACTTTCTTAACTTCCTGCGTGGGTTGCTATTGCCAAGGCTTGTTGGTGCTCCCTCCAGACACTGGCCCCTCAGCACTCGACATCCTTCGTGGGATAGCTTGCATCTAGCTCCTGGTCGTCCTCAGCATCACCTGGTCCCCGCAGCTGCAGAGTCAAGAGCACCGTCAACTATCCTGAAGCACCCAACATCGGTGGGCATTTGTCTACCGAGCCCCTGGTCACTCTCAAGTGGCCCAGACTCTGTCCCCTCTGCTTTCAGGTACTCTTCGACAAGAATCCAAGGGGCATATTAACAACGGCCAGTGATAATTATTGCTGGCTGTCATTAGTGATAATTATATTATCGCAGGTATCTCTGAAATTTATCGCCCTGGTAGTGCGTAATTAACAACGCGTTACTCCAGGGCAAAAAAAATTCCAGAGATAGCGAGATTATCGCCCTTTTGCAGGGAACATCGCTGGTTTTCCAGCGATGTTCTCTGCAAAAGGGCGATAACCTTGATGATACGACCCACAGGGTCGTATCAGCATAATCCACCCACTATTTTAGGGATGGCTAAGTCAGGATTTTAGCAGGCGTTAGATTTCGGCGAAAACGGCCGTTTTGTGACTAATGTGTGCTAAAATCATGTGGGCTGCCTTATAAATATCGCGATGTAAACATCAGCGATATTTGCAAGGTAGTCCATCAGGGGGACGCCCAGTAACGCCCACTTTGCATTTCATTTGAAATGCAAACGGAGGCATTGGGGAAAAGGGTGCTAACATGTGATTATGCATGTTAGCACCCTCTTGTAAATAGGGCGCTGGTTTTATCTCTATCTTTAAAAAGCGGAGATAAAGCCCTTGTAAATATGCCCCCAAGTTTGGATTCCACTAGACATTCTTCTCCCTTCCAGCAGCGGTACTTTCTCGAAGTCCTCGATTGAGTTGGACAGCTGTTTCCGATGCCACTTCAAACCTATGCACCGGCTTCCTTGGGATAGGTAGCTTGGGTACTTCGGAATCCACGGGTGGGGTGGCTCTCCAACCTTCTGTCTTACACAGGGTTTCTTCGAAGTCCACTGGGAAGGGTCCTTAATCTCCAAAATTCCAATCACGATTTTCACATAGAGTTGTACGGAGCACGCGGTCATGTTCCCACACTGCACCCGTCCTCCGTGGGATCCCTATCTACTCACCTTGGGTGGTTCCTTGGGGTTTCAGTAAATCTACACTCTCCTGACATCCTCCTGACTCGAGTTGTGGTTCTTATATCACTCTCCTAATGTCCCTCCCCAAGGGCGCACTGTGTATAAGTGCTATTTACTGGCATTTCTTTTCTAAGTATTGTGTGCTTTATATATAACTCCATGTAGGAGATACTGGAAGGCACTAGAGAGAATTATATAATAATTACATATTTTTATAAATACCTTGTGTGGTTCTCTTTCCTTTAATCTATACTATAAGATTGCATTCTGGTAAAACAAGCTGCTTTACACTACTTCAAGACTTAGCCTGAAGGCTGCTTTCCACAGCTACCACTTGGATAGCTATCTAAGGTCGTTGGAGACCCCTTAAATCACCTAAGGGTTGTCTGAACTGGTGCAAGGTAACCACTTTAATTAGTGGACATCATATACCAGGCCAGATTCTCACAACTAGAAAGAACCAGTTCCAACAACGCTGCATTAGAGGTTTGAAACGTCTACGATACTACAAGATGCCTGTAATGAATCTCTTTTTCTGGACATTTATGGGCAGATGAATGTGACTGAATAGAGACTAAATATTTGTACAGATTGTACAGGCCTTTCACCAAACTACTTGAATTTACCATTTGTTTTATATGGACAGTTTAGTTCTCTGAATGCACTTTGCATATATAAAGCACTTTGTTTGTTGAAACTGATTATTATGATTTCATGAAAGATATATAATTCTTTGTGCATTTTTACCCTACGTGTTCCTTTTTCTTCTTCTTTTTGTTTTCCTCTCTTGCATGTAGTAATCAGACAACTTTAGGTGTAACAAAAATCGTTATCCAAAAGAACCACTTGTGTTTATGTACCCTAAAAGACCCAGCACACAGACTGTGCCAGTTGTGGAGATGGGAAGGCATTTCAGCTGTCACCTGGACTGATTATTATTATGTGCCACAGACAGACTGTATGAATAGCACAACAGATTTTAAAAGGTCGACATTATTTATAGTAAAATATGTATGGGAGGTAAACTGAGCCAGCTCTAAATCCTACAGCATACACACAATCATAAAAACTGCTGAATTTATCATCAGAGGAATGAGGTCATAATTGGATTATTCTGTCAAAAAAAGAAGAGGGGGGGTGCTAGGAGGAGGATGGAGGTCCAGTGACTGTGCCACTGGGGTAAGATAAATGCAAGAATTTGTTCCTAATTAGTAAAGGAGGAGTAGAGAAGTTTGTATCAAAGTAAGACACATTTATAGAGTAGCAGTCAACGAGACTGGTTAATGTTGCACTGGGATTTCATGCTTCAGCATAGGCGGTTGCTTCTTGTTGGGCCAGCGCTGCTATGCCCTACTGGTACCCTGAAGGGTCACTTTGGCGGAGATCTTTTGGTCCTCCAACTCTATCTTTAAAAGGTTTCTACTTTAAACCGGTTTCCAATCTGGCTTCCCTAGTGATACAAAAGCTTTAAACTAGCCTAAACCTTGCCTCTGTGTCCTGACATAGAATGAAAAATGTCCTAGCTAATGTAGAGGAAAGTTTCAATTCAAATAAGGAGGCAAGGATTAGCCCATCCAGTTCTTCTCTGGTCTCATCCCACCCTTGCACTTATGACAGAGGACATTAAAGTTGGGCTATTATAGCTACTTTCCAAGCAGTGCATACTGGTTATCTTGCACCACCTAAAATGGGGTAAAATGCACTATAAATTACTGCAGTTGGCACGACTATTTGCTAAAAGGTGGGCGGCAGACATGGAGCCCTACAGTAGCCAGATGAGTGTGAGACATAATTGAATGGATTGAATTGAATTGAATGGGCTTTGGCCAAGGAAACGCACCTTTGACTATCTCGTAAGAACGATAAGGTCCAATAAGACCTAGAGACTTGGAGAAAATTGTTGGATGCCTTTGGGAAGGTTGGAACTCAGGGTGCAGATGGTGGATCAGGGCCCGAGGCTGCAGGGGTGGCACTGCCTGCAACACAAGACTCTCATGGGTGAGGCATTCTTCAGCAGCTCGGACACTCAGGGGGACTCTCGGGTATATCCACGGGCTAAGGAAATAATCAAGAATGAGAAGGATGTTTATGTTGAGGGAGGATAAAGAGATAAAGATGATGAATCAATTTGCAAGAGGGTGACAACAGGTGAGTTGTAATGATAGCAGATATGATGACTTTTGAATGTGATGGTCACAGTCTTTGTTAGTTGCTTTGCATGTTTTTTGTGAAGGCATAAATAAAGGGCCTAATTTACAATAAAATCGAGCTGCGCGGCGCCGCAAGCAATTTTGCAGCACTGCATCATTATAAACATGCGGGAATGCGCTGTATTTACAACTATACAGTGTAAGCCTGTACTAACCCCTGCGCCAGCGCTAGTAAAGCAGCCTGGCACCAACGCAGGCACCCTTGAGCCATGTTACAAGGCTGCCTGCGTTGCGGGGATGATTGATTTTGTGCAGGAAGGAACACCTTTCTGCACACAATCCATCAATGGAGGCAATATTCTCCTTGTATGTGTGCAGCTGCCTCCTTATGCCACACCTGGGGTGGCGTTAGAATCTGACGCATTCTCAGGTTTACATTTGGAAATGCTTCCGTTTAGGGCACATATTTACAAGGCCATAAAAAGCCACGTAAAGTGGTATTACATGGCCTTGTAAATATGCTGCTGCACATTGCGCCACCGGATCATTAAAAGAGTGACACTCCAGTGGTGCAAAAGTGCCTATAGGGCCTTGTAAATGAGTCTCAAAGAATAAAAAAATATATGTTTGGCGCAGAAGCAAACATTTCATCAAGAGCTCGTATGTACAAAGTTCTCAATAGGACAGATTCTGCTTTGTTTCTGTGTATTGTTATTACATACCATGGATGGGCAAGGGTCAACATTATACCCTGAGTGGAATCCATACCATCCAGGTGGCCTACAAAATTCTAGTGATGGACAAATTTATGTTAAATTAACCAGTATGCCGGGACTGGTCACTCTAATGCAGCACATGCCCCACAGGTGTTGCCATTGTTATAGCAGAGGTTTCCATAACCTTGCCAAGGATGACCTCTGTTAGAGGGACTGGATATAAGGCAGCAGCTCTAGCAATCACTGGTGAGGGAAGGACAGTAATAGGAGAAAGCATAAGGGAACAAGCAGACCACACAAGTAGGGTCCTTCCATATATTTTTTAATGTGTATATTCCCTTTCCGCTTGTCAAAGAATTACACCAATTATGATGTATCCATGACACTGTCAAATTGTTATGCAGTAATCCCATGTGACGTAACTGCTAGGTGTTAGCAAACCCACTTTTTAGACTTCTGCACACCGATCTTTCTTAATTTAACCAGATTGTGAGATTTAGTAACTCATTGTACCATTTCCCATTACATTTGATTTCTTAATGTATTGGGAAGTGCCTTAAATTGAAAAAGGACTGGTACTGCATCTCCTTCAAGGGCTTAAGGGTATATTTAAAAGGCCCTTGTACCACCTGTGCGTCACTTTTTTTGACACTCTGGTGGCGCACAATGCTGAGCCATATTTACAAGGCCACGTAAAGTCACCCTGCATGGTTTTTCGTGACATTGTAAATATGGCCCTCTTTCATACATGAAAGGGGAGTTCCATGGGTTTTGCTGTGGGTTTTCCCATTCAACACACATGGATTCTGACACATTCTCAGATGTACAAGGTTTCGCAAACCTGGAAATGCATCAGATCCTAACACCTCCACAGGAGAGATGTTAAAGTGGTGCAACGAGGAGAAATACCTTTATTTTTCCTTGTTTTTTTCTCTTTCTGTGCCGTATTCTGCAGCACACATAGAAGGAGGAAAACGCCATCAGTAATTGTTTTTGTGGAGGAAGGTTTTCCTTCCTGCACTAAAACAATCATCCCTGCAATGCAGGTGCGAGGGTGCCTGAATTGGTGCTATGCAGCCAATACGACACATCCCTGCACTTTCCTAATGACTCACCTCAGCACAGCAAGATGTCTTGCAGCGCTGCGCCATTTTCTAGTAAATATGCCCTTTAGTTTCTCGTAGTCAGTCTTACTGTGAGTATGTGCATGTGTCTGTAGGTGTGTGTGGCGGGGAGCGAGTACTTGGGCTCTTGTTTCCAAGCTCTTTGATTAACCTGCTATGCTCGGATTTACATCTGTGAGCTAGATGCTTGCACCTGGAAAGCCACCAATAGCTTAAGACATACTTGTCAGAGACTCCTGAACTACGTCAACTTCAAAGAGCTCTTCATTACCTCCCGGCAGATTCTCATTGTGTTGTTGTAGTGGCCGTTAGTCCAAAGCCCAAAATGGCTTTATTGGAAGCCTAATCACATCCCAGCATATACGGCATCAATGTGTCCAGAATGCAGCTCTCAGATCAGTGTTACAGCTGAGAGCCTCTTTAAATGTGAATCCAAAAAAGGTAAGTGTTGATTTTAACATTCCAAACCTGCTGAATATGTGCCTCAATAGCCAAGAGATTTGTTTCTCTTTTTAGTAAATTAATCAATCAGCATTTGTATAGCGCAGCAAAATTACCCTTAGGAGCATCTTAACGCAGTGGATATGACGTTTCTGTCGATGGGCCAGGTCAGAAAGGAGCAGAAAGGGGAAAAATCACGGGCAGAAAAAGGCAACAAAAAGGTCAGAAACTAGCAGAAAGAGGAAAAATAAAGGTCAGAAAAAGGCAAAATAAAGGTCCAAAACAAGCAGAAAGAGACAAAATAAGGGACAGAACGAGCAGGGTGAGGCTAAAATAGAGGGCAGAAGTGTGCAGAAAAAGGAGGAGAGTGAGCTGAAAAGACAGCATAAAACCACAGAGGAGGCCCAAGGAAGCAGAGATCCCGATGTATGCTTTTGCGTGTGTGGTTTCACATCAGCCTTTTATCTTTTCCTCAGTACAAATTGATTCTTATTTTACATGCAGGAAATCTTACATCATCCTGTGGTTGTGAATCACCTTCACGGGGACTCAGCTTGTCAGCAGTTGTTTTCCAGTGAATGCTCCAAATACCTTTCTTCTGAAGGAACGGTGCTCTGCTATAGCATGAAGCCATTAGACTGGTGAATCCCAATGGCATAGCAATGTGGAGGTGTGGGGGAGCCGGGCAGCACGAGTTTTGGGGGCAGAGCATCCCCCGGTCTTACTTGCGTTTTCCGCGGGGCGGTAAAAGTAGAAATGTTTGCCAGCACCTCCCCCTCCACACCCCGCTTTTCAGTCGCGGGGCGGCAAAAGCAGGTACCACCAAGTGCGGCAAAGTGCCTAGCTACGCCACTGGTGAATTCAATTTCAGCAGTCTATAGGAAATGTTTAAAGACAAGGTACGCTTGCCCTCAGACAAGCAGTGTCATCATTCATTGTACTGACGAGCTGGTTCTGAGTTAGATCTTGTACCTGAAATTTTTCTTGTTGCTATTTCAGTAGCCATATTGGTCCCCATTGTTATATGCTACTTGTAGTCTTTCATTTCATAATCATCCATCATTTTCACAATTTAAAGGCAGTGTGGCATTGGAAGCTATATCTTTGAGTACGCAAGTACTAGACTACACTGGGCTCTCACAGGGGATCAATACTTCAGTACAATAAAAGGAGGAGCTGCTTTTCTAAGCCTAGCGACACCTTCTCTTCAAGTCTTCCTGTTCATAGGGGTTACATTTGAGCTGACTTCAGGTTTACTGTATGTCACAAGGAGACATGTGTGGGCAGTTGGGGTTTTATTGCTTTTGTTTATGCTGGGTAACCAGTAGAAAATATTAGTTGGAACTTAGGGGCATTTTTATAAGCCCCTATCACCACAGGTACATCACTTTTTACGACGTTCCTGTGGCGATAGGGGCTTTGCCTTATTTACAAGGAAGCGTTAAGCCACTTAATGGGGCATTACGCTGCCTTGTAAATAAGGCCCCATTTCACGTTATGCTTTGCGTGAAAGGGGAGTGCAATGGGTATCGCTGTGGGCGTTCCACTGCAACACCCATTGATTTTGACGCTGCCCCCTCTTTACAAGGGTGGTGCAAATAGGAGGCAGCAGCAAAATAAAGATCAGGGAAAACCTGGTCTTACCATGGCGCAACAAGGAGAAATGTTTAATATGTGCAGCAAACATGGAACCAGAAAAAGGTCAATGATTGTTTATGTACAGGAAGGTCCACCTTCCTGCACATAAACAATCATTTAAAAAAATTCAGTTTTAAGCAGCACACACAGAAGTTACAAAACAGAATTTAAAGATTGTTCATGTGCAGGAAGGCGGACCTTCCTGCACATAAACAATCTTCCCCTGAAAGCAGACACTCTTGCAAGGGTGTTTGCATTGGCTAGACTGCTAAGTTTAGCGCCAGCGTAGGGGGAAACGCAGAGCTGCACCATATTCTAGTAAATATGTTGCAATCCTGCATTTCTGAAGTGGCGGAGTGAGGCGTTAAGCCAGGAAAGCTAAGGCCTCACTCTGCTTCCCTTGTAAATATGTCCCTTAGTTCTTTAGCCATAGAAGAGGACTAATTGCCCCTCTATTTCCTCATATGTTAGCAATTATATTTGCATGATAAAAATTTGTGATTACATTTCTTTCTTGTCTTTTATATATGCTGTTGAATATATATAGAACCCCACAAAGGTAGTTACTAATGGAGAACACGTTTTGCAAAGAAGGGCCTTTACTTTCATCACCAACGAGGTAATTGTGCTGTCAATAATATCACCAGAAGGGGGCGTGGCTTGAACCCCGCTTGAGATGGCGGCTTGATAGCGGGGCTCCGCCGTTGGACTTCCGATAAGGGCTAATTACAGCGGTTTTCCTCGGCGGAAAGCTCTCCCAGGCGCTGCACTGTGGATGGGAACATGAGGTGAGCAGCATGTATTGCTCCACGACCTCCCGCATTGCCTTTACGCCCTGAAATCTTCCAAAATTCAGCCCGTTTTTGTCGCGGCCGCCATTTTGTTTTTTGTCTGCTCGCGCTGGTGCCCGTTTTTATGCGCAAAATGGCTTTGAAATGACTTAATGATGAAATTACTGCTTACATTTTCTCTTTCTACGTGTGGGCCCTTAATACAGATGTTGCCTGCTGCTTTTCCTCAATTTTTCTAAACCACTCCTCTCTTCATAATTTGCAGTGCCACCATTTTGTATCAGGAGGCAGATAGAGCTCCCACTCCTCAACAAATGTTTTGTTGAAGATTTTTGACGCTCTTTTCCAACCACTATTGCGGCTATAATCCTTTTGTGCGTCTACCTGTCATCAATTTTTTCTGGAGTACTGTAAATTGTTTGAGAGGACTTCTACTTTCATATTCTTTCCTGTTTATCTCTATGGGGAAACTGCGCAATCTTAAACTCTCCACCTCCACTCATACTCGCACTTGCTCAGACTCTGATTCTACTCCCCCTGACATGGAGGAAAGTGCGTTACAAAAACCTGATTTGACATCTGGGGCTATTCCAAAATCGCAATCTTCAAGTAAGCTCCCACAATCTGCATCAACTAAAAGACTTAAAAAAGATCCTCCTTCTCCAGGCACCTCATCAAATTCCGCTGCCATGGATCTCATACTAGAGGAAATTCGTGCGCTGAAACCATTTATGGCTGAAACTACAAAAACTGTGCAATTTTTACACGATAAATGGTCCTCTTTGGAGTCTCGTGTTCTTCTTGTGGAACAGTCAACAGAATCTCTTCAGTCTTCCTGTTCTCGGATTACAACTCTGGAAAAGGACATTTCCCTCCTCAAGAGACAGGCGGAAGATTTAGAAAATCGAAATCGCTGAAATAATCTCCGACTTTATGGATTGCCTGAACATACAGAAGGTTCAAACCCGACTGAGTTTTTTTGAATAATTTTTACCCAAAATTCAGGACCTTCCTACTTCCCCTATTTTCAATATTCAACGAGCACATAGACTGGGCCCAAAAATCTCTCCGAAGCCCCGAGGCGTCATCATGTTGTTCTTACAATATACTGACCTTCTTCAGATTTTATCTGCCGCCAAATCAAAAAAGCAGATTGTTTGGGAAGGTCACCGCCTATAGCTTTCCCATGATGTGGCTAAAGTAACGGCAGACAGACGCAAACAGTTCTTGGATATGCGCCCACAACTACGCGCTCTCAACGGCAGGTATGCCCTACTTCATCCTTGCCTCTTCAAGGTTACCTACAAAGAAAAAACCACAACTTTTGAGAATCCTCTTGCTCTGCTGAAATTTCTTCGACGACATGGGGCTGATGTCATGGACACCTCAAGAGTTGTTGGATTGTTCAGCTTAAAGCTAGACTCACCCACATATTCATTGTTGTGCTCCATCCTCACTATGCTCCCCTTTTATGTACCTATATGCCAGTGTGTTTTATGTCTCGATCTTTGTATTGTTTCATAAAATACATGTTTTGTTTCTTTAGACAGCTCAATGTCTTCTCTCCCTATCTTTGCAGGTCTACCCCTTTTCCACTTCATTCCGATGTTACCCTTTAGTTAAGTACCATGTTGTCCTTTTTCGGATGTCCGATGGTGTTTTGCTCTCGTTATTGAGGTCGTCATCTTCTGGCGTCGTCACTCCTGGTCTTCAGTTTATATCTGTAAGTATGTTCTTCATTGTTTCTCTTTGTCCTATACTGTCCACTATTCCTCTCTCTCTCTTCTTCTCTTCTTTTCTCTCTTTCTTTTCTTTTCTTTTCTTCTTCCTTCGCCCGTGCATAAATTTGTAATTTGTCTTTTCTCCCTATTCATGCTCTTATCTTTTTCGCTTCTAATTATTCTCATTCCTTCTCTCTCTTCTCATCTAATGGTTTTTCCGTACATAATTTTGTTGATTCAAGATCCGAGTTGTTACATGGAACGTTAAAGGGTTGAATAACCCTATTAAAAGACAACAGGTTTTATCCCATTTAGCCAGACTTAAGGCGGATATGGCTCTTCTACAAGAGTCCAACCTCTCTGATGCTGAAGCCTTGAAACTTAAACGTTGTTGGGTGGGTCATGTTTTTCACTCACCAGCTATAGGTAAGAAAGTGGAGTTGTATTATTATGTCACAAAAAGATAAATGTTTCTCTTGTTTCTCAAGAATGTGATGTTGCGGTTCGATGGGTATTGGTTAAGTTACTTATAGATAAGATTCCTGTGGTTATATATAATGTTTAAGCTCCTACTGGTATTGATAAATAGTTTTGGCCTGCTATATCAGAAAAAATGGCTACAATTACTGATGATTATATTATTTTTGGTGGTGACTGCAATCAAATCTTGGATCCTGTTGGACCTGGCCCTTTTGGCAGGTTCACCCCGAAACTTTTTGCTTTTTCCTAGCCTGTTTCTGGAACCTGGTGTTAGTGATTTTAGACCTTTGCGCACTTTTTCACTGTGTTACAGTGTAAAGTGCGTGAGCTCTCTGTGTATGTGTGGTGAGTGACCTGCCCTCCCATAGGAATGAATGGGGAATATGTATGCCCATGGTAGTTCCTGATGTGTGGGGAGTGCAGGGTCGAATTTGGTATGTGAGAACTCGGGAGACTGAATGCTGCGCAATGGTATATGCGGCATGATTGTGTCTAGTCTAGAAGTGCCACTTTTAGAAGTTGGCATATTTGTGTAATTTGTACCTGGCGTGTGATTGGCTGGAGCCTGGCCCCAGGAGTGAGCCTGGGCCTGCTTGTGGATTGACTGTCTGGTTTGAGGATGACAGGGGCTGCAGAGCCCCCAGGAGGTTGTCTGAGTCAGCCCGTGGATGAAAGGCTGCATCTGCTGTCAGAGAAGTGGGAGGAGATAGCACCTGGGAGTGAATGAGGCTGTGCCTGCCTGCCACAATGATGGCTCCACCTCCCGATGGGCGACTGTCACCTCTGTCCCTGATACTGAAAGAAAGAAGGAAGCCAGGAAAGCCCCAGTGCTCCAGCAACACCCAGAACTGGTTTAGACCGGGCTCAGGGCCCCCTTGCACAAAGACTTCAAAGGACTTCAAAGACTTTTAGGGGTATAAGAGAAGGACCCCTGACAACAGAAGATCAGATTCTACAATCAAGAGGAACCTCTGCTGGAAGAAGGACTGCTGGAGAACTGAAGGAAGATTGCCTTGCTGTGTGCTTTAAGGGCTGACCTGTTCTGCTGACCAACTGAAGCTGAGGAGGAGAGGGACTTTGCTGTGTGCTGTGACCCTACCTGCTTGACCTAAGAAAGACTTTGCTGTGTGCTGTGTCTCTGAATCTACAAGGGCCAGAGAAGAGCTGGCCTCCTGTTTTGCAACCCAGGGACAGAAAGGTTGTTAAGGACTACAAGACTCTGCTGTGCCCCCTGAAGCTGCTGTGGGCTGAAGAGATCGTGAGCTGCTGTGTGCGGTGGAAATCAGGGGCTGCTCGACTAAGAGCTGCTACTTGCCCCGTGCAGCGCGCTGGCTGCTCTCTGATCTGAATGAGAGTGCCGCGCTGACTGCTGCCGCCGTGTTACGAGGTCGACGTGTTCATCGACAAGTGTTTGGTGGTGGCCGAAGGGTTGTGAGCTTCCCCAGTGCGGGGCGTGTTGATTCGCCTGCCTGCAGTTCATCGCCGCGGCCCGGGGGCCCTGAAATTGATCAAAAGCGGCTGTCTCCGCTCCGAGGTCGCAGTGTCGAGAAAACGAAGGGGCCGCGACCTGATTGGTCGTTCTTCGCCAGGAGCCGCGCTCTGATTGGCCACTGCTGTAGGCCTGCCCCGAGAGCCGCGCTCCGATTCGCTGAGACGCCCCGCAGAAGCTGTGACGTCAGAAGGGCTTGTCCCGGTAGCCGCGCTATCATTGGATGACTCCCGGGTACCTGCGGAGGCTCGCCTGTGGAGCCGCGCTGCGAGTGGCCATCAGCTCAAGGAGTCTCCACGTCACGAGGGGCTCGCCGGAAGGGCTGCGCACCGATTGGACCGTGGGAAGGAGCCGCGTCCGAGCCCGTGAGGAGACCCGACCTCGCCGAGGGATCCATGAGTAGAGCTGACCTCGCCGAGGGATCCGTGGGTGTGGGCCTCGTCTTCGAGCAGCCGTCCCAGCCCACAAAGTGCATCCCAGCTCCACGCTGCTCGTGGAGTCATCCGAGCGGGCGGAGAGCTGACGGGACCTCACGTGACCGCGGGAAAGCTTTACTGAGGTGGGGAGGCGATCCCTCTGATAACACAGGACCGGCGCCCCAGAACGGCGCTAGAGTTAGCATAGAACTGACTTTGGCAGAACAGACTCCAGCCATATTTGTTTTAGGAGCCTGAGAGGCTCAAGGGCATCTCTGTATTTTTAGAGCCCCGTGGCTCCAACGTTGGACACACTTGTTTAGAGAGGGCCAGTGAGAGCCCAGGCCGCATGTTTGTGGCCAGAGCCTGAGAGCTCCAACGTTTGGGGGCACCTGTTTATTGTCATGAGGGGCTAGTGAGAGATTGTGGTGCAGACTTTGCTCCTAAGGGCCAGTGAGGGCCCTGTCGCAGTTCTGCTTCACAGCTGCCCAGCAATTAGTGGGCAGCTGCACCGTTTAGGCGCTTGGGATTGTCCACAGGTGCCCAGCAAGTAGTGGGCACCTGCACCATTTAGGCCCCTGACTTTTGGACTACAGGGCGTCCTAGCCCCAACAAGGCCAGTTGGCCTAGGGACTGCCACAGGTGGTGGCTTATGTAAGGTTTTGTGCAATTTTGTGGTTTTTCCTTGCACCTCTGAATGTTTTAGGCATCATGTGTTTTTGCGCAATTGAGTTATGTTCTGGCACCTCTGAGTGTTTTTATGCATCATGTGTCTTCCTTGATCTTACACCTCTGAATGTTTTAGGCATCATGTGTTTTCCTTCCCTACACCGCTGAATGTGTTTTAGATGCATCATGTGTAATGTGTTCTTGCTGATATCCCTAATTGTATTGTGATACTTATGGGGTTGTTCTTTTCAGTACAGGTGGTCCTAGTGAGGTCCTGGTTCCTTGCATGACATTTTCCTAATGTGGTTAGGGTTGCGTAGGTGGTACTTACCTGTTACCAGTAGTTACTGGTTGTGATTTATAACTGTTCTTTTGTGTTACCAATATTCTAATTTCTGACAGTATTTTTATTTCTAAAAGTGTTGATTCTGACAGTGGCCCATGTGGCCCTGTCCTGTACCTAATCCCTTGTGAATATTGGCCGTGCCAGTTGGCACAATGTACATGTGTGATTTCTATCTCATGTAATTTTGACAATACAGAAGTTATTTTTTATATAACCTTGTGTGGAGTTCCTTTTGTGATGTGCCTAGGATATTGTTGCTGTTGTGTGCTGGTGCAAATGCTTTACACATTTCCTCCGAGTTTAGCCTCCCTGCTCGTGCCAAGCTACCAAGGGGGTGAGCAGGGGTTATCTTGGCGTGTGACTCCCTCGCCCTGACTAGAATGGTGGTTTCTGCCTGGCTTTGGTGTCAGCCTTAGCCTTCCAGAAATAGCCAGTTCTAACAGATCCTATTTTAGACAGAAATTCTAGAGTCTAGTTTTCTGCTTCCAAAATGCATTCCCAATTCACTGCTTCTATCCACAATAATGCTCTTGTTGATATTTTTTTGGCGATTATGTAACCCTGACCTTAGAGAATACAGTTTCTATTGCCCCTCTCATCACTCCCAATCCCGCATTGATTATTTATTTCTAAGTAAGTCCCTAGCCCAACTTACCCTTCACTCAGACATTGGATCCATTCTAATTTCAGATCATGCTCCTGTTTTTGTAGATATCTATCTCATTCCCTTTTCCCCCCATCCTGGGCGTTGGAGATTTAATTACTCTCTTCTCCTTGACCCTTCCTTTTGTGCCAAATTTAATACATTTGCTACGGAATTTTTTTAACTTAATCAAATTCCTGACTCCCTTTTTGTGATGATATGGGACTCTTTTAAAGCGGCTGCTAGAGGTTTTATTATTAATTTTGTGTCTCAAAAGAAGAAACAAGCACAAACTAAATAGCTCAGCTTTTGGATAACATTAAAAAACTTGAATATATCTATTATCAGTCCAACACTGAATCTTCCCTTAAAGAACTCATCAATGCTAAATTCAATAAATTTACCACAACCGCTGCTTCGAATTCTGTATTGAAGTGTAATTCTCGTTATTATGGCGGTCAAAATAAAATGGGGAAGTTATTAGCCAATTATCTTAAAATACGAAAAAACAGACAGAAAATTGAATCTATTCAAGCCTCCAATGGTTTGTTTTTGTTTAAGGATAAGGATATTTTAAACAAATTTGTTTCTTTTAATAAAACTCTATATACTCCTGAAACTTCTCATGATTCGGCTGATCTTCTTTCTTATATTCACAATATTCCCTCACCTCCTTCTGCACACGTTAACTTTCATTCCCTAGACTCTGATATCTCTCTCACAGAACTTTCCCACGCAGTCTCGTCATTAAGACATGGTAAGGCCCCTGGCCCTGACGGCTTTACCATTGAATTCTATAACTCCTTTGCCTCTCTTCTCCTTCCAAAATTGCTCATACTATTTCAATCTTTTTCTGTTTCAGGCTCCTCTCGTGGATCCTTTCAGGAGGCCTTGATATGTCTGATCCCTAAGGATGATAAAGATCATACTTTATGCAAGAATTTTCATCCTATCTCATTAGTGAATACCGATTATAAAATTTTTGCTAAAATTTTGGCCCTTAGAATGGATCCTCTTCTCCCTGACTTAATTGGCCCAGAACAGTCAGGCTTTGTTAAGGGTCGTCTTTCGTCCGATAACTCGCGTGTATTTTTTAATATTTTAAGTAAGGCTCCTTCACTTTCTCATCCTTTGGCTGCCATCTCCCTAGATGTTGAGAAGGCATTCGATAGGATAGGCTGGGATTTTATGTTTCAAGCCCTTCAGTGGGCAGGCTTTTCCCCAAAATGCATCTCCCTTATCTCATTACTCTAATAATATCACCAGAAGCCCCTCAGTCAAAACATCTCTGCTGTGGGCCTCTGCCCATGTACAGTGCTATGGTAATGCAGAAGCCCTGCTAATGAGTACAGCGGACCAAAAGAAGTGTGTGATTGGCTGTAGAAGCCATTACGTAGCACATAGCGAATGTTTGTTTTTGTGATAGTGATTTCATGCACAAAAAGCATATTCCAATTAATCTCTCTTGCTGGTTGTTTAGAAAATACATTTAATCACCAAAGATTCATAAGTTATGACAACCTACTCATTTTTCATTTACCAAACAAGCAATACTGTTATGGATAAAAACAAGAGATATATTTCTGAGCCAATACCTTCCCGCTTCAGGGAGCAGTTATTAGGTTGTGGGAAGGAAGGCTGTGGAAACAAGATTTTCAAAGTGGGTCATCAAAGGCCTTGGCGAGCGAGATGTGGGCTGTTGGGTAACCTTTAGTAGGATGAGGTCGGTCATAACCCCACATTTCCTTTTAAACAAGTGGGTGTGTCACTTACAACAAACCCTTTGCCTGGAAGAACGACCGTCTGCATTTGTAGTTATTATACCTGATATGAGAAAAATAGTCATCAAAACAGCTATTTACATTTTTGTGGAATTTACAAACAAAACGGTACTAAAGACAGCTGGAAGTCTTTTTCGTGAACCCCCCTCCCCAAGGAGCTAAATGATGTGATCCAGTCCAAGGGCTATGTAAGATGATGACGACACAGGAAGTTTCTGTGATTGGGTGATCTGATCTCCTTCAAGCGTTGCTATTCAGTTCACAATGCTCTCGTCGTGAAATCGACACATCCGAATGCAGTTAGGTGTCTTACATCAAATGACAGCTTTATCACAAAGGACGTCATCAGCGTTGCTCTGTGCTTCGGTCTCTGTGCTCTTTAAATGTGAAATTTTTAGTTCTGCAAGACTACAAGGGAACTTTTGTCCTAGGGGGAGGCCAATCGGGTGAATATACTCCATGAGCATCTGTGCTGTGAGTGATGAACCACACCTGGCAGCGTCACAATAAAACTAATATTTAAAGACATTTGACCAACATATCACTGTCTACTCGTTAATGAACTTCCAACGTCGGAGCACCAGAGACCAAAACAACATGTTTCTAATGCAAACCCAGATCAATGTTGGGACAGTTCCGCCTAATATGAGCATGTATGTGTATATATATAGATCTATATGTATGTAGAACAATGACAAAGGACAGAACATGTGCCTTGGGCCACAAAGTTGATGTTGTTTGAGTCGAATGAAGCTCTCTCAGCAGTAGGACAAGAAGTCTTTTTAGCTTTTGGCCATACTGTCCTCCTCGCACAGGAACAGTTGACGGACACATATATTCCTGCCAAGGCTCATCAAAATCCTCTTCACCAGTGTTTTCTGGCATGTTTTTAATTCAATGACATTCCAGGGAAAAATAAAATAAATGAGAGTAGTCTTTCGCATTTGTGTTCAGCAGTAAACATCAGCTAACCAAGTAGCTGTGCATCTCCCTGGAGTTAATGCTCAGAACCACGCCTGAGTGATTACCTAGGAAACAATAAAAAAAACACAAAATAAGATAGTTGCATTAACACTGTTTACAGATTTTGTTCTTACATTTTAGGCACAAAGAACACACAAAAAGGTGGGAATACATATATTTGGTGCAGAGTTCTTATATAGACTACAGGATACGGTTCTGTGTTTTGGTTAGTGCTTTCAGCCACGTTTCACAATGGACTTGTGAGTATTCAAGGTGTCTATCACAGGGGTGGGATAGGGTGATTGTTTCTGTGATGGTGAAGTGCACCTACTTTGGTGGGAACAGGTGACGAGGGTGGATGGTGCGTGGGGCGTCCATCCAACATGCCACTGACCTGTGACTGGACACTGACAGGCATCTGCAATAGGGGAACCGTGTAGCTGTTCAACTTTCTACCTCTGCCAGATGATGTCACTGCAAGGCAACGATGTTGAGGCGGCGTGATAAAATGTATAGAGAAGAAGATGGCGGCTAAGTTTAAACATATGTACTGTGCAAATTCCAATATTATGACAATGAAGAGAAAACTGGCAGTGGCTTAATGCTGTGGTACCTAAAGCAATACCAATTGTAATCTGCCCCCCCCAAATCTCACTCTACCATGTAAAATATGTTATTTATCTGTTCAAGAAGCATTTATTATAATATCTACCAAAAGATTTCAAGACTGTGAGAAAGTGTATTATTAGTTGGGGTAGATGGTAGTCCACCATAAATAACAATGTCACTATTCTCGTTTGGTCCAGTAAAGGTTTCAGTAATTTAAACCTGAGCTTAATGCCCGATAGCTATGGCACAGAGCAGCCAGGTGCATCTTAAGAAAATGTGTAAAAGCCTTTAGAAGTACCATAACAGATTAAAAAAAGTTGTAAACCCAACACAATGAAAATGTAATGAATGGAATTACTCCATAACAACAAAAATCAAATTAGGGGAACTGGATATATGAGCTTGTTAAGTTTTAAATAGAGTTCATACCAAAAATCATAAAGTGCCAATTGTAGTCATCCAGGTCCACTTGACCGGTGTCTGGTGTGATTTAAGGCTGACCGTGAAGGAGTGCGGGTTGGATATAGAAGCCAGGTTTGACCAGGTCAAGAGTTTTACCTTGTGACATAGTCTCTGAAATAGAAGTAAAAAATCCCCAGTGGCACAAGGCAGCAGGCTGTTTTTGAAAATGACTCCACCAGACCAGATCGCCATCTTACGGGGTCCTGGTGAAGCCATTGACTAACGGACGGGAAAGCACTGAGCAGGTATTCAAGTCTAGGAAAGGTCACTCACTGACAGTATACTTTTGGTGCCTTCGCCCGGTGAAGATTTCTATGCCCGCACTTTTTTCTCCAGTGGGGTGGATGCAAGCTGTAACTGAAGAGCAGGATTTTGTGCCGTGCAAAACCTCAGAATCATTGTCTCAGCGGCAATGGACTGTTGTCAGATCAACTTGACAGGTCTATCCCAGAGGTCCTGGAAAATGTTTGGCTTCAAATTCAGTGATTTTTAAGGATGTTCTCTTTGACACAGTCAGGTGTCCCAGGACCTCAGGAACCGTACTTGGGGACTAGGACTCAGTCCAGCAGAAGCTCCCGGCAGGGTCGAAGGCAGGTCTAGTTGCAGATGGTCAGTTGGGCCCTTTAGGAAAAGGGCATTTAGCAACTTGTTATATCCCTGTAGCTTAACAGGAGGTCTGTCAACTGACCGCTGGAGTCCACTTCTTTGTCCTGGGTGCAAGTGGGAGGAACCTCAGCTTTTCAGGTCTCCTTATAGGTCTCAAAAGCAGGTTCATTCCTTCTCTGTTTTCCTGAGGTCGAGTAGTGTTCTGAAGAAGGTGCCCAGGGGTGCCACATTTATTCCTGCCACTAGCTTATGGGTGAGGGTGAATCCTGGCCCTTCCCTAACCAATAGGGAAACACTTCCCAGGGGGTAACCCTACCCACTTCTGCAGCAGTTCCTGTGTGCTCTACTACAAACAATCCCACAGCTTTAGTTTAGTTTTGAATTTAAAGTAGTTCCTCATGCATTCCAACGGGAGCACTAGAGGAGGAAGGATACACCTAAATAGACAGTGAGGCTAAAATTCTACACTGGGCTCATCCAACATACGATTTACATTTTCCCAAACCAATGGCTGTTAGGTGCAGAAGCAAGTAGGCCAATAGTTTGTAGGGGGTTGACCCAAAGCTCACTGTATGGCTTCACCATACCTAACAAGCCATTGGCATAGCCAATAGGTCTCGCCTTTGGGACCTTATGAGCGTGTAGTTATCCAGCACAATATCCTTGGTGCAACAACATCAAGTGTTGCATGGCTAAACACTTATAAGGTCCCAAAGGCGAGACCTATTGGCTATGCCAATGCTTGTTGTTCATTTATATGCATGAAAGATTGACCTTACCTAAAGGAATATCTATTCAGTCAAACAATGGCTAGCAAAAAACCTTTGTTTCTTGCCCGCTTTCCTTTCTCAGTTTCTTGGAACAGACATGCTGTGTATGGAAACCACATGGATCGCAATATGAATATTAATATTTAATGCAAGGGCACTCTTTTATCGTAGTAAAAAGGGAAGAAGGGAAAGGAGGTTAAACTTGCTCTATTTCCGATTTATTCTGGTTTGTTCTTCATTGTTTGCACCAAACGTAACAAGTAACATGAATTCAATGGAATTTTAATTTACAGGCTTCTAAGATTTCAAATATTCTATTTATCATGGCTCAATTGCGAACTTGCTTTGAATCTGAGAAGGACATAGTTAGGTTTGAAAAGAACAAACTGGTCTAGAAGTTCATAAATGAAAGAAGAGACAGAAACACTGTGGAAGAAGTACAGAGAATGATGTTACGAGGTGGGAAATCAACAAACACTTTTGAGCCACAGAATAAAAGGCTCACAATTTCGTTATAAAGACATACACATTAAAATCTGGTTCTACAACATCGGGGAAGCGATAGGACTCTAAAGATATTATGGCAGCAACCATTAAATGTAAAAGTGTCCAAAATTGTTTACAAGTTATTTAAAAAAAATATTTTGGGAGCATTTCTTATTTCTATTGGCACTAAATATTCTAGCAGGAAGCATTTGCTTTGATGTTTTTTCATTTCATGTTTACACTTCCTTCTCATAGCCCCACAGTGTTTTCCTTCTCAGCCCAAGAATCTTCTCAAAGCAGTTATAATTGATTTTTGGATGTAGCCCAGTGGCTGAAGACTAGTATCTTAAAAGGTTTCCTCTCTGCTCCTGCGTCAAAAAAGGCCACCAAATTATGGAGTGTGTGAAATGGGACATGATGGTCATTCCAGGATACAATGTGTGTCCTACATTTAGACTCGAGTTATTAGTGTCATGCCGTTTAATAAATATCCATGCTCTAATATCAGCTCTTGAGGAATGAAAGATGAGATTTAACTGCTTGTTTTCCCCGATAGGCTACTTATTCAGGGATTCTTAGGGCATCGCAACCAGACCAGCCAAGGTGTACACAGGCACTCTAGCAACAGGCATTCAGTGAAGTCAAACTTTTCGGTTGCCATCACCCCCAGTTGCATTAGAAAGGATGAAGACAACCTAAATTACATTACCTGTGATTTGCCACTGATTTTCAAAGTGAAAAACTGCCACTAGACAAAACTCTGATCTCTCTTTCTAGCAGGAACATTATCACAAGACTATTCATGATATTGTGTTATGCTGCCTGAAAACTGAAGACACAAGGAACGCTGTAGTAGGTGCTTTAAAATCATAAGTTATGGCTAAACACAGCGCCCCCCCTTTAAGGTCAGCACCCCCATTCCCAGATCAGGGGCCAGTGCGGCCGCACCGTTGCACTGCCCAAAAGATGACCCTGGCCAGCTCAACGCCTAGGAAAGCTGTTTCTAAGGCTTGACAGGCCCTGGGACAGGAGCCAGCACACGGAGTTCCTTCAAAGAAAGATGATCGGACCGAGGGACCACTGATGCAACTGAAATTGCCCATGTGACTGAAGAAGCATTTCTCCTGAAAAGGTACACCTTTAAAATACTAATCTACTCCGCTCACTGTCCCCGTCAGAGCGGTTGTCACTTCTAAAGCAGAAACTGCATGACAGACCGCTGAGGCAAGGGGTGCCACGGGTGCAACATCAAATCTAACTCTCTGTTGAGTAAAGTGCCACATCCCGATGAGCTGAAGAGTGCACACAAGAGGTGCACGGTGCTACCCCAGATGAGGCGATGCGGGATGAGGAACCAAAGTGGCCACGCAGGCAACGCTGCATCTGCTCCATCGAGGCTGTGGCGCGGACTACAGGCGCGGTGCGCCTTTCAGCCCTTAGGTGAAATAGACCTCTTCTGCCAACTCTTTTTTTTTTTTAAATGAATGTCCTATCTCCGTCACTCATTGGAAAGCCATAATAGCCATAACAGCTCGCCACTGGCTTTTGGCTCCCTGGCCACGACTTGCCCACCGAAGACAGGTTTCAGTGGCGGGAAGCTCCTAGAAGCACCGGTAATCGGCATTTGTGTTCCCGGCAGGCGCTGCTCAGTGTGCGCAGAGTCCATTTATAAGCACGGCTGCCTTGTTTAGCCCAAGATGCATCGGTCCTTTTGTAGCGTCTGCCCATCTCATTATTTCGGACGAGTTCCCGCAGAAGCCATTTGCAAATGTATCTGTACGGTCTGCACCTCTGTCCAAACAACTTTACACATAATTTGCACATTATGACAGACTCAAATTGGTGCCCGCTGTCTGAACCTCTGAAGGATAACAGCCTTAGATACCAGCGAGGATAACAGGCATGCCCGGTTGTTTAAGGCTGATGCAACAGAATGGACCGCTTACTTGCCCTATTGGAAAGGCCCCACGCCAGAAAAGACGGGACCCTTACCTTTTTGGCTAGGCCCAACACCAGAAGGGCAGATGACTTACCCGGTTGCCCACTCTCACACGAGACAGAGAGGTTACCTGCCCTGTCGGCAGGGCCCCCACTATACCTACCCTGTTGGCCAGAAAGGATAGTTAACCTACACGGTTGGCCAGGCCACATAACAGAAAGGACACCTTAACTGCCCAGTGGCCATAAACCACAGCAGAGAGGACAAATGACTTCCCTGTACAATAAGCTCCAAACCAGGAAAACGTGCACAAGCACATCATGAGATTACACCTACAAATAGTGCACACTCGTGAAATTGAATTCTTGCGGAAAATTCAGCTAAAATAAAGTAGTAACTGTTTCGCCAGGCTTTGTAAAATGTCAACTGTTAGGGCCGAAGTTAAGGCCCAGGTGACGAGACAGGTGGTGAGGACAGAGCCTGTCACACCACAGTGCACACTGAGTGTAGTTGTACAAGACACAGTGACACAAACAGACAAAGAGGCTGCAAAAGAAAGGCTGCAAAACGTTAAGCGGTGATCCCAGTCTGGGACCTCAAAGAGAGACATCGTTAGGACTGTGCGGACAGCGTACCCCATAGACCCAGTTCAATGGGATGTATGTACTCTGCTAAATACACACACAAACACAATAAAGAGAGCGGTAGGAGGCGTGAGGGAGGGCGGGGGGCAGGCATGAGAGACAGCAAGAGGATCGAACCTGGCTAATTACAGTTGCATGGAAGCGCCGGCCTCGGACAATGAAATCTGCTAAGTGCACTCAGGCTCCTGTCAGAGGCGCTCCAGTAGCACAATATTAACAAGCACAAGCCCCATGGCTGCCGGCAATAGGGGGAGGAGCGCGCATGACTCGCACGGCAGCAGGGGGTTGGAGGGGGGCTACGCAATTCCCTTGCGAGAACAATAATTGCTACCAAATGGCGGTGTTCGCTCCCGCAAGGGAATCGCCACACGTGCACGCGCTGCCATTGAAGGCAATGGAACGCATGCACGTATTAGCCTGAAAAAAGGCAATCGATGGCAACAAGTCTCTTTCCTATGCAGCGCATGCGCGCTTTGTAGGCGAGACCTAAAAATGAAAAAAACAACTTACACATCCACCTTCTAAGGTGTTCCCTTGATTGCAGAAGATATATAAACATCATCAGTACTCACATGATCAAAGCCTCCTCTTGGATTTTGGAAGGTGGTGAGACAAGGATGTCATACACAAGGTCCCTCACAAATGCTACTCTTTCCCACTGCCAACTACCTCTGTCAATCACTGGCTCAGCTATGCCAAGCATTCTTCACTCAGCATTACCTCTCTGGCTGACACTGTAATCAAGGGGTTACTCTTCCATCTGAAACATATTATTTACTTGCTCAGTAGGACCTACCCTTTGCTAAAAGACAACTGAATTACCACTCCAAATTATTTCCCTATTTCTTTTTAACCCTTCATGAAGACGCACATTCGATGATCCATTGAAATTCCCACTTAAAACCACAAACTCTGAAGTAACCTTCCATTACACATCTGATCCCACCCCCGCTCATCTTTTCAGGGAATTGCTTTGTGGCATCTGTGATATCTGAGAAGAATGTAGAGGTAAGAGCCAACAGATGATTCAGAACAGGAATCCTCTACAAATCCCTTCATATAGAGGTTCTAGAAAGTTTGTACTGTGTCTTAAAACTGGATGGCAAACTACTGTCCACTTTTGTAAGGATACAAATATTCCAGGCATATCAGACTAATACAAAATAAAATCCTGCTATATACTATACATTAGCAGAACATAATCATTCATTGAAACTTGCAAGTTTCTAAAACAGACTTCCAATTTCTACTCCAAAGAATGAAGCTCACAGAGCTGACATATCAAAATTGGGTGGCCCTTCCATTGTTTTTGTATTGTATGCATGTCTCCTTGTATTATAATTTTCACAGTTCACAAGTGAGGAAAAAGTAGGTGGAAATTGTCATATGCATGCATTTTCAAGATCCTTTCATGAGGCTTCCATTTATCTAGCTAGATGCTGATGACCTAGATATCTTCAGCCTGTCCATCATTCGCTATTCCAAGCCATTAGGTGTCTGCATTGACTTCAAGCTTTGCTGTAAAGAAAAATGCTAACATGCTGCTTAATGCTGTTCAATGGTATAAGAAAAGTAGATTCAGCATACACTTTTAGATGGGCTGCAATACAAGGATGATGTAAGAGGCTGGGGTTTAAACCAATGTTTGGGTTTTCAGAAGCATTAAATGTTAAAAATTAAGAGCATTCTACATTGTGGATTTCATTTAATTGATGATATCATTCAGATGTGAAGAAGCAATTGTTGTACAGTCCACTGGAAAGGGCAAGAAAAAAGATAGGTCACTCTTTCTAGTTTAAACCAGGCTATGACCAGAACTTCAACTCAAGTTTTCTATTGGTCAGAGAGGGGAATATTAATTTTTCAGGCATGTGTAACTGCTGCTTTAATCTGATTTGATGAGATCTAAATTTGAAAACAATTGGGCCAATCGTAACTCTGTAGGAGTTCTAATCAGACTGGGTATGTGGACCTAATCTTCTCTATATAACCCTGCCTTTTGAAGCGAGAGGTAGGAATTTGGGAGATGGTCAGGCTGCTGAACTGGATGCTGCTTAGAATGATGCCAAAAAGAAGCCGATAACATTGCATCGTTCGCTGGCACATTTTTCTCTCATTTGAATGAAGAATCTCATCCGGAGGACCTCAAAGAATGGCCATTTTATGAGCGTGTTTGAATCGTTTTTATGAGATGTGTAGGAACTGGAATGACAAACCTTACAGAGTCATAGCTGTATATCTGCAATTTCCATTGTATGAGGACTGAGTGTCTGATGGTTGCTTAAGTGTTTGTCCTGTTTTAGATTATTCACTATCACTAATCTAAACATTTGAGCAAGAACTGAGATGGACACTAGTTAGTATAGAATCTTAGTTCACATGGATAAACCCAACTAATGAAAGGTTTTTGAGTCTATAAGATAAATATGTCAGTTTTCACATATTAATTAGTTATTTTAATACTGGGGATACTTTCATTTCTCTTGGTATAATGATACATCATAAGGTTTTACAAAGGATTTCTAGATCTCATTTGAGACCTGGTTAGTGAATAAAATATTTCTTGTAGGACGTTGGATTAATATTTGGGGTGGACAAGTGACCTCAAAGGATTAGTCCAGCACCTGCTAGATGTCACACAAATCAAATAAAATAATCCTGTGCGCAATCCCTGGTAACGTTACACAAAGGGACACCTTCCAGCACAAAAACAATCACAAGAGGTGTTTTCCACTTCCTGTGTGTGCTGTTGAAGGCAGCAATCATTGAAAAAGGAATAACGAGGAGAAATAAAAGTATTGCACCTCTAAATGCCTCTCCTGGGGGCATAGGATTCTGATGCATTCCCAGATTAACATTGTAAATATGGGCATGCGGCTGAATCCATGGGTTGTGCATGGGAACAGCAACAGCAGAATCGATGGAATGCCCCTTTCACGCAAGGTGCTGTGTGAAAAGGGGTCGTATTTACAAAGCCACAAAAGCCATGCAAGGTGGCTTTACATGGCCTTGTAAAGATGGAGCACCACACTGCGCCGCCGGTACATCAAAAAAGTGATGCTCCGGCGGTGTAAATATACCCCAAAGTATTTAAGAGGTGCATAAACAGTAGAAAAAAATCACACAAAACACACAAAACTCCACAACCATCTTTAAAATAAAGAGATACATTGTATGAGTAAAATAAGACCCAAACAACAAAAATCCAGCCAAGGGTACTGGAGATATGGGGCCTCATTTATGAGAAGTGACGCATCGCTGCGTGAAAGCAGCAATGCGTGACTTCTCAGTGCGCCCTCCTTGCGACATACCTGATGCGTCATATTTAATGTATGGCGCATCATGTCGCAAGGAGTTACAGATACGTCAGTATTTCTGACGTATCTGTTAGCGCAAAAGTGACGCATCGCTGGAGTGTGTCACAAAAGTGACGCAACTCCAGCAATGCGTCCATTCACATGGGGCAAGCCCCATATGAAAGGAACTGCGTAAGCCTTACGCCTGCTGTGGGACAGGTGCAAGATTTTGACGCAACAGAGTCCTAGAAGTGACGCAGTGAAATCTCATAGATTTCACTGCGTCACTTCTATGTGCCTTTTTGCGGGGGAACGCCCCCCTGCATACATTATACCTGACGCAGGTATAATGTAGCTCAGGGGTTTACAAAGTGACGCATCTACCTAGATGCGTCACTTTGTAAATATGGTGCAACAAGGCACACTTTTTACGCTGCCGGTGCGTCACAAAAAGTGACGCACTGGCGGCGTAAAAGTGATCCACAGCCTCATAAATGAGGCCTATTAAAGAATTAGAGTGAAAAAGAGCTAGGAAAAATAAAGAGCCCAATGTAAGCCCATAGTCATAGTAGACTGGGACCACGGTTCAATTTCAGGCCGACTGCGATGGCGCAGGGTTCGTTTTTAAAAAAGTGTCTAAGTTCCACTTCAGAAAGGGAGTTTGCCACTTTCTAGGAGAAAAATGACATTTTATCTAAGTCCCAGAGCAGAATGGGACTTTGTCACTTTTTGAGAAGGAAAATACCCTATGCATTGGGCACTGCTGAAATTGCAGTTGCTGTAGTGTAAACAAAGGTGAGATACTTAAAGCAGGTTGATCCTGCTGGTTCTCTTGAGCTTTTAGGATTTCTCACTGAAAATGTTCTAAGTCCCAACTCAGAATGAGTCCCGATATGAAATCCATGTTGGGATTTACCAAGCCACGAAAATCAAATTTGCATGGCTTTGCATGGGATTGAATCTCAAAAGTAACACAACACAGTGTTATGAGCAGCCCTGTGTTACTTTGTGTGGAGGAGCCATTACATGGGTGGAGCATAGGTGTTCCACTGCATCCAACCTTGTATTTCGACCCAAACATTTATTTACTTAAAATGGTGAGCCTGTCCGAGGGTGATGTAATGAGGAGGATTATCTTTATTTCTCCTAGTTACTTGCCCTATGCATGTCTGCAGCACACATACATAGAAGAATAAGCCCCTAAGAATAGTTTAGGGATACCTTCCTGCACAAAAACTACTCTCACCACAATGCAGGCATTGTTGTGTCATGACACAACAGTACATGCGTTGGCACTAGACAGTCAGAAGTGCTCCAGGGCTGAGAGAGCAAAACTGTGCCATAATCTTATTAGGTATGGTGCCGTTCCACTCTCTTTCTTGGATGCAATGCACACAGTCTTCCCTTGCTGCTTTGCACCAAAGTTTAGTAAATCAGTCCCTTCTTTATTTTTTCGGAAATGCAGAGATCTCTGCACATGAAAGAATCCTTCGTAATGGAACTGCAATTCAGATGCTTTTTCTGGTCGCTTAGCTGGAACTCTGGACTTTCTTCTGGTGCCCAAACAGCCAGCAGGAGTACACGTCTAAGGCACCGGACCTCAGGGGAAGACACTTAGAGAGTCTCACGGTGTCAGGCAGATGCCAACTGCAAAGTCTTACCCTAGTCCTGCTGCCACTGGTCCACTCCAGTTCTTCACAGGAATGTCCTCTTCAGCTTTTTTTATCTTCCCAGGGCCACCCAGGGGAATCAGCCTTATGACTTGGAGCTCTTTCTGTCCTTAGATTTCAAGTGGAAGGTGGTCTAATGCCCCCAGGACCTTGTCACAGGTTACAGATGGCAAGTGCAGCATGTTAAGTCTGCCTGCATCCTTTTAGAGTTCCAGCAGTGTTCTGAAGAAGGATGGGTGTGGGACCATGTTAGATATTGGGTTCCTGGTTGGCTGAGGTATGCAACCAGACCACCCAGAAACCACCACTCTAGTCAGGGTAAGCCAGATACACACTAAAAGATAACCTGAACTCACCCTCTGGTAGCTTGGCACAGAGCAGTCAGGCTTATCGAAACACGCAATGGGTAAAGTATTTGTGCAACACACACGGAGTAACAAAATGAATACACCACAAAAAGATTCCACATAGGTTTAGAAAAATAGTGAATATTTATCTGAGCAAAAGGAGATCAAAACGACTAAAAGTTCCAATCAGTAGAAGTCGAGATATGAATTGTTAAAGATTATAGGCAAAAATAGTGCTTAGAAGTCCCTAGTGGTCAAAAGGTTACTCGAGGACGTGAGAGACCGGTGCAAATTCAATAGAGGGCAGGCTGGCTACAAGACCCAAGCAGGGCACACTGAGAAAGTACCTTGGATGGAGCAAAGCATTGACACTGAAGGCACGATGCAGAGATATTTTCCACACAGTTGTGCTGGTGTGATGTTGTCGAGTTTTGGTGAAGTGAAGGCAATGTGTTGTCGTCAAGCCATTCAGAGCGTCATTGACAGGCCGCGCAGGCTGCAGAACCGCTGTCATCGAACTGCCTCTGCGTCGGCATCGAAGGGCGATGCGTCGGTTCTGACCGGCACAGTGATGACGTTGCGTCACTTTTGTACTAAAACAGCAGCAGAACCCACTTTGGTGGTCCGGAACTTGGAGGGGGCACCTCAGGCAAGGGTAGGACTCACAGAAGGCAGAGTCCAGCAGCAAAATCAGGATTGTAGGAAGTCTTTTGTGTCCCTGAGACTTCAGAAAACATGAGGCAAGCCAGCAAGCCCTTGGAGATCACTTGAAGGTAAGGCAGAGTCCAGCTCTCCTTCAGCAGAGTCAGGGCGCAGCAGGCAGCAGGGCAACAAGCAGAAAAACAGTGCTTCCAGAAAAGCAGTGCAGTTGAGTCCTTTAAGCAGAACAGAAGTCCTTCTGACAGAGGTTCAGTTCAAGTTCCAAAAGTGTCTGATTTTGAGGGGTTCCAAGTCTCAGTGCCAAACAGTACCTTTGATATGGGGGGGTGACTTCAAAGGAACTTTCTGAAGTGCACACAGATTCCTTTTAGCCCATCCTGTCTGCCAGGCTAACCCAGGTGGGTAAATTAGTGCTTTGAATAAGGACAGAACACTACCTTTTGGAGTGTGTCAGCCCCTACCATTTGGACAATACCTACCTGCCCAGGAAGGCCCATCAAAATGCAGATGAATGCTGTGTTTGTGGCTGTCTAGAAGGAATGCAAAAGGTGTAGCTGTCATGCAGCCCATACGTGCATTGGAGTCAGGCTGCGGGACACAAAGAACAGTAAGTACATAGACATGTCTATTTTCTAAAAGTGGCATTTCTAAAACAGTAATGTTAAATACGACTTCACCAATAAGGAGGATTTACCATTACCATTCTAAACAAATGAAGTATGAAAAAGCTACTCCTCTCTGATCAGGAAGTACAGATTAAAAGTGCATTAAATCATTTCTAATGCTGGCCTACGAGAGGGGTAGGCCTTAGAGTAGTAGAAACACGAAATAGGCTGTTTGTCACTACCAAGACATGCAAAACATAAAGTAACATGTCCTACCTTTTACTTACATGGCACCCTGCCCTTAGGGCCTACCTTATGGGTGGCGTATATTTAATAAAAGGGAAGTCTTTTTAAATGGCAAGTTAAATTGGTAGTAAACTGCACACACAGTCACTGCAGTGGCAGGCCTGCGACAGATTAGAAAGGCTACTTGTGTGGGTGGCACAATGAGAGCTGCAGGCCCACTAGTAGAATTTGAAGTACAGGCCCTGGGTTTATGGTATACCACTTTACAAGGGACTTACCAGCATGACAAATATGCCAATCAGGTATACACCAATGTCATCATGTTTAGGGGAGAAGCACGTGCACTTTAGCACTGGCTAGTAGTGGTAAAGTGCTCAGAGTTCCAATGCCAACAAAAAGAATCAGCAGAACATGGGGGCAAAAGACAAAAAGTCCAGGGGAAGACCACCCTAAGGAGGAAAGGTATAATAGTCCTGCTTTGTAGGGTTCCCTCAGCTTGTGCATCATGGACCCACCTAAGGCACTCCTAGTAAATCTCTAACTAAAAGAGTAAATGTTTGCAGGCCCTTTCCTACCAATGTTTTAAGTAGTCTTACTGCAAACAGGCCCAACATGCAAATTGTCAGGGCAAATCCAAGATGGCCAAAGTCTTCAATTATACTAAACTTGGGCTGCAAGAACTAGGGATGAGTAGTGGAGTGTACTATGGAAATTGCTAGCGACCTCTAACACATAACGCTAAAATTCAATTTGAAGCAGGCCCTGGATGCACAACATAAATTGGGACAGAAGTCTAGTAAAACAAAACAGTATCCTTCAGGAACCAGAATGGGAATACTCTGGAATTGTGATCTGGGCTTGTTTAATTCCTTTCAAAAGCACAAACGTTTTATATGTGCATCAGACAGGCCTATCATGCTAGATGTGTTTTGTTTTGCAAACATGGCAACTATTGCTGCTGTGGCAGTCGCAGCAGCCATTTTGGCAGTCCCTGCAGTCAGATCTGTTACTGCTATGGTTTCTGTAATGGTAGCAGTTGTTGTTGTTGCTGCTGTTGTTCCTGCTGTTGTGACAGTGGTTGTTGTTGCTGTTGTCCTTGCTGTGGTTACACCTAAGGTTATTGTTGTTGTCCCTCTCTTGCTTAGAGCTGTTTCTGCTGTTCTCCCTGTCCTGTTGGCATTTGTGGTTGCAGCTGTCGCCCTTCCTGTAGTTATAGAAGTTGTTGCTGCTGGTGTCCATGCAGTGCGGACAGCTGTTGTTTTTGTCCCAACCATGTTGGCAACTATTGTTACTGCTGGGGTGGCAGTGGTGGTTGCTGTTACCATAAAAGCTTTTGTTACTGCTGCCATCCTTTATGTGACAGTATATCACACCAAACAAGACAGCAAAAAGGCACCCTGGTTTAACGACGAACTTAAGAAATCCAAGAAACTATGCCGTTCTCTCGAGAAAACTTGGAGAAAAAACCCAACCACCGACAACATGACCACCTTCAAGGCAACCACCCGCAAACACCACCAGCTGATTCGATCCACTAAGAAATCAGCATTCAAGAACCGACTCGACAACAACGCCCATAACAGCAAGGAACTATTCAACATCATCAAAGAATTCACCAACCCGACCGCAGCCTCAAACGACATCACTCCCTCCCAAGACCTCTGCGATTCGCTATCCTCCTTCTTCTACAACAAAATTGCAGACATACATAACAGTTTCGAAAACAGCTCCAACGAACAATACTCTCCACCCCCCTCAGAACACAAACCACCCTCGAACAACCTCAACGCCTGGAACACAATCACCACCGAAGACACCATCCGCCTAATGAACTCCATCCATTCTGGCTCGCCAACAGACCCATGCCCCCACCACATCTTCAACAAAGCGGACTCCATCATCGCACCCCATCTCCGTGATGTCATCAACTGCTCCCTCAACTCTGCTACCTTCCCAGAAAGCTGGAAACATGACGAAGTCAGCGCCCTCCTGAAGAAACCCACTGCGGACCCCTCTGAACTTAAAAACTACCGCCCCATATCCCTCCTCCCATTCCCGGCCAAAGTCATTGAAAAAGCCGTCAATAGCCAGCTCGCTGCCTTCCTTGAATCCAACAACTCCCTCGATCCCTCACAATCAGGCTTTCGAGCCAAACACAGCACCGAAACCGCCCTCATCGCAGCAACAGACGACATCCGAACACTACTAGACAACGGAGAAACAGTGGCCCTCATCCTACTCGACCTCTCCGCCGCCTTCGACACTGTCTGTCATAGCACCCTCATTCAACGCCTCAGCAACATCGGCATAAAAGAAAAAGCCTTGGACTGGATCATCTCGTTCCTAGCTGGGAGAACTCATAGAGTCGGACTTCCCCCGTTCAAATCAGAAGCCACCAAAGTCATCTGCGGTGTACCACAAGGATCATCACTCAGCCCCATCCTCTTCAACGTTTACATGAGCCCACTCGCTTCCATCGCACGTCAACACAACCTTAACATCCTCTCCTACGCTGACGACACCCAGCTGATCCTTTCCCTCACCAAAGACTCCAACACCGCCAAAAGGAACCTTCGCGAAGGCATGAAAGAAGTAGCCGTATGGATGAAAAACAGCTGCCTAAAACTCAACTCAGACAAAACGGAAGTGCTCATCCTAGGTTCATCCCCCTCTGCCTGGGACGACTCATGGTGGCCCTCGGACCTGGGCTCAGCACCCATTCCAACAGACCATGCACGTAACCTTGGCTTCATCCTAGACTCCTCACTCTCGATGACCAGACAAGTCAACGCCGTCTCATCCTCCTGCTTCAACGTACTTCGTATGCTCAAAAAAATCTTCCATTGGATCCCCGCCGAAACAAGAAAGACGGTCACCCACGCACTGGTCACCAGCCGACTGGACTATGGAAACACCCTCTACGCCGGAATCACAGCCAAATTACAGAAAAAACTCCAACGCATCCAAAACGCATCAGCAAGACTCATTCTGGACATCCCTCGCCAAGACCACATTACCGGCCACCTGAAAGACCTCCACTGGCTTCCCGTCAACAAGAGAATAACATTCCGTCTCCTCACCCACGCACACAAGGCCCTCTACAAATCAGGACCCGAATGCCTCAACACTCGACTGTCCTTCTACACACCCACCCGCCAACTTAGATCCTCCAATCAAGGCCTGGCCGCAGTTCCGCGTATCCAAAGATCCACGATGGGAGGTAGATCCTTCTCCTACTTGGCGGCCAAGACCTGGAACTCACTCCCCACTCAACTCCGCCTTACACAGAACCACATCTCCTTCAGGAAAGAACTTAAAACATGGCTATTCGATAAATAATTATTCACACGCCCCCCCTTCCCCCCCTTCCCCCCCACCCCCACCCCACCCCACCCCCAGCGCCTTGAGACCCTCTGGGTGAGTCAAACGACATCACTCCCTCCCAAGACCTCTGCGATTCGCTATCCTCCTTCTTCTACAACAAAATTGCAGACATACATAACAGTTTCGAAAACAGCTCCAACGAACAATACTCTCCACCCCCCTCAGAACACAAACCACCCTCGAACAACCTCAACGCCTGGAACACAATCACCACCGAAGACACCATCCGCCTAATGAACTCCATCCATTCTGGCTCGCCAACAGACCCATGCCCCCACCACATCTTCAACAAAGCGGACTCCATCATCGCACCCCATCTCCGTGATGTCATTAACTGCTCCCTCAACTCTGCTACCTTCCCAGAAAGCTGGAAACATGACGAAGTCAGCGCCCTCCTGAAGAAACCCACTGCGGACCCCTCTGAACTTAAAAACTACCGCCCCATATCCCTCCTCCCATTCCCGGCCAAAGTCATTGAAAAAGCCGTCAATAGCCAGCTCGCTGCCTTCCTTGAATCCAACAACTCCCTCGATCCCTCACAATCAGGCTTTCGAGCCAAACACAGCACCGAAACCGCCCTCATCGCAGCAACAGACGACATCCGAACACTACTAGACAACGGAGAAACAGTGGCCCTCATCCTACTCGACCTCTCCGCCGCCTTCGACACTGTCTGTCATAGCACCCTCATTCAACGCCTCAGCAACATCGGCATAAAAGAAAAAGCCTTGGACTGGATCATCTCGTTCCTAGCTGGGAGAACTCATAGAGTCGGACTTCCCCCGTTCAAATCAGAAGCCACCAAAGTCATCTGCGGTGTACCACAAGGATCATCACTCAGCCCCATCCTCTTCAACGTTTACATGAGCCCACTCGCTTCCATCGCACGTCAACACAACCTTAACATCCTCTCCTACGCTGACGACACCCAGCTGATCCTTTCCCTCACCAAAGACTCCAACACCGCCAAAAGGAACCTTCGCGAAGGCATGAAAGAAGTAGCCGTATGGATGAAAAACAGCTGCCTAAAACTCAACTCAGACAAAACGGAAGTGCTCATCCTAGGTTCATCCCCCTCTGCCTGGGACGACTCATGGTGGCCCTCGGACCTGGGCTCAGCACCCATTCCAACAGACCATGCACGTAACCTTGGCTTCATCCTAGACTCCTCACTCTCGATGACCAGACAAGTCAACGCCGTCTCATCCTCCTGCTTCAACGTACTTCGTATGCTCAAAAGAATCTTCCATTGGATCCCCGCCGAAACAAGAAAGACGGTCACCCACGCACTGGTCACCAGCCGACTGGACTATGGAAACACCCTCTATGCCGGAATCACAGCCAAATTACAGAAAAAACTCCAACGCATCCAAAACGCATCAGCAAGACTCATTCTGGACATCCCTCGCCAAGACCACATTACCGGCCACCTGAAAGACCTCCACTGGCTTCCCGTCAACAAGAGAATAACATTCCGTCTCCTCACCCACGCACACAAGGCCCTCTACAAATCAGGACCCGAATGCCTCAACACTCGACTGTCCTTCTACACACCCACCCGCCAACTTAGATCCTCCAATCAAGGCCTGGCCGCAGTTCCGCGTATCCAAAGATCCACGATGGGAGGTAGATCCTTCTCCTACTTGGCGGCCAAGACCTGGAACTCACTCCCCACTCAACTCCGCCTTACACAGAACCACATCTCCTTCAGGAAAGAACTTAAAACATGGCTATTCGATAAATAATTATTCACACGCCCCCCCTTCCCCCCCCTTCCCCCCCACCCCCACCCCACCCCACCCCACCCCCAGCGCCTTGAGACCCTCTGGGTGAGTAGCGCGCTATATAAATTCTTGAACTTGAACTTGAACTTGAACTATATGAGGTTGTTGCTGTAATCTGCACTGTGGCAACTGTAATAACTACTGCCGGCCATTCTGTTGTTACAGCTGTGATGGAAGCTGTCATCACTGTTTTGGTTCCTGCTGTGGCTGTGGTCGCAGTTGATGTGGCGTGAATTGTAGGTGCTATGGGGGAAGGTATTGTGACTGCTGCTATTGTTGCCGTACTAGCAGCTAAGGATGATATTTTGGCCTCCATTGTTGTTACGACTGTATCTTTGATATGGTTTCTGGCATGGTGGCAGTTTGGTAACTCGTGTGATCATGCTGTGTTTACAGCTGTGGTTAATGCAGTGGTCCGTGCAATGCTTGCAGCTATTGTTGTTGCTGTGGGTGTAGTTGGAGCTGATGTGGATGCTGTAGTGGTGTGATGGTATCTGTTGTCACTGTTGTAAGTCCCCCTCACGTGGCTGCTGTTATCCCTGCTTGTTGGCAGGTGTTACTGCTGTTGTCTCAGTCATGGTGACTACTATGATAGGTGCAGCGATGGTTGCTGCTGTCCCTGCTGTGTTGCAGCGTGTTTTTTTAATCTCTACAATGGTAGCATATATGATTACTGTTGTGATCACTGTAGTTGCAGCACTTGTGTTATTTCTGTTGTTTCATCTTTTGTCTCAACGGAGGTCCCTTCTCTAGTGGTAGATGTAGTTGCTGCTGAAGACCCTGCTGGGATGCATGTTGGTACCACAGGGAATGCTGGGCAGTATCTGTACGTGGGAAGCTCAATTTGCAACCTGCTCACTGGGTGTGGGTGTAACTCACGTAATTCAGTGTAGATTAATTATATGGAATTACCTAAAAATTCTACACGATTATGCTTGCATTACAAGAGAAGAGTAATTCTTCATTTAGCGCTATTTTTTAACGCATAAATGCCCCCTTGCAGGCAAAATGGATGCAAGGTTGGATGTTGCACTAACAAACTTTGTTAAATGCAGCAGAACACAAATAGCAAGAGCAAGGAGTAATTGCGTGAAAATATGTGTATTTTTGAATCAAACAGTAACACAGAATTACCGAAATTACTCCAATTACTCTGGCATGATTGAAATTACGCCCAGGCCTTCTCCTCACAAATTCAAAAACGAATAGCCAAATGTATAACTGTTCATATCAACATTAAAAGTCCCTCTCTGATTTCTCTTTTTTCCTATCTCATGAGTTTGGTGGACAGCTGCAGCTGAGTTGGAGGTTGAATACAAGTTCATATGTTCTAATTGGATATGTTTTTATGCAAAGGTACCAGACCATGGATTTCAAACCATTGCTTCATAACCAGAGACATGTAGCTGGAAATAGGGGTTTCTTTGGATGCACATCACTGGCTTAGTAGAGCTTCACACCAAAAATCAAATAGGTATTAAATGGTAAAAATCTGCCTTCATCTAAGAAGTAGTGGGTAAGCTCTATGCCCGTGTCGTTATATATTCATTGGTTATATAATTAATATATTTAATAGTGTGCTGTAAAATCTATCAATATTTTATTCCTGAACCTCCCAGGTGCTTTTTAGCATTTGCAATGTGGTTTATTTTCATTTGTGCAGTGGCCATCCTTTCTTTTATTCTGTAGCTTCTCTTTAATTGGTACTACAATTATATAAGACATCAGGTTATGATGGGCTGTAGCCCACTTCTGAGGTTGCATCAGAGAAGCCAAGAAGCACGATATCATGGCAAAATAAAGGATTGTATCTGATCACATAATGGGGTCATGCATTTCACCACTTATTAAATTAGTGTAACAAACTCTTCCAAGGTTCACTGACACCAACACATTTCACCAATTTCAAAAATATCAAGGGGCATATCAGCAAGGCCAGGCGATAATTATCGCTAAGCGCACTTAGCGCTAGGATAATTATCGCCTCCTAACACTGTTTCCTATGGTGGAGATAGCGTGCTATCAGCAACGCATATCTCCAATGCGATAGGAATCCAAGCGTCAGCTGGAAAACAGTGTGATTATCACTGGCAACCCAGCGATAATTGCACCCCAACCAGCGATACCTTGCTGACAGGGCAGGGTGTTCTTAGCCATGTAATCCACCTCCCATTGGATTACATGGCTAAGTCTGAAAATTAGCAGACATAAAAAGCAGCGTTAACTGTGGTTAGCGCTGCTTTTTTTGTCTCCAGTAGGGTTAGCATAAAGCTTGATAATAGGAGAAATGCCGCGTAGCGACACTTCTCCTATTATTTTGCTCTGGAAGGCCCACTTTGCATCTCATTGGAGATGCAAAGGGAAGCGTAGTGAAAAAGGGTACTAACATGCAATTTTGCATGTTAGCACCCTGTTGTTGATAGGGCGATATTTTTATCTCCGCTTCTTTGGCTTTTAAAGCCAAAAAAGCGCAGATAAAGTCCTTGATAATATGCCCCCAAGTGTGCAGAGCTAAATATTTTGCCTCTTTCTTTCAAACACCTGTAGTTCTGATGACCTTTTGGAATAGCAATTGAACATCTTCTAATAACAACTTCCTAGTAGAACAAATTAGCTGACTCAAGCCTAACTTCTAGTTAACTATAGATTTATAGACCGCAGTAGTGGCCTATACTGGCCATTAAAGGCACGAGATGACGGCAAGGGCCTTTAATGACTGGTATAGCTCAGGTAAGGCGGGCTATAAGGCTATTAAAACATCCTGCCCCATGAGGGCAGAATGTTCTAATTAGAAAAATAAAGGCCTTTGTTCACAGGACTTGCGGTGAATGTTCTACAGTTAAGAGCCGTGCGCATGGCCACTGCTGTTAGCTATTGAACATTCACAGCAAGAGCTGTGAAAGGGGGCTGAAGTCAGCCCCTAGTTCTCCCTCACTTGAATGAACTGTTTTTTGTAGTTCAGGCAAGGCAGGGAGCCCCAAGAGCTGAGCAGCACTCACCCCTCCCTCCTTCTGAAGCCCTAGTAACACTGAGCTACAGGAGGAGAGAAAGGTGAAGGCTGCGTGAGTCCTCCTGCACTGTCTCTGCCTTTAACTTTCTTCTGTCTAATTAATATATTTTAGAGCGGTAGGGGAAAGAAAAAGGCAGAGACTGTGTGTTAGGCCATATACAGGTTTATATAGTCCACTCCTGCGCAATTGTCTTCAATGGAGCTCTTAACATTTCAATGTTCTGAATGTCTGGGATATCATTGGGTTGAGATTTCTACCAGTCCTATAATCTATTAAGCTTTGTGTGTCTCGGGCAGCTGATTAGTAACTCACTCATAATGTGTCTGCAAAAGCAGACGATTGGCAGTTATCACATCTATATTTCATAAAGGAGAACTTCACAAGAGCATCAGCTCATGAATCGCTCCTGCTAATTCTTCTTTATTTTTAATTATAGATGCCTGAATAGCTATGAGGCTATGACTTAAGGTTCACCCATATATTACTTCCCTAATTAAAGTTAATAGTATGTTAAGATCTAAAGGTATTAATACCTTAAAAGCTAAGTCGCGTTTGCCTCCTGATAATTGGAATCTTCCAAAGGAGCACACTGTAGCATAAACAATTGAGCTCAACAATAAATCCAGAATAGGTTTCCCAACAATCAAATATATGTACTAGACAACCCTTATTTCAAAATATCCTCACTGACTGTATCAGGAGTACTATTTGGCTTTTATTGATATTTGTGAGATGCAGTGGCCCAAATACTTACAAAATGAAACAAAGAGGCATATTTACAAGCCCCTATCACCACCACCACGTCACTTTTCATAACGTTGTGGTGGCGATAGGGGCTTCACCTTATTTACAAGGCAACGTTAAGCCACATAACGTGGCTTACAGCTGCCTCCTAAATAAGGCACTGTTAGACGGGGACCCTGAGGGTCGGCCGTCTACTGAGGGAGAGGTCCCCGATGAGGACCACCTCCGGCGATTGTACAGATATGTCACCTCCCTCCCCACAAACAGCCACCACACCAGGTTGAGTTCAATACTTTTATATAAGGTTTGTAGGGCACGGATATTGGCGATACAGGATATATCGGACCCGAGGGTCCTCTCACTTCTAGTCTCTGTAGGGAAAAAAAAGGGGGTAGCGGGACAGTCTTGGTACCGGGTCGGTACAGGAGGTGGCAAGAGGTGAGCTCACAATCCTCGAGGCTGGCGAGTCTGCAAGTCGGGCCGCGGCAGCGCCAGCAGGCCAAGACGATGGTTTCACGAGGCAGAGGGCCGCGGCAGCGCCAGCAGGCCAAGACGATGGTTTCACGAGGCAGAGGGCCGCGGCAGCGCCAGCAGGCCAAGACGATGGTTTCACGAGGCAGAGGGCCGCGGCAGCGCCAGCAGGCCAGTCGCGGATGAGTTCTTCTCGGGTCTCTCGACTCCAGGATACAACTGCCTTCCTGGTCTGGCCCTGCCCCAGTTATAGGTCTGGTCCCCTTTGATGTCCGGACCCTCGCGCCTGGGGGCCGGGAGGTCCGGGATGAGGGAGTCCAGACACCCAGCAGGGGGGTGGAGCCAGTGCCCAGGGCGGCCTGGGGTGATCGACACCTGGCGGAGGAGAGCCGTTGACGATTCCGTCTCCCATTGACTCGCCAAGTGGTCACTCTGCCTCCTGGGAGGAGGTTGGTGCCTCGATGTCGGGGCCGGCCGGGCCCAGGGTTAGGGTCGAGTTGAGGCCACGTGGCCTCGTGCTGTAGTACCCCAAAATGGCGGCTGGGCCGAGGCCGGGGTGCGGATGGTGACCCGGGCCAGCTGGGTCCGGAGCTGGTGTCTTGTGGTGGAGGGATTGCAGGTTACTTCGGGTGGTCGCCGGGGACTCTGGTTGGGGATTCAGGGAGAGCCAGGGTCCGGGTCCCGTTGCGGGGAGGGGGGACAGCCCGACCATGCGGCCTGTCCAACATGCGTCCCCCCCAGCTGAAGGCGGGGAGAGTCAGCCATCTTCCTGGGGACTCTCCTCGCTGAGGCGGAAAAAGCGTGACAGGCCGTCTGCGTTGGCGTGGTCCTGGCCTGGACGATGTTCCACCGTGAAGTCCATCCCCTGTAGGGAGATGGACCAGCGCAACAGCTTCGGGTTCTCCCCCCGCATTTGCATCAGCCATTGCAGGGGTCGGTGGTCTGTTTGCACCCGGAAGTGGGTGCCGAAGAGGTAGGGCCGGAGCTTCTTGAGTGCCCAGACTACGGCGAAGGCCTCCCTCTCAATGGTGCTCCAGCGCTGTTCTCGGGGCAGTAGGCGTCTGCTGATGAAGGCCACTGGTTGGTCGACCCCTTCGGGGTGGAGTTGGGAGAGGACGTCCCCCACACCATGATCGGAGGCGTCCGTCTGCACAATGAATTCCCGGCTGTAGTCGGGAGCCTGGAGCACGGGGGCCGTGCACATGGCGGTCTTCAATTTCTCGAAGGCCGATTGGCAGTCCGGGGTCCAGTTGACTGTTTTGGGGCTCTTCTTGGAGGTGAGCTCTGTGAGGGGCCCCACGATGCTGCCATAGTCCTTCACGAACCGCCGGTAGTATCCGGTGAGCCCCAGGAAGGCCCGGACCTCCGTTTGGGTCGTAGGGGGTTGCCAGGCCTGGATGGCAGCAATCTTGAGCTGGAGAGGGGCCACCAGCCCGCTTCCCACTTGGTGTCCCAGGTAGGTCACGGACCCTTGGCCAACCTGGCACTTGCTGGCCTTGATGGTGAGCCCGGCTTGCTGGAGGGCGTGTAGAACCTCCTGCAGGTGGCGGAGGTGGTCGGTCCACTGATGGCTGTACACAGCAATGTCGTCCAGGTAGGCGGCGCTGAAGTCTTCCAGGCCCGCCAGCACCTGGTTCACCAGCCGTTGGAACGTTGCCGGAGCGTTTTTCATGCCGAAGGGCATTACTTTAAAGTGGTAGTGCCCGTCCGGGGTAGAGAAGGCGGAACGTTCTTGGGCCCTAGGGGTGAGGGCGATCTGCCAGTAGCCCGCCGTTAGGTCGAAGATGCTCAGGTAGCGGGCGGCCCCCATCCGGTCAATTAGCTCATCTGCCCGGGGGATGGGGTGAGCGTCGGTCCTGGTAACTGCATTCAGCCCCCGATAGTCCACGCAGAACCGGAGCTCAGGGGCAACGCCCGGGGCGGCCGCCTTGGGAACCAGGACGACTGGGCTTGCCCAGGGGCTGTCTGAGGGTTCGATCACTCCTAGGGCCAGCATTTTGGACACCTCGGTCTGGATGCAGGTGCGCACCCGGTCTGGTACGCGGTACGCCCGGTTTCGAATAGGAGGGCTGTCCCCGGTGTCCACATCGTGAAGGCACCAGGGGGTGACTCCGGGTGTGAGGGAGAACAGGGAGGCGAACCACCTAAGGAGGGCTTGACAGTCTTGGCGTTGCTCCGGGGACAGGGCCTCGGAGAGCTGGACCCCTTCCACTGAGCCATCTCGCTCGAGGGTCCTCAGTAAGTCCGGAAGGGGTTCGGAGTCTTCTTCCGTCCCGTTATCGGTAGCCATCAGGAGGCTGAGTTCGGATCGCACAAAATGGGGTTTGAGCCTGTTGGCATGGAGGACCCGTAGAGGGTTCCGGGCAGTCTCCATGTCGATTAAATAGGTGACGGGCCCCTTGCGTTCGATCACCTTGAAGGGTCCGGACCATTTGTCTTGGAGTGCACAGGGTTCAACCGGGGACATCACCCAGACCCGTTGTCCCGGTTCGAACTCAATGGAGGATGCGTGCTGATCGTACCATCTCTTCATGTCCTCCTGACTGGCCTCGAGATTGGCTTTGGCGGTTTCTCGGAACCGCCGGGTCTGGTTGCGAAGAGCCAGGAGATACCTGTAGATGTCTGGGGGAGTTTTCTGGGGAGGCTGCTCCCAACCTTCCTTGACTAGGCTGAGGGGGCCCCGGACGGGGTGCCCGTACAGGAGTTCAAATGGGCTGAAGCCGAGGGATTTCTGCGGGACCTCCCGATAGGCAAACAGGAGGCATGGAAGTAGCACGTCCCACTGGCGTCGAAGGGGTTCCTCTAGGCCCATAATCATTCCCTTGAGGGTGCGGTTGAACCTCTCGACCAGTCCGTTTCCTTGCGGGTGATAGGGGGTCGTGAATTTGTAGGTGACCCCACATTGTTGCCAGAGAGACTTCATATATCTGGAGATAAAGTTCGTGCCCCTGTCGCTGACGCCCTCCCGGGGGAACCCCACCCGGGAGAAGATCCCCATCAGGGCTCGGCCCACCACGGGGGCCGTCACAGTCCGAAGAGGGATGGCCTCGGGATAGCGGGTGGCGTGGTCTACTAGGACCAGGATGAACCGGTGTCCTTGGGCTGTTCGGGGGTCGAGGGGCCCCACAATGTCTATTCCCACTCGTTCGAACGGGGTGGTGACGACAGGAAAGGGTTGTAAAGGTGCTTTGATTTTTCGGCCACTTTTTCCGCTGGCCTGGCAGGTGGGGCAGGCCCTGCAGTGGTTGGTGACATCCTTTCGCATTTGGGGCCAGAAAAAATGGGTCACCAGGCGGTCGTAGGTTTTATCCTGTCCCAGGTGTCCGGCAAGGGGGACATCGTGGGCTAAGTTCAGGAGAAAGTCTCGGAAGCGAAGGGGCACCACCAGTACCCGACTGGCTCCTAGTTCTGCAATTTTCTGCTCGCTGTAGAGCAGGTCTTGGTCCCAGTAGATCCAGTGGGCCCCCGAGGTATCCCCTGTGCTCTGGGCCAGGGCTTGCTGCCGGAGTCCTTCGAGAGAGGGACATGTTTTCTGTTCGGCCCGGAATTGTTCCTGAGTGGGGCCTCCCTCCTGACGCCATTGTGCCAGGTCAGGGACGTCCCGAAGCTGGTCGGATCCTTCTTCTGTTTGGGTCGAGGGACTGGCTTCTGGGGCGGCCTCCTCTGGGATGAGCACGGGAGGAGGTTCCGGCCACTCGGGCTCTTCTAGACTGGGGACCGCGCGGGCGGTCATGGACCGGGTCGTGACGCAGACCCATTCGGGGAGGCCGAGCATCCCCAGGTGTTCTCTCCGTTCGACGGCTGCCCAGGGAGAGCTTTCAAGGTCGTTTCCTAGGAGGCAATCCACGGGGGCATCATCGCGGACAGTTACCTTTAACATCCCTGTTACTCCTCCCCACTCGAAGGGGACGCAGGCCATGCGACACAGACTTTCGGAGTTGTCTGCTGATCGGACAGGGCAAAGAATGTTCGGCAGGATTTGGTCTGGAGTGACAAGGTTGCGTCGGACCGCCGTTACACTGGCCCCGGTGTCGCGGAGGGCTTCCGCCCGGCGGCCATTAATGTTGACCCACTGGCTGTACTTCTGCGTGTTGGCGGGGAGGGGGGCCCGCGGAATCATCTCTCTCTCCCCCAAGCAGACCAGCGCCATGGCGGCTGGTGCCCACTCAGAGGGGTCGGTCTCGTACTCTTCTTGGTCGTCCGGGATTAGTTCTTCCCCTAGGGCGGCCGCTGCGACCTGGCGGGGGGTAGTGTTCGGATTCTTTGGGCAGTTGGGATCACTGGCGTAGTGGCCGGGTCGCTGGCATCTGTGGCACATAACGTTGGCCCGGAAACCGGCCCGGATGGCCGGGCTCCCTCGGCCGGCCAGGGTCGAGGGGCTGCTTGTGGGTGACAAGGGGCCGGGGTCTCTCCCCCGACCCTGGCCCCCTCCTCCTCCTCCCCGGGGGCGATGGGGCCCTGGGTACGGTCTGGATGATTCGCTGGGTCCGTTCCGGCCAACTCGGGTGCTTTCCCACCGGTCGGCTTCGGCGGCGAGTTGTCGAGGTTCGGTTAGTTTACTGTCCAAGAGGTGTTGCCGGAGTTCCACGAAGCAGTTGTTAGACAGGTGCTCCCATACGATAAGGTCAAAAAGTTGTTCGTAGGTGGTCACTTTGTTGCCCTTGATCCACCCTTCGAAGGCTCGACTAAAGAAGTTCACGTACTCCACCCAGGTCGTACCCGGAATCCGTTTGCAGTCGCGGAACCGCTGGCGGTACATCTCGGGTGTGAGCCCGTATCGAGTGAGGAGGGCGGCCTTCATGTGGTCGTAGGATGTCATCAGATGGTCCGGGAGTTGCAGCAGGGCGTCCCGCCCTTCGTTGACAAACCTCCCCCATAACCCGGCTCCCCAGTCGCTCCGGGGAATCCGGTGGGAGGTCATGGCCACCTCATAGGCTTTAAACCACTGCTGTATATCATCGTTCTTGTAGTATTCCCGGATGACATCTTTGGGGATGTGAACCTTGGGCTCGGTAGAGGCAGGCAGGGTCGGTCGTTCGGGGAACCCGAGTTCTTTATTCTGTTTCTGGATTTCCAGTTCCTTGAGATTGCGCTCATGTTCGTACGCTAGTTTCTTTTCCTCTAGCTCTCTCTGTTTTTGCTTCTCTTCTCGCTCCTCTCGGAGCCGTAAGTGTTCCAGAGTTATTTTTTGTTCCGCCAGTTTGAGTTCTCCATCCAAGCGAAGTCGGGCCAGTTCTAATTCGTGGAGTCTGCTTTTTTCTCTTTCTTGGATCTCTTCCAGGGAGAGACCCGCTCTTCTTTCTTCAATTGGTGCGGGGCCCGTTTCGGTTGTTCGTGTTCGGGGTACGGCCGTACCCGTTTCTGCCCAAGCTTCTAGGGCTCGTTTGAGGTCTTCCTTTGTGCTCAGACCTGTGGTTGGAAGGCCAAGTTCTATGCAATATTGCTTCAGTTCCCGGTGGTTGTAGTCTTCCAATTTTTCCATCTGGAATTTTTCCGTTGTTCCGCTCTCTGTTGTCATGGTGGTTGTGTGTCGTGGGGAGAGTGACTCTCTGTACTATTATGCGTAGGTTCGGATCGCGCCGCTGGCCACCTATGTTAGACGGGGACCCTGAGGGTCGGCCGTCTACTGAGGGAGAGGTCCCCGATGAGGACCACCTCCGGCGATTGTACAGATATGTCACCTCCCTCCCCACAAACAGCCACCACACCAGGTTGAGTTCAATACTTTTATATAAGGTTTGTAGGGCACGGATATTGGCGATACAGGATATATCGGACCCGAGGGTCCTCTCACTTCTAGTCTCTGTAGGGAAAAAAAAGGGGGTAGCGGGACAGTCTTGGTACCGGGTCGGTACAGGAGGTGGCAAGAGGTGAGCTCCCAATCCTCGAGGCTGGCGAGTCTGCAAGTCGGGCCGCGGCAGCGCCAGCGCCAGCAGGCCAAGACGATGGTTTCACGAGGCAGAGGGCCGCGGCAGCGCCAGCAGGCCAAGACGATGGTTTCACGAGGCAGAGGGCCGCGGCAGCGCCAGCAGGCCAAGACGATGGTTTCACGAGGCAGAGGGCCGCGGCAGCGCCAGCAGGCCAGTCGCGGATGAGTTCTTCTCGGGTCTCTCGACTCCAGGATACAACTGCCTTCCTGGTCTGGCCCTGCCCCAGTTATAGGTCTGGTCCCCTTTGATGTCCGGACCCTCGCGCCTGGGGGCCGGGAGGTCCGGGATGAGGGAGTCCAGACACCCAGCAGGGGGGTGGAGCCAGTGCCCAGGGCGGCCTGGGGTGATCGACACCTGGCGGAGGAGAGCCGTTGACGATTCCGTCTCCCATTGACTCGCCAAGTGGTCACTCTGCCTCCTGGGAGGAGGTTGGTGCCTCGATGTCGGGGCCGGCCGGGCCCAGGGTTAGGGTCGAGTTGAGGCCACGCGGCCTCGTGCTGTAGTACCCCAAAATGGCGGCTGGGCCGAGGCCGGGGTGCGGATGGTGACCCGGGCCAGCTGGGTCCGGAGCTGGTGTCTTGTGGTGGAGGGATTGCAGGTTACTTCGGGTGGTCGCCGGGGACTCTGGTTGGGGATTCAGGGAGAGCCAGGGTCCGGGTCCCGTTGCGGGGAGGGGGGACAGCCCGACCATGCGGCCTGTCCAACAGGCACCCTTTCACGCAATACTTAGTTTGAAAGGGGAGGGAAAACCTGGTCTTACCCTGGCACAACAATGAGAAAAGTTTAATTTATCCTCGCTTTTGCAGTTTCCATGTGTGCAGCACACATAGAAACAGCGAAAAACCATTGATTGTTTATGTGCAGGAAGGTGTCCTTCCTGCATAATAACAATCATTTAAAAAAATTAAATTTTGCAACTTCTATGTGTGCTGCACTATGGTGCAAGGGTGCCTGCGTTTGTGCTAGGCAGCTAAATTTAGCACCAGCGATGCACCATATTGATGTAAATATGGTGCAGTCTTGCTTTTCAGCCAAGTAGGCTAACGCCGCACTCTGTCACTTCAATTGTAAATAAGCCCAAAGTATTTCTGGTCCCAGTCATTACTACTTAATGCAAGGCCACACCATGGAGATAGGCACACCTGTCAGTAACTTTATTAACCAGTATGCACTTATGGAGTAACACCCCAGCCAACCTCCTTATCCCAGTCTTTACTATTAGAGGACATACCCAAGCCAGAATGTGAGCACAATCACTGAATCAAGGGGTCCAGAATGCAGCACACATAGAAGGAGCAAAACACCATTAAATATTGTGGGTTCATCAACTGTTTCAACATTCTCATATTATTCCATTTTCAGACGCTGCTACAACTTTTCACCTCCCTTCCTCTTTTCGGGCTAAATACCTCATATTAACACAAGCACTTCAATTAGCTCATGACTCGCACTTCACTTCTCCTTTAATGCCACCTCAAGAACCTCTCCTTACTTCCCAACTACGTACCTCATTGCTTACAGGCACTAGGGCATCTAAAATCTATACTCTTCTTCATGCATCAGCACCGTGACGTTCAAAGACTAAGGTTGAAGAAGCTTGGGAAGCAGATTTGTGCATCTCATGGTCTATTGTGATGTGGGACAGGATATGGACGAAATTACGGAAATCCTCCAGGGCTGCAAATACGATTCAGACTCTGTTCTTTATTTACAATCGCCTCTTACTCTCACCACTCACTCTCAGTAAAAGATACTCCGGCATTCCAGATATGTGCTGGACTTGCTCCACACCTTGCGCAGATTTGAAACATATGCTTTTCAAGTGTGCACTGGTTCATGCGTTCTGGACTAAGGTGTGGTCTCAAATTAATACCATCTTCTCCTCTACGCACCCTTTTCACATATCTCACATCTTCTTAGGCAGTCTCTCCCCTATATGGGATCACTACACCCTCAGCATAAAAATAATTGACCTGCTTCTTGCAGTAGCTTTTCAACAGGTTACCAAAACATGGAAGGATTTCACTAAACTCTCCTATCAGGCATGGTGGTACGCTATATGTTATAACCATAGGTTAGACACAACGTTTGTGTACCCACTCGCTTTGGCCCCAAAACGAAAGCAGCTGTGGGATCCAGTCACATCATTTTTTGACATTAATGCTCTTCGTTCCCTGTCTCAAACTCCATTTCAACAAGAAGTTGCTAAACCTCCATGAGTTCCTTACAGCCAGATTCATCAAGCTAAATTGCACTCGCAAAGGGCAAGATTCTCAGAATCTTGCCTTTTGCGAGTGCAATTTTTGCATTTGGGATTCATCATCCCAAATGCAAAATTCGCTATTAAAGAATTCGCACATTTGCGAAGAATTGCATTTAAGGAATCTCTATTTGAGATTCCTTAAATGCAATTCATGAATCATTTTAAAATTGCGAAATTGCAATTTTGGGCCGCTATTTACCGCGAGGTCAGACCTCGTGGTAAATAGCAAAAAAATTAGAAAAATGCATTTAAATGCATTTTTCTAAGTTGCATGTTACACACGCACATGTCCTTTGGACATGTGTGTGCGCAACACCAATGTAGATTACATTTCAGGGGTGCTACAGGGTGTCCTTTGGACACCCCTTCACCCTTGAAATCGCATCCTTATTTGCGATTAGCTAATTGCTAATCGCAAATAAGGAATAACTCCCCATTCATTCCTTATTTGCGATTAGCAATTTGCTAATCGCAAATAAGGAACATGTAGGAATCGCAATATTTTTTGCAATTCCTACATGAATCCCGTTTTGCAAGTCCTTAATAGCGATTCCTTATGAATCGCTATTAAAGACTCGCAAAACGGGTCTTTGATGAATCTGGCAGTTAGTTACCTTATCTATTTTCTTAGCATAAGTTTTCACCATTATTACGTTTACCAGGTATCTTTAATTTTTATGTACTTTAATTTTGCTGGTTATAAATGCATTTCACTTTTCTTTTCAGTGCTTATGTTTTACTATTTATTGTATCAATATCATTGTGCTTATTTATCCTTACTCTGTACGTCTTCGATTTTATGTTCAATACAATCTTTCTGAACTGAAATAAATATATATATATATTGTTTTTGTGCAGGAAGGTCTCCCTTCCTGCACAAACGCAATCACCCCTGCAACGCAGGCGCTAGGCAGCTTTTTTAGTGCCAGTGCAGAAGTGAGCATAGGGATGCACCGTATTCTTGTTATTACGGCACATCCCTGCGTTTTGAAAATGACGCTGATCGGCACAGGAAAATTGCTTGCAGCACTGCACTGAGCCATTTTCATGTTAGTATGCCCCACAGTGATTTCAGATTTGGAGGAGCGAGCTGAAGGAATTAAGGGCATTTAAAAGGGCCACATCGAATTCTCAGTCAGACAGTCCTGGAGAAGAAACCCAGGGCAAGGAACTACAGTCATCATATTGTCATTTGGTCTGTGTATACCCTGTGGTCGCTGGTAGGGGACAGTGGAAGGGGGGCAGGAATAGGCAGGGGGTTAGGTAATAAAACAAAATAATAAAACTTACCTGATCATCATTGCTGCCGTCGCCAGCCGCCACCTCTCCGCCAGGAATCAGGAACAGGAAGCACCCAGGCTTCCAGATGCCCCTGCCAATCACAAGCTGCTGATAACATCGTGATTGGTCTGAGCACTGTGGTTCGGCACTCAGGCAGGGTCTGGGGGCCTGGGTATGTTCTCCACCCAGGCAGTAATTCAGCCTGGGTGGAGAACCTACAAAGTGCGCATGACTGTTTGGCTGGCCGGAGATGGCCGGCCAGTCATGTGGACTTTAGGTGCAGCAATAGCCCCTCCTCCTCCCTCTAAGTCAAAGTACCCAGCATGACCCGCCCTAACCTGGCAGCAACGAGAATGCAAAACATAAAATGATAATATCTTCCTATGTGATCATTTTATTTTTTCCATTGCACTACTTCAAAGCAGTGGGGTGACGCTCCTCTGCCTTAGCAGAGGAGTCGCCGCTGTGTAAACCTCGATTGGAAGGCAGGGTCTTTCGTATGCCGGAAGCAATCGTGTGTATTACACTTGCTCTAGACAATTGCTTATCATGTAGGAAAAGGCTAAACAACTTGCTTTTTGCTCATTAGGATTTACCAACCGCACGGATCTCATGTGTCAACAGTGCAGTGTTCAAAGTAGATTCTAAGGCCAGTGCAGTCCGTGCACTGATTAAGGGTTGAAATCATGAACAGCTCCAGGAGTGAGATGTTGTATCAAAGGCTGATGCAGGATATGTCTTACTGAGATGGAATCAGAAGGAGCTAAAAAAGTAGAAGCATTTATGTGAAAAGGGTTTATCACTGATTCTCTCTAGATCACTAGATGCCCATCTAGTTTGTGTCTTGCCAGGAACCAAACAGTTTTGTAGCACTTCTGAATCCTATTAACATGTTCTGATATCTGAGAGAATAAGAATCACTTTCTTCTCTCTAGAGATCCTGCTTAAGTCAACTGTCTCAGAGATGGACCCGCCACCTCCCCAATTCAGCCCATAGGCCAGTCTTTTCTGCTGCATTGCCCAGCTTTCCTGCCCCGCGGGAGGCTGTAATTCCTGGAAGTGACCTCCTGGGGTGTAAATGCAAGTCTACATAGAACATTTCTAATGTTGGTAGTCATTTGGCGTCTCTGCCCTATGTCTGGCTGAGCATGGGTAAAGTAAATGTCTGCGTCTGAAGATTCATTCTTCTTTTTCAGGAATACAGCATACTCCCAACTACACATTGTTTTTGGTGCATAAGGATTTAGAAACATGAGCACTTCCATTGAAAGACCAGTGTGAAATGACTGAATGGACCAGATGATGTCTGCTGAATCTGAGGCTGTGTAACACTGCTTGGCTTGAGTCTACTCAAATGAACCTCTGGGGGTAGAAAAGCTCAGTGGTGAAGACATAACCAAAGAAAAGATATAATGACTTTTTAAATGGAACACCTTCCACAGATTGAAGCAAGCCTCCCAAAAATTGGAAAAAGAACTGATGGTGACTTTAAGAAATCAGTCCATGTTTAACAATTGAAGCAATGCTGTGGAAACATTGTTCCTTTGTAATTCCAAAAACCTTTGTATCTCCATTAATAGTTTTGAGATATAAAACCATTTTCGTTCAGTCATGTTTCACATTGACGAGGGCCCAACAGCTTCCACAACAATAAAATGTTGCAAAAACTGTGACAAAACTAAAACAAACATTCACAAAGTCAAAAGGCTGGCAGCCAAACCTAGTGGCTTTGCCAATGCTTGTTCTTTGTGTAACTAAATTTTACATTCTCAATGGTGTGGTTCGAAATGCATCACAGTGTTTGTCATGCTGCTTGGATACTTATATGAAGGTGACGCAACAACTACTTTGTAAAGCAAACAATGTTTTTGTATGAATACAGTGTGGAAATATTTACCATTCTGTAGACTTTTCATTTTACACAAACTTCTGTACGCTAGTTTCACTGGGCGCAAGTTAAACATATTATAACTTTGCCATCAAAGACGCAAATAAATGAAGCTAAGATCTCCATGTTTAAGATAATTAGGAACTGTGTTTCTGTTACAAGTTGCACAATTTTAGACACTTTGGGGCAGATTCATCATTACGGCTTGCAGCATAGCAAGCCACCTTGCTGTGATAGACTGCGCTGAGTCAAAGGGCAGGAATGGTGATATTTAACATGATACGGCACATTCTTGTCCTTTCCTTGTGTCGGCCCACAATGTGATGCCTAGCGCCGAAGTCGGCACCCTTGCACATTGGTGCAAGGGTGCTCACATTGCAGACAGGATTCGTTTTGTAACAATCCTGTGAGGCCTTTTCCTCATTCAATATGTGCTACAGAATGCAGCACACGTAGAAAGAGGAAAAACAAGGAGAAATAAAGATATTTCTCCTTGTTACGTTTCGCTTTGGGAGTTGCAGCATTTTGACACATTCCCGGTCCTGCCATCAATGATAAATCTGGGAATGTGCCAAAATCATGGGTAGATGCCTGGGAACACTAATGCTCCACCCATGCAATGCTTCCTTGGGGAAGAGTAACGCAGGGCAGCAATTTGCTCTGTGTTGTGTTACTCTAGATTTATCAAGCCATGCAGGGCCACGCAAGGTGGCCTTTTGAGGCTTGAAATTTTTGTGACTTAGTAGTTGTGTCACCCTTACGCCCCCTTGCATGTTACAAGACTGACTCAACTCGTTGATGAATCTGCCCCTTGTGTTTGTGCACACAGAAATTGTTGTGAAAAGAAAAATACTACATACGATCACTCTATGGCTCACTCTCTATCCATCAAGGCTATCTTGGAGTGCTCAGCACCTATGGCACCTCTACTTCCAGTGCCCCTCCAGTGTATGACAGCAGTGGGTTTTAGGAAGAATGACTATTATTGTGTACCAATAGGATAAATAATCTTACAGACCGAGGTCCTCATTATGTTAAATTTACAGCTTGTCAAGATAGCAGTAAAACTTCCCCATGGGCTTTAGAATTCAACGGGTGAAATAATTATGACGTACACAAAATAATTTTTGATAGGTTAGGTGGCAAAAAGGTCTAAGCAGCCAATCCACTGCCCGGGAGCATAGCTGTTATTGTGACACTGTGCAGTCAGAATAGTCTCTGCCAAGGGGAGGACAATAATGTGCTGTCCGCATAGCAGGGAATATTTCTCTTTACAATGAATGCGCTACAAAGCATTCCATTACAAAGTGGTTGTTAAACGACCGTGTTGTTACAATGCAAACCATTACATCGCAAGTCGTTACAATGACTTGCTGTAGTGGGCGCGCTGAATTTAGGAATAGTATAATTTACTATCCCTACTCCAGTTTGTGCAACAGCAGGGAAGGTGTTAGAATGTAAATCCAACACCAGCGCACCCCCCATCCTAAGTCGTTGTAACGACTTAGGATGTAATGCTTCACGTTGTAACAATGTGGTTGTTGTAACGACCGTGTGGTAATGGAATGCGTTGTAGCGCATTCAATGTAAACATTGTCTCCCCATAGAAGGAAGAGTACCTAAGGAATCCCCAAATCTGTCCTGGGAGATCCTAGGAAGAACTCCGCTACCTACCTGAGTAATGCCTAGGGCACGTTTACTATATTATAGAACAGCACAACAACAAAAGTTACTGCACTGTGTTGGGCTTAGCAAGAAAGCTGCACAGAGCCATACAAATTAAGTATGACCAGCTGCTACTCTCTTCCCCTGCACTGACACACAAACAGGCTGCCTAACGCCACATACACACCTTTGCACCATAGTGAAAAAGTGAGTGCATGATGTCAAGCATTGGTTTGTGCTGGAAGTATACCCTTGCAACACAAAATCCTATGCTCTTACACTTTTATGTTACATTTTACAAATTGGATGTGTGCTGTACAGTGGAGCAAACATGAAAGAAGTGAAATGGTAATGCAAAGCCAATCTGACACTCTTTGGCGATCTTAATATAGCCGACGTGGCTCTACCGGCCATTAAAGGCCCACTCCAGCGTTAATGGGCCAAGTCGAAGGCGATGGTCTTTAACAAGTGAGCGGGCCATTAATGGCCGGTACAGCTTCCTACGGAGGACTCTAAGGCTATTAAAACATTCCGCCCCTAGAGGACATCCCCTAAGGCCCGTGAGGCCTTTGTTCGCAGTAACACTGTGAACAAACATTGGAATATTTGAGCTTTGGGCTTCTACCGTCCATTAGTAGCACCGAGCACTCCATTGTTTTCAATGGAGCTCCCACCCTTCCAATGTTCTAATTTGTGTTCAAAACTGTGGTTTGTAGCTTTGGAACACTGAGTAGCACACATACAAAGCTCCACTGATGCAAAGTAGTACAATGCAGCACAAAGCTCCACTTTAAGGGCAGCTATCCAGCAAAAAAAATGTGTTGGAAAGTAATTACTTTATCAAGATTTAGTGCCTGTTTCATTGCCTTGGAGTGGCAAAAGCCTTAATAAACCTGCGGTGGAAAGAAGTAGACTTAATTTGAAAACGGCAGGTACATATGCCAATACCAACCAGCTAGGCAGAATTAAACCTGATGCAATGCGGAGTTCTTGGATGGGTAGAAAAAGCATTTCACAAATGGGTGGTTTCATATTCCCCTAAACTAATTCCCCACTAATCCTGTTGAGTTCTGGAGTAGCGTGCTACCCGCCAAAAAGCACTTCAAAACCTCATCAGGGATAGCAAGCATATGTAAATGCAAACCCTTCCCTCTTCTATCCCTCCACTATACTTTTCAATCCAAATAACAGATTAACATGTCCACCACTCAAATTAATTTCATATTTCCCGATACTAATCCTTTTTGGGTTCTGGAGTAGCATGCTAATTGCCGAAAAAAGCGATTTGAAGCCTCGTCAGGAGCAGTAGCGCTATTTAAATGCAATTACAATTACTGCCCCTTATCTTAAGAAAGCTGGTTGTTTTTCATGCATGTTTTTAAAACAGACTGGCTTTGTACCATTATACACAATCTCCTTAACTCATGAATTCAACAAGGGTCAAGCACACTGACAAGAAGTTCTTAAGGGAACAAATCAGAGGGGCAGATTTATGTCGGACGTGCGCCACGTTTACGGCGTAAACGTGGCGCATCCCTGTGACCCATTTACAACGTGACGCATCTAGGCAGATGCGTCACGTTGTAAAGCCCTGCGCCACCTGTGGGCGTTCCGGCGCAGGGTGGGCGTTCGGGGGCAGGTGCGCCTTGCAAAAGTGCCTGCGTGAAATGTACAAGATTTCACGCACACACTTTTAGGCCAATGCTGCGTCAAAACCCTGCGCCTGCTTGAAGCATTGGACAGATAGGGCCCCCCAGAGCCTTGCTGGAGCTGCATCGCGCTTGCGACGCAACTCCAGCAATGCACCACCTTTACGGCACAGATGCGTCACGCATCTGTGCCGTTTGTGCCCCATGGTGCGCCGCATGGGTGGCGGAGCTGCGGCGCACAATAACTGGCGCATCCCAGGGATGCGCCAGTTATTGTAAATCTGCCCCAAAGTGTTTTAGGCGCGAACTAGAAAGTATGAATGTAAAAGGTGGTAGAAAAGTGGAATAGGCACACGTGGTAGAAAAATCACGTTTATTTCACAAGCACATAAATTATGAAAAGAAGGGAAGAGAAGAGTATATTTACCTAGTGCATTACCTAGTGTCTGTGTGTCCATATCATCATCTATGAACTCCTCCCCCTGGATTATGTTCTGTGTGTCCTCACTGTGGTTAACAGGGCTTGTCATCTCCTGTTCTTTTTCGTTTAGCATTTGTGCATACACATTTCTGCCCGGCAGTTTCCTAAAAAGTAGTGAGCACAATATACATATAAAATAAACATGCCGATTTCAAATCATTTTTTTTACACGCAAAGCCAATGCTTTCAAACTGGTACTACTCTTCGAAATAACTTAGGCCCGACCACATAGACTGCACCAGTAGCAGACTATGTTGCATTGGTTCTGGGCAGTGACATTTCCATCGGAAAAAAGTTGCACTTACTAACTCGTAATAAAATACAACATTTTACAACAGCTGGTTTGTGCAAATGTCAGTGACTTGTGCAACGTGTTCAGCATCAGTATGAAATTACTCAGGACCAGAAAAAATCTACTTATTGCTGGCCCATTAGAAGAAGTGAATTATTTGAGGGCAGATTTACCAGAAATGTTGAGTTTCGAAACTTTCTTGATGCAAGGGTTTGTGAATAATTTTCAATAGTTAGCATTTTTTTAAAGACTGACCCAAATTAGAGGTATTTCAGTGCTTTTCCGAAATAACACAGCAAACTGTGGTAAACTAGTAATAATGGGGCATATTTACTAGAAACTGGCAGAGCGTGGTGTTACGCCAAAATTGATAACACTGTGCTCTGCCAGTTTCATAATTCAGGTTTGCACTGTAATTACAAGAATGCAGAGCACCCCTGCTTTTCCGCTGGGGCTAAAAAAGCTGTCTAGCGCCAGGGCAGGCACCCTTGTGCCATGTTGCATGGGTGCCTGTGCTGCAGGTGTGTTGGTTTATGTGCAGGAACGGACACCTTCCTGCACATAAACAATTTTACAGGCGATTTGCGGTTTTTATGTGTGCTGCAGAATGCAGCACACATGGAAAGAGCAAAATACAAGGAGAAATGAAACATTTCTTCTCGTATCACCTGCTTAAGACCAGGTATTCCCTGGTGATATTTTTGGCGCTGCCCCATACCTTGTAAATATTGGGCAGTGTCAAAAACAATTGGTGTTGCTACAGAACAACTACTGCAACACCTTTTGCACGCCCCTTTCATGCTAAGTGCTGCTTGAATAGGAGTCTTATTTACAAGGCGGGGTTAAGCCACGTTAAGGGGCTTACGGGCAACTTGAAAATTAGGCATAGGACTTAACGCCACCAGAACGTCGACAAAAGTGACCTTCTGGTGTTGTTAATTCTTTGTAAATATACCCCACTGTGTCAAAGGCATTATGTTTCCTCTTGAGGAAACCACTTCCATTCATTTGCTAGGTGGGGTAGTCCAATATAGGATCATGCCAGGTCCATCCAAAAGGAAGAGGGTGTGAGAAGATGCATTAAGCTAACACTCTTGTTTTGCAGTTCCCTGCTCTCCTTATATGACCTTTATTTATATATTTTAATTGCAACCGATCATAACATCTTCATTAATAATGAGGTAACTTATGTAGCTAGACCGCAAGATGCCATGTTATATCTTTCCCTGGTGTATATGTTTTTTAATAGTTAAAAACAGATGCCACTTGTTGCAACTGACCACAGCGTAAAAGCATCCTGAATGGCCAGCATTACATTTTGACTCCAGACCTTGCACTAGCTTCTGACAAGCTGATTATTCTAATCCTCGCTGCTCAACTGTGCAGTCGTTTACATGCTTAAGTCTCTTTACATAAATTGTACTACTAAGGAAAATCTGACAAACAATAATCATTCTCTGATACAAGCTGCATAAATTAAGAATATACCTTGGATTACCCATGTGACAGTGATCTCTCCTGCATTAGAACCTCCCCTCCTCCCTCCCTACCCTCCCCAGCCCAAGGGACTCCCCAGGATTTCCGAGTGACCATCTGCACATGTGATGGATACAAAGTTGATCCAGAGGTCCTCAAACAAAAACATGGTGGTTCAGGCCTACCAATAACGTCCACTCCTTAATTACAGCAATAGTCCATATCAGACACCGAATACCTACTACCACCCAGTTCCATCATAGCAGGTGCCTTGCTACCCTTAGGAACAGTATAGGTTGCTACCATCTGCTGGGTCAGATATCTGCTATAAGATCATATGTTGTCCGGTGATTCTTACTAGGCATTGTCTGGGGATGACCAGGGTATTGAATAGAAAATGACATTATGTTATGGTTTCTTACAGACTTATTATTACAGTTATGTAATCTGGGTGTAATGTCTGGATATAATATTGTATATGTCACAGTATCCTGGGCAACAGTAATCACTCTAGGAATGTCACTGTTGGATTGGGAGCGCTGCCAACCATGCTGAGCTGGTGGAGTGAAAAAAACTTGTTTTGATTGCTTAATGAAATGAAAATGATTTTTGTATAGCGCACATAGTTGCCCTGAGGCGTCCAAGCGCTGAGATTGCAGCTGAGACTTTGGTTGCTTGGGGAGAGAAGATATCAACCCAGTACTGCTAATTGTTAAACAAGAACGTTTTCAGCTGCTTGCGAAATGAGGGGAGGTCGGGGTTGGACCTTAAATACTGGGGGAGAGCATTCCACATCTTGGCCACATTATAAGAGAAAGAGCGGCCTCCCGATCTTGTTTTCTTTATTTTGGGAACTATGGCCAGGGTGGCATGGGTTGAACGCAGCTGTCTGGCAGGATGGTAGGGAGTGATAAGGGATTGGTTGATTACTGGGCCTAAGGACCAGAATGCCTGATGTGCAATACAAAGGGATTTAAAGCTGACTCTTTCCCTAACGGGGAGCCAGTGTAGTCGCCTTATCCCAGTGTTTACTGATGATCTGCGGGGATTTGTAGAAGAGTCCGGGCAGTGCAGTTTTGTATCAATTGTAGTTTGCGCAGAGTGAAGTCAGGGGCTCCCAGGTATAGGGCATTCCCGAAATCCAGACGGGATTGGATCAGGCCCTGGACCACAATCTTTCTTGCCTCAAAGGGAAGAAGAGGGAGGATCTTCCTGATGACTCTGAGGATGCCGAAACAGATGGCAGATAGTCTTATTGCTTGCTGGTCAAATGACAAGGACCTATCTAGCCAGATACCAAGGCTCTTGATGGTGTCCTTAGGTACCGGGACAGGGCCTAAACAAGGTGGGCAAAAAGCATCGATGGAAGATGGTGCGAGCCGACCCAGAAGCATGAGCTCCGTCTTGTCTCCATTGAGTCTGAGACAAGACTTGGTCATCCTGCTCTTGACCATCTCCAGACAGCCTGCAAGATCCACGTCCACTAAGGAGCCTCCTTCCTGAGCCAGAGAGACCACCAGCTGAGTATCGTCCGCGTAGGTAATGATCTTGATACCATACGGACGGACGATCTCAGCCAGTGGCCTCATATAGACGTTGAATAACGTCGGGCTCAACGAGGATCCCTGCGGGACTCCACAACCCAGAGGCTTACTGATGGAAATGGCATTGCCCTCATAGACCTGGAAGGATCTGTCGTTCAGGTAAGACCTGAGCCACTCCAGGGCTCTGTCAGATATTCCAGTGTCCAGGAGACGCTGCAAAAGAATGCCGTGGTTAACGGTATCAAATGCAGCGCTCAGATCGAGGAGGATGACTGCCACCGATCCTCCCCGATCTAAGATTTTCCTGGACTCCTCTGTGACAGCCAGCAATGCAGTCTCGGTCCCATGCTTGGGCCGGAAGCCTGTCTGGGAGGGATCGAGCAGCTGGTTTTGTTCAAGAAAAGTTGTTAATAGACCATTTATGTATTTTTCAAGAATTTTGGCTGCCCAGGGCAGCAGGGAGATCGGGCGAAAGTTGTTGAGATTCTTAGTGTCGAATTGGGTTTTTTAATAAGGGCTCTCACCATGGCCTGTTTCCAAGCCACTGGGACTATGCTGGTGGAGATCGAGGTGTTAAGTACTTCTAGCAAAGTAGGGAGGATGGTCTGTGTAACAGAGACTAGGATATGGGGAGGTGCTGGGTCACTAGGGGAGCCCGATTTCACCTGTCGCATAAGGGAGATAAGTCGGTCCGCATTCAACAGAGGGAATTCCGCCAACACTGGGGAACAGTTGGATTTATTTTCTTGTAAGGGACATAGAGGTATCTCCTTCGATCTACTCTGCTCTGAGGATGGAAAGGAGGAGTATATAAGATCGATGTTTTGGAAGAAGAAGGCAGCCAGATTTTCACAGCGGAGCAGAGGATTATGATCGATTAATGGAGGCGTTGGGAGGTTAATGAGACTTTTTAAAATTTTGTAAATCTCCTTGGAGCTGGAGCTGGCCTCTGCAATTTTATGGGAATAATATAGGGATTGAGCGCTCTTTATGTCTTTTTTATAGGCTCTAATGGCCTCTCTGTAAATAATTTTATCTGATTCGGCATATCCCAGCCGCCATTTTCGTTCCAGTCTTTTGCAGTAGCACTTTTTCTCCCGGAGCTCATCCGAGTACCAGGGAGCAGAGATCCTAGAGCTTGCCGCCTGAAACCCCACCACAATGCACCACCTTGCAGCAAATTTGTGCTAACAACCTTCTCTTTAAACCTGAAAACAATGCCTAGTGGTCCATCTTTCAGACATTTGAGGACATCTCAAAACAACTGTCTTCCACTAAACTTTCCAAACACTTCAATGACCCTCTCCCCTCCAAATTTCTCAAGGAAATTTCACACCTCCTGATATCCCAATGGACCAGAATTATCAATGCCTCTCTTACGCAAGGCACCCTGCCTCACTGTCTAAAAAGTGGACAAGTCACACCTATCCTAAAAAAGCCAGACGTGGACCTCTCTGATCCCAACAATTTCCTCCCCATTTCGAGCATCCCACCTTATCCAACCTCCTGCAAAAATGTGTTCATCAACATCATCAACAACTCTGCAATCACATTGACCATCACCAACTCCTCAACCACTACCAATCTAGTTTCAGACCAGGCCACAGTACTGAAACTGCCATGGTCCACATTGTTGACGGTGCTTTATGCTTTCTCGATCATAATGAATCCTGTCTTTTAATCCTTCTTGACCTATCAGCAGCATTTGACACAGTCAATCATGAAACCCTCCTGAACCTCTTAGAACTTTTGATGGGTCACTCTGGTACTGTTTAAAATTGTTCTGCTCATTCCTATAAAACATACCTCAACGAGTCCTAATCAATAAAGACTTATCCGATCAGATGCCAGTAACTATTGGCTATCCCCGAGTGTCTTCATTCTCCCAACCCTGTTTAATCTTTACATGGAACCCTTGACTGAAATTCTTAAACACTCTAACATCTCCTACCATATGTATGCGGATGATACACAATTGTACAGAAAGATTACCTCCCCTAACAACATCAGCACTCTTAATAACATCTTGATCAAAACTCTTAACCACCTCAAACCTAATGCCCTCAAAACCAAATTCCTAATAATTATGCCACCCAACCCCACCTCTAACATCAAAGACTGGCTCCCATTACTTACTGCCTTGAACTGTACCCCACAAATCACAGATTCAGCAAAATCCCTAGGAATAAAGCTAGACAACATCCTCTCCATGCTGAATCACATCAGCTCCACAACCAGAGGGGCCAATTTCAATATCCATGTCTTAAGAAAACAAAAGCATTTCCTGCCCAGTGCAGATCTCAAGATTGCGGTTCAGGCTCTTGTGATCTCCAAACTTGACTATGGGAATTCTACCCTCGTTGGCCTACCGAAAATAAAACAAGCCCTACTGAGGGCTACCGTCAGTGCAGCTGCATGCCTCATCACAGGCATAGAGAAAAATGATCACATCACACTGGCCCTCCAACCCTCTAAACTAACTTTCCTACAAATCTAGGATCCACCTAAAAATAGCATGCATGACGTACAAAGCATTCCACCACAACACTCCTCGCTACCTGGCTCAGAAACTGGTTCAATCAGGAAGGAATAGAGCTTCTCTTAATACATGCGCCCTACTGCTGAAACCCCAAAAATTTCACAAAAATAACACCTATAAGAGAATTTCTCTGGAGTTACCCCATGAATTTGGAACTCTCTTCCCCCAGAATCAGGACCATCGTTTAATTCAGTCTTTTAAAAGACGAAGTAAAAATGAGAGTACTAAATAATCTCCTTCCTATCAGATGCGACTATATGTGCCAATTTGATTTCATTGCTGGTGTTTTCGCTGTGTCTCTCTGTACTATCTTTTAACGCTGTATTTTTTCCCCTTATCCCCCTTTGTTTAGCATTTGGGCTCCACTCCGTGATACTATATTTTGCTTCTTGTATATTTGATGCTATTTGTTATGTTGTACAGCGCTCTGACACCAAAATGGTGGTCTTGTTCACACTTTATAATACTTCATTAATTAAAATACATTAAAAAAAGTAACCCTCAGCGCCTCTTAAGGGAGCGAAGAACTTAACACATTGCTCCTCTGATAAGATGGGATAGCAATTGGAGAAATTTTTGTTGTTATCTAGAGTTCTTTTTATTGGTAAGTGTATTAACAGTTGCCAATATTTCTTAAGGCAATGGAAAAAAGAAACAGAATGAAAAGTTAAACAAACAATTCATCAGGAAGACTTTTTTTGCGAAACCGAGTCTAAAATCCATTGAAGAAAGTGCTTAATTTATACTTATAATGCATATCATATAGTACAACCACATGAAGGCAAAATATTTTGGCAGGCAGAGTCCATGCAGAGTAATCATCATGGCCTCCGTCTAGCCCTGATCCTTCCCTGTACACTCAAGAACAACATTTGGAGGTAAAAGCTCATTCTTGTAGAAGCCAACAGCTGAAATTAGAGCAGGTCTAGTTGGAAATTATCAGCTTGGCTCTTTCAGACAAAAAGGCTTCTTGCAGCTTGTGCTCTGCCTGTATCTTACCAGGATGTCTGCCAATTGGCCATTGAAGTCCACTTCTTTGTCCTGGATATAAGTGGAAGCATGTCTAGCCCTTTAGGTCATCTCACAGACTCAAACAGCAGGTGGCATCCTTGGTCTTTTCTTCCACGTGTCCAGAGTGTTCTGAAGAGGGTACTCAGGGTTCCCACATTTATGCTTGCTCTGGTCTGTGGGTGATTCCTGGTACGTCCCTACCCAACAGGGAAAAGGTTTCCAGGGAAACATTACCCACATTTGCAGCATGTCCTGTGTGCCCTACTCTAAACAATCCCACAGTGGCCAGCTCTCTCTAAATGCAAGACAGAGAAAATATTCTGTCCATGTGCAGAAGAGTCTGTGTACCCACCCCAGATGTATGGCCAGGAAAATGAGCAGCACCTCCTCTGTTGTCACTAGAAACCAGTTTTGGGGGCAGCTCCCTTCCCACTCAAATAGATCCTGTCTGACAAGGGAAACAAAGAAAGGGACCCGCCCGGGTGTCAGATAACATTTGCATGTGACAAGGGGGAGTAATATTTCAACTGGAGGCTAAGGCCTGTCAAAAGAGTTTATTTTGACAGGTCAATTTGCTATTTGTACACGGTCACAGTCAAGCTACAATGTTTTCACTGTCACTGTAGTGGATGGCACAATAGGTGCTACGGTCCACTAGTGACATTAAAGTTACAGGCCCTGGGTACACTTTTAACCATATAGGACCTATAGGTAAGCTAAATATGGCAATCAGGAGTATACCAATTTTCACATATTTTAAGGGTCAGGGCACATGCACTAGGGCCTGGTTAGCAGAGGCCTAGTGCACAGGTGCACACATAGAGTCTGAAAACCAGCAACGCCAGTCCAGAAAAATGGGGGTAACCACTCAAAAAGTTACACCCGCTGTGGTTAACCATCAGGGCCTCATTAATAAAGGCCTTATTACACTCAGCAAGAGATGACTTGTCACAAAACACTGACACTTGGGAATCTGCAAAATCTATGTTCATTCAGCTTAATACAAGACTTCCAAATAACAAAATACAAGTAATATTGTTCGTAAACAATAAAAAGAATCATGCTGGTCCAGTAACACAAGGTTAAATATTTTTCGGTAAGATGAACAAATCGGTTATGGGAGCAAGCATCATAGGGCAACAAATAGTTATTTAATTTTAGTATGCATGTTCATATTTACAGGTGCTCACATAAGTGACAAGGGTGCGTAACGTGACTGAGTGAGAGTGACAATACATGAAATATCACACAAAAAAGAGACATTGAAATCCAGGACGATATGTACAAGTGAAAGGATTTTCAACAGGGGGTCGACGGCGTTTCGATCTTTTGTTACTTTAGATCATCATCAGGACTGTGTGGGCATTTTGAAATAATTCAAGACTTTTCGGAGACGGGCGCCCGCTGCTCCAGCAGTGACAGCAGCCGTGAGGACGAGTTAGGCGCTAGCATCAGGAATTCATAACCCGACCAGAAATTTCTAGCTCAACGAGGATACAGAGTCTCCATCGAAGCCCCATGAATGATTAACTCTGTCTTATTCCTCATGATTTACCAAAGCAACTCATTACGATGTCGCCTTCCACCTTGGCCCACCTCCTGGGACTAGTTTAGAATATTTCAGCAATGTTTGCTATTTAAAAGCTGATAAATCTGGACATATCTGAATATCATTGTTTCCCCTTCCAACTACACTAATTTAGAAGCACGATTAAGGCTCTTCAACGCACTGAACCAATCTGAAACACCAACTCTGAATGTTTCCCCCTTCAACTTTACTAATATTTGAAGCACGACTAAGGCTCTATAAAGTCTTGAATTAATCTGGACATACCAGAATATGATTGTTACCCCTTCCAACTGTACTAACTTTGAAGCACGGCTCAGGCTCCTTAATGTCCTGAACCAGTAAATCTGAAAAGCCAACCTTAATTGATTCCACTTCCAACTGTACTAGATTTTGAAGCACGACTAAGGCTCCCAAAAGTCTTGAATTATTTCAGAATGCTCACACATGAACAAAAGATCGAAACGCAGTCGACCCGCTGTTGAAAATCCTTTCACTTGTACATATCGTCTTGGATTTCTATGTCTCTTTTTTGTGTGGTATTTCGTGTATTGTCACTCTCACTCAGTCACGTTACGCACCCTAGTCACTTATGTGAGCACCTGTAAATATGAACATGCATACTATAATTAAATAACTATTTGTTGCCCTATGAAGCTTGCTCCCATAACCGATTTGTTCATCTGACCGAATAATATTTAACCTTGTGTTACTGGACCTTTTCAGGCCAACTTTGAACCATTGTACTTACCATTAATACTTATCCCCAGGTTCGCTTTACGGGGTACCCTTGTTTCCCAAAACTAAAGGATTTATACAGCATTTTAAACAATAGTAATGTGAAAACACAACACAAGAAAAATCCTGCACCAATTTAGATTAACATTTAATAAATTATTTGCGAAAAGACCAACAAAAACCCAATCGGTAGAACCAGAGATATGCCATTTTAAAGGTTTAAGAGAAAATAGTGCCAAAAAGCACAAAAGGCCAACTGTTGTTATCTGGTCACGCCAGACTGGGGCAAAGTCACAGGTTTAGGGTGACCGCGATGGAATGTGGGCTGAGTACATAGACCAACAAAGGTCTGCTGAACACAATACCTTAAATCCGGTTTGCACATCATTGTGAGTTCCCGCAAACAAGATGGGTTGTGCAGCAGCACTTCTGAGGACCTACAGGTCTGTGATGTGAGATCTTGCATCCAGATGTAATAGGTAGTGGTGGTTCCGATGAGCTGCAGGACTACGATGAGAGGTCCTGTGTCGAAGTGCATTGAGCAGGGGTGGTTCCAATGGGCAACAGAAATATACGTCATGCTGCATCTCGTTTGCTAAGACTACAGCTTGGGTGGCAGAGCACCTATAAGCACAGATCCAAGGGTCCAGGACTGGGATGACACCTCTTGGGGGAACAAACTCACAGCAGGCAGATTCCAGGTACTGGGTTCAAGGCGTTTGGAGCCTTTTCTGTCCCTGATGCTCCGATCAGTAGGCCAGCCAAAAAGCCCTTGGAATTACTCTAGTGGTTCTGGGTTAAGGATGATGTTCCAGTCCTTTTCACTTGGGCAGCAGAGAAGCTGTCCTTCCTGCAGAACAGCACATCAATCATTCTGAGTCTTCCACAGTTCAAGAGGGATTCTGAAGAGTTGGGTCTGAGGCACTTCAAAGTAGGAAAAGTTTCTAGAGGCTTCCACCCCCAGAGGTGCTTGGAATTTCCTGTCTCCCTACCCTGGCCCCTGGTTGTCTGGGGCATAAAAGACTAATGTCAAATACTTTGTGAGGGTGCTCAGGCAGAGCCTTTGGGATGTTCAATATATAGTAGATGACTGCTCCCCCCTCATCAAGTCAGAGATGGCCGACCCTGCCAACATCTTTTCCACTTTTGTCTCACTGTCTGGGAGCAAGCCAGCACACCTGGTCATGTGACCCAGGATACAGACTGCAGACACCAAATGGTTGCCACAAGAACATGCCAACTTTCTAAATGTTAATTTTCAGAATAGTGACTTCAAATGTGTCTTTACTAATAAAGAGGGTTTAAAATTACTATTCCTTATATACCAAACTCGACATCCCTACCTGCTCCCAAATGAAGGTTACTCCTTATTAAATGTAATAATGTAAGCCAATGTTATTCTATGGGAGAGGTAGGCCTCACATCAATGAAAAACAAATGTAGGTGTTTTTCACTACCAGTAAATGTAAAACACAAAAGTACATGTCCCAAATTTTAATTACACTGCACCATTTCCTCTGAGCTGTGTATGGCCTACTCTTAGGGTGACTTATATGTATTATAAGGAAGGCTTTAGACCATGGCAAATGGTTTATTTTGCTGAAATGAAATCACAGTTCAAAACTGCACATACAGACTGCAATGACAGGTCTGTGGCATGTTTAAAAGGTACTTAAGTGGGTTACACAATAGGTGCTACTGACCCACTAGTAACATATAATTTACAGGCCCTAATTACATGTAATACCACTTTACTCGAGTCTCACACGCAAATTAAATGGGCCAATTGGGTGTAAGTCAATTGTACCATGGTCAAAGGAGAGAGCACAAGAACTTTAGCACTAGTTAGCAGTGGAAAAGTATGCAGAGTCCTTAAAGCCAACAAAAACAGGCTCAGAAAACAGAAGGGTGAAGACAAAATATTTGGTGATTACCCTGCAGGAACTGCCTAGTCTCACAGCATCCAAAAGTGTGCCAGTTGCAGGGAGAGAGCAGAACAATGTTGCTTCTTAAGTAGATATGGCACTGTTCTGCTCTCTCCCTTTGATGCAACCAGGTGCAGCAACTTTGCTTGCTGTGCTGTGATGCGTACAACCGTGGTACATCTGGCCCATGGAGTGTTAAATAGACATATGCCAGGGCTGAAATCTCTCTAGACACAGAAACAAAGGGACGTTATGATGGTAGATGATGTATTTAGTACAATGTTTCATATTTAAATGTGTTCGTATTTGCTCAATTTCTATTTGCAGTGGCCAGAGCTGTTTGAAGCAACAACATCAATATTCTTATTTTGTGTAGATAAGAGCCTAATTTTTGTCTACATAGACTAAATTCAACCATATTATATATGTTTAAAATAGCACTGACTGACACATTGAGAAATTGAGCCAAAAAGCTAATCTATACGATTTGCTATGTGGTGCTACAGAGCACCTCTTTGCAAATTAACACAACGTAGGATGTTTATGCAATCCAGCCATGGGTAGGATGAAAACTACAAGTAAATAAGCAAGCATGAGCAAAGCCAATATGTCTCAACTCGAAACGCAGAGCTTTTGGCTTGAGCCTAGGAGGCTGATTCTCAGCAAAAAATGTCATATTGTGTTTCAACCTCAACTCCAAAAAGTAGAATGAATGTCAGAAAATAAATTCACCAACAAGTTGTGCCAATGCACTAACATACAACACTAGGGGGCATATTCTCAAGGAGCTATCGCAGAGTTATCAGCACTTTATCACAGCCAAAGTCGCGATAAATGTATCTCCCCATTCACAAGCAGGTGCTAACAGCCCATATCACAAGTTTACCTGCAATAGCAGCTGCAAAAACATCACCACAGATGACCCCAGCAACTATCGCTAATGAGATGCAGAGTAGGCGTTCCTGTGCAAAAAGCCGCAACAACACCACATCACAACATTCTCAACGACCAGCCAGATTGGCAATAAGACCACATAACATGCGATAAGGCGCTTTAGCAGCAGGAAAATAACACCTGCTCAGACCTGGTGTAAAGTCGGACGACAGACTGCACCAGGAAAGGGATCCCAGGCCAGAGCCACACCTGAAGAACAACAGATGCCAGGGAGCTACTGATCATGCAGCTCAGAGCGCCAAGAGTCCCACAACACTGACCGCCCCACCCCCAGGGTCCCCCCTCTCACCCCTCTCACCCACCAGGAGCCCTAACGCCCACACCGCATACCAACACTGAGGCAGCGCAGACAAAGACAGCGACCTTCAGAAAATGCACCAACCTCACAGACCCAACACCAGAGAATGTTATTGCCCACCACAGACTCAAAGGGACAACCATCCTCCGCACCCTGATCACCATTGCCCACAGGCTGACGGTACCAACACAGTGGACAAACAACATCCCACCTCAGACAAAGCTGCTGGCCGTGCTGCACGTGTTGGCCTCTGGTACCTTCCAAACAACAACGTACTGGCAGACTAACGGAGTTGCTCACACCTGTCGTGGATGCCTTCATCTGCCTGATACCCTGCTCAGCACTACAGGTGCCACTGACTCAGTGCACCGCAACCCATGGACCGTTACTGATTGAGTTTTGTGATGTGGAGAGGTTATGCAGCAATGTCAACTCAGGCAGTGTGGGAGACCTGGGAAGGTGATGAGGAAGATGATGCAGGTGTAACACACCCCACTGCAGCTGCATCAGGTATATCCCGAAGGGAGACAATCCTGGACAATTTATTCACATGAGGGCGCTCAGCTCTAGTGCCCCAACCTCAGTGCACTGCAACTCACGGACACTTCTGTGCGCATATTGGGTGGCCTCTGTACTTTTCCGGCTACCTCCATGATTCTCCGCAGTTGTCTCTGTTATGCTGGTGTTTTCAGTTTCTGTTGTAATGGTGTTCAGTGTACAAGTTGTTGCCAGCATCAACCACTCTATGAGGGCTGGCTTATACTCACCACACAGACATCCAGCACAGGTGTCACTGTACATGTGGCCCTGCCAACAAAGGGGCCAGGCGCACGTGCCCGTAGCCAGTTGCAAAAACTATCTGCGTGTGTCTGTGTGGTCATAATGTATGCATGAGTGCCCCCGGCCCTACAACATTACATTGTGCTGTGTACAGCGGAAGCAAACATGTCACCGCAGGCAGCGGGTTGGACCTTGGACATGTAGCTTTGTGGTCACCCACTCAATATGAAAGAGGAGTGGACTGGGCCATCGTACATAGGTCCAGCATGGGTGTGTGAATGTTTATTGCATGCCTCTGGGTGTAGTTCAGTACTGGAAATGTGCAAATGCATGTGTCTCTGTCGCAGTGTGGGTCTTTGTTATGGGGTGTAGGTGGTCCCTGAAGGGAATTGGACACCCACGTATGTGATCTAGTTCGTCTTCCATGTGTTCGGACCCCACCCGCACCTGTTCGGCCACCTCCATTTGGCATTCTAACACCTGGCATTGGGATACCATGTGTGGCTTGGTGAAGTGTTGGGAACCAGCCGTGCTAGCGGGCGCTTCCTGCTGTGTGGTCTGTGCAGTGGGTGGGTTCTCCTCTATGTAGCTTGGCTGCACTGATCCTGGTGGTGGCTTGCCTGGGATGTCCATGAGCTGTTATAGGGCATCGGTGTCGAAGGTATGGTGGTCCTCTCCAGCATCACTGATGGGTTGTCTGGTCTGCTCTGCTGGAGGTGTTGTTTGTCCCTCTGCAAAGTTAAGGGGAGATGCATGTTGATATTGTGTTGACATGTATGTTGGCTCACTGTTCTTGTTTACATGCAGACTGTATGACAATGTACATTGTGACTGTTGGGGAGGTGCTGAATTTTGATGTGGGACAGTGAACATTTGGACTACATGACCGATGTGAGGTTGTACGCGTACATTTCCGTCTCACAGTTCCTGCTCTGTTAGATGGATGTAGTTGGCCTGTTCCTGCACATGTGCGGAGCCAGTTGTGTCCTCTGTTCTGCTATGTCGGGGTTGCACATTGTACCACAGTGTTGTCAATGTGGATGTGCTGTAATTGCTATGTTGCTATGTGTGTGCTGTAGTGTGCCACAGGGATCAAGGACATGATCCAGGGTCATTGTTGGTGTGCAGTGTGCTACACATCGTTGTGCATGTGTGCCATTGTGCCCACCTCCCCCCGGCTCCCTCGTCCCTAGTACTCTGTGGCTGTGTCCGGACTCCCAACTCCTTGCACCGTCTCCACGCTGATGACTGTGGCCTCCATATCCTGCAGCTCCTCCTGTGGCGCAGGACTCTCAACTCCTGTCGCCGTTGCTGCCTTCCTGTTGGCAGCGAGTTTGTGCTTGGTTTGGCTTTTCACATCATGCCAGCGCCTCTTGGCCTCCTCCATTGACCTCCTCGACACTCCAACTGCATTCACGTTAGTCTAATTGTGGGTCAGTTGATGGTAGTGTTCTTTCACCTCTGTGACGTTGATCCGGTTTTGCTCCAGACTGCACCCCGTCTTCCTCTCCCTCTTCTCTTTGGCCTTCCCCGAGCCTGTTGTTCCTTGCTGGTGGGCTGTGGAGCTTGTGGGGTTCGCGTTGAAGCCATAGAAGCCCAGGTTAACACCAGAACCTGGGCTTCTATGGGAATTCACAAGGGCATATTATCAAGCCCCTTATCGCCGCTTTAGCAGATGTTTCCTGGCGATAAAAGTGGCGCTAATGTATTGCCCTTTCTTGATAATATGGCCCGTGATTCCTAGTGTATAAAGACGTTTCTTTGAGGGATCCACAACTTACTCTTGAAAAAAGCTTAGTACAGGCAGCAAAGTCTGCCTCGGAGAAAGTTCATATGGTTCATGATTGGCAAAACTACAACAATATCACAGTTCAGAAAAAATCATTTGGATAAACAGGATAAATGCTAAGGATTAAAATGAAACAAAAAGCTTAAAGAGGACGGTGGGATCAGTAGTTCAAAATTATCAAAAAATGTTCTTCAAAAACAATTGGAACTAAAGATCCAAAGCATGTCAATAAAGTTCAGTTTACTGGGACCTGGGACTGCAATACAACAGGGTTGGATAGAGGATGTTGGCTTTTCTTCGTCAAGATTTACTTACAACTGGGACACAAGCATTTTTGGCGACCTATCACAAAGGAGCAAAATTAGGTAAGGTTTCGTGAAGTTTTATTTTTGGACTTCTTCATTTTTTGGAAAGCCAAAAGTTCACATCAGGGTAAGGCAAACCGAGCCAGATGAATCTGATGCAAAAAGATTAGGTATGTCATTTCCGCAATCTAGCACCACCTTATGTCTTGATGGTAAAAAGCTCAGAGTCGGACAATCAAGATATCAAAGCATCGCCTTTACCCACCTCTTGCAATTTACCTTTGGAAATTGTTCGGTAGTTGGAAGTCTTTAGCAGGGCAGGACTAAAATCTGTAGCCGGGCAGGCACCCATGAGTTCAGAAAGCACGTTTTCGTGGTCTGACTGGAGTGCTGAATTTAATGGCATAAGTTCCGGGAAAGCAAACCAGGTAAATTGTCCCAATCATTCTCAAGTGTCTCATTTTAGTACTTTATTTTTGAAACAGCTCTTTTCTTTAATGCCTCTTGCTCCAAAAGACCACTACATCTATGAAATACTTCTGTGATACCAGACCATGGATACACAGACAGAGGTCCAATCATCACTGGTACTGCAGGTTTGCTTACAGCAGATGGAACTGTCCCTATTTCAAATATTCTCAGTCTCAAGAAAGAAGTTCCACAGGACACAGGCTGGCTATAGACCTGCACCCATCCTCCTTGTCCTCTATCAAGAGGCTGAATACCTGAGCAGCTTTTACAGTCCTAACATTGAATGCAAAGTAGGAGATGTCTGTTCTTAGACCTTCTCAAAAATAAGAATTGCTTCAGCTGGTAGTCTTCTATATTCTTACTTTCCTCTCAGCTCTCTGACTGGAAAGTGACTAAGTGGCGAATGGTTTCCTCATCTGTGATTGGATTTACAAAAACTCCTAAGTAACACAAACTAAAGTTCTACCAGAGCTATACCAAACCCACGTTTTGCCACACCAGTAAATAGATGTTTCCTGAACTATGCCATTGATGACAATAGGTATCCCAGAGTTCTGGGTGCTAGGTACATCTAAAAGTATGTCTCACTAAAATGTATCTTCATTTCTGTACAAACACCTCCCAAACATCTGTCTTTCTGTCTCTTATGGGTAGGGGATGGGCTCCAGTTACATGATCTGAATGAAATGTACATGGATGGGGTGAGTCAACACCTCTCCTAGGGATAAAAGTAAATGATCTTATGTCTCTTACTTGAATCTGGGTTACAGTCAAATGCCAGTTTGCATATAAGCTCACCATCTGTGGTGGTTCTTGGCACAACCGCAGACAGGACACAATTAGACTGCAGACTAAGATGTTTAAGAAAAGAAAGAATTGACCTTTTCTATCTGTAGACCCAGGATCGAAATTCTGTATCCATCAAAACCGCCCCAACGCTTATCCAATTTAGGGAAGAGTTGATGGGTCGCCTCTGCACAGAACACTAGATCACAATACACTGACCATAAATAACTCATCTTCCTCTCCCGTTACCTGCTGACTTTAAGCTTGCCTGTGACTATGTACAGCACTTTACTGCCTTTTGGCTAGGCTTGCACTATAGAATAACATATACATACCTATCTACATAATCTTGTGAGGGGGCTGGAGGCTCAATGCGCTATCAGCTGAAACACTCCCAATCCAGCAGACTCTTGAGATCTGCTGGTGAGAAACACACATGCATCGAGCACGGATGCAGTATCCAACAGCCAAAGAGTCCACCAAATGAGCAGATGCAACAGTGGCCTGCACTGCGCAAGGGCTTGTGTCTCCATGATGGTAATTCACATGTTACATGTTGTTAGCATATTTGGAATTTGATTGGATCAGACTATACATGTGCATATACTTTGTTACTATTATCTACAGCATATGAAAAAAGTTAAAAGCCGGCCAGAACATTGCCGCCCAACAGCAAGAGTTACGACACAAGGTCTTACAATGGTGCTGTGTTTCAAATATCTATGTGTTCCTCCTATTAGAAGTGTCTATTTATGTATAATTTTAAATACACTTTTTACCTTATCTGTTGAATATGGACTTGCCTTTTAAACTTGTAGAGGATGAAGGCTCCCACTGCTACAAGGCAGATGGCGAAGATGACTAATATCGCCCAGTAGCCACTCCCACTACCTATCCTTTGGGCATCTGAAAAACAAAATACAGGGAAAGGTCTGTGAAGGCACTAGTAGAATCACATGTGAATATAGGTGACACTGGGGGTAAAATGGGATGTACCGGCATAAATGACAATAACGTGGAAAATGGATTTGTTTACAACGTATTTCCATACTAGTGACCAAACGATCAGCATTAAAGGGCAAAAGACTAATAATAATGGATATATATAATACTTGAATATAATCCGAGATGTAGATAAAACCAAAAATCAGGAACCAACAAATAAGCTGTTTTATACCGCTGTAGATTATTGTGCACTCAGCACTACATATAAGCAAGCCCCTAAAGTGGGGTGCATGTGCCCACCAAAACATTCATAACATCCTATTACAGCCTTAGAACCTGCCATAGCGGGCTCTATCGACCATTAAAGGACCGCTTCAACGTTAAAGGCCGAAGGTGAGGGCCTTTAACAAGGGAGTGGGCCTATAATGGACGGCGCTACATAGGGCTCTAAAGGAGCAGAATGTTCACATTTGTCAAACAAAGGCCTCACGGAGCCCGAAGGGGGATGAAATCCCCTCAGGCTCTGTGAGGCCTTTGTTCACAGCAACAGCTGTGAACAAACACTGGAATGTTGATGCTCTGGGATTCTACCAGCCAGTAGAAGCCCGGAACACTCCATTGTCTTCAGAGGACCGCTCAACATTTTAATGATTTAATGATGATTTCCATCAAACAAATCTTTCCTAACGTTTAATGTACCATCTTCAGGGAAGGGCAATAAGAGCTGTTAATTAAACCTCCCCCCGGCCCTTAACAGCAGCAATTATGAGCCTGAGCCACAGGCGAGGATGCCTAATGATGGTGGTAATTATTAACCAATATAACTCTGTACGAAATGGCTGTAAGGTTACTAGCAACTCTACCAACACAAAACAGGGACTGGTACAGAAGCTGCCTCTCACATGTGCATAGGATAAAGGTTGGACAGCCTTGTTGTCTCCAGCACCTACCCTTAGGCTGCTTGTAAGCTGCTCATAAGGCAGGTGTATGGCCCACTGCGACATAAGCACATCAGGGTGGGCAGGAACAGACTGTTCACAGAGCGGGCCTATAACAGTAGTTATAACCCACATAGGGGGCATTGCGATTGGCTGACCAGTACCTAATGTACTCTCCAGCGTGCTAATACCTTGCAATGCATTTTCAAGGAATTTAAATAAAATGACAACAGAAACCATAGGGAAAATGCAGAATTTTTCAAATGTATGTGCATTTGTAAATAAATACGCATTTAGAGAGAGCGGTCCAGGTGTGTACTTGCACCTTTTTTGTTTCATTTGTACATTAACAACTTGGGTAGCAACCTTGCAAGTAAATGTTCCGATCTTCCCCAAGCTGGGCATCGGCCAATACTGGCCCTCTTCTATGCAGACAATGCAGTGCTTATGGCCCGCACCCCTTTGGGCTTTTAGCGAGTACTCACTGATTTTGTTCAGTATTTGCAGAACCTGGGTTTGAAAATCGATATAAGTAAAACTTTTTTAATGAATATAGGGAAAAGAGTTATAAAATGCAGTGACATACTAATTGAGAGCACGAAAATATTGCGTACATCATCCTTTTCCTACTTAGGGATTCTATTCGACCAAGAGGGGAACTGGAGAAATGCGGTGAATTCTTGAAGGCTTCAATTTGTCTTTACTAATGCGGCTCTGCTTAATTTCTCTAGGAAGCTGAGTATCAAGCACCCAAGAGAGATGATGACCATTTGTAAGGCCAAATGTAGGACCACTGCTTCGTATCGGTCTGAGCTATGGGTCTACATTAGTGTTGAGTCATTACAGTTGTAGAAAATGCCTACCTACAGAATCTTCTTGCCCTACTGAAAGGTTGCTCCACCTTTGTTGGCCACTCTGAACTGGGCATTCCCTACCTATCAGATTTGATAAAGATCCAGCCTGTCCTACTCTGGCATAAGCACCTGGAGCTCAACCGAGCATTTGTGAAGGACTGACTTAGATCTGTGTCCGCCTTAAAAATTCCCTGGCTAAAGTACGTCCACCATTTTTCGTCTGATATTGGTCACCCTGAGTACTTTGTCCACCCAGAGGCTCTGAATAGTATCTCCAGGAAAGCATTAAAGTTAGAGTGCATATCATTGCTGGAGTAATCGAGATTGTCTACTGAGTTAACGAAACCTTCCGTAATCAAGAATCAATTGATTCTGACTGCACATGGTATGCAACCTATTTTAGAAAATGTATTAAATGCGCAGCATAGATTTGTATTGACTTGCTTTCGGCTGGACATTGTTCAGCGCCTAACCAGCTTGCTATAAATAACTGGTCACATGAATTAGTGAATTGCCCCTGTGATAATGCATCTAGGCAGAGTACCATGCACATTGTTTTCTTCTGTAAGTTTTATTCAGATTTGAGGACCTGTCTTATTAAGCCATTGTTAAAGCCTTTAAGATTTGTGTAATGCCGACCAGTCTATCTTTACTTGCAATCTCTTCCAAACTTGTACACATGTGCTTTCCTGTCCCGGTTTTTATAGGCTATTAGTCGGAGGAAGTTGTTATAGACATATTATTGATAGAAGGAATATGTATCTGCCTGTTTTATCTGAACCGCACTTGTTTTCATCTCTCGACATATCTCCTTGTTGTTGTTGTTTTTAACTTGAATATTGTACATACTTATTTATGTATGCTTTTATGTACCACCTCTTGATATCGAATAAAGCTTATTTTCGGAAAAATAAACGCATTTGCGGAACCGTGAATGTAGAGAAAAAATATTTGGTGTCTGAAGCATTTGTCCACTTGAGGAACCCACCACAGACTGTATTTCAAACTGGTGAGCCTTGCATTTACATGTTTTTTTTTTTTGCCTGCTGATGTTAAACAAAGCTCCTGGGTTATACTGTTCCGAGTGCTTAATTTGTATTAAAAAAACGTGAGTGGGCCTTTGCCAGAAGTTCACTGCAGGTTTTACCACCCATTGCCCCTGACAGCTCTGCCAGTGACACTACAAAGCAACTACTAACCGTCACACTCCTACAAGTGTGCCACTTCAGACTATACCAGGCTCCCCCAAGCTGTAAGAATAGCTTTGGTGGAGGGTATTATAGTCATTTGTAATGTATACTCAATTAATAAAGAATTGTTGTTGCACTCATCTCTAAATTAGTTAAACTGCGCCACTATGTGGGAGCCTGTAATAAGTGGTTGTGTTGATAACTAAGTGGTTGTGTTGATAACTAAGTGCCGGTGCCTTGTACTGGAAACAATGGGCTCAAATTAAGCACTGATGCATACGTACAAGGAAATGTCGGAGCACGGAGCTGCGCCAAATTTGGCAGCACTGCACTCCAACATTTCCAAAACGCAGGGATGCGCCGTATTTACAATAATATGGCACAACCCTGTGTTTTCTCTAGCACTGGTGCTAAACGTAGTTGCTTAGGACCAACGCAGACTCTCTTGCACCATAGTGCAAGGGTGCCTGCACTTCAGGAAATAATAGTTTATGTGCAGGAAGGAATCCCTTCCCGCACATAAACAATCAATAAGGGTGATTTGTTACTTTTTTGTGTGCTGCAGAATGTAGCACACATAGAAGTAGCAAATCGTCATTATTTAATGATTGTTTATGTGCACGGAGGGACACCTTCCCGCTCATAAACATTCATGGTATTTTGCTCTTTCTACTTTGTGCAGTACACATAGAATGAACAAATTGAGGAGAAAATAAGAGTATTTATCAGCGTATCGCCATTCTAACGCCTGCTCTTGCATGGCATTAGATTTTGGCCCTGCTCAGATTTACAGATCCTTGTAAATCTGTGGCAGCCTAAAAAAGCAATGGGTGTTGTAGCTGAACACCCTTTGCATGCCCTTTTATGCAGATACCTGCATGAAAGGCTACCATATGTACGCCACTTTGTAAATATGGAGCAGAGCATTGCACCTCAGGAACCTTGTTAAAAGTGACGTTCATGTGCCGTAATGCCCTTGTAAATATGCCCCTGAGTCTGTTCCTATGCAGCGTGACTTCCATGTCAAGTTACCCATCTTGTTAATCATACCATTGTCTAATCTCAGGTTCATTTGTCAGCCATAGAGATGACAAGTCACCAGCTGACAATGACGGGTGCATTGCTGACACTTTATTCAATCATACTGATAATTAGACACAGTACATTCTAAGAATGAGAAACATACACATCTCCAAATGTTACCTGAGTCGGGGTCTGCTAGCGTCACCGACACCCAAAACCCTCCTCTTAAAAAGAAACTGATGTTGTGTGCATTTAGGACTTGTTTTATGGTCGTCATTCGCTGAAATCAAAGAAAAAGAACACAGACATTTACTTCTATCTTACTATCATAGCCCAGATGGTGTATTTATTTCGTGGTGTAAAATAGAAATACATAAATATTAGATACAACATTTGCTATTACTTCTGAAAGTTGACCTGTCAGTATTGAATGAATCCCATGTTACCAAAATCAATATAACATTTTCTTTGTTGGTCACAAACTAAACTAATCTTCAGAGATTACCTTTAATGAAATGAAGGAGTTCTTGAAACAGCATTATCACAGCATGTCCTCAGCATTCCTGTTACACTGGGTTTATTCATGCATAGACATGTCAACCACAGAAGCAGCCATTCTACAGCATGGCAGCCATGCTGTCCTGCCACAGTGTTCTCTCCTGGCTGACACATTCCTGCACAAAACAATCCTTTCAGGCTGTTTCCTCTTTCTACGTGTGCTGTAGAATTAGCACACATAAAAATAGGAAAGAAATGAGGAGAAATTTAGATATTTCTCCTTGTTATCAATCAATCAATCAGTCATTTGTTAAGCGCACTACATACCCGTGAGGGTCTCAAGGCGCTGGGGGGGGGGCTGGTGGGGGGGAGGTCCGCTTCTGATCGAACAGCCAAGTCCTTAGTGTCCTCCTGAAGGTCAGTAGGTTTTGGGTCTGTCGTAGGCTTAGTGGGAGGGTGTTCAGTGTCTTGGCGGCGAGGTGGGAGAAGGATCTCCCGCCGGTGGTTGTTCTTCGGATGCGTGGGACGGTGGGGAGTGAGAGGTCGGCGGAGCGTAGCTGGCGGTTGGGTGTGTAGAAGGATGTCTCCCTTGCATTCCCAAGGCTACCACTCATGGTAAGTCTGGGGATGCACCAAAATCCATGGGTGGAGCGTGGGAACACCCACGCTCACCCATGGAATGCTTTCCGGGGGTAGAGTAGTGCTAGGCAGCGACTTGCGCTGCCTTGCGTACTCCAGATTTACCAAGCACCCCAGGCCACGCAAGGAGGAGTTGCGTGGCTTGGTAAATCTCATCTAGGTTCTGTGTCGCCTGATGCATGTATACTGTTAAACCATAGCCTGTCAAGTGTCTGTAAAGTGTATCAGACATCTGTGAGGCGCCAGTATGCCATATCTATGGTCGGAAGTGCCAGGACACAGTTTCCATAGTCTTCAAGGCGTCTGCGAACAGTGCTACCTTTTTTATCTATATATTCTTCATAAAAGCCAGTACGCCTTTTCAGTAAATTGTAATACACCTATACATTGAACATTTTATGTCTTCCCCATACACCCTGATAGGCGTGTGTACAGTGTCCATGCAGCCTTTGCTCTAGGGCACAGGTTATCACTCCTCCCTGGCACTGGGTCCAGAGATTGCAGTCTCCTTCACAAAAGGAGCTACAGAGGGATATAGCGCAGGTCGCCCTCCACTCAAAACTATATAATCATAAACACAGAACCTGCTCTAAACCGGGATAAACACCATGCGCATACCCCAAAACCACATCTTGGTTCTAATCCTCAAGTAGCAGCTATTAAATGCTGTACGTACTGGGTGCTCCTATCCCTAAATTAAAAAAAATTCATATGTATCTGCCCCCAGTACATAGATGGATTTGTATGTTTCTCACACTCAGAGATGGTGTGCAAAAATCCTCCTCTAACAACAATTTCAGAGATCATGTTCATTTTCTAGCCTGCTAGTTGGCAGGGAAGGCAAGATGATCAGGGCACTATGTGCCATCAATTCCTATATGTGTGTTCTACTAAAATAGTTTCCCTTACATCCCACAAAGGCCCTATTTTTTGAGTGGGAGCCTGACTTATGATCTGTGTCAAAAGAGCGTTTTCAAGAAATTGCAATTATGAGTTTTATGGCAAACACCACCTCCCCCCAAATTTTCCCTAACAAATTCCAACAGATCAGGTGACATTTTCTAAGACAGTATTTGTGGAAATAGGTGTGGTATATACATCTTTTCACATTAAATTTATCATTCTCCCCAGGCAAACTCGGAATGCAGACATTCACAGCACCCCTTATATTCTTCACCTTCAAAATCCGTATTTGCCAAGAGAGGCAAATCAAATCCAGTCCCCTGAGTTTGGCCAAACTCAGATTCAGGGCCTATCAGCCTGATTCATCAAGCCGAAATCGGCTCGCAAAGGTCCAGATTCTGAGAATCTGGCCCTTTGCGAGCGCTATTTTTGCATTTGGGATTCATCATCCCAAATGCAAAAATCGGTAATAGCGATTTCGCTATTTCGCGAGGAATTACATTTAAGGAATCTCTATTTGAGATTCCCTAAATGCAATTCATCATCCATTTAAAAATTGCGAATTCGCAATTTCGGCCCGCTATTTACCGCGAGGTCAAACCTCGTGGTAAATAGCGAAAACTTAGAAAAATGCTTTGGACATGTGTGTGCGCAACACCTGTTTCAATTTGCATTTAAGGGGTGCTACAGGGTGTCCTTTGGACACCCCTGGCACCCTTTAAATCGCTATCTTATTTGCGATTAGCTAATTGCTAATCGCAAATAAGGAATAACTCACCATTCATTCCTATGGTCCTGTAGGCCCATAGGAATGCATGGCGAGTTATTCTTTATTTGCGATTAGCAATATGCTAATCGCAAATAAGGAATGTGTAGGAATCGCATTTCTTTATGCAATTTCTACATGAATCCCGTTTTGCAAGTCCTTAATAGCGATTCCTTATGAATCGCTATTAGGGGCTCGCAAAACGGGAGATTGATGAATCAGGCTGTATGTCTCTGTTTACAAGCTGTTCTGCTCTCTCCTCGTGGTGTAACACAACACAGCAATTTTAATTCCTTCACTGTTATCAATTAGTAAAACTCCTCCATTGCTTGGTCACTTCAGCAACTATTGTGGCATTACATCCAGCCCCTTACCTCCCATCACAAATTAACCTGCTAAATCCCAAGGCCTGGCAACCTATAATTTTAAAAATATCTCATTAACATTGTGTCTCCAAGAGTAACCATATCGATTAAGATGAAAGCTTGATTTCCATGTTTTACCTTATCACTCACTATACTTCTCTTCCTCTTCGGTCTGTTTGTTGGCGGAAGCACATATAAGTCAGCAGTTGTTGGCAGGCCTGGTTTTACCACTGTCACAAGCGTTTCTTCGGGGATATTTGTTTCCTGCAGTAAAAAAGACATTCAAAAGTTTAGTTTATTTATAAAACACTTGCTATGTATCAGATGTTGAATGTATGACAATGTGTTTGCTTACCTGGTCTACAATATAAATATAGTTGTCACTTGTTTATTAATAATTCGATCAGTGATTCATTTGTGAAAAATTAAGTGGCAGGGCTCTCACCAGGAGGCAGCTTTCACCAGCTCCTATTAGCGCCGCCCATAACAGAACTACTAACCTTAAAACCCTACAAGTGGGGAGAGGATGTGGCGAAACGGCCAGAGCCACAGACTTTGGAGATGGGGAACCAGGTTCGAGTCTCGGCGTAGGCTCAACAGCCTTTGATTATTGGCAAACGACATCATCTCTGTGTGCCCACAAAAATTGAATGTGTCCATAACTGGTGCTCATGAAAAGCCCTTTGGGTCGAGTTTCTGCTATAAGCACTTGTGTTGTCAATTAAGTGCTGATGCCGACCACCAGCTCAATTTAAGCACTGAATTTAATTTTAGGTAATTCTTTACAATTACTGATAATTAAACATTTGAGGCACATTGACAACCATTTTTGAAAAAGTGGAATTCTAATTATAGTCTTGGAATAAATTTCGTATTATACAGGCATCCACTAAAATCACTTGGGGGTGCCCCTTATAATCTCTTGTAATCTATGGTAGATGAACATCTCCTTCATGCTTACTCATTATATATTCCATAAAACAGACAATTCGCATGAGTATAGTGGATAAATGCATTTGACAATAAAACTCTATGCAAATTTTTCTTTCTGAACTTTATATTGGGCCAGATGTACTAACCATTTTAAGGGTCGCAAATGCTCCAATTCAGCGCTTGCAACCGATTGCAGCACACATAGAAGCAGGAAAATGCCTCAAGGGCTTGCAATGCAGTCACCCGTGCACCATGGTGCAAGGGTGCCTGCGTTAGTGCTAGACAGCACATCGTGCGCCAGCACTGGAGAAGGACAGAAATGCACTGTGCTATTTTAAATACGGCGCATCCCTGCCCTTTCCTTGTGATGCAGTGCCGCGCAGCAAGGTGTCTTGCTGCGCTGCATCACTCCTTGATAAATATGACCCGTAGAGTGCAAAACCGACTAATAAAAACAAAAAACTTTTTTACTGTTTCCTTTAAGTAAAATGGGCTACATTGAAAATAAAAAGTATGCTTTGTTTATAAACAATCACAGACTTGGTGGTCTGTTAGCTCCAGAAATGTCTTCTCTGTTTGACTCCAATCATAGTAAGATGGAAGTTGCGACCTACTTCATAAATAATGGATGAGGTCGGTCAGATTGTGACCCACCGCAATTTGCATTTTTAAGAACCACCCTATTAGTACATACAGTTGATGCAAAAATAAAGATTGAAATTTGCAACCAGTGTCCTGCGACCAGACAGTATTACATCTAGGGCCGTATTACAGAAGTGTTGGGAGTGTAACAGGCATTTGTACCCATTGTGCACGCCCCCAGGGCACTCTGATCTTACAGAAGGGGCCGCAGACGCTTGTGCGTCCCCTTCTGTAATACCGATAGTATGCCATCATCAGAGGGCGCTCCCTCATTCGCATGGGGGTGTGGCCAAATGCAGAAAAAGGAATCCCTTTGCCTCTGCATCCCTGCGACGTATCAATGACGCGGGCGCAGAGGCAAAGAAACTATCAGGAGGAGCACTGTCAGTGCGCCCCCTTGATGTCTGGCCTTAAAAGTGCAGGTGGGTTGCTGCCTGCACTGTGAAACACAGAGCAGCTTCAAAGCAGCCGCTTTCTTTTTCACATGAATGTTTGCAGCTGACCTGGGGGCAGCACTTTCATCCTAATACAGAGCATTTTCTTTGTTTGCTTCAATAGCACCTTTTTAAAGGTGAGCCCGGCGCAAACAGGAACAATGCGCCATGTGGATGATACGGCCCCTGGCCTGTTGTTCCTTGCGCGGAAACCCCAACCTCTACATACTTTGAAAAAGAGATATGTTTAGGGAAGCTTTTCCACCCAATCAATACATTTCTTTTTAATCTACACTCGATTGTTAATATCCACAAGGTTACAACTTTGTGAGTGTTCTCATCATTTCCAGTGACATGGGGTTTAGATTTGTCTGTGCATTAAAAATCACTAACTGCAGGTGGGATTTAGAATCAGATGTGTTCTGCCAAAACGATATAAGAAGTCCATGGGAAATTTTGGGTATTATGGATAATACATTTGTGGGTTAAACTGTTGTGGTCCTCATGGCAAAAACGCCGTTTAGATTTGGAAACAAACCAGGCACAAACTGACAGTCATGGGATGGGTTGTGGGCAGGTGTTCCTCTTTTCCAAAGAAGTATTATTGTTAGAGGGTAATTCCTTCTTCAAATAACACTCATCAATACAGGTTGATTTGAGTGAAAGTAGTTCTTTTTATTCACCACATTATTGTATTCATTTGACTCGTTTTTGGTTTTTCGTAAAGCAAATTTTTAGGGAAAGTGCTTTACAAGTGTTATTTGAACAAGGAATTACCCTCTAACAATAATACTTCTTTGGAAAAGAAGAACACCTGCTCACAACCCCTTGCCTCAACTGTTTACTCAAGGCTGTAAAGGTCTAGAGCCTTGAGCAAAAGTTCCTCCTACAACACCAGGGATTCATATCCAGTATCAGGATCTCTGAGCCGTTCACTCTTTTCTCCACCACAAACTGACAGTCATGCATGGAATCATAAACCTTATCCTAAGTCTCCTACAGCACAACTATAGGTGGTCCATGTTGCACTGATGCGCTGTCAAGTGAGAGGCCCATCAATGCTGTTGGACACGAACGGTTCCCCACCTTAGAGGCTTGTAGAAAGATCGTACTCTGGCAGGGTTTGGCCAGGAAAGTTAGGGTTTTCACAGATAGGAGCGTGGTGCCTTATTGTAGGTCCAACCTTCAATAGTGTTCGATCAAGGGCATGAGTTCAAGATGCAGAACCTCTGAAGAGCAAACTCATAACATGCAACCATATCTCCTCTTTCCTTACCAGCATTCACCTACATCTAGTGATAAAGGGCCTCATTCCTCAAGCCATTTGTGTACACGGATCTGTTTTAAATACTCCAATCGACTTTTGTAATCCACAGAGGTCAGTTTTGTGCTAGTCATGAATTCACCCATACAGGGAATTCTGTGTGAGTAAATCTCCTCCTTTGGGGGGAGAGGGAGTTCCAGAGAAGGAATTCCCCAGAAATTTCTGAGTACATAAAAACGTAAAGATTTGTTTGATATTCACAAACCATTTTTGACTCCTCTGCTCCTGTCAAAGGCAGAATTAAATTCCTTTCCAGGGTAGAAAGGGGAAGAAACCTCCCAAAGGTTCGTGTGGTTTTAGGAGTAAGGGGTTATACACACTGAAAAAGGTTTCCCCTTGGAAGACGAAAGTAAAAATGCAAGCAAGTGTATGTGCACCTGCTCTGTTTTTTTTATCACTAGCGAAAATATCAAAGTGAATATTTTCATATGCAAAAAGTGAATCCATAAAGGCCGTTAGTCAGAAAGATTTTGATGTAAATAGGTCTGACTTATGCTTGGTTTATTATTCCTGACGTACTCATGGAATTCAGTAGTAAGCCAGGACTCATCCAACTGTAAATCACAGCAAAATCTTTGTGAATCTGGCTGAAACCTTTTCAAGATTCCGCTCATGAGGAAGCAAGTGTTATAGGTATGAATGTCTGACTTGGAAAATGTGTGTTAATTTCAAACGATTGTAAAACTGCGTACATGAGAGATCGAAAACATGTAGATGCAGATTTTTAACAGTTTTTAAAACTCAAATCCAGCAAGTGTTTATATAAAATTGGATTATCAAGTTCTTCTGTGTGGGCCTGGTCATGCCCTTTTGCACAGTAATCAGGACAGGGGCACAGCTCATCCCTAGCCATTCTGTCCAGAAGACATTCACCTCTCTGCATCCAGGCCCTTTTGTCCACTGTCTGGGAGAAATGCACATTACACCATAGGAGACCCTTTAACAGTCAGATGACCCTTGACAATGACAGAAAGGCACATTTTACTTCGGCAGGAAAATGCCAACGTTCTAGAAGTAAAAATGGACGGAGTGTTGAGCAATGCAAGCACTCACCCCCAGTCAAATGATCTGGGTGTAATCCATCATCATTCTTTAGCTCACTCCAGCACCCCAGTTCAGACATGGCCATATGCAAATCAGTCTGACCCTGTACCTCATGGGAGCAGTCCAGTCCGAACTGCTAAGTATGTCTTCCCTGGACCGGAAACAAGCATCCTGGGACCGGTTTCTGACTAATCAGCCGTCATAAGCCAGGCTAGCTTGAATCCAGTGGCAAAGTGAGCAAGGGACCCACGTCTGGGCATACCTTGCTAACTTAGGGCGAACAAAGCAAAACCAAAGGCGATGATGGACGGAGTGTTGAACAATGCAAGCACTCACCCCCAGTCAAATGATCTGGGTTTAATCCATCCTAATTCTCTAGCTCACTCCACCACCCCCGTTCAGACATGGCCATATGCAAATCAGTTTGACCCTGTGCCTCATGGGAACAGTCCAGCCCGAACTGCTAAGCCATGTCTTCCCTGGACCGGAAACAAGCATCCTGGGACTGATTTCTGGCTAATCAGCCGTCATCAGCCAGGCTAGCTTGAATCTAGTGGCAAAGTGAGGAAGGGACCCACGTCTGGGCATACCCTGCCAACTTAGGGCGAACAAAGCAAAACCAAAGGGGATGATGGACGGAGTGCTGAACAATGAAAGCACTCACCCCCAGTCAAATGATCTGGGTTTAATCCATCATCATTCTTTAGCTGATCTCTGTACTGTGGTGAATGTATGACATTGTTCTGCATGCTGTCCATCAACTGTTGTTTTTGCATTTGTCACCCCGAGTGGGACGGGTATGCTCAGACGTGAGTCCTGTGCTCTCCATGCCACTGGAATCAAGCTATCCTGGCTGATGAGGGCTGAAAGTCTGAAACCGGTCCTAGGATGCTTGTTTCCAGTCCAGGGAGGACCTGGCTTGGCAGTTCAGGCTGGACTTTTCCCATAGCGCACAGTCAGGACTGATTTGCATTTTGCTGGGTTCAAACTGGTATGGCATGGTGAGCAAAAAAACAATGGATTTAGGCCCAGATCTCTGTACTGGGGTGAATGTATGACATTGTTCTGCATTCTGTCCATCAACTGTTGTTTTTGCAACTTTCTAGAAGTGGCATTTTTAAAACAGTAATTTAAAACCCGACTTGACAATTAGGTCTCTTTTGAAATTCCTATTCCAATGAGCCCTTTTTTAGGTCTCGTCGAGACCTATTGCTGCGGAGATGCCTCTGAAGGGACACAGAAGGGTGCACGAGCGTCGATTTCCCATCGTGGGCGCGCACGCCCAGCTCCCCCCCCCCCCTCCCCAGCCGTGCACATCTCAGTCAGAGTCAGCCATGCCTGTCTCAGTCGCGCGCACACACACACACACACTGCATACACACACGCTCACACACGCTCTCACACACACACACACTGCATACACACACGCTCACACACGCTCTCACACGCACACACACACACTGCATACACACACGCTCACACACGCTCTCACACACGTTCTTACACCCCCCAACCTGCTCACGCGCACACACACAGTCACACACGCGCATCCACACACTCGAACTGAACATCTCCTGTCTCGCTAGCCTGATGCACCAAAACGCAGTCCCCCGACTCACCGGGCTGACTCAGGACTCCCCCGCTGCTCTCCAGGCCGGTCTTTCCTCCTCAGGTCAGGTGTGTAGGGTCAGCGGCTCAGGCGGGGCTCTCCATGACCACTGGAGCCCCGCTAGCTTATTCCCGCAAATCTTCCGGCTGGCTTCACGGGCTTCTCGATGACGAGTTTCATTCCTATACGTCAGATGTGCACGCTCACGGCACGTGGAAACGCGCACAGCGTGACTTTGAGTGCGCGGCCTTCGTGTAGCGTCTCAGGAGCAGCAAGCAAAGAACTGGTCGGTGCCCGATAGTGCAGCCTGCTTCTATTGCGGAGGTTCTTTAGGTGCCAGTGTATTAAGGTAGGATTATTTTCATTTTTAAATGTCCACTTTTCCTCATCTGCCGTTGTCAGCTGCCCTGTCTCTTTCTGTCTCTCTCGCTGAAACGGTGCTTCGATCCCTGGTGAAATGGATCCAAAAAAGAAAAACTTTTGTTGGAAGTGTTTCTGACATCTTGCAAAGTGCAGCCTCAGGCCTCTTGCTCCTTGATGACCTTACTTTGATTGAGGCCACATTTCTTGCACAAGTTTGCACCACAGGCAGACAACAGATGAAGTAGGTAGTGGCGCTGCAGACTTGGGCACACTGCTGCAGGTATGGCATGATCATGATGTGCGGCGTGCCGTCCGACGAGAGGCTGCAGGTCACAAACAGCACTCAAAGGTCTGGCCCCCCCGCCTACCGTGCGACTCACAGCACCCACCACCCGACGTCACCCGTGGCTAGCAGAGAGTAGAGAAGTTGAAGAAGTTACTTCGAAGACAACACACATAGTAAGTACTAGTAGAACTTTACTAGTAACGCTCGTCTGACTGTCTGAGGCAGCCTGCAGTGCTCAGACATGGCTCTCTGCCATTCTAAGAATGCGGCAACTAAATGTAAAGTAACCCTTCCGGAGTCACATTATACTAACCAGGCCGGGCCGCCAGTTTCTCGGCTTTTCCCTGTTTAGAATGTGAAGTGCGTGGTGCGGCTGAGTTCACAGATCAAAATGCAGGGAGTTCTAAACTGTTTCCACATCACATGAAAATCACGGATCGTGCTTACTTACAAAGAGTGAGTCCTACTTGTCAGGCCATGTAGAATCAATGGACGAGGTGGCGAGTGCCCGGTCTGTGCTCGGTAACTGCAGACCTCCCGTGTCCATCAATGCACACTTGGACCGCTCCCTGCGGGCCCTCACAGTCACCTGTCATAACAGCAGTGCACCCCAGACTCTCCTACGGCCTTTGGAGTACTGGAAGTAGGGTCTCATAGCACCAAGAAGCGGCGTGTGTTTCTGAACGCAGCCCCCCTCCCTTTCTTCCACAGACAGGGGCCGGGCATGGAGGGCGCATCCAATCCTGTGCCAGCTGCTCGACCCTGCTGCTGAACCCTCGGCCGAGCTGGGGAAGAGCGTTCCAGAGAAGCTGGAGGGTAAGCTCTTGGCAGACACGATCTGGAGGGGTGCACGGGGCTGGCTAGGGTGTTGGGGATGCACACATTACTGAAGAGCCTGTTGGGAGTCAAACGAAGTGTCCTCCATCATCCTATGGGGGTGTCCGAAAGTCGGAACTTGACATTTTTCAGAGTTAGGGACGAGTGACTTCAGTGACTCTTAGACGAGTGTGAGGCAGACATAATGTGTGCTGAGCTTTGTAATTTAATTTTGACCTTAGACTTTCAAATGGAGCCAGATAAGACCAGTAAGGACCGAGGTAAGGTGGTCCGTTAAACTTTCAGGTTTAGAAGTTGAAAGTGCATGAGCAGGACCGCTCTTTTTATACCAGAGTTTTTTTTAATTCAAATATCATACCTCGCATGTTTCTAAGATAAATCCACGTTAGTTCAAGTGGGGCGGCTTCAGCTTTCATATTCTCCGTCAAATACTAGTTTCTGAACGGGCACTCTGGTTAGGTCCGACTTTAATCAGTTGCAATAGTGTGCGCGCTGCCACCATTTCACTGCTAACGTTGAGGTAGAACCCTGCCTCCTTATTATACCTGGCCTATGGTTCACTAGTAATGTTCGCTGCATAACACCTCAACCACATACCCTACCTTAACCGCTATGTTTGGCTGTGCTGTCACTTTCCACAGAAACGATCTCTCCTTGTCTGAGCAATTATTGTCCAGTATCGCAATCAGGACAGTTGCACCTACGTATATGACTACGTATATGAAACTGACTGCATCGAACACTTACATCCCTGCCTAGTGCTACGTGTTAAGACTCGTAGTAGGTTTTGAAATATAACACCACAGAGCTCTGGCTGCCAGCTATAACCTATGTGGGACTGTGTGCCCCTCAACCCGAGGCTTGCCCAGTACCCGGAGCATGTCTGCGAGTCAGCTGACGGTGTTTGGCAGCTGAGAAGAGATGTTAATGTTGGGGCCTCACTCCATCAGTTGTGGGCCTGGTCCCACTTGTGACAGAAAGGCCGTGGAGCCCCCACTGATGCTCAGCATCCTGATCGGTTTGATTGATGCTAGCAGCAGGGACAATCCAGGGACCCAGTTTGGCAAAGGCTGGCTAAGACATCTGAGTATTAGTAGCTCAGCTAACTTGCTATGGCTGTTATTAATAAATGAAATGAATGCTTCAATAATTCTGAGCTGCTTGCATCCTGGGCCTGTAGTGTTCTGAGTCTTAGAATGTGCACTCTCGCGGTCTGACTCTGTCCTGCTTTCAGCTGCCTGCTGTTAGTGCACTTTAGTTCAATTACTTCTTAGTGTCTTGTTGCTCAAGTGTAATATTTCTGATATGTATGTTTCCCTCATCTTCATTGCTTGATTTTGCTTGCGAGAAAGTGTCACTCATATTTGTTGAAATGTCACTCATAATTACACTGAAATTATGAAAATGTCACACAAAGCATTCTGAAACCTTGGCAGCTGTGGGTAGGAAAAAAAGTCTATACATGTATTCCACTGCCTGACATCCACCCATCTGTACCCATATGTTTCAAGCTCTGTCCTTCTGATCATCTTATTTGCACTCTCAGGGTTCAAAATACGATAAATAAATAACTAAAGCATTACAGAGCGTTCACAAAGTGGCCAGATTAGTTTGATTAACACCCAAACACAGTAGTGCCACTTTACAGAGTTTGCCAGCGAAGCACTGCTTTTTGTTTTCTCCTCTTTCTTTGAACAGCATTGTTTTCCCTGGGTGATGAGGTGCACCATTCCTGGAGGTACTGCAATAGCTGGTTGATAGGTGGAGTGGAAACCGATTAATGTGATCCTTATCCGCTTTTTTCCTTATTTTAGTTTATAAAATGCGGACCACGGCTCTGTGTTTAGGAATGTAGTCTTTTTAAACCATACTGCTCACGGTTAATAGGATATAAGCAATGGACCGTGATACTGGTCCCTCCAGGGATCTGTAGTGGTGCTTAAAGTTTCAGTAAAAAACACTCTTGATTTCTGGATAATGAGTATAAAAGTGTTAAGGTAGCCATGTTGTTCTACTTACATTTCACATGCTTTACTTAATCTTGCATCCATATGAGGGTTTGCTTTTTCCAGGAAGGTACTTTTTTTTCCAGGCAGCATATCACTCTTGTGCATAATTTGAATTGTGCCGCATCCAGGTATATATAGCCGGGCACAACTGGGTTGTAGCTGAAGGCAGTGTGGGTGTCTCAGTGGGATAGTATGGTGTTCATTGGGGGATGTGGCACTACGCCAGAGCTGCCGAATTTTGTTCTGGGGAACCAGGTTCAGCCTTCATGAACAGTCCACCAGACCACTCTCCTGAGGGAGCACATTCCCATTGTAGACCTTAGAATCCCCAGCTAGACCTTTAGAAGCCCAGGCCCAGCCCCACAGCACAGCCCGACGGCGGCACGTGACATGAGTGAGAGTCACGACGCCGCAGCCGCACTACAGTGAGTGAGTGAGCTCAGCTGACTGACTGAGTCCGGACTCCGGCGGTACCTCTCCTCGACTTCCGGTAAGTGGGTCTGGGTTACGGACGGTCCCGGGTGGTATTAACTTAAAACTGCCCACAGACTTCTCCCACCCTCAGCTACCACCTGCCAGCCTGGCCTGTAGACGTTGCTGATTTTGCCTGTCTGGTGTCCTATCCGTCTCCATTCACGCTAAGTTTTTGCTCTTCTTGTGGTATTTGTGCTTGCTGTAGGGAGTGTTTGTGGTAATATCAGGGAAATCCATAGCAAAAGTTGGCCCACCAGACGGGCCCTCAAACAAAAAACATGTCTGTATACTGATTTTTCAGACCAGTCCTTCTGGCACTGCTAGATGCACTGTAGGCCAGCCTCCCTGGAAAATGGTGAACAAGAATTGATGCAATTGTATTTAGTGATAATGTAAAACCTAATAGTGATTGTATGTAGGTTTAAGACATCTGTGGAAGGGTAAAGAGCATATGGTACAGAAGAGAAAACTGGCCCACTTGCATTGTAAATGCTTCATGTTATTTAAAAACATAAACCACTTCAAGCTTTTATCGGTTTACAAAGCACTTGGAAGGGTCAAGTCAGTGTCCAGGATCTACTCTGCGGAAACTAAAATAATGAATTCTACAACAATGAGATTTGTTATGGTTGTAACCTTTGGGCAAGGGCTGATATATGCATGCATGGGAGATAGTGCAATTCTTCTAAGAAGAACACTATATTGTCGCATTAAACTGGTGTAAGACGAGAAATATCCACTGCAAATGGTTGAGAAATGTCCATTGCAAATGTTGTTGTGCCTGGTTTTCCACTTTTCACTTATTACAGTATGAGCCCTTAAACTGCTCATTTCCGATTATGCTCGTGAACTTTTCTCCTAGCCCTACCTAGATGAAATTATGGGGGCAAAAGTGTGCAGAATCGCTCCCCAAAAAGTTGTTCACATGTTATTCCCCGATATATACAGCAGACTTTTTGTCTAGTTTAAAAAATGCCCAAGTATGTTGTGTGAATGGTACTTATTCTGTAATGTTTTTGCTTCGGTTATTACTAGACAACTTGAAATAAGTCCCTAATGGTTATTTACATTTATCTAATAATAACATACATATAACTGTGTTGTGGATAGTGCATAATTACAGTGGTGTGATTAATGGGGAATAGTTTGTGAGAATGCTAATTGTGCAAGTTTTACTCGCTCATTTCCTTCTCACATACTGATTAGTCCCAGCAGTGACTGCAAGATAAACCTGTTGGTGATATAGAATGTATATTTGTCCTTAAAATTGTTTCTGATGACAATTTGTGCATAATTTGAGACATGCTAATTTGGGCTGGAACTGGTCTGATTGGAGTTGTTTTGGGCTTATATTTGAGCGGCTATGGGCTTGGGACGGGTCTAAAAATCTGGCAACACTGCAGTGTGCGCCCGTAATGTATTTGTAACCGATCTGCCCAGCCGCCGGCGGCACCGCGCGGCTTAATTCAGACACACTAATTTCTGTCACCCACCGTCAACAGCCACACTGACACGACATGGCGCCGTGCATCTAAGGCATCTTGGTGATAATTATCGCGGTCGCAATGTTGTGCAGGCCGGCGGGGGACGATTCAGTCACTCAGTCGGGGAGAAGACTGCAGAGGGCATCATGCACTGTGCTGCAGCTCTGCGGTCGCGGGTCCCTGTGCGGCTCATGCCGAGATTTGAGGTTGTTTCGGGCTGTATGAAAGTTTGCGGGCGGTGCCACAAATTCAATGGTGGCACCTCTCGCAGCACTCCTGCAGGCAGTTCGCACCGGCCCGGGCCGTCAAGCTACCGCAGCTGCTATTAATTGTACCCCGCCGAATGCAGCCAATTCAGAAAAGTTACCCAGGAATTGTAGCGCCAAGCGGCCTCGAGGAAAGTATCACAGGCCTCACAGTCCCCCACTGAACTCATGAGGAGTCTGTACAGCAGCACCCCGATCACTGTGTGGAGGCCGCAGGCAGGGTGGCAAACAGTACTGAAATAGCGGCCTCGCCTGAGCACAGCCTGTCTGCAGTGCGGCAACCAGCACTTGTAGACCAGAGTGCGTCACTGCCTGCAAGCGTCATCCCCCGTGCAGCTTCTGGACACTCAGACTCATCTGCGACCGGGCCGCCGCCCAAATAGGTACCAGCCCAGAGCCTGTGTTTAAGTCTATAAATGGATCATGTTATTTCTTGTCCTGATGCTCTATTTCCTTGATGCTTCATTATTGCCCTCTATGATGCCTCATTATTGTGTCCAGTATATGCTTTTTGCACTCGCTGGTGCCATATTATTGTTGTGTCCGGATACCCTAGCAGGTGCCTTATTATTGTCCTCTTTGATGCCTTTTTATTGCCCCTGTGATGACAATATAACCCCTCTGATTTGCTCTGCTGCCCTCTCGGATGCCCTATTACCCCATCTGAAGCACCACCTTTGTACTCCGTCTTAGACGCCCTGTTATTGTCTTATCTAATTTGCTATTATTCCTGCCACTGATGCTCTGTTACACCTGTATGGCCCTATCATTGTCCTTTCTGATGCCATGTTAACCCTCTGATGCCCTCTTAAGGCCCCCTCAGATGCAGTAATATTGTTCTCTCTAACGTAGTATGATTTCTTTATTTACTGCCCTGTTATTAACCCATTACCCGTGATATTATTGTCCTGCCTCATGCCGTAATTGCCTGCTCCATCTGTCCGTTAATACCCCTTCCGATACCTCATTACTGCCAACTTTGATGCCAGTGTTGCCCTCTCTATTGTTCTGTTAATGTCTCCTCTGAGGTCTCATTATTGCCCCCTCCGATGCGTTTTTGCCCGCTCTATTCCCTGTTAATGCTCCCTCTGATGCATTCTTATTGCCCCCTCTGATGTAGTTATTGTCCTTTCTGAAGCCCTGTTATCGCCCCCTCCCCTGCTCTGTCCCTCGTTTGTTTATTTTGAGGTCTTGAAGGAGGAGGGAGGGGGTCAAGAGAGCAGTAAGTGGTTTTTAAGGTTGTTAATGATGGTGGAGCGGTTAGCCGTTGCAATTAATGAAACAAAAAATATTTTACATTTTATTTAAAAAATTAGATTAACCACAGTACTCTGGGACCTCATGCACACCAACTTTAGAAATCCTAAACTGTCCTTTGTTGGATTTGGTGATCTAATCTATGTATACAATACATGGATGATTTGCTATTTAGTCCCATACACGTTTTCTTCCTAACTTCTCTTGATAAAATGTTTAAAGTGTCACATGATAGATGTAAATGCCACTCATAAGTAGAGTATACACATAAAAATGACATTAATATGCATGCTAAAATCTTGGCAGCTATGTGCGTTAGTCCAACCACTGATGCGTGGTACTTGGCAGGGCTCGTGTAATTTATATTTATATGTTTCCCTCGTTTCATTGCTTGATTATGCTCCGGAGAAAGTGTCACTCATATTTGTGGAAATGTCGCTCATATTTACACATAAATTATGAAAATGTCGCACATAGCAAACTGAAACCTTGGCAGCTATGGTACAGCTGAGGTGCATGCTCGCACGCTCACGATGTTATCCTTCGCTTGTTTTAGGACTTGTGCCCCGAGTAACATGGAATACGGAGACTACTCTGGGGTAATATAAATTTGGCCCAGGCTTACTTAAGAGATTCCGGTAATCGGGCAGGGACACCAATCCAGTTTCACTGCCTGCACTTTATAAAGAGTACATTTTATTAAGTTGTGCTCTGCTATGATCTTTGTGTTGCGCCCTTAACAAACTTGTAATCATCTTCTGAAGCATTCTCCCAGTTTCAGTGGCACGAGCGTCAAGGGGGCACTCTCACGCTAGAAATAATTGACCTTTAGATAAAAAACAAATATGCTGCCCCCTTGGAAAGGCATCCAAACCCTCTGCCACAATGTTCTATTGCGTCACGCAAGCAAATGTGCGGGTCTTTTTCCGCTTCCGGCAAGAACCCTGGAATTTCACATCTCAACCTGCTAGCGTGTGTTTTTTTGTTTTGAAACCTCCCTGTTGTTAATCACCATCACCAAAGGGCCTCCTGTCTGTTGCAACATGCTGATTACTAGTTGGCCGTGGAGGTTCGGGCAGAAATTCTGGTTTCCTGTCACATGTGACTGGCGCGAGCTGTGGTTCGAGCCGTCAGTCCCTCTCAGGGTTGTTGGCAGCACGAAGCGCTGAGGACTGGCACAGCACCCATGGAAGACTCCTGGGAAGGGGCGATTGGTGCGGACTGTTGAAATTCAGAGCCTTCACCGCGCGTGCCAGTTGAACGTGGTCACCCTCACGAAGAGCGCGCGCCGTGTAAGGCAGCCACGGAACGCGAGTTCACGCGCCTCCACCCAGGGCCTGCAGCTCCGATCCATTCCAGCGCACACTGCTCGACCAAATGCTCGCCACAGCACCTCCTGAGGCTTACAGCTTCTCTAACTGCCCACAGCATACCACACTCCCCTCCACCTATCCAGGATCTGAAGCTCAGTGACCCAGCGCCTACAGCTCTATACATTAAATGTACACAGCTCCATCTAGTGCTCAGAGCCCACAGGTCCACCCATTGCCCACAGCTCCAACCGGCGCCCACCTCCTCCACAAAGTGCTCGTAGCTCCTGCTCCATACGATAGGCACAGCTCCACCCAGCGCCCACAACTCCACCCATGGCCGACTACAGCTCTACCACAACCTAGAGGTCACAGCTTCACCCAGTGCCCTCCAGGGCCCAACCAAGTACATAGGGGACTGCCCAGGACCCGCGGCGCTACTCTTTAAGTACCCAAAGCTCCAGCTGGTCCACCCGTGGGGCCCACCTACACCAACCCCTACATGAGCCAGGAGTGCCCCCGACCCCTTAACAAAGAGCCCTGAGTGCAGTGCGCGAGTTGCCTTTAGCACCAGTGAAACCTCCGATCACACTCGCACAAGCGCCCTGTTCACGACCAGTCACTGAGCGTTTTTCTGTTATTTCGTTTTTACAAAGCACTAGTGCACTCGAGAATGCTTCATGGCGCTTCATGACATCTGTGTGTGTGCGCGCGCGCCTCTGTGTGATGTGTCTATTCAGTGCAGGTAATAATAGCCCATAAGATAGCTCAGTGAGTTGAACCCTAGCTAAAATGATCTCAGTGTATCCCTTAGGTTGTTGATCACAGTACGTCAAAAACGATGTTGGGGTCGATACTTATAAAACTGGATTTAGGAGCCGTAGGCGACTCCGATCATGAGATGTGCTGCAGAATTGTTCAATGTAAGTATTGCGGTTCATTTTCATTTCAACACCTATTAGGAGCGCTCCGCCCCGAAGAGCAAAGGGGCATTTTGCATCAGCGAAAGCCACAGCACAAGAATTAACAACCAATAGGAAAGCAATAGAAGAAAGAAAAAAATGGTAAATGAAAACAGCACAGGATACGCGGTATCAAAGATAACATTTAATTAATTTTAAAAACTTGCGGGTGCTAGCAAGTGGCTGTTCTTAGCATGTGGTGATGCTTCTTTCACCCCGAAAATTAGGACACTTGTTCCATTTTAATTGGCTTTATTAAGTTGACATTGTCTATTAAACTCAACCTGACTTTGGCAATGGTCGGTAAAAAGCCATATTTTGCTTCCTATGTTCTTCTCGTGCGGCCCACTGGGGACGTGGACTGGGGTTGCAGCCTAATTGTAATCTGACACACACACACACACGCACATCACTACCCGCAATCCAGGTAGTTATATATGTGGGCGCTTCACTGTGTAATTAGCTACAATCAATCATCTAGAACTTGAATAAAGTCTTTATTGCTCGATAAACAAAATTCATTGCAATTAAAAAAAGACGTGTGTACTTGCCGAGATACCCGATTCAGACGGGAGATGGCTGAATTTTAAAGTCAAAACAGGTTAATTCAAGTCTTTCTCTCTTGTTAAATTGCCCCTTTTCAATACAAGTCAATAGGGTAAATATATCCTAATTTTTTAAATGTCCCTTTTGCTGCTTTCCAAATGTTTGCGTGTATGAAAAAGTCTTTGTCAATCTGCATTTTTCTTGTGCACGACAAGAGGACTGGAGTACGTGGTACACGAGTTCGTGCTTTTCCCGAAGAAGTAAGGCCTTATACATTTGCCTTTTGACTTCTTTACTAGTTCTTTCTTCCGTTTGGTTTATTTATTATGAACAAAAACTTAAAAGTAGTTGAACATAGCTGTTGTTTTCTTTAGACAGAACTAGATTTATAACTGGTCCTGTATGTTTTGGAAACAAATCATCTCCCCTTACTATTCATGATTTATTTTGTTTACTCCTACTTTAAACATGTAGTTCTTACCTGGGGCACCACTAAAAGCATTCCTTCTCAGTAGTATTACTCCACTCAGGGCTTTAAGCGGGGTGAAAATAGTGGCTGGGGTGGTCTTTAAATGGAGCGTGGTTTATGTAATTAGGAGCGTGGCTTAAACATGTAAACTACATTTCTATGATTTCCTAAGTGTGCCATCTGAACAGTATTTTGGTGACTCTGATATTTTTGTTATTGCATCAGATATGTAACACAACTGACAGACTAAAACCAGCCAGAACTTATGACCGTGCGATGATTTTGATGTAAATAACTAATATTGGAAATGTTTTAATTATGTGACTGAATTGTTGAGTTCTGTGGAAGGGGCCTTCAAAGTGTCTAAATTACGCCCATTATATTCACTCAATTTTAGACATGTATGCTCTATTTCTCTCTGCGCCCTATAAATACACATGTAAACCTTACCGGCTCTTGGAGCAGCGATATTGTATATGTTCTGTGTGTGTGTGCCTCTGTTCTCGGTTTTCGTGCCTCTGTTCCCGGTTTTTGTGCCTCTGTTCCCTGCTCGTGCCTCTGTTCCTTGCTCGTGCCTCTGTTCCCGGTGCCTCTGTTCCTGGTTTTCGTGCCTCTGTTCCCTGTTCGTGCCTCTGTACCCTGCTTGTCATCCGGTGCTTGTGCCTCTGTTCCCTGCTTGTGCCTCTGTTCCCTGCTTGTACCTCTGTTCCCTGCTTGTGCCTCGGTTCCCTGCTCGTGCCTCTGTTCCCTGCTCGTGCCTCTGTTCCCTGCTCATGCCTCTGTTCCTTGCTTGTGCCTCTGTTCCTTGCTTGTGCCTCTGTTCCCTGCTTGTCCCCAGCTTGTGCCTCTGTTCCCTGCTTGTGCCTCTGTTCCCTGCTTGTGCCTCTGTTTCCTGCTTGTGCCTCTGTTCCCTGCTTGTTCCCTGCTTGTGCCTCTGTTCCCTGCTTGTGCCTCTGTTCCCTGCTTGTGCCTCTGTTCCCTGCTTGTGCCTCTGTTCCCTGCGTGTGCCTCTATTCCCTGCTCGTACCTCTGTTCCCTGCTCGTGCCTCTGTTCCCTGCTCGTGCTTCTGTTCCCTGTGCCTCTGTTCCCAGTTTTCGTGCCTCTGTTCCCTGTTCGTGCCTCTGTACCCTGCTTGTAATCCGGTGCTTGGACCTCTGTTCCCTGCTTGTGCCTCGTTCCCTGCTTGTGCCCTGCTTGTGCCTCTGTTCCCTGTTTGTGCCTCTGTTCCCTGCTTGTGCCTCTATTCCCTGCTTGTGCCTCTGTTCCCTGCTTGTGCCCTGCTTGTTCCTCTGTTCCCTGCTCGTGCCTCTGTTCCCTGCTCGTGCCTCTGTTCCCTGCTCGTGCCTCTTTTCCCTGCTTGTGCCTCTTTTCCCTGCTTGTGCCTCTTTTCCCTGCTTGTGCCTCTGTTCCCTGCTCGTGCCTCTGTTCCCTGCTCGTGCCTCTGTTCCCTGCTCGTGCCTCTGTTCCCTGCTCGTGCCTCTGTTCCCTGCTTGTGCCTCTGTTCCCTGCTTGTGATCCGGTTTTCGTGCCTCTGTTCCCTGCTTGTGCCTCTGTTCCCTGCTTGTGATCCGCTTTTTGTGCCTCTGTTCCCGGCTTGTGTGTTGCTCTGTGTGACTCTGTCTGTGTGTGTGTGGCTCTGTGTGTGTGTGTGTGGGTGCGTGTGGCTCTGCGTGTGTGTGTGTGGGTGCAAATGCAATAGGTCTCGCATTTGCGAGAGATTAAGCTATTGGCATTGTAAATGACAATGCCATTTATTTATATGTTTTAAAAACAAAAATAATGTCATGAGCAATGCCAATAGCTCTAACTTTAACAAGGACGAGACCATTGCATTGTAAATGCTTGTTTTTAGCTAGTCTTAACCTGAAGTTAGTCATCATAAGTAGTTATAACTTAACCCAGTGCTTTTCTGTCAGATGGCAATCTTGCTACTGTAAAAAACTACTTTGGAGATGTTTTCAAAGGCAGAACTTCTAAACCTTTTAACTATATATGACCTAACTTTTTAAATACCAAACACCTTGCCCTACTGGAAGTTAGGGCGTACCCTTGGGGTGACTTACAAGTAATAAAAGGGAATGTTTAGACCTGCCATAAGGTTTATTGTGCCAGGTTGAAGTGGTAGTTTAAAAATGCACACTCAGGCAGCAAGGGCAGGCACGTAGACATGTTTCACAGTGCTACTTTAGGGGATGGTGCAATAAGTGCTGCAGCCCACTTGTAGCATTTAATTTACTAGCCCTATGCACATATAGTACCATACACTAGGGATTTGTAATTAAATTAAATGTGCTAATTAGGTGTATACCAATTTTACTGTGTTTGGAGGGGAAATCACAATCACTTTACAATTGTTTAGCAGGGGTAAAGGGAACAGAGTCCTATGACCAACAAGAATGGGTTCAGTCAAAGAAGGCAGAAATCTGGGGTGATCCTGCAGAAAGGGCAAATTTCCAAAACAGTTGCCATACATGGAGATTACTTTTCAGCATAGGGTAACCGATGCTGGGTAGAGTACCCTAAAGCTTTTGTGTAGTTGGCATCTGGCATTAACAACTGTTAAATATCCAATGCCTCTTTACCGGAATTTGCACATGACTTGCTCCATAACTGCAAGAGTGGATAATTTCCAGCAGTTATGCTGACAGCTGCAGGCAACAATATTTAATGGCATTCTTCGTGCTTATACTGGCCCATTGCAAACCTGCAACCCTGATTGATGACACTGCTTAGGTTTAAAGAACGTTCTTGAAAATTACTGTGGCATTTGATGTGCCACGAAGCTCTTCAAGATCTCTACTAGCGGCACTGTTGAATTTTAAGAAGACCCCGTGTTAGCGAGGAAAGCAAAGTGTGTTTGGGTACATAGTGCTGCCACATCTCCATCAAGAAAGGTGGACCCCGAACATTAGGCTGAGTGGATAATGCATAAGGCTTTGAAAATCAAGTACAGATACACTGGCAGCAAATGAAATGCATCTCATATGGTGGATTATGCAAGCTGCAGCATTCTGCAGACATGGAAGCTGTTGCAATCAACATGGAGGGAGTGCCAAATAGGCTCAGATTTCATAATCTGTCCGAAACATCACACACCTCAGCCCTAATGGAACCATGTGAGGAAATTGTTGAAATTGAAAAAATCTTCTTCAACAGACAGAGAAGGTAGAAACATCTTGTATCTACATTATTAATATCTAGAATACATGTAAATTAATTTGCATAAGAAATTATGGGATTATTCATTATTTTTAAATCTGGCAGATTGACATGAGAATGGAGGGCAACTGAAAGATCATGCATATAGTGCCCATCTTTACTGAAAATAAGCCTTCACCACTGCAAGGCAGGTGGAAATGAGGGACTGTAAGGCTCGTGATGGTGCCCAGGGCCTGAACTTATTTAAGAGATACAGAGGAACCACTCAAGAAAATCCTCTAAGAATTATGGAAAGAGCCTTAAAGAGAGCCCTCTTTTCCCCCGAAGGTCAGTGTAACTTGGCCAGGAGGAATTTAACACATGCATAATGAGGAAGGCTTAAAAGTAGACGACTGCGACATATTTAGATACGCCTCAACAGAGTGTCTTACCATAGTTCTGTCCTGATGACAAAATGGCCGCCTTGAATTTGTTTTATGTGCTACACTTCAGGACGGTTAAGCAGTTTGAACTTTTCTCTTCAGAGCTAAGTAATAATGTCTCTAATGTTTTCTGGATAATTGTATAGTACAGCAAGTGGTCAAATTGGCTGGAGCAAAGAACATGGCTGCATTTTAAGTAACAATGGTGACTGTGCGGACACCGGAGGGAAAGTTAATTTCACTTTAAAATACTGCAAGCAACACTAACACGCTAACCCTGATCGCTCAAAGGTGGAAACAAACCTTACATGCTCTCTTTCTAGTGTTTTTGTAAGTTTTATATATTCATAAATGTTCATGAATCCTCCTTCTTTGAATAAAGGTCTGTAATTTACTGCCACAAATGTCGCTATTTGTGAAGCTGGGTTGTTGAATTTAGGTGTACACAGATATGTGTAATTTGCCCCCAGACTTTTTCTTGCCAAGCATGAAATGCATAGATTTACAATCTTGAAAAGGTAAAGTACATGTTTCCTTCGTATTTAAGTGACTGAAACTGTGTGTTTAGTGGGCCATTGCTCAGGCTGCACTGTTTTTGAAACAGAATGAGACTCAAGGAAACTCACATATTGCAGCCAAAGTATGCTATACATTTAATATGTATACAGGGTGGCGTGGAAGTTATTTAGTAGGTGGGAATCAAACCGTAAGTCAGTAACTCCCTCATGCAATGTAACAACAAATACAGTATAGAGAATATTTCAATTTTTTTCATTATGCAAAAAGAAATTTATGACTTTATAATTACCATCCAGCTAACATGCATGCCTTTTCCATGCAGTCTTTAACACGCAAATGCCGTTACAACGTATGCCTTTACCTGACTTATTGGTATGGGTGGTGCTAAATATTAAGCATCCAAAAAGGTGGACAACACGACCTCTTATCTCTTAGTCTGGTCAAATACTTCGGAAGCTCACTCCATGGGTTGGTCTTCCCACGCGTGTGCCGCGTGGCCTGTCATGGCAGTTAGCCAGGCCGCCATCAGCTAGTTATCCTGATAAAAACCCCGTGTCAATCACTTAGTGGGGCTGAAACATCAACAATTTTCTAGCCCTGACCACTCATTTATTGCTGGACTACACATAATGTGAAACTAGCATTTGTATGAATTTAGATGCAGTTTGTCCTAGTGTTTAGGTCTATATATCAATGCATATATTGTCTGTGTACTGTACAAAAATGTTTTTCACCATTGTAACTTGCGCTGCGCTGACACCAGGACCTTGATATCACTGAACTGTCTCTGCAACACTTGTTTGTGATTCATTCTCAATATAAACACAATATTATTAATATTCTTTATAATACATTTATTGTTTATAAATAGCTGGGAGGACTAGTTTTCTGAACCAATATTGGTTGCTAATTGGCACCTAACGTGTTGTGGTTGGGTAGCCTGCAAGAGTCGCCGACTGGATGAGGAGCAGCTGTCTGAAACTGAACTCGGACAAGACGGAGGTCCTCATCCTCGGACTCACCCCCTCAGCCTGGGACGACGCCTGGTCGCTGACCACACTGGGAACAGCACCAACACCCACCGACCATGCACGCAACTTAGGATTCATCCTCGACTCTTCCCTCTCCATGTCTAAGCAGGTCAACGCCGTTTCCTCCTCCTGCCACAACACCCTTCGCACTCTCCGCAGGATCTACAAGTGGATCCCGACCGAAACAAGAAGAACGGTGACACAGGCCTTCGTCAGCAGCAGACTGGACTACGGCAACGCACTCTACGCAGGAATCCCAGCCAAACACCTACGACGACTACAACGCATCCAAAACGCCTCCGCCCGACTGATCGGCAGCGTCCCCCGCTGCAGCCACATCACCCCCCACCTTAACGACCAACACTGGCTCCCCGTCGACAAAAGGATCACCTTCAAGCTCCTCACCCACGCACACAAAGCACTCCACAACTCCGGACCAGCCTACCTGAACAGCAGACTCAGCTTCTACACCCCCACCCGCCAGCTCCGCTCTGCCAGCCTCGCCCTTACCGCTGTCCCCCGCATCCAACGAACGACCTCCGGTGGCAGATCCTTCTCCTACTTCGCCGCCAAGACCTGGAACACCCTCCCTACCCACCTACGGCAGACCCAAGACCTACTCGCCTTCAGAAGACTCCTCAAGACCTGGCTCTTCGAGCAGTAGCGGCACCCCCTCCCCTCAGTGCCTTGAGACCCTCACGGGTAAGTAGCGTGCTTTACAAGTACTCTGATTGATTGAGAAAGAGAGAGAGAGAGACTGTGTGGGTTTCTCTTCCTGCTCCTACTCAGCTTTCTTCGGTCATTCCTCAGGCCTGTTCTTTACCCATCTTGGCTCTTACTCCTCCTCGCTTCAGCTTTTATCCATTTTCTGTTTTGTGCAAGCAGTAATCCACCATGGTTTAGTGCTTAATTTGTAAAAAAGCATAAGTGCCGGGGCCCTCATCAGCAGACCACTGTAACACCCTCCACCCATTGCTCCTACCAGCAGTGCCATTGACAGTACCGACACTTCTACGACTGTGACATTTCAGATTATTCCATGCCAATAAAGCTATAAGCAATATACATCTGTTATTTCAGCGCCAAGATGCCCCGTCGCTGGGGTGAATGTGCGCTTTACAAATACACCTGTTGTGTTATGCATTCATCGTTGTTAGTTTATACTGAATCAATAAACTATCATGCTCATCTCTAAATTGAACAGACGGTGCCACCATGTGGCAGACTGTCATAAGCACTGGTAATGACAATTAAGTGTTGGGGCCAAGTTCTGAAAACCATCGTTTCAAATTAAGCACTGCCCTTGTGTCACCTCTTTGATTGGTCAGGGCTTTTCACTCTATAGCCATTAGGCCTTCTTCTTCCTTGACTTGATTTGTTATTTCCACCAATTTGCTTGGTTGGCTTGGCTTGCATTACTTGTCCTTTACTTCACCTCCCTGAGAGTACATTTGGACTTGGTTGATTGGCCTGCCGCACATATGGTTTTGTCTTTTCTCCCAGATATTGTTTATGGGGCTCTTTGCATTTGTCCGGGTCTGCTACCCCTTGACCATTCCTTTGCATTGATCTGTCTGCCACTGTGGGTGGGTGTTCAGCGTTGGGTTGCCAACTTGGCACATCATGAGCACGTACAAGAGGAAGAAGGACACAGTGGTACTGTCCTGATATTTTATCAGTACCCTTCATTATTCCAAGTCAGTCTTCTTCATTCCAGCTTTGCTTTCCCTTACTTCTAAAAGGTTCCTCTGCTACACTCATGACAGGACTCCTGGGTCAATGGTGCCTGGTATTTGACTCAATGAGTTTTGGGCTTGTAACCACTTTAAGGTAAAGAGGATGGCCCCTTAGTATAGAACAGGAAGAAAGGTTATCCACTGCGTTGAAAATGGAAAACATGCTTCTCTCCAATTATGGAATACATGCTTAGGAACGTTTGGAAGAGGGCTCACCTTAAATGAGTAAGGACCGAAAGACAAGGAACTGGAGTAATACAAATTACCACTATGTAATTGATATATCTGCTGCTCAGCAGTGGTGTGGGGCAAGGGTGCTGCTGGTCCAAATGCATGAAAGTACAACATACCTGGACCTGGGTGCCACTGAACCTATCGCACTAATATTGGCTAGCGGTCCCCAAGTTCTGTACTCTACCTCTTTTCACCATATTACTGACTTTTCTCATCTCCATCAATCTTTCACCCTCTCTCCACATTATCTCTTCCTTTCTCTTTTCCTTCTGTCTCTCATTAGCCATTACTTTCTTATCTCTCACTTTTCTGTCCTCCTTATCTTATCTCCATTTCTCTCATATCCTGTCTACCAGATTGGCCTCCAACAACTCGCTCTTTGCTAGATCTGCTCCTTTTTATTTGATAGAACACAAGCTGTAAGCCTGGAAAATTTAATACTGGGAAGTCAGCAAACACATCTGAGGAGTGACTCAATGTTCATCGCTCAGCCCCACCCTCTTCAACCCACTAATGATCCTTCTGGCCAATGTCATCCGCATACATGACCTCAACATCCTCTCCTATACTGGCAACATACGACTCATAATTTCCCTCTTAGATAAGAGCCCCAACACAAGAAACAAGTTCACCGCCTGCATTACCAAAGTCGCTAACTGGATGAAAGCCAATTGACTCAAACTTAACACTGACAAGACAGAAGTAGTGATCTTTGGAAATAAGACCTTGCCATGGGACTCCAACATGTGGCTGGTTGAACCAGGACCCACACCTACACGAATCACCTATGCTAGGAATCTGGAACAATCATCAACAGCAAACTGTAGATGACCACACAACCCAATGCTGCCACTGCATTTTGCTACCACATCCTGAAGGAAGATCTTCAAATGATTCCTGTGAGAATTTGAGTTGTTTTTTTGAGGGTGGTGGAAGCCCAACTCATGCAACTACCACAATCCATGACAGGGTGAACTACAAAAGTCACTAAATAAACCTGTTCTTAAACCTCTGGTAGCTTGGCACAAATCAGTCCGACTTACCTTAGAGGCAATCTGTAAAGTATTTATGCAGCACACAAATAGTAATAAAGTGGAAACACAATGCAAGATAAATTCCACCAACATCAACAAAATCCAATCAGTGGAAATGAAGATAATAATTGTTTACAGTTTTTAGTAAAAATTGCTCCAAGCAGCAGAATGAGCCACTTGTGGTTATCGAGTCACGCTGGACCAGGGAAAAGTCACAAGTTCAGGCCGACTGCGATGGAGCATGGGCCACTTACAAAGACCAGGTTAACCCTTCTAAGAGCTACCTTTACAAATACGGCGCAAAGAGTTCCATTCACATTAGAGGGTATCGCAAGGAGGAGAATGTTTTGCATGAGGAGCAGGTTGAGCATTGCGGACGGCCATCACTGTAGCACGGAGAGGCAGTGGTCATCCTGGATGGTCAGTGTCGGCATGAAGAGCAGGTCCTGCTGGGGGGCACCTCTTGGGGATCAGGACTTACTCCAGCAGAAACCAGCAGCAGGGCTCAGTCAAATCGCATTGATACTAGTTAGCTGGGCATTTGCAGTCCAGGTCTCTGGAAGCTTGTTGTATTCCTGTAGCTCACACAGGAGGTCAGCCAACTGACCTTTAGAATCACTCTGCGTAGCATGGGAACAAGAGAATCAGGTCCACTCTGCCTTTTTCAGGCAGCAAGGGAGTCCCACAAGCAGCAGGGCAGTCTTTCTTCAGGAGTGTTCTCATGAGAGGTTCTGAAGATCCCACTTTTTTGGTGCCAGCCTTTGTTTGGTGGAATTCCCCTGACCTGCCATCAAAACTGTTTTTGTTCAGTTCTTCCCCTGGGTTTGGCTCCAAACTGTCCACAGTGCCAAAAGGCAAGGCAGGGCCGGCCTGGTTTCAGGTCCCTTTAAATGTGCTGCAGGTGTAATCAGGGCAGGGGACAGCTCCTCCCTAGCCATACTGTCTCCTCTCATACCTACAATTCCTCTGGCTCCGACACTGTTCTATGGCTCCGACACTGTTCTCCCTCTTTATTAATGGGGTGGTAGACCATTTGAGGGAGGTGCCAGCGGATGCCCCGGTCCTGGCGGGGGAGAAAACACCTACCCTCCTCTTTGCAGACGATACCCTCCTAATGTCCAAAACCCCATCGGGCCTCCAGAGGCTATTAGATAGATTCAGCCTTTTCTGTGATAAGCTGGGGCTCACTGTAAATACCTCCAAAACTAAGCTGATGGTACTGTCTGCCTCAAAAAAAAGCTAGGAGAATAAACATAACTCTCAATGGGTCCCCATTAGAGGTGGTGGAGGAGTTTGACTATCTGGGTGTCAGAATCAATAACAGAATGAATGGGACTCCCATGTGGCCAAAATGCTCCTAAACCTCAAAAGAGCGCCGGGAGCCATTTTGAGAAACCAGCGCCTGTCTATTAGCAGACCGGTAGCCCCTGCTCTGGAAGTCTATAACGGCAAAGCCTTGGCCTCTGCTGTCTATTGCTCAGAGCTGTGGGGCTGTGAGAACACCGTGGACTTGGTAAGAGCGGAGAATACGTTTGTGAGGGATTTAGTTTCCCTCCCGCTCTCGACCCCGTTAAAACCCCTTTTTGCAGACATGGGAAAACATTCAATTGTAGACATAGTGCGCCTCCGACCCTTGTTGTTCTGGGTGTACATGAGAAGGACACCAGAATTGGCAAACTATGCCTCGGTTTTGGATGAGTTGATCACCCTGAATGGTTCAAATAAGATTCAGTGGATAAATAAACTGAGGCAGCTGGTTGTGAACCTAGGTTTGGGAGAATTTTGGACCTCCCAGTCGCCACCCCATAAGCAAGTGATTAAAAAAATCTACTGGGAGTGGGTGCAGGCTGAGGAATCAAAAAGCACAAAGCGGGGAGTGTTAACTAACCGATTCATGGAACATAAGCCCACTAAGAAGCTCGAGCCTTTCCTGGATTTCATCCAAATCCCAAGAGACAGATCTCTTTTCCTGAAAATGAGATATGGGATACTCCCTCTTAAAAAATGTATCGAGGGATGGAAAGGAACGAGGCCTCAACTGTATACCTGTCCTGGGTGCCCATCCACGAGTGAATCTCTACCCCACTTCCTGTTCGCTTGTAAAGCATACAAAGTACCTAGAACAAGATGGTTGAAGCCTGTATGTAGGGAGTTGGAGTAAGAGATTTTAGGATAGCCCTGCGTATTCTCTTATCAGACACTACATCTCTGGTTATCGTATGTGGTGTTGCTAAGTATATAGCAAAGGCTTGGTTCATACGCACAAGGTTGTTAAATACTGTAATAACTTAGACCATGTCACCTAATCGGTATATAAGCCCATCTATATAACTCTTTGTCTTAATTGTAAATACCTTTTTATCTTTTTACTCCATGAAATGAAATTAATATAACATTTTAAATATTTTGTTTTTATGTGTGAATTGTTTGTACTTTTATGATATGAATATATATCGAATAAAGTATTACAACAACAATGCCTCTGTCTCACTGTCTGGAAGCAATGCACAACCCAGAACAGCAGAGCCATTCACAGCCATGTAACCCAGACCACTGCCAGAAAGACAAGTTTGGTTTAGGCAGGAAAATGCTAACTTTCTAAAAGTGGATAGAGGATTTTAAATTACAATTCATGTAAGTGTAAATAGTGTATCTCTATCTGGTCCTAAACAAGATAACATGTATTAAGTGTATTAAGGTAACTCAATATCAGTCAATGGGAGAGTGTTGGATCTGGCCCTTTCTGCAGGGTCAACCCCAAACTTCCTCCTCCCCATTTTGTGGAATTCGTTTTTGTTGGCTTTACCACTCTGGCACTTTACCACTGCTAACCAGTCCTAAAGTGCATGTGCTCTCTACTTAAAACATGGCAACACTGGCTTGTCCACATTTGGCATATTTAATTTACTTATAAGTCCCTAGTAAAGTGAACCACAAGTGCCCAGGGCCTGTAAATTAAATGCTACTAGCAGCACTTTGGTAGCCCTTTATACATGTCTCAGGCCTGCCATTACAGAGCCTGTGTGTGCAGTTTTAAACTGCCATGTTGACTGGCAAGTTAACCCTATCGCCAAGCCCAAACCTTCCTTTTTAATACCTATAAGTCATCCCTAAGGGAAGCCCTAGGCAGGCCCAAGGGCAGAGTGCAGTGTATTTTAAAAGTTGGAAATGTACCTTTAAGTTTTACATGTCAGCAGGTACTTTATTTTACATAATCAATATAAAAACATATTCAAAATAAGTTCATTCATTGCACAAAATTATTAAGAAGAGAAAACATCTCAGTGCAGATAACAGGTTCTTTTGTTTTTTAAATCAGTTAATTCATGGCGTGGTGGTTAGAAGGATAAAAACCTTTCAATGCAGCAACACAGGGCATTTCTAAGCAGAAAGATTCTCAAGTGTGGGGATCAAAGTTTCCACTGCACAGCCTGGTGCCCTAAGGCTGATATAGCTGGGGCAGAGTCAATTGTGCATTTGGCTGCTCCTTGCTATAGGGAAGGGCAAGTGCCGGCAATTAGGTGGGGGCCTCTTGCAGCTTGCCCTTCAACAAATGACAGGCTTAGTATATACATTTTCCGAGTTTGGCCATCTCGGACGCTGTATCCAAGGAGGATAGGGGATGTTGAGCCTCTTAAACCAAGCAAGTGCCATGCTGTAGAAAAATAGGCCCCAAGAGAGTGTGACGATATGCAGTTCCGGGCAATAAAATATTATATGAGCCAGTGATTCCCATCTGTAGTCCCACACCCGACAATGTGTGATATTTTCAAGTGATTTCCAAGCCGGGTTTAGTTCCTTGATTGGAAGTGGCACCAGTCTTGCCCATACAATTTGTTTTAAATCAATTTTTCTAGTGCCTGATAAAGGTGCGGTTTGCATGACTGGTTTATTTAGGGTTCCATTAAGGTAGCTTGTAGGTCTCTCATGTAAAACATAAGACAAAGAGAGGCAATAGAAAGACAAATAAGTAGTCAAAGAAATATTCTTGAGTCTTTGGTGAATAGAGTTCTTCTTTTAATGGTTTCAATCAAGTGCACATGCAGCCAACACGTTTCTCCCTATACAGGACTTCATCAGGGCAATGTGAGCAGCACCAAACAGTATGGTGGGGTGCCTGATGTCACTTCTAAGGATGTGTTCCACTTCAGATAAAAAAAAAGTGTTGGGGTTTAAATGTGCAGTATTTGTGAATCTTCTAAACTAACCAAAGTGACTATCTGTGCTGTGCGGCTTTTTCATCCCTAGCTGCTCATATATCTTGAAAAGGTAGGTCTCTCATGTGTAGCGTTTTGGTTTCCATTTCACGTGAGCAGAGTTGTAGTTGCCTTTTTATCGCTGATTTGATGGTTGTTTAGTTGGTGGTATCCGAGGCACAGTTCTCCCCTGTGAGGTGTAGGGCTTCCACTGCAGCTTTAAGATTAGTGGATCAGGGATTGTTCTTGCTTTCAAAGCTTGACTCATGTTCTCAGGTGTAGCAGTTGTCTGGTAAAAGTGTTTGGCCAAGGTGGACATGCAGTTTTACATGTCCATGTAGTGAAGAATTCTTAAATTTGTTTTTCACTACTGCTATTCCTATCTCTTCCATAGGTTAACATTGGGATTACCTTATTACATTTTATAAATGTAATTTCCAATTGTGAAAAAATAGATATTTTGTGTTTGGTGTCTCTTGACTCACAATCTAAAATCACAATGCCTAGTAAAGTTGGATTTTAAGTTACAAGTCTGAAAATGCAACTTTTAGAAAGTTGACATTTTCTTACTTTAACCATTCAGTGCCCCTGCTCATTTCTGAATACACGTCTGGGGTGGGAGACAACTGGGCCTTGTGCATTCCCTGTAGTCAACCACACACAATGGGAGCTTAGGTGAAACTTGATGGGCCTTAATGGGCCATAAACTGGTTTGGTGGAGTTGCAGAGCTAAGCACAGCCCCACATGCACCAGAATATGCTGTGCCCTGTCTCCAAACAATAAACCTAACAACCCTATATTATTATTCCAGCCAGCTTAGAGCCAGGGAAGGGGCAGAAGGGGATTCCCTGTACCTATCTCCACACAATAAACATAAAGACTCAGTATTGTCACTCCAGTTAGCATGGAGCCAGGGCAGGGGATGAAGGGGATTCCCTGCATTTTAAGGCCACACTTTAGAAGCTTCTCCCACCTTTTAGAACCTGGGCCCCCCAAAGTATAAATACTGGACCTCAGACACCTCAACTTCAGTACACTTCTGGATCTGAGGACATTATGCCAGGAAGAAAAATTGCTGTGCTGCAAGTAGGGACTGCCACTCTGCTGAACTGCTTTTCTGTGTTGGCCTGCTGCCTGCTGCCTCTTGCCTGTGAGTGAGAAGGACTGGACCAGCATCTCTACATTCTCCAAGAACGTAAGTGACTACAAGGACTTGCTGGCTTGCCTCCTGTTTTGAAGTCTCAAGACCATCAAAGACTTCCTTCAATTCTGCTTTCGCTGCTGGACTCTACCATCTGTGGGTCCTGCCCTGCTATGAGGTGCCAATCCAGTCCTGGGTCTTGGAAGTGGCTTCTGCTGCTGTTTCTCTTCAAAACTCATGCATCGTTGACTTTGTGCAAGTGAAAACCGACACATTCCCTTCGACGCCAATGCATCACTGCCTCGAGGATCTCACAGCGCCAAAAGCGCTGCTCAACAACTACGCATTGCCTTCATCGCCAGGGGTTGAAACCAACACATCGACAACTCTGCGCTCATTGGTACAAACACATTGCCCGCCTATTGGAAGGCTATGAACGCTTTTGCACTTCCAGAAAATTAACAATAAATGTTCAGAAAGCCAAGTTCATGATAATAAAACCAAAGGCCAATTTAAAATGAACTTTTAGGGTTTCTGGCAATCAAGTAGAACAGGTACAAACTTTTGATTATCTGGGCATACGGACTGATGATAAGCTACTCTGGGGAAGTCAAGTTATAAAGTTAAAAATGGTTTTATCCTCAAAATCTGGTGCAGTAAGGAGATTTGCGAGCAAGTGCAGCCATGACTTGATAAAACCAGCCCTGACCGCATACAAAACCAAAGCAATAGCCACGAGAACCTATGGCACAGAGATATGGGGACATGCTAATGTAAAGGTCATTCAAGTAGTAGAAAAGGCCTTCCTGATGTGTCTCTTGCCCAGGGACTCCAATGACGGCACTCAGAGCTGAGCAGGGAATAAGGTCTGTGGCAGACTATATTGCTTTTCACACTGTAAGCTACTGGACCAGTCTTTGGTCAACATGGTATCATGTAGAGTACCAAAAGGGTATAATGGGCATTTTGTGTTTAATGAACTGCAATAAATTGCTGTGGATTAGGCATATAGTGCAATTATTAAAAGCAACTGGCTGTCCAGATCTTTGGTCTCATCCTGAAAACATAACTAAATGAATATTACCATTGGTGAAAAGGAAACACTGGGATCTTATGTGGCAAAAATCTGCAGATACAAGTCGTCCTTTGTTAACTAAATATCTGGTGCAAAATGCCGATTTCGGTTGGGACCCCTATATAGACATGATTTTTACGCCAAAAAAAAAGGCTCTTTTTCTTATTTTAAGGCTAGGCACTTTGCAGGTCCATTCATATACCAAATTCTGGACTACGGGTCATGGAAGGAAAGATAGATTGTGTGATTGTTCCCTAGGTGGCCACTCTGTTGCACTTTTTGCTACTGTGTCAGAATTCTTTGGCCTTTTGCTGAACTTATCTTCGCCCTCTGTTTCTAAAATATAGTATGAGGAGTTGTAAGGATGCACTTTTATTGTGCTACAGAACTGACCAACCGGAGATTTACCAGGCCATAGCCTCGTATATACACATTGCCTGGAATAAAAGACGTTTAGTCATAACAAAGGCAAAGTAGAGTGTTACTTCCTAGATATGTAAGCAAGGAGCTCGAACATTTTAATCAACTTTATTGACCTATGTATCCCTCTGTATTTATAGTAGTACTTTGGGATAGATTTTTATAAATTGCTTCTATTGACTTAAAATATACTGGTATATTGCTGAATGGGATGTCTTCTTGCAATTGCATGCACTACTCTATTCTATTTGTTGCACAGATAAGTAATGTCAGTCAATTACGGCTTGTATTTGGCATGGTTGCACTTTTCATATATAAGCAAGTCGGTTTCTTCGCATCAGCTTGTTCTAAAGTTTTTTATATCCGTCTATTTATAAAGCATTTTAAAGTAGTATATTTTACATAGACAACTCTGGCACTGCATGCAGCACTTTACTATGCATTAAAAAGATTTTTACGCAACTCTACCCCAGCTTCGCTATAATTTTAACTATAATTAATTATTGCCTGTCTTTTTGCACGGTTGCACTTTTGTGTATAATTCGTAGTGATACCTGTTTTTTCTCTCTGCATTACCCTGCTTTACAGCTCTTGCGACTATTTATTTATGAAGTACTTGTTATTAGTATATTTTATCTATATATCATGTTGCACATAGCACTTTATGGTGTCTCAAAATACTTTTAAATAACTTTACACCTGTTGAGTTACATCTTGAGAACGTTGTATTCTCAAGCTGCCAGGTTAATTGTTTTATCTGTCCTTTGGCAACTGTATTCAGCACTTTTTCCAGATTTATACAATTTACCAAGCTTCTGAAAGCACATATTAGTTTTGATTGTTCATTACTTTTATGATTGTGTCTGTAGATGCTTTTACTTACAGTTCTCTGTATTATTGAGGAACTGTACTAAAGTGACTTAGCAAACTGATGTTTTTTTGAATTGTATTTAATATTTGTATGTTTTTATTGTATGGCTTTTCTTGTAAAGCTGATCCAATAAACTTAACTTGAACTTGATACATTGCCCTTCGACACCAGCGTAGTGCTGCTCGACGACATCGCTCCGCAGAGTGTGTGACTCGACGAGGATGGTTATCTGCTCAGCACTGATGCGTCTCCAACACCGAAAAGGGGTTTGCTAACAAAGCCTTCATCGCCTGCGCAGATTGGAACTGACACTTCCCCTCCAGGCATAGGATCAACGTCGCCTCCCAACACCAAGTCTTCGACATCGATACCTCCGCCATCAAAGAAGTGAGACTTTGTGAGTCCTGTATCCAACTCATGCTCCATCGCGGTCGGCTTGACTTTTCAGATTTGACCGGGTCCAGAGCCACCAGATAGCCCCAGTTTGTGCTTTATGACTCTAAACACCATATTGCAGTTTAATCATTAAAAATTAATTTCTCAAGTTCTACTTATTGGAATTCTGATGTTTTGGTCTTGTTTTGTTCATTAAATTAAGCTCTATTGTTCTAACCTGGTGTGGATTATTTTTAACACACTGCTTTTTAAGTTAAGACTGACTGCACTGTGGCAAGTTACCAGAGGGTGAGCACAGGTTAGTTTAGGGTATGTATCTGACTTACCCTGGCTAGGGTGGTGGTCCCTACTTGGATAGGGTGCATACCTCAGCCAACTAAAACCCCCCTTTCTAACAGAGAGATTGGCAATACAACAGTGAAAAATAACATTAGGAGTTTTTCACTTCCAGAATGTGTAAAACGTAATCCCACATGTCCTACTTTTTAAATGCCATACACCCTGCTCCATGGGCCTGGGGCTTACTGTTAAGATGACCTATACGTATTAAAAAGGAAGGTTTAAGCCCAGCAAAAGGTTTGCTAAGTCAAAAAGGTGGTTCAAACATGCACTGCAGCATGCAGTGGCAGGCCTGGAACATGTTTTACAGTATTGCTTTAGTTGCTTTAGTGGGTGACACAATGGGTGCTGCAGCCCACTACTGGCATTTAATTTACCTGCCCTGGAAACATCTAGTACCATTTACTTAGGACTTACAAGTATATTAAATGTACCAATCAGGTGTAGGCCAATGTTATCATGTTTTGTGGAGAAAACACAAGCACTTTAACTCTGACAGGGGAAAGGTGCACAAAGTCTAAAAGCCAACAAAACGTGTTCAGCAAATTTAAGGCAGGGGAAGGTAAAAATCTGGGGTGACCCTGGAGAGAGCATTAGATACAAGAGCTTGTCATATAGATATGCCTTGCCTATATGCTGTTTTAAGTTAGCATGAGCTTATTAGGAGGCTTATTAGGAGTTTAAATGCCATTTTACCTTTCTGCTGCTTCTGCACACGACACATAACTGTTGTTTTAGCTTTGAGCCTAGTAGAGTGTTTTGATTCACACGAGAATAATATGTTGTTACTCTGATAGCAGCTTTGCTTAGTGAGCTGTGTCTGTACAGTGAGTGCTGAAGCCTTCAAGGATAACTCGACACAGTGGTTGTTGTGAGGTCTGATCTTCGCACCTTCCTAGACATAACATACATGCAGCTGCAGCCAAATTCTGGCTTTAGGCGCGTTTTATATTGCGTTACACGAGAGCATACACACACACTTGATGGTGCTTCACATGCAGAGAGCTGGTGGAAGATGATGTGATCCCTTACCACTAAGATCGGAGGTATGGGCCCGCCCTGCTAAAACCCAAAGAGACCTTCTTAGATATAATATAAATTACTAGTTAGGGAGGGTGAGAATTAGGTGTTGTTTAACCCTATTCATTTTAGCATTTTAGCATGCTGTCACCTTTTGTATTCTATGGACTAGTAACTATGCTGATTACTTTGCTTCTTATAATATGTTTGCTTGCATTAGCTAAGATACTGCGTTTGAGAACACTGCATTAGTAAATAAACATTTCAAATGTGCACGCGTCCTCATTTACTCCTAGTTCTGGATTGAAATGATTGTATAACAAAAGAGTGTTCATGTGTTCAACGTTACCTGAGGTATTCTAAGTCCATGTTCTGGTTTGTCTAAGCATTGGGAGTTTGTAATGACCAATGAGGCACTGTAGCTAGTCTAGTAGGGGATTTTGGGTACTAAGGTGAGTTTTGGCACACCCTAATTCACTGATGTTCCCAGTCTCTATGTACAGTTCTGTAGGAGAACGGAATCCCTGCGACAAGCTCACAAGAAACATTAGGAACACTGTGACTAATGTCACCAGCAAGATGGACTACAGGAACATCCTCTAAGCTGGGATCACCAAGCAACTCACTAAAAGAATCCAAACCATCCATGTGGAGAAGTGTGGCTCACTGGTTAGAGGAGGCAGATCCTGAAGCAGAGGTCAGACCCGGGACCAGGGTTCAATTCCTGATGCGGCAGGGTCTTGAGCCCAAATGTCCACGGACTCGATAATTCTCCTTTCGGTGCCTACTCGAATCACGGGTTCACACTCTGCAACTCTGGGCAATAGCTTGCTTAATCTCCACTACAGCCCCCCCGCGGCGGGATGCCTGGCTTTCACCTTGGGGATGCCCAGTACGGGTTATCTCACAGGGAAAAGCCAGGACGGGTTCCCAAAGCAAGTGCCTTGAGACCTTGCCTATATAAGAACCTTTGACATGACATCCATAACTCGGCAGCCAGAAAGAGGAAAATGGCTCGCAGGATTATTTGTGTGTAGGAAGGTGTCTATTCCTGCACAAAAACAATCCTGCCTACAACACAGGCTACCTTGTGACATGACACAATGGTGCCTGCATTGGCCCTGAGCAGCTAAAAGTGCCCAAGTGTTAGGAAAGGACAGGAATGCGCCGTATATTGTTAAATGCGGTGTATTCCTGCTCTTTTCCTTACATGCAGCTCAGCAAGGTGGCTTGCTCCATTGAGTGAAAAGTTGACAAATATGCCCCTGTTTCTCCTGCTTTCTGTTCGCTCACATCTATATCTTGTTGTTTATTCTCTATCTTCCATTTCCTTCCTTCTGTATTTTCCCTGACATCCGTATTTCTGGTCACTTTCTCTTCCTCTTTCCTTCAGACCTCTGTTCAGCCATCTAAACTCCTCCCCTTCTATAATTTTTTCTCTCTTCTCTTTGTATAATATCATATCTCTTCTCCCTAATCCCTTCACCTGCCCTTCCTTCCTAGCAGATCACGAGCTGTCTGTTTAAATCATTCAGCGCATATGACTTGTAATCTGTATGAAACTAGTAAAAGGCAGGCGGGGCCTCTCTCCCATATCTGGGCCTCGGTGCCACTGCACCTGAAGCACCACTGATAGCTACGCCCCTGATGCATTTTGAGAAAGAATGGCACTGAATAAAAGTATGAGAGATCTTTACATCTTGTGATTGCCAAAAAGGACAATTTATAGCCATCACTTCAAAAGAATGATAAAACTGGGCCATGCAATCTTTATTTCTCGATAAATGCAACCAGTTTAATATTTTGCTTGGTTGAAGGCACAATGGTTAATTTCCTGGACTTTCAAAATGGAAACAATTAAACATGAACAAAATCCACGTTCAAAAGGCTGCAGGTACTGATGAAAGCAGCAGTTTTCTAAACCTTTACACACATCTATAAGCAACACGACGACTCTACAAGCAAAACATGTGAAATACCGTTGTAATGGTATTTTCTATATTTTAATTTTGATTTACTAAAGGAGGTGCACTGAAAGTTTTCAAATTAATAATATTAAAAAATGTAAATGATAAAGGTTAGGACACCGTTGTGGATTAACTCACCATACCTTAGAAAGAAGTCGTGTCACAATAAGACCTATATCTTCCCTCCACTCTGGTATGTTGGGGTTGTAGATGTCCAGATGTTTAGTAAACTTTAGTGGAATAACCTGAAATTGATCTGCAATCAAGAAATATTTCTATTAAAAGTAGTAATGATAATTGAAAAGAAACCAATATGAGAGCATAGTAATTACAGTTTATTTACGTTGGAGTAGATCACAATAGGATTATGTACAAGATCACTAGCCAGATGATGTAAAGGGTTGCACTGGTGCAAGTTGGAGCAAATACCTTTTGGACTTTTGTTTCTGTATGCATATGCACCGGCCATATTTCAACAATGTTTACACCTGCACAAAAATGGAGCGAACTTCATTTGTTATATGTTTATAATGTTTTTAAATTAGGAGTTGAGCAAATGTGTTTTCTACATTTTTAAAATGTGAGAGCTAAATACAAAGGACCAGACTTATCAACACTTTAAAATGTCACCAAAAGTGTTGACTTAATATTTAATTTTCAGCAGAAAACTTACTTTTCACTGGGGAAGAAAGTCTTGTACCAGAGGCAGTTGCTGCAAAAGTTTCCAATATCCAAATAAGTGGTGTGCAAGTGGAACACTGTTCAGACCTATACCTGTTGTAAGGGAACTGCATCCGTTTTTTTAGGTCTCGCCTGTCGATGCGCATGCGCATCGAGCAAGCGAGACTATAGGGGCTCATCCACACTTTATCTAACTTGCAAGGAATCGTGGCGATTCCTTGCAGTGCCCGTGACTTTTAAGCTCAATGCGCATGTGCATTGAGCTTAAAAGCGCGTGCACATGCCCCCAGCCGCCTGCCTTGCCTACTCTCTTCCACAGCCTCCCCCAGCTCCGCCCCCTCACTACTTGATTGCACGGCCGCTAGGCCGTGCCTCCCCTACTCTCCTCCCCCCTCCTCCTCTCCTCCCCTGCCTGCCTGCCGCTAGCCTTGCCTCCCCTACTCTCCTCCCCCTCCTCCTCCTACTCTCCTCCCCTCGCACCTCTCCCCTCTCCGCCCCCTCCCCTGCCCGCCGTGTTACGGTGAAAGCACATGGTTATTGGTGTGTCTAGGCTCTAAAACAAACGTGGTCACAAAGGCATTCACTTTTCCTTTTAATTTTCAATGGGGAGAGCTGATACCGAGAACCCGTCCACACTCTGTTAATACTGAACAGGAAGGTATTAGAGACTAGATGCAGCTTTCCATTGTCACCGCTAGCTTCAGCCTCCCCTTTTGCGCTCCTCCTCCCTCAGATTCATTTGCTCCAGAGCCAAAACACCGGCCAGGAAAGCAGACCACCACTTCCTGGAGAAGTCCTGGCTCCAGCATTCAGAGTCCCCTCCCACCGAAGCTAGTTCTCCCTCCCATTGTTTGACTGGCTTTGGGCTTCTCCAGAGCGCCCTTCCTGCAGCTCCAATGAAGGTAGGCATGGTATAAGCAGCTGCCTTAAAGTCACAACAATGCACTGCAAAAAAGGGCGCACATAGAGCCAGGAACACATATACTCCAGCCTGACCGGAGGAACCATGTGCTGCACGCAAACACACTGTGTAGAGCGCCTCGCCAGCCGCCCAATAATCATTACCAGCAGTGCAGCGCGTGAGTCAGAGTTGAGGGGTTGGTGTGTTGTATTTTATTGTTATCGTTGATTTGGAGTGAGTTGTTCGGCACTCTTCTTAAGGGCAGCTTCTAAGTCACAGGTATGCTTAGCTGACTAGAGAGTCGGCTTTTTGTGGCAGGTGATATCTGTATGTTTAAACTATTCTGTGTTTTTAGTCGGTTTTCACATGATGTTTACTTCTTTTTCTATGTTTTCTATGTACCTGAGCTCGAGTGGAAGCTATTGAAGGATTTTACAAAAGCAACACTTATATAATAGAAGGGCACGTTCATTTTGCTTTAGGCACGGGGAAATTAAGTGACTTGCCCAGAATCTCAGGTTTTGAACAGACGCAAGGACTAAAGCCTGGTTCCACAGTTCCAAAAAACGGCAGCGGGGAAATTAAGTGACTTGCCCAGAATCTCAGGTTTTGAACAGACGCAAGGACTAAAGCCTGGTTCCACAGTTCCAAAAAACGGCAGCTGTAGCCCTTCCTACAACTGCTCAATACGTCAGTTGCAGCATCTCACCCTCACATTATCCAGTGCAGCATCTCACCCTCCCATTATCCAGTACATGATCTCACCCTCACGTTACTCTTTCTACGTGTTCTTCACCCATCACCTATGTTCCTTCCCCCTCCCGTGCCCTCATATGGTTTTACAAAATGCCGTCTCTGATTCCTTACAACCCCCACATTGTTATTGCTCTCTCCTCCCGCTCCACAGTTTTGTTTTTCTATACCAGTCAAACTCAAACCAGCAAGCAAAATCTTTTTTATTTAAAACTGCCTGTGTGTAGGTGCATGCATGCTTGGTGCTTGCGCCTACAAATTACAAAGCCGACTGCTTGTACCCTTTTTCCTGTTATAAAAAAAAAAGCAGCGCTGTACAAAATCGGGATGCTGTACGACAGGGCTTACAATCTTAGCAACGTCAATTGGGGCAAGGGCGAGATATATTGACTTTGCCAAGAGCGGTTTTTGTACTAATATCCCCTTCTCTGACATCTCAGACATGCCCAATAATCCCTATAAAATCTCTCACTTATCAGCAAATCTCATGTTGAGGCGATTACTATTAGGTCTTCTCTCTGGGACTTTGCTTATCACACATGTTGGTGTTACAGAGAGAGCCTTCAGTGTCTCTGTTTCACTTTACAGTTGTTTTCACTTCACCCTGTGATGTTTTTTCACATGTTCATACTGGGGACCCAAATGTTTGGGTTATGCTTTACAAGGGTTTCACTACGCTCTGATTAGTTGTTTTTTTAAAATAATTAACAGACGTTTTTACTATCTCATGTGTTTTATTTAACATGTTCACATTGGGGATTTTGGGAATTCCACTTTAAAAAGGTTTACTACACCTTAAGGTCTTAATACTCCTTATGATGTGTTTAACCTACTTGTTTTTGTGCAACTGCGGATTCCAGTCCTTACATTTTACATTTTAGAGGTTTTGTTTCGCACCCACCACTGTCAACAAAATGCGTCTGTCTTCTATTTCTGCAAATCGCAATGCCGAGAGCATTTCCCAGCCGGCCGACTTACTGCTTCCTTCCTTTCCATTTCTTTTCACGGTTTCTTTCATTCGCCCATCTCTCACTTTTTAATTAGTGCTCTGTTTTCTTCATTATTTTTCTTTATTTTAATATTTCCCTTTAAATTACCTTTCTTCTCTCTGATCCTCATTGTAACCTCTATTCGCTCTGTGTGTCGTCCCTTTCGCAGGCATCCCACCCCCTCCCTCTCCAGCGCCTGCCTTCTCTCTGCCCACGCATCACTCTCTCACGTTCCATTATTCTCCAGCTGCCTCAGTCTGCCTCGTCTTCCTCATCCTCCCTATGACAGTCCTTCTCTCACTTCAGGGCTTACTTCTTCTTTCCCTGTACTCCACAGTTTCCTTCTCTCAATGCGTAATTCTTTTTTCCCTTTAAATTACCTTTCTTACGACTCTGAAACAACGCACAAGGAACAGTCGCACGGGCAATTGTTTAACTCACAATCACCACAAGAAGCCTTCCATCCGTTTCTAAAAAACACGAAAGACCCAAAACTGTAGCAAATGCAGACATACCGAATTTGTGTACTAAACTCACCAACAAACATTGACATGCGTATAAAACAATACAAGACAACACTGAAGGATTAAAGAAGAAAGTTAATCCACCCGAAAACTAACTGACAATCAGAAACATTATAACTAAACGTGCGACACTGGTTATAGCAGTGTATATTGAACTAAATGCAGAAAAACAGCCTACACTTTAACTGTAATAATACTAAGAAAATAGAGACTAATTTATTTTATATGTGCACATAAACCCAGCTGCTCATTTTATCGACCGCAGAAACATGAGAGGCTGCGTCGGCCCTAAGGGTCTCCAGCGTGTTAACTGCATATCACAGGTAGATCGGTCGTCAGCGCTTTAACCCTCTGAGCTAGCTTTATTAATCCAGCTATCAGCAAACAACAAATTGCACATTCATGAACTGTACATATATTGTGGGAGTAACCCAACATCATTTCTTGGCCTTTCATCATGTATAATTTACGTGTAATCTGGGGTCATTTGAGCACGAACACTAGTACAGATGAGTGGAAATAAATAAAAAAGCCCTCTGCTTGCATGCTACTTTCGCGGCTCCTTTGATGTGCGTCCATTTGCCACCAGCCACTTAGCCAATTTGTGTGCAGGCGCCGCCTCTGCTGGCGCGCGCCGCCTCTGCTGCCAGGCTTCAGCACACCAGGCTGCACACCCCTCACCCCCCAGTCACTTCATCCGCGCCCATTTCACACGCGCTCTGCAGGTCATAAACAGGACCATCTGCTCCACTCCCAGCACTGCATGACCATCTTCAAAGCAAGCTTGTAACACGAGCTGCCCTCAGACGTTCCAAGACACACACTTTTAATGCTTCTGAGGTCGATAACATGAGCCCCGTTGCATTGACACACACTGCCCTCACACACACAAGTTACTGTCACACACACACCCTCAACCCCTCACCCTCAATCCCTCACCCTCACCCTCACTCACCCTCACTCACCCTCAACCCCTCACCCTCAACCCCTCACCCTCAACCCCTCACTCATCCTCACTCACCCTCAACCCCTCACCCTCACTCACCCTCAACCCCTCACCCTCACCCTCACCCCCTCACCCTCCACCCTCACTCACCCTCAACCCCTCACCCTCACTCTCCCTCACCCTCACTCTCCCTCACCCTCACTCACCCTCAACACCTCACTCACCCTCAACACCTCACCCTCAACCTCAACCCCTCACCCTCACTCACCCTCACTCACCCTCACCCTCCCTCACCCTCACTCACCCTCACCCTCCCTCACCCTCACCCTCCCTCACCCTCACTCACCCTCAACCCCTCACCCTCACTCACCCTCAACCCCTCACCCTCACTCACCCTCACTCACCCTCAACCCCTCACCCTCACTCACCCTCAACCCCTCACCCTCACTCACCCTCACTCACCCTCACTCACCCTCAACCCCTCACCCTCACTCACCCTCACTCACCCTCAACCCCTCACCCTCACTCACCCTCACTCACCCTCAACCACTCACCCTCAACCACTCACCCTCAACCACTCACCCTCAACCACTCACCCTCAACCACTCACCCTCAACCACTCACCCTCAACCACTCACCCTCAACCACTCACCCTCAGCCACTCACCCTCAACCACTCACCCTCAACCACTCACCCTCAACCACTCACCCTCAACCACTCACCCTCAACCACTCACCCTCACTCACCCTCACCCACCCTTACCCACCCTCACCCTCCCTCACCCTCCCTCACCCTCACCCTCACTCACCCTCACCCTCACTCACCCTCACTCACCCTCACCCTCACTCACCCTCACCCTCACTCACCCTCAACCCCTCACCCTCACTCACACTCAACCCCTCACCCTCACTCACCCTCAACCCCTCACCCTCACTCACCCTCAACCCCTCACCCTCACACAGTGCAATAGGTCTCAGACCATTTCAGTTACAGCTTTAAGAAATGTTTATGGCTTTTTTTATTTGTAATTCTTTAACATTGGCTACAGGAAACAAAAATGCTAAACATTTACAAAAAAAACCCATAAACAATTCTAAAAGCACTAACTCTAATGGTGCGAGACCTATTGCATTTCCAATGCTTGTTTTCATTGGAGTTTGTGATGTGACTTCAAAATAAACACTTCCGAAAAATGCTTCTTAAGGTCACTTTGTTTTTCAATCTTTTTTTTGTGTGCAATATTTTGCCTTTTTGTGGAACTCGAGCAACATATTTGCTGACTCCGAAGGACTAGAACTGAGCAACCCATCTCAATGTGCACTGGTTATTGTGCCTCATTTCCAGGGAGATACGGAATTTGCAACTCTTCGTGTTTGAGACCTGAAGTGTCTGGTGCGACCCATACCAACGAGCAACAGACGCTGTGCCCGGATTGCCTGTGTACGACCCTGATCAACGTGTACCGGTCGGGTGCCTCCTCCTACTTAGAGGCTCCCCTGTATTAATCCCCATTCATTGGTTGTTCTCCTTTGACCCTCATGGCGGCAGACCAACTTCCCTCACCTCACCTGGCCCCTACCAAAGACATCTTGGTGAAAGGTTAGCGCGAGAGATTCACTGGGTTGAAGGAACGCTTCCAAGACACTTCGGAAGTGAGTCATGTTTAATGTATATTGAATTAATAAACAACGGATGTTGTGCTCATCTTTCAATCAGACAGACAGCGCCACCATGTGGCAGACTGTTACAAACCCTGCTTTTGACAATTAAGTGCCTGTGCCAAGGCTCACAATAAGTACTGTATTTCCTGCTGGAGTGTTTACAGAGGTCTCAAACAAATTTATAAAATCATGATGAAATCTAAACAAGGAAATCTTCATCAGTACCAGCCAGTGCATCCAATCCAGTGAGTGGTCATTGGTGGGCCTCCCTGGGCCCACTCTTTCTTCTATGAGCTTGTATATCCAGATGTGTGGCAGTAAGTGATGACTCTTGTACTGCTTCATTTACCCACATCACCACGGAGTCCTACATGGACACAGCCTGCAGGCTAGTGCCACTTGCCCTTTTCAAAACGGATTTCTGTGTGACGAGATAGAAATCCATAGATATCCTAACAAGCTCACATTTGGTTCAACCACCTGGACTCACTGACGTCAGCTGGATTCTCGTAGGTCCCAGTCTGAACTGCGGAGGTCATATTTATTAATTATTGCAATTCTCGTGAAGTTTTAACAAACTACCCGGTTGAATTTGTTTTCAATTGCATTTGTTTTACCCTCACATTTTAGCAACTAGTTTAAATGTATCCATTTTGTTTATTGTTTTCAAATTGAAGTTTTTTCATTTTCCCGGTGTGGCCTTTGCATTTTTTTCCCACACGTCTACCTTTGCTTCTGTTTGTCTTTATGCCACATACAACACAACAGATATTTTATTTGAGAATTTTCTTGCTACTCAGGCCTAGCTATTGATGAGCAGATTTCATCTGCAGTGAGGCTTGTTTTATTTTTTGTTCTACAGACAGACTGCATTTAAATTGCCACGCACATTTTGGTGCAAGTTAAAAACATGGCACATGAAAAACATGAAAGTGAGGCCTAAGTCAGTCTGAAATACTTGTGCTGAATTTACATGTGTTTTTGCAATGTAGAGAAAAGTGGCCTTTTTAGCTTTGAAGATTAATAGAATTTTTTTTTCTCTTCCCAGCTCATCCCTTGCAATCTAAATTCACTATTTATGTCTTAAAAGACTTTGACTTGTTGCATATTTTGATAAACATTTTCAGTTAATCACACCTCTTTTTATAATGTGTGTGAATTAATAATGCACCAAACACCACACAGAGGGTTAAATGCTTTTTGCATGAAAAGCTATCTAAAACACTAAAGCATGTTGCTGTGTGTGCTCTATTAACTGTGTGAGCTGTATTAATTGTGTGTGCTTTTAAATTTACACTAAAGCATGAAAATGCTATGTTGCACATTGCACATTTATTTTGCATGTTGTCATAAATAATAGAAAAGCTGCTTTACACTAATAGCTTGGCTAGGTAAACATTTATAAGTGGTATTAGTATGGAGTTGGGAAACATAATGGGCTGATTTACATGAAATTAATATTATATTTGTGTTTGCTTTATTTTTGGGGCCTACAATTAAATGGCTGCCTGTGAATCCAGCAAGGCTATGACATGCATTTTCAGAAAAGGGTGCATGCACAGACTGAGCCAGCTTTCCTCATGACAAGAAGTCAAGGACATCTTGAACTGTACATTCTTGTGATTGTGCCAATGTACCAGCTAACTAAAGTATCCGTCCTGACTGTGAAAGGAAGGAAGGAGGAATTAGAATGAAACATTTTTCCTAGTAAAAGTTGCAAACATATGAAATGTATTAAATCATTTGCGCTTCTTTTGTTAAAACTGGTATGCTCTAGAATTTTCAATGAGTCAGTAAGGTTAGACCTCATGCCATCATGACTGACCAATCACGTACAAGTTTTCCTGAAGATGAAACATTTTTGAGTAGACTGCCAAGGATTAGAGTATAAATAATGACCTCTCCGGAGGAGGGGCTGGCTTTCTCAGCTCAGCTGGCTTCTAGGCTCATTAGGGGGGTGTGTGAGCTCTTGAGAGAAGGAACATATTAGGCCAGACATCCTATGGGTTAGGTACTAGAAACGTCCTGGGAGATTGCTGAAGGGCGGAGTTTGCGTCTGAGGAGAGTCAGGGGGAGGTTTCTTGCTTCCACGTCATATTTTGGCACTGCAGGCCACATTCCTTTGAGGTCTCGTGGAGGATGGGCTGTTTTCCTCTTTAGACACAGACAGACAGAGAGTGCAGCTGATTAAGATAGAATTAGATGCTAAACTTTAAGTATATGCTTTGACTAATTAATTAGGTCTGAAAAGATTTATTTGTCTTATGCATTTATTTCTCTTAATGGGAGATTTTTGCCAACTATTTAATTATTGATTAGCTTTGCAAGACTGTTTTATTAGAAACTTTTTTAAGAATTTAGCTCCACATTTTCTTTCCTACATGTAATGCTTATATGCAGACTGTAATATGTTCTGTATTAATGCTATTTTTCTTGTTCTCCAAATTCTGTAACCGGATTGATATTCTACTAATGAATAAAGGGTCAGAGAAAAACTTAACTTTTGACTAGAAAATAAAACCCTTTAAATACTCAACAACTCTCTTTATTGGCTTGAATAATAAATTGCATTTTTGACTGTTCAGGTTTATTTAAAGTCTCCTGAAGGTAATACATGGTGTGAAGGGCCCAACACCTTTTTCAGCGGTAAATTAGAGGTAGCATGAGGGTTTGCATTGAGAAATTACCAGAAGAAATTACCTCTCCATCACTATCAAAGCTGAGCAGAGACCAACATGAATTTTCATTTAGTTGTCATTGTGTTAGACTATTATTCCACAGCGCAACAATAGCACACACTACTTTGTGCACAATAATCTCTTAAGACACTTTTTTACCACAGTAGTGGAAAATAATAATTACTATACACTAACATTTGAATTGGCATACATTATATCTATGAGGGACAACAATCCGTCCCCTCTTTTCTTTCCTCCATTTTTAACTTACAAACTGACATCTTAGTCATTCAGAGAAAAACCTCCTGCATGTCTTTGCAAGAATAGTGAAGCACAACCTTGTGTTCTGAACAGTCCATGTTAGCTGAAACTTTACTAGGGAACTATATCTCACCAAAAACACGAACTATCTTGGAGTCTTGAAGCATAGAACTCCCGCAGGAGGCCTGGACTGTTACTCTGACCTCCCCGGCCTCTGCGAATCTTGTCACCAGAAATCGATCCAAGGACAGAAGTGGCTGAAAGAATAAGAGACATGGGTTACAATTAATAGTGGGTACATGTTAGAAATTGGGTTTCTGGTTGGCAGAGGTATGCACTCTATCCTAGCAGGAACCACAATCCTAGTCAGGGTAAGTCACAACACACCCTAAATTATCATGTGCTCACCCTCTGGTAACCTGGCACAGAGCAGTCAGCCTTAACTTAATAGGCGATGTGTAAAATATTTGTGAAACATTTCAGGCAGTAACACAGTGAAAACACCACAAAAAGACTCCACACCAGGTCAGGAAAAGAGATTACGATTTTATAAATAGAACAAGGTCAAAACAACAAAAATCCAGCACGTTGAGATATGGATTTTCAAAGAATAAATGTAAAATAGCCCTCACCAGCAATAAGCAATTAAATGGAACATCTGGTCACTCTGACTCGGGATAAAGTAAAAACTTCAGGTCAACGGCAATGAAGCATGGGCTGGATACAGGGACCCACTTGGGCTAGCCGAGCTAAAGCACCTTGATGCGAAAAGTGTCATCATTGATGTTGGTGCGATGTGCAGCAGAAGTAGATGTGTCTGTGTTGAGCCACGCAGCGCATGAGATAATTTGATTTTCTCCACACAACTGCGGCAATGCATCAGTTCGGAGTGCGGTGCGCTGGTTCCGAACGTGATGCGTGACTGTTGCTCGTGCAGTAGGCAATGGGTTGATTCCAAAGGGGAAGCACTGGTCCTGAAGGAGATGCACAGGGACGGCTCCTTGCAACTATGAGAATGTGCTGGTTCCGACTCACGCTAAGGTGAAGATACACCGATTCCGATGAGCATGCATGGGTTCTGGATGAAGCAGCACTTTATACCAACTTCCAAGGGACCAGGACTGGGTTGGCGCCACTTCGCAGGGCAAGAATTGCTGCAAGGAAAGTCCAATTGCTTAACCAGGATGTATTGAATTATTTGATGTCCCTGAGACTTAAAACAGGAGGCAAGCAAATAAGCTCTTGGGGTCACTCTGTGTTCAAGTGATGCCTGTCTAGTCCTTCTCACCAAGGCAGGAGAGCCGCAGGTAGCAGGGCAGCTCAGCAAGGCAAGCACACAGCAAGGCAAGAGTCCAGCAGAGTGGCAGTCCTTCCAGGAGCACAGCAGCTCTTCATCCTGGAAGAGATGTCACTGGCTCAGATGTGTACTGAAGTCATGGTTTTCAGGGGTCCGTACTTATACCCAGTTGTACCTTTGAAATGAGGTAGACTTCAAAGAAAGCAAGTCAAACACCAACTGGAAATATTTACTCTTTTAGACTCAGAAAAGCCTGAAATCCTTCTGCTCACCAAAACCTGGCTTACTCTTGAATCTTTGCCCGACATCCTGGCGGCACTACCTAATGAATATTACATTCTTGCAACTAACCACCCGCCAGGTAAAATGGGTGGCGGAGTAGCGGCAGTTATCTGCCAGAATCTCAAATTCACTGCTCTTACCCCACTCTGCCTCCCCACAGTAGATAACGCAGTAATAAAACTTGATTCTGACTTGGCCCGCTCATTTGTGTTCTACTTTACAGGCCCCGCAGCACATGGCCCTTTTTCCTCAATCGATGGGGAACAAATTGCAAATTTGGTAACTAACCACATCAGAATCTTGCTGGTAGGTGACTTCAACTATTGGGCCAACGACACCCAAGGAGAGCAGTAATCTGCCGAGTTGACTGAATTACTAAACAACTTGAATTTCACTCAACAGGTATCCTCAGACACACATATAAAAGGGCACATCTTGGACCAAATTTGAACCATCAACTTGGTGGTATCCGCAATGTCCATCACACCTTGCAAATATTCAGACCACCACCTAATAAAATTCACCTTAAAGAACCCTACCACTGGTAAAATTCCCACCAATAGGGGTGGACTGGTGAGAAAATGGAATACCATTGATAAAAATTATTTCCACACCACACTGGCCAACACAGCTCCTAAATCCATATCTGATGTCAACCTCCATGAGGAAACAATCTCAGCTTGGCTTCTAGCGGCCAGAAATAAACACGCACCACTCAAAAAGATCAGACTAACCCGCAGTTTTGAGGCACAGAGATGGTTCTCCCCTGAACTAAAACTACAAAAATTGACTCTCCGTCAATTGGAAAGGAAGTGGAGACAGAACTACTCACAAAAAAAATCCCCTACCAAACGGCCATGAGGGAATATAAAAAGGCGATCATGACAGCTAAAGCAGCACACTACTCCTCCAGAATCCTAACCTCCAACTACCAAGCTAAGGAAATGTTTGCAATTGTAGATGAACTGTCCAACCCAGATAGAGTTCTAAGTAAGCCCACACTGTCTCAGGCCCTCTGCGACTCTCTGAACAACTTTTTAATTGATAAAATCGCCTCTATCAAAGTCAGTATCCCCATATATACCTCTCAAGAAATCTCCCCGCCCATGCCCAGGAATCCCTACTCCCTCGAATCTTTTCCGCCCATCAACACTCAGACCTTTCACAATCTGCTGTCCAAAGTCAGATCTGGATTTCCCCATGGACCACTGCCCCCCATATGTCCTAAAAGCTGCTTGCACCACCTTTCCAGAACCTGTTTTCGCCCACCTGAACAACTCCTTATCCCAGGGTGGCGTCCCTAAAGCCTTCAAAGAGGCAATAGTGGTCCCCCTCTTAAAGAAACCTTAGCTGGATCAACTCCTTCCTGAAAGACCCCACAGGGAACTTTGCGCTCCCCACACCTGTTTGATCTTTACCTTCTCCCGCGATTAGGTCTCTAAAGGAAAGGAAAGGGGTGACCCTTCAATTATGCAGACGACCTTCAACTATAGTTCACAATCGACAATTCTCCCCAGTCAATATCTGACTTTCAGTTTACCATGCTATTCATTCGTCCTTGGATGGACCACAGCCACTTAAAACTAAATCCAGGCAAGACCGAACTAGTCCTGATGGGTGGCGGTTGCAATCTGTGGGGCCACACTATTGGCCAAACAAACTAGGACCCCCCTATTCACGACCACTCAGTAAAAAGCCTGGGGGTCACTATAAACAATGACCTTTCCCTAAAAACTCATGAAGGCTCTGTGATTTCCACCAGTTTTTTTCAGCTGCATAAAATCAAGGAAATAAGCAAACAACTTACCCAAGCAGCTTTGATACAGGTCTTGATAGCTATGGTCCTATCATGTCTAGACTACGCCAAAGCACTCTATCTTGGTATACCACTCTCCCTTACAAAACGGTTACAGATGGTACAGAACCAAGCGGCAAGATTGATCTACAAGCACCGCAAGTGGCAACATGCCCCCCCACCTCTTAAGGAAGCTGCAATGGCTTCCTATTCCCCAGCGCTGCAGATTTAAAATCAGTTGCCTGGTGTTTAAATCCCTGAATGGCCGGAGCCCTAAATTCATAGACAGCTTATATCACATTACACCCCCTCACCCATCCTCCGCTCGGCTCATCTCCAACTTTTGACTGTCCCGACCTTCAAACTGAAGCGCCAAGGGGGGTGTAAGTTTGCAACGCTGGCCCCCAAAATGTGGAATTCCATCCCGCAGGAAATCAGGTCAAGCACTGATCTACTGAGATTCAGAAAATGCCTAAAACTTGGCTGTTCATCCAGGCATACGAATAAAATGCTCTGGTTCGGCATCTCCTAGTATTAGCACCATGAAACCAATCAGTGTACGAGCGCTTTATAAAACCCTTTTAACATAACATAACCACGTGCACACAGGTCCTCACTTTCTGTCCTGGCTACAGACTCACTCCTGGGGGGTTCTGCAACTCTTTGTGTGTGGACAGGACACAGCATATTCAGATGTATGTATGAAGCTGTGCAAAGCTCCTCCCTCCCATCAACAGGATGGTCCATCAAGACACACCTAAGCTTCCTTTGCGTGTGGCTGTCTAGAGGGAAGGAGAACAGAATCCTTTGGACCCAATAGCAAACTCTAATATTCAATAAATCAACGCGTTCCATTCAGCTTGGTACATATTCACCATTCCATCACATACTCACAGGATTATACCATGTCCCACAGAATGTCATTAACCATAAAAAGTACAAAAAATATAAATCGATTTATTAATAAAAAAACATGTATCTCTAAAATAATATTCAAAAGAGGGTCAGAAGAACCCTATACTTTATGGGCTCAATACATAGTGTTGTAAAATTAACAATAATCACATCAATAAAAAAAAAATCACATATTAAAACACAATTCATTGGGAAACATAATAATACAGGCATAAAGAGAGTACATAGGACAGACAAGCTCAATTTGTCATTAGTTTGTTGCACATCTGTTTTACACCAATACTTTAGGCATAGATCTTGGTATTAACTATTCATTGACCTTTGCCTCTTTCACAGGTTGTGTATTGTGGTGAGCGTTGCCGCATTTCGATGGAAGTATTATTTGACCATCTTTTTCAAGACCAACCGATATTTAATCTCTTTGGTTAAAAGATATATTTTTTCCCTTTTTGAACAATATCAATTTGACCGCAACCTCCAATGGGCAGTACTAGTCGTGTCAATAGTACTCGGCAAATATAGTAGGCTATAATATCTTGGCTGTACATTTGCTAATACGTTCTTAAATGGTGAGAATATATCTAAATAAAGGAATGCAACGGACTATATTTGTGCCATGTAATGAGGCTAAAATGGTCTGAGGTCTTCCCATAAAAACACACCTTATATGCGAGCTCCACCACAAACAAATTATTTATATGTTGGTAGGGTCAAAAACACTCCTTTAAATGGGAGCTGAGTTGCTGCTATTATCGGACGAATTGTTCCAGGTTAGTGGTCCACTACAAGTCCCTTTTAAACATTAGGATTTGTAAATAGCGTCCGTCAACCCGTGCAGTCTTCGTCCTAGAACAGTTCGATGGCTAGAGGGAATACACAAAGCCCAGCTGTCACCCAGTCCAGGCTGAACTGAGTCAGGCAGCAGGCACCAAATGGCTAAAGTAAGTATATGCCAAGTATCTAAAAATTGACATTAGCAAAACTGTAACGTAAAATCCAACGTCACCATAAGGTGAGATTGTAAATTGGGAGTCCAGTGACACCAAACTTGAAAAGACAATCATTTCACAATTGGGAATTACACTCAAAAGATGCAATAAGGCAAGCCCAATGTTATCCTGCAGTAGTGAAAAATGAAATCGGGATTGTTTACACTACCAAGACATGTAAAGCGTAAAAGTACATGTCCAGCCTTTTAAATCCATTGCACCCCGCCTGTCAAGAGGTTTACCTTACCAGGTCAAAGTGGCCGTATAAAACTGCACATACAGGCTCTGCAATAGCAGGCCTGAGCTATGGTTAGAGGGCTACTTATGTTGGTGGCACAATAAGTGCCCACTAGTAGAATTTCATTTACAGGACCTGGGCACATGCAGTGCACTTTACTAGGGACTTATAAGTAAAATAAACATGCCAATTGGGATTAAGCCAATGTTACTATGTTTAGGGGAGAGAGCACAAGCACTTTAGAAATGGTCATCAGTGGTAGAGTGTGTAGCGTCCTAAAACCAGCAGAAATGAGGTCCGAAAATAGAGGAAGGCAGACAAAAAGTTGGGAGATGACCACCCTAAGGCTGTCAAGTCTAACATGTGTCCCCCCAGCTGAACGTGAGGAGAGCTACCCAACCTCTTGGTAGTTTTTTTCTCTAAGGTGAAAGAATCTAGAGAGACCATCAGTATTGGCATGGTCGGACCCAGGGCAATGCTTCACCATAAAGTCCATTCCCCTCAATCAGCATTAGCCATCTGAGGGGCCTGTTGTCTGTCTGGAAGTGAGTCTCAAACAGGTATGGTCTCAAATTCTTCAGTGCCTAGATCACAACAAAAGCTTCTCTTTCAATGACACTCCACCACTGTCTTAATGAAGGCTACCGGTTGGTCTAGGCCCTCCTCATTCAGCTATGCTAAGACTGTCCCTATCCCATGCTTTGAAGAGTCTGTTTGCATGATGGAGTCCTTGGAGAAGTCAGGAGCCCTGAGCACAGGTGCAGTGCACGTGGCTTACTTGAGAGAGTCAAAGGCTTTCTGACAAGCCTCTGTCCAGATGACCAATTGGCCTGCTTCTTGGAGGTCAGCTCATTTAAGGGGGGCAACAATGGTGCCATAGCCCTTAACAAATCTTCTGTAGTAGCCAGTGAGGCCTAGGAAGGGTATCACCTTTATTTGGGTGTTAGGTGGTTGCCAGGACTTGATGGTTTCAATCTTGGCCTGGAGGGGGTAGCACCTTGCCTCCACCCACTAGGTCTCCCAAATACCCCACAGAACCATGCTCAATCTGACACTTATTGGTCTTAATTTTGGTGCTGCTCCATATTTACGTCACCCTTGAAAATATAGGGCAGTCTCAAAATTAATGGGTGCTGTGGCGGAACAGGCACCGCAACACCCATTGCCCTCTCCTTTCACAGTAAGTATAGCATGAAAGGGTGCTTTATTTATAAGGCAGCGTTAAACCACGTTAAGTGGCTCAAGGCTGCCTTGTAAATAAGGCAAAGCCACAGGAACGTCGAAAAAAGTGACGTTCCTGTGGCGGTTGGGGCTTGAAAATATGCCCCAGTATCCTGTAATGGCTGCTGCAACATTTTCTTTCATGTTGCAGCTAGCCAATCAGAATGCTCGCTCCAGCTGGAGTTTCAATCCTGTGGGAGTGAGGTGGCGAAGGGAAGAAAGTTCCCTAGGCAAATCAGAACGCTCAAATTGAAGTTGAACGTGTGGGACTCCTGCGAGAGTCTCTCAACCCTGTCCAGACATACACATATTTTTGTACCTTATTTTCTCAAAAACTACTGAATAGATTTACACCAACCCACAAAAAAAGTGAGCTATCCAGACTAAGATCTAGCTTCCTGCCAAATTTAGTGCAATTCTGTTCAGCAGTTTTTCAGTAGCGTTCAGCAGTTTTGCCGTGCCGCTGTTCAATAAAGTCTATGAAAAACACATGGGGATTTTGCGTTTTAGGACCCCTCCTCCCTTTTTCTCAACCCGCTGCTTGATGGATCACTGCAATACTTTCCAGGATGCAGCTAACCAAAAAAGAGCACTTTTAAAAAATGTTTTGTGAAGATTCAACACACAGTGCCAAAGTTATTAGCAACCCAATAGAGGCATTTCCAATGGAAATTCAGACCAATCTATAACGACCCAGTGGCAGGCGCCACTGGAAAAAAAAAATATATATATATATATATATCTGTGTATATATATACACACACACATATATATGGTAATTTATGTCTGCTTGTTGTGAGCCTATATGTTGTTCTATCTAGTCATGTATGTGTTGCTGTGTGTTTTCTATCCATGTTTGTGGTTTTCTGTGTTGCATATGTATGCGTGGGTAGTATATATATTTGTTCTCTATTTGTGTATGGTTGCTTGTATGCTAGTCTGTAAACATTAACACCTGCATGCCTGCTATTCTATGTGCATTGGTGTCTATAGAATTTAGGCTTATGTGTATGGATGGTTATAGCTCTGTCATTGTATGGCATAGATGTCTGAATGTATTCTCGTCTGTGTGCATTAGTGCTTATATATTTGTAGGTCTCTGTGCTTTTATGTCTCTAGGTGCGTATGTTAGTGTGTGTATATGCTCTTGCCTATTCATGCATGCCTACAAGTTGTTTCTTCTATATGTTTGGAAGGATTGTGTCTAATGGACTATGTGCATGAGTGCTTGTGTGCTTGTTGGTGTATGTGCATGAGTATCTGGATGTAGGCCCTTAGCATATTGTATGCTGTACTGTGTGCATCATTTGTAATCTGCATAAAATTTCCTATAACTTGGTACAAGTATATCTGTTGGCGGGTGTTCATAAATTCCATTCTGCCTGTTAGTCTCTACGCACGTGTGCCTTTGGATTTATTCTCGGGTTCTACCTATGCCCCAATATGTTTTGGTCTGTTAACATAAGTAACTATCCTTCTGTATTTGGCCTGTGCATGAAAGCCTGCCTGCCTGCCCCCCAGGCTCACCCAGTTTAGTTTTCCCCTACCTGCAGCCATTTTGTTGTTTGTTGTGCTTACTAGGCCGTAGCTCCACCCCGTGCCCGCCTCCCAGCTGACCCTGCCTCGCCCCTCCCCCCCTACACCTACATATGACAGATACCTTACCGCGCAGCGTTCACGCGCAGCGGTCGCGCCCCATGCGCGCCGAAGGTGCGCCAAAGGTAAGCCCGTCTGCGCCCGTCCGCGTCTGGACCGCACCCAGCACCTGTCCCCCGCAAACCGCACTCCTCCATCATAACATCTGACGCCGCCAACCTCCTAGCCCTTAACCCCGGACGCACACCTCAATGCTACGAAGCTGCCCCGGGACGTACCCACGGTCCTTTCGTATGCCAATCCTGCAAATTTACCAGCACCAAGACCCATACCACTATCACTAACCCCAAACACAGCTCTGACTCCAACCACCTGAAGTGCATCCTGCTGAACACCCGCTCGATCCACAGACACGCCACCGAACTCTGGGATCTACTCGACACTACATCACCGGACGTCGCCTTCCTTACTGAAACATGGATGAACGCTTCATCAACACCCGACATCGCCATAGCCATCCCGGACAATTACAAGATCATCCGAAAAGACCGCGCCGTCCAAACAGGAGGAGGCATCGCCATCGTCCTTAAGAACACCATCAAAATCACGACCAGCTCCGACGATAACCTTACAACCGCCGAACACCTCCACTTCCAGATCCACACCGACCCTAGGACCACACTCAGAGGCACCCTCATCTACAGGCCTCCCGGAACCCGTAAACAATTCAGCGAAGACATCACTGACTTCATCAGCCCACATGCCCTCGCCTCCGAAAACTACATTCTACTAGGAGACCTCAACTTCCACCTGGAAAAGAAATACGACTGCAACACCACCACCCTTCTTGACAACCTAGTCAATCTCGGACTCAAACAACTTGTTGACACCCCCACCCATGTTGCCGGACATACGCTCGACCCAATCTTCACTTCCAGCAAACACATCTCCTTCGATCGCACCACAGCTCTTCATTGGACAGACCACAGGTGTGTTCACTTCAGCTACAAAACCACCTCGACCTACAACCCCCCACAACCTATCCCCCGAAGAAAATGGAACAAAATAACCACCGACCAACTCCTCACATCGCTCAACCAAAACCCGCCCGCCCTCTCATCGGACCCAAATCAAGCTGCCATCAAATTCAAACAATGGATCACTCACAGCGCCGACGAATTAGCACCCTTGAAAAACCATCACACCAAACAAGACAGCAAAAAGGCTCCCTGGTTCAACAATGACCTTAAGAAATCCAAAAAGCTATGCCTCACTCTCGAGAAAACATGGAGAAAAAACCCAACCACCGACAACATGACCACTTTCAAGACAGCCAGCCGCAAACACCACCAGCTGATTCGATCCACCAAGAAATCAGCATTCAAAACTCGACAACAACGCCCATAACAGTAAGGAACTATTCAACATCGTCAAAGAATTCACCAACCCCACCGCAGCCTCAAACGACATCACTCCCTCCCAAGACCTTTGAGATTCGTTATCCTCCTTCTTCTACAACAAAATTGCCGACATACATAACAGCTTCGCTAACAGTCCCAACGAACAATCCTCTCCACCCCCCCCACAACCTAAACCGCCCTCTAACAACCTCAGCGCCTGGAACCCAATCACCACTGAAGACACCATCCGCCTAATGAATTCCATTCACTCTGGTTCACCAACCGACCCATGTCCACACCACATCTTCAACAAAGCAGACTCCATCATCGCACCCCTTCTCCGTGATGTCATCATCTGCTCCTTCACCTCTGCTACCTTCCCAGAAAGCTGGAAACATGCCGAAGTCAGCGCCCTCCTGAAGAAACCCACAGCAGACCCCTCTGAACTTAAAAACTACCGCCCCATATCCCTCCTCCCATTCCCGGCCAAAGTCATTGAGAAAGCCGTCAATAGCCAACTCGCCGCATTCCTCGAATCCAACAACTCCCTCGATCCCTCACAGTCCGGATTTCGAGCCAAACACAGCACCGAAACCGCCCTCATCGCAGCTACAGACGACATCCGAACACTATTGGACAACGGAGAAACAGTGGCCCTCATTCTACTCGACCTCTCCGCCGCCTTCGACACTGTCTGTCACAACACCCTCATACAACGCCTCAGCAACATCGGCATAAAAGGAAAAGCCCTGGACTGGATCATCTCGTTCCTAGCTGGAAGAACTCAGAGAGTCCGACTTCCCCCATTCAAATCAGAAGCCACCGAAGTCATCTGCGGTGTACCACAAGGATCTTCGCTCAGTCCCAACCTCTTCAACGTTTACATGAGTCCACTCGCTTCCATCGCGTGCCAACACAACCTAAACATAATTTCCTACGCTGACGACACCCAGCTGATCCTTTCCCTCACCAAAGACCCCAACACCGCCAAAACCAATCTCCACAAAGGCATGAAAGAAGTAGCCGTATGGATGAAAAACACCCGCCTTAAACTTAACTCAGACAAAACGGAAGTGCTCATCCTAGGATCATCCCCCTCTGCCTGGGACAACTCTTGGTGGCCTGCGGACCTAGGCTCAGCACCCACTCCCACAGACCACGCACGTAACCTTGGCTTCATCCTAGACTCCTCACTCTCGATGACCAAACAAGTCAACGCCGTCTCATCCTCCTGCTTCAACGTACTTTGTATGCTCAAAAAAATCATCCATTGGATCCCCGCCGAAACAAGAAAGACTGTCACCCACGCACTGGTGACGAGTCGACTAGACTACGGAAACACCCTATACGCCGGAATGACAGCCAAATTACAGAAAAAACTCCAACGCATCCAAAACGCATCAGCGAGACTCATTTTGGACATCCCCCGCCAAGATCACATTACCGGCCACCTGAAAGACCTCCACTGGCTTCCCGTCAACAAGAGAATAACATTCCGTCTCCTCACCCACGCACACAAGGCCCTCTACAAACTAGGACCCGAATGCCTCAATACTCGACTATCCTTCTACACACCCACCCGCCAACTAAGATCCTCCAAGCAAGGCCTCGCCGCAATTCCGCGTATCCAAAGATCCACCATGGGTGGTAGATCCTTCTCCTACTTGGCTGCCAAGATCTGGAACTCACTCCCCACTCACCTACGCCTTACACAGAACCACATCTCCTTCAGAAAAGAACTTAAAACATGGCTATTTGATAAATAATTAACGCCTCCCCAAGCGCCTTGAGACCCTCTGGGTGAGTAGTGCGCTATATAAATCCTTGAACTTGAACTTGGTATTGATCTGTTTTTTTATGCATTTTGCATGGATGCTTGCAGGTGTGTGCATGTACGAATATATGTATGATATGTGTAAAGGTGTTCCTGTGGACCTGTGTGTTTCTGTGCATGCACTGCAGACAAGCCAAATATGTTAGCCAGGTCAGTGCCTGATGAATGGCCCATTTGCATATTGTCAATGTCATGGCCACTCTGAATAGCATGAAATAACTCTTTACCTACTTGTAATTGGCTCAACTTCCGGTCCTCACTTGTCCTAGACAGGTTTTTATTATCCACGCCCAGTAGAAGTGATCTTGCCTCTCGGGTGTAATTTACAACTATGTCAAAAGCAACAATCATGGCATTCAAATGCTTTTGTGCTAGCTAGGCACATTATATATTTTTGGCAGAAATGTTCCTGAAAGATGCCCTATTGGAGTTTTACCATGGGCTCGAGGACTGAGCCATTCTGAGGTGGAAGGTACATTTACAGAGGCTGGTTGTCTTTCTAGATCCAAGAGCATGGTGCACTATGAAATGCCTTTTAAAAATGTACCCATTACCGGAGCTGAGGCAATGTTTGTTAAATGTATGGGGACCGAATGATCTCAATCATCGAGAACAAGATTGGGCCATGCTTGGTATGATGATGGCAAAACGTAATATTGCTATGTTATGGGGGTCAGACGCACTGCCTACGCTCCAAAAATGGTGTAAGGATATGGATGAAGCGATGGTGGCGGAAAAGGCAGTTTTGGTACATCGCGGTTGTCCTCAAAAGTGGGGAAAAGTATGGGGGGCATGGAATAAGTTTAGGGGGAACATCAGTGACCCGCCAGAAATTGACACAGACGATGTCTCATTGTAATAGGGCTGTTGTATCCTGGGGGGCGGGAGGACGGGTTGTTGATATGGGACTGTTACTATGACATATGTAAGTGTAAACATGTCTTATTACTCTAAGATTCGGATGCAAATGCAGACTAAAATGACTTTGATGTATGCATGACTGCCTTGATTTCTAAATTATTAAAAACTTTAAAAAAAATCAAAAAAAATGTACCCATGCATGGTCTGATGAGATTTGATGTTTACTTGCAGCTGTGCACAGTGGATAATTAACAAAACAAATATTTGCAATGCAATCAGTCGTGCCTTTGGGACCTTATATGTTTTTAGCTAAACAGCACATTAGCCTGGATACTAAAACAACTACTGTTCTTTAACATGGAGAGAAAGTAGGCACCAAACTGCTTGACAAGCCAGGTATGGGAACACAGGGAGAGAAATATTGCCTTTCAGCAGGAAATGGTATAGTTCAAAGCTCTATTTTTAATATAAAATCAGGGCCTTCGGTGGTCATATCACTAAATTTACAAGATTTGAAAAAAATATTATTGTCTATGGGTGCTCGTGGAAGACAATTTCTATGGACTGGAATCTAGAGAATGCTAAAGTGATTCTGTTATTTGACTGACCTCTGCTGGTCGTTTTCTATCAAGAAAGTTAAATAGAGGCAGTTTCCAGAAAAATTAAGAAAAAAAAAGTCCCTCAGCAGAAAGCAATTCTGGAATTTACTGACCTCTACTGGTCATTTTCTACCAAGACAGTTAAATAGAGGCAGTTGAACAAGCAGAAATCAATTCTTGTATTTTACTGACCTCTACTAGTCGTTTTCTATCAAAACAGTTAAATAGAGGCAGTTAAACAGAAAGAAACATCCCTAGGGGGAAGCAGACAAGTCCTAGGGTTGAACTCCAGAGCCCACAAAGTACATACACACATAAGTATATACTAAACTATACAAGAGGTCTCGAATGCCTCTACGCCGGTACCACCGCCAAGCTCCAGAAGAGACTCCAGCGGATCCAGAACGCCTCAGCCAGACTCATCCTCGACATCCCACGAACCAGCCACATCTCCGGACATCTGAGAGACCTTCACTGGCTCCCCGTCAACAAAAGAATCACCTTCCGCCTCCTCACCCACGCACACAAAGCCCTACACGACCAAGGCCCGAGCTACCTCAACAGCCGAGTCAACTTCTACGCTCCCAAACGCCACCTCCGATCAGCCAACCACGCCCTCGCCGCCGTCCCCCGCATCCGAAGAGCGACTACAGGAGGAAGGTCCTTCTCCTACCTGGCCGCCAAGACCTGGAACTCCCTCCCGACCTGCGCCTGACCCAAGACCACCTCTCCTTCAGGAAGAAGCTGAAGACCTGGCTGTTCGAGCGGTAGCGGCACCCCCCCCCCCCCCCCCCCAGCGCCTTGAGACCCTACGGGTAGGTAGCGCGCTCTACAAGTGTCACTGATTGATTGATTGATTGAATGCTTGACCTAAAGAGCAATCCTCTAATTTGTAAGTGACATAAAGTCATTGGGAAAATACAGAATTGCTCTCTTTATGACTGGCACAATGGTGCATAGTGTATCTTAAATTGACAAGCACTTTAATTTGCACTATTTACAGTCATCTATGGGCTCTGAGGTTCAAATAACAAAACTGTATCTCAGCCACAGGAACTCCATCAACATGCTGCACCCACCAAAATGACCTGACTCGTTGGCATTCTAAGTCTGACAACCTGAAACCAAGTGGCAAAAGAAATAACGGCCTCATATTACCTTACTAATTTCAAAAACATGTTGGAGATATGCCTATTCTAATCTAACTCGTTCTCCAAACTATCTCTCATTCCGTTTCCACCCAAACCCTCTGCCCTTAAATGGCAGAAAAAACCAAAAAAGATCCATTCGAGCTCATTTATCAAACTGCACTGTTTATTTACTGAAAAACATTAACAATGCATTTAAAATATAAACTCAACACTATTCTGAAAAATATAGCAGTTGTATTGTGACAGTAAGGTGAATGAGTATTCTTCAAGGTAAAACCTTTTTTTACATTTTTCTTCTCTTGTGTTACTTTGTAAATATTTTTCTTACCTGAAGGTTGTTCCCGATCCACCAGTAGAACACGGTAAGGTTTGAGTTGTGGGGCTTTATGACAGCTGTAAGATTCAATTCTTGGTTTTTACCAATGACTGGTACCACTTCAAGATAAAGAGCCTGCAAGGGAGCTGAAACAGTTTCCAGATGTCATAAACCGAGGCTTACACATTAATAGTCATCATTTTATTAACCATTTCTAAAGAGTTCTAATACTTTTGTGACTCAATACCACACTCATCTATAGTCACTATTGAAGCTCAGCTTTCTGCTCTGCTGCCTACTTATTAGTATTTAGAAAGTGTGCCATAAAATAAAAATTCACATACACAAGTAGCTATCCATATATCCTGCAATCAAAAGAATCTTCACTACTAGATGTCACACATCTCAAGTACACGGAACAATGCAATGATGCCATACTTTATTCAAACAAGCACCGGTAATGTCAATAGGAGTTGGCAGTGAAACCAATTGGCTTTGTCAATGCTTTGTTGGGCGCAATACACCACAGTGAATGTGTGCACATCTCAGATGGCCATCTTGGAACATGTTTCAAAACATTACTAAATGGCTGCCAACTTTGAATGCGTTTGCAATTCTTTAACATATACCGTTCTAATATGGGCTCAACGGATGTCCGCTCATCCATGGTGGCCATCTTTTAATGAATTTTATAAAATAAAACCAACTCATTTGCAGGTGCCTACACAGGGATACACATATGTGGCCATCCTGTAATAGTTCTAAAAATGCAACATAGCTTCCTGCCAGTAGCATGGTGGATGAGAAAATATTTTAAGAAAAAAGGGAAGCAGGTGGAAGACGGTGGGTAAGGGGCAATGGGTAAGTAGAGCAAATAGTCGCTTTCAACACTGGAGAGCAAGGCCGGATGTCAGCGATGGAAGGATACAGTAACCGATCAGAGCAGTGTGAGAATAAAATACTTCAAGGTGAAAGAAACACCAGAATATGGAAGAAAGCCATTGAATCAGCAGTAGAAAAATTAAATGGATTACCAAGGCATCCAATCATGATCAATGGCCTGACAAAGCCAATTCTATGTAATGTTTAGGAAACAATATGCCTTGCCAACAGAGAGTTAAATCTGTCTGTAGCGGAGACCTAAAAAGATTTATCTCACTGGTGAGGACAACTTGCTAGGTCATGATGTTTTCAAAGACTCAGTTTTCCTAAATTGTGATGTTCGTTTCATTCTATGATGAATCTTAAAATCAGTATTAGTGAGTACCTCATATGGTATAATTTGTAATATATCTACATGGGAGCTTGTTGTCTGACAAGTGTCCCATTGTATATGTATTATAGAAACAAATTAACCCAAAGACAAAGTGGATATGTTGACAGTGCAAACCAAAAACAATAATTGATGCTAAGATTTTTTCTATTGTCAACACAATGTATATACCTTGCTAAAATCAGTTTGCATATATTCAAACGTAATATTTCATTGAGTCAAATGTGAAAATAGTTTGTTACAAATGTTGCAGGACATGCCCTATCATTTACCTACATACCAAGCCCCACATAACATAGCACAATTCTGCTATCCATGTTAGCATGGATATATAAGCATATAGCATGTGAGCAGCAATGCCTAACAATCTGACATCAATATATCTTTTATATTCGAATGTGAACCAAACATTTACATTCTCTCAAAATCACATTCTTCACCCCATCTCTGTGGCCTACAGAGTTTGTACATCTTTAGCAGACTCAATCATCTCCCAGACATGAATTGATAGCAAGGAAAAGGACAAAAGACTTGCTGTGAGTGGGCATACACCTCTCGCAAATGTCTTTTTTTAATGTCACTTCACTTAACGCTCTGTAGACATGATGTCTTTGAAAGTATAGCTACCTAGCCTCCCTATGTCTCATCTTAATATATATGTCTATTTATGCTGAGATAAAGGATACAAAACAACTATACATTCTCACTAGGGGCCATATGTATCAAGGCCAAATGGGTTCGCAAACGCCAAAATTCGCAGAATTTCGGCATTTGCGAACTCATTTTCGCAAAATGGTATGTATGAAAGAATTTGGGTGCAAAATAAGGAATTGCAAAATTTGCGATTCCTTATTTTGCGATTGCATTTAAGGAATCGCAAATTTTGCGATTCCTTAAATGCAATGTATTAAGCAAAATAAAATTCCAAAATGCCCTTAAGGACTCGCAAATTACCACCAACTTCTAGTTGGTGGTAAGTTGCGATTTCCTTGAAAAATGCACATTTCAGCATTTTTCAAAGTGCCATGTGACGCACATACATGCCACATGTGCACCCATACTTATTTCAGGGGTGCAACAGGGTGTTCTTTGGACACCCCTGCACCCTTGCAATTATTCTCAATTTGCGATTAGCAAATTGCGAATCGCAAATTGAGAATAAATTCCCATTCCTTCCTATGCGCCAGGAGGTCCATAGAAATGAACAGGCCCATAGAAATGAATAGGAAAGTATTCCTTAATCGCGAATTCGCAATTAAGGAATATGAAGAAATCGCTAAAAAATTGCGATTTTCTTTATACATACCAATTAGCGATTCTGAAATAGCAATTTCTTAAAAATCGCTATTACAGAATCGCTAATTGGTATCTTGATACATATGGCCCTAACTGTGCAAAAAACGACAGCATTATGTACAAGTGCAAAGAAAGCAATCAACTTACAGTTCACCTGGACAAACACCACAGCCTCATCTTGCCCAGCAACATTTTCAGCCTTCACAGAGACACGGTAGACGCCAGGGTTCTCATAGCGGTGTCGAATGGGCTCTCCATTCAATGTCAAGTTGACATAAATTGCTTTAAAGCCGTCTCCAAGGTCAACCTGGTACTTAGTGTTAAGAACATCGCCCTATCAAGATAAAACATTTAAATGCATTTATTTTATTTATACACCATCTCAAAGAGAAATGCTGATCAAAGCATCTCACAGCAAAGAGAGCTGCAGGCAATGCATTGTAAAGTGGCTCTGGGGAAGGGCTGGCAGGTAAAGGGCGAGCTGGATTGGGAAAAATTGTACAATGCCAATGGTCAGGCACCGTACGCAAGGCCGGCAGGAGTATTGCAACAGGAAATCCCAATATCACGGAGCAGCAATTTCTGGATGTAACAAACCTAGGGGCAGATTTACAAGCCCCCTGCGCCTCTTTTACACCGCCGTTGTGCCACTTTTGTGACGCAGCGGCGGCGCAAAAGATGCGCTATGGTGTGAAGTATTTACAACGTGACGCATCTGGGAGATGCGTCACATTGTAAATCCCTGCGCCAGATGTAGGCATTCCGGCGCAGGGGGGGGGGGCATTCCAGCGCAGGAACGCCTCCTAAAAGTGGCTGAGTGAAATCTACAAGATTTCACTCAGTCACTTTGGAGCCCATGCTGCGTCAAAACCCTGCGCCTGCTTGAAGCAGGCGTAAGAGTTGACGCAGCATTAACTCGATAGGGTTGGAGCTGTATCGCACTTGCGACGCAACTCCTGGAATGCGTTGCCTTCACGGCACAGATGCGTCACGCATCTGTGCCGTTTTTGCCCATGGTGCGCCGCATTGTAAATGTGGCGCATCAATGGTGGCGGAGGCGTGGCGTACAATAACTGGCGCATCCCTGCTGATATGCAGGGATGCGCCACTTATTGTAAATCTGCCCCTAGAGTTTGATCATAAGCAGTGGTGTAGCATGGGGGGCCAGGGGCCGTTGGCCCGGGCGCCAAATTCTTAGCGGGTGCAACATTTTAAAAGAAAACAAATTTGTACTACTGTTTTTTTAAATTTTGCGGAAGAAATTCCTTGCCACAGGTGCTGGCAACCAACGCTACGCCGCTGATCCAGGGAAATGGGGAAATGACCACAGGAAGCGGTATTTCCACACCAATTCCTGTATGATGTTCCCTCCTCTGTGGCATGTTTATCCATGCACACTTCACTTTCAGTATACTGAAATTTGTGCAAAGATGGTCAGGGCACAACTTGTTCCACAGATTATGCCAGTAGCTCCTGTTACTGGGCACATCAAGATATGAGTTTCCATAATGAGGGCCTAAGCAGAGAGGACATTTTTTAATCAAATTAACCATACTCCTGCCGTGGCCACATTTGTGTTTTAGTACTAGCTGGATATATTTTAATTTGAGGACGTGTACATGGCTTTGTCTTGAAGGTGGTGCTGGTTGTTATGTTTTGGAAATTAAAATGGAAGGCATTTGTGTTAAAGGGAGCAAGGCAGAGGAAAGGGCTGCATTTGGTCGTGCAAAAAGGATTTGTTGGCGGTGAATGTGTTGAGGGTTTGACATGTTATGAAACAGCTATGAGTGGGTTAGCATATGCTAGGCGAAGAAGGCGAGGCTGTTGAAGCACGCAATACTAAAATTATCAAATTGCTAAAGGATTTGTGGTGGAATGGATGATGGCTGATGAAACACGATATTGGTAGCAGATTTGAGGGTCTTCTCATAGAGTTGGAATGAGTAGAGGGGGAGACCATGGAGGTGGTCTCCCTTTCACTCATTAGTCAAGTTTGTCGAAGACAACAGTATAGATGTGGGACATGGTTATATAGATGTTTAGGTGAGTGTGGAAATGGTATCAGGTAGAGGTGACTTGGAGGTGGTAAAGTTTGACAGCTGCATATTATTGTTCAACATGTACTTTGGTCACTGGGGCAAGGGAGGATGGGCTCAAAAAAGAGGCATGACCATGTTCAAGTTCAAGTTCAAGTTCGAGAATTTGTATAGCGCACTACTCACCCAGAGGGTCTCAAGGCGCTTGAGGGAGGGGGTTGCTTTACTTATCGAATATCCATGTTTTTAGTTGCTTTCTGAAGGAGAAGTGGTTCTGTGTAAGGCGGAGGTGGGTGGGGAGAGAATTCCAGGTTTTGGCCGCTAAGTAGGAGAAGGATCTTCTCCCCATGGTGGATCTATGGATGTGCGGAATTGCGGCGAGGGCTTGATTGGACGATCGTAGTTGGTGGGAGGGGGTGTAGAAGGACATTCGCGTGTTGAGGCATTCGGGTCCTAGGTCGTAGAGGGCTTTGTGTGCGTGGGTGGGGAGACGGAACGTTATTCTCTTGTTGACGGGGAGCCAATGGAGGTCTTTCAGGTGGCCAGAAATGTGAGCTTGCCGAGGGATGTCCAATATGAGTCTGGCTGAGGCGTTTTGGATGCGTTTTTTCTGTAGTTTGGCTGTGGTTCCGGCGTAAAGGGTGTTTCCGTAGTCTAATCGGCTTGTGACCAGTGCGTGAGTGACTGTCTTTCTTGTTTCAGTGGGGATCCATCTGAAGATTTTTTTGAGCATGCGTAGGATGTTGAAGCAAGATGATGAGACGGCGTTGGCTTGTCTGGTCATCGAGAGGGAGGAGTCCAGGATGAAGCCTAGGTTAAGTGCGTGATCCGTAGGTATGGGTGCGGTTCCCAGGGACGATGGCTGATGGGCACCACACCCCTCCATACAATCCTTTATGTGGGCCTGACCCGAAAAGCTCTGCCACCGGCGACCGCCAGTCTTTCAACTATGGAAGCGCACACTCCGGCAGCTGGGATGGTAGGGCAAGATAACAAAGGAGGCTCCCCTCTGGCACAATGGCCTCTTGCCGCAGCTCGCTGGACTACCTGGCTTCTCGGGATGGAAGGCTATAGGAATCTCTACTGTGGGGGACGTTCTTCATGGTCAGACCCTGAAGTCCTTTCAGGAATTACAGCACGATGCCTTGATCGCAATTTTACAAATATCACAATTCCTCAATGCCTTCTCCCCATATCTCACACTACAGGAGACCATACCTGATTTTAGCTCTCTTGAGGCAAAAGTATTCATGGGAGATTTGGGGGTCCACAAGATCACCAAAATCTATTGTACACTTGTCACGAATAGCCACACGACGCTGTCTAAAACACGGTAGACCTGGCAGACAGATTTGGGCCCCTTGGACGATGAGGGCTGGATCGAGGCGCTGGCATCCCCACGAGGTGCTGCCATAGCGACTCGATTACGATACATACAGATGAAGTACCTCCATAGGGTATATTACACTAGGTATCGGCTCTGGAGGACAGGGCTTATTGCTTCTCCACTTTGCTTGCGATGCCTTGCGGCCAAGGGTACCCTCATCCATACCGTATGGCTATGCACATCACTATCAGGGGGTTATTGCATGTATGTTGCAGGTTTTGGGCTGGGACATCCCTTATTCACCCAGATTAACTATTTTTCATATAACTGATGACATCAGGGGTAATATATATAAACCCCGCCTACTGTTACTGGACCTTACACTCGCGAAGAGGGACATTGCGAAGGCATGGAAGGACGCTTCCCTGCCCTCCCTTGGGGCTTTGAAGAAGGGTTTTGATTTTTGTATGGGGCTGGTGATACCTATATTTGCTGCACAGGGCTGTCCTCAGAAACATCCCAAGATCTGAAAGAGATGGGCGGACTTCACGGGGATCTGCTTAGAACCTATCCCAGATCACACAATAGATTGGCATTATCCACAACTACCACAAGGCAGGGTGAACAAGGAATCAGTGACTTAACTATTCACTCTGGAGATGACTTGACATGTATCGTTTCACATTTGGGTGCAAAATGTCGACATCATCATGATTGCTATGTATATTTTGCTGTTATGGTATTTGGCCTTGACAGGCCTATCTTGGCTGTTGACAATAACATTTTGTTGTGAAAATAAAAAAAAGTGCAATTCAGCAACTGATGTTATTTGGTTGTATTGTATCTAGTCGAAGTAATAAGTTTAGGCTGACTGGAGCTTTTGATGATTCGGTAGAGGGACCAGGTTTGTCCCTGTGAAAAGTTTACCTTCTGACTTGGAAAAGTTTCTAGAGAAAAGTGTTTGTCGGTAGGTTTTGCTGCAGGCCAGCTCAAAATGAGCAAAAGACACACAAAAGTGCGCCGGGTATGCCCAGACGTGGGTCCTGGGCTCACTGCCACTGGATTTAAAATATCCTGGCTGATGAGGGGGTGAAACCTCATCAGCCCTAGGATACTTGTTTCCGGAACAGGGAGGACCTGGCTTGGCAGTTCCGGCTGGACTGTTCCCATGAGGCACAGGGTCAAGACTGATTTGCATATAGCCCGGTCTAAACTGGGGTGGCATGGTGAGCAAAAGAATGATGGATTTTACCCAGATCTCTCCACTGAGGGTGAATGTTTTGATTTGTTCTGCATTCCATCCATCAATTGTGTGTCTTTTGCTTCCTCTCCCTAAGTGCGCCGGTTATGCCCAGACGTGAGTCAAGGGCTCACTGTGCCCCTGGATTCAAGCTATCCTGGCTGATGAGGGGTGAACCTCGAAACCGGTCTGAGTATGCTTTTTTCCGGTCCAGGGATGACCTGGCTTGGCAGTTCGGGTTGGACTGTTCCCATGAGACACAGGGTCAAGACTAATTTGCATATGGCCAGGTCTAAACTGGGGTGGCATGGTGAGCAAAAGAATGATGGATTTAACCAAGATCCCTCAACTGGGGGTGAATATTTTGATTTGGTCTGCATTATATCCCTCAATGGTGTGTCTTTTGTAGTTCAAAAGAAGGGCTGGACAACGGCAGCATGGCGAAAGTTGGTGTGGTCGTCGCCAACCGCAGGAAAATCCAAGCAGGTGAAGTTCGGAATCTGTAACCCAAAGGTCTTGTCTTTCGACTGATGCTGTTTAATGTCTACCTCAAGGAAGTCCCTCTTTGTTCAGACTTCAAAAGTTGGAATCCTTTCAGCGGAAGAAACTGGAGAGTTGAATTTGACTGGCAATTTGATGTTGGCGGCTGCTGCTTTGGCAATGCTTCTGGTCTCCTCTGGTTCCCTGAGGGAAAAGTTCTGAAAATGTTTTAAGTGTCCTATTCTGCAGGTTTTAGAGTCGGAGGAGTATTTGCTAACACCATTCAGGGGCCCAGGAACTTTTTGACACCACTTGGGGGTTAGGACTCACTCTCCCAGAAGCCATCAGGAGACTTTAGCAGAAATCCAGTTGGAACTCGCTTCTTACAGCATTTATGGTCCTGTAGCTCATCAAGAGGTCATTTGACTGACCCTTGGAGTCCACTTCTTTGTTCTGAGTACAAGAGGGAGCAGGTCCAGCCTTTGGGTCCTTTCTCCACAGACCCAACAGCAGGTGCAGTCCTACGTCTGTCTTCCACAGGTCCATATGTGTTCTGAAGAAGGTATCCAGGGGTGCCACATTTATTCATGGCACTTGCTGGTGGGATTGAGAGACTCACCATTCAATAAGGAAATCGTTCCCAGGGGCAGCCCTACCCACTTTGTCATACACACCATCAAGACAATACCTCGCAAACTGACACTCAACCCAAGTTGAGAATCTATAATCTCTCAGGAGTTGCAGCAGTCTACACCTACGTCACGAATCTCCAAAACAATTGACAGCAACTCACCGCACTCAGATCCCAAATCCCCACCCATTTCCATTAGCTTCAATGCTCCTAGCTCCATCTCAAAGTCCTGCTCTGCCCCCCCCTTATTCCTCTACTGATCCCACTTGGATCACACAGTGACAAGCTCCTGAAAGCGAAAAGGAATAATCTTATACACCCAGCTCTACCTCATATATCGGTGACCACTAATGCTACAATCACACAAAACGCCTTCCTTTCGGATCCAGCTAACACTGCCCAAGACAACCGAAAATTAAAACTTAATCTCTATAATAATCCCAAATTAACCCCTCTAAAGGAACTAAAAATGTCAGATGTAACTTTGGATGTCAAACCATCTAGCAATCCTCTCCCCAGACCTCCTTGCACTCTACTCCAACCATCTCCCTCATCCCGAGGAGAGCTAGAAACACCCAAACGGACAGGATTTATCTGAACTTGCAAAACACCATCTTAGAAATTAAGAATATTTTACACCTCTCAGAAAGTTATCTTTCAAAAATCAACCATTTTCAAAAATGAATACTCTCAGCCCACAGAAAGCTAACTACTATTCCCCTGCCTCTGTCCAATCGACAATACCAAACACGCAAACACCATAGATACCTGACAGACTCTTAAACGCAATCCCCATTGCTATTTTACGAATTGTCTCTCCCCCATTGTGGATGAACATATATTTTGATCAGTCCTAATGAATGCAACGAGAACACAGCCGAATAACTGAAAGATTAACCCTAACACCGTAAAAAACAGTAGATTTAACCCCCGAAAAACATCAAAGAAACCTGAGTAACTGACTGAAACCAATCTCCTGCCTACTACTCAACTGCAGCTCAGCAATGGAACACACCTTTGACATCTCTGACCTCATTTTGAGCCCAGAAGTTGATGGAACTATCCTGACGGAATTGTGGCTTACTGAATATTCTTCCCGATGTTTAGACCTTCTAGTTCCTCCAGACATTGTGAGATTAGACAGACCACAGAAAATAGGCGTAGTCTGTGTCTGTATCCATCGATCCGACATCTCTATCACAATACTTCACTCTGACTCCCTTGAACCATGTGAATACCTTGGGCTCTCTTTAAGATCTACAGATTACCAATTCTGCAAACTACACATATTTTACCATCCCCCAGGTAAAAACGCATTGTTCGTTGACCAACTAATGGAAATCATTACAACAAACCCTGCCTCTCGCTCCAATGATATATTCCTAGGGGATTTCAATCTTCATTGGGAAGACCCCTATGATACTCAGGTCAATTCTGTCAATGATTTCTTAGCAGATCAATCCCTAGTCCAAGCTTGTACCCTACCAACCCACACTAAATGTGCAACACTAGACTGCATCATTTCCAAAGAAAAATGGATAAAACAATCCTGATCAACCCTTGCAATCGGTCAGACCACCTTATTATCAACTTCCAAATACCCCCTACAAAAAAGAAACCAACCTCACAGTCAATCAAACCCAGACAATGGGTTTGTGACACTAAAAACCTAACGTTGGAGATACCAGCAGCTCCCTGCAAGAAAGAACTTCTTCCTCCTAATATTATGGCTGATGTCTACAACTACAACTTCACGATGACTAAACTAGTTGATTCCGTAGCCCCGCCAAAACCTTAAAGAATACCGGTCAAAGACAAAAAACCCTTGGTTCAATGGATCTCTCAATGAAGAAAGATGTAAACTGAGACTAACTGAATGGCAATGGAGACAACATCCTTCATCCCCTCACTTAAGACTGCCAAGAAAGTCCAGACACTCTTACAATAAAAGTATCCTAAAATCAAAAAAAGACTTCTTTAGATCAAAACTTTCAACACCAAAAACAGACAGAGGAAAATCTTCGAAATATTAAAACAACAATCAAACAAAATGGCAAAATCCACCCACTTGACATCAAAGTCACATTTAAGCAGTGTAGAATTCTTTTCCTTCTTTACTGCTAAAGCCATTTCCCTAGAGAATGAGCTCAAGACTGCGGCTGACAACAACCCCTAAAAATTCTCCAGCCGATCGTCCAACCTAACCTACTCTGCCAGTGCCCAAAAATAAAGCTCAGTGGTCTACCTTCAAACTCTATGACCACAGAGATATTACCAAAACCCTATTGACTAAAAAAAACAACAACCACTATAACGATCCTCCCCCTTCAAAATGCTTGTTGTCTATCAACTATACTGTCATCCATATTTGGACCAAGATATCAATGCATCACTTTTGCAAGGATCCATCCCGGATTGCCTATAAACCAGCCAAGCCATCACCATCCTCCAAAAAAACCAACAGAAAACCCTTCGGACACAAACAATTTCCGACCGATAACCAACATTCCCATTCCAGCCAAAGTAATAGAGAAATGTGTTCAACAACAACTGAACCAACACATTATGGAATTCAAGCTATTAGACATCTGCCAATCAGGATTTAGACCCAGGCGCAAGATCGAAACAGCAATTTTACATATGGACGATGATTCCCTAGTCGCATTAGACCGTAATGAAAAATGTCTGCTTGTGCTGCTTAATCTTTCGTCCGCTTTCGACACTGTTAACCATGGAAAAATACTCAAGAGACTTGAGAACAGGATGGGTGTAATGGGAACTGTCCTAAAATGCTTCTTAGAGAACAGAACACAAAGATTTCTGGTGAATCAAAATCTATCCTCACCATCCCCTAACCTAGTACCACAAGGCTCAACACTATCCCCATCACTATTTTTTTTTTAAACACTTTATTGAGGCAGATGTGTAAACCACATTATCATATGAAGAAAACAGTGCCATGTTACAGAGTCTGTACGTAAGGCAGGTAAGTGGCTCAATTAACAGATTGATGGGTACAGCAAGACAATCATCCGGTTTGCACCATACAGCATGAAAACTGTTACAGTAGAAATTTTTTCCAATAAAGCAACTGAAATACAAATTAAACAATACCAATAGGTCAAAAACAAAGAAAAAATAAAAAGGGGCGACAATAATGATAATCAGATTGCAAGACTAGCACAGTAAATCTATCAGTATCACATTAAGCGGCATCCTTGCCAATGACCACAGCACTGTAAACGTATACCAGGAGCCATTCCACCCAGGAATGAGTTGGGCCAGCTGCATGAGTTCATATAGTGCCGATTCGTCTGAAAGCGCTGAAAGGTGGGCTGTGTTAGCGTGGCGAGGACTATCACCCGCGTCGGCCTGAAGACCCCTACTAATCCCCATCACTATTTAATCTCTATGTTGAACCTTTAACCGAAGTATGACAGCAGGCGAATATCTCCTTACACATGTATGTAGATGACACACAGCTGTATATTATGATTACTTCCTTAGAAGAGATTAAGACGATGAACCATGCATTAAAAAAGACAGTTTAATGACCAACAATCACCTTAAGCTAAACTTTCAAATAACCATATTCCTTTTAATTTCCCCTCTAAAAACTCCAAGGTGATGAAGAATTGGACCAAGTTGATCACTGCACTAAACTGTAGTCCGATCCTAGTGGACTCTACCAAGTTCCTAGGAATCACTTGAGATAAGAACCTAAATATGAAATCACACATCAACACAATGGCAAAAAATGCCAGCTTTCACCTCAGCTATCTTAGAAAAATTAAACCTTTTATCGAATCACCAGACCTCAAAACAGCAGTTCAGACATTAGTCATCTCAAGACTTGACTACGGATGTACAACTTTATCAGGACTAACCAAGATCTCAACAGCCCTGATTAAAGCTTTTCTTGATGCAGCCGCAAGACTCATAACAGGATCCAGAAAATTTGATCACATCACTCCTCATCTTAAAGCACTCAACTGGCTGCCTTAGGAAACAAGAATTCAACTAAAGATGGCCTGTAGCACACATACAATGATCCACTACAAATTCCGCAATACCTAGCACAGAAAATTTCAATTACTGGAGGAAGCAGACTCTCTCGGTGCTCCGGTAATCTTCTGAAACCTTCGTTCTTCCATAAGAAAAAAACATATGATAGAGCTTTCTCTGGAGCTGCATCAGGAATATGGAACTCGCTCCCTCCGAGCATCAGAAAAATATCATCTACTTCAATATTCAAAAAGGAAGCGAAGTCCTTCCTATTGAGCAAATTCCTCCCTTAATCCTCAGTAGCCCGTTCAGAACATGTTCTAAAAGTCCCAACAGACAATCACTCGACCTACTCTAGCCTGCTGAGTGAGACTCTCTTTGAGTTCATCTATTATCAGACTCTAGATGGAGCTCTACATTCTATAGCTAGGCCCAATCTTCTAGTCCTAATTTCGCTCTGAGATATCCTTTTGAGGACAGCTACATCTAAATGTCACCATTGTGAATACTCAGAACAAGTACAAATCTATTAGAAATTAATAACCTATTTTCTTTCAAACTGTATTATTGAATGTACAAATGTTTCCTCGTTTTAAAATGTATTGGGATACCTGGCAACTGTTTATGGGTCTCAATTTTACTGTTTGAAATTACAATGCTATAGATATGTGAAGCGCTCTGATACCCAACTCTGGGTCTTGTTTGCGCGATACAAAATACTGAATGAATAAATAAATAGACGTGCAGTTTTTTAGTCGTTTGTGTCATGTCTACTGGGACATCAAGAATATTTAGTTCTAGCTTCGAGGAAGAGGGTGGGGTAGACTTCAGGGCTCGCACACAAGCAGGCACCCTCCAGGTAAAGATTGAATTATTGAGCTCTCTTGTGAAAAAGTCCATCAAGGCACGATCCTCCAGAGTCCCAAAGCTGACCCCACTGTTCACTCCAAGTTCTCATGTCCGGGCCACACCCTTATGCTCAAACTCGCAGCTTGGGACCAGTCAATCTAAGTGCGCCCCTGCATAGGGATACTGGTGACATTCCACTGAGGTCAACATTCTCCATTGTCAGTTCCATGGTGGAGTGAATCCGCCAAATCATGGCTACTCAAGGCTTCAGGTTGACCCAGTGGATTACTCCAAGTACTTCAGGACTGGACTGCATCCCCTGTCCGGTTACATGGGCCTGGGATCAATTGAATTAGAGACAGCATTGAGGCACCTCACCTCCAGTGGTGGGCAGAACCCCACCCAATCTATCCACAGCCAGCGGGGCTGATGGATCGGGAACACCAACTGCCAGGGGCAGCACCATCTTCCCAACATCAGGTCTGAAAGTGAATACAAGCAAGCACGGCCCCTGAGCCTTACTCTGCCACCATGTTGTCACTCTCAGAGGCCTCCTTTAGAGTACTGAGCAGCCCCAGACTCGAATAGCTCCATTCCAGGGCAGGATCCTGGAGGAGGCTTTACAGGTCTCAGAGCTCACAGTTGTGACGTGCTTTTGCATGCTCCTTGGCATTGCCATTATTCTTTCGCTTTAATGTTGTTCATTTGGTTTGTTACACTGAACCCCAAACACAGCTTCTTTGGGGACTGCCTTAATACACAGTACAGGCTACCAAAAGTGAGCCAGTCATTGTTAGTGAAATCTGCTTATAGATCTTCCAAATTTGAGATACATCTCACTGTGTGCGAGGAGAAGACTTAATGGGGTGGAGTTTGGGAAGGGGTGGAATCTTGATCCCATTGTTTTCAGGAGGCGTGAGGGGTGGGGTCATGGAGTTGGAAAAAAGCTTTGACCTAGCACTTACTCCCCACCCCTTCTTTAAACAAAAGAAAAAACCTTCTGAGGCAGTCACTGAGGCCCAGGGATGGTTGCAAAACTCCCCATTGGACAACAGCTGTGCACAACCTTTAAACATGATTTGAAAAAATACTCTGAACATGGGCTTCCAACTCATGATATTTTCAATCCTATGATATCAGCTCCGCACCAGGAGATCGTGTGAGCAGAGCTGGTATTGTGTGATGCATAGTGCCAGCATGTGGATTGGCAAATCTTTGTTCACCTTTGTAAGTAAGACTGTTTGGGCACTGAGGAATCACATTCAGAACACAGATCCAGACTGTGACCTCTTTCAAACAGTCGAATTGCCTACATTGGCATTACATGCACAACCTGGAGAATGGTAATATGAACTGCCACAAAAGATGTCTTCATCTGGTTTCACTCTACAAATTATTCAGGCGGCAGTACAGGCTCTCAACAGCAGTTAGTACTATTTTGCAATGTTCACATTTGTTAAAGAGTTTACTGCTTATAAGAGAAAAATAATTCAGGGCCACATGTACAAAGCCTTTTTGTGGCCGCAAATAGGCCAAGTCACAGAATTGGCCAATTTGCGAACGCAAAAAGGTACTTTGAAATGTACAAATCCCTAATTGTGATTTGATAACGTATTACCAAATTGAAATTTGGGATTGTGAATTGGTATTTGGAAGGGGTGTGTTTAGGGCATGATTTCCAAATAAGGATTCACATTGTTACTCACAAATGTTTTGCGACCAAAAGGTGGTTGCATAACATTTGCACTGTAGCACCAACTCAAAGTGGGTGGTAAGTCATTCGCAAATGGGAAGGGGCGGGACCCCACCCTCTTTGAGAATGAAAAAATATATTTTTTGCAAGAGCAAGCATTGGTCTGGGACCACTGCCTACTCTTTAAAAATGAAACAAATGTTTCATATTTTATTTTTCCTTTAAGGAAATCGGACTGCGTTTAAAAAAAATGCTTTATTTAGAAGCAATCACAAACATGGTGGTATGTTGACCCCAGTAGGCCCCCATCCCTGCGATTTTTGTGATTCCCAATGGGTCACAAACTGAGATCTACTGGCAATGGCAGAAACTATAAAACACACTTTCGTACATTGTCAAAAATGTGGAATTTGGTAAAAGCAAACACTAAGCTTCGTACTTGTGGCCCTTAGTGTACAGATTTACAGTTCTTAAAACACCCAAAACAAAATAATAACCATGGGAATTATTACAAGTCTACTTTTTATTTCGGTCGTCATACTGCTAAAGCACATGCTTGTTATTTCCTCTTTTCTGCCCCTGTGGTCACACAGAAGACGTCCCTGATCTTAAGGTGCCTGATCTTATATGAAGTGAAAGGGGTTTTGCACAAGAAAAACATTCAACATTTAGTTTGGTGGTCAAATAAAATGTCACATTTTGCCATATTGAAAAACTCATATTAACACTGAAATATCTTTTATGCAACTCCCAGAATCTTTTTGGTACCAAATAGAATATATTACGTGGAAACACAGTTAGTACATGGATTGTGTTAATGGCTTAGTTTGTGAAACAGATAAGTGCAGGGACCTGGTGTGTTATTAGAAGCTCATCGTTGGCTCTGCTGCAGTTGCTGAATAACAATGCTGTTTTGACTCCACCTCAAACCTCTTGCGTCCATCACCCTTATCTTTAGTTCACTCTTGCAGGCTTATTTTTCTCCATCAATCCTCTCTCCACCACTGCCTTCTATCTTTGGGCATGATTACAAGTAAAGGTGCTAGTTACCACACCTGGTAAATAACGATACCCTGTGGTTCGTTATTTATCGAGAGAATTAAATAGCACCTATTACGAGTTATTGGGTAATAACATGAGGATTTTCGTGTTTAACACTCCAAAATCCGCATGGTACAGTAAATACCGTACATATTTCCCCTGTTAAATTTCAGCAGGCTTGACCTGACGAAGTTTGACTGATGTTATACCACTGTGTTTTGTCTAGGATCCTGATTACAAGTCAGGCAGAGTGGAATTCCAGTATGGAAATCTGCCCCACCTCAACACAACTGGCCCGGTGTTCCCATGTCCAGTTTTCCCAGGTGCCGGAATGCTGGACTCTGTTTTCCCGACTGGTAATTCAAACTGGTAAAATGGCATCATGTTTTGGTGAGTACAGAAGCCAAGCTCCATTTCACACTCCACCCTAACTTTTATCTCTGATAAGGGGGAGCACTGATGCTTGCCATGCCAGAACTAAACTTCCCTTTACTCTCTCTACCCCCTCCCCCATCTTCGCCCCTTCCCTTACTCTCTCTACCCCCTCCCTCATCCTTGCCCCTTCCAGAAGCCCCACAAACATTTACCATCTTCTCACTGCAAGCGGTAAATATGTGCATTAATCCCATCGCAAATGGGCATACCGCGCAGAATACCCCCATGGTAATTCCATGACTACATCGTTATTCCCCATTCCAAGGGTTTTACCTCATAATAGGGAACACACTAAGACCTCTTGATGAGAAACGGTAACTCTGACCACCTTGAATCTTCTCACAGGAATCTTGACACATTTAGCTCATGATCAGCCTTAACCCAGTTCAACACTCCACTTATAATTGTCTTAATACATGCAGGAGAATGCAGACATCATGCTTTTCTTTCCAGGGACATAAGTCCCGCTTCCTGTGCAGTTTATTTCCATTCTTGTTTCCTGGGATAAGTTATGAGTGGATTTTACTTGCAACTGCCTATTACGAAATGAACCGACAAGAAACTGAATCAATGAATCGGAGTTTGTATCTATAGCCATTACATTTTCCAACTGTTAGAACTGGGGGTCTCTAGTTGGCAAGGTAGGTACCTCATGAACAGATCTGGATGGCCAATAGAGTACAACATTTTTTTTACATAAGATAACCAAGTGAACCTATTAACAGCTGACTGATTCATGCAGTCTTGAATAACAGCCATGCTAAAATCTGTCTCAGGTTGTAGAAAATTCAGCCCATAACGCACCGGATGCCCAGGCTGCTGGCGCAAGGCGCCTCTTAGTTCCCATCGTAAATAATTATCAAATAAAGAGACGGGCACTGGAAGCAGGAAATCAAGAACAGAGTTTTATTTCTCATGAGGAGAGCCTGTCATTTCAGACACTCCCATAGTGTCTTCAGGAGGTGCTCTAACTAGCCTCTCTGAGGCCTGGTCTTTTATACACTGGTTTAAGACATGTGAACGTTCTTTATTACAATAAAGACATTGTGAAGTATGAAGATGACATCCCCGGCACCCCCCCAGTTCCGGCTCATTCCAACACGTGGCTACAGTAGAGGCCCTTACCCTTCATACAATAGGAGGGGGCTGTCACGCAGCTGAGTGTTCTGCTGATTCCTTTGGAATGTGTGCGCCTGATCGAATCCCAGGGGGTGGGAAGGTCATGATCAATAGTAGCTCCTTTGAAGAGGGGCGAGTGCATACAGTAGTGGGCAATAAACTGTATCCTCGGGCTAAGGGATGACCAGCGGTCCGTGCAAACAATCGGGCTCAGAGGAAGGGGTCATCAAAGGAGAGATATTCATGAAAGGAAGGATCGGTGTGGACAATCGAGCGTAGAGGAAGGGTTTATCAAAAGAGGGGTATTCATGGAAGGAAAGGAGGTGTTGGTCAGGCGCGGGGTGTGATTCCCAGTGACAGCGTCATGCAGAAGGAGAAGGGTTCATGACTTGTGCATGTGAGAGTGGGGGCGGTCGGGGTGCATGGGGGAAGCTTGCAGGGTCAGGGAAGGGTGCTGATGATCGATCGCAAACAGAGAGACCATGGTACCTAAAATGGCTGTTGTATATATGTGTGCATGGGTCTATGCTGGCGGGATATGTTTTGCAATACCCATTCTGCTTACGACAAGAGGTACAGTGAACACAAATGAACGCCGCTTATGTGTATATACATTGCCAATTTCAACAGTCGCCGCTTTTTAACATACGCTAGTAAATTTGTGTTTACCCCAACTGATGGAGTGTACTTATAGTCATGTGCGGCCAATGAAATAACGTTCGTCAAATGCTAGCAACTTGCTTGAAACCATATGCAGTCGATACAATTGGCGGAATGCGGTACATATGAATTTACATTCGTTGAGTTATTTATACAAATCTAGAGATTGGCATAATACTTAGTCGGGGTCAACCAAGGAATCAGGTTCTGACTTTTTCTCCGATGACATCAACATACAGTAAAAAGTGCTATATGAGACTTTTGGACTTGAGTGACCGATGAAACATTTTTGAAAGCAATAAAAAATAGTTGAGGGAGGAATTCAGTTCGATGTAAGCAACTAGTCAAGGGGTGGGTAGAAAGTTCAGGAAGGGGGGTCTTAGTGAAAATGTCTTTTCAACGACGAGCCACCACTGGTAGACTCAGGTAGTCCGTTTTCTTTTCGTTGGCGCTTTTGAGCACCGGCGGTGGAGCTATAAGTCCAGCTCGGAATCATCCTTACGCGTTGCAGGGTGCGATCAGTCCTCTGCTGTTAGATCACAGTCCTGTTTCCTAACTGATCTTCTTAGGGGTGCCTTATGCTGGGCACCTGCGTGTCTTTCTTCTTCCGTGGCAAAACCTTATTCTATAGTCAAAACTTATGTGAAAAAGGGTGAGTTTGTTGAATAATCGAGGGAAGAGAGGGCGGAGTGGGGCCAGATCTTTGAACACACCAAGGGACCAAGGGAGCAAAGGACAACGAGCAGGCAGGCCCATCAGTCGGACTCAAAAGGGGACGGGGACTTCAGGCACGAGTGGGTCAGCAAGTCGAGGGCTTCAAGGCAGCCCTTCATTCCTTCATCTGCCGAGTTTGAAAGTTGTGCCTCGTCCCGCGTCTCGTTGCTCTGCGGCTCCACCTTTGATTGCGGTCACATGTGCTTCATGATCTGTGGCCAGGCTGTGCGTCACGTCCAGCTCCTCTCCTCCGGTGATTGTATCTTTGAATGGGTACAAAACAAGTTTTTAGAAAAACTGGCAGGAGAAGACATTTATACATCTCAATTCCGTCCCCAACCCTAAGTAGGTAGGGAATAAGTTCATCGGTCACAGTCAGTAGTCACCACTTATGGGGTATGTAGGAGGACATTTCCACTGAATTCGTACTTTCTATCTGGCGTTCATTCATGACGTACGCGGAGAGAAGTCGGATTCCCATCGACAGTGTATTCTATCAAACTCAAAATCGAGTCCTTAACCCAAGTACTAACGATCTTACATCTCCCTTCGGGGTCGGCTAACTCTCGCAAGCAAGAGGTGTTATCGTCATGTGGGGGGGGCAAAGACCAAACATGCTTTTCTTGGGGAGTGACGGTTAATCAATGTTATTAATTGTGTTTCGGGGATAGTTGATATGGAGCTGGGGTCAATCGAGAGAAGCGAGGACGCTTTGGACATCCGCACTTAAGTGCAGAGGGGTGGGACAATCTGGGCATTGGGGATCGCATTTCTGACGAACTGAAAAACAGAAGACCATTGACGTTATAGTCCCCCTATAAAAAAGGCCAGATTAGGGGACATCAGTCGTCTGACCTGTCCTTTCCTTCATTACCAACTCGGGTTCTATCGTTTTGCAGAAAGGAGAGGTAGTAATATGGCAAGTTACAATCGTTTTAGTTCCTGTCAATTTTGCCGAACACCTTTGTGTTCGAAGAGACCCAATTAGGTTCGTGCCGGTGGGGCACAACGTTCTTGCACAAGGGAGGAGGGAACAGGGGGACCCTCAGAGAGAGAGAGAGTCGCCCGCACTCTAAACGAACCATTTAGTACACGTATGACGTGGAGAGAGAGAGAGAGAGAGAGAGAGAGAGAGAGAGAGAGAGAGAGAGAGAAGCGTGTACAATAATGGTCCATTCAGTGCGCACACAACACAGAACAGCGGGGGTTTAAGCAATACGGAAACACAGGCAGAGGGATGACGTAGGTCTATATATCACGTACACAAACTCAGACGGGGGAGACAGTACATGTATTATATACAAAAATCCAAGACAAAACATAAAACAGTTATTGGCCAAAGTTATCTTTTTCTATATGCTGTGCATCCTTAGCATCCTAAGCTCTTTTTACCTTTTTCTTCTCTTTTATTCGTCGGCTGCCTTTACTGGTGGCTTTGATTGTACACACTTACGCCTTTGGCAATTGGTCATGAACTAACCTGGTCGGGCTAATGCTCACGGTGGTTTTTTTCGAGTCATTTTAGCAAATTTGTTTCCAGGCTAAGACAACAGTTGGTGTCAATTGGAGAGCAATGGGGCAGCTTTGAGTTACACATTTATGAAGATGCGAAAAGGAAGTAGTAGGTTTTTCAATATTGGCAATATTCCTAGTCCTCCCGGCGGAGGATACTTGTGTAAACCTTACCTCGGAATATTCCTTAAACTTTCCCTATTTAGTTAAACGTAGGAATGTATTCATTATTGTACGTCATTTTTGGTTGCATTATTCGGGGTTTGTCGCGGTTAGGTACCATAATCAAAAACCCTTTTTCTCGTCTCTTCGTCCGCTAAATCACCATTTTCGTACATTAATCGACATTCCGATGTGACCTGCAGAGAGAGGGAAAAAGAAGGGGCAGGGGCTACATTGATAGACACATTAGCGCGCATAAACCCAGAAAGGCTTTTACTTACTGCATACTCGGCCTATCTCCACGGGATGCAGTCCCTGCCAACTGGGCGTTCGAGCCCAGGTGGACCGTTAGTGTGACTTTTCTTATACAGGTAGCATATAAAGTATAGGCTAAATACCAGGATCTTTAGCGGTTGCTTTTGGCTGTACAAAAAGGGAAAAATACACAACTAAAACTTGGACCCTTCATATCTGCAATATCTCTATATATTATACCTTTTAACCCTTAACTAATCGGGCTGAGTCATTTCACCTGTATTTTAGTTATATCGGAAATAGTGATCATTTATTCGAAACGTACCAATTTACGCGTGACAACTACGTTTGCTTTTTCCAAAAATCTTTAATAAGAATGTCGGTGCACAAATACTGGCCTACAACCCCGTGGGCGGCCACGGAGCAGGCTGAAACTGTACATGTGGGAATACTTTATTAGTGAAAAACCTAATGGAGTCGGGGGTTGTTTAAAAAAAAAAAGTGCGACAAGTGCAATAAAAACATGTCGAGAATTCAGTGTGAGCGAGTATCATAAGTGTTGAAATTCGAATTTGCAATAATCATGAGGCGCCAAAACTTAACAACAATTCATTGTCCGAATGTTCACTCAGTACCCATCTGATGTCAATTCACTGTCTGAACATATAACCAGTACCCATCCCATATCAATTCATTGCTCGGACTGACAGTACACATCCCAAATCAATTAATTGTCCGAACATATAATCAGTACACATCCTATATCAATCCATGTGGTTAAAAAAACCTGCATACATATTTCATGACACCAGGGCTGAACAATCGGGGTACAACAGGAGTTGAAAGTTTCATTTGCGTCGACGCCATTTTGGGTGCAGTCAGGCAGATCCAGGCATAGTCTAAATCTCCACTAACTCGTGGTTGGCCCAGAGCTTCTTTCGGCAGTCCAAAAGTTCCGTTAAAAAGGGCAAAAGAAAGGATCGGTGGTTTGAACCATCAGTCAAAGGGGGAGGGAGGCAACAATTTTCCTACCGGGTCATACTGGGTTTTCACCGGAACTGATCCGAACTGTAGTCTGCAGGATTCTAGTCATTCAAACTGAGGCTGGCGACAGCATGGGAGCGACGACGTTTTGTGGCCAAGTTTTCATCGTTCCGTGGTCAATCATGGCAGTCATTCCCCATCGGGGGTGTCTGCGGGGGTCGGGGACTCCCGCGGCTCCTCTAGAATCTTCAAGGTCGTGGAGAACTTTTATGATGGTGGAGTCAACAAGTGACCGGGCCATTCCTTCATGCTGGGCCCGCTCTTGCAGGGTCGACCACCATTTTGAGAGTTCGGCAGCCACCGGCAATCGCGGGGTCAAATGAGCAGGCGGGCTCCAACCTGCCGGGCGAGGCGTCGTAGCATCGCCACAGTGGACGAACCCTTTGCTGGGTGCGAGGAGCGTTGGGGGTGCAGCTGGGGAGCCTTCACCTGGGGAGGTGGGAGAGGCTCGTTCGCGCCGTCTCTCCCTCCCGGTGCACCCCACGGCGTCTCGCTTGACATTTGTTATGGTCGGACCAGACGATGAGGACGAGGGGGGGGGGTCGGAGGCATGTGCAAGACATCCCCCCCCCCAGGGTTGTCGTAGCCATTATAGAAGAAGTGGCGCCTAGTACATTTCGGGCCGGGCCTCCGGTTGATGGCGGCCGGACGCTCTTCGCCACGGCCCCAGGAACGGGTCCCTTGGTTCATCCTGGGGACAGACCTTGGCGCGTGGTGCCTCCTCCGGGCTATTCGCGTAGTGGCCTCTCCACCCCCAGGCCTCTTATGGAAGCTGGTCCAGACTGTCTGAGAGAGGGGGGTCGGGGCATGGACATTCCCCCCTGCAACTCTCCAGTGTTGTCGCAGCCGCCACCGCGGCCGGATCCCGTCGGCCCCGGCCTCTCCTCAGGCCCACCTCATGCGATGACCTCCGGCCGACGGCTGGCAGCAGGACCAGCCCTACATGTGTTGAAGATCTCGTCTTCCGGCTGGGCGTAGCCGCAAACCTGTTGCACTTTGGGAGTTTCCAGAATGGGGGCGGATGTCTGCTGACTTGCATCTTTCCCAGGTTGCCGTTATTGGGGCGTGGCAGGCGGTGGGACAGACATGTTTGGAGCAGCGAGGGGCGATGAAGCCTCGTTGCCTCATGGCCGTCGTAATGTCCAGCCTGGCTTCTCTTATCATTTTCATGTTTCTTATTACGGGCTTATTTCTAACGTTTCTTGTTTCTAGGACAATCATATGTTTTATCATTAAGTATTGTTATCGTTTCCCTATTCGTTATTTAATAAAAATTTCATCAGTGGCCTACTGATTTCGTTTTCCTATTCCTTTCTTTCTAGTTTGTTTCATGCTAAAGTTTCTGTTAACAGGATACAGTGATCACTTTGTTATTATTGCATATGTCCTTTTCACTAGGGGTGCTCTCCGGTCGGGCCAGATGACCTACCTCTAGTAAATGGTCCGGGTGGAACTGGTTTATCAATCAGTGGGGAGTAGATAGGCATGACAGATTACAACGGGGGACAAAGGTCCGCATTACCTACCCTTCACTACTTGCAAAGACTAGACAGAGTATTTCTTTTCTATGTTATTTGCAAACAGAGAATACCTCCAAAAAGAACAAATTCCAAACAGTCAATGTTCGGACAACCAATCAATCAATGAGGAACGAAATAGGCACGACGGGTTACAATGGGGGCAAAAGACTGCGTTACCTACCCTTCACTATCTGCAAAGGGAGAGAGAATATTCCTATTCTTCCCCGTTTGTAGGCAGAGAAGATCCTTAAGAGAACCAACTTCGAACAATTCAATGTTCGATCAAACAATCAATCAATGGGGAGAAAAATAGGTATGACGGATTACAATGGGGACAAAAGTCTGCATTACCTATCCTTCACTATTTGCAAAGAGAGAGAAACGTTCCTATTCGTCGCTGTTTGCAAACAGAGAATGTCTCCAAGAGAACCAATACTTCAAGTAGCACCCAAGGCTAAATGAACCAATCAATGAACAATACCAGTATCTAACTACCGTTTCCAATATCAACAATCAATCAATCAATCAGATGGATAAAGCCATCCTACCAATTAGACGTAAAGATGTCCTACTTAACCTTACCCGGACCGGACCGTGTGGACAATTCTTCGCCTTCCTTTTTCCAGCGCCCGATCGTTCTCTTTCTCCATGTTTTTACCGCAGCATTCCTGTGGGATTCCAGTCAGGACAATAGGTCACTTGAGAGAGGTCCGTTCGGAATCGGTGAAGTTCATTCAATCGGCAGCCGGACGAGGGCCCTCTCAAGGCAGGTATACTCCAATCGTTTTAGATGTTCACCCCATCGTCTGGACCTCTCTTACCGGACCTTATGTCGCTGATGGACCCCGCGTTGGGACGCCAATTGTAGAAAAGTCAGCCCATAACGCACCGGATGCCCAAGCTGCTGGCGCAAGGCGCCTCTAAGTTCCCATCGTAAATAATTATCAAATAAAGAGACGGGCACTGGAAGCAGGAAATCAAGAACAGAGTTTTATTTCTCATGAGGAGAGCCTGTCATTTCAGACACTCCCATAGTGTCTTCAGGAGGTGCTCTAACTAGCCTCTCTGAGGCCTGGTCTTTTATACACTGGTTTAAGACATGTGAACGTTCTTTATTACAATAAAGACATTGTGAAGTATGAAGATGACATCCCCGGCACCCCCCCAGTTCCGGCTCATTCCAACACGTGGCTACAGTAGAGGCCCTTACCCTCCATACAATAGGAGGGGGCTGTCACGCAGCTGAGTGTTCTGCTGATTCCTTTGGAATGTGTGCGCCTGATCGAATCCCAGGGGGGTGGGAAGGTCATGATCAATAGTAGCTCCTTTGAAGAGGGGCGAGTGCATACAGTAGTGGGTAATAAACTGTATCCTCGGGCTAAGGGATGACCAGCGGTCCGTGCAAACAATCGGGCTCAGAGGAAGGGGTCATCAAAGGAGAGATATTCATGAAAGGAAGGATCGGTGTGGACAATCGAGCGTAGAGGAAGGGTTTATCAAAAGAGGGGTATTCATGGAAGGAAAGGAGGTGTTGGTCAGGCGCGGGGTGTGATTCCCAGTGACAGCGTCATGCAGAAGGAGAAGGGTTCATGACTTGTGCATGTGAGAGTGGGGGCGGTCGGGGTGCATGGGGGAAGCTTGCAGGGTCAGGGAAGGGCGCTGATGATCGATCGCAAACAGAGAGACCATGGTACCTAAAATGGCTGTTGTATATATGTGTGCATGGGTCTATGCTGGCGGGATATGTTTTGCAATACCCATTCTGCTTACGACAAGAGGTACAGTGAACACAAATGAACGCCGCTTATGTGTATATACATTGCCAATTTCAACAAGGTTACTAGAAGATAGGCGGTGGTTTACCGATGGTAATAAACCTACGGTCACCTTCCACCGTCTCATTTCCCATGGGACAGGCTTACATCCTTACTTGGAACTGGCATTCTCTTGCTATCATAGAATGCTATTGACACGGATGAGAACAGACTGTTTTTTTAGATTGATATCATTTCCTGTTACAAATGACTGGTCTGCCTCCCTAATCAAATGTCCTTGCGACGACATATCAACCCAGTCAAATATACACTGCATCTTCTTTTGCAAATTCTACGAGTGGGGCAGGAAGCGCTATCTACTACCCATTCTCAAGACTTGGGGACTGAGGCAATGTAAACCAGCACTGATTAGACTTTACCTATTACAAGATGAACCTACTATATATGCAGCCGTTGCCTTTTTAAAGTATGCAGTAAGATGCAGAGGGACGATGGTTTAAATGTTTGGAAATTGTCTGTATGTTGTTTTATACTGTACTTTACGATACTACATAGTACAATACAAACTACCTAGGCCCCCTCTTTTAACTTTTTTTTTAACTGTCTTAATAGTTGCTTTTTAATATTTCCAATGAAAGCTTTGAAATATTTTTTACTAGGATGCCTAGAGTAATAATGTCTAATGTATGTATGTCACGGATGTAGAGTATTTATAACTAATGTGCTTTTATGGGTTTTTTTGTACAAATACCGAATAAAGCTATCTTTGACTTTGAGGTAGGTACCTTTGACCACATAGGGACAGTCGCTTCTAGTCAGGGTAAGGGGGATACACTCTTTAGATAACCCCTGCTCACTCCCTTGGTAGCTTGGCATGAGCAGACAGGCTTATCCACAAAGGCAATGTATAAAGTATTTGTACCAACACACACTGTAACACAGTGAAAACACCACAAATGGACACCACATCAGTTTAGAAAAATAAAGTATCTTTATCTAAACTACACAAGACCAAAACGACAAAAATCCAACATACACAGTGTAAAAATATTACTTTAAAAAGAGTTCATAACTTGTACCATAGAAATCTATGGATGCGTGACTGTTCACTAAAGTACCTAAGATGCGTAACGCAAAGTAAACAAAGGGGCCGCAGGGAAGGCAATCCGTCAGGTCTTCCAGTGCTCTGGTGACGATGCGACAAGATGGCACCTCGGTGCGAGACTAAATAGCGCCTTGATGCGTTGCGACGATCCGGTGCGATGCAACAAAAGTTACCAAGCCACACAGCAACAGCATCGGAAAACAAAGAGATGCGTCACTCCTGAGAGCCTGGGGAGGCGATGCGACAGCCCAGCTGCATGCAGCGGACAGGGTGAATCGAGTCCGATCTGTAGGGGGAGAGATGCCTAGAGTCTTCAGGCCGGTTCCGGTTTGTAGGTGATGCGTCGGGAAAACGTCTTGCACAGGTATGATGCGGGGATCTTCGGGATGCAACTGCGATCGATGCGGCGGCGATGCGTGGTGTCGGTCCTCTTCAGCCGCAACCCCTCGATGCGTCCATTCTTGCAGCGGCAACAGGCACTGCGACGGTCTTCGCAGCAGCAGGCAATGTGACAGGAATCTTCTCGCGCCGTCGAGATGCGCCAGTGAAAGGTGCTGCAAGAGGAGCGATGCAACATGTTTTGCAGATCTTTTCACGATTCTTCTTCTTCCAGCTCCCAAAAGAGCAAACAACAACCTCCTGAGGTCCCCAACTGGTATTCTAGGCAGGTCAGAAGAACTCACACAGCAGAGTTCAGGGGGAGCTGGGTGTGTAGTCCGTTTGTTCCTGGGACTTCAAAACAGGAGGCCAGCTCCCCTCAGGCCCTTGGAGATCTCTTCAAGCAGGGGACACAGCACCCAGCAAAGTCCTTCTCCTTTCCTTGGCAGAATAACAACAGCAGGTTAGCCCAGGAACACACAGCAAGGGCAGTCCTTCTCTTCAGTTTCTCCAGCTCTTCATCTCTGCAAAGGTTCCTCTTCAATTTCAGGATGATCTAATGTCCAGGGGTTTCAGCGCTTGCTTTTATACCCCAAACATCTTTGTTCTCTATTTGTGAGGGGTCCTGGACCCAATCCAAACCAGTTCTGGGTGCACTCTGCCTGTGCACAACTTCTTCCTTTGTCAGTGTGGGCAAGGGTCATCAGACGCACCACAGGAGGTGGAGCCAGCATTGTGGAAGGCAGGCATAGCCCTATTCAGGTGCATGTGCTACTCCTCCCACCACTCCAAATGCAGATAGGTCTATTCAGCCTTGTGCTGACTCACCCAGACTCCTAGAGGCTGTTACTCTCAAACCAGATGGTCAATCCACAAACAGGCAGAGGCACAGAGAAAGGTTGAACAAGAAAATAGCCACTTTCTAAAAGCGCTATTTTCAAACACAGAATTTAAAAACCATCTTTACTAAAAGATGTGTTATTAAATTCTGAGTTCAGGGATACCAGACTCTCTCACTCCTATGGGAAGATATGCAGGTAAACATGTTAAACAGCATTCCCCATTCTGGCCAGTGGGCAAGATAGCCTTTTCAATAGTGAAAAACGAAATTGTCAGTATTTCACTATCAGGACATGTTACACAAACGTGTACATGTCCTACCATTCACATACCGCTCACATACACTGCAGCCTGCCCAGGGAGGTCCCTTGGGCCTATCATAGGGGTATCCTATGTGTAAGAAAAGGGAAGGGTAAGGCCTGGCAAGGGGGTACACTAGCCAGGTCGGCAGCTAATAAACTGCACACAGACACTGCAGTGGCAGGCCTGAGCCATCATTTTAGGGCTACTCATGTGGATGGCAAAACCAGTGCTGCAAGCCCACTAGTAGCATTTGAATTACCAACCCTGGCACACTCAGTGCACTTTACTAGGGACCTACTGGTAATACAAATATGCCAATCATGGATAGTCAATCCCAATAACAATTTCCACAGGGAGCAATTGCACTTTGACACTGATCAGCAGTGGCAAAGTGCCCAAAGCATCTAAACCAGCAAAAGCGAATTCCAGCATAGTATCCAAAATACAGGAGGTAGAGGCCAAACGTCAGGGAAAACCACGCCAAGGATGCCAGGTCTAACAACAACATATTGTAGAATATCTGCTATGATGTTTTTGGGCGCTGCATAAGTTTGCAAGACTGTAGTGCCTGCAAAATATGGAACTACAGCAGCAGATACAAATATGTTCATGCTAATCATGGTGACCCCTAAGGTGAAATGTTTGAACAAATAAAATGGTCTTCATTGCTTGGTGGCTTGACGAAATTTTAAAGGGAATTTCGAAAGAAACAGCAAATGCGTGCCCTGGAAACACTGCAGGTTAGCCAGGTGAATTTGGAAGGGTTCTGCTCAAAAGTCTAAAACTATGGTGTGTTGATTTTTTATAAAATATAAATAAATTACTAGCGAGGAATCCAATATATCCAGGGACTTTGGGACAAGGATATTTATCATCTAGAAAACACTAATATGATTTTTATAGTTTAATTACACATTCAATATTTCCTACGCTGCGTTTTTGTCGTGTATTCAGGGCATTGGCAAATGACACTAGCAGGTCAGCTGTGAAAGTGTAATTTATCCCTTTTTCACAACCCTGAGCCTCTTGGTCATCCCTTCATAACCCCAGGGTCACCCATGAGTGTGAAGTGCAATTACCCAAAGTAATTAAAATCTCTCTTTGCCTCCAACGTGAGATCAACAGCTGGCCATATAAAAATCGAATTTTAAGTGTAGCAGGCATTTTCTGATTTCCGAATGCAGATCTTAGGCCTGCCATATATTTCTTCAGCCAAGTGAGAAAAAACTCCTTTAATTAGAGAGAACCAACCGCAGAGACAAATCACAGAGCCCGCAGATTAAAGCCAAGAGCTACAGCCAAGGAAGCCTCTTTACATTAATGAACGGGTAATGGCAATAGAAATTGCGGGAAACAAATTGTTATGAATCTGAGCCCGCAGTAGGCCGATCACAAATGACTAATTGCTTCATTTGTAATCATTAAATATACATACATAGAATGGAGCTATCTAACCACGGGGAATACTTGATGTGTTAGTAAATCCATCGTCATTTCTTCTGGATAAACAAGGTTTGTCTTAGATCCCTCCAGTGCACAATAGATGGAGTGGGTCTGAATAGCCTTCAATTGCCGATTTTCATAAATGCCTCATATGGGGGCCATTTTGAAACAGCTTTTGCACTTCTACATACCACTTTGGTGAGCTGCACGTCTCTTCCCATGGAGGACCTTGATTACGAGAGTTAGGGTTTGCGGATATTTCTACGTATAGGAACTATGGCCGTAACAATCCGCAGGTAAGTCGTGAATTGTGGAACAAATTCCTAAAATTCATTAGGCTTGGGATAGGAATATTCATATGGAAATGACAGAGAATGGGAATGTGGTTTTGTAACTTTGTGCGAATTCATCAACCAGATGGGATAGCAATTAAGGTGTACAATGAGAGGTGCCCCCCACCCCTAGGGAGCGGGTGCCTTTAGTGGAATTTGCGTGCGAGAGGCAAGTATGGGGAGTAGGAGGGGGTCGCCAGGAAATTTGAGGACTCAGGAAGGCAACTAGCGCGTCAATAGGATGCGCAAGGCGGCCCCTCCAGAAAAAGAGATAAAACACTGGACACGAGGGTGAAGCCCTCTTTGTCCTCTCGCCTCGGGTGAAAAATGGCTAGAGTAAGGGTGTCCAGGAAGTTAAATATTTATTTAATTCATATCAAAGTGCATTATGCAGCAAGGTGCTACTTCGATAGAGTGATTGATGTGGCACAAAGAAGTGGTTATGGAGTAGATGATGAGGAAAAGCATCTCATAAGGCCATAAGCCATTAGTAATTCCTTATTTATCTTTAATAGTGTCGTTTCTGTTGGATGTATGTCGTTTCAACGCATGCTTTTACCACGCATGCCTTTACAACGCGGGGATTACAACGCAAGTCGTTACAATGATTTGCGTTGGGGGGCTCTGGATAGTGGAATAGTTTAATTTTCTATTCCAACTCCAGTCCCCGTGGATAGTGGGGAAGGTGTTGGATAGAAAATTAAACTATTTCCTATCCAACAGCGCCCTCCAGCGAAAGTCGTTGTAACGACTTTCGTTGTAATTCCTGCGTTGTAATGGTAGTGCGGGGTAAAAGTTTTGTTGTAAACGATGTTCCCCGTTTCTGTTCCTCTGCAAGGATGAGAACTTCAGTGGAGATTGCTTCTTTGGTTGTTGTTTTCCTGTGTGCTGCAGCACTCAGGACCGGGAAACTGGTCACACCAGTTTCCCGGTCCTGTGTACTGTAGCATGGGTCTCAGAAGAGGCAGACAAGGGGAGAGTTTCAGAAGTGCTAGCTTTGTTTTTTCAGGAGGGAGGTGAAGCTAGACTGTTTGAGTTTGGGATTTCACCTGTGAATGATGAGACATTGATAAAGTTGATGATGAATACATCTAGAGTAGAAAGACATGGGTTCATTGATGGTGACAATCAATTTTCATGTCATGAAATAATATTTGACATTCTCATCATAGACTATGGTTTATTCGCAGAATGGGGCAGGGAGGTTTATTTGATTGAACTTTCAGGATCTTGGGAAATGAAGGTAGATCAATGCTGCCTCTTAAGGAGATGTCCTGATGTGAGCAGCCTTAGAGTTTCTGGAAGGCAGTCTGCATAAGACATGTTTAATTGGTAATTGTGATCGGATCCTCTGACAGTCAAGGTCCCTGCCCTTATTTTTCACAATATTGAGATCAGTAGTGTGGTAGCGTGTTTTCTTTGTGTTTAAGGCTAGGTCTTTGAGCCTTGAAGGGTGTCAGTTTTAGTACCATGGTGGCTTTGCTTTTTTTATGCATCATGCTATTCGTGCCTAAATATTATGTTTTGTGACTTGACTAAATTTGGGAACTAATCTAGTTTGACATTTTATACTACCGAAGTGCCACTAGGATGTTGCATATTCTAACTTGTTTGCACTTTATGTTCATTTACCCTCATGAGCACATACTATTACCTTTTTGCCAGTAATGTTTATCAATCATCTAATACGCAGTCCATTTTTAAGGAACATTTTATTTGTGTGTGATGTGTATTTTAATTATTTGCATTAAGAAAAAGTATTTTTTCTTTGTCTCTTTTTATACTTTTAATATTTCCTGTAAAGATTCAAGACATGATTATACCAGAAAAGAGGATCCTGCTATATGACCTGGAGTCCATTTGAGGGAGGGCTAAGCAGTCAAATTCCTTGTGCATGTGAGTTGGAGTGCTGGATCGCCCAACATGTTTGCCTGCTGTGAAATTAAGAGGGTAATTTGGATGAGGTTTTGAGCTTAACATTGGAGATTGGTAAAATCCTTTCTACGGGGCACTAGTAGATCAGTGCATAATTGTCAAAAAGATCAGGGCTGTTGATGCATTTACCTTGCAGGTGCTCGAAGGAGTTTTGACCTTAGCCTTGCATTTTGAAGTGCAGTGTTTACCAGTGAGACATACGTACTATGTCACTTAAACAACAACATATTTACAGTAGGAGAAGACAAAATGCTTGTTTTAATTCCAAAACTATTTTCCAATTGGAGATAAAATGGAAGAAAGTCAAGATTTATTGTCACTATAATACGAACTATAATCCAGCAAACTTTTAATAGAGTGCAGTGAAACTTTGGAAATTGTAGTGGTACATTATATTCACGAATAGTCCGTACCCGCATATATTCTTATGTGTGTTAATTTTAGTTACCAGACTGTGTTGTAATAATCAATGGTAAATGAATTGTTAGAAAGAGTCGTGCCATTCAAGACTGTAAAATGGTATTGAGAGGGACTTATGTAATTCTCGATGTTCATTGCAAATGCCTCACAAAGCAGCTCATGTGTAATGTAATGCATTAGATTTAAACGTGCACCATATTAAAGTCTGCACACGTCGAAAAGATTAATTGTGCCTTAAACGTGATGAAATGTAGTGCTTGCAGATGCAACGTTATAAATGCGTGTTTCAATATTTGCCAAAGGCCTAGATAGAGTATTTGCTCTTTCATGTTATGAAGGCCCATTCGTATTTCTTATGTTAGTGGATTTGTGTAGGCCTGAAATGCTTTTTCCCTGGTGGGGCTGTCATTTAAAGGCAATCAGCGAAATTCATGTGCGTGCAAGGTTGTTCTGTTCTCAAGTTTCTGTTGCAGGTGCAAGGACAACATCCTTGTTAGTTAGACTAACGTCTTTGTTTTAGGAGTTAGGTATGGAGGAGACCTGTTACAAAGTATTCAGGAATGTAGATAATTGGGAGCCGATATTCTTTCTCACTACAGAAGCCTGGGACCCAAGGACACAAGAACCATTGCTGGATCAAGTACAAGTTTTGGTGAAAAATTACCTACGAGAGGTGCCTGGCCAGAAGAGTTGTGTCAGGGGCATGTTCTATCAATTGTGCATTTTCTGTTAGGGTCAGTGCCCCGAGGGGTGAGCTAGCACAGAGCCGTTAGAGGGCAGAAAGAAGGGATCGATTCTTAGAAAGGAGACTTAGAACAAATTCTGTAGCTTTGGCTACTGACCCTTACAATGTGAGTGTACTTCTTTGGAAGTCTTCACGAGTTGACACCTTTTCTCAATCCTCCTGAGAAATGCTAAGTAGGGATGCCACATTAGTGATAGTGTAGGGATAGATTGACAGATTTCTTTTGCAGCCACTAATGAAGACTTATAAAGATATTGGAGCAGTTATTGCTTGTTTAGTATTTTTGGAGTTGCTCATTCTTTTTATGCTGCACTGGATTAGACTGATTCATAGAATGAACTTTGTATTAGTGCCTTTGTATTTTTACAACCTCGTAATGAGGTGCTTGTATATCCAGGTAATTTTGGCTTTGTGTAATAAAATCCTTAAAATTTAATTTGGCATCAGTGATCCTTTCTGAGTTTTTTTATTGATCCATGCTAGATTGTCATGAATGTATTGTTTCTCCCCTTTACACTTTTCAGCAGGTAATAACGGTCCAGTCGAACGGGGATTCCTAGTAAATTTTATAGTGGAATCCGGCGTTATCACTTTCATACATTTCCATGAAGAGGCCATGAAATTTAACTGAATCCCAAAGCAAGAGTGATTTTAGGGGATTCGTGCGTTTACGCCTATGACTCGTAAAGTTACATGTTTCTCTACAAAGCTGCCCTACACAAGTAACGGCTGTTAGGAGTCTGATGCAGTTAGGATGCTTAAGAATCTCAAGCTCTCCCAAAGGAGCCTAGTGCAGTCACCATGTGCAAGAATCCCAGACGTTCCCTATACTGAAAATAACAGGCACCATCACCCCTGGTACAATGCGTTTCACAGCATGCATTACATTTCATGCAGATATATACTCGCATCTGCCGAAGTAAAGGCGAAGAAGCTTCATATATACGAGTCCCTCGAACTTCAACCTCAATTCCAGGGGAGTTGGTGGTGAAAAGAGCCTGTCCCCAATCAGGCGTCACTCGTCACCAGTGTTATGTCGTAATCACCATGAGACGAAGTGGTGTTAAAAGTAAAGTGTATTGTAGAGTCCTTGCATCATCACCAGCAGCTCCATCCAGTCCTAGTCAGTTGTACATCCCATGGACACGTCACAGGCTTTAGAATCCTTCACACATCTCAGCCTGCACAGTCCTCGAAGATGCCCACCACAGATAATTCATGCCCACAACATAAGGTCCTATGTTATGCCAATTGCCTGTGCCTTGCAAGTTGCAGAACTTATACTTTCAAATACACACGTCTCATTTTTTTAAAGGAACCCAGCGCGCCATTTTGCACCCCCGTCTTTAAATCTGCACCATACATACCTGTTACATGAAGGGTGTGATCACATGTTGGCAGCATTCATGGCTTGCGCCGGAACAGTCAGGTCGAATCACTTAAAAGACCCATCTGTTCACTAAGTGCAGACGCTTCTGTTTTTCCAGCTCTCACCCCAGCTTGCCCATTTGGTTTAACGCGTGATTTGTCTGCAGGCTCATCTCGAAGCTCTTTTCTCACATCACTGCGCGCACATCTCCAGATTTTCCCTTTAATGCGGCATTTTTTATTCATAAATTGTCTCTTCCTGTTTAGTACAGAAATCAGCCCTGCTTCGAGCGTCGCATAAGATTCCGCAGAATGACTAAAAATGAAATTTAATGGAGTTGTGTTAATGTTAATGTGGATCTCAGCGGTTCGAAAATGTAGGAGCTCTTTCCCTCCTGTGGCGCCTTCTCTTTCCATCTCGTAGACCCTGTCAGAGAGTGAGGCTCCTCTACACGGGGTTCAATGAACGCTGCTGACGTGCTGTAGATTCCCTGATGAGACCTCAGGTCCCCGAAAATACCCGCCTCCGTCCGGCACCATACCAGGAGGCACAAATTACGTTTTCCTTACTTCCACTTAGTCTTTAATGCAATTCAAGATCAGAAATAATCATAAATCAGGTGATTTTAAAACACTTTTATCACTTCGTGTTAGAGGAAATAACAGCCACCGTGGAAATAAATGGTCCATAGGATAAAATAACCGAAGGGCACCTCCCTGCTGGGCTTCTTGCTGAAAGAAACTTTCTCTGGATCAGCAGCCAAGGATGAAGCAGCGAGAAAAAAATAAAATAAAAGTAAAGTATTTACAAGACTGAGTCTTGACCAGATAGTGTGTTGATGGCGCTTACTTTAATCAAGGCTACCACGAGCAGAAACATTCATCCTCCTCCACTCCCTTGAAAACGGCAGTGATTCACCTTTTCCCTTTCAGGCACGACTGTACTTAATTTGTTCAGGTGCTAGCGATGTTGGGCACCGCCACTCATGTCTGGGCACCAGAAGTTATTGACCCAGGGCAAGAGAAAGACAGAAGAGGAAGGGATGATTTTGTTTTTAAATTAAACTTTGCAGCAAAAGTGGCACAGGGAGACGGAGAGAAGGCAATTAAAGGTGTGTGAGATGTATGAGATAAGGAGCCACTAGGAACGTTTAGAAGATCTCCAGAGAACGTCAATCTTGGTATTTAACTTCCCTCACTGTATTTGAGCTGTGAAAACGTTTAGCTCAAAACTAATTCAAAAAATAATTTATCTGGGGGTGGGGCAGAGGGTTAGGAATCATTTTAGTAAATCCTATTTAATAAAAGTGAAGTCAGTGTGACTGGCTTGAGTGTATTCACTCTTCTGTGAATATTCTTCTCCCCACGCGTGCTTTGTGTTACAGTCTCTAGTTCAGTGTTACACGCCTCTCTGATTTCTTAGGCTGAGTTGCTTGATGGCCATGCTTCCCTCAATCCAGTGGTTTCCACAGTGCCCTGTCTTGAGTCCCATTCTAAAATGACTTCACCTCACCCATCCCATCCCATATGAAGTCTGGTGTGCCTATACTTAAAGCTTTCCTGCTCTGCCTCCTTAGGGATCACTGGTACTGCAGGTCCTGTTAAAAGTTAGGCTGAAAACCGTCAACATTATCGGCGCCCTCTTGCTTTCCTTAAACCTTTTGTGCGCGTAAAACAGCCGCCATTTTGGACACCATGGCTTCCCTGCTCTCGCCGAGAGCCAGCGCGTCTCTCTCTCTCTCTCCTAACTTCGCTGGCAACCCCCCCTGCTTGCACCTGCCTTGAGTCATAAACCCCTCTTCGGCGCTGCTCTGCCCCAGGCCCTCATCCTGTTCCCAGCGCGACACCTCCCTGCTTCCCCGTCATGACCCCCGGCCCTTTTGATACAACCCCCTTTTCCCCGTGTGCCCGTTTGTCTTCCCCGTTCCCAGGCCGACACCTAGCTCTGCCGATACCAATCTCTTGCCCCTCCCCATACAATAGGAAGCTTCCCTCCTCAAAGGACCCCCGAGATGATCAAAGCCCCCCCCATCCCACGAGATCCGATCGAAACCCGCACACTCCGTGAATCGGCGGAATACCCAGCTGCGCGATGATCATCACCTGTTGTGAACGGGGCGGGGACTTCCACTGTAGCCTTGCATGGGAACGGGCTGGGAAGGGGGGATTCTGAGGATGTCTTTCCTTACATCAAAGTATCAACGAGAATGTGTTACATGTAATAAAGAGATAAACTTGTGTATAAGAGGCCAGGCCTCAGGGATGCAGTTAGAGCACCTCAGAACGATACCTTCTGTCCGTTTCGTTGTGTTCTCCTCCGGAGAGAATAAAAACCTTGTTTCCTGCCTTCCAGTCTCCAGCGCCTGCCTCTTCAATAGTTTAACTTCTTTGTGGGTTCAAGAGGCGACATCGCCGGGCAATAATTAAGGATCTTATATTCTGGTTGGTAGTGCCCCCCCAGTTTGTATTTTTCCACAATTGGCGTCCCAAGCGTGGGGCCCATCAGCGACCCATGGATCCAGCGGGAGAGGTCCTGACGACAAAGTGAACGACTGCAACGATCGGGAACGCGTCTGTCCGATAGACCCTCGTCTGACAGCCGATCATCCGAACTTCACTGGTTCCGAACAGACCTCTCTCGAGTGATCTACGGTCCTGACTGGGAACCATCAGGAGTGCCGCGAGGATAACGAAGAAGAGAGGACGATCGGGCGCTGGATTCGGAAGTCAGGAAACTGTCCATGCGGTCCGGGTAAGGTCGTGTTACCACGACAAATTGCGAAAAAATTGCTTGATTGCTTGTTTGTTAAATACTAGTATTGCTCTTTTTGTTTATTTGGAGATTCACTGTCTGCAAACGGAGAAACAACAGGCTCTCTCTTTGCAAGCAGTGGAGGATAGGTAGGGCAGACAACCGTGCTTATTTTTCTCCCCCACTCAATAGTCACCTGAAACTGAGCTGTTGTTCACAAACTATTGTTTCCTGGAGATTCCCTGTCTGCAAACAGGGAAGAGACCACCCTTTTTGCAGATAGTGAAAAGGGTAGGTAACGCAGATCTTTGCGGACCTACTCATTCTCCCCATTGTTATTTATCGGTCTTTTGTTATCTTGATCTATGAGGGATTCACTGTCTGCAAACGGAGAAACAAAGGTCTCTCTCTTTGCAAGCAGTGGAGGATAGGTAGGGTAGCAGCCGTGCTTATTTTTTCTCCCCCACCCTATAATTGCTTGAAACTGAACTGTTGTTCGCAAAATTATTGTTTCCTGGAGATTCCCTGTCTGCAAACAGGGAAGAGACCACCCTTTTTGCAGATAGTGAAAAAGGTAGGTAACGCAGATCTTTGCGGACCTACTCATTCTCCCCATTGTTATTTGTTGGTCTTTGGTTATTGTGATCCATGAGGTATTCACTGCCTGCAAACAACGTAGAATAGAAATATTCTGTCTAGTCTTTGCACCTAGTGATAAGATAGGCAGTGCTGACTTTTTAGTCCCTCGTTACGAGCCGTCATGTCTGTCTTCTCCCCACTGATTAGTAGCCTGTTTAGCCCGGACCGCTTATTAGAGATGGACCATCCAGCCCCACTGGAAGGCACCCCTAATAAGGACATGTTCATGAAGCATGGATTGACCGCTATTGCCTATAGTAAACTATGGCATAAATATACAAAACAGGGTCAAGAAAGTCAATGGCCCCTGATAGGATCCTTCGATGATGATAAAATAAAAACGCTAGAAACTGCCCTAGGTAAAAACAAGACAACACCTACTATGCTTGATAGCTTCGGCATGTGGCGAAAAGAAACTGAACAGCGTAAAAAGAAAACTGAGAGTAGGTTGGAAAAAGAGCTGCAAAAAGCAGCCCACCTAGCTGCTCAGAAACTAAAAAAGGAGATAGAGGAAAGAGAGAAAGCTAAACAGAAACTAGAAAGGGAAACGCCAAGCCAGTGTCCGGTTAGAACCCCCTCCATGCTCTACCCTGATTTACCCTCGAAACGACAAGCCAATGAGGACCTGCTGTTAGGTCCCCCTATCATCTACATGCCCCCTCCATATGCCCCTTCTCAACCCTTGGCGCAGCACGCGCCACCCCCAGGTACAAACGAAGGTACCGCCACAGCGTCGGCCCCAATGGCCTCTGTGCCAGCCGAACCCCTTGTATTAAAACCCGCATCAACAACAACGTTAAACGAGCATGAGACTCGAGGGGCTGGCCTTGCAAGAACAAACAGGCTAGACAAAGATGAGCGAGCGGGGATCGACAAAATAGCAAGGACACTGGTAGAAAGGAAGGATGATGAAGAGTACATCACAGATATGTTCAGCTCGTATACAGGGAGTCACAGACGACATTTTACCGTACGACTGTGTTATCATGTCTTGAATACATACGAGGACCGATATCGAGACAAAGGTCCCGAGAGCCTAAGGACTCTGTACCGGAAGGTCGATATCAGGGATGAGGGCGAGTGTGATGTGTCGGACCTCCTTACGCGTACGCTTGAGGTTTTCCGCCACCTCACTGAACGAAAGCCGGGAGCAAAATCCGCGGCCCCCGTAGTGACCGAACCACCAACCGAGCAATCTAACACCATGATGCCGATACGTGAGGCTGCCCCTTACTGGGTTCCCCCTCGAGGTACAGGGACTCACGATGATGCAAACAACCAAGATGCAAAGGGAAGGGTAGTATACAACTGGGTCTACCAGCCATGGGACCGGCAAGAGATACTGACATTCCGGAAATCTCTACCCGACCTACGTAAAAACCCCACTGCCTTCTATACTGAATTGGGTACAGCCCTGGGTTCAACTATCATGACCCTGGCTGACATCGACTTGTTCTTCGGGTTATGTCTACCAGCTGATGTGTGGAAGCAAATCCGGAAAGTCGACCACCTTGAGCTGTTCGGACATACCTGGCCACAACTCGATGACTTGGACAAACAACGGGGACCAGGACAAAAGCCGTTGAAATCCATTCTAGACCTCCCAGATAAAATTGTAGAGAAATTAAAAACCCTAATCCCAGAAAAGAAAGTGGACTGGTCGATAGTAACAGCCTGTCGCCAAAAACCCCAGGAGGATGTATCGGAATACTTCTCCCGGTTTGAAACGGTGTTCTCCGATTACAGCGGCCAGGACATGACCACTGCAACCGGACACCATCTGTTTGTCCAGAATTATGTTAAGGGCCTATCATTGGACATCTCCCAGAAACTACAGGCCAGCGAGAGTAGTTGGGCAGCCTCCAAACCTACAGCGATTCTCCAAATGGCCCAATATTATGAGCATCAGAAAAATGAAAACGATAGGGCGACAGAGAAAAAGAAGAAAGACTTAAAAGAGAGGGTGATGATTGCCAAACTGCAAGGGGTGACTATAGGACGAGACCAATACCGGGGAAACTACCAGACAAACGTCCCTAAGACTGCATTTCCCCAGGACCGCACTCTGACTCCCTACAGTGGACGCACAGACCTTAGAGATGACCAGTGCGCTTTCTGCAAAGGGACTGGCCATTGGAAATCCCAGTGCCCAGTTCTCCTGGAAATGATCAGGAACAGAGACCCCAGGGATGTAGCAAACGGACCGAGACCTAAGGGACCACAACGAGGGCCCCCAAATGACGCGACTAATGACAGATCAAGCAGACCGAATACGTTCGATCGACCCAGACAGAACCAATATCAACAATCTGACTATGACGACACTCACACCTTTGCATAGGACAGCCAAGGGCGAGGGAGGGATCCAGTCGAGCTCTATGTTGACCAGCAGGGCCCTTATGTCACTGCTAAGGTCCTGGGTACCAAGTCTCCATTTCTGGTAGACACTGGCGCAACACGTAGTGCGTTATCTAAACGACTGATTCCAAGGGCACCCTTGTCTGGCTCACTCATAACATCGACAGGTTTCGATGGAACGCCCTCCACCAACCCTTTGTCTGCCCCGATTCTCTTTGACGTAGAAAACAACACCACCGACACCACGTTCTTGCTTTCCTCCAATAGCCCTGACGCCATTATGGGACTTGACTTACTGAAACACTTCCGAGCGACGATTAGGTGTTCTCAAGATGGAGTTCGAGTGTTTCTTTACGACAACCCCGTTCTGCTTAAACATTGTTCCCCCCGACACATGTTTTCCATCACCGACGTCGACGCGTCCCTGCTTGACACCCTACCTCCGTATCTGTGGGCCAAAGCGGATTCGGACGTAGGGCGTATGTTAATTGACCCAGTGCACATTACTGTCCGACCAGACGCAACACTCCCAAAACTCCCACAATATCGGATATCGCCAGAGGGCGAGAAGGCATTGGTAATGATTATCCAGTCACTGATAGACGCAGGAGTGGTAGAGGAAGTGGTTAGCAACGTTTGCAACAGCCCTATCTTGCCCATTATCAAGAAGCAGGGAGAGGGAGATGAGAAAGCATACCGTTTCATCATCGACCTCCGAGAGATCAACAAAGTGGTGGTACCCCAGTACCCTGTGGTCTCAGACATCACCACCATCCTGACCTTGATTCCATCCACTGCCACCACCTTTTCCGTCATCGACCTCAAGAACGCATTCTTCTCCATCCCCATCCACCCAGACAGCCGATATCTCTTCGGCTTTACCCTAAAATCCCGCTCATATAGGTTTTGCCGAGCCCCTCAAGGCTACACGGAGAGCCCTAGCATCTACAGCCAGGCCCTCAAAAGGCAACTAGACCAAGTCCGGTTACCCGACGGGGTGGTGTTGGTACAATATGTCGATGACATCCTTTTGGCAGCCGACACCACCCCTCTAGCGGTTACCGCCACCATTCAACTCTTGCACTTCCTTGCGGAAAATGGCCACAAGGTCTCCAAGAAGAAGTTGCAATTCTGCCTACCCCAGGTCACTTACCTAGGCCACCTTCTGTCCAAAGATGGAAGGAAACTCACCCCTGATCGAATCCAGACCATTCTAGACACCCCTGTCCCTAAAACCCAGAAGCAGGTTCGCTCCCTATTAGGCCTCACCTCCTTCTGCCGACAATGGTTGCCAAACTTCAGCCTCGTTGTAAAACCACTGCTCTCTCTCCTAAACAAAGACGTCCCTTTCCCACTCCCTTGGACTCCTGAGTGTCAAACCTCCTTCACAGAACTACGAGATGCCCTTTGCTCAGCCCCTGTCCTGGGTACCCCTGATTACAGAAAGCCCTTCTCCCTTTACACTCACGAAAGGGAGGGGTGCGCTTTATCTGTCCTGACCCAGGCCATCGGTCCTAAGCAACGACCGTGCGCTTACTTCTCTGCCACTCTTGACCCTGTCGCCAGAGCCTTGCCTGCCTGCCTTCGAGCTGTAGCTGCTGCTGCAGTCTCTATCCGACAGAGTGAGGGGATTGTACTCTCGAATTCCCTCACGGTACTGGTACCCCATGCAGTCGACACCCTCCTGAACCAAACCAAGACGCAACATCTGACGAGTGCACGACTGACTGGATACGAACTAACCTTGCTTGCCCCCCATATCACCCTGAAAAGATGCACCACACTGAACCCAGCAACTCTGTTACCCTTGCCAGAGAACGACCCCAATGTGCACCCCGTACATGACTGCGTGACTCTTACGGACGAACAGACCAGGAGTAGGGTCGATCTCAGAGACACAGCTTTCCCTGACCCCGACGGGGAGTTGTGGGTGGACGGTTCTTGCATCAAACTCTCCGATGGTACCACTTCCGCTGCCTATGCAGTCACCACGGCTCGAACTGTAGTAGAAACAGCCCGCATCACCCAGCGATCTGCCCAGGCAGCGGAACTGATTGCTTTGACGAGAGCCTGCATCCTGGCAACAGGAACCACGGCGAACATTTACACCGACAGCCAGTATGCCTTCGGGGTGGTTCACCATTTTGGGCTCCTCTGGAGGGAGAGAGGATACTTGACCTCACACGGCACACCCATTCTGCACGGGGATTTAGTCTCCGCCTTAATCGAAGCTGTCCTCCTCCCCAACAAACTTGCCGTTATCAAATGCCAGGCACACAAGAAGGTGACAGACATTATTGGACAGGGAAATGCACTAGCCGACATCACCGCCCGAACGACAGCTGAAAATAGAACGACAACACGTATGTACGTGACCAGGTCACAAGCAGAAAACTGGACTGACGCCAAGGACACAATTAGAGACATACAAACGGCTAGCACACAACACGAATTGACTGAATGGGCACGGGTGGGATTGAAAGACGATGAAGGCTGCTGGCGGACAAAAGACACGAACAGATGGTTGCTACCTGATTCATACTTGATTCCCATATTAACCATGGCACACTCCCCAGCCCACATAGGATCAGCCCCCATGATCGAACTTGTCTCCAGGGTTTGGCACAATGACAAGATCCCAGATTCCGCCAAACGCCTGGTCCAACAATGCTTAATATGCCTGCAACACAACCCCGGGAAGGGAACTGTAGTACCCCGGGGGGGATTTGGGGTCCCAAACCACCCATTTGAAGTCCTGCAGATGGACTACATCCAGCTAGACAGATGCCAAGGCCTGAAATATGTACTAGTCGTGGTGTGCGCATTTAGCAAATGGGTGGAAGCATATCCAACCCGTGACAACACCGCTATGGCCACTGCAAAGGTCCTGTTAAAGGAGTTTTTCCCCCGTTATGGCCTCTGTCGTGTTTTATGGAGTGATAATGGCCCCCACTTCGTAGCCAACGTTATCCAGCTCATCCTAAATGGGCTGGGTATCAAACAGAAATTCCACGCAGTCTTCCACCCTCAATCTGCTGGGCTTGTCGAACGACACAACGCCACACTAAAGCTTAAACTGGCCAAAATAGTGGCTACGACGGGCCTGAAATGGCCAGACGCCCTCCCATTGGCATTGCTATCGATGCGCTCTACCCCCACCCGACATCACTTAACCCCTTATGAAGTTGTCTTCGGTCGACCCATGAGCGTCTGGTCTGCCCCGAAACCAACGTCCATTCATGACGCTCCGGATGTCCTAATGTCTGATTATCTGTACAAATTGACTGAAACTTTGTCTGTCCTTCATCAGCAGGTGCGGCAGGCCATCCCCGATGCTTCCAGGGGTCCGGGTCACGCCATCCAGCCGGGGGACTTCGTGCTGATCCGAAACTTTCAGCGATGAAAGAGTTTGGAACCCCGGTGGACGGGCCCCTGGCAAGTGCTGATCACCACTCGGACCGCACTTCGAGTGGAGGGGAAGAAACACTGGCTGCACGCTCATCACTGCAAAAAGGTCTCTCCAGCCCTGGCCACGACAGACACCGTCAGCACCCAAGAAGAGCTCCTGAACCGGGACCGACCATCGTTGAACTGCTACCCTGATACAGAGACACTTGAACTTTCAAAACATCCTGACCCCACTGTGCCATCTCGAGAAGGGTATTTCCTGCGTCGAAAGGAGGGAGCTTCGGCTAAGTAGGCCACGGACTAGGTTAAAGAATCTCAGAACGGTGACCCAAACTACCAAGGGTTACCTGGAGAGAAGCTAAAACTGAGTCTGTGGTCCTGCCCACTACCGAGCACCTTGAAGACGAAGATGATGGAAGCGCCAGATAAGAAGATGATGGAAGCGCCAAACAAGAAGCCGACTGAGACAACAGGAAATACCCACTACAGAAATCCGAGAACAGACAGACTCCATAGCTCAAAGACAATTGCACTCTTCATCGTAATCCTCCTCTGTTTTCTCCTCATGACTACGCTCTGGATTATGGAAGAACACGCACCTGCTCACGAAACATTCCTAACCACTGCTCAGCCTACCACCATGAAGGAACATTATCTAATTTCGCTCTCTCCTCAACTAAGAGAGAGGCGAAAGGAGTTTTGGAACAACTCTTTCGTGCAGCTACTTCACCAGCACAATCTTGCCACCAACGCCACCAACTGCTGGATCTGTGGGTTGCTACCCCATGCCACTGGACATTCAATACCATTCATCCCTTCACCCTTCTCCGTCCACGGCTCCTGCCTTGCCTGGCTGATCCTCCTGCAAGAGAGCTATACGGGAAATGCCACTTCCAGCAGAGCTGCAGCACATTCTTCTCATGGGGCCGGGCGAAACAAGACAAAGACACACTTCTGCCCGCTGACCCCCAGCGACTCAATCCAAATGGACATTCCGGCCAAAGAACGAATCGAAATGCAGGTGTTCAACAATCCAACCAGACCCACCTTCTCCTATCTGCGGAAACGAACGGCTGCCACTCTGACTGTGGCCCTGACGGTCATCAACGTCACAGGCCACATGTGTGTAGAAGGACTTGGGACACAGCTGGTGGGTCACAGCGCTTGCCGCTTTACCAGAACTTTGGACTCCACGGATCCACCTTCCTTTGTGTCATCCCCAAACATGTATTTCATCTGTGGCACGAAGGCCTACACCTGGCTCCCCAAAGGCTGGGGGGGCACTTGCTACATCTCCTTCGTCCTTCCTCCAACTTATGTGGCCCCAGCGAATCACCACAGACAAAAACGAGCCAAAGACGTTGAGCAAGCCGACTCAACAGGGGCACAGTTCCTCGATGCTATGAAAGGACTCGTCCCCCTCTGGGGCCCGATGGCAAACAGCCGTGCCATCCGACATTTGACTCAGGCAGTCGAGACAACCATGAACATCACAGCGGGCATCTTTGCCAACAACACTGCCGAGCTCCAAGCGGTCCGTTTGGTGGCTCTTCAGAACCGCCTCGTTCTAGATGTGGTTCTGGCGGACCGTGGAGGAGCATGCCGCATTATTGGGGCCAGCTGTTGTACATACATACCGGACAACTCACCCTCAGTGTACAAAGCCATCGAACATCTTCACAGACTCTCTTCGGAAGTTCACCAAGAGCAAGAAGAATGGTCGCTTGGTGGTTGGTTCTGGGACACCGTCAAAAGCTGGGGCTGGAGACTGCTCACCATTATCCTGATTCCCGTAGTTGTAATATGTGGCCTATGCTTAGGAATTCAATGTTTGCCACCTATGTGTTCTTTATGTGCGAGTTGTATTTTTCCCAAAACTGTGGACATTGGAAGCGAACATATGAGGGCATTATATGATACCGAAGTTAGGAATTTGATGAAAATTGACATTGAGTAAGCAAGTTGGCTAGATATGTTGAAAAGGGAGGACTGTTAAAAGTTAGGCTGAAAACCGTCAACATTATCGGCGCCCTCTTGCTTTCCTTAAACCTTTTGTGCGCGTAAAACAGCCGCCATTTTGGACACCATGGCTTCCCTGCTCTCGCCGAGAGCCAGCGCGTCTCTCTCTCTCTCTCCTAACTTCGCTGGCAACCCCCCCTGCTTGCACCTGCCTTGAGTCATAAACCCCTCTTCGGCGCTGCTCTGCCCCAGGCCCTCATCCTGTTCCCAGCGCGACACCTCCCTGCTTCCCCGTCATGACCCCCGGCCCTTTTGATACAACCCCCTTTTCCCCGTGTGCCCGTTTGTCTTCCCCGTTCCCAGGCCGACACCTAGCTCTGCCGATACCAATCTCTTGCCCCTCCCCATACAATAGGAAGCTTCCCTCCTCAAAGGACCCCCGAGATGATCAAAGCCCCCCCCATCCCACGAGATCCGATCGAAACCCGCACACTCCGTGAATCGGCGGAATACCCAGCTGCGCGATGATCATCACCTGTTGTGAACGGGGCGGGGACTTCCACTGTAGCCTTGCATGGGAACGGGCTGGGAAGGGGGGATTCTGAGGATGTCTTTCCTTACATCAAAGTATCAACGAGAATGTGTTACATGTAATAAAGAGATAAACTTGTGTATAAGAGGCCAGGCCTCAGGGATGCAGTTAGAGCACCTCAGAACGATACCTTCTGTCCGTTTCGTTGTGTTCTCCTCCGGAGAGAATAAAAACCTTGTTTCCTGCCTTCCAGTCTCCAGCGCCTGCCTCTTCAATAGTTTAACTTCTTTGTGGGTTCAAGAGGCGACATCGCCGGGCAATAATTAAGGATCTTATATTCTGGTTGGTAGTGCCCCCCCAGTTTGTATTTTTCCACAGTCCCCCTGCCTCATTACCACCATTCCAACACCTGAGAAAGTAATGAAAACATGTTTTTCACCCATTATGCCACTGTAACCAGAGACCAGTCATATTCAAGCCAGTCTTGCAAAGTACTGTCAGGCTGCTTGCTTCCCCTTTGAGCACGCCTTTGCAATTCATTTTCACGTCTCATTTTACCATAATGTTTTATTCTGTAAAGCCAAAATATAGCCGCAGCACTTCATGAGGCATGTATGTGCATGCCTGACACATAAATCTGCATGTGTCACGATGTATGTGCAGGGATGTGTGCACATAGTGACCATCTTGGAATGGTTTACAAGATGGCTGCCTTGTGTACACAGGTGTGTGCATATATTGTAATGTATGTTGACGTGTGTCAAGACATGTGCACCCACACACTGACACAGTGGCAGCTATTTTGGCATTTATTATAACTGACTGTACCAACATGGCTGACTGCTGTTGGACATGGTCCTTTCCACAGGATCATCCCCAAACCTTTTACCAGGCACCTACTCTTTTTGCTGAATTATTTTCTGTTGGCTTTAGTTGGCCAACCAGTGCTAAAGTGATGGTGCTCTCTCCTTAAAACATGTTAGAATTGGCTTATACCCATTTGGCATATTTAATTTACTCATAAGTCCCTAGTAAAATGCCTGTGAATCAAATGAGACTAGTGGGCCTGCAGCATTGATTGTGCAACCCACTTAAGTATCCCCTTTAAACATGCCTCAGGCCTGTAATTGAGGAGCCTCGGAGTGCAGTTTAACCTGTCATTTCAACATGGGAAAATAAATCTTTTGGTAGGCCCAAACCATCCTTTTTAATACATATACGTCACCCCTAGGTTAGGCCCTGGACAGCTCATAGGACAGTGTGTAATGTATTTAAAAACTAGGCCATCTATTACATTTGTTTTTTACTACTCCAAGGCATATCTCTCCCTCAGGATAACACTAGGATTACCTTACTACCTTTTAAAAGTGTAATTTCCAAATGGGAAGATAAGACTGGTTCAAGTTGGGTGTCTCTGGAATCCAAATTTAAAATCCTAGTTTAAAGTTGGACTTTCAATTACATTTCTGAAAATGACACGTTTAGAACTTTGGAATTTTCTTGCCTTAGCAGTTTGGTGCCTGCAGCCTATCTTTGGTCACATGACTGGGTGTAGTTGGCAGTTGGGCTTTGTGTATTCCTCACAGACAGTCACACACAATGGGAGCTTAAGTGTGACTGAGTAGGTCATCACTGGCAGGATAGGAAGGAGGAGCTGGGCCCAGTCTCACTTACACCTAAATAGGCTATGTGCTGTCTCCATACACAAGGCTGCATACCCACTGTAGTCTGGAGCCTGGGAAGGGAGGGCATCTGTGCACCACAAAGGCATGCCTCTAGAAGCTTCTCCCCACTTCAAAGGCACAACTGCGTATAAAAGAAGAACCTCAGACACCACCACTGCAGTACACTTCTGAAGATCTGCCACTCTGCTGAACTGCACTCTGCTAGACTCCTGAGTGCTGACCTGCTGACCATTGTTCTCTAGCCTGGGTGAGAACGACTGGCCCAGCATCTCTTCCACCCAGAGCGACTCCAAGGGCTAGTTGGCCGGCCTCCTGATCTGAAACCTCAGAACCATAACTGGTTCCCAACCTCCTGCACCTGGACTCTGCCATCTGTGAGTATACCCTGCCAAGTGGTGCCACCCCAGTTCTGGACCCTTGGAAGTGGGCCTAAGGTGCTTTCCATCGGAACTATATCATCTACTCTGCTGTGCAACGCATCCCTGAGCAGAACCAATGCATCTCCTCGGCTGAAATGTGTATCCCTGAACAGAACCAACGCATCACCACTGCTGCTTGGACTGGACCCGTCGCAAAAGATCCACATTGTAGCCCTGCAAACCCTAAGAACTGACGCATTGCCCACTGGCACGGCACATCCACAACTGAGATCCCCTCATCTCTCATCGATGGTAGCCTTGACGACAGCCTCGCAGCTCTTCTTAACCAAGGCATTACCAGCTACGTACCGCATCCCAATGATGGACTTCGCATCGCAGGCCCCGCCGACGGGACCCTCGACGACGATGCAACAGGACCTCGCACCAATGCCTTGCCACATCTTTGAACCGACAAATCGCTTTGGCTGCGTCAAGCATTTTTAACGAGGATCCACTCAATGCTCCACATTCAGGGTTTAAGGTACTTTGTTCAACGGGTCTAACTGTGTTTCTGTAGCTGGCCCACACTATCATCACAGTCAGCCTGAACTTGTGGCATTGTCCTGGTCCGGCATGCCCAGACATCCCCAATAGCGCTTTGTGCTTCTTGGTGCTATTTTCACTATAAATTTTGAACTGTAATACCTCCAGTTCTACTAACTGGATTTTTGTCGTTCTGGTCTTGTTTTATTTATTAAACGACATTCTATTTTTCTAACCTGGTGTGAGATCAATTTTGTTTGGTGTTTTCACTGTTTTACTGTTTGAAGTGTGGCTCAAAATACTTTACATATTGCTTCTATATTAAGCCTGACTGCTCTGTGCCACGCTATCAGGCTATCGCGGGGTGAGCACAGGTTAATTTGAGATTTGCTTGCACCTTACTCTGACTAGCATTGTGATTTCTGCTTGACCAGGTCTCACACCCCCGTCAACCAGTTGCCCAATTTCTTACAACTTCTTTAAGAGAAAATTCAACAAAAAAGAAAATAATTGAGGTTGAGGAATCAAAAGTAAAACAAGCAGCCTAGTAGCACTTTGCAGTTGCAAGGATCTTGCGCAAATCAAAATAGAAAGTAAACAAACATAATATGTGAATGTGGCCTGCCTTGGGAGCACCGGCCCTGGTGGGTGGTGGAGCTGGGGCTATGCTTGAAGGTCCGAAAGAGAGTGATGAGGGCATGGATAAAATGGGAAACAACTATGGAACTGTTAATAAATTAACTTTCTCTCTCTATAGATATGTTTATGTTGCATGTTTATTTGTGAGTTTTGTGTTGTGTAATAATCGTGGTCTTGCCAGACAGCAAAACCTTTCTGTAAGGGAGACCTAAAAATGGCAAGTTCCCTTGTCCTAACTGTGTCAAATATCTTTATAGGGGATATGTTATATCATCTAAGAATCTTCCATAAAACGACCAATGTCAAAGTAGATGGTCAGAGAACAAGAGCTTATTTACCAAAAAAATAATCAGCCATACAATTCAACAACGAAGAACAAAATCTTTAAAAGATCAATTTTCAGGTGATTTAAAAAAAGTCAACCAAATAAAAGGAGACAATAGAGATGCATAGTTTTTAAAGACAATTTTTTGGGCTAAATAAGTTGCAACCCATCTATTCCGATTCAAAGAGTAGATCTGCATGTGGGAACTCCTATTAGGATATGGTTTCATGTGGACTTAAATAGAAATAGACAGCACTCAAATCTTAGTTCCTCCTAAGTGTTGCATTTTGCACCGACGGAACCAGACAAGCTATATGAACATGTTTGGGTGGAGTAACTGTGCTTAAATGTGCTTGCTTCAGCAGAGGATTGTATTAATGCAAACTAGCATTGTTGAACCTCGAGTCACTTAGATCCTGATTTAGGGTTTGGCGGCTGGGGTACTCCCCCCACAATAGTGATGGATATGCCGACCGCCTAATTATAAGCACATTAGGCTATAATGCACTTCTAATTAGGTGAACCGGATACCTGTCACATTTGTGATGGAGTAACCGTCCGCCTAACTCTAAATCAGGGCCATAGAAACAATAAATTAGTAAACTTTAGGTACATGGGCTGGGGTTTGATGGCTTTGTGGAAGATCATGAGAAAGGGCCTGATTAACAAAGGTAATCTTAGACCAAAAGTCTAAGTTCAGATCTAAAGTCTAACTTTACTACTAGTAAAGTTAGACTTTTGGTCTAAGTTTAGACCAAAAGTCTAAGTTTAGACCTTAAGTCTAACTTTACTACTAGTAAAGTTGGACTTTTGGTCCAAGTTTAGACCAAAAGTCCAAATTCAGACCAAAAGTCTAAGTTTAGACCTAAAGTCTAAGTTTAGACCTAAAGTCTAACTTTACTACCAGTAAAGTTAGACTTTTTGTCTAAGGTTAGACCGAAAGTCTATCTTTACTACTACTAAAGTTAGACTTTTGGTCTAAGTTTAGAACAAAGTCTAACTTGGACCAAAAGTCTAACTTTACTACTACTGAAGTTAGACTTTTGGTCTAAGTTAGACTTTTGTTTCAAACTTAGACCAAAAGTCTAACTTTACTAGTAGTAGTATTAGACTTTAAAAGGTAGAATTTAGGTCTAAACTTAGACTTTTGGTTGAAGTTTACCGTTGTGAATCAGGTCCAAACTTTTTTCAGCCCCATTATTAGAAGACTATTTGTATTTTTGATATTGTAATGCTTTATTGCAGGAGTGAAATACTTGAACGGATGCAATGGATTAGAATTGATTTTTTTGGTTCTCCTAGTAAAGGGCTACAGGCTATCATTGCATTGAGATATTGCTATCTTCACAACAAAATTAGAAAGTAAAAGGATACGGTTTTAACTCTGAAAATACATCAACTCAGAAAATGTAAAATACAGTGTGGATTTTTTTTATAATAATTGTATGAGTTTAGAAAGTTAAAGGAAGGTAAGGGGCGATTACACCTTTTCCAGAATAAGGAAACGTTTCAAACTAGGGGTAAAATTATCATTGTCAGCATTCTAAAACTCACTTAAGGCCTCATCAAGAAGTGCAGTGTGTGACATGGAGTGCTAGCTTGACTTTCTCAAGTAGTAGTCATGTGAACAAATGAAAAATTAAATTTAAAGCAGAAGTTATTATCCCACCAACCAAGTTGGCTAATTTAGCTTGACAGACCATTCCTAGGTAGTATCCTGGGCAGCTGAGTCTGGGCTAAAGGAACTTTGTGGAATGTCTTCTAACATAACATTGACTTGAGCTGGTTAAAACACGCTGATGACTTTAAGCACTCAATTCAATTACATTTCTTTACTTCCAGGAATGCACTGCTTCACCGGAGATCGCAGAGGCTTTAAAGGGTGCAAATTACTGCTAAAACGCTGAAATGGTCCTGTTGACAGAGAATAATCTTATTTTATGCTGGACGCCTTGCTTCTTTGACTTTTTTTGCAAATTAATATCTTAATTCTATTAGGTCTACATCACTACACCACTAGAATCCTTTCTAATGCAATCTACAGTTCTCTTCAGCTGCAGGAAAGGCTGTTCATTTACAAATAGATCTCTGGATGTAGTTGCTTTGGACCAGATGCCCAGCTGAGGTCAATATAGAGTCAAAGAAAAAGAATAAATGTAGATGCTGACACAGAGCCTGAAGGTATCGCTAAAATATCGAATTAACAATTGTTCTTGGCCTGGTACAACTTCAAGCCCACATTATGCTGGCTGTAGTTCCTACAGAGTACATGAACTCATGCAACAAAGGTTCTATGGAGGCCAAGAAGCCACAGGACCTGGTCTTTACTAAATTCAATTTTTTTCCGAGCATGCACCTTAGAATGTTAGCCATTTATGCAGCCATTGGAAATGTACCTGCTCTTGTCTGACTAGAAAGGTGATGTCCTCTCCAGGCTTCACAGCGAGTGGGTCTCCCTTGACGGTAATGTGCAGGCCTTTGGGAGCTATAAGCGGACACTGGTGCTGTCCCAAGCTCTGCAGCATATCCACGCCTCCCTCGCACACGTTGGAGACCACCTTCCGGTACCTGCATAAAAACACCAAGGAGCAATGGTCAGAGTACTGGGATGTTCCAGAGCATTACTCCCTTCTCTTTTAAATGCACAATAACACTTTTTACTTAACATATTTGCCAAAAAAGCATTTTATAGCAACAGACAACATTCAGATCTAAATTCACAGGAAAAATGATTTGGCAGCTGAGCTGTTTTGGTGTGTGCCAAGCAATAAACTGCATATAGTGAGAAGCGATACCGTGACAGCAGGGATCGTTGTAGTCATGAGGGACAGCTTCATGACACACATAAAATCCCATATCGGCACCCATGATCCAACTGCATACACACACTCGCTTGGTGTTTTTTTTTCAATACTCATCAAAGAGGGATTTTTCTTTATAGAGTAGATGTAATTACGAGCAGGCAGCATATTAAATACAATTTTAGATCTTCCAGAGTTTATATATTTTCAACAAGAAGCAAAAAACATATTTGTACATCGATAGTCATACTATCACACTAAAGGCTTAATTAGGATGTTGGGCGCACCACAACCTGCGCCCACCCGACATCCAGAGAAACGGTCCAACTACCCGATTCAGATACCACCGGTCGGAGTGCAGCAAGTCACGGGATACACCACCACCTCTGACAGACTCAAGGAGCCCATCAGGGCAGCGGTCGGACAGTAAGCCCTACAATGAAGGCGGTGCCTGTGGAGGCACTGCCACAGGAATTACAATGTCCATTTTTCACAGCCTATTCATAGAGGTCCCACTGCCATGGAATGTCTGTTATAAAGGGACTTTGGGGGACCCTAGCAGGACACCCGTCCCCCTTGGGCCTCAGCTATGTGGCCAGGGCTGCACATGTGGTGCCCGCAAACATCCATGAACCGTGTGCAGGCACTACATGGTGCCTGGCACACGGTGAATGAATGTTTACAAACATGCCTTTTACTACTGTGGCTTGTGCTGCATGTGCTGCAGCTCTTTTTCTGGGCCACAGAACAAGCCGCGCTAGTAAAAGACATGTTTCTGACTGCCTATACGGCGGTCACATCATGATATGGTGGGTGGAGTTGCCAACTACTTGTCGGCCGGTCTTCATCCCGCTACTATTGCTGCAGCTCTTTTTCTGGGCCACAGAACAAGCCGCGCTAGTAAAAGACATGTTTCTGACTGCCTATACGGCGGTCACATCATGATATGGTGGGTGGAGCTGCCAACTACTTGTCGGCCGGTCTTCATCCCGCTACTATGGCGGTCGGACACTCATCCAACCGCCATCATAATGAGGCCCTATATGTCTTAACTTTGGAATTTTATTCATGCATCATTCACCCTTGAAAAACTCTGAGGTAGTAAGTTACTCCAAATCTGTATTTGTATGTTCCTGGAATCCTCAACCATGCACCAGAACCAACTGTCAGTGCAAATGGCAGTCATGCAGCTAATTGCATACATATGTCGAAGCGGGCTAGATCGGAGGGTCATGATGTGCCAAACTTTTTTAATATTCCAAAAACAGTTCCCCTATTTTCTGTTAAAAGAACACTCTCCTGGGACGGTTTATTACGACATTTGATTGGCCTCAGTTGAACAGGGAGAGAGGGAGTTTCCGGTGCTGTGATTGAAGCCAAGAAGGGACAGATAGATAAACAATACACAAGTCTCCTCACCTGGGTGGCCTGAAAGAAATACAAATGTGCATAACTAGTTAATCTGCAGATATAAAGGCTGCTTGGAAAACTTATTGCCTTTAATTGATGGAGTAATTTGAAATTGCCTGATGACAAAGAATTATTATATATACATATTTTATATATTCTGGTAAGGGTGTAATTAGCTGAGCTGTCGAGTGCATGGTTTTAATGGACAGTTTTAGAAATATTTGCACTATGTGCAGTCTGCATATTATAAGATCAATATTTTGGAAGCACTTTTCTTAAACCTGAAATCTAAATTGTTTGTGCATTTTGTGACAGGCTACCTTATACTGTGTGTATCGCAAGTTTAAAAATATGACTTACATATTCGCAATACTTATGTGCGGGAAGGTAGAACCTTCCAGCAATAAAAATACACAAGTCTCTTTTCCGCACTGCACCAACCAGGATCCAACTCTATGGATCTCCAATCACACACAGATATCTGAAGTCAACGAAGGTTTGATAAGGTGAAATAATGCATCGCTTGTTGATTTGTTTAACTTGCATTCATTTTTCATTTACGGTTGAGCTATTTTATATGCAGTTACCTGAAGCTAAAAGACCAACAAATTAATTACTGAATATTTTGTTCTTTTTAGCTATGCCTGTGACCCAACACTCACTGATCCTGCCCCCAATGCTCTCAGGATCCCAGTTTCCAATTTTTTTGAATGCACTTCGACAGCTGATTGCCATCATCACAAACCACTACTGTTAGTCATTGGAAATCTCAGCCATGCACCAGTACTCTATGTAATTTGAAATCGCGAGTGCACGTTAGTAATGTAATACATGGCATTATGCGGCTGCTCTGGGTGTGATTGGAAATCTCAGTTATGCACCAGAATTGCTACACCAGTCAACATCTCAGGCATGCAACAGTATCTTATCTCATGTCAAATATCACTCATGCACCAGCACTGTTTGTCATTGGCCAACTCAGTCATACACCTGTAATGATTTCAATGTGAAGTCCCAGTCATGCACGAGTACTCCTTGTTACTGACAATCCTGTTCCTGTTCATGTACCACTTAGTGCCTGGCTGTTCTTTGCAGACCCGTTTGGAGACAAGTAAGTCCCTTGAAAGTTTAAACGCTGGTTTATTGATTATAATTTAACGGGACCGTTATGTTTTTCTTCTCTGTTGGCTTACCTCCATTCAGATACCACTCCTTGCAAGGGTGCCTTGCCTCCTAGCCTATTTTTTTAAAAAAACTGGTTGAAATAAGCACTGCTTTTTATGCTCTCCATGCTTTTACTGACTCTGTGTAGGCAGTTGATACATAATGCCTGATGATATAAAGGGGTTTGAAATACAAACAGCTTTATCAACGTTTTTTGTTCCTCCTCTGGTTAATTCACCAAAGGAACAATTCTTTCAACTAATAAATGAGTTGAACTTAGTATAGTTGTGCACGTATAATAAGTCTACCTGTGTGGATGTATGCTTCTAAGAGTTCGCATTGTGGATACGTTATTGTGTTTATTTCATCCCTGTAGATTTTGATTGTTTCCCCTACAACAAGGAGGTTAATGATCTCGAGAAGAATTTTCCTAAAAGGAGCCTCGACAACTGCAGGTCGTATGGTTCCACATGTCCACTGCTCAGGTCCGAGCGCTTTAGCGTGCTCTGGTAACTGAGTGGTTGAATAGTGTATTTCTAGGTCCTGAAGAATGCTGAGCTGAACTACCGCTCTTAAAGCAGAAACATGTTGACCGTATTCTTTTATTATTTCTTTTCTTTCACTTGTTGAAGTGGACTGAAGGGTTCATTGTATAAACCTTCTTTTAGTCCAGAAAAATTAATTATATTTTTCACTCACTGTTTTTAAGGGAGTTAGAGCCACCCTCTTATTAAAGTAATTTTGAGGAGTGGTCCATACTCTTTTTAACTCACCATCACTTTCTCTAGCTAATAAAAAGGACCCAATGAAGACAACCGGCTACCAATGTTCTATTGGAGCCTGAGGGTTCTTCTAGCTAGACTTTTGAGCACGTGCACTCTATTTTTTCTTTTATTTTTCCTACTATATATAATTGCCTTTCTGGGATTTAATAGCGTCCTGATTTGGAATTTGTTTATTGCATTTGTCACTCGTTTTAACACTCTCTTGTTGTTTGGTATATGGATTTATGAGGGGCATGAGAGTGTTTCCCTTCTGGCCCTTACTCTCTTGTTGATGAAGCTATTCTAGCAGCGCGCAGCTGCGAGAGTTATTTTAACATAGCCACACATTTTCAGTAATTTTGTTGCATTTAAGCAGTGCATTGTTTTACACCTATTGCAATGGAGGCGTCGGGCCTTTCATACTCCAGAGAGGAGGCTGATGCAATATTAAATGACACTTCCCTCTTTGCTGATCCCCTAGTCGCTCAAGCAATATCCCAGACTACTGACTGGGATAAGCTTGGTGAACAAAAGAAAAACAGAATTAGAGCGATTCTGCACGGAACTATGATGAGGGAATACCTTACTAATAACATGGCCCCGAAGGGACTTTTGGTTACTAATGCACCACGCATTTTTTTAGAGGACAGTGTCTTCCGCAAGGAATGGGCTCAAATAGCCTGGCACTGTACTCATGACTGGGCTATTCTTATCATTAAGACGGCGATGCGCCTTTCTGAGGCCCTGTTAATAGAGATTCAGGCTACAGAAGCCCATATTAAAGCAACGGTTACAGGTTACAAAAAGAAGCTTGAGGAGTTTAACAAGGAGCTTAATGAATACAAAGAAAACCTTGCACAGTCAAAGGTAGCCAAATTCCAAAAAGATTTAAAAAGATGGTCTTATGACAAAACCTATCCCTATGCTGCCCCAGATTATGCTCCCCCAACACGTATCAATGAAGACCCTGATACTTCAGCAAACTCAGACTCGAGTAATTCCAGCACTGGTAGCAGAGGGAATAAACAACGGGGCAGAGGTAGAGGTAGACAAAATTATGGCCATTATAACCATCAATGGTTCCCTTACCCACAACAAGGACCTGGAGGTCCCTATCCGGACCCCTTTAACCAGCCACCATTTCCACCGCAATTTGGTTGGAATCCACATTTTGCTCCCCCGCCACAACAATTCCACCAGAATATGTATCCGCAGCCTTTTTTAGGGTTTGGCCGGAGAGGCAGGGGGAAGAGACGAACAGGCAACCAGGTTCATTGGGGATCCACGGAAACGGTGGGAGACAACACACGGAGCAAGGCCCAGGAACAGAGGGCGGGACCGAGCAACCAACAAGTTTGATAACCAACTTATCCAAGGTTGTTCTTACTACAGATGAAACTAGATTGTTGGAAAAAGGTCTCGGTTTCATACCAAGCCCTAGCCTGGATCGCTTTAAATTGAGATGTGAACTGGGAGAGTTTTTTAGGAAACTCAGATTAAAATCCTTTTTTGAACAACAGAATGCAAATATTCCAACTACATCGAGTGATACTAATTTCAAAAGGAAATCCAATTTCACTCCTCCAACTCACCTGATACCGGCCGATATAATAACTTTTGAACAGGCGGTGTCTCGAGAAGTGGAGACTTTGATTGAACCTACCTCCTTTAAAAATCTAACAGCCGGGGAATACAGAGCTATAAAATCCCTGCAAGAGAACCAAGAAGTTGTAATAAAAAGTGCCGATAAAGGGGGTGGCATAGTGATTCAGGATGCCACGGCCTATGATGCCGAATGTAAACGGCTTCTTAGTGACAGTGCTAGTTACACTGTGCTCCAACAAGACCCTTCTCCTTTCCTTAAAGACGAAATCTTAGAGCTGGTTTCCACTGCGGAAAGAGATGGATATATCACCAAACAGGAAGCAGATTTCCTTACAAATTCAGAAGACAAAATCCCTTACTTTTACACCCTTCCCAAAACTCATAAAAACCGCATACCACCGCCGGGAAGACCTATAGTGTCAGGGATTGGATCCCAATTGGAACCACTTTCCCAGTATTGTGATTTTTTCTTCAAACCCTTAATTCAGGCTACAAGCACCTACATTAAGGACACTAAGAGTCTCCTTTCCATGTTACTAAATGTACAACTCCCAGAGGAACCTTGTTACCTAGTGTCCCTTGACATTGAGAGTTTGTATACTTGCATTCCGCAGGACGCAACTCTCAAGGTATTGGCAGACATTCTGGACCAAACCACATGGTCGTATAATACTTCTAAGACCTTTGTGATAGACTGTGCTACCTTGGCATTGAAACGGAATTTTTTCCAGTATCAAGACACCTTTTACCTACAGAGGACTGGTACCTCGATGGGTAGTACCTTTGCTCCCAGTATAGCAGGGTTGTATGTATATAACTTTGAAAAAACGCACATCTTGACAAATGCAAACCCCTATGCAGCCAATGTAATCCTGTGGCAGAGGTACATTGACGATGTGCTTTTGATCTGGAAAGGGCATGAAGAAAGCTTACTAGCTTTTTTCGATTGGGTCAACACCTGTGATCCCCATTTAAGATTTACACACCAATATGATTCTAATTCCATTGTCTTCCTTGATGTCACACTCACCAAAACTGGGAACCGACTAACCAGTAAAACTTACTACAAACCAACTAGCAGGAACAGCCTTCTACACTTTTCCAGCTTCCATCCGCGTTCATTACGCGAGAATCTCCCTTTTGGGCAATATCTACGAGTACGTAGAAATTGTAGTAGTGTTGCTGATTTCAACAAACAAGCAGATGACCTCACAAAAAAACTAGAACATAGAGGTTACCCTAGAAAAATCTTACAAACTAGTCGGAAGAGAGCCAGAAATAACAACAGGGAAGCATTACTGGAAGACAATGTAAAAGAAAGTGATTCTCAGGTCCCTTTGACTTGTGTTACTACTTATAGTAACATATCTAATTCTGTAAGTCGGTGTATCGGTAAACACTGGCAAATTCTGACGAGTAATGGCAGAAATTGGCAGAAACCATTATTCTCGTACAAAAAAGAAAGAAGCTTGCGAGATGCCTTGGTGCACACCCGTCCAAGAATTAACCAACACAAACATGACGAGACTGTTTTGAATGCCTGGGGTTTGCCACCTGTTACTGGTCATTTTCCCTGCGGGGGATGTAGTGTGTGCCATCTTACATCCCCTACAAAAACATTACAACTAGAAGAAGGCAAGATATGGCACCTACGAGGTCATACCAATTGTAATTCAAGTAACGTAATCTACTTGATTACATGCCCCTGCGGTTTAAGATACGTTGGGATGACCACTCGAAAAATTAAAACAAGGATAGGAGAACATCGCAGTAACATCCGGTGTGGCAGAAATACTACTAAGCTGACTACTCATTTCCTTGAGAAAGCCCATTGCCCGAATGATGTGAAATGGGTAATAATTGAACAACTGAGTACCGCTGACGAGGGGAAATTGTATGAAAAGGAGCAACGATGGGTATATCGTCTATCTACTTACAATAATGGTTTAAATGATGACGTCCCGTGGGGATCAGTCATGCACAGATAGACCTTCTGCCCATGTCGGTAAAACTTACAGTCCCTGCCTGCCTTAATGCTCCATGAATTTCCTTTTCCCACTAGTATGGGAATAATAACGATGGATTCCCTGGGATAGGGGTGAAAGATTTACCTAATCAGGACGGGTCACACATTAGATTTTAAATATCTTATTATCTATGGCCCTAGCCTAATTAGTTTTTGTTTGGTTTTTCACTGTAGTATGGGAGTAAACGAACATATCTGGCCCCCACATGACTTTTCCCCTCTTTCTTCCTCACGTGTATTGTTTGATTGCAACTGCTGCACGGGACCGCGCAGACGATTGCATGGACACCTGTGGGGTGTGGACATGTCCGCAAAAGGTATTCCATTCATCATACTGTACATGTGTAAATTTTGGCTTCAGAGCGTGTCTGTAAGTAAATGTAAATAAACGGACGCCTTTAATAAAGATGACACAATCACGTCGGACACGTGATCTAGAGAACCGCCCCTGACGTTTCACGCGTCTTCCACGCTTACTTTAATCGCGTCTCCACTTCCGCGTTTACCAATTCGGGCGGCGGATGTGGTCGCTTGTAGGTGTTGAAGCGGGGAGCCGTTTGGAGACAAGTAAGTCCCTTGAAAGTTTAAACGCTGGTTTATTGATTATAATTTAACGGGACCGGCAGGTCTCATTTACTTATCCAGCCCGTTTTTCTTCTCTGTTGGCTTAACTCCATTCAGATACCAAACGTGAAGATTTCCCTCTGCCGCTATGCCCATGGGGCACTACACCTCGTAAAACTATGTGAGTGTGGGACTGACTACTCCTTCTTTTGAGTGTTTCTGTGCTACGTACACTCCTTGCAAGGGTGCCTCCTAGCCTATTTTTTTTAAAAAACTGGTTGAAATAAGCACTGCTTTTTATGCTCTCCATGCTTTTACTGACTCTGTGTAGGCAGTTGATACATAATGCCTGATGATATAAAGGGGTTTGAAATACAAACAGCTTTATCAACGTTTTTTGTTCCTCCTCTGGTTAATTCACCAAAGGAACAATTCTTTCAACTAATAAATGAGTTGAACTTAGTATAGTTGTGCACGTATAATAAGTCTACCTGTGTGGATGTATGCTTCTAAGAGTTCGCATTGTGGATACGTTATTGTGTTTATTTCATCCCTGTAGATTTTGATTGTTTCCCCTACAACAAGGAGGTTAATGATCTCGAGAAGAATTTTCCTAAAAGGAGCCTCGACAACTGCAGGTCGTATGGTTCCACATGTCCACTGCTCAGGTCCGAGCGCTTTAGCGTGCTCTGGTAACTGAGTGGTTGAATAGTGTATTTCTAGGTCCTGAAGAATGCTGAGCTGAACTACCGCTCTTAAAGCAGAAACATGTTGACCGTATTCTTTTATTATTTCTTTTCTTTCACTTGTTGAAGTGGACTGAAGGGTTCATTGTATAAACCTTCTTTTAGTCCAGAAAAATTAATTATATTTTTCACTCACTGTTTTTAAGGGAGTTAGAGCCACCCTCTTATTAAAGTAATTTTGAGGAGTGGTCCATACTCTTTTTAACTCACCATCACTTTCTCTAGCTAATAAAAAGGACCCAATGAAGACAACCGGCTACCAATGTTCTATTGGAGCCTGAGGGTTCTTCTAGCTAGACTTTTGAGCACGTGCACTCTATTTTTTCTTTTATTTTTCCTACTATATATAATTGCCTTTCTGGGATTTAATAGCGTCCTGATTTGGAATTTGTTTATTGCATTTGTCACTCGTTTTAACACTCTCTTGTTGTTTGGTATATGTTCTTTGCAGACGCCAATGAAAGTTGAATCGTAGTATTTGTTTCTATTTACTGACCAGCTGCTTTCTTGGGTGAATGCCAAGATGGAAGAAAAGTCTTGAGCTTAGTTCTAGAACTCCTTCCACTGCATACGTTTTAATGCCTATTTCTTGACTTTGTTTTTGTAAAATGACTTTTGAGCTAAAGGGAAACATATTTCGTAGGACTTTGGGGTCAACATTTTAGATCATAAATTGTCATCTTTGCAATTTTTAATAAATTTTCACTTTTCAGAGGCAAAATAATAGAATAACTCTACATCTACTTCCTTGATATGTTATGGAAGGTGTGCTAAGTATTCTCTAAAGACAGTTCTGGGATGGGGGAGGGGTGGAAACATCAGGGTTGGGAAAGGGGGTATGACTGTTTGACAGCACTGTCTGTAGTCCATGTTAGGTCTGGTTTTTTCAGTGGGTTTCTCCCTAAACCTCCTGCTTCTGACCTGTTTTGTTGGTTATGACTCTGGGCACTTTACCACTGCTGATCAGTGCTAACGTGCATATGCTCTCCTTGTAAATTGTGTTTGTGGATTGGTGTTTCCATGATTAGCTTATTGGTTCACTACTAAGTCCCTAGTACAGTGCACTGTGTGTGCCCAGGACCTGTAAATCAAATACTGCTAGTGGGCCTGCAGCAATGATTGTGCCACCCACAAAAGTAGCTTTTTAAAGGTATCTCAGACCAGCCACTGCAGTGTCTGCGCACCGTCTCTACTGCCATGTCGACCTAGCAAGTGCACCCACTTGAACAAACACAAAAATTGGTGTGATACCCTCAGAGAAATGCTGTTTGTTTAATCAGCAAGTCAGCAGGTTAGTACCAGAGACCCAATGAGTTCTGAATTGGACGAGGATGGCTCACTCGCATAATGTGACATGCTTCCTCATTTGCCACCTCGTCCGACCCTGGTAAGATGTTACTACCAAGGCGGACTCGACCGCAGAATGGGGCTTTTCTGAGGGAGTTCTTAGATATTTCTTCCCTTACCTTGACTAGAAGCAAGGGTCCCTACTTGGACAAAGGTACAAACCATTGCCAACTAGAGACCCACATTTTTAACAGGCCATATCCTAAAACACGTTCGCTTTTACCCCTTTGGGCATACTGCAAATTGCATTTATATAGCATTTACTACTACTGATAACACATTGAATCGCTTTGCGGTGAGGGGCACGTTATTATTTCAGAACCCAAGATTAGAGTTAAATTGTAGATTGGTAATATATGTTTTTTGCCTTCTGTGGATTAGTTGTGGTAAGTTTGTGCTCTCGAGTTCTTGTGTGTTTAGTAATGTCTTGAGTAGGAATAGAATGATGGCAATGGATTAGAAAAGGGGAAATACATACAGAAACGCTCATATGACAATTAGGGATTGATTACAATTTTGGTGAATGGGATTCTCCATCACATACATGACAGATATCCAGTCCATCGTATTATAAGTACCATAGCATATAATGGAACCTGCAATACGGCAGACCGGATATCTGTCTGCCAAGATCACAATTGGGCCGTCAGTAAAGTTTTTGTAGCTGGAATAAACCCCTCTATATACGCACCCATATGTACATAGAAGCAGTAATAATTAATGATCTAATATACACATCTAGATTCTATATGTAAATGTTAGAAATTGGGTTTCTGTTTCGCTCAAGCCAAGAGGAAAAGGAACACTGACAGAACCAGCCAGAAATGAAGAGCGAGAGAAGTGGAACTTGGTGGGGGAGACCAGGTGGTTGTGAGAGACATCCAGGAGGGAAGTTTAGAACACCATTCGAAAGAGAGATCTGGGAGGTTGTTGGAGTGAAAGGAACAAAGATCACGGCAGGGAAAGGAGATCAACAGTTATAGAGAAATGTGTCATGGTTTCAAAAAGTCACACCTCTACAGTAGGATGGAAGTAATGGGCAACGAGGGACCCCATCACAGTAGCCCATATCAGGGGAGGAGGAGATGGAAGCACCCCTGCCGACCGGTGGGGATGAGAGCATTGATCCTAACGGAACAGAGGAAGAAAGGGAGCTAGTTGAGGAGTCTACAGCTACGTAGCAGGGGAGTGAGGGGGTAACTCAGCGTGGATATCCCTATTGGCTGAGAGAGAACCCCCGTCCGAACCAGAGATTACAAGACTTTGCTTAATAAGTTATTTGTTGACCACACGGACTGGAAGTGGAGCCATGTTCAGTTGTTCTAATAATTATTGTTACTGTCCTTATGAAAAGTTATGAGAGATGTAGTGAGCCATCCGGCCACTGCAATACATTGTACCCTACTTCAGCCTTTCAGCCCGGGCGTGGCCCAGAGGCAATAAATAAAGGTGTGACAATCGCTCATGGTTGGCTGCACGTACCAAGTATTGCCTGTGTTTCACGCTAGTTGTTTTCTCCATCGTGTAGGCCTGAAACGACTGGTATCAGTCCCTCTACAATGCATATTTCTCTGCTGCAGCAGTACCAAGCAGGAGCAAATATTAAGTCTTCTACCAGCAGGAGCTTAAAACAAACTCCCACCCACTGGGAGCAGACTTTTGATCTGCTTCTCTGCCAGTAATGCGGGCAGGGAAATGGATCAAAATATTGCTTCCGCTCGGAGGGAGCAGCATTACGAGCTGCTGCCTATGGGCGGGAGCAATGCTGACTCCTACTGCATGTGGGGAACTGGCTAGGGCTGCAGGGGCTCCCACTGCGGTCCCCAACAACAGTATGGTTGAACCTGTCAAGATTCAGGTTAAGCAGAATGTTGACTTTCCGAGAACACACCAGTACAATTTGACTCCAGAGACGATTGCAGGGATAAAACCTGTGATTGAGTCCATGATCAAGCAAGGGATCCTGAAGGAGATAATGTGCAGTCCATGTAACTTGCCTATTATGGGGTTGCAGAAACCAGGTGGGAAGTTTAGGACTGTGCAGGATTTGCGCCGGGTGAACAACATAGTTGTTCCCTGCTGTCCAGTGGTACCGAATCCATCTGCAATATTGTTTCAGATTCCATGTCAGGCGGAATGGTTTACAGTGATTGACCTTTGTCAGGCTTTCTTCTCGATTCCATTGCATGAGGATAGCCAATTTCTGTTTGCATTTAAGCTGTAAAACCGTGTTCTAACATGGTGTCGTATCCCACAGGGTTATACAGAGAGTTCATTGATATTTAAACAGCTCTTGAAAAAGAATCTTGAGAGTCTTGTACTGCCGCAGAACTCTGTTCTCGTCCAGTACATAGACGACCTCCTTGTGGCGTCAGAGACTGAAGATGCATGTAGGATTGATACCATCGCCTTACTGAATCATTTGGCGGAGAATGGACATAAAGTGTCACCAAACAACCTACAATACTGCCTGAATGAGGTGCAGTATTTGGGTCACCGGATAGAAAAAGGCAAGTGGAACGTGTCACAGAATAGAGGCCATCATGGGAATGATGGTGCCTTCTACTCAGAGAAAAGTCAAGAAGTTCTTAGGGATGGTTGGCTACTGTCGTCAGTGGATTACCAACTTTTCATTGAAGGCGAAGCCTTTGCAGGCACTGACGCACAAGGATGTAAGTGATCTGGTACCATGGGACGATGACTGTATGAAGGCATTCTTAGAGTTGCGAGAGGACATTTGTCGTGCTCCGGCATTGGGGATGCCTGACTACAACAAACCTTTTTCGCTCTTTTGCTGTGAGCAAGAAGGTTGTGCATTAGCAGTTTTAGTCCAGGATCATGGAGGTGTCCGTAGACCAGTTGCCTACTTTTCAGCTACTTTAGATCCAGTGGCTTCAGCGTTGCCCGGATGTCTCAAATCTGTTGCTGCAAAGGGTGCCAGCATTGAAGGTGTGAGAGTATTGTCATGGCTCTCCCTTTGATTGTACATGTTCCACATTCTGTTGAACAGTTGATGACTAGGACCAAGACACAGCACCTGACCAATAATAGGCTCACACGCTACGAGCAAGTTATACTTGCTGCGGAGAATGTGACCCTCAAGAGGTGTTCTGTTTGAATCCTGCGACATTGATGCCGTTGCCTAACACATTTGATGAAGATTGTGCGGACCATGACTGTCTTGATGTGACTTTGCACCAAGTCAAGACCTGACATTGTTGATGAACCATGCTTGACCCGGATGAGATTTTCTTTGTTGATGGTTCATGTTTAAGAGACAGTGTTGGTCGTTTGAGAGCAGCCTTTGCTGTATGTACTATTACAGGAGTAGTTGAAGCTGCATGCCTGGAAGGAGCATGCTCTGCTCAGGTGGCTGAGATCATTGCTTTGACTTGTGCTTGCATAGCAGCAGACCAAATTCGAATTACCATTTACACTGATAGCCAGTATGGGTTTGGTGTGGTTCATGACTTCGGACAGCTCTGGTCCCAGAGAGGTTACATGACATTGTCTGGATCGCCCATCCGAAATGGGGAATTTGTGAGGTTGCTTCTAGAGGCCTTGCAGCGTCCCAAGGAAATTTCAGTTGTAAAGTGCACGCCTCATGGAAATGGGACAGATTTCGTGTCACTTAGAAACCTTGCACGATTCTGTGCCGAAAAAGGTTGTTCATTCACTGAGAAACATGTGGATGGGAGTCAAGAAAGAACCACGTTCAACACGATGTTGGCCATGGCAGATACTTGGGATGAGCTCAAGTGCCTGCAGGAACAGGTTTCAGATCAGGAAAGGAAAGTGTGGATCAATGCAGGCTGCGTGAAAGGAGATGTGGATATTTGGGTCTCAAGTGATGGAAGGGCAGTGTTGCCGGATGAGTTGCTAAGCCCAATGGCAAGACAGATCCATGGTGCAGTACACCTGGGAAGAGATGCTATGGTGCGAGTGTTCAGACAAACGTGGTACAATCCGAGATTTCGGGCTGTGGCAGAAGCTGTGTGTCAGAGATGTGTCACTTGTCAACAAATGAATGCTGGAAAGAAAATTGTGGTCACAATGAGTCACATTGGGAGATCCGGAGGGCCTTTCAACAGGATGCAATTGGACTTCATTGAGATGCCTAGGTGTAATGGATTGAGGTACATCTTGGTTGTGGTGTGTGTATTCTCAAGGTGGGTGGAGGCGTACCCTACAAGTAGGTGTGATACACTCACAGTAGCAAAACTGTTGTTGAGGGAACTTGTGCCTAGGTTTGGGATACTGACCTCTTTGGAATCAGACAGAGGAACGCATTTCCATAGCGAAATAATGAAGATGCTTTGTGCCGCATTGCACGTTGATCAAAGACTCCATTGTAACTATCGCCCAGAGGCTTCTGGGATAGTGGAGCAAGTCAATGCGACTCTGAAAGCTCGAATGGGAAAGGTGTGTTCATCAGCGTCTCTGAAGTGGCCTGATGCTTTGCCGTTGGTGTTGATGAGTATGCACAGTACCCCAGACAGGAGAACAGGTCTTTCACCTCATGAGATACTGATGGGGAGGGCTATGAGGTTACCAGGGGTTCCATCGACAGCCTTGCTTAGCATCACCGATGATCTGATCCTTGATTATTGCAAGGGACTAGCTGATGTCATCCGTTCTGTGTCCCATCAAGTGCAGGCTGCTGTGGTCCCGGCTGCAAGCGATCTCTGTCACGACCTGAGTCCTGGGGATTGGGTGCTGGTTCGGAAGTACGTGAGAAAGAACTGCTTGGATGTTTGCTGGAGAGGTCCGTACCAAGTCATCTTGGTGACAAACACTGCAGTGAAGTGTGGAGGTCTGCCAAACTGGGTGCATGCTTAACACACAAGTCGAGTTTCAGCACCCTTGGAAGGAACAGCTCCTCTCCCTGATGAAAATCCAGCTGAAGTGGCAGGGCCACAGGAGGGGACAAGACAAGCTGTGAGGGGTCTGAAGAAGCTAGCTGCTCACTTGACCAAGCTGAGGAGGGTCACGACAACAGTGACATTGAAACTGCATCCGAAAGGGGAAGTTGCTGTGAAAGTGGTCCAGAGTCAGACTCACCTGAGAGAAGTTGTGAGCAGAGTGAGCAAAGAGAAAACCGGAAAACAAGCAGAGCTGAAGAGCAGTGGCCAGAGAGGCAGAGGTGCTTGAACTTGAGACTGATCTCCGAGAGGGATCTTGCCTCTGTGTCTGAAGAGTCAGAGTCAGATGTAGGTGAAGAGGCGCAAGCCTGTGGAGGTCTGAGGAGATCAAGAAGAAAGAGAGTGCCTTGCTGAAAGTACGCAGCTCCGGAGTGGACACACATCGTGACTGATGCCCGGAGTGCTGAGATCAGGGAGGGTGAGGGCAGTGACAGTGATCAGTACCAGTCCTAATAACAAGCTGGATGCGCTGCTGTTGGTGCCAGGGCTTGAGATCGAAGGAGTGCTGACTATCACTGTTCCAAATCCCCCGATATTGAGAGGAATTCGTCATTTGATCCTGAGTAGACTGATCTTTCCTACATTTGGGCCTGAAATTCCATCTCATGAATTGATTGTTCTTCATCTTGAACTTTTGGAATATGTGTTAGAAGCAGTTGGAACACATCTTATTATGGACTAAGAGAGACTTTATTGTAAATAAATGCAATTAACCTAGGTCCGAGTGGAAGAAGAAGGATTTTAGGGACTTTCCACAGAGGACGGAGAAGGGTTAAGGTTGTTTTTTGCTTGCTGTAAGAAAGGAACTGAAACAAAAAGGGTACTTCCAGCTTTTTGAGGTGTGGTTCGAGTTGATTTACAAGCATCTGAAGAAGAAGAGAGACTTTTGAGCGTTTCTCGTTGAACAAAGAAGTTGAAAAATTTCTGAGACCATGTAGGCTGGAAACCCAAACCGTAGAGCTAGGTGCATAGTAGGCACACTTGTAGGAGGAGTGATACTCTTCATAATGTTGGTAGTTGTAGTCTCATATTTAGCACCACATGAGCAGGCAGTGGAGGTAGAGGGAACCCCTACACCGACTACTCCTAGCAAAGAAGAGGTCAAGGTAGGAAACGAAAGAGCTTTGCTGCTAGAGGAGAGTCGTAGGTTACATGCAGATCTGTCCAGAGGTAATTTCAAGCTCAATGCATATGCAAAGTTGTTTATTTATTTATTTATTTGCGGGTTTATATCGCGCTCGAATCGACTCCCGAAGGAGGATCACTGCGCCCTAAGAACACCACAAGCACAATCAGGGAGAACATTTAAGAAGAGTTAGTTTTGAAACAGGAAAGGTATGAGCTTTCCCTGAACTGCAGATGTTCCGGGCATTGCCTGAGCGCCAAGGGGAGTTTGTTCCATAACGTGGGCCCGACCGCTGACAGAGCTTTGCCTCCCTGTCTGGCCTTCTTTGCACGAGGCACACGCAATAGAAGCTGGTTACTAGACCTAAGGGAGCGACCAGGATTATAGGGTACAAATTTGTCTGTCAGATATGAGAGACCTAGTCCATGTAGACTCTTGTGAATTAGACAACACGTCTTAAACTTTACCCTTTGGCGAACCGACAGCCAATGTAGCTTGTCCAAAAGAGGTTTGGACGAAGATCTGAGGGGGGCGTTCAAAACCAGCCTGGCAGCAGTATTCTGCACAACTTGGAGTCTGGCCAATACTCCCTCATTTGCCGATAACAACAGCCCATTACAATAGTCAAGACGACTAAGGACGAGAGCCTGCACCAATGTTCTCCTGGTAGAGTCAGGAAGAAAGGGAAACACTTTGCGTAAAATGCCTATCACGTGAAAACAGGAGCCCACAATGTAGTTACCATGCTGCTTTAGCGAGAGCTCCTGGTCCAATCGTACCCTCAAGTTCTTCACGACCTGTTTGGGGTCGGGGACTGGCCCAAGATCTTAGGGCCACCAGTCCGGCGTCCATAGGATTTTAGCCTCCCCGAAGAGCATGACTTCAGTCTTACCTACATTACATTCTAGGCAGTTTGATGACATCCACTGGGCCACAGCCTTCATACCCTCGGAGAAGGAGGTTTTAACCTCGGTGGTGAGAGACTTGAAAGGAAAAAGGAGCTGTGTGTCATCCGCGTATGACATTGGGATGAAACTGAAAACTCTAATAATTCTAGCCAGGGGGGCCACATAGATGTTAAAGAGAGTCGGGCTCAAACAAGAGCCCTGTGGCACCCCCTTGGCGATCTCTACCTCCACCGAGCGAAACGCGCCCATGGAGACGCATTGGGTGCGGTTGGATAAAAAGCTCCTTAACCAGGCCAGTGCCTTGTTCTCAAGACCGATGTTTGTGAGCCGTTCAAGCAAGATGTTATGGGACACAGTATCGAACGCAGATAAGTCTAACAGTTTCAGGATAACGAAATAACCCCTGTCCTGATACATATGCAGATCGTCCTCGACTGACAGTAGTGCTGACTCCGTACTGTATTTCGGTCTAAAGCCGGATTGAGAATAATCCAGGCCACCTGCCTGTTCGATAAAGTTCGATAGATGTCTATTCACATGTTTTTCTGTGAGTTTACTCAAGAATGGGAGCAAAGATATCGGTCTGAGATTGGACAGGTCCATCCAGGGGATTGTAAAATTTTTCCGAATGGGTCTTATCAGAGCCTTCTTCCACCCCCTAGGAACCTCGCCTTCAGCCAATGAAAGATTCACAAGTCGCAGGATCCCAGGACCCAGCGACTGCCAACCACAGGCATTATTCTGGCTGGAATGGTATCAGATGGACAGCCACTCTTAATCTGGCTCATTAAAATTTCTACCTCTTCTAAAGAAATGGGAGGGAATATAGCGATGGTGAGAGTCGCAGAGTTGGATTCTTCCACGACTTGTAGTCGTGTTGCATCTCCACTAAAAGACAGATTGGAGTTAATGATATTTTCATATATCCTATCTATCTTATCAGTAAAGAACCCAGTTGCTGTGATGCTAACTCAGAGCTCTCGCAAGCCACGGGTTTGACAAAGGACTGCAAAATTTGATATAAGACCCTCAGAGCATTACCAGCAGCTGTGAGTTGGGACGCAATGTGATTCTTGCGCGCCGCTCGAATGGCTTTCTGATAGATAGTAAGGGCATTCCAGTAACGGTTCTTATCGTCATCCAGATGGGATGATCTCCATGTCTTTTCAAGTTTTCTGGCGACTTGTTTCAGGGACATTAAATGCTCCGAAAACCATACTTCCTGCTTATTTGCCGGACATGGTTTAAACAGTTTTAAGGGGGCAATGGTATCCACCGCAGTAGTGATTGCCCATTAATACTTGGTTAGAGCCACCTCAATGCCCTCCATAGGAATAATGGGGGGTTCAACAAACCTCTCATTGAAGGCTTCTTGGGTCATTTTGTGCCATTGTCTCCGTCTAATAGGCAGTGCCAATGGATGTGAAGATAATTTGCAAATATTAGGAGTGTAAAATTCCAAAATGAAATGATCTGTTGCATGAGTATATTGATGCGATGGATGCAAAAGACTGTTATGTGTGTATGCAGTTGCCAGCTTCAGTAGATGAGGGTATCAGATACCATCATCTTCCTTTGACATATGGCATTTCATGTAGTTTGCTGCTTAGCATTTTTTATGGGCGAAATAATTTTGAGTATTTATTTTTGAATTATGATGCTGTTCTTCCTGAAGTACCCGCTTACAAGCATTTGAATAAGAATGATTATTATAAATCTGAAGATATACTTAAGACGTATTTCATTCCGACTCAAGAATTGGACACAGCTTATGCTCATCGCCAAAATCTGACGTGCCTGTTGTCAGACACAGAGAAGAAATTTATAGATCAAGTGGAAGATAGATACAGGAAACTAAACCAGTTGCAAAATTCAGGGCAAGGTAAGGTAGATTGGACAGATGAGGAGAAGTTGCAAAAGTCGAAAGGGAGTTATGGTCCGATAGCTCTAGATGAGGTGCAAAAGGGGAAGTTGTGCATAGGCCGTCCACAGACATAATATGAGAATGTGTATGTGGGGAAGACCACATGTGAGCATACATTTACGATGGAGTATTATTCAAAGGACTTTTTGCAAGGTATAGTGCAAGTAATTCCAACTGTGTATTTTGTGTGCGGGGAATAATGCCTATGTGCGACTGCCTGCGAAATGGCATGGTACGTGCTATTTAGCGATAATCTTTCCTAAGATTTACCATACAGAAGATTTTGAGCTAATAGAAGGAGGACAACATGCAAGAGTGAAGCGAGGTGCAGCAGCTGTGGTTGGAGTTGTTTTTGGAGCAATAATACCAACTTTAGGAGTGATCTTGAATGATGTGAAAATTAGAAGGTTGGACTCTGTTGTGGATGAGTTCACTGAAATTAAATGGGGAGAAGACTGAGGTGATGGTGTTTGGAGGAAAGGAAGAGATCTGGTCAATGGAGTGGTGGCCTGACTCACTGGGTGCCTGCCCTAATCCCACCTCTCTGGCTAAAAATCTCGGGGTCATGATTGATCCCACTCTTGGTATGTGCCAACAGGTTAATAGGACCGTATCTACCTGTTGGGGTATCATCCATATACTAAGGAAAATTAGGCACTACCTTTCTTTGCAGGCAAGAAGGCAACTTGCTGTTGCCCTCCTGGGCTCCCGCTTGGACTATTGCAATGCGCTGTACGCAGGACTGAATAAAAGCCAGCTGCAGCGCCTGCAGGTAGTCCAGAATGCGGCAGCCAGATTTGTCCTTGATCTACCTCGGCATGCCTCGGCCACTTTGGCCAGGAAGCAGCTTCATTGGCTTCCGATGGAGGAGCGGATAGTCTTTAAATCCATGTGTATGGTCTATAAAGCTTTGGCGAAAAGTAGCCCTACAGGCATTGGATCCATCCTGTCTCATTATAATCCTGGCAGGAACCTCCGCTCCTCAAACAGACTTCTTCTCTGTGTTCCGCGGATTCGGAAAACCAGATGGGGTGGGAAGGCTTTTTCCTATCTAGCTCCAAAGTGGTGGAACGCTCTTCCGCTTGAATTAAGGTCTCTCCCCTCCCTACAGACATTTAGATCTGCCCTTAAAACACGTCTCTATGTACAAGCGTACTTGTAGTTGTGCCCTGCATTTTGATCTTTTTTGGTAGGCGCCTTGATACCTTCGGGTTTAGTCTGCGCGGTATAAATTGCATAATAAATAAATAAATAAATAATGAGTTGTCAATGAATACAGCTAAGTCATTGGTGTTGATGGAAGGAGAGATGTTATCGATAAGGACGATGGTTTTGCAAAATCGTCTTGCTTTAGACATCCTTCTAGCAAAAGAGGGAGGAGTCTGTAAACTTTTGAAGGTCCAAGAGTGCCGTACTTATATACCAGACAGCAGCAAAGATCTGGAGAAATATATAAGCAACATCACTGCCATTCACTATGAGATTGAGGATGTGACTGAGGAAACTGTGTGGGAAAAGGTTGGAAAAGGATTTGGCAAAGTGGGGAGTTGGCTTGCGAGCATTGGAAAAGGATTTCTTGGTTATGAGTTGATGCCTCTTATCATAGTTGTGGCATGTGTGATTGGATTGTGGGGTTTGATAAGAGCTTGTAAATGGTATAAGTCTGGCAGATTGGAAAGATCTTTGAGAACGCCAGAGAGAGGAATGGAGAGACTGCAGGACAGTCAATATCAGAATTTGAAAAACATGGAGTTGCTCAGGAGAGGTAGAATGGCAACAAGTTCTGTTTAAGTCGGTTCTTTCCCTAACGATGATGTATTGTGTGATGACACAGGTCATAAAATGGGGGGCTGATAGAGCACCATGTTGTTTGAAAATTATAGGGGTGCATCATAACCGTCTGTCGTCAGCACCTGCATATTTAGAGGACCCTACTAATGTTTGGTTTTAGAAGTTTAGAACTAATCGAGAGTGTTGCAATATATCGAATTGTACTCATGTCATTCATTGATTAATGTAGTGTTTAGTAGAGAGAATAATGCCTTAAGTAACTTAGGATTAATTTCTCTGTGTGTAAAATGTGCATTGAGACTAAAACGTGTCATATTAAAGTTGCACGTGTAGGCTGCTTAATGAGAAATGTAATGCTTTAACATGAGAATAATGTTCGTTAACATATAGTGTAATGTTAGGATTTATTTATGAAATGCTTATGTTGTCATATTAGAAAATCATTTAAAGGAGTAAAGGCCTGTGAGACATAGAAACGCTAGTAGAGGCCTAATTATGGTTTTCTTAGCATGACTAGAAATGTCGAGCTGGAAAAATACTTTGAGAAAGAAGCTTATGTTTGCTGTTGAATTTGAATTGTAACTTAGAGCATGCAGAGAGATTCGTTCTCATGCATTTCTTTTGCAGGTGGAAGGCCATGTAGCTCGTTAGGTAGAATGAGCCATTGTTTAGAAGTTAGATTGGTAGGAGTGAAGACGAAGGGAATGTGCTGGCAGGTGCATTTGTAACATTTGGCGGAGAAGGTGCCTGGGATCCAAGGACACAGAATCGGTTTTTGGAAGAAGAAGGTTCGACACTGGAAAAGTACGAGAGGCTGTACCGGCTGAAGGAGGAGTGTCATGGGCATACTCATTGTGTTTGGGTTTTTGTATTAGGGAAAGTGCCCCGAGGGTGGAGGGTTAGTTCGGTCTTAGTGAAGCTAGGGTTAGGGTCAGTTGGGATTAGACGGGGTCCTGTCTAAGGCAGTTCAATTGGATGTGCAGTTAGACATGGGTCTTAGTTTGGACTAGGCAGGAGAAATTAAGGAGCATCTTAGAACGAGCTCGGTAGTTTAGGCTACTTACCTGGAAAGTGAATGTGCTTATTAGGGAGCTTCACAGCTGACACCATTTTCTCTTGCCTGGAAGGTATGTTAAGTAGGGATATCACTTTAGAATTAGTTTAGGGACAGACTAATCTTTTCTTTTCCACCGGAACAGATGCAGTCCAGTTTTCCAGTAGGCACGGTGATTGGGTGTCAAATGCTTCTTGTAATTGACTTTGCTTTTTATTCTGAGTCGTCTGAGACTCTTGCATAGGATTATGTTTGTATTAGTGCCAGTTTATATCTTGAACCTCTTGCTGAGGTGTTTGTATGTTGTTATTTTTGGCTTTGTAATACATTTTAAACATTCCATTGGAGTTAGTGGTCCTTCAGCTTAAAATGCATTGAGCTGAAAATTTGTCAAAAGAGTATTGAATTTAAAGATCTTCCTTCACACTTCCATGCAGACTAAAGAGACCCGTCGTCCTAGGGATTCCTCGGAGTGGTAAGGTGAAAATCTAGGTGGGAATCCCAGCGTCATCGCAGTTTAAGTACTGTCAAACTCTGTGTGTGCCTTGAATTTTATCACCTGGTGCCCCTCACCACTCCAAAAGTGGGCGTTTTTCAAAATCTTAACAATATGTATAAACTTCTGGTGGTAGCATCCGTAATGGGTTGAATGTGGTTAAAACTCTGGTAAGCAGCTATTCTTTTACAAACAATGGCACTTGAAAAGTTTAACAAGCTTGCAACAAAAGGTGGAAAAATGCTCCACCAAACTATATTCCTGTCACACCTATGACTTCTTTGGTTGCTTTTTGCTATTCACATAGCTATCAGCGAAGGCTGCTACTGATCAACTGACATGGGTGATTCAAATGTTTGATAACAGGGACAAAAGTGAGTGCTTAATTTGAGCTGGTGGTTACCAGTAGGGGTGGCAGCACTTGTTTTTGAGGTACATATTTTTCCGGATCCAGGGAAAAACACACATATTGATAAAATGGAGGATGAGAAAGATGGCAAACGGTCACAAAAAGAGAAAGCAGGGACCTGCAAGAGTGAGATAACGGGGCCAGAAGCGTCTGGTAGTGGATTAAAGAGGCTAGAGGTGGATTTAAGGATTTTATGTGCAATTTATTTACTTGCTCAGGCTGTGAGCTTCTGAGCAGCTCTCCGGTCACCAGCCCTCTTTCTTTTACAAATTAAGCACTGACATTAGCTAACATCTCTCATGCACAGAGTGCTAAGTTATGTCAGTAACCTCATTTATCTGTAAACCTCCGGGGGTTCTCTATGTGCATATATTTAGTTTCTGTGCTACCTAATGTGCAGAGACGTAACGTATCTCTAGCCAAAGTGTGTACATCTAACTTCTGGGATAACCAATGGGCCTATATACAACCTTGCAGCTAGTCACTGTGTATAGTGCATGTGTCTATCCCCTAGGATAACCAACAGGCATATAGTTAGCCTCTGAAATAGCCAATGTTTTTATGGGAATCAATTCATTCATCGAAGAAAATGAAATCTCACCCGTTGTGAACTCCAAATCATCCTCCACTCACAAATATGTAGTCAAGCAGGCCCTGAGATCAAGGCCCAGAGTTCTGATTGATAGGTCAAAGGTGGGAGGGTGCGTAGCTGGCAGGCAAACACTCAGGCAGGAAACTCTTGATCAATCCTATGAATAGGCGCAGCAACATTACAATGGTCAATGGAGATTGCCTCAATAAAGTACACATGGCCGGATGGGGTATGCACGCTCCTAAAACACAACCTCGGATGCTACATGAGTTAGGAACACATAGCCAATCAGGAGGTAGCACATGTAGTGATCATGTGCCCCTCATGCCGGACATTAGGACATGTTATCCTCTGGCCACATTGTGTCCACGCAAGGTCGAGAACTACCTTTGGTAACCACTAGATGATCAATTTATGACTCCAAAGGCAGCAACCAACATTTCTCATCATATACGGTACACCGGAAACTTTTATAACCCACTATGTTTGTAAAAAAGAAGGACACAGACTGATTGTAGATCGAGACTGTCCTCAGTCCTTGTGCCTGTTACTGTTCTCCCGGCAGTAAAGTTTAATTAAACAAACTGTTCCTGTTTTGACAAACACCTCTTGTCTTCTGTTTTTTAAGGAATTTCAAACACAAGTAATACCAATGAGTGTGTATTTATGTGGGACCAGCAAACTAAACCAACCCCTGTTGTCTCAAACACTAAACACGGTCAGGTAAACCTTTTTGGTGTTATTATGGGGCACATTTCTCAAGAAGTTACGCAGCGCAGAAAGCCAACTTGCTGTGCTCCATGATAGGGAAAGAGCAGGAATCAGCTGTATTGAACATTATATGGCGCAGTCCTGTCTTTTCCTAGTGCTGGCGCACAATGTGCAGCCTATCGTCAATGCAGGCACCCTTGCACCATCGTGCAAGTGTTGCTGTGTTGTACGCAGGTTTGTATTTGTGCACAAAAACAATCCCCTGAAGCATTTTCCTCTTTCTCTGTGTGCTGCAGAATGCACGGTGGCCCTGTGTGGCTTGATGTATATAACTTAGTTGCGTCACTCTTGCGCCACGTTGCGTAGTGCAAGGGCGCCATAACTCTTTGATAAATTTGCCCCTATATATTTACTGACATTGAACGTTTCCATTCTGACAAAGAGGCTGCAGTTTCTGCCTCTAACTTTGCTCATATGTATTTTGTTCAGAAAATATTATAAGAGTGGCATAGAATGAAATATCATAAACACTTCGGGGCAGATGTATCAAGATTCCATTTTGCGATTTCTAAATAGCGATTTTTAAGGAATCGCTATTTAGAAATCGCAAAATGGAATGTATGTAGAAAATCGCTATTTTTTTGCGATTTCTTAATCTTCCTTATTTGCGAATTCGCAATTTGCGAATTTGCAATTAAGGAATAATTTCCTATTCATTCCTATGGGCCAGGAGGCCCATAGGAATGATTGTGAAAGAAATCTGAACTTGCGATTCGCAATTTGCTAATCGCAAATTTGAGAATTATTTCAAGGGTGCAGGGGTGTCTCAAGGACACCCTGCTGCACCCCTGAAATGTACATGTGTGTGCATATGGCACACATACATGCCCTATAGGCATGTGTGTGCGTCACATGCCACCTTAAAAAATGACAAATTGTGCATTTTTAAAAGAATTTGCAAATTACCAACAACTACAAGTTAGTGGTAATTTGCGATTTCTTAACCAAAATTCGCAAATTAAAAATGCTACATACATAGCATTTAAGGAATCGCAAAAATTGTGATTCCTCAAATGCTATGGCAAAATAAGGAATCGCAAATTTTTGCCATTCCTTCATTTGCGAATTTTTGATGCATGCCAAAACATGCAAAAAGAATTTCGGCCTTTGCGATTCGCAAACGGCTTGATACATCTAGGCCTTCATGTATTCACTGAACTGTAATTACCATTCTATTAGAAACTGTATAAAGTTTTGTTTGATTATACAACTTTTTACTAATGGAATAAGAAACACATTATTGAGTTCACACAGAGATTCAAATATTTGATCTATGCCCTATATGAAAAATACCCCTGTGTTCTTACCCTGTGCTGGTAGTGTAGGCCTGGCCCAGCAGGCAGTCTTCAGGGGGGGCTTCTGGGTCAAACCAAAACTCAGCAAAACACTTATTGCTTTCTGATTCTGGAGCTGCTGCACGTTCAAATCCATAATCACTAAAAGAAGAGAAAGAATGAGAAATCATTTTGCACATAAACTCAAATAGAAGTTCTACAAATTGGTTCTAGGTATTTGGCAAATAATGTAATGGGTTTTGATTAAAAGGCCTGCACAGTCATCACAGACAGTGTTCAAGCGCTGTTTGCTCCTGGCTCCACACTTTGGAGAGTCCAGCACCAAAATAAATCCATTGATCCAACCATTGAAAAATACAAAGGTTAAAGTAACGTTATAGTTAGGTGAATTTCTCAGTGACAACATTAACATTTTGAAGTAAAAAAAACACAGAAATTCAGCAGTTATGGTTAGCAGCACTTTCTATAACATGCACCCTGCCATGCACTGCCTATGACCTCACATATGACATCACTCATGATATGTTCTATTATATCATTTATAACTTTACTGATGACATATCAAATATAGTCACTCATCGGGACATATTGCTGGCTTGTGGGGAACACCTACTCCCTTATTCAGCATGGGAAAATAAGGAAAGTGAGTCAAAAACAGGTATGCCAATAACCAGAGTAAAACTTCACTCGCGTTCTAAAACCGTTGCGCACCCTAGCTAGTTCTCGTAGATTTGGGAAATTCTCTAAATCAAAGTCACTTGAAGATTTCCAAGTAGCCTTAATTCATCAGCAGCACCATAATAATTATACATAACAGGCTTTTGAGTGTTCATTGGGAAGATCTGTACCCTGTGCATGGGGACACAGATCCGCTTAAAATCCCTAGGCCAGGAGGGGGAAACTGGAATTTCAGAGGATGAGCATTAACCCCTTCCCTGTGGGGGTTATTCCCCCGCTGTGCTGGGGGGCACACACAGCGCCCGCATGCTCATGACGAGCTGAGATCGTCATGAGGCACGGTACTCCTGTGCTCATGACGAGCTGAGCTCGTCACAGGTGCATTGGCTCCCGTGGAACGTTCAGCACTGCAGGGGAATTCTCCCCACACCTGAGCGTTCCACGAGCCATGCCGAGCTGAGCTCGTCATGAGCACCGGCGCGCCGTGGCTCACGACGAGCTCAGCTCGTCATGAGCATGGGAGGGGTTAAAAGGTCAAAATAGGGTATCATTTTAGAATATAATTTAAAAGGTGCTGCACTCATGCATGTCATAAATATGTCATGACCGAAAAGCGCGAGGACAGAATTGCATCTAACATAGTTGTGCAATGCGCGTGCGCCAACATGGAGATGCTGGCAAGTGCAATAAGGGGCTGCGGGGGAGCTCAATGGCAGCCCATCTCCTAGTACATGAGGAATGGATTGCCTTTGTTCGAGGCATCACTCCCCGCTTTTTGGGCACTGCACAATTTGCATATGTAGCACACATCTCCAAGAAATCCCCACAAATAGGATTTGTGGGTATTCAGTTTGTACACGTTCTCACTAGAATTAGTACAACTTTAATTAGTCAAATAAACAAGTAAAGAGTTTAAATTGTGATCATTTCTTTCGTACCATATTTTGAGAAACACTTTCAATGGAACTGTAATTTAACAAAAAATTCTAAAATTCGCAGCAGAGCAGCTTTTTACTATTGTTGTGTATTACAAAACAATCAAATTCCATTAAACTGTGGCGGTTTTGATAAACCCATGACAATGATTTTTGCACCCATTTTGTCACTACTGTTGATTATTCTGTGGGATGTGTCACGCTCCAAAACACTTCAATGTTATGAGCAGTGACACATGCCCAGTGCTTAATTTGTGCTAGTGTTTGCCAGTGATTGGCACCAGTACTTATTCCGAAATACCAGCACTTATTTGAGAGCCTACGTTATGTTATGTTATTGGATTTGTAAGGCGTATGGCTGCCCCAGCAACGGGGCTTCCCTGCACTGATTCCACAGATAACCAGACAGAGGAGGCGGGGCAGTGGATTATTCAAGGGAAAGCCAGGTCTTTACTGCCTTCCTAAAAGCCCCATGATTCTGCATGCTCCTGATAGGACATGGGAGAGCGTTCCAGAGAGAAGAAACTAAGGCACGGAATGACCAACCTCCAGCCCAGGCTCTTCTAACACGGGGGACACGTGCTAGACGTTGGTTCAAGGAGCGCAGAGCACGTTACTGCACATAAGGGGTATGGAGATCACCTAGAATTTGAAGGAGCTTGGGCATAGAGCATGGGTACTCACAAACTTTCTCTCGGGGGCCAAATTTACAGTGCGGCTTGTGGCCGAGGGCCGCACTGGTGGGGGCGGGGTCAGTGGGGGAGGGGGCGGGTCTAGAGCAGCAAAAAAAACTGACCATGAGGTTGAACACAGGCCCCTGAAACAGACGCCTTCGTCTACTGAGCCACCAGACCTTGCATACACATCACTCGCACACTCACACACACTCACTCACTCACACACACTCACACACTCACACACACACTCACACACTCACTCACACACTCACACTCACTCACTCTGTCTGTCTTCCTCCCTCTCTCTCCCTCTGTCTGTCTGTCTCCCTCCCTCTCTCTCCCTCTGTATGTCTCCCTCCCTCTCGCTCCCTCTGTCTGTCTCCCTCCCTCTGTCTCCCTCTGTCTGTCTGTCTCCCTCCCTCTCTCTCCCTCTGTATGTCTCCCTCCCTCTCGCTCCCTCTGTCTGTCTCCCTCCCTCTGTCTCCCTCTGTCTGTCTGTCTCCCTCCCTCTGTCTGTCTCCCTCCCTCTGTCTCACTCTGTCTGTCTGTCTCCCTCCCTCTGTCTCCCTCTGTCTGTCTGTCTCCCTCCCTCTCCCTCCCTCTGTCTGTCTCCCTCCCTCTCTCTCCCTCTGTCTCACTCTGTCTGTCTGTCTCCCTCCCTCTGTCTCCCTCTGGTCTGTCTGTCTCCCTCCCTCTCTCTCCCTCTGTCTGTCTCCCTCCCTCTCTCTCCCTCTGTCTCCCTCTGTCTGTCTGTCTCCCTCCCTCTTTCTCCCACTGTCTCTCTCCCGCTCCCTCCCTCTGTCTCCCTCCCTCTGTCTCCCTCCCTCTCTGTCTAACTCCCTCTCTGTCTCCCTCCGTCTCTGTCCCCTCCCCTCTGTCTGGCCCTGTCTCTGTCTGGCCCTGTCCCCCTCCCTCTGTCTCCCTCTGTGTCTCTCTGTCCCTGTCTATGTCTCTATCTCTGTCTGTCTCTCCCTCTATCTGTCTATGTCTGTCTGTTTCTGCCCCTATCGGTCTCTGCCCCTTTCAGTCTCTGCCCCTATCTGTCTCTGCCCCTATCTGTCTCTGCCCCTATCTGTCTCTGCCCCTATCTGTCTCTGCCTCTGTCAGTCTGTCCCGGTCTCTGCCCGTATCGGTCTCTGCCCCTATCTGTCTCTGCCTCTATCTGTCTCTGCCTCTGTCAGTCTGTCCCTATCTCTGCCTCTATCTGCCCCTGCCTCTATATGTCTCTGCCCCTATCTGTCTCTGCCCCTATCTGTCTCTGCCCCTGTCTGCCCCTACCTATGTTTGTCTGCCCCTACCTCTGTTTGTCTGCCCCTACCTCTGTTTGTCTGCCCCTACCTATGTTTGTCTGCCCCTACCTCTGTTTGACTGCCCCTACCTCTGTTTGACTGCCCCTATCTGTCTCTGCCCCTATCTGTCTCTGCCCCTAACTGTCTCTGCCTCTATCTGTCTCTGCCACTCTGTCCCTATCTGCCCTGTTTCTATCTGCCCCTGCCTCTATCTGCCCCTGCCTCCTTCTGCCCCTGCCTGTCTTTGCCCCTGTCTGTCTCTGCCCCTCACTGCCCCTGTCCGTCTCTGCCTATGTCTGTCTCTGCCCATGTCTGTCTCTTTCCCTGTTTGTCTCTCAGGCAGTGCACACATACTGTGTCTACACGTCCCCGTCACCAGCCCAGAGACAGCCCCCTCCAATGTAAAAGCCGGCTCGTTTTCTTTCAGAATGTGCTGCTTTGTAGGGTTTGTGGCAACTTGGCCTGGGGGTCACAGCTGTCACGGCACCCCTGAGCAGTCAGATCAAAGCCCCCTTGGCACCAGTCACCGGAGTACTTCACAGGTCTTTAAAAGACCATTTAATTGTTAATGAGGCCTTGTTGTATTTGACCTCTTCTTAGCGCCCCTGCTTCTCCACTCTGCCTGAAATCACCCAGCCCCCATAAATCAACAACCGGCGGTGTTCGCAGACACTTAACAAAAAATATATATATAACACAGGTGGATCACTGAAATAATATCGAGGGACAGAATATCGACCATCAAAAATATCGTTGACAAAATATCGACAGTCAAAATATCGAGTTTCTATCTACAAACAGGTAAGTACAAAAATATCGAGTTAAAAATATCGTTTACAAAAATATAGTTGTAAAAAATATTGTATTTACTAAAAACAGTGTTAAATTAAATTAATATTAATAATTAATTACTAAAATATACTTAAAATTACTTAAATTAACTTATAATAATTAAATAATTAATGAAAGTTAAATAAATATTTTTTTATTTCATATTTATTAAAACATATATATATAGTAACAAAATATAATAAAATAATACCCAAAAACTGAAAACTGACCCTGAACCCTAAAAATACCCCTTTACCCAAAAACCCAAAACTGACCCTGAACCCTAAAAATACCCCTTTACCCAAAAACTGAAAACTGACCCTAAACCCTAAAAATACCCCTTTACCCAAAAACTGAAAACTGACCCTGAACCCTAAAAATACCCCTTTACCCAAAAACCCAAAACTGACCCTGAACCCTAAAAATACCCCTTTACCCAAAAACCCAAAACTGACACTGAACCCTAAAAATAAAAACGATTTTTTTTACTATCTATATTATATACTTACATATTTTCACTTTCTATATTATTTACAGTCGATATTACTTCACTTACCTTAAAAACGATATTTTGGCTGTCTATATTCTGTCCTGTCGATATTTTGTCCAAACGATATTTTTGACTCGATATTCTGTCCAAACGATATTTTGGAGTCGATATTATGTCTGTGCACCAACACAGGTACATGTCTGCAAGGTCCGCGGGCCGCACAGGAAGGCCTGCCGGGCCGCTTACGGCCCTCGGGCCGTACTATGAGTACCCGTGGCATAGAGGATTCTATAAGTGATGCACAAGGTCTTGAAGTGAATTCTCTTATCAACCGGAAGCCAATGCAACTTATATATGGATTTGGAAATAGAACAAAATTTAGGAAGCGTGAAAAGAGTCCAAGCTGTGGCATTATGCACCCTCTGAAGGCGAGGGGTAGTATGTATATATTAAAATAGTGTTGGGCTCAGACCCGAACCCTGCGGGACCCTGTCGAATGCACCTGAGAGCCATACGGAGGGGAAATCACGTGAAAGGATCAATCTGATAGGAAAGATATGAACCAGTGCAGAGCGGCATCTCTCAAGCCAACCTCTTGTAAACGTTGCAGCAAAATCTTATGCGATACACTGTTGAAGGCGGCGCTGAGGTCGAGAAGGATCAAGACTGAGGTATTGCCCTCATCCAAAGAGTTCTGCAGATGTTCAGCAACTGCCGGCAGAGCTGATTCAGTGCTGTGGCATGGTCTAAAGCCATTCTGCCAGGGGGGCAATATTTTGCTGGACTCAAAAGAGTTGATCAGAATTGGGTTGATGTAAGACTCAGTGACTTTGGCCACAAAAGGAAGCAATGAAATAGGGTGTAAGCTTTCTTGCTTAGAGCCATCCAATGTCGACTTTTTAGCAGAGAAATGACCGTGGCATGTTTCCATGAGGCAGGAGCCTCTGCAGATGCCAGAGACAGATTTATCAACTCGCAGATAGTAGGTAGAAGCTGAGGTAGGAATTTCAGAAGCTGATCTGGTTTAAGTGGATCAGCTGGTGTTCCTGATTTTATTTTATTACAGAGGGTCCTAAATACTTCATGGGATTGTGCTGGGAAGGAGGATAATAAGGTGCCAGAGCAACTGGACAGATCTATATGACCTTCAGTGCTAGCAAAGGGGGGAAAGATTTGAAAATGTCCTCAACATTTTCATCACAAAAAGTAGCTAAAGCCTCGCACTGAGAGTTCGAAGTGATGGTAGGAGTCCTTACCGAGGAGGGGTTTCTAATTTCATTCAGCAAGGAGAAAATAAATTCTTTTAGCAGGATTCCTGCAGTTGTAATTTCTTCTGCGCAGTAGTCGGCTCATGGTTTTTGTGTAGATTTATTATAAGCCTTAATAGCTAAACGATACTGTATCTTGAGGGCAGGGTCATAGTGGCATCTCCATGTGCGTTCCAGAACTTTGCAATTTTTTCTCATCCTGGTTAGAGTCCCATTAAACCAAGTACTGGACTTTGTTCCATAGCTATACGTGTATTTGGCGGGGATACATTTGTCAAGGGTATGCGTGAGCCATTTGTGAAGAAGGCTATTAGCTACTTCAATATCAGCAGGCAACTGAAGCATCTGAGTAAGTAGAATGTTTCGAAAATGACTGCCATCTAACTTGTGCCAAGGCCATTTCAGAATAGGCTTGGAGTGGGTGCGCAGAGGCGGGGTTTACCATGAAGTGTCATAGAGATAAGAAAATGCTCTGTCCGGGGCATGGGGAGGGGAAGACGAACTTTTAGGGAGGGTATATTGGTAAGATCCGGGTCTCAAAGATGACCAGTGGAGTGTGTCGTACTAGGGACACATTGTGATAGTTGACAGGTTGTGAGACCTGCCAAAAAACTGGTGATCTCACTGTCTTGGCAGGCCTCCACGTGGAGGTTATGGTCCTCCACAGTGTTAAAATTAGCAGATTTGGTGCCAAAATGTTGACAAAATTGATAAGTGATTCCCTGACATTTTTTTACGGGGTGGGGAGCCGGTAGATAAGCAGTCCTGATAAACTAAAATTGCAATTTAGTGAGATTTGAAAGACGCCGCTTTCACAGTCAGCAATCGTCTCACTCATGAAACTACAAACGTAGCTGTTTTTACAAATGACCGCAATACCTCCTCCTCTGCTGACAATTCTATTAAGTTTCTTTATGAGGTACCCCTGAGGTAGCGCCAACTGTGGCTCAGCCTCCAAATCAGGGGTAAGCCAGGTCTCTTTTAAAAAGAGAATATCAGGTACCTCCTCTTGGATCAGGTCAAATGCATAAGCATGGTGCTTTACCAGTGAGCACCAGTTAAGACTAAGAAATTTGAAAGTATGGAGGGAGGGCATTGCAACATGGCCGCCTATTACGATTTTCAGCTTGCATTGCCCACAGCAGAATGGGCGATCTCAGATGGGCTTGCCTTTGGCACGCCTTTGATGCATCAGTGGCGCGCCCCCTGTATGTGTCTGCACTGCGACACGCATGAAATAGCCGGGGAGCACAGCTTGCTCCTCCCAAGCTCGCATCTGATTGGGCAAGGCCACCCAATCAGTGCAATGCAATGCCGAAAGAGGACTCCTGACACTTCAATTAAAATGAAATGAAAACGAAATGAAACAGAATATTTCTGAAAACACAGCAGTCCCTCACAACTGTGGAACCTCTAAATTCTCCTGTGGGTCAGGTAAAAATAGGAATCCACATGACTATGCTGTCTGTCTATGTCTATCACTAAAATGTTCAGCGTACTTCCCAAAAGTATTTAGACGGTGTGTCCATGTTATGGATTCAGCTTGAGTTGACCTGGAATAGTTCAAAAACATCACACACAGCATGTGATAGTGCTGACAGGAACAGTGGGTAGTGCCAACCACTGTAGTCTCCTGAGGAATAACTCAGACACTAGTACTTATATTTCTGCATGCCACACGGTACACCATGTTTGGAACATGTCTTTGAACCTCCTGCAACTTAACCAATATCTCCAATATCCAATTCCGTCTCCACCACACACTTTTGAAAGGGCTCTCAAGAACCAGTGAATATTACCACACGTTGTGGCCCTGCCAGGGGTAAGAAGTGGTATACAAGTGCTCCAATACGATACTGTACAATTACAATTGTTAAGCCCATCAGGAGATACCTAGAGCCCTTATGACTAATGCCTAGGCTGAAACTGACAATAGAAGCCTAACAGTGAAAACCTAAGAGGAGTGCTGGGTGTAAATAGGTTGTTGGGTTTCGTAGCAATGGTCTTTTGTTTCTGTAGCAGTGTGCACCACATGCAGTGGTGGGCGGTGATCCTCAACACTGGAGGGGTATCGGGGGACTGCGAGACAAACCCATTGGGGGGAGCAAAAAGATCATTAAACCTTTTTTTAATGTACCTCCTTGTGGTTTGCTCTCTGTGTTTTCTTCTTGCTTCTGGAGTCAGCACGACGGAACCTCATGGAGCCTCAGGCAAACCCCTTCTGCAGATCCCGATGCTGCTCTCTTGCTGCAGATGAGCAGCATGATAGCAGCACCAGGATTGTCTGAAGCGGGCTACCTCAAATCTCCAGCAGGCACAGGCCCTGCTCTCCACCCAACTGTCTGAGACAGCTAGTGGGAGAGGTTTACACTACACATGTCAGACAGGCCGTCGCAAGACAACTGGCCAAAGTGACTTACGCAGTGTAAACTGGTGGAGTGAGCACCATACCCTTCTGCCAGTTATTAGCAATGCCTCGCCCTCAAACATTGTTAAGGGTGATAGAAGTGAAAATAAAACGCTAATTCAATTTATTACCATTTTATTTTTCACTTTTGCTGCACTTGTAGCAGGGGGTCGGCGCTCCTCCGCCCTAATAGGGGGGCCGCCGCTGACACATGGTTATCCTTACAAAGGCTGGGGTTTCTCCTCACAACAGCTTGAATTGGACCCTGCAATAATGATGGCATTGCGTCCTTTAACTTTAAGACAGCCTCAAATGCTTATTACTGAATCCAAATAAAAAATCATGAGGAAAGGATATATTCACTGCAAATTGATGCAATTATTCTTGAAGCAACGTCTTCTGCTCAAAAAATACTTCTTATCCATGAGTGAGACACTCTTCATAAAACACCTTAACAATGACCAAGGCAACAAAGAAAATATTTTACTTTGCTAATCTTTGTGCCAAAGGAATCTTTGTAGCACATAGTATGGTCAGTACTTTTAGAATTTTATTTCCGATCAGTCTTACCCCTTTGTGTATGTAACCCAATACTGTTCCCAGGCATGTTTTCACTTCCATCCCATTATAATCAATTTATCAGGCATTTTGCTGGTAAAACTTAACACCTCTTGGTAGTATATGCCATAATTCACCTGAGCCTGCAGCGTTTTGCTGCTAACAGAGTATGCCAGTTATATCTGTTACCAGGTACTATCCCCCAAATCTCTGAAACATGTTAATTTGAGCCTCCAGCACTCATTTCTGTGCACCAGCACTTATTTATCTTCCTCAGACGTTGACCCAAGACAAGAGTACGAAACACACACGAAGGGGAAAGGAGGAGGAATAGAAAGATGGAGAAACCTCCACAAAGGGAGCAGCAGGGTTGAAAATAATTTTCAAGGAGTGAGATAAAGTTGCAGGGAAGATCTGGTGGTGAATTAAAGAGTCACAAGATGGAATGAAGACTACACATACTTAGAATTCAGCACACCGACACTCAATAGCTCCTCTGGGCTCTGAAGCATAGGGGCATATTTACAAGGAAATGTCAGAGCACGGAGCTGCACCAAATTTGGCAGTGGTGTGCTCTGACATTCCCAAAACACACAGGTGTGCAATACGGTGCACCCCTGTGTTTTCCCTAGTGCAGGTGCTCAAATTAGCCGCCGAGCATGAACAGAGCTGTGCAAAGATGCCTGTGTTGTAGGGAATGTTTGTTTATGTTCAGGAAGGTGTCCTTTCCTGAACATAAACAATGAATAATGGCAATTTTTGTTACTTTTAGGTGTGCTGCAAAATGCAGCACACAAACAAGCAGCAAATCATCATTATTTAATGATTGTTTTTGCCTGGGAAGGTGTCCCTTCCTGCACATAAACAATAATTAATGGTGTTTTGTTCTTTCTATATGTACTGCAGAAAGCAGCACACATAAAAACGAGGAGAAATAAAAGTATTTTTCCCTGTCGGCCTTTCTAATGTCTGCTGTGGCATGGCGTTCATTTTTGGCGCTGCCTCAGATTTACACATCCTTAAAAATCTGGGGTAACATTAGAAAGTAATGGATATTGCAGTGGAACACCCACAGCAACACCCATTTCATGCCTCTTTCTTGTAAAGTGATGCCTGTAAAGGGGCTGTATTTACAATGTGGTGTTGAGCCACGAAAAGTGGCTTAACACTGCTTTGTAAATATGGAGAAGGGCATAGTGCCACTAGAACATCCCTAAAAGTAACATTCTCATGGTGCTATCCTCTTGTAAATATACCCCTTATTCTTTAACAAACTAAGCATTGATGTTGATATGTCGTTCCCATAATGTCAATCCCACAATTATTTTCTTTCTGTGGTTCATATTTACTAAAGATTTTATAACCATGTCTTGGTTCACTGAAAACTTTGATAATTTTTCAAAAAGAAACATACGGTCACAAATGGTGTGAATAATAAACGTCACAACTGCATCCCTCCTACAGAAGCTCATACTTACCACATGAAGTCCGAGTCAGCACACTGACAAATCTTGGAGGTGAGGACAGATGTGAAGCTCTTCCCTTTTATACACCAGGATGAAGCTTTTCTTTTCCGGAAGCTCCTCTGCTGACCCATGATGCAGTGCTCACCCTAAACAAGAGAAGCATGTGAGAATAGTTAAGTAGAATACCAGAATGCATGGTGACTAGGGAAAATATATAGATCATTTCATATGAGTCATGTTTGATGTTGCACTTTCTTTAAAAGAGTACAGAAACTCACAGCAAATGCACAAGTATGAGCATTACAGCAACCCTTGCACACAAGATTTACCTTTTCAATGGTGATAACATAGGTACAGGTGGGCCGGATCTTTAACATAATTTTGGTATAGCCACATAAAATAGATTTGTATTCAATGAAACTGAATGAAACAAGTTTACAAAGGCTTGATTTTTCATACAATCTGTCATAGATTCAGCTCTCCTGTGCCTAGGTTGGTGACCTCTGCTTTAGAGTTATATTAACACTTTGAGGAAAATGTTGTGTGGTTTTCAGCATGTGTGTGCCCAGACTTGATCTAGTAAGCATTTGATATCTATAAATAAGTTTGGACACCGCTCCTCCACAGTTCCTATGATCGACATTTTAAAAGCGGCCTCTCTCCATGCCATTGGAGTCAAGCTATCCTGGCTGATGAGGGCTGAGAGCCCGAAAACGGTCCTATGATGCTTGTTTCCAGTCCAGGGAGAACCTTGCCTGGCAGTTCGGGCTGGACTGTTCCCATTGGGCGCAGGGTCAAGACTGATTTGCATGTGGCTGGGTCCAAACTGGAATGGCATGGTGAGCAAAAAAACGATGGATTTAGGCCCAGATCTCTGTACTGGGGGGGGTGAATATATGACATTGTTCTGATTTCTGTCCATCAATTATTCTTTTTGCACTCTCCCGAACCAGGCCAGCCGAGACCAGCTGTCTAGTGCTTTTGTGGTTTGGTCGAGCAGGGTTGCATAGTTAAGGGTCACAGTTCTGGAGCTAGTCTGGCCCAGCCGAATATCAAAGAAGGAGATATCTTGTTGTGTCCATTGAAACGGAAACTGGTGTTGAATGCTATCTACTATATCATCGGGGATCTATAGATGTTGTATTTGCGATTTTGTTAAATTGACTTAAGTAGCCCTTTAAACATGTCTGAGGCCTGCAATTGCAGAGCTTGTGTGTGCAGTTGTAAACTGTCATGTCGATCAAGCAAGTAAACCCTCTTGCCAGGCCCAAATCTTCCTTTTTGATACATGTAAGTCACCCCTAGGAAAGGACTGGATAGCTCAAGCGCAGGGTGCAGTGTATTTGAAAAGTAGAACACGTACTTTTAAGCTTTACATGTCTTAGTAGTGAAATACTCTTAAGTTCGTTTTTCACTACTGCAAGGCCTATCCCTCCCATAGGATAACATTGGGATTATCTTGTTACATTTTATAAGTGTAATTTCCAATTGGGAAGAGATGGAACGCCCAAGTTTGGCGTCTGTGGAATGAAAATGTTAAATCCTAACTTTTGCTGAAGTAGGATTTTAAATTTTAATTCTGAAAATGGCAATTTTAGAGAGTTAGCAGTTTAAGTAATGGCATGAATGACCAAAGGAGCGCTTCTACGACGAAGACCAGCAAGTTACAAAATCAAGACGGAAGTCAATGACTGCTGGTGTGCAGTAGAGGGCCATAATTGATCCAAAAAAATCTCATTTACGAGTGAAGGAGAGGATAGATTCACAGTGAATTTTAGTGTTCAATTCTCCCACAAATGTTTTGAGCCTCATTTTTAAACAACATGAAATAACCTTTAAAGAGAAACAAACAAAAAGAATCCTGATGCAAGATACCATTTGTAACTAAAACGTTTTATTCCACAGGTCTGGGCCCTGAGGAGAATCCCAAAGTGACGTTTGGTTCAAAACGTATCAGCAGCTTAACAGAGCTAGGGAGTGTGTCTACACAAAAGAAAAAATATAGGCCTACATATAGGCTACATGTCATTGTGCATGGAACTAATTCACTGGTGTGAGCCCTGTCATTACTGGATCTTCAGGCTGCTTGCACCTCTGGCTGAGAACGAGACTCTTTATGTGTGTGTCCCTAGCCTAGGGCCCCACTGAGGACGTATCCCCAGTCCAGCTAGGCTCCTGTGTAGGACGCCGATAGATCATCCTATATAGTAGATCAGTTTTTAAAGTTTTGTTTCTATTTACAGATCAGGCTATCTCTTGATATCTAAGATCCCAGTGCTTAGCACGACTTGCCAGTGACTTGTAAGGCAATCGGCCTTGCATCTCCGATACCTATGTGGAGCACGTGGTATGTTTTATTACACTTTTTTATATATATATTTTGGCTTTACACAGGGTATCCACATGCGCTTTCACTTTTCAGGGCATATGGTACTTTCTATCTTCACCAAAAGGTTCTCTTTGACTTTATTTTCCTTTGATTTATCTTCCCTACTCACCCCTTTCTAAGCAATTTCCATTCTGGAATTATCCTGAACACTGGTGTTGGTTCTTTCCACAGCCTATTGTGATAGCTTTATATTGTGTATAGAGAAAACATGTAACTATATATTTCATGTTTCATTGTCCCTTACAGATGATATAATCATGTTGATTGAATCTCAAGATTGAGCCCCCCCCTTGTTTGTTATATCATGTTCTTAGATTTATAAATATTAAAGGAAAGTTCAGCCAACAAAGAATTATATTTACTGCGCCCTGACGAAGGAACTGTGGACACGGGTCCTACTCCGAAACGCACGTCGGCGCCTCCTTCTGTTGTCATGTTGTGTGTGTACTTTTCTGTATTATTATCACTGTGATGTCTTGTCTAATTTGCTTTACTGTGGTTTAGCTGTGTATGGTATGTTTGATGAATGTGAGGACGTGTGGTGCTATCAGATGGATGAATGAAATTTTGCCTTTGGGGGTCACTGTATATATTAAATATGTAAATTAAGAACTTGTATATATAGAATGAAAATTTGGATGACACCATTGTCACCAAACTCCCTATCCTCCTCTGAAATTTTCCGGCTCTATTTTCAATGTATGCCTTGTTATTTTTGATTATCACATCTCCCACATTTCGGTGTTTTTATTTCCCATATTTATCATTTTTAAATATGTCAGGCGGAGACTTATATGTTGTTTATATTCATTGATGCTATGTATGACCCATGTCTTACTGACCTTCTTGTCTCAAAATGTAAAGCGCTCTGATACTCCTGGGTCCAGCCAGCGCTATATAAAACCTCTAAAATAAAATAAAAATAAATAAATTGTGTTATGAATATATTTTTTTGTCGAATAATAAAAGAGAATAATGTTTATCAAACAATTTTTTGTTGTGGGACAATGTTGATGTATATCAAATGAAGGATATATTACCTATGTACTATTGTGTTACCTAGGAGAGGTATGTTCTTGTTCTAGTGAGCCCTGTTCTAAGCCCTAAATTAATTTAAACATTGGGTTGTCATTCCTAGGTAATAAGCCATAAAAACAGAGGCTTGGTAAGGGTATTTGATTTAGTACCCCTTGGTTGCTGTTAAATTCAGAACTGGGACAATCGCTGTTAACATTTTTGATTGTGTGTTTTGATGTTGTGTATAATGACCTACTGTCTTGATTATGTATTGATGTTTATTTGAGGTGGGACACACAATGAATGTAAATTGATATATTTCATGTTGATGTTGTTCCTCAGTCAATTCATTTAATTTTTGTAATTCATATCGGATTTGTAAAGCATGGCTTATCCCCCCGGGTGGTAGTCAGGCGCTGCGGAAGGGCAGGTCTGTCAAACAGCCAGGTCTTGAGTGCTCTTCTGAAATCTGCGAGGGTGGTGGAGGTAGAGTGGAACGTTGTTCCAGGACTTGGCAGCAAGGTAGATGAAGGAACGGCCCCCTCCTCTGGCTTGATGGATGATTTGGACGTGTGCAAGGGCTAGATGGGCTGAGCGGAGTTGTGTAGTGGGCTGGTGGATGGTTGGTCAGTGGTTGATGTGGGCTGATCTTATGTTGTGGAGGGTCTTGAACACGTGGGTGAGTAGTTTGAAGTAGCATCTCTTCTTTATGGGAGCCAGTGTAGGTGTCTGAGGTGGGGGGTTATGCTTGAAAGTTTTGGGAGATGCAGTATGAGTCTTACTGCTGTGTTTTGGATGGTCTTGAGTAGTATCATTAGTTGGTTTGTGATTCCGGCATAGCGTGAGTTGCTGTAGTCCAGTCGATAAGTGATGAGGGCCTGTGTTACTGTTTTCCTGGTGCCGGGTAGGATCCACCTGAAGATCTTACAGAGCATTCGGAGGATCCATTCCCCAGGTGCTTCATTGAGAGCTCGCTGTCCAGTATGATGCCTAGGTTTCTGGAGTGGGTGGTGTGGGTTGGTGCAGGTCTGAGGGCGGAGGGCCACCAGGAGTCATCCCAGGAGGATGGGGTTCGACCAATGATGAGCACTTCCATCTTGTCTGTATTCAATTTTAGGCAGTTGGACTTCAACCAGTCTGGCTCCATCGACTACGCAACTAGAGTACTATGCAGTGGGCCAAGGCTGCTCCCTGTATCCGACATGCCCTACAGTGTGGTCGGCTGAACTTTTGGATTTGTCCCTGGTGAGTGAGACCAGATAGCCCCAGTTGTTGCTTTATCTTTTTAACAATTCATAACTCCAGTTATGCTTATTGGATTTTTTATTGGCCTGGCTTTGTTACATTACATGAACCTCTATTTTTCTAACCAGGTGTGGTATGTTTTTGTGTGGTGTTTTTACTGTATTACTGTTTAAAGTGTTGCACAAATGCTTTACACATTGCCTCTTAAGTTAAATCTGACTGCTTTGTGCTAACCTACCAGAGTTTGAGCATAGGTTAATTTATGGTGTGTTTATGACTTAGACTGACTAGGATCGTGGTTCCAGTGTGGACAGGGTACGTACCGCTGCCACAAGAAACCCAATTTCAGACAGACAGACAGACATACAGACAGACAGACAGACAGATAGATAGATCGATAGATACATAGATAGATAGATTGATTCATGGCAAATAACAATAAAAACTTCCAGAACTTTAGTAACACCTGTCAGGCAATTGCACCGAGAGATCTGCACTGGAACAATAGTAGAAATAGTTTGTATTTTTGACTTCTCACTTGGCTGTTGGTGGTGAACGTTTCACACTCTAAGAAAATGAATCTGTACTGTCTTAGCTTCCATTTTTTACAATTCCAGGGTAATACCTCCAATGTCGTAAGGTCCCAGGACTCGTAGTCATTCTCTGTGCATTGGCGGGTGAAAGATGGTCGGAAGTCGACTTTCACTAACTCCCAGTCAGAACGGAAACTTATATGGCCAAAGATTCTGTAGAAAAGAATAATATTAAACTATGACACACTTCATAATTGCAAGAAAACTTCAGAATAGTCAGAACATATTTTTACTAGCAAGACTTTTTAACATTTAAATACACTTCTTTGTGTCAGTTTAGTACCCAAAGGAGTAAGCTACATTTAAAGGAACTTTTGGGGTTCTGCAGATTTAGTCACTAGAAAACCAGAACGGCATCACCAGCGTTACGAAGTAGTTTATTTTGGTTCACAGAATTCAGGAGAAAAGGCTCATTAAGCATTTCATGTATAGCCTGAATAGAATTCAATAAAACTGCAATACAAAACCATGCATAAAGATTTAAATGTGCAATAAAAAAATTCTATAATGCCCAGTGATGCACTCCTGGGAATACCTTCACTTACACAAGAACTTAAACAATCTGGGGGTAATTTTGCAGAAGAGTAAAATCTTTTTCAAGAGTAAATTCATATTTTATAAATAGTAAAACTGTGTTCAAACTCAAAAATGAAAGTTTTTGTAAAACGATTTCCAACTTAGGTATTCCGATACCTTTGTGCATAGGGCACCAAAGTAACATAAAAGAGTCAAGCTGTGTAATTTTAAGTCAACATTTTATTCTTTACCGCCGAAAAAAAAAGACATTTTCTCACGGAAAGCCACATTTATCATTGAAAGACAGGAATACATAAACCTAAAGGCATCATTACTTCTGTGTACTCTAAAACAATATTATGTAGGTAGGACTTCAAAATACAATTGACTTAATTTACTCTATTGTAAATGTAAATTGATACTTGTATAGCGCTACTCACCCGCAAGGGTCTCAAGGCACTTGTACGAATACCGCTGTGGAATCCATCCTGGCTTTCCCTGTGAGGTGTCCCCTCCTGGGCACCCCCAAGGTGGAGGCCAGGCATCCTTAGCGTTGTGGGGGCCGTTGTGGAGATTAAGCAAGCTATTGCCCAGAGTTGCAGAGTGGGACTCCATGATTGGAATAGGCACCGAGGCGAGAATTATCGGGTCCGTGGAATTTTTGAGCCCAAGACCTGCTGAGGTGGGGAATTGAACCCTGGTCCCGGGTTAGACCTCTGCATCAGGGTCTGCTGCTCTAACCATTGAGCCACACTTCTCCATTGTAATCTGAGGGTACAGGTCATTGATGGGATGGGAGGTCTGCATGGCTGGGAAGGGCTGAGCCCCTCAGTAAGCTTGAAAACCATGCAAGACAAGAATGACAGACAGTCTGGTGTAAACATGTAACAGAGAGCATGGTGGAGCCTATTTTGACTCCACATGTGTGTTTCATCCTACTATGGTGCAGGGCTTTGTGCGATGCAGACTTTGTCTCTGGATATTGGAGGCCACACTTTTCTTCCCGCCCATAGCTGTGTTGGTGGGGCTGGAGGCATCACTCCTTTAGGGTTTAAAGTTGCCACAGTGCTGCCAGCACCTTTGCTTCTTCATCTGCAGCTCTGCGTGATGTGACTGCTGTCTCCAGGGTTGCCACATTTCCAAGAGAAAACTACTGGCAATTTGCTGTTGTTTTAAGAGTCAACAAAGGCCTGGACATGATACTTCAGGGGACTTTAAATACAATCGAAAATCGAATCAAGCTTTACTTTTCTGCATTTGTTTACTTCAATTATTAATCTGAGGTATTTAACTCAGCATAAAACACTGTCTTCTATTTATATTTGCTGCTTGAATTATACACAAATAAGCAGTGGCGGCCAGCACAGGTAAGAGCAGTGGGCGGTGGAGCGAGGGAGGGCGAGGCGAGGCGTGGTGGGGGGGAGTCAACAGGCGACATTTAGGTAAAATTCCATAAAACCACTTACCTTGCACTCACTGCATCGCCGACGAGGTGATCGCAAACTAAGTGGTTTTAAATATTTTTTTATTTCATTTTACGTATCTCGTCGTTTCTCCCCCCACCCCGCCCCGTCCACTGCTCTTCCCAATGCCGGCCGTCACTGCAAATAAGAGCTAAAAATACTGGCTTTAATTTCTGCTTATTTTTGTACTGACCAGGGCATCCAAATACCTGTGCTGTCGGTAAAAAAAATGGGCAGGTGGCAACCCTAGCAGTCTGGGATGCAGAGCACGTTACCCATTGAGAACCAGCTCAGAGAAAGCTCCTGTTGTCTATGTTCACTGCATGCATTGTTAATACAGTGTCCATGCAACCCCTGGATTTAAACATTCCAAATTTATAGATGTTAATTCCAGGCCATGGCAAACAACATCATGGCCTATCATCTCCCATTAATCCATGAAGGAAACGCACACCAGTTTAACTGAGGACTGTGATGCAGAAAGTGTCACTGCTTGGACACTCACGCCCTATGATTAAAGCTCACAAATTGATGAACAGAGGAAAGTAGAATCCTGAAACAGTTTCATACCTCCTAATGTGGGGTGTACCTTGACGAACGAGTCGCACAACAAAGTTCAAACAAATAATGTCTGTCGAGCTATTATTTTTCAGATGCCAGAGTCTTTGAAACATACCTCTAATTTATTTCGGAGAAGCGTGGCTCAATGGTTAGAGCGGCAGAGCCTGATGCAGGGGTCTAGCCCGGGACCAGGGTTCAATTCCCACCTCGGTGGCTCTTGGACTCAATTTCCCCGGACCGGATAATTCTCGCCTAGTCTAATCATGGGTCCCACTCTGTGACTCTGGGCTATAGCTTGCTTAATCTCCACAACGGCCCCAGCAGCGCTTAGATGCCTGGCTTCACCTTGGGGGATCCCAGGAGTGGACATTTCACAGGAAAGCCAGGAAGGGTTCCACAGCGGTATGAATACAGCGCTACGAGGCCTCCGGGTAGAAGTGCGCTATATAAATACAAACACGTTTACATTTACATTTTCGTAGGCTGTTATAACAAGTAATGATTTTACAGGGGCCTACCACTGCATTCAGCTCTGAGCTTTCTGATGTTGTTTTATATATCACGCGATCTTTATGTTTTAGATTGTGGTATCGTTTTATGTATCTCACAAGAGCCACATAATAAATTACTCATTAAAAAAGCAGAGACACCAGGCAATCACCGCGCCGCGAGGGCAACGGCACCAGCTCCCTACCGCCAGCGCCGTGAGGGAAACGGCAGGACCCGCCGCCAGGTAGTTCAACCAGGCGAACTACACTCCCCAGAAGCCCCGGGGGAGGCGTCCAATCCTGATGCTCTGCACGCGCCCGGAGGCGCTTTAAGAACTTGGAGCGGCGAACGCTCTTGGGGGCAAGCAGAGACACCAGGCAATCACCGCGCCGCGAGGGCAACGGCACCAGCTCCCTACCGCCAGCGCCGTGAGGGAAACGGCAGGACCCGCCGCCAGGTAGTTCAACCAGGCGAACTACACTCCCCAGAAGCCCCGGGGGAGGCGTCCAATCCTGACGCTCTGCACGCGCCCGGAGGCGCTTTAAGAACTTGGAACGCCTCACGCATCGCGGGACGCGCGCGGGCAGCGCCGGGAGAAGCCCGGGACAAGGGCGGGCCCTCTGTGGCCCTCAGAGGCCTGAGGAGTCTGGTCTGGGCCAGAAACGCTGCTCGGACTGGGTAGGCCCCTTTTGTATGTCGATGCTTAGTAGCAACTGAGACATTCTAAATATTGTGCCTATATTTTGTATGGTTCTGTTTTTGCTCTGTTTATCTCTTTCTATAGTGTGTCTTATCCTTTCCAAGCTCAATGTCAAAGGCTAAAGTAGGCACTATGCCTCTGGGACAGATTGCCATCGAGAACTACATGGTAAAAAAGGTCGCCCAGATAAACTGCGATCGACGTGCCTCACTAGGGAAAGGAGATACCACAGTATGTACACAGGATGATCCTCTGGTTGTTGAACAAGATACAGAGGATACTAATAGGGCTAGTTTGTCCAACTCGGAAATGCCCTCTCTGAGGTCTCCCGACCCGCTATCAGCTAGCCCATCAACATGTATGCTGACACTAACACCAATCTCTGTAAATGTTGAGGCAATGGTACACACAGGAGAGAGGGAGCAACCCGATATAAATAGTGAAGTGAGTGAGGGGGTACCCACTAAGAAGAGGCCAGTAAGGCAGTGTAGAAAGACGGCATTACGTCAAGGGGGACAACCAACTAGCAACTCAGCGGTAGCAATCCCTAGCCACACTACCGATAACATCTGGGCTGCAGCTAACAATCCCTTTGTGTTTACGGGAGCTGATTCAGGCCCCCCCAAGCAGAATGCCAGTAATAATATTACTATTGAGCAGTTCACTGCCTTAATCTCTATTATGGAGACTAGCCTGGGAACGAAGATAGAGGAAGCTCTTAAACCACTTGTGGATAAAATTGATTCCCTTGTAAAAGAAGTAGACAGGCTTGGGGGGCTTGTCTCCTCGCAGCAAAAGGCCGCTGGAGATACTAGTACTATACTAAAAGAAATAAGGTCCACCCAAGCTGAACAGGGGAAAAAAGTGCCAGCAGCAGTTAATTCGGCAGGAGCACAGAGTGCTTCAGGGAATAGACCCCAGCGCCCACTACCTGTCAGTTCCCCCCAATCTAAAGCAGGATCCCTGCAGCCATGTGCTGGCTCACCTCCAACTACAGGTAACAAAATAGACCCTAGACCTGACAGAAGAAATCGTTATCTAAATCTTCCCCCGGATTGTGCGCCTTTTGTGGTGGTCTTAACAAATGTCCCTGCAGTTGGCACCCATCCGGCATCTCCACATGGCGAGTCATATGACTCGCTAAAAAACAAGACAGTCTCATGGCTAAATAAGAACTGCGGTTTCCCCGTTGGGTACTCAGATCAGATAACGCTAGTTAGAAGGGTAAACTGGGTGGGGCCCTCTAATAAAGTGGGTAATGGGGATTGTATTGTGGCTAATTTTAGACACCCCCAACATGTGGCAACTGTACTCCTGAGAGCTGCATCGCTGGCTTACAACGAGGGTAGTATCTGTGTTCGCCCACTGGGTTATTTTTATGCTCACCTTTGCACGGCGTCCCCGCAACTGAGTAGGCCAACACCTCGGTTTGATACTCTGACCCCGAACATTGGGAGTAATGGGATGCAATTTACATACAATGTAGTTAATTCTGGCGGGCAAGGCTTTCCAACTAACCCAGGGAACAGACTTGATCTTGGTGGGCAACGCCAGACGGGCTATAACGTCAACACACATAACAGATACGAACTCTTGTCCGGTCTTGACATGTGTGACTGACATAAAGTACCTGTGGGTAAGGATGGATTAAATGTAGCTGATCTAATATGCATTACTGACTCTACCAACCCACAGGAGCCCAATAAATGTGTGAACATTGTGTCTTGGAATGTTGCGGGTCTAGCAACCAAAATGGCAGATGAAAAATGGGTTACTTTTATTAAACAATTTAAGGTTATTTGCCTCCAAGAGACTTGGGATGTGGAGTGTGAAATGTTCTTAGAAGGTTATAAAGCGTTCTCTGTGCCAGCAACTCCATCTAATAGAGGAAGACCAAAGGGAGGTTTGGTGATTTTTGTCTCTGTTTTGATTACCTCGAGTATCCTCACCACTAATGTACAACGTTCATGTGCCCAGGGTATTGTTATGTCTGCCAAAAGTAATAGTGTTGGATTGGTCAATTTTTACAATGCTACTAATACCATCCTAGCATCTAATGATCTAACTGTACTAGATGAATATATTAATGTCTCCATGAGGAAACACAGCCTTAATTTAATGGTCATGGGAGATTTCAATGTGCACCTCTGTGGCGATCCCCTTAGGAAGTGTATACGGGATTTAAACTGCGATAGAGCAGATGGGCTACATTTTGTACATACAGCAGAGGGTGAATTTTGCAATTCCATGATGAATGATTTAGTCTTAACAATGGGCATGGAAATTAGAGATCCCTGTAAAAGCTTTGACACTCCGACTTTTAAAGGACATGGCAGAGGCACCTTTATTGACCACATGCTATTTTCTGAAGCTTTGTTGCCTTTCCTAGAATCCTTTGATATTAACAAAAGTGAGTTCAGTGATCACAACCCCCTTGTGGTTTGTCTCAGGGGTTTTGGCCTCTCAGATGTCATGCCCTCACGCCTTGAAGGCAATCTGACAATGACCGATGGGAGGCGGCGCTTAAAGTGGTCAACTATTACCCCTGACATTCTGTATAAAAATATAGAGGAATCCTGTGCAGATGAAATTGTTAATTGTACAGGGTTAGATCCGGAGGGGGTGCTTAATGCCTTTCAAGCTTTGGCGGGGAAAGTGTCAGGTTACTTACGAAACCTTCAAAGGGAAATGTAGAGAAATGCGGGCCAAGGTGGTTTAACCAAGAGTGCTCGAAAGCTGCCCGTAACCTGAAGGTGGCATTGGCAGATGTACCGCGGAATCAGGAGAAAATCCGCCTCTGCCGCAAAGTATATAAGTCTTCCCTTAAAACACATAAGGATACTCTGCGTGTGGAGGCCTGGAATGAGCTTTTGGACGCCGAGACCCTAAATAGTAGCACGAAATTCTGGCAGTTAGTAAAAAAACCATTCCTGTCAGAATATCCGGGGGATGGGCTGGAGTGCTGTATAATGAAAGAGGATTGGTTTCGTCACTTTGAATCACTGTACTTTTCAGCCGATCTTGGAAATGATGTGAGCTATCCTAGTGAATCTAAAGGAGTACTCAGGTTTGAGTGCGGCGAAGTGCTTGAAGCCATAGAAGGTTTAACATCAAATAAAGCCCCCGGCCCAGATGGCATCCCCCCTGATCTATTTAAGTCCAGACCACATTTCTGGGCTCCTATCTTGCAGGCGGTTTTTAACGCTGCCACAGTGGTAGGATGTCCAGTGACCTGGGGGGTGTCAACCATTGTCCAGGTTTTCAAAAAGGGAGATAGGGGTAGCCCACTGTGCTACCGTCCAATCTCCTTAATTGATTCAAAGATTAAAGTTATCGGGAGAGTTCTGTTGAGGAGAATCACTAGTTGGGCAACCGCAAATAATGTCATGTCCATATCTCAATATGGATTTTGCGAGGGCAGATCCACGATAACTCAGTGTCTTAATTTGTTCCTCATACTCAGCAAATACACGGTAGCACAGAAGGGTACGATCCACCTCGCCTTCATGGACCTGTCGTCAGCCTTCGACTGTGTCAACAGGGGGAGGCTGTGGCAGCACATGAGGGCGAGGGGAGTCGACATTGGGATTGTCGACTTCCTGGTGGATATGCACCATCAAACTAGTGCCAATGTAAGATATTCATCCAATGGGGACACCACTGATAAGTTTATGATAAATAAAGGAGTACGTCAGGGATGTATTCTTGCCCCTTTTCTTTTTAATTTTTATATTAACGATTTGGATGCAGCTCTACAATCTATACAGGTGGATTGCCCCATAGTAGGTAGAAGGGGCATCCCCGTGCTGTTATACGCGGATGACGCGGTTTTAATTTCGCGTACAGAGAAGGGGCTCCAGGCACTTTTAACTGCTTTTAATGTTTTTATGTCTGAAAGGGACCTAATGGTCAATAATTCTAAGTCCTATATAATGCAGGTTGGCCAACGCCCAAGAAAGAACTTTGTATTTAAGCTTGATGATAGTCCCATTCCGGTCACAGAGACTTTTTCCTATCTGGGTGTGCTATTTGACTCGAAGTTAAGTTGGGCCCCTCACCTGGTGAAGAAGAAGAATGATATGTTGAGGGTTAATGGAACCATCCTTAATCTTGCGAAAAAGATAGGAAAGAAACCAATATCAGCAATGATTAAGTTATATAATGCTAAGTCTGTAGCCACGGCGGTGTACGGCAGTGAACTGTGGGGCTATGTGTCTAATACTCAATTACAGGTTATCGAAAACACCTTCTTTAAACGGTTACTATGTGTCCCTGCGAGTACCCCGAACCTTGTGGTGCACGAGGAGTTAGGGACACCGTTTTTATGCGATAACCTAGCACTGAAGCCACTGACCTGCTGGGTCTCACTGTGGCTTAACAAGGAGATACCACTCACTCACCAGATTGTACGGGATGTAACATCTCAGGATAGCTGTATGCGCATCCCCTGGCTCAAATACTTGAAATCTTGCTTTGAAATGCTGGGGTGCCCTAAACTGTTTTCCCACCTTAGTGGCATTGTGAAGGGGGACATAACAGCGGTAAAAAGAGCCTATCTCAAGTTTAAAATGGCGGACAGAGAAAGTGTGGAAGTGCTGAAACCAAGTGTTAGAAAGTTTATTATGCTAAAGTCGTGTGGTGGAATGGAGCCCTACTTGGCTTGTGCCTTCAGCTCACATGAAAAGTTTCTGCTGACTAGGTTCAGATTTAACACTTTTCAGCAGCTCTTAATAAGACCCAAATCAGACATTTTTAGTAAACATGTAGCTCCCTGTGGCTGCGACGGGAAGTCTCCCCAGGATTTGCTACATTTTATATTTTTATGTAGGTTTTATGATTATCCCAGACGCTACTTTCTTGTTGATTTGCTGAGATCATTGGATTTTAAACAAATCAGACCTGCCCTCATCTATTTGCAGCTTTTGCACCAGGACTGTGTACTCCATATTTTGTCGTTTTTAAAACTTGCACTGAGAATAAGAACTTGCTTAGACCTATGATCTTTTTTAAGCGATATTGTACTATGTCAGGACCAGCAGGCCATCTTCTGCTAACTAATCAATCATGATGATTTTAATGATATTTGTGTATAATGTTTTTTAATAATGTATTGATGTGCAATTTGATAAAGTAATCAATGTATGTACTTTTTATGGTTTGAAATATTAACCGAAATAAAGTCTTATTTGATTTGATTTGATTACTCATTAAAAAGGTGGTGGCGATTGTTTTACTCTCTTGCTCGATTAGGACATCTTTGATTAAGTTTTGGCTCGAGCATACATGAAACACTGTATCGGCAGCAGTGTCCTTGAGTGCAATACATCACTAATATTCTGCTGTGGAATGGTTCATGTTTAAAAAGACAGCAGTTAATTGTAGATGATATGCTATTTTCAAGAACATCTAGATTTTCAACGTAGAGTGACAAGGACAGAATGTGGGCTGTACCAAATTTGAAAACTATGCTTTATCATACACAGCCATGCAAATATATACTCAACATATTGTCTGTAAGAAATGGTTTTATTGATTTGGGAGGGGGGATCCTGCCAACTCAATAAACATACTCTGATTATGTCAAAACACAGTTCTGAGAGACTCTCTGCTCAGCCCCTGGTAGCTATGGCCCACGCAGCAGGCATAGCTCAGAGAAGTGCTTGCTAAATCCAAGCTGTAATAAACATTTAAAAGTAAAGGACACAGCATTATTGGACTTTGCCCTTTCCTGAGAGACATACCCAAACCTTTTTGCCTTCACCCTCCTGTTTTCTAAATCCGTTTTTGTTGGGCTTTAGAGCTCTGCACAGTTCATCACTGCTAATCAGTACTAACGTGCTTGTGCTCTTTCCTTAAAACATGGTAGAATTAGCTTACACCCAATTAGCCCATTTGATTTACTTGTAAGTACATAGTAAAGTGTTATTACATGTGCCCAGGGCCTGTAAATTAAGAGCTATCAGTGGGCTTGCAGCACTGATTGTGCCACCCACATAGGTAGCCTTTAAACATGTCTCAGGCCTGCCATTGCAACTTGTATTTGCAGTTTTAAACTGACAGTTCAACATGGAAAGGTAAACCTCTTGCCAGACCCAACCCTTCAATACATAATCCACCCCTATGGTAGTTACTAAACCGCCCATATGTCAGGTTACAGTGTATTTAAAAAGTAGGACATGTACTTCCAAGTTTTATGTGAGCTGGTGATGAAAAATCCCTAAATTAGTTTTTTACTACTACAAGGCCTACCACTCCCATAGGATAGCATTGGGTTACCTTATTGCACTTAATAAGTGATAACTTTCAATTGGGAGCAGGTAAACAGGCTGAGTGTGGTGTCTAAAGAATTTTAATTAAAAGCCCTCTTTAATGATAAAGTTGAATTTTTAATCACAATTCTGAAAAATGCAGCTTTTAGATAGTTGGCATTTTCTTCTCCTAACCATTTGGTGCCTGTAGCCTGATCCTGGGTCACGTGACTAGGCCAGACTCAGAGTGATGCATCTCGATGCAGACAACCGGACCAGATCGATGTAGCGCACTACATCCCAACGCAAGTCCTCGTAAGCTCTACCAGCACCGGCTCAGGGCAACGCTCCTTGACCTCAGCAAGGACGCATTGCTATGCAATTCTTCACAAGCCCCATCGGATTTCTGAACAACGATGCAGAACCTATGCATCGCAGACTCCCATCAATAGTCGCTGACTTCACTGTGCTATGCTTCTTGGTGCAGAACTTCACATCCCGAACCCAGCGTTGAAGGATTTTTGATGCTGCCCAGTGCAACTGAACGCAAAGACTTCCCATCAATTCACAACCAGGATTTAAGGAACTCTTGTTCAGCAGGTCTGACTAGGTCCCTGTAGCTGGCCCACACTCCATCATGGTCAGCCTGAACGTATGACTTTGTTCTGGTTTGGTGCTTCCAGATAACCAGAGTTGGCGCTTTGGTCTTTTTGATGCTATAGTCACTGAAATCTTTAACACTGCATATTTTTCGGTTCTACTGATTGCATTTTTGTCATTTTGATGTCAGATTTGTTTTTCAATCGTACTCTTTTTTCTAAATTGACGTGGGATGTTTCTTGTATGATGTTTTAACTTTTTTTTACTATTTAAAGTGCTCATTGCATCTAAATTAAGCCTGTCTTCTCTTTGACAAGCTACCAAAAGGTTGAGCACAGGTTTTGGGGTTTGCTTGTGACTTCACCCTGTCAAGGTTTGTGGTTGCTGCTTGAATACAACATCCAACCCCAGCAACCCAATTTCAAACAACACCATTTCAGAAAGAAATTATTTCAAAGCATAAAAAACACATTCCAAGTTTGTGTCATAGACCCATCTTTCCACAACACATCACATACAACATAAGACACTGCAGCCTATGTATCTGTAACTTTCTGGGGGTTTGAAGTATTAGTTTTCTAGATTGGTCTGTCATTACTTCACAAAATAGCATACATGGGTTAAGGATAGGTCAACAGATGGACATTTTACAACAGAATTAGGATTTCACTTCCACTTCTTTCCTCCCAGAAGGGGTAGTTGGCCCATTCTTAATCTCAATATCCATCTCCTGGTGTCTCTGGGATGAATATTTGACAAGTGGATCCACGCGGCACATACATATCTGTTTGATTCGTAGTACATTTGTACTCATTCTTTTCCAGGTAGTCCTGCACAGAATATCACACTCTTCTTCTTTTCATTTAGACTCAGACTTCACAAAATGATTTGTATGCTAGCATACCAAGGGCAACTGAGCTGTTCCACCTTTTAACTGCATAATGAAGGGCACCCGCCAGTAAGCCGACACCATTTTAAAATACTTGGGCCCAATGCTAATGATCCCTGGCTCCAACCTCAAGGCAAACCCCGGCTACCTTGTGCAGATCCCATCCACCATTTCTAGATATACATATGAGTTTGATTAAATACTGATTGCACCTTCCTTGCATAGACCTTCAGTGACACACAATAACAGGCTATTTTCAGCTTCTAAGTTTCCCTTTGCATGTCAATGTATTCATGGCACACTTCAGCGTCATGTGTCCCTAAGGCATCTCCTAGTATCTTTGCCCGTCCTACCACTGAGTCAACATGCTGATGAAACTCTATGCTGTAAGGAAAGTCACTAACAAATAGCAATATCTTGCTCCTATTTCTAGCTGGGGATGGTCGAGCCTCCAGGTAAAATCTGGCTTGCAGAATCTTGTTCAGAACACCTTTTTTTGTTTTGTTTTCACTATATTGATCCATAAATAGTTATTTTTACTGTATAAGGCAAACACGTCCAAGGCACAAGGCAGTCGGATAGAAGTGACATCGAAGAGAATTGTACCCTCTACATGTATTTATTGGCCAGTGCATAATTTGAGCCTGTGGTTTTCAGTGCTCGGCACCGGCACTTAATTGTCAACACCGGCCCTTGTGATAGTCTGCCACAAGGTGGTGCTGTCCAGCTAATTTAGAGATAACCACAACAACAGTCAATTATTAATTCAATATACATTAAAAATTACTGTTACCTACCGCCCAAGCCATTATTTATTATAGCTTTTGGAGTCTGGAAGAGTTCGAATTGTCACAAGTGTAGGAGGTTAGTAGTTCTGTTGTTATTATATTTGGCACGCTGCAGCGGCAAAGTGTGGTGAAAGCTGCAGCGGCCTCCTGATGAGTGCCCTGGCACTTATGTCTTTTACAGATTAAATATAGTATTGGCTTTGATTATCTTCGTGGTCACGTTTGGGCGGGAAAACTCCGTGAATAATCAAAGCTTCAAAAGCTTGTGGGAGTAATAGCAATGTAAACAGAGAAACACATGAGCGCCTATATGCAGCCTTGTCTAAGCCCATGTGGAGTCAATATCCTTTAGACAGAGGTCCGTTTTCCTCTTGTCGATATTACGGACCATGGCATACTATGAAATTAGACTATTACTCAATATAATACTTTGGTTACTCCCCATAATGTCACCCTTTTCCATAGAATAGCCCTGCCTATTGAAACGAATGCCGTTGTGAGAGTAAAGTAAATAGGCAACATAAATGGAACTCCTCACTTTTCAGACAAGAGTTTTAACAACAGGCGTCCATTGGTGGTTGAGATATCTCACTAAAACCAGTGCTTTAAATGGGCCCAGGGCCGGCGCTAGGCATGGGCAGTGTGGGCAGCTGCCCAGGGCCTCGCGACTGTCTAAGTGTGATGGGGCCCCCACACGAGCCCATCAACCTTTTGAAACAGTGCAATTGTAAGAGTGACAGAGGGTGAGCCCCCTCCCTTGGGGTTTGCAGCCGTGGTGTAGTGTGCGAGGCCCACAGTGGGGCCCCCCTCACCTCGCCCGGCTCCCATGGACTGAAAGTGCAATATGACACCCCATCCCTTACAGATGCTGCAGAGTGAGCACGGCGGGTTTGTGGCCATGATCGGCCTAATCCCTGCATCTGCATAACAGCAGTTAGGCAGCTACTTGAACTGGCTTGAGGTGTGAAGTGAGCCCTGCCCCTGCATGAATGAAACGCAGAGCATCCGGCAGGGCTCACAACACAAAAACATAGAGTGATCTCACATCACAAAAGGCGCTGCTCCTTCCATGGAAGGGAGAAGACAGAAACTGGATAAAGGACTTATTATTCTTTTCTCTTTTTTGCAACTCTGTTTTTTTTCTCAAACACACATGTTCATCCAAAACAAACATAAAAGTAGTTAAACATAAATAATAACTCCAGTTATAAGCGCTTGGTGTTTTTTATTTTCACGTTATTTACATGAACCGAAGGAAGAATAAGCAATTCGGCCTTTAAAAGTTTAGTGGAGATTCTAACATTCAGTTAGGGGGAGGTAAGGGGGGGCTGATCCCACATCCATCCTTATCACCCCAAGGGGAGTGCAATGAACCCTCCAAGATACACCCAAGTAATATAACCCCTCAAGCCACCCCCCATTCATTGCTTTACGCATCTGAATAGTAACACAAGAGCAGTTGTGTAACACAAAATGATGGGGTCCCCTTTCTGCAGAATGTGATAATGGGCCTCAGAGTCTCCCACATCTCACAGATATTCATTGGCCCTAGGCCGAATGGGAGCCCCCTGGTGGGATGGGGCCCTCAGAATTGTTGTGGGCCCATCTGTGCTGCAGGAGCCTGCATTGCTCCCAGGCACAAGACGTGAAGCAAGATAAGAGGCCGGAGAGGAGAGTGGTAAATAGCAGGGCTTGTAGGGGAGAGGTGGAAGCTTGAGAGGCAGAAACAGCGAATGGAGGGTAGAGGTGAGAGAGAGATAAAACATGAAGGGGAAGATTTTCAAACCTTTTGCGCTAGTTTTGCATCACAAAAGTGACGCTAACCAGCGCAATTTTCTTTTGCTGCTATTTTCTTTCCAGCGAAAACTTGTTTCGCGCTGGAAAGCCCCCTCTAAGTAGTGCAAAGCAGCGCAAAGCACGGCTTTGCGTTACTTTGTGCCGAGGGGGTGGTACATGGGCGTTCCCATATAACCACCCATGCCCTTTGACGCAAAACCATATTTACAAAGAATTGTGAACATGGTTTTGCGACAAAAGTTAACACCCCTTCACAGGAGGCACTAACAAGAGAAATGCTTTCATTTCTCCATGCTTTTACGACTTTGCATGCGCACTACACTGCACAGCACGTATGGAAAGTGGGAAAAGCTTTGTATCGTACCCAGCAAAGTATTTTGCACAAGAAGGGTACCTTTCTGTACAAAACCTATGCTACAGTCATGCACACACCATTTTTTTTATTATTTGAATATATTTTATTGAAACATTTAACATACAGTTACTGTATCGTGAGCATAGTACAATCTGGTAACAACAGGACAATCAGTTCGGGCATAGTTTGTGAGAGCTATCACATCAGCCAAAGTACAGTGAAGACAATCATCTTTGAACTCCATGATCGGCTGTGGTGGTGGGTAATCCTGTTGGTGCCACAAAATAACAAACTCTCACTACACACCATCATACGTTGCGTCATCTATCTCACCAGAGCATCCGGCCCACCCTGTCGTTCAGGGTGCGCTCCTGATCAGAGCCCCCAATGATGTCCACAACCCTCCACTCGGTACTATAATGCGCCAATTTCCCAAGGAGCCGACCGCGCCGGTCAGATCCGTCGTGGAGAGCAGAGCAATTTTGCCGGTGTCTATGTGTGCTTCCTGATCATTGTCGCAGTGTGATTGAGGGTTGTGGCCCGGGTTGCCGCATATCGTGTGTTCACGTGCATGTCTATCAGCTACTAAAGTGCAGGTCAGTCAACTGGGGGGCGACTATCTGCAGAACTAACCTCCAAGTCAGGGGAGGAAATAATAGAAAAATCAGGGGGTGAAGTGAACCTGAGTTCAAAAGGGGGAAGGGGGGTGCTGCGTTGTGGTTCCTATTGTCTAAGTCCTGTGTCCAGGTATCGTGGTTATGCGGGGCGGAGATGTGTTACACATGTGAGTCGGTGTATGTGGGTGAGTTACGGGGGCTACTAGCTGTGGGGTGATGTGGTCCCGAGTGGGTCGGTCGTGTGGTCGGCCGTCCCGAGCAGGGAGAGGAAGGGAATGGGGGAGGGAAGGGAGGGTCGGTGTGTGGGGGGGAGGAACAGAGATGGTGTTGCTCGCGTGCTCCTATATGTGTGTGCCTATCACTTTGCTCCTACCCAGTGTCCCACTTCCCTGCAGTACACCTCCGCGCTACTAGGAGGGGAGGAGGCGGGGGCCGAGGGGGGGGAGAGACGCCCCAACTGTGTTATCCCCTGTTCTCGGCATGCCTTGCTAAATGTCCGTAGGATGTCGTCCCAGATCTGCGCTATTGGGATGGCTCTCCTTCCCGCGGTCTCTTCCCTGCGGGGACCGTGCCCTCAGCCGTCGCCCAGTAGGTGAGAGAGGCACACCAGTGTTTCGTCGGTGGTGGGTTTACGTCCTTCCAGTGTCGCGTTATGAGTCGCTTGGCGGTTATCAGCCCCAAATCCCAGAACCTGGCATGAGCTTTGTTTTGTTTCGTCCTTTTAAACAGGCCTAGCACGCAGGCATCCCAATCGTGCCGTAGTTCAATTTCCGTCCCCTTAGTCAAGAGCGTGGTCACATCCCGCCAGTACGCCTGAAGCCTGGGGCACGCCCACAGCATATGCAGGAGGTCTGCGTTCAGCAGCGGGCATCGCGGGCAGCCGGAGGTGTCCAGCGCGAAGTAACGGTTGATATTGTCCGGGGACAGGTACGCCCTGTGTATGATGTAGAATTGTATAATTTTGAACCTCGAATTGCGGGGTATGTGACGGGGGCCTTCCAGGATTCTTTCCCATTCCTTGTCTGTCCAGTCCCTCCCTCTATCGGCCGTCCATTTGTCTCTCAGTGGCTGAAGCGTGCATGTTGTGTGGGACTGTAATGCCTGTGACAGCCAATGTATCACGTGGGACCCCTTCCCCATGACGTGGAGGTATTGTATCAACAGGTGCGTCTGAGGTTCCTCCGTAATGTCTCCCCAGTGTCTCGCGAATTCCCGGACCATGGAGGGTTGTAACAGGAACTGCCCCGCCGGTACGTCAGTGTCTTCCACTAGTCTCTCGAATGGGATTAGGGCGCCTTCATTATATAGATCCGCCATCGACTCTATCCCCGCACGCTCCCAGCTGTCCAACTGCGCCGCGGTGACCGCCCCTCCTGGTCTGGGCATGCCCTGCAGCGGGAGTGCTGGGGCATAGGGGGTGGCCACCCGCGTGAGTCGAAGTGCGCGTCTGTAGCATTTAAGTGCCACCGTGAGATGTAGCTGTGCCCCACGGGCAGCTGCATTTAAGGGATGGAACATCGCGAGAGCCCCCGCGTGTGTCAGGGCCGGTGCCGTCGAGGTCGTGTCGCTTAGGTTTCTTCCCGCAAGCCAGGCCACCACCCATTGAAGCTACGCTGCAAGGTAATAAAGTTCCTGATTGGGAACCGCGAGTCCCCCCAGTAACGTCGGGGCGTATAGCTTCTTCAGGGCCACTCTGGGTCTCCCTTTGTTCCATATGAGTGCTCGTATCATTGACTCCAGTTCTTTAAAAATCCGGGCGGGGACATAGACCGGTATGTTCGAGTAGTAATAAAGGAGTCTCGGTAAGACGATCATTTTCGTTAGAGTGATTCTGGCAGGGACATTCAACGGGAGTGTGCCCCAGAAAGCCAGCTGGGCTCGCAAGGAGGATATGGCCCTGACCAGGTTGCCTTCCAGTATGTCTGCCGGAGACCGATATATATGGATGCCAAGATATTAAAAAGGTACCCGCGTGCCAAGCCAACGTCGTTCCACCCAGTTGCACCTCGCATTCCTGCATGTCGGGGTGGAAGGGGTAGACCCCGGATTTCCTCCAGTTGACTCTCAGTCCCGAGTGGGCTGTGAAGTCGCGTAGGGTGTCCGTGAGGTCCTGCGGTATCCGAGTGAGGTCCCTAATGTAGAGGAGCAGGTCGTCTGCATACAGCGAGACCTGTGCGTGCCGTCCATCAATGGGACACCCCATTCTGCACCCCGTCTCCGCAGCAACTACACCAGCGGTTCCATTGCTAAGGAAAAGAGCAGAGGCGACAGGGGGCAGCCTTGCCTCGTGCCTCGTCTGACTCGTATGGTGTCTGATAGCAGGCCCCCAGTTCGGACCCGAACGCTAGGCGTTTGGTAGAGGAGGCCCATCATTTCCAGGTATTCCTCTCCCAGGTCGAATTTCCGCATGACTGCCCTGAGGTACGGCCACTCGACTGAATCGAATGCCTTTTCCAGGTCTAATACAAGACATCCTGACTGTGGCCAGGGCTCCCTCGCGTACTCCTGCACCCTAAATAGCCGGCGGATGTTTTGCGACGTACTGCGTGCGGGCACAAAACCGTTCTGGTCTGCGTGGACCAGGGTGGGAGTGTATTGAGCAAGCCGTCAGGCTAGTGTGGATGCTAGTATTTTATAGTCGGTATTCAGGAGGGCAAGTGGCCTGTACGAACCCAACAACGTCTCGTCCCTCCCCGGCTTCAAGAGGGAGACCAGGGTGGCCTCATTTAGAGAGGGCGGTAGGGAGGAGTCCTCAATCGCCGAACCATACATTTTAATTAGTTCGGGGATCAGGAGGTCCGGATACGCCTTGTAGAACTCCGCTGGGAGTCCGTCGGGGCCCGGGGATTTCCCATTGGAGAGCGCTGCTATGACTACCCGTAGCTCCTCTGCGGTAATGGGCGCCGCTAGGTCTTCGCGTTGTGTGTCACGTAGTGCCGGCAGTGGTATTTGGCTGAGGTATCCCTCCGTGTCTGGGGCGGGAGTGGGCAGGTAGGAGCGGTACAGCGTGTCATAATGCTCAGCAAATGCGGAGTGTATTCCCGGTTGAGTGTGTAGGAGCGTCCCATCGGTTCCCAGCACTTTCGTGACTGATTTTGTCTTTTCCTCCCTGCTGATTAGCCAGGACAATAGCTTGCCTGGTCTGTCCCCTCTATCATGAGTGCGCACCGCATGGGCAGCGTAGTTCAAACACCGCAGCCTCTCCAGTAACTTGTCGTGTCTCGCCTGCGCTGCTTGTAACTCAGACCCGTCACCCCGTACGGAGTCCTGTTCATGTTGCATCAATTCTGCCTCGACCCCTTGAAGTTCTCTCTCAACGCTCCGTTTAAGGTTGACCTGCGTACCCAGACATTGCCCTCTTATTACCACTTTGAATGCATCCCATTCAATTTGGGGGGTGGTGGCGGAGCCCGTGTTCTCCTCAAAGTAGTGCACTATGTGCGTGAACAGTGAGTCCCGAAAGGGTGTGTCCAGCAGGAGATCCAGTTGCAGTCTCCAGGTGGGGATAAGGGGGTGTGCGCTTGCCCAAGAAACCGTCAACATATGAGGATCGTGGTCCGAATGCGTTCTCCCCATGTAATGTGCATCCGTAACCAACGGGAATAAGTCTTCAGTGAGCATGTACCTGTCCAGTCGAGTATGTAAGGTATGAGCCCCCGAGTAATATGAGTATGTCCGGGTGGTCGGGTTTCGGTGTCTCCACACATCCCAGAGGTTCCAATGCGCGGCCCAGGCCCTGAGGGCCTTCATGGCACTTACCACTGGCGCATTAGGCAATGTGCAGCCGTCCAAACACTCTGCCAAGACAGTTAACGTTCAAGTCTGGGGGGTTGCTGCCCGCTACGCAGGGCGAATGAGAAACAAACATCAAACAGTGCATGGATGCGTGTACAATCGCACATGGGGGGGAAGTGCATAGTTCAGGCTGGCCACCTAGTGGGCCCCACCGATGGAAGAGCATTGCGCCCAATGAGTCATGTGGGACCAATGTTACCGGATCTCAGAGTATGGCGGTGGTCCGGACCCAACTGGGGGCACCCCTGTGGCAGCATGACCAGTGAGAAGTGGGCACCCCAGGCCATCCGCCCGGCAGTAGCCAGCAGTATGCATGTCTCAGTGTCTACTCACTGCGTCCCAGGCGGTGCTTCCGTAGGAAGGGGCTGGTTCACCGTTTCCATCGCGTGCAGGTACTCAACACCCTGTGGCCGCCTCCCTCGATTGCTCCACACGGTCCGATCGGGAGCCGTTGGGGAGGGGGACAGGAGGGTGGGTGGAGCTCGGCCGATGGGCCGTTGGTGCGTGTCGCTCCGTCAGCCAAACAGGTCCGCCGTTTGCGGTGTGACATCAGGCAGGTCACCCGAGACTTGCGAATCTGGTAGTCCATAGATCGCCTCATCGTCGCTCGGTTGTGTCCCGGGGCTGTTGAGTGGCTGGGAGCATTGGGTCGGCGAACTGCTGAGCTCCGTAACCATCCGCAGGGCTTCCTGCTGTTCCCGGCGTCTTTCCTCCTCGGGTGGGCTTGCGCTATGTTGAGTTCCGCTCGCTGCCGGTGAGGGCGATCTGTGACCGCGCCTCCGTTTGGATCCTCTGCGTCTCCTCGTCCGGGGCTGGTCTCCTTGCCTCTTCGTGCTTTTGTCCGTCCCGCTGTCCAGCCATGCTTCCACCTCCTCCGGGGCATTAAAGAAGTGGGTCTTTTCGTTAGCTATGACTCTCAGTCTTGCCGGGAAAAGGAGGGAGTATGTGAGTCCAAGCTGGCGCAATCGCCTTTTCACTATCAGAAAAGAATGTCTCTGGCGCTGCACCTGGATGGTGTAGTCTGGGAAAAACATTATGCTCGCGTTATCCACCTGGATGGTGCCAAGCTTGCGGGTTTCTCTCAGAACCGAGTCTCGGTCTCTGTAGTTTAGGATCCGGATGAGAAGTGGGCGCGGATTAGAGCCGGTTGGAAGCGGTCTGGTCGGGACTCTGTGCGCCCGTTCAACCACAAAGTGGGGCGACAGGGCACCCTCCGGCAGCAAGGTGCGAAGCCAGTCTTCCACATGCGTTGTCGGATCTCTCCCTTCCCACTTTTCAGGCAGTCCCACTATGCGGACGTTGTTGCGTCTCGCCCGTCCTTCCGCATCCTCCGCCCTGTCCTCCAGAAACTCCACTCTGTTGAGGAGATCTTTAATTAGTTTATCCGATTGTGTGACCCTGGGCTCCAGATCCGTTACGGCGTGCTCCAGGGTTGTGGTACGTTCAGCCAGCTTCTTGTGATCCGCCTTCAGGTGCGTCAGGTCTATGGCGACCCCGTCTATTTTCGCCTCGAGTGACGTCCTGGTAGACTGTATTGAGTGCTCCAGCCGCTCCATGGCCGCCAGGACTGAGTCCAACCTGGCCGTCACCGGGTCCGTGTCGCTCGACTTCTGAGTCTTGTCCATCTTGCCCTTTGGGAGTGTGCTCCCAGCTCCCGTGTGCTTCCCCGCACCTCCAGACATGGGCAGTCTAGGGTCCGGTTGCACTAAATAGGGAGGGTCCTCCGGTTGCAAGGTCAGGATTGTTGGGCCCGATTGGGCCATGCAGGTTGACCTTCCCAGATGCTCGGCCAGGCACGGTCCGTTGTGTTGCTTGGCACCAGAGGCCGTGGTTGCGAGGTCTGTGTTGTTCCGCCCCCGCGCTAGTCAGTCGGCGGGGCAGGAGTGTAGAGGGGACCGGGTCCTGCAGGCAGCTGGCCATGCGTGTCGTGAGTCACATCGTCCTAGCTGTGTGTAAGGCTCCCGGTCAGCAGGGCCGCATGCGGCCGCCCACTCCCCCCGGTCCCGGCCAAGGCGGCGTGGGGGTCGCCTCCTGCTGTGGGTCGTGGTGGATCCTTCCCTCTGTACCTCTGTGGCCACGCCGGGCGCGGCCGGGCGGTGCGTTCTTCGGTCAGGCGGCCGATGGTGGCAGGTGTATGTGTGCCCTGGTGTCCGTGTGGCCCATACCCGGGTCCGACCCCGGCGCTCCTCGTTAATCACCGCACCTGTCCAGTGGCGTGGGGGCAAAGCGTTAGCTCTGAGGGTCTCTCGGATCAGTGGCGCCTCTCCAGGTTCATATTTGGGCTGGTAGGGAAGGCCTGTGTGAAGCAGTCACCGGCCGGCGCCGCCATGTTGGTTAAGGCTCCCCTCACAAAGTTGCCGAGAGGGTGCCCCGGTAGTGCCCGCCGCGTCTCTCACGCACCCCGGGTCCGAGTCGGCGGCGCGGGGGCCCCTAACATCTGGGCCGGGCGCCCCTGGTCCCCCGGGTGCTCTCGCCGGTTCACAGTGCCAGTGGTCGTGGGCGGGCGTGCTGGTCGCTGGGCAGCCGGGCTCCGCTCACCGTCACCGGAGTCCGCTACTGGTCTCCCTAGGGTTCTCCTCGGCGGACACCGCGGCCAGCAGGCGTGCGGGGAGGGGCTCCTTACTGCATCGGGAGCTCCTTTGTCAGCCCGTGCCCCTGTCGCCGCCGGTCTCAGTCCAGCGCAGTTGTCTGCCGTCCGTGTAGAGGATTATATAGAAAGACAATGGTTCCTATGGCATACGATTTTGTGTAACCTAATATTTATAACATGCTCAATGGCAATGGAAACATTGGAGGAAGGGTGGCAGAAGAAAGAGAGACGCACACTTGTACCATGAAGGATATTTCCTTATATTTAAGAATTGATAATGAAAAATACATATAAATAATTAGCGACATACAAATATTGTACAAAGTGCAGTGTATCCCAAGTGAATATTAAGCAAACCAAGAAAGTGTATAACAAGGTGAACTATACAGGTTTCAGCTGTGAATATTTACAAAAAACAGGAAACTAGACTCTAAACCAAATATATCAACAAATGATTAGCCAGCTGCTATAAAATTATAGAAACTGTGTTGGTCTGATTTGTTTCCTAGGGCGTCGACGGCGTTTCGACCATTAGAATAAAGGTCTCATCAGGACTGGGCAGTGAGGGACATCTTGCACCAGGGTGTAAGTAGCCCAAGCGTGTGAAAGTAAACTGAATTTACTTACAGTGAACCCGGCCGGGCACACTGTAGGCACAGTTGGTAGCGTGTCTTTCTTTTATTTATTTAGTTAGTTTTAGATATTCGCGGTCAATGCCGTTCCACCGCCAAGTTTCACAGGTGTGCTTGGCGCTTTTAAATCGTGCTGCTCGATGGCTGGCTCCGATCAATCCTCTGGTAAGGTAAGAGTGTCCGTGTAGAGGAGACGGCCCCCGCCGGCCGCTGCAGCTCGCGATGTCCACCGGGGGCCAGCGATGGTCGGCGGCACCCCGGATCCGCTCCTTCCGCACGGCCACCAAGTGTCTCCGGCCCTCGCGGCCCGTATTTCCGGTGCAGTCCCCGGGCTTGCCTGAGGGGCCCTGCCTGCGGCGTCGCTCCCTTCCCGGCTCAGCTGGGCCCCAAAGGACCGGTGCGGTCCCGGAGCTTGTTGGACCCAGAAACTTGGTCCGCCGTTAGACAGCAGTCTCGTGGTGGGATGCTCCGAGTCGCGGCCAGCCAGTTAAGGAGTTTGATGGATAAATCACCCCCGTTGTGGAGGGTCACGCCGGAGCTTCTCAAAAACGCAGCCAGCCTCGCTTTGTGCGTAGCCACGCCCCCCGTCATGCACACACCATAGCGCTTCAGCGCTAAGGTGTGTGCATGGCGCACAGAGCTGAAACAAGTGAAGGTGCAAGGGAAAGGGTAGGAGAGAGCCATGTGTCTGAAGATATGGTGCTCTCCTGCTCCCTCCCTGTCACGCACTGCAGCGCAGCCTCACATTGCGCTGCGTCGCATGACTTTTTTCAAAGTCTCCCCTTAAGAGTTGAGCATGGAGGGGAGAGGTGGACATGAGGGAGGCAGAACCCATGAACAAAGTTGAGGCTGAAGAGAAAGATGAAAGGCAGTGCTTGGATAGGAGAAGTAGATATATGAGAAGCAGAACCATCAGGAAAACGTAAGTGTCATAGAGAGGGAATGATGAGTGTTGGATGCAAGAGGGCAAGACAACCAAGAGCAGGTAAGAAGCTGCGGTAGAGAGGCAGGGGAGAGGTACATTTCAGAAAGGTAGAACCAGTGAGAGAAGACTAGAGACTGCAGAGAGATGAGAGGTGAAGGGCTCAGCAGGTAGGTAGGAGGTGGGTGTAATAGAGGCAGAATTTGTGAGAAAGGTAATAGACAGTAGTTAAGATAAAGTGAAGTGTAGAGCATGGAAGGGAGACATGGATTTATGAGACAAACAGTGAGACAAGGTAAGAGGTAAGTGGATCAAAGAGGAGAGGTGGATGTAAAGGGGACAGACCAGCAAAGAAATCTTAAGAGGCTGAAGGAAGAAATGAGGGGAGAATGGCAGTACATGGATGGGGTATATAGATGTAAGAGAGGCAGAACAATCAAGAAACCTTTTACAGAGAAGAGAGAGGGAATGATGAGAGGTGGGTGTAGAAGGCCAGAATCAGTGAAAAGGGTAAGAGGCATGGGGGAGCTGAGGCATACAGCATGGATGAGAAAGGTAGATATAAGAAGGACATAACGAGAAAGAGAAGCAACAAAGCTGGGGATAGCAGAGAGATTGATGTAAAAGGGGCAGAATCCATGAAATAAGGTCTGAGGAAGAGATGAGAATAAGAGTAGAGCATGAATGGAAATAGGTGGTGTAAGGGGCAAAATCTGTGAGAAAAGATTAGAGTGTTCAAGTGGATGAAAAACGAGAGAAGATGTAAATGGGGCAGAACCAGTGACAAAAGTGATAAGGTTGGGGGAGAGATGAGCAGTGAAGGTTGTGTATTGATAAAAGTCATAGCTATAAGAGAGACATAACCAGCAAGAGTACATAGGCAGAGTGGCAAGAGAGAAAAGTGGTTGGAAGAGAGAAAAACCAACAAAAGATAGAGGTGAGATGAAGAGTCAGAGAGGAGGGGAAGGTAGATGTTCGATGTGCAGACCAGAAAGAGAAAGTTAAAGGCTTGGTGAGAGATTAGAGATGAAGTGTAGATCAGGGAGGTAGAGTTTGATGTAGGAAGGGCAGAATCAGCAAGAGGAGAGAGGGAAGAAGGAAGGGGAGAGGTGTATGTAAGGAAGCAGAAAGAAAAGATTAAAGGAAAGGAAAGAAGTTAAAGGCATGGCTGGATTTAGGATGGCATAACCAGCAAAGAAGATAAATACTGGGTGGAGAGTTGAGATGTGAAGAGTAGGGCAGGGAAGATAGGTGTGGATTTAAGAGGGGAGGAATCAGCAAGTGAATGTGAGAGGCAAGGTGGAAAGATGAGAGGTAAAGAGTAGAGCATGGAGGTGTGAGGGTCAAGATGGATGTAAGTGTGGCAGAACCAGAGAGTAACGGTAAAAGGCTTGGGCATTGGGGAAAGATAATACGTTAAAAGGAGAGCATGCAGAACGAGGTGGATGTAAGAGGGGCTGAACCAACAAGAGAAGAAAATAGGCTGAGCAAGGGGTGAGGTAAAAAGTAAAGCACAGAGAAGAGAGGTGAATGTAAGTGGGCAGAATCAGCAAAAAAAAGTAGGAGGCTGGAGGAAAGGTAAAAGAGTCTTTGAACTAGCATGTGCTGCTAAGTACATTGAGCCGTCTGCCAAAGTTTTCAATTACCTGTCTCTTTATTTTGTGTGGCTTAGATTTGCGTTGTGTGTCATCCTTCACAAAAGTTCGTGATCTCGAACCATCCTCGACATGTCTGCGTGTACAGCCTGCTCTCTGCGTACGCTTACTACTCTTGATCTTTCTATTAAATCTAGCTCCCATTTGTGACCCTTTCCTGCCCATTTCATGAATGGATATCTAAACATCATAGCCCCTGCCCTGACCTCCATTTGCAATATCGCCCTTGCGTTATCATCTGTCTCAACCAATGTAGAAAAAAACTAAAAAGCAGAGTTTGTTCCTCTGCTCAAAAATCCTTCAGTAGGCTCACAGCTTCTCAGCATCTTCTAACATCTCTTTGTTGCCTTTTTCTGAGCAATCCTTGAAAAATAAGTCAACTGACAAATCTGTTTCATATAAACTAAATTACTTCTTAATCGCTTGCTAGTTGTATTCTGACCTCTCCATAAGTTGTAAGCATTTCTTGCTGTGTCGGACAGTTTGTGCCTGATTCTTGATCAGCAAGGCAAAGCAGCCTTGATATTACTAAATGATATTGTTGAATTTATCAGTTTACCATCCAGTGCTTTTGAACCAACTGAAACAACCTGGAATTCAAGGTATTCCCCTGACGTGGCTTCAGTTCTATCCTTTCTGAGAGGCCTGGTCTCTAACCAAGAACATGTTTTGGACTTGCATGCAATCAGTTGCTTTTTGGATAAAGACAAATTCATTAAAACTAAATAGCAAAACATCAGACATCCCCATCTTTGAGGGGCCTGGTACCATACACACTGCTCCTTGGTGGCTTCTGGTGCTGGGCCAATCAACCATCATGGTTGTGTCAACAACAAAATCTTGGATAGTGGGAGGAGAGTGTGGGGAAGCCCATACCGGATACGACATGGGGGCATATCCTGAGACGGACGTGGAAGGGTTGTAGGAATGCTAGATTTAATCAAGTGCACTTTTTTGTAGTACATAGAGCTTACCTTACTCCAGGGAGGATTTGGAGATACTTCCAGGTAGCAGACGCAGCATGTCCTAGGTGCTCGATGCCTGAGGTGTAACTAGATCATATGTTATGGAACTGTCCGAAATTGGGGCCATATTGGTCCGAGGTGGGGGCGCTTCTCACTGAAGTTACTGATAGGCAGGTGGAATATGACATAGCGACCTGTCTGTTACTCTGGTTCCCTCACACGAAGAAAACGAAAATCACTAGTAAATTCATTGATCTAGGTCTTATCTTAGCCCAGAGGGAGATCACCTGGCATTGGAAATCAGCAGAGGGACCATCTAGCAGGCGGTGGGCTGCCGAATTTCTTAAATGGGCCCATAGTGAAGGCACTGTTCGACTTAGGCGGGCTTCCCGTATGGCTAATGAGAAAAGTTTGGAAATGGCAAGGGCATGGGAGGAACTAGTGCGCACGCTGAGCAACTGCCAGACTAGCGTAAGGGACTAGGGAGTGAGAACTTTGCCTAGAATTCCATGTGATGCACTGACAGATGAGTGTTGCTCCTTCAGGTCTCGTCCAATTAGGAATAATTAGGAACCAAGCCCACGCCAGCAGCAGTTGGGGGGGGAGGATGGGGGAGAGGTAGCTAGGGGTCCTGTTGATGGTACAGGAGATGACAGATTAATAAGTGCCTAATGTGAGGACATTTGAGTTGTATATCTGCTCCAAGTGTTTCCCTATTCAGGCATCGGCACACTGAGTTTGGCTCTTTAGGAGACACCTACACAAGGATGTTAGTTGGTTGGGGAGGGCCATTGAAATACACTGACAATGTTTATCCGCTATTACCATTTGTGTTGTGGGACAGGTTATTTGTTAGGGCTAGGGATTGGGTAGATACAGAAATGCAGATCCTAGACCGTCTTGCCGAGCGGATGTCATTGTTTCCTTTGATTCCTTTTTTTTTGGTGCTTCCTGGCTATCGCCGCCCAGCCTCAGGGAATGTGGGCTAAATGGCTGTGTAATGCTTAAGTTACGATTAGTGTAAGATGTCTGTAGGAGGTGGGAAAGTCGGACCAAACGACTGTATATTTTCTGAATCTGCAATAAAAACACAATTTACAAAAAAAAATAAAAAAATATATATATATCTTGGATTTATTTTCCAACGTCTTGTCTCTGTGTCTGGACAAACGGTGTGTTACCTACTTCTACTACATCCATATGCAGTACCAATTCCAGCATTTTCACCTGTCATTAAGCAAGACTGTTGTACAGTCAATTATCTTCTCACAACTAGATTATGCAAGTGTTCCCTGTCTTGAACTTCCCACCTTATGCATTTGGTACCCTTCAGATCATTAAGAACACTGATAGGATTCTAATCTGAGGCTGCTCTAGATACTCTTTCTGCTGATTACCGCAACCAAATGATCTATCAATTTGCCATTGTGCACTGCATAAAAGGGCCTGCTCATTCTTCATCACAATATTAGTCCTTCCGTTTATTCCAGAATCCTACGCTGTGTAACAGCCATGCTCCTGTGCCATCCTAAAATTAGGAGGAAATATAGTGGAGGTAGATCCTTCTCCTTTCTAGCTGCACAGTACTCGAAATGTCTCAGTCTTGAGCTACGGTCATCTTAAATCTTCTGGGAAAAAACGTAAAACTGGCCTTTCAATACATTAGTATAGCCTGTTCATTTTTCTTGGAAATTCCTTAGCGCCAGGTTACCCTCTTGGTGTGGTATTTTCATTCATCTCTTTCCATAAAACAATAACTAAAGAAATTTGCTTTATCTGCACAATTTGGTGTAATTTAACAAAACAAACCTGAGGAAAGGGGAAGGAGAAGAAGCCCAAATATCTTGTAAAAGTAGTTTGAATGCCTATTAGGTATCTGCTCCAACGTGTTTTAAAGTTTATCATTTGTCAATAACTTCCAAGAAACTAGAGCCACTAGAACACTAGTTATCCTGTACCAAAGAGTATTAAAATACATTTACCAGGCTGCTGCACAGGGTCAGTCTGGTCGTGCTCCCAAAGATAGCCTGATCACTGTCAAGTGCAGAATGACAATGGGAAGGCCTGGGGAGCACAAGATGGAGCGATATAAGGCTTGAGAAATTGCTGCTTTTCAGCAGTACACTTTAAATTAGCCTTGCTTTGGAGGTGAGAATAAGTGGCAGTTTACAGTAAAAGGGGGCTGCAGAGGGGAGCTGACTGAGGAGCAAGTGTCTCATTTCCATAGAGTACATCATCACACATGGAGCCATTAGCCAGTTACTGAGCCTAGGTGAGTGGGTGGCCAGTAGTTTTAGGAAGGCAAATATAGTATTGGCGATTAGAAGGACCAAAGGTTTTTGATTAGGTAGCCTGGGGCATGACTGGAGTAATTATGGATAATGGACATGGTCTTTCAAGGGCCTTGCATTCAATTGTCTCTTTAACCAAGATCCAGTGCATTTACCTGAGGGGAAGTGCAATTTGGTTGTTACTTCTTAGGCTAAATTTGAGTCAAGCAACATGTGTCTGGACCCATCGCAATTTGGCAAGTGTCTTCTCAGCTATTAGGGATAAGTGACTTAAAACGTGACTTCAAATCTTTAAAATGCAAAGCTCAGGGATTCTGAGAGATTTATTTTGAAAGTCAAACACTGCCTCCCCAACCTATTCCACATTGCTAGATTTCATTTCCTTGTAAGGGAAACCTGCATTGAGTCTGCTAAAATAAATCCCTCTTCTTTGGTTGCTTTAATTTACTACTTGTCTGTTTAGTGACTGGCTCCCATTGTGGCTTTTGGCATTTTTTTTCCCTGGATACACATTCTTGTCCCTATTTAGCCATCTCATCTTTATATCTTTAAGTTAGTTCTGCTTTTTTCATCTCTTAAAAATGAAGTTTGAGAGTGGTTGCCGGGTTTAGGCATTCAGTTTCTGGAAATGGTCTAGCTTTTGGTGCTCCTGCCTCCCAACCTGTGTATGTTATCTGTGACATTTCATCCTCTTATTTGTGCTTTCTGTTTACTGGAGCATTTTCAGGTCGCTCACCCGAACCAGCATGGATCCCTTTATGTTGATGTCCATGCCTGCTAAAACCAAATGCCTTACCTTTTAACTTAATTGGTGCAACTGGAGTATTATGAGTCACCTGAAGATCCACTGTATAGCTATGGGACAGTCTGTCTTAGAATTTTATTCATGCACTAATATGGAAACATAGGTTTTGGAGAGATAGAGGCCTAGCTTTTAAACCCTGTTTGACGTGTTGCATTTCCACATAATAGAGCTTTAAAATATTTGCACTTATTTTATCAGGGCTATTATTTGTATTTGTAGCCATCTCAGTGATGTACACATTAGAGAGGTAGCTTCTTGCAAAGCTACTTCAACAGTGCCAGAAAATGATTAGTCAGTGGACACTTCTTATGATGTCACTTGCTGTGATACTACATCTTACGCAAATTAGAGGGGCCTCACATGTTCCTATCCTGCCCGGGGCCCCACGAATCCTAGGACTGGCCCTGAATGGGCCGCTACTGTACAGTACGGAGTACAGGCACTTCTTTATTTTGAGAGGGAGAGTACCGGCACTTCTCAAGAGAAATGCAATACTGTTATTTGGAGAGCACCGGCACTTCTCAGAAACAAGCAGGCACTCTGCTGCAGAGTGCCTGCACTTCTATTTTGCCATTTAATACTGAATAAAACCAGTTAAGAGTTTAGGCACTGCCAAGTTGCAATTTAGTTAGTATTTCCAGACAAAACGGACCTGAAAGTTATTCTCCTCCATTTATTAGCCAAGATGCTGTAATCAACTCTTGGCGCAGAAACATACACTCCCGCAACCTTTTTACGGCTGTATATACCTCTTGTACATAATTATCTATCATGTTGTATTTTCAACCTTTATAATTATTTATAGTCGCATTCGTTCATCTAAAACCATCTGTAACTTCCATGTAAGGCGCTCTGGCACCTACCTCCGGGTAATAATGCCCGCGCTGTATATACATATGCATCACAAGGTTGATCTAACATTCTCTCACATTTCCGCTAGAGGGCGATCACACACAATATTCAGCGCTGTCCATTTCTGCTTGGCGCGTGCGGCCATATGGCGAGAAAGACAATATTAGCTTTCGGTAATAGTACTCTGAAAGCAGGTTGCGATAAAACAAAAACTAGAGCATATGTGCAACCCTAGGAGTTGCGACACGACGCAGACGCTTCATTTACCGGGGCGCTGAAGTATGATTGGACGAGCCGCCGCGCTCTAATTGTGAGATTTCTCATAAACCTATTGAACCTGGATTCGCAGCTCAATTAAGCCCACTGTAATTGCCATTGTCACAGCATCTCAACTCTCGAGCGCTTAACGCGGCTTCCATCAAGTGATGTTAATCTGAGGATAAAGTGCGCATTAGCTGCGTGTCAGTTTTTCAATTTCTTGACAGGAAATAAGAATGTAGCCCCTCTCTCGCAGATCAAACGCGCTAATATGACAAGGCGAGGAGTTCAAACCAGAAGTATTTGCCCACAATTTCTCTGTCGTTCATATGTTCTGACAAGAAACATCCCGCCCCTTTAACAAACAAACGACAAACAGTTGCCATGTAATACTACTACGAACAAATATATTAATAATACAGGACAGCAACATAAATAATACTCATGACGTGCGCCAAACTGTGTCGCTTAAGTGAAGTACATTATAAACCACTCACTAAACGAAATCCTTCAAAGCAGAGTTTTGTGTTTAAGGGCACGTGTGTACCTCGCTCGGCCACTCAGCCTCTCATGCTTGTGAAGTTGATACACAGAGTGCACTTGCGTTCGGTAAAAGTAACGCCAATTTTCCCATCTATTGGGAGATGCCACAGTACTAAAGAGGGGCGGATTCACTAAAGCCAACCCTAGCGCTATAAACCGCACACCTAACTTAAACAAAACTGGTTATAAACTGTTCTTGAGGTCTTTACAATCCTACCCGCTATTCATTCTAATTATTTTCAGTACGTATTTTTTTGAATTTTCATAAAAATGCACCATATTTCATGAAAGTACATGCAAATGTGTGTTTATGCTCAATTCTCAATGCACTTTGTTAACTTTATATGCAGGTCCTCGATAGTGTTTGATAGATAGTGCCTTTCTGTCTCAACTACTCCCCAAACCTCATCTGGTACACTTTTTGCATATCCTATCCGACCTGGGTTTCGGGTTTTAGATATCCTTTACCTTCAGTCAGGGACGGATTGGGAACGAAAGCCGGCCCTGGCAAACTGCTCGGCCGGCCCCCGAGCGGGGGCGGTGGCGCCAAGCGGTTAGCTCGGGCCTGTTTCTGCTGATTTTGTTACAGAGGGCGGATATTGCCGGCCCCGTAACAAAAACGGCCCCCCAGTGGCCCCAAACCTGCCCCCACCTTGGCGGCCCGCCGGGGAAACGCTGAGTGCCCGCCACAGCCAGTCCAGCCATGGGCGTCCGCAGAAATTTTTCCAGGGGGGGGCAAAATGTTAATGTCCTCACCATCCTCCGACATGATGTGTGCCAGGTGGGGCACAAGAAACACTGGGGCGCAGGAGGAGCCATGGGGGGGCAGGAAGCAGGCTGCAGATGATCTCATACACCATAGCGTTGTTGTGCCACAGCCATCTCTTTCTTTTGTGGCACCCCAAAATCCATACCTACCCCGGTCCCTAAAATTACCCACTAGCACCCCAAAACCCATTTCCATCCTGAACCCTAAAATTACCCCACCCCCTCCCAAAACTCATACCCTCCCTGGACCCTAAAATTACGCCCCTGGCACCCCAAAACCCATACCAAACCTGAACCCTAAAATTGCCCTCTAGCACCCCAAAACCCATACCCACCCTGAACCCTAAAATTACCCCTGCCCCCAAAAACTCATACCTGCCCTGAACCCTAAATTACCCCCCTGGCACCCCAAAACCCATACCAAACCTGAACCCTAAAATTGCGCTCTAGCACCCCAAAACCTATACCCACCCTGAACCCTAAAATTACCCCCCTGGCACCCCAAATCCAATACCCGCCCTGAACCCTAAAATTTCCCCCTTGCACCCCAAAACCCGTACCCGCACTGAACCCTAAAATTACCCCCTGGTACTCTAAAACCCATACCCACCCTGAACCCTAAAATTATCCACCTGGCACCCCAATCCCTAACCCACCGTGAACCTTAAAATTACTCCCTGGCACCTTAAAACCCACACCCACCCTGATCCCTAAAGTTACCCCCTGGAACCCCAAAACTGAACACTACATTCTGATTGTGTATCGGGCCGCCTCCCTGTTCAGGGTGGATCTGCTGGTGCGGATCGGCTCGCCCTGGTCCGATTCTGCTCGCCCTTCTCTGGAGCTGTTCTGCCTGCCCTGTCCCTCTTCCGGACCCACCGAGCCTGCCTCCGTGCACACTACCTGGACCTACTCTGTCTGGCCTGGTTCTTTCTCCTTTGGACCCGCTGTCTTCACTGGTGGAGTTAGGACACAGGTCTCACTTCTCTGAAGTTGCTCCTACCCTCAATGAGAAAGACTCGGAAGGGCTGTATGATCATTTCTACTCATGGATAAATCTTACATATGCCTGCTCGTTGTGCCTCCTCCCTGCTCTGGACTACAGTGGTGACTACACATGGACTCAGCCTCTCTACTCTTAGCATCCACGCTTCCTAGCCCATCTGGATATCCCCCTCTGTACTGACTTATGTCTAAGACTTCATTTACATTCGTTTACTGTTTGTGTTATCTTTCTTGATAAATGCAACTTATTAAATCAAAAATCATCCATTGATGTCCACCATTTTATGTCAGAGCGGTGTCTCCCTTAAAATATACTCTTTTATTCAAATGTGACTATTCTTTCTGCTTAGTAATTTACTTAACAGCAACTGTTCTAGGCAGTCAATCACTATAATCCAATAATTATTTGAAAAGACTTTGCCTCAATCTTGTTATTGTGTCAGAGCGCGCTATAAAGTCTGAGGTCTCCTGGTGCATTTGACTAAATTATAAGAAGGAGGGGGGGCACAGGATACTCAGAAGGATCTAGAAAAGAGCAGAGTCTCCAGGTGTTGTCTAGATGTGACGTGCGATGAGATGCACAGGAGTTCACCTAGAAGAGAGTGCCAAAGGGACGGTGCAGGAAAATGAAGCCCGCATCTTGTCCTACTGAGCCCTGAGTCGCAGAGGAGCTTCAGACTAGAACAGAGAGTGCAAGCTAGAGAGGAACAGTGGCTGGAGACCCCATGTGTAATGCATAGTGGCATGGGCGTCCGCAGGGAACAGGGCCGGCTTTAGCGCTAGTGGCACCCAGTGCGACAATGTTATTTCGCGCCCCCAATGACTACCTCCACCACGGATTCTCTCACTAGCACCCTTTAACAGTGACCAAGTCTACATAACCACTCTCTCTCTCAGATGCGTTGAATTCGTTATATAGTGGTACTCATACCAGTAAAGTATGTCGGAGCACTTTGCATCACAAACACATTACACAGACAATCAATCATACATGTGTAAATCAGTGTGTAGGAAATGTTACATAAGCCACAGGACTAAAAGTGTAGGAGTCATATGTCAGCCATACTGGTAGGCAGTATAGTTTAGGAGTGCTTGGTGTGGAGAAGCACAAACTCAGAGTCGAAAAAGAAGCAGCATAGTTGGGAGTTTTCATTAATAATAATAATCAATTTCTACCCAAATGAAACATTTTTGCAACATTAATCAATGTTCTATAGTTAGCAGAGTGTATGCACTTCTATGATGAAAGTTAATACCTCACTATTCTATATTAGGACTTTACGTTATAAATTGCAAGTAACAAAGGGATGGCTCTTTTAAAAGCAGTAACCTGCTGATCTATTTACATTAAATGCACTCTAATCTACTTGGTACACGTTCTTTGCAGTAGGCATATTAACCCTGTGTGCTACCTTCACATAAGTCGAAATTAAACCTCAACTACACAAAACTCTGATCTCTGGCCAGGAAGAACATTAATCACAGGAGTTATCTTGACATTTTTGTGAGGCCCCGCAATTGTAGGAGGAAAGGAACGCTCAGTAGGTGCTTTTAAAATCATAATTAATTTGTAAACACAGCACCCCGAGGAAGCCAGCATCACACGCCCTAGCGCCAGCCCTGGCAGGGGGGCAAGGAGGGGTGCTCCAGGGGGGGGCAAGTGCCCCTCCTTGCCCCCCCCTGCGGACGCCCATGAGTCCAGCCCTGCTTTCAGTCCACAGTCACCCATCGGCAGTGGACAGAGTTTGCCAACCACCACCATCTCTTCCAGATAAGAACACAAAAGATCCCAGAAGCTCCCCGTTACAATTATTATTTTTTTTTTGCAGAGTTTTATATAGCGCGAACTAGAACCAAACCGAATCAGTTATCAGAGCGCTTTACATAGCACCAGTTCCGTTACATGAGGACACACTCAAAGACAAGACAAATCAAAGATTTGACAAGACAAGGCAAGACAAGACAAGACAAGACAAGGACAAATCAAAGATGTAGTCTCATAGGTTACAAAAGGAGTAGGTTCATTAGGTGCAGATCAGGTTACAAGTAAATCAGGTGAAGTCCTACTAGGAGCAGCATTCTCACTCCAAATGTCCACTCATCCAAGCACAAACACTCTTAACATTTCAACCATCAATGACCTCGCTCACCGGCTGCGCAGCAGGGACTTGGAAAGCTGGGGAGGATGCATTGTAACCAAGACAAGTCACAACCCTCCCTTTCTCCTGTGAAGCCACCCATCCTCTCCCTAATCATCAGCTGCAAGGACAACATCTAGATTCACCAAGATGCCAACAAAAGAAAACTCACTAAACCTCAAAATCTCCTCAGTGGATGGCGGTGACTCAATCACTGCCTCCAGCTGCTTCATAATTGGACGTCAGGCCTCCTACCTTAAACTAGGCCAACAAAGACAGAATCCCTACTGTTCTCAGGAAGTGCAAAATAACCTCTGATTCATCTATGACTAGCTGTCCTGAACCATGACAGCTTCACCCCCAGTTGACAGCAAATTAAACATCACATGGATCACTGAATAACGGCTTTTCATTTATGCAACACAACGAAAACTGAGTCAGCATGGTCCCAGTGCTCCCTTGTGGTAAGAGTGAAACCCTTCTGCCAGAAACTGACTTCCGATCAACTGCAAAAGCCTTTATCTTCTCCCACGTGGATGCAACAGCAGAGTGTGCAATGGCCTCCGGGAAAATACACTCCCACAGCTGTAAGACGACACATCGCTGATCATCTCATCAAGGTTTAAAGTTATTCCAACACATTAAGCTGGCTCTGAAGGAGCTTCACAGCCCCCTCTCCAAGGAGACAGCATCTTTAGAACCAGCTATATCACACACAAGGCCATCAGTAAGAAAAAAACAACAGTCCTGGCAAAAACCATAGCCATCTCACATGGATTATGCCCCACAAGGAGCCTAGTGCTATGCAAACAAATGATGGAAGGAATACTGAATAAATCATACATTCATCCCCAGTCAAGAGATCTGGGTGAAATCTATTGTTCTTTTGCTCACCATGCCACCCCACTTTAGACCCAGCCATATGCAAATCAGCCTTGAATGGCATGGTGAGCAAAAAAACGATGGATTTAGGCACAGATCTCTGTACGGGGTGAATGTATGACACTGTTCTGCATTCTGTCCATCAATTGTTCTTTTTGCATTTGTCATCCTGAGTGGGACGGGTAAACCCAGAAATGGATTCCGTGCACTCCATGACACTGGAGTCAAGGTATCCTTGCTGATGAGGGCTAAAAGACCGAAACCGGTCCTATGATGCTTGTTTCCAGTCCAAGGAGTACCTGGCCTGGCAGTTCGGGCTGGACTGTTCCCATTGGGTACAGGGTCAAGACTGATTTTGCATATGGCTGAGTCCAAACTGGAATGGCATGGTGAGCAAAAAAACAATGTATTTAGGCCCAGATCTCTGTACTGGGGTGAATGTATGAAAATGTTCTGCATTCTGTCCATCAATTGTTCTTCTTACACAAGGAGCCAAGACATCGCCAGCCTGCAAATGAGGAAATGCAAGGAAGAAATACTAGGCGACAAGTCATTTCAATCTATGCTACTAGGATCTGGAACAACATCCCGATCAACACAACAACCGCCCCACTCCTACAATTCAGTAAGAAGCTGAAGACGTACATTTTTGTAGTAAAGTATCTTGGGCTCCTGCCTACTCCTTCAGTGCTGGGCTGCTCCTCAGCGAGTTTTGTATTGTATATGTTTCTTACAGACATGCATATATTTTCCTGTCATTTGAGGTTTGGAACATAACCAGCTACTGTAAAAGACTAGAGTTTTGGTAAGGTTGAGGTGAAGTCTAGTTTGTCATATAACACAAGCTGTGTTTCTAAGTAGACTGCTCACAGGTGCTTCTTTGGTGCCAGAACTGTGGCAAAAACATGTAAGAAGCATTTAGAGGATGTTTTTTTATATGGTTCTGATGTTTCTGAAGGTAGATAACTCTAGATGTTGGGTGTCGAAGATTTATGGTCCAATACTTTTTATTTGCAGTGTCAGCCGCCACATACAACGGGTGGTGGGGTGGTGTAAGGAACATGGGAGGGGTCGTGGAGGGGGGTCTCGTGCAGCAGGGGGTTAGAAAATAATATATAAAAAATAAATAAAAGAACTTACCTGAAGGCGCCGGCCACCTCCCACATCGCGTCACTCCTGCTGTCCTCTTCCTGGTCAATACACAAATGAAGGTGTGGGGTCCTACTACTGACCAACCTGGACCTCAATAGTTGAGAAACAGAACCAAGTGGCTGATCAGGATAGTTAGAAACAGAGTGTGTAACCGTGCAGCCAAGGGTTTAAATATTCCCCAACAACTTGAGTATTTTTTTGAAAAAACTTTTGTATTATTCCATAAGAAAAATTGCATCAAATAGACACTCCATCACAACAGTTAGTACAAAAACATGAAAAAATATATACAAATATATACAACAAATATATATATATCACATTAAAGGCAACATATACTTGCAAAAATGATGAACAAGGACTGGGTGAAGAAATACCTTCTCAGCCAACACGTTGGCTGCGTGGAGAGAAGGGGAAACACCGGAATTATTCTGGGTGTGGTGTCAAAGGTGCCAAAATCGGGGGCGCACAACGGGTGCAGCTCTCTCCATCCGAACATTACATAGAAAAGAGAGGATGTGAGTCCGCGCTGATTAATACAGCTCGCCTTGGGCGCCCCCGATTTTGGCACCTTTGACACCACACCCAGAATAATTCCGGTGTTTCCCCTTCTCTCCACGCAGCCAACGTGTTGGCTGAGAAGGTATTTCTTCACCCAGTCCTCGTCCTGAGGAGAACCTAGAATAAACAAGGTTCGAAACGCGTTGACCCCCGCCTGTGTCAAGAACGGAGGGTGCAGCTAGGGACAAATTCATACCACTCTCGTGGGCCCTACCTGCAATTTCTTATAAATCACTACTCACAGGTGTTGTGTGACAGGCAGGCCATTCCATCTCAGTGTCCGCCCTGTTCACAGGTGTTGTTACCAAAGGACTGGTTTATTTCTTTAATGATTTGTAAAAAAAGTGTTCAATTTGCAACCATGTGCTTTTGAATTCATATTGCAGACCACAGTTGGTGTCATCATAATAATTGGATTATATGTTTGTTCATCATTTTTGCAAGTATATGTTGCCTTTAATGTGATATATATATATTTGTTGTATATATTTGTATATATTTTTTCATGTTTTTGTACTAACTGTTGTGATGGAGTGTCTATTTGATGCCATTTTTCTTATGGAATAATACAAAAGTTTTTTCAAAAAAATACTCAAGTTGTTGGGGAATATTTAAACCCTTGGCTGCACGGCACTCACTGGCTGTATGGTTACACACTCTGTTTCTAACTATCCTGATCAGCCACTTGGTTCTGGTCCTCTTCCTGGTGGCAACATCCCCTGGGACAGACTCCCATCCAATCCCTGTGCTGCCGAGCAGCGCAAGGATGGACCTGAGCAGGCTGGAAAGATGGTCCGCATAGGTTATGGAGTCTGTGGAGTTTCTCCAGCCCAGCTGCTGAATGCAGCCGGGCTGGAGAAACCTAAGTGCACAAGTGAGTTTTGGTCGGCCGGCCAAACATATATGCACACTTAAGGAGTGCACATAGCACTTCTCCTCTCCATGCCCCTCCCTGCACAAGCTGGCTCAGAGCCTGCAAATGAAAAATAGAACGATGCTAGAACATCGTTTATATTTCATTTGCTGGCTCTGAGCCAGGCAAAGGTGTGACGCCACTGCGGAAGAGTCGCCACTGTTTATCTGAAGTATTTCAGGGTGATAAGTAGATTCAGAAAACTGAAACCAAATCCATACATGCACAGTGACACAGCTTTATTTAAATGTTTATTTTTATCACTAGCAGGAAAAGATCCAGAAAAAACTTATTGTGAGCATCAAATAAAAATATTTTTTTGTATGTTTGACATCCGTACAGAAAAACTTTGGGCCTCATTTATGAAAAGTGACGCATCGCTGCGTGAAAACAGCGATGCGTCACTTTTCACTGCACCCTCTTTGCAACACCAATCATGCGTCATATTTACAGTATGACGCATCATTTCTTAAGGAGTTACAGATACGTCAGTATTTCAGACGTATTTGTATGGTGCAAAAGTGACGCATTGCTGGAGTGTGTCACAAAAGTGACGCAACTCCAGCAATGTATCCTTTTACATGAGGCAAGCCCCATGTGAAAGGGCCTGCGTCAGTCTTACGCCTGCTGTGAGGCAGGCATAAGAAATTGACGCATTTGTGTCCTAGAAGTGGCGCAGCGAAATCACATAGATTTCACTGCGTCACTTCTACGACCCTTTCTTGAGTCAATACGCCCCCCTTGCATACAATATACCTGGCGCAGGGATAATGTGGCGCAGGGGTTTACAAAGTGACGCATCTACCTAGATGCGTCACTTTGTAAATATGGCGCAACAAGGTGCTTTTTTAAACCACAACTGCGTCACAAAAAGTGACGCACCAGCGGCGTAAAAGTGACGCATAGCCTCATAAATGAGGCCCTTTGTTTTTACAATTTGTCTTCTAATGTGAGTTATGTCTTGCACTAATCTTTCAAGAGACATTAATGTTGCTGGGGTTATTCTTTGGCCAAGAAAAAGAAAAACATGTCATATGTGTGAAGAAATGGTTTATTAGGGTGGATGGCAGTCCTCCACAAGTAATAAAGGGGCATATTACCAACGATTAGCGATATTTATCGCTAACTAGGCTTAGCAACTAATTTTTTATTGCTAAGCATCGCCGGAAATTATCACTGGGATAACTTGCTATTAGCAAGGTTTATCTCCAAAGCGATACATTTTCCGGCGATAGCATGAATATTGCTGAGAATACAGCGATATTCACACATTAGCGACAAAATGCTCTTAGCCATGTTATCCACCTCCCATTGGATAACATGGCTAAGAACTGGTCTGAGCAGGCGTTAGTTTTTGGAGATATTCGCGCTTAGCGCGAATCTTTCCAACGCTACGCCTGCCTTGTTAATAGGCGTTAGCGACGTTATCGACTGCTTTCAGTCGCTAACGGGTTGGGTACGCCCACTTTGCATGTCATTAGCGATAAACATCGCTGAAATGCAAAGCGGGCCAAGGTGTGGTAAAGCAGCAGCAAATCTATTACACATGCTCTATGAATGTGATAAACTACTAGCACTTAGAACAATGATTGCAGGGTTCTGGCAAGAAGTGTTCGGACATCCAGTAGCTGAATCTCCCACCCTTTATATTTTGGGCTACGATAACACTCTGAGCCATACTAAGGCGGAAGAAGTATCGCTTTTCTTGGGTACAGCAATATATAGAATAACATTAACAGCCCGCTGGAAGGATGCTGATCCCCCTAACTTTCAGATTTGGCTGTCCCGGCTGTTAGGTATGTACAATCAAGAAAAGGCGATTTTTGCCTGCAAAGGGACAAAGTCTAGAGCACGTGGTATTGAGATCTGGAAACCAATTGAAAATTGGAGAAATGGCAATAGAGAATGTGGATAAATGAGTGTTATCAGGACCAAACTGTCATAGTTTTCTGTCTTTTTATGTTATATCCATAGTATTTTATGTTTCTTTAAACTGTTTATGATATTTACAGAATTCCTTTTTTTAAACATTGTTCTACTCTCAGTCTGTATCTGCAACTGTAAATTACCAAAAAAAAAAAAAGACATGCAAAGCGGGCCCCAAACCGCTCGCTATCGCCTAAAAGCTGTCGCTAACATCAGTTAGCGACAGCTTGCTAATGGGGCAATAGAATTATCGCTGCTTAACGGCCGAAAACGGCGATAATTGTCTATCGCCCCCCTTGGTAATATGCCCCAAAGTCCCTAGCTTGCTAGGCTCAGTGAAGTGTTTCATTAATTTAAAACTGAGCCCAACCCCTTGTAGCTATGACACAAAGCAGGCATTTTAATAAAAATCCCACCTCAATTTCTAAAAATAGAGAAACATTCAATAAATGAAATGACACAAAAAAGAAGAAGATCCAATAAGCAGAAATGGAGATATGAATTTTTAAACATTTAGGATGCAAAGTGCCAGGAAAGAGAAAAGAACAATTGTGCACTTTCAGGTGACTGTGATGGAGAGTGGGTCTGACACTCCAAGCAGGTTCGTCTCTGTCAAAGATTTTACCTTCTCAATTAGTCTAAAATGAAAGAGAAAATGCTATAGTGGGGCAAGGTTGCAAGCTGCATTTGTCAAAATCCCCTCAAAGCAGTATAGCCACTGGCTGAGGTCCCGGTGAAGCTTCTGGTTTTGGTGGGGAGGAAGAAAGTAAGAAGAATTCACATCCTTGCTTTGGGTGGATACTTTTCGAGCCTTCACCTGGTCAATATTTCTACCTTTGCATGCAATCATTTTTATGGACAAAGTTTTGTTGAACTTGGATTCGTTGTTAGCGAGGTCCCAGTGACGCTCCGAGGACTTCAAAGTATATACATTTTCTAAGTTCCAACAGTTCAGGATTCGTAGGAGACATCCAACTGGACACAGCCAAGAGTTCATAACCTCAGAGACTGCAGTTAGGTGTCAGGACCTAGTCCAGTAGAGGCCACTAGCAAGGTCTAGTCCATGTCCAGTGGTAACTATTCAATTGATCTTTGGCAGAAAAATGCCTCTTGCAGTTTGTGATATCCCTGTAGACAAACAGGAGGTCTGTCAATTGACCATTGGAGTCCTCTTCTTTGACCTGAGGACAAGTGGGAGTAAGTCCAGGTCTCTTCACAAGGTCCAGGTCTTCAGGTCTCCTCACAGGTCTAAAACTGCAGGTCTAGAAAGTGTTCTGAGGAGTCAATCAATCAATCAGGGGTTTGTTAAAGCGCGACTACTCACCCGTAAGGGTCTAAAGGTGCTAGGGGTGGGGGGGGGGTGCAGGTTCCATTCCATCAAGGAGGGGGTCTGTTGAAGAGCCAGGTTTTTAGGTTTTTTACGAAGATGGGGAGCGATGTTGTCTGTCTGAGGTGGAGCGGAAGGGCGTTCCATGCTTTGGCAGAGAGGAAGGAGAAGGAGCGGCCTCCCGATCTGGTCTTTCTGGTGCGGGGGACCACGGCGTAGGAGAGCTGGGATGATCGTAGGGTCCTTTGGGGTGCGTGGAATTTGAGTCGGCTGTTCAGGTATGCTGGTCCGGTGCCGTGGAGGGCTTTGTGTGCGTGATTCTCGCCTCGACGGGGAGCCAGTGGAGTGTGCGCAGGTGCGGGGAGATGTGGCAGTGGTTTGGCAGGTTGAGGACCAGTCTTGCGGCGGCGTTCTGGATGTTCTGTAGCTTGCGGATGAGGTTTTTGTTTATTCCGGAGTAGAGTGCGTTGCCGTAGTCGAGTCTGCTGGTGACCAGGGCGTGAGTGACTGTCTTTTGGTGTTCGAGGGGGATCCATTTGAAGGTCTTACGAAGGAGGCGGAGGGTGTGGAAGCAGGAAGATGAGACAGAGTTGATCTGGCGGTCCATTTTGAGCTCGGAGTCCAGGATGATTCCCAGGTTGCGTGCGTGGTCTGTGGGGATTGGCGGGTTTCCGAGGGCGGTGGGCCACCAGGTGTCGCTCCAGGCATCGGGGTTTGGGCCTATGATGAGTACTTCTGTTTTGTTGGTGTTTAGTTGTAGGCAGCTGTTTTTCATCCATTTGGCGACGGCTTCCATGCCTTCTCGAAAGTTGCGTCTGGAGGTGTTTGGCTCGTTGGATAGGGAGAGGATGAGCTGGGTGTCGTCTGCGTATGACACGATGTTGAGTCCGTAGGTTCTGACGATGGGGGCAAGTGGAGCCATGTAGATGTTGAAGAGCGTCGGGCTGAGGGAGGAGCCCTGGGGGACTCCGCAGGTGGTAGGTGTGGGGTCCGAGAGAAAAGGGGGGAGTCTGACCCGCTGCGTCCTGCCGGAGAGGAAGGAGCAGATCCAGTCGAGGGCCTTGTCCTGGATTCCTGCGTCATAGAGTCTGCGTATTAGGGTGCGGTGGGAGACTGTGTCGAACGCCGCTGATAGGTTGAGGAGGATGAGGGCTACTGTTTCTCCTTTGTCCAGTAGGGTGCGGATGTCTTCTGTTGCGGCGAGGAGGGCGGTTTCCGTACTGTAGTTTTTTCTGAAGCCGGATTGGGAGGAGTCGAGGATGTTGTGCTCTTCAATGAATGTGGCGAGTTGGCTGTTGATGGCTTTCTCGATGACTTTCGCTGGGAACGGGAGCAGGGAGATGGGTCTATAGTTTTTGAGGTCGGTGGGGTCCGCTGAGGGTTTCTTTAGGAGGGGGTTCACCTCGGCGTGTTTCCAGTCGTCGGGGAATGAGGCAGTCGCCAGGGAGCGGTTGATGGTGTGGCGGAGCATGGGTGCGATGGTGTCGGCGGCTCTGTTGAAGATGTGGTGGGGGCAGGGGTCCGTGGGGGCCCCTGAGTGGATTGACTTCATTGTCTTCAGTGTGTCTTCGGTGGTGAGGGCTCTCCAGTCATCAATCGCTGGTTTCTGGGTGTCGGGGGTGGTTGGTGAGCGTTCAGTGTGTTGGTTGTCTTCGTCGAAGTTGTCGTAGATGCTCTTGATTTTGTGGTGGAAAAAGGTTCTGAGTTTGTCGCAGAGGTCTTGTGAGGGAGGGATATCGGTAGACTCGCTGGTGGGTTGGGCGAACTCCTTGATGATGCTGAAGAGTTCCTTGCTGTTGTGTGCGTGGGTGGAGATTCTGTCCTCAATCGCTTTTTTCCTCGTTTCTCTGATGAGTTGATGGTGGGCGTTGGTGGCGGCTCTGAAGTTGTTGTGGGCTTCTGTGGATTTGGTGTTTCGCCAGGCCTTTTCGAGGCGGCGACTTGTGCACCTGGATTCTCGAAGTTCGGTGGTAAACCATCTGGCTTTCTTGGCACGGGTATTGTTGTTTTTCTTGAGGGGGGCTATGGTGTTGGTGCTGTCCGAGATCCATCTATGCAGGGTTCGGGCTGCGGTGTTGAGGTCGTCGTTTTCCGCGATGGTTGGGGTGGAGTTGTTGAGTGAGGAGGTGAGCTGGTCGTCGGTGATTTTGGTCCAGTTTCTTTGTGGAAGCAGGTGCTGGTGTCTGTGGATGGTGGGTGTTCTGAAGGTGAAGTGGACGCAACGATGGTCGGTCCATGGGAGTTCGGTGGTGTGGCTGAAGGTGATGGAGTTTCCTTTAGTGAAGAGGGGGTCGAGGGTGTATCCTGCTGAGTGCGTGGGCTCGGTTACGATCTGGCGGAGTCCAATGTTGTGGAGGTTGTCCAGGAGGCATGTGGTGTTGGGGTCCAGTTGATTGTCGAGGTGGAAGTTGAGGTCTCCCAGCAGGGTGTAGTTGGTGGATGCGATGGCCTGCGGGGAGATAATGTCCGTGATGGAGTTGGCGAAGGGTCCGCGGGGTCCAGGGGGTCGGTAGATGAGGGTTTCTCGGAGGGCGGCGGTGGGGCTGGCCAGTATCTTGAAGTGAAGGTGTTCCATCAGTTCTGTGGACTCGTCAGGGAGTGTGCTCAGGCGGAGGCTGGATTTGTGGACGATGGCGATTGCTCCTCCTGGGTGGGTGGGACTGTCCTTCCTTGAGATCTTGTATCCTAGGGGGGATGGCGATGGCGATGTCCGGTCCCGAGGTGGTGTTGGTCCAGGTTTCGGTGAAGAATGCTACGTCCGGGGTGGTGCTGTCAAGTAGGTCCCAGATTTCTGTGGCGTGTTTGTGGAGGGATCGGACGTTGAGGAGGATGCATTGCAGGGTCTTCGGTTCGGTTGTGTTCTTGTGGGCGGGTTGTGCTGGATCCGTGTTCTTGGTGGTGCTGCAGGTGTGACGGCAGCGGTGACAGCTGAAGGGTCCATGGGTGTCGGCCGGTGATACTAGCTTGCAGTTGTTGTTGCAGCCTGGGTTGAGTGCCTGGAATGCTGCTGGGTCGTAGCGTTCGTGGGGCGGAGGTCCAGGGTTCCTGGTGCTGGTCGCGGATGGGTCGCAGACGTACTTGCCTTTGACGCACCTTCGGTGCACCAGGTAAAGGGAGGAAAGAAGGAATAAAGAAAAAGGGAAAATAAGCAGAAATAAGGCACAAAAGAGCAGAGATGCAGAAAAGAGCAGAAAGGGAAAAGATAGAAAGGGTAGAAAAACGAGTGAAGGAGCAGAGGGAGAGAAAGGGAAAATGGGCAGAAATAAGGCACAAAAGAGCAGAGGTGCAGAAAGGTGAAAGATAGAAAGGGTAGAAAAACGAGAGAAAACGAGTGAAGGAGCAGAGGGATAGAAAGGGAAAATGGGCAGAAATAAGGCACAAAAGAGCAGAGATGCAGAAAGGTGCAGAAAGGTGAAAGATAGAAAGAGTAGAAAACCGAGTGAAGGAGCAGAGTGAGAGAAAGGAGACAGAGGTCCACTGGACCACCAGGGATGAGGCGCAGGGAAACCTGCGGGTGGAGGAGGGCCTCGATCACCAACACTCAAGAGTGCAGGGGCAGGGGCACCTCACTTAATGATGGAGCTGCGAGGGTGGGAGAGCAATTTCACTGACAATGAGTCAGTGGTCTTGCTCGCCTGTCCCCGCAGTGGCCGCCATTAAGTAGGGGTCGGGGAGGGCTGGACAGCTGGGAGGCGGGAGCGGGAAGGGGAGCTGGATTGGGCCGGTCGCACTGGGAGGGAGGGGCCGCGGGGGCAGCAGCGGCGGGGAAAGGTAAAGGGAGGAAAGAAGGGATAAAGAAAAAGGGAAAATAAGCAGAAATAAGGCACAAAAGAGCAGAGATGCAGAAAAGAGCAGAAAGGTGAAAGATAGAAAGGGTAGAAAAACAAGTGAAACAGCAGAGGGAGCGAAAGGGAAAATGGGCAGAAATAAGGCACAAAAGAGCAGAGGTGCAGAAAGGTGAAAGATAGAAAGGGTAGAAAAACGAGAGAAAACGAGTGAAGGATCAGAGGGAGAGAAAGGGAAAATGGGCAGAAATAAGGCACAAAAGAGCAGAGATGCAGAAAGGTGCAGAAAGGTGAAAGAGTAGAAAACCGAGTGAAGGAGCAGAGTGAGAGAAAGGAGACAGAGGTCCACTGGACCACCAGGGATGAGGCGCAGGGAAACCTGCGGGTGGAGGAGGGCCTCGATCACCAACACTCAAGAGTGCAGGGGCAGGGGCACCTCACTTAATGGTGGAGCTGCGAGGGTGGGAGAGCAATTTCACTGACAATGAGTCAGTGGTCTTGCTCGCCTGTCCCCGCAGTGGCCGCCATTAAGTAGGGGTCGGGGAGGGCTGGACGGCTGGGAGGCGGGGAGGGGAGCTGGATTGGGCCGGTCGCGCTGGGGGGGGGGGAGGGGCCGCGGGGGCAGCAGCGGCGGGGAACGGTAAAGGGAGGAAAGAAGGGATAAAGAAAAAGGGAAAATAAGCAGAAATAAGGCACAAAAGAGCAGAGATGCAGAAAAGAGAAGAAAGGTGAAAGATAGAAAGGGTAGAAAAACGAGTGAAGGATGTAATGGTTACTTTAAATAGCTCGTGCTCATCGCGCGGTGTGTTGCACGATGAGCACGTTCCCTACTTGTTATGTTTCAATTATACGACCACACGTGTTGTAGTCGCGTGTTATGTTATTGTTTAATATTGCACCCTCGTGCGATGCGGCCGTTTGGTGGTTACTTCTAACGAGTGTCCAGTCACCGTTGGGGTTTACTACTGAGAGGAAGCATCGCGCATCGGGTGGAGTTTTACTTATCTTTGGAGAATAAAACCAACCATAATTATACTTCGTTTTTCGTGTGGATTATTCAACATAACATTTGGCGACGAGGATGGGATAGAAAGGGAAAATGGGCAGAAATAAGGCACAAAAGAGCAGAGGTGCAGAAAGGTGAAAGATAGAAAGGGTAGAAAAACGAGAGAAAACGAGTGAAGGAGCAGAGGGAGAGAAAGGGAAAATGGGCAGAAATAAGGCACAAAAGAGCAGAGATGCAGAAAGGTGCAGAAAGGTGAAAGATAGAAAGAGTAGAAAACCAAGTGAAGGAGCAGAGTGAGAGAATGGAGACAGAGGTCCACTGGACCACCAGGGATGAGGCGCAGGAGTCAGTGGTGACGTCCATTTTTGTACAATTCAGTAGCTAGTTGGAGAGGCTAACTGCTGCACACTCCCTAACCATTGGGGAAAAATTATTTGTGATCAACCCTTTCCTGTATGCCGTACTGAAAACTAATCCAGAGTATAATATATATTCTGAGGGAAATTCAAAATGACACAGGCCTTCTGTTCCTGAAAGGAGCCAGTGGGCTTGCCAGGAGTGTTGTTGGAAATGGCCCTTTTTGCTGGGTTATCCCCAAACTTTTTGCTTCTTCCTCCCTCATTTTTCCTGACCTGTGGTTGTTGACAGTAGGACTCTGGGCACTTTACCACTGCTGATCAGTGCTAAAGTGCATATGCTCTTTGTATAAATTGTTTTTGTGATTGGTTATCCATGATTGGCATATTTGTATCACCAAGAAGTCCCTAGTAAAGTTCACTAAGTGTTCCAGGGCTGGTGATACCAATGCTACTAGTGGGCCTACAGCACTGATTGTGTCACCCACATGAGTAGCCCTAAAATGGTGTCTCAGGCCTGCCACCACAGTGCCTGTGAACAGTCTGTGAACTGCCATGTCAACCTGGCCAGTGTCTCCACTGACCAGGCCTAACCCTTCCCTTTCTGTACACATTGGACACCCCTATGGAATGCCCAAGGTACAGCCCTGGGCAGGGTGCAGTGTATGTGAAAGGTGGAGCATGCACTAGTGCATGTGACATGCTCTGGTAGTGAATTACAGCTATTTTCTTTTTTCACTGTTGTAAGGCTATCTTGCCCATTGGCTATCATGGGGAATGCTGGGTACAGTGGTTACCTGCATATCTTCCCATACGAGCAAGATAGGACATACAAGTCTGGTATCCCTGAACTCAGAATGTAATAACATATCTTTTAGGACAGGTAGTTTTTAAATCCTGTGTTTGAAAGCGGCACTTTTAGAAAGTGGCTGCCTTCTTGTCTGACCTTTCTGTGTGCCTTTGACTGTTTGTGAATTGACTGTCTGGTTTGTGAGTGACAGGGCTGGGGGATTCCAGGAGACAGAATGAGTCCGCCCAGTGGAGAATAGAGAAATCTGCATCTAGATGGGAGGGAAGAGTTGCACCTGGGACCTGAATAGGACTGTGCCTGCCCCCACAGTACTGGCTCCACCACCTGTGGTGCGTCTGGTGTCTCTGCCCTGCACTGTGAAAGGAGAGAAGGAATCATGTCAACAAAGTGCTCCAGGGCTGTGCTTTCCCTCCACAATGCTGGCTCCACCTCCTGTGGGGCGTCTGATGTTTCTGCTCTGCACTGTGAAAGGAAAGAAGGAGTCATGTAAACAGAGTGCTCCGGAACTGGTTCAGACTAGGCTCAGAGCCCTCCTGCACAAAGGGAACAAAGACTTTTAGGGGTATAAGTACAGGACCCCTGACGACCGAAAATTAGATAATCCTGGAATCAAGAAGGAACCTCTGCCAAGGAGAAAGCTGGAAGACTGAAGAAGGAAGACGGTCCTGCTCTTGCTTTGCTGGACTGACCTTCAGCTGCTTTGCTGCCAAGGAGAGGGGAAGGACTTTGCTTTGTGCTGTGTCCCCTTGCTTGAGGGAATCTCCAAGGGCCTGAAGAAGAGTTGGCTCCCTGTTAAGAAGTCCCAGGAACAAAAGGACTTTACCCACAGCTTCCCTGAACTCTGCTGAGAGAGTTCTGTCCTTCTTAGAGTGCTTGGGCCAGTTGTGGTGCCTCTGGACGTTGTACCTGTGTTGGGAAGCTGGAAACCAAGATTTTAAAGACTTTCTGCAAGTTTTAACGCATCACTCTCTTGCAGAGCGCAACCCCGTCAGTGCGAGGAAATTCCCGCCGCTACGAAGGCCGAGATCATCGCAGCGTCTGTTGCCGCTGCCAAAGTCGTCGCATCCTTCGTTTGTGGAATGCACCAGTCCGGTGCGGGAAGATAACCGTCGCTGCGAGTATCGTCGCAGAGACGGTCGTCACTGGGTGAGATCGTCGCACCGCTTGCTTGCCGACCGCATCACGTCGCTGCGAGAGTCTTCGCAGATCCATCGCATCGAGGGGCCACAAGAGTAGAAGATTGACGCTGAGCTGCGCATCGTCGCCGCACTGGAGATTGTCGCCGCCCCGAAGATCGTCGCATTGTACCTTTTGCGAGCCACTTCCTCCGAAACCTGTGCACCGGAATCCCCGCAAGGTATCGCATCCCTCCCCATACAGACCGGAGTCACGGTAACACGCCCGCTACATCCAGCGGGGTTGTCGCATCGCCTTCCCAGGGTCTCATGAGTGACGCATCGCTTGCTTTTCAATGCTACAGCTTTCACTTGAAACTTTTGTCGCATCTAAAGGTACTGTTGGCTAACACGTGACGCAACTGTGGATTATTTTAACGCAACCTTAAGAACTCATTTGAAACCATATTCTTGAACTGTGCATGTTGGATTTTTGTCAGTTTTGTCTCGTGTAGTTTAGATTAAATACCTTTATTTTTCTAAACTGTTGTGGGGTCAGTTTGTGGTGTTTTCACCGTGTTACTGTGAGTGTTGGTACAAATACTTAACACATTGCCTTTGATAAGCCTGACTGCTCGTGCCAAGCTACCAAGGGGGTGAGCAGGGGATATCTGAAGAGTGTTTCCTCCTTACCCTGACTAGAAGCAAGGGTCCCTATTTGGACAGTGGTATGTACCTCTGCCAAATAGAGACCCCCCCGTTATAACAAGTGTGTTTTAGGGAAATGAGCAGTCCACATGTCCTCAAATACATAAAACTGGCTCTGGGGTCAAATCCCACTGGTCATGTGCCCTGACAGCTACAGAGGGCCTAAGTAACAAAGACCTTCCATCCTCAGGCCCCTCCTTTTACTTAACTGTGAATGGGCAGGCCTCACCATTGCCCTTTTGAAGTAAATTAAAATACTTAACCAGCCCTGCTGCTCTTCCTGGGCCAACAGATGTCACCAACCTCACTCCACCCCCTTATTTTTCTGGAACTAAGACATTTTCAATGCTCTGGGGACTGTTTTTACACCTCATTAATGTCAAGCATTGTCAAGGACAGCTGCTGGTATCTAATCCACATTAGCTACAAAGAGCTTCAAACCACAAAATTGTACCTTTCTAAAAGTTACCTTTCCTAAATAATTATTAAAAATCTAACTCCACCGTTGAACTAATTTTTTAATAAATATAAAACAAGTGGTTGAACAATTTCTCGGGCTTGCCTGAAATCTAAGATAGCATAATTAATATATTAATCTGTACTCTAGTTTTCCTCCTAGAGCAGCATGAGCCTTCCACAGTGAAAATAACATGTCACTGTAGGCACATACCAACATTACATGTCTACATGGCCCACATTTAAATACTAGACACCCAATCTTGTGGTAACAAAGCTTACTTAGGGGTGACTTATTAATATTCAAAAGAAGGTTTTCCCCTGTCAAAGGATTATTTTGACAGATTGGACTGCAGGTTTAAACTGTAATAGTCAAGCTACATTGGTAGGTCTGAAGCTATGTTCTCCTTGTTACACTAGTGGATGGCACATTAAAGACTGCAGTCCACAGGTGACATTTAACTTGCCATCCCATGGGTATACTTTATACACCATATACTGTAGTGTCACTGGAGAGATAAATATTCCAATTTTTATATCTCTTAGGGGTTAGAGCACTTAAACTGGGCACTGGACAGGAGAACTCCAGTGTGCAGAGTATAAAATCCAGCAATATAATTCAGTAACAAAATGGGACTGACCAAGCAAAAAGGAACATTTTCTCACCGTTTGCATGCAAGAAGCCTCCTCTAGCTGTGTTGCTTCGTCAAAGCAATCAATATGTACTGGAACCTTTTTTATGTAAAGCTAAACCTTTCTAGTTAATGTTTCGTGGATGCCAAAGTGACCAAGTCATCTACATATAAAGTGATCCACCCCAGACATTGCAACTGTGTGCTTTGTGTGTTGGCCATGTTGATGGCCTTGCCGAGATGGGGTGCGATGGTGGCGGTGGCTTTGTTGAAGATGTGGTGTGGGCATGGGTCTGACGGGGAGCCGAAGTGGATGGTGTTCATGATTTTGATGGTGTTGTCATAGTTGATATTAGTCCAGGTGAGCAGGGGGTTGCGGTGGGTGGTGGCCGTGGGATCTGAGGTGTCGTGGTGGTCTGGTTGTCGAAGCTGTCGTAGATGTCTGCGATCTTGCGATAGTAGAAGGTGGCAAGGGAGTTGTACAGATGTTGCGATGGTGGGAAGTCGTTGGTGTTGGAGCTGGGGTTGGAAAGTTCCTTCACGATGTTGAAGAGCTCTTTGCTGTTGTGTGCGTTGTTGTCCAGGCGGGCCTTGAAGGAGGTCCTTTTGGCAGATCTGATGAGGTGATTGTGTTGGTGCATGGCGTTCCTGTGGGCTGCGTGGTTCACCGGTGTCTGTTCGCGGTGCCATTTCTTCTCTAGTTTTCGGCAGGTTTGTTTGGAGGTCTGGAGGTCCACAGAGAACCAGCTGGAATTCTGGTTGGTGTGTCTGTTGGAGGGTTTCTTGATCGGGTTGAGAGTGTTGGTGCAGTCATCGATCCAACGCCTGAGGTTGCTGGCATCGGGGTCGATGGGATCGGCGGGTGGGCTTTGGGTGAGGGCGGTGTTTAGCTGGACTTTGCTCCAGCTGCGGCGGGGGAGCTGTTGGGTGCGGTGGTGCATGGTGGGTTTCCGGAAGGTGAAGTGGATGCAGCGATGGTCGGTCCAGTGGAGTTTGGTGGTGTGGCTGAAGGAGACGTGGGAGCTTGCAGAGAAGATGGGGTCGAGCGTGTGGCCGGCGGAGTGGGTGAGCGTTTTGATGGGCTGTCTGAGTCCGAGATTGGCGAGGTTGTCGATCAGGGTGGTGGAGTTGGTGTCGTTGTTGTTCTCGAGGTGGAAGTTCTTGTCTTCGAGGAGGATGTAGACCATGGATGCGAGGGCGTGCATGCTGATGAACTTGGGCTGAACTGGACTGTTCCCATGAGGCACAGGGTCAGACTGATATGCATATGGCCATGTGTGAACTGGGGTGCAGAGTGAGCTAAAGAATGATGATGGATTATACCCAGATCAGTTGACTGGGGGTGAATGCTTGCAATGTTCAACACTCCGTCCATCACCCCCTTTGGTTTTCCCAACTTTCTAAAAGTGTAATTTTCAGAATTGCAATTTAAAATCCAGCTTCAACAAAGTTAGCTTTTCAAATGGTGATTTTAGAGACACCAACATGAACTGGTCATCTCTACCCATTTGGAAACTACACATTTAAAATGTAATAAGACAACTCCAATGTTATCCTATGGGAGAGATAGTTCTGGCAGTAGTGAAAAATACATGTGAAAGTTTTTCAGCACCAAGGCATGTAAAACTTAAAAGTGCATGCCCTACTCTTAAAATACATTGCACCCTGCACTCTGGGCTGTCGGGGGCCTACTCTAAGGGTGACTTATATGTATTAGAAAGGAAGGTTTGGGCTTGGCAAAAGGTTTATGTTGCCAGGTCAAAATGGCAGTTTAAACTGCACACACAAGCTCTGAAATGGCAGATTTGAGACATGTTTAAAGTGCTACTTAAGTCCTTTCCTTGAAGCTGCTGGGAAATAAGAACACATAAGAGAGTGCACACTTTTTGCTTATGTTCTGTGTAAAATCTAAAATCATAATTTAAGCATCGAAAATTAATATATATGGCACTTTCACCAAACTGCCAGTAGTAGGCAATGGGGAACTGTAGTTCAATTTCTTTACCTCTATTTCACTTGAAAGCCAAGGTAGCCCCTTGCCAGAACAGGTGTGGAGTTCACTAAGACCCATGAGAAATGGCTTCAATAATGAAACTGGGAACGTTTGGGGCCTGTCGACTCAGGTTAGTTCAGAATAGCTGTTTATCACACTACTGATATGTTATGCAACATACAACTGATCGCCAAACTCCAGATCCTTAGCACTTAAGTCTATTTATGATGTGTGCTGCTATAGTGTTGTTACTACAATGCCTTATACATAGAGTTCACTCTACCCAACTTGAGACTGTCTGGATTCAAATCTGTGACGCTCATTTAGCAAAAATAGGTAGCAGGTATGTTAACCCATTTATTTATTGTCTCAGTTTACAGGGTTAAAAATCCATGAGAAATGTAACTTTGCAGAGTAGTGGTATAATGCACAATATAACAATTCTGGGAAAAGCATGCATTCTGAAGTATTTTAGGAGAGAGCTTTCCATTTCTGGATGCTTAGCTTCTTCCATTATTGGCTGGTTAATAGACTGCACTGAATACTCCGATGACCAATGGGCAGGATGGATGAGAAGGTTCCTTAGAGGTCAATATTGGTCCTACGTCCTATGACTGAAGCTATCTCCCAGATGCAGAGATTCTCCTAGCAAGATAAACCACACTCATCATTGCTGTTTACTTCTTGCAATCACCGTTTACATGTGTGGGTTCAGCTCACAGGATAATGTGTCTCATCCAATATCTCTAAAATGCATGCGTTTCGCTCACCACACACGGCTACCCAAGGACAGCGATACTCTAATGTGTATGACTCTTGGAGAATGAACTTCATGTGATCAATCCTGAAGCAGCAGTCCAGAAATCGATGGCCTGATGAAGTGTTCTTAGCAATTAGCACTTATCAGTGCCTGTAATGCTGCCCACAGACAATGCATCCGCGAGCATTCAATGTCTGCTAATGCAGCGATCTCCTATTACTGGCCGGAGGGAATGATGCGCCATTTACAAAGTGATCCTACCGGCCTCAGGGCAATGGAATGATGACAGGTCAATTGGACATTAAAATGATGGGGTCCTGGGATACGTTTTAGAGAAGATTCATATCAACAGGATTTAAGTAAAAAACGTACTTTATACATCTACCCATAAGTGATCCATTGCATTCCTGTGTTATGCTATTGTGAACTAAGCTCTATTAGAGGCATTTTGGAGTTCCCCAACACAAGATGGCGTCTCGGTGTTGTTGAGATGTTACATAATAGCGCTGCTGCCCACACACTAGAATTATTTTGTAAATATCAGGCTCTCTGTAATACAATGAAAGCAGTTAAGCTCTTTCTGACATGGCCGCGATAAAACAATTAAGACAACCAAACACATTTCTATTTTTATGTTTCGTTCTGTTCAGCCATTTTTACTACTCAGCCGGGGAGCGAACCTACTCCAGTGTCCTCACAAAGTATAACTGGCTACACAGAGCTTCTATCAAAAGCATCCCGTTGTAATAATAAATAATAACGAAATGTCACTAAAATAACTTGGGCTGAATTGCAATAATTAGGGCACATTTTAATTTCAGTGATGAAAAAAGTCCTTATATCATTTTAGAGCAAACTCGCAAGGACCAACTCAAAATGTACTTTTTGCAGATTTGTTAGACCTTAGATGTGTGCTGAGAAATTAAGGATAGGTGGAATTTCGCATGAGCAATGCCCATTACGTGGAAATTCAACTAATTTGTTTGAGTAGCCACATGTGCCAATGTAGTGGTCGTGGTGTTTTTGAGGGCACAATAGAGTGACCATATCACTTGCAGATAGTTTACCTCCCTAGAATGTATGTACTAAGGATCACTGACATAATATTGAATACACAAACATCGAATTACCAAAATATTGAAGAAAAAATATAGAATGCAAAAATATCGAATTCCTATCTACAAACAGGTAAGTACAAACAAATCGAATCAAAAATATCGTTAAAAAAATATAGGGGCATATTATCAAGAACAGGCAATAAAATTATCGCCACTTTATCGACAGGAAACTGCCGCTAAAGCGGCAATAATGGGCTGATAATATATCCTTGTGAATTCCCATAGCAGCCCAGGTTGTGGTGTTAACCTGGGCTGCTATGGGAATTCACAAGGGCATATTATCAAGCCCATTATCGCTGCTTTAGCGGCAGTTTCCTGCCGATAAAGCGGCGATAATTTTATCGCCTGTTCTTGATAATATGCCCCATAGTTAGTCAAAATATCGAATTTTATAAATGTCTTAAAAGTAATTTAAAATTAATGAAATAATAAATATAAGTAACGAAAACATACTTAAAAATACTTAAATAACCTTAAAATTATTAAATAATTAATTTAAGTTATAAAAAAACATACAATTTAATTTTTAATACACATATATATATACTAACATAATATTAATAAAAAATATACAATATTTTTACCGTAGGATAACGGGAGGGTAACATTTACTATTACCTCTCCAGTGAGTGCAACAGTAGGGAAAACGTTGGATAGCGTAAGGGTTAAAATTACTATTCCCACTCCAGTGAGTGCAACAGTAGGGAAAGCGTTGGATAGCGTAATGGTAAAAATTACTATTCCCACTCCAGTGAGTGCAACAGTAGGGAAAGTGTTGGATAGTGTGAGGGTAAAAATTACTATTCCCACTCCAGTGAGTGCAACAGTAGGGAAAGCGTTGGATAGCGTAAGGGTAAAAATTACTAATCCCACTCCAGTGAGTGCAACAGTAGCGAAAGTGTTGGATAGTGTGAGGGTAAAAATTACTATTCCCACTCCAGTGAGTGCAACAGTAGGGAAAGCGTTGGATACCGGGAGGGTAAAAATTACTGTTCTCACTCCAGTGAGTGCAACAGTAGGGAAAGCTTTGGATAGCGGGAGGATAAAAATTACTATTCCCACTCCAGAGAGTGCAACAGTAGTGAAAGCGTTGGACAGTGGGACGGTAAAAATTACTATTCCCACTCCAGAAAAGCAATAGTAGGGAAAGCGTTGGATAGCGTAGGGGTAAAAATTACTATTTCCACTCCAGAGAGTGCAACAGTAGGGAATGCGTTAGATAGCGTAGGGGTAAAAATTACTATTCCGACTCCAGAGAGTGCATCAGTAGGGAAAGCGTTGGATAGTGTAGGGGTAAAAATTACCTTTCCCACTCTAGTGAGTTTAACAGTAGGGAAATTAATGATTTAATATATTAATAAAAATAAATTAAATATCAATACCCATAAAACATTCATTAAAATGAATTGCCAATTTAATATCATGTAATAATTAATCAATTATAAATACAAATACATATTTGTTATTAAAATTTATTTCCTATTAATAATTAATTAACAACTAATTAATTTTCAATAACAAAAACTGATTAATAATAAAAATGAATACCAATTAATAATTAATTGACAGTAAATTAATCATCAATACACAAAAATTCTTTTTAAGATGCAATTAATTACAACTAAATTACTTCCCACCCTATTCCCCTATAAACCCACAACCTGCTACAGAAATGAATTAATAAAATTAACAGAATTATCAATTAATCAATTAATAAACATTAATTACCAATTAAATATTAATTAACAGTTAATTAAAAATGAATACCAATAAATAAATACAAATATTTAATTAATTACAATTAAACTACTTCCCTCCCTATTCCCCTATAAACCCACAACCCGCTACAGAAAATAAACTAATACAATTAACATAATTATCAATTAATCAATTAATACAAATGAATTACCAATTAAAAATTAACAATTAATTCACAATGAATACCAATAAATAAATAAAAGTATTTAATTAATTACAATTAAATTACTTCTCACCCTATTCCCCTATAAACCCACAACCCGCTACAGAACTAAAATGCAAATTTAAAATAAAAAATAATGAGTAATTTCTAAAAATGTATATTTAATTTAATATAATTAAATTACTTCCCACCCTATTCCCCTATAAACCCACAACCCGCTACAGAATTAAATTACGCAAAAATTAAATAACATAAAATTCATTACTTAAAAAAAATTACAAAATAATATACACTTTTCACTCATAGACTAACATACAAAACACTTTAAAAAATTCAATATTATTAAAAATTCGATATATTTTATTACCTATATTATATACTTCGATATTTTGACTTTCTATATTTTGAAAATCGATATTAAATTACTTACCTTCAATTAGATATTTTGCACAACTATATTCTGTCCATTCGATATTTTGTCCATTCTATATTTTGACTTTGATATTTTGGTAATTCTATATTTTGAATTCGATATTTTGTGTAGTTACCCTATATTCCTATCAAAGGTAAACGGGAATGGGGTGAAAATAGTGCATTAAGGGCTAGATGTAGGTAGCTAAATACCGGTCGGTAACGGCCGAAAATCGGTAATTTTACCGTTACCGACTGGTATTTAGCCCTTTCTAATGTAGGAGGCAGCTTTTAAGGAATCGGTAATTTACCGATTCCTTATTTTAAGGAATCGGTAAAATACTGAATCCTTAAAAGCAGGTAGCACTCAAGTGAGTGCATATTTGCCTCCAGGATTCATTATTTACCACAAACTCCAAGTTGGTGGTAAATGCCGAATACCTTTAAATAAGCAAAAATTCGTTTTTTCAAAGTGCCATGTGGCACACATACATGCCCTTAGGGCAGGTATGTGCTCCACATGTGCACACATGCACGATTCAGGGGTGCAACAGGGTGTCAATGTGACACCCTGCCACCCTTGAATATGCTCCCGCTATTACCGATTCAGCAAATACCGAATCTGTAATAGTGAATGGCTTCTCATTCATTTCTATGAGCCTCCAGACCCATAGGAATGAATGGGAAGCTATTTCTTAATACCGAATCTGTATTACCGATTCGGTAATAAGAAACATTACCGAATCGGTAAATTTTACCGATTTATTACCTACATCACATTTACCGATTCCTAAATACCGAATCGGTAAAATTCGGTATTTAGGAATCGGTAAAAAGTGATTATATACATCTAGCCCTAAGTGGCTTAGGGTCAGCCGGGCCTGAGAACTGACGAAGCAAAAAAATATACATTAAACTAGGTTCCTATGGTGCCCTTTATTTTTGTTCCTCACTGGGACATCCACTCCCAAAACAATAATCCAGTTCTGGGAGAGAGGAAAAGCCAAAGGAATAAATTAGGATTATGCAGAGGCTGGGTGTAGAGTTTGCACAGAGTGGGGGAAGGGTGGTCCCTGATATGCTGTATAGACTAGCGCCTGTTCTGAGGAATGGGACGGGGGAGATACCCAGAGGGAGGGGTTCCCCAAAGATTAGGAGAACTATAGAAGACTCTAAAATTCCAGCCCAGCTTTCCTGAAGTATCATTAAAGATAGAATGGTTGCCCTTATCACATGCAATCAATTGATCAGTCAATCAGCAGTAGGCCCAGCAAATGCAGCTCTTCCAGACATATGTAAAGTTTGTCCAAAATGGCTACAAGCACCAGGCAGAAGCCCCCTGACCCTCAACTGATAGGTAGTGCGAATTAAAATGGTTACCAAGCAGTCTTCCTAGGTGCTTTAAAAAAATTATTTTAGCGATGGATGGCAACAGTATATTACGGTGGTAATTCTCTAAATGTCAAGCCAGGCCTTTAAAGTAAAAGTCTTTTTAGCACATCTATGAGTAGCCAGAGGTGAGAGAGTATGCCAATATTTTAACATGAGGACAATGACCACCAATAGACTCTCGATAACAATCACCAGTCACGGATCATCTGATGAGCCTTAACGAAAAGCAGAATTGAGCTGACCTTGCATTCATTCAGCAGGTCTACAGCAAAGAAGGAGACCTAAGAGGATAGAGGTTGACCTGAGTAAGTCTCTTTAGATTCTATACATAAATGGAAACTATTTTAAAAGAGAAATTCCTGCCTAGATTACAATGCCGGGCATCTGAAAGGTTATTATCCGCTGACGCAGCTGCCGGATGGTGGAAAGAGAGAACAACCTCGAGGAAAGATGGGAGCCTGAAAGAGTTACTGGGGTCCTCAGACTCTTGACAGATGTCAGGGAGCAGAGAACGGGTGGCATCAGCATCAAAGTAACATTTCCTGAAAAAGGCTTTCACAAGGGTGGAATCTGCTGTTAACAATTAGAGAGTTAATGTAGAAAGGCATACAAAATAGCCCAAGTCAGAGGTGTTGGGTATGTACATATGCTTTGTGTGCGCTGTCAAGAGCGCTATGTTGTTTGATAGCTCGTGACAAGCTCGTGCATTAAAGGGAATGTAGGGATGCTTTGTTATGACTTGAATATGTAGAATGTAGGGAGTAAGGTAGTTAGAACTGTTATGGACATTAGAAGCCTGTACCTGAAGACGAGAGCATGTTAATAAACCTCGTCCAACTTTAAGTCATCTCCTGCGTATTTATTCTGCTATCTGACATCTCTACACTGGCGACGGGCGGGATTCGTTACCTGCATCAGAGGAACAAGAAGTATTTCCTCAATTGCGTATTTATTCTGCTATCTGACATCTCTACAAGAGGCTTCACTTTAGGATTAGAGGGGGGAGGTAAATATAAGTTCCTAAGTGTAGGCACTTAGCTGAGGTTGGCAAGGTCCTCGGAGAGACGCTGGCCGGCAATCTCTGCAACACTGTGGTAATCCTAGTTAAAATCTCCAAGAAGAATTGCTAGGTCCCTGGTTTTAAGGGCCAATGCCCAACGACAGGACCCCGTGTTACAGGAGTAAATCTGACAGGGTTCGGGCGGGTGAAATTTGTCCTCTCTTCTTTAAAGAGCCAAAGAAGAATTCTGTGTTATACAAAGAAGTAGCTGGATTTCTGAGTATTTATATACTTAAAAGAGATTCAAAAGAATGCTGAAGACTAAACTTGTGATGTGATTCCTAGTGTAGGAATATTTCTCATCCCCACAAGTGGCGGCATAGTGTCGCACCACAGTTTTTTTTCCAGCAGTTTAAGAAAAAAATACAATGATAATAATTGAGTTATTATCATTTTATTTTTCCTTTTTTCGAGAATGGCAGCTAAGCTTTGTGAGGTGAGGTGAGGCGGGGCAGGCAGGGCTGACAGAGAAGCCGATGAGTGGTTTGCCCCCACTCCTAAATGCACATGACTATGTAGCCGACCCTCTCGGGCCGCTCAAAACAGTCATGCACACTTTCTCTTTTCTCCACCTAGGCTACTTTATAGCCTGGGTGGAGAACATGCTCAGGCCTCCAAGCCCCATCTGAGTGCAACGCCACGGTGCTCCGACCAATCACAACACTGCATTGTAGTATTGTGATTGGCTCAGGGGAGGCTGGGTGTTTCCAGGCTGCTTCCTGTTCCTGCCAGCGGGAGGAGGAGAGACGTGACCAGGAGGAGTGGCAAGGAGGACGCGGCAAGCAGGTCAGTTTAATTTATTTTTTTAAGATTCCACCTGTCTCTGCTCTCATCCTCTTCCTCCCTGCTGGCTCTGTGTCTGCTTTATGGGTGGTCCTAGTGAGCGTGAGCCCATCCAATTCCCACATTTCTGAAGGTGGCAGTTATTTTTGTCACAGTTCTCTCTTGCTTTACCTGATTGAGCAGGATCTCCATTGGTTTCATCCGTCCTACTCATCTTAGAGGGTGCATGCTCTGTGGGTGTGCCAGCCTAGTACTAAGGGTAGGACCAGGCAGCACACCAGCCATTTCACAAGCCCGGACTACTTGAGCTCATATCCCACACTGCGCCGAGTGATAGGTGCAGCACACCTTCGGAAGATGCTTTGAAAGTCTCAAACAGAGAGAGGACAGTGACTGCACTTCTCATTATGAAGCAGCCAACTAGTGCAAGGGAATAACACAACAGACTAACCTCATCTCCCCGAAATAACCACTTTATGTTCTCTTTATTTCAGCACTCTGGCCAGAGGATCTCGAAACAAGACTAGTAACAATGTCTGGGCCACTGGCTGTACACGGAGTATTTCTGTGCTACGCCAATGAGTCCAATGTAGATCCGATACAGGGGCTTCCTTTAACATATATGATATATTGCATTAAGTAGACAGCATTTGTGTACACTACTACTTACATTCTATCTGAGGCACTCTCTTTGGGCTAAGCATCAAGTGAGCATTATTGATAAATTGCTTCTTATGCAGATAGCGCCACCATCATGGAGGAGTTGGGCAGGAAGTAGCACAGTACCCATAGTTAAAAGGCTAACTGGGGTTTCCACGTTCCTGTGAGAGGAGGGATATTAAGTTGTTCCTCATGTACACAACGTTGCTCTGATCAAAATGCCAGTTTGGCTCATACAATACTATTCTATGGGCCTGATTATGAGTGGCTCAGTTAATTCCGGCCCATGCGTAAACACCTGTTTATGCACACATCAGAATTATGAGTTGGAAGATGTGCAATGCATTCAATAATTATTGGATGCGCTCAGTACCTCAGCCTATGTTAAATGCTGGCAGGTCAAACCTGCCAAAATGTAACTTCTGCATACCTGCCAACTTGAAGAACAATCTCACCATATGAGCAGGGAGAGGGGACTTGAAGGGGGCAGGGCCTCGTGCCGAGAAGTACCTATCAGGCACTTTGAACCCGGGAAGGTGATGTCATGGTGGCGGCGAGGCGTTGGTACTTGGGACAGGGCAGTATCGATGGATTCAAGAAGTCATCCATGTAAGGTATTGGCTCCGTGATGATGAAGTACCAGGGTCTGTGAAGTTGGGGCTGCGATGCGTGTCGGGGGTGTGCATCATGAGTGTCATGAGCAGTGCCCTCGGCTCTGCTGCAGGCAGCGACCTTCAGAGTTGATACGGTGGGGCGTCAGCCAATGTCGGGGCTGGAGTGCAAGTTGGGGCTATGCGTAATGCACTTCATGAGTGGTACCCATGGCTTCGTTGCAGGTTGCGGCATTGCTGGCCGGTGTCGGGGAGGCAAGCTCTACTTGAAGCCCTTGAAGATCTTCAAGCAGGATAAACAGCACACAGCAAAGTGGACCGGTGGAGTGGACCGACCATTTTGTAATTAATTTTTCCCTCCCTACTCTCATTGAAGAACACCCCCAACCTGCTCCCCTCCCGTTATGGCGCAGGCAGTGGCACAAGGTGTCCGCAGACACTTTTAAAACTGCTTTGATACCTCCGGTTTTTCTCCCCTCTGACTCCCCCAACTTGGCCCTGTCCAAATACAATGGTGCCTTGAACACTGCGGTCAACCTCATTGCCCCTTTAAGACTCTGCAACCGGCGTTCTAACCGCAGGCAGGAACCATGGTACTCTGACTTACTGCGTGCGGAGAAAAAGGCATGCAGGAAGTTGGAGAAGTCCTGGAGAAGTTCACACAGTGCTGCCGATAAAGACCGCTATCACTCGGCCCTGAGACTCTATCATAGGAATATCAGAGCTGCTCGTAAATCCCACATTGTCTCCCAACTTTCTGAGGCAGGTAATGACTCTAAATTGCTGTACCAGGTTCTCTGTACATTCACTAAGCCCGTCGCTTGCGACAGCCCAGAGACACTGTCCCAAAAACTGTGTGAGGATACTGCTGGGTTTTTTGCCGATAAAATCGATGCAATTTATCGAAATATTGCCCAATCAAGCTCACTTGTTGATAACAAGGACCCCTCTCCCAGCCTTCAGCCCGGAACAGTCGGATCTGGCCCCGCTGCGCTGTCCTCCATCCCTGAGATTAGCCTGGATCAAGTCAACTCTCTGATTGGGACCATTAAATCAGGCAGCCCAGTGGACCCTGTACCCGCCCGTGTCATGCACCTTATTGGGAGTGTCCTCAGCCCCACCATTCAGACGGTGATCAATCGCTCCCTTTCCGAGGGACTGGTCCCCCTGGAGTGGAAAGAGGCCATGGTCAAGCCCATCAGGAAAAACACCTCCATCCCCTGGTCGGACATGACCAACTTGAGGCCAATCTCCCTTTTGCCGTTTGTCGGCAAATTGATGGAGAAACATGTTAACCACCACCTTTCTAGCTTCATTGAGCAGACCAGCAGTTTGGACCATTCTCAGTCGGGGTTCAGGCCTAGGTATAGCACCGAGACGGCCCTTCTCTCCGTCACGGATGCTATACGCATGTCCCTGGACAGAGGTTTGTCTGTGGTGTTGGTGCTGCTGGACTTGTCCGCAGCATTCGACACCATATCCCATGCCATTCTCCTAACTAGACTAAAGGAGATTGGCATTGACAAATCTGCCCTGGCGTGGTTCACCAGCTTTCTTGCAGAGCGCACCCAGAAGGTAAATATGGGTTCCTTTAGTTCCACCTCTACCAGCATTATCAGAGGAGTCCCGCAGGGCTCCTGTCTCAGCCCTACGTTGTTTAACGTATATGTCTCCTCCCTGGCCGACATTATGAGGTCTTTCGGGTTTATGCCCATCTCTTACGCTGACGACACGCAGCTGCTGTTCACTTTTAAAACCTTTACCCCGGAGATAAGACAAGCTTTCTCTAACGGCATGACTGCGATCGCCAGCTGGATGGCCAAGAACTTTCTCCAGTGCAATGTGGGAAAGTCGGAGGTCATGCTATTTGGAGAGGCAAAAATCCTGTGGACCCCTGACTGGTGGCCCACTAGTCTGGGTCAGGCCCCTTCCCCATAACAGGTGGTGAAAAACCTGGGGGTCCGTCTAGACCACGATCTCACTCTTGCTCATCATGCCAGCACCACGGCAGGATCTTGCTTTCACATTATTAGCCTCCTTCGGAAAGTGTTCCCCCTTCTCCCTGACAGCACAAGAAAGACCTTGGTCCAGGCCCTCGTTCTGAGCCGCCTGGACTATTGCAATGGCCTATTTCTAGCAGCCAATGAGGGAGTGCTTAACAAACTTCAGGTTGTTCAGAATACCGCGGCACGCTTGGTGACCAATGCCCCCCCCAGAACGCCATCCTTGCCCCTTCTCAAAGCCCTCCACTGGCTTCCCATCCGGAAACGGGTGGAATTTAAGATCTGCTGTGTGGTGCACAAGAGTCTCCACAACCTAGGGCCGCACTATCTGGCCGAAAAATTTGTATACCACCGCCCTTCCCGTAATCTGAGGTCCAGCAATCAGCTGTTACTACAGATTCCCAGACATAATAAGACCAGACAGGGAGGTCGCGCCCTCGGATGTATGACGTTACAACGCATACTTTTACTCCGCATACCATTACAACGCGGTATTTACAACGAATACCGTTACAACGCATAGCGCTTAGAGGTGCTGGATAGTGGTAAGTATAATTTTCTATTCCAACTCCAGTCCCCGTGGACACTAGGGAAGGTGTTGGATAGAAAATTAAACGTATTCCCTATCCTAGAGCGCCCCCCAGCGCAATGCGTTGTAATAGTATGCGGAGTAATGGTCGCGTTGTAGTGGTAGTGCGGAGTAAAAAATGCGTTGTAACGGGTGTATACCCGCGCCCTCTCCATCATGGGCCCTCGTCTGTGGAACAATCTTCCCCTTTCCCTTAGAGAGTGCTCGAGTCATCTAGCCTTCAGGAAATGCCTAAAGACAACTCTGTTTTAGGATGAGCGCATGTCCCGACCTGTTCACTTCATAGCACCGCGCGGAGATACACCTTCGGGTGTGAGGCCGGCGCGATACAAACCCATAAATAAATAAATAAATAAAGTCTTTGCCCTTTCCTTGGCATAAATAGCCACTGCAGACAGCACACATCAAAGGGGCAATACTTCTCCTTCAGTTTTTCCAGTTCTTCTCCTTGGCAGAGGTTCCTCTCTAGACCAGAAGTATTCGAAAGTTCTCGGCCCCAATATTTATACAGTATTTTCCTTTGTTCTCTGGTGGCAAAAGTCCCTGTGCTCAGTCCAAACCAGTTCTGCCCGTTCGGGTCCAGCTTCCCGGCAGGAGGTGGAGCTAGCATTCATAAGGCAGACCAGGCCTATTCAGGTGCACTGCAATTTCTTCCCCCTACTCTAAATGCAACTATTCAGGTGCACTGCAATTTCTGTCCCCTACTCTAAATGCAACTAAGTTCTATTCAGCACAGCGCTAACTCATCCAGGAGAGGCAGAACTCACCTGAAACCCCCTCCCCCCCCCCCAGTGGCTGTCTGAAGAGAATGTACATCCCCAGCCCCTGTCACTCCAAAGCCTGGCAGTCAATCCACAAACCAGCAGAGGCACCCAGGATGGCTAAGCAAGAAAATACCCTCTTTCTAAAAGTGGTATGTTCAAACACACAATATAAAAATCATCTTTACTAAATTTTAAATTCTGAGTTCAGGTGTACTAAACTCCATCTTTCTATCTTGTTCCAATGGAAAGTTATACTTATAGGTTGTTTTGAATAAACTCCCATTCTATCCAATGGGACAGATAGCCTTTCAATATTGAAAAACGTAATATACTGTATTTCACTATCAGTACATGCCACACATCAGTACATTTCCTACCTCTCACATACACTGCATCCTGCCCACAGGGGTACCTTGGGCCTACCATACAGATGACTCACATGTAATAAAAGGGAAGGTTAGGGCCTGGCAAGTAGGTGCACTTACCGGGTTGACATGTCAGTAAAACTGCGGGTAGACACTGCAGTGGCAGGTCTGAGACCCCTTTGAAAGGCTGCTTTTGTGGGTGGCACAATCAGGGCTGCAGGCTCAATAGCAGCCGTTGACTTAAAAGCCCTGGGCACACACAGTGCATTGTATTAGGGACTTAGTAGTAAGTCAAACAAGCCAATTATGGAATCACCCGTCCATATTCACAATTTATAGAGGGAGCACTTGCACTTTGGCACTGATCAACAGTGGCAAAGTGCCCAAAGCATCTAGATCAGCAAAAATAAAATCCAACACACAGCAAAAATACAGGAGACAGAGGCAAAAAGACAGGGGCAAACCACTCCGAGATGCAGGGTCTAACAGATGCATAGCAGCAATACATGTAATCAGGCCAATGTCTCAAATTGCAATGTAAAACTCTCCGCACACACCTAAAGCAATCCTCTCGCAGAAACTACCCTCTTAAACGCAATACTGCGTCCCCTCATACAAACTCAACAACCACACTCACTGCCTCTTCAACACAAACACATATCCTTATTAATTTCACCCTCACATACGGCCTGACACATTGCACCATTCTACACCATGCCTTCAACATATAGTCACAACTTGTTTTTTGAATGGACCCTAGTCTCACCATCTCCGGGGGAGCAGCCCGGAGAAATTTCACTTCACATGTGACCACTGCTGCATTTTTCTTTACATTAAAAAAATCCTCCAGGCTTGATTATACAAGGGTGACTTTGCATTTAATTAGATATTTGGACAAACTCCAAAATGTAAATCTGGGACACATGCACATTGCTCAAGGTCCTGACATATTTTTTACTCAAGTTAATTTTTCCGATGTTGAAAAAATAATAGCAAAATAACCTGGCAAAAACACAGGGGTCCGATTCACAAAAAAGTACTGACAGACTATTGAATTAATACCGGATTTCAGGAGAAAGCGAGGATTACTCCTGGTTTACTTCTTAATCCAATATGGAAGGAGTATTAGAATTATAAGTCCCAATTGCTTTGTACGTCAGAAACAAATAATACATAAATTAGTGCATAGTAAAATGTGAAATAAACTGAATGGCCTCAAATTTTACTAGTGTCAGGTATCTGTGAAAATTGCTATATTACTTAAAATAAACGTATAATTGGTACGTATGGGTGAACTTTGCAAAGATGAGTTTGTTTGTGGAGGAAAAAAAATGGCAGTTAATTGAGTTTACCACTGGCATGCTCAGAATATGTGTGCTTCTAAACAAAATAAATATAAATTGATTACAGGATTTTTATAAAATAGTGATGAATTATGTACTCCTAAAATAAATTAAATAAAAAACAGAAAACAAAGGCTAACATACACTTATCAACTAAAATAAAATAATAATAAAGCTTTACACATTTTTTTAATAGCTTTATGTTTAAGTGAGTAGCAAATCACTTTCTTTTACATATAGGTATGAGCATGTATGGATGCAAATTATGGGGAACATCGTTTACAACACGGTGAAAACACCACGTTGCCTTTACAACGATGCCATTACTAAGCAAGTCGTTACTACGATTTGCGCTGGATGGCACTGTTGTATAAGGAATATTGCAATTTTATATTCCAACACCTTCCCTACTGTTACGTGGACTGGTGTTGGAATATAAAATTATAATATTCCACAATCCACGCCCTACAACGCAAGTCGTTGTAACGACTTGCGTTGTAATGGCAGCGTTGTCATGTACCGCGATCTAAAAGATCGCGTTGTACTGACATACATCCCAAATTATTATGTGTCTGCAAATGTGTTTTGTATGAAACAGGAGCATGGCTTTTTAACAATCGTTTGTTCAGCAGTAGTTGTATTAGCTATTGCAACTCGTCACTATTTTTATTCACATTTTCAGTGGATTTAATTTGCTGTACATTAAAGCATATGAGAGCAGCCTGATACTGGTACACTGATACTGATAGGATGCAGGAGTTGAAAGTGCCAGAAGCCAAGAATGTCTCCATGACTTTAGAGGCCCACGATACCAGTTCACGATGGAAGAAAAGGGGAACGCTAAAGCTGCTGTTCACAGAAACACCAAGTATGTAATTAAAAAAGAAACTGTGCAGCTGTGGGAGGGCGCAAGCAAGAAAAGAAGAGAGTGGGTGATGTGGTAGAAGCAGGAGAGCCACCACCTCTGCAACCATGGAATAACAGCCTAAACCATATGTGACGCTGTAGCCACCGTACAAAAACAAATATGCAATGCAAGAAAGGGAATACATTCGCCAATAATGAATATACGGTGTAAGGAACTGCTTCTTTTTGCATAATCACCCCCAAAGCCTTTGGACTGATGCTGCTGGTTTTTCAACTCAGAGAGTGCAGAGAGGCATGCTAACTAGACCTTAGTGCCAGTGCTCTGACCTTTGAAAGTATATGTTTCATTGCCTTATACCCAATTGGCATAACTTTAAAAACCTGTCTCCCAACCTGCATCTGCGAACTGGCAGAGCAGTGTTAAACTGCTAACTCGACTTTGCCATTTAAACTAGTGAAGAGGCCCAATCCCCTTTTTTTAGTGTATATGTTCACCCCTACAGCAGGCATACCAAGTCCTAAGGCCTGGCGCTGTATATTTCAAAAGTAGGACATGTATTGTTATATGTCCCAACAGTATAAACCCAAAATTGTTGCTTTTAATGCTGAAAAGCTAGTAGCTCCATTGGCAAATACAGGGTTACATGCTGACAACTCAGCTGTGCTAATGTCTGAATGAGATTAGTAAAGCTGGTACTTCAAGGTATCAAAGTAATCATTACATTAAACCCAGCATGATGCCCAGGTCGAATTTAATGTACATTTCAAAGAAATGCAACTTTTAGAAGTTGGCATTCGGTTGCCTAAATTTTCCAGTGACCATTCACAGATGCTGCCACCAGACAGCCTTCCACCCTACCAGGGTTACGTTTGAACGACTCTCAGGAGTGGGAACAATAGAGGCATGCCGCTTTAAGAGGTGCTACCTCTCCCTGGCAGGAAGCCACACAGGGTGTGAGCCCAAAAGCTAGGTTTCAACTTTAAAGTCATCTTTGAAGGGCAAATGGTGAACAAGCATGAGAGAGTTTGCTCTTATGTTCAAGTGGACAGGTTGGCGTTGGGGACAGAGAGGGGAGACAAGTTGCCAAACCGTTTTTTCAGTTGGCATCTATCCCTCAAGTAGCTAGACCTCAAGGGTGGGCTACCAAGCTCCAAACACCAAGAAAGGAGACCTGCCATCTTGTGAGTGGTCAGAAAAGTGCACGGTGGGATAGATAAGAGCCACACATTGCAGACAGTCGGCATCCAGTGGGACAATTAGCTAGTAACAACTGCATCCCACGAGGACACTTTCTGGGTATAAATATGCCACTCCTTGCACTCAGACCTCAGATCACATCTGAACTGGAGAAAGGACATAAGAAGGACTGCCCTGCTGTTCCTATAACCTGGCAAGAATGGCTACACCAACTGTTTTGACTGCACTGCTGATCTGTGGGATAGCAAAGAGAGGACTGTACCTGTGGTGCCTGGCTCATGGAAACCTCACTCCTGAGCCCAAAACAGAAGAGGTGAACTCCAAGGGTCCGGTAGCTGACGTTTTGTTACATCTTCTGGGTCACAAAAGCTGAAGAAGCCCGTTCTGGCCAGTCAGTAGCCACAATCATTTGATCACCTCTGACCGCTGCCCTGCAGCCCGGACAACCAAGTCAGGATGCTCAAAAGTTACACCTGAGTCTGCCCGACCTGGGAGAGTTGTGGGAGAGCAGTTTGATCACCCAAGACGGACACTTGCTATCACAAAAGGGAACCGCTGGTTTCGCTGTGACGAGAGACCAGTAGACCAGTGGCAACTGGACTTTGGCTGGACAAATGATGATTTCAAAGGACATCAAGCATTGTGGCACTTATACACTGGACTGAAGAGTAGCCCTAGGAAGCTTCCCATTGCCCACACAGCATCCTTAGCATCCTGCATCAGGGCCACTCCATTAAAGTCTATGGCAGTTCACCTATATATTGCCTGGAACTGGATTCTGGACTGCTCTGATGACAAGGTAACTTTCCTAGGATGTTTCATTGGCCCCCTAAACCTCCTCTTTGCTTGAGTTGGTTGCCCAAAGAGGGACGGAGTACACAAATACAACTCTTTAAAAGGTTTCCAAAGTTTCCACTAACAACAGTAGTAACCAATACAAAAGATGTGATTTATGTTTTACTTAAACATCTATATCTCCCAAACACTGGTCAATTTTGTTTGTTTGTTGTCTGAAAATTCCTGAACATAAAATCTATTTGTATAAATTGTTTTTTGATTTCTTTTGTGCTGTGTGACTTTCTTATTTTGTTGTTTTGGTACTTCAAAATACATTACACTTGTACTTCCTGGGGTTGAGATAAGGTTTAGCAAACAAGCCTGACTGGACACAAGTCCGAATTTTGAGTGTATTAGACTGTTAGTTCCCACAAACACACTATATAATACACTACCTTCCTCACATATAGTTTAAAAAATGTGAACACCTACAAATGCTCTGGTCTGTGACAGAATAACTGTAGTCAACCAAGAAGGCTCACTAACAACACAACAATTGTTTTGGGGCACTAACCCAAATCACCGGTATACAACCTTTACAACGCAACTTTTACAACGCACTACCATTACAACGAAACTTTTACAACGCAAAATCCATTACAACGCATGCATTTACAACGCAGTCATTACAACGCATGACACTACAACGCATACCATTACAACGCAGTCATTACAACGTATACCATTACAACGCATAACTTACCATCCAACACTTACCCTACTGTTGCACCCCCTGGAGTTAGAATAGTAATTTTAACCCCTACACTATCCAACACTTACCCTACTCTTGCACCCCCTGGAGTTAGAATAGTAATTTTAACCCCTACACTATCCAACACTTACCTTATATGCAATGTAATGTAATGCGTTGTAATGGTATGCGTTGTAAATGTAGTATGCGTTGTAGTGGAATGCGTTGTAAAGGTAGTTTCAAAGTATTCCTTGTAATGGCATGCGTTGTAATGGTGTGCATTGTAATGGATGTTGCGGTGTAAAAAATGCGTTGTAAAGGTATGCGTTGTAAAAGTGTGCGTTGTAACGTCATACATCCCAAATCACCCTTTCTTTATGTTGTGTGTTGTGATGACTTAAGATCCGTATGACATCTCCCAAGACCTAAAAAAGGGCAATCTCACAACCCTCTTACTGTAGCTGATTTTTGATAGCATTGATGGATGTGGCACTTGCACTCTGACCCTCACTCAGAACATATTGCTCATCTAACCTAAAACTCCTCTGCTCTTCTACATCAGAAAGTTGTAGCCCGAACCAGGTACCTTTCAGTCCTGGTGTGAGGAGGGAACCCAATGATGAAGCATGAGTGACCGTTCTTGTCCTAAGAAAAGCATTCTTCCACAGACAACTAGCTTCTTAAATCCCCTATTCTAATAGTACATGTATTCCCTGTAAGATGTACTACGGCAACGCACTTTATGCTGGAATCAACTCTAGACCATAACAACTTAGTGGCTAGGCTCACCCTCAACCTCCTACCCCTCACTCACTTCATCAGGCACCTCACAAAGCCCCACTGGTTCCCAATCCACAAAAGTGCACTGTTCAAACTCCTCATGCACATACACAAAGTCTTACTCATCATGAGAATACCCTCGTAGGTGACTGTGCGCTTTATAAATACACATAACAGAACATTGGCACCAAATAACCTCAACAACTGCTTAAACTTCCACAAGCCTATTAGATACCTCTGCTAAGTCGGACTCCCACTTGCGTCACCCCTCCCCCACTCCCTTGCATACTCTGAACCATATTAGGTTGTCGTGACTTGTCCTACCTCATTCCTAAAAGCTGCAATGATCTATCTCTGCACATCAGAGCATTCTACAAGAAACTGGAGACCTGGCTCCTCAACTAGCCCCAACCCTGGCTTGGCACATACAGCGCCTGCTTCGTCACAGGCTACCCTCAAGGGTGATTTGTGCGCTGCACACATATACATAACATAAAATAACATAATATATAAATATACCATCCTTCACAGTATTAGTGTCCAGTTATGCCGGCGATGATACACAATACCTTTGTAGAAACAAAAACTTACGTCATGACAAGAGTCTCGTCACCAGGTTCACTGAGGAGCCCATCTACAAAGACAGACGTGCTAGTAAAGTTGTGGACGCTCCAGGTCTGCCCTTCATCAATGCTGAATCTGCAGAGAGAAATGCATGGTTTTGGTTTTATATTCAACAATTAAAGTTCACTGGTTTGATGGCCTTTATTAGACACAATGTAAGAGGAATCTATGTGCAAATATCAAGAGTAATTATATCAATAACCCTCAATTTTGAGTCAGTGTCTTGAAATTCATTAACATCTATTGCATTTTGGCATATGAAGGTAGATTTAATAGAATATTCTTTTTACCTTCCCAAATCTCAAGTTTTGTCACTTTACAAATGAGTCATTTTTCATGGTATGATAGCAGAAAATCATGACCAAAATATGGTCTATCAGAAATATGGACTCTTATATATCATTTACAAATATATTGCCACATTTGAATTAATTATAGAAAATCTACAGTTAATTGCACAATATTTTTGAAAACGTTATTTGGGACACAGAATTGCTGTAAGAAAATATTTTTGCTAATGATAGTCTGACATACAACCAATGTGCAACTGCATTTTCTCTGCTGGCTTTCCTCCACGTCGCTACACCCCTGCCCTTGCTTCCTTTTTAGATATTGTCCAAAGTTATCTCATTGCTTTATTTCTTACCTCTCAATGGGATATTTGACTCTTTCCACAATTTCCTCCAGTTCTCGTGCGATTCCTCCCTTTTCACCTAAGTTGCTCCAGTCCCTCTTCCCACCCCTACTTCCAGGCAGCTACCAATGCTTCGTTACATATTACCACCTCTAAACCAGGTTACAGCAATGCCCCTTAAAAACCTATTTTCAGGCATGATTTTTCCTGTAGTGTCTTTTCAAAACTCTCTTTGTGGCCCTGCCCTTGCTGCTCAGGGCCTATTCCCCTCCTTGCGATCACAGGGTCACCCAGATCCCTTTGTTGCCTCTTTCTCCTGCCTTTTTGGTCTGCCAAGGTTTTTTAAAGATCTTTTCACCCATTCACTTTTTAGAGTTGCCATGTGACTTCACTCCCTTTTCACCCACTCTTTCTAGTGGAAACATCAAGGTGTCATCTCAACATGCCCATTTTACCAACCCCATGCCAGAACAGCATGTATTTCTTCTTCTTCTGGACCCCACTCCACATTCTCATGCAGTGCTTAATTTGTAAATAAAAGAGCCTAAAGGTCCTACTCAGAAGTCTGCGGCCGAATTAAGGGCCATATGTATCAACATTCCGTTTTGCGATTCCTAAATAGCGATTTTTAAGGAATCGCTATTTAGAAATCGCAAAATGGTATGTATGTAGAAAATTGCTTCTTTTTAGCGATTCCTTATAATTCCATAATTCCGATAAGCAAATTGCCAATGGCAATTAAGGAATAATTTCCCATTCATTTCTATGGGCCAGGAGGCCCATAGGCATGAAGAGGAAATTTGCCAATCGCAATTTGCTAATCGCAAATTGTGAATATTTTCAAGGGTGCAGGGGTGTCTCAAGAACACCCTGCTGCACCCCTGAAAATGACATGTGTGCACATAAGGGCATGTATGAGCGTCACATGCCACTTTTTGTTTTAAAAAAAATGCTTTTTAAAAAGAATTCGCATCTTACCACCAACTAGAAGTTGGTGGTAATTTGCGATTCCTTAATGGCATTTTGGAATGTTTTTTTCCTTGATACATTGCATTTAAGGAATCGCAAAATTTGCAATTCCTTAAATGCAATCGCAAAATAAGGAATGGCAAATTTAGCGATTCCTTATTTTGCACCAAACATGTTTCATACATACCATTTCGCAAAAATGGGTTCGCAAACGCCGGAATTCTGCAAATTTCGGCGTTTGCGAACCCATTTTGCCTTGATACATATGGCCCTAAATGTTTACCTCTTTAATTCACTTCTAGACACTCTCTGCACTTTTATCTGAGTCTTGCACGTTCCTGCTTTCTCTCTGTGTTGGTTCCCAAAAATAAGTGCCAGTGGCTTGCACTTGCAACCACCGCTTCAAATAAACACTGTCCTCATAACTCTTCTTTTCCAGCTTGTCTAAAAGAGAAACATTTTTATTCCCTGTCAGTTTCCCTTCTGTACTGCACACACCTCTCCTGCATATCATGCCTTTACTAAGCGTAGGTTCTGTACATTGATGCAAAGGGATTCATTATTTCACCTCATTACGTTTTATGTCAGTAGCACTTGCAAATTACTGAAGCACCTGAAGGTACAAATAAAAGATGTCTCCCCTGGGAGCACTCTGCATCTGCTGACTTCACTACTACCTCTTTGACTACTGGTTAATGGACACAGAAATCACATTGAAAGCTCATGGGCTCTCACCACTCCAGCCCTGTTATTTTACATTGACAGATTTTTCTCATTCATAATTCTTAAAATCAAAAAGTACTGGTTCAAGTGGTTAATATTTATATTTATATGTTGCTATGAGACAAACTATGCACATAATAACTTCTACATGCTTCAGGGAAGCGGCCGCCACCACGAGGGGGCTGAGGTTACATTGACTGGCCGCCTCAGCAGCATTAAAGGAACAGCGATTATATATATATATATATAGACCGAGTATGCCATATAAAGAGAGCCTAGGCAGAGTATTCTTTGCTACAACAATACAACCGTTGCAACAACACCGAATACATGCCAGACGGTATCGCCAATGGGATCTAGACACAGATGCATCCATGAAGGTAGCCATGTCCTCAGCTGAACTGGAAACCATAATCAGACCTTGACAACATTGTCAAACCAGTCCCCACTGCAAGAGGTCTCAGTTACAATGATAGAAAGGGTCATGTTTGGATCATGACAGCCCATCCTGTTGTGAAAGCAGACTCCAGGCCCCCAGCCCACCAGGAAAATTCCAGAGTGACAGAATGGCCAGTCCGCCTGTGGTTGTGCTAGGGAAGGGGATGGGAGGATGGATGCAGGTCCTCATGTGGTGAACGTGGGCCATAAGATGGCATGTGGGCTATCTAAGTATGTGGTAGTTGTAGTACTGGAGGCATGTGGTAGTACTAGAGGCATGGGGTAGTACTAGAGCATGTGGTAGTACTAGAGGCATGTGGTAGTACTAGAGTCATGTGGTAGTACTAGAGGCATGTGGTAGTATTGGAGGTATGCGGTAGTATTAAAGGGATGTGGTAGTATTGGAGGCATGTGGTACCACTGGAGGCATGTGGTAGTGATGGAGCAAGGATTCAAAGAAAAGAACCTTGCTCGGATCAACCTCTCGTTAACATGTACTAACAAGTAGGAATAGAGATTTGAAAGAAAATTAACATAGATACGACATTTATACACGGGGAGAAGGCTTTCTGCTTGTTTAAATAACAAACAATAATTTGCTACGTAACTGAAATCCCGCTTGAAACCACAAATCGCTTTGTGCATGTGCAAACCCGTCCTGCGTAAGTAACCTCTTGATGACCCCATGTGAGCGGAAAACTCTCACACATGCGCAAAGAGTTGCTAACTGTAGGTCTCGAAGTACCACATGCCTGGCACATGCTTGCCTGAAACGTAAAATAGGTTTTTCGCTGCTAACACTTTGCTTAACAAAGAAGAAAATAACATGGGATAGAGTAGAAGGGGAGGTAAACAGTGATAATAACATATTTGAGAAATTAACATCTGTTTAGGATACTTTCGTCAATAGTGAAAGTTTTGGGCCTGATATGCAAAGCCGAAAGAAAAGATGGTTGGTGAAACGTAATGCAAGTTGAGTCTGCGCATTAGAGTCCAAGAATGACCTGCTGACAGGGACACTGGTCATCTGCCAAGACCCAAGGACGAGTGCTTGGGGAAAGAGCCTCAACTGAAGAAATTATATGAAAATGTTATCTATCTATTTTGTGAGATGTATGTGAAAAGGAAGTGTCATGAGAATTGAATAAATTAAGTGGGAAGGGTTTACTAAACTAAGAATTAGTTAAGAATTTTGGAGATGACCGCATGAAGTGATGACAACTCCCCTGCCCCGGCCCAATCACAGTTCAGGATTCACAGACATTTGCAACCTTTGAGGGTGGGACATGCAAAATTAAAGGGTATAATTTGAGTGATTTTAGATTAAGAAAGAGAGAGAGCTGCTGCTGCTGCTAAGAAGAATCGATGATGCTGAGTTAGGAGTAGACGAGAACTGCTACTGAGAAGAACAGACTGGGAATATTCAATACTGAAAGACAGTCTGATTAGATTGAAGATTTGCGGACGAAGAATATCGAGGAGGGAGAGAGTGTAAGAGAGGAATGTGCTCCGGTGCGTCGGGTTCTAGAGAAGAGTAGTAAGTATAAACCTATCCTACATCTGTCCTACAGCCTTTGTCCCCTGACTTTATCAGGTGACCTCCACTAACCCTTCTGGCCAGGGGTTGGGTTTCCCATTCCATTATTAGGTAAACAGAATTCTGTCGTGAATTTAAATTTTCGTTGCAAGATATTAGATAATATGTCCTTTTGTCTCTTCATCTATCACTCCTAATGTGTTGGAATCGTTAAATGCATTTGTATATGTTATTTGATAAATGAATTTTTCTCTCCCATGAAAGTTGATGGAGTTTAAACCGAATCTGTATAAATGAGCGTTCATTTTTTATTGAATTAGTAGATAAAATCTATTGAATCTTACCTAGAGTCTGTGATTATTTTACTGTGAAGTTATAAGATAAATTAATGAATTTGTTAATACCACCATCAACTACTCGACTAATAGTCCATTGACCAAAGGAAGAGTGTTGATCTGTGAAGATTAGTTAGGCATAGACTAATTCAGATCAAAGAAAATAAAACTTTACCCCCAGCGAAACAGTCAGGAAATCTAAATGCTTATATGGGCCCATTGTAAGTGATAAGTTGATGTATGAAAAAGTTTATCCTGGCCTTTCACTGGATCAGTAGTATTGGAGGTATGCGGTAGTATTGAAGGGATGTTGTAGTATTGGATGCATGTGGTAGTTTTGGATGTATGTGGTAGTAGCCCATTCCTACACTTCCAAACGCAGTTTACGGTCACAATCAGCAGCCAATTTTTGTGTGCCCAGGTATAAACTTGCAAGAATGGGAGGAAAATCCTTTGCCCAGCTAGGAACCAAGCTTTGGAACGCACTCCCTCCACTCATTCGCAAAGAAGAAAACTATGCCAGGTACAGGAAAAACATCAAAACCTGGCTGTTCGAACAATAACGTGAACGATCCTGCGAACCTCCCACCTTTTTTCTTCTGTGCTGTGTCATGGCGCCGGGAAACCCTTTTTGGGTAGCTGTGCGCCTTATAAGTGCAAAAAATAATAAAATAATAATATTGGATGCATGTGGTAGTATTGGATTCATGTGATAGTACTGGAGGCATGTGGTAGTACTGGAGGTATGTGGCAGTATTGGAGCGTGTGATAGTATTGGAAGCATGTGGTAGTATTGGAGGCATGTGGTAGTATCGAAGGGATGTAGTAGTATTGGAGGCATATGGTTGTACTGGAGGCATGTGGTAGTATTGAAGGCATGTGGTAGTATTTGTGGTATGTGGTAGTATTCGATGCATGTGGTAATATTGGATGCATGTGGTAGTACTGGAGTTATGTGGTAGTACTGGAGATATGTGGCAGTATTGGAGTGTGTGGTAGTATTGGAGGCATGTGGTAGTATTGGAGGCATGTGGTAATATTGGATGCATGTGGTGGTCGTATTGGATGCATGTGGTAGTATTGGATGCGTGTGATAGTAGTGAAGGCATGTGGTAGTACTGGAGGTATATGGCAGTATTTGAGCGTGTGGTAGTATTGAATGGGTGTGGTAGTATGGAGGCATGTGGTAGTATTGGATGCGTGTGATAGTACTGGCCGCATGTGGTAGAACTGGAGGTATGTGGCAGTATTGGGGCATGTGATAGTATTGAAGGGTTGTGATAGGATTGCAGTATGTAGTAGTACTGGAGCATGTGGTAGTATTGGAGGCATATGGTAGTATTGGAGGGATGTGTTAGTATTGGAGGTATGTGGTAGTATGGGAGGCATATGGTAGTATTGGAGGTATGTGGTAGTATTGGAGGTCAGTGGTGGTATTTGAGTATGTGGTATAATTGGAGGTATGTGGTAGTATTGGAGCCGTGTGGTAGTATTGAAGGGATGTGGTACTATTGGAGGTATGTGGTAGCATTGGAGGTATGAGCTAGTGTTAATATTGGTGAGGTAGCACATCTCAAGTGTTAATTTAGCACCTGGACAGGTGCATTCTCATAATTCCGATTGTACACATGGCCACAGTTGTACATGAACATATATATCTCTTTTATGACCTTACTGTCGGAGGGATGGACGGAAACAGAAGCGAGGAGGCCGTATGGAGCTAATAGTGGAATTGATTTATTAAGTATATAGACCCACGGTTTTCAAATGGCAGGTCTTTAAAGGCAAATAGTCACATAAACAAAACACTGTTTGGTCAGATTTTTGAGAAACGTGAGGATGGCCGCCAGAGTAGGAGTTCTCTTCACTTTAGCTTTGGTCTGGTCGGGTCCCCGAGGTTTTGCTAAAAAAAAATTAGAAAGGAGGGGTAAGACGTCACGCTCAATTTGTTGTAATTTTCTACCACCACACCTCGTGAAGGATTCGCTAAATGGATTTGTGCAGGGAAAAAGGAATATCTACCAGCTGAAAATATAGAGTGATTCTAAGGGGAAAAAAATCAAGGTGTCCCCACTTCAGAGTCTTAGGGAGCTTACCCACGAGTGTCCCTCCCTCCCTACCTTCCTTCCCTCTGCCCACATCACGTACCGCTCTCTACCACAACTCTCCTGAGTTGCAGTGACTTTTGCGCGTGCTCAGGAGTTCACCATTCTCCACACCACACCTCGGGGTTTTCCTGGTCTTCCGCGCTGTCTTCGTCTTCGGTCGCCTCCACAACGTCCTTCTCGGCACAGGAACAGCTTCTCGCTTTCTCCGCCGTCCTTCTTCCAATTGCCTCCCTCTCGGACGCTGTTCCCTTGTTTCTTCTGGTATTTCTGATTGAGCAGTATGTGCTGTGGCTCTGCCCCTCCAGTGAAGGAAGGATGTCGGTGTTTCACTTACGGACTGCGTAGAGAGAGCACAGGCTATTGTCACTGATGGTGATTCCTTCCCGCATTCGTTGTCCTTGTCTGAACCCTGGAGGTAAGGAGTTCATAGGGGGAAGATGGGTTGTTATCGTGAAGGCTGGGGGTGTTTCGGGTTGCTTCCTCACATTTACCCATGTGCAAATAGTGGGCACATTTATGCATCTTTCCTCAGTTTCCAATTGTGTCAAAATATATCTTTGTGGATCAGGGGCTATACCTTGATGACGTTCAGTGGGGTATGAGCGTTTGTTTTTCCCCCAAACTGCCTTGTGTACTGTGGTAAATTAACTTTTGAAATTAATGGATGGGAAGCAGGCAGCACAGTTCAAAAACACAGTGCAGTAAGTGCTTCTTCGTGTTTTTGGCCTGTGCTCTCTACAGCTTATGCATTAACTCACAGATTTTCTGAGTTAATGTATGCGCTGCAGACAGATCTATCCAGCCCTGTCACAACTCGCGATTCTCCTGAAATGCCGCCAGTCCTGTACAGAACGTGGTGCCTGACCAGAGGCGCAACTAGAGCCACATTTCGGGGGGGCGGGGGGGAGGGGAGGGTGGGGGACTACTAAAAATTTCGGGGAGTGCTAATTTTTCCAGCGATAGTCAGAGTGGAGATGCAGGGGCTCTAAGAAGGGGTGAAAAAACAACAAAGCCTCGTTAGCAAGTAAATGCTCTTTTAAAGACCTGTGAAGTACTCGGGTGCGGCTGTGTGTGTGCCCGGTAAGCTTTCTCTGCCCGGGCTGACCCACACGACGGGTGTGGGGGGTGTAATGTCGTGACTGATGATGGTGTTCGTCACGTCGCGACATAGGGGTCATGTGACCCTCAGTTAATAAAAGTTACGGGGCATGCTCACGTCGGCCAGTTGGCGACGGAGGTATGAGCCCGACAGTTAAGCAGCAAGCTGGCTCCTGTAGTTATTTGATTACACGTATGTGGCCCCACCATTCACACGACTCACCTCAATAGTGTCGGGCTGATCACACGCTCGACACAATTGGCGACGAGGGTGGGCGTGCCCTCGCACCGTGGAGTGGCGGCTGCGAGCTGGTCTCATCGCTCGTGGCGCAAGTGCCCCAAGTGCTCGTGTCGCCTCGCCCCTGATGTCTGGAGCCTGGTGGCTGCTCCCGTTGTGTGCGGTGTCGACCGTCAGAAGGCCCGGCCGTTTTCTCCAGGTGAGGCCGTCGGCTCGAGCAACACACTCCGCTGCTGGTGGGAGGCCGCACGAAAACAGACTGCCTGAACGGTCCAGGGTGCCCCGTCTGCCCGCTAGTGAGTATCGCGGAGCAGAGCGGCTGGTGTGCGCGGCGCCATGCACTGGCCCGGGGGAAGTGCACTCCCGCCCCTGACCGGCGTTGCCGCCAGGGTGTGGCACGGTGCACCCGACGTGCTCCCTGTGCACATTCTCTCCCCGCTTGGGGCTCTGTGGCCTCGCGGGAGGCCTGGCCCCGAACACTGGCCGAAGAGCAGTCTGTCTGTCAGCCTGAAGAGCTGCGAAGTGGCCTTGGGGTGCCTACAAATAATACTGTCCAGGCGGGAGGAACTACCTTCTCCACAGTGCACTGCGGAGCCCACGCTCTTCCCCCAGCACGCCAACAATCGCCCAGCAAAACAAAAAAAAAAAAACACACGCTGGCCACAGAACTGGGGAGTAACTGACGCAGGTGCCCCTGCCACGCTCAGACGCTTACAGTGAACTCTGGAAGGGGGGCACAACCCCATCACCTGTAAGGAGCTCAGGACAAAGGGCATTGGACGACTCAAACAACCGGGGGGAAACCCAGTATTGAAGACCCATCATCGCTATCCTGGCATGCAGTCCCCGGGAGGAACGTCAGTAATACAGCTGCAGCTGTCCACAGGAAGGCCAGACGCGAAGGGAGACGGTGTCGGGGAACACTGAACATGCAGCATGGCGCAGATACCCCCCATTGAGCCATTCATAGTAGAGGGATCGCCATCCTCTCTTGCGCCCAAATGGAAGGACTGGGTAGACCGAGTACAGATACTCTTCAAAGCCACCAAAGTGTACAAAGATCAGAAAAGAGCGAGGATATTACACTTAGGTGGTAAAGACATACACAATATCACAAAGACACTCGTGGAAGCAACACCCAACAACCACCACACGCTAATCCATGCACTCAACGGGCTCTTTGAGCCCATGGTTAACCAGGACTGTGAGAGGTTCATCTTCAGCCGGACCCGGCAACATCCGGATGAATCGTTGGACATGTATCATGCCCGGTTTAAGAACCTAGCCTCGACGTGCGACTTCCCGGACGTGACGGAAGAAATACGAGGTCAGATAATCCAGGGGTGTGCATCTGCAAAACTTTGTGAACGCATCCTAGAGGAGCCTGGGAAACCTCTAGCCGAGATCCTCACGTTGGGACGTACCATGGAGCTGTCCAAAGCCCGCGCAGCTCACATGGAGTCCGCACCCCAAGCCCCTGTGAAGACGGAACCGGTCAACGCTGTGACCACCAAACCCGCAACGCGATTGAACAAGAAAGACCCTCGCCCTACCATGGCGGCAACGGCCAAAACGTGTAGATACTGTGGCGGACCTCTGCATCAGCCAGCCGAATGCCCAGCCAAAGGGAAAAGATGCTCGGGTGTGGACGCTTTAATCACTTTGAGAAGGTGTGCAGAGCCAAGAAATACCGAAAGCCACGGCAAGTGGTCAACGCAGTACCAGAGGCAGACAAATCCCCGAGCAACATGGACGACGACGAGGAGGAAGAGCGAGTAGTGCATAAGGTACACATGATTGGCAGTGCATCCCGTAAAGTGCGCCGCCTGCCCCAGTGTAATATCCAAGTAGGGGCTCAGGAAGTCATGGCGGTAGTCGACACCAGGGCCACTATTAACATCATGGCCGCTGCCCTGCACCGGACGATGCGTCCCATATCCCCTCTACAACCGTCAGCCATCACGGTGTTCGCGTATGGACAGGAGACCCCTCTGAAAATTCTGGAATGGTTCAAAACATCAGTAGGTCATGGAGAGCGGTCAATACCAACATATATGTCACTGAAGATGACCAAGGCATGCTCCTAGGATGTCGTGCTGCTGAAGACCTGGGTGTAGTGACATTCGCCTTCAGTGTACATCATGAGTCAATACAGCACCTACTTGAAGAATTCTATGAAGTGTTTGAAGGTATAGGACGTTTCAAAGGGAAAGAGGTCCATCTGCACATTGATCCCACCGTGCAACCTGTGGCTCTGCGACATCGTCGAATAGCTTTTCACTTGAGGCCCCAGGTTGAGCAGGAACTGAAGAAACTGGAGGCCGCCGGGATCATAGAAAGGGTCACCGGTCCCACGCCGTGGGTATCACCCATCATAGTCACGCGGAAACCAAAGCAGCCTGGTACCGTAAGAATATGTGTTGATATGTGCCTCCCAAATGCCGCAATCAAGCGTGAGCGCCACATTACTCCCACCATTGACGATCTGATTGGAGAGATTGCTGGAGCATGCTGGTTCTCTAAACTCGATCTACGGTCAGGATACCACCAGCTGGTCCTCGATGAGGCATCACGAAATATAACCACATTCTCAACTCATGTGGGACTTGCGCTACACGGGCCTGAGTTTTGGATTATTCAGTGCTGCGGAAGTATTCCAGAACATCATACAAGAGCTGATCACAGATATCCCGGGGGTGATTAATGTAAGTGACAATATCATGGTTCATGCCAAGTCATTGCCGGAACACAATGCTCGTCTTACACAGGTCCTGCGACGGCTGCGAGATGCTGGACTCACGTTACACAGGGAGAAGTGCGATTTTTTGAAGAAGAAGCTCCCATTTTTCAGCTACACTTTCTCCACTGAGGGGGTCAATCCAGATCCCGAAAAAGTGAGGGACATCAAAAATGCCATCGCCCCTACCAGTGTGACAGAAGTGCGAAGTTTCTTGGGCATGATTAACTATTGTGGAAGATTTATCAAAGATCTGACTACTCTCACACTGTCTCTAAGTGAACTAACCAAGGGTTCCGTTCCATGGAGGTGGGGTCCGCTTCAAAATAAAGCCTTCACTGACATCAACGATGCCCTCTCAGAGGCGACCACGCTGGCATTCTTTGATCCCAAGCGAATGTCCCAAATTGCTGTTGATGCCGGCCCGCTAGTCCTTGGAGTGGTGTTCCTACAGAAACAGTGTCAGGAGGAAGATTGGGCTCCCGTGGCATTTGCAAGCAGGTCACTTACTGAGACTGAGCAGCGCTATTCTCAAATAGAGAAGGAGGCCATTGACAAACATTGGGGATGTCATCATTTCCACTTGTACGTCTACGAAAAACCGTTTGTGGTCACCACTGATCACAAACCGCTGGTAGCTCTGTTTGCCAGGACATCCACAAAGCCTCCCCCAAGAACCGAAAAATGGATGCTCCAACTCCAAGACTATAATTGTCGAGTTGAATATCAACTGGGATCACGTAATCCAGCAGACTACTAATCCCGACATCCCAGAGCAGCCACGGATAAAGAAAGGGAGGACGCTGCGGACACTGAAGAATATGTAAAATGCATTACAGCCCGGTCCTGTCCGATTCCTCTATCTATGCGAGATCTGTCTGAAGCTACTGCCAAGGATGAATGTCTCCAGAGGGTCAAGCTGATCTTGCAAAATGGGAACTGGCACAAAGCCAAAGAGGGATGGAAAATCCTGACAGCTCAAGCGCAGAAGATCATGGAAAGCCTACCTCATATGAAGGATGAACTTACTGAAGACCCAACAGGGTGCTTGTTACGGGGGCATCGTCTAGTGATTCCCACATCATTAACCGACCGATGTGTACAGTTGACCCATGTAGGGCATCAAGGTATGGTAAAAACGAAGGCGCGCCTCCACACTAAGGTGTGGTTCCCCCTCATGGACGAACTAGTGGAGAAAGCCATCCGATCCTGTTCGGCATGTCAAGTCACAGGCGATCTGCCTCGTCCCGCTCCAGTCATTACTGAGCCGCGGCCACGGTCCCCATGGTTATGCGCCAGCATGGATTTTGGCAGCCTACCTGATGGCCGACACACCCTGGTGGTAATTGATGATTATTCTAAGTATCCTGAGGAGGAAATTGCGACCTCTCCCAATGCTGCGGAGGTAATACCCAAAATAGAGAAAATCATAGCCACCCATGGATTGATGCATGAGTTGCGCACTGACAATGGGCCCCCAATCCAAGGACAAGAGCTGGCAGCATATCTCACAGCCCTGGGTATACAACATCGACGAATCATGCCTAGTTGGCATGTGGAGAAGTGTGGCTCAGGGGTTAGAGGCGGCAGACCCGGAAGATGAGATCGGTCCTGGACCAGGGTTCAATTCCCCGCCTCGCCGGGTCTTGGGCTCAAAAATTCCACGGACTCGATAATTCTCGTTCCGGTGCCTACTCAACTCACTGGTTCACACTCTGCGACTCTGGGCAATAGCTTGCTTAATCTCCACTACGGCCCCTCGCGGCGGGATGCCTGGCTTTCACCTTGTGGATACCCTGCTGGGGTTATCTCACAGGGGAATACCAGGACGGGTTCCCAAGGCAAGCGCCTTGATGCCTTCGGGTGATACGTGCGCTATATAAATCGCAATACATACATACATACATAGTTGGCCTCAAGCCAATGGTGAGGCGGAACGTTTCATGAGGACTCTCAATAAGGTCATCAGAATTGCACATGACAAGAAACAATCCATAGAATCGGCTATCTTTACATTCCTTCGCAGCTACCGGCAGACACCCCACACCACCACGGGGGTAGCCCCTGCACACTTACTGATAGGCCGAGTGGTCACTGATTTGATACCTCACCATCCCACACGGCAGCCAAAAGACCCTGATAACACTCTCATTGACACTCGTAGACGGAAGGCCCATGATCAAGTAAGCCACCAACAGAAAGCGCAGGAGGGCCGGATAAAGGAAGGAGACTTAGCGTTGTTAAGGAATCGCTATCACACTGGCAAGTTCCAATTGCCGTATGAGAAAATGCCTTGGACTGTTGTGAACATTAAAGGAACCAGAGTCATCGCCACCAGAGGACGGGAGACCGTGACCCGCAACGTGTCTCATTTTAAGAAGTTTCACCAGGAACTGTCAACATCAGACTCTATTGCCTCAGGGACTGTGGACAGTAACCATAGAATCATGGAAAACCTCCCTGTGGAAGATGAGCCTGCCACTGAGGACCTGGATGATTCCTGAGGGGGAGAACCTTGCTTTGCGGAGAGCGCAAGATCTTCGGTTCTAGTGGAAGATGACCGCTGCGAAATGGTTCCGGAAGGCAGTCCCATTCTGCCCTCTGGGCGAGGTCAGTCGCAGTACCAGTTGCGTAGCAATCCAGAGCCGTCGTCCAGACTGAGGGACTACATCACGTAAGACTGTTCTATGTTTGTTCTTGTATTGAGCTTAATGTAATGCCCTGGTGGGTCGAAGTTGTGCTATGAAGAAATGTTATTATGCCAGCGTGGCAGGTTTCGTTGCTGTGTTGTTTTGATCCTTGTTGGGGAGGAATGTAATGTCGTGACTGATGACGGTGTTCGTCACGTCGCGACGTAAGGGTCATGTGACCCTCAGTTAAAAGTTACGGGGCGTGCTCACGTCGGCCAGTTGGCGACGGAGGTATGAGCCCTACAGTTAAGCAGCAAGCTGGCTCCTGTAGTTATTTGAATACACGTGCGTGGCCCCACCATTCACACGACTCACCTCAATAGTGTCGGCTCAACAGGGGGGGGAGGCGATGGCTGAAGCCCTTTCAGCCCAATGGACGTTGCGCGCCTGTGCCTGTCCAACACTGTCGGGATATAGAGTCCATGTAAATTAGCATTTTTTGAAGCAGCAAATCAAACCAGACAAGATTCACTTTCTGCCTTTTTTGAGCATTACATTATTCCTTCCTGGCACAGAAACGTCTTTATAATCAGAAAATAACAGTCCCGGAGCTCTCAGCTGCATGCCCGTGGAACGGAAAACCTCAATTTAGCATCTGCGCGGAGGACCCCTCTCATACCGCACTAAGCGCGCGCGAGCAATGTCAACATTTGCCAAACCCAGAGCGAGGCTCGGCGACACCTCATCGAATGCGGCCTGGAAAGAGCGCGCGCACCGCCTCAGCGGATGCAGAAATGTCTGATGTTGTGGAAAGCATTGATTCAAGCAGCAGGCCTCCTGTTTCCGCTCCTGCCTTCTCCAAGCACATGCAGCTTCAGTTTTACAATATACTGGAGCCCCGCATGACATTTCTGCCAAACTCGAGAGGATTATGTGTTATGAAGTTGAGATTTTGCTGCTGCAATGTAGATTAAGATATCTTTATCAGGTAGGCGCATTCGTTCAAGTCATTACAGTTATGAATTTTGGAATCCTGCAAGTCGTTTTGAATACATCAAATTCCTCTAAATTGGCAAGTCTGAGTCGGACTGTTTAGTGGTTGTCATTTAAAAGGCTATTACAGGAGCTGTAAATGAATGTCACTTAATTATAATAATGTTAAGTACCCATATCTTCGGGGGCACTGAAAGGAGCATGTCACAGGCGAAGGTGAATTTCAGTGTGTGGTGCTCCCTTTCCATTGCGCCTTTCACTGTGCAGGTGGCAAGATTTAGTTTTGGTGTTTATATAAAGTGCAGTGTGGGTGTTCATTTGGTGGTCTTAAGCCCACCTCTGGAGTTTGATGTCCTCTATATGTCGGTCATGCCTACACAGGGGATCCTTGTACACCGCTTTATTTAGCGACAACCATGTTGATGTATAAAGGATGAATGATGAAATCAGGGGACCCTATCATCAGAGTTCGTAGGTAGACAGAGAAGTTAGTCTAAGGTGTCTGATCCGCAGTACGCAAATTAGGGAAACAGCATTTACAACGTGGGGTGAGCCACGCGTGCTGCTTCCTCGCAAGTGGAAGACCGCTTGCCTTAACCATGTATATGCCTTAACCAAGCATATGCGTGGTTAAGGCAGTGCACGGTATAGATGCGGGCACAGGAAGGACCGGGAGAGAGAGCCCTGGGATGTGGTCTGGTAAGTGGGGCTGGGGCCGGGGTTTGAGTGGGAGTAGTTTTTAGGGCTCATTGGGGGGGTTGTCGTTAGTTTTAGGGCTTGTGGTTGTTTATAGTGTTGGGAGTTGGGGTTATTTTTACGGTTTGGAGGGGTTGGGTTGTTTTTAGGGCTTGTGGGGGGTTGAATATGTTTTTAGGGCTCCGGGCGTGGGGGCTAGGGAGTGATCTTTACCACGGATATCCCTTTAACAATAATGCCTTTGTAACAAAATTGCTTGGTAAAGGCACACATCGTAAAGGCATGCGTTGGAAAGGAATGCATGGTTAAAACGCATTCGTTATTGAGGCTGTGTAGTAGAGGCCCATGTGACGTTTAGTCACATATGCTTCTGTCATACAACCCGCAAATTATTCTATGATGGCATGGGGTAGCGATGCTGCCAGACTTGCTGCAGGCCTATGTGATTTCCTTCTAGTTTTAGGGTTTAAGGGTCAACATTACAGATGTGTTAACCCTGAATGTGTGAAAGTTCTCTGCCAACATACATGTTCTCGTAAAAGTGGATGCGGAGGGTTAGATCAACAAATTTGCTCTAAACTTCTGGAGTGTTATATGGGCTGGAAGGTCTTGGGCAGACAAACTGTATTTTGATTGCGGATCCCCATATGGTCCATTTAGATGTCATAAAATATTTTTGAAACTGAAAATCAGTCAAGAGTGCAGAGCTTTTTATGGGTGTAGCACATTAGTCTCAATATTAATCAGGCTAAATGCTTCTAGACTCAAGTCCACTACTGAATTTTGGAGCAGTGCAAATGATGTTCAGATAGTAGTCTGTAACATCTGTGAAAAACCACAGTCACTTTTTTGAGTCGACTGTAGTATAGAGAGCAACTTAAAGAGGTGATGCGTTCACTGAGGGAGTCAAGACATCATCAAGTGAACCTGGATGACATACAGTCAAATGACAATTGTATGCAATAAATTAGACGATCAGTGCATTATTGCTTAATTTAAGATAAGGAAAAAAGGTCATTTAATTTTGAGGATATGCCAGATTATTCTTGTGGATGCGGCGCTACAGTTGATATCAAGGCTGTGACATTGACATTTCTACCCCATCGCTTACTGTTAGGTGTTTACATAGTTGGTTCCCTATTCTGTCCAATCAATACTTGTAGGTAAACTTGAGTGGTACAAGATCACTTTCTCTTTTTGCCTACCTTAGATTACACCGTAAAATACTGGATTAAGGCCCACGGATTCACTAAAAATTAGCCCTGTTTGAAAATGCTAAAGTCTAAAATTGCTTAGCTTTTGTAATTGTTTTTGGAACTCATTGGTGCCACATGACCAGGTTTAAGGGAGCATGGACCCACAGATCCTGCATTGAAAGGCATATTTCCATGAGCTATTATCTGTTCCGGCATTTTGGGATGATTTGTTCCTACAGCAAGTCTGCTTTGTGTATGGCTGATCTCTATTTGACAATATATACTGGGTAAAAAACAATGGACTGAGACTGAGACTTTTGCTAATATTCCACTCATAAACTGTGTGTTCTCCTCGGGGTGATGCCCTAGGTGCAACAGGGATACTCATAGTACTGTGCCTGTCGTCACATATACTGTTAGACCTCACTGATGATGCATAACTAGGCCAAAACGGATCTGGGTTTGATTGCAGTGCTGTTCATAGAGAACCAGGCCTGGTAGTTCAGGGCGTCCTTTTCCTAATGTAGCAGGAACAATGCTGATGTGTTTATGGCTGGTCTCTTTCCGAAGTGGAACAGTGAGCGAAAAACGATGGACTGGAATGCGACCTAGAGCAAATACCAGTGGTTGAGACTTCTGAAAGGATTCCACCCACCATCTTTCTGTCTTTCTTGTGTTTTCCTCAATATTTGTGGTTACATTATTGTTTTCATACTGATTTTTTCTAATATTATAATATTCTTGATTCGTCCTCCTACTAGTGCATTTTATATATGTGACCTCCTGCTCTGACCGGACACACATGGCAATAACAGTCCATATTCTTGAACAAAGGAGTACACTGTGTTCTGACTGAGAATTTAATGCAAACATTTATGCAGCTCCCAAAGGCTGGAATGCAGAAGACATGTTTCCAGCCTTTTGCCTTACTGAAAGCTTACTTGAGTATTTTCAAGGGTATGGATGTATCTTTAATGGCCACAATAACTCCTCCGTGATCCAGGTACAGGATGTGATGCTCCTCTTCAAAAACCTGTGAGAAAGACAAAAACAAAGAGATAAGTCTTGTGTGTAAGTAATAATCTACCGCAGTATTGTAGTAAATTCGATCTAATTAATTTGGATATAATAAACAATATCTGTCAACTAAAAATATTTCTGCTGTTTTTAGTATGATCTAAGCTACGGTTCTATCTTACCAGAAATTAGAATCTAACTCATTTAAACAAATATAAACATACTGTTACTAAAATTAAAGCTGCTGTGGATTCATACCAACATGTCACCTTATATGTATGATGTGGTAGGATATTAAAAGTAGGTGTATGAAAATGGGTCATTAGTTGTGTGGTCTTCACAAGTAATGGGACCACACTTGTCGACCACTGGGAACCAAACACCCAATTATGTGCTTGACTCTCATAGAGTAGCGTTGAAGAGCAGTCCAAGGCTTACTCAAGGGTGGTGGTGTGGGCTAGTAATCTCCATTCACAGATACACAATAATAGTACTCAATAAATGATTGTCCAGTCTGTGCTTTTTCTTTTGAAAAAGGAAAAAGTACATTTATTACACACACTACTCAATACTATGCAGCAATTTACGAATATACACAAGCTGATGGAAATGCTTTGGGATGACATTGCAAAATCATTCTTACCCCTCCCTCTCTAAGGGAAGTCTAGAGCAACAAATCACATTCCATAACACTTACTTGTATTAGAAATGCATTAATTGAATTTCACTTGGAATGAGCGGGAACTTGATATGGCAATAGAGCATGTTTACTTGGAATATGAGTGGTTGTCAGCATAATTGCTTTATTAAAGCATTCACAAGGAAATATGTCTATGCACGTCTGGGTGATTTGGGACATCAAAATAACTTTTGCATGAAACACATACTTTAATTAACACAATTATAATCACAACATTTATGTAATTATAGTTCTCACTCCTATTGGTTATTTACAATATCAACACTTTTATCAAGAATAAAAATACTGCATTCTTACACATACGGCTCTATTAATCCACCCGACATCGTCACGGTCAAGGGACCGACGGAAACCCGGTCGGCGGTCCCAACTGACTAATTAGGATGCGACCAAATACTGTTCGGTCGCATGCCTACACTTTAAAATGGGAGCATGCATTCCGACTGGAATGCATGCTCACATTGTATAAATGCGAGGTGCAGTTCATCCCTGCACCTGTGGCAGACACCTCAAGGTTCCTACTACAAGGTGCAGGGATCAACCGGGGGGCACCCAACAGGAGGTCGTGCACCAATGGGGGCCCTGCTGAGGGCCCCTAAAGTCGAGGTCGATAGCTTTTCTGTGTTAGAAATGCTGGTACAGAAAGGCTGTCTCCACCTGACAACGTAATCCCAAGGGCGAAAAGAGCTGCCCTTGGGATTACTCAGAGCTGCATCAATTTCCTCTGTTTTTCCTTCGCTGTTTGTTGGTTTTTGGCACCTCTGTGCCAGGTTTTACTTTTGCTTGGGGTGCCCGGGTACACCCGGACACCCTGTGCCTCTCTCCATGTAGGAGAGGAGCTAGCGGAGCCCACCCGAGGCTGCTCTTGCCGCATCCCCGCACGGCCAGCACCTTCGTGTTCTGCCGCAGGAGCCGGTTCTTTACTTTAGTCTGCCTGCTCCTGTGGGCAGATGCGCGTGGGTCTGCTGAGGGAGTGTGATGGCACTTCGCCCTCCTTGCATCAAGCCCGGGAATGGGGTCCTTGGCCCCTCTTGGCTTTGCGGGGGGGGGGCTTAATGGTGCTCCCCACTTCCATTTTCTCTCGCCATGCCCAGAGATGGGGTCCTGGGCCCGGTGCATCTTCGCAGGGAGTGCGACGATGCTCCCTGGCGTTTCTTCTCCTTTGCGGGCCCAGAGATGGGGTTCTGAGTCCCTTTCTGGCATCACAAGGGGGCGTGACAGTGCTGCCTTGTGAAGTTCCTTTTCGGGGCAGCCTCTGGGTCCTGGCCTACCCCGGAGGCAGAATTCAGGTATGGCGGTGGAGCTCCAGTTGCTTCGCCCTGTGAAAGATCAAATGTGGCGTATACATTCTCCAGGGCATATCTCGGATCCCAGTGGGCCATGTCTGACGGTTCTTGTCTCCTTTTGCTCCTGGTGGTGAGCCCTTGTCACCTGGGGCACATTCTGCAGGCCTCCCGGCCAACAAGTTTGATCAACTTTACAGGAAGCTAGTTTCACTGGGTCCCTGCACCAGCATTTATCTCTGTTTTTTCTGGGTTTCTCTCTCTCCTTGCGCAGAGCACAGGCTTTCCCCCAGGACTTCCCCCAAATGGTTATAAGGGGTGCAAGGGGACCTGCTTACCTGGTCCTGAGAAGTACCCTACTGGTCCTTGGGTCAATCAGAGTCCTTGGGCCTGATGGCACTCATGTGTTCCTCCTTCCAATTGTCCATGGCAGCTCCCTCCTTGTCCAGTGTCCAGAAGAAAATGAAAACCAGAAGAGAGCTGTCTTCCCTGTGCAGGACCTTTTAAGTAGGGCTGGAGTGTCCAGCAGGGCCAGGCCTCTTGCATTTCCTGATGTGCCGCATAATCACTCCGCCCCTGCTCCAACTTCCCTGTACAGTCTTATGGGATGACTCAAGATGGAGCCACCCAGCAGTGACTTGCCACATGGGCTCTGGGGGTCCCAGCTCCACCCCTCTCTGACATCACTACTACAAGGGCCTTTTCCTAGCAAATCATCAAAGGAGCCCCCCATCTGGTTTGCATCCAGAGGTCTTGACTCCCTCCTATGTTGAGTAGCCTGGGGCAGGCCATCTTCCTGGCACAGGAAGACAGCTGGCTGATTGATGGAGAGCAGTCAACCCCACCCATTCCTTCTGAGGAGCTGACCCAATCAAGGGTAAGTGCTCCTTTTGTGGGGTGAGGCCTTTGTTCTTGCCGCTGGACATGAAAATAGTCCAACAGGGTGACAAAAGGCCTGGGCTCTGATCCTGAGCTGAATTAGAGAAATATGACATTCCTGGGTAAAATGTAATATGTAAATCCAGTACTTGTAAGGCGCGAACAGCTGCCCGAAGGCATCCCGGTGCTGGGGTCCCATTGGGAAGATTAAGCAAGCTATTGGCCAGAGTCACATGGTGCTGGGATGACCTGCGGCCGGTGCCAGGGATCAAACCGCGAGCCCCAGATTCCAGCATCAGTTGCCCTGGCCGTGGAGCGACACCTCTTCCTGGGTGACCCATAAGGTGTACAGATATGCTTTTGAGCGTAGTTGTTGTTTTTAAACAGGTTACAGTGTACATTGGTGCGACTCTGAAGTCTCTACCCCAAAGAGAATTGGAGCTACACCCTAAGGCATCCTTTCCCATAGGACTATAATAGAGTGCCCCTCCAGTCTAACAGTAAAGCACTCTGACTTATATGTGATCACCCACATTATAAGGCCTATTTCAGGTAACTACTCAATTCTGCATAGTCCCTTCTAGGCCAGTCTACCTGTGTGCAGCTCCTGAGCTGCACAAGACAGGAGCCTAACATGTGCACTCCTCTCACATGTGCATGTTTTTTCCAACTTGCAAGACAATTTTCATCTCATAGTGAGATAATATTTACTCTAACCAAACCGAGTCAAAGGGAAAATTGTATGCAGAATTTTTCTGTGCAATGATTTATTTTACATAGTTTTTCTATGCACAATGGAAAATGTTTTGCATATTTTTTCTTTTGGTGCACCTTCCTATGAATGAATGACTGAAAATGATGCAAAAGTGTAATGAGAGACTTGAGTAGATAATTGCCTGACCCGCTGGCCACCAAGGCCTGGACAAGGTGTAATGTTGTTGCCGAAGTTTAAAATCTCTAGACCTCATTTACAATATTTTGACACATGGCAGCGCAGCAACCCTTCCTGCTGCGCTGCTGTGCGTCAAAAGAAAAGGACAGGAATGTGCCGTATCGACAAGTTACGACGCATTCCTGTCCTTTTTCCCTGAGCTGGCCAGCCGCGGCCCATGGAGGTAGTTGTGGTGGGGCGAAAGGCGGGGCGGGGGAGGGGCTGGGTGGGGGATGCTAAGAACTGGAGTATGGATAATTGGAGGTAAGTAAACAATGTAATTAATAAAACGAATTTCGTAGCGCGCACTGCATCGCAAAATGCGATGCAGCCCGCGCTACGAAATTCGTTTTATTAATTAAATTGTTTACTTACCTCCAATTATCCATACTCCAGTTTTTAGCATCCCCCCCCCGCCCCGCCTTTCGCCCCACCGCAACTCCCTCCACGGGCCGCGGCTGGAGCTGGCGCACAATGGACTGCCATGTGCCAAAGCAGGCACCCTTGCTACATGGTGCATGGGGGTCTGCGTTGTAGGGGTGATTGTTTTTGTGCAGGAAAGGACACCATCCTGCACAAAAACAATGATGAGAGGTGTTTTCCTCTTTCAATGTGTGCTGACATAGAAAAAGGAAAAACAAGGAGAATTGAACTGGTATTTCTCCTCGTTGTGCCTCTCTTATGCCTCTCATGGGGAGGCATAGGAATCTGACGGATTCCCAGGTTTAAAAACCTTGCAAATCTGGGAATGCATCAGGTTCCATGGATTTTGCGTGGGAATACCCACAGCAGCACCCGAGGAACACCCCTTATCAGCAGAGTAATGCGTGAAAGGGGCCCATATTTATCAAGTCTGTGAAAAGCCATGCAGGGTGATTTTACAAGGCCTTGTAAGTATGGGAAGGCACACTGTGCCGGCGGTGCATAAAGAAAGTGATGTACCGACGGCGCAATGGGCTTTCAAATAAGCCCTTGAGACCTTTGGGAAACCGTGAGTCACTGGAAGGACTGCACAAAGGTGAGTGGAAGAGCCACCCAGTGTTGCATGTCCTGAAGAAAAGAGGAGAGCAGAAGAGAAACCCACCTCATTCAACCAAGTAAAACAACTTTAATGAAGGACGGTACTGAAACCAGAGAAAAGATCACCAAGAAAGAAGGCTAGTATTGGTCTAGAAAGTGCAATGTGTCATCCTAGGCCTCCTTCTGTAAATCGTTGACAAGAAAGGTAGAAGAGACATTGGACGATAATCGTATACGTTAAAGAAGCACTATTAGTTTTCCTTAAAAGTGCTGTTTTAAAGAAAGGAGACACATTCTGATTGAAGTGAAGAATTGCAGATGTCCCTTATAATTTCTCCTGCTAGTTTGGAGATTGATTTAAAAATGAAAGCAGGGGAGAGATTTACAGGTAACTCTGACTAAACTAAGGGAGATGAACCTGGAAAGCTGGGAGGGGGCTTAGAAGTAAAAACAGCAGTGGAGTAAGCATCCAGAGGACAGATTGCTGGTGTAGAATACTGGTTGTTGAACATGGAATTCTGAATGTTGCAATTTTTAAAAATTACAAATTAAATGAAAAATTACTTCAATAGTCAGAATATGCATGCAAAAGAGGCAAAGAAAAAAGTTTTGCAGCCTTGACGAGTTTGCAAATATTTCCATAGAACAGGTACAAAAGAAATGTGGTAAACAAATTTTACAACTTCACATACCAATAGACATTTCCATCCTGGCTAGTTTCACTCTAGTTTTCATTGTTTGTCCCTTCAATCACCGCTACACATGATCCTCATAGCAATGGGCATCTATTCCAGAGGTCTCTTCGCCCACCTCGTTCGATCATTCACGATTGAGACAACTATTGCCTTGGAACCAACTAATCAGTGAAAATGTGCATTACTGCTGCACCTCAACTTCCTTCCCATAATAAAATGCAGCGGTTTGTCCTAGTACTTCCACAAAACCTGGGCTAAGGACATAGCCGCGGACTTGGTGGTCTTCCTGGGACTGATGCAGTGACAGTTCCAGACCAAGACCACAAAACTCATATTAAGGCTCTAAGACTCAGAGGGCAAGATTGTCCCTCGTGTGAGTACTCTGTATGGACTACCTCCCCTATGGACTGGGCAACAAATAAAAAGTACAGCCATAATTGTTTAAACCGCTGGGAGACTGAAATAAAGGGTCTGATTATGATGGTGGGCGGACTTCAGTCCGTCTGCCATTGTTTCCTATTTGGGACCACCCACCTACAAACTGGCTGCAGCACATGCCGCAAGACAAAAAGGGGTCACCACACATATCTCGCACTACCTAGCAGGCACCATGCAGTGCTTGCCACATGGTGCAGGAACATGTAGGGGCACCATAGGTGCCCCCCAGTGCCCACAGTCTATGGCCAGGAGGGCTCAGCACATGCTACGGGCCCCCAATGTCCCTTTCCACCAGCTTTTCCATGGTGGGTGAACTGTCATGGAAAGGCTGGTAGGGAGGGACTTCGTAATCCGCACGGTAGTGCCTGGTAGGCACCGCCACCAATGCAGGGATTGCGAGGCCCTCCGCCTCACTGGTGGGCTCTAGGAACCCGTCGGATGCGTGGCGGTCGGTGTTTCTGACTACCCATCACACCGCCCGCCATCCTAATGTGTCGGGCAGGGAAGGTGAGCCCGATGGAGGTGAGACCGCCAACGACAGCCAGTTGGTGGCAGTCACAGCTCAAAGTTTCTAGTTGGCACATTTATTGTTTTCAATTCATGTTTTGTTTTGTGAACGTAGTTTGGTGTATGTTCTTTTTCCTTTTACCTGTTACATAAGTTTTATACATTTATGTATAATGTATAATATTATATCTTAACATCTATGCATGCCCCAGGTGCCTAAACCAAGAGTGAAGATTAGTAATCTTGATAATAAGTTACAATAAATAATGCTTTGTAAATTTGAATACATCAGGAGTGATTGATTTAAGTACTTAGAGTGGAAATTACTTTTGTTACAATTTGTTCCCACATTTTATCATTTCATCTCTTTATTCTCAACATCCTTCTTAGGAACTGACAAAGTTAAACAAGTCACCTCCTGGACAGGTCCATGGTTCCCCCCTTGCTTCCTATATGCAAGAATTTTCTTATTTTTCATAGCTTCCCTCTGTGATTGGTCCCTTCTGGGGTGGGCTCCTGGGGAAAGGAGAAGTACTTCCTGTATCATTGTGGGACTGTTGGTGGGGCAGCGTGCCACACTTTGTCAGTAATAGAATTAGGAAATAGCAAAGTGGTTGTAATGCAAATGTCTTCAGCAAGATAATGAAGAAGAGTAGATGTTTATTAGGCATAAAGTCGATTTCCTCAAGTAATCTAGATATTATTGCCCCTCATGCCTCCTGCACACAAATATGCTAAATGATGGCCATCAAATGGAAAATCTGTTGTTTCCACCTTCACCTTCATGAAAGATATGACTAAGGTTTCATAAATTTCGTATTCTGACCTGCTTGACAGTTCAAGCTTTTAAGCACCTTTTCTGCAATGTAACCCTCTAACAAACAGCTAAAGAGTATAACACAAGCACAAATCATCCAGTTTGTGCTTGAAAAAATCTGGAATATGTGCACTGATAGATTATGCACAAATCATCAAATTATCAAATAGTGCACTATATGAAACACATCTCTACATTCAGGCAAATGTTAGTTGACAGCTGGACAGGGCCCTCCTTTGTTACCCAATGAGGCACACTCCAATACCAGTGAGAGAGAAGCTGCCCCCAGAACTGGTTTAGAATGACGACTGAGGAGGGATTGTTCATTACCCTATCCACGGCTCTGGGATGGGCACTAGAGCTCTGCATAGGGGAAGAAAAGTTCTGTCATCTTGGTTTTAGGTAGACAGATACACCGTGGTAAATGTCTGCAGTCAGGTACACATGAAATGCTGCAAAAGTGGGTAGGGTTGCTACTGGGAACTTTTATACTATGGGTTAGGGAAGAGCCATACACAGGCTGGTGCCAGGCATAACACTTTCTGGACCTATGGAAGAACTAAAGGGGAGTGGACCTGCTCTCTGTGACCTGAGAAGAGTCTAGAAGACTGGACTTGTTTTCCCTCTTGTACTCTGAACAAATAAGTGGACTCTAGGGCTCATAAGGCTGACCTCCTATTCATGCTACAGGACATAACAAAATAAAAGAAGACTTTTCTGCAAATGCCCAGCTGACCAGTTCCAATTGGACCTGCCCTGGCCTCTTTTGGAGTGAGTCTTGACCTCAAGTGCTGTCCTCAAAGTTCTGGAACCTTGGCTGGTGTCAAGGTTTACTACTCCAAACTTTTCCTGAAATCTGGGACCTAGAATGGTTTTGGCTCCAAAGACCTCCGGAAGACTGGGACCAACCTGACAAGTTGATTTGACACAGGTACGTCACCGCTAGTCCAAAGATTACCATAGCTCCCACTCGAAGCTTTTCCACAGTAGCAAATCTTTTTCAATGGAACCTGGGGCCAATGGTATCTGGCCTCTTAGAGCCTGTTCGGTGAGAACATGCAGCCTTGATCTGCTGAGAAAATCTGAGCTCTAAATAAGTGACTAAGGGCCTGATGTAGAGCTTGGCGAATCTGTTCCCACCTTCACTTTTCCATCAATTTCTGCACCCACCTACAAGGTAGTCCACCTACTCAATTTAGATGCGGATGAGTCTATGGATGATAGTCTGTACGAGTGCTGCCTTCTCTGTCAGAATTTTTCTCCTGTGTCCACTGCACCATAGGCAAAAGCGGCTGTCAGAGGGAGTCCAGACAATATTTCCACTGGGTCAATCACGATGTGCTTTCTTGCCGATGTAACTGTGGTGGGAGGGTAAAACTCCATACCGGAGTTGGCGGTTTTGAAGCGATAGAAAATAGAAACATACCTTTTTTTCTTTTTCCGCTTCTGTTTCTGTCATGAAGCTGATCATCCAAGTCCTTCTTTTGATATGACCAAGAAAGCAAATAAAATCAACCTCGTCGTCGCCGGAATCAAAGGTAAGCTTCATTTTTAACATGTTTCTTTTTGAATTGTCTTTTTAAATTATCTCTGCACTCGTGCCTTTTGAAATCTCTCTTGCAAGCAATATTTTCCTAATAAGTAATGTATGTGTGTGTAATGTCGTTTAAGAAATTTAAAGAAACACACCTGTATTATTAGTTTTTTATTTTCTTTCCAAATTTGGTGCAGCGGCCTTCATGATATTGGACAATTACACAAAAAATGGATTTTAATCAACATTCATAATGTGTTCATATAGGAGTGTTTACTTTTTCATAAACTATCAAATTATAAACATATTCATCACATTTTTTTCCAATAATATTAATTTAATATAATTTTGTAATTGCACTAGACAAAAACGTTTGTTTTTTAGAACTAAATGTAAAATCAATGTTAGTTATAAACTTGAATAATTTTATATATTTATTTATGTAACATTTACCCTTGACCAGTGCATTTTCCGTATTTTATTAAAGTTAATTATATATGTGGTAACACTTAAAAAAATCAATAATATTTTGGTGTAGGTGTTTGCTTGCATCAAACCTGTAATGTCCATTAAAAAAATTTAATTCGCTAATGCTTGAACTGTACAAATATGTAATTTGAAATTTTTTTGCATTTTCTGTCATAAGTGTAGTAATAATATGTGTTTTATAATTTCATTGTTAAATTTTGTAATAATCAATAAATTGTAAATGATGCATCCCACAACAGGGGAATCTGCTTACCACCAACAAGATGCTTATGCATGCTGAGGTCCTCACAGTGCAGGGGCCACACGCCTTAGATGCGGGCAAGACTTCTAGGGCTCTGCACAAGGCAATTCAATCTCCAGGCATAATTCTTAGTTCCAAGCTAATGCTGAGCTACCAGTTGGGATCCAGCAGACGATGTGGGCACTTAGAAGGGCACCGCAGCCCAAATGCCACAAGTAGACGATGTGACTCCCTCTGGGGAAATCTTTGATGACTCTGAAACCTCCAAAAGAACCGGGCAAGCCAACAAGCCCTTGGAGACCCCACTTCAGGGTGCCACACAGCAGCAGGTGGCCAGACACTATTCTGGAAGGGTGCATGGTCCCTTTCAATGGCAGTAATCCTCCTTGTGCACAAGAAATTCCTTTGGCAGTGTGCACCACGCAGTTCCAGGTTCTCTGGTCCCACACCCACATGTGTACCTCTGCCCCAGCCGCGGCCCGTGGAGCGAGTTGTGGTGGGGCTGAAAGGCGGGGCGGGGGAGTGGCAGGGTGGGAGGTTCTAAAAACTGGAATATGGATAATTGGAGGTAAGTAAACAATTTAATAATAAAACAAATTTCGTAGGGCGCGCTGCATTGCATTTTGTATTTATTCTTGAAAATAAATATGCACTGAGGGGGAAAATAACAGCATTGTTAAGAGCTGTGCTGGTTGATATACCTAGCTTTCAATAAAAGTCCAGGCTCAAAGTACCTGTTTCAAAAGTCCTGCTCAGTGAGTGTGACTGACATAATGTTACTTACATTGTAGCCGGCCTATGACTGAGCGTGCATTGGCGCAATTTACATATTAGTTCTTTTACTAAACATGTTTTAAGTAGTCAGTAACGTATATAACAGTCGTTTAAAAAGAATTAGAAGTGAAATCTTTCGAGCACTTTTGACAAAATCTTATGCATGTTTCATCATCATCAGATATGATGTTATTTAGCAAGCAGACTGAATCAGAAATCCCAGATATTTTTTGCTTTGGTTTTCTTTATGAAATCTAGCTACATTTCTAGCTCTTAACTCGTAATAAGTGCTGCCACTGCCCCATCAATCAGTTATTGCACGCTTCAGTCAGCTGCCAGTTAGCAGCGCCTGAAAGACAATCTTATCTAGTTTGTCTTGAACCGTCCCCCACAGCTATGTAAAATATCATGTGTGTAGGAATTCAATGACAGGCTCTCACCACCCTGCTTTGCAAAATGTCTGGGTGAATGGCATCAGGCTGTCTGAACTTGTATTCATAGACATGCCCATGTTGATGTGTCCTAGGCAATGATGTTAGTATCTCCTCCTTAAATTGCATTTCTTGTACACAGCCCCACAGTCAATGCTCCTCTAGGAAGCAGTAATCACTACAGATTGTTTCCTAGTTCTGCTCTTTAATTTTTTTAAAGCCAGACAAGTGTTCTTTCCTTATGTATTTAAATAAAATGATAGAAGTATGCTTCAAGCTATAGCTATATGTTGGATTACCGATGATAGAGGCACCCATGTCTTGAAGGAACAGTTTTAATAATTTAACATGTAATTGTTGAATGTTTATCATGTTTATCTGGTAGCAAAAGGGCTGTAGAACATGAAGATAATGCTTGGGGGATTTAAATGACTCACTTGTTTTCCACAGAATTTAACCTCACGATCATGTATGAGCTGTAGGCACTGTGACTAAAGGTATGCAGAAACCTTCGAAGAATGATGCCATACACTGAAAACAAACCCTGTCTCAAACCTGGTTCCCCAGCTTTGAAGTCGGCAGCTCTTGCCATCACACCACATCCTGTCCCCACTTTCATGGTTAGTAGTAGGTTCTGTTTTAGGCAGTGCTGACAGGAGAAATGGGCTGGTGCCAGCTGCCTCCTGACAAAAGCCCTGGCACTTAGTTTTTTTTACAAATGAACCACTTGAGCAAAGCCTGTAAAACGGCAACTGTCTAATCATTCCAGCCGTAGTTCTGTAAAGGTTTCTGTATTCTTGAAAGCCATAAATGTACACCTACTTGGGGGGTGGTAGGGGTACACCTGCAAGTGCAGATTTACAACTTTTTTAAAGAAAAGTGTGTGTGCGTGTGTGTGTACGTGTTAGACCTTGCATCCTTGGTGTGATTTCCCCTGACTTTCTGTCTCTACCTCCCGTAATTTTGACACTGTGCTGGATTTCGTTTTTGCTGCTTTAGATGCTTTGGGCACTTTGCCACTGCTGATCAGTGCCAAAGTGCAAGTGCTCCCTGTGTGAATTGTTATTGTGATTGGTAATCCATGATTGGCTTATTTGTTTTACCAGTAGGTCCCTAGTAAATTGCACTGAGTGTGCCAGGGCTGGTAATTCAAATGCTACCAGTGGGCTTGAGTACTGAGTGTGCCACCCACATGAGTAGCGCTGAAAAGAGGTCTCAGGCCTGCCACTGCAGTGCCTGTGCGCAGTTTGTTGACTACCATGTCGACCTGGCCAGTGCACCCACTTGCCAGGCCCTACCCTTCCCATTTCTTACACATTGGACACCCTTATGGTAGGCCCAAGGTACCTCCCTGGGCAGGGTACAGTGTATGTGAAAAGTCGGACATGTACCAGTGTGGGTAACATGTCCTGATAGTGAAATGCTGCCAATTTCGTTTTTCACTATTGAAAGGCTATCTTGCCAATAGGAAAGAATGGGGAATGCTGTGTAACATGTTTACCTGCATATCTTCCCATAGGAGCAAGATAGAAAATTGGAATCTGGTATCCCCGAACTCAGAATTTAATAACACGTCTTTTAGGAAGGATGGTTTTTAAATTTGGTGATTGAAAATAGCACTTTTAGAAAGTGGCTATTTTCTTGTTCAACCTTTCTGTGTGCCTCTGCTTGTTTGTGGACTGGCTGTCACAGTGACAGGGGCTGGGGTGGCTCCAGGAGTCTGGGTGAGTCAGCACTTGGCTGAATAGATCTATCTGCATTTGGAATAGTGGGAGGAGTACCACCTGGGCCTGAATAGGGCTGTGCCTGCCTTCCACAATGCTGGCTCCACCTCCTGTGGTGCGTCTGATGGCCCTGGCCCACGCTAACAAAGTAAGAAAGAAATTATTCTATTCTATTATTCTATTAAAATTATTTATTACGCGCACTAACACCAGCGGTTTCTTGGCGCTCATTGACATATTGCGTTGACATATGGCGTTGATCGAGGGTGAACATATAGCGTTGATCAAGGGTGAGGGATTAATCATAGGCATCTTGAAAGAGCAGGGTTTTTAGAAGTGTACGAAAGCAGTCGTACGATGGGCAGAGACGGAGAGAAGAAGGTAGGGCGTTCCAGGTGGAGGGAGCCAGTACGGAGAAACTCAGACCTCCATGCTTTTTCCTTTTAAATCTTGGGACCTCCAGGAGGTTTAATGAAGCTGAGCGAAGAGCTCTAGGAGGAATGTGACGGGACAAGGCTAAAGAGATGAACCTAGGGGCTGCGTCCGAAAGCGCCTTAAAAGTCGTGCATGCCAGTTTGAAAGTGCAGCGTTTGGAAACAGGGAGCCAGTGCAGACTACGGAGGAGGGGAGTGACGTGCTGGTGTTTGGGCTGACGAAAGATCAGGCGAGCAGCCTGATTCTGCACCAGCTGAAGACGGTGGAGGTGACATGCAGGAATTCCTGCGTACAGAATGTTGGCGTAATCAAGCCTGGAGGTGATGAGCGCAATGACCACCTGGATCAGGGCCTCTTTAATAAGAAACCTACTGATCTTGCGGATCCGCCTAAGGTGGAAAAAACAGGCAGAAGTGATCGCGTTGATATGTGGTCTCATTGATAGATCTTCGGAGATAATCACCCCCAGGCTTTTAACTGCGCTCACAGGAATAGGAGCAGTCCCTAAAGATGTAGGCCAGAAGGTGGTATTCCATGGGTGATTGGGGCCGCCCACCAAGACGAGCTCAGTCTTGGTGGGGTTCAGCTTTAGGTGGCTATGGTACATCCACTCTGCGATGGTCAGCATGGTGGCCTGAAAATTAATTCGGGAGGAAGGGAGGGAGTCTATGGGGAAAACTAACTGAAGGTCGTCTGCATAATTAAAAATAGTGACCGGGGAGTTACGAAGGGAGGCTAAAAGTGGTTGGAGATATAAGTTAAAAAGAAGAGGGGATAGTGCAGAGCCCTGTGGGACACCGCAGGAGAGGGAAGTGAAAGGTGCGGAAAAAGTGGAGAGGTGGACAGACTGTGAGCGCTGGTGAAGGAAGGATCTGAGCCAGTCAAGGGCCACTCCTTGAATGCCGGCATTGTGGACACGGTCGATCAAGATGGTGTGATCGACCGTGTCGAATGCCGCTGAGAGGTCTAATAGGACAAGGGCTTGAGGGATGTTTTTGTCAGCTCCTTTCCTAAGGGTGTCCATGACTGCTACAATGACCGCCTCGGTGGAGTGGAGGGGTCTAAATCCCGCTTGTTGAGGGTCTAAGAAAGATGATTTCTCAATGAAAGAGCTCAAACAGCGGGTGACGTAGGTCTCCAAGATCTTACCCAGGTAGGGGAGAAGGGAGATGGGTCTATAGTTGCTGAGTGTAGTGGGGTCTGCATTGGGTTTCTTTAGTATTGGTAAGACTGCAGCTTGCTTGAAGGAAGATGGGACCTCCCCGGTAGCAAGGGAGTTGTTAAGTAGCGCTATCGGGGGGCCGGGGCAAGCAAGAAAGGCTTCTCTCAGGACCTGCGAAGGACAGCAATCATTGGGGGAACCTGAGCTGACCTTATGAAGAAGTGAGGAGAACTCTTGTAAGGATATGGGTGGAAATTCAGTCAGGATACTAGTGTTTGTGGGGGGAAGAGGAGGAGGAATAGAAGAAGAAGGGGTAGGGATGTTGTTTTTTATTGTTGTGATTTTTTCTATAAAGTAAGAATTGAGCGAATCACAGAGGGTTTGGGTCGGCGGAGGTTGGGGGGTGACTCTATCTGGTATGGAGAGCTCATTTACAATTGAGAAAATGTCCTTTGTTTTGTTAGTAGAATTCAAAATTTTTTGTGAAAAGTATGCTGTCTTGGCTGCAAGGATGGATTGTTTATAAGATTTTAGGGTCTCAGTGAAAACAAGTTTGAGTTGAGGATCGTAATGGCGACGCCAGCGGCGTTCAGTTTGTCGCAAGGCGAGTTTATCGGCTTTAAGTTGGTCCGTAAACCAACGTTGAGCGTCATGGGGGCGCATAGCTTTAATAGTTTTAAGGGGGGCAGCTTTGTCGCTAGCCTGACGCAGCCATTCGTCAAGTTTTTCAGCCTGATTCTCAAGTGAAGACTGCGTTGTAGGTACGGTGGAAGCCAATAAGTCGTGGAAATCAGGCGGATTGACCCTTTTCCAGTTGCGAGCCATTTTGTTTTTCATACGGGGGGGCAGACACAGGGTGTGCAGTTGTAGGTGGAAGGAAATGAGGTGGTGGTCAGACCAGGAGCACGGAAAAACAGAGGGGGGTGAAATGTCAAGGTTTGATGTCCAGACCTGGTCGAGGATATGACCCTTCAGATGGGTGGGGATGTGAATGTGTTGGGAGAGGTTCATACCTTTGAGGAGGTCAGTGAATTCCACCGATGAGTGGCTTTCGTGGGCGTCAGATGGCCAGTAATTAAAATCCCCGATAACCACAATATTGGCATGATTGATTGCCAGTTGAGCGATAGCATCGCTGAAAAGTTGGGGAAAGAGAGGCATAGGATCTGGGGGTCTATATACAAGGACACAGATGAAAGATGATTTAGGGGAAGTAAATTTTAGTGCCAAGTGTTCTGTTTTAGGGATAGGGGTCATCATGATCTCGGAGAAGGTATATTTAGAGCGGATAATGGCCGCCACTCCGCCACCAGTCTTCCCCGCAGGCCGGTTGGCGTGCATAATGTAGTAGCCCGTGGGGATTGCTGCCAGGATATCAGGGGCTGAGTCCTCGGTGATCCAAGTTTCAGCTAAGAGAAGTATGTCAATAGAGCTTTGATACAGTAGGTGAAAGATCTCGAGCTGATGTCGGACAAGGGAGCGGGTGTTCAGATAGTAAATAGATAAGGAGGTGGTGATCTGAGGCGCTAAAGGGGAGGGGTCAGAGAGGTCATCTATTGGCGGGTGGTAAGAAGGGATAAGGATGCCACATGTTTGAGCCGCTTTGACAGCACGGGCAGGGATGGGTCCAGAGCAGGACAGGTCCAAGAGATCGGCGGAGGAGTAAGAAATAAAGTGGGCATTACGACGGGGCCCTGGACCTGGTCGGCCGCGGACGGGCGCAGACGGGCTTGACTTATGCGCGACTTCGGCGCGAAGTCGGCGCTCCCGCTGCGCTCGTCCGCTGCGCTTCCTCCATATCGTCATAAATACCCTGCAGGTGAGGGAGCACTAGACCGCTGACCTGCAAAGGTTGCGTGCAGGGCGGAAGTAGAGTGTACCCAGAACTGGGTTGGACTGGGTCCAGGACCCCTCATACATAGAGAACAAAGACTTTTGGGGTATAAATATGAGAGCTGAAACCCCTGAAAGTTAGACTACTTTTTGATCAAGAGGAATCCCTGCCAAAGAAGGTCAGCTGAAGAGACTGAGGAGAAGTACTGCCCTTGCTGTGTGTCTGGGGTTGGCCTGCAGTTTCCTGTTTCTACTTCGGAGAGGACCAAGGGACATTACTGTGTGCTGTGTCCCCTGCTTGAAGAAGGACTTTGCTGTGTGTTGTGTCCATCTGAAGAAAAGTCTCCAAGGGCCTGAGAAGAGCTGGCCTCCTATTTCTGAGGTCTCAGGCACAAAAGGGCTTCACCCCAAGCTTCCCTGAACTTCCTTGCTGGGTGTCCAGTCTTTCAGGAGCGCCTGTAACTGTATATGAGGCCTTTTTGCTGTGGGGAGCTGGAAGCGCGACGCAACGAGAGAGAAGCATGACGCCGCCGCAGCCGCTGCTGTTGCATCATCGAGGAAGCGCGTCGCAGGGCCGTCACATCGCTGAGGAAGTGTGCTGCTGCTGGTTGAAGCTGCAACACCGGAGAATCATGTCGCCATCACCCAGGGTGTCGTCGCATCATCAGAGAAGCATGTCGGAGGGCCTGTCACGGCTCAGACAACCACTGAGTTCGCCGACCGGCCGTCGGGTGGGCACGCATCGCCTCTACATTGTCACACCGCACAGGATCGTCACAACGCATCGATGCGCCATCTTGTCGCATTGGAACCAGAGCGCAGGAAGAATCAACGCATCGCCTTCTCTGCGACCCTTTTGTTTGTTTTGCGTTGCGCATCCCAGGTACTTTGTGAGTAAAGTGTCGCATTTCATTATCTACATGTTTATTTTTGCAACAACTTTTCTAAAGACGCTCTACTGAGTTTTTTGTATGTTGGATTTTTGTCGTTTTGGTCTTATTTAGTTTAGATAAAGATATTGTATTGTATTACTGTGAGCGTTGGTACAAATACTTTACACATTGCCTTTGAGGTAAGCCTGTCTGCTCTTGCCAAGCTACCAAGGGGATGAGCAGGGGTTATCTAAAGTGTGTATCCCCCTTACCCTGACTAGAAGCAAGGGTCCCTATTTGGACAAAGGTACCTACCTCTGCCAACTAGAGACCCCCAGTTCTAACAGTGCGCATGTGTGTGTACTTCATTCCGGTCTGTCTATGTAGCTGAGCCTGTGGAAGAGCATCTGGTTCTCTCTAAATACTGTTTTTCAGGAATAGCTGTGCCATTTAGCATAGTTAACAATGGTACAATTGATATCCAAAACCACTGCAAGTGAACTGTGCATGGTGGTAATCCATAATAGTTGGCTCAGATGGCCAGCCCCGAAACAAATATGTGCCTTGTCAACAAGGAGCTGACAGCTGTGATACACACAAAATATAAGGGGTTCTACTACGATGTTGTACAAAGCAATACAACTCTGTGTGACATATGCTTTTTACCTTCTGAAGTGTGCAACATGCAGGTCGCAGTTGTATAGCTGCATAGAGTCAACTCAGCCGTTCATGCTCCTGAGGTATATAAACTAAGCACAAATGAGCTAGATAATAATAGTAACAACTGTAATTTGAAAGTTCTAAAATGGTTTATCTGTTATAGAAGGCGCTACATGAAACGAATGGCCTGATTTAGTCAGCAGACATGTTGCTCCTCACAAATGTGATGGCGATCCAGTCTGCCGTATTACAAGTGCATTATATCCAGGGCCACTGGAATTATGCAATTATGCGGCCGCAACATTTTTTTTGCATAATTATAGACTGCCGCATTGGCAAATATTCCATCATTTGCTGCATGATCTGCCAAATTTAACAAAACAGATGTTTTCAGCTCAAACTGTTCAAAAGTTTAAAAAAATGCAGCGCCACGTTTTGCTGCACAGTGGAAGGCCCTATGCAGAGGTTGACTGGTCACCTTTAGGGGACTTCAAGACGAAGTTCCAGAAGTTTGGAGCAACTCTGAAAAAAAGCTCCATAAGAGGACCCCCTCGTACATCTCCCAAATTCATTGAGCTCTTAACTGAGTTAGTCACTGACCTCAGTTCCCGGTACCAGTGCATCCTGGTGATAGGGGACTTTAACTTTCACTGAGATCAGGTACCCAGGGACATCTATGCTAAACAACTGGAAGAGGCACTGACTACCATGGAAGGGTCACACCCTCAACCTGGTCTGAACTACCCAACCTTCAGCTAGCCTGATAAATATCAGACTGTGCACCTGGTCTGATCACTTCCTGATCAGGTGCCTGATTCCGCTCACAGGCCAAGGGATCTCCTTCCCCAGAATGGAAAGTGGTGCGCAGGTGGAAGAAAATAAAAGAATGTGACCTGGTGGGGACCCTTCGTAACTCAGCCCCAATAAGGCCAGTACAGGGAAACCTTGACCAGGAAAGCGAGTCTCTCTCATTCAGGCTAAGTTCTCTCCCGCACGTAGGGACAGAGTGAGGAGCAAAGGCAAAGGGGCCCCTTGGTTTAATGAGGCTTTAGGAGGTAAGAAAAAAACACTGTGCCAATTCGAGAGAGCAAGGCGTAAAGCATACGGTCCAGGTGCTCTTTCCAAATACTAAGCCATGTTTTAAACCTACAAAAAAGCCATTATAGGCAGGAAGGTGGAATACTACAAATCTAGGATTCTTTCCGCAGATAACAAACAGAAGGAGACTATCCGGATCTTAAAGGAGCTGAGACAGTCACAAGAACAGAAACCTCCGGGCTGCCCTTAAGACTGCAACAAGTTTCAGTCCTACTTTCTGCACAAAGTTAATGACCTCTTGTCGGTTATTCACCATACCCCCGTCGTCAATTCTACTCCGCTGGCTGACCTCATACTGCTTGCCTATGACAAGCCCTCACTATCTTCCCAAAGCTAAACCATGACTCCTTGAGCCTCCTAATGGGCCGTATCAAATCGGGGTCACCAGCAGACCCCTTCCCCCGTAGGGTGTTTCAAATAGTGCTCCCCGGGGTGGAGAGTGAGGTCCTTAACTTGCTAAATCGGTCTCTTGAAATCGTCCATGTCACGGCCAACTTTAAAGAAGCTAGAGTCATACGCCTGCTGAAAAGACACGGGGCAGATACAGCAAATTTTAAAAAGTTTAGGCCAATTTCCCAGCTCCCTTTTCTGGCAAAGGTGTTGGAACAACATGTGCTGAAAACCCTATCACACCACATAGAGAGAAATCCGCTATTTCAAATGAAACAGGCAGGTTTCAGGCCTCACCACAGCATAGAATTGGTAATACTGGCAGTGATGGACGAACTCAGTCTTATGGCCGATAAGAAGCCATGCGCCCTGGTCCTGCTAGACCTGTCCGCGGCCTTCGGCACGGTCAATCATGGCCAACTCTTGTTGCAGATTATGGTGCTAGGCGTCCAGGGGCTAGCATTTTAATGGCTTGCGTCCTTTCTGTCAGGCCGATCCCAAAGGATTCAACTGGCTGACCAGGTTTTCTGATACGGGTGAGCTAACGTGCCATGTTCCTCAGGGTTCAGCGTTGTCCCCCCTTCTTTTCAATGCCTATCTCCAGCCCTTGGTGGCCACATTGACTGGTATGGAGTGCCAAGTCTTTAATTATAAGGACAACATCCATATTATCATCCAGATCGAAAACTCTCCCATGGCCCATGTACGGATGCAGAATATTCTGAAGTACACAGTCAACTGGATGACAGACAATTCTCCCAAAATCAACCCCGATAAAACTGAGGTATTGGCCATTACCACGGATATCAACCCTTGGGATGACCTCTTCTGGCCACAAGAGCTCGGTCCCACTCCCAAGCCAGTCCCAGTCGTAAAGAGTCTCGGCATAAAAATAGACGCCAAGCTCTCCATGTGCCACCCGGTTTCTATCGTGGTGGGAACATGTGTGGATCTGCTGAGACTGCTACGAAGACTTGACGCCCTTCTCTCATTTACGGCGCTCCAGATGGCAGTGTCAGCAATGATCATCTCACGTCTAGATTATGGAAACTCTTTGTATGTTGGCCTCCCGGAGAAGCTACTAACAAAACTCCAGGTAAACATGAATGATGCTGCCAGACTGATTTTCAGGCTCCCAAGGCGGGCTCACGCCACCCCCCTACTACAGCAGCTACACTGGCTCCGGTCATGCAGAGAACCAGGTTCAAGGGCCTATGCATAGGCCACAAAGCCATCCATGGTCAGGCCCCAGCATATATTAAGGAACGCCTGGTAAATTATGTACTAGGGCGGTCCCTCGGGTCATCGGATGCTGGTTCGCTGGCTTGCCCCAACTTTAATATGTCTTCCAAAGGGGGCAGAGCCTTTTCCACAATGATTCCTCAACTTTGGAATAAGCTGCTGGCAAGCCTTTGTAAGGAACCCGTCCTCCTCCCATTCAGGAAAAGTCTAAAAATACTCCTTTTTACTGAAGCCTGGGGCACATTGTAGGCGAAAGTTGGGATGCACACTCCGGCAGATGTGCCGAGGTTGGGCTCTCTCTCATAGCGCTTAGAGACCAGTAGGTGATCATGCACTCTGGAAATCCCAAATAACAATAACAAGCGGATGAACCCTCACCGAACCCTGACTGGCCAAGAGCTTCGGCAGACCCCAGGAAGAAAAGCTCCAGAAAAGTTCCTAAGTAAAAACTTTGACCGAGACCTACCGCGAGGGGTAGCTGCATAGGGCTCCATAGCGGTTAAGCAACCACATGTCCCAATAGGCACTACAGGTTTCTATGAGCTGTATAGTTCTAAATCTTTAAAAAATCATATCTATTGTTCCCTACATTGGATTGTTTCTGTTTTGGGGCCATTTTGAAGATAACACTCTTTTCCATACTTATAAATTGGTGTTGGATTTTTATTGTGTGTTGTGTCTTAATTATTTACTGAATTTGTGTTTTTTAAATTTACATACCTGTCTTTGAAGTTAAGCATGCCTGCTCGCAGCCAAGCTACCAAGGGTTGAGACCCATTCTGAGCCCCAGACTGTGTTAGTGGCCTTATTGTTCTTTACACAAATACACACACACACCGCACACGCACACACACAACCAGATACACTCTCTCACTCTCTCTCTCTAAGACCATTAAATACAATTACGTCAGTGAAAGGCGGTAATTCTGTGATCCAAGTGGAATGCTAATCTGCAAATATCATTAGTGACAAATAATCCGCATGGAAGCATAAAGCAGGCCTTGACGATGAAAACTCACTAAATGTGAACCAATTTGACATTTGATGCGCTTTCATGTAAACACGTGATAGAGAAAGTTGTACTGTAATTAATGAATTCTTACCTGTCTCCAAGTATTTCCACAGTCCGATGTTATGTACATTTCTTCCTTGTACTCAACCAGCTGGGACCCCAAATTTCCTAGACACAAAGTGATACACTAAAGTTTAAAGTTCCTTGGTGTATATTTCAATCATGCAAATGCAACTCTTTCAGAAATGTACCTAGACATCTCAATACAAGACACAGCAGACATTTAAAAATATATTTTTTTTATGTTGAGTTCAGAGCACCCTGCTAGGGTGCTTTCTTTCATATTAAATTTAAAGCCTGCTTATAATTTAAAATGGCTTTTACAAAGTATTTGAAACCCATCTCTGTGAGGTTCAGCCGCGTGAGAAATCGCAAGAGTGAATGAAATAATAAATGTGAAACCTCGGCAGATGAGATCCAGGGCGGGTAGTTTAGGGGTCACAGGGTCAGATGACTGACGGCTTGGAGTAAATACATCAAGCCAGGGCTTATCTGTAAATCACATCACTGTGTTCTATTAATGCAGCGCGGTGAAGAGGAATTTTCTCTTACTATGATGGATCACTTGCGTCACCAGAGCATCCATCTTTTGCAGCGGGTACCCACAACATCTTAATTAACTATTGTTTTTATGGGCAGGCAACAGCAGGACTTCATTACAACACTGCATGAAGCATACTCCAAAGTCAAGTTAATACTGTGTCAGCCACTCTTAAGGGGGAAGATGTATCTACAGAAATAATGTATCCATGTCACCTTGATCCAGAAGGCAATTCTTCTCTCGAAGCATCCCTTTCTTTAAGCAAATGGCTCAAGTGTGTGGTTTGGAGCATGAGCTAACCTTGCAGACACTACACTAACTCGCACAATGGCTGGTAGTTTCCTGGTTCAAGTACGTTTATAAAGAACGGAAGTAAATGTTTTTAATAGTGCTAATGGTGGGGGTACACGCCAAGCTATGATGGTCATTTAAGGGAAATTTCTAAAGGTTTTTCCACATGGAGAAAAAAGAAAAAAAAAAGGGTTTCAAGTTCAAATACATTTTTATTTCACAGTTCTACGTGCAGATATGCACATTCCCATTTGCTGAAATGGTAACTCAAATGAGTACTTCTGAGAATCTGCAACATGTGTGTATATCAAGGAATAGTTACTTTAAGTTCAGTTGTCATGAGTAATGCTATCAATGATGTCACAGAAAAAGTCATGAGTGTTGAAATATGTGAGGTCATAAACAGTGCTTGGTGATGGTGCAAGTTATTGTTACTTGAAGTAACTATAACTGTTGAATTTCAGTGTTTCTTTAGTTAAAAGCTTTACATTTAAACTGAAATTTTTACTTAACTATAACGGCCCTTTAACCTTAGTTTTTTTCACCGAATTTCTGAGTTTTTTTTAATGCAAAGTAAGATATTATTTATTACTATACCCAACATTGACATCACTTTAACCTTTATTTTTTTCAGTGAATTTCTAGGGTTTTATGTAAAGTAATATTTTATTACCATACCAACGGCCATACTCTGCGTCCAACACCCCATGGGCAGCCAACCCACCCTAAACCCCACATCCTGCCTATTTGTGGTACCTCACCATAGAGACTGAGGTCAGACCACCTTTTCAACTTTTTTTCTAATCCTGTGAGATGCTTGCAGGAGGCAGGATGGCCCCTGCTCTCCAGTGAGGCTACTGCAGGAAGCTCATGGGATCGCAGAACCCTGCCCCCCTACCAAATATACAAGGTTAAGGGAGTCAGGGTACCCCTACCGTGCTCGCTTATACCTAATTTGTTTGATTTGTAGGACACAGGGAGCAAGTCCCCGTGCCTTGAAATGGCGGCTGAAACATTTATCTTCATGTTGCAGCCAGCCAGTCATAGCACTAAGAGTGAGGAGGCAGATGGGAAAAAAGCCCTCTCAGCCAATCAGATTGCTCTGTTATTTGTAATCGTCTCCGGCAAACCCAAGGGTCCAGATATACAAAGTGTGTGGTAAAAAATGGGGGTGGTACCCGAATATTGTAAACATATTGTCTGACATCATTTACATGCCCTAAACATTGTCTATTAAATTATTTCCCACTTCAGAGCAGTGGCCTATAGGGCAATCAGGCAATTCCCCATGGGCTGGTCAGACAGGTTAGTTTGTGAGCCACAACTTCCCCAAATTGCGAATATGGGTCACTATTTTAGCTGCCTAACTCACTAATGGGGGTCACTTTTATTGACTTGTCCGGAGGTATTTTCTGTCCCAGTCCGGCTGGCCTCCTTGGAAATAATGATGTTAAATACACACAAAATGGGATGACATTTTGTAAAAAGTATATGTATCACGATATTTCCGTCACATTTATGTACGATATTCTGACATACAGCCCCATAAAGTTATTTAAAGATACTAAAGAAGAGAATTGAATTAAATAACTCCCCTACGCCGCAGCAAAGTTTCATCACACGCGTTAAAGTGTTCTATTTTTGTGTACTGCACGTTTCTTCCAGTGTGGTTGCAAGCAGTAAATGCCATCCTTTAAGGAAGCAAGCTGTCAAGCTGACAGTGCCTTTACAATGCACTAAAGACAAAACTAGCTCAAAATTGCCTCTGAGTGAGACATTCTCCAACATCAATTGCCTCAAAAACAACAACACGTCTTTCCTTTTCAAACCTTTAAAAGCAAAAGATTGGATTAGAAACAGTATTCTTTAAAGAGGAAGTGAGAAAAACTGCCAAAGAATGGGTATTGTGTTCTCAATAAAATCAAGACCACAGCCTGGGCTGCTGGCTTCTAATAAATACAAGTTCAGCTACCTTCGCGCCTTGATAATTGTCGTGGAAGAAACATGGGGCCTATCATGAAGAGCTGTATCGACTCAGTACAGACCAATGCGCTTGTATTTCTTTATTTTTTTGCGTATTAGGGGCCATATCATTACCTGCTCTGCTGCCTCAGCATACAGCCAGCGCCTGTGTGTTTTTCTACCTCTGTCTGAGTTGTGCTTTCTAAAATAATAAACTAACTCAGAGAAACATCAGGTTAGATGAATTGATTGTACTCACTGCAGGCGCTTAAAAACACGCCCTCTTTAGTTGGCAGAGCCCATCATGATATGCCTAAGGTGGCTAAAGTTTGTGGGCTCGATTCACAAAGGTAAACTGAGACGAAAGTCTAACTTTATGACTTTCGGTATGCACAAAGGGCATTTATAAGCAGTGGGGGCTCCTTGGCTAAGGCAGAGGTGTGTCGCCCCACTGCTTTTTTGCAGAGTGAAAAAAGGAAAAATAAAATGATAGTAACTTGAGGTTATTATCAATTTGGTTTTCCCCGTTGCAGCGTCTTTGAGGGACGGGGCTGCTCTCAGAGCAGGGGAAGAATGGTTTGCACTCCCTATGTGAGCATGAGTGCTTGGCCGGCCATCTAGGGCAGCCCAAAACAGTCATGCACACATACTGTGTTCTCCATGTAGGCTCATTACAGCCTGTTTGGAGAACATGCCCACCCCTCCACCCCCTGGCTGAGCGCTGTATCAAGTGATTTCTTGTAACCCATTTTCCCCACCCGCCCCTTCCCCCAACAACGCCCCCCTGCTGCTAACAGGTAGCAGCCTCCAATGTTTACAAGTAGTAAAGTTAGACTTTTGTCTCAATTTTGGTCTCAGTTAAACTTAAGGCTAAAACTTAAGTTTGACTGGGACAAAAGTCTAACTTTACTACTTGTGAATGCCCTTTGTGAATACTTAAAGTCGTAAAGTTAGACTTTCGTCTCAGTTTACCTTTGTGAATCGGGCCCCATATATAAAACTCGGAAATTCACTGAGTAATTCATAAATTTTAGACAGCACAAGTCGGAAACAAAGAGAGGCAATCTGTTTCCAACATGTATTGACTGTGTTGTTTGCATTAACCTCGAAAAATTCTGGGCTACAATTATTAAATGTAGACATCTCAAATGTAAAAAACAGACGCTTGGCTTTGTGCTGTGCCAGTGTAGCTCTTCATGATAAGAAACATGGACTATATTCCTCTCTCCCTTTATCTGGCTCATAACCAACTTCATTCTTCTTCCGTTATTGTAAAAACATGCCACAATTTTAGTTCATGGTTCTTACTGTACCTATTGGACCTGGTCCTCTGTGCAGGCTCGCCCCCAAACTTTTTTGCCTTCACCCCTCCTGTTTTCTGAACCCTTTTTTGTTGGTTTTAGGACTTTGTACACTTTACCACTGCTAACCACTGCAAAAGTACTTGTACTCTCTTCTTTAAACATGGCAACATTGGCTTGCATCTAATTGGCACATTAATTTGCTTGCAAGTCCCTAGTTAAGTGGGACTCTATGTACTCGGGGCCTAATTAAATGCTACCAGCACTTATTGTGCCACCCAGGCGGCTTTAGGGCAGTGCCACAGGTGCGGCCACACTGGGTGCTAACCTGTGGAGGGGACACTGACCTCGAGGGGGTGCTGTGTTTGGCAATAACTTATAATTGGAGAGATGAGGGGCACTTTAGCCAGGTGGTAGTGAGAGAATTCAATTCAAGGAGGTAGTCATGGGGTGTGGTAGCACCCAAAATGATTGTCACACTGGGAGCCACCAGCACTAGTGCCACCCACTCAGATAGGCCTAACATGCCTCTGGTCTGTCAATGCAGACTGTGTGTGAGGTTTTAAACTGCCAGTTTGGCCTTGCAGAACAATCCTTTTGACAGGCCTAACCCTTAATTTTTAATAACTGTAACTCCCCTCTAGGGTGAGCCCTAAACAGCCCTTGGGGCATGATTGGTGTCTGAGAAATTGTAATTTAAAACCCTCTTGAATGGGTCAGATTTTAAGTCACAATTCTGAAAGTGACACTTTTAGAAAGTTGTGTTGTTTCAGACATACAAGAGAAACCCAATGATATCTAGGGATCAAGGGTAGTTGATGTTATAAGGAACAAGGGTCCCTAAACACTAGATAAGAAAAGTAATACTCTGGGAGCAAAAGGAATGCTCAGGAAATATCTGAGCAATTGTTTTAAAAAAAAGTTTATTATTACATGAAAGTAAAATTGGTTTGTAGGGGTAGGTACCCCTGCGGGCGCACCTGAACAGGTATCAAAAGAACACACAGGCAAAAAGGTTTGAGACAAAAAGAATTATATAAGAACAAATCCACACTTCTGTAAAACCCAACTCTGCTGCACCCCATCAATTTTGCATAATCAAAAGGGTCAGAGTGATTAGGTCGATAACGTTTCAAGCAACTAAACATGTTGGTTCATCAGCAAGACAATACAGTGTTTGGATACATAAACCAATGATGAAGTAAGTTTAATCAAAATAAGAACCTCCAAAAACAAGGGGGGGGGGGTGGGGTGGGGGTAGGAAGAAAACCAGAAACAAACCAAAAATGAGAAAAAGAAAGTAAAAGGAAAAATCGTCAATTTAATTGTAATAAAATTCTGAGAATTCTGCAATAAGTGAGAGATCCATGGAAAAAGGTCTCTATTACTGTGCTCAGTTGTGACCGAAACATGCAGAAAGTCACGTAAAGTGCCTATCAAGGTGGGAACGATGTTCATTATAGCATGAAGCATTACCCAGGAATTCCATGCAATGCTCCCTTCCAATCAAACAACCTGCTAGTGAAGTTCTCAATTATAAGTGAGTCACATGCAGATTGGTGAATAACACGTGATAAACACACCAACCGTAGGAATTACATAAGGATAACTGGATAACATGGCCGCACCAATAGCTAATCGAGGAAGTTCAACCGAGTGTCTTCTCATCCACTTAATACGTTCCCAATAGAGGAAATACCTGGGGCGCTATCAGAAAAAATCAAGTATTACATGCAAATATGGCCAGCCCTTGTAGTCCCCTGGGGAAAACTAATAAACCTACATACCTAATTCTAATCAATCTAGCATAGAATGTTGGGTGAAAACCGGATGGAAGTAACCGGAAAGGCGGGACATTGCCCAATGTCAGATGGTTGGAGACTCTTCTGTCCTGAGGCTTTAAACAGGAGGCCAGCCAACTAGCCCTGGAGTCACTCTGGTGGTCCTGGGTTAAAGATGCACGCCAAGTCCTTTCACTCAAGCAGCAGGGTAGCAGATTGGCAGTCCTTCTAGCACAGCAGTTCTGCAGTCCTTCCACAACTTCAGAGTTGTACTGAAGGAACTGAAGATTTTGAGGGTTCATTATTTATGCCTAGTACCCACTTTAAAGTGGGAGAAGCTCCTGGAGGAAATCACAAGTTCAAGCTGACCATAATGAAGGGCCGTCAGATACAGGGTTCAGGTTAGTCCTGCTGAAAAGTTTCCTTCTCGATCCAGGGCAAAGAGTCCTGTTCGCGGTGGAGGGGGCCGTGAGGTGCAAGAAAGCATTGCGAATGGTCATCGATGTAGGGCAAAGAGCAGGTCTGGCATTATAGATGGGCGTTGCTGTCGCACGAAGATCCTCTTGTGATTGCGAACGGTCAGGCCGGAGCTATGTGGTGGCACTCCTTATGAGCGGTCGAGGCTGTAGCGTGAATAGTCGGTTTGACGGAACTCTGCGTTAGCAGACAGTACGAGAGACATGCTTTTGGCCTCAATTCAGCTCCACTGAAGTTATACCAAGGGTTCAGGACATGAGAGGCACCACTTGGGGGTCAAGGGTTGGCTCCAGCTGGATATAGGTGCTGGTTGAGGTGTTTGGGAGCCTGTTATGTCCCTGTGGCTCTGAACAGGAGGCCAGTAGACTAGCCCTTGGAGTCACTCTAGGAGCCTGGGGTTCAGGTGCAGGTTCAATCCCTCTGTCTCAGGTAGGATGGCAGTAGGGAAGCAGTAGTCCAGCAAGGCAGTAGTTGCAAGGCAGCAGTCTTGCAGAGTGGCAGACCTTTCAGCTGCACAGCAGTTCTACCTGGCAGCGTCTGCCACAGCCAGAGGTGTACTGAAGAGTTGGTGCCTGAGGTCCAATATTTATACCAGGCACATCCTTTGAAATGGGAGAGTCTTCTAGAAGTTCCCTTTCAAGTGCAGAGGTTTACTGCCTCCCCTGCCCTGTCTCCAGACTAACTACAGGGGGACTGCAGCCGTTTGTGGGGAGACAGGACACATCCTATTCAAGTGTAAGGAGGGCTGTGCACAGGTCGGTCCTCCCATCCTGCCTGTGATGGCATATACAGGCACACCTAGCTCTCTATTGTGTGTGGTTGTCTAGGAGGAATGCACACATCCCAACTGTCAGCTACACCCATTCATGTGACCTTGAGGCACTAAATGTCTAAGGCAGGAAGATTCCAACTTTCTAAAAGTAGGTCAAATAGTGGTTACGTCCGAGTGTGGCCAGATCGGACGTAGTTAAATCTAAAAAAAGAAGAGGGATCTGGCCAACTTGTTTTTATGTCCTGCTGTTTATTCAAGCAGGCATATGGACCAATATAAATGTATTTTCTTGGTTCTGGCTCAATTACTTTGCCATATTCATAAACTTACAATCATGTTATTATTTTCATGTGAGCAAGTACAAAAAATGATACACCGTACATTTTGCGTTGAATAACACAAGTGAAAAACAAATCACGTTGAACACCACAAGTGATAATATACTCACAGATTGAAACAGTGAAAGAAATCCATAACAAAAGTAAAAAAGAAATTAATAACAGTACAACTGCAATCTCATTAATCAATAAACATATCACACCAGTCTTTAGTTTCTGAGAGTTAACCTCACAGTGCTTCTCATGACAAAACTATTTCATTAAACTTTTAAGAGAAGAACTGGCCATGGAGATAACGCTCTAAGTCAACGGGGATGATGAGAGCGTTATTAACTATCCCTTTTTGTGATTTCTTGGGACTTCTTTGACAAGTTCCTTCATGGATTTCTTATTGGACTGGGCCGACGCGTTTCAAATCCCTATTTGAGTCAAGGGATTTTCATCAGGGCAGTCACACGGTGTAATCTGAAATAACACTGTACTTCATGCTGTGTTCTTCTTTTTCATTGTGAAGACAGCTATTCAAGTTTTCAGTTCTCTATTGGACTTGAGACGTTGTTTACTGACAATTTACTGTGTTGTGTTGAGAGTCCTGTTTACTTGAGGAAATAAATCCTAAAACGCTCGAGTGGATGGTTTTTCGTAGCAATGAAAGCTATTTGAGCTGCGAGCCGGGACATTTATTGCACTCTGAGATTAAAACGAGCTGGGACTTTATTGTTTCGAACGTGGACGTGACAGCATCAAGGTGACTGAGACACAACACCATCTCAATGAAAGTTCATCAGATACTTTATCTGATTACAGCAACAGTAGAGGGAGCATGAGCGAGCGAATACACTGCATTGCAGCACTGCATCCCCCGCTCATTCCCCCATAATCGCCGGGACTTACATCTAACATCCAAATCTGCCCCCAAAAGATACGGGTACCCTGGAGCTTCAGCAGGTAGTGGCCATCATGTTTATGGCCAAGCGCCATCCCTCAAGACTATATAAGTGTTATATTCAGTTGTTAAACCCTTCGTAGTATAATCGTTTGCTGTTAAAAAAGTGAAGCCAAAATGCTCAACCACTGTTAATTGACCTAAGCCCTTCTGCAAAGCCACCATGGAGAATTTGTGCAGATATACTAAGGAGTAATGCTGAAAGATGGCCTTAGTGGCATCATCACTGACCATTTGAGCAATGATGAAAACAATGCACTGGTAGCAGGTTTGAAGCATTAACTATGCATACAAGACATCATAATGTACTGGTTGTTAACACTGGCCTCATTCAACGCATGATGAGGTGCCTGCGATCTGGCTCAAACAAATCAGGATCTGCAGCAGAACTTTGTATTTGGAGATTTCACCTAAAACTGAGGACTAATCAGAGGATTTTTTTCAGATATTGTAATGAGTCAGGAAGTGATGGGATATAATAGTCTTTCCATGGAAGTAGGAATTGTAAATATTGTGAATATTCGCTAATATATATAAATATATTTCTAATTCTGTTTATTGAGGTTTGTATACAGTAACAAAAGAGGTCAAGTACAGTTACATATAATAGCCTATAGCACAATCACCGGCTTTAGTACTCACAAAAACTGGGAAATAGGAAAGGAAGGGAAAAGGGGGGGAACACTCAGAAAGATAACAATTGAGCAAGCAGCTACTAGTGTATCTCCACTCTGTAATGTAATGTAAAAAGAACTTATAAAGCGCAACTAACACCTGGCGGTTTCTTGGCGCTAAAACATAAAGAAAACAGACAATCCGTGGGGCTGAGAGCGTTAGTTGTAGGCGTTGCGGAACAGGTGGGTTTTTAGAAGGGACCTGAAGTGGATTAGGGGGGAAGCCAGTCTTAAGCCTAGAGGGAGGGCGTTCCAGAAGGACGGGGCAAGGAATGAAAACCTCAGTGCACCAGTACTCATGTTAGCAGGGAGAATCAGAGCAATAACACCTAGGACCTTATGTAGTCTGAGTCTCAGAGGAAGGGGCCTCCAGCCGAGCAATGGCCATCAGGTTTGTATCAGTGTCACTCTCTACATCGGCAAACTGCATGCTCAAGTGGCCTTCCAGGGTGGACCAAATATCTTGGGGGCGGGATCTCACAGACATCATGATCCAGTACGCCGTAAGTTGTTCTTGGCAATAGGTCACATCGTACAGCCACCCAGCCTTGCGTGGCACTGGATGTCGTCCCCAGTGCATCGCCACCTGGCGCTTCACTCAAGAGGCATATCATGGCCGTCAATTTACTCATGTCCAAGGGGACATCCTTTATGTATCCCAATAGCGCAACCTTCAGCGAGAGCTCAGTCGCTTGCCCATCTATAGCTTCAAAAATCTCAAGGCAAAATCTCTGCACAGCTGAGCAGTCCTACAGCAGATAAAAAAAGTGCACACTAGGGATCGTGCAGCATAGACATTGCGCATCTTCAATTAGCCCCATGTGAAATAACTGATCCGGAGTATGATATAATCTAATTAAATACTTGAAATGCACCAGACATAGTAGGTAGGCGATAGTGCCCAAGATCGAATATAGTAGTATTTCCACTGATTGTCGGTGTGTGTGTGTGTGTTGGGGGGGCAGATCTGCCTCACATGTAGTTTGTGGTCTGGGGACAATTATCCGCATAGTCTCCTGAATCCTGGCATAGAGTCTCATTACTAGCTTGCGCGAGGATGGTCAGGTGAGGATTATTTCTAGCACAGGGAGTGCAGTAGTGGCCTCAGGGAAGGAAGCGTGCAGCATTTGGGTGCCAGCTCACAGCTGATAATAGAATATTTGCTAATATTTAATGCTCTTTGGCTGGGTGGGTGAAAATTGCAATAAAATCATAAGTCTATGTAAATCTGTCGGCCTTGTTATTTATCAAAAGGTTATGCATAACATTAGCATATTCTATATTTCTGATTTCATACTTTCAAAGTCAGAAATAAAATATACTTGGTTACCGCACCACTATGTCTACAGTCCAAAGGAATGGTAACCATAATATATAGAATTATAGATGGTTAACTGTGAATAACAGGGACATTTTTTACCAGGGGTTTATGAGTGGCACCAAATAGACAACAAGAGTTGTCTATGTCGCTAAAAACCCCATAGAGAAAAACACACCCATTATTCACATTTTAGCCATCCATCATTTTCTGTTATATATGGTCTCCTCAAATCATCTGCCTTTGCTTCCAACATATAAGTAGGGCAGAATAATAATGAGGAGCCAAACATGACATTAAGAACCTGCCCCCTGTCAACCACATTTGCCCATCCCTGACTGTAACAAATCGGGTTACTGGTTGAGGGGTGTGAAGTCCTACCCAAGCGGAAAACACAATCATTGTCAAGGTGAAGTCACAAACAAACCCTAAATTAACCCCGGGCTCAACCCTCTGGGAGCTTGGCACAGAACAGTCACGCTTAACTTAGAGGCAACGTGTAAAGTATTTATGCAGCACTACAAACAGGAATAAAGTGAATCACAGCACCCAAAAAAATCCTACATCAATTTAGAAAAAATAGAGTACAATTTATTCAATAATTTAATATCAAAACAATAAAAATCCAATCAGAAGAACTGGAGCTATGCAATTTTAAAGATTTAAGTAGAAATGGTGTAAAAAAGCAGAAAGCGCCATCTGTAGATATCTGGTCACGTTAGAGCGGAACAGGCATAAGTTCACGCTGATTGTGATAGAGCACGGGCCAGCTACAGAGACTCAGCTAGGCCCACTAAACAAGAGTACCGTAACTCCTGGTCGCGAAGAGTTGCAGAGTGCTGTGTCAAGGATGAGTCGCACAGCTAAGGCGATCCGAGGTCCTGGTCAGAGATGCGTTGTACAGCGTCGGTTCCGAGGAGCTGCAAGACTGCGATGCAATGTCCTGCATCATTGATGAGGGAGCTTGCTATGTGAAGTCCTGCATCGAGGATGCATGGTGCACCAGCTGGTTCCAAAGGGCGAGGGCCATGTGAAGTCTTTGTGCCGGGAAAGTCCATGCAACAGAGGCGAGACGTCTGTTCTTCTCGGGGTTGGGCCTCGCAGCAGAGAAGCGTCAGCTCTGCTGGGGCCACAGATGAGTTGGCAGAGCACCTTCAGGCCCAGTTCCAAGGGTTCGGGACTGTGTTGACCCCACTTGGCAGGGTAGGACTCACAGGTAATAGAGTCCAGGTAATGGGTTCGAGGTTGTTGGAACCCTTTTATGTCCATGAGGCTTCTGATCAACTAGAAGTTTTAGTCACTCTGAGGTCCTGGGCTTAGAGATGCAGGTCCAGTCCTTCCCACCCAGGCAAGAAGGCTGCAGGTCAGCAAAGCAGGGCAGCAGTCCTTCATATCAGCAGTCTAGCAGAGTGGCAGTCCTGCCTACAGTACAGCAGTCCTTCTTCCTGTCAGAGTCCACATGTCCAGAAATGCACTGAAGAGTTGGTGTCTGAGGTCCCATATTTATACCAGGTGCCCACTTTGAAGTGGGAGAACCTTCCAGAGGATTCCACCCCAGGGGTGTTTGGAATTTCCTGCCTCCCTGCACTGCCCCCAGAATGTCTGGGGTCACAACAGACTAGGGTTAAACCCCTTTGTGAGAGTGATCAGGCAGGACCTTTGTGATGTGTAAGTGTTGTAGGTGACTCCTCCCTGCCAGCACCTACCTAACGCGTGTCTCAGTTTCTGCGAGCAATACACAAGACCAACTGCCAACTACTCCTAGTCATGTGACCCAGGATACAGGCAGAAGGTAACTCCAATGTTATCATGGGGGATAAGTAGGCCTTGCGGTAGTGACAAATGAAGAGTGCATGTCTAAATTGTAACTACAATTAACCTTGCCCTCGGGGCTGTGTAGGGCCTTCCTCAGGAGGTGACCTCTATGTATGAAAAAGGAAGATTTGAGCCTGGCAAGCAGTTTATATTGCAAAGTCAAAATGACATTTTAAAACTGCAAACACAGGCTGTAGTGGCAGGCCTGAGACATGTTCAGATGGGCCAATTAAGTTGGTGGCATAATCAGTGCTGCAGGCCAACCAGTAGCATTCCATTTACAGGCTCTGTGTATCTGTGGTACCACTCTACTAGGGACTTACAAGTAAATTCAACGTGCCAATTGGGTATAAGCCAATGACACCAGGTTTTTACTAGAGAGCACAAGCATTTAGTATAAGCTAGCAGTGGTAACATTCTCAGAGTCCTAATGTCAGCAAAAACGAGATCAGCAAGAATAGGAGGGGTGCAGGTAACAAGTTTGGGGGAAGACCACCCCAAGGCTGGCAGGTCTAACACTGCCACAATCCAATTATTAAGTAAAAATATCTGTCCTCCGGCCATTCACCCCCACTACCATACCACCTGTGCATTGTCACTTTGAGCGCCGAGAGCATCACTGCACTGACATTGTCTCTGTGAGAACTGCTTGTCGGTGGTTGCTTTTGCCTGCCAGTGCAGGTCTGCAGGCGGCGTAGGTGCAGCATCACCTGTGCTCTCCCACTTCCCTCAGGTACATGGAGACCCTTGAGAGGCAAAAGAAAGTGGGTGAGACCACTAACCACCATTCCACTGGGTCTCTGGAGATCTGGGAGAGGAGGTGGAACAAAGGGGAAGTGAGTGCTTCCCATTCTGATGTTACCACAGTGGAAAATCACTTTGATTACCCACCGTTGTGATGTCACTGAAAAGAATACTTAGATTTTGGTCTGCTTATTCTTAATAGAGATTTCCTATCGAAGACTTATATAATAATATATGAAAACTTCATTGCACAATTTTCGATAAAGCAGTTTTCTTTTCAACCTGACAGGAAATTACAAAAGTAAAATGACATCCTATTGTAGTTTAATATCTCACAGGTACTAAAATAAATACATGGTTCACCTTCAAATTAGTATGAGAGCCCATTCTGGAATCATAGAAAATGTGGGCATGGTAATACATCTAACACCCATGAAATCATACTGGGCTACTGAAAAAAAAGTGTAATGTATGGTACCTGCTCCCATGATAAGGCCTGGTGCAGTATCCTTAGTATGAACTGTTCCAGAAACGTAAGGATTGTCTGCCCATCGGAGGTGAAGATGAAGGTGGCATTCCGGCTGTAAGAATGATCAAGTACAAATCAGGGACTATCTTCAACTTCAATAGGTGTAAAGAGTAAAACCATGAAATAACAGAATTAGAGAAATAACCACATAGAGGACACTCTGCAAAATTAAAGAACATCAAATGCATTTAGGACATAGTTGAAAACTTACATAAATATATATACTTTTCTTATAATAAACAAGACTATATCCGTGATATAGCTAACAAAAAATAAAGGTTACAATCAAAGCACAAAAATGTGCTTATTCTCTTGCAGTAACCACAGCTATAGCCTTGGTAAATAATGCTGCATTGGAAAAAAAGGAACTTAACCAGCTGCAATACGTTTTTGTTTTGTAAATGCTCATCATCACCTTTGTGGGTTTGATATTGTAGGAATGACAAGATTGATTAAGATTCGATTCTGTAAAATAAATGTAAGTATGGAGTACTTATATCACATCCAAACTAATGACTCATTTATTGGAATTGAACCATTGAAGGGAGGAAATCCTCGTAGACCATGCTGGAGAAGGTGAATCCAAGTAGGGATATTTAGGTCTTTAAGTCTTAGTTGAATTTCTATTTATTCCTTACATTGACATGTGCTGTTAAACCAACATATACTGCACATAGAAGAGCAACGATGGGTATATAAAATGAATATAGACAGATATGGCCTAAACGATGAGGTACAGTGGTACCTGATATAAGCACAAAATCACCTTTAAATGTGCATTATATTTATGTAATAATCTAATACTGGCCATGAAGTTGTTAGCCCTTTAAGGATATGCCCCCATCCTCATTTCATTTGACTAGTGGAATATGTCCCGAAGGTTGTATTGTGTTAATTAATTTTTTCATTTACTGAGAAATAGCATTCGTTTGTTTTAACACTTCTAATTGCATTATCTCAAAATTGTAGTGTTTTCCAATGAAATAAATTAAGAACAGTGCTACTGTCAAAAGCCTAGCCTTAATTATTTCACAGATAGGCAAAAAATTTGAAATAAAACAATCATCAACACACCCTAGATACCTAGGGGTTAATCTTTTACCCCCAACACCCTACCCCTATACCCTAAACTCTTAACCCCTACTAATCATCCAATAGCTAACCCCGAAAACCCTTAACCATATACTCTTAAAACTACACCCTTACCCTACCACATGACCTAAACTCCATTAGACAAACTCCTAATCCAATGCACAACGCTGTCTCTATACCCGACCCCTTTACACCAACTCCTAAACCCATACCCTCAACCTCTAGAAGTAATTCAGTGTACCCTTAATATTATACTTTAACCATTAAACTCCATACCCCATAACCCTAACACTTAAACCCTAACTCAATACAATAACTTTCACCCTACATTCAATACCTTCAGACCTAACACCTAACCATATACCTTGAACCCACATACCCATAAATCCTTAACCCTATAACCCAAAAACTCGATATCCCAAGCCATTAAGCCCATATATTTAACTCTATATTCTGAACCTCAAACCATAACTCCACACCCCTTCCCAGTATACCCTATTGCTTATTCCCAGTTCCTTTAATGCCCATTCCGGAAAACCTTCTTGCCTTTCACACTGTCCATATTTGAATATATTTGAGGAACAAACACTTTTGAAAGTGTTAATTTTCTAAATATTAATTTTGAGAACTAATGATTGGGAAGCGTCATTTTCAGAAGTGGTATTTTATAACTATGAGGTTCATGAGAGGATAGCAGCATCACACACCACTTTGTAATAAAACAATGTAAGATGAACACCATCCCTAAGAACCTAGATAAATTAAATAAGATTTACCACAAACTCTAAACAGGATGTAACAGAATATGGCCCTTGAGTTTGCCATTTATAGCCCATAAAGTGACATAATTCTGCTGCTGAGGAATGCCATGCCACATATAAAGTAAAAGAAAGTAACTCATTATGGCTCATTATCTTTCTACAGTTTAAGGAAGTACAGGGATATCTTTTTTTTAGATATTCCAAGGGAGACAATCTACAATAACATTTAGAAAGAACTCCTATTGCAACCTGCGAAAAAAGGGCTAAAAAGCAGGTCTAAGTTTTCTTATCATGCACACTAGCATGTACAATGACCTTACTATTACAACACATCTCTCTTGATGTGCCCATATTCTCAGATGCCATTTGGGAGAGATAGTCTATAGATAACGAGCGTAATAGCACGCGACACCTCAGTGCCCAGTTTTGAGAAGAACGACTACAGAATAGCAATTCCTTGAATGAGAATAGTTCTGATTTAATAATTTTTCATTCTCACGTTCTTCCTTTTTTATACACATAGAGAGATTTTTTCTTGACAAGAGCAGCAGTGAACAACCAACTGAGGTGAGCTTTCAAAACCTGGCTCACTTACATGATTAACAATTTTGTAAAATTAATCACTCCTGGTGAACACCTTCCTTTGAGGGTGGTAAATGTAGCAATTGGGCTGCTGCAATTTGAGACAACCCTAAGGGTCGATAATGTAGTTATTTACAAACGTTAAAAAAATGAAGAATGAAGCTTGTCAATAAGTAAATTATTGAACCAGTGCGTGAAATCCACTTGACAAATATGTTTCTAATGATCTTTCCCATGCATGTTGTGATAATGACTTAAATCATGTTTTCGGGTGTCTATTGTATATTCCTAGTCAGCTAGCGATAGGCTGTAATCCTAGGTGTATGTTTTTATATAAAAAAAACAAATTAACTTACACTGTCCTCATTGCTTTTTGGGGCAGTGTCAGCTTTAACCCTAATATCTTGTCCTGATGAATGCACATGAACATCAGGAACAACACTTAAACGCAGAAACATCTCAACACATCTAGTCCTTCAGGACCAGGATTTGATATTGATTCTTGTTTTTTTAAGAAAAAACATTTTATTTACATTTTGAATGAAAATAAAAGCAAGATCACATTTGACTTCATTTTTCATCTCACATGTCCTACAGTAATATCATTAGTCATTTGAAATCACGTGCAACATCATATTTGTCTGATTTAACTTTACAATTGTTCGGCATTTACCTGTCCAAGGCATACTCAAGAGCTGTACCTCAGTACAGCTCTTGGGATGTGTTTGTGGGCACCCTCTTGCTTCATAGATTGGGGTTTCTAGGGTCATGCAAAGATCAAGAAATCTCCCAAAATGCATTTCCAGATTCTGCTATATATTGTACAATCCATACCCACCCACACACACACCCAGTGCATGTATACAGCATGCACACACTGCACAGCACTGTATCCTTCCTGTAGTGCACCACTCTGAGACACACATACATCAAGCACATGAATTTAACATGCATGCACTGCATCCTTCATGTATTGTACCACTCACAGGTACACATAACCGATGCAAGGAGGAGCCAAAGGAAATGAAGATTGCGATGCAGGGCACGCTACGAAATTCGTTTTAATAATTAAATTGTTTACTTACCTGCAATTATCCATATGCCGGTTTTTAACACCCTCCACCCTGCCCCTCCCCCTCCCCGCTTCCCTGCCCCACCGTAACTCCCTCCACGGGCCGCGGCTGGATCCAATGCTAACATGCAAATGAAGAAAAAGGAAACAGATACACCAATAATAAATAAGAATCAGTTAAATAGAAAGATGTTAAACTGCCTGACCAACTGAAGGTAAACAAAAACTTACAAAGGATATGAAGAAACAGGCTTAAAAAACCAGAAAAGTGCTTTTGACCCCATTAACGAGGAATTCTTGTTTAACGTCCAAGATGAGACGTAACGTAACCAAGTTATTATGATATTACATCACACCCCAGAGGCTTTTGTGTTAGTAAATTGGGCAATGGCGCTTTCTGTGCCCTTAGGAGTATGCAGGCTGTTACTTATGTGACCTATTTATAGGGCCCGATGAGGAAGGAGCAATCAAAAGGATTTGCATTAAAGGGATAACTTTTATACAGAAAATGCAAAAGAACGTGAATGCAGATGGTTCATTAATCTTCAAAGAAAGGAAAATGTAAAAATAAAACCACTGCTTTGAGTGTCTGATTTAAATTTGGCGAGTTTATAAAGTAAATTGGAGAACATCGGTTTCACATCACACAAGTAGATGTCAGATAGAGTCATCATAATTCCAGGAATATTATAAGTGCAAATCAGGAGACTAGGATCTAAATAATGTGCTAGATATAAATCAGTGGGATACAATAAAACACACTTTTCCTTGTAAAGCCGACTTAATTATTTGAGAATCAGCAACACGTATTTGTAAACTGCGAGCAATATAAATTGCAAACTAAGAAATTTAGAACAAAAAAAGACTAAATAAAATGTTAAGTCAGAGCGCAATAGAAAAAAGATGGTAACAGTGAAATAGCTGAAAACCCAGCAGGCAGGAGGGCTGGATTTAATTTCACCAGGTATTCCATCTGAGATTGAAACAGGGATAGGAGCACACTGCAAAAAACAATAATAATGGATTATTCAAAAACTCTGTGAGAACAGAGAATCTGAAAACAGTTATGCACTCTTAAAATCAAAGTTTAGAATACAAAGAACAATGATCATGTGAAATAGTTTGAATACAATCAGCAAAGAAACGTAAGACTGTGCAGAAAACTGTACTTGCTCGTGTTCTTGAAAGAGAAGATTACAGGAAACATGGTAGGAAATACTGAAGGTAGCTATTATAAATGGGAGGTGTTTCACATATTTTGTTCTTTTCCAATTCTGAGAGGAACTCTAATCAACCTTGAACGCTCATTTGTTTCATTTTGCTATCATAATAACATGCTGCTGGATTTACAGCTTTGTGAGCTCACAGTGTAATGACACACTTGCCAATAATTTTTGTAAAGATAGAATAAAAATACTAGCCCTTTTGTATTTTTATGTGGTGAACCGTATTTCTATTGTGCAAATCTAACAAAAAGCAGTGGAGGGCTGTACAGGGTCAAAATCAGTTGATAGGAGAGGCAGCTGTGGGGCAGTGTTGGGGCCGTCTTGATGAATATAGGGATATTGTTTTAGATCCAGGGTGCGTAGATAAAAAAGGCCAGCTGCCTTGTTTTTTCCGTTTTTACAATTCTTAGGTCCTGATATAAGTTTAGGTGGTGTTTATCACACCTGGTAAACAACATTACCACTGGTTTGTTATTTATCTGATGCGACAAATAACACCTATTACGAGTTTCTGGGGAATAACATACAGATTTTTTTCTTTAACGCATCAAAATCCTCATGCTTAATTTGAGCTGAGGGTTTCTAGTGCTCGGCCTCAACACTTTAGTATCAACTCTGGCTTTTATGACAACCTGCCACACTGGGGCAGCTCCTCCATTAGGGCTGAGGAGCGTCGCCCCAATGTTTTCTCGCACTGGGAGAAGCAGAAACATAAAATGGTATTTTAAATACCAATTTATGTTTATGCTTCTCGCACTGCGAGAAAGCAGAAGGGTATGCCTGGTTGGGGGTGGACGGGTGGGCGGTTCAGGGAAGAGTGGCTTGCCCATGCAGGGGGCCTTGACTGTTTGGTCGTCCCTCTGCGGCTGACCGAACCAATCATGCGCACTCTGACTTTTCTCTATGTAGGCTGCATGCAGCCTACATAGAGAAAATGGCCTCCCCTTAGGTGCCCAGCTGAGCACCGTCCCCAGAAATCACAACCCTGCCATTGCAGGGTTGTGATTGGCTTACGGGATGGGATGGAGGCTGCCTGTAGCTGCTTCCAGTTGGGAAAACGCGGGACCCGGCCAGGAGCTGAGGCAGAGCAGGACCCGGTAAGGTACGTTTAAAAAAAAATTACACCCCCCTTGCGAACCAGCGTGACCCCCGGCCCCACTCACGAGTCAGGTCGGCCACGACTGCTGCCACATGGTGGTGCTGTTTGTCTTATTTTTTTAGGAGCACAACAGCTGTTGTGTAATAATTAAATATACAATAAAATCATTAATACCTGCAAACCATAAGCTATAAGAATAGGTAGGGCAGCATGCATTAGTCATTTTAATGTACATTGAAAGTCTGAATTGTCACACTTGTATGAGTGTGATGGCTAGTAGTGATAGTATTGTCATTGATAGTGCTAGTGGGAGCAATGGGTGGTGCAAGTTGCAGTGGCCTCCTGGCAAAAGTCCGGGTATTTCTTTTTTATTTTTACAAATTAAGCACTGTAATTACCGTATGATTTACCCCTGCTAAATTTCAGCAGGTTTGCCCTGCCAAAATGTAACGATGGTTGAGGTTTTTAACCCATCTGGTCATCATCGGATGCATCATATAACACTCAACTTGTAATTCTGACAAGTGCATAAACAGGGGTTTATGCACAGGTCCGAATAAAGACAGTCTCATAATCAGGCTCTTAGTCTGTAGTCAGAGGGTGCCTTAGCTGCGGGTGTGCCAAAACCCACCAGAGATGGTGAACTTGTCTGCAACATAAGGCGAGATGCTGTTTGTGATGCCTTTGTAAGTGATGCAGCAGACTTTGAAGATGGTGCGAGCTGGTAAGGGGAGCCAATGGTGTTCCATCGGGGTAGGTGTGGTGTGATCACTTTTCTTTAGGCCATGGATGAGACATGCTACGGTGTGTTTGATGCCCATTGCCAGTGTGGAGTGTGCGATGGCATGGATGGAAGAGTAGTAGGATTTAACAGCAGCCCTTAAGTTGCCTTGTGAAAAAACTACATTCACTTTGTTTGGAAAAGAGAGCTAAAACCAGGCCATTTTAGTTTTTTTGGCAATGTGTTCCTTGAGGGTGATGTTGGTGTCCCAGATGAATCCAAGTGACTTGGCATTCAGTGAAAGTTGGGGTTCAAAGCCATCAAGGTGCATTTCATTTAGCCAGGTTTGTACTGTTTCTTGTGTGTTTTTCCTGGCAAATAACAGGAATTCTGTCTTGGTTGGATTGGGCTTCGGGTAGGCGCCGGACATCCAGTTATGGATGATGTGCAGGCAGTGTTTGACACATCGGCTGTACAGAAGTAAAGGAGACTTTCAAGTAAAGTTCTGTATGATCTGCATATTGGTGAATGAATCTTGATGTGATGCTGTTAGAAGACCATAAACGGACTCCATATAGAGGTTGAAAATAATAGAGCACAGTGTGGAACCCTGGTGCACTCTGCATGTGATAGGGATCTTATGACCTTGAGGTGCCCATGTGAACGTACTGGTTTTGGTTGGAAAGGCAGAAGAACCCGGTAGAGAAGCTAGCTATTATGCCACTTGTGCCGGTCCCTACGTGTGCCACCTGGCATCCGCATGTCAGAGTGGGGGGTGATGCTGCCAATTCCCATGACGGCCACCCCTCACGGCTGCAGGTAAGAACTTGTGCTGCCCGGCATGTACAACCCCCCCTAAGTACCACCTGGAAGAACCACTGAAGCTCATTGCTGATAAAGAATTTCATTCGAAAATCAATGAAGGGAGGGTGGTTGACTATGTAGATGACAGCTGACAGGTACAGCAGTATCAAGATGCAGGGTTTTTCTTCTTTTGTGGCCAGAAGGTAATCATCTACAGTGGGTAAGGTAGCAGTCTCTGTACTGCAGCATGATCTGATAGTTGTGCAGGAGATGTTTAGCATTAATGTGATCTCAGAGTTGAAACTAGGCTTCTTTTTAAATCATATTGACAGGTAGGTGAATAAAGGTCCTTTCATTTAGTCCCCATTAATTTTCATCATGCCACCTCTCTCATTGTCCCACCTCCTTTCTCCCCTGAACCAACTCTTCCGCATTCTCCTAACTCATTACCATTAACGTACCTCCATCATTGTCCATGCCTTCTCTACCCTCTGCATTAATTCCAGTCATATTACCTCTGTCAATGTCCCCACTCTTTCTTCTTACCCAATTGCTTTTCCTGGATCATCTCTGTTCACCTATTCATCCCCATTCATTATCTGTCTGTGCTCTTACCTCCTCTACTAATTCCAGCTTTTTCTCTGGATCATCTCCTGTCTCTGTCTCTTTCTTATTGATTCCCTTTCATCATCCCTGCTTTCTCCATGGTGCTTTTTCATTCTCATCATGTTGCCTTAGTACCTTTCCCAGCCTCCTTTCCTCTCCCTGTCATCTCTCCTCTGCCATCCCCATACCATTTCATCATCTCCACCTTCATTCTCTGTACAGAAAAAGCTAATCCTTATGAAGCACACATCTAATTTCTACATGTAAGTGACTGGTGCTACCTATAGAGATTAGGGTGAACTTTGTGAAATACGTTAAGGAGAGGCATGCAGACTCAACAGTGGCTACCAGCATTATACACCCACACTGGGATAGTTATTTAAGCCATAGAAAACAAGCTGGAATGACTAGACTAGGGGAATAAAGGATGTCAATTTGCACGGTAAAGCAACATCCTCCCTGTGATCCACTATGCTGAAATTCCACTTTAAATAAACAGGCCTTTAAAGGCATCTGGTATGTTAATAATTCCCTAAGATCCTGAGGTTGAGTGGAACGTGAGGAAGGCTGTCAGACCTCATTTAATAGCCTAAGTTACTCCCGCCTCATACAGCATGTATTTGTGTCTGACTCAAGGGACCTCTGATAAATGATCAAGGTATTGAAGGCCGCTTCATGAAAGACTTGTGTCTAACTCAATAACAACCTAAAGTACTGCAGTCAGCCTTAAGAAAGTGCCAATCACAGCTTTTCAAGGGAATTTGAATGTGGTGTTTCTTTAAAAGCAATCCCTGCTGGGTTTGCCAATGTGTGTCTGTTAATATTTTTGACAAGCACATGCACACATCTGCTTGTGCAACAATTTTTTTCTTCTCTCAAATGACCACATTTTTTTATATTGCTTGTTGTGAAGTGTAAGAAAAAGGCTTAAACAATGTACAATACCACCATAATAAACCACTCATCCATAAGCAAACAAGTGTGCTTTATTAATCACAGTATGTGTTTGTGTTTCTTTTTAACAAAGCTATGATACTATCACTACCAGTGCCAACAACACCACAACTACTACTATCAACACCAATACCACCACCACAAACATAACACCAACAATACTAACGCCAACGATAACACTACTACCAAAGACACCACTAACATACGCTTTCTGAAGCACCATTAATATCACAGCTATAAATACCAACAAAAACACTACCAGGAAAACCAAATCATTACTAATACTAATACTACCAATACTAATACACATATCAGTGGACACACATATTATTCCTCTAAAATTGTTGGCAAATGACTGTGAATTTGAAGTTTTTCAGAGCCAATTGATAAAAGATCAGTTAGTTGCAAGGCGTAACTCAAAGAAAGCACAAGAACAATTGTAGTCTGATAAGAATTTGAGCCTAGAGAAATTAATCGAAAAAGCAAAAAGTATAGAGTCATCCCAAAAGGTGTTGGGATCTGGCAATGGGAGGCAATGAGTGTAAGCAAAATATTTACAATTAAGGAGAACAATTCAGTGAGAGAAACGGTGGTGTAGATGGGAGGAAAGACATGAAGCCCATTTCCACATCGAAGGATTTACCCAGGTTTTGGGAAAGATTGTAAGAAGTGTAGAAGGTTGGGTCATTTTAATAATGTACGTAAAGGAGGGAAGGTAGGAGGACAATTGTTAGACAAGTAAAAGAGGAAGCTAAGGAAGAAGATGATGATCTACAATTGAGAATGGGGAGACAAGTCAAATAAAGGTAATTTAAGTGTGGATAGATGAGAGGATGTTGATTTAACTGTTGATTCTGTAACCAGATTCACTGTCATATTGGATGAGTTGATGTGGGGGAAAAGGAAGCTACAGTTGCCAGATATAACATTGAGTTGATAGGATTCTTCATATCCAAACTGCAATAAAGAAAGAGCAAAAAAGACAAGGTATATGTGGAAAGAAAATAGCACCTGTTAGGGAGGAGGAGGGGGAAAGATAGACTCGTTAGTATGTTATGTTGTTCGAAGACAAGCTGGGACAAACAAAATGGGTGGTACAAAAGATCAAACAGATGAAAGGTGCCATCTCCATCAAACATAGATTATTTAATGTGCCATAATGCATACACAAATAGCTGAGTATAATCACCAGGAAAATGTGCACTGAGGGCATCATTGAACCATAGAGCTTATGCTGTGGTCGTCACCCATAGTGATATCTAGGAAGGATACAGGAGAAATATTCAGGTGTGTGGAAGGTGCCTGACTAAGGCATTTGGATTGAATCACGTCTGTCATTACAGCTCAAGTATCTAGTTGGGATGGCTGCAGGGACAAGAAGACCTGGAATATTTGAGGCACATGACCTCTGGAAAAGGGGCTAAACAAACTTTAACTTGATTGATGGTATCCAATGAGATACCACACTTTAAAACACGGAATTTGTCATCATTCTTGGGAGTATCCAAATTCTATTCTCAATTAATTGAACATTTGCCAGTTAAAATTAAAGTTTTAGGGCACTGTTGAAAAAGAAGGGAGAGTTTGAATGGTCCAGGGAATGTCTTAAATCATTTGGTCCTAGATGTACAACCTTTTTTTGCATGCGCAAACGGGTTTGCGATCCGTTGGCACATGCAAAAAACAAATGGCCCATGTACTAACCCTATTTAGCGAGTCGCAAATGATTTGCAACTCGCTAAATAGGATTAGCGACTTGCTATTCCCTTACTAATAGTCTGAACCCTCTGTAAGACTGTTGTGCAACTTCAATTGCGGTCGCAAAACGGTTGCAGTTTACCACCCTTCTCAGAAGGGTGGTGAAGCACTCTCAAACCCTTCCCCTTTGTGAATGCTGGGGAAAATATGTTTAAGTGGCAGGCAGTGGTCCCAGGGACCACTACCTGCCCTTAAAAAATGAAACAAAAACGTTTAATTTTTCTTTTTTTAAATGCATCTCATTTTCTTTTAAGGAAAATGGGATGTATTTAAAAAAAACTGCTTTATTGGAACGAAGTCCCAGACATGGGGGTCTGCTGAGCCCCTCAGGTCACCATACCTGGGAGGGTCAGCCATTCCCAATGGGGTCGCAAATTGCGAGTGCCTCATTAATATTCATGAGGCATGCAATTTGCGACCCAATTGGGAATCGCAAACAGTGTCTGAGACACTGTTGTACATTGTGATTTGCGACTGGAAAATTGTGACTCGCAAATCACAATGTTCGTACATCTGGCCCTTGGTATGATACTAGATCAGTGGAGGACAGCTCATATGTTACAGCCATTTGCATTTAACAGGGCAACTATTATGAGAGTGGATGCCAATGCATGTGGCTTAGGGCCAATCTCATGTAGAAAGAAAGGGGTTGTGAATTTGCTGTTGCTGTGCCTCTTGCACATTAGAGATGGAAAGAATATTGTGTAATTGAAAAGGAAATGTGGGGTGTGTATAGAGGTGTGATTAATTTCCAGTCAAATTAATGGGGGCGATCATTTGTTCTGAAGACAGCCTGTGGACACTTTAGGTGGATATATAGTTCAAGACCCAGGTTAGCGAGATTTCCACGAAAGCTGTTAAAGCACAATGATTCCGTTAGGTATGTGGCACTGGAGAAATTGCACCACTGTTTATCTTCAAATGATCCCTTCTGAAATAGATAAAGGAGGAGGAAGAGTTGGTATCTTGTGTCATAGTATGGGTTTGTGTGTGTAGTGTGGTGAAAAAATGTGTTTGTGTGTGTGTGTGTGTGTGTACTGATTATATGCGAGGATGCAAAAATGGGCACAGTTATGAGTGGATGGCACAGAGAAAATATTTTAGACCCAGAGTTACAGTATTACTCGAAAATAGCAGATGAATTACCTGAGCACGGTGCGTTATTGGTAAAAATGTGAGATACTGGTTCTACTGTTGAGTTTGCAGGGAAAAGTAGCACAGAGAGGACACATGGCAATGGTGGTGATGAAGACAGTTATGAAAGAATATTTCTGGTGGCCAAAGCAAGATAAGTGTAAAACTATCAGGGCTACTACAGCACTCTACAGTATTTGTGAAAGGAACAACAGGCGTTTGTTAACCAATTCAAACAGTGCAGGGGGTGGAAAAAGTTTATGGGATGACTAGAGTACATTTTTTTTCAGGAATTTCAAAATCTACTCTGAAAGGCATAAGCATGTACTGGTGGATTATCTGACAAGACGGTGACAAGTCAAAATTATTGGAGATCCCAAGATGACTGTTGTTTTGAATTTCTTTGAGTAGATTTTTAGGGAGGATTTATCAGCGAAGACTTTGGAGGACAATAGAGTCCAATTCGCTTCTCATGAGATAGGAAGTTACTAGAGAGAGGGGGGTATTTTACTTGTGAGAACAGCATTACCCTACCCTCAATGCAATGGATTGCTCCAACAATGTAATAAGATGACAGTAGAATACATTCATTGGGCAATGAGCAATGGGCGAGATGGTTCAAGAAATAGTTAGGATGGATAGAACTGTTCCATATACTGCTACTCGGATATCGGCATGGTCAAGCAGCAACCACAATCCTAGACAGGGTAAGGTACAAGCAAACCCTAAATGAACTGTACTCAAACCCCTGGTAACGTAGCACAGAACAGTCAGGCTTAAATTAGAGGCCAAGTTTAAAGTATTTGTGCAATACTTCAAACAGTAAAAAAGTGAAAACACCACACAAAAAGGGTCCCACACCACATAAGAAAGATAGAGCAAAATCTAACAAACAAAACAAGACCAAAATGACAACAATCAAATTAGTATAACTGGAGACATTCAATTTTAAAGATTTGGTTGAAAATAGCGCCAAGAAGCACACTGTGGATATCTGGTGGCACCGACTCGGGATAAAGAAACAAGTTCCGGAGAACTGCAGCGAAGAGCAGGCCGGCTACAGGAACCCAGTTAAGCCACACAAAGCAAATTAGCTTCAATCCTGGTTTGTGGAGCATTGCGTGGATCCGCGGCAAAGTTAAGTTGCACAGCTGGAGCGATGAATCAGTTTGAGGTGCAATTAGGCTGCGATGAGAGGGCAGGCATTGTTGTTGAGAATACTGCTTGCAGGGCTTGTGTTGCAAGTCTGGCATTTAGGATGCTCGCATAGTCAGGGTGATGAGTCAGTATCAAAAAGCTGCAAGGCTCTGATGCGGAATCTGGCTTTGTTGTTAAGGTTGGCATCAGTGAGTAATGTGAGGGCCTGCCCAAGGATGCGTGATGTAGTCAGGGCATGCAACGGTTCTGAACAGCTGCGATGCAATGCAGGCCTTTGTGGCTGGTCCAATCCACTCAGTAGCAATGATGCATCGTTTCTGCTTGGGTTTGTGCCGCATTGTAAAGGACATGTGTCAGGTCCGCTGGATCCACAGGGGCTGTTAGAGCAACTTAGGCCCCCTTTGAAAGGTCCAGGACTGGGGTGGCACCACTTGGCAGGTTAGACTCACAGATGGCAGAGTTCAGAGAACCTGGCTTGGCAGTTCGGGCTGGACTGTTCCCATGAGGCACATGGTCAAGGTCTAAACTGGGGTGGCATGGTGAGCAAAATAATGATGGATTTAACCCAGATCTCGTAACTGCGGATGAATGCTTTGATTTGTTCAGCATTCCGTCCATCAATTGTGTGTCTTTTGCTTTCTCGCCCTAAGTGCGCCGGGTATGCCCAGACCTGGGTCCCGGGCTTACTGTGCCACTGGAATCAAGCTATCCTGGCTGATGAGGGCTGAAAGCCCGAAACCGGTCCTAGGATGCTTGTTTACGGTCCAGGGAGGACCTGACTTGGCAGTACGGGCTGGACTGTTCCCATGAGGCACAGGGTCAAGGCTGAGTTACATATGGTCAGGTCTAAACTGGGGTGGCATGGTGAGCAAAAGAATGATGGATTTAACCCAGATCTCTTGACTGAGGTGAATGCTTTGATTTGTTCAGCATTCCGTCCATCAATTGTGTGACTTTTACCCTAGGGTTGAATCATTTATATCAAAAAGGAAGGTTGGGCCTAGTAAAAGTTTTATTTTGCCAGGTTGAAATGGCACTTTAAAACTACACACAGGCTGCAATGGCAAGTCTAAGACATGTTTAAAGGCCTACTTAAGTGCGTGGCACAATCAGTGCTGCAGGCCCACTATTTACATTTGATTTGCAGACCCTGGGCACATGTAGTGTCTGCCCCTTTACTAGAGTCTTACAAGTAAATTAAATATGCTAATTGGGGTTAAGCCAATGTTATCATGTTTTAAGAAGTGAGTCCATGCATTTTAGCATGGGTTCGTAGTAGCAAAGCATGCAACGTCCTAATGCTAGCAAAAATTAGATCAAAAAATGGAGAAGGAAGGCAAAAAGTTGGGGGAAGACAAACCTAAGGATGAAAGGACTAACAGAGGTTTTGCCCCACATGGATTATGGAGAGAGAGATGAATTTAAAAAGGTTGATATACGTTTGTGGGATTTGTGGTGAAAAGGCAGCATCAATATGGAAATAGGAGATGATGAAATTTGAATGTACTCCGAGTGAGTGTGTTGTACCTCAAGTATGCATTCTTGTTATGATGTATATAGAATGTAATAATGTCACATTGCATAGCTGCGTCTCTTGTGCATAACATTCCACTAGTGTCAGCTGGGGCGTCCCCTGTGGGAGCACTAAAGTGGTGGCTTTATGAGTTACAGATCTGTGAATAAATGAGTTGTTACTACAGGAATTTGAAAACGAGTTGAAGCCATTGCAACAAACATAGTCAAAGATTTTGATTGACAGTGACAATCTACATTGAGGAAGGGTACTTACGGCTGATGCCTGGCCGAAACCTCAATATAGTCAGGACTTGATGTGAGAGGTATTTGCACACTCACAGGACTATTTTTATAAGTGTTCTAACTGTTATCAAGTAGAGCACGTAGTTGACATTTGCTGGCATACCGGATCTCCCTCAGCAGCGGCGAATATCGATGCTGTGGTCGGAGGAAGAAGGGGCTGGATTGAAGGTGGAGTGCAGCCACATAGTCCATGTTTCAGTGCAAACAGCTGTGGGCACCATTGCAGTTTGTTTTTACCTTTTCTGACGCACGGCCGCCCTCTTAAGTTTTCAACTCCTTCAGCCACATCAAATGCCAAGCTCCGCCATTGTATCCAGTTGGTTTTTAATGTATGTTCATACACCATCTTGAAATTCCTTGTTCTCAGCTGCAAAGTGCGCAGTTGCTTAAAGTGGCAAACATTTTCCTGTTTTGCATGCGGGATCAAAGGATATATTGTTAACCTCCACCCAAGTACAGTCAGCATTTCCTAACTTCATTCAATTTTGCACTCAAGTTCAATTTCATCCTTTTTCTGTGGGAAACGTTATTGACTGACGACGGCTGTGTTTTTTTTGTGAAGTTTGATAATTTTATAATTTTGCTGTTTTTATATATAGTGATCCAATTTTGGAACAGGTGTTTTTCTTGAGGCAGTTATTATGTGCAGGCATCTTGGAACAGGCAAATAACTATAAGTGCTGGCAGCCATTTTGGAACAGTTTGATACATACATCTTGGTTGAATATAACAAACTGCTGGCAGACATTTAGGAACGGTCATCTGCAGACATTTGCAGCAGGCGAATCACAATAATTGCTGGCAACCATTTTGGAACGGTTTGCTGCATACATATTGGTCGAATATAACAAATTGCTGCCAACCGTTGTGGACCGGTTCTTTCTATACATCCTGGAGGAAGCTGATAACTCGTCAGCCCTGGTGGTTCAACAGCAAGGCTAAGCAGTTTGTGTTGGAGCAGAATTCATACAATGTTTCTGCCCTAGGTGAATTGTTAAATATTTTGTTTAATAGCGCTTAAAAACAGTTCTTCTGCATGTTTCTCGGAACTGAAGGAACATTGGTGACACAGACACCTGTCTAGTCTATTGACTATGGTGTAATCACACCTGTCTAGGCTATTAACTATTGTTTGGTATGCATATGAACAAAGCTGTGAATTAAAGTACATACTTTTTTTGTTAGATTTGCACAGTGACAGGGTATTAGAGTGTGCAACTGGAGTATTACGGGTGTCCAACATATGTTGATCCTGACCAAATATGTAATCAGTAAATCCACCACAACCATTTTTGAAATCTCTGGGCAACCCAGCTATCCCATGGAACCAGTGGTGTGATGCATTTGATAAGTACTTTGGAGTGAGTGGGCCATCATGTTTTAAGGTGAAAAGAAAGAAATATCTACTGCTACAATCCCTGGGTATTGAAGGAAAGGAGGATTTCAAACACCTTCCGGAGCTGCCAACTGTTTGTTACAGAAGACAATGTGGTGATGGCAGACCCTGATAAATCTGTACATTCCTACATGGATATACTAGTTGGAGACAAATGTGTACACCTATTAGTTGACTCAGGTGCAAGAATTACGATGAACACCTCCAAGTTCTTTCACAATACATGGGGTGACAGGCAGTTGTGCCTCCTGATAGGTTGCCTATAGGGCAAGACGAGGGAGCTGGAAGGGTTTATTGAGGATGTTATGGAGGTCCAATGTCACTGAATACTAGAAAAAGTGTATATAGTTAAAAAGGGACTAAATATTTTAGGAGGGTACTATCAGGGTTGGTTTGGATTGATGCTTAGACCTTGCACTAGTGACCAAGTTTTGGTGGTAAAAGGGTACCACCTTCAGACTTTATTGAACATGGTTTTCCTTCTGTTTTTCATCCAATCTGAGAAAGATAAGAGAGTTCAAGCATAGAATAAAGGTGAAACATGGTGCTATCCTGATCAAACATAAGATCAGGTTGGTTCCATTCAGTCTAAGAAATAACTTGGGAAAGGAGTGGGCCAGTTTACAAAGAAAAGGGGTGCTAGAACCAGTAGAATCATGTTTGTGGTTATCCCCTTTGGTTGTGGTTAGAAAGCATATTGGGGACATACGAGTTTGTGTAGATTTATAAAGTCTCAACAAGTAATTATGGGTAGATTCCCATTCATTGCCTAAGAACAACAACCTGTTAGGTGAGCTGTGAGAGGTTGAATGGTTTACTAAAATCAATTTGGCCTCAGCCTATTATCAAGTGGTGTTGGAGGAAATTTGAAAGCATTGCACAGTGTTTTTGTTCACCTTGTGGCACATACCAGTTTTGTCGCATGCCAATTGGGCTGGTGTCTTCTGCCTCTATTTTTCAGCATAACATGGATCAGTTGTTGGGAAACATGAAGGGGGTCATTGTGCTTCAGGATGTTGTGCTGGTATATGCCAAATGGTTGGAAGGTCATGACAAAATATTACGACAAGTTCTCTGCATTTCTGCAGCAAAAATGGTCCTGGTTAAGAAGGAGAAATGTGAATTTTGAAAAAAAAAGTGGAGTTTCTGGGTCACAGCATGTCTGGGGAATGTATTTACCAGAGGACTGGCCTTGTTAAAGTGGTGGTGGATTATCCAAAACCGAAAGATAAAGATGAGCTACACTCTTGGGAGATGTGATTTCTCTTCTAGATTCATTCCTGGATATGCTTCCAAGATGAGAAATCTTACTAATATGTTCAAAAAAAGTGTACCATTTGTGTGGGATGATGGCTGTCAAGAGCAAAAACAGAGATGGTGAGAGCATTGCATTCATATGTTCCAGATTTTCTGTGCAACATTACAGTGGATGCCAACAAGTATGGGCTAAGTGCACTGTTGACCCAGAATACAATAGTGGGGTAGTCGCCATAAGCTATGGGAAAGAAGGTTGTTCTGACCATCTAATTCGCCTAGATATTTTGCATTTTGATCACCTGTTTTCTGTCCTTTTACTGTAGGAGAGCCTCATAATCTGAGACTCACCCACGGCAAACTCATGGTAAAATGGACTGCACATGTTTACCATCAGTGTCAGCCTTGTGAGATAAGCCTGCTGTGATGCAGCCAGGGTAAGGGGCACTGGGCTGGTTACATGTGGGCACATGTGTACACATGTGTGCACACATGTGAGTGCCGCATGTCGGAGACATCTATTGTGCACAGCCCAAGAACCACGTACAGATAGCCTGGTGCAGAATGTGCTATGCAGAGTTGGCTGTTGACCTGGAATAGCGCCTTTAATAGGGCGTACACATGTAGGGAAAGTCAGTGTGCTTCTCCTGTCTTTGACTGTAGTGACACTCCATTATACTCCCTGGGAAAGATTGCTTTAGGGTGCAGCTCAAGTTCCCTGGGGGTCACAGACTCCAGTGTTGCACCAATGTAATCTGTGTGAAAAGAACAATTCTGTGAAGCTCAAAAACATATCAGTACAGCTTATAGGTCATCCAGTCAATCAATCAATCAATGCATTTGTAGAGCGCACTACTCACTCGTGAGGGTCTCAAGGCGCTAAGTGGGAAGAGTGGGAGGAAGTGCTGCTACTGCTCAAACTGCCAGGTCTAGAAAAGTCTCCTGGAGGTCGTAGGTGGATGGGGAGGGTGTTCCATGTCTTAGCAGCGAGGTGGGTGAATTATCTGCTACCGGTGGTCGTTCGGTGGATGCGTGGAATGGTGGCGAGGGTGAGGTCAGCAGAGCGAAGCTGGCGGTTCGGGGTGTGAAAGGCAAGTCGTTTGTTGAGGTATGCTGGTCCGGCGTTGTGGAGTGCCTTGTTAGTGTGGGTAATGCAAATTGAATGTAAATTGATACTTATATAGCGCACTACTCACCCGCAAGGGTCTCAAGGCGCTTGTACAAATACCGCTGTGGAACCCATCCTGGCTTTCCCTGTGAGGTGTCCACTCCTGGGCACCCCCAAGGTGGAGGCCAGGCATCCTTAGCGTTGTGGGGGCCGTTGTGGAGATTAAGCAAGCTATTGCCCAGAGTTGCAGAGTGGGACTCCATGATTAGAATAGGCACCGAGGCGAGAATTATCAGGTCCGTGGAATTTTGAGCCCAAGACCCACCGAGGCGGGAATTGAACCCTGGTCCCAGCCTAGACCTCTGCATCAGGGTCTGCCTCTCTAACCATTGAGCCACACTTTGAGGGTGATCCTCTTGTTGATGGGAAGCCAGTGCAGGTCTCTCAGGTGGGAAGTGATGTGGCTGTGGTGGGGATGTCGAGGATGAGGCGTGCAGAGGCATTCTGTGTGCGTTGAAGTCTTTTCTGGAGTTTTGCCGTGGTTCCCGCGTAGAGGGCGTTGCCATAGTCTAGCCTGCTGCTGACGAGGGCCTGGGTGACCATCCTTCTGGTTCCGGTGGGGATACATCTGCAGATCTTGCGAAGCATGCAGAGGGTGTTGAAGCAGGAGGAGGAGACGGTGTTGACTTGCTGGGTCAATGAGAGTGATGAGTCGAGAATGAACCCCAGCTTGCGTGCGTGGTCGGTGGGTGTCGGTGCAGCTCCCAGCCCGACCAGCCACCAAGAGTTGTCCCAGGCCAATGGGGTGGAGCCGAGGATTAGGACCTCCGTTTTGTCTGAGTTCCGTTTCAGGCGACTGTTCTTCATCCATTCGGCGATGGCCTTCATTCCTTCGTGGAGGTTGGTTTTGGCGGTGACGGGGTCCTTGGTGAGGGAGAGGATCAGCTGTTTGTCGTCGGCGTATGAGATGATGTTGAGGTCGTGTGATCGGACGATGTTGGCCAGCGGTGCCATGTAAACGTTAAAAAGGGTCGGGCTGAGGGATGATCCTTGGAGTACACCGCAGGTGATCTTGGTGGCTTCAGATCGGAAAGGAGGGAGGCGGACTCTCTATGTTCTGCCGGTGAGGAAGGTAGTGATCCAGTTCAGGGCTTTGTTGTGGATCCCCGAGTCGTGGATGCGTGCGAGGAGGGTGTGGTTGCACACGGTGTCAAAGGTGGCCAAGAGGTCCAGGAGGATGAGGGCCACAGTTTCGCCCTTGTCTAGCAGTTTACTGATGTCATCAGTGGCAGAGATGAAGGTGGTTTCGGTGCTGTGGTTGCTTGGGAATCCGGATTGGGATGAGTCCACGGTGTTGTTCTCCTCAAGGAAGTGGGTCAGTTGCCTGCTGACAATCTTCTAGTTGATGTTCGCGGGGAAGGGGAGCAGGGAGATGGGCCGGAAGTTCTTGAGGTTCTTTGGGTCTGCCTTGGGTTTCTTGGGTTCAGGAATTTCATATTTCTCTCACTCAGCTCAGGATCAGAGCCCAGGCATTTTGTGAACATCCTTGGCTGGGATTGCTGTTTTCCCCAGCTGCAGGAACAAAGACCTCACCCATCAAAGCAAACATTTGACACTGCTTAGGTCATCTCTCCAGAAGGAAGGGAATGGGCGAAATCGTTCTGCATCAATCAGCCAGCTGTCATCCTGAGCCAGGAAGAGTGCCTGTACCAGGTCACTCAACAAAGGAGGGAGCCCAGACCTCTGGAGCCAAACCAAATGGGTGGCTAATTTGCAGATTTGCTGGGAGAAGGCCCTGGCAGTCATATCAGCGAAGGGGGAGCTGATACCCCAAAAGCACATGTGGCAAGTGACTCCTGAAGTAACTCAGAAGCCTGTGCAGGAAGGCTGAATCAGGGGCGGAGCAGTGATGTGGCACCTGAGGAAAGGACAGACGTGCCTCCCTGCTGGCACCTCCCACCCTCCCTTGAAGGTTCTTGCACAGGGGGTAGAGCTCTCTCTTGAATGTGATTCTTCTGAGATCACTGGGACTGGATGCTGAAGCCATGGACTATTGAGAGGAAAAAGCCCCGAACTGTCCCCTGGACTAAGGACGCTGTCTCTGATTGACCTCAGGACCAGTGGGTCACTCCCCAAGGACGAGTAATACTGATCCCCTGAGGATTAGTTGGGGGAATTCCTGGGCTTACGCACAGGGAGGAGAGCGGCCTAGAAGGAGAGCGAGGTGAAAGGCTGGCACAGGGAAACCTGCTTCCTGCAAACTTCATCACCTGTGGAGGCTTGAAGAAAGTGATTCAAGATGGTCAAAATCAGCTGAATCGGGCCCAAGTTATCATTGTTTTAAGTTCTGGTGACCTTTCACCCCAACTAGCAGGCACGAGCGAGTGGAGCTCTGCTGCCAGATGAATGTTTATCCCCTGAGGGGTCCCAGGCCACAGTGGCTGCACCCAAAAAGAAAATAGTCAGGGAAGCTCTGTCACACTTCCCTGATGCAGGGAGAAAGTGCGGGTCCAGGACCCAACCCTAGGCCCCAAAGACAAGGAGAAGATTGGTGTGATTGAGCTGAGTAGGGGGCCCAGGGCCCCATCCTTGCGCCCTAGAAGGCTGTCAGCACCACACGTGTCTGTCCGCAGGAGCATACAGACCAAACTGAAGTAACCCAGACGGGGGGTGAATGTAGGATTTATTCAGCATTCCGTCCATCATTTGTTTGTGTAGCACTTTTCACCCTACGTGGAATGGGTATGGCCAGATATGGCTCTCTTGTTCACTGTGCCACTGGATTCAAGCTAGCCTGGCTGATGAAGGGTAATACCCAGAAACAGGTCCAAGGATGCTTGTTTCCGGTCCAGGGAGGACCTGGCTTGGCAGTTTGGTCTGGACTGTTCCCATGAGGCACAGGGTCAAGACTGATTTGTATATGGCTGGGTCTAAACTGGGTTGGCATGGTGAGCAAAAGAACAATGGATTTAACCCATATCTCTTGACTGGATGTGAATGTAGAATTTATTCAGCATTCCATCCATCATTTGTTTGCGTAGCACAAACTGAAGTAACAGATCCATGGCAGCACGTAGGCGCCCGAGCTGCTCTCCAATGTGATCAGTGCCCGTGGGGTGCACAGGTGGGATCGAGCACGCCGAGACCAAACCAGCAATGCGCCAGAAAGACACCAAAATAGAGCAGGAAAGAATCGAGGCTCTCCCCAATGTAGTGGGAGAGCCGCTGCTTAGATATTCCCTGAAAGTATGGAGGAGCGCCCCTTAATGCCCTGTGAGGGTTCAATGATTTTGCCCGCACTGAAAAGATGAAAACCACTAGTTTGTGGCTTTTGGTGACCCTAGGAGAGCTGGAGCCACCACCAAAATGGTGCTACAGTACGGCAGGATCTACAGGAGGAATGCAGCCTCCCCTCATGAGGTAAGAATTATAGTTGCAATGTTTGTGACCAAACATTGCTCAGTGTGACATTTCATGTTTGATTGACATCCTCTAGGGGTTAAAGGCTCTAATTACCTGTGTAGTGATTACAGAAGAGGTGTGCTTTAGGGACTGTGTTTAAAATGCTGTATTGTATGTTGTAAGTTTTTCAAAGTGTATGCTGCAAGCACCTTCTAGATGAATTATTATAATTACACAGTACTCTAACTACAAATGTGAGTAAATTGCATTATTCATATTGACAGTTATGATAAGTACATCACACTCCCAGACACACTTAGACATTGATTCTTGCTAATTTATTTGAATGATGAGACAGATAGTCACTCGAGATTAAAGTATACATGCTTTATTGCCAGTATTAAGTGTCCTCAGTCATAGTTATATGTAATTATTGCATTTATTCCGATGTTGAAATGCTTGTTGAAATAATGAGGTGGACAGCCACCCGCTTTTGGTGCCAGTATTAAGTGCTCTGACTCCAAGTTATGTTCAACCCTTGACATTTAAGGGCAAGATAATGTTTAGATATGTTAGTTGTGGTACTAGATTCCCCTGTTGAGGGAGGGCTAAGAATGTTTATGCAATGTCATCCAAAGGTAGTTCCATCAGCTTGTGTATATTTGTAAAGTGCTGCATAGTATTGAGTAGTGTGTGTGTAATACATGTACTTCTCCTTTTCCTTTTTTCAAAGAAAAAGCATAGACTGGACAATCATTTATTGAGCGATAATGTATCTGCGAATGGTGGTTACTAGCCCACACCACCTCCCTTGAGTAGGCCTTGACCTGCAACACTGCCCTGTGAGAGTCAAGCACTACAATGGGGTGTTTGGTGTGCAGGCCACACAACTAATGATTTATTTTCCAACACTTTGTGTCCAGAGTACTTCTTGAACCAGAACTAAACTATCCCATCATTGAGAAGGTATTAGTAGCATGTTGTTGGGCCATTGAAAATGTAGGTGTTATGTTTGGGTAGGAGGTAGGAGGTTTGAACACCCAACAGACCACAAACCGCTCTCACCACTAGTCAGAAACCCAACCCTACTTCAGTCTTTTCTGCCACCAGTGGGGAAGTATACAGAGCCCAACCTAAATATACAACTGGATTGAATATGAGTCATATATCATATATCAATCTATACTCCAATCTATAAGTCTCTGGAATGTGGTCAAATCTCATATTGCCCATCATCTAAAATGCTGTAGCATCTCAGGAAACTGAGAGTTTTAATATAATCACGTAAGTTATGCCTTGAATCTGTTCTGAGTAAGAAAGTGAGGATAGGCCGAGCTCTCAAGACTCAGAATAGGTTATCCAATTTCTGATGCTCACAAGATGGACGATTATTGGTTGTCAATTCACTTATTTGAGATTTAATAAAAACTCAGTGCTTCAAGCTCAGTGTATCTATTAATTCAGCTATTCTATGGTCACCATTTTTCGGTTTGCATTGCTTATTCCAGGTGACAAAATTATCTTTTAAAAATTATATTCTTGAGTGTTTGCCTTGGTTTAATATAATCTGTTTTAAGACGCTCACCATAAGAAACAATTAATTATATTAGATTTTTTGGTTTCATATAGAGCATGCTGATTACCAAGGGTGTCTTGTTGCTATAAACTGCAAGATAGCAGCATGCAGCAAAGGAAGAAAAGTGAAAAAATTGGTGAGCCCAAGCAATTGTTGGAAGATGTGTTTTTTAAAGTTAAGACTCCTTGTGAATAGCATAGTGCAAGTGATTCCAAGCAGAAGTAGTCAACACAGAGAAGGATTAACCTCCTAGATGAGATCCGCGAAACCTAGGAAGAGAAACCAAGCTAGCAGCTGAAGTGCAGAACATACTCTGTGGTATGTACTTAGTGAACAACTGAGTCATGTAGCTGAAAGAAACATCTCTCCTGAATCAAGAAACATTCTGGCCTGTTTGTGAATGTCTCTTACAAGCCTGGCTGAAACATTTTGGATGAGATGAACTATGCTCAGCAAAAAGGGAGGGAGGCCAACGAATAACATGATATAGTAGTATAGCCTACTTATAGTCAGGCCATCGATCCGAAACTTCCTGGCGACGCGAAGAATACCTTGGTCTAAGAAAAAGGCCGATTACCCTTGAATGGGCTCAATTAATAGAGCAGTTAAAAGTGCTAACAGCTGATGACACAATGGAACCCCTTGCTCCATAGCTGGAGTAGCTTATCAATGTCTGGTACCTGGATAGGTAGTGGCGTCGACGGGGTGCCTTTCCCTACCCTTCATCTTCAGTTTCCTCCCTTCTGCCCTTCCCCCCCTCCTTTGCCCCCGTCCCCCCGGAATAACTCGTGAATTCGGCTTAGCCCTCTTTTTCTCCCCTCCACTGCTGAACATTTCCCTCTCCCCCTTCTTCCCCTTCCCCTTTCCCTTCCCCCAGAGAACCTATTGCACCATCTGCCATTGCCATACTTGCCCTGGCAGAACGGAATGTCCATAAGCGACTATGTTCATACTTTATTGTTAATTGGGAGGGTATAGTTGTGGGTGGGATATCCAGGGTGGGAGTTTGGGGGGGACAAAGTGATGATGTACCGATTTCTCGAGTATATTTTATCAACTATATGGTACTGATTCTAACGTATCTTTCATCGACAAGAATTGCTGTATCCAAATGTGTCACACGCTAAGGTTTTTAAACTCTAGAATTGACCATACGTGTAACTTGTATCAAAATCCACAACACCAAATGATTACTGATGTAAGATGTTTCAACTATTTTTGTGTCAAAAATCAATAAAATTATGTGTTGAAAAAAGAAGCTTCCTGGAGGCTCTCGGAATGAGCGGCAAACCTTCCTTAACACCATCGATGCTGGTGATGGAACCACTCCGTCACCAGCCACGGACACGCTGTGCTGGTGACGGAGTGGTTCCGTCACGGCCCAGCCGCCTCACCTGCACGGCCCTGATTTCGCGTCTGTGCGGCACTTTCTATTGAGCGGGCGGGGCCGTGACGGAACCACTCCGTCACAAGCACAGCGCGCCCGAGGCTCGTGAAAGAGTGGTTCCGTCACGAGCATGGCGGCGCCACGCGGCCCCTCCCCTCCCCCCTAGCGCTGCGGCGGAATTACCGCCGCAGCCAAGGGGTTAAGACTCTAACTAATCACAAGAAACCAGATGAAGTAAGTTTATTGATATGGGCCTTAAAGTAGAGCTTATTGTCAAAAATCACACCCAGTTTGTAAGCCTTGGAAGCTGGAAGAGAGCAAGTGCACGGCGACTCAGACCACAAAATAGGAAACCACAGCAAGGTTCACACAGCAATATTTCAGTTATGTCTGAGTTCAATAGTTGCTGTTCATCTAGTTAGTTAGTGACTGCAACAAAGCAGTTTTTAAACTTATCATGAATAAAGTTGAGGTCGCCATCATCTAACCACAGAAGGATCTGCATATCATCCATATGAAATCGAAAGATGAACGAGACAATCAAATTGGCAAAGTGTACTACATATAAATTGAAAAGAGTGGGGTTTAATGCAGAGTCATTCTGCCCAATCAACATTTAAAGAAACACAGAAGAGCTGATAGAAAACTGCCTGTGATCAGAAGGTAAGAAAAGAGAAGAACTAAGCTGAAACATTACCACCAAGGCTGGTGATTGATAGCCTATCCAGTCGGATTTTATGAGGAACCATGTAGAGGCAGGAGACAAATCGAGGAGTATCAGTATAACCAAGCCTCTAGCATCTACTATCATATGAATATTACTGAGAGCGACAATTAACACATTTTCAGCACTCAGTGTGGGTGGAAGTCCAACTGAAAATAATTGAGAAAGGAATTCTATAATAATAAGAACAATCCACATTTGTAAAGCGCACAATCACCCGTAAGGGTCTCTAGGCGCTGGGGTCCGTCGGGAAGATTAAGCAAGCTATTGCCCAGAGTCACATGGTGCTGGGCTAATCTGCCACCGGTGCTGGGAATCGAACCATGATCATCAGATTCCGGAGTCAGTCGCCCTAGCCGTGGCGCCACACCTCTTCCTCCTTCTGTTCAATGTATTGTGATAGTTGAAAATGAATACGACTTTCTAAAATCTTGGTAGTGAAAGGCAGTAGAGAAATAGATCAATAGACAAAATCCGAAGACCTAAAGAAGAGTTTTCAGAAGTGGAATAACTTAAGCAGTCTTACAAAAATCTGGTACCTGGTTTATTACTAAAGCAAGTCATTGCTGAAGCACCCGATGAGGCAATGGTCTTAAAAACTTGTCCAGAGGAGAGCCAGAATTAGATTGCATCTTTGCTAAAATAGAGGAGTATGACACTAAATTTAAGTCTGTACCGGAGCAAAGTAATGTGTTATCAGTCCCCTGAAAAAGAGAAATAAGAGGGAGGGATAGGAGTGAAGGAGGGTATAGGGTATAAGGAGAGTAATCTTTTTTTATAACGTATTCTATTGAGTTTACATAACATAAGTGCATCAGATACATCAAGTATTCACTCTCTACCCACCCAGTGTCAGTAGCACAGTAACAGAGACGTTTATGGGCCCCAACAAGACCCATACTATTCACACTTTGGGCAATGCCACAGCCCGCAAGTTCCACTAGTTCATAAGCCCCACAGCAGGAGGGTAAAGAAGCCAGAGTCAAAGTTAAAAGCAAAGAGGAAAAAGAGGGGGACTCAAGGTGTACCAACGTAAACTATAAACAACAACTAGCCATGAGAAAGAGAGATGAGTTGCGTTATAGTTGGCTCACATGTTGTGTGATTTGTGGGCTTAGGGCAGAGAGGTATGCCGTTCCACAATATCCCAGGTTAGGTGGATGGGTGGTGCCTTATGCTCATTATGAGATTGTGGATGAATTGGTACAGAAATACTAGTTTTAGAAGTAGCCAGAGACTTATAGACCACAACCAATTCTTTTGTTGGATTTTTGGCAAGTAAAATGCAATTTTGACAGTAGTTGGAGCTTGCATTCCAAACAAGGACTTCATAGATCTTACTTTCGCTCTTGCAGTGGATCTTGGCTGCTTGGTCATACGATTGCCTCCATGTTCTTTCAAGATTTTTGCATGTCCTTTTAACTAGCATGAGGTCCACTTTATACCAAAGGGCAGAAGACGTAGTCCTGTAAGAGTGCTCAATCTTCATAGGAATATTAGCACCTAGAGCTTTGTTAGCCAACTATATAAGTACTGTATAACAACAGTATTGTCCTCATGCCTTGTCTGTTGCGTTGATTTTAAAAGTTTGTCCTATGTATGTACATCAGGTGTGGACCATTCTTTCTAATGGAAGTTAGCCCTCTTCTTAGGCCTGACTTGAACTAAAATGACTGCAATATAATCTGACCATGGCAGTTTTTCTAAAGACCTAATAATAACTAGATTCTGCCTAGCATAAATATGATCAAGGTATATCCTGCTAAATGGGTAGGCATTTTGACATACTGAACCAGGTCGAATGTTGCACATATGTTCAAAAGTTCCCTGGCATCGGCATCGGAGTCCATATCAACATGAATGTCATAATCTTCGGAGAGAAGGATATTTCTTAAGTGCAAATAAGCTAACTAAGTAGACCCTTGTAAAGATGGTATAAATGTTTTTGCTGATCCTACAAGTCTCATCGAACTTTTAGAATTCGGAAAAATAGTTGCTGCCATGTAGTCTGCCATGAGAGGGGATGAATAGTTCATGAAGATATTGAAATATATTTTTTAATAAACTATTGCTACTCCTTCACGTCTGGTGTGGATCAGGAGAATTTCTGATTTAATCGAATAGCCCAGAGGGACTGTTGAAGCCAAATTAGAGGTCAACATGTCTTTCATACAGATCTCTGCAATGAGGACAATATCAATATTAAGATCCTCTAGTAGACTGCATATTTCTAGCTCATATTTGATCAGAGATTGTAACAAACAAAAAGAATGAGCTCAATGACATATCAATCAACTAGCATCCTGTTAGCATTGAATAGTCTCAATGAAGAAAAACCCATTAGGTGTTTTAAAGAACCCTCACCCACCAACCTAGTTGGTTGCATGGTTCATCATTAGGTTCTTAACTAGGGGGCCAAATGCCTCCTAGGTTTACTGTGATGCATGATTACATCGAAGCGTGATTTTGGTTACTGAGTTAATCGAATAGCCCAGAGGGACTGCTAAAGCCAAATTAGAGGTCAACATGGCTATCATACAGGTCTAAATATCAACATTAAGATCCTTTAGTGGACTGCTTAATAAGATCCTTTAGTGGACTGCTTACTTGTAGCGCATGTTTGATCAGAGATTGAACATTTATAGGAACGCATGACAGTTCATAAGGTTGATTATTATGTTGTGGTGCAGCATGACTAGACATCTCATGCGATGTCAAGAATAATTCTAATAAATATTTACAACTATGCTTAGAGTCTCACACTCATATTGAAGTCCATGGCAAAAGTGGAAATAAGAAAGAACATAAAGACATGTCACAGTATGTCTTCCAAACTCTAGAACATACTCTCCCTCGAGAGACCCAGCTGAAGAGATTCAAAATGTATCCCTAGTGATGGCATAGTCTATTAGGAAACCAAACAACCCCTCTTGTTCACCTACATTATCCTAAATAAGCAAAGTGATACATCAGAAGTTGCCTTTATATGAATAATAATAATGATACATTGCTTTTCATATAGTGCTACATTCTGTACATCGCTAGCCTCCAAGTGTCAAATGTACAAAGGGTTCTGCATTGGCAAACCCTCTGATTTACGGAATCAGAGGGTTTGCCAATGCTAAAACCTTTTTTCCTATGCACTAAATGCATTTTGCGATTGAGTGGATTTTTAAATGTGTTTGGAAATGGATAACAATTTAGTGTTTGGAAGGGCATGTTATAGACGTCTCTTCCAACAACTGAATAAGCATGCAAAGGATCAATATTCTGTGACTGAAATATAGTCACAAAACATTGATATTCTACCAACACCTACATGCAGCTGATAACCCATTTGCAAAAATCAAGAGGTCCTCTTGGGACCGTTTTTCATTAGTGAATGTAAAAACAATTGTTGAAGAGGAGGCAGTGGTACAAAGAACCACTGCCACCTATTAAACAAAGAAAAAAGTTAATTTTCTTTGTAGACAGAGTCCTGTCTCATTTAAGGAAAAAGGACTGCATTTAAATAAAAATGATTATTTAAAAGCCATTACAAGTATGGTGGTCTGCTGACCCCAGCAGAGCACCATGCCTGTGATGGAAGAGAATCATAGCGCAACTCAATTTGCAACATACCTCATTAATATTTATGATGTAGGTCGTTTTGCGGCTTAGTACAATTTGGTATTTTGCAAACTGGATATTAGTACAGAGGCAAGTTCTCTAAATATCACAGTGGTCACAAAAAAGTAGTTTGTGACCAGTGTTTAGTACATCTGCCCCCAGTGCTATCAATAACTGATGTTACCACTACAGACTCATTGTACTGAATTTACCAAACTTTGAGAGGATGGACAGCTGTGCTCTTTAGTTATGTGCAATGGGCTCTTCACAGTCTCTGTAACACTATTAATGTAATACTTACTGGTTTGCAGTTTGTGGCTTTTCCATTCATATCAAGGTTCGGTGGAGTCAGATAGTCCCAATCACGCCCTTTGTTGTATGTTATTAGAGTCGTCACTTTTCCTTCATTTTTCTGATTAGCCAAAAAAACGCCTTTTACACCTCTGACCTGTAACAAAACAATCCTGGTTATTATGAATCATTCTTGTCTTAGATCAAATTTCATATAACTCGTTATTGAGACAATTCTGACTAGTCAATATTTAACATGGCATGTATAGAGGATGCTAATATTAATTATACTACCCCTGAGTAACCAGGCATTCCATGTAGAATATTATTAACCTTCATGCTAAAACAATCATAATGCAGTAGTGAAAAAAAGGATTTAGAGTGAGCACCAATCAGAAGGGAACTACGGAAAAAAACAAAGAGTATGTTGAAAGAAGCAGGACACAGTCAGGTAAGTAACTCTTCTTTAATCCGTCCGTCATGACCAACGTCCACCAGCAACTGCTGCCCAGACCCACTCGTGAGTTCCACGCAGGGAAAGCAGCATGCCCCCACATTCCACTTTTTTAACCCAACACACCCCCATCCTTCACAGAATCAAGAAAAGCATGAAACACTATAACAGAAAACAACAGCAATTAACCAAAACATACCCAATGAAAGAATAGAGAAATGAGAATAACCAGGACAAACCGAACAACCATCTAATATCTGCTATAATCCCTACATTTGGCAGGAGTAGTTCTTACTTTTGTAAACAGAGCTGGAGTCTGCATGTACTCCAAATTTTCCATTCACATAGGCAGCTTTGGATTCAGGCACCACAGAAACTGCACTTTAATTCCACACTTTTCCCTTCTCTAGTACCACCACACAATCTTTTACCTCCTTCACCCATACAGGTGCAGAAAATCGTGGTGACCCCTTGCGAACAAAACGCAGGCTTTTTGACTCTCATCCAGTCACCTATGCAAATCGGAGACACTCTGCAACTGCCATCTCTGGTACTATACTTCTTCTGCACCGCAGTTACCACATCTACCACCCTTTCCATCTTAATCATGTCAATAGATTTCCTGGACATCCAATCCTTGTTTAGTTTAGATCCTGCAATTCTGCCAGTTAGTAATGTAAATAGTGAAAACTCCATGCTAATGTGTGGTGTGGTCCTCTCTGCCCACAATATGTCCTCAATAGCCGCCTTCCTATGCAAATCATTCACAAGAGCCAATTGAAAGTGATCTTTGATCACAGGGTTCATACGTTCCACTAAACCATCACTGCAAAGGTGGTAAGGAGAAGTGAGAACATGTCAGAAAACCTTCCATCTCCCCGGACATCAATTGCGGCCCATTATCCGTTACCAATTCTTCAGGAAGTCTTTCTCTGAGAAACACCTCCTTGAAAAATCTAATGACAATATCAGCATTAACACTATCCACAAACTTCACCTCTGGCCAGTCTACGAAGACTAAAACGTACTTAGATGAACTACCAGTAACTCCAAAAGGTCCTCCAATGTCAAATGCAAGTTTGCACCAAGAAGTATTTTGTACAATGATTGGGGTAATCAGGGAAGGGCACGCAATTTGTGACTTGTCACTTAGAACACACATGCAACAATCCCAAACATAATGTTCAATGGCCCTGTCCACTCCTGGCCACCAAAAATCATCCCTTACTCTCCACTTCAGGGCCCAAATCCCAAGATGACCCTCAAGCCCTAGATCCAAAACCTTCTTTTGCATACAACTAGGAATCACTAATTGACCACACCTGCGCATGATCCCCTCTACAACGGACAATTCCTCACCAAGTTTCCTGTATGGAATCAATTCCATGGGCATATCCTTACTACTGGGCCAACCTACAGAAATAAAATTGGCCACCTCCTTGAACTCCTTGTCATCCGATACTGCGTCCAACCATTCCTGCTCCGACAACGCCCCCTTAACTGCGTCATCCACAGAACATACTACCCAGACCATCTCCAATTCCTCGAGTGTTCTCCCACCCTCCATGTTTTCTACTTGGGGTAACCTCGACAAGCAGACAGCGACATATTTCTTTGCACCAGCCACAATACTCCAGTCTATAATGAAACTCTTACAACCTGTACTGCCACTAGGCTATACGCGGAGTAGCTATTCCACCTCCCTTAGTGGTGAACAGACCGCTCAATGGTTTATGATCCATTCTAAGGACAAATTCATTTCCCCACAAGTAGTTCCTGAAATGCTTCACACCCCACTACAACTCCAAGGCCTCTTTTTCTATGGTGGAAAATGTGTCTTCAGCTGCTCGGAATGTTCTTGATACAAAAGCTATGGTTTCTTCAGACCCATCATGTCTCTTCTGCATGAGGACAGCGCCAAGACCCACATTACGCGCATCAGTAGAGATGATGTACACATCATTGGTGTTAAATGGGTTTAAAGGGCGGACTTGTACAATTTCCTTCTTGATCAGTTGAAAACTGCTCTCAGGATATCTCGTTGCCACTGTTAAGAAGCAGGAGTCGGATAAGGAGCTCTTCTTTAATCCGTCGGTCAGGACCAAAGTCCGGCAACAACTGCCTCCCACACTCACTCGTGAGTTCCACGCAGGGAATGCAGTATGCCCCCACATTCCACTTCCAACCCAACAGTATAGTAATCACACAACACAAGGCTGCAAATACAAGCGATAAACATGTTGTATTCTGCATGTAATACCCCGAAAATCTATAATACCAGTCATTCCTCCCTCTGGAGCCTTGGTAATGGTAATTTCGTTGGGGGATATCGGGTATTATAGTAGACATTAGTAATGAGAACCAAAGCATTCCTTTGCACAATTTAAACCTTTTCTTGCCATGACCAGTTCACTGTGGTGTATCAAACATCATCTTACTCTGGGCATTGTTAGCACAATGTGAATTCTCATCTTCCATTGCAGGTTTCTACAGTATTTCTTTTACTAGGTTAGCTTTTCCTAGTAACTTTCCTCTCTGTTCTGTCTCCCCTTAAGTATAACTCTTTTGTTGCTTTAAAGTGAATGGATTCTAGCAAAAATTCAACTTCTGCAGACAATTTTCCTGCCTTCTTCTTTAGATCTGACTCTCCCTTGAAAGACTTATTCTTCTCATAATCAATTAGTTCTGGAGACCTAGTAACTGCCATATAGAGATCAGGTGTGGGAGGAGGCTCCCTGCTTCACTCACTGATCGAAGCGCACCATTCATACCCTTGATGACTGTTAAATGCACAGCCTCAAATGTTATATCAGGTGAAATGATGCATTTTCTAAATTTTTGCTGTTAATCTTGTCCATGTCTTTTCTAATGAAGGCATTCTTTCAATTGGTTAATTCTTTATTCTTCTTATAACAAGGATCTACCTGCCACTCCAGTTCACTGTATGATCCTTATTTTCTGTAAATACAACTCTCTATTTTTTACCTACTGTTTTGTCGGTATACAGACTACTACTTCATTGAAAATCTTTTGTTGTAGGATATGAAGTTAGGCCACTTGAACGTAAATAAACAGTTGACCCTTCTATTTGTCCTGATTGGCCCAAATGAAAATATCTGACAATCCGTTATCATACTGTAGCTAATTAAACCACTCATGTACATGCACATTACTGTATTTTATTCACTTGTTTATTGGTTTATTTTAGTTGCTCTATAACGTTAAAATCTAAACTTAATAATAGAAAACCATTTCTGATAACCAAAATATTCAAAAACTCATTTAGCTGGAAACATAGTAAAAAGACAAAATGGTCAAAAGATTTATTTTAATAAACATCGTTTTTAATCGTTTACAAAAGAAGAAAATATTGAGCCACTGTCCAAATCCCAGTGCTATGAGGCTGTTTGTACTATATGGGGAGGAAGGAGGGTACGGAAGGATTTAGAGAAGTGATGAGTGTACGGATCAGGGGACCCACATATAAAAGTGGAATGAAAGAGGAGCATGGGGAGAGCAAAATAAAGAAGAAAAGGTAGGTAATAAGGTAGAGGAGGAAGATTGTAGGCCAAGGGTAGGAACCTATAATTGTAGTACCAATATTCTACCTTCCGACATGTTTTGCATTCTGTAGTGGAGTGCTCTTTCAGAATATTTGCCTGGATCTGTTCCACCATTAAGTTTCGTCTTTAGGTTACTTCAGCCACGTGCCATTATTTGATTTTCTTAGTTACTTTTGAAGCTCTATTTACTAAAGGAGTTATTGCTTGAAATAGTCATAGCTCATATAAGATTGACCTAATGGTTACAGTAAACCAAATTCATCCCTAATTTGTTGTCAATTGTATGTCTTGTATGAAGTACGACTATTGCTCACTTGGCACAATCTTATTGGAAAACGGAATGCTCATATGATATAGTTTACTGATTCTTGGGCAAATTTGTTGACCTTTGAGAGTGAATTCATGTCTTCACAGAGAGCAGTTTGGTGTCTTAAAGTGTAACTTGTGGAAGTTTCAAATCCGAAATAGTGCAAACTACTAGCTCTTTAAAGCATTCCTATTGGCTTAAGTGAAATATCTGAATCCTTTTTAAAAAATTCAAGTGGAAGGATCAGCTTCAATAGAGATATTGTGCTATGTAATACTAAAGAGAGATTAAAAATAATAGCAAGGTCTACTTCCCCAAAACTGCCCCAGAAATATTTAAGCTGGAACCTAGACCATGGAATAAGACGCTGGTTTGCCCTATTTAGATTTAATCTTCTACCTCTAAATGATCTAACAGCACATTGGTCCCAGAATACAAAAAACGAAAAAAAATTCCAATCGCTGTGAGCTGAGTATCCAGAACCTCGATCATGTTTTGTTTGTTTGCCCGGCACTGGACTTGCACCGTCGTCTTTGGCTTAGGCCGAGGTTTTTACAAAATGGTATTAAAGACGTAGCCTCAGCTCGCAACTTTCTTTTTAATCCCAAAAATGAAGCTGTGTGTGCAAAATTGTTTAACTTCTTTAGGGAATTTATGTACATATTTTAACTAAATATTTTTCAAGTGAGATTTAATTCTTAAACAGCTGATCTTTTTCTTAGTCATATTATCCTTTCTTGATTATGAATGTATCTTGCACTATGTGGTCCTTTTTTATAGGCTTTGCTTATTTAATTTTTTATCCCAAATGGTAAACTTGCACATGATTAGGCTGCTTTTACTTGCACAGTTCAGGAAATGCTCTGTTCTCTCATTTTCTGCTGCAATCTCTAAACTTTGCTCCTCGAAAGTACTTTAAGTTGTCTCGGTTGCTTTCTAATTGCTTTTTGCACAATTCTGGAAATGCCCTGTTTCCTCATTGCTGGCTGCTGGATCCCAAACTTTTTATTCCTTGAAACTGCCGTATCTTGAAATGTACTTTGCACTATTTGGTCCTTATTTTGTAGGCTGTGCTTATTTAATTTTTTATCCCAAATGTTAAACTTGCACATGATTAGGCTTCTTTTTGCCCAGTTCAGGAAATGCTCTGTTCTTTCACTGTTTGCTGCTAATTCTAAACCTTGTTTCTCGAAAGTGCTTTACGTTGTCTCGGTTGCTTTCTATTTGCAATCGGCGCAATTCTGGATATTCCCGGTTTTCTCATTGCTGGTCGCTAAATCCCACACTTTTATCCATTGAAACTGTTGTATTTTGAAAAATTTTATTATCTTGTTTCCGCTGCATTACCACATGGTTTTATTGCACTTTATGTATTAATTGGTATGTACATTTTAAGTGGACCTTATTGGAGTTCCAAAACTTTAATAAATTGAATTGAATTGAATTAAGTAGGGCAAATTCATGGTTCACTTTAGGTAAATGTGCTTTGATTGGGGACAATACATAGAATTTGATATTCCACAATTTTTAAATGTACCTTAGGTCAAGGATGTTGTCTTTTTTTGATTATTCACTTAGTCATCAAGCATCTGTCACAATGCAGCATAAACTATATATGATGCTTTTTATGCTGATTTTAATGTGACCCAGCATTTCTTGGCCCACTTGCTTATCATTGGTCCTCCAAATGACCTTTTTCTCCGGCTGAGAGTTGATGGGAGTTAACATTTACATCAAACAAATTCAATTATTAGTGCAGCTCATTTGGCTACACGATGAAGAACAGGAACCCACAGCTATTAGTTAAGAAAGTTCATTACAAATGTAAAATAAAGTTCAGATAAACATTTAAAACCATGCTGTATAAATACAGAATAGCCACCGACAATCTGAGCCTGCGGAAGAAATTAAGGCGGACCCATATAAGCTATTCAGTCACAGCAATACAAAAGATTAACAGTAACACTTGATGTTCAGAGTAGAGTCGCAAGTTTTGTTGTCTATGCATGAATGAATCTTGTCTACCTATCTTCCTGCTAAAGGATGGCTCTCAAAAAATCTAAGTCTCAAATCAGAAATTTCCATTGAGGAAATTAAGACAAAACAAGGAAAATATAAGTAGGAAAGGTGTCAGCATCTCAGAAGCTCGGCCAAGAGTCTTCTATAGGTCAGAGAGTAAGTGTTAACTTAAACCACACTCAGCCAGAATCAAAGGGAAACATTGAGGTCTAAAGCTCTCACAATTCAAAGTAAACTGTGGTCAGGAAACTCGAAGGGATCAGGAAAGCATCTGAATCTAAAAGGGTTCTGAAGAGTTCTAGACTCCAAAGGTGTGAACACTAAATTATTAGGTAACACCTCCTTTGTACGCATTATCAGGTGTCCATTGTTCTTGCCCATTTCTCATTTTGCAGACTGCAATATTAGGGGAGTCTAACACTGGACATTGGAAAAATAGCTCTTCTCACACAGAGGTCAGGTTGAAACATTGCAGATAAGGTCTTATAGTTAACGCTCTGGTTTCTCTTGTTTTCCATCAAGCTCTTCTCAGGCTCGCTCCTCTATCTCTAGTACAGTAATGTACTGATTCTACAACTAACAATGCATGTGAATATCTGCAAGAAATATCATGTTAGCAGAAAATGGAAAACATCTATTATGCAGTATAGTGAAATACAGGCCTACTTAGTACAAGTTAAAGTTTTAACTCAGTGGTGCATATTTAATATGCATGTGCACATTTAAACACAAATGAATAAAAGTTTCTAGTGCATTAGATTCTCATACATGTGGCATTCAATAAGTAGTCAAAAAAATCACGTGTAAATATGGCCAGGAACTTCATTTAAATCAATATATGCAGTATTAATGAAGACATTACATAATTATTTTATCATTTTAAGTCAAACAAAATCTACATATGTGAGGGTGGTTTCTATCCAGGTGTCTAAACAGTAAGTGCGGTTTCAAGTGCTAAGGCAAACCTTATGAAAGGTCAAATTGTATCTTCCTAAATGAGTATGGTTTATTTCATTAAGACTTCAATTAATAAATCAATCAATTATGATAAACACATAGTGTGAGTAACTTCTCTAGTCCTACAGTGAATGCACTCTTTAATAACGATGTTGAGTGCAACACTTACATTACTCGTTAAGCCACATAAGAAACATGTGCTCTCTCCAGCTGAGGTGTTATCTCATTCTTCTACTGGACGATCAAACTCTGCTTTGGCTGCTGCCCTTTTGTTTCTCCCATAGTCCCTACCTTGGTCCAGGAGTATTTTTTGGCGCTGCTGCTTGTAATTATGGAGGGCCCCATGCCTTAAACTGCATCTTTATACCAGGGTTTGTGAGGAAGGGGCTGCTCTGATGGGCCGACTCTGAACTGATTACCTACTGTGTAGCCCAACCTATGATGCCTTCCCACCACAGTTTTTTCTTCACTGCGACATGTGCTTTTGATTTGTTTGTATTCAATAAACAGATATTAAACAAAAAAGAAACATGAACCAGTGAGTGTAGCAGCGGAGTCTAGCACTTGCACCTAGGTTTTCTTTTTTGTTTTTGTTTTCATTTCCGAAGTTGGCGAGACGGAGGAGCAGAGAGAGACTGGAGACCAGAGCTGGGAGACGGAGGCTAGCGGCGCCCTGCAGAGGTCGGGCGGGGGGTCGCAGAGCGGCTGAGATTGTTGCGGTTGAACTGGCGAATCCTGGATAATACTATTGGTGAGGAGTCGTAGAAGACGTAATTTTGAGGGGGTGAGGAGCCCAGATAAGCTATTTAAACCTATTTTAATTTGTTTTGGGGAACTGGTTAAGGTTTTTCTCTTCTTTCAACACTTATGCTGGAGGTAAAAGAAGGGGATGGATCCAATGTCTGCTCAATACTAACACCTATAAATCGATTTAGAAATCAAGAGGGGCATGTAACACTTTGGACTCGGGCAGCACTGGGGGTTCGACGGGGGAGAAAGGTCACGGCAAGGCTCCCCATACACAATTGGAAAGCCAGAGTGCTTTACAGTAAAAGACTCACTTTCCCACAATGCACTGATTGTGTAGTAGGAAATAGACAGTTGAAGGGGGGGCTTAAGCACTCCGATACGTGCAGGTCCTTTTCTACAAGACTGGACTGTATGGAATTGACAGACTCAACTCATGCAGTAGCAGCGACAGTCGATAAGATCTAAAAAAAAAAGAGAAAAGAATCTGCAGAGCATAAACTGAATCACTGTAATACCTTAAGGAGTACAGGTACGGCTTCATTGGCTCCCCCCAAGGGCCCTGAGGTGGCCCCGCCAATAGACCAGAACATTACAGTGAGTGAGACTCTGACCACCGAGAGCCAGTCAAAAGTTGCTACATTGAAAAATAAAATTAAAGGAAGGCAAAAATAGAGACACACTTGTATCCAAACGTTAAACCTGTACCTTCACTGAAAGATTACTTTAAGACAATCCCTGGCACATTGATTTTAAAACCTGCAGTGCCCAGACTCACGGAAATGGACAAAGATAAAAGTGGTATGTGCACAGCTCCACAATTTCCGGAGGGGATACTAAGCCCTAATAAATTCCAAGTACTAGCAAACATGGCTGAAGAAGAGCACTTGAAAGAAGCTAAGGGACAAAAGGCTATTGCGGAAGGCATTGCGGAAGACACCCAATTAGAGGTCAATCAGCATGTTGAGAAGGAAATGGGCAAAGATTGTGCAGGGGGTACATTAAGCTCCTCGGTCTTAGGTCTCTTACAATCTTTAACAGATGAAATGAGTAGTAGGTTTAAAGTATCAGAGAAAAATCAAGCAGAAATGAAAGCATTCTGTGAGAAGATGGAGGATAAGTTAGATTCTCTGACATTAAGAACTACGGCGATGGAAAGTAAGGTGGAGGAGCTTACCGTCAAAGTTAGTGAAAATACTAGACGCCTTACTAAGTTAAAAGATCAAGAAACAGGCATGCAAGATAAGCTTGAATCCATTGAAAACTCCCAGCGAAGGAATAATCTGAGACTACTTAAAGTGCCGGAAGGAGCAGAAGGAGGTGACATAAAACAATTTGTAGTTACATTGATTAAAGAGGCAATCAAAATTGACTGCACAGAACAGGATTTAGCTGCGGACATTCAGAGGGTGCATAGAGACCCAATCAAGCTCAGCCCGAACAAAACTAGGCCAAATGATTAATAAGGTAGGCGCAGAGAAGTATATATATGTGAATATTTTATTGTCCTGACCATAAGGGGAGATCTCATAGGCCAGAGTAGTGCCACAAGAGAAGGAGGAAGGGTTCTCCAGGGGAGCACTTGGAAGGACAAGGGGAGGTGTAGAAATAGGGCACTGGGTGGGGAGCATAGGGGAGAAAATCAAAAAATAGTCCAAATCGCCATGTCAATTCTTACATGATGTCATATAGTCATAGAAGGAATGTCAGTGATGGTCATGACTGATCACAAATATATTTGAGAGTGATGTCCTGGAACCTAAATAGACTCAGAGTGAAATCTAGAATGGAGAGGATATTTCAATATATCAAGGATGCCGCAGAGCAAATTTGTATTCTTCAAGAAACTCATCTCATCGAATCTGAAATGAAAGATCTATGTAAAAATAGGAAGTGGATCCATGAAGTAATATGTACTTCACAAAATACAACAACTCAGGGGGTGGCTATAATCATTAAAAATCCTGCATTTACAGTGGAAAACTTCAAGGTAGACAAATTGGGCAGATGGGCTATAGCTAGAATAAAATTTCACACATACAAATTCACGATTGCGGGTTACTATGGACCTAATTTGGATGATTTATTCCCTCTAAAAGAATTATTAGCAGAATTATTATCTTTTCAGGACCCTTTGATTCTTGCAGGAGATTTTAATTTAGTTCTAGATCCTGTCCTAGATAGGTCTGTTGGGAGCAGATCAGCCCAGAATGGTAGAATGCGATCATTGTTAAAAAAATGCGATGAAACATCAAGGTTGGATAGATATAAGGAGGGTAAGGATGGGTATTAGAAGGGGATATCCCTTTCATAATAAAAAGTATAACCATAAATCCAGACTGGACTTTTTTCTAATTAGTACTGAATTGAGAGAATGGGTAAAATAAATAAGACATTTAGGGGGTCATCTATCAGATCATGTACCAGTTATACTATCAATGAAATTCCTTAGTAACCCGACTAATAAAAGATGGACTTTAGATCGTGTGATTTTGTTAGATCAGTATGTAATTACCAGCTTAACGACTGATACAATAAATTACTTTCAGGCTAACTTGGAGTCAGCACCCATTGAAATAGTCTGAGTTGCTTATAAGGTCTTCTTGAGAGGTAGGATAACCACTATTCAAATTACCAGACAAAAGAAATACAAGGCAGAAATAGGAAATATTGAATTCAAAATTCAGAAATTAGAGCAGGAATCCACTCCCCAAGTGGATGCCTTACAAGCACTCAGACTAGAGCTGGTAGAACTGCTGGATGCAAGGCTTAAGAAAAGGTGGGAAGTAAGCAAGTTGGCTAACTTTGACTACGGGGAAGGTTGTGGCCGGTTTCTAGCCTGGAAGACTAAAAATGATCGGGCTAAGGCCAATATCAAAGAAATAGTCTGTGAAAATACTGGGAAACTATATAAAACTTCGCAAGAAATCGAAGAAGTTTTTCAAGGGCACTTTAATAAGGTGTATCGAGAGGATCTAACACCACAGGCTCAGAGTATAGAAGCATGGTTTGAAAATATTCTTTTTAAAAAAATCACTGAGGTAAAATCTGATAATCCTAATAGACCAATAAGTCAAATCGAAATTAAAACAGCAATATATTCAGGGAAAAAAGGGAAGGCAGCGGGGCCGGATGGTCTTCCAGCAGAATTGTATAGAAATCTAGGAGAGGTTCTAATTCCGGTGATGGCTAGTCTATTTTCTCATATTTTCGGAAAAGGGGGGAGATTGCCGCCTTCTTGGGATGAGGCATTGGTAGCACTAATATTGAAACCATCCAAATCGCCCCTACAGTGTTATTCATATTGGCCGATCTCTCTGCTGAATTTGGATTCTAAAATTTTAGCGGAGAGGATTACTGGTATCATAACCGATTTAATAGATGAAGATCAAAAGGGATTTGTGAGAGGTTGATGCATTCAAGATTTAACATATAATTTAATTGGGGCCGTAGACATGGCAACTTTATTCAAAACTCCGTTGGACATTATCACGCTTGACGCTACAAAAGCGTTCGACCGGGTTAACTGGTCTTATTTAAACTTTATTTTAAATAAACATAACTTAGGCAAAAATTTCTGCCAGGCAATTTCGTCAATTTACCATAATCAAATAGCAAGGATATTAATAAACAGTAACCTTTCTTCCCCAATACCAATTCAAAGGGGAACCAGACAGGGATGCCCTCCCTCACCTTTGCATTTTAATTTATATATTAAACCTCTAGCTGAGAAGATTAGAAGACATGACCTCATACTCCCTTTTAAATGCAAAAATTGGGAAAAAAGTATCCCTATTTGCAGATGATATGTTAATTTTTACATCCGACTTAGAAAAGGCCATCCCCTGTATATATAGTTTAGCTGAGCAGTTTGGAAGGTTCTCGGGTGACGAGATAAATCAGTCTAAAACTGAATGTATGGCATGGAATACTGTTGTGCGGCCTATTAATTATGCATTAAAAAAGAAATAAGATATTTGGGTATCAGGATTACTCAAAACATCAAGGACTTAACTGACATCAACTTACGCAGAGCTGACAAAGAACTGACTGAATCTTTAAAAAAACTGGGCATACTTACCCCTGACATTAATTGGTAGGGTGAACCTGGTCAAAATGATGCCCATATTTTGCCCCAAAAAATTTTTCTTTTTCAAAACATACCTTTAGTGTTTAAAGAAGCTGGATTGAAGAAAATTCAGGGAAAGATAAATTCTTTTATTTGGGATTCTAAAGGAATCAGAATTTCCTATAAAAAGTTACGACGTAGAAAGAACGAGGGAGGTTTATGTGCACCGGATTTGATATATTATGCATGGGTATTCTTATTAAAAGCAGGGAAAATGCTTATGGGTGAACCGAATACCTCGGCAAAATGTTGAAAACAATGTTGCAAGATGTAAAAGGTGGAGACCAAGCCTTTTTATATAAATTCATGTTTTTTTAAGAAGGTCCGTTTAAAGATTTTAAAAGACCTGGCTAGTACTTGGTATAAAATCAGGAAACTTTTGAAGATAAGTTACTTTAGCGCAATGGCTCCAATATGGGATACACCAGGATCTCCGGAATGGACTAAAGATCTACTAGTGGTACCACTCAAGGCAGCAGGGCTCAATTCATGGGACCAACTCATCCCAGAAGGCAGTATACTACCATGGGAAGCCATTAAGGAAATAACGAATAACCAACTTTCAGAATTCAAATATATACAAATAAAAAGTTGGCCTCAGTTAAGTGGTATTGCAGTCGGCAACACAAATGTGATGGAGTCAACTTTAAGAATGAATCAACGGAACAAGAAAGAAGTGGCAAAATTATACTGGCTTTTGATTGAATTGGCAGATGAAGTTTTTATCCTTCCAACACAACTGTGGGGAGAATGCTTGCCGGGCTCCAGCACAACGTTATGGCAAGTATCTTATGATTTATTATATTCCACTGTATGTGCTGCCAATTTAAGAAGAAACCACATTTTCTGTCTCCACAGAGTGTATTGGTCACCATACAAGCTATCCAAGTTTGCGAAGGGCACAGTTCCCTGCTACCCTAAGTGCCAGTTGGATAAAGCAGATGATGAACACATGTCACACAAGTTGCCCAGTCTTAAATCTTTTTTGGAGTTCAGTTATTAAAGGTATGACAGAAATATTTGGATTTGAAATAGTGGTAAGCATTTTGTTGATATTTTTTGGTTTACTTCCAAATTATGACATACTAGCACTGGGAAAAAATAAGTTGTGTTTCTATCTTATCATATTAGCTCGGAGAGAAATTTGTAAATATTGGAATAAATCGGTACCTCCTACTTTTTTAGAATGGTCAATTCTATTAAATATGTAGTTAAATTGGATATGGCTGGGATGACAAGTAAGAATGGGAAAAATAAATAGTTTTGGACGCCATGTATGACCTGGTTGGATAATTTATAATACAGAGAATCATGGTCAATGATTAAGCCTTTGCATGGAAATACTTTACTACTCAGGTTAGTCCCGATGGCCACCCAGTTAGTAGAGTGGGACAGTTCAAGTCTGAGTAGCTCTGTGTAAAGTGCTTTCCATTCAAACCAGAGTATTCACCGTGGTGTAAATCAGTTGGTGGGCCACAGTGGATATCGAATAGTTATTGGATATCTCTGGAATTGTTAATGGCGTATGAGGAAAAAAGAAACATGTACTAAGTGCACGTTGATATTAAGGATCAGTCAAGATTTTGTGACGTGTAAAGGGTGGGTAATTTTTGTGCTGCACCACATGCAATAAATTAACGTGGTCTAACAACAGGCAGATGTGGCTGAATTGTCTTGATCTAGAGGCTATCCTTGCCCCCACATGAAGGTAAGCCTTTAGGGATGGCAGGTAAAAGTTGTACATGCTTATCTGTACTGCATTACCATATCCAATTCCAGCAAAGCACGAGGAATTGTATACCAGATGTAACACCATCCTCAGAGTAACCTGATATAAAATTGAATATCCTTTAGCCTGAGACTTTAAATGGGCATGAGATTACGTTTTCTGACCAGCTTGAACCCAAGAGACTTAGTGAAGTCAATGATTTAGAAATTTCTCTTCATACAAGTTTACAGAGTTGAGATCTGTATATTTCTTTGAGAGAAATTTATGGAATCTGTTGGGATCCACATTACCACACTTATCCCAATAAAAATGTTACTCCACGTTTGTGCCTAGGCCTATAAAAAGATGAAGATTGACTCTAAATACCTTTTGTGGAAAAAGGTTCTTAAGGCTTAAACACGTCCTCACACATCAAAAGGCCCAGAACCTGGGGTGGAAACGTTACTGCAGGTAAAGTGTAAACGGTTGCTGAAACCTATTCCCTGACACGGTTTGCTTTTGTGACCAAGGTAAGAACCAATTTTTATATATATATATTTTACTTTCCATATATTTAGGCCTGGCTTAAGATGACAGCTGTAGCCAGACCGTATATGCTTAACAAAAAAGTGCTTCCATAAGTACTACTGGGAGAAAGGTTTAGTCACCGCCCACATGTTGATTCCCTTGAGTACAGCATTTGACTTGGCAAAAGTTGCGTGCCTACATACCACCTTTTCTCTCATGGAAAAGCTTATGCTCAGTACAGCAGGACCTAAGTTAGTTATAGTGGCAAACAAATCAGCAAGGCCATTGATTTGTTCTGGTTATTATAAGAGTTGCAATAATGTCAGATGTCCTGACATATTTACTGTGAAAAACATCTGTCAGAGCCAATAGACATTTGTAGATCATTTGTAGAGAAGGGTTAGTTTGCAAGACTACATATTTTAAATTAAAATGTGAATTCTACTTTGTTATCTATGTTTCTTTAAACTTGAACTATGTTCATTTTAGTAGGGCTAGTTTATGGAGAACCACTAGCAGATCAAGCAGCCAAAAGAACCAACTTGAAAGACAGATCTGTTTGCTATATTTACCCACATTTTCTTTGGAGCCCCACAACACAACTCCCATTCCAGTTTCACCAACATAGTAGACTGGGTGTTCCAACTAAATTCTCACCATAAAATCCATTCCATCCTTTTAATATCATACAGGATTATAACTTAATATTCCTATTGCTTACTTTAGCAGTGTTGAAAGTAATTATTAGAAATGTTAGGGAAGTATTTTATAATATGCTATTCCTGTCCTGCCCAACACATGACTTCCATTTGAAATGGACCAAACAATTCAAAGTTTCATTATTGCTAGTATTACAGGATGGTATCTAAACAATCCAGTGCAAACTCTTGATTTAAGCTCTATATTTCCAAGACCCTTATTGTTCTAATAAAATCATTTGGCATCAATGTTATTAACTACGCCGACGACATTCAGCTTGTCTTTGCGACTGAGGGCAATGATGCAGTCTCCATGGAAAAATTCCATAATTGTATGCACAGGACAGCGAACAGGCTGAGAGAGAACTCCCTTCAATTTAATGTGGAAAAAACTGAAGTCCTGTGCTGCACTTCAGGTAAAGTTCAGCGCCCCCTTCCAGCAGAATTTTGGCCAGACTGGGCCAACAACTCTCTAGTACCCGCTAATACAGTGCGCAATCTGGGTGTGCTGCTGGATAGCAATCTACAATTGGATTCTCAGGTGAATAAAACAGGAAACACCTGTCTAACTCTGCTCCGAGCTCTCCGGAAGATTCTGCCATTTCTACCCACTTCTGTCAGACCTCAAGTGGTACGGAGTATTGTTCTGAGCAGAATAGACTATTGTAATGCACTCCTTTTAGGTGCTCCAGCCTCTCTGATAAAGAAGCTACAAAGAGTTCAGAACATGGCAGCCAAATTGGCACTGAATCGGCCACGAGGCGCCTTGGCTTCCTTGGCCTTAAAAGACCTTTACTGGCTGCCTGTTTTGCAAAGAATCCATTTTAAAACACTGCATTGTCCATTGAGCAGTACATAAAGCCGGGCCAAAAGTACTACAAAGACAATTTGGTTGGTACTCCCCTGCCAGATCTCTGCAATCTTCCTTTGCCAACCTGGTTTGCGTTCCTCATGTTAATAAAGCTCGAATGGGTGGCAGATCTTTCAGCTTCACGGCATCCAGACTTTGGAATGCATTACCTACGGAGGTCAGACAACTTGACATCTTGTTGTGTTTTAAGAAAGATCTGAAAACTAGATTGTGTCCTAGAGGTTAGAACTCTGCTTATTTCCCTTCTGTTCTCGCCAGCTGGTAATCTAAGCGCCAGGATACCCTTGGGGTCACAGCCGCGCTATACAAGTGCACGTTACATTACATTACATTACCTGGGCTGGGGGAGACACTCTGTCAGGAGGAACCGCCGTGGGGTCCTTGCGTGCTGGCCTGCCTGGCTGCACCCTGCTGGGGTGCCCCCAGCCCCAAGGACTTTTTGTTCTTGGACCAGCTTGTCCCAGGAACTTGGAGGGGGCATAGCGCCTTGTGAGTGCTGTATTTTCATTGCCCAGGAGAAGAGTGCTTCTATTTTTGATCGCTGTGTGTGCTTCTCATGTGATGTACTGGATGCCTTGAAGACTGAGCGGGAGCCCACCCCGCAGTGTGTGCTTTGCTTTTGACTTAGTGGATGCCTTGAAGACCGAGTGGGAGCCCACCCCACATCAGTGCCTTTGGGGCAGGTGCCCACCCTGCAACAGGTGCCTCGCGGGAGCCCACCCTGCACTTTAAAATTCTTCTACGAGCCGCCTCTCTGTGAGTGACCCGGAAGCCAGGTGGCTGTGCTTGGTTGTGGGTGGGGCTAAGCGGCCGGCCAATGACAGCATGGCCGATGAGGAAGCCGATGCCCGTCAAAGCGGGCTCCCGTGAACTGGGGAGAGCCCAGAAGACCTAGTGCAGCCCCCGTGTGCCAGTGAAGGCCCGAGCCGTGCCAAGGACTAGCGTGGCAGAGGAAGAGGTGGAGTGGACGTACCACAGACTGAGCTCCGTGTCCCTTAACGCCGTGCCATGCCAGGAGGAGACCAAGAGCCGCCACAGAGAGCCCCGGTGAGTGGGGCTCAAAGGGGGCTGAGTCTGGTCAGTCTTCCGGGTGCCCGTTGCACCAGAGGGAGACTCCGGTGAGTAGGCTTCTTCATATTTTATGGTCCCTGAGGCACTACGAGTGCTAGTCTGTTTTCTTTACAGCTGCACCGCATTCACGGACAGCTGCATCTTGGGGGCATTTCTCGGCACTCGCTGATAGTGCCAGTCAAGGCATAGTGCCTGAGCGGTCCCACCGTTCCGGACCGCTCCAACGTTGAGGGCATTAGTTTTGCGAAGTTCCGGAGTAGTGCTTCACAAGGGCACAGTGGTGCCGATCGGGGCACATTGTCGGTGCCCTTTGGGCTACATTTATTGGGAGGGCCCCAGAGCAGGGCCCCTGAGCCCAGCACCGTTTTTCCAGTGCCCACATTGTTGCCTGCACAGCTGCACCGCAATTAGCAGCCAGCTGCTACGTTTAGGGCAGTGCATGGTGCACTTTTCATAATTGCTGCATTGGCAGCTGATCCCCTGACTTTGCTGGACGAGGGGCATTTGAGCCCTTTGAGAAGGCCAGTTGGCCTGGGTGTCAGTTTCTAAGGTGATGACTAATGTAAATGTCATGCTGCGATGTTTGGGCCTAATGAGATGGTATAATGCGTTTATGTGTATGATGATTTATGCCTAATGTGAGTTATTGCCTAATATCATGCTATGATATTTTAGGATGGTGTCTAATGCTAACATAATAATGCTGAGGTCATTATTGTACCAGTAGTTACTGGTTGTGTCTTACATTTACTTACCTGTTCTGATGGTTCTGACCGTGGCCCGATTGGACTGGTCCTGAATATAGTCCCCTGTGAATATTGCCCGTGCCAGTTTGGCACAAGGTAAATGTGTGATTATGTTTCTAATATGTTTATGATTATATAACCTTGTGTGGAGTTTCTTTTGTGGTGTGCCTAGTTTGTTACTGCTGTTTGTGGGTCTTGCACAAACACTTTACACATTGCCTCTCGGATAAGCCTGACAGCTCATGCCAAGCTACCAGGGGGGTGAGCAGGGGTTATCATCAGTGTGGAACTCCCTTGCCCTGACTAGAGTGGTGGTTTCTGCCTGGCTTTGGCGCAAGACTTAGCCAACCAGAAATCCCATTCCTAACATGAGCACATTAGATTTTTGGCAGCTTCCTCCACTCAGTACTCAGTACTTTCAGTTAATGAGGCTTACATCTCTTCAGTGAGTGATGTATACAGTTAGAGGTCTCTGAGAGTTCCACAAACTTTGAACATGCCTAGGCTACCCTTGTTGAACAACAAAGGAAACTATGACTGGCGTCTGTCACTAATAATGGCAGAGAAGTGGTAACTTCTCAGGGTCAGCTCATAGAGGCTTATCTCAGATGAAGCTTCCGAAGTTGATTTTCCCAACCTGTAAAAAGTTTCTACAAATGATTTTGAAAATTGATGTCCGAGACCCACTTTTCCATCAATGTAGCATTCCAAAATCACTGAAGATTTGTTTGGAGTAATCCATATTCTGCCACTTATCCAATTCTAATAAATCTCAGTTCTTTTAAAAGAGCCCTCAAATCTGGTCAATTATATCAAATAACCGGATTATCTAAAGTCGGAAGCAGGGCTAGACTTTACATTTGTCTGATACAATATGTAAAAGATAAAGACAAGCTGAATGTCATCGGCGTAGTTAATAACATTGATGCCAAATGATTTTATTAGAACAATGAGGGGGCAAAGATAAAGATTAAACAAGATTGGGCTAATGGCCGAGCCTTGGGGGACCCCCTGTTTGACCTCTCTATACTGGGAAATAAACGGCGATAGCGCCACTGCCTGCTGTCTGTTGGAAAGATAAGAGTGGAGCCAGTCCCTGGCCCTGCCAACAACACCTAGTTCCTCCAACCTCTGAATCAGGATCTGATGATTGATCATGTCGAACACGGCCGACATGTCAAGCAGCACTAAAAAGGCTGCTTGACCACTGTTGGCTGGCATTCTCAGGTCATCCAAGACTGCTACCAAGGCCGTCTCAGTTCCATGAGCAGGGCGAAACCCAAATTGGGCTTCGTCCAACAGCTCGTTATCCTCTACATATTTTGAAAGCGATTTAGTCGCTACCCTCTCCAGAATCTTAATTGGGTAGGGCAGCAAGGAAATAGGTCTGTAGTTAGCAGGACACTGGGGACCAAAGAAGCCTTTTTTAGCAGTTGAGAGACAACTGCCTTTTTCCAACAGCCCAGAACTACAGCAGTGCTTAAAGATTGGCAGCAGATCTGATATAAATAAGGGAAAAGCTCACCGTCAAAAAGTTTCCAAAACTTGTGAGGAAGTGGATCCGTAGGGGAGCCTGAGGAAATACCAGCAGTGATTGCATTAAATTCCTCTAGTGAAGGAGCCTGAAAATGATCCAGCACTGTCACATGTTCCCTTTCAGTAATGCCACCATTTATTACAATATCATTGCCAGTAGGCTGGTATGTATCATCATCTCCAGAGGGTTTAAGACTGGTTAAGATTTTACTGATTTTCTCCTCGAAGAATGATGCCAAGTCCTCACATAGTTCTTGTGAATCCTGAGTATTGGGATTCACATAGGCTGGGCTAGACAGGCCTCTGACTATTCTAAAAAGCGTTTGAGATTTGTTCGCCAAATGTAAAATGTTCTCCTCAAGGTATTTAGCCTTGGCAATGCCTATCGACTCCGTAAATGTGAAGCAGATTTTTTAAGGCTACTTTATCTGTCTCAGAGTAGTTCCTCCTCCATTTCTTTTTCGCTTCATTACAACTAGTCTTCATTAACCTCAACTCTTCGTTGTACCAGGGAGCAGAAGATTTTTTGTGACTTTTAGCTTTCCTCAAAGGTGCTAGCTTGTCCAGCGAGTTGGTAATTTGATGGCATAGATTCAGGTAGTTTGCTTCCACCGAATCATGCATGACATAACTGTCGTCAACAAGCCTAGGAAGATCCTTTATTGTAGCATTCAATAAAAATACAAGCATGGGCCTACAACCGCAGGGGCCGGCGGCTAAACAAAATTAAGACCCCCTATATCACAGTACGACACAGCTCATCAGCCGACAACCCTGAGGTCCGGCAGCGTTTCAGGATAGAACTTGTATTAGAATGCACAACTGAGTCCCAGGATGAGACAGAGGTTCCATTTTATATTATTTAAGAAAGGATCAGGTGCCATACAATCAAACAGAAGGATCTGGGGGACAGGGCAAGAGACAGGATATGCACGTAAGAACCGCTATAATGGAACATTGGCGCCAAAGCATATGGATCGATGCAAAAGACAATACAATATACATTCAATGTTGAGCGCCAGTTCTCAGGGCCTGCCCACCCGGGAATCAGGATATCATAAAAAGTATAAGCACTAAATACAAGTACACAATATGAATCCAAATGATTCACAAGCTATACTAATCCTTTAAGGAAGAGAAAGGGAAGGAAAGAAAAAGGCCATAGAAATAAAAAAAAGGCAAAAAAACAAACCCTTTCCAACCCCCCACCCTGCACCCCTGCAAATGGCTACAGCCTAACCCCACTAGCAGCGTGCCTGTCGCCCCTAATAACTAAAAACCCTAAAAGTAGGAAAAAGAATGGAGGAGGGCTTATCCGTTTGGGCTCCCAGCCCCTTTAGTCCCCCCGCCAGAAACAGACACCCCCTATCACTAAAAGACCAACGTATGACAACACTTATAGAAGAAATTAGGGGGCACCGTAGTACACCGCCCAGCCTTTTAGATCAAACAGTTGCAGGTCGAACACCCGTAAAAGCCACTCCAACCCGTTCCGACCTAGTTGATCTTAACCTTGGCCCTTCCGAATTAGCACACGAACCCCCCCCAGCGAGACCCAAAGGCACACAAAGGAGTAATAGAGGAGAAGGGAGTCATCAAGAATCAAGCTATGGCGACTCGTAGGCAGTGAGTCCACAAGAACTTCAGACGCAGAAGAACTCTCCCTCCAAGATGGACAGTCCCAATGTATCTTGCCCAGGAGTCGTAAAGTCACCAAGAAAGGAGAAGACAACCACAAAATGAATGGAAAGTCAAGAACAAAAGTATCCGGGAGGGGAACGCCTTTCGATACCTCCAAAGTCGATAGTGGTGGAAGGTTCGGCAATACACTGACGACCTCGGGAACACCTTCCTCCAGGGCACCATCCGATGGTTTCAATACTTGCTTCCTCACGGGGTTCTCGCACGGAGTCAAAATGGCCGCGGTTTGAATGGCTGCAGATTGCTGTTCCAACAGTAAGGCTGGGTCCGGTTCCACCAGGAGCATCTCAGATAGGCGCGTGTCCAATTTGCACAATAAGACATCCACATGTGAATGAAACGCCCTAATTTCTGCCAATATTGACCTCAGCGATGGCTCAAGCACCGTTCGATCCATAATCTCACACCCAACACCAATCACAATCACCTCCCCGGGTGAATCTGGCATCCTCAGGGGGGACACACAGGATCACGAACGTGCAGATGCGGAGGGTGACCAATCTTTATTCGCAGCCACGGCCAACCCGGTTAATGCTGCAGGACAGAGACCCCGACCCACCGAACCCCGGCGGGCCCAATAGCGGGTCCGCGGGACGGGGACCCCCACCCGCAGCCAACAGCAAGCAGAGTCACTCCTCCATCGATGCTGAGCAATAGAAACGATCGCCGCCATATTCGGGCTTAAACAAAGCCTCCACTCCGATTGACCGGACCCAGCCTGGGTCTCCCGGCCGATGTTGTTGCACTGCAGCCCGGCTGTGAAAGTACTCGAGGCCCTGGCTTCACCGCTGGAGTAGGCCACAATCTTCAACTCGATGTAACTTCGTCAAACCAGCCGATAAAAGTTCCCGGATATCACCATCGGAGTGCGGAACAGTTCATGTACACAGAGGCTAGGCGTGAAATCAGGATAATGTACAGGATATTGCTGACGTAGCTCCTCAGTTTTGATATTTTTAACCATTCTCTACTAGTACGGGTGGCTGATGTATAGGCATCATAGTGTTGATGCTTGTCAACTTTCAAGGCGAAGTGGACCAAAAAGTGATCTGTCCAACACTGTGGAAGTATTTCCTTTACGACTACATTGCTTTCATCAGCAAAGATAAGATCGAGCACATGGCCCTTCTGGTGAGTAGGGTGAAGTAAGCACAAGAACAACTTTTTCATGGGGTCACAGCCCCTGTCTTTTTCCCTTTGTCTACACAGCACAGGGCTTGGGGAAACCAGTCCCAACTGGTTCTGGAGCAGTCTGTTTACCAGACTCCTCGTCCCTACTGCGAGGTGGGGGCTTGGTGATCAGACACACCACGGGGGGCGGAGCCGGTATTCACTAGGGCAGGCACACTCCTATTCAGGGACCGGGGACTTCTCCTCCCACTACTCCAAATGCAGATGTCCCATTCAGCCTAGCGCTGACTCACCCTGCCCCCCTTGAGCCACACACACCTCACCAGCCCCTCTCACTCAAAAGCCAGACATGCAATTCACATCAGGCAGGCAGACACATAGCACACAGACTGCCAACTTCTTAAAGTGGCATTTCTAAAATAGTTATAATAAATCTGCGCACACCATTGCATAGCATTTATTATTACTATTTCAAACATACCCAACTTGACCAAGCTGGTCCTCTCATATCAGGAATTACCACTGAACCACTTATCAGGGAGTCCCCAATGCATTCCCATGGGAGGGCAGCCCCACAGTAGCGAGAAACCAAAATGGCTGTTTGTCAATACCAGGACATGTTACACACTACATGTCCTATCTTTTACCTACAATGCACCCTGCTCATAGGGCTAACTAGGGCCTACCTTACGGGGACTGACATGTAGTAAAAGGGGTGTCACAGACATGGCACACACTTTAGGTGCCACGTCACAGCGGCAGTAACACTGTGTGCACAGGCCCTGCAATGGCAGAGGCCTGGGATAGGTTTGAAAGGCTACTTTGGTGGGCAATCAGCGCTGCAAGCCCAGCAGCAGCATTCAATCTACCAGCCCTGGGTATATGAGATACCACTTTACAAGGGACTGACAGGTAAATTAAATAGGCAAACAGATGTAGACCAATCTTACCATATTTAACATAGAGAGCACACGCACTTTAGACTGGACAGCAGTGCTAAAGTGCCCAGAATCCTAAAACCACCAACACCATGTCAGAATAAAAGCTAGGAAAAAGGCAAAATGTTTAGGGATGACCCTGCAAAATGGCCAAGTCCAACAGCTCATGTTAGACCTGCCATCCTTGGTGTGGTTTTCCCTGACTTTTTGCCTTCCGATCTCCTGTTTTGCTGACTTAATTTTTGCTGCCTTTGGGATTATGGGCACTTTACCTTTGTTGACCAGTGCTTTAAACTGCATATGCACTGTACTCAAAACATGGTAACATTGGCTTATAAACATTTGGCATATTTAATTTACTTATAAGTCCCTAGTAGAGTGCACTATATGTGTCCAGTGCCTGTAAATTAAATGCTACTAGTGGGCCACAAACGTTTTGGTTACTGCCAACTGAGACGGTTGAGTCTCTACAAAAATCACTTGGGCCATTTGATACACAGTGTCTCCTCACTGGGATACATATTGATGAAGACTTTCAGGCTGATAACCGTACCCCATAAGTAGCAGTTGGACTATCATATAAAAATCCCATGGTATCCTTACATTGCCCAATCTCTTGACAAGCAGCAATTGTTAAACCAGAATCACTGGTAGACTGACGTTCCATGGGGTCTTTATTCTTCATACAATTGCACTTGAAGATGGTCTCACAGATGCAAAACAACTGAGACCAAAACATTGATGCCTAACCCAACTTTCTTCTTAGTCATTGTTAAATATATTGCCTGAGTCTAGTCCTTTTGTTGGAGACAGACTGTGTTTGTACATTTTGAAAGCGGGCTTTAACATGCATTGACAAATGATAAACTAATTCAGTGTCAATGTGTGTGGAGATTTATTCTTTGAACCCCTATACTTGTGATTTTGGATCTTAATATAAATTTGTTATAAAGACATACACCTGCATCCTGAAATGTGTTTCTTTAATGAAGTGAGTGTATAATTTTCAATTAAGTTATGATGCTTAGACATCCCAAGTAACTAATTTATTGGTTATATTGGTTTTTGAACAAAACCCTTGTTTGCATTATTACCTACCTGATTTCCAATTCTCAAGCCCACAAGGGAATATTAGGTTGCCCTTTTGCGTTCAACTAGTTAGCCTGCAGCAATGATTGTGCCACCTACTCAGGACCCCTTTAAACATGGTTCAGGGCTACCACTGCAGAGCCTTTGTGTGCAGTTTTACACTGCCATTTTGAGCAGGCACGTTAACCTACTTGCCAGGACCAAACCTTCCCTTTTATTACATATAAGTTGCCCCTAAGGCAGGCCCTAAGCAGCCCTACGGACAGGGTGCAGTGCATTTAAACGGTAGGACATGTACTTTTGAGTTTTACATGTCCTTTTAGTGAAAAACTGCTAAGTTCATGTTTTACTACAGCCCGGCTTATTTCTCCCATAAGTTAACATTGGGATTGCCATTTCCAATTGAGAAAAGATCAAGATTTGGAGGTTGGTGTCTCTGGACTCACAATTTAAAATCACAACTTATGGTGAAGTTGGACTTTAAATTGTAAGTCTGAAAATGCCACTTTTGGAACATTGGCATTTTCTTACTTTAACCAGTCTGTGCCTCTGCTTGTCTGAATACACATGTGAATTGGGTGACAGCTGGGCTTTGTGCATTCCCTTTAGACAGTCACACAAAGGGTGAAAGGGTGTGAAATGTGCATCCTGATGGCCCTTCACCAGGCTGAGGGAGACTGGAAGGGAGGAGCTGACACTTGTACCTGAATAGGGATGAGCCTGTCACCACACAAAGAGCTCCAAACCCCTTTCAGTGAGTTTGGAGCCAGGACAGGAAAGGCAGGGACCATGTGATCTTCAAAGGCCGCCTCTTTGATGTCTCCCCCACTTCAAAGGCACATGTGGGTAGAAGTATTGAACTCGGAACACCCCCAAATCTGAACTCTGCTGAAACCAAGGACATTCTGACTGGAAAAAGGGCTGGTGTGCTATAGGAGGGACTGCCACTATGCTGCCCGCTCTACTGTGTTGGTCTACAGCCTGCTACTTCTTACCTAGGAGTGAGAGGTACCGGACCTGCTCTCTACATCTTTGAGCCCAGGTTTCTCCAAGGGCATACTGGCTTGCCTCCTGTTCTATGAGGTCTCAAGGTCACAAAAGACTTCTTGCAACTCTGCTGGTGTTCTGGACTCAGCCATCTGTGTCCTGCTCTTGCCTGAAGTGCCCTCTCCAGTCCTGGGCCTCAGAAGTGGGTTCTGCAGCTATTTTCTTCAAAAATAGACGCAGTGGCCCCTTTGCACCGATTGGAACTAACGCAGTACCCTTCAATGCTATCGCAGTGCTGATTCAACAATGATGCAGGTCCTGACTGCGAGGTTCGACGACATTGCAGTGCAATCCAAAGACTCTGCTGTTAGGCTCGACAGAGTAATAACAATCGGCACTTCAATGCCTATTGACGCTAACAAATGCTTTTTACATTAAATAAGGCCTAGTGCCTTTATCAAAACATTTCATAATAAACAGATCAGGCCATGATTGTTGGCTTGCCACCATAACCAACTCAGTCCTGCTGTATCAAGCAAAATCAATCTTTTTAGTGGAAGCACACAAATTTGGCCCCTTCTAATCATGTGTTTAGGGGAACCAAACAGCAGGTGGGGCCTAAGCCTGCTCTCCCTATACTCTGAAAGCTCCATTGTGTTGATCACATATGATCAAAAGACAACTGGTATGTCAAGCTATACCTAAATCTCCATGTAGATCAGTATAGCACTGGGCATCCCATACTGTTCTCAAACACAAAACTGCACTCTGAAGTCTCTAAGTTAATGTTGGAAAGGGAGGGTGGTGGGACTTCACTACATTTCTCATATCTGCCCCTCACCCATCAGTGCTACTTACAGAGAAAAACAAACACTGGTAATTATCCAGTTAAGGCCCTTTAACAGCATTAAATGCCATGTGGTACCCCTGAAGATTCAAGGATATGCATCCACACAGCTGCTGGTCCAGACAGCTAAATAAACAAACAAAAATAATCACTGCTGCATGAAGGGGAAGCGCTTTTTGGGCCAGATGTATGAAACTATTTTGCATTCACAAATGGTGAGACTCGCAAAATTTGGCTGCTGCCGAATGCAAAATGGCTTTTCCTTATGTATGAAAGGCTTTGTATTCGCAATTTAGGTAATCACAATTTTAGAAATTACCTAAATGCATAATGTACATGTTAGAAAACTTTCCTTAATGGGAACTGTGCATTTAGGAAACCTTATTACAATCAACTTCAAGTGTATGGCAACCATGTGCAAACTTCGAAAAATGCACAACACTACATTTTTCAAAGTGCCATGTAGCCCACACATACCCCTAGGGGGGGTGCTTCAGGCGGGCCGTAGGCCCCCAGGCATCCTTGGCTTTGCCTTAGCATTTGCGATTACCAATTAGGTCAGCGCAAATTAGCTAATGCAAAACCATTCGCACATATGGGCCTTTCGGCCCATAGGAACAAATGGAGTAATATTACCTAATAGCAATTCGCTATTTACTGAATCACTATTAGAGGATTGCAAAATCTTTGGTGAATCCTACCTACATAGCCTTTTTTGTGATTACCGTATAGCGATTTAGTAAAAATCGCTATTTGAGAATCGCAAAATGCTTTTTTGATACATCTGGCCCTTTCTGTGGTAGCACACAAATTCTGCCCTATCAAAACATGTACTACTGGCTACCAACATGTGGGCGGAGCTACACTCCCTCCCTGTAGTACTGCTGAAAGCTCTTATTTAAGTTCATGACATTAGGTCAGCAACAGCTGTAATGTTAAACCAGACCTAACAATGTACTTCCTTTAAAACATACCCGGTAGGCAGAAAAGCACACAGTAATAATAACAAGAGAAGAAATAGGTCCCCTGGGAAGTGTGAAGACTGTGTATGCAGCGCGCAAAGACAATTAATGCACAGCCCCATTATTCAATTAGCTTTGTCAGTTCAGTGGGCGACGTTTGCACTAAGCACTGTTTCTACAAGCTCAGTAATGTGACATGTTGAGCAGAAGCGCCGTGTTTGGGTAGGTAACTCAACACTGCAAGGCAATTACAAGAGAAGAAAAGTGCATTTACTTAAGCTATAAATACAACCAAGAATTACAGAGTGTAGAAGAAATTACAGCATTTAAGTTTTTTTCATCATGTACTCATAATCACACTACAGCTCTCTGATTAATTAAATCGGAAGCTAAGCTGTAGTTTAAGTTAATTTCTAATCATGTAGCGGCTGCCACTTCATTGCTGCTCCTTTTTGCTTATGCAGAGGCCCTCGTTAAACATTCAAGTTTGGGAAGCAAGCTATATTTAATCTAGTAACCATGAGCATGTCACGTGCAAGCCAGAGCCACTAGGAACCTATATGGCCAGTTTGTTGAGGGGCCTAAATCTACTGATGAGAGGTACGAAATATGCACTTTATTATTCTGTACCAATACATTGTTAAATTAGTTTTAAAGAGTGGGTGAATAACATTGTAACATTAAAGTTGGCTCTTTGATCTATTAAATAATATAACTCAAAAGAAATTCCTGAATGTCATGTGTTTTTCAATTTTTTTTTAGAATACACATAGGCATACACCAACGTCTAGCACACCAAGCAAAATGGTGTTGCCAATGAAGGCACATAACAGAGTTTAATTTGTGTATAGTTCGTTGTTTGTGTGCCAACTTATTGAAGGAATCTGCAGTCCTGAATTAGCCCATCAAGTTTCTTTATTTATATTTTTATTTATGTTTTCCTTTTTTCTATTTTATTTTTTCAAATTCTTATAGTAAGAAGTACAACTTCTGAAAAACATCCAACACATGTTTCGCTCCTTTCTTGGCACGCATGCCTGGGGCTTTCTCAAGGATAATAGTGAGGGAGGAAAAGGAAGATAAATAAAATATTCATCACAGTTTACTGTGGAACCATAAATAACCCAAGATTACCCCAAGTGTGTGGTCATGAAAAGACCGTATGTGAGTGAAAGAGAAATGGGGAAGGGACAAAATTCAAGAGAAATACACTTAAGTTGCAGGCCCAAATTACAATGTACAATATAGTTTAAAAAAAGCATGTCTAGTTTCCCCAGCAATAATTCCATAAATAAGTAAAAGCCACATAGTTAATATATATATATATATATATATATATATATAAGTATGCTGATATTAGCAAATCATAGCATATTGATGACATACGTCAAACTTCATCACAGTAGAGCTCAAGGTTTATAACATTACATGAGATTAATTCACAAAACTAACATGATTAAGCACATTTAGGCAAAGTACAAGCCTGACGTAAGTCAAAGAAAGAGTATATGTAGTACATGTTTTAGCAAAATAGGGAAAAGTACATACAGAGTTTCAGATGGTGGTTGCAGATCAATATGCAATTCTAGGAAGGTCTATGTCATAGTCAGGGGTAAAAATATGGGGATTCATTAGGGAGAAGTATCGACAAACATCTGCAATCATACCCGTGCTGCACCCTTTTTGTTTGAGGGAGACTGGTAAAAAGATACCCAATGTGATATAGTTGCATGCTCAGGTCAAAAACAAAGATACAATTGGGAAACAGTGTATAGGTGCTGGTAACTTAAAAGCACCCAACATAAAGGTACTAGAGTGCAAAGAATTAGAAAACACAGACGTGTGTCACCAAACCAGGGAGCAAGGTTAGGAAGTTGATCACACAGTGAAAAGGGCTCCAAAGATCTTACGATACGAATAGATGTGTGTGTCTCTGCTGGTTTGGCTATTGCGCAAGCAATCTGCTAAAATGGAATAAGAGTAAAAGGTGCACATCACTGGGTGGCATTATGAGGCGATAAATTCCTACATAAACGGCAATCTGGATGGCAAGTTTTAAGGTCTGGGTTACCTGTGTTTGGCAGAGTTCCAAGAAGGTGGGTTGCACTGGGCTATCCAGTGTAGCTCTAGAAGAGGACGACTCGGATGAGGAGGCCCTCCTAGCATTGTGCTGGGAGACAGGTCCAGATAATAATCTGGTGATCCCTGAGGGTAGGAGTAGGCACTTCCACTCCATTCAGGTGAATGGGATCCCTAACATTGGCCAGAGAGACACATGTGCCAGTCACACCCTAGTGAGTGACAGGTTGGTGTCCACAGACCTGTATGTGCTAAGAGAGACAAAAAGGGTCATGGTAGTCACAGGTGAGGTCACAACCAAACCTGTAGCCATAGTCCTCCTAGAGAGTACCTTTGGCTGGTATAAGGTGGTAGTCTGTTCTGACCTCCCGTTAGATTGTATCCTAGACAATGACCTCCTAAAGGTTGGTCTGATCCCAAGTGGGTGGTCACCCAGGGCACCCCCAATCCAAAGATCCTGGGGAGCCTGCCCCTACAGTTAAGAGACTGGGGTCCAGAAGAAAGGGAAAAAGAAGATGAAAAATAAGCCACTCTTAGAGTTCTAATGAGCCAGGGATCTACTGTCCCAGTAACGGAGATACCCAAAGTTGGCACTGGCGAGGCTTCACCTGACCTCAAAGAAGTCCTGAGCAGTCAGGTAGCTATCAAATAGCAGGGTGCCACCCCTGCACTGACAGAAGGGAGAGTGGAAGAAGGGTTTCTGCCAGAGGATGTGGTTGACCCCCACTCCAAACAACAAGAGAGGTTCCAGGAACCCACAGTTGTCCCTAAAGTGGCTCAACCACTGGTTAGATGTCAAGTGTGGTTCTGGATTCTGACAGTTGTCAGTAGCCTCTGCTGGGGGGTGGCAGCACTGTACTTGATATAGGAGGCAGACCCCATGGCCAAAAGTAAGTTAGGCCACCTGACCCTGTTGGTCATGGTGGGGTTCCTCAAGTGTTAGCTAACCTCTGTGGGTAAGCTAGGTGTTGCTCTAGCAAAGTTAATTATAGAGAAGGTGGGCACCTCACTACCCAAACTAAAAAGGGGGGAAGAAAATGAAACAGCTGTGATGAAGTTCCAGTTCAGAATGGGTCTTGTTAGTGCAAACAGCAACTGGTGTAAAACAGGGCTGCGTGCCAGCCCCCCTTCTTTTTAATTTGTAATTGGCAGATCTTTCAGCAGAGTTAGATGGGCAGATAGCACATGCACCGAGCGTTGGAGGAAGACCAATGTCTCATATTTTATATGCTGATGATCTACTGTTGTTTAGTAACACTCGAGTAGGCCTCCAAAGGTTGCTTAATTCCCTTGGTACTTATACAGAAAAGAACGGCCTGGAAGTAAACTATAAAACAACTAGTGTGATGGCATGCAATCGGGCCCCAACAAAAGTTGAAAATGGCATCTTAATGGAAATAAAATTGATGAAGTTGCCTCCTACGTATATTTAGGGGTCAAAAAAGATGCAAATGGCATCTTAGAAGAAGGTGATTAGTGCAAAAGATCAGGCCATCAATTATGGATTTTTAACACTAGCTAGATCCATTAAAGGTCATGATCTGAAATCTATGGGACCAGTTATGAAAGCCAAATTGTTGCCAACCCTCGTATACGGATCAGAGATAATGCTAGGTGATGAGGCTCTTCTGCTTGACAAATCGATAATAAGAGCCTATAGAAAAACCTTCAGGCTACCTAGGTCGACCTCGCCCGCTCAACTCTAGTTAGAATTTTCACTAACAAAACAGTCACTTGCCAGGCCGGCGGCATTTTAAAGCTCTGTCATAAACTGCGTGCAGCAGCCGACTACAACTTGGCAAATCTAGTCTGGTCCGAGAATAATTTACAAGGGAGAAACAGCTCCCACAAGAAACATCTTAAAAATAGTATCAGGCCATTGGAGTTGGCCAACCTTTGGAACTCTAAGATCTCCGGACAAACCTTTAAGAAAGTGGTAAATAAGTTGACCAGATTGCAAAGCTGGACCGCAGATAAGGAAATGCTGTCCAAACGTTGGCATGGGTGGCTGGTACGACCGGAAGGTGAACAGTATTTTTTGGCCCTCAGATTTAGAGAGATATCCACACTAGATCTCATGCTAAAAGGGAGGATGTGCAGCCTATCTGAAGTCCGGACCTGTTGTTTATCTCATCAGGAGATTGAGGCTCTGCTCCACATTGTATGTATCTGCCCAATGCTGATTAACCAATGTCGAAGCCTATTAAGGTAAGAATTTATTGGCCAGATAATTAGATCCTGTAGGACTGCACTTGTGAAGTCAATGGACCCACTTAATATAAGGCTGAACATAAGACTAGTGCAGTTTTTGGCCATTTTTAAACATCTTTTAAAAATGGATTGATATCCATGAGTGAACTTAGGGGTGGTGGGGGGCCTGGAACCTGATTTTAAGCAGTGACAGCCCCGTCATTTTTACGCAAAACTTCCATGAGCAGGTAAATTGCAAGGACAGGCTGCTAGGGTCCCCCATAGTGGCGGTTCCCTATACCGTCTTGCTAAGGCAATAATCTGCTTAATCAGGCCATTTGTCTTGCATCTTGGCACTTTAATAAAGCACAGTCCCAGATATAGGTACCTTATTTGGCTGAAAAACATTTTCCACTTAGCATAGAACCTACACTAGCTCCTTGAACTTGCACACAAGCACTTTAACACCTATAGTGGTGTATTTAGGAAGACGGTAAATGACAGTTCCGTAAATTTGGACGAAAAATAACAAGGACCCCCTGTTGATACAACTGAATATGTTATACAGGGAAAATAGACAATGTGAAAAATAACCATCAAGTATGATATCACCAGGGAGGTAGCGACAACACAAGGCGCAACATACAAATTAAAAGTACAAAATTGTGCTTTATTATTAAGTATATGTACTCAGGATAAAACCATTGGGGTTCAAATATATAATCAATTTATACACTTGACCTATTCTAATTAAAAAACAACACTAATTGACAAACAAAATAAAAATATCAATGACACAATTAATAAATTCATAAGACAGTGGCAAACAATAATAATCTTCGACGCGCGTTTCGGCGTTTGAACAAGAACGCCTTCTTCAGGAGCCACAATTAAAATCTGAAAAACATATATAAGGAGGATTAAAATCACCATTGGGGGAGAAGCATTTGCCTCTCTACATAGTTTTAATACATAAACATATTACCATTGGGAGAGAAGTACTAGCCTCTCTACATACTTTTCATACATAAACATATAACAATATTGTGAACCGCCTTGCATATCATTGAAGTTCCCTGCTTAGTAGCCAAACTGTAGCGCTACATAAGTTACAACAATTATATTATAATATTTGAGCAGTGGTGTAGTTGCATCCTACCCAGGTCCTACAAGATACTCAGACCTGGACTCATTACTGTTACCTTCTCAACATTTACCAAAATTCCGGGGAATCTTATTTCAGACCGAGTTATATCGTGACACTATTTTTTTATAAATATAAAAAACAGCAAACTGGTAATTATAGAAAGGACAGTCTAATTTATCATTCCTTTTGGTATCTATTCCTTGAGATTATACTGACTCAAAGTAACGCTGCATATTGTTGATGCCTCCCATTATTTGGTTCATATGAACTGGTAGCTATATTTTAGATTAATCGGGAATATTTTCTTGTATTACACTTGATTCTAGCTACATTGTCCTTACCAGGAGATCGCGAGTTTTGACTTGTTTCCAAATGATGGCTGGAACATAGGGGGACACTCTGTTTCTAAACGGGAGGGCAGTTGATGGACCCCAGTCCGTATCGATATATCCTACCAATCCAGCTAAAGTACTAAACAACAACAAAGTGGATAAATATTTTCTGTCTCTCGTATTAAATAGGATTTATTTTTGCACATGTTATACAGGTCTTACCTAGTATTAGTTAGCAAAATGCATTGCGGTCGCCGTGAATGGAGGCGTTTAGCTACCAGTTCATATGAACCAAATAATGGGAGGCATCAACAATATGCAGCGTTACTTTGAGTCAGTATAATCTCAAGGAATAGATACCAAAAGGAATGATAAATTAGACTGTCCTTTCTATAATTACCAGTTTGCTGTTTTTTATATTTATAAAAAAATAGTGTCACGATATAACTCGGTCTGAAATAAGATTCCCCGGAATTTTGGTAAATGTTGAGAAGGTAACAGTAATGAGTCCAGGTCTGAGTATCTTGTAGGACCTGGGTAGGATGCAACTACACCACTGCTCAAATATTATAATATAATTGTTGTAACTTATGTAGCGCTACAGTTTGGCTACTAAGCAGGGAACTTCAATGATATGCAAGGCGGTTCACAATATTGTTATATGTTTATGTATGAAAAGTATGTAGAGAGGCTAGTACTTCTCTCCCAATGGTAATATGTTTATGTATTAAAACTATGTAGAGAGGCAAATGCTTCTCCCCCAATGGTGATTTTAATCCTCCTTATATATGTTTTTCAGATTTTAATTGTGGCTCCTGAAGAAGGCGTTCTTGTTCAAACGCCGAAACGCGCGTCGAAGATTATTATTGTTTGCCACTGTCTTATGAATTTATTAATTGTGTCATTGATATTTTTATTTTGTTTGTCAATTAGTGTTGTTTTTTAATTAGAATAGGTCAAGTGTATAAATTGATTATATATTTGAACCCCAATGGTTTTATCCTGAGTACATATACTTAATAATAAAGCACAATTTTGTACTTTTAATTTGTATGTTGCGCCTTGTGTTGTCGCTACCTCCCTGGTGATATCATACTTGATGGTTATAGTTCCGTAAATTTGTACTTTACTCGATATAGGGATATTGTTGTTGCTTGATCAATTATGCCGAGATATTTATCATATGTTTTTGGCATTTTTATCTTTATAGATAGGAAGGTTTGAAAGAAAACATAAAGGTCCATAAATACAATGTTTAATGGCTGAAGTAGATATTTGACGACCTTTTATTCTTAATTTATAATTGCTTTGCACTTTTCTGATTGTGCTGTGTTTATGGTTTTAATTGACTAATAAACAATACTTACAATACTTGGTATTGTAGAGATGGATCAGCTTCCTAGAGGAAGTGACCTACGCAGGAGGATGTAAGGCAAAGTAGGTCCTGCAATTGTACAGGCTGGTTTCTTTACTTTCTTCCTCACCTGACAGACAAGGAAAATTCTCCCAGGACTGGGCTGAGTCTCCTGGGCTGTTGGCTGGGGAGTGGAGGTTGTGTGAGAAGCCAGGGCTTTTTGCAGTGTCCCCCACTTTGTTTCCCCCATTTTGACTACTAGATGCTGGTTTGAAATATTACTTACATATAACTCACCCCTAAGGTCTGTCCTTGGTACCCCCAGGGTGGATGCCATGTAAAAATAAGCAGGGACATTTTAAAAGATGTTGTATTTGGCCTTGTTGAGGAAAATACTGCCAATTTCAGTTTTCCCCATTGTAGCACATTGGATCCATAGGCTACAAAAAAGTGACTAAGTCAGAAGGTTAAAACTTGACTGGGGCCTAAAGCTAAGTGTATCCAACCCACACTCTATCTCAGTCGGCCTGAAAATTTGACTTTCTTCTGGTCAAGCGCAACCAGATGTCCCAAAGCAGCACTTTTGGGTTTTAGGCACTAGAAAGTGTTTATTATTTAAAAAAATCATATCTCCAGCCCCCTACATTGGTTTTTTGTTGTTTTGGGCTCATTTTTGTCATAAAAATATTTCCTATTTTTATTAATTGGTGTTTACTTTTTCTTGTGTGTAGTGTCTTACTTATTTACTGTACTAGTGTTTTTAAATGCTTTTCACACCTGTCTCCTACGTTAGGCCTGCCTGCTCGTAGCCAGTCACCTAGGGTTGAGGAAGGGACTAATTTGTTGAGACCTTGCCTGGACCTTATATTGTGATTGTGGCGTTATTACTCCTGGTAGGTCCCTCACAATCAAAAGAAAGGTCTTACCAGCCTGAAATTATTCTCTTACAGGATATGTGTTTGTGCATGTCATGTTTGAAGGTGGAGTCAGCCGTTAAAACTTAAGAGACATCTAGAGCTACGGCATGTCTGGGTGATTTGAGGACCTTGTTTGCTGGGCCTTTATACGATAAATGCTAGACTGTGGAATGATATTCGCCCCTTTTGGTTTGGCCTGGTTATTGTAGGGTGTATTTATCAAAAATTGAAATTCATGGTGAAGTTTCCACTCATTGAAAATAAGAATATTCATAGCATAGTTGCTGACAATATCTCTATTCGTAATTCTTTGATATCAAAACATCCTCTCAATACAATAAATAATTCCCTGTTTGTCCTCCTGATGTGTTTTTATATATGTACATATTTGATATGGTCATGAAGAAGGTGGTAGAGAAACATCGAACCACCAAAACGTGCTTTGACTGCTGGTGTGTCACTATGCCACTACACCAGACGGAGAGAAGAAAATAGACTTTCCCTGCATGGAGGATGTTGTTTTTTTGCAGACTGTTGTCTGATGAGTTTGTGGTATGTGGTATGAATGGTATAGTGGAGAAGAATGTGGAGTAGAAGGAACTAATGGGGATGAATGTGTTTTGGGATTTCTTTTTATTTTAAAATGATGTAGAGAATTGTTTACAATTTGACAACAGATGAAGTCTGTGATAAATGGTTAATGTTAGAGTGTAAATATAAGTAATTGATGTGATTTAAAGAGTATATGAATAATAAATACAAAAATGAAAAATAAGAATATGTCAAACGAAGTATAGAGTGTGATCTAGATTTGTACTAGAAGGATTCAATCTAGTAGGATAATAATTTTAGGACGGTAGGACCCTTCTTTTGATTGTAATTTTTCGGTTCCCCCCCACCGGTCCTGAGCCTGGATTGGAAATTGAATCTTGAGGGTGGCCCCTTTTCTGAATTAAGCTTGTGGTAGGTCCCAACATACACCTACTAATAAACCATATTCCCACAGAGACACCCGTGCCTGACTGTATTTTCTACTTCTTTGCACAGTAGATCGGGCGCTTTTAAGTTACCAGCACCTATACACTGTGTCCCAAATATATCCTTCTTTTTGACCTGAGCATGCAATTGTCTCACATTGTGTATCTTTTCAGCATTCACCTTCAAACGTAAAGGGTGCCACACAAGTATGATTGCAGATGCTTACCAATACAGGAAACATCCATTTCAACGAAGTCAATACAACAACCTAAATTTACAACGCAACACCACTTACATCGCATGCTATTACAATGCATGCCATTACAAAGCATGTCACTACAACACTGGCCATTACAACACATACCATTACAACGCATGCCATTACAACACATTATAAGGTATGTAATGGAGATTTTTTTAGTATTAGGGTGGGTATGGGTTTTGGGGTACATGGGAATACTCATTTTTACCCCTACACTATCCAACACTTTCCCTACTGTTGCACTCACTGGAGTGGTAATAGTAATTTTTACCCTCACACTATCCAACACTTAGTAATTTTTACCCCTACACTGTCCAACACTTACCCTACTGTTGCCCTAAAGGTATTATGCGTTGTGATGGTATGCGTTGTAATGGTATGCGGTGTAATGGAATGCGTTGTAATGGTAGTTTTAAAAAATGCGTTGTAATGCTATGCGTTGTAAAATCATGCAATGTAATGGTAGTTGCGATGTAAAGACTGCATTGAAAAAACATGCATTGTAATTGTATTCGTTCTAATGTCATATATTCACCAATACATCTTACTAATTAATTCCCATATATTTCCCCCTGACTATGACATGGGCCCTCCTAAAATTGCATATTGTTCCAAACATCACATCATAGCCTATATTGTAAGAATGATCCCACCTTTTGAATCAATCCCAAAACAGCCTGTAGCTCCGATAATTAAACAGAAAGCATGTCTTAGGATGCTTTTACTAAATCAGCCCACACCACAAAGTCACCGCCCACACAACCGCCCTTTGAGAATGTATGCAAATATTGCAATATGCCAGTCTGTTACATTTCCATTACAGGAATGCGTTCATTAAAAATGGTTATGAATACTGTATCATTAGGCTAAATGGGACAAGTTCCCCTGCCTGTTTATATCCAAATATGGTAAATTCTCCTCCTTGACCATACCAAAAAGTGTTAGGCTTTTCAACTACTTAGAAATTAATTGCTGTGTGACAGCTGTTCGAATGTAGGCTTGAAAAGGAACTACCTTCAATAGTCTCCACCTGCATAGCTTCATTTCTAAGTAGACACAAAGGAACTTTCTGTGATTGAATGCTTGTATCGGAAAGGACTGGGTAGAGGTTACAAAAATCTATAAGGACCTTGGGTCAAGTTTAAACACACTGCTCAAAATATAAAATGGTGTATGTTGTGAATTATATCTGTATATTATATACACTTTACCTTCACTTGGACACTCTCACGGGTGCTTTTTCAACGAAATGGAAGAAAGAAAACTATCCTTGCTTATGTAATGAGTATTCCCGTAAAATGATGCCCTTTCTGTATTTGTTTCCTTATATTGAAGGGTAAGGGAACACTGGTTTTAACCACTTTTCAAAAAGCCTGGAATTTGATGCACAAAAGTAGCGGTGGGGATCTATATTTCGGCACCTAAGATTAGGCCCAGCCATATGCAGATGACTGGGTCTAATCTGAGGATGCGTGGTGGGCAAAAAAACGATGGGTTGGAATGCTACCTGGAGCGACTGCCAGTGTTTAGACACATTGCAAGCATTCCTCGAATAGCTTTTTGTATGTGTGATATAATGCCTTTAGAGGCCCAGGGTATGCCCAGATGTGGGTCCCATGCTCCCTATGCACTGCAACCAAGCTGCACCTGACTGAAACTGGCCTTGGGTTGCTTGTGTTCCAGTTCAGAGATGACCTGACTTGCCAGTTTGGCCTGGAGCAGGACCAAGGCTGATTTGCATACGGCTGAGTATAATCTGAGGTGGCATGGTGGGCAAAAGAACGATGGGTTGGAATGCTACCTTGAGATAAATTGCAAGCATTCATCCCTTCTCCTTTTGTGTTTTTGATATAATGCCCTAAAAGCCAAGGTAATGCCCAGGCATAGGTCACTTGTTCACTGTGCCAGATTGAAAACATCCAATCAGGCCCAAACCTGTTGTGGGTTGCTTGTGCTCCGGTTCAGAGAAGACCTGGCTTGGCAGCAAGGCCGGACTGTTCCTATTGGAGCAGGCGCAAGGATAATTTGCATCTGACTGGGCCTAATCTGTAGTGGCAAAATAACAATGGGTTGGAATGTTACCAAGAGCGAGTGTCAGTGGTTAGACAAATTACAAGCATTCTTCCTATCGCCTATTGTGTGTTTAATGCCATGCAACCGTCACAATAGCAAGCCTATGGTGCTAATTATTATCAGCCAGGTTCTAATGAAGAGGAAATTTGTTAAATGTATCATACATCTGTGTTCATGATATTTATTTTATGGACATCATGATTGTAACATTCATTTTAATGTATGCTATAATAGTTTTACGTATGTTACGTATTAGTTTAGCTTCAAAGTAAACCTTACATAATAATGTGGAAAACAAAAAGTTATGGATGGACTGCTTGAATTAATCTCAGCCACTGATAATTACTGTGGGACACAATCTAGTCCATTGTTTTTGCCTACCATGCTCCTTCAGGCAGGACCCAGTCATATGCTAATCACCCTTGGTCCCGCTCCAATGTGGGCAATCCAGTGCAATGCCCTAAGTATGACGGGTATGCCCAGATGTGGGCCTCTGCGTTCTGTACCACATAACTCATGATGCACCCTATTGACAAATGCCCAAATAGGGTGAAACCAGTTGATTGTCTTCTGCTTCAGAGAGGACCCTGGCTGGCACTTTGGGCAGAACTGGTCCCACTGGAGCAGAATTAAAATTGATTTGCATATGGCTGGGTCCTATTTGAGGTGGCATGGTGGACAAAATAATCATGGACTGGAATACAGCCCCATTAAATTACCAAAATCTGAGTTTGATTCAAGCATTCCACCCTTCACATTTAGAAGCCCATATATAATATTGATTTAATTTCTTGTGTCATATATTGGGTGAAGGAAAGACCAAATCCATTGAATTCCTGTGTTTCTGGCAGGAACTATTGTATCACTGTTATGTTCCAAACACAGACTCTCGCGTGGTATTTTCAGTAGAGACTCGTGGGACACCGCCCACCTGCTTCCTTTGCTCAAGCTGATAAATTGATTTACCTGTGCTTGTCAAGGGAAAACTATTAGGTGTGGTCAGGGTTGACCCATGATCTGACAGAGCATTTACAGGCCTGAGCCTGAAGTTAAGGTACATAATGAGAAGAGCAACAATTAATAATGCTTAATTCCTGATAGCATGGTGGTTATTTGCACTGCTCCCCCCCTTAATTCACCCTTCACAGGAAAACGCACAGGCAAATTGTCCCTGCTTCCACTTCCTTTCTTACTTTACTTAAAAAGCAGGAGAACAACAGTCGTTAGTGTCAGCTTTTTAAGGACGCTGATTGGCTGCGATAATCTCTGTATTCCAAGCAAAGCGCCAAAATGTGTAACTTCCAATTTTTTTTATCCAAATGCAGTTTAAAATATTCTGTGAAACTGATTTTTTTCTGTATGTGCAGCTTCTCCAACTAATATTAACTTTTGCATGAAAGTATACTTCTAAATAAAAGTCTAAAACTTTAAATAAAATATAACATGATATGCTTTTGCAATGGTGAAAAATCATTGCATTTTTATTTAAGTTTACAGTGCAAACGTCTTGTCAACTCAAAATAAAATTACCAAAGAGCAAAGATTAAAGGACAGCATAAATGACAACAGCTCCCACAGACTTTGACAAACATATATTTCCCTAAAAACGCTTTTCGCTTCTGTCATAGGTCTCAATGTCTGTATATCATGATAGTTCTCTTCATGTTATCAGTTAAAAACTTTTTGGAGTTTAGCTTTAATGACTGTATGAAGTTATGACGGTATGAAGTTAACAGACTACATTCCAGATTATTGTCCAACGCTTAGGTTGCATAAGTACTTACTAAATTCAACAACATTCATTACCATAGGAAAGTAGTTCATATCTGTAAATAACATAACATTCTGATCTTTAACTGCGGGCACAAAGAAAAGACCATAGGCTGATCCACAGGCACATAAACCCAAGTAGTTCCTACATGAATACACATACCTCCAGAATGTCGACGACCACACTCTCTTCCGGCTGCTTGGTGCTCCGGACATTCTCCAGCACAATCGAGTAGTAAACGCCCTGCGGGTCAGACTGGTACAAGTTGTAGGTGTCTGTCTGGTACCATTCTTGAACCGCAACAAACACTTGATTTTCGTCTGTGCTGATGATCTGCAAATCCTGAAGAGATAAGTTGTTGAAAAGATGTGTTTATTCTTGCAATACAGCAGGCCAGGGCGCGTATAAAAAATAAATCAAAAGCAGTAGGATTTTATATGACTAAACGCAAGCATCAACGTTGTTGTGCTGTGTTGCGCGAACAGTGTCAAACTTATTAAGCAATGGCCAGGGGCGTAGCTTGTGTAAAGGGGCTGTGATGGGCCCTAGGCCCTCATGCTGGCAGGCATACATATGCTGACACAGGACACACTGGAGGTCTGGTGCAACTGGCCCAGAGCACGTGGGCTCGGCCTCTTTTATTAGTACTGTGTCACCTGACCAGTGACATCAGTGGTGGGTGGGTGTTCAGTGTAGATACAGGCTCAGCACTAGAATGCTGACTTGTGCTGGGCATTACATCCCTTCCCAAATTGGTTAAAAATAAACCAAACAGAAAAAGTCCAAAACCTGTGGGGGACATAAGACACAGAGAATAACATTGGACTTGCGTTTTCAAAATGAGTCTCTTTGGCTGCTTGCAAACCGCAGGCAGTATAGTTCTTGTATTCTGGACTTGCAGTTCTCGGAGGCACGGTCCGCAGTTGTTCGGCGGGTTCTTTCTTTGTCTGTGCTGTCTGTCCGCTGTTCTCAGCCCTGCCTTTGTTTCGCTCCGTTGGTGATGAGAGATAACTAGATGACACAGGTGTCGACAGTCTTCTAGTTGTTCTCTCTTCTGGCTTCGTGATATTTTTCCCGGCAGGCTTTAGTGTTGACTCTTGGCAGGTGAATAGAGTAGGTGCACACATCCCTCTCACTAGGATGTCCCTCTCTCCGGTATTCCTCTCTCACCAGATATCCGGGAGGACCTCTTTGCCAGGCTTCCACTGGACTGGTGTTGTTGGTCGTGTTGCTCCACCATAGCCTTCGGGCCGTGAGCGGGGCGCTCCACGAGCCTCACCGTCGTGTCCTAGTTCCACCTGAAGGTTGAGTTGTCGACTCTCTTCATTGCTCGCGAGGCTTTCATCCTCTTGGGTCCTGCAGACGTGCATCGGTAGACCTGTCTCCCGTGCGGGACTTGCTGCCACCAGAGTCCCTCGAGGCCTCTGATTCTGGTTTGCAAGGTGGTCAGGTCCTCAGCTTCCGGAGTCCTGAGTAGTCTCGCCATCCAATCTTCCGCTCAAACCCCAGAGGTAGATGTCGCCAACCGTCTAGCTTGCTCTCTCCTGCGATCGCCATGTGGATGGATGGCTCGTAGGTGGTTGTCTTTGGTCTGCGCTGCCGGTGCTCTTGCCAGGCTTGTCTTCCCTTGCACTCAGCTGGTCCAGTGCTTGTCACCTTGCTTTTTTCCGCAGGGGCGGCTTCTTATTGCAGTGGCAGCGTGCCATTCCGATTTCTCCTTTCTTCCTTTCCTGGGTGGCGGTGTGCCACTCCGATCTTCCTTCTTCTCTTCTCTTCTCACGACGTACCCTGGTCCCCTTTTCTTCATCTTCTCTGGCCAGGCTTCCCCATGCAGTGCGCGCACTCTGCACGTGTCATCCTGGTCTTGTCCTAGTCCTAGGACACTGTCTTCTTGTCACTCACTTCCAGGGTTAGCGTCGCAACCTTTTCTACTGTTCCTTCTTCCTTTTCATTTTTTTTGCGTCACGCCCTTCTTCTCCCTGTTCCTTCTTGCGACGTGATCTGGTCACTGTACTGCCTTGGTCTTCCCAGCCAGTCTTCTCCAGGTAGCGTGCACTCCACCTCTTTCTCTCTGTTCTGGGCATGGCTCTCAGGCATTGGTCTTTACTTCTAGTGACTGGACCGGTTGTCGCTATCCTCTCAGTTGCTTCTTTTCTTTCCTTGGCGACCATACTTGGTGGTCGGCTTTCACCTTCGGCATGAGTCGTCATGCTGTGCAATCTTTTCCTGATCGCTATTCACCGTCACGGTGTTTTTGGCGTTGGCGCGTCGCGTCCTTTTGGCGCTCCTGATTCCTGGCATGTTCGGGCGCAGTGCTGCGCAATCCTGTTGTGCGGGTGTGGAATTCTTGCCCTCCTGTCGCGTTCCTGCGCTGTCTCCTGGCTTCTTCCTTGCTCTTTCTGGAGAGTACCTGCGCTGTCTCCTGGCGTCTTCCTTGCGCTTTCTGGAGAGTTCCTGTCGCGTTCCTGTGCTGTCTCCTGGCGTGTTCCTTGCGCCTTCTGGAGAGTTCCTGCGCTTCTGGCGTCGCAGTGCTGATCTTCGTTCCTCGCTCTCTACCTTGAGCACTTTGGGCACTCCTGGTGCTTTCTTGCACTTGACCACTGTACTTGCGCAGCTCCTAGCCGTGTCGCACTCTAGGTCCTCCACTTACTCCTTTGGTACTCTTGATCCTCCTCTTACTCCTTTGGTACCGTGTTGCGTTGTGGTCTGTCCTCTAGCTTCCCCCTTGTGACTGGGAGACGTCCCTGTCTCACTCTGGCACTCCTGCGTGCTGTCATTTGCTTCCCGCTGCGTGATCAGTTGCAACCTTCCTTTGACGTGGCGCGTTCCTCTCTTCCCGGGAGTAGCCACCTGCCAGCAGGTGATTCTCTATCCGTCTCTGGGCGTCTTCCTTGCGCTCTCTGGCGTTGCTGACTCTTCTCACAAACACGCTTGTGGAGCTGCCCTCCGCAGGCACTGTGTTGCTGACTTGCGTGGCTGTACGGGCGCTTCGCTGCTGGGGGTCCTCTGCAGGGAGTCTGCTGTCCTGCTTGACAGTCTCCACTAAGCCCTAGTATTCTGTTTTCTTTTCCTCTGCCAGTGCTTGTTGGTTTTCTTTCCCCTGGGCTGCACTAGAGCACCGTGGCCACTAGATGGCTCTGCTGTTTCTTCTGAAACCCGGCAGAGCTCTGATCGGCCCCAGGAGCTTTACTCTTGCTGCGGGGGCTCATTTGAGGAGGAAAAAGCCCACAGGCTTGATGCTGCCTCTCTGCCACCGCTGGACGGCTCCCTTCTTCCCCCGGTGAGTCTCTTGTTTCTTCACTGGGGGCCATGCAGGAGGGCACATGCACGTTCAGTCCCTTCCGTGTCCGGATCGGTCCCAGCAGCTTGGTTCCCGCTGCTGGCGCTTCACTCCTGCTGGGGACCTAAGAGGTGGGTGTACATTTCTTTTCCCTCCCTGCGGCCACATCCAGCACTTTGTCTCCTTCCTCTCTGCCCGCGGCAGCCTGTCACCGTCCTCACGCGGGCGAGGGGGGGGGGGCACGGTGTAGTGTCTGGGCCGTGCACGGGGTGTTACCGCTGCTCTGACCGGCTGCGGGCGAACGCTGGTCCTAGTTTCTCCACCCCGCCGCCGCAGCTTCACACATTACACGCTGCGCGGGGTGGGGAGGTGTTGGCGCTTTGCGGGTGGGCTCCGCTGCCGCCTCCACGTTGTTAGGCACTTCGCGCCTCACCTCCAGGCGCTCGGCAGTCCTCTTCAATGCGGGTGGGCACTGCTTCAACCATTCGGCGCCTGGCAGCTTCCCTCACGCTGCGGGCGCTCTGTTAAAGTTTTTCACTCCGCCGCCGCACTTCACACACGCGGCGGGGGACGCTTCAGGCAGGCCGCGGGTGGGCTCCGCTGGCGCTGCTTTCATTAAATATCATTCACCCTCGCCGCGGCCGCCTCTCGTCACACGCGGCGCGGCGGGGGACAGCAGGCGCTGCAGGCAGGCCGCAGGTGGGCTCTGCGAGCCTTGCTTAATTACGGGCAACTGCTGGGGCACAGTTAATGTTTATAGTTCATTGCGGGTGGGCTCCGCTTTTGGTGCTGTACAGTCCGGGGCTCACCTTCGGCCGACGGGCCTGTTCTTCCGCGGGTGGGCACCGCGATGGCTTCTCAGTCCTTTTAGGGCACCGCCACGGCAGGGCGGGCTACGGCAGGCTGGAGAGGTGCGGGTGGGCTCCGTTCACCTCTTCTTCTTTTCCTCCAGGCCCGGGGCTCTTCACACGCCTCGTGGGCCTCTCGGCGGCCGTTTGCTGTCCTCGGGGGTGTGCCTTCGCAGCAGGCAGCTCTCTCCTCCCCTTTCCTTGAAGTTTTCATTTAGCTGGCACGCATGGGCACAGCTCTGCTCTCGTCGCCATTGTAAAGGGGCTGTGGTGGGCCCTAGGCCCTCATGCTGGCAGGCATACATATGCTGACACAGGACACACTGGAGGTCTGGTGCAACTGGCCCAGAGCACGTGGGCTCGGCCTCTTTTATTAGTACTGTGTCACCTGACCAGTGACATCAGTGGTGGGTGGGTGTTCAGTGTAGATACAGGCTCAGCACTAGAATGCTGACTTGTGCTGGGCATTACAGCTTGGTCAGTAAGTCTGAGGGGGTGTAAACTTCAGATTTCCCAACAATCATGCTGGCATATATTGTTAAAATATGTTTTGAGAAGGAGGGCACGAGGGGGTTTAAGAGGCAGTGGAAAGAGTGAGGATTGTGAGGGGTACTGCACTTAATACACAATAGTTTTCAAACTAACCAAGTTTTAAGGCAGAGACGAGCCAGAGTGTGTGTTTCAGTGGCATAGCTAGGCCTTATGCCACCCGTGGCGGACCCAGTCTTTGCCACCCCGCAGCGCCCATAATAGCGGGGGAGGGGTGCTGGCGATCAATTTCTGTGTGTGCCGCCCCGCACGACCACAGATAAGAGGGGGTTCATTGCCCTCAAAACTCGTGCCACCGAGGGCGAACTGCCCACACTTTGCTATACCGCTGTGTGTTTTTGTCAGTGTGTCAAATTCAGAGTGAAATCCCACAGACACCTCACCATACATGACTGAAAGCACTTATACCCAATTATTTGCTGAAGAATACATTTTTAGGGGGGCGTAACACCCAAAACACCCCCCTTGAAGCTACATCCCTGGATATGGCACTACTTTTCTTTTACTCTCTCCTTGTACTGCACAGTTTTTAATGCCTTGTAGCAATGCCCACAGCTTTGTACTATAGTGCAAAGGTGTGTGGGATGTCATGCAAATTTTTTTACTGAAAGGGAGCCTTTCCAGTACAAAATACAATGTTTGTACATAGTTTAACAAACGTATAGCATTGCACGTATGCTCTACAGTACAACACACACCAGCACACATGCAAAGTTAGAATAGGTTTGAGTAAAGGAAACTTTTCTCTAACGTACCCATGCCTGGAGGAGGTGCACATTTTTGGCACAAATTATGTCTACTAATGTTATTAGATAGGAATATGCCTCAAAACGCATTGGTGATTGCCCGTACCCAAACATGGCAAAAAGGATTAATTAATGTGGCCCACTATCTATGTAATTTGACATTAAGAGAAATATTGAATTTGTAAAATTAACGATTCGGACTGCTGCACGCTTTATCTTTGGAAGAGAACCCATTCTTCTCCTTGTTTGCTTGTGCTTAATGAAACGAAGCCTAAGGACTCAATATTCTGAATTCTAAACCTTGAAAAGCAATTATCTTTTATTTACCTTTTGACAAAGGTTTCACTAAGGGCATGCTGAACTGTTCAAAGCTGTACTTTCAATGATGGGGAAATTAGTATTGTGCATATTTCTTCCTGGAAATGCTTACAAACTAGAGTTTAATGTATTTGCATCTAAAGGTCAATGGGTAGAGGACATCTACAGAATGACATAGATTGGTGTAAATGGGAAACTACACAGCTCTCACATTATTGACCTGATTTAAATGATTGACACGTAGGAGATGAGAGCCTGGTTAGGCTTCACCTCTGTGCCCCCAAGATTTGAAGGGGTAATTATTGTTTTGCTGCTGAACGTCCAAATCAACCAAAGGACGTGGATCTGCATGGGCGAAGAATTGCCATCAAACAGATGTGCAGGATCTCTGGCACACCAGAATGCCCTCCTGCCAAGGGCAATGGTGCCATTCATTACAACAGTTTGCAATCCTGGCAGAAGGAGGGCTACCCTGCAAAGTGGTAACTGTCATGGATAATTCCAACAGCTTTTAGTGAATAGAGTGAGGGAAGATTTGTTTCTAGGGAGCAGGGTACCCAGGTGTGCCACAGGAGTGTTTCACATTGTGATCTCTGCTACCTGCTAGGCCGGCAAAAACCTGGAAATTTGTCAGCAAGCAAACAGAATATGAATGTTATGGTGTTCCAAAAGATGAGAATCTGTAAAGTGTCAGCAATCACATCAAAATAACACAAGCTTGTACATCTGTGCATAAGACGTCACCAGTATTTGTTTTAAAACCCAGAAATGCTGTGCCTGTTTTGGAAATCCATAAATAGAAATTTAAATTACGCCATACACATTCCAATTAAAACATCCTCTATTAAAACTAACATTTAATAATAAAAAACGACCATCCAGGACTCCAAGGAGACCCTATAGACAATAATTGGTGAAGTGAGTGTATATGTGGCCCTGTTGTGCCTTGATCTCCACCAGACTGTGGACTGCACAAGTGAGGCAGAAGGGAAGATCTCGGAACTGGAAGACACCATGCGTAGCCTTTCCTCAGAGGCACCCATCTCTCCCAAAACACTACAGTACCACATAGAGGAAGCCAAAAACAGTACTTGTCGCAATAATCTTCGATTTGTTTGGTTCCCAGAGAAAGCTAAAGCTTGTCCCGGATATCTTTCTGGAACAGTGGATACAATTGTGGGTTGATGTGGAGAGCCTCTTCCACTGTTTTATTCTTGAGAGGGTATACAGGTCATGCTGACAACGAGGTAGTCCATTGGACACAGGAGCATCCACAGGATCCGAGGGGGAACACCAAAACAAATCAGTGTTAGACGGACCTGTAGGCAATGTGGGCAGTGGTAGGCCTCGACCCAGGTCTGCGGAAGATCAAGGACGGCCCTCTGAGACTGGACAGGAGTAACAGCTAGGGAGGGAGAGAACCTTTGGGATCAAACATTACTTTTTTTGGCACACCAGCACCACTGTATCCTTGTTCAAAGCTTGTCTGGCTTGGTCCCTCAAGGGAGAAAGGCATGGCCCACCTAGAAAGAATGTTCCCCGGAAAATGTGATGTTTATGTTGGGTTTGGGCGACATATGCTTCTTTGGGGTGGAAAGTGTATGGTGGAGGGAATTGAGATGTAGTGGTCAAGTTTTCAGTTTTATTTTTTTTGGGTTGGTCCCTCACTATTGTTGCTCGCCACTACCAAGCATAGAAACAGGAACACATGTACACACATTGGAAGACATACAGTTATGCCCACCAGCTCTTCACTGCAGGCTGTGCTCTCAGGCACGGTGGCCTTCACACAAGTGTAGGCATTTCACTGTTTCATTTGTACACCTATGGGGCCACTGATGAGTATGACATGGAATGTGAACGGGCTCCTAGACCAGATTAAGAGGGGGGCCATACTCCAATATGCCCATATGCACTGTCTGACCAACCTGATGCTTCAGGAGACGCACCTGCAAGGGTACAACTGTTAATCTTTGGAACACAGAGGGTACAATAGGGTATTCTATAACAGAGGACCACAGAGGTGGTTATTCTATTGCAGAGGACATTCTCGTTGGTGGTGACTATTGTTACAAGGGATACCCAGGGTAGATATGTGATATGTGATCCTGTAAAAGTCCATGGAAGGCATCCCCTACAACTTGGTCAGTGTTTACGTCCGACCAACCACACAAAATTCCGCACTGTGGACCTTTAGGGAGTCACTTTGCGCCCATCCACCGGGGGAGAACCCTGACAGGTGGTAATATACTCATGCTTCAGTGGTGCACTGATCGCTGTACTACATAGACTACCTGTTTATATACAGCGCCTGACCTCTTGCACACTACGGGGTTGCGGATCCTCCCTCAAGAGGTTTTGGACCATGCGCTGGTGACACTCCATTTCAGGATAGTAGCTAGTGGAACGCTCAATGTGGTGACTCAGTGCATGGGTTCTTACTAGTGAACACTTTGCTGACCATCTGCAGAGGAGCTGCAAGCATTTCTCAACCTTAATAAAGGTACTGTGGTCTCACCTAAGATGCTGCAGGGAGTGTGCAAGGCCACGATGAGCGGGACGCCTGCTCTTGAGCAGGGGGGGAATGATTGCAAACAAGTAGCTAAAATTACTGATCTGGACGTCTCCATCCTGGCTTGGGAGAGGGAGGACCCAATAGCCGTATGGACTTAATGCACCATCAGTTGGAGGTTGATAGGTCATCCCTTTTCCCATTATGCCTAGAGGAAGCTCACAATTGTTGGATGGCATCAGCGCGGAGGTCGTACGAGTCAAGGGACAAGTCCAGTAAACTATTAAACTGGCTGCCCATAAAGGAGGCCGAGTCTAGGATTGTCCTTCGTGTGCTGGAAGGGACTGGGTGGATAGTAGAGGATTTTCAAGGATTGCAACAGTCTCTGCTCAATACTATGAGCAGCTCTATGCAGAATGGGTATGCACAGACTGCAAGTTTACTTCGGCACTAGTCGCAGAATAACCACTGTCCCATTGGACCTTGATGGAAAGCGAGGCCTGGGAACACACAACTACGCTCAAGGAGGTGAGGGAATCTCTTTCCGATCTCAACTCTGGGAGGACACTAGGCTGGGACGAGCTCCCAATGCTAATACTACCTACGATTACAGCCAGAGATTCAACCCCCTATTCTTGATTATTTCTGGAAGGCAATTCAGAAGGGCCATGTCTCGTTCTACATAGACCTGGCCACCCTAGTTGTTCTGCACATGACAGGGCGACCTCCGCCCCATAGTGCCTCATATCTGCCCATTATCCTAATAAATACAGAGGTCAAACTTTATGCTAAACTCCTTGCTAATCGCCTGATGCAGGTGATACCCGAGTTGGTCCACCCGTACCAATGCATACTTATTCCCTATCGGAGCACGCGGCACTGTATTTGGAGGGTACACCTGGCACTGGCCTGAATTAAGGACTTGATTTAGATTTTGACAGGTTAGTTACACTATCACAATGGTGACAGACATCCTATCTGCTGAAATATAAATCCCATAAGATATAATGGGATTTATATTTCAGCGGACAGTATTTCCATCACCATTGTGATGGAGTAATCTGTCGACCAAGATCTAAATCAAGCCCTAAGTCTCTCGGGGGATCTGCAGCTATGCTGCTAATTGACTTTGAAAATGGCATTCAACTCCGTACACTGGGCCTTGCTTTATGGAATTCTCATCAGAATGGAGTTCAGGGCCAAATTTCGAGCTTCGTACGGGTCCTCTATGCTTCCCTGCAAGCTCAAGTACGTATAAATGGAGTTCTGTCTCACAAGTTTACGATTTGGTGAGGGACCAGACAGGGATGCCCCTTATCTCGCCTTCAATTCACACAAGCCATTGAACTGCTGACAGTTTGGGAAGACCATCAGGATGAAACCTGGCACTTCAGAATTCAATACGCTGAATCAACTTCCTATATCTGGGAGTTCACAACTTCAGGGTGCCAAACCTCACCTGAAGCCTCAGATTACATTTGTTAGTGCACAAGTCCACGAAGATATGGCTCGATGGGGCAAGTTTTCCCTAAACCTTATAGGTTAAATAGCTATTTTTACAAATGATGGTGCTCCCGCAATTCCTGTACACCCTGCAGAACTACTCCCTTCATATCCCACAATAAGGACAGTTTATAGTATGTATGGGTGGGCAAACCCCGAGGGTAGCCCTGGGCAAATGTGTAATCAAGGTATACAATAGAGGGCTAGAGATGGCCCACGTGTCCCTATATTACTATGCCACCTTACCTCTGACCATCAATAATTGGGTACATGGAGGATGGGGGGACCCGACATTTCAGGAAGGTTTGGCCCTCATATGTATTCTGTATGGAGCACCTATTTCAACTGCCCTTCTGGAACCAACCAAGGTGATGTTCTGGGTGTGGAGAGAAGGATCGATTGGGATCACAAACTCACCCTAGGTCCCAAGTGGTGCAGCTGGAGCGATTTTGTGGCTGGGACTGAATTGGGATCACACACTTGGGTGATGTCTGGGACCGGACTCATATTAAACCCTTTCAAACACTCCATGAGGAATTTTGCATGTCCAACTCCTAGTTTTTCCTCTACTTACAAATTCAGCACACAACGCAAACATACAGGGTCGCTCTGGAAAATGTCCCAGAGTACAAACCACCGGAGAGACGATTGCTCATGGGTCCTTTTGGCTGGGTGGAATCTCACAAATCTATAAGACCCTAATATTGTACTCACCAGATCTGATAGGACTTCTCAAAGAGAAATGGGAGGAATGGGTGGGAGACCTGGACAACTCCAACTGGTGGGAGGCGTGTATGGTGCCACAGATGCTGGCCATTTCCGTGACTTTTTTCACATGGTGTGATCCTGTCTAGTCATACTGAGGTAGTGGGAAACCATTATATCTACCCTCTCACAAGTAGTGGACACTCACATGGAGACACACCCCAAGCCTGCATTGCTGAGCATCCTGGATGACATGGGAGGCCCTTGGGGTGATACAACCCAGGTGGGGTTAGGCACACTCCTGGCTAAAAAAGATATAACAAAACAATGGAATCCCCCCTCAACCTCCTCATTAAGGTCATGAACAAGAGGCATAGAGTTATGCAATAGGATGGGGGAAACCAACTACTCAGCAAGGTGATGCCTGCATAAATATGAGAAAGTGTGGAGCAATAGTTGGATTTACCACGGCCTGAGCTGGTAAATTTGAGGGAGACTCACATCTCACAATGCAGCTGGCCTCTAGTGCATTTGGGGGAGCAGTGGGTGATTTCGAATGGACCACGTCACAATGGCAACCTTTTCTTTTTACGGAGCAACAAAATGTATTGTTTGTATTAAAAACATTAAAATGTTCCTAAAAAAATAATTAAAAAATTATCCGCCCCTGCCGTTTACAGACACATACCTAGCCATTACCCTGATCATTTTCTCCATTGAGTCAGCCATATGAATGTCTAGTGTTTGTGCCCCTCCATCCCAACTGTAGTACCCCTATTGAGACCAGTTTTTAATTTCCTTTCAGATTATCTCTGAATAATGATTTTGTAAACTCTCTATAATAGTACAATTCTTATAAGCTATTTGGGGAGAAATCCAGTCCAGTGAGAATTATCTGCTATTGAAAACTATATAGCAATTTTCTTATAACACATACAATTAAAGAAAGGGCACTTAAACTAACAATTAAAAAATCTAAATAAGTGACAGAAAAAAGAAGCAGGCAGCAACATAGATTAGCACCCAATTTTGGGATTGTACTATGGATTATCAAGGCTCAGGATATTGCAATACACTAATATTATGGACAGAATATTGAGGGACAAAATGTTGAGAAGTTCTACAGTGGCAATATACATTTACTATAATTAAATGCACATCTAGGCACCTTGATATACAACAAAGGCTATAGGGATGTTATAGTTAGGAAATAGAATTTGTTTTAAACTTAGAAAGAGACTGAAAAAACAAAGATTACAGGGATGTTATAGTTATATTCTGATTTTATACACACAACCCACAGAAATTAATCAGTTATAGTTTCTCAAGTAACTATAACTCATGCCCTAAGGTATCTATAACTCCCCCCCCCTGTCATGCACAGTTTTCTCCTCAATAATTTTACAGCAATAGTATCACTCATTAGTAGTACACAAAGTATACTAGTTTAACTCTTGTAGTACCTTATTATATATGTTTAACATTCATAAACTTTTAGAACACAATCACGGGATGATGTCATTAGTGATGTCATTTGAGGTATCATTAGTGATGTTATCAGTGCTGTCACTGACCATGTCATGACCTCGAATCTGGGGAACTGGGTTCGAGTCTCGGCAATGACGCTGAACATCCTGTGATTCAGGGCAAATCTCCCTGTGCGTAAACAAAAAATTAATGTGTCCTCATATAATGCAACTGGTGCCATGTAAAGTGCTCTGATACCCGATTCGGGTCGTGTTTACGCTATATACAACTCTGTAAAAAATAAAATGTAACAGATGAGGCCATAAGCAGTGTATATACACACATATATCTATAGATAGATATATGCACTTTTATACATTTTATCCTTGGATATTGTGTCCATGATATTTGGTGCAATCAAGTTTCATATCTCAAAATTCTTGGGGCACACCCAAGTTTATGCCTGTCTCCATGATAGCACGGGTCACCCCCATTATCCCTCCCACTGTCTCAGCCATTCTTCCCCAAAGCACAAGAGGAGTACAGAATCTGGGGCTGTAGAAATGCACAGAAACAAACGTGACGAGAGGGGAAGATTAAAAAAACCCTAAGGTAAAGTATGTAATGGGAAACCAGTTGAAAACCTTGCGCAAGTACAGTCCATCCCAGATACTTTTACTGGCCATATCGCGGTCCAGTAGGAGCCAAAGCCAAGGTCACAATCCCCTGGCCTACATCCCCAAAAGGTGTTGTGTGAAAGAAAGCAAACCCTATGGAGTTTTTGGGAGGTAGCAGCTGTGATTCTTACTAACATTGGAGTTCAATCAACATCAGTTGCTAAGGAGAACATCCGCAAGTCTAAGGGAGATCAGGTCAAAATAATTAGCATTGTTCAATCTTTATACCAATCAGAAACCTCCAAGGTTTGACCACTCTTTAAAGTAGTACATCCAATGGCAATTAACAAAAGAAAGAATTGGGAGGAAGCGGTATAGGACAAGGCCATTCCCACCAATTAACTGATCAGGAGATTAGTAGAGCAGTCCAATGCCAGATACTGGGAAGGAGAAAACACAACTCTAAGCAACACCCTGATTAGTGGAAGAACACAAAGAAGGGAGTAGTGAATGAGAGCAGCAACAGTCAGAAGAAAACATCCTTCAGTAAAGGGCGTTTTTATGGGCATAAGCTTGTCAGGCTGTGGTGGAAGTTCTTGGTCATTGAACAATACAGTTATGCAAGAAAGGCCCTATAACTCTAGGTTCGGAGCTTTCAACTATTTCTTTAGGACTGGTAAGGGGCGAGTGAACTATGGGCTACTCCAGTTCACCAACAATGAAGACTGAATTAGCAGGAGTGAGAATCCCCTGTAGGAAAAGTGTGTCTGAACATTAAAATACTTTCAATACGGTTTGAGTTTTTACTGTGTGTGTTTCTGTAGGCGTGGATGTGCATGCGAATGAACGTGAAACTTATCTGTGTGTGAATATGTGTCTTTTTATTTTAGGAGCAGTTGTTTTTTACTAGGTGCCCTTAATAAAACAAGGAACCTATGGTCAGTTAGTTCTAAGGGAGCTGGTTTAAATATGCAAGCACTGACTGGTGCACTCTGTATTACAATTATTTATTGAAGGATCCCACTCACACCTCCTGTATGACTGTTATCCTTCCAGATGGCCGATCTCTGCGCTATATTCATGGCTGATCTCTGAGCTATACACATCTGTATGTAGGGAAGAGATGGTTAGCGTGCTGTATTTCCGTAAGAAGTGACTACCACAGCCACCAATAGGGGGCAAATTATGAGAGATTCTGACAAAGCCAAAAAACGTAGAGCAGAACAAAAGACTATTTTAGAAAATGATATCAAAACCCTGACACATGCTCATTTTACAAGTCCAACCGAAGCTTCCAGATGTAGATTTGAAAAGGCTAAAATGGAGCTTGATACACTATATACTTCGAAAGCAGAATATATGTTATATAGACTTAAGACTCGAAATTACAAACAAGGAGAACAAGCTGGTCATTTACTAGCAGCACGATTAAAACAAAAGAAGCTATCACAGCTATTCCAGCTATTTATAATTCTGAAGGTAAGCTAATAACTGAGGCTCAGGAAATAGCTAATACATTTGCAGATTATTATGACAAGTTATCTAGCTCAGAGGTTGATGATGATCACCACGAAGATCAGGATTTTTAAAATAAAATAACACTCCCCCGCCTCAATGAACAGGATCGGCTCATATTGGCAGGTGAAATAACAAAGGATGAAATTGCCCAAGCAATTTCTAAACTTCCATACAATAAAGCACCGGGAGAAGATGGTTTTCCTTGGGAATTTTACTGTTGGGTAAAACCAGAAGCAATAGATTCCCTTTTGGAGGCCTTTAAAGAAGAAGAGGAAACTGGTAGCCTCTCCTCTCTCACAAATAAAGCAATCATAACGGTCCTTCCCAAACCTCAGAAAGATCCATTATACTGCAGTAATAATCATCCAATTTCCCTTCTCAATACAGATTCAAAGATATTAGCCACCATTCTCGCCAAAAGACTCAAGCAAGTTATCGCTAAACAGATATGTAATTCTCAAGTGGGATTCACACCAGGCAGAAACTCTTATAACCATCTAAGCACTTTGGCTCACATACTCTGGCTTTCCAAGGATGCTGGAGAAGACAGAGTAGCTGTGAAATTCCAATAAAAATAATTCAAGAATCCAGAATATGTTCAAAATGAGGTTTAATCTTGAAGGCACAGTACTGCTATGTCCAGTGTCCAGTTGCAGAATCACATTCTAATGAGAATATAGGCAAACTGGAAGGCATGTGCCACAGTCATAAATACACAGCATATTTAAAGGGAAAGGAACAAACTAGAGAAACTAAAAATAATAATTAAAAATTTAAAAAGCATTATAATCCAACCTCTTCCATTAGGGAAAACAAACTATATAGTAAAATAAATCCCAGTAAGGAATTAAGTTATACATTTATACATTCTGCTACACGTTTTGCATTCCACACTTTACCGTCTTGTGTGACAACACTATTACGATTAATTCTTATAATTATCAATGGTCTTCCAATCCTTGCTTCTCCCTTAAGTAAAATCCCAGGTTTACGTATCCTGACCCATTCTCCTACTGTAAAACTAGGCTCTTTCACTTTCATGCGAACATCATACACACGTTTACTTGCTTGTTGTTTCTTATCTACTCTCTGTGCTACTGTATCTTTATCAATTACTGATCTTTGGTTCTGCACTGCTTTCTTAAAATACCAAGGACATAGTTTTGAAACAGGCTCTCTTCTTTTAAGTAAACAAAAAGGATAAACCTCAGTGGTAGATTGGGGTGTTTTCCTGTACAACCACAATTTCTCCCTCAGCTTATCCTTCCACAAAGGTCCAAAATTCCTAACCACAATATATCTTGTTTAAGACCCCTATTATATCTCTCCACTTGGCCATTACCTTGTGGTTCATACAAAGCAGTAGTGATGTGACGAATGTTTAAGAATTTAAGGAAGTCAGACATTTCACATGATTTCATCTGCACACCATTATCAGTAATAAGGACCTCAGGATATCCTTCACAAGCAAAAATTTCTTTAAAAAATGAAATGACCGCCTCAGAATTAGCATGAGGTACCAACTTCACCTCAGGCCATTTAGAATGCTAATCAACCATAACAAGAGCAAATCTAGAATCTTGAGGTAAAAAATTGAATGGGCCAGCGATGTCAAAACCCACTTTTTGCCATGGAAATTCTGGCCAACGAATTGGTATGAGGGGAGCATGTTTACATTTAAGCATCTTTTCACTACTCACTCACTCGGAACATTCTATCACAACTCTGTCAACAAACCTGTCCAAACTTGGCCACCAAAAAGCATTTCTAATCAATCTTTTCATAGAAGACATCCCTAAATGAGTCTCATGATTCACATTTAAAATATGATCACGCAGGGACACTGGAGGAATACATTTCCCTTTATGGAAAATTAAATCACCTTCCACAACAAGCTCATCCAAAACATTCCAGTAAGGAGAACGTTCAGCAGAAATTCCAGATTTTACAGGCCATCACACTTTGGTATAATAATAACTTCTGACAAGACAGTATCATCTTGCATCGCTTGGTTCCACATCTCTTTTGATATTGATTTAAAACTTCCTGAAAGAATTTCTTCAACACCAGCAACAATTTCTTCAACCTCACATTCTTCACTCACAACACAAGGAAGTCTAGTGAGACAATCAGCTGTAACGTTAATTTTCCCAGGTACATATTCCACTGAAAAATTATATTCTTGCAAACAAGACATCAGCCTGGATACACAGCATATTTAAAGGGTAAGGAACAAACTAGAGAAACTAAGAATAAATAATAAAAATATAAAAACATTATAACAGTAGCCTTATCCTTAGATGCCGAGAAGGCCTTTGACCGTATTGATACATAGGCTGGGATTAGGCAAAGAATATATCTCTAAAATCAAATGGTTATGTTAGACACCATCCACAAAAGTGAATTGTGGGGGTTACCTTTCAAAATCTTTTTTAGTGCAAAGAGGAACCCGCCTGGGTTTCCCTTTATCGCCCCTTTTGTTCCTTCTTGCACTTGAATCGCTGGCTGCGGCAATAAGACAGTGTTCACAAGTAGCAGGCATTCCTACACCAGCAGGGACCTCAAAAATGCTTCTTTATGCAGATGACATATTGCTCACACTTACTGATCTGCCTACTTCACTCCCTAGACTCATGTCTACCATTTCTCGCATCTCAATCATTTCTGGCTACAAAGTCAATTGGAATAACAGTGAAGCTCTCCCATTGTCCAGGGCTACAACGAAAGCAGCTATTTCAAGCTATAATTATCAATGGAAAGTGGACAGCCTGAAATATTTAGGTATTTACATCAACACAGGTTTAGAACGTATGATTCAAGATAACTTAGATTCACTTATTGCCAAAACGAAGTCAGAGTATGAAAAATGGTCCCATCTTAACTTGTCTATTGTTAAAACCTGAGTCGGGTCGGGGACAATCGATATTTGCCCGGCGGTATTGCCTCTGTGACCCTCTAGTTATTTAATCAATGAAGAGGCAGGCGCTGGAGACTGGAAAGCAGGAAACAAGGTTTTTATTCTCTCCGGAGGAGAACACAACAAAACCGGCAGAAGGTATCGTTCTGAGGTGCTCTGCATACATTTCTGAGGCCTGGCCTCTTATACACTGTTTTATGACTTTATTGTAGATTACACATTCATGTTAAAGCTTTGATGTATGGAAAAGACATTCCCGGAACTCCCCTTTGGGCCCGTTCCCACACACATTTACAGTTGAAGTCCCCACCCTAGTCACAACAGGTGATGAGTATCACGCAGCTGGATATTCCGCCGATTCACGGAATGTGGGGGGTTTGATCGGATCTCATGGAGTGGGGGCTTTGATCAACCCGGGGATCCTTTGATGGGGGAAACTTTCTATTGTACGGGGAGGGGCAAGGAATGGTATCGGCAGAGCTGGGTGTCGGCCTGGGAACGGGGAAGACAAAACGGGCACACGGGGAGAAAGGGGGTTTGCATCTAAGGGCCGGAGATCATAAAAGGGAAGCAGGGGGGTGTCGCGCTGGGAACAGGATGAGGGCCTGGGGCAGAGCAGCGCCGAAGAGGGGTTTATGACTCAAGGCAGGTGCAAGCAGGGGGTGGTCAGCGTGCAGGCTTAGTGAAGGCGAAGGGCTATGTCAGGGGCCAGGGGCCAGCGGCATGCAAAAGGGTTCGTTCTGATCGGGGCATCTTAAAAAAATGGCGGGCGCGCACGACAAAAGTGTGGCATCAGGGGAAGAGGCAAGATGGCGCAGATAATGTTCACCAAGACGTACTAATTTTCAACAGTCCTCCCTTTAACATATTCAAGACATCTTGCTGGCTCATTTTCTACTCGGTTCTATTGTGGTGGGCATGAGAAAGAAAACGGTAGGAACCCTAGATGAAAAGAGTTGTAAACAATACATTTTAACATTTCTAGTTTTTAGGAGGTGAGCCTATTTGATAAACTTTGATCAATTTGTTTAGCAGGAAAGTCATAGGAATGCAATACAAAAACCATTCTGTAGCGAGAGCAGCAAGTATATTTCATACTGGCAGGTTATTACATATATATCAGGTTCGGATTGGAGCATGATCAATACAATGGCGGCTGGGAGAGAAATGAGGTCTAGTAGAAACGGCGATTGGGGATGTCAAATGTTCGAAGTTTAACGAGTTCTCATCATTCTTTGTTGCCTTTCGTTGGCGCTGTTGAGCACCGGCGGTGGAGCTACAAGTCCAGCTCTGTTCTAAGTTCTGCGTTGCAGGGCACGACCCTTTCCTCGCGTTTCTGGTCGGAAAGGTCCTTTTCGCCCTGTGTCCTTTGAGGTGATTGTCAGAAAGTTCAGATGGAAGAAGAGCGTACAAAACAGTCCATAGGGTAGGTCAGAGGAAAAGGGGGATGGAGCAAGGCCAAATTAGGAACAAACTAGGGGAACGAGAGACTTCAAATAGGCGGGCGCGTGACCGAATTCAGAGAGCGGGGACTTGTCGACAAACACTGGACATCGAGCAGGGGCATCAGGTCGACCCTTTCTTCTCATGTTGTCGAAAACAGTGCCTCGTCCTGCAGCTCTTTTCTGTCGTGGTCTCGCCTTGGCTAATGTCGCAGGTGTTCCTTGGTCTGCAGTCAGGCCTCGTGCTCCCACATCCGGTCCTTCTCTCCTCCAACAGCAGTACCCTTAAACAAGTTTGAAAAGACAGTCTTTAGAGAAGTTGCAGATGAAGATAATCAAAAAGTCTATTTCTCTCCCAGCTCCAGGCAAAGAATGAAAATGCCCGTTATATTAGTGTTCACAACTGGCATATGAATGACCGGTGACGGGCCTGTTGGATTTACTATGACTTTCCTTTACAATTATTTATTACAGTCACGACAGTTCATCTGATGGTGACCCACCTTCGTGAGACGAACCTGGCAAAGATATGCCGTTCTCTAGAGGTTTACATTTACAAAGGGTACTGTGAGTCGTCAACATGGTACTACACAGGTATTTTGCTGAGAGACGATCATGGCTAAACATTTCCTTTCTATCGATGCATCCTGCTTTTCAACTACTACGGGGTTTATTTCGATGATTTCTTTACCTTGGACTAGTCTGTTAACCTTGTAAAACATCGTTCTGGATCCTACGTAACCTTTTACAGCCCGATTACTTAATTAGGAAGGACAGGGGTTTTATGGGAAACAACCAGGGACATAGGAAACTTGTGGTAAGGGCATAAATCGACCCATCTCTCACAACCGGAAATGAGGGGTAGTTTCATAATTCCAGTTTTTGGGCGGCTGATACAGGGGAGGTAACAGGGGTGATCATTTTTCCGGTTTGGGTATTGCGACAATTCGGGGAGGGGAGGGTCGCGTATTCTGAGGTCCTTGTTTTATACCATAGGAGCCGTTGACATGTAGTTCCCTTATTTCGGGTCAGATTAGGGAACCTCTGTCGTCTTACCTGTCCTTTCCCTTACGGCCCAACCTCGGTTCATTGACTTCTAGCGGAAAAGGAGAGGTAATGACGCGGCCTCAGGGTGATTGTATTAAAGACAAGTTTTTGTGCAAATACTGACGGTATTTGAAGCCAATTAGGTGGTGTGCTAGGGGTGGCAGTCTGCCAATTTCGGGGCTAATCACTCGGAAGAGTGGGAGTGCAAAAATAGAGGGAGAGAGAGAGAGAGAGAGAGAGAGAGAGAGCAACGGCAGGCCAAATAGCACACGTGCAACAGAGAGGGTGGCAGTGTATTCAAGAAAGGCTATTTAGTGCATTACACAGTAAAGGGCATTCACGGGTCTGCGTTAGAATCTTGTAATCATGCAGTTTGAGCATTAGACAGTGTAGAGGGGACGTGCCTTGAGAAAAAGGAAAGGAGAAAGGAGGTACCATTTTGTCGCACTTTCTCGCATTCTCGGTCCTTCGACCAGTTGGGTCAACGCCTCAGTCACACACACACATTCCCTCATAGTTTCGCATCATACGTGACATGGGTTCATTCGTCCGGTCTGGTTTAAGGGTGATCACTTTTTATCAGGTTGTGCTAATTTTTCGGGTTTGTTCGATACGTGAGTAGTTTGCAGGCGTGCTTAGACACCACCTTGCGGCGCTAGTCCGCTTCGTGTATTAGACATGGCAAGGCTTCAGATCTTCGCCACACCTCGGCTGTAATCTCTGATGTAACCTGCAGAGGGAGGAAAAAAAAAGGGGGTGGGGGAGACAGCATTCGCGCATATTCAAATACATGGATTCATAAGTTCTTTACTTACCTCTTACTCGTCTTTCCTCCTCGGGGCAGGGTCCCCGGGGATATGGTTTCTGGAGTCGAGGGGGGTAGTGTGTCCATATAGGTCGTGTGCGGGGAAACGTAAAAAGGAAACCAGAGGTGCTTAGTGCGAGGTATCTAGTCAAAGGATGTATCTCACTATCGGGATCCTTAAACCTCTTTCAACGCTGTGGCGTTCTAAGGTTCTTCGGTTCTTGGGTCAGCTCCGTTCCCTGATACTTTGGAACGTTGTACTTTATAACATTTACATTATTTCATTTCACCCTCCTTTTACATTCCCTCATTTACACCGTTCGTTTTACCCATCCTTGGAAGTCAAGGTCTTCCTCTACGCGAGAGTTCATGGGTCAGTCGCGTACGTTGAAGGCGGAGTGTCGCGTTGTCGATCCGATCCGTCCTCCAGGGCTGGGCAACCATCTTCTTTTAACCTTAAAGAGAGAGCAGAGTAGGGTGCACAGAAAAGAACGTTCCCACCGATCCCACATTTTTAAAATAAGGCATGCAATACCCGTCCATAGTTTCAAAAAAACTTTATTTTGCAAAATCATTTCAGCATGTGGATTATGAGGGTGCGGTCGTATTTGGCCGGTCGTGGTAATGGCTAAAGTGCGTACAGTGGGGGGTGTCGTTTGCAGCAATAAAAACATCGGAAAGTTTTACTCATTCATTTGTAAGAAACTAAAACGTCTATTAATTGGCTGGGGGTTCGGGGGCATTTATTTTCATAATTTAGAAGCATAATCATAATAGTTGTAATCAGATTTCCTATATGCATACCGTACGTGTGCGTCATAAATGAGGTTTACATCAGTTATAAAAATATAATACATTGTACATTTGTAATCAACATTTGTAACGGGGATCCTTTCATACTGTTCGTCGAGTGAGTTCTCCTTGTCTTTTCTAGCCAAGTGTACAAAGGATCATATAAAATCTCAGAACATCAAGTTTATATTAGTGCGAAAGAACACCACGAGGTGTTCGTAAGTTCCGAGTGATACCAGCGCCATTTTGGACGGGGCCGGCTCAGTCCGGAAGCAGCATCAGGGGGAAATGTTTCCCATTACTGGCAGTTTGGACCAGAGTCCTTTTCGGCAGTTCTAGAATTCATGCTAACAGAAGGAGTGGCAATGTCATGTTTGTTTCGTTGGCGATCAAGGCAGCCGTCCCTTACCGGAAGCCTGCAAAGGCCGAAGGTTCCGCCGGGGACCTTTGTAGGATCTTCAAGGCTGCGGAGATGCTGTCGGAGATGGGGGCTCGTGCTCCAGGGGGCAAATGTTCGAGTTATATTGCTGGTCAAAGTTACTCTAGTGGCCGGGGCCCGCCTTCCAGCGGACCCAGACGCCATTTTGAGGCCCTACAGGGGCCACTCTCGTCGAGTTTGCAAGAGTGGGAGAGATCCTTCGGAGTGAAAGGAAGAGGTCCCTGTTGTGTGAAAGCGGGACGTTCAGCTGGGGTGCAGCTGTGATGCCCCCACCTGGGGGGGGGGGGCGAGGGAGACTCGTCCGCATCGTCTCCTTCTCCCGGTGCACCCCATGCCGCTCCTTTTCATCGCCCCGCATGAAGGTCTCTCCACATCCGGTGTTCCCCAAGTCCTGTGCTCAGTGCTGTGGGAGTATGGCCACCTGTGGCGCGCATTCGGCGCGGCACGAGTATCAGTGCAGTCATTGCAGGTTCGGTGTTCCGAAAATATGGCCACCATTGCACGTTCGGTGCTGCGCAAGTACTGGGGTGCCACCATGGTGTGTTCGGTGCTGTGGAAGTATTGGCACCATCGCCTGACTGGGGGTGTTCGGCGTCGGGCCGGGGGCTGGGAGACCTCCTATCGGTGGAGGTGGGAGAGGCTCGTCCGCGTCGCCTCTCCCTCCCAGCCCAACTTGGACAAATTGTTGTGGAGGTACGTGCAGGACATCCCGCCGTCCAGAGCTGCTGCGGCTGTTACGGAAGGGAAAAGGAAGAGGTGCCTCGTTCTTCTCTGGACATGTGGCGGGACTACTTAAGTCTATCCAGGCCCGTTGCGGCTGGCTGAGGAGACATGTGGCGGGACTACCTACAACTGCCCAGGCTGCTGGCTCCTGCCTCTCCTCCGGCTCCCCCATACGTTAAGATTTCCTGACCAAGAGTTGGCGGCCGGGCCCGCCTTATATGGGTTGCCGTTGGTTGGGCGTAGCCGTAACCCTGCCCTACTTTGGAAGGTTCCAGAATGGGGGGGGGGCGAATGTTCTGTTTGACTTTCATTTTCTACAGTTTACCGTTATTATTCCTTGTTTGTTGTGCTAAATTAAAAGTTCAAGTTCATTAATGGTCTACGGATTTTGTTTTACCATTTCTTTCTTTCCAGGTTTGCTTTTATGCTAAGTTTCTGCTAACAGAGGTTGAGTAACACGGAAACACGTGTAGAGGGATGACGCAGATTTGTACATTACATACACACAAACTCAGACGGGGGACAGTACAAGTACGACATACAAAGACCCAAGACGAATATAAAACAGTTATTGGTCATAATTATCTCTTTCCGTCTGCGAATTTGAAACGAGGCTGGGTTCCCGTCTTGACGTTGCCCGACCTAGGAGAACTTGAGCATGCCGCTGAAATTGTCCTGGCGAAATCTGTGCCATCGGGCGTAATCAAACGTGGTGGTTCTGTCTGGTCTGTCTGTGTAAGTCGGGTTCTTCTTTGTCTCGCGCTTTTTCTCGTACTGCCGGTCTGTCGTTCCTGTCGGCCCTTTGCCTTTACTCACGCTCAGTAGAGTCGGGCATTGGGCTTTCCAGTGTCCGACATACCTACAAAAAGCGCATTGGTCTGGCCCTAAGTCTGGTCGTCTTTTGCATAGTGTCGGGGGATAAGTTGTGGGTAGCGGTGTCCTGGGGTTGTCCTGTCGGTATATTTCTCTACTTGGTTTGTCCTCGTCTTTTCTCTGTCGTTGCATAGCCTCTCTGCGCCACATACCGAGACTGTCGAGCATAATTGGCGTTGTCTTATTATTTCGAAGGGCTATTTCTAACGTTTCTATTTTATCAAGGTCAAAGGATCCTGCCAGTGGCCACTGTTTGTCTTGACTCTCTTCGGTATACCTGTGCCACAATTTATTATAGGCTATGGTGACTAATCCATAGTTTATGAACATGTCCTTATTAGGGGTGCCTTCTAGTGGGGCTATATGGTCCACCTCTAATACACGGTCCGGGCTAAACAGGCTATTAATCAGTGGGGAGAAGACAGACATGACGGCTCGTAACGAGGGACTAAAAAGTCAGCACTGCCTATCTTATCACTAGGTGCAAAGACTGGACAGAATATTTCTATTCAACGTTGTTTGCAGGCAGTGAATACCTCATGGATCAAAAAATAACAAAAAAGACCAATAAATAACAATGGGGAGAATGAGTAGGTCCGCAAAGATCTGCGTTACCTACCCTTTTCACTATCTGCAAAAAGGGTGGTCTCTTCCCTGTTTGCAGACAGGGAATCTCCAGGAAACAATAGTTTTGCGAACAACAGTTCAGTTTCAAGTAATTATCGAGTGGGGGAGAAAAAATAAGCACGGCTGCTGCCCTACCTATCCTCCACTGCTTGCAAAGAGAGAGCCCGTTGTTTCTCCGTTTGTAGACAGTGAATCTCCAAATAAATAAAGAGCAATACTAGTATTTTTAAACAATCAAACAATCAAGCAATCATTTCGCAACTTGTCGTGATTACACGACCTTACCCGGACCATGTGGACAGTTTCTTGTCTTCCGAATCCAGCGCCCGATCGTCCTCTTTTTCTCGTATTTCTCACGGCACTCCTGATGGTCCCCAGTCAGGACCGTAGATCACTCGAGAGAGGTCTGTTCGGAACTAGTGAAGTTCGGATGATCGGCTGCCAGACGAGGGTCTATTGGGCAAGAGCTCTCCCGATCGTTGCAGTCGTTCACTCTGTCGTCGGGACCTCTCCCACTGGATCCACGAGTCGCTGATGGGCCCCACGCTTGGGACGCCAATTGTTAAAACCTGAGTCGGGTCGGGGACAATCGATATTTGCCCGGCGGTATTGCCTCTGTGACCCTCTAGTTATTTAATCAATGAAGAGGCAGGCGCTGGAGACTGGAAAGCAGGAAACAAGGTTTTTATTCTCTCCGGAGGAGAACACAACAAAACCGGCAGAAGGTATCGTTCTGAGGTGCTCTGCATACATTTCTGAGGCCTGGCCTCTTATACACTGTTTTATGACTTTATTGTAGATTACACATTCATGTTAAAGCTTTGATGTATGGAAAAGACATTCCCGGAACTCCCCTTTGGGCCCGTTCCCACACACATTTACAGTTGAAGTCCCCACCCTAGTCACAACAGGTGATGAGTATCACGCAGCTGGATATTCCGCCGATTCACGGAATGTGGGGGGTTTGATCGGATCTCATGGAGTGGGGGCTTTGATCAACCCGGGGATCCTTTGATGGGGGAAACTTTCTATTGTACGGGGAGGGGCAAGGAATGGTATCGGCAGAGCTGGGTGTCGGCCTGGGAACGGGGAAGACAAAACGGGCACACGGGGAGAAAGGGGGTTTGCATCTAAGGGCCGGAGATCATAAAAGGGAAGCAGGGGGGTGTCGCGCTGGGAACAGGATGAGGGCCTGGGGCAGAGCAGCGCCGAAGAGGGGTTTATGACTCAAGGCAGGTGCAAGCAGGGGGTGGTCAGCGTGCAGGCTTAGTGAAGGCGAAGGGCTATGTCAGGGGCCAGCGGCATGCAAAAGGGTTCGTTCTGATCGGGGCATCTTAAAAAAATGGCGGGCGCGCACGACAAAAGTGTGGCATCAGGGGAAGAGGCAAGATGGCGCAGATAATGTTCACCAAGACGTACTAATTTTCAACACTATTTGGGGTAGAGTACAGGCAGTGAAAATGATTATAGTGCCCCGTTTCACGTATGTTTTAGGTATGTTGACTTTGACAGGTAAAATATCAATATTGCGAGATATTGACAAGGGTATTAAAACCTTTAATTGGGGATCCCTGAAACCCAGACTTAAAATCTCTAAATTGATTGCTCACAGATGATATGGGGGTCCTAGTTTACTGTGTATTGAGCATTACTATACAGCATGGTTTATCTTTGGCCTAGACACGATGATCCCCCACTATGTGTTCTCATTGAAAGACAAACTGTGCAGGCAACTTCAGGTTTGCACATGTTTTATACTCATAAATCACCTGCTTTACAAACTTCCAACCCTATTATTCAATCTATGCTTAAGATTGGATACATGCCCACTCCTTAAGAGTAACCCAAGACTGCATGGAAAGGCACCCATATGGCATAACGCTGAAATTGGAATAGGTAGACAGACTATATCCTGGAATATATGGGAGAGAGCAGGTATTTTAACATTGGATCACTTGCTCACTTTAGAAGGTGAGCTTAAAACCTTTGAAATGCTTCAGATAGAATTTCAACTCCCTGCCTCCCAAGAGGGTAAGTACTTACAACTAAAACAAACCCTATTTCGTAGACTAGGACCCCTTCCTTGGATAGTTGAGGATTCCCTTGTGTTGCAATACTTTAAAAATTGGGGGGAAATTCAAAGGAGCAGTCTCTGGATTTTATAATCTCATAGTGCATAAATTACACTCATACCCATTACTAGCACAACTTCATGTCAAATGGCAAGGGTTAAATATTGTAGCTTATTCCGATGAGGAATGGGAGGATGTTATCATGAACATGGATAAGGGAATCAGAGAGGCCAGAATGAAATGTACTTTCTTCAACATTCTTCATAACTGGTACTGGTCACCACAAAAACTCAAGTCAGCAGGTTTACTATATCAATCTACCTATTGGAGGTGCCCACAGGAGGACTGTGATTTGCTACACATTTTATCCCGATGCCCAATTTTGAAGGAATATTGGTCTTCCATAACTGCCTCGCTACACAGAGCTATACAAGGGTCAATTCCTTTAATGGAAAAATTAGCTCTATTACATGATGTCACTGACATCCCAAATCTCACAAACCATACAAGACGATTGATAGCTATTGCACTCACTGTAGGAAAAATGTGTATATTAAGACATTGGAGAACACCACAATGACCTACACATGATGAAGGGCTTATTGAAATTTATAAAATAGCAGCATATGAAAAACTCATTTATAGATTGCAGGACAGTGTTGGAACTTTCCTCCAAATTTGGAACCCCTTTCTAGCTAATAAATATTCTATTTCTGGTAATATTTCAGATTTTTCTTCTAATTAGGAACTACAATAAGGGAATCACATCTTTTTTTATTTCCTTATTAATTCATACCATCATTATATATATTTATGCTGTTGATGTTATCTTTAGGACTGTTGATGCTTTAGACAGTAACACTGTTATTTGAATTAGGACTTACTGTTCACCTACTGGAAATTGTTGAGTTAGTGCGAATATCTTCACTAGAAATTTTATATTTGTATGATAATATCGCTACTATCTTACAACTATGTATAAGAGATGGTTTACTACATATTGTATACTATCTATATCATCTCCTCCATAGTCCACCTTTCCTATTTCTTCTTATCCAGGTTTTATGAGTATCTCAGCTATAGTATCTTTTGATATCTGTGTTATCTTTTTTATATTTAGAAATCTGAGAAGTTAACATATAATAGTAATTTATTGTGTGGCCATAATTGTATTTGTTTGTACTCCTTCTTTTAATGTATTGTTTATAAACTGAAACGTACTTCTCAATAAAAATATATGAAAAAAAGAAAAGAAGTGACTACCACGTAAGCTTAAAATGTTGCGAAATGATTGTGAATTGGCCTTTGTGGTTTAAATGCACCTTTGATACTAGCATAACATAAGGTGTATTTGTAAAGCGCACATTCACCCAATGGTATCTGAGTGCTGAATAACAGATGTTTAATTGTTACCCAACTCATTTTATTGACCTCAGATGGATGAAAGACAGAGTGGACCTGTCTGGATTTGATCCTCTGACAATGACATTGAACACAAGACCCTGCAGTGGAGACATCAGTCCACTGAGCCAACAGACCCTGTAAGAGTCTCGGGTTGCCTAACCTAGAGTTATATTATTGGCGGCACAACTACAGCATGGGGCCCATTGGTGTGCTAATGATGATGTCTGGGCGGAAAGAATTACACAAGGGGCTATTGGGTGACATGCCGCTACCAGAATGACTGATGAAAGGTGATCACATCCCTGAGGATATCCCATATATTGTGTTCCAGGTGTCAAAGGCAAAGGAATGGATGATGAAAATGGTGCTGTAAAAACACATTTTCAAGATCTTTACTGATATGGTGGCTACAACCGAGCCTGGCAATAGACAAATGTATATGGCAACAATGGCAATAATGCACTCAATTGAGCCATTGGACATGTTCATACACCTTTATGATACTGATGCAAACTTAGCGAGCAGCGCTGTAGTGGGCCCTGCTCAGGCCGATTAATTAATTTAAAGAAAAACTAGTGTACTAGACACAGCACGCACTGTGGTGCCCTAAGGCTTCCATGTCACATTGTATATTGTTTTGGACTTTCTTGTATGGATGGTATACATTCTTTAATCTTTTATAAAACTTATTGTTTAGCGTTGTGTACATGGAAGCCTTAGGGTACCGCAGTGCATGCTGTGTCGAGTACACTTAGGTGGTCTCTTTTTTCTTTCTCTTTAAGACAATAGACAAACCCATGCCAATTGCACGGTATAGAATGGGGAATTGTTTATCCTGTTTAACCTCTATCTAATGGACTCCTCCATAACCTGGCAGGAGGCATAAGGTACCTTCAACGTGGGACCAGGACAGTTTTTGCAATATGTAAAACCGAAGAAGGTTACTAAAGAGATCAGGACTAGTTTCCCACTCACACCAGAGTTATCTGTGACTCTGGAGGTAATTCTAGAGGAAGGACAAGGTGGAAAAAAGGCTGGTCTCACACTTGTATTTAGCACGAAAAATGATAGGGCAAAATATCCCTTGGGAGCTAGACAACACTGAGAAACAGACTTCCAAAACCGCTTTTTTCTAAATTGATTTGGGATTTTTCTTGTGTTGAGTTTTCACTTTATTACTATTTGTGTGCTGCATACATACTTTACACATTGCCATTAGGTTAAGCCTGACTGTTTTGTGTCCTGCTGCCAGAGGGTCAAGAACAAGTTAATTTAGTGACTTTTGTGGTTCATCCTGACAAGGATTGTGGTTGGAGCTTGAATAGGGCTTGCTCCCCCTCAACCAATAGCCCACATTTTAAACAACCAGACATTTACCTCAAACCATTTGAACCTCTGTGCCTTTGATAACAATTGTTTCCCTTCGTGAGTCTTGGGATACAAATTCACAATTCGTGAAATCAGATGTCAGTGGCGAGCGTTTCACTCTACCATAAATAAGATAAACACCTGTCACATTTGGTGACAATCACAGACCTGTCACTTTTAAGGACACACACTGACCTGTCACTTTTGGGGACACGCATGACGAGTAAAGGTATCCCTACTTTCTACTAACAATAAAGACATAGATGCATCTAATGGAACAACGAAGCACGTGGCGGAGTGCCAGGGTACGAATCCAAGCTACATCCACAAGGTCTTACAAAAAATGCGTGCTACTCATATGAATAAAACATTAGTTTACTGTAAGAGGGAGAGAGGACTTGTGCAAGATACTAGGCATGCGCAGAGAACTAGCCACCAGTACATGGTGACACACTTACTTCGAACTACTGTGACCTAATGGAGAGCTCACTTCAGTCAGGGTTTCTACAGAGCTGTAAATTTAATGGACCAGCGAGAACACGCTTGAGTTATGATGCTGTTACATTTCAGAACAGGAGTACTCCATTACTAAAAATAAATTCTCGCTGACATTTCTCTCCCATCAACAGCTAGCACTCCGCGAATATTTCTCTTGCCTGAAACTGAAGAAATCTGCTTGGCAGTTTCATTTTCAACTCTCGCAGTAACCTTGAGTCCTGGGTCACAAATGGAAGTTCTCTCCGAGTCGAGCAAGTTATGGTTCGAGCTTTCTGCAGTGTGTCTAATGAGGTATTGTGCAAGGAGGTAGGCAGGACTGCTGAGAAGCAGGCAGGGAAGTAGCTGAGAGATGTACAAACGTGTTTATTTACTGTTATAGACAGGCCCAATTAACACCAAGCAGGTGCACAGAAGTGTGAAATACCATATCGCCCACCATTTAATTAAGAAGCCTTTCTTACTCTATTATTTACAGGTATTGTATTATGTTGTCTGCCTTGCTTTAATGAGGACAACGCACACAATCTTACCACTGTTTCCCTGATACTCTATACTCTTATACAGGTGCGGCCCGCGCAGGTAAGAGCGCTGGGGCGGAGCACGGCCGGACTGGGAACTGAAACAAGCCCTGGCAGGGGCGGCTCTAGGCTCATGGCGGCCCTGGACAGGGAGCGTAGGTAGGGGGCCCCGGAAGAGGGGGTCCGTGTGGGGCGGAGCGGGAGGCCAGTGAAAGGGGGGGTCAGAGTGTTTGGAAGTGGAATAGAGCTGGAGGCCGCCGAATCCCTGCCAGGGGCCGCCACGCAAATATGTATCCATCCTCAGAGGATTATTATATTAAGGATATATTTTGGCATGGTGGCCCCTGAGGTTTGGTGGCCCTGTGCAGGTGCACAGCTTGTACATGCCTAAGGCCGCCCCTGTCCCTGGCAATAAGCTTGATCGTCCCCAAAGGGGTGGGGGGGGTTAGGAGGGGTTGGTGCGAGTTCAAAGCACTGCTCCCGCTGCCGCTTTTGTTCCAGGCGGCCGATAAAGCAGCACTTCTGGCCACCTCTAACAAAACCGATCCCCAGGGCTCCAAAACTGACACCCACCCTTCCAGGCCACAGGAGAAGCACCTGGTGCCCGCTGCGGTGGGCGGGGTGCACTGCAGAGTGCTATGTTGAGCAGATAGGATTATGGCAATGTATCGCTCTTGGGGGCACCCAGATCTCGCATTTCACGCATGCACCATATAAAGTCATTAGTATCAAGGTAAGCGCACTATCTCCCAACTGCGCTTCGACCCTAGCCGCCTTGGACTCTCTGTGCTGACTCCCTGTGGCTAAGAGAGTCACCAGTGCTTAATTTGTAAATAAAAAAGTAAGTTTATCGGAAGGCCACTGGAGCCTGCACCCACCATACCTTGCCAACTCTGCCAATGACAGCACCAACATAACACCTAACCATCGCACTCCTACAGTGTGACAATTGAGACTATTTCAGGCCACATAAAGCTATAATAATGGCATGAGAGTCTGGTATTATTCGATTTCAATGTATATTGACATATTAAACATGGTTGTTGTGCTCATCTAAAAATGTAAAAGATAGCACCATCATGAGTTGGACAGTCACTAGAGCCGGTGCCGACAATTAAGTGCCAGTGCCGAACACCAGAAACCATTTGCACAAGTTGAGCACTGAGTCCAGTTTAAATCTCCCTGCATTGTTCATAGAGCTTTCCACCAAATCGGACCACCCCTTCTCCAGAACAAACTCCCTTGCAGAGATTTGAGCTCAAGTAATTCCCATCTTTTTATAGTTACTAAATTCAAGAAGACCCGAGTTGGTGGAAGAGGTTTCTTTGCCAAGGCAACCAGTCAGTGGAATAGCATGCCTTCTATTCTGTGCACCATCAGTAAACTTTATATTTGTAGGAAAGCTCTGAAAACCTGGCTTCATTAAAACAGCTTAGACAGCTTTACTTATGAATTGTTGTCTTCCCAGGCAACAATTTAAGCTTTACAAATGTAAATACCAATAATATGAATTGTGTTTTATTGTATGATTATTTTATTATATTATAGGCTTATTTATTAATAACTCTTGTGGGGCCTAAAGCTCTCTGACTTCACCCACCTTTTAATTGGTCCACTTATAGGGCTGTGACAAGCATTTTTTTCCTTTCATCTTTGTCCCTCCTTGGTTACTAATCGGCCTACTATTTGCTTCACGCCCTTTCAAGAACTATGTACAGAGAAGTATAGGTTTGTCTGGATGTATGACGTTCCATCGCGCACATTTACATCGCGCGCCTTTTCCCCGCATCTATTTGATCGCCGAGTCCATTACATCGTCTGTTTTCACCTCGCAATCTATTGCAACGCGATCCCGTTGCTTTCTATTGGGCCGTACTTTACCCCGCAGTACAGCATGTCGCATGGCAAAACAACGCGGTCTTTGGAATCGCCTGCGAGAACCCGCCTCTAAGCCCTGGCCCCCATCCTCCCCCCCCCACCTCAACGCTAAATCTTCGCTTTCTATAGTATGTTTGCACATGTTGCATTTTTTTGGGGGTTGTGTTAATTACATTTAGTTTTTCCCCATCCACCCAATCACCCACAGTAAGTAAGAAAAACACTTAAAATGTATTAAGGGTATATTGTTGAATCTTCCACGCAGTGTATAAAAAGTAACTTATTCTTGGAATATTGGCCACCCAAAAACATTTTGGGTCCCTCGGCCAGCTATTTAATATACAGAATTAACGTAAATTCAAGTAGCAGAGCAAATGTTATATAAGCAGATCTTAACTGCTGTTCTTCAAAGAGAATTCTGCTTGTGGAGTATAAGTATAAATTAGATCTGGTGAAGATTAGCAACATTGCAAGGACCGCTAACTAGCATGCACCACTTCCCAGTAGGGTTGTATATTTATGCGCATTTGCAGCTTGAGGCCTGAATGTCCAATTTGACAGCAAAAAAAGGCAGCTGGAAAGTATGAACTGATATAGAAGGGTTCAAATTCGTAGTTCTATGAACTGATATACAAGGGTTAAAAATCTTATTTCATCCAGTAACTGGCACTATAAAACAGAGAAGTATGACGTAGGACTGCTGGTGTTATTGATGAAAAAAGGGTTCAGGCAGGTCAGGTCGTTTTACCCCTTTTCTAGGTTTGCCCGGCGTTAGCCGCTTCTCACCCAATTCACGATTATCAAATAAAGAGGCAGGCACTGGCGACTGGAAGGCAGGAAACAGGAGTTTATTTCCGACGGAACAGAACACGTCAAATCAGACAACAGGGTATCTTCTCGAGGTGCTCCCTCGACATCTCTGAGGCCTGGCCTCTTATACACTGGTTTATTACTTTATTACATGCAACACATTCTTGGTAATGCTTTGAAGTACGGAAAAGGCGTCTTTGGAATCCCCGGTTCAGGCCCGTTCCCACACATATCTACAGTAGGAGTCCCCACCCCAATCTCAGCATGATGGCTATCGCGCAGCTGGATATTCCGCTGGGAACAGGAATGCGGGAGATCGATCGGATCTAGGGGTGTGAGGGCATCGATTAATCCCCGCTCCTTTGATGTGAGACGAGGTCCTACTGTAGGGACAATAAACCGCATCTGTTGGGCTAAGTGATGGCCTGGGGTCGGGCCGGACAATCGGGCAAGGAGGAAGAGGTTATCAAAGGACCCGTTTTATGGATGAGATGAAAGAGTGTGGGGTTTCGGCACGGGATGTGGCTCGGAGGCAGGGTCGCGCTGGAGGTGCGTTATGGCCCAGGCAGGAGAGATCGGGAGCTGTCCGAGAGCGGGGGGTGTTTAAGAGGCGAGAGGGCGAGAGGGGGGGGGGGCTGGCTATCGACCGTGAGCAGGGAGATCATGGCATTCAAAATGGCTGCTGCTTACGCGCACGCATGGATCTGACAAGATGGTGCCGATAATGTTTACGCCACTTTACGCGCACGCATGGATCTGACAAGATGGCGCCGATAATGTTTACGCCACGATCTAGATTTTAACAGTCCTCCCTTTTCAACATATCTAGCCAGCTTGTTAATTTACGTCAATCCCCATTATATTTCTTATTTCGAGGTCATACAATGCCTTCATGTGTTCAGTTTTGAAGTCCGAAGTCTTAGGGCACATGCAGTTAACAATGAGTGAACACAGAGGTGGCAAACATTGAATACCTAAGCAACACCCACATAGTATCACAACCGGTATCAATATAAATGTGAATAACCTCCATCCCCAGTCCTTCAAAGTGCCCCAAAACCAGCTTCCAAGCGCCCATCCTTCCTGTTCCTGGTGAACCTCTGAGGAAAGTCTGTGGAGGTGTTCGATTGCTTTGTAGACTGAGGGCGAGTTATCTGGCACGTAGGTGCAACAGCTGGATCCAATGATGCGGCATGCTCCTCCTCGGTCAGCTAGAACTACATCTAGAACAAGGCGGTTCTGAAGAGCCACCAGGCGGACTGCCTGAAGCTCGGCCCTATTGTTAGTGAGGATGCCAGCCGTGATGTTCATGGTCGTTTCTACTGCCTGGGTCAGGTGTCGGATGGCGCGGCTGTTTGCCATTGGGCCCCACAGAGGAACAAGTCCCTTCACTGCATCCAGGAACTGTGCTCCAATGGAGTCGGCTTGTTCAATGTCTCTTGCGCTCTTCCGCCGGTGATGGTTGACTGGGGCCACGTACGTTGGAGGGAGAATGAATGCGACGTAGCAGGTACCCCCCCAACTTTTTGGAAGCCAAGTGTAAGCTTTGGTGCCACAAACAAAGTACATATTCGGAGAAGCAACAAAGGAGGGGGGATCGATGGAGTCCAATGTTCTGGTGATGTGGCAGGAACTGTGACCCACCGGCTGTGTTCCCAAGCCTTCGAGGCACACGAGGCCCGTGACATTGATAACAGACAGAGCCACCGTCAGAGTGGCAGCAGTTCGTTTCCGTAAGTAGGAGAAGGTGGGTCTGGCTGGATTATGGAACACCTGCATTTTGACTCGCTCCTTGGCAGGGATGTCCATCTGGAAGGAGGAGCCAGAGGTCAAAGGACAAAAGGGAGCAGACGTCCTTCCGGTTTTGTTCAGCCAGAACCCGTGGTAGAAGTGTGACACTGTTTGACCAGAAGTGGCGTTGTCCTTGTAGCTCTCTTGCAAGAGGGTCAACCAGGCAAGGCAAGAACCGTGAACTGAGAAAGGGGAAGGGATGAAAGGGATGGAGTGTCCAGTGGCATGCGGGAGCAACCCGCAGATCCAGCAGTTTGTGGCGTTGGCGGCAAGGTTGTGTTGGTGCAACAGTTGCACGAAGGAATTGTTCCAGAACTCCTTACGCCTTTCTCGGAGCTGAGGCGAAAGGGAGATCAGGTGATGTTCTTTCATAGTGGTTGGCTGTGCGGTGGTCAGCAATATCTGATGAGCGGGTGCGCTCTCTTCCATGATCCAGAAGGAAGTCATGAGGAGGAGGCAAAAGAGGAGGACAATGAAAAGAGCAATTGTCTTCGATTTGTGTATACTGTCAGTCTTTGGGTTTCGATAACGGGTATTTCCTGTTGCTTCCGTCGTCTTCTTATCTGGCTCTTCCATCATCTTCTTATCTGGCGCTTCCATCATCTTCAAGGTGCTCGGTAGTGGGCAGAACCGCTGACTTCGTTTAGCCTCTCTTCGGGTAACCCTTGGTTGTGTTTAGGCTACCGTTCGGAGATTCAACTTAGTCTGTGGTTCTACTTAGCCGAAGCTCCCTCCTTTCGACGCAGGAAATACCCTTCCCTGGATGGCACAGTGGGGTCAGAGAATTTTGCAAGTTCGAGTGCCTCGGTATCAGGATAACAGTTCAATGATGGCCGGTCTTTGTCCAGCAGTTCTTCTTGGGTGCTGACGTTTTCTGTCGTGGTCAGGGTCGAGGAGACCTTCTTACAGTGGTGTGCGTGCAGCCAGCGTCGCTTCCCCTCCACTCGAAGAGCCGTTCGGGTGGTGATCAGTACTTGCCAGGGGCCCGTCCACCGGGGTTCCAGACTCTTCGTCCGTTGGAAATTCCGGATCAGCACATAATCTCCCGGTTGGATATCGTGACCCGGACCCCTGGAAGCATCGGGGTTGGCCTGCTGCACCTGCTGATGAATGACAGACAATGTTTTAGTCAATTTGCACAAGTAATCGGACAGTAGGACGTCTGGAACGTCGTGAATGGAAGTCGGTTTAGGGGCAGTCCAGAGATTCATGGGTCGCCCAAATACAACTTCGTAGGGGGTCAAATGGTGCTTAGTGGGAGTGGAGCGCATCGATAGCAATGCCAGTGGGAGGGCATCTGGCCATTTAAGTCCTGTGGTGGCCACTATCTTTGACAGTTTTAGTTTCAGTGTGGCGTTGTGTCGCTCAACTAAGCCAGCAGATTGGGGGTGAAAGACGGCATGGAACCTCTGTTTTACCCCCAGCCCTTTCAAGATTAGTTGGATAACTTCAGCTATGAAGTGGGGGCCGTTGTCGCTCCATAGAATTCGACAAAGGCCGTAGCGAGGGAAAAATTCTTTCAGTAGTACTTTGGCAGTGGTCATGGCAGTGTTATCACGGGTTGGATAGGCTTCTACCCATTTGCTGAAGGCACACACAATGACTAATGCATACTTCAGGTTTTGGCATCTTTCTAGTTGGATCTAGTCCATCTGGAGGATCTCAAAGGGATGGTCGGGGACCCCAAACCCTCCCCGGGGTACCACAGTTCCTTTCCCAGGGTTGTGTTGCAAACAGATAAGGCATTGCTGGACCAGGCGTCTGGCTGAGTTGGGGATTTTGTCGTTGTGCCAGACCTTGGAGATGAGTTCGATCATGGGGGCAGATCCTATGTGCGGAGGGGAGTGAGCCATAGTCAGTATGGGGATCAGGTATGAGTTGGGTAGCAACCATTTCTTAGTGTCCTTTGTCCGCCAGCAGCCTTCATCATCTTTCAATCCCACCCGTGCCCATTCAGTCAATTCGTGTGGTGAGCTGGCCATCTGGATGTCCCTAATCGTTTCCCTTGCGTCAGTCCATCTTTCTGCTTGCGACCTGGTCACATACATGTGTGTTGTTGTCCTATTCTCAGCTGTGGTTCGGGCAGTGATGTCGGCCAGTGCGTTTCCCTGTCCGACTAAGTCTGTCACCTTCTTGTGTGCCTGACATTTGATTACCGCTAATCATTTGGGAAGGAGAACTGCTTCAATCAAGGCGGAGACTAAGTCTCCGTGGAGGATGGGCGTGCCGTGGGACGTCAAGAATCCCCTTTCCCTCCATAAGAGTCCAAAATGGTGAACCACTCCGAAGGCGTACTGGCTGTCCGTGTAAATGTTTGCAGTAGTCCCTGTCGCTATAATACATGCTCGTGTGAGGGCAATCAGTTCTGCCGCTTGTGCGGATCGCTGTGCGATGCGGGCAGTTTCAACTACGGTTTGGGCTGTGGTAACTGCATAGGCAGCTGAGGTGGTGCCGTCGGGGAGTTTTATGCAAGAACCGTCTACCCATAGCTCTCCGCCAGGGTCTGTGAAGGCGGTGTCCCGGAGGTCAACTCTATCCTAGTCTGTTCGTCTGTGAGGGTCACACAGTCATGTACAGGGGGGACGTTCGGGTCGTTTTCGGGCAGGGGCAACAAGGTGGCTGGGTTCAGTGTGGTGCATCTTTTCAGCGTAATGTGGGGTGCAAGCAGGGTTAGTTCGTACCCGGTCAGTCGTGCGCTGGTCAGGTGTTGCGTCTTAGTCTGGTTTAGGAGGGTGTCAACAGCATGGGGCACTAATACCGTGAGGGAATTCGAGAGTACGATCCCCTCGCTTTGTCGGATAGAGACAGCAGCGGCAGCTACGGCTCGGAGGCAGGCAGGCAAGGCTCTCGCTACGGGGTCAAGGGTGGCAGAGAAATAGGCACATGGTCGTTGCTTGGGGCCAATGGTTTGAGTCAGGACGGACAAAGCGCACCCCTCCCTTTCGTGAGTGTAGACTTTGTGTAATCGGGGGTTCCTAGGACCGGTGCAGAACAAAGGGCATCTCAAAGTTCTTTGAAGGACGATTGGCATTCGGGGGACCAAGGGAGTGGGGAGGGGACATCTTTGGCTAGTAGGGAAAGTAGTGGCTTTACAATAAGGCTGAAATTTGGCAACCACTGCCGGCAGAAGGAGGTGAGGCCTACCAGGGAGCGGACTTGTTTCTGGGTCTTTGGGACAGGGGTGTCTAGAATAGCCTGTATTCGATCGGGTGTAAGTTTTCTCCCGTCTTTGGACAAGAGGTGGCCCAGGTAGGTGACCTGGGGTTGGCAGAATTGCAACTTCTTCTTGGAGACTTTGTGGCCATTTTCCGCAAGGAAGTGCAAGAGTTGGATGGTGGCTGTGACCGCAAGTAGAGTGGTGTCGGCCGCCAAAAGGATGTCATCGACGTACTGTACCAACACCACTCCCTCCGGTAGCTGAACGGCGTCCAGCTGCCTCTTGAGGTCCTGGCTATAGATGCTGGGGCTTTCTGTGTAACCTTGGGGAGCTCTACAAAATCTATATGAGCGGGATTTTAACGTGAAGCCGAAAAGGTAGCGGCTGTCCGGGTGGATGGGGATGGAGAAGAAAGCGTTTTTGAGGTCTATTACAGTGAAGGTGGTGGCTGTGGAAGGAATCAGGGTCAGAATGGTGGCGATATCTGAGACTACAGGGTACTGAGGTACAACTACCTTGTTGACCTCCCGAAGGTCGATGATGAAGCGGTACGCTCTCTCATCTCCTTCGCCCTGCTTCTTCACAATGGGTAGGATAGGGCTGTTGCAAATATTGCTGACTACTTCCTCTACCACTCCTGCCTCTACCAGGGACTGGATTATCATCACCAATGCCTTCTCACCTTCGGGCGATATCCGATATTGTGGGAGTTTTGGGAGTATCGCATCTTGGCGGACAGTTATGCGCACGGGGTCGATCATCATTCGTCCTACATCAGCGTCAGTTTTAGCCCATAGATACAGAGGTAGAGAGTCAAGTAAGGATGCGTCAGTGTCAGAGATGGAGAGCATGTGTCGTGCATGATGATGTCTGAGCAGAGTCGGGTTATCGTACAGAATGACTCGAACCCCGTCCTGTGAACACCTGATAGTAGCTCGGAAATGCTTCAGTAAGTCAAGTCCCATAATGGCATCGGGGGTGTTGGAGGAAAGCAGAAACGTCGTGTCAGTGGGGTTACTGTCCAAGTCAAAGGAAACCGGTGCGGATAAAGGGTTAGTGGAGGGCGTTCCATCAAAGCCTATTGATGTTATGTGTGAGCCAGACAAGGGTGCCCTTGGAATCAGTCGTTTAGATAACGCACTACGTGTCGCACCAGTGTCTACCAGAAATGGAGACTTCGTACCTAGGACCTTAGCGGTGACGTAAGGACCTTGCTGGTCAACATAGAGCTCGGCTGGATCCCTTCCTTGCCCTTGGCAGTCCTATGCAAAGTCGTGGGCGTTGTCGCAGTCAGACTGTTGGCACTGATTCTGTCGGGGGCGGTCAAATGTGTTCGGTCTGCCAGGTCTGTCATTGTTGGTGTCGTGGGTGTGCCCTCGTCCCTGCCCTCTAGTCCTGGGGCCATTTGCCATGTCCCTTGTCTCTTTATTTTTAATCATTTCCCGGAGGACCGGGCATTGAGACTTCCAATGGCCAAATCCTTTGCAAAACGCACACTGGTTCTCATCGAGGTCTGTTCTTGGAGTGCCGGGTGTGGGTGTGCGGTCTCTAGGGGGTGAATTTCTAGGGGCGTTCGGTTGGTAGTTTCCTCTATACCGTTCCCTTCCTGTCGTCACTCCCTGCAATTGAGCAATCATCACTCGTTCTTTCAAGTCCTTTTTCTTTTTCTCAGTCGCCCTCTCGTTCTCGTTCTTTTGGTGTTCGTAATACTGAGCCATCTGAAGGATAGCTGCAGGTTTGGAGGCCCCCCAACTACTCTCGCTCGTCTGTAACTTTTGGGAGACCTCTTGCGATAGCCCTTTTACGTAGTTTTGCACGAATAGGTGTTGTCCGGTTGCGGTGGTCATGTCTTGGCCACTGTAGTCGGAGAACACCGTCTCAAATCGGGAGAAGTATTCTGATACGTCTTCCTGGGGTTTCTGACGGCAAGCCGTGACTACCGACCAGTCTACCTTCTTCTCTGGGATCAATGTCTTTAGCTTCTGAACTATTTTGTCCGGGAGTTCCAGTATGTCTTTTACAGGTTTCTTTCCGGGCTCTCCCTGCCTATCTAGTTCACTGAGTTGATTCCAGGTATGTCCGAACAGATCTGTGTGGTCGGCTTTTCGGATTTGCTTCCACACATCAGCCGGCAGACATATCCCGAAAAACAAATCAATGTCCGCTAGAGTCATTATGGTTGAGCCCAAGGCTGTACCTAGTTCGGTATAAAATGCTGTCGGGTTCTTCCTTAAATCGGGCAGGGTTTGCCTAAAAGTTAAAATATCTTGCCGATCCCATGGTTGATAAACCCAGTTGTACACAACCCTCCCTTTTGCATCTGCATGGTTGATATCGTCGTTCGTTCCCTGACCTTGTGGGGGAACCCAGTAGGGGGCGGCTTCTCTGATAGGCATCATAGTGTTGCCTACTTCTGATGAGGACCCAGTCGTCTCAGGAACTGTAATCTTAACTTCTGGTTTCCGTTCCGTGAGGTGGCGGAAAACCTCAAGCGTTTGCATGAAGAGGTACGCCGCGTCACGCTCGGCCTCGTCTCCAATATCGACTTTTCTATATAACGCTGTCAGTTTAGCAGGACCCCGATTCTGATACCCATCCTCATATGCGTTCAGGGTGTGGTAACTAAACCGTAAAATGAAATGCCATCTGTGGCTACCGGCATGCAAATTGTGCATATCCCTCGTGTATTCTTCGCTCTCCTTCCGTTCTACCAGTGCCTTTGCTATCTTGTCAATTCCCTCTCGCTCATCTTTGCTCAATCTATTCAGTCTACTCGGTGGTTGTTTGCTAGTCTTGGGTTCATCTGATGTCGTTACTAATGCGGCCGGAGTGGGGGCCGTGAGGGCTGGGGCACTAGCTTCAAGGTTATTCTCATTTGCACTCGGAGCTGGTAAGTGCTGCACTAGGGGTTGGGAGGGGGCATATAGATGATCGGAGGACCTAGCAGCAGCTCATCGTTCGCCCGTTGTTTGGAGGTCAGTTCAGGGTAGAGCGTAGAGGGGGTCCTAACAGGACACTGGCCTGTCGACTAAGATTCCTGTTTTTGTCTGGCTTCCTCCCTTTCTTTTATCTCTTCTTCTAGTTTCTTAGCGGCCAGGTGGGCTGCCTTTCGTAACTCTTTTCCTATTCTCGCTTCTTCTCTTTTCTTTCGTTGCTCTGCTTCTTTGCGCCACATGCCGAAACTATCAAGCATAGTGGGCGTGGTTTTATTGTTACAAAGGGCTGTTTCCAGCACGCTTAATTTTGAGTCATCGAAGGATCCTATCAGTGGCCACTGACTTTCCTGATCCTTTTTAGTATATTTATTCCATAACTTACTATAAGCTACGGCGACTAGTCCATATTTTAAAAACATATCCTTATTAGGGGTGCCCTCCAGAGGAGCCGGATGATCCACCTCTAATAAGCGGTCCGGGCTGAACCAACTACTGACCAATGGGGAGAAGATAGGCATGACGGGTTACAACGGGGACAAAAGTCTGCACTACCTATCCTTCACTACTTTGTGAAGACTGGACAGAATATTTCCATTCTGCAGTATTCGCAATTTAGGGAATACCCAAAGAGAGAACCAATATCGAACAATTAATGTCCGTTCAATCAAACAATCAGTGGCGAGAAATAGGCACGACGGGTTACAACGGGGGCAAAAGCCTGCGTTACCTATTCTTCACTATCTGCAAAGGAGGACAGAATACTTTTATCCTTCCCCGTTTGTAGACAGAGAATTCTCGAGAAAACAATCCTCGAACAAACAATGTTCGGGCAAAGCAATCAATCAGTGGGGGAGAAAGATAGGCACGACGGATTACAACGGGGGCAAAGGCCTGCGTTACCTACCCTTCACTACCTGCAAAGGAAGAGAGAATACTTTTATCCCTCTCAGTTTGCAGACAGAGAATCTCCAAGAGAACCAACAATTCGGAGAGTAATACTAGTATTTTCCAATCAAACAATCAAATATTTCCCAGTTTGTCGTGTTACACGACCTTACCCGGACCGTATGGACGGTTTCTCGTCTTCCGCTTCCAGCGCCCGATCGTCCTCTATTCTTCGTAATTGCTGTGGCACTCGTGGTGGTTCCCAGTCAGGACCGTAGATCACTCGAGAGAGGTCTGCTCGGAACCAGTGAAGTTCGGATGATCGGCTGCCAGACGAGGGTCTATCGGGCAGGTGCACTTCCCGATCGTTGCAGTCGTTCACTCCGTCGTCGGGACCTCTCACACTGGATCCACGTGTCACTGATGGGCCCCACGTTTGGGACGCCAATTGATGAAAAAAGGGTTCAGGCAGGTCAGGTCGTTTTACCCCTTTTCTAGGTTTGCCCGGCGTTAGCCGCTTCTCACCCAACTCACGATTATCAAGTCATAAGCTTTTATTCGATTTGAGAAATACAAATCATACAAGCATAAAAACATATAAAAGTAGTTCATTATATACATATTTGTTCTAAATATAGAGTGACTCAAAAAATCTCGAGAATAATACATAGAGAGGATGAGAACATATAGTGGCAGACGCTGGGCAACAATGCATGGTTAAAGGTAAAATATGAAGCCAATAAGTTAAAAAAGGTCATGCATGTACAGACAGGAATAGATATAATTGTCACACGAAGTGTTATCCTGGCAGCTGTACGTTTAAATGCAGAAATTCCTGTATAGCTTGGGGCAAACAATAGTACAGGGTTAAAAATATTATTCTAATGTAAGAGTTCCAGTATGGCTCGGTCAAGCAATAATACAAAGTAAAAAAAAAAGTGATGTGCTGTTAAGACATGTATGTACAGACAGGGATATATGAAGTTATGGCAGCACTAGGCTCTTCCTGGCAGCTGTACATTTCAAGATAAAAGTGGCAACAAAAAAACAAATATCCACATTCTCATGGGAAGATAATAGCTCTAGGGCACTCTTTGAGGATCGAATATTATATTTTAAAAGGATAGGTTTTAGATACCTTACCCTTAAGAAGTGATAAAATTTGCAAAAAAGTAGAAAATGACAGCAGCTCTGGCGTGAAGTATTGTCACATGGGCAAGGAATCTCGGATCTTATTTTCTGATCTGGAAATGCGACAAGATGATGTACAATGCCCAACCTGACTCGGGTTAGTACAAATTGATGGGAGGGATGGGAAACGTTCAGAAGGTAGGCTTGAAACCCCGGAGTTAGGTTTAGTTCCTTGTAAAACTTCACGGTGGCTAACTTGCCATACACCTTATCTCGCCCTTTCTTTTTAAAATTTAAAAATGTTTGTTTAATTTCTTTTTTGGGAATTGCAACCGCCAGTTCGGGGTCAAGGAGAACATCTATTTCAAATAGAGTTTTATACCAGGAATGAATGTATTTCAACCATTGGATTCGTGATGAGTAGTCCAATCCTATACAATCAAGAATAATTTCTTGAGTGAATCGAGTCTCTGGCTTAGCCCAAATAGAATGCCACAATAAGAGTGGCCGAACGGCTGCTAAGTCGGAGATAAACTCGATCCCTACCTCATCATGAATTAGTTGGACAGAGGCGGAGGGGGGGACACATAACAATCTTTTTAGAAACTTGTTTTCATCTTTTTGGAGCGAAGGGCCCTCGATATGACCCCACACTCCCGCCCCGTACAATGCAGAGGAAACACAACGTATATTATATATGTTAGTCATGTCAGAAATACTTCTCAAACCAAGCTTGGATGCAAATCGGAATATACTACTGGTGGTCCATATCATTTTCAACCTTATGTTATCAAACTCGGGTATCCAAGACACGTCGCTGCCGTAGGTAATTCCCAGATAACAGAATGATTTGACGTATGTCATCTTGTCGCTGTCCAGGAAAAAACTGTGCTTCAGTTTATTTACAGAGTGCCCACACAACATTATATAAGTCTTAGATTTATTCACGCGGAGCCTCCTATTTTGAATGAACTGCGCGAATCTGTCAATCAGTCGCTGTAACCCATTCTGGGTGCGAGATAAAAGAACAGCGTCGTCCGCATATAGTAGGATTGGGACAGGTTTGCCTCCAATCAGGGGAGCATCTACTGCGATATCAGTCAGGATGCTATCAATATGATTAATGAAAAGGGAAAATAAAAGAGGGGCCAGTACGCATCCCTGGCGGATACCACGTGAAACTTTGAAAAACGGCGTACATTCGCCTAGGGTGCCATAACGAACCTTACAAGATAGTTTCTCGTAAAGCCTGGCCAGAAAATGGACTATTTCCTTCGGTGCCCCTGACTCTAGCAAAACCTGCCAGAGAATAGCGTGATCAACTAGGTCGAACGCGCTGCTCAGATCAGCAAAACATAAAAAAAGGTTGCCTTTTTTAACTACAGTATATTTGTTAATAATAAGGTCCAAATTCACGCATTGCTCCAGAGTGCCCATACCTTTCCTGAAGCCATATTGCACTTTTGTTAAAATATTCATGTCTGTGGCCCAAGTTTCTAGTCTTTTGAGCAAAATTCTGCTCATGACCTTTAATGAGGCGTCCAAAAAGAAATTGGTCGGTAGTTGGAGGCCTCTGACTTACTGCCTTTTTTAAAAAAGGGGTATAATAACTGATTCGCCCCAAGAGGGAGGAATATTACCTTCTGCTGCACAGTTAAAAGTCCTCACCAAAATAGGAGCCCACAAATTTGGTTCTGATTTTAAAAGATCGATGGGTACCCCATCAGGGCCCGGGGCCTTCCCCCCCTTGCTATTGGAAAGCCCTTCAAGGCCCTCTTCCAGGGTTACCTCCAAAGGTAGAGGTATCCAGGAGAAGGACTCAGTAGCTGATGTGGTTAGGGATGTCCCTTCTGGGTTAAAAATATTAGTGAAGTGGATAATCCACTCATTACATGAAACATAGGAGGTTATTTCCGGACAACCATCAGTGTTTAAAAAGGGGCTGTTAATTGTTTCCCAGTAAAGTTTACAATTTTTGGTCTCGGCTGCTTCCTTCAACTTATCCCATGCTTCACATTGTAAGACCTTTTTCCTTTTAGAGATTGCCATTTTATAGTTGACCCTTAGTTGTTTTACACCATTGCTGTCTCGGGGTTTGATACCTAGAGCTTTTTTCAATTCCCGTAGAGCTACTGTACAGGGTTTATCAAACCATCCCCGTTTTGTAGTTCTGTTGGATGGGGATTTCTTAGTAAAAATGCCTTCAATGATGGTATTGATCTTGATAAATTGTGACATCAAGAGATCAGGGTTGATTAAAGTTTTTAAGCAGTAACTAATTTCAGTTTTGCAACTGACTATGACCTCCCTCTGTTTGGCCATAGAGCTGGTTCCAGACCATTTAATCCTTGGACCATTGGGTCTAATCGGAACTATTGCAGTAGAGCAAGTTTCTCCTGTCACTAATTTTGCACCCCGTCCCGGTAGGGTAACGCAGATGCTGTTGTGATCACTGAGGCTTTCCTCTCTGATACAAAGGTTTAGAAAGTCTCCTGTACTGGAGAACAAAATATGGTCAATGAAAGTCCCAGCATCCCTCCCTGTAAAAGTGGGGCAGATATCGTTCGAGCTGTTTTTGTTACAGCTTAATAGATGTAAGTCTAGTTTAATTAGCAGTTTGTTAAGAATTGTGCCATATTGGCAATGTGGGAAATGAGGAGAGTCTTCGCCCTCACCCATAACCCCCCGATGATTAACTGTCTCTGTTCCAAAGCCACAGGGATTCCCTTTTGATAAGTGACAGGGCTGCAGATTAAAGTCCCCTGCCCATAGGATGTCTGCCCTTCTATTTGCGATGCCCAAAACCCTTATGATTTCTTTTTCCAGAGGGAATAAAATATTCCCTCTGGATGCATCAAAGATGTTATTATAAAAATTGACAAGGACCAAATCATTTCCCTTGCTACATTCGACCCTCACTACCTGGCTATGGGTTCCCACAATTGTGCTACTTCTGACTTTACAATTGCACAACTTGTTGGACAGGAGTAGCAGAAGGCCCCCCTTAGCCCTGCCTGAGCTGGATTTGGTGGCATTGAGGCAATGGGATGAATAGCCTTCTATATTTATTTGCTCTTGGCACCAAGTTTCTTGAAGGAGGATTATATCAAATCCTTCCCCTATAAACTTGGGCCAGAACGGGGTGTTCAGTTTCCCTGCAATTCCGGCAATATTCCAGGAAATAAGGGTGAGATCAGCAAACTCGGTTGGGCCATATGCAACCTGCTTCAGTCGAGAGGCACGGGCTATGATCAGGTTATCCACCATGGCACTCACACATGGAGCGGTCTTAAGAGCACCAAGGACCATGCCTGTGAGGTTCCGTAAAAATTATTACGATGTTCTGGGCATTGCCGAATATAGACGAGTTTGGTATCTACAAACCGCAAATGATGAGTTCAGCAAGTGTGCGAATTTTCGCTACACTACCTGCCAGGGTTCGTCTAATATTACATGTTCTTCGTCTGAACCCTTAGGTTCCATTTTAGATACGGCATCCATTTTGTTTCTTGCCCTCACGTAGTCAGCGAGCAGGTAACTGTTCGCCCCTTGACCCTCTAGTTCCCAAGCCTTGCGGAAGACGCATATTCCTTTCATGCGTCTTTATGGCCGGAGGAATGACACAGCAAAGGCAGATGGCACAGCTTGAGGGTAATCTGGTTGTACCGGTCTATTGTGACAGCCTTGCAGGCGATGGATCCAATTCTTTGATCCTACGATCATGCTTTCCGATATTACCCCCACACTCTTTTCTCTACACGTGTCTGACTTCCTTGCAGCTGCTCTTGTCTCTTCTTCTTTGTCAGTTACAACTCTAATGGGTGTGCTTAATGGTGGGAAGATGTACTTTTACAGTTGGGAACCGGCATGGCTATTGTAATTATGTTCCGGGATTCTGAACACATGAAAGCGACCCTTTTGAAGTTTACTGTGGGAACCGGATTGTAATCTTTTGTCCACATGTTATGCAATGGCAACATTCTGTATAAAAGAGAGCGACCAACGTATACAATTTGAAGCAGACTCTCAGAACCTACACACTGTTGTACTTCTTGTGACTTTTGCCTCCCTGCAGTAATAAACGCTGATCTTTGACGCCGAAGGAAGTGTCCCGTGTCTCTGTAGTTTGTGCGCCGAAACAGGTATCCCATGAAGGTTATAGGTGTTGTTCCCTGGCACCGCTGGTACTGTTAAAAGTCCAGTCCTTCAGTTGGCGCCCAACGTGGGGCGACTTCAGCGGTACCGGTCCAAAGCCTGATGATCGTGAGGAACTTCGTGTGAAATCTCCGAGGGAAGGTGCACCCCGCTTCATCGATCCTGTTGTCGAAATAAGTGGCCCGACGATTTTCCCTGCGAAGATTCCCGCCTCCTAACGGCTGCGACGGACCGATGCCCTGACTGTCGACCTGTCTTCGACGCCCGGCGTAGACCTTATGTACAAGCAAGACGACAGACGGGCCTTCCTGGTGACGCCATTGAAGTTCTGAGTTAAGTATTTGTGGGTCGCTCCCAGTCCTTAGTGGTTGTTCTAGCTTTTGAAAGCTTTGTTGTTAACCTTTAAGGTTTTGTTGTAATAGCTCACTGAGCTTTGTAATAGCCTCCTCAGGCTTTGTGGTTAGCTCTCCGAGCTTTGTGATAGCCTTAAGGCTTTGTTGTATTGCATGGTTCCATTGCATTTGTGGTTCTTAGTATTGGTCCTTAGTATTATTTGACAGTTGCAATTGCCAAAAACCGAGGGTTTTGACTTACACGAGGTTTTAATTGCTTCGGTAATCCTTGAAGTTTGATACTAGGTTAGTGTGCACGATGCCTAGCCATAGTGGTTTGTTTCGTATTTTCAAATGTTGCGCAATGGATTCCCGGTTGGAGGACTCGTGTCCGATACCTCCAGTTGGAACTCCGATACATGATCTTTATAGTCGACATGGGGTGGGTCCTATAATATATAATGATTACTGGGTCCGTTATACAAAGAAAGACGGTGACCTTAGATGGCCACCACATGGAACTTTTGAACTTTCGATTTTAGATAATCTTGAGGCTAAACTATTTTTAAAGAAAGCGAGGCCAGCTATGTTTGATTCCTTTCTTTCGGATATGGCGTAAAGAGGCCAAGCAGAAAGAAATCAAACAACTTAAAAGGGATCAAAAACAAGAGTTCGTTCCTGTAATGCAAGCTATAAAAGAATGTAGACAAGACAAAGAAGAAAAAGACATGGAAATCTCTACTAGATTGCATCACATGAAAATAGATAAATGTTACCCAGTTTTACCGAATAAATCAGAAAAGAAAGAAGAAGATTTAACCCCTTTAAAGCTAGTAAACAAACCTCCCCAGTGCTGCGCTGTCCATTATCCGGTGCTGAACTGGACGTCCAACGGTCGTGCGCAGCACTGGGGAGGTAGTGCCCGTGACGACCGTTGGCCGACGGCAGCACTTAAGGGGTTAAAGGAGGATTCCTTGCTGTCATATTTGATGAAATCACCACCTCCTTATGTACAGGGTGCTACTGCTCCTGTAGCTCTTCCTGTAGCTCCCCCTGTTGTTCCTCTTGTTGCTCCAGCGGCTGCGGGTCAGCCCGCTGTTAACCCTACGTTTGTTCCACCACCTGTTCCTGTTCCTACTGCTCCTGTACCTGTACCTTCGCAGACTGTTGTTTCTGCCACTCCAACTACCTTGTCCGTTCCTATGCCTTCTTTCACCTCCAGTGTTGTTGCCCCTGTTTTTCTTTCCCCTTCTGTCCGTAAGTGTGTTCCTAACTCTGTTGCTACCCTTTATTCACCTCTTTCTGGTCCGTTATTTTCGTCTAATTTATCTGAAACTCCTCAGAGACGGAGTCAGATCCCTAGTGGTAGGGAGAAAGAGACGTTAATAACCATGGCTCATAGGTGGATGAAACATTCTGCTAATTACACTCCACGTGTAGTCTTTGATACGTTTTCTCAGTTTAATGAGCCTACGCAGAGATTCGTATTTGAGGAGATGTGTAACTTTTTGAGGGAAGAATGGTATAATGATGATGTAGATAATGTACCGTCCGACATAATTGAACTTCAAAGTCACTTTTCGAACGGTATGATTATAGGAGACGATGTACGACGTGCCGTGGAACGCTTATTAGCGTTCAGACCCACAGCACATTCTCGGGTGTCATCAGATGATACCACTGAGAACTGGAAAGCGGTTCCTGGTCAGTATCCCATGAGAGAGGTTCCGCCACTTTGGGTGCCTGGAGATCCGCAGGGTAACCCTGTGGTGCTACCGCATTTTCGAAGAGTGTGGATACATCTTCCATGGAAACGATCGGAAGTTTTGCAAGTGAAGCAATCCTTGCCCGATCCGCGTAAAAATCCGGCTGGTTATTATAAGGAGTTATCACAACTGGTGGAAGCTACTATTATGAATATTGCCGACATCGACATGTTGTTTGGCAATGTTGTACCGCAACCAGTTTGGGCTAAAATTCGTCAAGCCAATCACGCAGTTGAATTAGGGGGTGATTGGGCTGCACTGCTAGCAGCTGATGCATTACAAGTCGGTGGGGCTAAACCTGAGCAGTTGATCTTGGATTTGCCTCAGAAAATAATTACGCTCATGAAAACTCTCATGCCAGCGATGAAGGTGAACTGGGATAAGTTATCAGCTTGTAAGCAAAAGAAAGACGAGAGTGTCTCAGATTTCTTTACAAGGTTTGAGGAAGCGTTTGTCGACCACAGCGGCCAGGACATGGGCGCTGAGGGAGGCCAGCGGTTATTCGTTGACAAATTCGTGTCGAATTTGTTGCCTGAACTAAGCAACAAATTGAAAAATTCAGAAAGTGCGTGGGCAGTTTCAACCCCTGCGCAAATACTAGCAACGGCCCAGTATTATGAGAATAGGGAAAAGGAAGAAAGTGATCGTGTAGAAAAGAAAACTAAGGAGCTCAAAACGAAGGTTTTGTTGCAGCAAGCATACCCTCCACGACCAAACCAAAATGATTCACAACAGCAGTATCGACCACGAGCACAGCCCGATAGGACACAGCCGCGCTCTGACAACTTTGATTACAGATCTTCACTTGGGTATAATCAGTGCGCATATTGTAGGAAAGAGGGACACCTAAAATATGATTGTCTTGCCTTACGGGACCGTCTGAATGGTGTGTCGACACGTGGAAACCGTGGTGGTGGTCCTCAACAGGCACCACGTGGTAGAGGTCGAGGTTCATTCCACAATCAGATTGATCATCATCAAAATCAATCGGATGCAAATAATTATTTTGACCAGCGAAATGCGGGGTCAGTTCGATCTGCACAGTATAATGTGGATGATTATTACATAGAGCATGAGACTGTTGTAAATGACAATTACTAGGACAGCCAACGACAAAGAGAGGGAGTAGTGTCAGTTCCGGTCGATCAGAGTGGGCCTTACGTTGCAGTGGCTACATCGGGTGTAGTTGAGCCTTTTCTGTTAGACACTGGTGCGACAAAAAGTTCCATCATGCATTCAAAACTCCCTGGCGCACCTTTGTCTGGCTTAACGAACGTTTCCGTTGGATTCTCTGGCGCCCCTGTTAGTAACCCAGTCTCTAATCCTTTGCCTCTTATGATTGGATCTCGTGAGCTAACGGCTTCACTGATTCTATCTACAGGTTGTGGTGAAAATCTTTTGGGCCTGGATTTGTTGAAACGATTATATGCAACATTGTATTGTTCCCCCGAAGGAGTGGAGCTTACATTGGGACGGAGAGTGATCTCTCCCATGTATTTGTCGGTCGATAAATTCCCACCAGAATTGAGTTCCCTCCCTGCGTCCTTATGGCCACAGGTCCTAATGATGTAGGCCTGTTAGATATTCCACCCTATGTGATTCAATTAAAACCAAATGCGCGATTACCGCGTTTACCTCAATATCGTATTTCTCTCGAGGGCGAACGAGCGCTGTTAGCAATCGTTCATGATCTCATTGAAAAGGGTGTTGTTGAAGAAACTCGTGGAAATGTGTGTAATAGCCCTGTATTGCCAATTCTGAAACGAACTGACCCAACTAAACCTCCTGTGTACCGTTTCGTTATAGATTTAAGAGAGGTGAACAAAATAGTGGTTCCACAATTTCCCGTGGTCCCTGACATTACGGCTTTACTAACAATGATTCCGGCATCTGCCTCCTGGTTCACAGTGATCGATCTAAAGAATGCTTTCTTTAGCATCCCGATTGCAGAGGAAAGCAGAGACCTATTCGGATTCTCATTAGGTGGTCGCAGTTTTAGGCTAAAACGCGCTCCACAGGGCTACTGTGAGAGTCCGTCAATCTATAGCCAAGCACTTAAAGGTCAGCTTGATGCCTTTGTATTACCTAAAGGTACAGCTTTGATTCAATACGTTGACGATCTTTTAGTGGCAGCTGATACAGAAGCTATTTGCAAAACGGCTACAGTATCATTATTGCACTATCTACATAACTTACACCACAAGGTATCGCCTTCAAAGCTACAGTATTGTTGTCAAGAAGTTACCTATCTAGGTCACTTATTGTCAAAAGAAGGGAGAAGGTTGACCCCAGAGAGAATTGCAGCGATTTCCCGAATGACTGTGCCAAAAACTCAAAGAGATGTTCGTGCCTTTTTAGGCATTACGTCCTATTGCAGACAATGGATTCCAAATTTTTCATTGTTGGCGAAACCATTGATAGCCCTTACGTGCAAGGATGTCCCATCCCCAGTACCTTGGTCTGAAGAGTGTCAGAAAAGTTTTTCGGAATTGCGTGATGCGTTGTGTTCGGCTCCTGTGTTGGGCACTCCTGACTACAGTAAGCCGTTTACACTATACGTTCACGAGAGGGATGGTTGCGCGTTGAGTGTTCTGACACAACCTTTTGGTGGTAAGCAACGCCCATGTGCCTATTTTTCTTCGACTTTAGACCCAGTAGCTAGAGCCTTGCCGAGTTGTTTAAGGGCAACAGCGGCAGCTGCGGCGTCCATTCGACAGTCCGCAGGTTTAGTCATGGATAATATGCTCACGGTAATGGTTCCGCATGCAGTTGACACTCTACTGAATCGAACGAAAACTCAACATCTGACGAGCGCAAGATTGTCTGGATATGAGTTGACGTTATTGGCCAGTCACATACGGATAAAACGATGTAATGTGTTGAATCCAGCAACATTGCTGCCGATCGACGCAGAATCAAGTGGTGAAGCAGTACATGACTGCTATCTCAGAACTGAAGAGGAAACTAAGGGTCGTATTGACCTAAAAGATACTCCATTGACAGATCCCGATGGTACTTTGTATGTGGATGGTTCCTGTTTTAAGTTACCGAATGGTAATGTGACAACTGCGTATGCAGTAGTAACATTGAGAACGATTGTGGAAAGCGAGAGACTAAGTCAGAATTCGGCTCAGGCTGCCGAGTTAATCGCTTTGACGAGAGCGTGTGTGTTGTCTAAAGATAAACGGGTGAATGTGTTTACAGATAGTCAATACGCGTTTGGTGTGGCACATAGTTTTGGACGACTGTGGAGAGAGAGAGGATTCCTTACGTCGCATGGCACGAAGATTCAACATGGTCAGCTTGTAAATGATCTTTTAGATGCACTCACATTGCCCAAACAGGTGGCCATAGTCAAATGTAGCGCACATCAGAAAGTAACGGACGATGTGGGTCGTGGTAATGCGTTTGCGGATGAAACGGCTAAAGAGACGGCTAAAGATTTGACGACCAGAATGTATGTTACGAGCTCAGTAAGATGGCCAACAGAGACTGGTATGTGTGAAGACACATTTGAAAGTGTGAAAGGAATACAGAATGAAGCCACTGAGACGGAAAGGACAAAATGGAGAGAGAGCACGGGAAGATTGGATGAGAATGGATGTTGGGTTGATCAATCAGAGAAGCAGAGATGGATGTTACCGGATGCGTATGTGCTCGCTGTTGTTACAATGGCTCATGGTATGGCGCACATCAACACGAAAGGCATATGCAAGTTGTTGTCTCATGTATGGAAGAATGATGGGATTACTAAGTGCGCCGAGAGAGTGGTTAAGAATTGTATGGTGTGTTTGATGCACAATCCTGGTAAGGGCACTCCCACTCCACCTGGCCATTTTGCCCCTCCTACGTACCCTTTCGAAGTTATCCAGTTGGACTTTATCCACATGGAGAGATGTAATAACTTGAAGTATGTGCTGGTTGTGGTGTGTGCATTTTCTAGGTGGATTGAGGCCTACCCCCTTAAGGATAATACGGCTTTATCCACGGCAAAAATTTTGCTCAAAGAGTATTTTTCCCGCTACGGAATGCCTCGGGTTGTATGGTCGGACAACGGAAGTGAGTTTGTTGGGAGTGTGATGAAGAGTGTGTGTCGCGGGTTAGGGATTGTACAAAAATTTCATAGTGCAAATCATCCACAATCAGCAGGATTGGTGGAAGGATATAATGGCACTTTAAAACTGAAATTGGCTAAAATTCAGGCAACAACTGGTTTATCATGGCCCGACGCTTTGCCTCTGGCTCTCCTGTCGACCAGGGCAACCGTACACTCTCGAGTAGGGCTCAGCCCATATGAGATTGTGTTCGGCCGTCCTGCTAATGTATGGGGAGTTCCAAGACCAAAGGAATTTGACAGAATTGAATACCCTATGTTGATTGATTATCTCTATGATCTGACTGCTAAATTGAGTTTGATTCATCAACAGGTCTTTGAGTCTCTGCCGTCACAAACAGAGGGTCCTGGTCATCGACTTCAACCAGGGGACTGGGTCCTTGTTAGAAACTACGGACGAAAACGAAACCTTGAACCAAGATTTGTAGGCCCGTTTCAAGTGCAGCTGGCTACAAGGACGGCGGTTCGATTACACGGACGTCGGAACTGGGTACATGCTACCCACACGAAGCGAGTCCCGCTTCCTCTGCCGTCGGACATCTGGATGAGAAAAGGTCTTTCTTCTTCTGAGACCGACACTCCACCACATTTCGTTCCATTCAGCGAAGCTCGGCTTGTATCTGACACTGTTGCTGACTCCTCTCAAACAATTTCCTCCACGTCAACTTTGGAAAACTTGACTGTTGAACAAACGCCTGAACAATTGAACACTCCTTTGCCGTCCAATCCGTTATTTGAAGATCAGACTCGCCTTGGAAGTAGCCGATATTTTCTTCGTCCACGAACAAGCCACAAATAAAAAGATTTTTTTTGTTTCTAGATTCTACATTGCTCTGAAAACAGTGGACATTATATATTGTGTATCTTTTTCTTCTTTTCCGTACAGCCAAGAACATTATTTAGTTAGAACCTACCATCCAGGTTGACCGTAAGGCCGTGCGGGTACTTCCTTCTGTTTAGCAGCTATCAACACAAGGTTGGTTTCTATTATCAATTTCTGGGAACTCCTGGGAATTGATAACCGCTACTCAGAACGAAGTGCGTCAAGAACGTCGCGGACGGTCGTTAGGGGATGGAATCATCATTGAGTGAGCTGTCGAAAAGAGAAGAAATGTTGGCGCAAAGATCTACATTACAAAAAATATGTCATACAAAATGGTTTTTCTCACAAGTAATCATACTGTTTCTCACCATATCTATGCTATTAGTAGGAGGAATATATTATGGGTCTCAGTCCTTATTGTCTTCTGCTACACCTACTCTTCCATCTCATAATCAATATTTCGTTTCTACTGTTTCTCCACATTCCTTTTATCCTCTGCCTCAACACGAACAAGTCAGACGTGCGGAATTCAGAAACAACTCTTTTATTCAACTCCTGCATCAGCATCAGTTAGTGGTAAACACTACCAACTGTTGGGTGTGTGGATTAATGCCACATACCATGGATAAAGGTATTCCGTACTTAGTTCTGCCTTATAGTGCACAAGGGTCAGCTCGAGCATTACAAACTATGTTCCGTAGCGCACTAGATTCCTACCCCCATCGAGAACCGCGCTCAGCAAACTCTGGTCCTGGCCCGTACCACAAGACTCTGGCAAGAGCTATTGCAGACTTAGATAGAGATATTTTTGACGCATCGCTCATCCCAGAGGAAGAGGTGCGAGCATATAGGGAACTAAGTGAAGCTGAGTACAGCTTATCAGTAGGTGAGAGGCAGCTTAAAAGCTCGCCACCGATATGGATTGTACCTCACCTTGGTAATTTCTGCTTGAAAGGTCTTGGTCGAAATCCGAGAGCTCAGTTTGGGGAGAGTGCTTGTACTGAGACGTATGTCTTACCGACGCTCTCTTCCCCTGTCTTCCTGCCTGCCAAGGGTACCTACTTTGTATGTTATGATCGAGCCTATACGTGGTTACCTCATGACTTCTCGGGTACCTGCTATATTGCAAATCTTTTGCCTCCGACTTTCACTGTGGCCTCTGATTATCACAGGAATAGAATTGTAAGAGGTGTGGTTAGCAAAGAAGATACTTCCGGACAAGAAGCGGGAGACTTCTTTAAGGGTTTCCTACCGTTCTGGGGACCGATGGTTAATAGCAGGAACCTGAGGCAGTTAACTCGTGTAGTAGAATCAACTGCCAACATAACTGCAAACGCCCTTGGTAATTTGACAGCCGAGCTCCAAGCGGATAGACTGATGACGTTGCAGAACCGTATGGTTCTAGATATCATTCTAGCAGATAGAGGTGGGGTTTGTACTGTCATCCATTCGAGCTGCTGCATATTCATACCTGATAACGCTCCAACAGTTTATCAAGCCATCTCTAAGTTGCACAAAATTTCGGAGTCCATACACGTGGACGAAGGAAATTGGACGCTTCTGGGATGGTTTTGGGGTCTGATATCGACTTGGGGTTGGAAGATTCTGATGATCATAGGGGTTGTTGTGACATTTCTGTTCTCATGTTGTCTTTGTGTGCAATGTGGTCCTGCCTTATGTGGCCTTTGTGCTACGACGTGTATAAGACAGCCTGTTGTCACCAAAGAGGCATTGAAGGATAGAATAATGTATCAACAACATCTGAGTGATCTGATGAGTATCGAAATCGATTATGATTCCGACTAGTGCTTGCCTACATGAGGGCAAAAGGACCGTCTGAGGTTCCGTAAAAATTATTACGATGTTCTGGGCATTGCCGAATATAGACGAGTTTGGTATCTACAAACCGCAAATGATGAGTTCAGCAAGTGTGCGAATTTTCGCTACACTACCTGCCAGGGTTCGTCTAATATTACATGTTCTTCGTCTGAACCCTTAGGTTCCATTTTAGATACGGCATCCATTTTGTTTCTTGCCCTCACGTAGTCAGCGAGCAGGTAACTGTTCGCCCCTTGACCCTCTAGTTCCCAAGCCTTGCGGAAGACGCATATTCCTTTCATGCGTCTTTATGGCCGGAGGAATGACACAGCAAAGGCAGATGGCACAGCTTGAGGGTAATCTGGTTGTACCGGTCTATTGTGACAGCCTTGCAGGCGATGGATCCAATTCTTTGATCCTACGATCATGCTTTCCGATATTACCCCCACACTCTTTTCTCTACACGTGTCTGACTTCCTTGCAGCTGCTCTTGTCTCTTCTTCTTTGTCAGTTACAACTCTAATGGGTGTGCTTAATGGTGGGAAGATGTACTTTTACAGTTGGGAACCGGCATGGCTATTGTAATTATGTTCCGGGATTCTGAACACATGAAAGCGACCCTTTTGAAGTTTACTGTGGGAACCGGATTGTAATCTTTTGTCCACATGTTATGCAATGGCAACATAAAGAGAGCGACCAACGTATACAATTTGAAGCAGACTCTCAGAACCTACACACTGTTGTACTTCTTGTGACTTTTGCCTCCCTGCAGTAATAAACGCTGATCTTTGACGCCGAAGGAAGTGTCCCGTGTCTCTGTAGTTTGTGCGCCGAAACAGGTATCCCATGAAGGTTATAGGTGTTGTTCCCTGGCACCGCTGGTACTGTTAAAAGTCCAGTCCTTCAGCTGCTTCATTACTATTACATGGAACATCTCTCAGCTGATGCCCATCTACAGGCCCACAAATAGGGACCTGGTTGTTACAGGGGTAGGATTTGAGTGGGGGGGGTTCTAGGGGGCTGCCTTCCTGAACGGAAACCTCCCGTGTGGCCTCATGTCCACTAATGGAAACGCGGTCCATAGAAGGGACTACACGATCACTAGGGTAGATTTGTTGCATACATGCATTTGACCCTACCTCCCTATTGTCAGACTGGCTTGATGATGATAAAACACAAAGTCAGTCGACCATCTCAAGGCAATCGAATCTGTTGTTAGTATGAATACCTTGCCATCCATCGCCCACAAAGTTGCCTTTGTTGGGATACCAGGGGCGAGGCATCCAACCCCTGCTCCTGCTCTTTTGGGTAAGCCATGGACCTCCATAATTCCATAATTGTTCTGGAGGTAAAACCCAGTTTGGAGGTGGAATTGGGTGATGATAGTTATATACGGGGGGATAGAAGAAGGAGAGTCGGTGGGCGTTGATTCCCCCTTTCTTCTCCAGATCTGGCCACGAGCAAATATGGTTCACGGTGGATGCATCTTCGCAGGTAACAATGACGCAGTCCCCCTGAATGCTCTTGGTGCTCGCCCCCACCCATGGGACTCTGCGCACAGATGATAATCTGCTGGTGTTTGGGGGCTGTAATGGCCTATTGATACTAAGCCATTGAAGGATTTTGTTCATAAGGGACCAGGATTGTTCGGTTGAATCTGCTGCTAGTTCGGGTACCCCCGTAAGAATCACAGTAAATGGGGATACCTCCGGTGACAAATGAACTGGGCGTTTATATCTGGACCCCCTCTTGCCCTCTAAAGGATGTGATTTTGATGGCACTGGAGGTTTGGTTTGGGATAGCTGCGAAGATACCTTGGCCGTGGTAAGATTATCAGCTGTTGGTAGGACTACAGGGGGTTTGGTTTGAGGTGGCTGCGAAGATACCTTGGCTGTGGTATGGTTAGCAGCTGTTGGTGAAACAACAGGGGGGGGGAAGAGAAAAATTTTGCTGACTAGATGAAGGTGACTGGGATGGCAATTTGGCTTGTGATTTAGATTTTGCACGGTTATTTGGGACTGATGATATAGGGGTTAAGGGCTCTTTTGTTTTGGACTGGGCTTTAGACACTACATGCGAGCTATCTAAGTTAGCTGGTATAACCCCAGGATTCACCGCTGTCGGGCCCCCCCAGGTTTGGCAAATCCCGCCCTATTCTGGATGGATTTTTTGTCAAGGAGTGTGGCCAATTGCTTTTCAATTGCCATGATGCTCCGTTCCAAAGGTTGGAGATAGTGTTTTAATAGGTCCCTAAATCTGGCAAAAAGCTGCGAAGTATCGCAGTCAATCGGCCTAGAGCCACCCTCTTGATCTGTGTCCAATGTAGAACATTGTAAATTAGACGAAGAAGGTTGTGCAGAGTTGTTACTATAGTGGGCGTTCATAGATGGTGGTACAGTGGACCCTTTCTTGTTTTTAGAAGTGAGAGGGTAACTAGTGTTATTCCCCTTATTTAGGGGTTCGGGTTGCTTCGGAACAGCGCCTTCTCTGACCCCCTTGAGCCGGGTAACTTGTACAGGATCTTCTTGCTGAAATCGCTCAAGGTCCGGTGTAATCTCAAGGCTCCCTGTCGAGTCCAATTCCAGCGACAGGTTGGTGACAGATAAATCAACAGCATTAGGGATAGCATGAACTTGGGCTGTAGCACCGGACTGTATAAGAATTGGAATAGGAGAATTTGATGGAGGCGGTGTTAGCGCAGTTGCCATGGGGCCCATCGAGGATCTCCGGGCAATCGCAAGGTCCTGAGACACCCTACGTTCTAGCAAGGAAATGCTTAAATTAATGGCCTCAGTAGTTGTTGAAATGAACTTATCAATTGGGCCTGTGATCAAGGCAGTTTTTTGTGCAGTCTTACTTCTTGAGCCCCTAGTCATTGTCAAAATTTTCTGGGTCTATCTCCAATGTACACAAATATCCAAAGACAGTACCTTAGAATGAGAGGGCAGCTTCTGATAAGTAGAAGCCAAGGGGGTGGCCCAGCCCAGCCTGGTACAGCCTGGAACGGCCTGAAACGGGCCCGCCCTTGGCCCGGGCTTCGCCCCGGGCTGCGACCCGTGCGCGTCCCGCGATGCGCGTTTGTGGACTTGATTAAGTTCCTATTAGGTGAGAGGGGGCGTGGCACTGGGAGGGGGCGCGGCTCACGCGGGAAGAGGACACAGCTGTTGATGTTGAATGCTGGTCCTCGCAGTCCCGGGGCCGCGCCTCTCACCTCCTCTGCGGCCTCGCTGGTAGTCACCTCCTCACGCTGGACACAAAAAGGGCAAGAATACTTGAAGGCTACTCCTGTAGCAATGGGCAGGATACGCAGTGAAAGTCCTCAGAGCGAGCGGCACCCGCGAAGCGGGGGCCGCGAGAGGTGAAGAGCGCTTTGGTGGGGGCGGGCACTGGGAGGGGGCGCGGCTCACGCGGGAAGAGGACACAGCTGTTGATGTTGAATGCTGGTCCTCGCAGTCCCGGGGCCGCGCCTCTCACCTCCTCTGCGGCCTCGCTGGTAGTCACCTCCTCACGCTGGACACAAAAAGGGCAAGAATACTTGAAGGCTACTCCTGTAGCAACGGGCAGGATACGCAGTGAAAGTCCTCAGAGCGAGCGGCACGATTATCAAATAAAGAGGCAGGCGCTGGAGACTGGAAGGCAGGAAACAGGAGTTTATTTCCGACGGAACAGAACACGTCAAATCAGACAACAGGGTATCTTCTCGAGGTGCTCTCTCGACATCTCTGAGGCCTGGCCTCTTATACACTGATTTATTACTTTATTACATGCAACACATTCTTGGTAATGCTTTGAAGTACGGAAAAGACGTCTTTGGAATCCCCGGTTCAGGCCCGTTCCCACACATATCTACAGTAGGAGTCCCCACCCCAATCTCAGCATGATGGCTATCGCGCAGCTGGATATTCCGCTGGGAACAGGAATGCGGGAGATCGATCGGATCTAGGGGTGTGAGGGCATCGATTAATCCCCGCTCCTTTGATGTGAGGCGAGGTCCTACTGTAGGGACAATAAACCGCATCTGTTGGGCTAAGTGATGGCCTGGGGTCGGGCCGGACAATCGGGCAAGGAGGAAGAGGTTATCAAAGGACCCGTTTTATGGATGAGATGAAACAGTGTGGGGGTTTCGGCACGGGATGTGGCTCGGATGCAGGGTCGCGCTGGAGGTGCGTTATGGCCCAGGCAGGAGAGATCGGGAGCTGTCCGAGCGCGGGGGGTGTTTAAGAGGCGAGAGGGCGAGGGGGGGGGGCTGGCTATCGACCGTGGGCAGGGAGATCATGGCATTCAAAATGGCTGCTGCTTACGCGCACGCATGGATCTGACAAGATGGCGCCGATAATGTTTACGCCACTTTACGCGCACGCATGGATCTGACAAGATGGCGCCGATAATGTTTACGCCACGATCTAGATTTTAACATTTAGACAGCTCTTGTCCTTTCATCATGGCAAAGATAATTTGATAATAACGAATCCAGGGCCAAAAGGCGAAAATCCTTTATATGCGTGGAAACGTGACAGGAGGTTCGAACATTAGTCGCCTGCACCAAAGTTGGCCGCGTTTCCCTCAGACCCTCGTTGTCCGTTATGAGGTCGTAAATCATTTCTATAATTTGTTGCCCTCGAAGTCATAATTGTATCATATAATATGTGCTCGTAAATCTTTTCTATTGTTTGGGTCGTAAATCCTTTGAGCTCGTAATATTTTGTATTGTTTGTGTCGTAATCATTTTGATTATTTATGCTTTTCTTTTCTATTATTTGCTTTTTCGTAATAACTTTGGTGTAAATCTTTTCTAATAACTTTGGTGTAAATCAGTTTTGTGGGTGTCATTTCCGCATTTCCGTTCGTAATGTAATGTGTCATTTCCGTGTAAATCTTTCCTAATAACTTTGGTGTAAATAATCAGTTTTGTGGGTGTCATTTCCGCATTTCCGTTCGTAATGTAATGTGTCATTTCCGTGTAAATCTTTCCTAATAACTTTGGTGTAAATCAGTTTTTCCGCATTTCCGTTCGTAATGTAATGTGTCATTTCCGATGTAATGGCTTTTGCCCCGTAATGCGATGTAATGCCTAGCGCTTTAAAAGTCATTGCGGCGTCTTAGCATGCGGCGCGGTAGCATGCGGTGTGAAGCCACCTGCGATGTAATAGTCGCGATGCGATAGCAACGCGATGCAGTGCTTCCGCTGTAATGGGTGTTTCCCGGTTTGTCTGTATAAATAGACTGGCCTCACTCCACAGTATTCTAACGCTTTCCTGCATCTTTCATTGCTGTCGGAGGCAGGCTCTCAAAAAGCTCTACTTTACAGTTCTTACTCTGTGAGGTGAGTCCGCCTTACAAGACAGGCACCTCATTGGTATGTGCACCTTATAAATAATTCTTGCTACAACTATGCTCTTCCAGCCCTTCCCCTGATACAGAAGAGGCCTTGAATGAGGACCGGATATCCATCAAACTACCTCGCGGATGCTGCCGTCGGCCAACGGCCAATGGAGCCCCGCCCATTCAATGAAACGCCCCGCACCGCGACAGAAAAACCGCCGCGGTTAAGGCGTTAAAGAGGGAGCAGGTTCTGGTGGGTGGTATTACTACGAAACATTGTTACCTTGCCAAGGAGAGGATTAATAGTGCCGCTGAGGGCAGTGTGCTCACAGGGATTGGTTTCTTGTACTTTGTCAGCCATTTTGGGTATCAGGCTCCAGACTGTGGGCCTCCATAGGAGACAGAATCTGATGACCACAATGGGATCTGACTTGTAAGGGTTCATGCTTATGATTCCTTCTGCAAATATGCACTTGAAGAGCTGCAGGGAATGCCATTGTTATAATAAACAGTGAGCCTTGTACATCTTGGACCCATGGTGGCCTTGGTCCAGGCGAGCAGGTTGCATGACCAAGGACTTTCCTACTCCCGGCAAGCGACAGCTACTGCAGCAGGATAGGATTGCCCCTACATGAGACACAAGATATAATAGTTTGTACATAGATGCACAGCCGGTGTAGAGATCAAATGCAGCATGGAGAAACCGGAGGAGAAACTGCTGGGGAGCAATGGACTGGAACACAATTGACATCTTATATAAAAAGCTTAGAAACAATTCTAAATGTTGAATACTTAGTGCCTCATTTACAATAATTTGGCATAGGGCAGCAACACAAGTCGTTTTGCTGTACTGCCCTATGCCAAATTGAAAGGGCAGGAAGGCACGGTATTTATGAGATTTAAGGATTCCTGTCCTTTCAGCTAGCGCCGGCGCATAATTTGGTACCTAGTGCCGACACAGGCACCCTTACGCCAATTCAAGGGTGTCTGCCTTGTTGGCAGGGTTGTTTTTGAGCAGAAAAGGACACCTTCCTGTGCAAAGACAATCCATGGAGGTGTTACCTCTTTCTATGTGCGCTGCAGAATGCAGCACACATGAAAAGAGAACAAAAGGAGGAGAAATAAAGATATTTCTCTTCTTTACACCTGAACTGGGGAGGCGTACAGTTTTGAAGAGTTTTTGGTGATCCTTGTAATCTAGCAATGCATTAAAACCCATGGGTGTTGCATGGGAACACTCACCACAACACCCTCTGAACTCCTCACTGTCACAGTGTAAGGCAACACAGTGACTTGTAGATATGATGTGACTTGTGCTGCATTGCCTTACACCATATCTATCTACAAGGCATGAAAAGTCACACAAAGTGGCGTTGCATGGCCTCATGGATATTGGTCTGCACTGCCGGAGCGTCATAAAAAGGGACGCACCGGTAGCGCAAGGGGCTTGTAAATAAGCCCCTCAGTACTAAGCGTGAAATGCCTGATACCAAGGGTCAACAGCTGTAAAGTATTACAACAACTCTTCTAGAAGTACTCTAGCAGAAGCACCCCACATAAAAATGCATGCAAGTACCAACAATTCTCTACTGGGTTACACACACTACACTTAACAAATAGTACAATTAGCATAATCCTTGTGACATAAATAGAGTTCTCACAACACTAGTCTCAAGAATCTGCTTTTAATTCCTGATCCATACACACGTAAACACACATAAACCTAACACAGATGCTTTTCCACCTAACCCACCCATGTATCACATGCTATAAGTAAACCGAATATAAAGCTTGGACAAAGATAAACCCTAAACACTGTTCCTTACAAAGCCCATCTATTGTAACCCTAAGAATAGCACTGTAAGAATGTCCTGCTCCATCAGAACTCATGATGGCTTCTTTTAACAACCTTGCCATAGTCTACTAACACAACCTGCTTCAGAAGAGAGGGACTTCAGTTGTAAAAAAACCTAAACACCAATAACTCAAAATGTTTTTGTGGCAGGTTAGACGTGACTATGAAAAGACAACGCTTAAATCAGACATCAAGTATTGAGGCGCCATAGGCAGCATCACAATTTCAACAAGGTTGAAGGTGTAGAGTGTGTTGCCGTAGTCCAGTCTACTGGTAATGAGTGCATGAGTGACTGTCTTTATGGATTCTTTAGAGAGCCATCTGAAAGTCTTTTGCAGCAGGCGCAACATGTGGAACAGGATGAGGATACTGCGTTGATTTGGAGGTACACTGATAGTGAGGAGCACAGTATGATGTGAAGGTTACGAGCATGATCTGTAGCGGTGGGAGTGATTCCTAGTGTGGTGGGCCACCAGGAGTCATCCCAGGCTGAGTGGGTGGGTTTCAGGATGAGTACTGTGGTTTTGTCCGAGTTGAGCTTGAGGCGGCTGACTTGCATTCAGGTAACGACTGCCTTCATTCCGCAATGAAAGTTGACTGGCGATTGTGGGTTCGTTGATGAGAGAGATGATCAGCTGGGTGTCGTCGGCGTAGGTGACGATGTTGAGTTTGTGTTTTTGACGATGTCTGCGAGGAGAACTTTGTTCACAGTTTCTTACAGCAGGGCAAAGCAAGAAACTGATACTGGTAAGGGTCCATTGAAGTTACACTCACTGTTCTCGAGATGAAGCCTTAAGTATTGATTCTGTAATCTCAATGAGGACAAATCTGAATTTTAAAGATGCTTAGGATGTTTCACCGCTGGAATGAATTTGTGACATTGCTCTAGTACCCCATAGTATTTTCGCACTTTACTCTTTATCTTGGACCTCAGATTTCTCTAGTTGGGCAATGAAGGTGGCTGCAGCTGAAGAGGAAGCCACAGAGTCTGATATGTCTTTGTAGTGGTTCCACAGTAGCCTCAAACACAGACTGAAAATAGCTCTGATTGGTCCACACCGTCAATCCTTAACTTGCTTAATTCACAATTTTTTTTTACACGCAAGATGAATTTAGGGACATATAAAATATGAAATGTATAAATGTCAAATCCCAGTAATTAGTCTCAGAATCAGAAATGTTACAATCTGCTCACAAATAAGGCAATCTGCCATATGACGCAATTGCTAAATTTATAGAATGAGGCACACAATCACAAAATCTTAAGATTGTAGATATCCGCATATCTCTTAGAAATGTGTGTTTTCAGGGTAGGTATGGAAGGTAGCAGCCCCTTATTTAAAGGAGGTGTTGAGAAAGAAATTTCACCATGGGAAAAAGATAAAACTGAAAAGTTGCTTGCATCTGCATCTCATTTAAACATCTAGAATTCGCCAGCTGGTGAATATTCCCTATGAGTAAATTCTATGCGTTGAAACACTGAGCATTTATGAGCATCCTATATTTTCTGCAGTACTCTTTTGTTCTTTTGATTCCTATAAAAATCGAAAATGTGTGAAAGTTTTTAAATGTACATTTCTTTTCTCTGTCTGGAATAACCTTTCAGGGATGATTCTGTCTAGCTGCCTACCAGAACAAAAAAAGCTTAGGTCCGGCAGGTTACATATAAAAGGCGAATGCACCTAACACTTATTAAAGTATGCAGGCTGTGTCTGCCCTAAATTACCTAGTTAATGTTTAATTTACCTATTCAGCCAAGCATGAAGTTAATCTGCTCTTGTATAAACCTCTTTCTCAAAGACAAAGAATCAGTAGATGTAGCACATTCGTGCGCTGCATTTCAAATATTCACCATAGTTATGAAACAATTTTAAATCCGTGCATCCTACATTTTCTTCTAATAGTTTTTGACTTTTAACTAATTCACAAAGAAACCCAGGCGTCCCTAAGTGACTCTGCTCAAATAAGTCATGTTCTTACATATTCCTACTGCCTTACATTTCACTCCTAAGGACTGTGTTCAAGCAGCGACCCGACAGAAGTCATTATAAAACAAATGTTATTTATTGCACATTTGAAATTTTTTATTTTTGTATTTCTCCCTATGGCTCTAATTTCGAGTTGCACGGTGGAGGGTCTGCGGTAAATCTGCATGCAGTTTTATCATTTCTGCCCAATAAAATCGGCCCTGTACTGTGATATTATGAGTAAGACCACATGGAATGGTGAATTGCCATGTGGGGCCGGGTTTTGGGGTCCTAAATACACATGGAATTCCCTATTCCGTGCGTTTTTCGCGCATACATATACCACCTGCCCTGAGCAGGTGACACATGTATGTGGTGTGGGCCTATAGGCGAGGGGAGGGGTTGTGGAAAAGGAGTTCTGAAGATTAGGGGAGTGAAGGAAAAGTTGATTTAGCATGGGACCACATTGCCTGCTTCTCCATGTTGAACAAGCATCTGCAATGCAATTGGTCTCGCATTTGGAACTTTATATGTATTTAGCTATGCAGCACATTGGCCTGAGTGCTGAAACATCGACTGTTCTTTAACAAGGATGGAAAGTAAGCACCAAACTGCGTGACATGCCTGTTATGAGAACACGTAGAGAGAAATATTGCCTTTCAGCTGGAAGTGGTATAGTCCAAAGCTCTGTTTTTAATATAAAGTCAGGGCCTTCGGTGGTCATAGCACTGAAAATTCAAGATTTAAAAAATATAATATTGTCTACGGGTGCTCGTGGAAGACAGTTTCGATGGACTGAAATCTAGAGAATGCTAAAGTGATTATGGTATTTTACTGACCTCTGCTGGTCATTTTCTATCAAGACAGTTAAATAGAGGCAGTTGCCAGAAATAATAAAAAAAGGAAAGTCCCTCAGCAGAAAGCAATTCTGGTATTTTACTGACCTCTGCTGGTCGATTTTCATCAAGACAGTTAAATAGAGGCAGTTGAACAGAAAGAAAAGTCCCTAAGCGGAAGCAGACAAGTCCTAGGGCTGATCTCCAGATCCCACAAAGCACATACACATATAAGTATATACTAAAGTATATAAGTATATACTAAAGTATATACAAGAGGTCTTGAATACTCGACCTAAAAACAGAAGGGAAGGTGACGTAATCTCATGTGATGTTTCCAGCCTGTAGGAATCGGGTCAGTTTCTCCCACAGTCAGAAAAAAAGGCAGCAGAAAAACCTAACCAGGAGTAATGAGGTAGGGCAACATTAATGCATAAAAACATGCATTGAGAACCAGCCTCCCCTCCCTTAGGAACACTCACATTAACACCCTTAACTTTATTATTATGGCTATGGAATATAATCTATATATGGCAATTTGCCATATTTGCCATATTTGTGAGTTCCAAAATGTGAGCGGATCCTGCCTCTGTGATTCAGAATTTGCCATTTAATTCCACTGATGGCACTTTTGCATTAGGGTCCTCATTATTATGGACTTGTAAAAGGCAGGAGAAAATTGCAATGCACTACTCTGCATTTGCAGGGGCGCGGGGAGGGAGGAGGGGTTGGGGGGTTCTAATAAGGTTGTAAGCAATTTCTACCAGGAAAAGGGATATGTGCCAATATCTAAGGTTATTCCCAATTTTGATGTCCACAGACAATAACTTTATAGAATTTGCTCCCATGATTTATAGCAGTTTTCACCTGCCACAAATCAAAGGTACTGCAACACTCATTGAGTGGATTTTTTCTCTTTTGTGCAATTCCATTTCGGGTGCAAACACTGGTTCACTCCAAAAACTCCATCAACGACCCAGTTGTAAATTGTCTGTTAGTCGAATTTTTTAAGGGTTCAACATGTATTATGAATTAGGTCCTTAGTGTCCTCATAATACTTCTAAAAAATGTAACAGTTACTAGGCATGTAGTAGAATAATAACAAGACAAGAGACATAACTCAGCTGGGTGTTTAAATCTAAGTGAAATAAGTGTTTCTTCTCAGTGGAGTAGAAAGTACTAAATCCAGCGATGGGAATAATTTTGTTCACTATATGAGAGACTTAGCCAGACAGACATGCATCAACACAGCCAGAAGAAAACAAAGATGAAATATTTTAAAGTTAACAGTTCAGAGGTTGATGCCGAAGTTGAATCTTCATCTGTTTTTTAAATAAATTAACTTCATTTAAAGTACGGAAATTGTATTGTAGGCCATGTTACAACTCCTGGTTAGCCCACTGAACGGCATGGAGAAGCACCCAGAATGGATCGGTAATTCCCATGTGCTACTGATAAGGCTTGGATGGGCATGCCTGTGGCATTTGAAAATAATGTGAATTAACGTTACCTTTGAAGTCAATGGGCAAACAAGGGATGGAGTTTGGAATAACAATGGATGAATAAAAATGGTTTAAACATGGTGTACTTGATTAATTTTTGGCTTATTGTGAAAAGCAAGTTTCTCGTTCAAGGCAGTGCGACTGAGTGGCACGAGAATAAGTGCCACATAATTTGCAACTTTTAGAAAGTTGACGTTTTCTTATTTTAATGATTCTGGGCCTATGCCTGTCTCTGAATACGTGTCTGGGTTTGGTCACAGCTGGGCTTTGTGCATTCTCTTTAGACAGTCACACAAAGGGAGCTGGGGTGCGACATTTGCATCCTGATGGCCCATCACGAAGCTGATGCGCCTTCCTGGGGCAAATTGGGAAGGAGGAGCTGACACTTGCACCTGAATATGGCTGTGTCTGTTCCCACACAAAAATCTGTGTACCCCCTGTAGTTAGTCTGGTGCAGGGCTGGAAAGGCAGGGACCTTGTGATCTTCAAAGGCCTCTTTGAAGTCTCCCCCACTTCAAAGGCACATTTGGGTATAAGTACTGGACTCCTCCTGACACCACCAAATCAGAACTTCGCTGGAACCAAGTAAATTCTGCCTGGAAGAAGAGCTGCTGTGTTGCAGGAGGGACTGCCACTTTGCTAACTGCTTTGTTGTGTTGACCTTCTGCTTGCTGAGTGCTGTGCTGTAGGAGGGACTGGCACTTTGCTACCTGCTCTGCTGTGTTGGCCTATTGCCTGCTGCTTCGTGCCTGGGGCTGAGAAGGACTGGACCTGCTCTCTACATCCCTCAACCCAAGTTTCTCCAAGGGCTTTCCGGCTTACCCTGTGTTCTTTAAGGCTCAGGTCCATCAAAGACTTCCTTCAACTCTGCTTCAGCTAATGGTCTCTGCCATCTGTGAGTCCTCCCTTGCCTGAGGTGCCAATCCAGTCCTGCTCCTCTGAAGTCATTTCAGCAGCTGTTCCCTGCAAAAATTGACTCAGTGACGCTTTTGCGCTGATCGGAACCAACGCAGTGCCCTCCAATGCAGTGCAGATTTGACGAAGGTCCTGACTACGATGCCAGCACCGATCTGGAGATGTTGCTGTGAGGTAGGACGACAACTCAGCACCTGCATCACAAGCGGTTCAGCAATGATGTGGGACCGGACTGCACAATTTAACTTCAACGCATCACCCAGACTGCGTGAATTGGAACCTACACATCAAGTCTTCAACGATGACGCTTGCTCCATCCAAGGTGCTTTTTCAGTGAGCCCTGCATGGGTCCTGTAGCTGGTCTGCTCTCCATTGCAGTCAGCCTGAACTTTTGATTTACCCCGGTCTAGCGCAACCTCAAGTAACCTTTTAGAACTATTGACTTCTAAGCACTGTTTTTGAATTTATTCTTTAAAAAAATCATATCTCAAGTTCTACTTATTGGATTTTAGTGATTTTGATCTTGTTTTACCTAGATACATATTCTCTATTTTTCTAAATTGTGGAGTCTTTTTGTGGTGTTTCCCCTGCTGTTAATGTAATTTAAGTGTTTAACAAATATTTTACACGTTGCCTCTTTGTTTAAGCCTGACTTATCTGTACCAAGCTACCAGAGGGTGAGCACAGGTTAATTTAGGTTGTGTATCTAACTTACCCTGATTAGGATTGTGGTCCCTACTTGGACAAGGTGCAAATTTCTGCCAACTAGAGACCCCAATTTCTAACAATCTACTATGTGATGTTATAGGGCTCAAAGTTGGGGGCGGGGTCTTTATTTTCCTGACTACTCCCTTGAGTCCACCATTAGCCATGCGAGTTGGCATCAAAGCAACTAGTACATATAATCACATTTTAGAAAGGAGTTGAGGTAACTTAACTACCTATCATTAGTGTTTATTGTAAGTCTCTTTCATACCCTCTTCTAGCCTTAGTACAAGCCATGGGTCCGGTCACTGAGGGAGCATCTGAGCTACTCAAGGGTTCAATGGTCCCAGGGATGCCCTTCTTCACGTGCCTGAAACCACCATTATAAAGAAGGACGGTGCTTTCTGTTCTCAAGCTGGCCTCCATATCACCCAAGGGTCCCCACTTCCACTGATATGGCAGAGGGGAATTGTCCGGCATATCTGGAGTGATGCATAAACATCAACTTTAAAAATAGTGTGCTTGAGGTTATGCTAAAACTCATCCAAGATCTCTGGCCCATAGTGGACTTAATATTCAAGCTCTATGAGTATCTCTTCGATTTTGGAATTAGGGAGTTTTTGCTATGTTTGAGGCTTTCCCCCTGGTACCTGTCTCACAAGGATATCAAATTTACTTTGGATCACACACAACTACCTGGTATTTGACGGTTCTATGGCAGGGGAAAGGATTACCCATGACACCAGGATAATTTTTCAATCCCTCTCGATTTTGGTTCGTGCAGAAAATGCCTACCTGTAAGCCCTGACAGGGGTGGCTCTAGGCTCATGGCGGCCCTGGGCAGGGAGCGCAGGTAGGGGGCCCCGGAAGAGGGGGTCCGGGCGGGGCTGAGCGCGGAGGCCAGTGAAGAGGGGGGGAGGGTGTTTGGAAGTGGAACAGAGCCAGAGGCCGCCAAATCCCTGCCACTGGGGCCGCCACGCATATATGTATCCATCCTCAGAGGATTATTATACTATGGATATATATTGGCGTGGTGGCCCCCTAGGGTTTGGTGGCCCTGTGCAGGTGCGCAGCTTGCACATGCCTAAGGCCGCCCCTGGCCCTGAGTTCCATCTCTAGCAGATCAGTGCACCTCTTCTGCCTTTCCATGCGTATGCCCTGCGCTTCTTACCTTGGGTGTTATAGGGTAAGTGGCAGTACCACGTCATCAAATTCACCAGAAAGTGGTTAGGCTCCTCCTCCTTCAATAATTATTATTATTCATTTTCAATGAGGCAAAATTGTATAAATCATACTGCCTAGAATACCACACTTTCATATGCCTTTCTCAGGAGAAACCTGTAAAATACTTCTTGTTTGGCACAATAAGCAGAGGTTCTTCGCAGCAGTAAATTGTGCTTGTAATAAAATCACTTGTCACTCATTCTGGACGGATTTCAGGGGCAGCAACGCCTCTCCAGTCCATTCCACTGTCTCCAAGGCTACCTGGGGGCTTATATCGAGCACTCTACTGAAGTAACAAAATAATAACGCTCAGGTATCCTTTCAGTCTTTCCTGGGAGCACTATTACCTCATCATTCTGAGGTTCCGGAGGTCAGAATCGGAGATTGCACAATTCTATATTTTTTTCTCTCAAAGCAGTCAAAGTACGAATTATGTGTTTTTTCTCACGCAGACTTCACAAGGTTTTACCTTGTCAAATGTTGTGGGGAAAAAACTGCTGCATATGTGAATTAATATTGATGCAGCCCCAAGGCGAAAACACAAATTTCTGCTGCGCTTGGGTTACTGAGCCCATACCCGACAGCTCTGCGTTTTCCCTATGCCACTCTGGGCACTCCAACATGGAGGTGTAGTCCTGAAAATAATGTGTTAATATACCAGTGGCAAAAAGAGAGTGTGCACTATACAAAAGCAGAGTGTATACTGTGCTGTTTACTCCTGAAAAATGTGCCTCAGTGTCCTGAAATGCCCCATCACCTTGTACTAATGAAGCCGTCTGCAGGGAACAGAATGAGGGGCAGTGGAAGAAATCAAATTTGAAATAACAAATAGTGCATTGTTTTGAAGCTTGATTTATTAAAAACCAAGAATGGTCTCCGTTGGGCGGGCACTCTACAATTACTAGGTGATTTGTGTCACATTTTTGTATTATTGTAATTTTTCCGAGCCATCCGCGACCTATTGATCTTTAGAAATGCATTAAAAAAGTGGCTTTATTCGCTATAATTGGTTCGCTCGTCAGTTTGTCCATGGCAGCCTGCCAGCGCCAGGGCACCTATATATGTAACTGCACTTTTTTTTAAAATTGATTAACATAGCATAGCAGTGATAAGCTCGTTAATGACTGAGCACAGCATGAGTATCGGGAGAATACACTTAACTATCAGATTGTCCCTGAGCGTACAAAAGAGCCTGGGGCCTAGATGTACTAAAGGTTGCGCATGCGCTCCTGTGGTTCTGCGCTTTTTTCTCTGCGCCGGGGCGATTTTATAACTGTAAGTAAACTGAGGTGATGTTTTACTCCCTTTTGCATTACACGAACACACCCAAGCAATAACTTAGTAAATAGGTCCTAGGTGCGCGAAAGAGAGGAACATTGGGAACAACGTATAGATATCTATATTTTCTATATTATCTATAGATTCCAGAAATTTCTCGGCTTTATGTCCGATTTTAGAAAGAAAATACTCAAGCTGGATGAACACTCTGATTGTCACAGACGGTTCAAGCGCACAGCGATTTTAGGCAACTACTAAAGGCACTGCGAACAGATGTTCATCAAAGAAACAATCCGACCCAAGTGCCAGGGGAAAGAGAGGTGAAGGCTTTTTTTGTTACCTGGAGCAGAAGTGGTAACAACAACTGAGTGAATCTGAGGAGCCGTCCGGAAACAAGTGAACAATGGCTGAAAGAGACAGAATATGTTCACAGCAGGAGGTTGTGATGGGACGGATGGGGGCCAGATTTCATCATATTCTTATAAAATAAATGTCCACATGTCACAATGTAGAGGAACTCGTTCATGTAGTCAGTGGTTATTCTGAAAATCTGGCCTGTATCAGACTCTACCTTGGACCCGCTGTTTTAAAAGACACAACCTAACAAGGAAGTAGAAGGTAGAATGGACAGCATGCCCTTAAAAAAGTAGTGTGAGCTTGAAAGCTACACATGACGCTAAAATGACAGGGAGAAGAGTGAGGTGTAAGATTAATAAAAGCAGCAACGGCTTCAATTCAAATCTAAAGATGAAAGAAACGAGAACTCACAAAAGAATTGTTTGAGCGAGAACCCACTTGCAGTATTTCGTCTAGGAGAAGAGAGGCCTCTAAAAGTGCAAACGATGGATGTAATTGGGCATAGCCGGATCCTGAATATATCCCGCCTGGTTAAGCTGAGGCTGCATTCCAGCTGTTGCTGAAAGAAGGATGTGTAGACACAAAAGCTCCCAGCATACCACTCTGAAGGTTAGCGAAAGATGCCAGCTAACAACAGTCATGAAAAGGCACGCCAGGCACGCAATCTGTACAGGGTCAGAATTGGGGCAGGACAAGACGAGAAGAAAGAAAGGCAAAGAGTGATCAAAGTATCCATGGGGATATTTTTAGGCTGCATAGAAATGCCTTCGTGTCTCAATGCTTGGCTCTAAGTCTCAGTTGTTTGCTTGCACAGCAGGGGAAGTAAGGAACCGGAATAGAGGGAGTGTAAGGTCACTCAGTGCCTCAGAATGACATCTAAAAGGAAAAGGCTTGAATCACGGTTTTTATTTTATCTAGCTAGAGGACTCTAATGATAACTTCATGAAACATTAATCCATAAAAATAATCTTCCTCCCGCTTTCTCATTGCAAGCCTTACAAAATGGAAGCTAGCCCTTATCCTGAAGACATGCAACCCTGCTTTTCCATGGCTGCCTCTGTGAGAAGGATCCAGAAACCTCTGCCAAAAAGCTTGTTCTGCCAGGGCAGTCTTAGTAAACAATCCTCGTTTTCACAGAATTAGTCTTTTTGAAGTGTTGTTTTCAATACTTGCACTGGGTGGTTGGAATATCCTCCCGTATCACCTTCAACTGACCTCCAGACATCCACAGCTTAGAAAAGTCCTTCATACCTGGTTATTCTTCTCGTCATGACTCAGTTGTATAGTGATTTTCTTTGCAGTGCCGCTGTCTGCGACAGGTGAGTGCCAAGAGACCCTCAGGGTGATAGTTGCACTTTATAGATAAAAATAACAGACCGTGCTAGCCCTGACGAAAGCACAAGAGATGGACTCATCTGGGTGTGGGTGGCATCCAATGTTTAGTTGAATGGCCTTTGTTTTGTTTATGTCTTTGATGCAGAGGTTGGTTCTGCCACTGGGTTTCTGCGACACATATTCACGAATGATGCGCTTCATTTGATGGGTGTCCAAAGTAAGCTGTTGGCTTGGAGGATTCTTCAAGACGATAGACTAAGTTGTAGTATGTCACCCTAGATGACTGATCATGGCCAGCACTATTGCGGTGTCTAATGTTCTACCCGCGAAATCATGTCACTGTGGGCTATTCTTAAAGTGAATCTAGAAAGGTCACCTGAAAATGTAACCACTTGATCTTGTCTGAGCTCATTTCTAACTAAACGTAGGTGTTTGAAGTGTGTGAGCATAGAAACAGCTCTGGTTTCATAGTTTCTTGTGCATTTAGTGTGGACACCAGTCGGGCACTGCTTAAGGTTATCTTTGATTTTTAAAGTCTGTGGTGAGAAAGGTGATAGTGTTCGATAACAGTAACCTTTATTTAATCTTCCGAGCCCACTGGTGCTAAATAGGTCTTGATTGGATGAGAAGGTATACCCTAAAAGCACGACTCGCTAAAAATGGGGAATAAAGTAGGATACAGGGAAAGCTCTGTTTAAAAAAAAAAATCTGCGCGTACATGGTTATCTGCTTACGGTATAGTCCCCACTGCCTACTTTGTTTGTAAGGACTATGAGAAGATTAAAAGCTGTTTCTTAGGAAACAGATGATTACCAGTGTGTACGCATGTGCTAACGCGGGATTACTGGTTACTAATTATCTTACCAAATCCCATTTCCTGTCGACTGAATCGTTGGTACCTGTCTTGAGTAAAAGGTAATCTCGCAATAAAGCAATCAATTTAAGAACTTACACCACTCTAAATGACCACTGACCAAAATTAAGTTTTAAAGATTTAATATAAAGTCAAAGATAACTGAAGATACAAACTTCTCAAAATGAGATTAAGAAGGTAAATCGGTATCACTATGAACATGAACTTTTTGAATAGTCTGAGTCTGAAGAACAAAATAATAAGTACAACTTCTAATAACATGAGCGTTGCCAAAATGAATACAAGTTGCAACCTCAAAGTCATTACAGAAAGAAAAATTAAGGTTAGTCTGTCCCTACACTACACTAAATGACATCCCTACTTAGCAAGATCTTAACCCTCTAGGTGTCAGCCGTGGTGACTTCCTAAGAAGATCACGCACTTCTCTTTGTCTCTTCTCTGATAATGGGTCTCTCCTGATCAGCCTATCTGCCTACCCATCCGCTTCCTTAGGCTCCCAAAATCATCTGCTCTGCTCTCCTCCCGGGTCTCTTTCCCTAATACCAAATCACATTTCCAATAGAAACGCCCCTTGGGACGCCCCTCACGTGGTACATCTTTCCGCGGCAAACTCCATGATGGTACTCTTGAAGACCCTCGTTATAGTTGACCTTGGTTCCCAGGCTTCTTCTTCCGTGCGCTGATACCCCCTGAAATTCCTGGAAACTCCTACAGGCCTGCGCAAGGCGCCACTGAACAAAGTCCCTTTCATTCGAGCTGATTAGGACCCTCGCACCTGCATACAGCTCGTCCCGCAGTGGGCCTCAAATTTCAGACTTCACCATATCTTAGGTCATAAAACACTCTCAGAGCTCCATACTGGACACCTCACGACCTCTCCTCTAACGAGCACATGGCAATTTAAACTACATGACATTATCTGTTCTGGCCTACTTGATTTACATGCAGCAGGTTCCTGCACTCTTAAAACGTTAACTTGATTTAAACAGCAAACATTCTTAACTAGCATACGTTTCTAAAATAACACATCTATAAAGCATATACTTTTAACCCTAAGTTCAATAGTACATTTTGAAAGAACCATGTCAACTTTATCTCACATTAGTTTAGCAGCATGTTCAGGTTTGCTGTGAATTGCCCTAAGGCCTACACATAATACTGGATTTTCAAAGTTACATTTAATTTGGACATGACTCTTTTTAACATGAGAACATGAGGTTTTCACATATACTCCAACATTTCTACATTAATCTCACACCGTTATAATTATAGTTACTCTACTTAACATTCTATACGTTTCACTACTGAATATAAACCACTCTGTATATTTCACTCCTGGATATAAAATACTCGTGTGCAAAACATGTTTAAACTAACTACGTGCTTGTAAATATGGTGTACTTATACATTTTTTTTCAAACTCGTGCTCTCTCAGTCCCCCCTTTGATGACCTTCAGGGGTCATCATCACCATGACACTAAAAATGTAGAACCTTTTAAAGTGAAGTCAGGACAGTACCACTTCTTTTCATACTCTCTAATGCTTTCAGACTTTTATATTGAGTGTCCTGCATCGCTGTCAACTCTTCTTCCTGTTTCTTCATAGTTCTCTGTAACCTATTTGCTCTATACCATTGATACAAACGCACCAATCCCCACAAAGTGATTACACAAATCACTACTATGATGATGGGTTTCAATATGTACCAAACGATACCCTTTCCTAAGTTGGCAAACCAACTTCCAACTTTACCCATTCCATGGCCTACTTTTTCCCACACATTTACCTTTGCCAGGTCCTCAATTTCGTAGTGTATGGCAGTGATGTTTTGTATATACTTCTCTAGAGGCTTTGAATTGTCTGGAATGTAAGTACAGCATTCCTGGACCTTCAAGGCCCTACAGACTCCTCCCTCTTTTGCTAACAGAACATCTAAAGCAAGTCGGTTCTGAAGAACCATTGCCCTAATCGATTGCATCTCCCCTTCTATCAGCATCAAGGATCTTGCAGTACTGGCAGATAGCCTATCTACGACTGTAGCTAACCTCCTGATCTTAATGTCATTCATTATCAATCCTAGGAACGGGAATGCAGCACCTATTACATCTCCAACTACTTCTGCTGCACCCAGCCCTCGCTTCCATCTAGTTGATATTTCTTTCTTAGGCGTATCTAAATTCTCAACATGATATATTTTAGGGAAGACAACAGCCAGATAGCATGATCCGTACCAATTATCTGGTAACTTCACATAGGCATATTTTCCACATACAAAATATACATTTGGTATTGCTTGCATCCCTTTCATGAAGTTCTTAGAGTAATACTCCAATTGAAAGGCATGTTCACAATTGACTTGTCCTACATAAACGTTTTCATAATAGGAGTAACTCCTGTGAATGCACAGTTTCCCCCGTTTCTCCTTATCCAAAGCAATTGGACCAATACTACCTTTTCGTTGTTGTGCCCTTTCCTCCTTGGTCCAATCTGTTTCCCCTTGTCCTGATGCCTTCAATATCTTCTGCCTCCTGTATCTAGTATCTACCTGAGCTATAAACTTTTTCTCAACTTCTGATATTTGACAAGTCAGATTGTTGATTCGAGCATGTGAAGTATCTAACGTTCTCCATGGAATAAACCATTTGTGTAATCTGTCTTCGCTTTTGTAGTAGTCCCATTTGTTCAAATGCTTGAAATTCGGAACCTCTGGCAATGTCGAGTCGAAATTCGAGAAGTAATACTCAAATCCGTCTCGTCCATAAAACATACTTAACAATAAACTGCACGTTATTCCATATGTCAACGGGAGATGATGGTATCTGATACCCTCCTCCACTGAAGCTGGTAATTGCATACAGACATAACAATCCTTTACTTCCATGGCATCAACATATTCATAAAGCAACTTAGCATAAGCATTTGACTTGTAATTCCCCTGTGACTCATCCATGTGTAACCTTTTTACTTCTGCATCTAACAACGCTTTGTCTTTCTCATTGATGTTTCCCTTCTCCTTAATAATGGTAGTTCTCGGTGTTGACACTCCCTTATCCTCCTTAACTGTGGTTCCATCCCCTTCGTGTCCCGCTAGGAATGAAACAGTTACCACTAAAATTATAAGAGAAACCACTACTCCTAAAAATGTAACAGCTATACATTTTGCCCTGCGGTTCGGGTTGCCAGCCTCCATGTTCTCAAACAGTGTAGTTTTCGACTTTCTTCCAGCATTTACTTCCTCTTCTTTTCAAACAAAGTCTTTCTCTCTTGCAATGTCTTTCTTGGAACACTTGGAAGCTTGACAATTTGTTTCCGCAAAACAGTTCAAAGTCCAGTAAAAATAGACAACCGTAGCCCTTCTCCATCCGCTAAAAGGAAACCCCTACCATTTTTTTCTTCTTCCACTCGGCGCTAGGTTATCTTGCAACAATTCACAATTTCTTTTCAAAAGTCTTATTTTCGTCTGAAGTTATGTATGACTCAAGGAGTGACACTACTTCTTCATAAATGTCCATCCGAAGTATCATTCCCTCAGGTTCTGGACAGTTCGTACCACAACATGGAAAGTCAACCTTTTCTAGGATTATTCTCCTTATTTCGCTCAAGACAAGTGGACGGACAAAATTGAGAGTTAGCGTTTTTTCAATTTCCAATCCTGGTACTATCAGTTCTATATCCACAATTACAAAGGGGTCCGTTCTAATCAAGATCACTTTCTTCACTTTTCCAGATCTGCACCCCCTTGAAGACATTCGCAATATGATATTAGTCCACAACAATAAGTGCTCCTAGCATTTCTACTACTCGCTCAAGCATTTCCAAACGAAGAAGAGTTCCCTCCAATATTGGATATCGTGAACAGCAAACTGGAAACTCAACTGTTTCTAAAATCAACTTTCTTATTCCACTCAGGAGAGCAGGATGAACGATGTTGAGTGTCAGCAACCTTTCGGTCTCCGCTCCTGGCAGTAGAAACTTTATTTGCACTGTGATGATCGGGTCAGTTCTGATCAGTTCCACTTCCCTGATCCTCCCTGTTCTGTGTCTCCCAGACATCTGCAACGAGGTAGGTCCAATCGGGAGTAGAGTATCTTCTGCTAGGCACTCGCACCCTACTTGATCTTCTAAGACCCTCCTCGGCTTGATCCTGGATATCTTCTTCTGGATCTGAGTCTTCGGATATAGGAGTAAGCGTTTCTTCCTGGGCCGACCTCAAACTTAGCCTTCTTCTCCTTGTTGGCCAAGTGGCAGCTCCAAGCCTTATTCTCCTATTCCTTGTCCTCCCACTTGGTTCTTGGTCGCTCCGATACGGATCTGAGTCTGAGTCGTATTCACTTCTGCTCTCTCCTTCGGTTGCGTCTTCTGTCTCACTGCCGTCCTGCCTTCGCTCTTCTTCTGAATCCGTTGCGTTCCCAACTTCTTCCGACACCTCCTCAGCTGCCTCAATCCCTTCTTGCGACTCTTCTTCCACTTCCGGGCTTTCGTCTGGGATGGGAGCTGTTCCTTCTAGAGGTGCTGGAACTCTTCTAGTATGGGATGCATGGATCCAATTTGGCAGCCCCCCGCACTTCACCGCGGTGTTCGTTATCAGGATTACCTGAAAGGGCCCACGCCAGCGAACATCTAGGCAGTTCTTCCGGACGTGCTTTTTAACCAGGACCCAGTCCCCTGGGTTCAGGTCATGACACAGGTTCCTCGCTGCTGGAACTTCAGCCGCATGCACCTGAAGGGACACAGAATGGATGGCGTCAGACAGTCCTTTACAATAATCCAAGATCAGATCATCTGTAATATTCAATAGAGCAGTAGTTGGAACTGTAGGAAGTCTCATGGCCCTCCCCATCAGGATCTCGTGGGGAGAGAGACCTGTCCTCCTATCAGGCGTGCTGCGCATGCTCATGAGCACTAAAGGAAGAGCATCTGGCCAACTCAAAGATGTGGATGCCACTACTTTAGCCAATCTATTCTTCAAAGTGCCATTCACTTGTTCCACAATTCCTGAAGCTTCTGGTCGATAACTACAATGCAGCTTTTGATCGATATTCAGTGTGGAGCACAACATCTTCACTATTTCGCTGTTAAAATGTTTTCCTCTGTCCGATTCCAAAGAGGCAGGCACCCCGAAGCGCGGTATCAACTCCCTGAGCAACAATTTAGCCACTGTGAGTGTATCGCACCTACGTGTAGGGTACGCTTCAACCCATCTGGAAAATACGCATACAATCACCAACACATACCGAAGGCGATTGACTCTTGGCATTTCGATGAAATCTAGTTGCATTCTATTGAAAGGCCCCCCCGACCTCCCAATGTGACTCAGTGTGACTGGGGTTCGTTTGCCTACGTTCAGCTGTTGGCAGGTAACACATCGCTTACATACTGATTCTGCTGCTATTCTAAATTTAGGGCAATACCAAGTTTGCCTAAACACTCTCATCATAGCATCCCTTCCTAGATGTACTGGACCATGTATTTCTCTCGCCATGGGATTAGCTAATTCTTCAGGTAACACAGCTCTCCCATCTGCTGAAACCCAAAAATCCATTTCACTTCGCACACAACCTGCTATTTCCCATGCCTTTTTCTCTGTTTCAGGTGCGTTCTCCTGCATTATTCTTAAATCCTCCCAAGTGTCTACAGTTTCTAACATCATACTTAATTCAGTCTTTTCTTCTGCACCTTCTATTTCCACCTTTGAGAAAGAATAACTTTGTTCCGCACAATAGCGTGCGACTTCATCAGCATATCTATTACCTTGTGACACAAAATCTGTATTCTTAGTATGAGCTACACACTTCACTACTGCAATGTCAACAGGACCTTGTAATGCTTCTATCAGCAATCGCACAAATTCTCCATTTCGAATGGGCGAACCAGAGGAAGTCATGTAACCCCTCTGAGACCACAACTGCCCGAAATCATGAACCACACCGAAACCATATTGGCTGTCCGTGTAGATGGTGACTCTCTTTCCGTTTCCTGCTATGCAGGCACGAGTTAGGGCAATAATCTCTGCTACCTGTGCGGAATGTACTCCTTCCAGGCAAGCGGCTTCCACAACTCCAGTAATGGTACAAACAGCATAAGCTGCTCTCAACCGACCAGTATCGTCTCTTAAACATGAGCCATCAACAAAATAAATTTCATCGGGGTCAGACAATGGCTCATCCACAATATCTGGTCTGGGTTTCGTGCATAGTTCAGTCACATCAAGGCAATCGTGGTCTTCACATCCTTCGCCTTCTATTACAGTAGGTAATGGCATCAAAGTAGCAGGATTCAAGACAGAGCATCTCCTGAGAGTCACATTCTCTGCGGCAAGTATAACTTGCTCGTAGCGCGTGAGCCTACTATTGGTCAGATGCTGCGTCTTCGTCCTGGTCATTAACAATTCAACTGAATGTGGTACATATACCACTACTGGATGTCCCATCACAATACTTTCGCTCCTTTCAATGCTGACACCCGTTGCAGCAACGGATTTGAGACATCCGGGCAACGCTGCGGCTACTGGATCTAATGTAGCCGAAAAGTATGCAACTGGTCTACGGGCATTACCGTGGGTCTGTGCCAAGACTGACAAAGCACATCCCTCTCTCTCACAGCAATAGAGTGAAAACGACTTTTCATAATCTGGCATTCCCAGAGCCGGAGCACGACATAAATCGTCTCTCAGCTGTAAAAACGCCACCAGACATTCTTCATCCCATGGTACCGGATCACTCACCTCCTTGTGCGTCAGTTTCTGTAAGGGCTTTGCTTTCAGTGAAAAGTTAACTATCCACTGTCGGCAGTAACCCACCATTCCTAAGAACATTCTAACTTCTCTCTGTGTTGTAGGCGCATTCATTTTCATTATCGCCTCTATCCTCTCTGGGGACACCTTACGTTTCCCTTTTTCTAACCTGTGCCCTAGATACTGTACTTCTGTCAAACAATACTGTAACTTGCTCGGAGATACCTTATGTCCATTTTCAGCTAAATGATTCAGTAAGGCAATTGAATCTGCTTTACAAGCTTCCTCTGTTTCTGACGCAACAAGTAGGTCATCTATGTACTGTACCAGAACCGAGTTCTGCGGCAGTACTAGATTTTCAAGATTCTTCTTCAACAACTGGTTGAAGATGGATGGACTGTCTGTGAATCCTTGTGGGATTCGACACCATGTTAAAACGCGATCTTCCATTTTAAACGCGAAAAGGTACCTGCTCTCTTCATCCAATGGGATTGAAAAGAAAGCCTGGCAAAGATCTATCACTGTGAACCATTCTGCTTGACATGGTATTTGAAACAATATCACTGATGGATTCGGTACCACGGGACAACATGAAACGACTATGTTGTTAATCTTTCGTAAATCCTGAACTATCCTAAACTTCCCACTAGGTTTCTGCAAACCCATAATCGGGAGTTACAAGGACTGCCCACGATTTCTTTCAGTATTCCCTGCTGTATCATTGACTCGATCACAGGCTTTATTCCTGCAATCGTTTCCTGGGACAATTTGTATTGAGGCGTTCTTGGAAACTCAACATTTGGTTTTACCAGAATTTTTACCGGTTCTACCCCTTTAATCAATCCTATATCTTCTCCTGTGAAATCCCACACCTCTGACGCCACTGCATCTCTTAAGTCTTGTGGAAGATCTTCTACAGTCAGAGTAGGATATAGTTCTACACAGAATTTTGAATTGGCCACCTTAAAGGTAGCATCATCGTCGGTAGTCTGTACCTCCACTCCTTGCGGGGTGCAGTATATGGTGCAGTTCAATTTGCACAACAAATCCCTTCCTAACAGACATACCGGACTCGAGTCACAAACCACAAACTGATGTTCGTTCATATGATTGCCTATTTTCACAGATACTGGTTCTGTCAACGGACTAGTCATTCTCTTATTTGCAACTCCTACCACCTGAATTGTTTCCCCTGACATCGGCAAGTCTGGAACCACCGCTGATCTCAGAGTCGAACGAGTAGCCCCAGTATCCACTAAGAACGTAGTGGGACACCCTGCCACTTCTGCCTCAACAAATGGCCCTCTCTGATCCACTTCTAGAACTGCCCCGAGGGTACAGTCCTCTTCACTGCTCACCCGTTGTCCTGTCAATGGATCAATGTAATAACATTTTTCTTCCTCAATAAACAGAGGCATTTGTTTAAAGACCTTTCCTCCAGCTGTTATCTTCGGTGGCTGTGGGAATTGGGCCCGTGGAGCCGAAGTCCCCCCTTTGGCCACCTTATTACTTGGGACTGTCACCTTTTGCACTGGGTCTTCTTGGACCTGTTCTTCTACTTCTAGCTCCCCATTTTCAGGGTTAAAGGGACACTCGCGTCGCCAATGCCCCACCTGATGACACAGATGACACTTTGTCGTTTTCTTTAAAGTGGCAAAGTCTATCCTAGGTCTCTGCCCTTCTTCATTATCTTTATTCTGACCATTTGGTTTTCGTCCCATCCCCTGCTTCTGCTGGCCACCCTTCCCAGCGGACTGCATTTGCACCACCATCAATTTCTCCTTTAGATTCTTGGCTTTAGAATCTATCTCGTCACTGCAGTACCTCGCATATCGTAAAATCTCATCTAGTGGTTTGTTCTGCCAACAGATTAAATGTTGCTGTATCATCAAACAAATATCAGGTCTCAACCCCAAGACAAACTTTGACACGAACTGCCCTATGTCTTTGGGATCCATTACATCTAGTCCACTGTATTGCTTGAATGTTTTCAACAATCTTTCATAAAACTCGTGAACTGTCTCCTTGGGTTCCTGCCTTGTTCGATCTATCTTTACCCAATCTATATCCTGTGGTGGTACCTTATCTTTCAGCCATGCTATTACCCTTTCATACTTTCGCATGACAATCTCAGACGGTCCATTTGTTCGAGCATCCCTCAATGGTTCAGCATTTGGCCATTCGACACTAGTCTTACAAGGGGTCCACAGATCAGATGGGACCACGATGTCAAACAACGTGTTCAAATCTATCCACAGTACTTTCGAGATTTTAACGAACCTCTCTACCTGCTTATACCATTCGACTGGATTGTCCCGCAACTTCGGAAATGAGTTGGTAAATGCGGCTAAGTCTCCTCTACTCCAGGGCACATGTACATAATTTCCATTTGATATTTCTCGCAAAGGGAATGCCTCCATCTGCATTACCCTTCCCTCAGGGGTCATCACATTTGTACTTCGCCTAACTGTGCCCTTTTTCGACCACCTTTCTTCCCATTTATCCAGTTCTCTCCACACTCTTATCCCTGTTACCAGCTCTCTTATGTGTGTTTTTAATCCAGTAGTTCTCTTCTCATCTAGATCTTGGTCTGCGTACTGTAATCTGTGGTTGCTCTGCAATGCCCTTGTCCTAGACAAATCCACGGCATACTTGTCTGCCAAATCAGTCAGTTTTTCATGAAACGCTCTAGCTTTCCTAGTAATATCCTTTGCCATGAACAATAACTCATCCTGTTCGTACAATTCTATCCTTTCCAAAGGCAATGTTCCATCTATTATCTCATCAACATCTGATTTTAAACTGGTAACATCAAGCCTTTTTGCCTTAATTTCAGCTTTCAAGACACTCAATTTAGCTCCTCCATCCGCATCTCTCCCATCCCAGCTCCGAGATCTACGTTTAGGTATGGGTGAATTATAAGGAGTCCTCCCCTGCTCCCATCTCTCTAGATCCCATGCCTTTCCGTCTTCTCGGGGTGGGTGGTGAAACACTCCTTCATGCCTCATAGCCCCTCTCTCCCCCTCCGGGCTAGTTTCACGGGATGCAGGGTAAGATGTTCCCTTACTCCCTCTTTCTTCCCTACTTCCCTGTGATTCCTGATTATTCGAGGCGTGGCGGGACCTATCGCTGTTCTCCTTTCTCCAATGTTGAACGTCTTCCCCAAGTGTATGATGAAGGCACCTAAACCTATTCTGAAAAGCCCGTACCGCCTCATCTCCTCCGTTCCCCCAGAGACGGGACATTTCCTCACATTCTACAATCCTAGTATTTTGTTCCGGCTGTTCTCTCTGATTTGTAGGACATGCATCCCCTCTATTCTCTTGACTTTGGCCTTCCCGGCCCTGACTACTCTCGCTGGCCCCACAATGAGATACTGTCCCGTTACCCCTGCTTTCCCACTCTGGTTCCGTTCTTGTCCTGTTACTCGGAGATACTATGGACCCGTCCCATTCCCTCAAATCAGCTCTTAATTCTGAATAGGGCCTTGGTCGCGGTCCCCTTAGATCCATTGGTCCTCTCGGACCTCCCTGTTCTGAATTGGGACCGACAGTTGTGTCTAATGGGGTGTTCCATGTTACTGACCCTGGCAATTGTTTCCATGCATTTGTCACATTATTCCTCCTTTCCATCTCAATCCTTTCCCTATCCAATTGCCTTTGTTGTTCCCCTCTATCTCTCTCAGAATTATAGATCGAAACTATGGGTCCTATGGTAACAGGCACTTGAAGAGCGTCTGGCAATCCCACAGACTCAACCCTTTCTGTGGTTGGCGTTTTCTGCACCACAAACCTTCCCACTACACTCTGTACAGTGTTGTTTGGAGGTGTTTCTCCGCCTTTGCTAGGTGTCCATTCCGATATAGGGAGTGGTGTATATCCCTCTATCTCATTCCCATCTTCCCTTGCGAGCCCTCTATCTTCTATCAATCCCACTCTCGGAGGTGGTCTATCCATTAACAATCTGTTTATCAGATTGTCCTCCGACTCGCTTTCCTCGTCTTCTTCCATGAGGTTTCCTCCTCCTGACACCTCCCTCATCGGATACATTTTCTCCACCTCAATAGTCTGGACCCTCCAACGCTTTTCCTCCTCATCCCATTTGGAATCTCGCACTGCCCTTACCGATCGCGTCAGCCTTTGTTGACGCCTGTTCAAATTTCGGTCGTGTGCAGCCTTAATCCATGCATTAAGTGCCTCAAACTGTGTTGGTCTGGGTGAGGGTTTCAATGAGGACATGGTTGCTTTTAGCCGATGTAACACCTCTAATTTAAACGTCCCGTACTTCGGGAACTGCATTTCCTCATTCCCTTCCGTAAGCTTATTCCAAGCCCCAATCCACAATATCGTATGCAGCCCAACATTCGTTGCCATATAATGAGCTGGCGTACCCTCTGGGGGAGCCTCTTCCCCGTAATAATGTTCACTTCGTTTACGTTTAAAAATCCCTTTCAAACACTTAAAACACTTCATGATTTCTCTTTTCTCCGCGTTTGTTTACTTCCTGATGATATTCCACCAATCTCGGCGCCGTTCTCACTAACTGGCCTATCCGTACGCGACTTTCCTCCGACGTCACTCTAGCCGCCCAACCAGAGCGCGGCTCTAGCTAACGTCACACCAACCGCTCAATCACAGCGCGGCTCTAGCCGACGTCACCCGTCCCCCTTCGCAGCAGTTCCCCTCCTTTCTCAGCTCGTCTCCTCGGTCATGCACGCATCCCATTCATACTCTGAAAAATGATTACTTCCGTCCAAGCGATCACCTTTCTTGACTGTACGCCCACAGTCTTTCTGTAGTTGTCACCTTAACTTGGCGAAATGTCTTTCCGATTACTTCCAGACAATCGCCTTCTCCGATAGGTTACTCACACACAGTAACTTTCGACCAGCGTCCGTTACTCATACATTCACTCTTACACTCCCCCTATCTTGGATCCACGGCGGTCAATGGTACCTCGTGACCTCCGTACTATGGTCGACAACTACCCTGGATGTTCGATACACCCAAAACCACTTAAGCTCTGGCCTGAACTTAAGATTTCACCAGTACACCCGTTTACCAGGTTACCAGTTTACCAGGTTGCGCGCGCTCACAACCGTCTCTCATTCACACTACAGGCATTCAACTCCGCAAGACATTACAATACAAATACAACACAAAACACCGCAATCTGTTCACGCATGACCCTTTTTATACTCACTCTCCGATACTGCTGCTTTTCTCGCACCGTCTGCACCTTTCGGCACACGATTCTTCCGCTGCTCGTCTCTCGGCGTCTCGGGCCTTGGGGTAAACTAACCTCTCTAGATTACCTTCCTCAAGAAGATAACCATCCTCACTCTGCTACCAACTGCTAACGCGGGATTACTGGTTACTAATTATCTTACCAAATCCCATTTCCTGTCGACTGAATCGTTGGTACCTGTCTTGAGTAAAAGGTAATCTCGCAATAAAGCAATCAATTTAAGAACTTACACCACTCTAAATGACCACTGACCAAAATTAAGTTTTAAAGATTTAATATAAAGTCAAAGATAACTGAAGATACAAACTTCTCAAAATGAGATTAAGAAGGTAAATCGGTATCACTATGAACATGAACTTTTTGAATAGTCTGAGTCTGAAGAACAAAATAATAAGTACAACTTCTAATAACATGAGCGTTGCCAAAATTAATACAAGTTGCAACCTCAAAGTCATTACAGAAAGAAAAATTAAGGTTAGTCTGTCCCTACACTACACTAAATGACATCCCTACTTAGCAAGATCTTAACCCTCTAGGTGTCAGCCGTGGTGACTTCCTAAGAAGATCACGCACTTCTCTTTGTCTCTTCTCTGATAATGGGTCTCTCCTGATCAGCCTATCTGCCTACCCATCCGCTTCCTTAGGCTCCCAAAATCATCTGCTCTGCTCTCCTCCCGGGTCTCTTTCCCTAATACCAAATCACATTTCCAATAGAAACGCCCCTTGGGACGCCCCTCACGTGGTACATCTTTCCGCGGCAAACTCCATGATGGTACTCTTGAAGACCCTCGTTATAGTTGACCTTGGTTCCCAGGCTTCTTCTTCCGTGCGCTGATACCCCCTGAAATTCCTGGAAACTCCTACAGGCCTGCGCAAGGCGCCACTGAACAAAGTCCCTTTCATTCGAGCTGATTAGGACCCTCGCACCTGCATACAGCTCGTCCCGCAGTGGGCCTCAAATTCCAGACTTCACCATATCTTAGGTCATAAAACACTCTCAGAGCTCCATACTGGACACCTCACGACCTCTCCTCTAACGAGCACATGGCAATTTAAACTACATGACATTATCTGTTCTGGCCTACTTGATTTACATGCAGCAGGTTCCTGCACTCTTAAAACGTTAACTTGATTTAAACAGCAAACATTCTTAACTAGCATACGTTTCTAAAATAACACATCTATAAAGCATATACTTTTAACCCTAAGTTCAATAGTACATTTTGAAAGAACCATGTCAACTTTATCTCACATTAGTTTAGCAGCACGTTCAGGTTTGCTGTGAATTGCCCTAAGGCCTACACATAATACTGGATTTTCAAAGTTACATTTAATTTGGACATGACTCTTTTTAACATGAGAACATGAGGTTTTCACATATACTCCAACATTTCTACATTAATCTCACACCGTTATAATTATAGTTACTCTACTTAACATTCTATACGTTTCACTACTGAATATAAACCACTCTGTATATTTCACTCCTGGATATAAAATACTCGTGTGCAAAACATGTTTAAACTAACTACGTGCTTGTAAATATGGTGTACTTATACATTTTTTTTCAAACTCGTGCTCTCTCACATGCATGTCTATGTGGCTTAGTTAACTCTTCTAGTGAAAAATAACCCGCTGTTCTCATTAATTTGCTTAGTGGCGCTTGCACAAAAACACTTTAAAGTGAGGCAGAGAATGTTTTTGCCTTCATTTGTAAGAGAAACGAGAGATGTCAACAACTGCCATAACTTCAGCACCTTTATACTGCATACAAACATTGCGCCCAAATAGTTATAGCCGAAAGAAAAAGTTACTAGGGGGAGCATCTTGTACTATAAATCCATTCTCAAGCACCCATTGGTTCTGTCATAGAGAAAGCCACGAACCCAAGGTCTTGCTGCAGAAAGAGGCAAAACATTTAATTGGCCCAAGATCCAATGATTCCGAGTGGTATAGCTTCTAGGCTCAAAAACTGTATTTGACCCAGAGCTCTCTTCCTAAAGGTCTGGTCTATGTGACATATCAGAATAATTGGGACAATTAGAACTCACACTGAAACACACACTTAATTTTCAACTTGCGGACAAGTGTACATGAAATTAGACTATGATTAACAAATAGTGCTTAACAAAATTCGCTAGAAATTCATTAGCTCACGTTTGCTGTACACAGACAAGCCTAAGAACTCTTGCCTCAGAAAGCAGTTTACAGTAAGCTAAAAACTAGTAAAGCTTGGCCAGTCAAAGTCCCTAATTTTCTGGGTAAACCAAACCCACATATTCAAGAAAAGTATATAGTTATAAGTGGGAGACTATAAAGAAGTACATAACCCTAATGACAAAAAAAATACAGTTTTCATTTCAAGCGCTTCCAGACCGCTAGCAAATGACGTGAGTGGCAACACACACACACACACGTACACACCCACACAACAACTATTATTTACCTACGTGTTTTTAATTTAGGCGCCCTCCTAAGTCTTTGGTACCCTATTAGAATAACACAGCTTTAAAGCTGAGCTACAAAATATCGACTACAGAATACCAACTTCCCCTACATTGTGGAGGTGAGTATATATATATATATATAAATATAGATTAACTATTCTAAACCCCACATCAAAGTACCGATACATCATCATGCATATATGTAAGTCATCGCAGTACATAAATGTGATACTACGGCCTCCAAATGCACAAAAAGTTTCTGGGATGTATGTGGATGCTACCCAGAGCAGAATGTAGTGGGATGTATGTGGGCTTATTTCACACAGAAGCCTTGTGATTCCATCTAGTGATACAGCCCTAAAACTGAATGGGATAGGATTTTGAGATCTGATATGATCATTGCTAGCCACAGCATGAAGAGGGTTCAGGCATGTTAATGCATAACACATTTTAAACAAAACGATTCTTAAGTGTCTGTAATATGACTTACAGTGTCTACCGTGTTATTGCGGTATTGCACAAATGTACTCTCAGTGGACATTAAAGGTGTGTCATCAGTTACGGGTTGACAATCTCATGGATGACCAGAAGATTTTCAAACAGTTTTTGCTGCTATAATTGTATTGTGCCTATAGGGCGGCTTTGTACAGTTATTAGTTACACTAGATGGCATATTTCTGTGTTTACTAGTGTCTCAGTGTGACCATTTCCTCCCACCAGGCTTCAAATCTCCTTCATTTGTATTCATTCTGTCATGAACCAAAAGCGCATTGTACCCTTGGACTCTATCTTCTTCTGGGAGCTAGATTTTTCAAAAACATCTAGCACGCTGTCTCACAGTTTTAATAATAAAGCATACTGATAGAGTTGTAAGTTTTCCAACCTGACCTTTTAAGACTGGCTCCATCATCCAATGTGTGCCATTTTTTTCAAATTCTTTTACATAAATATTCAATTGATTGCTTTATCTGAAGGATGGCTAGCCAGCAATGCTTAGGTGTAACTAACTCTTTCCACTTGTGGCATTCTTGGTGTCTTGGTATCCTTCTCTACCCATTGAACATCAGATAATACCCTTATGGCCTGTATAGAATGCATACAATGCCCTTCTTTCCTGGGACAATGAAGCTTGAGCAATTAACACTGTAGAGCACCAGTAGTATAAAGCCTATTAGAACATTGGAATGTTGAGCACTCCATTGAAAACAATGGAGTGCTCAAAGGCTTCTTATGGCCGGTAGAAGTCCAGAGCCTCAACATTCCACTGTTTAACAAATGCCTCACGGAGCTCCAGGTAATTTCAACCCCCTTAGGTTCCATGAGGCTGTAGTTTTACTAATTAGAACATTCTGCCCTCTAGGGGCAGAATGTTCTAATAGCCTTGGAGCCCTCCGTTGCAGGTTCTACTGGCCCTTGAAGGCCGGCTCCCTTGTTAAAGGCCCTCACCTTTGACTCAGGCCTTTAAAGTGGCAGCGGGCCTTTAATGGGAGGTAGAGTCCGCTACGGCTGGTTCTAAGGCTATATTAGAACACTGGAATGTTGAGCGCTCCATTGAAGACACTGGATTAACTCCGGGCATCTAATGGCTGGTAAGAGCCTGGAGCTTCAACATTCCAATGTTTGTCTTTTACAGAAAAGCTGTGAACAAAGACCTCACGGAACCCGAGGGGATTACAACCCCCTCAGGCTCCATGAGGCATTTGTCTTACTTATCAGAACATTCTGCACTGATGGGGCGGAACGTTCTAAAAGCCCTATATCCCACAGTAGCTGGCCTATACATGCTATTAGTTGCCCGCTCCCTTGTTAAAGCAGCCAACCTTTAAAAGGGATTTTCTTTTAAAAAACCATAGTAAAGCAGCAGAGTTAACATCTTCCTTTAAAAAAAAAACGCACTACCTAAAAAACAATTCTTACACATTGATTATCACAGTTTTAAAAAGTGTTTCCCCCTTCTCAGTGCAAAGCAGCCACCTTAAAACATTATTATTTTTTTAATAACCAGTGCAAAGCAGCAGAGTCAAAAAGCAACTTCTCTTAAAAAAAAACTTTCTTCCTAAAAACAATTCTAACAACTTGTCACAGTTTAAAAAAATATTTCCCCCTTATCAGAACAGTGCAAGTCTTTCCTGTGTGCCTGCACCCCATGTGTCATTTAAGGCTGAGGGCAATTCAACCACTAGAGCGCCGATCTGACTGGCGTCTCTATGGTATGAGTATGCGATTGCAAGTGCTCTGTGCTCTATGGAAGTTTTCCCCCTCTACCCCTTCATTCTCAGTGTAAATCAGTCAACTTAAAAAAGGTCTTTTCTTTTTAAAAACCAGTGCAAAACAGCAGATTTAAAAAAACGAATTCCTTTTAAAAACGTATTTCCTAAAAAAAATTCTAATGCATTGATTGTCACAGTTTTAAAAAGTATATCCCCCTTGTCAGTGCAAAGCAGCCAACTTTAAAATGGGATTTCTTCTTTAAAAACCAGTGAAAGAGGAGCTTAGCTCGCGACGGAGATGGCCGCCTAGGAAATCGGCTCCGCCGACCCTGGCGCTTTACTTCGATATCCTGTTTCCTATCCTGTCCTTCTACCCCATCACGACAACGGTGATACTATCCTGACTACGCCGGTGTGTCTCCCGGCGAAATCCGAGTTGTATTGGCGGTGATCCGCCCCTTGCTCCTTTCCCGGCCCGGTGCTGCTGGGGGACCGGGGCTTTGTTTGTTGGCTCTGCCGGCATCGGCCACAGCGGTGGCGGTCAGCGCGAAGGTGGGGGAGCCGGTCGGCGGAGGGGAGGCTGCCGATTGCTCTTGTCACTGAAGCGCCTCGTCCCACTCTGTGCTCCTTCGCTCCCGGATACATTGTATCTCTGCCATTGCCTGGCTTGGAGGACGTCGGAACATTTTCTTTGTTTCCTCTGCTGCTAGTGGACGCCATTTTCTGCTTTGCCCCTCGGCTTCTGACGGTGGAGATCTCGGAGTTCACTCTGGGGTCCGGATGTCGCCTGAAAGCGATTGAGCCTGTTCTACGATGCCCTCAGTCGCCCCCATGACTCTGGCCCGGTGGCCCCTGGCGAGAAGGCGGCGCAGTGCACGGTGGGCGGTGAGTTATCATGGCGCTCGGCTTCCCGGGCTGCCTTTCATTAGTGAGCCTGGTGTGGTTGAAGCTGCTCTACTCCCTTTGCCTGAGACGCCGCTGGGGACCGGTGCTATCCTGTGTGCTCTGGAGGCGGTTGGGGCTGCTCTTCGTCTTTATGCCCGAGATTTGGGGTGCAGGCTTGCTGCTATTTCTCCTGTGGGCGGTGGTTGCCCCCCAGTGCTGTACACTGCGCCACACCCTGAGCCGATTTCTGTTGATTTCCATGCCGGGGTGCCTATGGAGAGGTCGGAGGAACATAGATCTGATTCTGCTGAGGTGCCAACCACGATGATCCGGAGGAGATCTGGACTTTATGGTTTCGTACGCTGGCCGGGATGTCGTCCCTGGGCGCCATTTTTGTCATCTCCTTCGTATGCTGGTGGCCTGACTTTACATCCATTCCTGGGACTATCGCTCTGGCCGGCTGCTTCCGACTTACAGTTGCATTGCCCTGTGGATTGTACCATTCCCGGACATATGACTGTGTTTGACGTGGACTTTCGTGGGCGACCTCTTATCCTCTGCTGGCTGTTCCGGGATTGTTTCTTCTCCGCAGCACTGGCCGGACGGCTGGAATCCATCAACCACCATGATCGCAAGGGGCTAGGTTGAGACATTTCTCTTGGGTCGCTATCCTTTCCGTTGCTGGGACTGTATACTGTGAGCGGGACATTGCTTACACCGACCGTTGGTATCCTGTCGGATGTGGAAGCCGGTTGTAGGTGGCCGGATATGTAATTGTTGGTGGTCTTCTTCTTCTTTTGCTGATCCTTACCACCTTCGTTGTCTCATTCTCTCCTCCTCCATTCTTTGTACTTGTTGTACTTTTTCCCTTCTTTGGGGCAGTTTCGGGGCGACAGGCACGCTGTTTATGGGCTAGGCCGTAGCCATCACAGGGGTGCAGGGTGGCGGGTGTGGGGGGGGTTTGTTATTTTAGTTTTTTTTGTTCTATGGTCCCTTTCGCTCTTTTCTAGCTTGGAGGGTTCTTTCCTCTTTTGTAGGGCTGGCTGTCCCTTGGTTTTGTGCCTTCTTTCTTTCTCCGGGTGTCTTTTTAGGCCCCTGACTTTCTCTTACTGGGGTGGGATTTCTGGGGTGATATCTGGGAATGTGGTCTATTGTATTGTGACCGGTTACTTGGTATTACCGTCTTGGTCGTTTTGTTTATTTGGTAGTTATTATTATTGCCTGCCTCAGTTCGCAATCCGGGTGTGTCCCCCATGTCTTCTGGTTTTTCTCCTTTTTACGTGTGGTGCAATATCCTTGTTGTGACAGCCCCTACTCTCCTTTTGTAAATTTCAAACGAAAACCTAATATCCTTTGTTTTACTTCCCACGACCGGATTTGGTGTCTTTTCGTATATCCTGTTGGCCGATTGGTATACCTCCCTCCTGTCTATGATCAACTGTTTTGCGGCCGGCCATGATGGTTGTGGGCCTGCGCATGTAACTCCTTGTTTTTACGAATAAAGGTTTTCAAAAAAAAAAAAAAAAACCAGTGAAAAGCAACCGATTTAAAAAAAAGACTTCCTTTTACAAAATATACACAACCTAAAAAACAATTCTAACACATTGATTGTCACAGTTTGAAAAAGTATTTCCCTTTTATCTGAGCGAATTCAACCTCTAGAGCGCCGACCTGACTGACGTCTCTGTGGAAGGAGTATGCCATTGTAAGTGCTCCCGGGCTCTATGGCAGTTTTCCCCACTCCCCCTTCATTCTCAGTGATAATTACTAAACTATAAAAAGTGATTTTCTTTTTAAAAACCAGCACAAAGCAGCAGATTTATAAAAACAAACTTCATTTTAAAATAACACACTAATGAAAAAATAATAAACACATTGTCACAGTTTTAAAAAGTATTTTCCCCTTTTCAGTGCAGTGAGTGTTGTACAGTTCTAATATATTATTGAAATCTAAGCGACCCCCGACTCTCTAGCGGACTTTCTATGGAAAATAGCAGATACAATATTTCAACACAATTAAAGTAAAGACATACAAAAAGTACAACACACATCTGTGTGCTGTGTTTAATAACTTAATTCTAATGTCATAATTACTTGCAACAACTAACAATACAATGTTAGAGTCTGCGAGGAGGTTTTTGAAAGTATTCAGAAATGGTGGCGCTCAACTAGTCACTGTACATTAAGGAGAAAAAAAGGTAGGTAGATTTAGAGTGTATCAGGTTTGGTGCATCTTGGTCAGAGGAAAACCACAACCTCTGTAGGGGAGAGAAAAGGCAGAGTGCCCCCTCTTCCAAAAACGTGTGAGCAGAATCCAGAGCACACAAAAACAAGTAAATTCCTGTGAAGTGTCTCACAAATATTCACACTAAGGGAATCAGATCTCCATAAATGTTGTGTCAAGGTGTTTGTTTATTCACAAATGGTGTTACCCATTAGGGAAAAACACCACAGAAAACAACATTCCAGCCGACACGTGTTTCGTCAACGGTAAATAACTGTGACTCCTCAGGCCTGATCTCGTGTATGATATGCGAATTATTGGGGGACCGGTGATATTTCCAACCCGGTCATAATCGGGTTAATGGTGGAGAAACGGACAAAAGCGACTGTTTTCCGGGCAAGGGTAAAGTGAGGAGAAGGACGTGCGGGTAATGCCGTCCACGTTGAGGCAGTGGCTGTTGGCCAATGCTTCGTTAGGATTAGGAATGGCGGTTGCCGGATACGGTAACGCGCCCGGAAAACGGTCGCTTTTGTCCGTTTCTCCACCATTAACCCGATTAGGACCGGGTTGGAAATATCACCGGTCTCCCGATAATTCGCGATCATACACAAGATCAGCCCTGAGGAGTCACGGTCATTTGCCGTTGACGAAACACGTGTCGGCTGGACTGTTGTTTTCTGTGGTGTTTTTCCCTAATGGGTAACACCATTTGTGAATAAACAAACACCTTGACACAACATTTATGGTAATCTGATTCCCTTAGTGTGAATATTTGTGAGACACTTCACAGCAATTTACTTGTTTTTGTGTGCTCTGGATTTTGCTCAATCTAACAATACAATATCCCTGGGTTTTAGACCAGCTCCGTTTCCTCTGGCCACTATCACCTTTTATTGTGAAGTCTGTAGAGGAACGCTCTAGGGTTTATGGGAAGATGGGGAGGAGGTTTAAATAAGGCATCAGTCTATCCCCCGCCTTTGAATCCGGATCATGTGTCCTCATGTAATGCAACTGGTGCTATGTAAAGCGTTCTGATACCCAATTCGGGTCAAGTTCGCGCTATATAAAACTGTAAAAAAAATTATTAAAAAAATTACATAGTCAATGGTGAAACCTCCCTCAAGATTGCTTTACGGTCTCACTCCATGTCTGCGGACTTTCTAAATACATCTGGCTCCATCTAATGTTTTGCAAATGTTTTTAATTTGAAATATAAAGTAATTGGAAAATAGTTCAGTAACGAACGAATATTCTGACTGGATCTTCTTAGGTTTGCTCACATAATTAACATTTAAAATCCAATTTTGGAAAGTCTGCAATAACATTAAAGGTAATAGCGTCTGTTCCATGAACAATCAAAGATATTTATTTACCATTCCATCGTCTCCTAATAATGTAAATATTTTCTTTAAGAACTATGACACCACATCTTACCATGGAACCACTTATATTATATGCTTTGCATATTATCAGTAAATATAACCCCAAGCTCCATATCTTGAAACGCTGGCATGCAGAGGGCATTTGTATCACAGCTGGCACATCTGCAATCCCTTACTCACAATCCACACATTTAATGGGTGGCAGGTGCTGCATAGTCCAGTTTAACCCCCGAAATTTACAAAGTCTGTAATTGGTTCTGCAGAAGGTACAGTGTCCTCGCTCACACTCATATACACGTGGGTGTGCTTTAGACATAGAGATTGGAACTACACAAAAAGAGGCATTATTCACTAAATAAATACTCATGATGTAAAAAAGAGCGATCACTGGACTTACCTTGGGAAGAGCATACTTTGGAAGTCGTATCTGTACAAAGTCATTACGCCTGTATGATACATAATACTTCGTCTGATTTCCCGATGTTGACTAAAATAAAAACACAGAAGTGACACATTTGATTTATCTGATTATAACTGTTTACCAGAAAACTAGACATTTGTATCCTGCTCGCTTTCCCCTTCTAAATCTAAACAGTGATAAAACCTGATAGAAGAGCAGCAGGGCAGCACTTTCCTGAAGGTTAATATTAGAAATGTAAAACCCAACTACTGTCAGAAATATTTGCCAGGAGAAGCAGCATGTTAGCATTCCCTACAGCGACAGTCGTACAGCGACACCAGTTTATTCTTAGTAAAGCAAAATATCATTTTCTGTCACTTGGAATACACACAACTCATTCGTATGTAAGAGAAAAAAAAGTATGAAATATATGGAAACATACATAAAAACAATGTAATCACCTACAACCCGCCCAGTTTGCAGTACAGTACAATAAGGACAAAAGAGTGCCTACAATGCAACACAAAGAGGCAGAAAAAAAGGCAAACCTGCTGAATTGTTAGCCCACCAATGAAAGAGAAAGCTAGGCACCATTTCCACCTCAGAATCAATAGTACATAAGTGTAAGTAATTAGGTTGTTGATTGACTGGGCTGTGAGCCCTGGTCAATCAGCAACCACAATCCTTGTCAGGGTACAGCACAAGAAAACCCCAAATTAACCTGTGTTCACCCCTTTGGTAGCTTGGCACACAGTCAAGCTTAACTTAGAGGCAATGTGTAAAGCATTTGTGCAACACTTCAAACAATGAAACTGTGAAAACACACCACAAAAGGATCCCACAACAGAGTTGGAGAAATAGGATATATTTTAATAAATTAAACAAGACCAATATGACAAACATCCAATGAGTAGACCTGGAGATATTGAATTTTGAAGTTTGTAGAGAAAATAGCGCCAGAAAGCACAAAGCACTACTAGAGATATCTGATTATGCTGGACCGCGAGAAAGTCACAAGTTCGGCTGACCGTGATGGAATACAGGCTGTCTACAGGGACCCAGTTTAGGCCCACTGAACAGAGAAACTGAAATCATGGGTGCAGAGCATTGCGTGGATCTGTGCCATAGATATGTCGCGCAACCAAAGCGATGCATCAGGTTGAAGATGCTGCGAGGCTGTGGTGCAAGGTCCTGTTGCGTCATTGTTGCGGATCCCATTGACAGGCCTTTGATGCGGAGTCCAGTGTTGGGGATCCGGCACACAACTGATGATGTGTTGGTTGAGAGGAGCTGCGAGGCCACAATGCGTAGTCTGGCACTGTCGTCGAGTATGATGTCGATGAGAGATGCGAGGACCTGGGCTGTGGATGTGTGGCACTGCTGGGCGGATGCTTCGGTTCCGAGAACTGCAGTGGGCGATGCTGGTCTTTGCGGTGGGTCCAAACCACGCAGCACCGATGTGTGTATCCATGCCTTTGAAGTGCATAGATGCTCTGTCTTGCCTACCCTGGCTTCAGACTAACTACAGGGGGTACACAGGCCTTTGCATGGGGACAGCACATAGCATATCCAGTTGTAACTGAGTCTTGAACCAGCTCCTCCCTCCCATACGGCCAGTGATGACCTACTCAGTCACATCTAAGTTCCCATTGTGTGTGGCTGTCTAGGAGGAATACACAAAGCCCAACTATAAACTACACCCAGTCATGTGACCAGAGAACAGGCTGCGGGCACCAAATAGGAAGGCAAGAAAATGCCAGCTTTCTAAAAGTATAATTTTCAGAAGTGTAATTTAAAATCCGACTTCACCACAAGTTATGAATTAAAATTAGGATTCTAGCGACACCAAACATTATCCAGTTATATTTCCTCATTGAGACATTACACTTAATAAAGGTAATAAGGTAATTCCATTATTATCCCATGGGAGATATATGCCTTGCAATAGTGAAAAATGAATGTCAGAGTTCTTTACTACCAGGACATGTAAAACTAAAAAGTACATGTTCTGCTTTTCACATACATTGCACCCTGCCCTCTGGGCTGTCCAGGGCCTAGCCTAAGAGTGACTTATATGTATTGAAAAGGAAGTTTTGAACTTGGCAAAATGTTTATTTTGCCAGGTGGAAATGGCAGTTTAAACTCCACACACAGAATCTGCAATGGCAGGCATGGATCATGTTTAAAGGGCTACTTAAGTAGGTGACACAATCAATGCTGCAGGCCCACTGGTAATATTTAATTTACAACCCCATGGCACTTATAGTACCACTTTGCTATGGACTTAAGCACGATGCAGTGACAGTGTTGGCTTGTGCAACCATTTTCAGTTTACTGTTGATGCTTATTCTGAGTATCCTGGCATAGGTGCTGGATGTAGGTCTGACTTCTGCCGGCCACCAGTTGGAGTCCCATGGTGAGGTGTTCCTGCCAAAGATGACTCCTTTTGTCTTGTTTGTGAGCTTGAGACAGTTGATTTCATTCAGTTAGTGACCTCAGTCACGCAGGGGTTGAACTTGTATCTTATGTTGGGGGATCTTGTCCAAGTGGTAAAGTAGGAGTTGCAAATCTTCAGCTTAGAAGTGGATATTGATGCCATGTGCACAGGTAATGTTGGCCAGAGGGATCATGTATGCGTTGAAGAGAGTGGGGCTGTATGATAAACCTTGAGGCACTATGCAGATAAGTTTGTGGGTTTCCGAGAAGTAAGCTGCCATGCTGACAGCTTGTGTTCTATCTGTCAAGAAGGAGCATATCGACCGGAGACAGGGTTTTTGGATGCCCATCTTGTGCAGGCTGCCTAACAAAGATGTGGTTTGAGACTGTGTCAAATGCTGCAGAGAAGGTCGAAGAGAATGAGGCCTGCCATGTCTTCTCTGTCAAAAATCATGCAGATGTCATCTGTGGTGGCGATGAGTGCTGTTTATTTACTGTGGTTGGGCCTAAATCCGGACAACGTGGCATTGAGGAGCTAGTGTTTGCTGAAGTGGTCAGTGGAGCATCGGTTAAACCTTTGCCTGATGTTTCTTACATCAATTGATGTTGCATTATTTGGATAATAATGACTCCGTGAATATTCTGTTCTGAAGCATATCTGTCTTTTAAAGTATGTTATTGACTTGTGAACTGTTTATGTTTATGTTTATAAAAAGTATAGCAGTTTCCAAATTTTTCATAAGACTTAATCAGTTGAATGTTAATTGATAGAAAAAAAAGTATGGTATTTTTATTACGTTAGAATAAATTTAATATTGCCTAATAAATGGGGAATAGTGCATTGTTGTCCAGTTCTGATATGGTAAAACACAACATAAAGGCAGATGGAGAGTGGTGTAGTTCTGGAGTTTACATTTGCCCCTGTAGCTGTTGTATATATCAGAAGGGACATTGCTGGAGGTCTCCTTTCAATTTTTTCCAGGCAAGAGATAAATAAGTTAAGAGGTAAATATCTCTTGGCTTATTAAGAAGAAAAATAAAAGAGAACGACAAGCAGAAGGATGGAGTGATCATTTCCAGCTATAAAGAAACTGGGCAAGCTGTTTTACAAAACACTTGTGGTGACCTTGAAGAGAAGCTAGCATGCTCTGAGGGATTCTTGCTGTCTTACACAGTTGGTATTTGATATTTGTGTGAGAAGAACAGCTGATATAACTAATTTTAAATTGGCCTTGCCTCTTTGACACAGCTGCAAGAATAAACAATGACTAAGCTGAAGAGGAATTAGTCTTAGATTTAATATTCTTCTGACTTAAGAAGTTGTAATATTTCAAGTGTTAAAGTAGTGTAGATTTCTGGAGATTATGCTCAGTTTTAGCACATCACAAATCATTCAGCCTTCTCGTATGTGGAATAATACCAGATGGGAGCAGTTGCGAGTTTGCTACCAGTCAAACCTGGAAGGGAATTCTATGTAGAAAGGGAATTATAGGAGCCACATATGAACTAGGTAATTAAGTAATTTAATTTCATGTTTCATTTAGCATCAATTCAGCACAAAGTCAGAGTGAATTCTGCACATGCCCTATCTATGCTTGTTAGTATCTATTTATGAATGTGTGTAGTGCAAACCAAACTCAAGGCAATGGAGCGTACAGGGTCAAAGGCAAAGACAGTCAACAAGTGATTTGAGAGGTAGCTGGTTTGTAGACTGTTACTGCATCATGATGAAATGTTCTTTAAAGAGGGGCATCTTCAACACTTCCCTGACTTTGAGCAGGGTTGGGGAAGGGGTCCTGCCGGATACGAGGGTGTTACCCAGATCCTGAGTTCGCTGTTAGAAAAAGCCTGGTTCCTTGTTTTGTTCTTTCACACTTCTTCATCTCTTTTCTATGGTGTCCTGACTGTGGGTCTACTGAGAGACACCAGAAAAGGTGAGCTTGTCTGCCAGATAGGCACAGGTGCCAGTTGTGATTGGGAGGCACAGTGTGAAGTCTGGGAGGCCATGGAGCAGTTTTTTTTACAATTCTGATGTGGGAGTATGAAGGCTTGAACAGCAGTTCTAAAGTCACTTTCTGGGACGAATGGTCTCATTTTCTCTTGTAGAGAGAGCTGGGACTAGACTGTATTTTCAAGCAATTTAGAATTGGGTGAAAGTTCAGGAGGCAAGATGGTGTCCGTGATGGACGCGTGAGTAAGCTGCTCCTGCCGGACCTTGTCGGGGACACGGAGCTGTTTGAATGAGAAGCGGATAGAATAGTCGATTAAAGCTATATTTTGTTGCGGGAAAGCGTGGGACGACTAACCGGGAGAGTGAGAGGTTCCCACCTGTATTTCCTGCTTTGAATGCTGCGGTTGTAGTTGCCAGCGGCGCCGAGGACCAGAGCCTGGAGCACACAGTGGAGCCGGTGGGCGTTTCTTTGGAGGCGGCTCACCTGGCACACCTGGACGGCAGTCGGCGGTGAGGCTGTGCGCGTACGAGGCAGAGCGCTCTGGAAGGAGGAATGGCGCCGAAAGGACGGAGAGGACGCGGGCAAGGAAATGCTGCCACGGACTCACAGGATGGAGTTGAGGCTGTGAGTGTTATGCAAGCTGCCTCCCGCTCCGGTATTCGAAGTAAGGATGTGGAGACTGTGTTGGGGGCGGCTGGAGCTCCGGGCAGAGACCCTGCTGAAGTAAGTGCTCCCAAGAAAATACCAGAACTGTTTTTTGCCGCAAAAAATAAAGAATTGAGTAAGCAATAGCAGGGCCACCCTGATCGGATGTTGACAGATGCTTCTCGTGCTGAGGTTTTGGTCTTGCCGGTGAATGGAGAGGGAGTGTCTGGGCAAAGTAGAAGCCTCTCGCAAGAGGCTGCTACCTTGGAGGAAGCACAGGCGGCTGAGCTAAATGAGCTAAACGAGATAAGTGAGCTGCTAACTGAGGAAAAGAATGATGAGACCTTGCAAGAGGCTGCGCAAGAGAATGCACAAGAGACCATTCCAGCTTTAACCTCGGTCCCTGTGGTTAATATGGAGAGCGCTTCTAGAGGGGATACACTAACCAATCAGGGGGGGTCCCTCATGTCGCTGAATCAGACTCTGTTGACTTTTATTCCCTTTCAGAGCAGTCTATGTCCTCCTCAGAGGACCTTGTGCAGCAGTATGCAACGTATATGACCATGGAGGATGGAAGTATTAATTGCAGCTTTGACCAGGAGGAACAGGGGTCTGGCCCTTGCACTGTGCGAAGACTCCAGTTGAATCAAAGTGCGGAAATTAATGCGCAAGTCAATGCAGGAAATATGCAAGGGGTGGAAAATAAAGCAGTGTCCGCCTCTGAGATGGAGATAGCGCCAGAAGACATATAATTGAGCTTGATATATCAAACGATGATGCAGCATAGGGTTCAGACTCGAGAAGAAAGCCTGAGAGTGGAGAACTCTTGTAGGAAACTACAGAACTCGGTTAGGCGTTTGGTAAAGTCACATTCTGAGTTTTTGGCTAGAGCTAATGAAGCAGAGGCACACATATCAACCCTAGAGGATGAGCTTGTGCAACAGAAGAAAGTTATTGAAACACATCTGGCTATTAAGGAAGACATTAACTGGAAATTGGTGGACATAGAAAACCGATCCCCTAGAAATAATTTGATGATTTTGCAGATTCCTGAAGGGAAGGAGGGGTCGGATCCTCGGGGGTTTATAGTAGAGCTCTTAAAAAAGGCATTCCCGGAATCAACAAAATGGGATTGGGACAGGGAGGTAGAGCGGGCACACCGATTTCCTTTTTCTACCAGAGACAATCAACGGGATCAGAGGCCTAGAGCAATTCTAGTTTAATAGTTTCCTTGCTCGCTATGAGATTTTTTTAAAAGCACGACCAGACAAAAAAAGAAGTGGGCTTGATTGCGAATTTTTTGTACGCCCTGATTTATGTAAGCAGTCAGTTGAATTACGGTAGCAGCTTCGACAGTTAATCCCGGAGTTTCAAACAAAGGGTGCGCAGGCATTTTTGATGTTTCCTGCCAAAATGAAAGTAATGTTTAAGGAGCGCACCTATTTCTTTATGACTGCTGCCTCTGCTAAAAAGTTTTTGGGCAAGATGTAATGTAATATGCTAGAAGTGTTTAATTTGTAACTATCTGTAGGCAATTTAATAGTTAAGGAGGGCTTTCCTTTTCATGATTTTCTTGAGTTGCTTCTTTTTCGAATAGTATTATATCTTTTTTCTCGGGATGGTAAGATGATATTATGTCCCATAGGTGAAGGCAGGGGGTTGGTGGCAAGCTCGCATCAACAGGACCATAAGTCCTAAAGCCTCGTTAAATGGGGGGAGGTTGGGGTTGGGGTTGGGGTAGGCATTGGGGCTATAGAGGGGGTGAGTAGCACAAGGGGGGTGAAAAAAAGGGGGAAAACTGTTCACAGCAATTAACAAGAAAATTACAATACAGTAGTAAAAATAAGTTTGAAAGTAGAACCCGTATTATTACTTATCTTGGATTTGAGAAAATAAGGGACTCTAAGTTGTGTATGTGTTGGTTTTTGATTGTTACGATTAAAAAATGGTGACTAAAGGATTAAGAATTTGTTCATTGAACATGTCTGGTCTTAATAATCCTATGAAGAGACAAAAGGTGGCAGCTGAACTGAGATATATTTGTCCGGACATACTCTGTGTATAAGAAACTCATATTCCATGGTCAAAAATGGAGGTGCTAAAGGAATTGGGATATTCGTTAGTGGTCGCGTCAGGGCAATCCAGTATGATAAGGGGGGTTGCTATTCTTGCTAAACGAAATTGTATAAATACTGGTCGGAAACTAATGGACAAAAATGGGCGGTGGGCCATAGCAGAGTGTAGTCTTGAAGGGAGGAACTTGACGCTTTGTACAATATATGGAGCTAACCTGGATGACCCGGAAGCTTTGAATGAAATAAACTTGGAAGTGGCTACCTGGCCGCAACCAGTGGTGGTATGTGGAGATTTTAACATAAACTTGCTGAATAGAGCATTACAGGATGGGTCTGACAAGTATAAGGGGCGAAAACCAAAAGTATTTAAGGCATTGTACAATCTAGTTAGCGATCAAGGACTAGTGGATGTCTGGGGACGTCTGAGGGGACAGCATAGTGGGTTTACATTTTATTCCTACCCCCACAAGAAGCTGGTTAGATTGGATTATTTCTTTGCACCAGTATCATTACTGGTCGGCGCTACAATAAGTGTCTACCCCAGGATTGCATCGGATCATGCACCTATTGTATTTGAATTACAAGGATGTCTTAATAGACCTAAATGTCTAGATTTTACGTATGATCGAAAGTTGGGGCTAAATAATGAGTTTAAAGTTCACATGGATAGGTGGATTACATTTTTTTTTCAGAATAACAAAGGGATGGCCGCAGTTGGGGTAATCTGGGATACCTTTAAGGCCAGTTTCCGTGGTGAATGTATGAGTTTTTCATTCTGGCAGCAAAAGAAATTTAAGCAAGAGTTGGCTACGCTATTTGGACGCTTGACTCAGTCTGAAATTTTATTGACGAACGGAGTAGCTAGTGGACTGACTGACCTAGCTCATTTAGAGAATGAGGTGTCAAAAGATAGGGCCAACGTCTTGGGGTTTTGGTGTGCTGAGAATGCTAAAAAGTACTTAACGTCGAGAATGGAAAAACATGAGTATGGTGAAACAATTGGGAAAAGGTTGGCTGTCCAATTACGTATGAAGGAGTCTGATAGAAATATTCAGGCACTGAGAGATCCTACTGGGGTACTGCATTCCGAACCCCAGCAGATTCTGAAGATTTCCCAGCAGTTTTATTCTGAATTATACGCACGGCAAATTGGGCTAGATGCTGGATCAGATTGGTTAGAAATGTTTGAAGGAGGCTTAAAGGTATCAGATTCCACACTAGCAGAGGAATTGGAATCTCCAATATCGGGGTTGGAATTGGAAACAGCAGTAAAGAGTCTCACGTTTGGTAAGGCTGCAGGCCCTGACAGAATACCTTGTGAGGTTTATAGACAGTTTTATAATATTATTAAAGACGAGCTGTTAGTTATCATGCAGATGGCTCAGTTGGGCTTTCCTCTCAAATCATGGACAGACGCCACAATAGCGGTGTTTTGTAAGAAGGGTAAGCAGCCGGATCTAGTGGGATCTTATCGTCCTATATCTTTATTAAATGCCGATAACAAAATCTATTCCAAGATCTTGGCAAATCGATTATCAGCAGTTATGGCGTCGTTAGTCTCACAACAACAGCATGGCTTTATACCGAAAAGGGGAACTGTAGATCATGTCAACAAGGTAATTACGCTTTTTGATATTGCGGCAGCGAAGAAAAATGATTTAGCGCTTATCTTACTTGACGCTGAGAAAGCGTTTGATCGTGTTCATTGGGGTTATATGTGGAGACTTATGGATAAAATGGGATTTGTACAGAAATTTATTGTTGCCTTACAGTCTCTTTATTTAACCCCTACGGCTAAGATTTCTACTATGGGATTACTCTCGGACTCTTTGAATATAACTCGTGGAACTCGCCAAGGTTGTCCGTGTTCTCCCCTTTTGTTTGCCTTATATATCAACCCTTTTATTGAACAACTGATTAGAAGCGGACTGATTCCACCTTATCGAGTATTGGGTTATACTTTTTCTGTTTTCGCATATGCGGACAACATTGCTGTGGAAACAGCAAATCCAGCTACCGCTATTGTAGAGATTGAGCGATTGGCGAAGGAGTTTGGTAGTGTAACGGGATACAAGCTTAACGTATCCAAGACGCAGATTTTGTGCTCTGACACTTTAGTTTGGCAGGACGAGAGGGTAGTCAAAGAGGTAATGTATTTAGGGATACAGTTAAAGGCAAATATGACCGAATTGGTTGATGGAAATTGGAGCACACTGATGGCTAAAATTAAGAACTCTTTAGATAGGTGGAAACGACTACACCTTACCATCATTGGTCGGTCAAATATTATAAAAATGAATGTACTACCAAAGGTTCTTTACCTGTTTAGGTCAATACCTTTAGAAATATCAAGAAACAGGATACAGACTTTACAGTCGATGTGTGGCAAATTTATTTGGAGCCCTGGCAGACCTAGACGAGCAATGAAATATATGATTTTACCTCTAGTTATGGGGGGATGGCGGTACCTGATTTTTTCTTATATTATGCAACTTGTTTTTTATTGAAGATGAGGGTATTGATTATGGGTGAAACAGTGGTGGATACGGCTACTGCCCCTTCTATTTTTGAAATGCTGTTAGGCCCAGTTGCAAAACAATGCTTATTTATTGAGCCAGATGGAAGCTACTATAAACGGACACGTTTCAAGGTATTGATCAGCGCAGCTAAGGTCTGGAAATGGTTTGCTAAAGTAACGGCAAGTGGGAAAATCTCTTATTATACTCCTTTTAAAGCCTCTAGGCATCTTCCAGGGATATTTTATGATGATATGGCAATAAAGTGGCAGAGGAAGGGGGTGAGATGGCTGGGGGATTTACATATGGATGATGGGACTCATAAGTCATTTGATGAGTTAAAGGAACAATTTTCTCTCCCTAGAACTTATTTTATTAAATTTGTACAAATACGGGATTACTTATCTCGAGGTAAGATCGCACTGCAAAAAAATAAAGTAGTTGAAGGGGTTAGAAAACAGATTAAAATAGGAATGTTATATCAAATATTGCTTATGGGGAGGATTGATGATCTTGACAATGTAAGGCTGAAGTGGGTTACTGCACTAGATGACCCAGATATAGTTGTAGAAGATTTGCTTTTGCTGTCTAATGAGGCATTAATGGCTGCAAATTTAAAAGCCCAATTTTTTAAGACGCTGTTTGATTTATACTATACTCCCGTTCGGATGGCAAAATGGGGGGAGGGAATGAAGGTAAATGTTTTCGCTGTAAGGCTGATGATGCAGATAGTACACATATTTCTTATAGCTGTGTTAAACTTCAATGTTTTATAGCAGAAATTGGAAAGTTTTTGTCACTGGTAATTAAAATGCCTGTAGATATCACACCTGCCATGATGCTATTGGGGAAAATACCCATGGATAGGTCAATGGACCCACTATATCAATATCGCCATTTTTTTTCTCTATGACTGTTGCACGGTTATGTATAGCCACGGAGTGGCTTCAGGAGAAACCACCTGACTTTCATCAATGGCGAGCTAAAATGTATAGTCTATTTAATTTGGAGTGGGGTCTCTTTTCTATTAGGGGTATTAGAAAGAAAAAATCGGGCATAAAAATGTGGGGTCCTTTTCGAGACTATTATGAGGATTGACAGTAGATGAATGATGAACTGTATAGGAAATTGATGGAATGCTAAGGGGCCAAGCATTGTGGGCAGGATGAACTGCTCTGTCTTGATTAATCGGTTCTTTTGTAATGAATTTGTTCATGCCTGCAAATGAATGCTGGTCCTTATTTTTTTATGTTTCTTGCTGTGAACATATAAATAAAATAAAAAAAGAATTGGGTGAACGTTAGAGCTTAATGCCATCAAGGTTATAATCACTGGGCCGGGTGTGTACTATTTTTTGCTTGTTATTCTAGACAAATAAATCAAATTCTGTCCTGGCGGGGTTGTACTTCATGTAGATGCTAGACATCCAGGTATGAATGAAGTTCAGGCAGTGGTTGTGTCTGGAGCAGAGGAGACTTTCATACACAGTCCTATATTGTCAGCAAATTGGTGACTTTTTATGCTATAATGCTATGTCACTTCCTGTAGGAGTGGATGCTCAGAATGTGTTGATGTTAATTCCTTTGGATATGGATTACAGAAGATACAGATTACTTGTCTGGTTTCCTTATTTTAAGGAACACAGTGATGTTAGTTCATTTAACGATGGATGACGAATAATAAAATCCTCTTATCTGGTTTCACCTATTTTCCCCAACATTTTTGTTGGAAACCTGTAATGTCACTTGCGGAAAAAAAGGGATGTGGGGAAATGCAGTGATCTAACTTCCTGTAGAAGTGAATGTGCACTAATGAAAAGATGGTAGTTCCTGTGGAGATGGAGGTCGGATGCTGGAGGTTTCCACACTCACACTGGCCAAATGTGAGTTTAATTGTCAACAAACAGTGTGTATTTGCAGAAAAAATATTTTGATTTAGCGGACTTACAATGCAAAGTGTGTCTTTAAAGTTTATACATATAATCATTGCACTGTTAGTCTGAGAAGAATAGGACATGTTACAATGCATGCCTTTGCAACACGGTTTTTACATTGCAACATCCATTACAACGCATAATTTTACAACGTGTACCATTACAACGCATATCATTACAACATAATGTAATGACTGCATTGTAACGGTTGTTTCCCGGCTGAGAAAAATATTGCCTGATTTATATGTGGAGTCATGCAATGACACCTTTATATGTAGGAGGTTAGAAAAACAATACACCTAGATTTACAGAACCCTATTCCACAAACACACAAAAATATCAAGTGAAATGTATTTTGACACAAATGTTCTATGAAATGCCATGGCATTCTAAGTAACACTGTTTTTCCCAGGATGAAAAGCTAAAATGCGTCTAATTGGAGCAGGGAACCAAATCAGCTAAAGTGCATATTGTGGATGTGTTTATTTTTTGCATGCTGTACAAGATGTATGGATATTGGCAAACAATAGAAATCTTTGGTATCCTCTGCGTTAACCTAAACAGAAAGTGTCACTATGGGACCACTTCTGTATCATAGGACCTAAGCCACAATGTTATTGCAGGAGTGAGTTCAACTTACACATGCAGGTAACTATATTTAGGAATGAAAATGCAGGTTTTGTCTTTACAAAATCTAATTTTGCATTTGTAAATCTATTTACACATACTCAGTATTACTAGTGCTGTTTAATATTACTTGTGAATGAGTCAGATTTCAAGACAATGTGAGCACCACAGTGTATGGATACCTTTGGAAATATGAAGGTACCTGGAGGATAGCTTTTCTCATTTTTTACTGGAACAAATATGCTTGTGAATATTTCCTCAGACATAGGAATTCTAAATGCATTTCAGGCGTGCTGCTGGGAAAACTCAGAGTATTGTAGTTTTAGAGGTACTCTAGGAAAATATTCTGAAATGCAGAACAGTGATGTGCTTTTGCTATTTCTTTCTGAATTTGGTCTAGTGGCTTCCTTTAATTTTGAAAATGCTTTAAAAAGTAAGAAATGGGTATCCATGTATCTGGGTGTTTAATATGGGGATTTGTCTTGTCACTAAAACATGTAAGGACTTCGTCGAAACTAAAGCTGTAGTGAGGACTGATTTTCTGGATCTGGATATGTTTTGGCCTTTTTTCCTAATATTGGAAACTACAGCCAGATGTTCGACCCACTAATTTGCCACTCGCAAATTGCATCACATTTGCGACTCACAAATTGGGATGCACAACAGTGTCTCAGACACTGTTTGCGAATCTTAATAGGGTTGCACATTAAATGCCTCATTAATATTAATGAGGCAGGTGCAATTTGCAACCCCATTAGGAGTGGCTAGCACTCACACGAATGGTGGCCTGCTGGGGTCAGCAGACCACCATGTCTCTGGCTGTTTTTTTTAGGTCAAGACTATAGCGACAGCACGCATGCACTGCTCGCTTTGCCTGGCATGCAGTATTCAGTACGGCGTGGAAGCTTCGTGGAAGCTCTGCCCACTCTCCTCCCATCTTTTTCATTGGTTTGGGTCCTAAATGCTGCCTTCCGATTGGCTTTAGGCCTTTTAGTCCCTCATCATGACGGCCATGTCATCATTAGTATCCTTCCATGGCTACTGGCCCCTTTACTTCAAAGACTATTTTCTTCTTGTGCCCCCCTCCCACAGTCTGTGACTTCTGGACCCCTGCTCCCCTCACCGCACTCCCTTTCATGCTTTCTTGCACGTCTGCACTCCAGTTTCCAATGCAATAGGTCTCGCGTAAATGTGAGTCCTATTGCATTGCAAATGCTTGTTTTAAAATACAGCCCGTTTTCCTTAAAGGAAAACACGATGCATTTAAAAGAGAAAAATTAAACTTTTCAGTTTAATTTTTTGAAGGGCAGGCAGTGGTCCCTAGTACCACTGCGTGCTCTTAATATTTTGAGAGCAACTCACAAAGGGGAAGGGGTCCCTTAGTGGACCCCTTCCCGTTTGCGCGTAGTTTACCACCTTTCAGGGAAGGGTGGTAGACTGCAACTGCCAGTCATACATGGCTTCAGAATCGCTATTAGGAAGGGATGCCCTTGGAACGCCCCTTCCTAATAGTGAGTCGCTAATCCTATTTTGCGAGTCGCAAATTGATTTGCTGCTCGCAAAATAGGATTAGTACATGGGCCACACGTTTTTTGCGGTCACAAACGGGTCTAAAACCCAATTGAACCCGTTAAAAATATTAATACATCTGGCCATACATGTTTCGTTCTGTTGTATTATCAAGATTGGTGTAGGATAGGTTGTATCAAGAATATTTTATCTGCAGTCGATGCATTTAAGCGAATGTGGTGAAAATGGCCATATCTACCTGCTTGCATCATTGATAGTACATTTTCTGAAATCTGTGAGTTTTTGTTGTCTGCGACTTGCCCAGGAATCGAGTGAATGAAAATTCAGGAAATAAAAGTTTAACAGGCACATGCATCAATGTTGGCTTTTGCGATTTCTTAATTGCGATTTTTAAAGAATCGCAATTAAGGTATATCAAAAGCCTATGCATGTAGAAATTGCTTAAAAAATAGCGATTTCTAAACATTCCTTAATTGCGATTCGCAAATTGCGAGTCGCAATTAAGGAATAACTCCCCATTCATTCCTATGAGCCTAGAGGCCGATAGGAATGAATGGGAAGACATTCTCAATTTGCGATTCTCAATTAGAGAATCGCAAATTGAGAATGCAATTTCAAGGGTGCCAGGGTGTCAAAAGGACACCCTGTTGCACCCCTGAAATCTGCATATGAGTACATCTTGCACACAAACATGCCCCAAGGGCATGTGTGTGTGTAAAAAGGAACTTAGAAAAATGCACTTTAGTGCATTTTTCAAAGTTTTTGCAAATTACCATGAAGTTCAACTTCATAGTAATTTGCGCCCCCTAGTACCGAAATCGCTACTTCAAAGTGGTTCTTGCATTGCTTTTAAGGAATCGCAAAATGCGATTCCTTACGCAATCGCAATTTGAGAACTCGCAATTAATTGTGAATTCTCAAATTGCAAGGGCCTGGTCCCTTGATGCATCGCAAAAGCTAATTTTGCGATCGCAAACGGCAGATTTTTGCGAATTGTTCCGTTTGCGATCGCAAAAGGCTTTGATGCATGTGCCTGTATGTGTCCTTCCCTTCCCAAAAAGACTTAACATTGCACTGACATCACTAGTAATAGAAGTCACAGCCAATTTTGGTACGGAAGGATATCTTCTGGAATGTTGTTCAATTACATCATACCAATATCATTATCAATTAATACCCTGTACCTCCAAAGCAAATATTTAAAGATTGATTGCAAGATTAAATCACTCTTACACATATTAATTTTAAAATCACGCTTCTCTTTGGGTGCGGCCGGAGCCGCCATACGCCATACACTTCTTTTTGCGGCCGGAGCCGCCAAGCAGCTTTGGGTGCGGCCGGAGCCGCTGGGCGTTTTCCTCGTGGCCGGAGCCGCCGGACAAGGCGGCCAGAGACACCAAACGATTCTTGGCGCGGCGGGGAACCGCTGGGCAGTTCTCTTTTGCGGCCGGAGCCGCTGGGGCACTTTTCTCGCAGCCGGAGCCGCTAAGCGATTCTGGGCGTAGGCCATAGTGGCAGCCACTTCTCGGCGCGGTGAGGAGCCGCCGAACGTTTTTCTTTGCAGCCAGAGCCGCCGGGCATTTCCTTGTGGCCGGAGTCGCCAACAGTCTCGACCGCGCGCCAAACATTTCTCGGTGCGGCGCGGTGTGGAGCCGCTGACATTTCTCTTTTCAGCCGGTGCCGTTGAATATTGTTGGCAGAAGACCCTGGAAAATAACTGTGGGCCGGAAGAAAGAAAAGGAAAGGAAAGCACACCCTTTTCTTCCATCCTCTTCCTACCCCAACAAAACCACTAATTGCATAATCCATCTAATCGCAATCGCAATACTAACTCCTGCCGCAGCGTGGCAGCTAAACCTTACCGAGGATTTCTTTGTGGACTCGCAGTACCAGGAGCCAGCGCAGTACCAGGAGCCAGCGCTCACCTGTGCCTGCATTTACCAGGGGGAGATAAAGCTGCTCGCCGCTCTCGCTTTGCGGCCCGTTAGAGGCCGGAAGAGGACGTGCCGCCCCCCCCCCCCCTCTAACATCCTGACCCTGCAATGGTAATTCTCCTGGTTTATGACCTCATTTTAAACGTAAAACTTGGTACAATCCCACTGTTTCCTTAAAAACTACCTTAAGAACTACCTGGGGACAAAATGGCTGGCCAGAAGGGAAAACAAGGAAAGCAGCAACGGGAGGATATATAGCCGGGACCTTAGACCAGTTCATTACCAGGGCTACTTCAGTTCTGGCAAAGGAAATAGCAATCACTGAGCGCTGAGTTTCTCAGGACCCGGCATTTGCTAAACGTTCCTCCCTGGGCGTCTTGGCGCTGGCTCGTAGCCCGGTGCCGCACAACCCTGCAGCTGTTTACACAGTGGCCTCCGCCCAAATTTGTGTTCGACCTCCCCAGGTTTTGTTGCCAGACCAGGATAATGTGGATTGTGGGGTAGCTACCCGTGCTTCTTCAGGGGCCATCTCAAGAGTGCACCCCATCGCAGCAAAACTCCATCGGGAGCACCCTCTAAAAAGAAGGAAGAGGGGGAAGCGCAGAAGGGAAAAAAATCCTAGAAGCCGGAATCAGATAACACGGCTAACCCGGTAAATGCGGTAAACACGGAAGCGGTTCTTTTAAGCCCAGGGCAACCAGGTGTGAATGACTCGCTTCCAAACACCCTTCCTCTGGTTTTACAAGATGGTCCTTTGCCCTTGAGAGATGCCGGTTTTTGGAGGACATTAGGTGAGCTCATATCAGCCTCTATAAAGCCTGTATATGAAAAACTGCTGTCTATTGAGGATAGCCTGAAGAAACTAGAACAGCTATCTAAAACAAACTCCTCCCTTAACAAGAACTTTTCGCCAAAGTGCCTTGAGGCTAAAGTCATCCAGAGGAATGGTCCGGGGCACAGTCCGAGCATTATTCCATCATCCTATGCGATTGCCCTGGACCCAATCCCATGCAACTTGGACAGGAACATAGTAGTCGGGCCCGTACTATGGCTGAAGCCAATATACAGGGAAACAAAGACTGCCCCCAAGGAAAGAGTGACAATCAACAACTGGCGGGAGGGGGGATTGCGATAAAGCAACAGACAGGCCGGATGGGCCCACAATGCTTTACTGATCATCAAAAGACTTTGTTGCCACATATTGATCTACCTCCTGAGTCTGTACCCTATGTTGTTGTGTTGACAGGAGTGCCAGAATTAGTCAATGGGAGGGTGGAGACCTATAGTGAGTTAAAGAACTAATCTGTGTACTGGTTGAACACAAATAGACCCCTACCCTTGAATGTACACAGCAAAATACTGTTTGTCCGCAGGGTAAGCTGGATAGGACGCAGATCAAAGGATATAGAGGGTCATTGTATATTTATTCATTTTAGTGATAGCAGGGCAGTGCATCACATCTGCGGCGGATTTAACCAGAATGTGAGATCCACTATTCAACCTTTCGATCTTAGTTATTTTTACACTACCGCAATGAGTAGGGAACACTTTGTCCAGCAGGGCGTGAGCTGTGAAGAGCGATCCCGACCGGGACACCTAGGTGACAGATTTGCCTGTGACGGGTTTAATCTACCGGAGAGCTGCCATCTTTCCCCCATTGTGCAGGGAACAAATAGATTTGCAGTACTTTCAAGGTTGGACGATTGCGATTGACTGCCGGATGGTTTAGAGCCGCAAGCATCAACTATTCAGGCCTCAGAACTAGTCCACTCATTTCCCATAGGAGAAGGGTCTATAGTACAGACATAGTATAAGCCCCCTATCTTGAAGTCACCAGAGGTTTTGCCCACTGTATCATCTGGGGATCATCTAGTAGACTACAATGTTCTATCTTGGAACCTTGCTGGGTTGGTAGAGAAGATCGCAGATCCGTTGTGGGTGCAGTTCATCAGTCAATTCTCGCTGATATGTTTACAGGAGACTTGGCTGGTGAACTGCAACCTATACCTGGAGGGGTACAAAGCTTTTTATGTCCGTGCTGCCCCTTCAGCAAGTGGAACTGCAAGGGGTGGCCTAGTTATCTTTACATCTCTAGCATTGAAATGCAGGATTAAGGTCCTCCCATTCGCTCAAAGTGACTCCCAAGCTATTCTATTAAAGCATGGAAATGCTAGTGAATCAACTTTTATAATGCATTGAACAGACAGGGGGTCTGTCAGTTAACATTGCTGAATGGGCTTCTTAAGCAGCATTGTGCTTATGTCTCTCATAGCCTTATGATAGTGGGACACTTCAATGTCCACCCGTGTGGTGACCCTGAAACAACTAGGATGGGTGATATGGGATGTGCCAGGACACGAGGTCTCCACTTTGAGCACACAGTGCAAGGAAATGTACTTAATGACCTGCTTAATGAATATGATCTGTTCTCTTCTATGTCTTTTGCTGTTCCATCTAGTAAACAGCCCGTGCCGTCCTTTAAAGGGCGTAGTGGTGGATTTTTATAGATCATATTCTAATCTTTGTCAGTCTACAGACTATCCTTCAGGGTTTTAAAATCATGGAGAGTGCATTCAGTGACCACAACCCAGTGTGTGTGCAGTTGGGGGGTGGTATGTTGAACAGGAGGGCCCAGGAGGTTGTGCCGGGCGTGCTTAAACCGAAAGATGGTAGGCGTCGCCTTACATGGTCCTAGGTGACCCCAAACCTCTTCTACGAAAAGGTCCATGAGTCTTGCGCTGCAGAATTTGCATTCTGTGTGTCCCTGATTCTTCAGCAGCAGATGTCCTAACCTCATTTTCAGGGATTGTTGCTAAGGTGGGGACTTTGCTTTCTGTCCCTGCTCGAAAAACAACATCTAGCGATCCTAAATGGTTTAATTCCGCATGCTCTAAAGCAGCCAGAGTATTGAAGGATGCATTGAAAGCTTACCCGAGAGATTTACCCCGGGTTCGTGCTCTTCGACCTAACTACAAAAAGACACTGGCAAGCCGCAAGGCGGAACTGAAGGAAGCAACCTTGTGTTAATTGATAGACCGAAGCACGTTAGGTAGTAGTGCTAAATTTTGAGGCATTATCAATAGACCTCTTTTTGAAAGGGTTATGGATGAAGGACTTGGTAGTAATATACTGGAAGAGGATTGGGTCTCGCCTTTTAGCCGGATTTTTAAGAGCAATTCACCTCTAGTTCGACCACAAGCCAGCGTTGAAAATAATGCCCTGGTTGTATTCTCCCAGAGTGAAGTGGAGAAGGGCATTGCTGGTTTGACGTGCAACAATGTGCCAGGTCCGGACGGTATCCCGCTGGACATATTTAAATCAAATACTTCACTTTGGACCCCGGTCCTGCAGGGAGTTCTTAATGCGGCCGCTAAGGCCGGCTGCCCAAAGTTTTGGGGCTTATCCACTATTGTACCAGTGTTTAAAAAAGGTGATCGCAATAGTACACTAAACTATAGGCCTATTTCCCTTATTAACTCCGTAGTCAAGGTTGTGGGAGAGGTTCTATTGAATAGACTGGCTACCTGGGCGGAAGATAATAAGATCATCTCTGACATTTAATATGGGTTCCGACCAGGACACTCTACTATAGCCTAATGTCTCAACCTTTACCTGATCCTCGGGAAATACACGGTTGCCCGAGAAGGGACGATCTACATGGCCTTCATGGATCTCTCCTCTGCTTTTGACTGTGTCAATCGGGGGAGAATGTGGCAATCCATGAGGCCATGGGGGTGGAGGACAATCTGGTGGACTTCCTGAGGGATCTGCATAGTGATACAAGGGCAAATATTATGTTTGCTCAGGACCTTGGGGTTTCCAGGGATTTCAGCATTGAAAGGGGTGTAAGGCAGGGGTGTATCCTAGCCCAGTTTCTTTTTAACCTTTATATCAACGACTTGGATAGGATTTTAACAGAAACAGGGGCTGATTTTCCGTATGTGTGGCGAAGGGGTCTGCCTGTTCTGCTCTATGCAGATGATGCGGTTCTCCCAGCCCATACCCCTAGAAGCCTGCAAACCTTGTTGGATACCTTTTGCAGCTTCATGGCAGAACGCGATTTGGCCGAGAATAACTCAAAATCATTTGTAATGCAAGTTGGGACATGTCCTAAGAAGCAATATTCCTTTAGGGTGAATGCAGGGAAGGTGCCCTTTACCCCAACCTTCTCTTACTTGGGAGTCCTAATGGATGATCGTTTGGACTGGAGTGCCCTGGTTAGGAGAAGGAATGGGGAAGTGACAAGAGTAAATGCATCTATTCTCAATTTTGCCACAAAGATGGGCAAGCGCCCAATTGCGGCATTACTGAAAATGTATCAAGCAAAAAGCGTAGCAACTGCCATCTACGGAAGAGAACTATGGGGATACGTAGCCTCGGAGGGAATTCAGATGACTGAGAATAATTTCCTAAAACGACTGCTGGGGGTTCACAAAGGTACTGCTAATTTAATAGTACATGAAGACACTGGGACTGCATTTATCTCTGATATTCTGGCTATACGTCCATTGATGTTTTGGCTCAACTGTTGGCTGAACAAAGACTTAAGTCTTAATCATGAGATATTGAAGGAAGCAATGAGCCTGGAGCATATGCTTGATATCCCATGGCTTAAATACATAAAGGGTTGTTTTGGTGAACTGGTGAGCCCAGACTTGTTTTTAAGACCTGGTTTTATAACTGCAAAAGACGCGGTGTTTGTAAAGGAATCTTTTATTATGCTCAAAAAAGCAAACAGAGATAGGGTAGAATTTTTAAAAAGCAGCGTGCGGAAATTCGTGATGCTAAAAACTATTCCGGGTCTGAGCTGTATCTCTTAATGCCACTGTTGAACTATGAGCGGTTCTTATTGACCAGGTTTAGAATGGATTTTTTCCATTTTTTACTTGCTGTTCCTCTGGGGCACCACAGAGGACAAGTGCTAGCACCCTGTGGCTGCGATGGGGAGTCTCCACAGGACTTGCTGCACTTTATATTCTTCTGTAGCTTTTATGATGCTCCCCACTTTTTAAAAAACTAAATTTTTCCAAAGCGCGCCCCGCCCTTTATTATCTACAAATATTAAAACCTGAATGCACCTCTTTTGTGGTTGGTTTTTATAAATGCTCATTGAAGTATAGAAAATGTACGGGAAATTAAATTAACTTTTAAATGCCGCTGTTTTTTCTTTCTGTGTAATACAGTGCTGTGGCCATACGGTCTTTTTAACCGGTTAAATAATTCATCTGTAATGCTGGTATCTTCTTCTATTAATTGGATGGTCCATCCACATTGTAATAATAATATTGTGTCTTTTAATTATTTTTATATATGGCAGTTAAATATTTTAATATGTATATAATGGGATTGTCATTTAGAATGTCTAGGATTTAGATATGCCCATGTCTTTTTATGAGATTTGTAATCTTTTATGGTTTTCTATCTTTTAAACCAAACAAAGTTTTTTTTTGCTTGATTGAATTTGAAAATTGAAAACGTTCATTTGTGAGAAATCTGGGTCAGTAACACTCCCCAGTCCTCAAGTCAGAGTACAATTCCTTCTTACAGCCCCCAGGCCCCAAGGTTCACTGGCTAATTCCAGGGCTCCTATGTTTTTTTAGGAGTCTGGGGTACCCTTTTCCTAGAGCACCTAGGATTCAATCTTTTTCAGGGTCCCCAGTAAGACCACTTCTCGGGTGCCCCAGAGGTAGAGAGGAGGCCAGTGTCATTGGTCTAGAAGACAGAATCCTCATATTCCTAATTAAAACAAGCCTGGAGTCCCCTTCAGGCAGAGGCATGTCCGCGCAATGGGATTTTACTCCCACTTCTGTAGTTCTTTTTTGTCGCAAAATGTCTCCATTGTGCAGAAGTTTAAAAGTGGAGAGTTATAGAAGATGGGCATCTTTACTAATCTAAAAACATCATATCACTCCACCACCCCCAACAGACATTTCCGAGGAGCAACTTACAGGCTGTGCCCAAGTACATAAGACTTTTGCTTATAAAGCATTCAATCATAATTAAACAGCTGATATGTTACCAGAAACAGACACCCATTGACCTTTAAGTTCTGTACCAAACATATGTGTTCATGTTGACTTACATCTGCCTGTGTTAAAGCTTTAAAACACCAAACATTTTGTATTAGAGGTTTATTTCCAGATCGAGGTGGTTGCCTAAGAACCTCAAACACCCTATTAATCAAGGTCCATTCACTGCAAAACTCCTGATTAAAATCTCCAGCTCAAAGTGTCCTTAAAATGCCAGCAAAACTCTCTTGAGGTCACTCTGACAGTGGCCGTGGAGACACATGGTGTGTCAAAAATCAATGGTGGAGCTTCAAGGGACTTATGGGGAGGCACTACTGCTCTACAGTTGCCCCCAGTACTCTTTTACTCCTCCTGCAGTGCTCCTGTCCTCAGTGCTTAATATGTAAAAAAAACAAAAAAGTGCCAGGACTCTCGTCAGGAGGCCAGTGCTGCTTCCACCACACATTGCCCCTGCCATGCTGCCAATGATAGTGACAACACAACTACTAACCATCACACTCCTACAAGAGTGACAATTCAGACAATTTCAGGCCACTAAAGCTATAAGAATGGTTTGGGCAGCAGGTAATAGTCATTTTTAATGTTTATAGAATTGATAATTAACTATTGTTGTGGCCATTACTAAATTAGCCAGACAGCGCCACCTTGTGACAGACTCACAAGCGCCGGTGTTGGCAACAATTAAGTGCCGGCGTAGAGTACCTCAAACCACTGGCTCAAATTAAGCACTGCCTATCCTCCTGGGACACTCTGCAGGATATCTGTTAGAAATTGGGTTACTGATTGACTGATGTGGGAGCCCTGGTCAAGCAGCAACCACAATGCTAGTCACGGTAATCAAAAAGCAACCCCAAATTAACCTGTGTTCAACCTCCTGGTAACTTGGCACAGAGCAGTCAAGTTTAACTTAGAGGCAATGTGTAAAGTATTTGTGCAACACTTCAAGCAGTAAACCAGTAAAACACAACACAAAAAAGGACACCACACCATGTTAGACAAATGGAGCTGAATCTAATAAATAAATACAAAAACAAAACCACAAAAATCCAATTGGTAGAGCCAGAGATATTTCATTTTAAAGTGTTTAGAGAAAATAGCACCAAAAGGCGTAATAGGCACACTGTGGATATCTGGTTGTGCCAGACCGGAACAAGGTCACAAGTTCAGGCTGACCACGATGGAGTTAGGCCCGCTGAACTAAAGTACCTTTAATCCTGCTTTGCGGAGCGTTGCATGGATAAACGTTGAAGATGCCTCATGTAGCTGAGGCAATGCCTTTGAAGTGCACAGATCCCCTGCCTTCCCTGCCCTGGTTCCAGGATAACTACAGGGGGTACGCAGCCCTTTGTGTGGAAACAGGACACAGCATCATTCCTCTTCACTGAACCGGTGAGATCAAACAAAGCTCAACTAACAAAACCTAAACTCCGGAAAAGGTACATGCAGAGTATCGACCTCAGTGAATTGACAGCTCTACGTAATAACATCCTTCTACCTTTTGGAGACATGTCAGATGTTCATGATCTCACAAACCACTACAAGTATTCCATGGAGAATATTCTAAACTTGATCACTCTGTTTCAGCAAAAAAGACTGTCAACCAAATACTCCAAACCATGGTATAATGGCCTGAATACAGAAAGACGCACCCTGAGATTTGCTGAATGACTGTGGAGATCATCACCTTACCTTGAACACACTTAAACATTTGAGATCACTAAGGAACACATACTACAAACGCATTAGAAGTTTGAAAGCACATTTCTTCAGAAACCAACCAGAGCGGCTTGTACCTATCCTGAGTGTCCGTTCTGTTGGGGGCCGTTTATGTGCAAACTGTTATTCTTTTCTTTGATGCGATACATCAACTATTTGCTAGGTGGTACTGCTGTCGCTCCTTCACTGCCACAGCAGTCTCTCTCAAACTACGGGCTGCATGGGGGCTGGAGCTACAGATGGGGGCTTGTGATGAATGGTGTCTCGTTTCACAAGATTAACCCCAGACGGGCCGCTGCTGCGAGTTACTCTGGTAGTTGGCCCTTCCCTGCCCACATGGGCGCTGAAGGTGTGGGCAGTGGTCCCAGTGAGGGTCGGCAGCATATGTGCACCTCGAACACAATGCAGCGTGCAGCATGTATGCAGATTCCTCTCCCTCGCCTGCTGCACACAGTTCCTCCCACTGTGCTCACCTCATGCCCAGAAGATAATGGATACTGCTCCAGGTCCGCCACTACCATACAGGGCTTGTGGCAGGCTCGTGGCAGGTGCAGGCAGCCGGAGGGCATGGAGACTGGACACCGTCGTCTTTGCTCGCTCACCCTGTCCAGCCTCAGTTGCTGTCTTACAAACATCAAGTGTGGGGGTGCCTCGGGCTTTACTCCCCATGTGCAACAGCAGAGCTGCTGGTTGCAAACGCGGGGTCAGACCCCTGGTCACTATTGTAGGGTCTTGGGCTCTTGGACCCCATGCAGCATAAAAGAGAATACAAACACACATGGTTACTGTAAATACAGCTGGCCCACGGCAGGCGCGCCCGGCCCCTTTTATTGTATGGGTCACCTGACCATTGATGCCTGTGATGGATGGATGTGGGGTGAGTGTGGAAGCCAGCCCTAGGGGAGCGGCCGGTGACACCGTACATTGCTGGAACACTAGAACGTGTCCTGCAGGACACTACACACAGGTTAAGAATCACTGCTCTAGACTTTTGTGTTTTATCCTCTGAAACTTGGAACTGCAACCAAATTATTAATATTTTGAATTTTCTGCACATCATCTTGCCCTGTTGCTTAATTGATCAGAAAGACAACTGGCACTAGCTGCATACGAGGCTTTATACTGGTAAAAACTCTTCATATTGGAGGGGTATAGATAGATCTGAATCCCTGAAAAATGCATATCAACCAAACCTACCAGCTATACATGCCCCGGGGAGATGTTCTGCTATGCAAGGAGAGAGTAGTGAAACATCAAGTTGCCAAGATTTTCTGGCGTACATTAGGTGTGACTTTGTTTCTTCGTACTCAGCAATAGAAAAAAATAATCTTACCTTCAGAAAGACATAATCGTCCTGCACTGTCAGGGAATTCTGGTCCATCGAGCCAGAGAACGGAAGTGCCAAGGTTTTATCAGAGCAGTTCTGGATTGGACAGACGACGTAACGAAAACCTGAGTGGTGTAAAGACAAGAGTGGTTTCAAATCTTAGCAGACGATTTAAAACTCTGCTTCCAAATGCCATTAATAATAATAGTGTATATATTTTTCAATAATAATCATATATTGGCCACACATTTTTGATCTTGAATGAATTGGTTTATTTTAATTTATATATCGTTGCAATTTCCTCAGCTAATGATATTAAAGAAAACATGGCGCATTATGTTTTTTCGCTATTGTATAATAGGCTTTTTGAAGAATACAGTGCATTGGCCAAAGGGACTCCCGAGGAATTGTTTATCCATTTTAATCAGCCCGAGTGACAGTGGTTCTCGCGAACAGTCCAGTTCCATTCACCCCCCCCCCCCCCCCGCAGACACATTACTTTCAATAGATCAATGCGTGCCCGAAGCTTTCCCATTTAAATGCAGTGATCGACTCTTGAGACATTGAAAATGGTGTAATCAACAAAGCAAACTCAGTTGTCGTTAGCATCAGTTAGGTCATTAATACAACAGGACACCCCTCTCTGATGCTAAAGGGCTGTCCTTTATCCATTAGTGTTCATGGAAGCATTTTTTCTGCCTACAAACCAAACAATGTCCTCCTGGACTGTTTGATGTTAATCAGCTGGCTGCTTTGAAATCTTGCATAAATGGGACAGCCAATTTGCACTTCAAAAGACACTGCAAGGCACAGATCCTACCTTCTCAGAAATTGAGGCCTGGCAACATTGCCGGTTAACACTATGGGTAAAAATACACCACGTATCGGAATATTTCTTTTTTTTTGTGCAATTTTATATAGCGCAGACTCGAGCCAAAGGTATTGAAGCGCTTTACATTAGAACAAGTCACATTCATTGTTTTGACATGGTAAGATTAAGGGCCAGATGTAGGTAAATATCATTTACCGATTCTAAAAAAACGAATTTTACCGATTCGGTATTTTAGAATAGGTAAATGATATGTAGCTAATGATTCGGTATATTTTACAGAATCGATAAAATTCGGTAAAAACCGATTCGGTATTTACCGATTTGGTATTCCCCATTTATTCCTATGGGCCTGAAGGCCCATAGGAATGAATGAGAAATACCGAATCAGTAAAAGGGGGTAGACTTACAAGGGTGGCAGGGTGTCACACTGACACCCTGTTGCACCCCTGTATAATGCATGGGTGCACATGTGGCACACATATATGCTGTATGTCTGCTACATGGCACAGTTGAAAAAAGCACAAAATTGCTTTTTTTTAGGATTTTCGATATTTACCACCAACTTGTAGTTGGTGGTAAATAACGAATCCTTACAAGTGAAAAGCACTCACTTGAGTGCTTCCTACATTAAGGATTCGGTAATTTACCGAGTCGGTATTTAAGAATTCGGTAATTTACCGATTCCTAAAATTACCGATTCGGTAAATTACTGAATCCTTAAATTAGGCCCCTACATCTGAAAAGCCTAATACCGGTCGGTAACGACCGAAATTCGGTAATTTTGTCCGTTACCGACCGGTATTAGGCTTCCTACATCTGGCCCTAAGTGATTTGCACAGAATCACTGGATGTTGAGCCTACACCGAGGCACAAACCAGCTTTTTCAGTCCCAAGGTCCTTAACTCCTACGATTATGCCACATCCTCTGCCCTCATAACGATAGCTCTGACAAGGCATTAATGCTGGAGGCGCGGTGCGGTCATTATATATTAAGGACAGAGGGCACTTCAAACAGGACAGTACCGTTTTTATTACAGTAATCCTTTATGAAGGTTGTGAAGTACACTACCAGCAGTAAACGGCATAAGGAGAGCAGTTATAGAAGGCTAGAGATGCACCCGAGTTCACTGCTCATTGGCAAACGTAGACTTAGAAGATGAATGCAATACTGGCATTATTTATTTTATTTATTACACAAACATACTGCACATACACAGAAATAATTGCAATAATCGTCTGGGGACATTATATCGGTGCGAGTCAGTGTACCTATACAACTAAATATAGGAGTCGCCTGAAGGGGAGTGAGAGGGGACTGGGAGAAGTCCACATTTAGGGTATGTGGCAAGTGAGACAATGGTGCACTGGGTAATTGGTATGGGCAGAGTGAATATTACAGAGGAGAGAATACTGTGACCTCCCCAGGGTGCAGGAGCAGTTCTGATAATAAAACAAACATTGCTGCAGCAAACTCAAATCCAAACAGTCTTCAATATCTTGCAAAACACTGATGCAACCTCTCCTTAAGTTCAAAACTGCCCCAATTTGCAAACAAGTTACACATTTTTAGCTTCCTAATTCACTAATGGGGCAATCTTTTGTTGGGTTAACATTTGGGTATTCGAATGCAATGTAATAACGGATCACTGACATAATATCTATTACACTAATATAGAATTACACAAATGTCAAAGATAAAATATTGAATACAAAAATATCGAATTCCTATCTATAAACAGGTAAGTACAAAAATATCTAATCAAAAATATAGTTTAAAAAATATAGTTAGTCAAAATATCGAATTTTTTTAAATGTCTTAAAAATAATGTAAAATTAATTAAATATTAAAAATAGTTAACTAAAATATGCTTAAAAATACTTAAATAACCTTAACATTATTAAATAATTAATTTAAGTTATAAAAACACCATACAATTTTATTTTTCAAAACATATATATATATTAACATAATATTAATTTTTAAAAAATACAATATTTTTACCGTAGGATAGCGGGAGGGTAAAATTAACTATTACCACTCCAGTGAGTACACCAGTAGGGAAAGCGTTGGATAGCGTAGGGGTAAAAATTACTATTCCCACTCCAGAGAGTGCAACAGTAGGGAAAGCGATGGATAGCGTAGGGGTAAAAATTACTATTCCCACTCCAGTGAGTGCAGCAGCAGGAAAAGCGTTGGATAGCATAGGGGTAAAAATTACTATTCGCACTCCAGTGAGGGCAACAGTAGGGAAAGCGTTGGATAGCGTAGGGGTAAAAACTACTATTCCCACTCCAGAGAGTGCAACAGTAGGGAAAGCGCTGGATAGCATAGGGGTAAAAATTACTATTCCCACTCCAGAGAGTGCAACAGTAGGGAAAATGTTGGATAGCGTAGGGGTACAAATTACTAATCCCACTCCAGAGAGTGCAACAGTAGGGAAAGGCTTGGATAGCGTAGGGGTAAAAATTACTATTCCCACTCCAGAGAGTGCAACAGTAGGGAAAGTGTTGGATAGCATAGAGGTAAAAATTACTATTCCCACTCCAGTGAGTGCAACAGTAGGGAAAGTAAATACTTCATATATTAATAAAAAGAAATTAAATATTAATACCAATAAAAAAATATTTTAAAGTAATTACCAATTTAATATAATACAATAATTAATTAATTAAAAATACAAATGAAAATTCATTATTAAAATTCATTACCTATTAATACACATTAATTACCAATTACCAATTAATTAATTAGCAATTGAAAATTAATTAACGATTAATTCAAAATAAATACCAATAACTAAATTAAAATATTTTATTAATTACAATTAAATTACTTCCCACCCTATTCCCCTATAAACCCACAACCCGCTACGGGAAATAAATTTATAAAATTACCATATTTATCAATTAATCAATTAATACAAATTAATTAAAATGTTATTAATTACCAATTAAACATGAATTAACAATTAATTCAAGATAAATACCAATAAATAAATTAAAATATTTAATTAATTATACATTTAATTACTTCCCACCCTATTCCCCTATAAACCCACAACCCACTACGGAAAATGAATTAATAAAATGGACATAATTATCAATTAAGTAAGATTAATTGCCAATTAAAATTTAATTAATTACCAATTAAAAATTAATTAACAATTAATTCAAAATAAATACCAATAAATAAATTAAAATATTTAATTAATTATAATTAAATTACTTCCCACCCTATTCCCCTATAAACCCACAACCCGCTACAGAATTAAATTATGCAAAAATTAAATAACATAAAATTGATTACTTAAAATATATTATAAAATAAATATACACTTTTCACACATATACTAACATACAAAACACTTTAAAAAATTCGATATTATTAAAAATTCGATATATTTAATACCCATATTATATACTTCGATATTTTGACTTTCTATATTTATGAAAATCGATATTAAATTACTTACCTTAAATTCGATATTTTTGTTGACTATATTCTGTCCATTCGATATTTTGTCCATTCTATATTTTGACTTCGATATTAGTGTTATTCTATATTTTTGATTCGATATTTTGTCTGTCTACCGTAATAACGTGTACGATGAATTGATAGAGGTATTTCGTTATCCGTGGAGAAATTAACATTGTAATTGTGTTCTAAGTGATGAAATCTTAATGTTTGTTCCATAAATGACTAATGAGAAATTAATTCACTGACTGTGTAATGCACTGATTTAAATGTGCACAATAATAATGTTCATGTATATGCGTTTTCAACGAAGTATCATAGTGATTCTTATGTTACCCACTTTTCTGTAGGCCTCATATGTATTTTTCTCTGGCTCTCTTAAACGAGTTGTTCATAATGTTCATGTGTATGCAGAATCTTTTCTTTCCCACGTTTCTGTTGCAAGTGGAGAAAATCATCTTCGTTAGTTAGATTAACGCTTTTGTTTTAGGAGCTTAGGGAGGAGAGGATATATTTGAACAGGCAGTGCTGATACTGAGACACTGTGTTCTTTCCCATGCCTTCTCTAGTGAGAATCAAGGTCATCGAGCCAGAGGCTGGGAGCATCGAAATCTTATGAAAAGTTACCTACTAGGAGGTGTCTAGCTGGATGGGACAATCGCGTGATGTGATTATGTTTGTGTCCTAAGTTTTTGGAGTTGGGGTTAGGGACAGCGCCCCTGGGAATTATGTTAGGAGAGAAGATCTGATGGAGAGAGAGGGAGCATCCTAGAACGATCTCCGTAGCCATATGTTACTTGATCCATTCAACGAGAGTGCACTTAGGAAGTCTTCACATGTTGACAACTTTTCCTGAACTTGCCTGCGGAAATGCTAAGTAGGGATGTCACTTTAGTGGTAGTGCAGGAACAGACTAATGCTCTTTACTTAGGAACCTCCAATGAAGAACACTCTTGATGTAGGTGCAGTATATTCTGCGTCCTGATTCTAGAACTGGTCATCCTTTGTAGGCTTCACAGACTAAATTTTGCCCGTAGGTTTGGCTGTGTATTAGTTCCAATGATTTCTACATTATCATCTTGAGGTGTTTCTATATCCAATTGTTCTTGGCCTGGTAATAAACTAAACTTAGAACCTGTAGTTGGTGATTCTTTGGAGTCATGGTTTATCGGGATTGTGAAATCTGATTGGGCAAGATATTTCTCCCTTCTACACTTTTAAGCAGGAACTAACGATACATCAACCAGGGGTTCCAGAGAAAATCTAGGATGTGGAACCCGGCCCCATCACCCTTCAAACTCTGCATTTCTATTGAAAGTTATGGTTCAATAGATTCAAATCAACCATGACTTCTTTACTACTCCGAGGAGCTCTGATCTATTACAAATGCAGGTTAAGAGAGAGATGCACAATGGGTGCAGTGATGCTACTAGTATCTATCATGACTAAAACTGAATTTAGCATTTATATCAGCTGTTAGAGACTACAATGAATTCACAAGTCTGCATTGGCATGCAAAATACATGCCGCTATGTTCACAGACATGTTCTGCATGCCCTATATTTGTATGGACCCACCATTTCACAACTCATTAAAATCTACACTTTATCTTGATTTTCAATATCCATTGAAACTTTTATCCTAAATGTAGTAGTGAAAGGTATGTGCAGCTGTAAAAATTAAAATTTCCTAATGATTCACACACCCCTTTGCAGTTTGTATGCAGCCCCCACACAACCATACCCCCGTTATATCTTAAATCGTGGTATTTGTTTACAGACAGATTCAATTATATACTGTTAGCCTTTCAGTTCGCTTCCTGTCCTTGGCACTGGCTCTGATGGTGCCCATAGCAGTTTGGTGGGCACAACAAGCAAAATCGCCTAAGACCGGTGTTAGGATGGTGAGCTTCCCTTTGTGGTGCCTTACTGTGCTAATGACGACAGGTGAGCGTGGTAAGGACCACAGCTTCTGTCTTCACAATAACATACAAAGCCTGAACATATGTGGAATGAATATGCTCTGCCGTCATTCATGCTCAGCAGCCATCTGTGAAGCAGTACAGCAGACCCCACGAGTGAGCGGCAGACTCCACCCCCAACTTGAGCATATCACTAGCAGAAATAAGTTAGAACAATAAAAACAGGAATCGGCGTGTCGTTTTGGCAGAAACTTTAACAGACCTTCGCTCGTCAAAAACCCAAGGGTTGCAAGTAATATGCAATGAGTCGCAAATTTATGATCAGGGGTCGCAGCTGTGAGCACTGGCGACCAATAAATGATGTCCTGAAAGATGGGAGGAATTGCTCCTCGGGAGCACTGTGATCATCTTCTTCACCCTGGATGCTTGGGATCCCCTCACGTGTGAACTGGTATTGTATGTATCAGATTAAAAAATAAAATAATACCCAATATGCAGGGATTAAATCAAATGAGAAACAAGAGACTCACCATAATCTCTCAGTTACTATTACTAATTTTTCTTTTATTTTAAAAAATCACAAATTAAAAATACATTCTTTTATTTATCAACATACGGTATAAAAATATTTAATAAATGATGCTTCTAATAATCATTAAAAATACTAAACCTTTCGAAACACACTAACTATTCATTCACTATTAATTTTACTTAGTGACGGAAAGACTTTAGGGCAAATGGGACATTTTATTCTGTTCAAAATAAAACGAGGACCCCCTGATTCCACATAATGTTCCTAGGACAGGGTAAATACAAATAGATAAAATTTCCTAGGCAACAAGTGACCTGAAGGTATTCAGGTTAAAAAATAAGGAATGGATAAAATGGAGCCTCAATGTACTGACCACAACAAATATGTAATAAAAAATATATATATATATATTTATTCAAAATTTCAACATATACAACAAACACAATACATCAGAGATTGTTAAAAAAAGGTTGGCCACAATCGCAGAAATGTAGCGCCTTCAGTATTTTAAAAAGACATAGCGTATGCACTATTACATAAAAGGAACACAATAAAAATTATATTTGTTAAACAGTGTTCATATAATCAAAAAACAAGTTTTAATGTCTAAACAGTTCATTTAATGTCGTCATCAGTCTCACAGACATTTTATGCTGTTGTCACTTTGTCTCCAGTATGTGCTTTCATCATATCAAGTCCTGTTTCACAGTCTGTATTTCTAATTTATTGACAATGTACACATAGATTCGTCTTTTAGATTTCAATGGCAGATTATATTAGAACTTATTCAAAAACAAACTACAAACATATCTGTTGGAGAGGATAAATAAGATCATAAGCAGTCCCGATGAATAAACCAAAACAAGAAGAAAAAGTCCCAACATTTCCAAGAACGTGGGCAACCTCTAATGGTTTTTGGCCAAGCTAAACCAATTTTGGTCCCAGCAGATATAAAATTACTTTTCAATTGCCTGTCACCTAAGGGGTCCCACAGGTTTCCTTCCTCTCACCCACAGTCTCTCTCAACTGTTGATGGAGGCGCTAACGTTAATTCTGAGCTCATCCGACATCCACAATCATATGTATGTGGATGCCACCCGACTATACCTGAAAACTCTCCTTCCCTGAAGACATCAAAGCTCACAACTAAACCCTACAAAAAAACAAAACTGGCTGACATGCAACCACCTCAAACTAAACACTCTCAAAACGGAACATCTCCTAATCACCCCATCCAACCAGTCACCTGTCATTAACAAATGGATGAAGCAACTAATAGCCTTTATCTGCCTGTCTTAGGTCATTGATGCAGCGAGATCACTAGGCACTCTCGACAAGAGCCTTAACATTCAGAAGCACATTAGTGCTGCCACCAAAGGGTCGAACCTTCAAATGAACATCTTAAGAAAATTAAAACCATATTACCCCAAGGACTTCAACTCTGCCATCCACGCCCTAGTGATTCCCAGGCTGGACTATGGAAGCGTAACCCTCGGTGGCCTGCCTAAATCTAAAATGGCTCCCTTAGAGGGCTGCTCAACTCTGCGGCAAGGCTCATAACTGGATCGAAAAGAAACACCCATATCATCCCTGATTTGAAATCCCTCAACTGGCTCCCCTATGAAGCAAGAGTTCTGCTGAAAATGCATGACTCACAAAGCCCTTCACTTCAACACCCCCAAGTTTTCTTGATCAGAAGTTTGACCTCGCTGGGGGCTCTGGATCTTCTAGAAGTTCCAGCACTTTACTGCTGAAACCACAGAGATTCTCTAAAAAGAAAAACTCAAAAGAGCCTTCTCTGGCATCGCCCTGAGAATTTGGAACTCCCCCCCCCCCCGAACCCAGACCTGATCCCTCAACTGCATCGTCTCAAGAAAGAAGTTAAACTACTACTCATTAACACATTTCTGCACTAGATCCTAGGAACTCTTCTCTCTGGGCTTATCAGGACCGTCAACTTTGCTCACGATTACTGCTCGCTTGTTAAATTACTGTTTGATTGATATGTCCTATAATTGAGATGATCCCGCCCTCATCAGCCATATCATGTACTGTTTCTCGGCTATTATAATATTGATTGTATATGTCTCTGTTTTTCAAGATGTGTAAAGTGCTATGATACCTGCGAGGATCTTGTTTATGCTGTACAAAACCTTCAAATATCTAGATACTCCCACCTGATTATCAAGATTTCAAACATTATGTTTGAAACATTGGTCTTTGCTGCAAATTGAACCAGAAAAAGGTACCTGCCAGGGTTTTATTCGCTATCTTACCAGAACTCAGACTTAATAAATCTATTTGGTTATATATCTGATCCAACTTAATTTGGAGTCTGTACAGTTATTCAAGTCAAGTACAACTATTTGTCAAATTGTTATTTCAATGACAAAATGTGTAAAAAAGAGAAGAAACTAACAGCAACACGGGAAAGATTTCATATCAAGGAATTTTTTTATGTATTTGTAAATTAATCAAAGGGTACAAATCATTAAGATCCAATCATATAGACAAATGAACAAAGGAATAGTAAATCATCCTAATGAGCATAATTTTTGGGGATTAAAAAAGATTCCTACGAACTTCATAACTATTCTCCCCCTGTTACATTCAAGGTAAAAGCATGACGTGAATATCTCCAATATGATAGAGATAGTTAAACCAGCAACACTGAAGATCTGCATGTTCTTTGGTTACAGTAAAACCACAAGAGAGAACTGTACACAGGGCTGGTTTTTGGCATGGGCGTGCAGGGTCCCGGCCCAGGGCGTGAATCTTCATTGAGGCGCACAGAGCTGTGTGCTTTTAATCATTTTTTTCATATGCTGAGGGTGCTTTCTTTAAGACAACATAAACCCCGTTCCTTGTCCTTCACTCTCACCCACTGCTAGCACACACCAACATCACCTCCAACAAATAAAGTGGTGAATGATTCAGGTGGGTTGGGGAAGGTGCAGAGATGTTTGTGTACAGCGGCCAGGCACTGCTTTGATGTTATCAATCAGGAGGTGGATTGTGAATACAAAAGTTGCTTCCTACTGCCTCCACGAGAACACCAACTTTCTTTGTGCATAGGGCTCTCTCCCAGCAAATGCGGCAATGGCTGCCAGACTAGTGCTATAAGCCATGATTAGTGGTTTACTATTGCATCAAGCAGCCCAGGCCCTCAACCCAAAAAAAAATTCAATAACCATAATAGGAAACCTTTTAAACCAATGTCCTATGACCCCACTGTGTGTGCACTGTATTATTTTGCAGCAAGTGCACAACAATGACTCAATGACATGGTATTGCAAGTTGACAGATTTTGGGAGGACGCAGATGAGAGTGTGATACAAATGAATTTACAAAATTTTAGTGGTGGACATGCCTACTTAGGACAACACAGTACCAATGGACAAATCAGCAAGGGTGCCAAATTTCTTTCTGTCGAGGGCGCTATCCTAGCACAGGCCAACTCTGACTGTATATATGAGCAATATTTTTACAAATCTGATGTACTTAACAACAGTTCACGTTATCTACTCTCTGAGGTAGAGGAGAGTAAGTGTTTCTCCCATAATATCTCAGTTTTCAGTCAAGTGCCAAAAACAGGATTGAAACATGGACCGTCATGGACCAAATTCATCTGGTAAGCTACTGAGCCACTGGACCACTTGTCATTATTTGCAGGGGTAAAAAGTCAATATGTATGTTTCTCAATATACTAGAGTATAAGTTGTACCACAGATCTCGCAACACCTAATTTGTTATATGAAGTTGAAAGTCGAGCGAAATCTGGAGGGACTGCATGTCACATTTTGCATAGGGCCCCTGGTGGTGTCCTGCACTACATGGCATGTACATGACTCCGCTTTGCGGGCTACACCTGGGCCAAGCCAAGGCCAAGGGAGGGCCCATGTGCACCCATCCAAGGCTCCACAATCCCAACTCCAAATTCCTTTGAACGTTTATCACATTTTTCAGAAAATATTTGAGGGTGTAGGCCCGCTAGTCCTTCTGGTGTTCTTAGTCATACAGACTCTACTACTGACACTCAAAATGGCCCAAACAAGGCACCAAACCTGACCACGGCTTGCACAGCAGATAAGTCATCATTCGCGTTTGCATCTCATCATGGAATGTTGCAGGAATGCGACAGAAACTGAGTAACTCAGCCTGACTTGACTCTTTTCAAGATCTTGGCATTATATGATGTCAAGAGACTTGGTCAATCAACCCTTTCCATGTTGAGGGTTTTAAATCTGATTGCACTCCAGCTATTCTATCTGCGTCTGGAAGGCGGCAAGGGGGGGTCTCACCGGTTTGGGTTCCATAGCCATTAGGAATTTGAAGATTAAGGTCTTGGTATCTAATCCTTGCTACCACATTTAGAAGTTATCGCAGCCTAATCTGATTCATGTGATCCTTATAAACTTCTATTATAATTTGTTTTGCAACACATCCAATTGGTCTTATTGAAGAACAGGAAAAGCATATTATTTACCTAATGCACCTTGATAGGACCTATACATCACTCATCTTGGCTGGGGATTATAACATTGTTAAATGCATTCATAGTAGTAATCATATATGTGGTCTTTCAAACGATCAGGGTGACAACTTTACTCCTTTTGTACATTCCAGCTATGGGGATACTCTAAATCGGATTGTCCCGTAATTTGAATTTTTTCTCTGATATTATTAGCCCTGGTGCAGTTACCCCTAACACATTTGTTGGAAGGTGTAAAAGCAGTATAATAGGTTTGATCTTACTCTCAACTTATCTGGACTGTAAATTGTTGTATTACAAGGTGCCCTCCTTACCTTTTGGTGACCACAGTCCAATTATTTTATATTTTTCCTTTTCATTTAAAACCAGAAAAATAGGTGCGATCAAGCACCCGTAGAACTATTCTGTGAATGTAAGCGTTTGCATTAAATGGCGTTCAGTTGAGCCCAATACGTTTTTTGAAGATCTGACCAAAGATACTTATGGGGATATCATCTGTTGTCTTTCCCTCCACAAGAATCCAAACAAAATCTGTGAAAGCTTTACAAAGATATGTAGTTCAGTTTCCTGCATGTCAACTAGGAATTTAAGTTCAAATGGAGGTGCCCCTCATTCCTGGTTTGATCAAGACGGCACCAAAGCCTATAAAGCCCTTAAAAAAGTTACTAATGTAATATCACAAACCCCCAAGAACATTAAGTCAGCCAGGAAAATATACAAGCATGCCCTTGATAAAAAAAACTGAAAATTAGAAGCAAAGCTTGGGAAGATTTGGAAGGTGCAGTGCAGATGAGGGACAATAGAGTTTTCTGGGAGATTGCAAACCTTTCCTTCTTTTCAGATGATGGGCAGCATCAAAATCAACTTGAGTAACTGCACACGTTGGTGCACTGTGTGGTGCTGTTCGAGCTTTATCACAGTGCGAGCAGCGCGACACGCCTATTTCCGTTAGTTTGCGGAACTTCGCAGAATCTCTCCGTGGAATTCCACATTGTCATTTTCCGTGAGTTCTGCCCACCCCTAGTTTGCATTACCAAAAAGTAAAATGGCATTTTGCAAAGCTCGGATTTCCTGTGCTGTGACAATTATAATGGAGAAGGTCCACGGTGTTCTCAGACTGGCAGCTGTGTTTCTAGGTTGAATTCATGGTTGGAAGAATGCTGTTTTCTCGTCAGTCTTATCAACTGTGCCCGGATGAGCTATCACATATTACTAATTAATACTTAGAGTTTCCCTGCATGCACTGTTGGGACGTTCCTAGCGACACTAGGGTATTTCTGCCCATGTGTAGTGATGAACAGTTAGGCATGTGGTAGTTGAGTCCGGCCTTGATGTCTTTTCTGCTGGAATAAAATGTGTCACACTCAAAGAATCTTTCGTTTATTTATTTATTTTATTTATTTTAGATGTTTTATAAAGCGCTGGCTGGACCCGGGGGTATCAGAGCGCTTTACATTTTAGAGACAAGAAAGGTCAATAAAACAGGGGACATACATAGCATCAATGTAAATAAACAACAAAAATATCAAAAGGCACAAATTGAAAAAAAGCGGAAAATTGCAGGGTCAGGATAGGAAGGTTAGTGGTCCGTTAGGTTGGTAAGGAAGAGAAGCGGGAGGGGCAGAAATGGGAGGGGGTTGAAGGGGATGCGGGTTGAGGGTGGACAAGGGAAGGGGGGAGCAAGGAGGAGGGAAGGTGGTAAACAGGGAGGGGGAAGTGACGAGGAGAAAGGGCGAGGAAGGCTAAAAACAAGGGAGGGACAATGCATCTAGTGTCGGACAGATGTAGCCAATGGAAGAGAACAGATATCTCAGATTGTTTATTGGATTGTGCCTTATCATAATATATAACAAATAATCAGTGTAAATATGAACATTTTGTATTAATTGTAGCCCTGATGAAGTTCCATAAACAAACTCCTTTGGAATGAAACATGTTAGCAAGATGCACTGAGATCAGACCTGACGTGGGAGCCACGGTAAGACTTTTATGCATTTCGAAGAAAATGCCTTTTGTTCAGACAGCACAGAGATGCAGTCAGTTCTGTCTCATTCAAGATGGTGCAGATAGGGTACAAACCGCACAGTTCACTGTCAGACAGCATACATTCATAACACTATCACATGCGTATAGAGAAAGAGGAAGCACATAAAGAACACAACTATAGCTATTTAAGCCTCCAATATATAATCCACAATGCCTAACCTACTATACATAGCCTGCCATACTTAATCTTTATTATTCTTAATAAGGAAAAGCACACACACAGAATTATGTTAATAAAACATTCCTTTTCTTTTACATGGCTGCATTTTTCATATTTCATGCTGAACAGATATATGGGAAGACAGGCACATGCACACACAGGTCGCTAGCTCTGGCAAATTCAATCGGTCTGCTTTATACCTAAAAGTACCTCTTCTCACTCTTCCAAATGTTAATGCTGTCAAATCACTCTTCTGTCATGTGCTGAGTCATTCCCCCTTGCGCTCATGCATCCATTCTTCAACCCAAATGACTCATTCTTCCATGAACTAATCTAAAATACTACACACAAATTCACCAATCAATGAAGAAATCAAGTTCAGTAATAAGTCAAACCTACTGGCTTTGTCAATGTTTGTTACAAATATCATACAGCATTAGCGTGAAATTATATTGCAAAAACTATTATATTGGGTGGCTTGTCCTTAACATGTATTTGTGTTGCATTTATTATTATTTCTCATAACCCTAAATGGACTAATAATATGGTTAAGAACATCTTTGGAAAGTAAACACGGTACACTGAATACTTGCAAAAATGGGGCTATTTATAGAAAATTAATTGCTTGATATTATTCACTGGGATGCGACACATTAGTCTGCTTTGGAGAAAATGTATTATAATTGCCATATGTCTTATTTCGATGTGTCTACAGCCTCCGTTTACAATGTTCGCAGTATGTTTACTGCCCGACAGGGAAGCCTAGCTTTAGCTACAGAGAAGGAAAATCCTTTACTTGAGTTTATCATAGTAATAGTATTGCAATGCATAAGAATAATAAACCATTGTAATTGCTCTTGATATTCAAAATAAAACAGTAATTACATACTTGTTTTTGAGTATATTTCTTCTGCAGAACAAGACATGCTGGCTAAAATGGAGCTAGAAGGGTCATGCTGCTATTTAGCAGGCTACAATTAACAAGACTTTGCAATATCTACATCTTTCTTTGTACTTGGGTAGCAAGATTTTCATGTGGGGCTACTGATGACAAAGGTTTGAGGTTATGGCAATCGGTTACAAGATATTCTAATAAACTTCTCTAACGAATGAAACAAAGGGTAAAGTATCTTGTCCCCATTCCATCAACTGACTGTTTAACTCTTTGCATAGGTTGAGAGTGATGGAAACATATAAAATTCCCTAACCTCACACTTACTTTTAGGCAGTTTTCCAGTGGGGCAATAACCTGAATGAGAGTGTATTCCTTTATTTCCAGCAAGATTGCTCTGTGTATACTGCATGGATTCAGGTGTGATCACAGATGACTTTTGCACAAAGAGTTTTCAAACCGCTGGTATAGGCACAGAAGGATATAATTTGTGAACGTAAAATCAAAATTTTGCTTCAAATAACCAGCACTTGTGGGTTTTTTTGTTTTGAAAATAAACTTAAGAAGACAGAACTTCTGCCATTTTGGCAGAACTCCTGTACTTATCCCACAATGATAACACAGACCATCAAGTTGTTCCTATCAAAGACAAGAGTAATTGTGTTTCCAGTCCGGGATAGGGAAGGATACACCCAACATATAATGGAGGAAAGGGTTAGTGGCTTTGCCCCCACTTGGACTTCAGGACAATATTTAAAATCTACCTGGTTACACGCTAATTCTATTGCCTAATAATATATTTCAGGACTGTTAAACTTAGCACCTTGTTGGTAATTGCATGCTCTACAAAAACTTTAGTATAACAAGATAACATAACAGATTACGAGTTTTAACCCCTTCGACGCTCATGATGAGCTCAGCTCGTCATGAGGTACGCCTGTCATACGCTCATGACGAGCTGAGCTCGTCATGTAACGCGTTTTTTTTAAAAACTCAGCGCACGGCGGGAAAAACCGCCGCACGCATGAGGTTAAGTAGTCTGGCAGACAGGCTGCATGGCAGTCCCAAGGCGGTGCCTCTTTTTAAGGCCGCAGTGCCTTTGAAAAAGGCTCCACACTACAAGGTTACTGCATGGCATGGACTCGAAAGTCCAAGCCGTTCAGGAACCTATGTGCATGCACACTGGGGAGCACATGTTATACCCCCTGTTTGCATGCGATTGAGAGGCACAGCGGGGCCATGTGGCGGAAACTTGTGATATACCTCGGCGGTCCTGCCAAGCACATTGCTGACTCTGATCTCCGCTCCGAAGCCAGGGAATGGTGGTTCCCTGACCGAGCCTGCCGTCTGACCACCCAACTCCTAATGGGACAGTCAGACCGCCAGTGCGGCAGTGGCCGGATCTGCCACCGCCGCGCTACCGCGAGACTGGCGGTCCTAGGACTGCCAGACTCATAATCGAGCCCTTAGAGACAGCTCACTGTTTCCTATTGTGACACAATGGCTGTTAGTTTAGAATGCCATGCTGATATATGTCGTTATATTTAGTATCAGAAAACCTAGGACCAGATGCATCATGCTTGATCTCAGTGCCGCTTTTGACACTGTAGCACATTCCATCCTGCTACAGTGTCTAAATAAAGCTGGAATCACCAAAAAGGCACTGGGATGGCTGAAGGCTTTTTTGCTTGACAGAAGCTTTCAAGTCCAAAGGGGGAGCTTTCTCTCCGATAGGGTGAGGCTGGAGCAGGGGGTGCCCCAGGGCTCTGCCCTGAGCCCTACCCTGTTTAATCTATATATGGCCCCTCTGGCAGAGGTAGTGCAATCGTTCGGCGTGGAGCTTGTCTCCTACGCCGACGACACGCAGCTCCTTATTTCTCTGACCCAAGCCCCTTCCAAGGAAGCTGATAATTTCAATGTCTGCATGACTAAACTTGCCACTTGGATGAACGACCACTGTCTGAAACTGAACGGGACTAAGACGGAGGTCCTCATCATGGGAGGAAATGAGGCTAAATGGACGAAGGAGTGGTGGCCTAGCTGCCTTGGTCCTCTGCCCTCCCCATCCCGAGAGGCGAAGAACTTGGGTGTGTGGGTGGACAATAAACTGTCCTTTGACAGCCACATAAGAAAAACGGTGGGCAAATGCTTTGGGGTAATGAAAACTCTGAACCGTACCCTTGACTTGTTACCTATTAATTCCAGGCGTACCATGACGCAAGCACTGATAACGTCCCGTATTGATTACGGAAATGTGCTGCTCATGGGCACATCTGAGAAAAATATTAAAAAGCTTCAGGTGCTACAAAATTCGGCAGCTCGCCTGGTCTTAAGGCTCCCTCGGCGAGCTCCATCTCGCCCCTCTCTTGTAGCCCTCCATTGGCTGCCCATCAGGAAGAGGATTGATTTTAAAGCTATGCTGTGGTGCCATAAAATAATTCATCACAGAGCACCGGCCTACATGTCGGATTTGGCTACTGTCTATGAACCGAGCAGGTCGCTTAGGTCTAAAGGTATGGGTCTGCTCAGAACCACACGCCCCAAAAAGGCCAGAATGGGAGGCAAATCCTTCCGGACTTTGGCGGCCAGGAAATGGAACCTTCTTCCTGCGGATATCAGGATGGAGAATAATGAAATCCTGTTCAGGAAGAAACTAAAAACCTGCCTCTTCACTTGGTGATGGGTTTCCTCTATTCCTTCTCACACTCTCTCCACAGCGCGGGGACACGCCGGGAGGCGTCACCAGGCGCTCTACAAGCTCCTTTAAATTAAATTAAACTGGTTTTGTAAAAAAGCATTTGCAAATTGTACATCAACTTTTGTTTATCAAATCTAATTTTGTGTGCCACCTTATGTACTTATATGTCAGTTTTCAAAATAGGAAAGTGCAGAAAGTCTTACAATGCCAAATGAATCCTCATTAGGTGGGTTGCAATTTGTGACCCCATGCGATTGAATCACAGGGATAGAGTTAGGCTAGTGACATCAGACCACCATCCTTATGACTGAATTTAAAAATGGAAATATATATTTTTTAAAGCAGCCCTGGGCCATTGCCTACTCCAATGAAGTTGCTACTTTTACTCTCAAAAGGGGAAGCCGCCCAAAGGGGGTTCTAGTCCATTAGAATCGGTTACCACTCCAACCTGAAAGTCAGTAACAGAACAATGGTTTGTCACCAGAATTGTGGTCACAAATCAATGATACCTACTTTTCCCACTCACAATTTAGAAGGAAGCCCCCAAAACAAGTCCCTTTCAAGTTGCGATATAGTAGAGGCCAGAAACATCATTTTGATGTTCAGAATATACTTTTCTGAATTGCATATTGAGGGTAATATATTGGAAAAAGGAATTATGCGGTTTCAAGCCCTGTGATTATGTGAATTGCAGAGTGTGAACCGGCAAAACCGCTTAGTTCATATGGCCCCAAGTTCACAGCACAAGAATATGTTGCTGATTTGTAGACTTCTTACTCTGATATCCTGAGATTTCATTTTATTTTGTGATTTAAAAAACGATCTGTGACAGAAATGTAAGAACATTTAGATTTCTAAGAATACTGCTGCTAATCCTAACCCTACATCTAAAGAATGTCTGCCAATGGAAAAAAACACAGGTTTTGGTAGTGGACGTCACATTTGCATCAATGTTTTACAATTTTCTTCCTTAAATAGTAACCATATTTCCAAACGAATAAAACCCTACCCATGTACCTATCAGAATATGGTCCAAAAATGCTTTGTCAATAAACCCTTGTAGACCTACAATTATGTTAGCAATTGAGATGGGAAAAGTATTAGAGTTTTTTTGCTGTCAATTACTACAAATTCGCATTTCTGTGGAAACTCACAACATTTGTAACAGCTGTCCGGGCTATTGTCACAAAGTGGCTTTCATGAAATCAATGATGCCTTAAGCACACATTTTCTTTTTGTTGCTCTGTTCTTCCTACAGACTATCTAGTGAATTCAGTTGCGTAATTTTCATAGGTGTCACTCCTGCCTTCAATCTGAAACTATGTACCATCCATTAGTCTATTCAGCGTATCCTCAAAAACATTTCATACTCTTCAAACACTTAAACCTTCTCCCCAGGTGTGATGATAATGTCAGTCTGCATCATGCATTAATCCAAAAATATTTAACACCTTCCTCGCCACATACAGCTTCCTTGCTACTGATCTCTCCTTAAATTGAAATGTGAATTAAAAAAACCTATTACATCCACAGCGCATTCCCCAGTCATATTTTAAAGACATCGTCTGATTGTAAATTCCTCCTCTACCACAATTTCTCCATTAATTATCCATCATCGTCTCCACATTGCTTTTAGTTTACTTCTTCATATCATTCTTGATCTGTCTCACCATGGTTCTCGCCTCTACACACCTGACTAAAATTGCATAACCTTCCACACTTTTCACAATCTTTCACATCCCTCGACGTTGAAATGGGTAACAGGGCCCAAACATTTAACATGTTGTCCAAGGTTAGGAGTTTTTTTGTACATCATTATCACTACCTTTAGCAACATCCAATCTTACAATTATCTAGTTTACCTCCCACACTCATCACAACACTCAAACTCCATCCCATTGCTAATTCATTTACTGCCTTTTCACAACAATCCCATACATTTTGGTGTATCAATAACTTTTTCCAAGATAAGATCTTTACAGGTTAGTAACTGGTCTTGGACTTTTTTTTTTAATTCCCATGGATCTCAACTCAGAAGACTCACAGTGTGGTGCATCAGCCATCAACATGGATATACTATGGAATGGATACAAGACTGTTGGAAGAGGCATATAATGCTGTAATGCTCTGCATTAAGAGTGTGTGATGTGCCTGGCAGTCCCATGCCAGTGATCACATTGATTTCTTTGATTGTCCCGACTTTTGATTAACATATGACTGCTTTAGATGTTGCTGTGTGGAATAATATTTTGTACCTCTTTCTTGATGATTGCCTTGGATTGGATAAATGTGTGAAGTAGACCAAAATATTGAATACAAACCTTTGGTTTTCAGTGATAAGAAAAATGAAGTCTAAAAACTACTTACAATACTTTGCAAAAAGCAGTCAAAGGAAAAAGGTTTCATGAAAGGAAAAAATAACCCTCGCTGGGAAGAACTTTAACATGCGCTCTTGACACTTGTTTCCTCACGAATGACATCCTGTGACTTATGCTAAAGTTCATTGTAACAGACACATGCTCAATACCACTCAAAATTGGCATCTTTAGTTTTGAGCCATGAAATACGTTCAATGTTCAAGAGGCAGAAACATTCTTGACAATAATTGACTTTTTTAGTCAAGCATGGCTGCATGACTTCAATTTATCTTTGCTTTGGAAATTGTACCATACGTTCTACATCACTGCAGCGCTGAAGCATGCAGACATCAGGTCAGTCAGAGCTAGTGAAGAATTCGACACACAGAAAGTGTGCCATTAATAATGAATAAGACACTTATAATGAAGATCCCGATTTATTGCCTAGCCTTAAACGACCTACCATAAAGTTGAACTAACAAATTCGCTAAACAATGACATATACACGCAGCTTTTGGACGTGCCCTTAATTGTGAACCAGTCTAGAATGCCTTTTAATGGATTAAAGTATTGCATTATCAGTATACCTCGTGTTGATGGTGCAAGACAATGAACTTACAATATATAAAATAAACAAATAAAAAATTAGAAGCTTGAGAGGGATCTTCCAATCTCTACTTCTATTGGAGACCCTGTACATTTGATGATTATGTCTGCGATTGGCACATCGGGATGCAGGTTTACGACTTTTCTGTTCTTAAATGTTATAGGCAAGATGACTCAGTGGGTTAAACACTTGACAGCAATTTCTGCTGTGATCTGTAGGCTGTGCGTATAAGTATTACTTGCAAAACCATAGATTTCATATGTCGTCAGTTATGCAATACGCAGGGTCATAAGCAGTGTATATTAGAAGATCTAAGTATAAGCTCCACTTTAATGTTATGTTTTTTCACTGATTTTTTAAGTTTTTTTTTTTTTTCAACATAAATTGAAATCGTAGTACCTTACTTACGTATAACTGCACCATGGTTTTTCAACATAAAGTAAGAGCTTATTATGATACATTTTCAGCCAACATTTTCACCACTGCTACGTGGGCTATGGGGCCAGGGTATCCCTACTCTGTCCCCTTATATAGTTTCTAAAATAATTTATTAGGACTCAGAAATCGAGTCCTCGAGTCCTGTAATGATGGCCACAATACTTCTCTTCATGTTGCGTCCAGCCAATCACAGCTGTCAGTTCCGGGTGTCCAGCTAACCAGAATACTTTATTTTGACTTCTATTACATTAGGACATCAGCGGTACTATATATCCCTATTTTTAACCATCATTTCTCTAAACCGGCAGAACAGATTTACACCAACTCACAAAAACTCGCTTTCTGAATAAAGATCTAGCTTTCCACAAAATTTGGTGACATGTTGTTCAGTTGTTATTTTTGGTTTGTTGTCTACAATTCCCTACTCAGATTGCATGGAGAAAAAGTGTTTTGGGACACTCATTTTGTTCCGGCATGCCTGTACTCTCCTGGGCAGGGAATATATCGGGCCCGGGGGATGGTGTCCTCAGGGCTGATCATCAACTTGGGTTGGTTATTGCTCCACTCACCTTAATATTTATGTTTGGCCCCATGGAATGAGGTCCCCAGTGCCTCTTTGAGATTGGGGAGGCCACCCATCCCGTCCCCATTTTGAAAATATCAGCCCCAGAGGATGGAGTCACCAGAACCTCTTTGAGTCATGGAGAGCGGAGCTGCACACCCTTTCCTCTAAATATTGATTTTTGGCTCCAGGGGATACAGTACCCGGGACAACTTCAGGGCATGGTGAGGGGGAACATTAAGAGAATATTAGCCTGGGGGATGGGGTCCCCGGGACTCATGTTGGCTCAAGGACGGAGGAAGAATACCCATAAAAATAAAAGAGTGACCCCCCTCTCCCCTGGGACACCCTAGAGCGATTAAAAATAAAGCAAGGAAACTGCTGTTTTAAAAAAAATCTGAGTCACCTTTGTAAGAGTCACCCATTTGTGGTGCTGATAACAATGCTGCTTTTGCCCCTCTCACCAGGCCTAATGGGGCAGGGAAGCCTACCCTGTCCCTCTATATGTTTTCTTTAAACGTTTTTGTTGGACAGTGGACTGAGTCCCCAAATCCTAAAATGGCTGTGGTTGCATCTTTGTTGATGTGGTGGTAGCAAATCAGATCATACAATCTGTTGTTCCATGGACCCTCTGTGGCATGAAATATGGAAAGTTTTTTTAACCTTAAGTGTTCAAAAACCACTGAATTGATCTACACCAAATAACAAAAAGCAGTTTTGGCGTTATCATTCTTCAGTTTTGTTATAGAGAAACTGAATGGGGAAAACACATTTTGCCAGCCTCCCTCCCCCCTTTTTGTCAGCCCCAGCTTGAAGGATCACCCCAAATCTTTTCAGGAAGGAGCTCAGGCGGAAGAGTCTTGTTTTTTGGAAGGTTTTATGAAGATTCATCAAACGGCATCAAAGTAATTGGTAAACTAATAAATGCATAATGCATATATATATATATATTACCTACTGGCGGTCGCCAGTAGGTAGATATAGTTAGGACCTTGTTGCTATTCAAAAAAGTGTGTTTCTTTTGCCAATATCTTTGGCGCTATTTGACGAATGTTTGCGAAATTTTCAAAAATAATGGTTCACTCAGGTCAGCTCCTGTCTTAAAAGTTTTAGGGTGATTCGTTAAGTGGGGGCCCAGAAAAAAGGGGGGTCTCAAAATGCGTTTTCCCCATGTTCATTTCCATGGGAATTTTAGACATGGCTACAGCCCGAACTGCTGAACGGAATTACACCAAATTCGGCAAAAAGGTAGCTCTTGGTCCAAAAAGCAACCTTTTTTTAAATGGTGTAAATCTGTTCAGTAGTTGATGAGAAGTTCAACAAATAAAAAATGTATATATCTGAGCACCTAGGAGGAGTTGCGAACCCTCCCGAGCACAAGCTTCATTCTGATTGGCTGCCAACACTTCAAAGCAGAATGTGTTGGCAGCCATCTTGTGACTCGGTGACCTAATCACAAGAAAAAGGAAACAAAAAGTGAAAAATGAAGAAAAGAGGGCAGGGTAGAAACACCCTGACCCTCTAGGCCTGCTCAGGGAATCCCACTGGGACCCCCAGGCCCAAAAAAAAGCATTTTTCCAACAATAAGAAATCGGCAGAATTTGCGCTGGGTAGGCGAATCCTGCTGAGAAAATTAAAAAAAATGTTTTAATGAGCCCCTGGGTGGGTAGGTCCCGGGGGCAATGCCAAAATTATATAGTGGGGTCACGTGGCCCCCACAGCCCCGGGGACCGACACCTCCCCAAGAAATGGCCCAGGAGTGGAGCCACCCAGCCCCCTCCCTTTATTTTCTTTTTTTAAATGGCCGGGCCCTGGGGCCGAAATCGGCCCGGGGAGGAGGGCCGCACAGCCCCCCTACTTAAATTTATATATATATATAATGTCCAATCCCCGGGGGATGGAGTCCCCGGGGCCAATAGTGGCCCAGGGAAGGTGTGCCACCTGACCCCCTTCTCTATAAATATATTTTTTAAAAAGAGGCCATGCCCTGGGGGATGGGATCCACATAGCCAAACGTGGCCCAGGGAAGGAGGCCACGTGACCCCCTTCGCGTTTTTAATTTTTTTTTTTTTAAAAAGGGTCAGGCCCTGGGGATGGGTCACCAGGGCCCCAAAAATACTAAAAGAAGTGGGGCCTCTGAGGCCCCTCCCTCCTAAAAATATATATTTTTTAAACCGGCTTCTCGCCGGAGACCCCGAACCCTCCCTACACAACTCTGCAAACGCACCCCCTTGCGGGTTCTCAGTTGGGGAATACTGAGGGTCCCTAGGGGCCAACTAGCCCATCAGGTACCTCCAGTAAGCGCCACACCGATGGATTGCGGAGAGGTGGTGAGGCTACGCCCCTTTTTACACCACCCTGCAAATGCGCCTCTTGACGTACTGCTGGTGGGAAGATGAGGTCCTCTTTTGTCCTGAGGACCTCAGGGCACAAGTGGACTTCATCCCCGAGCAGCAAAATGCCACGAGTCGTGTTTGCAGAGTTGTGTAAAAAGGGGGCATGGTCTTTGAGCACTCTCAGCAATCTAGCTGTATGGGGCTTACTGGAGGTAACACGAGGGCTAGTTGGCCCTCAGAAACCATCAAGAGGAAAGTGGACTTTATCCCCCAACCAAGAGCGTGCCAGGAGGTGCATTTTAAGAGTGGTGGAGGAAGGGAGCGTAGCCTGTGTCCACCTCTCAGCCATCTCACTGTGTGGGGCTTACTGGAGGTAAGAGGTAGGCTAAATGGCCCCTAAAGGACCCCCAGCAGCGAAGGGGACTTCAATCCTCATCCAAGAGCGCACCAGGGAGCGTGTTTGCAGAGTTGTGGCCAAAGAGGGCGTGGCCTGCTGTGAGAACTTAGCAATCTTGCTGTGTGGGACTTACTGGAGGTAATAGGAGGGGTTGTTGGCCCCCAAGGATTTCCTTGAGGGCTATCTGCCCCTCTTGTTGCCTCAAGTAAGTCCCACACAGTGGGATTGCTAAGATGTCTTCAGAGGCCATGCACCTCTTTCTCCACCACTCTGCAAGCGTGCCTCCTGGCAGACTACTGGGTAGGGATGAAGTCCAATATACTCCTGAGGGACTTTGGGGGCCAAGAAGCCTTCCTGGTACATCCTGTAAGCCATACGCAGCTGAATTCCCGGACCACTGGTCGGAGGCCCAGCACCCTTTCTCCACCACTCTGAAAATGCAACTACTAGGTAGAGAAGGTTTGCAATGTAATAGGTTTTGCATTTGCGAGAGTTAGAGCTATTGGCGTTGTAAATGTCAAAGTTTTTTACTAATGTTTTTGGAGTGGAGTGGATGTACGTTGTGTGTAGTGGAATTATGTGGTATGTTGTGCAGTGAAATTATGTGAATAGGAAGTATGTGGTATTTAGTGTATAGGAATTGTGTAGAGTGGGATTATGTGTTATGGAGAGTAATTATGTGGGCTGGTAGTCTGTGCTGTGGAGTAGTGACCTCATGTTTAGTCTTCCTTGTTTCCATAGAAACTCAACTATGAACTCAGTGAGACAAAAAAAGAAGGAATCACTGAGGGGCACTTGTGGATCTAGTCAGAGGTATGAGCAGGGCCACTGGAATTATGCGACTGTTTGGCTGCACCGACTTTCGAACAATTATACATTTTCCGCATTAGCCACATAATTCATCATCTGCTCCCTAATCTGCAGATTTAAAGAAAAAAAGCCTTGTTTCTAGCTCAAATGGTTCAAACGTTACCAAAAGTGAAGCAACAAGTGTTACAGTGTGGTGGAAGGCACTTTGCAAACCTAGAATGGTCAGCTGTTACTTTTTGCTAAATGTGGGTGTTAAATTGGTACTAATTTGTGTGCAATCCACTTTTGCTTCCTTCTTCACCCCTCTTGCCTCTTTCTGCATTTCTGTTGCTTCTTTCTGCACATTTCTTTCTTTTTCAGCACTTCTCTTGCCTCTTTCTGAAAATCTCTTCTGCTTTCTGCACCTCTCTTGCCTCTTTTGCATGTCTGTTACCTCATTCTGCACCTCATTTGTCTATTTCTGCATTCTTCTTCCCTCTTTCTGTACCTCTGTTGCCTTTTTCTGTAACCCTCTTACATCTTGCTGCACCCTTTTTGCCTCTTTCTGCACCGCTGTTCCTTCTTTCTGCACTTCTTTTGTTTCTTTCTGCATCCCTCTTGCCTCTCTCTCCACCCCTCTTCCCTCTTTCTGTACTTCTGTTGCTTCTTTCTGAACTTATCTAGCTTCTTTCTGCATCTCACTTGTCTCTTTTTGCACCTCAATGCCTCTTTCTGCTGTTCTCTTGCACTTTTTGTACCCCCCCTGCCTCTTTCTGTACCCCTCTTGCCTCTTTGTGCACCTCTCTTGCCTCTACCTGCACCTCTCTTGCTTCTTTCTCTACCCCTTTTGCCTGTTTCGGCACCCCCTTCCCTCTTTCTGCACCAATCATGCCTCTTTATGTACCTCTGTTCCTTCTTTCTTCACCTGTCTTGTCTCTTTCTGTACCCTTTGTGCCTCTTTCAGCACCTCTGTTGCTTCTTGCTGCAGTTCTCTTCCACTTTTTGCACCCCTCCTGCCTCTTTCTGTACCTCTCTTGCCTCTTTGTGCACCTCTCCTACCCCTTTCTGTACCCCTCTTGCCTCTTTTTCTACCTCTGCTGGTTCTTTGTGCACCTCTTTTTCTTCTCTAGTCTTGCACTTCACTTGCCTCTTTCTGTACCCCTCTTGCCTCTTTCTGCACCTCTTTTGGTTCTTTCTGCACTGCTCTGGCTTCTCCCTGCACCTCTGTTCCATATTCCTGCATCCCTCTTGCCTTTTTCTGCATCCCTCTTCCTGCACCTCTCGTACCTCAGTCTGCCCACCTGTTCTCTCTTTCTGCATCGCTTTTGCATGTTTCTGCAACTAACTTGCCTCTTTCTGCAGTTTTTTTGCCTCCTTTTGCACCTCACTTGCCTCTTTTTGCACCTCTGTTGGTCCTTTTGCCTCTTTCTGCACTACTCTTGTAAATGTCTGCACCCCTGTTGCTTCATTCTGCACTTTCCATGCTTCTTTCTGCACCCCAGTTGTCTCTTTCTGCACTCGCCTTCCCTCTTTTTGTACCTTTCTTGCATGTTTCTGCATCTCCCTTGCCTCTTTCTGCACTTTTCATGCTTCTTTCTATACCTCTGTTGCTTCTTTCAGCAATTCTTCTGCCTCTTTTTGCACTTCTCTTGCCTGTTTCTGCACCTCTCTTGCCTATTTCTGCAACTCTCTTGCCTCTTTCTGCAGTTCTCTTGCTTTCTTCTGCACCTCTGTTGCTTCTTTCTGCACTTCTCTTGCCTCTCTTTCTGCACTTGTCTTTCCTCTTTCTGTACCTTTCTTGCCTGTTTCTGCACCTCACTTGCCTCTTTCTGCACTTTTCTTGCTTCTTTCTACAACTCTGTTGCTTATTCAGCAATTCTCTTGCCTCTTTCTGCTCTTCTCTTCCTTCTTTCTTCACCCCTTCACCATACCTTTAAAACCTGTGCACAGAAGTCCCTCCTTACTGTTTACACTGCAAAACATTTGATAGTCGTAAACAACTGTGTGTCTCATCACTGCATATGATTACGACCCGACGGGGTTGAAACGCATCATGCGTTTGTAATAAATTGACTGGTGAATTAAATCCTGTTCCCATTATTCTTGATTGGAGTGGCTTGTTTTTCGCACAACATAAGGCGTGCGAATTGCATTTGGTACATGTAAGCGGTGACGTCGCTGTCAAGCCCCGCTTGGCTGAGGCGTCCTTCACGTCAGTTTTCATTTGGATTATTGTGTAAAGGGGGATGCCCTCTGGTTGCCTTTGATCTACTAAAGAGGATTAAGCAGATTTGGGGCCACTGCCCACGTAAGGCTATGCCACTGTGAGAGCGGGAGGCCTGCCTGCTGGATATCATTGGAATATTTTTTAAAACAGCCAGAGTCTGCTGAGGTACTTTTCCTAGCACTTCGGGAATGGAAATGTTGAACTTTTAACCAAGCACAGACTGCTATGACTAATTAACAAACACAAGAGAAGTGCTTTGGATGCAAATTAGCGATAATTTGACCACTTAGCCCTACACAGAATTATTCCACAAGAGGCAATAAGAGGACACGTTTTTCGGTTTTATTGTTGCAAACGAAGCATTGACGAAAGTACTAATAGGAAGGACGCATTGATATTATCTTTACACTATCAAAGGATTGTTGACATTGAAGTCTGTGAAAGAACTGAAGGTCACCATACCTTTAAAACTTGTGCACAGAAGTCCTTCCTTACTTTTTCCACTGCAAAAGTCATAGGCAACTGTGTGTCTTATTATTGAAGGCGTGAGAATTCCATTTGGTGTATATATGTAAATATATCCAACATCAGAGTTGCCCACTGTGAGGAGGCCCTCACGGAAACTTAGCCTCTTGCAGGGAGGTCGAACAGCCTCTGCTGTATCTCGCGCTGACATGCTTTCTTCGCTGGCTTTACGCGTTTCGGGACAGACTCCCTTGATCACAAGCCTTGACATTCAAAGAGCAGCAAACAATGTTTAGGGAACACCTGCTTTTATTTCAAACAAACCAGGTCCGCCCCCCAAAGCAGAAACTTCCGCCTTCGTGGGCGTGGCCCAAATTGATTTCTGGTATTTGCCGTCCCAAACCTTTTTAAACCCCAGTGGGTGTTGCCTTTGTTGAAATAATAAATGTCTTAAAATCCCAAGTGGGTGAATATCAGTTCAAGTGCAGCAGCTCTGTCAATAACTGAACACTCGCTTTAGAGCGTATGCGTCCTGTATCAAATGCCAGGCAGTCCCAGCATTTCTGGTCCGTAACAACTGCGGTTCCTCCTCGCGGCTCGGGCACAGCCGCAAAAACATCCAACATCAGAGTTGCCCACTGTAATATATATGACCATCTGATACACAGTCACTTCGAGGTCCCACCCAGAGCAACAACGATGAAGCCCATCAAAGGTTCCTTCCCATGCATGCACTGTAAGGCGTGCAAATACAGCAAAAAAAGAACCAAATATGAAGGGAGACCCAACGATCCCCATCCCACAAGAGAAATTGTGAAATTTCTCAATTGCCATTCAGACCATGCCATATATTGCCTGGAATGCCCTTGTTCTAAAAGATACATTGGCAGCACAATCCACCCGGCAAAAAAACGCATATTGGAGCACATGCGTGTGATAACAAACAGAGACAAGAATTATCACGTGGCACGCCATTTCGAAACACATCATAACAGCAACAGAGACCTACTTACTTTCTTCTGCTTTGATCAGGTAGATAGAATGCTTAAGCATGAAATATGCTACTGTTGTATTACAGTGTTAATGCCCGAGAAATTGTGGGATTACAATATGTTTTGTGTATTCTTTTCCCAGCCCTGAGGAAGTTGTGGGTCTTGTCCCAAAAGACGAAACATGTGTTGGCTGGATTCAGAGCGAGATACTAATATTAAAGCATCTTGTCAAATTATTGTGGTCATTTTGAATCTTAAAGTTTTGTACTTGTAATAATCTATATTTTGGTGTGATAGGGATCTGCATATACGCAGTGTGTAAAGGAGTTGCACATAACCAACAGTAATACAGTGTAAGCACTACAAAAGGACACCACACCAGTTTAGAAAAATAGCCGATATTTTTATATACTTTTAGACAAGACCAAAAATGATAAAAATCCACTATACATTACTTAAAAATATGCTTTAAAAATAGTTCCTTTATGTTGATAGCTCCATCCGGGGACAAATCCAAACAGTTCTGGCTGACCGGGCATTGCGGGCCAGCTACGGTGTCAGGAAGACCCGCAAACAGTACCTTTTAGAAATGCAGGGCGTTGATGACTTCTTGTTGAGCTTCCAAAAATACGGCGTCCGCAGGTGTCGGTTCCTGAGATCAGTGCCGCAGTTGTCGGGGGCCCTCGAATTCACACATGTTGCAGGTCGATCTCCTCTCTGATGGAATCAGGAGCGCTGGCGTTGGCAGGCCTAGTGTGCTGCGGTGCAAAGTGCAGCGGTGTGGCATGCGGTGCCCTCAGGTTGCGGTGCGAGCAGCGGCTTGGTGGCGGCATCAGATGGCGTTGTCGGTGAGACCAGAGTCGCGGTGCGAGATGAAGGCGGTGCTCATCACGGTTCTGGCAGATCACGGTGCAGGCAGCGGCGGCGTCGTTGCTGAAGTGTTGCTGTCAGCTGATGAACTGGAGTTGATGGCGCCGGCATTGGGAGGCCAAGGCTGCGGTGTGCGATCAGGGCAATGCGTCGTGTAACTTTACGAGCGGTGCCCTCGAATCACGGTGCAAGCAGTGGCGTCGATTTCAGCATGGAGCGTCGTCATCGGGGATACCAGGGCGTCGTCGTGAAGGGAGGCGGTGCGGAGTGCGGTGCCCACAGGTCGCGGTGCGAGCAGCAACTCGGTGGTGGAGTCAGCAGGCGTCTTCAGTGAAACCAGGTCTGTGGTGCTGCGTTGCGGCGGTGCCCTCTGCGGTGCCTTCAGGACACGGAGTCGTCAGCGGCGTCGTAGATGTAGTCGAGTTGCTTTTCTTATGTTGCAGCGCAAAACACACAGTCCCTAGTGCTGAGGGCAGAAGAGCTTGAAGTCTTTGCAGTTCCTGAGATGTCTTGAACAAGAGGCACGCTCTACCTCAAACCCTTGGAGAAACTCACAAAAGTAGATTGCAGAAAGTTCAGTCCAGTACTTTCACTGCTCAAGACAGAAGCAGCCAATGCAGGTCAACACATCAAAGCACACAGCAAAGTGGTAGTCCCTCCTCACAGGTTCTTCAGCTCCTCTTCTTTGCAGTCTTCGTGATCTAAAAAAGGTATTAAGTTAATGACTGAGTAGGAAAATACCTACTTTCGGAAAGTGGTATTTTCAAACACAGAATGTAAAAATCACCTTCACTAAAAGATGCATCTTTAGATTCTGAGTTCAGGCATACTAAATTTTATTTCCCTACCTAGTTCCCAGGGCCAGTTATGTTTATAAGATGTTATAAACAAACTTCCCATTCTGTCCTATGGGGAACAGGTAGCCTTGCAATAGTGAAAAATTAAATGGGCTGTAATTCACTATCAGGATATGCCACACACACACCAGGGCATGTCTTACCTTTCACATATACTGCACTCTGCCCACAAGGGTACCTTGGGCCTACCTTAGGGGTGACTAACATGTAGAAAAGGGAAGGTTTAGGGCCTGGCAAGTTGGTGCACTTGCCAAGTCGACACGGCATGTTATCAATTGCGCGCAGACTCTGCAATGGCAGATCTGAATTGCCTTTTTAGGGCTACTCGCGTGGGTGGCACAATCAGTGCTGCAGGCCCACTGGTAGCAATTGATTTACAGGCACTGCCACACGCAGTGCACTTTACTAGAGACTAACAAGTAAATCAAATACCCAAACATGGAAACATCAATCCATAACACACTTTACCACAGGAGCACTTGCACTTTACCCCTGATCAGCAATGAGAAAAGTGCGCAGAAACACTACGCCAGCAAAAACAGAGTCAAAACCTGGAGGGCAGAAAGCAAAAACTCAGGGGAAACACGCCAAAAGATGCCAAGTCTAACAGTGAGTCTCCTGGAGGCTGGATCTACTATGACAAAATAACACATTCGGTCACCCAGGGGAGACAGCGGTACACCATCCATAGCGCAGTTACAGCTGCAAATGTAACGTGATTTGTGCTAGACAACTTGTAAGTGAACTTGAAAATCACTCTGTGTGGACAAATATTTATATTGAATCACCCTGACAAGAATATTTATCTCTAAAGGTTCTCTGCAGGGTAAATGGCATTAAAAGTTCATCCCTGCCTTGAAATCAGTGTAAAAGATTGTTGTCCTAATTGCTGGGTGGGATATGGCTGTACCAGAGTCTTGGGGTTGCTTCACAGAAGAATTGGATGAACTGAGGGGAACAAACAACTTGGGTTTCTCTGTCATAAAAATACATCAAAACCATATCAATTTGCTGAAAATCAATATATCAGCATTTGCCGAGACCGTCAGACACAGGCTCTCCTTTTGAGTATTTTGGTATTACTGGTACTGATAAAACAGTGCCTAGGAAATTACGAATACATTTATTGAATATTGGACTGTGCTGGCCTACACAACACACAAGCATGCATTGCCACCAATCTACAAATAATCTCCTTCTCACATGCTTGTAGCAACAGCAGAGAGAGCAATCTACATATTCCACACAAACGCTCATAGGTAGCCCTACTTCCTTTGCAGGTTGTTAACGCACATTTCAGAATCAACACTCAAGAATTTTTATGTGTATAACAATACAGTTATAAATTGCAATATCAGTCACAGAAACAACACAACTGAAGCATGCTTGCAGTTGGTAAACAAACTCACAGCCATCATACCACCAGACAGCATTGAGATACCATAGTGAAGTAGTGCTTTATGTGATAATACGGCTTTGGCTCAACAAATATGACATATAGGTTCAGCAGGGGCAACTGAATATTAATATTACTCCTCCATTGGAGTGCTTCAACCTATGAGGACATGCCCACAAAAACCTTCAGTATCAAAGACTCTGTCAACATATACTATTGATCTAGTGCCACTACCAGAGATGAGATGGCAGATCAGCACAACTGTAGTAATGCACAACATAACACGTCACCACCACAACAAAATGCAACACAACAATTATGTGCAAAAATTGCATGGTCGCACACAGTCTATCAATAAGCATCCTTTATCTAAAATACAGTGATGGTTACTAATAAGTAGCCACCGCTCATCTGTAGGCTGTTGCTGAGCGGACATAAAAATAAATGCTGCTATGCTATATGTCTTAATAATGTGCACCATCACACAGAGGGTCTCTTGGCACTAATCTATGACAAATTAAGTGGTGAGAGTAAGGACCAAGAAAAGAAAACTCCGAAAATTAGCAAGAGAGAAAAAGCTATGTCTTGAGAGCTTTCTCGAAAAGAATGTGGTGAGTCAGCTGAATATTGCCAGGAATGAAATTCCACAGGGGAGGAGATAATGAAGAAATAACAGTGCCAGTTACATGAGATCTAACAAAGAGAGGAATCACTAAATGAACCGAAGTTGCAGGACAAAGAGATCTAAAAGGAATATATTTTAAAAAGTGTATGCAAAATTAGGTAAGGGGCTTTACAGTAAACGAGTGGGGGGGGACAGCTATACATGAGATACAGGGCAAAGACTGTGCTCTAGCGACTCAGTGGTTTCTGGTACCATTAGCCTTATTGTTTTCTCTCCTTTGTCTGTGTTGTCATTCTCATTCAAATTAGTACCTTCACAACAGACATTGGGTCCTTAGATGGTCTGTAGCTGGTTATGGGGCCTGAAAGCTATAATGTGCACAGAAGTCCTTCCTTAATGTGGATCATGCAACCTAAAACTCAAGTCGAATGAAAGCATACCATCCTCAAATAGAGTACAGATAACTGTAAGTGGCTTGGTGCACTACATGTATTTTTGAATGTGAGTTGCATCATACTCCTTACACACACATTCAAAGCACTAACCTGAACAGTCACGTCTCCTTCCACCAACCACTTACACACCTCTGCTCTGCAGGACTCTTACTTGCACAGATACATCCCTTGCATACACAGAACCAGAACAAAACAAGTGTTCTCTTACATTGCTCCTAAAGCAAGGAACGACCTCCAACTCCCCTCAGATCCTCCTTTTCCTTCTTGAATTCCGCAAGAAACGAAAGACCTGGCTTTTTAATTAACCAAGCTACCCTTGGCGCGCGCACACACACACACACACACACACACACACGATCAGTTTACCTTGTATTTTCATTTAGTTATTAATTTCTAAAATGTTAGAAGAATATTAATGAACTCCTTAAAATTACAATAGAATATCCACGTGTTTCTTATGATTGAACAGTTAATTTAGTTTCTTTTGCTTTTTTTGTCCTGGTATAAAAGTCTTGCTTTGAGGAACTAGAGCTGTCTGCAAGCCAATGTGGGGGGAAGGGTGGCGGGTGTTAGGGGAGGGGTTAACATGATTTGATGAAGCCTGGAGATATGGATGCTTAGTAATATATGACTAGTAGTTCTAATTAGAAAATAATGTTAACAATTAGACTTAGTGCCCCATTCTGGAAGATATTTGCACACCTAAACAGGTATTTGTACAACTAAGTTCAACCTCAGTTGACCAAATCATGAAATAAGGCTTGCAGAGCACAACAGATCAAGGTTTTTCTGAACCTATGTGAGCCACAAAATAGCAAAGGATGTTGGATTACTAAAAATCTCAGGCAGCAGAAGAAGATTATCAGTGTACTGCATTGTTAAGTTGAGCCGTTAAGTACCAATTTTTCCCACTGAAGCTCCAGGGCACTACTATCCCTTTAAAAGGCCACATCGTATCAGAATTTTTAGCTCGAGAAAGTTCTCTTTTGAGCCTCTTTAAATCTCTGCCCCATCAGTGCATGAGGCTTTCGACTGCACGATAGAAAGAGTGGCATATTTTGCACATTGAATAGTAGAGGTGTGATGAGTGATTTTCATCTGAAGCCCAATGACATCTTAGTAGCACCCTAATTGTTGTAAAATCCCAGGTACAGATGCCTTGTGTCTGTTCCTACCATGACTTTGTCTCCTACCATGATTTCCCTTTCCTATCCCCGGCACAATCCCAGTAACCACTCCCAGGTTCTTTCATCAGAAGGCTCTGTCTTCGGCGTTCTCCAACTTCGGATGCATTCAAGCAATCAGATCCCGCTAACAACTGAGAGAAGTCTGTCTTCCTGACCTCAAGATGTGTCTGTCTGTTACTCTGAAACTGAAATGGGAATCCTGAAACAGCCTCTAGGAGAGAATTGCAATCGCTCATGCTCTCCCACGGTTACAGCATCCTCTGCCAGTGTGTGGGTTCTTTCATGTGCTAAGGCTGCCATCTACAATCTAGTATAAACAATCAAATGAATGTTTGGACACCTCCGCATAATGTCACTACTGTACCAAGTAATAAGTAATAGTAATAGTAGAACTGAGTAATAACAAAAAAAAACAGGTACAGGAAGCAACAGTTATGAACCAAGGAAAACAGTGGTAAATTAGTTAAATATATTTTGATATGTATGACTCACACAATCATCTTCCCCTGCTTTTAACTAAAATGCAGGGGAGGAGGAGTAATGGAGGAGGCATACATAACATGGCCTCTATTCTGTGTCACCAATGTCTTACAAAAAATACTTGGCCCCCTGCCAGCCCCACAACACTCTGAGGTAATTCAGTTCAGTAATACTTTATTTCCAAGAAATATATTCTTATAGAAATATTACACACATTTCCAATTCATAAAAGGCAATAATTTAAGTAGCCCAAAACAACAATTTATCATTCAGCCACGCATACTTATAAATTATACAATTACAACCATATAAAAATGAATATGTCTTCCTACCCAGACCCAATACAATCCTAAATTCAAAATATCACGTGTTTAAAACATTTCACAAAAATAATACGAGTTTGACTAACAAGGCAATTCATTCTGCCTACCCTAATTAGAATTTTAAAGTGCAATATGCACTGTGGAGAAGTGTGGCTCTGGGGTGTGGAGAAGTGTGGCTCAGGGGTTAGAGGCAGCAGACCCGGAAGCTGAGATCGGTCCTGGACCAGGGTTCAATTCCCCGCCTCGGCGGGGTCTTGGGCTAAAAATTCCACAAATTTGATAATTCTCGCCCCGGTGCCTCCTCGACTCACGGGTTCACACTCTGCGACTCTGGGCAATAGCTTGCTTAATCTCCACAATGGCCCCTCGCAGCGGGATGCCTGACTTTCACCTTGTGGATACCCTGCTATCTCACAGGGGAATACCAGGAAGGGTTCCCTAAGCAAGCGCCAGGAAACCCACAGCGGGTAGCTGTGCGCTATATAAGCTCAACTACATTTACATTATGCATTTTACTAGTAGCAAAACAATACATTTTACCCCAATCAGGATTCTAAAGTGCAATATGCATAGCATAAGGAGATCTTCTCAATGCACTTGGCATCACCTAACTAAATATAAACACACCCAAACCAACCTAGATCATGAACTCTAAGGTCAAGATAGTACCACCTGAGTCTTTAAGATTTTACACACATATTGGCCAATACCAATAGCTACATCTTGGAATCTAAGACTATGAATCAACTCTAGCACCATTTCCCTAGTTTGGATTCCGTATTTTTTAAACACAAGCCAAAAGTAAATGTTTCCTTACCTCCATAAAGAATACACAATCCATCAATAAGTGGCTCATTGAATATTTCCTACCTCTCTTACAGGGGCACGGGCTATTATTCTTTACAACCTCTGTTTTTAATCCTTAATACTCCACCCAGGGTAGATTTCCACCCTCAAGCGCAAGACTTCATTACTCAAGCGCTTGTCTGGTATATTACATAGGTAGTGAGTCAAATCTGTGCTATCCTGTGACATCAAGAAAGGGATATCTGAACTCTATAATACCCTCTCCTCCAGAAGCAGTGCTCCCTGGTATACAGTGCTGATCTGACAGGCTCTAGAGACCCCAGCAAGAGCAGCCTGGAAACCCTTTATATTTGAACCCAGTTACTTCAGTAAACGAATTGGTGAATTGTAGTGGTTTTAAAGACCATTTTTTACACGAGTGCTGTTCATAAAACATGGTATCTTCACAGAAACCAGCTATAGAGGGAGTGCTAGTTGGAATCATGTAACTCAACAGTACTAGATGGGACACTTTGTTTTACATAGTACATACATTTACATCACAATAATTAGACATGTCACCCATCTTGCATTGTGCAATGAACTCTGTGAAATAATGCAATACATTTGTTTATCAGAAATATTGCTGCATAACAAAGGACATTAAGTGTTACTTAAAGCTCAGGTGGTAAGGAAGATAAAATATTTTCTTCTGGCAGAAATGATTATATCAGCAATGCAGGCACTGGGTCCATTGTATAGATGGGTCCATTGACAGATGGGTGAGTTCCTCAGACTTTAAAAAGAGTATTTATTGCTGCTGAGAGATATAGTACATTTTACCATGTCATCTGTCTTCCTCTGCATTAATTTTGGAACTCTTATTAATCTTCAGCTTGTGACCCTTACATTGCCAGAGACGTTTCAAATTATTGGGAAAGGGCCCCCAACTTCGAAGAAGACCCCCCGGGAAAGTGTCCTTTCTCTCTATTAGACCCCTGTCTATTCTGTTTCTCTAAACCTCTCTCCCTACATCTACAGCTGACTCTGTTTCTTTCCCCAGTGACATCTAAGGATTTTTGAGATTCATTTAAACTTTAACATATAATTTATAATTTAGTATTTTTTGGTATTAGGCAAGCTGGAATTTGCAGGCAATAGGCAATAAAATCTAAATATGTTCCATACAGAAAAAAGTATGTCATGCAGAGGCCTCCAAAATCATTAAGAAGACTGTACTACACTATCAGCAGTCTCGTGTTTCAAGAATGTTATCTCCAGTGTTTCAAGAACGTTATCTACAGTGTTTCAAGAATGTTTTGTGCTATGTGTTCTATGTATTGGTTTGAGTTGAGAGTTCCCTTCCAAGTCAGTTTGTGTATTGACCGGCTTAGAAGAGTCCGCTCTCACCTCGCCTCTGCTTTAATTAAAGGGCAAGAGCTTGCCTATGTTCCAGTGTCGAGCGTATTTACTACAAAGACACTGTGTACTGCTTCTTTTTAGAATTAAATTAAATGCACTTTAATGAAAATAACCAATTTGAAAAAAAGTTGGGTTGTTAGCTTTGTTGTCTTTGTTTGCTATAGATTTTTAAAATACACAGTGTATTTCATACCTGACCCTCTTATCAGTGCAGTACTGTCTCCAAGCATCCTTAAGGGGCATCCTGTTCTAAAACGTTGCTTGGCCTTGGTATAAATGAGGGGCCAAAGACAAAAAGTTTTAATAGGTGTTGTAACGCATCGGATTCTGCAATCCTGTGTAAATGGCAGTCTCTAATTCCTTTATATTCACAGACGGTTGACACTCCAAGTAGTCGATTACAAAGAAAAGACTTCAGAACTTCTCAACTACTATAAGTTATTACACTGGTGTTCTGACATCAGAATGCCTGCTGCCAGAGCCAGCAGCTGAGGTGAAAGGCAGGTCTGGTCACGGAGCATAATTTAAGCAGTGGTTTAAAGCATCAAAAAGAACAGGAGACTTGTCTTAAATTAGCACTCCCAGTGCTCACTTTATGTGATACAGTCTAAGGGGCAGTAGGAGCTCCAATTATTGCAACAACACTAAGCACTTTTTAATTAAATGTACCAAGCAGTGCTGCTTATTTACTGTATTCCCTGAAATACACTTATATTCATTCCCTAGTCGCTCAAGTACTTATGACTTACATCTCAACTTACTTCAATTAAACTCAATTTCAGCCTTCATGGTAAAAACAAGAAAACTGTATCAGTCTACAATTGTAATCTATTCTCTACCACTTGAATCACTGACCCTACTGGTGAATGCTCTGAGCTGTTCCATTAGGGAAAACGCAAGGCAATTAGTCGCATATATGTGTTTTGTATGGTCCAGACAACGCCTGTTGCTTAACTGTGAAAAGCTGTCTTGCAGCAGAATATGGAAAGTATACACTACATTTATTAAAATAAAATTGCAAATGTCAAAATATCAATATTGTTGAATTTACCATGAAGGGAAAAAGATATGGGGGATTAGCGGGAAGGGTTAAGCACAACCTCCAGCCCCCCAAAGAAATTAGGGTGATATCAAGGACTTTGAACATCATGATTGATTGATTTTGATTGATTGATTTTAAAACTTGTATAGCGCTTACTGTCACCCCACGGGTATCCTGGCGCTTCACACTGTCAACTGGGCCACGATTGAGTAGGTAACACCTGCCCAAGCCTAAAGAGACTCAAGCTGGGCCTTAGGAAAAAGCCAGGTTTTCAGGTTCCTGCGAAACTCTAGCAGGACGCTGATCTGTCTAAGGCTCTGGGGGAATCCATTCCACAGCCGCGCGCCAGCCACGCTGAAAGCTCTGCCTCCTAGCCTGGCCCGTTTTAACCTAGGCACCGTGAGTAGCGCAGCACTGGACGAACGGAGCTGCCTGGTGGGTTGGTACCAGGAGAACCTTTCCTGCATAGGAACTGGCCCTAGCTCATGTACCGCTTTAAAAACCAGGCACAGGGATTTAAAGCGAATACGCTCCGTCACCGGTAACCAGTTCAGCTCTCTCAAGGCCAGTGTTGTTGAGGAGCAGCGTTGCCAACCGAGGGCAAGTGTAGCTGCTGCAGACTGGATTCTTTGGAGTCCCTGCAGAATGTATAATGGGGCCCCCAAATACAGGGCGTTACAATAATCCAGACTACTACCCACTATACTACTAACTACCTGTGTGCGCGCCTCTTTAGGTAGCAGGGGCAGTATTTTACGCAGCATGCGTAATAAAGCAAAGCAGACATTGGCGGTCTTATTAGCATGTGATTCCATCTGGAGATCCTTGTCAATCAGCACCCCCAGATTGCGTACTCTGCTAGCCGGGGTCAACTGTTCCTCCTCTGGGGTCAACCTAAATTCCAGAGGAAATTGTCTAGGAGGCCCACCCGAGGAGCAGTAGACCACCTCGGTCTTTCCTGCGTTAAACTGCAGTGAATTCCTACTAAGCCAGTTGGCTGTCTTCCGCATGCATTCCTGAAACAGGTCAAGAGATACTGCATTGTCACCTTCCAGAGAGAACGCCAATTGTATATCGTCCGCTTAGTTAACTGTACAGACTCTGGCGGACTTTATAATGGGGAGCAGGGGCTGCATATAAATATTAAATAAAATAGGGCTGATCGCAGAGCCCTGCGGCACCCCGTGAGTGACTGAAGATTTACGGGCAGCGAAAGGAGCCAGCGTTACCACCTGCTGGCGTCCTGCCAGGTATGATTGTAGCCATTGTAGTGCCCGACCCCTTACTCCCAGATTCTGCAGTCTTTCCAATAGGATAAGGTGGTTCACCGTATCGAATGCAGCCGACATGTCGAGAAGCACTAGCACAGTCGCATTCCCGTTGTCGGCACGCATCCGAAGATTATCCAGCATTGTAACCAGGGCCGTCTCCGTCCCATGACCAGGACGGAAGCCAAACTGGTCTTTGTCAAGTATGGAGTTTTCCTCCAGAAAGCCCGACAGTTCCCTACTAACTGCTTTCTCTAGAATCTTCACTGGGTAGGGTAGGAGAGAAATGGGCCTAAAATTGGCTGGTATTAATGGATCCAAGGAAGGCTTTTTAATCAGTGGGGTTACCACTGCCATTTTCCATTCCTCTGGGACCTCTCCTTCCTCCAGAGACTGATTACAAATCTTCCTCAGCCAAGGAAGAGTATTTAGGCCAGAGGACTTCCATATTCTAGTGGGGAAGGGATCATTCGGTGAGCCTGAGGATACACTCTCTACCAAACTGTCAAATACAGCTTTTGGGAGGGTTGGAAAATTATTCAAAGAAGCCGGTTGTACTTGATCTTCAGCTCCCATCTGTCATGCATTCAACAATTCCAAGTTGGAAAGAAGTGAAGAAAACAGAGCTGTTCCTAACAATCTTACAAAGTCATAAGCCTTTCGAGAATCTCATGCAGAATTAAAGTTGAGTGGAAACATGACAGTCAGGTACACATGTCCACTTCTCATATCTAATGTGCTATGTGATCGTGACTCGGGGTGAACCTGTAAAGTGTGCTTGGGTAGATTCTGACAGCAAATTTTTAATGCAAAATATAATCGTGTTTGATTTTATTTGCAAATATAATTTGGAAATACTAGCGCATTTTCAAATGCATTCACCATCTGAATTCACTTAAAAAATATGGTTTCAAAGTAAAACGAGAAAATGGAGAATAGTAAGTATCTTTTGTAAATGATCAGGGGCCAGATGTAGGTAATCCAAATTTGCCGATTCTAAAATACCGAATTGTACGGATTCGGTATTTTAGAACCGGTAAATGCTATGTGGAAAAAAATTCGGTAAGTATTACCGAATCTATACGATTCGATATTTACCGAATCGGTATTTACCGATTCGGTAATTCCCATTCATTCCTATGGGCCAGGAGGCCCATAGGAATGAATGTGAATTACCGAATTGATGAATACCGATACGGTAAAATAGGGAAACATTCAAGGGTGGCAGGGTGTCACATTGACACCCTGTTGCACCCCTGAATAGTGCTTGTGTGCACATGTGGCACACATACATGCCCTAAGGGCATGTATGTCTGCCACATGGCACTGTTGAAAATGCACAGATTTGCATTTTCAAAGGTATTCGGTATTTACCACCAACTAATAGTTGGTGGTAAATAACAAATCCTTAGAGCACATTAGCTCTCTTAAAAGTACTTCCTACATTCCATTTACCGATTCGGTAAATATCGAATCGGTAAATAATGATTCGGTAAATACCGAATCGGTAAATACCGATTCGGTATTTACCGAATCAACCCCTACATCTGAAATGGCTCAATACCGGTCGGTAAGCCTGAAATTTACCGAATTTTTCGTTTACCGACTGGTAATGGGCCACCTACATCGGAGCCTAAGAGAGGACTTTACAGATGAAGAGATGAAGTTGTTGGAATTGGTAAATACGATTCCAATGAGTACCATGGTATATGCCGGCCCGACAACGGCAATACCAATAAATGCTATGTCAACGTATGCCACATCCTGGACCAGTATAACAATATCAATGCCCATAAATGCAACGTCAATGTATGCCATAATCTATGCCTGCACAACAGCGACGATACTGGCAGTAGCAAAATCAATGTATGTCATAATGTATGCACGAATGACAGTGTTGTTACCAGTAAAAGAAATGTCGATGTACACCATGATTTAGGAATGCATAAATATGTCAATATCAGTAAAGACAATATCAATGCATGTTATGACAACTGTATAGACAATGTTGAGACTGTCGATAAAAATGATACCAGTGACTGTCATATTATTATTAAGAGTTCCAGTGAACTCGCATCATTGCTGTTGGATTTACCAAAGCCGACCTCCCCCAAGTCAGAGATATGTGGTAAGGCAAGTCCTGTGACCCACACCCACACCTATCTAATAACAGGCTACAAGCGGGGCCTCTCTTAACCAAAAGACAAACGTGCGCCTAGGGAAAACCCTGATCGATCCCATAGATAGATAGTTACACCGCAAACAGATCTGAGGTAGTTTGCCCACATAAAGACTTTTGGCCGAAGGCTCGTGTTTCCCATAAATACAGCAAAGCAAGATACCGCATGTAGATAGAAATACCAATTTGGAAACGACATGCACACCACACGTAGTGATCACATGCTCCTCATACTGGCCCACACTAGCTCTCCCCGAGGTCGAGAGCCATCTTTGTCCTTATCTGATACCTGAGCTTGTTAATTTATGACGGAGTTTTTTTTCAAGAATTCTGAAATTACTTTATTGTACCTCACAAGATGTATATGAAACCATCCAAAACTTTGTACACAGAGAGACTTTCCTCAAGAGCATTCTATCGAGACTCTGCCAGCTGCTGCATTTAATTAAACCAACTTATTCCTGTTTTACCAAACACCTCTTATCTTTTCATTTCTTTAAGGTAAATTGATATCCAAGCAACAAAGGACTGGAATGTGGTTGCCTAAAGCTTTTTCTTTTTGTTTTGGCAGAGGTGAATAAGTAAACAAGGTAATGCATAAAACACATGGAGTTAGTGCATTTACTGCATTACTTTGCAGTAATCCATATTTAGTATCATGCATAAGTGCTGCATGACAGACCCCTAAACATGTGTTGATACGTTTTTACAGTTACTAATGGGGTAGTATATTAGACTGCATTGTACACTGTATTACCTTCTCAATACATTTTCTCATACCACTACTTACTCTATGAGGTGTCTAACCTCTTCCCAGGCACCATGTGACCTAGTTGGAGTCAATCAAAAAGGTCAAGGAATACCCACCACTCCCCACTTCCCTCCCATCTTTTAAACTCCACTCAATATACTGGCAAATAAAGACAGATGGAGACCAAAACACTTCCTGTTCTTTGCTCTGCTCAGACTCACTGATCTTTGGAGCCTGTGCACATCTTTGTCAGGCAAGTCCTAGGGGATGAGGCCTCTTGGAGAAAAGGTTATGGGCCTTCCGTAACGCCCTCCTGGTAAGTAGGATTTTGTGTGAGGCACAGTATCTTGGGCTTTTAGGATTGAGATCAGAGGAAAAACACAATCTTACTAGTCCCAGCAGATCAATAAGGGGAAGGCTTCTATTCCACTGTTTTTCTGGTTTTGAAGCTCTCAGGAAAATACAAATTAATAGTCAATCTAAAGAAACTGAATGTTTATCACAGAACGACTTGTTTAAAGATGGAAATACTTCAGAAGATAATTCCTTTCATGCCCTCAGAGAAATGGATGGCAGCATTGGATTTGATAGATGCTTATTTTCATATTCCAATAAATCCTCTGCATCAAAAATATTTCAGATTCTATGTGAAAGGTCAACACTGGCAATTCAGGGTGCTCCCTTTCAGCCTCTCAACTTCTCCAAGGATTTTTACTGAAATTCTGGTGACGGTAGTGGCCAATCTCAGTACGAGTATCCTGATATACCCCTAGTGGATGAGTGAGTGTTAGAGCAGGTCTGTGAGTTGGTGTTTGACTTTCTGAGTGAGTGTGGGAGTGGGTGTGGGAGTGTCTGAGTTGTTCGGTGGCTGGGTTTGAAAGTGTTGAAGTGGGTCTGTGAGTGGGTGTAAGAGTGCCTGAGTGGGTCTGTGAGTGGATGTGACAGTGTCTGAGTTAGTGTGTGAGTGTCTGAGTGGATCGGTAAGTGGGTGTGAGAATGTGTGAGTGGGTCTATGAGGGGGTAAATACATGTGTGAGTGGGTCTGTGAGTGGGTATAAGAGTGTACCAGTGGATCTGTAAAGTTGGTATGAAAGGGTCTAAGTGAGTCTGCTAGGGGTGTGTGAGTGTTCGAGTGGATCAGTGAGTGGATGTGAGAGTATCGCAGTGGTTCTGTGGCTGGGTGTATCCAAGTGGCTGTGGGAGAGGGTGTTTGGGTGCCTGAGTGTGTCTGTGAGTGGGTGTGACAGTGTCCGAGTGGGTCTGTGAGTAGATGAATGAGTGTGTGAGTGTGTTGGTGAGTGGGTGTGAGTGTTTAAGTGGGGCTGTGAGTGGGTATGAATGTATAAGGTAGTGTATGTGTATATTTTTTTGTTGCAGAATTTGTAAATCTGCTGTGATTTTACACAAGGGGGCCACACTGAGCATTGGGGTGGATTTGCAAATCCTCCTAAATCGTGAAAAAATCTTTTGGGGGTATTTTCTAACCCATCGGGGTCCCTCACAGACCCCTATAGTGCACCCCTTGCACTTCATTACATCCGAATTTTTCCAACAGGGGACCATTCCCTAATATCTAAAATGGTGGCTGCATGCAACCTTCTACTCGGGTTGCAACCAGCCAACTACGGCAATGCTTGTGGCACGTGGCTTCGCAGATCAGTGACGGGAGATCCGTGGTGGGTCCGCAACCCTAGATATCTATATTTCTTTTTTCTTTAATAGCTCAAAAACGACCTTAATTTCACCTAATCAACTGAAAAGATTTACACCAAATCACAAAAAGGATGCTTTCTGGAGAAGATCTAACTTACTGCCAAATTTTATGTAATTTCATTCAGCGATTAAAGCTGTTGTTGTGTCTAAAATCTCTATGGGAATTAACATGGAAACACACTATTTTTGACTGCCCCTTTTTCACAGCCCCACTTGACGGATCACCCCAAAACTCTCCATGCAGAACTCATGGGGCACGTTTTTGGGAACATTTGTGAAGATCCGTCAAATGGCGCCAAAGTTATAAGTAAATCAAAAAACGCTTTTCCTCTGGAAACTAGGTCCAAAATGTACCTACCAACTGTCGACCACCATTAGGTAATAACTATGTATAGAAACACATATATATTCACTAAAAAACAAAGGTGACAGAGATATTCTATACTTTGGTTTAGATTTTACACACACAAAACCATAAAAATTCAGCAGTTATAGTTATCTCAAGAAACTATGCCCTAAGGTAACTATAAACACATGACCCTGTCATGCTCAGTTTTGTCATCAACAATTTTATTGCAAATGTTGCAGTGATAATATCAATGATGCCATAGATGTCATGACTGATGTAATATGTAGGGTAATTAGCAGTGCATTGTGAGGGTCGAGTTATAGTTACCTTAGGGTACTAGTAATAGTTTCTTGAGCTAACTATAAATGCTGAATTTGTATGGTTTTATATGTGTAAAATCTGAAGCTAACTAAGACATCCTGGGAACCTTTGTTTTTTTCAGTGAATTCCTACTATTTTAATGCTTTTTCCTAACTGTAACGTCCATTTAATCTTTGTTTTTTTCAGTGCATTTCTAGGTTTTTTAAACTTAAAATAAGGCTGTACACGGTGAGGCTTTGGCTGTGAGGCCTGGCCTTTAGCCAACACATTCTCACGCAGCCAACCTCACGCTGCGCATGGCCTTTGGCCATACACAGTGGAAAGTTGGCCACAAGGTCTGATCTGTGGCCTGCGGCTAACCTCCCGCATGCAACCAACTCCATACTGCCTTTGGTTGCCACTGGGTAGATATAGTTAGGATCGAGTTTCCATAGGAAATGCATTTTTTGCATTGCTAATAACTTAGGCCTCGTTTGGCAAATCACTATGAAGCTTTCTCACAAAGTTGCAAATTTTTGACTAGTTGACGCATGGAGAGTTGGGGTTATCTGTCAAGTGGGGGCTGAGAAAAGGGGCGGCGGCCCAAACCGATTTACACCAAATTTGACAGAAAGCTGGATCTTGGTCCAGAAAGAGTGCTTTTTGTGTTTCAGTGTAACTCCATTTAGTAGTTTAGGAGAAATTAAAGTGAAAACACATTGTATATTTCAGACGGCTGAGGATCCGCATACCCGACAGGTCTCAAGCTGAGATCTGATTGACTGCTATCACCTCACCCAGGAAGTGGTGGTACTGCCATCTAAAGGACTCGAGTCTCAGTCCTGAGTTCTAATTTTTTTTTTAAAAAGACATAAAGGGGCAATCCACGTTCAGTAGTTAAGGAAAAATGAAGGTGAAAACAAATTGTATGTTTTACTCCACTGAGGATCCTCAGAGCTGACAGATCCCAAGCTGAGGTCTTCCTCCTGAGATCGGATTGGTTGCCACCACCTCAACTAGGAAGTGGGGACAGCCATCTTAGGACTCAGGAAAAAACAAGAAGAGCTAAGGGGCAGGGTAGGGATTTAAACTTTGCTGCGGATTTATGGATAATCTGTGAATCAATGGCGCAATAAAAAAAAAGAAGCACAGGCTCCACACTTCCTTTTTAAACCCCCCCATCCCCTGAGGTGGGCCACGGCCAGGTGGGGCAGCACATTTTCTTTTTTGAGTGGAAGGGGGGATCCTGACCCCCTCTACAGCTATTTCTTTGCACCAGGACCCATCCCTGGGGCCTAAGGTATGTTTTGAGGGGAGGAGGGCACATGACCCCGTCACCGGGCTGTTTTTGAGCCCGAAGAGCCCATCCTTCGGGTACAAAGTTAACATTTAAGGGAGTGGGGTAGTGTGGGCCCCCTCCCTGAGCCTTTAAAAACCCCAGGGGACCCCATCCCGAAGGCCCAGTATTTACATTAAAAGGGAGGGAGGCTGCACGTCTCCCTTCCCTTTGCCGTTAATTACCCTTGCGACGCAACAGTTTCCCTACCCGCACTGGCAGGTGAGGGAAACTTGTGTTTGCTCCTACCTGGCAGGAGTATTTTTAAAGCTCCTGCCAAACGGGAGTATCCCAGGCTCTATGGCCAACTCTCTAACGCATATGGATGGCTGCATGTGGGGGGTGGCCCGCCGTGCACGGTGGGAATGTGTGACACCGTGTATTTTTGTGCCGCACACAAAATGCAGGCTGAAATACAGCCATTTTACCCTTAAAGCTAGGGTGAGAGAAAGATGCCAAAAACATCTGAAATGCCTCTTCATAGCTGTAATGTGTCCACATGCGTGTTAAGAGATGATATCCAGCACGTGAGTTAAGACATGACCAATCTGAATTCCTGTGATTTTTCTTGAACTCTTCAAAGCCCTAGTGATACAGGATGACACATTAGTGTACTACAGTTGATTTGCTGGTGTCTAGTACACCTTTAAATACCAGCAAAGCAAGTTGCATGTTGCAGTATATGTTTTGGTTCCTTGACCCATTCATGTTTTGGGTCCTTGACCCATTCAGGGAATATGGTATAAGTTATATCCACCATGCTGATTAGTAGCAGCCATTTCTTAGTAAACCACTCTAGATATTATTTCTAAATCTGAACATTGGCTGCTTCCTATTCGTGTGCAGAGGTGAGATACACCTCTTCGTTTTTCACAGTACATAGTTTTAAAATACTGATAGTAGCTGGTAATTTGCCTATGTTGATTCATCTGAATTATGCACAGTAGATTTACACTGTGACCTAAACCATGTCATGTTATGTTGCGAATAACAGGTTGAACTTACTTTCATCATGCTACCAAAGAGTCATTGTTGTTTATATTATGAGTTGTAATGTGCCTCGTGGTGTTTTTGGCACAGGTTACCTTCTCTCGGTAACAGTTTACCAGAGGATGTACACCTTGGTCCTATATTTCTGCAGTAGTATCTTGTTCCGTTATTGTCACAGGTTCACTAGCGCTGATTGCTCTAGGTTTCGGGACTTATTCTCTGTATCAGAAATGCCAATTAGACATTGGGGCAATATCCTACATTAAGACCAACATCCACATATTATTTCAAGATACTTTATTGGGTTGCAACACAGGCGTTGTGGAGAACCTAAGACAGTGTGCAGTATATTTGGTGACTTTTATGCTGCCGGCAGTACAAGGTCTCTTGTAAAGGCTGTGCCAATGACTTTTGTTGCAGCATTCATTAGCTGGGTTTTACTGACCAATAAGTTACCAGAGATGCTTGTTTACAAAGCACTCCTTGTGGTTTCTGTCTGCAAACTAGATAAAGAATGTTAGCACCTCCATATTGCACAATAACAATAAAAAAGTTTTGAGGACTGGAAGTTGTACCTAGTTATATGTTTCACTGCAAGTTGTGCCCTTTGAGGGTACATTATGGCCTGATGTCTCTCTGTGTTTAAAGATAATGTGCCTTGCCTACCTCCTGACGAAAGCCCCTTTTGTTTAGACTTGTATTAAATAAGCATTGTATTTTCTCCCTCATGTTGCTTAACAATATGTTCTGAACCTTTTCCTGTATGTTACTCACATAAGCCCATGTTGGCAGTCTGGCAAATGTCATATTCCTTCTTTAAAATGAAAGAAAACAGGGCTGTTCCAAATTGCTCTCCAAAAAGTTATTTTCCGCACACGTACACATGAGACCACAACCGTGTATACACACAGATACAGGCACATATAAAAACCAGTAGCTACTGCTACCGGACCCGTGTGGTGAGGGTCCGGTTGGGACAAAAAAAGGAAAAAAAACACTTACCTGAAACGTCCACCGCCTCTCCTTCGTCCTCCGTCCCTTTGACATCTTCCTACACTGCTGGCCAGCAGCAGGCAGCACCCGCCCTCCCAACCTCCCCATAGACAAATCACAACGCTGCAATGCAGCATTGTAATTGGTTTGAGCATCGGTAATCTGCGCTCAGACGGTGGGTTTGCATGTTCCTCACCAGGCTGTGTAAGGCAGGCTGGTGAGGGACATGCAAAGCACGCAGGACTGCTTGGGGCGGCCCGAGAGGGCCAGCCAAGCAGTTCTGTACACTTCAGGAGTGAAAACCACTCTGTTGAAATCAATGAAGTCTCGTAAACAGCTTTTGTAGTTGGTAGTTTATTCTTCAAGTTACATCTTAGTAAGTTCCAATGTAAGCCCCACCAGGAGTAGCCTCCAGGCTGCTCAGCCCATCTTCTCCAACTGCTATCTCACCAGTACAAACATTCCTCACATTCCAAATGACATCATATTGTTAGAGCATCAGGGAGAGAACAAGGGCAGGGAAGGTGCATTATTTAACAAGCAGATTACTACACATCTTCCCCTTATAATCATTAAACAAAATCAAACAGTATACACATATATAAACATAGGAAAAGAAACATCCCAGAAATAAACGTACTAGAACACAGTACTAATATGAGAAGAAACTCTCCTTATGTAATAATATTATTAATAATGATAATAAAGTAAAATGTAATAATAGTAATGCAGTAATAATAATGCAAGTAATAAACAGTAAAATAGTAATCATAAATGTAAACAAATAGCGGGACCAGGGAATATCACATACCCTCTACTGCACGCACTGTGATATACCGTACACTTATCCCTACTGCATACTTTTGCAAGTTCAGGGACTCACACCCCCCCAATACTAGTCTGTTAACATACTGCATTCCCACGCAGTACCAGTAGCTTTAGAAAACACTGTAATAAAGGAAAACGCTTCCCTGTGACATTAAATATCAGATCAGACTTTAACATCACCCTATAAACCACAATCGCAGTAACCTCCCAAATGATTGTAAAGGGGGAATCCTCGTCGCCAATGTAAAAATCAATGAAGTCTCGTAAACAGGATTTGTAGTTGGTAGTTTATTCTTCAAGTTACATCATAGTAAGTTCCAATGTAAGCCCCACCAAGGAGCAGCCTCCTGGCTGCTCAGCCCATCTTCTCCAACTGCTATCTCACCAGTACAAACATTCCTCACATTCCAAAATACATCATATTGTTAGAGCATCAGGGAGAGAACAAGAGCAGGGAAGGTGCATTATTTAACAAGCAGATTCCTACACACTCCTCTCCCTACTATGCCAGCCCCACCCGGCCAGAGAAACACTGAAGTATATAGCAAAAATACAATTATAATACCAATAGTTATTATCATTTAATGTTTCCTTTTGTTCAGTGGGGCGATGCTCCTCCGACTTAGCAGAGGAGCCGCTACTGTAAAAAACGCACCTGTGCAAAATGCATCATTTATTTTCGAAATGTCTCTTTAAATTCGTGTCCTTCCACAGAACATTGCCTTGCCTCATTGACACATATCTCTCCTTTTTAATAAACTGCGTATAGATTTTTAAATGGGTATGTTTTCCTCACACAACTCGGAACAGGATCACTGGCACTTTCTGTTTTAAAATGTAAACGTCATCGGTGATCTAAATCTGTATTTAAAACAATGTTGTCTGACACAGCCCTGCTTTGCCTGGAGTTTATATGCAATGCATTAACATGAATCTTTCCAGAATTAAGTGCATGGCCTACATGCTGTCTTCTCTTTCATTGCTGAAAAGTAGTTGAAGTTTGAGCTTTTAATAACCTCCAGATTTCTGCTCAAACTTTGGTAAGTCCAGTTTGGAGAACTCACAATTGCATTAACATGTGTGCAGTTTGCTTAATGCACACCCTCTTACCTTAAGGGAGGTATTGATTTGGTATGAATGAATACTATTTCTGGAAAATATTAACTGACAGAAAGCTTGGGAGGCAGCCCCATTAAAGCAGAAATATCAGAAGTAAGCTGAAAATGATTATGATATTAGGGACATTTAGTTGACTATCATCTGCAATTATCAGTAATGGATGTGAGAGTGCTGGTTGCTGCCTTGCTGTTTCTAATGAAAGATGGATAAAAGGGACATGATGTGCTCTGATTTAATCGACCTAACATTTTCTTTTATTAAGGGCCTTTTGTCTCGAATAACTTTCATTATTTAGCAATGAAATGCATGTTAGATGTTTGTACTTTGGATGCTGAGTCCATAAACGTAAACGTCTTTCTATAATACCGGTCTAGGACGCTCAAGAGGGCGGCATGTCCCATCTGGTGAAGCCTTTGCCATCTGTGGTCGTAGCAGACCTGCCAACTTGTGAATTTGTTTCGCTGTGTGAGGAGGGGGCGTAGCCATGAAGGGGCGGGGCTTAGTGCCGAGCACAGCTCCAGACACTTCTAAATCCACGGCCCACCTCCTACAGCAAGCCTCCACCGCTTCCAAAAACCAAATGGAAACAATAATAACCATAATAATAAGCTTTATTTTGGCAATTGCCATGAAAGCGAACACAATAACTTAAAATCGTTTGAGGCTGCCGCCGATGTCACTGGGGAGTTTTTTTTTTTTTTTCAATGCAGATTTATATAGCGCGAACTCGACCCAAAGGTATTGGAGCGCTTTACATGAGCACCGGTTACGTTACACAAGGACACATTCAGGCACAGGGAGATTAAGTGATTTGCCCAGAATCACAGGATGTGGACGCAACCCCAAGGCTCGAACCTTGGTTTCCAGCACCAAAGTCGGCAGTCTAGCCAACGGACCACATCCTCTCCGTATCATTATAAGGTTTCACACCTTATAATGGACATCAGCTGCATTAAACCTTCAACTAGCTGGATACCTGCTGGCTGCAGGGCTAACTGTGTTCCAACCATGTGAAATCGGCTCCTCACCGGGTAATGTGTGAAAGGAGACGATATTGTGTGACACATGGTGGCACCGTGTGAGTTGGCAGGTCTGCTTGTAGTCCTGCGAGGATGCTCAGGCATCCATTCTCCTGGTGTTGCAGAATGCACACCGCTGAATCAGTTAATAAGAAACCTGTTCTTGAGATAGTTATGTAAGTAATTCTTCAACCCTGCTCCATTTTAAGAAATAGTTGAAGACACAACTCTTTAAAGAACACCTCATCATGATGGAGCAACAGTCCACTGTAGCTCAAAGAAACCATCTACCCTCCCAATCGCACACTGACAGAGTCCTGGCCTTTGACTCTGTGCAGGGTTCTATTGTCTTTTGGCTAGGGTGGAGCTATATAAATAACACACAACTTTCAAGGATCTTATACGATATGTTAAATGCTTCATGGTGTTACATTCACCTCCATGACTATATTCACTCGAAGGTATGACTGAAAAAGCAAACATTCACGAGATAAGGGAATTATTTATGGATTTATTGTTGATTTTTATAACAAACCACATTCTGGTTGTAGGCGGCTGTAGAGTGCTGTTTGAATCAGCAAAAGGGAAGGTGTTGAGGGTAGAGGGAAAGGCGCAAGAGAAGAAGGTTTGCAAGAATAGAGCACAAGTAAAACTCACAGTAACCAGAAGGATGTATTCTAGTCTCTGTAACACAGAGCAGACCTCTAATTGGACCAAACTGTGACATATTACTGTTCCAATGTTGAGAACTGAAATTAAATCCATGTCCCTATGCAGACAACTGAAATTTATTCCAGACGCTTAGCCGCTTGAATGCAAATCGAAAACGCTGTCAAAACACTCCGCCAACTGATTATGAATGGATGCATGTGTGTGTGTGCGCACACTTGTACAGTGTGAAGCTAGGGAGGCAATGTGGGGGTGGAGTACACAGCAATAGGTCAGACACTTGTGTTAGGTTGTAGTTGGGAGGGAGGGGACAATTTAGGATCATTTAATCATCATGAGGCTTGACACAATAAAATATTGTGGGCATCCTTCAATCTTAGAACTCACATATGTGGGTGTATATATGTGTGAGCTGTCATAGGAGGACTCCTTTAGGACAAGAACTCTCACTCACCCGAGACATGCTTCATCATTGGGTTCCCTCCTCGCACCTGGACTGCAAAGTCCATGGTGTGGGGAACAACTCCCCTGCAGGAGGAGCTGTGGTGTTTTGAGGATGAGCAATGTTATAGGGTCAGTGAGGGGCAGAGTGCATTCCTTCAATCTTGAAATATAGGTGCCCTTGTTATGTATCGGGAAAAGTTGGGCCACCACAGTTCGAGAGTAGAGGAGTAATTAGGGATATAATTTGACTCCATCTGAGGACTAAGTAGAGCATCGCTTGGCACACTGACCACTCTTGAAAGTGCCTCATCTTTGAATATATAATTGTAAAGAAGAGCAGACAGATTTCTAAGGTATATATTTGCTTTTATAGCAATCAAACATATGTTAAGGACCTGACATGACAGGTCTCCTGTCTAGGTATGTGTAGAGCTGGTATTTTGAGTAATCAATTTGGAAATTATTGTAATATGTAAATGTGATAGGTTAGATCTATGGAGAGAAACTCACAGGATAGGAATAATGTTTGCCAATTATAGGGCTATGAAATACAATATACACAAACAAAATACCCCTTATTTGTGAGAGCGTGTTAGCAAGTAATACAGATGGTTTTTCAGGAATGTAGAAGACATATTAGATGACAAAGTCTTTTGCAAGAAAGCTGAACTTCAGCTGCCTTTGCCCATCTAAGTGTACAATGTCTTTATGGCCAGGATTTGTTAGTGGGAGTGCATCTTAGCCAATAGCTATTGACAACAATTCAAGAGTTACATTTAAGTTTTACCTGACTGTGCACATAGAGTGTAATTTAAAAGTGTAAACACCACATTCTGATGAATAAAATTAGAATATGTAGAATTATATGTTTATAAAATACATTTAATCATTCATAACATTCACGAGTACAACAGGTAAGTGGAAGGATTGTGGGTACCCTTGAGGGTGCTGGTATAAAGTGCAGGTGGTCCATCAAAACTAAGTGGTAATTTTGTAGGTAGCTTTTTACTCTGAAAACACACAGACATCTACTCCTCAGATGTAACTATAATTCTACTGTCGGAAAGAGGAGTGAGTGCTCCAACATCTAATGAGGAAGTATAGGAACTATTATTGCAAACCAGGTTCGATGACTTGAGCCTTGACAGCTTCGAACCCTAACATGCAAATAATTCCAAATCACATGGATTTATCCTGAAAACAAATCTCACCCTCAAGGAACACATTGCCAATAAAACAAAGAAGACCCAATACCAACTGTCTCTTCTAAAAAAAAGTCAAACAGTTTCTTCCAGACATCGACTTCAGAACTGCAGTTCAACTCCTTGAACTGTTGCATCTTAGTGGTGCTATTGCAAAACTCCATGGCCTCTCAGACACCTATCATCCAATGATTGAAAACAAATAATCATATCATCCCTATCCTAATGCAATGACATTGGCACGCCTTGCCGGCCAGAACCATCTTCAAAAGCAGCTGCATCATTCAGAAAGTCATTACTACCAGCACCCCCACTAATCTAGCAGTGAACCTCACCATATATGGTGGTTCTGGGAAAATGCAATCAAGACACCATCAGTCAGCAGAATAAGAATTGTAAAAAAGAAAAAAAACAGTAGATCATTTAAATCTATACATCCATGATCTGAGGCAACATCCCCATATCCAGCAGGACTGCCCCAATGCTGCTCCAATTTGGGAAAGAGTTTAAAGTTGTACCTCCTTACAGAACACTACATCACAAAGAATTGACAGTCCAAAACTAGCAATCTCTTTTAAGAAATTGAGATATTAGTTAAGAGGGGTAGAAGACCCACTCAAATAATAAACACAATACTTGCTAGGTTGAACCACAAAAAGCCACTAAATTAAACTGTGCTTAACCTTCCAGTAGCTGGCCACAAAAATCAGTCAGGCTTAATTTAGAAGTAGCAGTAACAAAGTAAAATCACAATACAATAATTGTTTAGCCCAGTTTAGAAAAATAGAATAAAATGTGATAAATAAAACAGCACCAAAACAAATTACATCCAATCAGTAGAACCAGTGATATGAATGTTTAAATCTTTTAGTGAAAAATAGCACATAAAAGATTAAAGCACCAACTGTGGGTATCTGGTCAAGCGAGAACGGGGCAAGTCAAAAGTTAAGCCTGATCGCAATAGAGTGTGGGTGTTAGAAATTGGGTTTCTGGATAGCAAGGTTATGCACCTAAGCTAGGTAGAACCTACCACTCTATTCAGGGCAAGGGACTTAGTTACACACTGAAGATAACCCCTGCTCACGCCCTTGCTAGCTTGGCAGAGCAGTCAGGCTTATCCCAGAGGCAATGTGTGAAGCGTTTGTGCAACACACACACACACACACCAGTGACACACTAGGCACACCACAAAAGAAACTCCACACAAGGTTATACAAAAATGTTCTTTGTATTATCCATAATAACTCATTAGATCACAATCATATACATTACTGTGCCACTAGGCACTTGTCATGACTTCACAAGGAGTTCATAAATCACTTGGTCGATCGGGCCACTGTGAAAGACATCACAGTTAGGGTGACCAGTAACTACTGGTAGGGTTACACTTAGTATAAAACCCTATGCATAAACAACAGTAGTAGTGCAATATAGTCCACACCCGTAGAGTGCACACCTTAGTAACCTCATGCCAACAGTACTCATACTGCCATTATTGCACTGTACATAGAGTGCAACCCAGACAATGGGTCACCACAACTATGAGCAGCACCGGCGCTCTTGCCACCCAATGCAGCTACTGTCTTCCCCTACGTAGGCTCCTGGGCTACCTGCCTGCCTACTTTTGGGAATTTTGTGTTCAGGGGCCCGTCCAGGCCTCACCCCGTAATGTACCTTCCAGGGGTAAGGGCATAGGCCTAGGGAGCCGGCCATGCCCCCAACAGAAGCAATGCTGTATTTTCTCCCAAGAAATGACCCCTTAGTTGGAGAGACCTCACTCGGTCTCCCGCAAAATTAACACTAACAATGGCAGCGGCCCCCAGTTGTACCAAGGGGCAACTGCGGCAGGAAATCAGGTACCACCTTGGCCAGTGAGGTGACCTCACTAGGTCCCTTCCTCGTACCGGCCGGCGTTGAGGACAAACCCACCCACCCTCTGCCAATCTGTGCTGGGCTGGAGGCTTCAAGCAGCTGTCTTGCTGGCTTCCTCTTGGGGGAGGCTGACTTCGTAGGGGCCGGCTCTCATCCTGCACTGGCAAAAGCCTCAGTTGAGCCCAGGGCCCTCCGTCCTGACTCCGGGATCTGCAGCTACCCGCAACCACGTGGTGCACCCGTTCTTCTCTGTACCAAGTGTAGCGGCCAGCAGAATATGGAGCAAAGTCTCAGTTGGCTCTGCCCTCTTTGGCCCGGCCCTACTGTGTTGGGGACTGACTATTCGATACCGAGGCCCTCCCAAACCGGGATTCCTCACTGCTTTCTGCGTTGGGTGGCAGCCTGGGGCCACGTAGCAGAGCCCCACCTGCAGCGATGATGCAAGAAGTGGGAGGGACAGCACTTTGATCCCTCAGCTCTCCCCCTTCTGTTGTCTGGCCACACAGAAATAGTGCTGCGATGCCCAACTACAGGGCAAGGGAAAGCACCCCTCCCAAGCAATACGCACTCCGTGGACAGCAGGACCAATATCAGCACTCACCCAGTGCTAGACCCTACAGGAAGGAGCAAGGGAAAAAGCGCTCACTACGTGCTGTTTGCAGAGCACTGGGGCACACCAGCTAGGTGTAGGCAGGCAGACCAGTACCAGGGGTCCTCCGCCCTGTGTAGCAATGCCCCAGCAGTTCCTTCTGGCAGTCCAGCAGCCTTTCAGGTAGAAGTTCACGCAGTATCTTTTTTTTTACATGGGGTCACAGCTTCTTTTCATATAGTACACAAAGTCTTTATTCTCTTCTGGCAGAGGACTCTGAGCCCATTCCAAAACCCATTCTGTCCTCACTGGTAGTCCTGGCAGGAAGTGGACACATCATTGTTCAGGGCAGACCAGGCCTTTTTAGGTGCAAGGCAAATCTCCTCCCACCACTCTATATGCAGCCCAGGTCTTTTCGGCCCAGCCCTGACTCATACAGGAAAGGCAGGTCACACCTCAACGCTCCCAGTGGCTGTGTGAAGAGAATTCACATCCCCTGTACCTGTCACTCCAAAACCAGACAGTCAATTCACAAACAAGCAGAGGCATAAAGACACCTAGGCACAGAGACATGCCCACTTCTTAAAATGGCATTTCTAAAATAGTAATAATAAATCTACTTTCACCAATAAGCAGGATTCATCACTACTATTCCAAACATACCAAACATGGTCACGCCACGCCTCTCAGATCAGAAATGACTACTGAGGTACATATCAGGGAATGCCCAATGCAAACCTATGAGAGGGCAGCTCACAGCAGTGTCACTACCAGGACATGCCACACAGTTAGGGCACATGTCCTATCTTTTACCCACACCGCACCCTGCACATAGGGATAGCTAGGGCCTACCTTAGGGGTGACTCATATGTAGTAAAAGGGGAGTTGCAGATGTGGCAACCACTTTATATGCCACATCACAGCAGCAGTAAACTGCGCGTGCAGACCCTGCAGTGGCAGAGGACTGAAAAAGGTTTGAAAGGCTACTTAGGTGGGTGGCGCAAACAGCGCTGCAAGCCCACCAATAGAATTTAATTTACAGACCCTGGTTATATGGGATACCACTGTACAAGGGTCTTACAGGTAAACTAAATATGCCAAACAGGTATAGACCAATCTTATCAGGTTTACAAGATGGGATGTTTAAGGAATATTTGAAGTCCCTTTCCTTATGACACCTACTCCCAGCCAGTATATAAATGACAAAACGTGTTAGCGGTAGCCCATTACAGAGCGACTTACTGATTTTTTCCACTTGAAACAAAGCACTTTTATCAGACCAATGTTTACCTTGGTCGGAGCCTGGTGCCCCGTCCTCCCCCTGAGATGGCAGTCATTCATCTAAATTTTCTACAGGTCCAGAAGTCTATTTAAGAGTGGTCTGGGATCCAATATATTCCTGGTGCCAGCCTTGGTTGTGGAGGGACATCTGGCCTACCCACACCTCTGGTTCTGGAAGGTTATTCCTTCCACTGTCCAGGTTCCAAACTGTCTGGGGTGACAGAAGGCTGTTGTCATGCTCCTCTGTGTGTGCTGCAGACAAGCCCTTTGTAGTGTAAGTGGGCGGAATAGAGCTTCACCCCATATATGCTGACAAGATTGCTTCTCCTGCCTATAGCTGGTACCCCTTTATGTCACTGTCTGGGAAGAATACACAGATATCAACAGCAGTGCCATTCATGGCAATGTGACCCAGGATGATTGCAGAAGGCACACATGGTTAGGACTAGAAAATGCCACCTTTCTAAAAATTTTAAGAAACAAGATGCCAGCCCTACACTTCGTTTTTTTGGCTCGTAAATTCAAGCAACAAATAAGTCCTATTTCTAGATTTGTCCGGTATAAATTATTTATACCCTTTACTTTTTCATTTGTTCAATAGAAAATATTTTTGCGTGAGAAAAACACATTACATTAAACATTACACATGTACATAAATTATGACATTACATATAGAAACAACAATACATTCAATGAACATTACATATACATTGCACATCTATTATCCAGCAAATATTCAATCTTTGCATGGTATTTCTTCTAATATATAATTTATAGGATAAAGTCACGTTCAAAAGGAGATAGAAAAGATTTGACTGAACGTATTAATCAATATTGCAGTCAGTCCAACAGTTTATTTTCTCCTTTCTGCCTAGAAACAACAATACATTCAGTGAACATCACATATACATTGCACATCTATTATCCAGCAAATATTCAATCTTTGCATGGTATTTCTTCTAATATATCATTTATAGGATAAAGTCACGTTCAAAAGGAGATAGAAAAGATTTGACTGAACTTATTAATCAATATTGCAGTCAGTCCAACAGTTTATTTTCTCCTTTCTGCCGACGCGTTTCGAACTCGTTATCTCAACCTATGAGTTCTCATCAGGGCTTTATCACTTTTATCTTTGACCTATTTTGTAGCGGGTTTCCCGGGTTCACTTTGGGTGCCTGTCGTGATTAGGCTTTCTGTTTTTTATATGTATGGAAATGTCTCGACTTATCATTGCCTCAACGTCGCTTTTCTTAGTTTGCTTCTGTATTTTGATTGAGCACACAGGGGATGCACGTTCCCGCGTCTATCTCAAGTTCTTAAATGCCAATAAGGTTCCTGTTGGTCTGTGTTTTTATTGGCGCGGCGTGCATCATATTGAAGAAATTGAGAGAGCACGCCGCGCCAATAAAAACACAGACCAACAGGGACCTTATTGGCATTTAAGAACTTGAGATAGACGCGGGAAAGTGCATCCCCTGTGTGCTCAAACAAAATACAGAAGCAAACTAAGAAAAGCGACGTTGAGGCAAGGATAAGTCGCGACATTTCCATACATATAAAAAGCAGAAAGCCTAATCACGACAGGCACCCAGAGTGAACCCGGGAAACCCGCTACAAAATAGTTCAAAGATAAAAGTTATAAAGCCCTGATGAGAACTCGTAGATTGAGATAACGAGTTCGAAATGCGTCGGCAGAAAGGAGAAAATAAACTGTTGGACTGACTGCAATATTGATTAATACGTTCAGTAAAATCTTTTCTATCTCTTTTTGAACGTGACTTTATCCTATAAATGATATATTAGAAGAAATACCATGCAAAGATTGAATATTTGCTGGATAATAGATGTGCAATGTATATGTAATGTTCATTGAATGTATTGTTGTTTCTAGGCAGAAAGGAGAAAATAAACTGTTGGACTGACTGCAATATTGATTAATACGTTCAGTCAAATCTTTTCTATCTCCTTTTGAACGTGACTTTATCCTATAAATGATATATTAGAAGAAATACCATGCAAAGATTGAATATTTGCTGGATAATAGATGTGCATTGTATATGTAATGTTCAACGAATGTATTGTTGTTTCTATATGTAATGTCATAATTTATGTACATGTGTAATGTTTAATGTAATGTGTTGTTCTCACGCAAAAATATTTTCTATTGAACAAATGAAAAAGTAAAGGGTATAAATAAATTATACCGGACAAATCTAGAAATAGGACTGATTTGTTGCTTGAATTTACGAGCCAAAAAAACGAAGAGTAGGGCTGGCATCTTGTTTCTTAAAAAGTATTATATGGTCCAGCTGACCCTACGTCCCAGGACCTACCTCCTTAATTTCACAAAAAATCTTTCTAAAATTGGCATTTTCAGAATTAGACTTAAGATCAGACTTTATCATTTAAGAGGATGTTAAATTACTAATTATTTGAGCCCAAACAGCATATCCCTATATCCAAAGTTAGCACTTACTAAATGTAATAAGATAATCCAGTGGTAGTCAATGGGAGAGCTTGGCCTTACCACAGTAAAAAACGACTTTAGGAGTTTTTCGAGGACAGGACATGTAAAACGTAAATACATTTGTCCTACTTTTTAAATAAAAGGCTTCCTCCCCTGGAAGCCTACCTTATGGGGTGACTTATATGTTTAAAAAGGAAGGTTTAGGCCTGGCAAAAGTTTATTTTTCCAGATTGAAATGGATGTTTGAAACTGCCCAACAGGCTGCAATGATAGGCCTGAGACATGTTATATAGGGCTGTTTTAGTGGGTACCACAATAAGTGCAGCAGGCACACTAATGGCATTTAATTTGCAGGCCCTGGGTACATGTGGCACCATTTACAAGGGACGTACAAGTAAATTAAATGCGCCAAATGTTTGAATGAGAGTCTTCACTTTAGCCCTGGTTAGCAGTGGTAAAGTGCACAGAGTCTTAAAACCAACAAAAAGGAATGTTTTAAAATGGGAAGCATAAAGGCTAAAAGTATGAGGGACTACCACACCAAGGATGTCATGTCTAACACTTGCCATCTATTTCTAGGGCAAAGGCATAGTGCTTGTTCAGTTACAAACATGGCCCTGGCACTATTCAGTGCAGCCTGAACCTCAAAGGAGTCTCGCTGTAACTTTCTGTAGTGGGCTGGTCCCACGTGTTTAGGTGACAAAGAAGACATAGCCGAGTTGAGTTTCTTGTAGTTTATTAAGTTCATAGGTAGAAGTTACAGCAAGCCCCACCAGGAGCAGCCTCCTAGCTGCTCAGCCCATCTTCCAACTGAAAACACTCACACACCAGGCATCCAAGCTTTCCACTCATGTCACTCACGCCAACATTCTACACCTAACACTCACACTGGCTGAGCAGCTAGAGATAAGGTGAAAGGGAACATAACAGGATAACATGAGAATACTACACCTTCTTTGAAAAAAGATGAATTTGGTGCCACGCAATCTGGATCTGTGTCCTGGTTTAAATTTCTCTCTCCCAGTGGTCAATTCCTGGGATTTATATAAAGCATTGACAACTAATTCTTAACTGATGTTTTCAGAACCAGATGGGGATTTTAAGACACTAGGTCTAACTAGACTAAACAAACATCCCCTGTGTAAAAAGCCCCTAAGCATTTGCACAATATTTAGCTCATGTTTACTTTAATTGTCCACTTCCAAAACATTGAGCTGTAGATATCAAGAGGATGTACTAGACTTAGGGCGTCTGATAGTGTAACAATTCCGGCTAAAGGATGTTTAGACATGAATAACACTTTCACAAGTTCTGCAAAAGATGGCAAAAATGCTGGCTGTGAAATAAAGTGCAGACAGGCTAACTAAAATGGAAACTATACCTAAAATTGAAGCTATCCTGCATCTGTGTAAAAACCTCAAACTTTCTACTGAAATAAAAATAAAGGGATCTAAACGCAAGTGATTCAAATAAATGCAATAGAATTGTAAAGGGAAGTGGTCATTGTGTTTACGACATCCGTGGAATAACTAAACTAAACAATCACTGAATGTGTTTTTGCAAGAGTGTCATAGCTTCATGGGAAATTTACAGAACAGAAGAACATGCAGGAATGCACATTTGATGGAATCACTTTTCATCACTTCTTGCATGTTTCATAACACCTGTTTTCATACTGAAATTAAAGGAATTCTGCACTGGAAGACACAGAATCATGACATTTATTGACATGATTGATGTGGTTTAAATCCCTTCAGAGTATTGCTGGTTTTGTTGGCCAGGCATCAGGAGGAGTGGGGCTTAGACTGAGGTAAAAGAGCAGAAGTAGGTCATGTGACCAGTCTGCTTACAAGGATCGGGATTAGTTCTTGTTGCCAATAAAACAATGAGTTCAGTGATAGGTCCTTTAATGTGTTTTTCCTGAGTTCTGAGTGATGAATGAGCTGGTGTTCATGGAAAAAGGCTTGCAGCAGTGTTATTGCTTAGTGGTTCCCATCATTCTAGTGAATATTCAAATCAACAAGGAATATGTGATCAAGTGGGGAGAACATTTCAGCTGTCATGGATTCATTACTGTAATTAGTGAAGATGTGGCTCATTTTGCAAAGTCTGTCATTTTGGAGGGAGGGTGGACAGTCAGGGATTCAAAGGACGAGAAGGTTTGTGTTTGAATCACTTGGAGGGGAGTGCAGTCAGGTCTCTTATCTTTAGAGTTGTGACAATGTATGGAAAGTTTCAGATCTGGTAGGTGATCATTGAGAGTGCTTGTTGCTTCTTTCAAGAGTCAGATCTTCTTGGATAGATGCAAAAAGAGGTGCAATCTGATTATTGCAGTGTGTAGGGGGAGCGAGTCATATTGAGGGTTTTTATTTAAGTGATGCATTTAATCAGGTGCCAAGTTATTGGTTTGCTCAGAGTAGCCAACATAACACATGATAACCAATATGCCACTACAGTGCACATAAACATGTTACTGCATATTTAAAAAAAAGTTATTTTGTTTTCAACAGAGTTCCTCAAAACGAAAATTCTTTGTAAATGTGTCTCAGCAATCCTTGCTAAATGTATCAAGATGCTCCTACCTCCATTGGAGTCCTGTACTTCCATATGAACCAATGTAGGATCTGTGTCAACCCCAGCGACAGCCCTGTAAACAGAAAAGAGAATTAATAGCAATGAACGTTTAATAATGAGATCAGTAAGCATTTTGTCAGACAGCTGATATCTACTACCAACAATAGCAGACACTGGCAAAGCAAACAGCTATGGCTCTGGTGTGCTTAGTGTATGTAAACACAGGCATGCACAAATGCTTTTTGAACACACAAGAGGATTGAAGCCACAAAGCCTATCTAATAATATGATGCCTTTCAGCATTACAGTATAGCTGGTGCATCTCTGCCTCACTGATAGCATAAGCAACTGCTGTGTCCCCATTATCCGCGACACTGGATAAATTGCTTTTAGTTGCTATCATTGAACATTTAGCATATGTACATTTCAGACCAGTCATTGTTTTGGACATGGAAGGTAACCAATATTAAGGACTCATCCAGGAACATACAAGAAAGTCAAAGAGACAAGAATTATCTGACAGTGAGCATCAGGTATAGTCAGAGATGTGTGACGTGTGAAGCTGCTCTCTAGGGTGCTTGCGGATCATCGTTCTGTGGGAGACACTTGCTGTTTGCTGGCTGGAGGCGGGAGAGCCCTCTGCGTGTTGTTCTGCCCTCCAAGACTGCTCCTTCTTTCCTGGAGACCTCGCGGTACCCGCTGCGCGGGTCCCCCTTCGCCCGTGTGCCTGGACGGCTGCTTCGCTTTCCTGTGGATTTACACTCTGGACTGGAGGCGGACAACAGGGCTGCGAGCGCCAGGTGAGGTACAGGGACTCCATTGCCCAGGAGTCCCTGCGCTGTCATCACCTGCACCTGGTCGCTCTCCCTGTTTGTCCCGCCCCTGAGCGCCGAGTCAAAGGTGCTTGCGGATCATCGTTCTGTGGGAGACACTTGCTGTTTGCTGGCTGGAGGCGGGAGAGCCCTCTGCGTGTTGTTCTGCCCTCCAAGACTGCTCCTTCTTTCCTGGAGACCTCGCGGTACCCGCTGCGCGGGTCCCGCTTCGCCCGTGTGCCTGGGCGGCTGCTTCGCTATCCTGTGGATTTACACTCTGGACTGGAGGCGGACAACAGGGCTGCGAGCGCCAGGTGAGGTACAGGGACTCCATTGCCCAGGAGTCCCTGCGCTGTCATCACCTGCACCTGGTCGCTCTCCCTGTTTGTCCCGCCCCTGAGCACCTCCTCCCCATAATAGGAGTGGTAGGAGCCGTTGCGCGGGAGCGCGCGGGAGTGTGCCCGGGAGAAGCCCGGGACAAGGGCGGGACCGTCTAAGGCCGTCATAGGCCGGAGTAGGCCGGGCTGGGCCTACTCTCTTGATTTGGTTATTTGAACCCTGGTCCAATTTGCTGTCATAGCCCCATACTGACTATTATTAAACATCTGTTGATATGCCGTTCCCGGTAAGGGAGGGTACCCCTGTGAAGCAGGGAGGAGCAAAAAATAGGACCCTAGAGAACTACTTTCCCCGGGCTGTGGGGGAGGGGGACAAGGAGAGCACCTTAACCCGGCTAAGGGCAGAGCGGAGACGCTCTATAGATAACCTGAAAAACAGACCCCTTGGAGAATATCCAACCACGCCTAGTGAGGAGTTGACCCCAATAGATGATGTCCCATTCCTGTTGAGGGATGGTACGATCTCCCCATCTGTTCCACCCACAAGTCTAACTCCAGCCACCAGCCCAAGCCCTAGTAGGGTGACTATTGATCTAGTCTCTCAACCCCCCCTAGCTCTGAAAGCTAGGATAGCTAAATCTAAGCCAGCTAACGTACAAGGAGCACAAGTAGTACATGGCCCCCCCCCAAACAAACGTAGGAGAAAGTCGAAGGGAGCCCAGGGCAAAAATAAACCCAAAATCCCTCATTCTGATTTTGGGAGGTCATTAAAACCCTTAATACCGACTGTGAGGCTAGTGGATGAACTACACCCCAAACCTACTGTACAGGAAGGCTTGGCCCCTGCTCTGATAAATGACCCAGGAAATAATATTGCTAATGTCCCCCTCTCGGTTGCCCCACTTGGCAACCTGGAATTCCTGCTTAGGTCATTATTATTACCAATTAGTGAGAGTATCAAAAAGGTCGAGATCAGACTTACCATCCTGGAGGCTACATTAAGTAGCATTAAAATCTCAGCTGGCCATCAAGGAAGATCACCGGAGCTCATTCCCACTCCACTGGCCCCCCACCAACCTCCAAATAGTGCAATGAGCCCAGCCACCCTACAGGTCGCGAATGCTGCGGCCCCTCCACAACCCTCGAGGACTAATCATGCATCAACTAAGCCCTTTAATTCTAATAGGCCTATTCCCCCTGTAGGCCCCGTCCCCCTGGCACAGCCCGTAGACAACACTATACTGCCTCCCCTAATGCAGCTTCCACCTAGATCACGTAGACCAAATTTACCCCCGGAGTCAAATGATTTTACTGTAGTTATGGCGGGCGTCCCTCCACTTGAAGTAGGTGAACCTGAGGACTTTTGTTCCCTAAAAAGCAGGGTAATCAAGTGGCTTAACACAAACAGACCCCTCCCGTTACATCTAAATAACGAAATTATAATGGTCAGAAGGGTGCCATGGGTGGGGAGAACATATAAATCTATAATAGGGGATTGCATATTGGTGAGCTTCAGGGATGCCGGTACTGTCTCTCACATATGCCAAGGAAAGAATAGATCTAGGGACTCTACCATTCAAACCCTTCATGTGTCTTTCTTCTTTCCCCCTATCCCTGCTTCTGTACATCCGTTCCAAACCTATGACAACTGGGAGAGGGTTGGTCGGAGGGGGAGACATCACGAATTTAACCCCAGGCCACTGTTTGGCCGCCCAGAGCCATCCTTTCATTCTTTTAACCGGTTTAACTGTCTGAATGGCCTTGAGGGGGTGGATTGACAAACGGATAATGTTCCTCAGGGAGACGGAGAAAAAGGAGCTCTGGCAGAGGAGATGGAGGAGCATAGTCCCCTGGCACAGCAAATCCCATCGAGTTGTGTCGGGAAGTCTATGCTAGATGGACCTAGGGCTGTAGATATTGAATATATAGGAGGGGGAACTGGGCTGGACTCGCATGAGTTAGAGTGGGAGCCACAAACGAGGCCTCATGGGGGACTAGAACAGAGTGGTGAAGCATTGAGATTGATCTCTTGGAATACAGCAGGTTTGGCAGGCAAATTTAACAACAAAGAGTGGCTGGATTACATTAGAAAATTCCATGTAATCTGCGTGCAGGAGACATGGGCCCCGGTGAATAACTATCACTTACAGGGGTATAAGTGTTTCTTTGTACCCGCGCAAAAATCCAGATCAGGGAGAGCCATGGGTGGACTATCTATTTATATAGATCTAGACCTGCCGGGTAGCTGGTCTTCCCCAGATTGGAACTCCCATGGGATCCAGGCAGTTCGGTTCCTCGGGAAGGGGCTAAGATTTACTGTTTTTAACATTTATAATAACGAGATAGCGGGAAACCATACCACATTAGTAGCTGAGCTGGATTATAGGCTGGGTCAGGAAATAACAGTCCAAAAAAAGGGGCAATCACAACCGCTGCTAGTCATGGGGGATTTCAACTGCCATCTTTGCCCGGCACTGGTCCAAGCAAACACAGACTGGTCCCAATGTCCCATGGAGAAGGGGCCGCATTTTTCCCATACGCCGACAGGGTCAGCTTTTAGTACGCTCCGGCTCAAGTATGATCTTGAGCACACTATTAACATGATAGGCACACAGAAGGATGGTACACTCCCACCTACATTTAAGGGTAGGGGATGCACAACCGTCATAGACTATATCTTGGCCTCGAGATCCCTGCTAAATAAGATAATTAGTGTAGGGATAGAATGGAGCAGTTTTAGCGACCATAACCCACTTGTTCTGGAGCTAATGTATAGGGCGGGCTCTAGAACTAGAGATCACCGCACAATTACGGAGAGGGTAACAGATCAAGGCAGGAGATTAAAATGGTCCAAAATAGATGGGGAAAAGTTTTACAAAGCCCTGGTAGTCAAGGGCAAATCTGCCATCAATGACTGTCTTGACACAGAAGTCCACGGTTTAAGGTTACTGGAAGCATTCGGTGAGATTGCTAACCTGATCGATGGCCTACTTAAAACTAGTGCGCCCACAAGGAACCACGACAACCCTCGGTGGTTTGATAAAGACTGCTCCAAAGCACTGAGGGAGTTGAAAAGCTGCCTTAAATCTAAACCAAGGGAGCCTCAAAAAATTAAGGTGTGTAGGGAAAAATACAAAAAAGAGACCAAGAGGAGGAAACTTGCCTTGCGGCCAGAAGCATGGGCAGAATTAAGAGAAGTAGGGGAAAGAAAGGATCTAGTGGGTTTCTGGAGAATTATCAACAAACCGACCTTCCAGGAAAACGATACCCCTGAGATAGGGTCCAACATCCTCCCAGAACAGTGGGTCACTCATTATAGGGGTCTATATAACCACGAGCAGGGTACCTCTGCAGAGTTATCTGTAACTCCAACTCAGGCTTCATTGGTTGTATTTACCATTAAGGAGATTACTGCTGGGATAGAGGGTCTGACTAAAAACAAAGCCCCGGGCCCTGATGGAATTCCTCCCGACCTGTTTCTAAGCAGCATAGAACTATGGGCCCCTTTAATGACCAGGGTCATAAATACTGCAATCACTTGTGGTCTCCCACCGTCCTGGTCCAAAGCGATCATTGTGCCGATTTTCAAGAAGGGTAATAGGGATGACCCTAAGTGCTATCGCCCCATCTCCCTGATTGATGTATCGGCCAAACTTTTGGGCAGGGCGATCCTCAACAGACTAACTGAGTGGACCGATGAAAATAACATCTTCTCGGACACCCAATATGGATTCAGGACAGGGAGGTCCACTAGCGATCAATGCCTGAATCTGTATATGCTGACTGCCAAATATACCCTGGCCAGTGATGAATCGATCTACATGGGATTTATGGATTTGGCAGCAGCATTTGACCACGTCAACAGGGAGAAACTGTGGGACATGATGTCAAGCATGGGGATTGAGAGCGGTTTAATTGATATTCTAAGGGAACTGCATAGTGACACCACGGCTAAGGTTCGATTTAACAGGGAGGGGGGATTGACCGACTCTTTTCCCTGTATGAGTGGAGTCCGACAAGGCTGCATTCTCGCCCCTTTTTTGTTCTCCCTTTACATTAATAATTTGGAGCAGTTTCTGTTGGGTCTAAAGGCAGACTCTCCAAGGGTGGGGCAGCGTCATATTCCTGTTCTGCTTTACGCAGATGACGCAGTCCTGATTGCACACACACCCAGGAGCTTACAAATTCTGATTGATGGATTTGTTAAGTTCATGGGTGCCATCGTATGTGCTCCTGGCTGGCAAAAAAACTTCCTCTAAATTTACCTACACAATAGGCAGTCACACAGTAGAAGAGGTTAAAACATTTTCTTACCTTGGTGTAACCTTTGATGGCGCCTTACAGTTTAATTCCCTGGTGGAGGAGCGCTGTAGTAAAATGATTGCCTCTAACGGGGCAATAGCTAGCTATGGCAGGAGGCTAGGAAGATGGTCCTCGGAACAGGTGATGAATTTGTACAGCTCCGTATCATGCTCCAAAGTAATTTACGGGGCAGAAGTAAGGGGCTTTGCGAACATCACAAGAATCCAACGGGAAGAAAACAAATATCTGAAATCCATCTTGAGGGCACCCCCAAGTACTGCTGGAATCGTAGCACATAGGGGACTAGGGAGGCCATACCTAGATGACCTGGTAAAACTTAGGCCAATTGTGGCCTGGTTAAAAATCTGGGCTAATCCTGATGCGTCTCTTAGCAGAGAAATCCTATTGGACTGTTTAGAGAGGGATAAATGTATGCGCATTCCCTGGCTCAATTTTGTTAAGAATACCCTAGAGCAGTGTTTCCCAAACTGTGGTCCGCGGACCCCCAGGGGTCCGTGACACATTCCCAGGGGGTCCGCAGGCAACAGTTTTAAAAGCACAGAAAAGTTTCTTGTATAATTAGCAGCTTTCCAGCAACAATAAAAGTGTCAAGATAAAGCCAGTGATTAATGTACCTGCTGGAGCATGAGGAGAGTTTTGTTTAGTGGCAGCTTTGACTTAACTAATGTAGCACAGAGGGTTAATGTGCCTACTGCAAAGAACGTGTAACATGCATTTTAAAAAGCAGCATTTTATGTGCATAGGTTCGTGGTTACTGCTTTTGTCACAGAGATTCTTTTGTTACTGTGCACTTCATAAGTGACAATCATAATCTAGCGGAGGGACCTATAAACTGTCATCAAAGAGCAGCTTGCAAACTGCATGGTACCAGTTAGTAACTTTTGGTTTTTCCCCAGTTATTCATTATCCTGATGCTGCTAAAAAGATTTATTTGGGTGGAAATTCATTTTTAATGTTAAAGTCAGTGCTAGCCACTGTGTTATGTTCTGAATCCTGAGTTTGTGCTTTTCCAGACCAAGCACTCTTTAAACATTTTATATGCACACTGATTTACATGTACGATTCAATGTCTCTATATGTGTGTGATGTAAAGAACCTCTGACATCCTACAATGGTATGAGAGATGCTATAAAACAAATGAAATACATGTGACAGAGGGGCTATTACTTCAATATAAAATACTAAGGGCCAGATGTACGATCCGTTTTTATATGCGAGAACTGGTTCGTGAACCCGCTTTCACATGCAAAAACGTATTGGGCCATGTGCATTGCCTATTTCGCGAGTCGCAATTTGTTTGCGACTCGCTAAATAGGTTTTGCAACTTGCTATTTGGAAGGGGCATTCCCTTCCAAATAGAGAGTTTTAAAACCATGTACAAATGTTTTGTGGTCGCAAAACACTCGCAATTACCACTTACTTCAAGTAGATGGTAATGCATTCGCAAATGGGAAGGGGTCCCCCGGGGACCCCTTCCTCTCTGCAAAGGCATGCAAAATTATTTTTTAAGGGCAGGCAGTGGTCCCAGGGACCTCTGCCTGCCCTTAGAAAATGAAACGAAACGTTTCATTTTCTTTTTGTTTTTTAAATGCATGGTAAATGGGCTGCATTTTTTTTTGTAACTGCTTTATTTAAAAGCAGTCCCAGACATGGTGGCCTGCAGAGCCAGCAGGCACCATACCTAGGAGGGCTGGATTTCCCAATAGGCTCGCAAATTGCGAGAGGCTCATTAATATTAATGAACCTTGCAATTTGCGACGCCATTGGGAATCTGAAACAGTGTTAAACACACTGTTGTACATTTCGTTTAGCGACTCGCAATTTGCCACTCGCAATGTGTCGCCAATTGCGAGGCGCTAAATGAAATGGTCGTACATCTGGCCCCAAAATCCTTAGGGGCAGATTTACAAGCCCCTTGCACCTCTTTTACGCCGCCGTTGCGTCCCTTTCGTGAAGCAGCGGTGGCGCAAAAGATGCGCCATGGTGCAGGGTATTTACAACGTGATGCATCTGGGAGATGTGCCACGTTGTAAAGCCCTGCGCCAGAAGGAGGCGTTCCAGCGCAGTAACGCCTCCTAAAAGTGGCTGAGTGAAATCTACAAGATTTCACTCAGTCACTTTGGGGCCCATGCTGCGTCAAAACCCTGCGCCTGCTTGAAGCAGGCGTAAGGATTGACACAGCATTAACAAGATTCGGCCCCCCAGAGCATTGCAGCAGCTGTGTCGCACGTTTATGGCACAGATGCGTCATGCATCTATGCTTTTTTGCCCCATGAGGCGCAGCATTTTAAATGCGGCGCATCAATGGTGGCGGAGGCATGGCGCACAATAAGTGCCGCATCCCTGCTGATATGCATGGATGCGTCACTTATTGTAAATCTGCCCCTAAGTACTTTGAGTATTTGTTTTGTGTGCACACGTGTGTATTTTTTTCGAATTACTCTTTTAATATTTGAAATTTAACTCATGCAAATTGCTTGGGGGTCCCCGGCTTCCAGTGGTGACTCAATGGGGGTCCTCAGGAGTCAAAAGTTTGGGAACCACTGCCCTAGAGGAACTAGGCTTTGGGAATCTCTTCACTAACCCTGCAACAATTGTAGCCCAGCATAAGATGCAAGTAAGGAAAACCTTTCTAGAGCGGAAAAGCCAACGTAGAGCTGAGGCTGAAGGGTTTAAACAGACAGTGAGGGCTCACAACTTGGTGAAGAGCGTGGAGGGTATGGAGCCTTATCTATACCTTATGCATAATGCACAGGATAGATTCCTGATGTGCCGTTTCAGACTGAACTTACTCCCATTTATGTTGGCATCACCAGCAGGATTTACACCTTCAATTGAGCAGAAGGGACCCTGCGGCTGCGACAACAGGTCTCCGCAGGACTCCCTTCACTTTGTTTTACTCTGTCCTTTTTTTACAATGCCCAGGCGTAGATTTCTTGTAAATATTTTTAAAAAAGCTAAACAGGAACATGCCAGGGAGGCACTAGTCTTTTTACAAAAAGCATCGGACCCCTTAACCTTGTGTTGTATAATGAATTTTATTAAGGTAGCGGTCCGTTTAAGGCTAACCAGGGGAGACGAATGATATGTCTTTGATTTTATATTTTTAAAATTGTTATATTTTTACTGTTGGTGTTTCATGTTAACACTAATATTCTGTATAAGGATCTTGAAAATGTTTAATGACTTTTTATTCATGTATATATGTGTGTTCTTTATGGTGTTTTTTAATCACCGAATAAAGATTCTTTGAATTGAATTGAGTCCCGGAAGCCACCAAAACTGCAGGGGCCTAGGAACTGGTTGGAACCACACATGTGCTGGTCCGGTGCTGTTTGTACTTCTATATTGAGCACCATCTTCCAGTGCATTTGCCAGTTCATCATATTGTGACTGACAAGTGAAACATAAGACAATGTCCCACTGCCAAAGTTGAAAGTTCAAACAGCACAGAAACCGATGCTCCATGCTGCTCTGCAATCTCTCAGTACACCATTTTGTGAATAGCAAGATCCAGGTGTGTTTTGCCAAATGCATATCACAAGACTTTTTCTAATGCTCAAGTTGAAGTACACTTTTTTAAAGAGGCTCTGTGCTGCTGCCAGTACTCTTCTTCAGAGAGTTTGACTGCAATAACAAACAATCTCCTAAATAATATCACTATATGTGGGTCTATCATAGTGCCATTCCTGAGAAGAACTACGTTTTGATGACCGAGTTATGCAAACTGTCTTTGTAAACATACTCACCATGCAATGGGCTGGCTGAAACCGTGATGCAATGCCTGAGATGGGCTCGCCCAAATGATTTGTCTCCGTTTAGTAAATGTTCCATATTGTGCTGACATGTGATCAATTCCTGTAAATGACAACGATGGAGGGCTGCTTCTATCTCCCTGTTTAGATTATCCAATTTCTAACTATGCACTTGAGTTTTGTGCACACACCTGGTCGAGTTTTACACTAAGATGGCTTTCGACATTAGAAAAGGCAGAACTTCAGTGCAGATCCTCTCATGAACATGTAGGAGCTGAGGGTGAACCCATCTTTTGCAAACTTATTGGCCTATGCACCCAATGAACTGTTGGAGCCAGTAAACTCGCTTTACGTTTTTCATTAGCAATACTGGCACTGGCAAGAAGTTCTTGAAAGTGCATATCTGCTGATTTCAGTCATTTCAGTAAAATGTATTAACAATCAAATGTGTAAAAGTACATTTAACAAATCTTTATAATGGAGGCAAATACTCAGCGGTATCTCACATCACATGGCTAGTAAGGGAAACACCCTTTACAACACAACTTTTACCACGCAGTGCCTTTACGACGCAACTTTTACAACGCAAACCATTACAACGCATTGCGCGGGGGGGCGCTCTAGGATAGGGAATAAGTTTAATTTACTATCCAACACCTTCCCTACTATCCACGGGGACTGGATTTGGAATAGTAAATTAAACTATTCACTATCCAGCGCCCCAAAGCACTATGCGTTGTAAAGGTATTCGTTGTAAATACCGCGTTGTAAATGCATGCGATGTAAAAGCATGTGTTGTAATGTCATACATCCGGCCAGTACAACCTACGTCTGGACGTTATGGATTTGCTGGAAGTTATGCAGCTGCTCGTGCTTTAGGTACCATATGTGAATTCATGATGCTAGAGTGAGATTCATTGTATATTTCTTTGTGAAAACAGGATGGCGCAAAATTAAGCTTTAGTTTGTACCTCCGTAAAGCACATGCCCATTGCTGTGCTTCATGCCACTGTGCATACGCATATAAACTTGTTACACAGTACCTATTTATTGCAAATATCTCATAAAAATAAATAATTGTATATTCCACTCATTGAACCGTAAAGTATTGCTATAACACAATGCATTTGTAAAAGAAAAGTTAGAAAACATACCAGTGGTGTAGCTAGGGGGGGGCAGGGTTGCAGTCCGTCCCAGACGGCACTGTTTTTGGGGGTGGCGGGAGTCGTGTCTGTCGACTTCCACCATCCCCCTGACCTTAAGAACAAGTTGTTAATCGTCCATCGCCCTAACCTTACCTGCTCCCAGGTGGCAAATTTAGGGGCCGCCCCAGGTGATTATACTTCTAGCTACGCCACTGAAACATACAAACAAAACAAAGTTCTAGTTCCACCGAATATGACGGTGAAGTATTGCCATGATTTCTCTATCAATCAATCAATCAATCAATCATAACAATTGTACAGCGCGCTACTCACCCGGAAGGGTCTCAAGGCGCTTGGGGGAGGGGTCCGCTACTGCTCGAACAGCCAGGTCTTGAGTTGTCTCCTGAAGGCGAGATGGTCCTGTGTCAGCCAGAGGTGGATGGGGAGGTAGTTCCATGTCTTGGCTGCCAGGTAGGAGAAGGATCTTCCTCCGGCGGTGGCTCTTCGGATGCGTGGTACGGCGGCGAGGGCGAGGATTGTAGAACATAGCTGGCGGGTGGGCGTGTAGAAGGTCAGGCGGTCGTTGAGGTACTTGAGGCACAGGTCGTGGAGAGACTTGTGTGCGTGGGTAAGGAGCCTGAACGTGATCCTCTTGCTGACGGGGAGCCAGTGCAGGTCCCTCAGGTGGCCGGAGATGTGGCTGCGTCGGGGGATGTCCAGGATGAGTCAGGCGGAGGCGTTCTGGATGCGTTGGAGTCTTTTCTGTAGCTTGGCTGTGGTTCCGGCGTAGAGGGTGTTACCGTAGTCCAGTCGGCTGGTGACGAGTGCCTGGGTGACCGTCTTCCTGGTTTCGGTCGGGATCCATCGGAAGATCTTGCGGAGCATGCGTAGGGTGTTGAAGCATGATGAGGAGACGGCGTTGACTTGTCTGGTCATCGAGAGGGAAGAGTCCAGGATGAAGCCCAGGTTGCGTGCGTGGTCTGTTGGCTTGGGAGCGGTGCCCAGGGCGGGAGGCCTCCAGGAGTCGTCCCAGGCGGAGGGCGATGGTCCCAGGATGAGGACCTCCGTCTTGTCTGAGTTCAGTTTTAGGTGGCTGTTCTTCATCCACTCGGCGACGTCTTTCATTCCTTCGTGTAGGCTGGTTCTGGCGGTGGCGGGGTCTATGGTGAGGGAGAGGATCAGTTGGGTGTCGTCGGCATAGGAGATGATGTTGAGGTTGTGTTGGCGTGCGATGGCTGCAAGTGGTCTCATGTAGATGTTGAAGAGGGTGGGGCTGAGTGATGATCCTTGTGGGACGCCGCAGATGACTTCGGTGGCCTCGGATCGAAACGGGAGGAGGCGGACTCTCTGGGTTCTTCCGGCGAGGAACGAGATGATCCACTCCAGTGCCTTCTCTTGGATTACGATGTTGCTGAGGCGCTGCACTAGGGTGCAGTGGCAGACAGTGTTGAACGCTGTGGAGAGGTCCAGGAGGATGAGGGCCGCTGTTTCCCCGTTGTCGAGCAGGGTTCTGATGTCGTCGGTGGCCGCGATAAGGGCGGTCTCGGTGCTGTGGTTGGCTCCGAAACCGGACTGTGATGGGTCGAGGGATCCGTTCGTTTCGAGGAAGGCGGCAAGCTGACTGTTGATGATCTTCTCGATGACTTTGGCAGGAAAAGGGAGGAGCGAGATGGGGCGGAAGTTCTTGAGGTCGGTGGGGTCCGCTGTTGGTTTCTTCAGTAGGGCGCTCAGCTCGGCATGCTTCCAGCTCTCCGGGAAGGTGGCGGTGTTGAAGGAGGATATTAACTATCTTTGTTCCAACACGTTGGTGTTTTCATAATAAGAATCTCTGAATGATTCCAAAGGTAAAATAAACCATCATGCATCCAAAAGTCGAAATTTCATTCTCGAACTGCCAATAAACAGTGAGAGTAAAATGTTCCTGTGGGATGATCCAGGATGTGATTGACAGTGTCTCAAGTCAGTGGCTGAACGTTGCAAAGGAAAAGAAGCCAATGGCTGCAGGCCCTAAAAGTATTAAATACAATATGTTCGCCATGAAAAGTGCAAGTGACGTTGACTTCAACTCTAAAATTGTGAATTTTTCATGTTATAAAGAATAATCATGTTTCAAAACCATTACAGAGTATATTCTTCCATCGCTGAGCAAGCTGAGCAAAAAATGAACAATGCAGATCACTTACCAGCAGCGCTGGCACGAGGCTGCGCGTGAGTATCTGTGCCAAAAGCACATTTCAATGATTGCTCCAGGCAGATACAGGGCACTGGCTGTGAGCAGGAGGACCCTTTCTAATCCGGAGCCAAGAACGCTGGAGCTCTACAGAAGAAACAGTGGCAAGGAACTTTCAAGAGGGCATCGAAGATATTCACTGAAATTTACACGCCTATTTATCGATTTCAAAAACCTATCGATTGTTTCTATTAAAGAAAATTCATTGAAACTAACAAAGAAGCTGAAACGAAATATCTTTATTCTACTTAGTCAATTTCTATCAAATAATTAAATGAAAAAAGCAAATACCCTCCTTTTAATATGACCTTGTTTATCAATGTTGAGATTTGGATGGAGAGCATATTATTACAAATGAAAAATAGTTAATTATTTACGACTCTTATCATTAAATGCTGCCAGTTTCGTCTCATGATAACGGGTTTAGAACCCATTTTATCTCTCAGTCACAACAGAAGCAAGATTGAATGAAAAGGACACATTTCTATCCAGTACTCCATTGGGGTCTTGAGGGGCAGCCGACCACAGGGAGGTCTGCCCTCCCCCTGGGATAATTTGGGAAATGAAGCAGTCCAACAACTGCTGCGGGTTTTCGGCTTCAATTGGGCTACAATGTATCCCTCGGGTATAAATGTGGCATTTTTTGCTACTAACCACCATTTTATAGTGGTAGCAGTTCACAGAGCGTTTTTTTAGCGTTATTGTGATTTGGTAGTTAGCGTTCTGGTGGTAGCTAGCGTTCCACTTATTTCTGTGCTAGCGAAATGTCTTCTGAGGTAAAGTCGCAGAGACACTGCGTCTAAACGACGAATCCGGGCTAATTGATTTCCTGGCGTAGGATGCGGCCTGTGGAGGCCAGCCAAGGCATAGGGCCGATAACTGCTCTCTGCTGTACCGGAATCCCGCTGTTCAGGACTGCAAGGTAAGGGAAAGAGGACACTCATCTTTGGAGAGTGGCCTTAAGAGCACGGAGGCAGGCTGGGGAGCAAAGCCTGAGCAAGGGCAGCCCACTCGCACAGTGTTGGCAGCTCCGCCCCTGTAAGTGCTCAAGAGCAGGGCCGGCGCAAGGCATGGGCAGCGTGGGCAGCTGCCCAGGGCCTCGCACTCAGCTCACCAGCATGGGGCCACGCACTGGTGATGCGTCCTGTCGGTTCCCTGGCGATCCATTTCAAAGAAAGGCCTCACCTTTCTTTGAAATGGAGGGCCCCCCCTCCCGGGCCTCTCAGGGATGGTATCTGGATACATAAGGGAGGGAGACGCTCCCTTCAATTGAAAGGAGACCCATTCACAGAAGTTCAAGTTCAAGTTCAGGCATTTATAAAGCGCACTACTCATCCAGAGGGTGTCAAGGCGCTAGAGGGAGGGGTTCATTGTTTATCGAATAGCCAAGTTTTCAATTCTTTTCTGAAGGAGATGTGATTCTGAGTAAGGCGGGGGTGGGTGGGGAGTGAGTTCCAGGTCTTGGCAGCCAGGAAGGAGAAGGATCTGCCGCCCATGGTGGTTTTTCGGATGCGCGGGACTGCGGCGAGGGCTTGAATGGATGATCTTAGTTGGCGGGTGGGATAGTAGAAGGACAGTCGGGAGTTGAGGCATTCTGGTCCTAGATTATAAAGGGCCTTGTGTGCGTGGGTAAGAAGGCGGAAAGTAATTCTTTTGTTGACGGGAAGCCAGTGGAGGTTTTTTAAGTGACCGGTGATGTGCTCTTGGCGCGGGATGTCTAATATGAGTCTCGCTGATGCGTTTTGGATGCGCTGGAGCTTTTTCTGCAATTTTGTTGTAATTCCGGCGTAGAGAGTGTTGCCATAGTCCAGTCGACTCGTGACCAGTGCATGGGTGACAGTCTTTCTTGTTTCGAGGGGGATCCAGCGGAAGATCTTTTTGAGAATGCGAAGGACGTTGAAGCAGGAGGACGATACGGCGTTGACTTGTCTGGACATTGAGAGAGAGGAGTCTAGAATGAAGCCAAGGTTACGTGCATGGTCAGTGGGTGTGGGCGCTGATCCCAAAGCGGAAGGCCACCAAGAGTCGTCCCACGCTGAGGGGGAGGATCCAAGGATGAGCACCTCAGTTTTGTCTGAGTTGAGTTTTAGGCGGCTCTGTTTCATCCATTCGGCTACTTCTTTCATACCTTCGTGAAGGTTGTCCTTGGCGGTGTTGGGGTCTTTGGTGAGGGAAAGTATCAGCTGGGTGTCGTCGGCGTAGGAGATGATGTTGAGGTTGTGTCAACGTGCGATGGGGGCGAGGGGACTCCTGTAGACGTTGAAGAGGGTGGGACTGAGTGAGGAGCCTTGAGGTACGCCGCAGATATCTTCGGTGGGCTCTGAGTAGAAAGGGGGAAGTCGGACTCTCTGTGTTCTCCCGGCTAGGAACGAGATGATCCAGTCCAAGGCTTTTCCTTGTATGCCGATGTTGTTGAGGCGTTGTATGAGGGTGCTGTGACAGACAGTGTCGAAGGCGGCGGAGAGGTCGAGAAGAATGAGGGCCACTGTTTCACCGTTGTCCAGGAGTGCTCGGATGTCGTCGGTCGCCGCAATGAGGGCGGTCTCGGTGCTGTGTTTGGTTCGAAAGCCGTTCTGTGAGGGATCCAGGGAGTTGTTGGATTTAAGGAAGGCTGCGAGTTGGCTGTTGACGGCTTTCTCGATGACTTTGGCCGGGAAAGGGAGGAGTGAGATGGGTCGGTAGTTTTTCAGTTCTGAGGGGTCTGCTGTTGGTTTTTTCAGAAGGGCGCTGAGTTCGGCGTGTTTCCATATTTCTGGAAAGGTGGCTGAGTTGAAGGAGCAGTTGATGACATCGCGGAGTTGGGGAGCGATGATGGAGTCAGCTTTGTTGAAGATGTAGTGGGGGCAGGGGTCAGAAGGTGAGCCAGAGTGGATTGAGTTCATGAGGCGAATGGTATCTTCAATGGTGATTGGGTTCCAGGAATTGAGGTAGTTAGTTGGAGGGGTGGGATCAGAAGGGGGTGGGGTGAGTTGGTCATTGGGAGTGTTCTTGAATCTGTTGTGGATGTCGGCAATTTTGTTGTAGAAGAAGGAGGATAGCGCATTGCAGAGGTCTTGGGAGTTAGTGATGTCGTTGGATGCTGCGGGAGGGTTGGTGAATTCTTTGACGATATTGAAGAGTTCCTTGCTGTTATGAGAGTTGTTGTCGAGACGGTCCTTAAATGCTGATTTCTTGGCGGAACGAATCAGTTGGTGGTGTTTGCGGGTGGCTGTCTTGAGGGAGGTCATGTTGTCTGAGGTTGGTTCTTTTCTCCAATTCTTCTCCAGGGTGCGGCAAGTCTTCTTGGATTTTTTAGGTCATCATTGAACCAGGGAGCCTTTTTGCTGAATGATTTCAACTGGTGTTTTTTCAGGGGTGCTAGTTCGTCCGCACTGTGTGTAATCAATTGCCTGAGGTTTGTGGCCGCTTGGTCTGGGTCCGTTGTTAGGGTGGGAGTGTTTTGGCTGAGGGATGCGAGGAGTTGGTCGGTGGTGATTTTGTTCCAATTTCTTCGGGGAATGGGTTGTGGACGGTTGTGGGTCAGGGTTGTTTTGTAGCTGAAGTGAATACAGCTGTGATCCGTCCAGTGGAGAGCTGTAGTGTGATCGAAGGAGATGTGCTTGCTGGAGGTGAAGATAGGGTCGAGCGTGTGTCCGGCTGTGTGAGTGGGGGTGTCGACAAGTTGTTTGAGTCCGAGATTGGACATGTTGTCCAGGAGGGTGGTGGTGTTGTTGTCGAGAATGTTGTCAAGGTGGTAGTTGAGGTCTCCTAGAAGAATGTAGTTCTCGGAGGCGAGGGCGTGCAGGCTGACGAAGTCAGTGATGTCGTCGCTGAATTGAGATCGGGTGCCTGGGGGCCTGTGGATGAGGGTTCCTCTGAGGGTGGTCCTGGGGTCGGTGTGGATCTGAAAGTGGAGGTGTTCGGCGGTTGCAAGATTGTCGTCAGAGCTGGTTGTAATTTTGATGGTGTTTCTATGGACGATGGCGATGCCTCCTCCAGTTTTTTTAATGGTGCGGTCTTTTCGAATGATCTTGTAAGTGTCTGGTATGGCTATGGCGATGTCGGGGGCAGAAGATGCGTTCATCCAAGTTTCAGTGAGGAAGGCGATGTCAGGTGACACAGTGTCGATTAGGTCCCAGAGTTCGGTTGCGTGTCTGTGGACCGAGCGGGTGTTCAGTAGGATGCATTTCAAGTCATTGGGTTCGGAGCTGAGTGTGGAGGAAGTGTGTTTGGTGAGGGTCCTGAAGCAGTTGAACTTACAGGAGAGGCAGGAGAATGGGCCGTGGGTACGTCCTGGGGTAGCTACGCAGCATAGTGGGGTGCGTCCTGCGTTGAGGGCGAGGAGAGTAGCGGCATCATAAGTTACTCTGGGGGGTTGGGAGCGGCATAGAGCAGGGGGACGGGTGCTGGGCGCGGTCCAGGCGCGGACGGGCGCAGGCGGGCTTACCTTTGGCGCACCTTCGGCGCGCAAGGGGCGCGGTCGCTGCGCGTGAACGCTGCGCGCAAATGCAACGGTCATATATGGATAGTGGAAAGGGGGAGGGGCGAGTGCGGCTCAGCTGGGAGGCGGGGCGGGCTCAAGGGAACGCACACGGAGCACAACAACAACAAAACAAAATGGAGGGGAGAGCAGAGCAGGGCGCCGGGGGATATCGCGTATTTAATCTGCAAGTCAATTTCAGAGCAAGCTAAGCAGCAACCAAGCAAGTCAAATGCAAGTAATCTCAGGCGCTAATATTTCAAAATATTTCACAATGCAGCGCAACGATACCAGGTCTCGGCAGTGAGACTGGGGAGCGACCACTCAGTGCAGGAGCGATGAGGGGATCACAGCGCTTCTAGGTACGGGAGCGCTGTATATTGTTAGTGGGAGGGCGGCTCAGCTGGGAGGCGGGGCGGGCTCAAGGGAACGCACACGGAGCACAACAACAACAAAACAAAATGGAGGGGAGAGCAGAGCAGGGCGCCGGGGGATATCGCGTATTTAATCTGCAAGTCAATTTCAGAGCAAGCTAAGCAGCAACCAAGCAAGTCAAATGCAAGTAATCTCAGGCGCTAATATTTCAAAATATTTCACAATGCAGCGCAACGATACCAGGTCTCGGCAGTGAGACTGGGGAGCGACCACTCAGTGCAGGAGCGATGAGGGGATCACAGCGCTTCTAGGTACGGGAGCGCTGTATATTGTTAGTGGGAGGGCGGCTCAGCTGGGAGGCAGGGCGGGCTCAAGGGAACGCACACGGAGCACAACAACAACAAAACAAAATGGAGGGGAGAGCAGAGCAGGGCGCCGGGGGATATCGCGGATTTAATCTGCAAGTCAATTTCAGAGCAAGCTAAGCAGCAACCAAGCAAGTCAAATGCAAGTAATCTCAGGCGCTAATATTTCAAAATATTTCACAATGCAGCGCAACGATACCAGGTCTCGGCAGTGAGACTGGGGAGCGACCACTCAGTGCAGGAGCGATGAGGGGATCACAGCGCTTCTAGGTACGGGAGCGCTGTATATTGTTAGTGGGAGGGCGGCTCAGCTGGGAGGCGGGGCGGGCTCAAGGGAACGCACACGGAGCACAACAACAACAAAACAAAATGGAGGGGAGAGCAGAGCAGGGCGCCGGGGGATATCGCGTATTTAATCTGCAAGTCAATTTCAGAGCAAGCTAAGCAGCAACCAAGCAAGTCAAATGCAAGTAATCTCAGGCGCTAATATTTCAAAATATTTCACAATGCAGCGCAACGATACCAGGTCTCGGCAGTGAGACTGGGGAGCGACCACTCAGTGCAGGAGCGATGAGGGGATCACAGCGCTTCTAGGTACGGGAGCGCTGTATATTGTTAGTGGGAGGGCGGCTCAGCTGGGAGGCAGGGCGGGCTCAAGGGAACGCACACGGAGCACAACAACAACAAAACAAAATGGAGGGGAGAGCAGAGCAGGGCGCCGGGGGATATCGCGGATTTAATCTGCAAGTCAATTTCAGAGCAAGCTAAGCAGCAACCAAGCAAGTCAAATGCAAGTAATCTCAGGCGCTAATATTTCAAAATATTTCACAATGCAGCGCAACGATACCAGGTCTCGGCAGTGAGACTGGGGAGCGACCACTCAGTGCAGGAGCGATGAGGGGATCACAGCGCTTCTAGGTACGGGAGCGCTGTATATTGTTAGTGGGAGGGCGGCTCAGCTGGGAGGCGGGGCGGGCTCAAGGGAACGCACACGGAGCACAACAACAACAAAACAAAATGGAGGGGAGAGCAGAGCAGGGCGCCGGGGGATATCGCGTATTTAATCTGCAAGTCAATTTCAGACCAAGCTAAGCAGCAACCAAGCAAGTCAAATGCAAGTAATCTCAGGCGCTAATATTTCAAAATATTTCACAATGCAGCGCAACGATACCAGGTCTCGGCAGTGAGACTGGGGAGCGACCACTCAGTGCAGGAGCGATGAGGGGATCACAGCGCTTCTAGGTACGGGAGCGCTGTATATTGTTAGTGGGAGGGCGGCTCAGCTGGGAGGCGGGGCGGGCTCAAGGGAACGCACACGGAGCACAACAACAACAAAACAAAATGGAGGGGAGAGCAGAGCAGGGCGCCGGGGGATATCGCGTATTTAATCTGCAAGTCAATTTCAGAGCAAGCTAAGCAGCAACCAAGCAAGTCAAATGCAAGTAATCTCAGGCGCTAATATTTCAAAATATTTCACAATGCAGCGCAACGATACCAGGTCTCGGCAGTGAGACTGGGGAGCGACCACTCAGTGCAGGAGCGATGAGGGGATCACAGCGCTTCTAGGTACGGGAGCGCTGTATATTGTTAGTGGGAGGGCGGCTCAGCTGGGGGGCGGGGCGGGCTCAAGGAAACGCACACGGAGCACAACAACAACAAAACAAAATGGAGGGGAGAGCAGAGCAGGGCGCCGGGGGATATCGCGTATTTAATCTGCAAGTCAATTTCAGAGCAAGCTAAGCAGCAACCAAGCAAGTCAAATGCAAGTAATCTCAGGCGCTAATATTTCAAAATATTTCACAATGCAGCGCAACGATACCAGGTCTCGGCAGTGAGACTGGGGAGCGACCACTCAGTGCAGGAGCGATGAGGGGATCACAGCGCTTCTAGGTACGGGAGCGCTGTATATTGTTAGTGGGAGGGCGGCTCAGCTGGGAGGCGGGGCGGGCTCAAGGGAACGCACACGGAGCAAAACAACAACAAAACAAAATGGAGGGGAGAGCAGAGCCGGGCGCCGGGGGATATCGCGTATTTAATCTGCAAGTCAATTTCAGAGCAAGCTAAGCAGCAACCAAGCAAGTCAAATGCAAGTAATCTCAGGCGCTAATATTTCAAAATATTTCACAATGCAGCGCAACGATACCAGGTCTCGGCAGTGAGACTGGGGAGCGACCACTCAGTGCAGGAGCGATGTGGGAGGCCCATTGTCCATCATTTTGGCGCCCCCATAGTTTTAACTTTTAGCCCACAGGCAATTCTCACACCTATCGGACTGAAGGGGTGAGAAATGCTTGTGGGCTCAAAGTTAAAACTGTGGGGAGCGACAAAATGCTGGACAATAGGCCTCCCACAGTGTCTATGAATGGTCTCCTTGCAAGGGGCCACTTATCTAAATTAGATGGGCCTCGCACATTCCTTTTTAGCCCAGGTCCTCGCAAATCCTAGAACTGGCCCTGCTCAAGAGGGCCCAGGGACCAAATCTGTGCCAAAACGAATGCCTGTGTGGGTGTCACGGCAGCCGTCGGTGCGCAAGAGAGGTAGGTTTCCTGCTTTACATTATTGGCCGGGGCCCGAATGAGGCCGGCAGGTTGAGGGTGGTGGGCAGGACAACTGTTAATGCTCTGCTGCATCTGGGAGGGGGCGGGGAAATTGCAGAGCATTTTTGGAGACTTCTACATCTTCTGGTGAGTGCAATATAATAGAGGGAAGATGCTGCTAGGAAGGGGCTTTGCTTAGCGGCACCACAAGGTGAGAGGGCAAGAGCAGGGAGAAGAGGGATTCATTCATGGCAGCGTTGGAGGAAGTGGCAGACCCCCCGGGGGCAGCACAAGAGTGAGTGCAAGGCAGAGTGAGGTGAAGGGGAGTAGGATTTCTGGGGAGGGGAGCACATGGGCCACCATCTCATTGGACAGGGGCTACTTTGAGGCGTGTCCCATCAGGGGCACAGGAGCGCCTTGGGAAGGTGGTGTTCGGGGACAGCAGGTATCCAGTTGTAGGGCAGCGGGGGCCAACACACAGAGTGGGTCAGAAAAGGGAGTATTGAAAACCTCCATACAGGGGGCAGCGCTGCAAGTATTTGGGCAGCAGGCCTCGAATCGAGTGATGGGGAGAATCAAGGTCAGGACGAGGCTTTTGGTGAGGCGGATGATTTGGAGTACGAGTGCATAGCTCGGGGGCAGGTGAGAAAGAGGACTAGGAGGGTGTATGTCAGGGTGGACCAACACTTTGATGTGATGGTGGCAAAGGGTACGCAGGCAAAGGCACAGGGAGAGGAGAGCAGGGCATTGGAGGGGAGCGGTTGGTTGTCAGAAGCGGGGTGAATATGGGTAGGTGGAAGGTAGTGACTAGCACACTTTGCCTCGGCTCTTTTTTGCAGGGTGACCGGTACAACAGCATGGCAGATTCGGGGGAGCTCTGTGCAGCTCCAACAACCCGAGAGGAAGGGAAGACTAAGCCCAGCATGGCCAGCTGACGGCAGTAATGGACTACAAGATCACTGCCCCAGGAAAGTCCAGTACGACTTGGGCAGTGCAACTGGCTGGTGGGTACTGTGCTAGCCCGGGCAAACAACAACACAGGATGCAGAATCCTGATTCGATTATCATGGACTACAATCGATACCGGCCCTACCGGTACTCATACATTAGTGAGAGGCAACAGAAAAACAAATCTTCAAGACAGTGTGATACTCACCTGTAAAGCGCTCTGATATCTGCAAGGGTCTAGTTCGCGCTGTATAAAACTTTCAAAATAAATAAAAAATAGATAGATAAATAAAATAATCGAGACCAATGTGAGTAAGACAAAAGAAAATCCTCTATTAACGTACGTTCTTTTTATTCATTCTTCATCTTACATGCAGGCAGAAAAATGTGTAGCCACCACGTTTTGCCGACATATGGCTTCTTAGGGGCATTCACATCCAGGAGTGTCCAAGCAAGGGTCACCAGTTCTAACGTAACCCAGAAATACTTGTTACTACTCTGATGAGAGAAACATGGGTGATCAATCAAGCCGCTACCTCATTTGCTTCTGTAATTGAGGCCTGTTCAAAACCTTATCCCGTCCTTAATCTTTGTATACCGAAATATACTTCATAACAATACGCATGGCTGTTTGAATCAAATAGCACCATGGACCGTCGTTGTGCATGTGTTTGAGCTTAGACCACTTTAGGGTTAGATGGGGAACACAAGGATCTGGGAGCCCAAGCTCATACGCCCACTTAAGCTAGACTGCCTGAATTTTTGGTTGACACTCTATGATCAGAATCAAGTTGTTGGAGAGGGTTTCAGATGGGAATTCAGACCGGGGAACCAGGGTCGGAGTGTGCATAGCTGGGAGAGCAATTTGAAGTGGTCAGTGCCTTCAAACATGTGATGAAAGACAACCTGCGGAAATAGATACATGAAGGGAGGATGACCGGTCTCTTATGATTGGTCCATAGAAAACTTAATTGTGTCACCCATTGGAGTGGTCAGAAGAAAGAAAAAAACGTCAGTTCAGACTGATTCAACATCTTTCGTGGCCAGAGGGCACTTCGGTTAATGATTTTATCCCAGGGGACCAGGCTTCAGTCCCGTATTCTTCAATGGATGTGGCACTGTCCATAGTAGAGGCAGTGGGTAAAGGCCACAAATGGCCAAGAGCGATGTCAAGTTGGATTTCCGCTTCCTTGGGTTCACCCAGATGACTTTCAGCTATTGGGCATTCAGTTCGAGAGGCAACGGTATGTGGACAAAGGGCTCCTGATAGGCTGTTCCATATCATGTGCTCTGTTGGCATGTTTCAGTACCTTCCTCCAATGGGTGTTTTCTTGGTGCATGGGGTACAGGCACTGTTGGAATTGGCTGTTTTTGCAGGGATATCCCCAAACTTTTAGCTTCTTTCTCCTATTTTTTCTGACTTGTTTTATTGGCTATAGGCCTTCGGGCACTTTACCACTGCTGATCCGTACTAAAGTGCACATGCTCAATGTGTAAATTATGATTGTAGTTGGTTATCCATGAATGGCATATTTTATTTACTAGTAAATTCCTAGTACAGTGCACAGTGTGTGCAGGGCATGTAAATTAAATGCTGCTAGTGGGCTTGCAGCACTGGATTTGCCACCCACATGAGTAGCCCTGTAAATGTGTCTCAGACCTACCAATGTAGTGTCTTCACAAGCAGTTTTAAACTGACATGCCAACCTGGCAAGTGCACCCGCTTGCCAGGCCTCAACCTTCGCTTTTTTACATGTAAGGCACCCCACAGATAGGCCCAAGGTATCCACATGGGAAGGGTGCAGTGTATGTAAAAGGTAGGACATGTACTGGTGTCTTTTACATGTCCTGTTAATGAAATACTCCAAATTAGTTTTTCACTATTTAATGGCTATCTGTCCCATAGCCTAATATGGGAGTTTGTAACATTGTAGAGGTGAACTCAGAATTTAAGGGACATGGTTTTTAAATTGTGTGTTGGAAAATGCCACTTTTAGAAATTAGGCATTTTCTTGTTTAACCGTTCTGTGTGCCTCTGCTGTTTGTGTATTGACTGTCTGGTTTTTGAGTGACAGAATCTGGGGATGTGTATTCACTCTCTACGACCACAATGGGGGTTGAGGTGTGTCCTGCCTTTCCTGGGTGAACTCATAGTGGGGCTGAATAGATCTTGGCTGCATTTAGAGTGGTGGGAGGCGTTTCACTTGCACATGAAAAGGCTGTGTGTTAAAATGAAGTATGGAAGCTCAAACATGTCTAGTAGATGGTATTAGTAGATTTATTCTTGTGGTAATCTTATAGGTTCTCAGTTACAAAGATCCATAGTAAAGCATGGTAATGCCCCACCAGGAGCAGGCTCCTCTCTGCTCAGCCCTTCACACCAACTGATTATCTGCTACATACAAACCAACCCCAACATTCCAAGTGACCTCACCACAGGCTGAGCAGAAAGGAAAAGAACCACAGTGGGGAGACTGCATAAGTAATAAGCACATTACAACAGTCTGCTTTAAACAATGATGTCTCCACCTCCTGTGGTCAAGCTGCACCAGAGAGGCCAGAACTGGTTTGGACTTGGCTCAGAGATCCTTTATACAAAGAGAAATGGGGATGGGGTAGAATCAGATCACTTCTGGACTCAAGAGGAACCTCTGTCAAGGAGAAGAGCTGGAGAGCTGTGAGTAGGAGTACTGCCCCTTTGCTGTGTGTGCTTTGCTGGGTTGGCCTGCAGTTGCTGCCTCTACCAAGGAGCGGACAAAGACTGGCCCTTTGCTGTGAACCTGCTTGAAAAAGAATCTCTAAGGGTTTGTGTGTGCTTGCCTCCTGTTCTGAAGTCTCAGGGCCACAAAGACTTCACCTGAAACAACTGACCAGCACCTGGACTCCTCTGTGAACTACTGCATACAAAAGGGCCCCAATTTCAGTTCCTGGGCCCTGTGATTTGTGTGGTTGGTGCTGCAAAGCAAGAGAAACAACTTGGATGCCGTCAGCGATTCCACCAGTGACGCTGTGACCTACACAGAGGCAGGGGGCACAGCTCTTGAAGTGCACATTGCACCGCAGCCCCAACAACCTTCAAAGCCTGCCCACACATATGGTTATCGCCCTTCCCGAGGACAGTGCTCATAGTGTGGCTCACCGATTAGAGCGGCAGACCATGAGGCAGAGGTCTGGCCCGGGACCAGGGTTCAATTCCTGACACGGCAGGGTCTTGGGCTCAGTGTCCACGGACTCGATAATTCTCGCCTAGGTGCCTACTCTAATCATGGGTCCCACTCTGCAACTCTGGGCAATAGCTTGCTTAATCTCCACAACGGCTCCGAAAGCGCTAGGATGCCTGGCCTCACCTTCGAGGTGCCCAGTAAGGGGGCATTTCACAGGGAAAGCCAGGAAGGGTTCCACAGCGGTATACAGCGCCAAGATACCTTTCAGGTGATAGTGCGCTTTACAAGTATACACACATTTACATTTACATAGCGACGCCATCACCGCCAGCACCAGCTTCACGGTATTGCAGTGCCGCTAACCAACGAGGGTGACTTCACAAACTCTTCAACGCTGCATCGATTCACTAGAACCAACGCCTCACTGCCGACACCACCTAACTTCCTCTGTTCTGGATCCCGCACCGCACCTCCTCACAAACTCAACGTCTTGCCTCCCCCGTGGCAACTGGGAGCTGGCCTCGCCTCAGCACTGATGCCTCACCTCCACAACGCCATGCATCGTCTACGGACTTTGTTTCTAAGATGCTGTTGTTTGGGGGTTCTTGTGACTCTGTGCCCGGCCCGCACACCTCACGCTCAGTGCCATACTTTGGATTTTTGCCTGTCATAACAGCCACAGGTTTAGCTATTTGTTTCTAAGTGCTATTTTTGCAGTAACTGTTTTAGAAGTGATATCTTAATACATGTGTGCTCAATTTTTGTTTTTTTGGGTCGTGTTTTGTTTAGTTAAAGATACTGTATTTTTCTAAACTGGAGTGGTGTCCATTGGTGGTTTTCACTGTGTTACTGTGGCTTTGGGTACAAATAATTACACATTGCCTTTGGGATAAGCCTGTCTGCTCGTGCCAAGCTACCAAGGGAGTGAGCAGGGGTGATCTAAAGTGTTTAATCCCTTTATCTTGACTGGAAGCAAGGGTCCCTACTGGAACAAAGGTGCATACCTCGCCCAATTAGAGACCCCCATTTTTTACAGGTACATGACATACTATCTTGATGATTCCTTTTTTGTGGGAAACCCCAGTTCCACGGACTGCCATCAGATGATAGTGAGTTTTCAGGAGATCATGGGGGACCAGGGTGCCACTGGCACCGGAGAAGACAGTTCGACCCAGTACTGTGCTGTAATTATTGGACATTGAAATTGACCCGGTAGGAATTGAAGCCAGTTTACCAGTGGAGAAAAAATTGATGATGCAATTGCTGTTGGATGCCATGTTAGCGAAACACAGTTACATTGAAAGATGTGCAAGTGCTTTTGGGGCATTTGAATTTTGTGTGTAGGGTGGTGAGAGCAAGGAGGATATTTTGTAGGAGGTTGTGAATGTCACTGTCAGGGCTACAGTTGCCACGTCATCAGGTCATATTTTTAGCAGGGACAAAACAGGATTTGAGAATGTGGCATTTCTTTTCAGACTCTTTCTATTGAGTGCCGCTAATGGCCATGGCAGACTTTGAGTGGGATCACAGGTTTACTTGGACATTGTGGGAGGGATAGGTTTTGGCCTATATTGACAAGGAAATGGTGCTCAGAGGAATGGCCCTCAGAATGGAAGCCTGGGGTACGGAGAATAGCCCTATTTTTTTCCACTTGTAGTGACAGTGCACCTGTTGGTAGAGCAGTTGGCGCAAAGGTATGTTTTATTCTGCGTTGACAACATGGCGGTGGTGCAGGTAGTTAACCAGCAGTCAGCGAGGGATGCCCAAGTGCTAAAGTTGCTGCTGGATTTTTTATTGAAGTTTTTTGCAGTTTGACATTTTATTTAGAGTGTGACATGTGGCAGGTGATGACAACGACATTTTGGATGCCTTGTCTCGTTCACAGTGCAAGAGATACCATGTGCTGACCACTGCGGCATACAGAGTGAGGACCAGGATGCCACGGAAGCTATGGTTAGTAGGCAAAAGAAGATGCTCTATCTGCTGTTAGAGTCACTGGCCCTGCCGATGAGACAAGCTTATAATCCAGCTTGGAGGGAGCTTTTAGATTCTGGGGCATAGCGGAGGCGGCATGCTTGGGTTTGGATGGAAGATATAGTCCAGGCAAGGATGTACAGATTTTGTTCTCAACATTGATCTCATGGATGTTCTATTGGGTTTTTAGGGTGTCCGAGCTCTTGGGGGAAAGGGAGACTTGTTGGGTCAATTGGGACAAAGTACGACCGTGCGAAGCGGGGTTAAAAGTTTGGCTACATAAGTCGAAAATGGATCAGAGGTGTCAGGGTAGATTCGCCTTGCTGCGCAGGTACCCTGTGGCTAATTTTGGCCAGTGAAATGGGCACCTTTCTGCAGGTGAGATCTCCATAAGCTATAGGTCACCTTTTCAGGCATAATAATGGCTGCCATGTGATGGCATTTCAGCTATTGGCTGTCTTGCAAAAAGAGCTGTCCCAGATGGGAGTGGATGTGAAAGTTTTGTGACACATTCGTTCCGCACAGACATGGCGACAGAGGCGGGTAGGAGGAGTTGGAGCAGGACAGATATCATGGGCCTGGGTAGATGGGCATCTGATTGTTTTCAGAGCTATGTACAGGAAGGAGATTGTTAGTACATTTCACTTCTTATTGTTGTTTTCCAGCTTCGGTTCCAGGCACAGAGGTCGTCTGATTATTGATATGAATAGTGGGGCACATGTGGTTAAATGGGCAGAAAGTCAGGCGAGGAAGATCAGACACAGTGCCAAATTCGATCTTGACCCCAAAGGTTTCTAAGTGCGCTGGCATGGTAAAGGGGGCATATGATGGCGAGAACTGTTACCGTGTTTGAATAAGCTGATGGTAGGAGGGAAGTGCCCTGATGTTTCGTTGCTACATTTAGTAGAATATGACCTAGTGGTTGAAAAAGGGGTGTCTTTGATGAGAGTGATAAAGGATGATTTAAAGGAGATGCAAAGGCAGTGGTCTGGATGCCACGTTGTCTGGATGGAGTTCATACCTAGGAGAGAGTGGCGAGAACTTGGCATGGGTTAGCCAAGTTTATTGTTGCTGACAGTGGCAATCCAGGCTGAAAGTGAATGGGGAATAGTTAGACAGGCTCACACCTGGATGAAGCAGGAAGTTTAATGTTCCTTAGGAAGTTGACTTAGAGGTTAATAGTTGCAAGAAAAATGTATTTGAGGTTTAAGGTCTCAACGGCTGAAGATCAGCACAGGAGGAGGTAGAGATTTGCAGGGTGTGTTTTGGGTAAAAGGACTTTTAGGAGCTGGGGGTAGTTTAACATAGGTAACATTTTTGTAAAGTGAGGTTTTAGTTCTGTAAGTTGAAGGGCCCAGGGTTATTTATGTGATGTGCACCTGTTTCAATAAAAACTGCCTTTTCACACAAATCCAGTGTCAGTGGCCTGTGCTGCTCCCCCTATTCCCCAATGGGGTGTTGGGGGGGCAGCTGACCACAGCGAGGTCTGCACCCTGGGATAGTTTGGGTGGTGGGTTATTCCAATGACTGCTGCAGGTTTGAGGCTTAAATCGAGCTATAATGTAGTCCATGGGTACAAATGCGGCCATTATCTGCTACTATTCAACATTTTATACTGGTGACACAGTGGCTGGTAGCAGTTCACAGAGCATTTTACCAACCCTCCCACTCTTTAATGAAGCATTTTGCTTCTAGTTGGAACAGGGGTACAGGGGTTTAGAAAAGCATGTATATTTGCTGCTTTGAACCAGGTGCAGGAGCGGTTGGCCGAGAAGTTGACAGGGGTAAGCCAAGTTTATTGTTATTGATAGCGGGCCTGAAAGGAAACGGGTTGACAAGCTCAAGACTGGATGAGGCAGGAAGTTTAAGCATCATTGGGAATTTTACTTAGTTAGAGGTTAATAGTTGCAGGAACAATTTATTGGCAGTTTAAGGTCTTAATTACTGTATGTAGATCAGCACAGGAAGAGGTAGAGACTTGCATGTTAAGTTTTGTGGTGGGGAGGGACTTTTAGAGGTGGGGGCTAATTTAAGTTAGGTGACATATTTGTATAATGCGGTTTTAGTTTTGTAAGGCGAAAGGCCCAGGGTTTGTATATGTGATGTGTACCTCTATTAGTAAAAGTGGCCTTTTTCACAAATCCAGTGTCAGTGGTCTGTGCTGCTACCCTATTCCTCAATAGAAAGTTGTGATCAAATTTCATAAATCACATCAGTTGTAGGCATTTTTGCTCCAGGTCTGAACTGTCATTTACACCAACAAAATAGTTTGGCACTGGCTGTCAGAGCAAATGTCAATGCATAATTGCCCTGTATGGACACAGAATAACTTGGAACCAGTGTAAAATTGATTGCAGGCATGAGTGCAATTTGCACTTTTTCGCAGTTTTTTAATTCTTTTTATATCTAGAAAAATTGGGATGGGGCAAAAGTAGTAGTGGGTGGGAAAGAAAACAGATCCAAGTGTGATAAAGACACAGGTAAGGAAGATATACAGGTTCTGGTTGCAATGTGTGAACCTGGGCATCTAAAGCTGCAGATAAATTTCTGTGCACACCTATGCAGTGGCCTAAGCACCTCTTCGTTTTTCTAGAATCCACAGATGCCCCACTTTATGAACCAATGCAACCTTTTGACTGAACCTCACACTGTGGCCCCCACATGCATTCACCCCACTTTGAAGTAGAAGAAGGGTCTGGAGGTTTCCACCCCCAGGAGGTGTTTGGAATTTCCTGCCTCTCTGCCGTAGCCACAGAATGTCTGGTGTCACAAAAGACCAGTGTCAAACCCTTTGTGAGTGTTTAATGTTGTGATGCATCTCATGTTTAGACAAATAGTTAATATTTGCTTGAAAACTTCACCAACCCATGCAATCCACTGCAAATGGGTAATATGTCACTCTATTATCAATGTCCCTCTGTACCCCATCTACCCATCACCCTGTCCCTCATAATATTTATTTATTCTTTTACTATGAAGTTAGGCCGTGCCAGTGGTTTTCTTAGAGAGGGGTGCGCCTAGCATGGCCCCACAGATATCTCTTTATGAAAAATAACATTCTTTTGAATAATTGATAGCGCCAGAAACAATTTCAAATGTGTGCCTGTGTCCAGATTAGTTCAATCTATCATTGTTTCCTACCCAATATACTACATATTATTGTACTTTTTCAAAGAATTGTTAACATGAGATTTTTCAGGCAGCTAAATATACACTCTGAAATGGGTGGTATTATATGCCACTGTCAAACAGTCGATAACCTTAACAAATCTAGAGATTTCTGAATGTAGTGGAAATTGTTCTTTGATCTCAAAGTGATCGCTTCTTTTGCTTTCTTGCACTTCAAGTTGAGATGGCATTTGGCTATGCTACCTTGAATAAAAGAGAACCCCATGGGGATAGCTAGCATAATATTGTTACCAAATTTGCATAGATCTCCTCACAAACTAAATTATCAAGCTGTATAATCTACACCAGTTATCTTGCCCATGGTGTTGGAGCACTTTTATCTCAAAGGTCTTGCTCCCTTGGCACACCTCCGCTCATAAATCCAAATCTGTTGCCATTTTGAATTGTACTCTGATTTTCTTATTCTGGAACTGCAGCAGGATATAGGCATTGTACTAATTATATGATAAATGCCCTAATGTTTCACAACATTAGAACACATTTTCTGTGCCCAAGTCTGAAATAATTCAGTACTGCAAATTATGTCATTAGTCATCGTGTGAAAATATATTCCAATTAAGAGCCTCATAAAGGCATATCTGTGCTGGTAAATAATTAAAATCCTTATTTGTAAACCTTGTGATGCCATTATAGTGTGCTGCAGGGACAGATGCACTGTAATTGAAATACTGAATATAAACATTCGGCTTCCACTGTGCGATGTTACCCTATTCACAACAAGGAGTACCACATGTTATGCATTTACTTCATACACAAAAGTTGTATTCATATGTTTCTGTCCACCATGCTTCATTACATTCAACCCGAAACCCAATGTTCATGGTGGCAAATAAATATTTCTCAGTGATGATATGCAGCTATTCACAATTATTGCATGAGACAATATCCTGCAGTACATTTTGACCATATCATACTCTTCTTCATTCAATTTTATAATTGCGTGAAACAGGATTGGCTAGGGAAATCCAATCTCAGCTGAAACCAGGCCAAATGGTTGGGTGCCCAAGGTCAGGAATTAAGAGGATGTGGAAGCATCTGTGAATGAGAAGCTCAGGTTATTGTATGGCTAAGTGTTAACAGTAGACAGTGGTCTTCTGAAGGCATTGGTATATGAGCTTTGGTACATTGGCACAGCTTATCTACTGGATTGAAATCTGATGTTTGAGTGTTTGGACTGCTCTGCGATTTTTGTTTAAAGAAAACAAAAAGGGTTAGTGTGGAGAGTTCTGTTCTCATGATCACTGGCACTGGGAGACATTGGGATTCTGCCACCATTACGTAGGAGCTAGATACTTAACAATGATAAAAGACTAGAGGAGTTTTAACATGTGTTAGGTATCCACAAGTTGAGAGGTCAGCCTGTTCAGGCATGAAATAGGAGTGGTGAATGGTTGGAACAGTGATAAGAATTCCCTGACACATATTCTGGGATGACAGAGTCTGGCTATAACAGGCAGCCAGAAAGAAGCCATGTGATGCAAATCCCTGATAAAATGTATCGAATTAAAAGTACCTTGACCCTATATTGTAAGGATATTACAAGCCAATAAAGTAGTATGTGACCATATACTGGAACAAGACTGAAGGTCGAGTTCCTTTATAAGGCCATGGAACTTTGAAGTTTACAAGCAGAAAAATACAGAATATTGGGAACATTTTGAGAGACTCTCAATGCTTTCAATCGTGCATATAAAGCCAAGAGCTGAGCAAATTGACAGCATGGGAGTAGGACATTGGGTTACTAGATGAGGGGTTTGAAACCCTGCTCAAGCAGCAACCACAATCTCTGTCAGTGTGAAACACAAGCAAACACCAAATTAACCTGTGCTCAAACCTCTGGTACTTTGGCACAGAGCAGTCAGTCTAACTTTGAAGCAATGTGTAAAATATTTATGCGGCAATTCACATAGTAATGAAGAGAAAAAAGAGAGAAAGGGGCGTAAAGGAAAGGGAGAAGGAGGAGGAAAGGGGGGGGAAAGAGAATAAAAGAAAGGGAAAAAAAAAGAAAGAGAGAGAGAAGAGAAAAAGAAAGAAAAAAAGAAAGATAATTTAGCATGGGTATTAATGTTGTCTATAACTCATTAGGGTTATTTTTTTCTTCTTTTTTGTATTTCACTTTTTGGCTGATGGTCATTCTATATGTTGGCAATATAGAGGGCTCGGGTTCCTGTGGAATTCTCTCAGGGTGGCTGCCCTTCTAACGGCAGCAGAAGATAGAGGGGGGCTTCCGGGTAGGTACAGGGGGGAGGGACCCAATGAGATGGAAGGGAGGCAAGGGTGGGGGGGTGGATGGAGAGGGGGAGAAAAAGAAAAGGACAAGGCAGGGTTTAAGGTGGTTAACGTTAGAAATTGTTGACAGGTAATGTTAAGGCAAATAATGAGAGGTACAGAACGCTTTCCCTTATTAAAAATTTATAATGTTGCAATTTAGGTGCTTAGCTTGGAATGTTTCGGGCATGAATAACAAGAACAAAAGGCGTATGGTGTATGAGGAACTTAAAATGTATGATCCACATTTAATTATGTTATCAGAAACGCATATTTGTTTTAAAGACAAAGAAATACTGAGTCAACTGGGATATGAAGTGGTGGTGTGTACTACTTTCAATGCTCCAATTAGAGGAGTCGCAATTTTGAAAAAAAAGCAACCATGGGGGGTAGTGATTAGAACTGCCTCAGACAATGGAGGCCGGTGGGCCATTACGCAAATACAGGTCGAGAACCGTAAATTTGTTTTTGTGCTATATATGGGCCAAATACTGATGATCCGCGCATTTTTGATTGGTTAAATATTGAATTGCTCTCATGGGAGGGGGAACTTATTATGATGGGGGACTATAACTGCGTGTTAAACTATGAACAGGATGTGACTAAGAGAGGCCTATTCAGACGTATGCATAAAACTAGGGCGGCGATATTAGAACTAGCTCGGATACACAATGTAAAAGATGTATGGAGGAACTTGCATCCAGATCAACCTGGCTATACCTTCTACTCCTCACCCCACAAACTGTATTCGCGAATAGATTTGGCGTGGGCATCAGACGAGGTAATTGAGGTTGGACGTATGGAGATCTTTCCAAAGGTCTCGTCGGACCACAACCCAATTTTATTGTCATTTAGTATAATACAAAAGGATCCGGAAGTTAGATTGTTTACCTTTCCTAGATATATATTGGCAGACGTAGTCTATGCCGAAACACTGAAGGCGCATATCAAAGAGTTTATTGAAATTAATCTAGGAAGTGCATCACTTTTATCAGTGTGGGATGCTTGTAAAGGCTCCATCAGGGGCCACGTGCAACAGTATGTATATAAACAAAATGCAGAACAAAGGAAAAAGGACAAGATTGTTACAAATGGTATTATGCAGCTGGAAAAACAATTAGCTGACAATTTGAGAGCTGGTGGTTTGGGGGCGGATGATATTGAACAATTAGAAACTAAATTAGTGACTGCACGTTCAATCCTTAAATGTGCTTTAAGGGAAAATAATTGCCGAAAGTTACTTAAATATAAATTGGCACAATATGAATGTGGGGATAAGGTAGGAAAGGCCCTGGCTTACAAGGTGGCAGATGACCGAGCTACAACATTAGTTAAATCCATAAAAGGCCCTAATAATATATCATATACTCAGCCAGTACAAATAATGGATCAGTTTGTAACCTACTATAAAAACCTATATACTCCAGAGGGTAGCTGTACAGAAAGGCAGACACAATTGTATATTAATAAAAATCTCCCAGTTTGTGAATACTTAGACCAGGAATGTGTTAATAGGCTCGTGGAAGAAGTTACGTTAAAGGAACTACATTATGCTGTCACTTCTCTCCCATCTAATAAAGCTGCTGGTGAGGACACTCTCCCCATAGAATTATATAAAATGTGCGCAGACGAAATCTTACCACTTTTATGTTTAGTTATTAATTTAATTGGTGTTACTGGGCAGGTACCAGAATCGTGGAATACAGGTAAAATTATGTTTTTTCTTAAAAAAAAAAAAATCACCAACGGAATGCGGCTCTTATCGTCCTATATCATTGATTAACGCAGACGCTAAAGCATACTCCAAGATATTGGCTCTTCGCATGGCCCCACTTATGCCGTTGTTGGTAAATGAGCAACAACATGGTTTCGTAGCAGGGAGGGACACTACTGCCCATGTTAACATGGCGATCACCGCTTTTGATGTTGCAGCAACTAACCACACCCCACTCGGGATGATACTTTTAGACGCAGAGAAGGCGTTTGACCGAGTGGGGTGGGACTACTTATGGGGGGTGATGAAACAATATGGCTTTAAAGGTCGCTTTTTAAGAAGCATACAAGCTTTGTATAAAGATCCTAATGCCAAGATCAGCTATGCAGGGGCTGTTTCACCTAAATTTTCAATCTTACGGGGGACACGGCAGGGGTGTCCTCTGTCACCCCTACTCTTCGCTCTTTCCATGGAGCCGTTTATCAATGCCCTTCAAGAGCAAGTCAAAATAAAACCTATACATCATGAAGATAAAATCTTGAAAATCACTGCTTATGCCGATGACTTAGCCATATATACTACCAATGTGGCAGAAGCACTAATAGGGATCTCAGAAGAAGTCAACAATTTTGGGGATATCGCAGGTTACAAACTTAATATGAATAAAACGCAGGTTATAATGAATTATCAGTCTGATCCCCAAATTCCAGGACATTGCCTGGCTGCGCTTTACTTAGGGGTTAAAATTTCTCCGATATAAATTCGTTAAACCATGAACCTTCATTGAAAGAAGTGGCAGTTCTTTTAAAAAAAGTGGCATAAGATCCCGCTTAACTTGCTGGGACGAATGAATTTGATTAAAATGAATGTCCTGCCTAAATTCTTATATCTTTTCCGTTGTATTCCTCTGCGCGTTAATAATTTGTTTTTTTAAAAGTTGGACAGTATTATTAATAGCTTTCTGTGGGGCTATAAGAAGCCTCGAAGATCGATGGCAATTCTGAAATTACCATTGGAAAAAGGAGGTCTTAATTTCCCTGATTTTAGAGCCTACTTTTTTGCTTCCTTTTTGAACCGGCTTCGTAGTCTGTTTACTAGCTATAATCAATTTTTCTTTCATCAATTTATGCTTGGTAGAGAGGCAAAAAATGTTTGGCAAAAGTGCAGGACCCCAATTATTTTAAACGTGTAAAATTCAAGACTGCACGAGACGCAGTACGTATCTGGAATATGATTATGATAAATTGTGAAACTTCTTTTATCCACATTGATTTGTTACTTTGGGGTAATCCTGGACTCCCAGGAATTTTTAGTGATAATACGGGACGAGATTGGGCTAAATACGGTATTCTAAAATTGGGAGACTTATATGGTTCAAGTGGCTTCCTACAATTTGAAACTTTGAAACTTTTGTTCAAATTACCGGAAACTATGCGCTTCAAGTACATTCAAATAAGGGACTATTTAATCCGTAAGATGAACTTGATATCTGTAAGTAGCTCAGATATATGGAGCTGTTTTTACTCAACAAATCGGAAATCACTAATTAGTATGGGTTATAAGTGTTTAAATCAAAACAAGATGGATGAAACTCCTCGATTAGCGATAAAATGGACCTCCATATTAGGGCTTAATGTGACAGCTCAGAATATCTCAAACGCTTTAGTAAACATCAACAGAGTAACTCACTCATCTAGTTTAATGCTTCAATCCTATAGAACAATATCTTATCTATATTATACACCTCTAAGAATCTCCAAATGGGCACAAAACATTCTGAGCAGTGACCGTACTAAATGCCCTAAGTGTGGGCTGGTAGCCGCAGATATTGTACATATGATCTATACTTGTCCGGTATTAACAGGGTATTGGTCTGTAATAGAAAATATTTTATATAAGCAAAAAGTGATCAGCTCTGCATTATCAGCTACCTCAATTTTACTTGCAATATACCCATCTAGCACTACCAACATAGATTTGTTAAATATACTTCTGACCTGCGCTCGATTGATCATTGCGAGAGCTTGGATCTCCCCGAACCCTCCTCATACAGTGGAATGGTGGGCGTTAGTTAATGAGATCTATACCATGGAGGGTTAAATTGCAAGGAACAGAGGAATAAAAGCAACCGGAAAATTTGTTAAAATTTGGGGCACTTTTTTAGAATAGTACATGACTACAGAAGACAGTAACAATAGTAGGCCTTAGGGAATATATATCTGGGTTTTTCCAATTTGTCATTATGGATCCAGGAATATACATAATTTCTCCATTCGTTTTTTTTTTTTTTTGTTCTGTTTTATGACTATATTTGAAGGATGTGCAATGCAAAGAGTCTGGCGTTATTTTATTTGTATTCAGATCTGTACTGGTATTTGATTATATATTATATGTTTTGTTAAAAATGTATTCGTTGATCTTCTTGCCCTGCTTGTCAAATAAAAAATTCTAAAAAAAAAAAAAATAATGAAGCGCAACACAACACAAGAAATATCCCACACCAATTTAGAAAAACAGAGTATTTTTTTATTAAATAATTTTAGACCAAAATGACAAAGATTCACTCAGTAGACCAGGAGATATGCAATTTTAAAGATTTAAGTGAAAATAACAGCAAACATGACAAAGCACCGACTGTGGTCATCTGGTCACGGTAGACTGGGGCAAAGTCACAAGTTCAGGCCGACCACGAAGGAGCACGGGCCGGCGACAGGAGCCGGTTACGCCTGAAGAACAAGTACCTTAGATCCTGTCTGTGGAATGATGCGGAGTCCTGCATAGAGGATGCATTACATTGCAGAGGAAAGCGAGATCAGGGTGTAGAGATGCATAGAGAAGTGGCAGTTCCGGGAAGCTGCAATGCGAGGTCCAGTGTTGTCGTCCAGGATGCCGGTGATGAAGGGCTTGCGATGCAAAGTCCTGCAAAGGGGATGCATCGTACAGTGGCCCTGATGCGGAGTTCTGCAAGGTGATGTGCTGTGCTGCGTCAGTACTGCTGGAACCACAGCTGGGCTGGTACAGCAGTTTCAAGCCCACTTCCAAGGGTCCAGGACTGGTATTGGATTCAAGGTTGACCATGGATCATTCTCATGGTCCTGGGTTCAAGATGCAGAGACAGTCCTTCTCACTTTGGCAGGAGGGCAGCAGGGAGGCAGAGTAGCATTCTTTTTTGCAGAAAAGCAGCACATCAGTCCTTCTTGTGATTCCTCTCCAGGTTCACATGTGTACTGAAGAGGTGGGTCTGAGGATCCTATATTTATACCCGTATCCCACTCTGGAGTAGGAGAAGGTTCCCAGAGGTGTTTGAAATTTCCTTCTTCCCTGCCCTGGACCCAGAATGTCTTGAGTCATAAAAAGTCCTATGACAAACTGTTACACCTGGCATCCTTGGCATGGTTTTCCCTACCTTTTGCCTTCAGACCTACTGTTTTTAACGGGCTTTGTTTTTGCTGGCCTTGGGATTCTCCCCACTTTACCACTGCTAAAGTTTGCTAAAGTGCTTGTGCTCTTTCCATTAAAGAAGGTAGAATTGCCTTATACCCAATTGCCATATTTAATTTACTTTTTAATTCCATGTGCCCAGAACCTGTAAAGTAAATACTACAAGAGGGCCTACATCACGTATTGTGCCAACGACTTAAGTAGCTCATTAAACATATCTCATTTCTGCCATTGCAGAGCCTGTGTAGGCAGGTTAACCTGCCATCTCGACCTAGCAAAACAAACATTTTGCCAGTCCCAAACCTTCATCACCCTTAGGGTAGGCCCTGGCCAGCCCAGAGGGCAGGGTGCAGTGCATTTAAAAGGACGGACATGTACCTTTGAGTTTTACATGTCCTGTTAGTAAACAACTCTTAAATTCATTTTTCACTGCTGCAAGACCTATATCTCCCATAGGATAACATTGGGATTAGCTTATTCCATGTTAAGTGTAATTTCCAAATGGGGAGATATAACTGGTTCAAGGTTGGTGTCTCTGGAATCCTAATTTAAAATCCTAGCTTATGGTGAAGTTAGATTTTTCATTATATTTCTGAAGATGCTACGTTTAGAAGTTGCCTTTTTCCTGCTGTAGCCATTTCATGTCTGTAGCCTGTCTCTGATCATATGACTGGGTGTAGTTGGCATTTGGGCTTTGTGTATTCCTCCTAGACAGCCACACACAATTGGAGCTTAGGTGTGACTTGATGGGCCATCCTGGCAGGAAGGGAGGGGGAGCAAGGCATCTCCTCACAACTACATAGGGCTGCAACCCCCCTGTAGTGAATCCAGAACCAGGGCAGGAAGGGCGAATATATGTGCACCTGGAAGGCATGTCTCTTAAGTCTCCCCCACTTCAAAAGGATCACTTGGTATAAGCACTGGACCGCAGGCAGAACTGCTTCAGTACACTTCTGGACCTGTGGATACTCTGCCAGGAAGAAGGACTGCTGTGCTGCTGAAAGGAATGCCACTCTGCTGGACTACTACTCTGCTGGACTCCTGCTTTGCTGTGCTGACCTGCTGCCTGTTACCCTCTTGCTTTTGAGAGAAGGTCTGGAACTGTATCTCTTGATCCCAGAATCCAGTGTGACCCCATGGCGTAGTTGGCTGGTCTCCTGGTCTGAAGCCTCAGGGACATTATAGGCTGCCAAGCACTTGCACCTGGACTCTGCCATCTGGGAGTCTACCCTGCCAAGTAGTGCCACCCCAGTTCTGGACCCTTGGAAGTGGGCTGAGGGTGCATTCCTGACCACAACTGACAATCTCCTCGGCAGAGCTGTGAATCCTTGAGCAGAACTGATGCATCACTGCTGCTGTGTGGATTGGGCCCAGCGCAGGAGGCCTGCATCGCCCTCACAGTCTTTGGAACCAATGCATCACCAAAGGTGCACTATATCTTTGACCAAGGTCCTTGCATCACTCATCATCGGCAGCCTCGACGATGATGCCAGACTCTCCACCACAGCCTTGGCGCATCTCGGAAGCGATGCATCCCTTCAGCTGCGCGGTGCTTCTTTGACATGGATCCAAGCAACGCTCTGCAGCCAGTATGTAAGGTACTTTGTTTAGCAAGCGTGACTGGGTCCCTGTAGCCGGGCTGTGCTCCATCGCGGTCGGCCAAAACCTGTGATTTTGTCCCAGTCCGACTGGACCAGATATCCCTTGTTGACAGTTTGCGCTTTTTAAGCACCATTTCAACTTAAATTTTTAAAAATCAATATCTCCAGTTTTCCTGATTGGATTTCACCATTTTGGTCTTCTTTAATTCAAGAAAAATCATGTTCTAAACGTGGTCTGAGATCTATTTGTGTGGTGTTTTCACTATTTTACTGTTTGAAGAGTGGCATAAACACGTTATACATTGCCTACATGTTAAACCTGACTGCTCTGTGCCAGGCTACCAGGGGGTGAGTGCAGGTTAATCTGAGGTTTGCTTGTGCCTTACCCAGACTAGGATTGTGGTTGCTGCCTGACCAGGGCTCATACCACCGTCAACCAATATCCCAATTTCTAACAAAAACCCTCTGTGAGTGTGCTCAGGCAGTGCCTTTGTAATGTGCAAGTGTGGTGGGTGACAGCACCTCTACCGCAACCAGTCAGAGAAGATCCATCCTACTAACACCTATGGCCTTTACTTCACGGTGTGGGAGCAATAGCTAAGACAAACTGCCAGCTACACCTGGTCATGTGACCCAGTAAACAGGCTGCAGGCACCCAATGGTGAAGATAAGAAAATGCTAACTTTTTAAAGTGGCACTTTCAGCACTGTGATTTAAAACCCAACTTTAACATTAAAGAGGGCTTTAAATTACAATTCTTTAGACACCAATTTCGACCTTCTCATCTGCTCCCAATTGAGAGTTATCAGTTATTAAATATATTAACGTAACACAATGTGACACTATGAGAGCGAAAGCCTAGCAGTAGTGGTAAATATATTTAAATGTTTTTCACTACCATGATATGAAAAACCTTAAAGTACATAGAACATGTCCAACTTTTTAAAAACACTGCACCCTGCCCACTCAGCTGTTTAGAGCCTACCCTATGGGAAGACGTATAGGTGTTAAAAGGAAGGTTTAGGCCTGGCAAAAAGGTTTATTTTGCCAGGTCAAAATAGCTGTTTAAACCTGCACACATACAGGCTGCAATGACAGAACAACTTTACCGGGAACTTACAAGTAAATTAAATATGCCAATTGGGTGTTAGACAGTTTTACCATGTTTCAGGGAGAGAGCACAAGAAGTTTGGCACTGTTTAGCAGTGATAAAGTGCACAGTGTCCAAAAAGCCAATACAAAAGAATTCAGAAACCAGAAGAGTAAAGAAAAAATGTTTTGGGATGACCCTGCAGAAAGGGCCAAGTCCAACAATGTGGAGTTTGAGATTTCTTTAAATCAATGCATATCTCAACATATGTTTATTTTATAATGGTAAAGGTTTTATGGAGGTGTATTTTTTTATTAGATTGAGTTAGTTAATGTGTTACAAACCATCAGGAATCAGAGTATGAGTATTTACTGGTTAAATACATATGGAAATATACTAGTTCCAACTTAATTTAGTCACCTAACACAAAAGAAATATGGATAAATACAGACGGAAGTAATAATTTAAAAAGCACCACAATACCGGGAGCTATACTTATAATATATGATCACAACTTGACCCTTCCCACAAAACACATAAAGCCTTCCTACTTCATCTTTATTTCAAAGAGATAGTAAGGTTACAGACATGAAAATTAAAGCTGTCTGTAGTGCAAAGTTAAACGCACCAAAAAGAGCATTTGTTGCAAAAATATACTGTAATCAGTTTGATGTCGGTCACATTTAACAAATACTGCCCCTCAGAATGTGTATCTTTCCTGTAATAACTGTTAGAGTGCAAAAAATAACCATGTTGCAATAAATACCGCCTTTCTGCGGATCACTGTTCATTTTTGAAAATTATCAGAAAAATAAAATGTTGTTCTTGCTTTGTTTAAACTGCAGCTGTAATTGTTTTCTGTGACCTGCCTATCAACTTGACTGCTGGTTCTGTCTGGAGGGCTTATTACTAGGGGTAGGTGATAAATTGTGGCGCGCATAATTTATGGGTGCTAGTAAGGGTGGGGGTGCCGCAGCGCATGAGGTTCCCTGCTGTGTGTTTGGATTTTGGTCTTGGAACTCACAGGGAGGTTTTTGATTGACAGGGCTCTTGCTGCCGAAACGCGGGTCTACTGCCCGCCCGCTGGTCATCGCGGGCTTGGAGAGTGGTGCCTGACATTCTGGGGCGCACCACAAGTCCCAGGATTCCCTCTACCACCACACCTGGACCGGGACTGAGACACTGAGACACGCCCACAGCCCCAGGCGCTACTTCAAACCTCGCCGTACCCGCTTCGTGGGAGCCGCAGCGCATTAGGTTCCCTTCTGTGAGTTTGGATTTTGCTCTTGGAATTCAAAGGGAGGTTTTTGATTGCCAGGGCTCTTGCTGCCGAAACGCGGGTCTACTGCCCGCCCGCTGGTCATCGCGGGCTTGGAGAGTGGCGCCTGACATTCTGGGGCGCACTACAAGTCCCAGGATTCCCGTTACCACCACACCTGGACCAGGACTGAGACACTGAGACACGCCAACAGCCCCAGGCGCTACTTCAAACCTCGCCGCACCCGCTTCGCGGGTGCCGCAGCGCATGAGGTTCCTTTCTGTGTGTTTGGATTTTGCTCTTGGTACTCACAGGGAGGTTTTTGATTGCCAGGGCTCTTGCTGCCGAAATGCGGGTCTACTGCCCGCCCGCTGGTCATCGCGTGCTTGGAGAGTGGCGCCTGACATTCTAGGGCGCACTACAAGTCCCAGGATTTCCTCTACCACCACACCTGGACCGGGACTGAGACACTGAGACACGCCCACAGCCCCAGGCGCTACTTCAAACCTCGCTGCACCCGCTTTGCGGGTGCCGCAGCGCATGAGGTTCCCTTCTGTGTGTTTGGATTTTGCTCTTGGAACTCACAGGGAGGTTTTTGATTGCCAGGGCTCTTGCTGCCGAAACGCGGGTCTACTGCCCGCCCGCTGGTCATCGCGGGCTTGGAGAGTGGCGCCTGACATTCTGGGGCGCACTACAAGTCCCAGGATTCCCTCTACCACCACACCTGGACCGGGACTGAGACACTGAGACACGCCCACAACAGTTCCCACCACTTAAGTCATCTATAATCACCGCGGCGCGGGAGCCCGCGGGAGCGTCCCGGGACAAGGGCGGGACCATCTGTGGCCGTCCGGGGCCGAAAGAGGCTGGGCTGGGCTACCCCCTAACTTTTCACCAACTGTTTTATATACTGCAAGGTACTGTACCCCATCACATGGATGGACCTTTTTGTGGCACTCTATTGTTCCTGCGGGACTTTCCTTTACCTGTAGTTGTTAACATCGCACATACCAATGTCTACTCGGTCAAGGAAGGGTGGGAGGGGGGGGAGGTTGTGTCAGTGGCACGCTCGATCAGTTCATCACTCGAGCATACTTGGTCCTCGAAAAGGAAATTGCCATTACCGAGCGTCGTCTCTCCCTAGAGCCACTGAACCGTAAGCGTTCCTCTTTGGGGCCGCTATCGTTGGCAGCTTCTCCTGCCAACACTGATGAGCACCCACATGGCGTTACCACCGGAAATATGCTGACCAGCCCATGTAGCGCTGAAGCTAACCTGGAGAGGCTTATTGTGCTAGATTCACCAAACCAGTCGGATTTTCCGACTGCACTGGAGACGGCAGTTGCTCCTAATAGCGATCATGGGGTTTTCACTAGTACTAAGCCACTTCAGGGAATTTTAGTGCACTCAAAGATGGCGAGCACGAGAATAGAATCCAATAAAAGAAAAAGAGTTGGTAGCGGGCTGAGGGGGGATGTCCTAAAACCGCAAAGAAGTTGAAATTAAAAACACATAGCGTACATGGAAAAGCATTGGGTTCAGGGAGATCAGAGCAATCCACTCATACTCCAGAAAGCAGTGAACCAACTCTTGCTAATCCTTCCCAGTTGCCAACCACTTGCCCGAAGCCACTTTCCTCTTCAGGCTCTGCAAATGACATTCCCCTTATTGCTCATATTGAGCATATTGTGAAGTCACTCATACTCCCGGTTCTCGAGAGGGTAAAAGTACTGGCAGAAAGATTGGACCGCTTCGAACAAGGGACACTTGACAGTTTTTTTTCCCAAAGGCCCTAATTAAATTACATTCTAAAAATAGCCAGGACGCATCAGAACAGAAGCAAAACCCATTGGTAGATCCCGCACACACAGGCGAGTCTGCACCTGTAATCGCAAAAGAAATCTCTGGGCCCCAGAGTAGAACTAGTCCTCCAGTGATAGCCACCACAACTTAGTAAGGTAGAAAACCTATAAACCCATTACTGGCCAAAGGGGCTAAAGGAGCCCCTGAAAGTGCACATACACAGAGCCGGGAAGGTGATCACAGCCACAGTAAAGTAGTAAGGCTGGGTAGCGATCAATTTGTATCACCCCAAAAGTCTGATACAGTAGTTACTAATGACACCAATCCTACCCATATTAACTTGCCTCAGGAATGTTTGCCTTATGTAGTTGTACTAACTGGAGTTCCACGGCTTAAGCCGGGTAAATTGGAATCCTACCATGAACTCAAAAACAAAACGACATATTGGTTAAACAACAATAGACCTCTTCCAAGGCAACTTGATGGCCATGTTCTTTTTGTAAGAAGGGTTAATTGGATAGGTAACAGGACTAAGGGACTAAGGATATTCCCGGCAATTGCATCTTTGTAAATTTTAGGGATGCTCGGGTCGTAAGGTTCATTTGTAGCCAATAGAATGGGCACGATGGTAGTGGAATTGGTACATATGATTTGGGACACTTCCACTTGCAGCCTGCCTACTTGCAACATAGGCAGAGCAGTCGAAATCAATTCCTGGGGGGGGGGGGGGTGGGTCAGGCGATTCCATCAGCAACAATTGTTATATATCCATCCAACCCCTGCTTTTGATGGAGGCCTAGATTGTTATGGGATAGATGGTGGGTATTGACAAGGTGATTACTTACTTTCTGATCCCCCATCCTCTACCACCGATAATAATAGGCCCAATAGGTCCAGGACCCCTGCTGAACCATATGGGATCTCCCTAACCCTTGCTAATCCTCCTCTCTCTGATGTAGCTAACTCTGGGAAAAGGCTAGTGTTTGAACTTCCAATTGTAGAGAACAACTGTCGGAGCTCTGAGGCGGAGGGATTAGCCAATAAGCCCAAGTCTGGGATTGGAACGACTGGTGACCAGGTTATCCAGGATGGTTCCAATGATACCTGTATGACCCTAGCAGATCAATCTATTGTCTTGTGTGGTACCCTTATGCTGCATGTTCCTACCCCGTCGCACTCGGTAATTGAGACGGCAGGGGAGCAAATTAATCTATCCACCGCACCATCATTCGCATCCCAGGAGCTAGCTGTGGCTGATACCACCGTAAAGATTATTAGCTGGAATATAGCGGGTATTTCCAAGAAATTAGATCTTCCAGATTGGAATACCCTGGTTGAGTCATATATGATTTGCATCTTCCAGGAGACCTGGAGTTTGGAGCCCAACCACAAGGTCGGCTATACTACTTATTTTTTGCCAGCAGTATCCCCAATATCTAGGAGGGGTCGCCCTTCAGGGGGGCTCTTAATATGGGTCAGTATTTCCCTGGAATGTAGCATTTCACAAAAGCAATGTAACTCACCAGATATTCTAAGGATCTCATTGAGAGGGCCACATAGAGGGAGAACTCTAGAAATATTTAACATATATGCTAGGGGCACCAAAGGTAGCTCTTTATCCTCCACAGTTTCACTGCTGGAAAATGAACTTAGAGAATGTCATGATGGTATGCACGTTTTGGTTGCGGGGGACTTTAATTGTACGTTTGAGCCCCTCGTGGCAGAGGGTATTTGAGATCTTACCGAGGACGATGCCAGGAGGGGTATACCCACACTTACAATTCAACCAATAAAAAGATGGTCGCAACGGGCCATCCAGCTGAATGCACTAGCTATGGAGTTCGGCCTAAGAGCAGCAAATGGCAGAACTGTCTCAGATCCTTCCGGGGCCCACACGTACAACAGGGTTAATCATTCGTCAAGGATTGATTATAATCTCCTTGATTTTAAGCTTTGGCACTTTATGCAGGATATGTAAATCTTACCAACCATAGATAGTGACCGTAACCTGCTTTCTTTGAGTTTGCATCACCTATGGCTAAGCGAAAATGGGCCGGTTGCACCAAGTAAAATATTGTCAACTTCAAAAGTTTGCCCATCGAACTGTGGAAGGCGCCTGAAGTGGTGCAAAGTCACCCAGGATGAAGGGAAAGTCCAGTCCATAGGGGCCCTTTTGACAGCCACACAGAGTAAGTTGGACACGACCGTTTTAGACTGTTGTGATCCCTCAAGGGTGACGGCAGCATTTCAGGACACCATCGAAGTGGTGGGCAACCTATTCTTGGTGCAAAGTAGAGGTGGGACTCAGAGAGAGCCTCAGAGGCTCAAGGGTAAACAGGGGTGGTATACACCTAAATGCCGAAACAAGAACTCTGCACTAATCAAGGCAGTCAAGTCCAAGTCACAAGCTTTGATCCAGCAGGCTAGGAAAGAGTACAAGTTGGTGGTAATAGAAGCCAAAAAGGAGTGGGAGGACCAGTATTGGCAAACACTTAAGGAGGCCAGTGATGGGAGGGATGCGGGTCGATTCTGGAATACTATAAGAGCAGAACAGAACAGTCCTGCTAGTGACCTCATCACGTGTAACATTACTGGCCAAATGTGGTTTGATCACTTTTCGAAACTGTATATATGCCAGCAGGGAGTTGTTAATGAGTTCTCTCTTTGTAGTTCTCAGATACCTTTAGGAGAACCTGATAGATATCCCTTCACAGTTAAGGAAGTGGAAAATGTGATTAGTTGCATTGTGCCTCAAAAGGCAGCTGGTCCAGATGGCATCCCCGGGGACCTGCTTCGTTTTGATCTGCCCAAATGGGGGAAGCTTATCCATACTTTACTCATCGCCATCGACAACGGTGCCGCAATCCCTGAATCGTGGAAGGGGGCTGAGGTTGTTCCTTTTTTTAAAAAGGGGCGCAGAGACGACCCCTCCAACTATCGCCCTATAAGCCTAATACATTCCACCCAGAAGGTTGTCGGGAAGGTGGTACTTGAGAGAATCCTACAATGGGCTGATGAAAATAAGATTCTCTCAGATTACCAAGCGGGATTCAGGGCTGGTATTGGAACAATAGAGCAGGCATTTAGACTATTATTAATTTACTGGAAAGTGGTTGTTATAGGCAAAGGCAGTCTGTACCTCGCGTTTATTGATCTAAAGACTGCCTTTGACCTGGTGCCTCGGGAATGCCTATGGGGAGTGCTGTCCAATATGGGGATTCCCTCTAATATTTTGTCAATCCTAGTGAGGCTCCATGAAGGAAACTATACGCAAGTGAGGTGGGACACTCAGGGACAGAAGACAAACTGAATTCCAGTAGAGAGAGGCGTCCACCAGGGATGTGTTCTTGCTCCTACCCTTTTTTCACTATATGTGAATGGTGTGGTTGAGCACTTGCTGGAAAATCCATCTGATGCACCATCCCTGGCGGGCGAGCGAATTCCAACCCTCTTATTCGCTGATGACACGCTTTTAATATCCAAGTCCCCTGTGGGCCTCCAGAGCCTCTTAGATAATTTTCAGGCCTTTTGTACTCAAAGAGGGCTTGTAATAAATACAGAAAAGACAAAATATTTGGTGTTGAGCCCCCCGAAAACACTTGGGCGACCCCCAGTCCTAAACCATGTATCCCTGGAAAGGGTCACTGTATTTGATTACTTAGGTATACGTATTTCGGACACCATGCAGTGGAACCCTCATCTTTGTAAAATGCTATTAATCCACAAAAGGGTAGTGGGGGTGCTTCTTAAGGAACAGCGCTCTTCCTCAACCAGACCCATTGCCCCGGTCATCGATATCTATAAGGCGAGGGGAGTCAGCTCAGCCCTTTATGGGGCGGAGCTGTGGGGAACTTGCAACATGGAACAGTTGGCAAGGTCAGAAAATAAATTCCTAGGGGATTTAATGTCACTCCCGCAGAGCACTCCATCAGTACCTTTGCTACATCATCTAGGATGCCATTCGATTAAAGATCTGGCATAAGTCCAGCCGCTACTGTCATGGACCCGGCTGTGGCGAGTGCCAGAACTAGCAAAGTATGCAGAGGGGCTCGCAGAAGTAATGTCAATGACGGGATGGCACAAAATAAAATGGCTTAAAGATGTGAAATTCTTACTTGGTGAATTGGGCCTTAATGAAGCCTGGGTAAGTAGGTCTTCCCCCCCTAAGGCAACACTGAAGAAGCTTTATTGGAGTTGGGTCGCAACTAGAAATAGTACTGACCCAAAGCTTGGTAGATTAACAGAAGACTTTCCAAGGTTTAAGGATGTGGCATTCCGGGAACCCTACCTTTATATTGTTCGGAAACCTGCTGATAGGGCTTTGTATTTTAGATTTAGGGTCGGGGTGCTTCCAGTGCGCGAACTAACCGCCCGCTGGAAAGCCTCATTTCAAACAACACCCTTCTGCCCTATCTGTAAGTCTAGAACTGAATCCATTGCACATATTCTGTTTGCATGTCCGGCATATGTGTCACCGAGGAAATGCTGGCTTAAACCATTATGTAGATTACTGGGTACTAGGCATCATAATGAGGCATTGCGTATCCTGATGTCTGACACTCGGTCACTGTATGTATGTGGTCTCTCAAAATTTTTATTATGGGCTTGGTCCATTAGATCAAAAAGGCTTGAAGAAAATGTTTAATTTGAGATCTTAAAGAAAATGTATAAATTGTGATATTTTTTTTTTAAACACTTTATTTTTATTGTGATGAAGTGACAGACATTGGAATAAACCGGAGCAGAAGTTATCCTTGATCCAAGGACCTGAACGTCAGCCAATAGAACACAGCCATTCTGCCCACATCCCGGGGGCCGGGCGGCAGTATGAAGTAAAAGGATGGGCTCCGTAGTCTGTATAAAACGACAGATGCGCCTCGGAGACCGCCAGGTAAAAGTACATTATCACTTTTTTTTTTTCCCCCTAGGAATTGAACACTTCAATGTAATGCAACCCCCCACGATCCACAATACCACCCCCTCACAATCAGCATCAAAAAGAACACAGGCACACTCTTGTCGTTCAGGTCATCATGGCCCTTCCGGGCAGCAGTATCAAAGTTCCACACAAAGCTGTTGGGAAATCGAAGCAGGTAACCATACGTACAGGGATTAGACGTGCAGGACTAGGGAGACACTACTCCAAGTCGGCTCCCCCACCTCTGCTCCCCCCTTCATCTCTCTCACCCTACGATTCCGACCCCGCCGGGGTAAACAGTTCCGCACTAGTGGCGTCTGAGTCACTGTCCTCATTCCCCACTGCACACATCACTCGCCACGCATGCAAGTCCTCCTGAAGCTTCACATCTCTACGGGTAAGTTGCATGTGTACCTCTTCTGCTAAGGACCATTCCCTGAAGTCTTTAAGCCACCGTGATAGCTCCGGGGCCCCACTACCCATCCAAGTGATAGCCACCCTGCGTCTCGCCAACACCAATAGCAACTGTAACAATTTAAAGGACAAGTTTCTTTTTTTAGGTTTGGGGACCAGGGCCAACAAGCAATGCAGAGGGGTTAAATCCATCCGCAGCCCCGTGACACTCCGGATACGCTCCACCACCTATTTCCAAAATGCAGCCGCCGGCGGGCACTCCCAGGCCAGATGGAGAAACCCCGCTGCCCCCAATCCACATCTAGGGCAGTCATCTCGCCTGTCAGCGGAGATTCGACGCAGGGAGACCGGGGTCATATACGCGCGATGCACAAAGTTGAAGTGGATGAGCTTGAACCTTGCGTTGCTCGACACCTTACGGGTTAATGCCCCTATTCGTTTGCCACTCCAAGGTCCGCCTCCCACGCGGCCCAAGCCGGAGAAACCGGAGGCTCCGAGTCTCGCCGCATGGCTGAATACAGTAACGCGATCAGTCTTCGACCTCTGCCACAAGAAAGAAGGATGTTTAGGATGTGGGACATCGGGGGCGCCTCTGGGAACTGCGGCCAGGTCCCCCGCGCCAAGTCCTGAAGTCCCCTGTAGTGGAGGTAATGTCCCTCCGTTAGACCGAAGGCCTCCGTAGCCCTCTCGAAGGACACAAAGGAGTCATCCGGGTACAAATCCGCCAGTGTCTCGCATCCGCCATCCCTCCAAGTCTGGAAGGACATGTGATCTTCCATCAACACCACTGGGGCTAGAATCCACACCGGCAACTCCCTATGAAAGGGGGCCCGCCGCAAAATCCTCTCCACGAACCTCTGCCAGATCCCCGCGGCCTGTCTCACCACATAAGGCAGAGACGCATCCGCTCCCCGACCTTGCATCAGTGCCACCTGAAGAGTCCCCTCATCCGCCCTACCCGCTAGGAGGCCCATCTCCCAATTATCTGTGCCTGCGAACCAGCGCGCGGCTGGTTGAAGCTGCGCTGCGTAGTAGTACAAATCAAATCTCGGAGCCTCTAGGCCCCCCTCCTCCCAAGTCCGAACAACCGTGCGCAGGGCAACCCTACTGCGCTTACCCGCCCAAAGTAGTGATGTAAGCAGCGAGTTAAGCGTGCGAAACAGTCTCGGCGGAATCGGGCACAATGAGTTTTGTAGGACGTACAGTAGACGCGGAAACATAACCATTTTTGCCACGGCTAATCGACCCATGAGGGAAAGCGGGAGTGTGTTCCAGAACAATACAGACTGCTTAAGGGAGTGCACCACACGCCCAACATTACGGGCCAGTAACTGGTCGTCTGATGCCGCCACCTGAATGCCCAGATATCTAAAGGCTTCCAGTTCCCACCGCAATCCCAGCTGCGGGAGGGCCAACCGCTGGTCCACACCGTAACCCGCCAAGGGGAAGATAAGGAACTTCCCAGGATTAATCCGCAGTCCCGAGGCCTCGCCAAATTGATCTACTAACCGCTGCAAGATCGGCAGCGACTCACTCGGGGACGTGAGATAAAACAAGGCATCATCCGCATACAGGGAGACCACATGTATGGTATTGCCCACTGTGCCATTTCCGTCCGCACAAGAACCGCCAAAGGCTCAATCGCCAAGGCAAAGAGTAGTGGCGAGAGGGGACACCCCTGCCGCGTACCTCTGCCCAACGGCCAGTCCTCTGACCTCGCCGCTCCGAGTCTAACTCTAGCGCGAGGCTTCCCATAGAGGACCCGGACCCAATCACAGAAGATGGGCCCCAGACCCACCCGCCGAAGCCCCTCCGGCAGATACCCCCAGCTCACTGTATCGAAGGCCTTGGCCAGGTCTATGGACACCAGGACCTGTGGGTCCAGCCTATCCCGTACTTCGTGCAGAACATGGTTCAGGCGTATGATGTTCATCGCGATGTTGCGGCCTGGAATGAATCCGCACTGATCATGATGCACCAACTGCGCCATATGAGGCGCCAGGCGATTGGCCAGCACTTTAGTAAGGATTTTAGCATCCGTGTTGATGAGGGTATTGGGCCGATACGCCACGGGGTCGCAGCTGTCTCCCCCAGGCTTGAGAATCATGCACACCTCTCCTTGATTCATAGTAGGCGGAAGGGCACCGTCTTTCAGGGACGCACCGTAGACCTGTAGGAGCCGTGGGGCCAGGAGCTCTCCAAATGCCTGATAGAATTCCGGCGGAAACCCGTCGCCGCCAGGGGCCTTAGCCCACGGCAGACTAGCCACCGCCACTCTGATCTCCCTGAGCAACAAGGCCAACTCCAATTCCTTCGCGGCCTCCTCCGATAAGGTCTGAAGAGGCAAATCACGAAGGTAGGACCGCGAGGCGGACTCCGTGACTGTAGGGTCCGCAGCATAAACTGCCTGTAGGTGGGTCTGGAGGACTCCGAGTATATCCACTTCGGAGTGTACTAAGTCCCCTGCTGGACTGCGCAAGGCCGCTATCCGCTCCGGGGCGAACTCCCTTCTGAGAATCCAGGCCAACAACCTGCCGGTCTTATCACCCTCACGATGAAGACGCTGACGGTACTGACCTAAGGTATACTTATCCAGCCTGGTCAAGATGTCCTGAACCGCCTCCAGGGCTGACCTCTCCGATTCCAGATCCGAGTTGTCGGGGTCCAGAACTGTCTGGCAACTCCTCAAGCGATCCTCCGCCTCGCTCAAGTAGCAGAGTAACTGCTTCCGCACTCCGTACGTCAGACCCATACACGCGCCGCGCACCACCACTTTCATGGCATTCCACTTGACCGAGTAAGGCAAGTCAGCCCCTCCCCAGTTCAGATCGAGATAGTCAATAAGGCCCTTTTTCACATGGGCTTTCCCCACTTGGTCCTGTAATAAATCCACCGGCATCCTCCAGGTCCGAGGGCGGGAGGGCTGGGCAAGCCACTGTGCCTCGCACGTCACTGGGGAGTGGTCCGACAGGAAGCGGGCCTGGTGGGTGATCGTAAGAGAAAGGGATGCATCGACATTCGCGGCGAGGACCCTATCTAGTCTGCTATGTGTGTTATGAGTCGGAGTGTAACAGGTGTACAGTTTTTGTAGGGGGTGTCTCTGTCTCCAAACATCGATGACCCCCAAATTGGCCATCACTTCACGGAGTCTCACCGTCATACGAGGTTTCGTGCCCGCCCGGGGGGGGGGTGCCTGTCCAAATCTGAATCTAAGATGCAATTAAAGTCGCCAAACCAGAGGAGGGGAACGTCGAGGTCCGAGACCAGAACGTCGTGGAGCCGGGAGAAGAAATCAGGGTCATCCATATTGGGCGCGTAGGAGTTCAAGATCGAGAAATCCCTCCCATCAAGCTTTACCCGCAGTAGCAGGTACCTACCCTCAATGTCAGCCTCAAAGTACTGGACGGCAAAGGGTACCCCAGGAGCCACCCATATCAGTACCCCCCTAGCATATGTAGAGAAGGAGGAATGGAACACCTGACCTCTCCATTTTTTGGACAATTTTTGGGCGCCCTTGTCAGTCAAATGCGTTTCCAGCAGACATGCTATGGAGACCCCGTGTCGGCGGAGAAAGGACAGGACCCTGTGCCTCTTGGTGCAAGTGCCCAGCCCCCACACGTTCCATGTCATCAGTTTGTATCCCATAACCTCTGTGGGCGCCTTTCTGGGCTGGACATTACAGTGCTGTAGGAGCCCCTACCCGTGACTCTGAACAGTGTCTTGGTGCCAACTCCAAACCCCCAACCCAAACCCCCCCACCCCGCAAAATCTCAAACGCCTCAAAACTCCCAGAACATCCCCCTCCTCCCCCACCCACGAGCAGACAGACAGCTAAAACCAAACATGCCATCCTGCCCTCCCCCTGCCGATGCCAGGACGTGCACAGCCACCCCATCCGATCCACACAACACTCACACACACACCCCTCAACCAGTACCTCCCACCCTCCCCCGTCCCAGCTCTCCGCTAGACCCAACTTGATCTAATAAGCATTGAGTAAAGGACAATTAGGAGACACACAGTCCACCCGCCCCGGATTCCACCCTCAACAGGTGGCAAGGTTGCCGCTTCATCCCAATATCCCTTCATAGTCCGCAAAAGCCACAGGGCCCAGGAGCAACCAGGGACACATCCAAGGCCCCCCACACCGGGGACCACAAATCAGAGACCAAACAGTACCTCAGGTCGGAGCCTACTCCGTCAGTGGCTCGGATAGTTCAGTCTCCGGGATCACCGGAGCCTCAGTGTCCGTACCAGGCACAGTATCCTGCAGGGTGTCCGGGACCAAAATGTCCCCAGGAGCAGAGCGACCCAAGGACTCCGGGTCTGGCCACCCCCCGGGCGGGCTCAGCAACAGGGCACCATGCTCACCCACCATGATGTCAGGTCCCCCAGGGTCCCCAGAGCCGGAGCGCCGTCTTCGTCTCCCGCGGCGGCGTCTCCGAGGGAGGGTCCCCAACGTCTCACGAGACCCCCCTTGTTCTCCCGGAGGTAAGTCATCGCCCCTGATCTCCAGCCATTCCCAGACCTCCGCCGGGGTCTCAAAGAAGTGTGCGCGTCCTTGTGATATCACCTTGAGCTTGGCCGGGTATAATAACATATACTGCAATTTCATGTCCCGGAGCTTTTGCTTCACGGCAAGATAGGACTTTCGCTGCTCCTGCACCTGTTGGGTGTAATCGGGCTATATGGAGACACGACTATTTTCAATAGTAAGGTTCGCCGCCTCCCGTGCTGCCCGCAATATACAGTCCCGGTACTTGTAGTTTAGGATCTTAGCAATGAGCGCTCACGGGGGCTCCCCCGGGCGCGGAGGCGGAACCAAGGCCCGGTGTGCCCTTTCGATAACAAAGACACTCGACAGGCCCTGGGGACACATGTGGGTGCGAATCCAGGTCTCCAGGAAGCGCTCGGCATTACCCGCCTCCAATCGTTCCGGAACACCTAGGACCCTGATGTTACTGCGACGCGCCCTACCCTCCGCATCCTCAGCTCTGCGCTCCAGGGCATGCGTCGCGGCTGTGAGATGCGTTACCGTCTTTTTCAGGGAGGCCACCTCACCTTGTAATTGAGTAATGTTACCCTCGGCGTCCGAGACCTTATCCGACACCGTTCAAAGATCAGTTCTCAAAAGATTAACATCGATGGACACCGTCTCTATCTGTCTCTTGAGCGCAGTGTGGGACCCCTGGATAGCCTTTAGTAGCTCTGCTCTAGACGACTCCACTGGCTTATCCGCACCCTCCTCCTGGCCGGTCTGCCGCGTAATGCGCTGCGACGGGAGCCGCGGCGTTGTGTATTGCGTAATGGTGTTGGGTTGAGTAGATTTCGACATCCTGCCCTTTGGCATCGCCGGATGCAGAATAACCTCAACAGTCTCACCAGGTACGATGCAGAATCCTTCCACAGCCACCGAGCTCCTACCCCGGGCCTGGAAACTGCTCCTCGGCCGTGCGCCTGATGGCCTCGATGACACCACCAAATCCCCGCTCGGGCCGCCAATAAGCCGGAGCCTCAATCCAGGACCACCTGCACCCCTCCTGCGAGAATGTAGAACCGGTCTCCCTAGGTCCACAAAGTCCGACTTCGCCACCAGGGCAGGTTCGTCAGGGGGGGGCAGCCCAGGGCTTCACTTCGCACCCCCCGGCGTCATCCGACAACCGACCGGGGCTGGTGTCCAACAACCAGACGGAGCTCTCCAATCCCAGGATCTGAAACCCGGGCCGCTTCCCCTCTTCCTCCTAACAAGCTGTGAGGCCCAAGGCAATCCAGTCGGGACCAGGGGCCAGGAGTGGGACGGCCAGACATTCACCCGTGCGCCCAACGCCACAGTTTCCCCACAGCACAGGGCGGTCACCGCCAGACCAGCGCCCCCTCCGGGCAGCTCAGGGTCCCAATCCGACCCCCCAGGGGTCCGCGCGACAACGCAGAAGATCAGGAGCATGTACTAGCAGGCATCCCCCCCACTTATCAGGGCGGCGGTGGGGGCCAGGACACAGACAGACCTTGGGGGCGAGCATCCCAGTCGCCGCGGGGCTGGAGCGGCGCTCCCAACCGGTCCCCCAGTGAGCGCCAACACAGGGAGGCAAGTCCGCCACAAGGGGACACCCAGGCGGCACTCTGTGTTTGTCCCCATCTTCAGGGGTCCATAGCAGGATGTCGGGCTCCGGAGGCAGGTTCACTCTTGCAGGCCCACGGCCCACGACCCACGGCCGCCCGCAGCGACGTCGACAGTGGAGGTCCTTCAAGACCCCGGGCCCCTCAGCAGGAGGCCAGCAAAACGTTCCAGGTATGTCCAGCAGCCCGGCGGGGGCACCGCAAGACAACCCCTCGAGGCAGCGTGCCCCCGCAGGTCACAGGGCCAGGTTTCAGTGTCCGTCCGCAGCGCTCCCCGGACAAGATGGCGGGGCGGCTCGGCTCGGGTAGGGAGCAGCGCCAGACCTTAGCGCCTCACCACAGCTCGCAAGCCCCCCCCCCGCCGCCATCCACGAACTGACCGCCAAGTCCATGCGGGCAAGGGCCACCGCTCCCAGGAAGGCTGATCCGGTCCAGAGGGGCCGTGTCTATCACCAAAGGGGTCCCCGGGGTAAGGGCGACCCGCTCCCGGGTCCCCAAGCAGGCGACCAGCAGAACGACAGGCCGGGCGAGCCCTCCAGTCACTCTCAGCTAGCAGCGAGGCAGGGCCCCCGATGGCATCAGGCCCCGCCGTTGTCCTGTTAACTGCTCCGCCTTCAAGTCGCCCCAGAAGGAAGGGCCACCACGTCTGCACCTTCCGTTCTAGGCCCAATCCTCGGCCTCTCGTAGGCGGCCAGCCGGCCCCTGAGCACCAGTCCGCCTCCTTCGGCTCCTCCACAAGCCAGCACCGCAAATTGCCTTCCAGAGGGTCACCGAAGCAGGGGGATCACTTGATAGGATCATGAAACAGGATTTTCGGGTCTGCAGGATCGGAGCTGGAGGAGCTCACGTCCTGTCGGCCATGCTGCTTGGCCACGCCCCCATAATAAATTGTGATTTTAATTTGTAAATTGTGATCTTACCTTTTTATTCCTGTGTTCCTTTTCTTCTTTTTACCCCCGATTTTAGTTTTAATGTAATTTGTGTATCAAATTCTTTTTCCGAAGGTACAATTTTTTTTTTAAATGTGATGCTTTTAAGATATGTTTTTATCGAAATAAAGCCTTATACTACTACAACCATGTTGCAATAAATACCGCCTTTCTGCTGATCACTGTTCATTTTTGAAAATAATCAGAAAAATAAAAGGTTGTTCTTGCTTTGTTTACACTGCAGCTGTAATTGTTTTCTGTGACCTGCCTATCAACTTGACAGCTGGTTCTGTCTGGAGGGCTTATTAATAGGGGTAGGTGATAAATTGTGGCATGCATAATTTATGGGTGCTAGCAAGGCACCGGGTGAAATTTTCCCAATGCTGGCGGTACCGGACAGTTGCGACCTGGGGATCTAAAGCTGCAGATAAATTTCTGTGCACACCTATGCATTGGCCTAAGCACCTCTTCGTTTTTCTAGAATCCACAGATGCCCCACTTTATAAACCAATGCGACCTTTTGACTGAACCTCGCACTGTGGCACCCACATGCATTCACCCCACTTTGAAGTAGAAGAAGGGTCTGGAGGTTTCCACCCCCAGGAGGTGTTTGGAATTTCCTGCCTCTCTGCCGTAGCCACAGAATGTCTGGTGTCACAAAAGACCAGTGTCAAACCCTTTGTGAGTGTTTAATGTTGTGATGCATCTCATGTTTAGACAAATAGTTAATATTTGCTTGAAAACTTCACCAACCCATGCAATCCACTGCAAATGGGTAATATGTCACTCTATTATCAATGTCCCTCTATACCCCATCTACCCATCACCCTGTCCCTCATAATATTTATTTATTATTTTACTATGAAGTTAGGCCATGCCAGTGGTTTTCGTGGGGAGGGGTGCATCTCTTTACGAAAAATAACATTCTTTTGAATAATTGATTGAGCCAGAAACAATTTCAAATGTGTGCCTGTGTCCAGATTAGTTCAATCTATCATTGTTTCTTACCCAATATACTACATATTATTGTACGTTTTCAAAGAATTTTTAACATGAGATTTTACAGGCAGCTAAATATACACGCAGAAATGGGTGGTATTATATGCCACTGTCAAACAGTCGATAACCTTAACAAATCTAGAGATTTCTGAATGGAGTAGAAATTGTTCTTTGATCTCAAAGTGGTCGCTTCTTTTGCTTTCTTGCACTTCAAGTTGAGATGGCATTTGGCTATGCTACCTTGAATAAAAGAGAACACCATGGGGATAGCTAGCATTATATTGTTACCAAATTTGCATAGATCTTCTCACAAAATAAATGATCAAGCTGTATAATCTACACCAGACGTCTTGCCCATGGTGTTAGAGCACTTTTATCTCAAAGGTCTTGCCCCCCTGGCACACCTCCACTCATAAATCTAAATCTGGTGACATTGTGAATTGTACTCTGGTTTTCTTATTCTAGAACTGTAGCAGGATATAGGCGTTGTACTAATTATATGATAAATGCCCTAATGTTTCACAACATTAGAACACATTTTCTGTGCCCAAGTCTGAAATAATTCAGTACTGCAAATTATGTCATTAGTCATCGTGTGAAAATATATTCCAATTAAGAGCCTCATAAAGGCATATCTGTGCTGGTAAATAATTAAAATCCTACTTTGTAAACCTAGTGTGCTGCAGGGACAGATGCACTGTAATTGAAATACTGAATATATCGATTCGGCTTCAACTGTGCGATGTTACCCTATGCACAACAAGGAGTACCACATGTTATGCATTTACTTCATACACAAAAGTTGTATTCATGTGGAGTGGTGTGGCTCACTGGTTAGAGGCGGCAGACCCGTAAGCAGAGAACGGCTCGGGACCAGGGTTCAATTCCCGATGCGGCAGGGTCGTGGACCAGGGTCAAAACGGACTCGATAATTCTCGCCTCGGTGCCTACTCTAACCAGGGAACACACTCGGCAACTCTGGGCATTAAGCTTGCCTCATCTCTACAACGGCTCCCCACAGACGCCGGGGATGCCTGGTTTCACCTTGGAGATACCCAGAAATGGACCATCTCACAGGGAAAACCAGGACGGGTTCCCCAGCAGTCTTCAGCACCAGGATACTCCATGGAGTCGCAGTGCGCTTTACAAGTACACTTACATTTACATTTACATATGTTTCTGTCCACCATGCTTCATTTACATTCAACCCGAAACACAAATCTTTTTCATGGTGGCAAAGAAATACTTATTAGCGATGATATGCAGCCATTCACAATTTTTGCTTGAGACAATTTCCTGCAATGCATTTTGACCATATCATACTCTTCTTCATTCAATTTTATAATTGCGTGAAACAGGATTGGCTAGGGAAATCCAATCTCGGCTGAAACCAGGCCAAATGTTTGGGTGCCCAAGGCAAGGAACTAAGAGGATGTGGAAGCACCTGTGAAGGAGAAGCTCAGGTTATTGTCTGGCTAAGTGTTAACAGTAGACAGTGGTCTTCTGAAGGCATTGGTATATGCGCTTTGGTCCATTGGCACAGCTTATCTCCTGGATTGAAATCTGATGTTTGAGTGTTTGGACTGCTCTGCGATTTTTTTTAAAGAAAACAAAAAGGGTTAGTGTGGAGAGTTCTGTACTCAGGATCACTGGCACTGGGAGACCTTGGGATTCCGCCACCATTACGTAGTAGCAAGATGCTCAACACAGGGGCGTAACACAGGCCCCCGCAGCCCACGCGGTGCGGGGGGCCCCTAGCTCCAATAGGCCGTCTTGGCAATGAACTCTGGCCGGGAGGCCCCCTCACTTTTCGTTACGCCAGTGGCTCAACAATGAAAAAATACTAGACAAATTTTAGCATGTGTTGGGTATCCACAAGTTGAGAGGTCAGCCTGTTCAGGCATGAAATAGGAGTGGTGAATGGTTGGAACAGTGATAAGAATTGCCTGACACATATTCTGAGATGACAGAGTCTGGCTATAACAGGCAGCCTGAAAGAAGCCATGTGATGCAACGCCCTGATAAAATATATGGAATTAAAAGTACCTTGCCCTATATTATGAGGATATTATAAGCCAATAAAGTAGTATGTGACCATATACTGGAACAAGACTGAAGGTCGAGTTCCTTTATAAGGCCATGAAACTTTGGAGTTTACAAGCAGAAAAATACAGAGTATTGGGAACATTTTGAGAGACTCTGAATGCTTTCAATCGTGAATATAAAGCCAAGAGCTGAGCAAATTGACAGCATGGGAGTAGGAAATCGGGTTACTAGATGAGGGGTTTAAAACCCTGCTCAAGCAGCAACCACAATCTCTGTCAGTGTGAAACACAAGCAAACCCCAAATTAACCTGTGCTCAAACCTCTGTTACTTTGGCACAGAGCAGTCAGTCTAACTTTGAAGCAATGTGTAAAATATTTATGCGGCAATTCACATAGTAATAAAGCGAAACACAACACAAGAGGATGCATTACATTGCAGAGGGAAGCGAGATCAGGGTGTGGAGATGCATTGAGAAGTGGCAGTTCCGGGAAGCTGCAATGCGAGGTCCAGTGTTGTCGTGCAGGATGCCGGTGATGAAGGGCTTGCGATGCAAAGTCCTGCAAAGGGGATGCATCGTACAGTGACCCTAATGCGGAGTTCTGCAAGGTGATGTGCTGTGCTGCGTCTGTACTGCTGGAACCACAGCTGGGCTGGTACAGCAGTTTCAAGCCCACTTCCAAGGGTCCAGGACTGGTATAGTCCAGGTGTTGGATTCAAGGTTGTTGGAGTTTATTCTGTCCTTGGGGCTCCAATCAGGAGGACAGCCAACTGACTTGGATCATTCTCATGGTCCAGGGTTCAAGATGCAGAGCCAGTCCTTCTCACTTTGGAAGGAGGGCAGCAGGGAGGCAGAGTGGCATTCTTTTTTGCAGCAAAGCAGCACATAAGTCCTTCTTGTGATTCCTCTCCAGGTTCAGATGTGCACTGAAGAGGTGGGTCTGAGGATCCTATATTTATACCCGCGCCCACTCTGAAGTAGGAGAAGGTTCCCAGAGGTGTTTGAAATTTCCTTCTTCCCTGCCCTGGCCCCAGAATGTCTAGAGTCATAAAAAGGCCTGTGACAAACTGTTAGACCTGGCATCCTTGGCATGGTTTTCCCTACCTTTTGCCTTCAGACCTACTGTTTTTGCTGGGCTTCGTTTTTGCTGGCCTTAGGATTCTGCCCACTTAACCACTGCTAACGTTTGCTAAAGTGCTTGTGCTCTTTCCATTAAACAAGGTAGAATTTCCTTATACCCAATTGCCATATTTAATTTACTTTTAATTCCATGTGCCCAGAACCTGTAAAGTTAATACTACAAGAGGGCCTGCAGCACTGATTGTGCCACCCACTTAAGTAGCTCATTAAACATATCTCATGTCTGCCATTGCAGAGCCTGTGTAGGCAGGTTAACCTGCCATCTCGACCTAGCAAAATAAACATGTTGCCGGTCCCAAACCTTCGTTTTTATTACATATAATTCACCCTTAGTGTAGGCCCTGGCCAGTCCAGAGGGCAGGGTGCAGTGTCTTTAAAAGGATGAACATGTACCTTTAAGTTTTACATGTCCTGTTAGTAAAGAACTCTTAAATACGTTTTTCACTACTGCAAGACCTATATCTCCCATAGGATAATATTGGGATTAGCTTATTCCATTTTAAGTGTAATTTCCAAATGGGAAGATATGACTGGTTCAAAGTTGGTGTCTCTGGAATCCTAATTTAAAATCCTAGCTTATGGTGAAGTCAGATTTTTCATTACATTTCTGAAGATGCTACTTTTAGAAGTTGCCATTTTCCTGCTGTAGACATTTGGTGTCTGTAGCCTGTCTCTGATCACATGACTGGGTGTAGTTGGCAGTTGGGTGCTTTGTGTATTCCTCCTAGACAGCCACACACAATTGGAGCTTAGGTGTGACTTGATAGCCCATCCTGGCAGGAAGGGAGGGGGGAGCAAGGCACCTCCTCACACCTACATAGGGATGCAAACCCCCTGCAGTGAGTCCAGAACCAGGGCAGGAAGGGAGAATATATGTGCACCTGGAAGGCATGTCTGTTAAGTCTTCCCCACTTCAAAGGCACCACTTGGTATAAGCACTGGAGCGCAGACAGAACCACTTCAGTACACTTCTGGACCTGTGGTTACTCTGTCAGGAAGAAGGACTGCTGTACTGCTGAAAGGACTGCCACTCTGCTGGACTACTACTCTGCTCGACTCCTGCTTTGCTGTGCTGACCTGCTGCCTGCTACTCCCTTGCTTGTGAGAGAAGGACTGGAACTGTATCTCTTGATCCCAGAATCCAGTGTGACCCCAAGGCGTAGTTGGCTGGTCTCCTGGGCTGAAGCCTCAGGGACATTACAGGCTTCCAAGCACTTTCACCTGGACTCTGCCATCTGGGAGTCTACCCTGCCAAGTAGTGCCACCCCAGTCCTGGACCCTTGGAAGTGGGCTGAGGGTGCATTCCTGTCTACAACTGACAATCTCCTCAGCAGAGCTGTCAATCCTTGAGCAGAACCAATGCATCACTGCTGCTGTGTGGTTTGGGCCCAGCGCAGAAGGCCTGCATCGCCCTCACAGTCTTTGGAACCAATGCATCACCAAAGGTGCACTATATCTTTGACCAAGATCCTTGCATCACTCATCATCGGCAGCCTCGACGATGATGCCAGACTCTCCACCGCAGCATGGCGCATCTCGGAAGCGATGCATCACTTCAGCTACGTGGTGCTTCTTCGACATGGATCCAAGCAACGCTCCGCAGCCAGTATTTAAGGTACTTTGTTTAGCAATCGTGACTGGGTCCCTGTAGCGGCCTGTGATCCATCCCGGTCGGCCAAAACTTGTGATTTTGTCCCAGTCCGACTGGACCAGATATCCCTTGTTGACGGTTTGCGATTTTCAAGCAACATTTCAACTTAAAACTTTAAAAATCAATATCTCCGGTTTTCCTGATTGGATTGTACCATTTTGGTCTTCTTTAATTCATGAAAAATCACGTTCTAAACGTGGTCTGGGATCTTTTTGTGTGGTGTTTTCACTGTTACTGTTTGAAGAGTGGCATAAACACTGTATACATTGCCTACATGTTAAACCTGACTGCTCTGTGCCAGGCTACCAGGGGGTGAGTGCAGGTTAATTTGAGGTCTGCTTGTGCCTTACCCAGACTAGGATTGTGGTTGCTTCTTGACCAGGGCTCATACCTCCGTCAACCAATATCCCAATTTCTAACAAAAACCCTTTGTGAGAGTGCTCAGGCAGAGCCTTTGTAATGTGCAAGTGTGGTGGGTGACAGCACCTTTACCGCATCCAGTCAGGGAAGATCCATCCTACTAACACCTATGGCCCGTTGTTTCACGGTGTGGGAGCAATAGCTAAGACAAACTGCCAGCTACACCAGGTCTGTGACCCAGTAAACAGGCTGCATGCACCAAATGGTGAAGATAAGAAATTGCTAACTTTTTAAAGTGGCACTTTCAGTACTGTGATTTAACCCGTTCGCTGCTGCCGTTGGACGTCGCGCGAGCTACCTCCCTGGTGCTACCGCATGTCCAACGGCCGACGCGGCCGCACCCGTTTCTTCGAACGTTCAGCACTGGCGCTGAACGGTCGAAGCAGCAAACGGGTTAAAACCCAACTTTAACATTAAAGAGGGCTTTAAATTACAATTCTTTAGACACCAATTTCGACCTTCCCATCTGCTCCCAATTGAGAGTTATCAGTTATTAAATGCAATAACGTAACACAATGTTACACTATGAGAGAGAAAGCCTTGCAGTAGTGTTAAATATATTTAAATGTTTTTCACTACCATGACATGCAAAACCTTAAAGTACTTAGTACATGTCCAACTTTTTAAATACACTGCACCCTGCCCACTCAGCTGTTTAGAGCCTACCCTTTGGGAAGACGTATAGGTTTAAAAGGAAGGTTTAGGCCTCGCAAAAAGGTTTATTTTGCCAGGTCAACATAGCTGTTTAAAACTGCACACACACAGGCTGCAATGACAGAACGACTTTACCAGGTACCTACAAGTAAATAAAAAATGCCAATTTGGTGTTAGACAGTTTTACCATGTTTCAGGGAGAGAGCACAAGCAGTTTGGTACTGTTTAGCAGTGATAAAGTGCACAGTGTCCAAAAAGCCAATACAAAAGAATTCAGAAACCAGAGTAAAGAAAAACATTTTTGGGATGACCCTGCAGAAAGGGCCAAGTTCAACAATGTGGAGTTAAACAATGATTGAGATTTCTTTAAATCAATGCATATCTCAACATGTTTTTATTTTATAATGGTAAAGGTTTTATGGAGGTATATTCTTTTATTAGATTGGGTTAGTTAATGTGTTACAAACCATCAGGAATCAGAGTATGAGTATTTACTGGTTAAATACATATGGAAATATACGAGTTCCAACCTAATTTAGTCACCTAACACAAAATAAATATGGATAAATACAGACGGAAGTGATAATTTAAAAAGCACCACAAAACGCATAAAGCCTTCCTACTTCATCTTTATTTCAAAGAGATAGTAAGGTTACAGACATGAAAAATTAAAGCTGTCTGTAGTGCAAAGTTAAACGCACCAAAAAAAGCATTTGTTGCAAAAATATACTGTAATCAGTTTGATGTCAGTCACATTTAAGAAATACTGCCCCTCAGAATGTGTATCATTCCTGTAATGACCGTTAGAGTGCAAAAAATAACCATGGTGCAATAAATACCGCCTTTCTGCTGATCACTGTTCATTTTTGTAAATTATCAGAAAAATAAAAGGTTGTTCTTGCATTGTTTAAACTGCAGCTGTAATTGTTTTCTGTGACCTGCCTATCAACTTGACTGCTGGTTCTGTCTGGAGGGCTTATTACTAGGGGTAGGTGATAAATTGTGCTCTGCTGGCGGAGCTCGCGGAGTTTTATCCACTCTGCTTTACGCTTGTTTTGCGGAGTTCCAGCAAAAGTCTACCAACAGTCGCGCATGATTTATGGGTGCTAGTAAGGCACCAAGTGAAATTTTCTCAATGCTGGGGGTCAGCCGCGGCCCGTGGAGGGAGTTGTAATGGGGCAAAAGGCGGGGCGGGGGAGGGGCAGGGTGGGGATGCTAAAAACCGGAGTATGGATAATTAGAGGTAAGTAAACAATTTAATTAATAAAATGAATTTCGTAGCGCGCCCTGCATCGCAAAATGCGATGCAGCCCGCGCTACGAAATTCGTTTTATTAATTAAATTGTTTACTTACCTCCAATTATCCATACTCTAGTTTTTAACATCCCCCACCCTGCCCGTCCCCCGCCCCGCCTTTCGCCCCACCGCAACTCCCTCCACGGGCCGCGGCTGCTTGCGGTACGGGACAGTTGCGACCGTTCACGTTGAGAAAGCTGCCACTCGAGTAGAAATTGTACTCGAGTGGCAGGAAAGAAGCAGCACTCTCTGGCATTCGCGGTGCCCCTCGCACTCATTTTGCAGCGCAGAACAAGCTCCCCGCACTACACATCAGTGGCAGCAGTGTGACATTCCGATTTCTGCCTGCTTGCGGAACTCCTTGGAACCCCACGGAGTCATTATGTAACTGTGGAATTTATGTAGTGAAACTCCGTGAGTTCTACCCACCCCTACTTTTTACGCCATAGCTCAGCTGTAATAATTTAATAAAGATCAGCTTTATATCATTTTCTTATTACAAGTGACTAGAGATTTTGAGACACAACTGTAACAAGGAAATCCGAGACAGGGATTGCAGGCTTCCGTATATTATGAACCCAACATTAACAGTCCTATTCGCTGTACTTGAGAAGGATTATTTTATACTTAATTGGAATGAATTAAATCGAATGAAACATGCACTTCTGAAGTGTGGGAGATCAGCAGCTGGGACTAAATGTGCTATATCATTTGGTCCTTTTTGACTCAACCTTGCATTATTGTACGGCGTCAAAGTCAAACCTAATCCGCATTGCCTAGAGATCAATAACTTCACATTTCTCAGAACCTGTCAGTCAGACTGATAAAGCAAAATTCAAAATGTAGTTTTAACTGCATGGTGACAACTAAATGTACAGTAAACACTCAAAACGTGGGAAGGACTGCATTTTACGATGCACAAGGAATTATCCCATTTTCAGTCTTAAATAGTTCTCCACACAGTGAACCAGGCTGTGAAATGTTTAAATTACAGTTTGAGCTGTAAAAGAAAAGAGCTGAAACATTTCTATTTCTACATCACTTGTGGTCCAAGTGCTCTTAGATGTGCATCAGGAGTTTACATGTTCATTATTTAGTCATTAGGCCCCCTGGGGAGTGAGGACCACAGACGGTGCATTAACTGGCCCTTGAAGTGAGTGGCCATAGTACAGCATGGGTGGTGAGATTTGATGAGTAAATAGTGAACAGTAATGACGATTGTATCAGATGAGCCTGCTTGCAGTGACCTCAGTTTAAAAGGTGAAACATTTCCTTAAATATGTGAATTGTGTCCAAATGTGAAATTGCCAAACGTCATATGTTAGACAACAAAATGACAACCTAGGTTGAGTATTCATGAACTGAATTATGTCAAAACAACCTACATTGTTAGTAGTTAATAAAAGGAAATAAGATTCAAAGGCCAACAATCTGGATGGGAGTCATATCAAGGTTGAAATAACCTATTGTGTCCTTTTTGGTAAGCTTCATTATATAAGGTGAATATAGGGTTACCTTATTTTATGCAACTATATGTAATGTGTATAATGTAATATAAATCAGTTGTTGGTGTTGGGAAAATGAGTCTGTCTTCCTCGTCCCAGACCTTACATTATGAGGTTTGCCTTGTTACACAAACGTAATTTACCTTACTTATTCCTAACGTAAACTCAAAAACAAATACTTCTACTCAGTCCCTAACTAAGGCTCTGCCTACTCCCTGGGAGATATAAAGAGGGGCTCCACCTACCTTAATTCCTGATTAGTTCTATCTCACAGCACTTAAGTCTCAACTTCCCTTTCAGCAGATTTGTTTTTTTCTTTATATATATTGGTACAAGGAATATGTGGCACATTCCCTGTACCAGTAGCAATGAGCCCTGATTCAGTTGAGTAATCCCATCCTCTGGTTTGGCAGTAAAATGTAGGTATACTTGGGATACAGTTGATCTCTCATACATCTGGGTCCTGGCACCACTGCATCTACTCCACAAAATATAGCTACTGACCCAGTGGCTATGCTTTATCCAGCACAGTGAGGTTCTGATCATGATATTTGAGTTTATATGTTTGAAAGGCTCCTTCTAAAGCGGTCATTCCTACCTCCCCCACTCTCCTGGGAATTACACCCTCCTACCTTTCCCGTCCTACGCGGTTTTTATTAATTTGTTCTCTCTGTGTTTTCAAAACGTAAGTTTAACTGAGACAAAATCCTAACTTTACGACTTTCGGTATTTACAAAAGGCATGTAGGAGTAGTAAAGTTAGGTTTTCTAATTTTACTACTCCTAAACGCACTTTGTGAATACCGAAAGTCGTAAAGTTAGGATTTTGTCTCAGATTACTTGTGTGAATCAGGCCCATTGTCAATATTCAATTAATATTCATACATATATTAAGCATGAGACTACCACAAAAAGGGGCATGGTAGCACTAATAACCATCAAAATAACCACATCAGCACAATCCACATTAAAGTAAAAACAAAATATACTAATATATGGCACATTATTTAAATGTAGAAATCTGTAAAACATATTTGAAAACTCTGGTATCTTTCTTGGAAACAAATACTGTAAGAAGGGATGAATGGTTCTTACCAGAAGATACGGTCTTTTGTTACTTGTTCTTGCAAAAGAATCCATTTCTTTCCCAGGTCAACAGAGGCATATAGCTTTGAAAACAGAAATATGGAGAAAAAAAATATTAGGAAGGACATCTGTCAAAAATACCTGCTGCTGTGGACTCAATTATTAAACTCTTATGAACAGATTTGTGTGTACTGACAAACACATCGATAAAGAATTCAACTTTTTTTCTGTATTTTGAAACAATAAAAAAATCTCAACATACAAAACAAAGCATTCTATTTGAAGAACATACAAGCCTTATTACTACAAAACACAATGACTATACTCAAGGATCTGAAGCATGTAGTTTAAGGATGGGGAAAATCTAAACAAGAGAGTGCGTTTAACAGGCATTATTAGCGTTGTATCGCTGCAGCGATTTACTCTAGCTAATAATGTATTAAAATTATAAGACATTTGACAGTTATTGCAGAAAACCGTAAAAAAAAAAGGAACGTTGCATGCTTAAGAAGCATGAATACATCAAATAGAGGGACGAGGAAAGGTTGTCCTATCTGTTCCCCGGAACTCAGTAGAGATTATCAAAAAAGGATAGGACACTTGTTACCACTTATACCAAGAGAAATATATTGTGAAATATATTGTGAAACCCTCATAAGCGTTGTGTATAACGAGAAGCGGTATATCTTGTTCTCCGCCCCACACAAACGTTTTGGCAGCAATCATCGGGTTTGACAAAATTGTGTATTGCCTAGCCTCGCCCGAGGCTTTCTCTGGTTTTTTCGTGGCAGTCTCCAGAGATAAAAAATTCGAATAACCCCAACAGAAAAGGCACAAAAAAGGATAAAATAGTTTCCAACCGATTAAGACACTCTTTATTATTAGTATCGGTGGACAACTAATTTAAAAGAAGTTGGTATGCTCGCTGGAAAATTAGGAATCCATAGCATATATTAGTAGTATTGACAAAACGTCGACATGTTTCTGCTCTGTTGGCCCGTGGGTCTAAGAGCATTCGTCAGGACAAAAAACAACAATAAACAGAGATCTACCTATCACTATTTGTGATGTAGGGGGGTAGAGGTGTAATTTACAATCTTACCCTTACGTGGTTCTATGTAGTCACCTGTAAATTTTAAGAAAAAGAGGGTTGGGGTCACTAGTGGCATTTTACCAAAGTGCCAAAGTTTTTTCTATCAGGTTCGCATACTCAAGTTCACCTGATTTAGAGGTATGTCACATTCCTTGCAATTTACATGTCGCATTAAGTCGCCACCATTTACTCGCCAATATGTCCCTATTGTTCTCAATTTCCTAAAACAGCATGCCACAATTGAGCTTGCATGAAAATGGTACAATGTTTTTCCATTTCTTCTTTTTAAACCGCACTTTGGTAAAATGCCACTAGTGACCCCAACCCTCTTTTTCTTAAAATTTACAGGTGACTACATAGAACCACGTAAGGGTAAGATTGTAAATTACACCTCTACCCCCCTACATCACAAATAGTGATAGGTAGATCTCTGTTTATTGTTGTTTTTTGTCCTGACGAATGCTCTTAGACCCACGGGCCAACAGAGCAGAAACATGTCGACGTTTTGTCAATACTACTAATATATGCTATGGATTCCTAATTTTCCAGCGAGCATACCAACTTCTTTTAAATTAGTTGTCCACCGATACTAATAATAAAGAGTGTCTTAATCGGTTGGAAACTATTTTATCCTTTTTTGTGCCTTTTCTGTTGGGGTTATTCGAATTTTTTATCTCTGGAGACTGCCACGAAAAAACCAGAGAAAGCCTCGGGCGAGGCTAGGCAATACACAATTTTGTCAAACCCGATGATTGCTGCCAAAACGTTTGTGTGGGGCGGAGAACAAGATATACCGCTTCTCGTTATACACAACGCTTATGAGGGTTTCACAATATATTTCACAATATATTTCTCTTGGTATAAGTGGTAACAAGTGTCCTATCCTTTTTTGATAATCTCTGCTTAAGAAGCAGCCTGGCTCGATCCAGGAAACTATGGTTAAAATACGGCTGCTTGCTGGAAAAAAGAGGGGGTTGGGTCCGGAAGCAATTGTGCAGGTATTGATAACTCCTTGTCTGTTCTCAGCAGTGCCGGATTACCAAACAGGCAAAGTAGGCACCAGCCTATGGGCCGCACTCCTTTTAGGGACTTCGTGACAACAGTTAAAAAAAATATTGATTTGATCGTGAAAGAAAATTACAATCAAGCTTTCTTAAATATTATTTCCAAAACATAGAAAAAAACGAATCAACTCATAGAAACTAAAATTTTACATTAAAGCTCTATAGAGAAAATACTGTGTTAATGTAATGTACCCATTAACAACAACGTACATAAAACAGAGACATCAGATTCACATAACAGTTTATCTCTTAAAAGCTCATCTTCTGGGTGCCGTCAGTTTGCAAAAAGTCCAGTGCATTGGGTATTAGGCGATAATTTGCAAGGGGGCCCTGAAATTTGGACTGCCTAGGGGTCTCCACAGGGTTTAATCCTGCACTGGTTCTCAAGGAAAATGATAGCAATGTGTACATATGAGACTGGTTGGTTAGAATGTGGTATATGCTGTTTGACGCACAGTTCTTCCTTCCGCGGCCCTCCACAGTGTATACGAGTGTAGCAGGCTCTCTTATCTGAGGACGTTGTCGATAAGTCTGGGAAGATGGGTGAGGTAAAGAAGCGAGAGATGTAATGCTCTCAGCTTGATAAAAGAGAACGTTTAGCTCTTGTGCTGATAATGTCCTCTGCCACCCCTCATTTCAAGTGGATCTGACACCGTAATAAAAAAAACCTGCCTTTTCTGCCGCAGGAATAAAAGAACCTGAGGCCCTCAGTCTGTCCCTGTACCAGGAAGCTCAGAAAAGCACCCAGAGGTAGACCACGTAATGACGACCATTGACCACGGACAGAAATGTGTAAATTCCACCCTCCTACTTCTATCCATAACAGACCAGGCCAATTGGATTTTAAACCCGCTCCACTCAACTCCCCCAGTTCTACCCATGGAAAGGGCAGGAATGTCCATGGAACAACCGGGACTGATAGAATTTACAAGGGGTGGGCATAACCTGCATAATTCTCTTTAGCATAAGTACCCGTAATTACCCCACACCTACTTGTAACTATGCATTTTTACGTGTGAAGCGTATATTATTTAGGAATATTTTCTTAGCGTTCTCTCTTACTTCATTGTTCCTGTGCTTCTGCAGTACAATTTCTGATCAAATTACCCTTTTTTTGTTGGTAAATAATTTTTATTAAGTTTTGACATAATGAGAACATTAACATCTGCATGGCAACATCATCTAGCAATGACACTATATTGACAATAAGTATTGTGGTTCAGGAAGGAGGCGAGAAGAATCCAGTAATCCAAAATACTCTTCAATACTCAAATTGATGTAATCGAGTAATTTTGCACATTTTGCATCACAAACGTAGTACGTAATTACTGAAATTACTCAGATTACTCAAGAGTAATTAATATTTATCCTTAAAAAAGAAGAGATGCTGAATGCCTCCCCCCCACATGTACCAATGGAAAGAGCATGAATGTGGAAGTCCTCCGCCTCCCACATCTACCAATGGAAAGAGGAGGAATGTTGAAGTCCTCCGCCTCCCACATCTACCAATGGAAAGAGCATGAATGTTGCAGTCCTCCGCCTCCCACATTTACCAAAGGAAACAGCAGGAATGCTGAAGTCCTCCGCCTCCCACATCCACCAACGGAAAAAGCAGGAATGCTGAAGTCCTCCGCCTCCCACATCTACCAATGGAAAGAGCAGGAATGTTGGAGTCCTCCACCTCCCACATCTAGCAATGGAAAGAGAAGGAATGTTGGAGTCCTGTCCCTTCCACATTCATTTATGGAAAGAGCAGGAATGTTGGATTCTTCTTCCTCAAACTTCTGTCCGTACAAAGAACTTGGCTGATGAGCATTGTAGTTTTACTGTGTGGTAGATGCATTTGAACAGACTTATTTCCGATAAACAATTGTTTCTTGACATGGATCACACTTCAGGCTCAATTCAAATGAAAAAAGCGTATCATATTGGCATCATAACTATCTCTAAACTAGCCAGATATTTTTTGATTGTGAAACCAGAAAGAGATGTCTATGTTTCCCACAACTTAAGTACATATTTTAATCTAATGATCTGAAGCAAGTTTTGACCAACACCGTATCAACTTTATCAGCATTGGGGGCGAGGGTGGGGGATGTTACCAGTAGGTCCTTCCTGGATCTGTTATCTCATCCAGAATCCAGAGAACTGTTGGAAACATTAGGCTTCATTATGCAAAGGGTGATGACTCTGGCGGGATGCTCAAACATTCTGTGATTCTGGGCAAATCATGTAATCCTATAGTAGCAGCTATACCTGGTTGGGTGTAGCTGTCCCCCCGGGCACCGATTTGTGCTAATATTAGCTGTAAATTCGTTTGTATTTCAGAAATGAAAATTCTTTGTCCATTATTCACGTATATTTCATTTATTTTTCATGACAATATATTTCTTATTTCACATGTGAATCCAATGCATTTCGGCAGTGTCTTCCTGCCTTCATCAGGGAAATAGTGAATCTCGGCGTTTCTGTTGTTCGCGCCATTCCTCTGTTAGGCTGAATAACCTCTCTTCCGGAAGAATGACAAAGAATTTTCAAAAAATAAATATAAAGAAAAATCACGATCCACCTCCTGTTGTAAATTAGTGCTGAGACTGAAAAACACTTCTGAATACCAGTGGCAGCAGGAGCCAAATTTCAGTCTCACTGCCCCATGTAAATAGGCACTGAGCTTGGAAGGGAATACAATATAGCCTTTTATCCCGCCGTAGCGGACTATACCGGCTATTAAAGGCCCTCTCCAGCGTTAAAGGCCCGAGTTGAAGGTGAGGGCATTTAACAAGGAAGAGAGACTTTAATAGCCGGTATAGCCCAGCTACGAAGGGCTATAAGGCTATTAGAACGTTCTGCCACTAGAGGCCAGAATGTTCTAACAAAAAATAAAACAAAGCCTTATGGGAGCTTGAGGGGATTGGTAGATGCTTTTGAACAGACTTATTTCCGATAAACAATTGTTTCTGGACATGGATCACACTTCAGGCTCAATTCAAATGAAAAAAGCGTATCATATTGGCATTATAACTATCTCTAAACTAGTCAGATATTTTTTGATTGTGAAACCAGAAAGAGATGTCAACGTTTCCCACAACTTAAGTACATATTTTAATCTAATGATCTGTAGCAAGTTTTTTGACTGACACCTTATCAACTTTATCAGCATTGGGGGCGAGGGAGGTGGACGTTAACGCCAGTATGATGGAAACAATTCTGGTCCTTCCTGGATCTGTTATCTCATCCAGAATCCAGAGAACTGTTGGAAACATTAGGCTTCATTATGCAAAGGGTGATGACTCTGGCAGGAGGCTCAAACATTCTGAGATTCTGGGCAAATCATGTAATCTACTGTGCCTAGAAATGAATGTCTCCACCTGTAATGCAACTGGTGCTCATGTTAAGCACTCTGATACCTTTGGGTCGAGTTTGCATAAAAGAAACCCTGCAAAAAATAAAAATAAATAACATCACGATCCACCTCCTGTTGTAAATTAGTGCTGAGACTGAAAAACACCTCTGAATACCATTTGCAGCATTAGCACAAAACAGTCTCACTGCCCCATGTAAATAGGCACTGCCCCTGGAAGGGAATACAATATAGCCTTAAAGCCCGCCGTAGTGGACTATACCGGCTATTAAAGACCCGCTCCCGCGTTTAAAGCCTGAGCCGAAGGCGAGAGACTTTAACATGGGAACTGGACTTTAATTTAGCCTTATAGCCCGCCGTAGAGGGCTATACCGGCTATTATAGGCCCTCTCCAGCGTTAATGGCCCCGAGCTGAAGGCGAGGGCCTTTAACAAGGGAGAGGGACTTTAATAGCGGTATAGCCCATATAGGAAGGGCTATAAGGCTATTAGAACATTCTGTCACTAGAGGACAGAATGTTCTAACAAAAAAAATAAAGCCTTTTGGGAGCGTGAGGGGATTGGAATCCCCTCAGGTTCCCTGAAGCCTTTGTTCACATCCAGAGCTGTGAACAAAGAAACATTGGAATGTTGGCGCTCCAGGTTATACCAGCCATTATAAGCCCAGAGCACTTCATTGTTTTCAATGGAGCTCCCAACATTCCAATGTTCTAATAGCCTGTATAGCCCTGCTACGAAGGGATATAAGGCTATTAGAACATTCTGCCACTTGAGGGCAGAATGTTCTAACAAAAAAAACACAGCCTTATGGAAACGTGAGGGGATTGGAATCCCCTCAGGCTCCCTGAAGTCTTTGTTCAAAGTCAGAGCTGTGAACAAAGAAACATTGGAATGTTGGAGCTCCAGGCTTATACCAGCCATTATAAGCCCAGGACTACTCCATTGTTTTTAATGGATCTTCCACCATTTCAATGTTCTAATAGGCAGTAATGATGCAAAAGCAGAAAACCACTGCCAGCTGAAGGTCATAACTGAAATTAACACCATCTCTTAGACAGTCACTGATGAAGGTGGTTTTAAAAAACAGCAACTCTAAGTTGAAATAGAGGTCATGTTTATAGAGCACAAAGTAGCTCAAAATGACAGATGAATGGTGTGCCATGCACAGAGCTGGGCTAAGGTCATTTAAGAGGCAGATTTATGACAGATTCCTCAAGATTAACATCAAGGATGTCCTGAAACCTTCGGACCATATCTTACTTTATTATCCAGGGGAGACTGACAGGGAAGTATTGTCACTGGTAACAATGGTCACTTCAATATTGCCTTGATAAAGCGCCTCTCAACTAATGGTCTCTTGCACTTCACAAAGGACAACAGAACTGTGATTTTTACCTCCCAGGCAGCATGCAGCTTCATCCCTCATAAATGTTTACCGATTGTGTCCCACTGGCAAAGGCACAAACGAGCATGCTAAATGTGAGGAAATTCATAATGTCAACCTAGATGGGTCACATTCAATTTCTATAAAATATAAAATGGCGGACAATCCATCAACATTCAAAGCATCATGCTGCATCTCCATCCAAGAAGCTGATGCTGTTTCACCCACCTAGGATGCAAGCACTGCAAGAGTCTGGTAAGATTGCGCTGGACACCTACTTCTTTAAGAAGTATCAAGTCTACAGCTGTGAAACCTTTTCACCACCTGTAGTGGTAAGAGATATCCCCTGTTTTTCAGTCTAGCAAAATACATGATATTCACCTGGTATTTCTCCTATCCCTACCACAGACTGACAATCCCTTGTTCTACAGCAGGAAAAGGTCCGGCCTACTCTCACACTCTTCCAACTAAATTATGCCAGCAAGAACCATATTACACCATTCCCTTTCCCACTCTCCTGGATACAACAAACCAAGAACATGGTGATCAGGTGACCCTTAACTTGCCTTACAAGCACTCCACGGGCTTGCAGTAGCCAGTTGGATCTCATTCAAAGCATAATGCAGTGCATCTAGAGTAGGATTCCAGTCCTGGAGGGCCGGATGCGTGCCAGATTTATAAGATAAGTACATTTCATTAAATGGGAATAGGCTAAAAGTCTGGCACTGATCCAGCCCTTCAGGACACACTTTGGAGAACCCTGATCTAGAGCAATCAATGGCATAAACCCCCTAATCCTGTCACACAAACCTAGAACTGACTTACCAAGGAAGAACCACCGATCAATAATGGATTTACTTCTTTTCATCCCCTGGACCAAGAAATGTTGGCTGGATGACACCACTTTCTATTGAAGACCATCAAGCTTTGACCTCTTGACACATGGAAATGAGGAAACGGACATATCATCTGGCATAGAGGAAAGCATTATAAAGCTGGATGTTCCCCCTCCTGATCAAACTTGAATGCTCATGAAAGAGGTGAGGAGCACATTGGGCATAACCTTTTGAACATTTATGCAAGACCTTCCAACCAAACATAAGACTCCGCCACATGGGAGAGGTGTGGTGCAGCGCCCGACTCCGGAGCGCGGGGCTCATGGGTCAATCCCCAGCGGCAGCTCTGCTCGGCACCATGTGACTTTGGGCAATAGCTCACTTAATCTCCCCGATGGGCCCCAGCGCCTTGATAACCTTAGGGGTGATATGTTTGCGCTTTACAAATTAGGAATTACATGCAGGTCAGACTGCCCTGCACATGCCCATTAGAAGATTTTCCACGATACTTCAATGCTCTTTGCTGAAGCAGCTGTTGCGCTATACAAGTCAGACTAACATAACATAACATCTTGCCAGTATTCTTGACCCTAGAGCAGCCAAAAGTGAGCCATAGTATATAAAGGAATTATACCCAAACTACACTGAGAGTTGATTAAAATACGCAACTGAAGGATCAAGGGACACCCAAGGTTTGAGAGCAGCACAAAGAGTATGCTAGAGGCCATCCATGCCTATGAAGCCAAGTGCGTTTATGAAATGCAAACAACTGGAGACAAAGTAAGGTCAGTGTTCTATATCCCGATTAGCCATATGAAGCCAGCTGCAGGTGCTTCTCTGGAAATCTGAGTTGAGAATGATATTGCTAGAAATTCGTCTAAGTGCAGAAATCGTATTTTTGAGAGAAGTGATGTTAAGTGTGTACTTGAAACATTGATCCCATCTTATCCAATCAGAGGCCAGCTTTGGCGTGTCATAAGACTCAAGTGTGTGAAATCATTATAATGATTCAGTACAAGGTGACATAACACTTTGATGATTTTCGGGTTGTTAACTCTGAGAATATTATAAGCTCTGACGCTACTACTTGACTGAGAACTCTGCAAGTGTTATTTATTACAAATATCTTAGAGGGGGGGGGGTGAAGTCCATCAGCAATAGGCATTAATATCATGTCGATTGGAGGTTTATGTTTGGAAAACCCTTTATTTTGTACAGAGTTTCATTGTGGGAAGCTTTGGAAATCAAATAGAAAGTGCAGCGAAATTAAGTGTATTCATACTTAAATATGATTTGTACCACTTGATCACATACATAAGTAAATGTTTTTATGTGTACCATAGATTAGAGATAGTGTTTTGCTATTCATCAATGCATGATTGTTTGACCACATTTTTGTAGACCATTTTTTCACTTGTGCCTCAAATAGAAAGGACCTCCATTTCTTCCAAATAGGACAACCTGTTATTTTACGTGCAGGCAGCTACCGAGGACGACTCCCTCCTTCCTCAAATGGGGCTCTACCCACTTTTTGTGTTCTGGCATTGCTGTCCCCTGCGCCACTGCCAACCTCCCAAATCTCTTCAGTATGATAACCAGCTGAAACACCTCCTTACCATTCGCTTTCTAAATATGATAAATGCTGTTATGACGCTCAATTTCCTGCCTGTCTTCCTAAATGCAATTGTTCAGATTTGCCTGTCCTTGTTCACTTTCTTGTTTATTCCCTCCCTCACTGCTATTGCTAGAATTCGCCCAGAAAGCAACTGTCCACTATTCCTGTCATACCTCATGAATGATTCAGCTTTTCCAAGGCTTGCAGTTATGATTGCCAACACTGTGATACAATCTGCCGGCGCAGTGCTACCATGTTGTGTATTTAAAGTACTAATAATAAAAATAAAAAATAAAAATCTTTAAAAAATAAAAGAAATGCCACCATGAAAATAAATGATGACACTTGAAAAGTCATAGAACATGCCTGCTCTTTTTGGGGAAAACATCAGTCACCCGTGATTTTTTAAATTGTAAATTAAAGTTAGACTTTACAATGACAGCTTTGCATAGATAGCAAAACCTGCTGCACACTAAATATAAAGTATAAGAAAAACAGATGTCTCAATGGACATAAAAGTTCAAATTTTCATAGGCGAAGAAGGGGACCACCAGTGTTTCGGCTCCTCTTTTATTGTTCATAGAAAGCCAGCCGACACGTGTTTCGTCGCAAGAAAACACACTATTTCCGCGACTCCTCAGGGCTGTAGGTTATGAATATCAAACCACAGGTCGCAGTGCCGGTGATAATTCCGACCCGGCTCCGCTCGTGACCGGGTTTTAGTATTCGTCAGGTTACGGTGACCGCACCCGGAACCAAACCTTGAGCAACACTGCTGTTGGCGTTCTCCCCGCACTACAGGGATACATGTTTCTTAGAAATCTCCACTCTGCTCGCGCTTCACACATGTGGACAAAGACACAGTCCTGAGTTACTCACCCTGAAGATTGTTTAATTTAGCAATACCATAGATCCAAGTATCTCCACATACCCACTGGAGAACAGTACTTCCGAATTACGCTACACGTAACCTGACGAATACTAAAACCCGGTCTCGAGCGGAGCCGGGTCGGAATTATCACCGGCACTGCGACCTGTGGTTTGATATTCATAACCTACAGCCCTGAGGAGTCGCGGAAATAGTGTGCTTTCTTGCGACGAAACACGTGTCGGCTGGCTTTCTATGAACAATAAAAGAGGAGCCGAACCACTGGTAGTCCCCTTCTTCGCCTATGAAAATTTGAACTTTTATGTCCATTGAGACATCTGTTTTTCTTATACTTTATATTTAGTGTGCAGCAGGTTTTGCTTTCATTGTATTCGGTGTGTCCTCAAAACACATTTCTGAGGGGTTACAGGGATTTGCCCCTCACCTGCATGCACCTTCTGCCTAACAACATATCTCCTGCGCATTACCGTTGAGCAGTGCGCCCAGTATTTCCCTCTACCTAAAACCCTGTTCTTTGTTGTTGTAAGCTTTGCATAGATACACCTCAATGTGCAGTTCGAACAAATCAGTAGGTAAAATACATAACTGAGTACATAGGCATAGCGAGAAGGGAGATATATGTTTACTTCTTCCTCATGTAGCTCTGACACCATTCAGAAGAAAGAAAATTGCATCAGAGAATATAGTCCACAAAGTTACATAGAAGACAATCAAAGAAACATACCATGAATCAAAGAAAATATAACAAAGCAAACTGAATTAAACACAATAACTTGGTGTTATCACAAAAAATAATGAAGCCTGAATTGGGCTGTGTTGGAACTGGGGTCACCAGCTTCCCAAGGGTAGCATGGCACGAGTGGGTAGGCATCCAAAAGCATATGTGTTAAGCGACCATACAGCACATGCAACCACTGAGACAGAAACATGGGCACGCAATTACTGACACCACTCCAGTGAGTTTGAGAAAAAACTCAAGTCAACTTTATTAAGATAGAGCAGGATCAGGGTATTAGGAATTCATCATAAAATTAGCTTCATAGCTCTTTTTTTAGATACCTGTGTGTCAACACTTGGCATTAAACTTCAGTTGAATAAATATAAGATATTCCATAAATATTAAATATTGGATAAATACATTTTTAGTAAAACACAGGCCTGACCTATGCCTTGCCCCTGGTCAGCACCTGCATCAAATACATTAAAGAGACAACCAAAATGATAGGTCATCTTATTAGCCCTGTGGGCTTTTTACCCACCTCTCACCAAGCAAGGGTGAGCGTTTTACAACAGAAAGCATTTCAATAAATAACAGTAGGTTTCTAATAAATATAGCACCACATGGAAGTAAACATTTCATTAGGAATAAACAACCTCGTGGGTAGGTTTAACCATTTTAACAGGCAAGCCTGCGCTTAAAAGACTTGGATTAGGCATATACAATCTTTCAGTAAATGTAACACATTCCCTTAGCCGTAGCCTAGATTGATATACCACCTTCTGTGAAGCAGGAGTAAAACATTTCATGAGGCTGGAGTAAACAGCTCAGTAACTGAAGTAAACCCTTCAGCCATCCCCTTGTGCAGGGTCAACCTCTCCTCAATCAAGAAGAATATTTCATCATACCCCTGTAGGCACTTAGCCAACATCCTCCTATGCAAGTCTAAACATTTCCTTATGTAGAACAGTTAGTTAACCAAGGTAAACCTCTCCTCAATCAGGAGTAAACACTTCAGGGAAATAGGAGCAACCCTTCCCTAATCAGGAATCAACATTACCCTAGAAATCAAGCATAGGCATTTTATATAGCAAGAACAGGCATCCTTTTAGGTAAACACCTCACTGGGTAAACATCCCATTAGAACTTGGACCCCAATTCACTAGGTAGGGCCCCCCATTTCCTTTAGATAACAATAACCAGTTCCTCAATTAGGAATCTATTTCTCATTAGAGGATTACTCCCATTCCAATACTCAGCAGGCAAGGAGACCCATACATTTGTAGAAAATCTGCATTACATTGAATGTATGCACTTGGCCTGAGCACTTCACACATATCCTGGGGCTACTGAGTATATGGTATCTCCCCCCATGGCCTTTCTAATGTAAAGGTTCTCGATAGGCAGTTCAGCAGGGCTAAAAATAGACTCCTGGCACAGTTCAAAGGCCCAGTAGGCCTGTAGGCACTTTCTTTCCCCTCCCTTCCACCAAAGGGGGGGGCTTCTAAACATTGAATGGGGCCAATGTACATTACCTGTAGGCCTACACCTGCATTAGCCACTAATTAGTGGGGCCACTAGCACAGGTGAGCACCTCAGTTAGCTGGGATAACCCATGCACCAGGCTAAAACTGATCATTTCATTTTGTCAAAAACAAACCATGTATAAGGCTACAGTAACCGGCATTCAATTAGGTATGTACAGGTCATTAGAACCCAGGCCCCATCTTAGTATGCCAGAACAGAACCTTCCATTAGGCTAGCACAAGCATTCCCTAAAATATGTAACCAACACATTCTTTGGCAATGACCAACATTTCATTCCAACTGGTCTTCTTATTAATATCTCCTCCCTTAGTCAGGGGTTAACTTTTATAAATCCGGGCCCCCAGTGGTCTAGGCTCCGGTAAGGCCTCGCCACACTCGAGGCTCTTGGGAGGGGGGCCAACGGGACCCAGTCACAGCTTTCCCAGGGGAGGGGTGAACTCGGGGCCTCTTCCGGCCTTCCGCCCGCCTCCCCTAGGGAGTTACCTTATTGTTCGGCCCTTCCGAGCCCTTGCGCATTCCTCGGGGGCCTCGCTCGACCGGGCGCGGTGCAGGAAGGAGCTGTAAGCACCAGCGCCGGTCGCGAGGCAGCAGGAAACCCGTGGGGGCGAGTCGGAGGAGGCTCCTCTCCTCCGCGGTGATTCTAGGTTCCCCCTCCTTCCCGGGTGCGGGTCCTCGCACGGAGGGCTCAGGGCAGGAAGTCAATCAGGAGTGGGCTAGGCAGGGGCGCGGCTCTTGATGCGGCACCCCCGTCACGTGGTGTGCGTTCCAGGCCTCAAGGCTTAACGTGGCCTACTCCTCCCGTGTAATTTCGGTGGCCCTCTCCTGGCATCCGGGGGCCTCCGCGAGGGGGTCAAGATGCTGGCGCTACAGTACCGGCGTGAGGAAATTCCAAGGCGCCTGAGGTAAGCGCTCTGGGGTCAGTCGGCAAGGCGCTCAACAGCACTTCACAGTAGCACAGCTGCGGGGCGATCTAGCGCCTGGGAGCACACCGGGCACTAGCGGTAGTTCCTGACAGGATGGCAGTCGGGGATACAGCGCTTCACCAGGGGCAGCAGAGGCGCTTGGCAGTTTACTTCGAAGCGCTTTCCCAGCACGGTTCACAGCAGGCATTCACCACAGCGCTTCGCAAGGAGGCTGATCACAGCAGTCCAGGCACAGGTCACAGTGCTTTATAGGCACAGGCAGTCTTTAGCGCTTTCTAAGGGTTCTAGCTAGGAATGCAGCAGGACAGCAGTCCCAATAATAATTCAGTTCAGCGCCTGGCAGTACAAGTAGTTTAGTCAGGGAGAGCTAAACGCAGCTCAGGCAGAAAATGTAGTTCAGTAGAACCAACAGGACAGACCACACGTCCGTGGCAAACCAGAAAGAGGGATCCCAGATAGCGTCAAGGGGCACAGGGAGCAACACAGCGCCAATACCTGGGTGGTTCTTCAAATGTCCTGTGGTGATTCAGTCTCTTCTTGGCGCTTTATGTTCTGGCGCCCTTGTAAATAGCAGTTGGTTTCTTGTTTCCTTGAAGGGGGTTAAGTTGGTGGCTGGTGTTAGATCTCCTCAGCCAATCCCCTCAAGTGGTCCCTGGGGGTTCCCTTCCGCGGGGCTAGATCAGAGGGGGGGGTAGAGGATACCTCAACACTTGAAAGGCAACACCTAGTCCGTGTCTCTTCCAGTATCATAAGACCCTGTCCTGACCCTCACTGCCTATCCTCCTGCGTAGGTTCTTCCCCAGGTCTCCCCTCAGTCTCTGACAAGAAAGTTTCCCTCCCTCTCCTTTTATAGTGCCAGTTGACAGTTGGTAGTGGCAGTTGGTGTCACCTCACCTCTTCCAGAAGGTTCCAGAGGCTTCCAGGAGGTTCCACCACTCTACCTATGGGCAGGCTGGCAGGCTAAGATGGATACATTGCCTGAGGGTTCCAGCCAGCCCCTGGCTACTAGAATGCGCCAACGTAGACCTCGCTGCAGCAGCAGAGGTCAGTGGCGGCCATGTTAGGGGTAGGAAGTACCTGTACTTTACACTACACAGGCCTTTCTCCACTACACAAGGCCTACACACTGTTGTTTCAATAGGGGCATTCTAAATTAAAAGGGGTAAAAAGCAAAACATTTCTGGGGAAAGGGCCAAGTCCCACAGGCTGCAATATTCTTTGGAGACATATTTATCAGTACTTATTCTGTGAGGACGGATCCGTTCCGTCTTCTGCACACGTCCAGGAAATCCCTCTGCTGTTTCCAGCAGAGGGATTTACTTTGTTATCTTTCGGCCTTGGGAGCAGGGAAAGAACTTCCCCTGCCACCCAAGGTATTTTTTTCTTAGTGTAATGCCGATCGGTGCCCATGACGTGCTGATGTCATTACATTGAAAGTGAAAATGAAATGAGCCGATCGGCTCATTGAAAAAAACAGTCTGTTTTTGGTGTAAAAATTAGCTGTGTCCATGTTGTGTTTTGGGCCATTTCTAGGCTAGCACTAGGTCTACTCACATAAGTGAGGCACCATTTTTATCAGGAGCCTTGGGGAATGCTGAGTGGAAGGAAGTTTGTGGCTCCCTACAGTGTTCAGAACTTTCCATCGCAGAAATGTGAGGACATTTCATTTTTTTAGTCAAGGTTTAAGGTTTGCAAGGGAATCTGGGAATCTGACAGCCACGCAAATCAGTCCACTCTGGAAAGGCCTAGGTATTTAGCTTTAAAAAATGTACTAGGTTTCCCTAGATGCCGGTTGATCTATGGTTCAAAATCTAGTGGAGCACAAGTTGTATTACCAATTGTCCAGGCGCGGAAAGGCTTCCCCCGCTTGGCCAGGCTCAGCAGCCCTGATTGGGCCACCAGCGGGCCCTGGGGTGGGAGGCATCGTCCTCCGGCTAGCCAAACTGTGGAAGACTCAGGATGGGGATCCATCAGGCCAGGGGAGGTTTCCCCTGCTTGGCTGGGTTCTGAAGCTCCAACCGTACCCCTCCCCCCGGAGGTCTCTGGGATGTGAGCCCCTACGCTGGGCTCTGTCCTACGGCCCGACGCATGGCCAAGCCCCCGGAAAAAGGATCCCGTGGGCCCGTGGAGTCCTTCTCTGTGTGGCCGGGTCCTGGAGCTCTGAATGGGCTTGTGGCCCAGCTGAGCCCCATGGACGGCATTCTGACCCTGGAATATGTGTTCCAGGCTTCCGATGTGCAGAGGTCCTGGGAATAGGGTTAATCAGACCCAGAGAGTCTTCGCCTGCTTGGCCGGGATCAGAAGCTCTGACCCAAAACACTTGGGACTGGCAGCTGCGGGACTGATGTGGCTTATCCTGCATGGCCGTGTCCAGGAGCTCCAACTGGGCCCCCAGGCTCTGCCAGGCCAAAGGGCAGATACTCCTGCCCTGGGTTCTGTCCTCCGGCCTGCTACCAAATGCCCGGGACAGGGTTCAATCGGGTCTGGAGAGGCCTCCCCTGTGGAATTTTAGTTCGTGAACTGAACATCATCTGCGCCATCTTGCCCATTCCTCAGACTCACGTATGAACATGCACGACAGCCATTTTAGGTACCATGGTCTCCCTGTTCTCGATCGCTCATCAACACACTTCCCTGACCCTGCAAGCATCCCCCATGCACCCTGGCTGCCCCCGCTCTCATATGCGCAAGTCATGAACCCTCCCCTTCTGCATGACTCTGTCTCTGGGAATCACACCCCGCGCCTGACCAACACCTCCTTTCCTTCCATGAATACCCCTCTTTTGATAAACCCTTCCTCTACGCTCGATTGTCCACACCGATCCTTCCTTTCATGAATATCTCCCCTTTTGATGACCCTTTCCTCTGAGCCCGATTGTCTGCACGGACCGCTGGTCATCCCTTAGCCTGAGGATACAGTTTATTGCTCTCGCCCCTCTTCAAAGGAGCTACTATTGATCATGACCTCCCCACCCCCTGAGATTCGATCAGGCGCACACATTCCAAAGGAATCGGCGGAACACTCAGCTGCGTGATAGCCCCCTCCTATTGTATGGGGGGTGAGGACCTCTACTGTAGCCACGTGTTGGAATGAGCCGGAACTGGGGGGTACCGGAGATGTCTTTTTCCTTACTTCACAATGTCTTTATTGTAATAAAGAGTGGTCACATGTCGTAAACCAGTGTATAAAAGGCCAGGCCTCAGAGAGGCTGTTAGAGAGCACCTCGAGACGGGAAACAACCTTTACAACGCAACCTTTACAACGCACTACCATTACAACGAACCTTTTACAACGCAAAAACTTTTACAACGCATACCATTACAACGCATGTTTTTACAACGCAAGTACTTTTACAACGCATGCCATTACAACGTAAGTATTGGTAAGTATATAATTATATTTTATATTTTATATGTTTTTTTTTTTAAGTTTTCAGTTTTTGGGTAAAGGGGTATTTTTAGGGTTCAGGGTCAGTTTTCAGTTTTTGGGTAAAGGGGTATTTTTAGGGTTCAGGGTCAGTTTTCAGTTTTTGGGTAAAGGGGTATTTTTAAGGTTCAGGGTCAGTTTTCAGTTTTTGGGGACAGGGGTATTTTTAGGGTTCAGGGACAGTTTTGGGTTTTTGGGGTACAGCCAGGGGTATTTTTAGGGTTCAGGGACAGTTTTGGGTTTTTGGGGTACAGGGGTATTTTTAGGGTTCTGGGTTAATTTGGTTTTTTTGGGGTACAGGGGTACAGGGTAAAAAAAAAATTAAATAAATTAAATTAAATTAAATTAAATTATATTAATTACAATTAATTTAAAATAAAAAAAATATTATATACTTACCAATACTTACGTTGTAATGGCATGCGTTGTAAAAGTACTTGCGTTGTAAAAACATGCGTTGTAATGGTATGCGTTGTAAAAGTTTTTGCGTTGTAAAAAATTCGTTGTAACGGTATGCGTTGTAAAAGTATGCGTTGTAACGTCATACATCCCCTCGAGACGATACCTTGTTGTCCGATCTGATGTGTTCTGCTCCGTCGGAATAAAACTTGTTTCCTGTCTTCCTGTCTCCAGCGCCTGCCTCTTTATTTGATAAACTTCGTATGGTATTAGAGGCGTTTAACGCCGGGCAAAATTACTTAAGAAACATCGACTAAATCGCCTGACCATTTTCCTGACTTTCCTCAATTGGCGTCCCAAGCGTGGGGCCCATCAGTGACACGTGGATCCAGTGGGAGAGGTCCCGACGACAGAGTGAACGACTGCAACGATCGGGAGAGCTCCTGTCCGATAGACCCTCGTCTGACAGCCGATCATCTGAACTTCACTGATTCCGAGCAGACCTCTCCCGAGTGATCTACGGTCCTGACTGGGAACCATCAGGAGTGCCGCGGTAGCAGCAGAGAGTAGAGGACGATCGGGCGCTGGAAGCGGAAGACGAGAAACTGTCCATGCGGTCCGGGTAAGGTCGTGACACACGACGAATTGCGAATTGATTGATTGTTTGATTGATTGAAATACTAGTATTTGCTTTGTCGCCCTTTGAGATATTCGCTGCCTGCAAACGGGGAGGAATAGGAATATTCTATCTCCCTTTGCGGATGGTGAAGGGTAGGTAACGCGGACTTTTGTCCCCCATTGTAATCTGCTGTACCTATTTTTCTCCCCACTGATTGATTGTCCGAACATAGATTGTTTGGAGTATAGTTCTTTTGAGGTTCTCTGCTTGCAAATAACGTAGAATAGCAATATTCTGTCTAGTCTTTGCAAATAGTGAAAGATAGGTAGTGCGGACCTTTGTCCCCCGTTGTAATCTGTCATGCCTGTCTTCTCCCCACTGATTGGTAGTTGGTACAACCCGGACCGCTTATTAGAGATGAACCATCCAGCTCCATTGGAAGGCACCCCTAATAAGGACATGTTCACTAAGCAAGGACTAGTCGCTATAGCTTATAGTAAGTTATGGCATAAATATACAAAAAAGGACCCCGAAAGTCAGTGGCCACTGATAGGTTCCTTTGATGATCATAAAATAAAATCGCTAGAAGCAGCTGTTAGAATAAATAAGGCAACGCCCACCATGCTCGATAGTATCGGCATGTGGCGCAAAGAAGCAGAGCAACGAAGGAAAAAAGAAGAAGCAAAAATAGGGAAAGAGTTACGAAAGGCAGCCCACCTGGCCGCGAAGGAACTAGATGAAGAAATAAGAAGGAGAGAGGAAGTTAGGCAAACGCAAGAATCAGGGTCGACAGGCCAATGCCCTGTTAGGACCCCCTCTACGCTCTACCCGGAGATGCCCTCCAAACAACGGGCAAACGACGAGTTACTGCTAGGTCCTACGATTATCTACATGCCCCCTCCTTATGCCCCCTGCCAGCCTCTGGCACAGCACCTACCAGTTCTGAGTGCGGGCGAGGGTGACCCTAGCGCTAGTGCCCCGGCTCTTACGGCCTTCGCACCAGCCACATTGGTAACAACATCAAATGAACTCGAGACTAGCAAGCAGCTAACGGCCAGACCAAATAGGTTGAGCAAAGACGAGCGGGATGGGATTGACAAGATAGCAAAGACACTGGTAGAACGGAAAGAGAGCGAAGAATATACGATGGATATGCACAATTCACATGCCGGTAGCCACAGACGGCATTTCATTTTACGGTTCAGCTACCACACCCTGAACGCATATGAGGATAGGTATCAAACTAAGGGTCCTGCTAAGCTGACGGCTCTATATAGAAAGATCGATGTTGGAGATGGGACTGACCGCGATGTGACGGACCTTTTCATGCAAACGCTTGAGGTCTTCCGCCACCTCACGGAACAGAAACCAGAGGTTAAGATCACAGTCCCTGAAACAGCTGAGTCCCCATTAGAAGTTGCCAACACTATGATGTCTATCAGAGAAGCCGCCCCCTACTGGGTTCCCCCAAGAGGTCAGGGAACAAACGACGATATCAACCACGCAGATGCAAAAGGAAGGGTTGTGTACAATTGGGTTTACCAACCATGGGATCGACAAGATATTTTAACCTTTAGGCAAACCCTGCCTGATTTAAGGAAGAACCCAACAGCATTTTACACCGAATTAGGCACAGCCTTGGGCTCCACGATAATGACTCTAGCAGACATTGATTTGTTTTTCGGGTTATGTCTGCCGGCTGACGTGTAGAAGCAAATCCGGAAAGCCGATCACACAGATCTGTTCGGACATACCTGGAACCAACTCAGTGAGCTAGATAGACGACGAGAGCCCGGAAGGAAACAGATAAAAGACATACTGGAACTCCCGGACAAAATAGTCCAGAAGCTAAAAACCTTGATCCCAGAGAAAAAGGTAGATTGGTCAATAGTCACAGCTTGCCGTCAGAAACCCCAGGAAGACGTATCAGAATACTTCTCCCGATTTGAAACGGTGTTCTCCGACTACAGTGGCCAAGACATGACCACCGCAACCGGACAACACCTATTTGTGCAAAACTACGTAAAGGGTCTGTCACAAGAGGTCTCCCAAAAGTTACAAACGAGCGAGAGTAGTTGGGGGGCCTCCAAACCCGCCGCTATCCTCCAAATGGCTCAGTACTACGAACACCAAAAGAATGAGAATTATAGGGCAACCGAGAGAAAGAAGAAAGATTTGAAAGAAAGGGTGATGATAGCCCAGATACAAGGGGTGGCAGTTGGGAAAGAACTACTCAGGGGGAGCTACCAATCAATCGCCCCTAGAAATCCACCCCCAAAGGACCGCACACCCACTCCCTACTCTGAACGTAGGGACATAGAAGATAATCAGTGTGCATTTTGCAAAGGATTCGGGCATTGGAAGTCTCAATGTCCGGTTCTTCTGGAACTAATTAAAAATAAAAAAACGAGGGACATGACGAATGGCCCCAGGTCTAGAGGACAGGGGCGGGGGTACACAAACGACACCCACAGCGACAGACCAGGAAGATCGAACACATTTGACCGTCCCCGACAGAACCAGTACCAACTATCTGACAGTGGGAACACTCCCGACTTCGCATAGGACTGCCAGGGGCAAGGGAGGGATCCAGTCGAGCTCTGTGTTGACCAGCAAGGTCCTTACGTCACCGCTAAGGTCCTGGGTACAAAGTCTCCATTTTTGGTAGACACTGGAGCGACACGTAGTGTATTGTCAAAGCGACTGATTCCAAGGGCACCCTTGTCTGGCTCACACATTACATCGATAGGTTTCGATGGAACGCCCTCCACTAACCCCCTATCTGTACCTATCTCCTTTGACTTAGGAAACAACCCCACTGACACAACATTTCTGCTCTCCTCCAACTCCCCTGACGCCATTATGGGTATTGATTTACTAAAACATTTCCGAGCTACTACTAGGTGTTCCCCAGATGGAGTCCGAGTCATCCTGTACGACAACCCGAGCATGTCCAGATCCTGCCCCGCACGACATATGTACTCTATAACTGATGCTGACCTATCCTTGCTTGACACCCTACCCCTGTACCTATGGGCCAGAAACGACTCGGATGTAGGACGAATGATGATCGACCCTGTGCACATAACTGTTCGACCAGACGCAATACTCCCGAAACTCCCACAGTACCGGATATCGCCCGAAGGCGAGAAGGCATTGGTAGCGATTATTCAGTCCCTGGTAGATGCAGGAGTGGTAGAGGAAGTGGTTAGTAATGTCTGCAACAGCCCTATCCTACCCATTGTTAAGAAGCAAGGTGAGGGAGATGAGAAAGCGTACCGCTTCATCATCGACCTGCGAGAAGTCAACAAAGTGGTGGTGCCACAGTACCCCGTAGTCTCAGACATCACCACCATTCTGACCCTCATCCCGTCCACTGCCACCACCTTCACCGTTATTGATCTCAAGAATGCATTTTTCTCTATCCCCATCCATCCAGACTGCCGTTATCTCTTCGGCTTCACCTTAAAAAACCGTTCGTACCGATTTTGTAGAGCTCCCCAGGGCTACACTGAAAGTCCCAGCATCTACAGCCAGGCCCTCAAAAGACAGCTGGACGCCGTCCAGCTACCAGATGGAGTGGTATTGATCCAATATGTCGATGATATCCTTTTGGCGGCCGACACCACCCCACTTGCAATCACGGCCACTATCCAACTCTTGCACTTTCTTGCGGAGAATGGCCACAAAGTCTCCAAAAAGAAACTGCAGTTCTGCCAGCCTCAAGTGACATACCTAGGCCATCTCCTGTCCAAAGAAGGGAGGAAACTTACGCCCGACCGAATCCAAACCATCCTGAACACCCCCATCCCAAAAACACAGAAGCAAGTCCGTTCATTGGTGGGCCTTACCTCTTTTTGCCGACAATGGTTACCAAATTTCAGTCTCATTATAAAACCCCTACTTTCCCTGTTGGCCAAAGATGTTCCCTTCCCACTCCCTTGGACCCCCGAATGCCAAGCGTCCTTTAAGGAGTTGCGGGATGCCCTTTGCTCGGCACCCGTCCTAGGAACACCAGATTACTCCAAGCCCTTCTCCCTCTTCACTCACGAAAGGGAGGGATGCGCAGTGTCTGTTCTAACTCAGCCCATCGGCTCCAAACAACGCCCTTGTGCCTTCTTCTCTGCCACTCTTGACCCAGTCGCCAGAGCTTTACCTGCCTGCCTTCGAGCAGTAGCCGCCGCTGCTGTCTCTATCCGTCAGAGTGAGGGAATTGTACTTTCGAACTCTCTCACGGTGTTAGTACCCCACGCAGTTGACACCCTTTTGAACCAGACCAAGACTCAACACCTGACTAGTGCACGACTGACGGGGTACGAATTGACTCTACTTGCACCCCACATCACTCTTAAGAGATGCACGACTTTGAATCCTGCTACACTGTTGCCCTTGCCTGAAAATGACCCCGATGTGCCCCCTATACACGACTGTGTGACCCTCACGGACGAACAGACCAGGAGTAGAATTGACCTCCGAGACATTGCTTTTACAGACCCTGATGGAGAACTATGGGTAGACGGATCTTGTATCAAACTCCCAGACGGCACCACCTCAGCTGCCTATGCGGTGACGACAGCCCGAACAGTAGTTGAAACAGCCCGCATCACGCAACGATCCGCACAGGCGGCAGAGCTAATTGCCCTCACACAAGCATGTATCATAGCAGCAGGAACCACGGCGAACATTTACACGGACAGCCAGTATGCCTTCGGGGTGGTTCATCATTTTGGGCTCTTGTGGAGGGAAAGGGGATTCCTGACGTCCCACGGCACGCCCATCCTTCACGGAGATCTAGTCTCCGCCCTGATTGAAGCAGTTCTACTCCCCAAACGATTAGCAGTGATCAAATGCCAGGCACACAAGAAGGTGACGGACTTAGTTGGACAGGGAAACGCACTGGCCGACATCACTGCCCGAACCACAGCTGAGAATAGGACGACGACACGCATGTATGTGACCAGGTCACAAGCAGAAAAATGGACTTTCGCTAGGGAAACGATTAGGGACATCCAGTCGGCCAGCACACCTCACGAACTGACTGAGTGGGCACGGGTGGGTCTAAAGGACGATGAAGGCTGCTGGCGGACAAAAGACACAAACAAATGGTTGCTGCCTGACTCATACTTGATTCCCATACTGACTATGGCACACTCCCCTGCACACATAGGTTCTGCCCCCATGATTGAACTCATTTCCAAAGTCTGGCACAACAACAAAATCCCCGACTCAGCCAAACGCCTGGTCCAGCAGTGCCTTATCTGCCTACAACACAACCCCGGGAAAGGAACTGTGGTACCCCGGGGAGGGTTTGGGATCCCCGACCACCCCTTTGAGGTCCTCCAGATGGATTACATCCAGCTGGAGAGATGCCAAGGCTTGAAGTACGTATTAGTCATTGTATGTGCCTTCAGCAAATGGGTGGAAGCCTATCCAACCCGTGATAACACTGCCATGACTACTGCCAAAGTACTACTGAAAGAGTTTTTCCCTCGCTACGGCCTTTGTCGAATTTTATGGAGCGACAATGGCCCCCACTTCATAGCTGAAGTTATCCAACTAATTTTGAAGGGGCTGGGGGTAAAGCAGAGGTTTCATGCGGTCTTCCACCCCCAATCCGCTGGCCTAGTTGAGCGACACAATGCTACACTGAAACTGAAACTGTCAAAAATAGTGGCCACCACAGGACTTAAGTGGCCAGATGCCCTCCCACTGGCATTGCTATCGATGCACTCCACTCCCACTAAGCACCACTTGACCCCCTACGAGGTTGTGTTTGGGCGACCAATGAACCTCTGGACTGCCCCCAAACCAACCTCCATTCACGACGTCCCCGATGTCCTGCTGTCAGATTATTTATACAAGTTAACTAAAACGTTGTCTGTCATTCATCAACAGGTGCAGCAGGCCATCCCCGATGCTTCCAGGGGTCCCGGTCACGATATCCAACCGGGAGATTATGTTTTAGTCCGGAATTTTCAACGGGCAAAGAGTCTGGAACCCCAGTGGACGGGCCCCTGGCAAGTACTGATCACCACTCGGACGGCTCTTCGAGTGGAGGGAAAAACGCACTGGCTGCACGCACACCACTGCAAGAAGGTCTCCTCGACCCTGGCCACGACAGAAAACGTCGACACCCTGAACAAACACCGGCCATCACTGAACTGCTATCCTGATACTGAGGCACTTGAACGTGCATAATTCTCTGATCCCACTGTGCCATCCCGGGAAGGGTATTTCCTGCGTCGAAAGGAGGGAGCTTCGGCTAAGTAGACCACGGACTAAGTTAAAATCTCAGAACGGTGGCCTAAAACAACCAAGGGTTACCCGGAGAGAAGCTAAACAAAGTCTGTGGTTCTGCCCACTACCGAGCACCTTGAAGATGATGGAAGCGCCAGATAAGAAGATGATGGAAGCGCCAGACAAGAAGATGATGGACGCAACCGGAAATACCCACTACAGGAACCCAAAGGCTGACAATTTGCACAAATCAAAGACAATCGCCTTCTTCATTCTCTTCCTCCTTTGCCTCCTCCTCATGACTTCCTTCAGGATCTTGGAGGACAGCACACCCGCTCATCAGATGTTGCCGACCACTGCACAGCCAACCACCATGAAAGAGCATCACCTGATCTCCCTTTCGCCTCAGCTCCGAGAAAGGCGTAAAGAGTTCTGGAACAATTCCTTCGTGCAACTATTGCACCAGCACAACCTTGCTGCAAATGCCACGAACTGCTGGATCTGCGGGTTGCTCCCGCATGCCACTGGACACTCCATCCCCTTCATCCCTTCTCCTTTCTCAGTTCACGGCTCCTGCCTCGCCTGGCTGATCCTCTTGCAGGAAAGCCACAAGGACAATGCCGCTTCTGGTCAAACAGTGTCACACTTCTACTATGGGTTCTGGCTGAACAAAACAGGAAGGACGTCTGCTCCCTTTTGTCCTGTGACCTCAGGTTCCGTCTTCCATATGAACATCCCTGCCAAAGAACGAGTTGAAATGCAAGTGCTCCACAATCCAGCTAGACCCACCTTCTCCCACCTGCGGAAGCGAACGGCTGCCACTCTGACTGTGGCCCTGTCTGTCATCAATGTCACAGGTCTCGTGTGCCTCGAAGGCCAGGGAACACAGCTGGTGGGTCACAGTTCCTGCCGCATCACCAGAACATTGGTCTCAGTTGATCCCCCCCTCCTTTGTTGCTTCTCCGAATATGTACTTTGTTTGTGGCATCAAAGCTTACACTTGGCTCCCGAATGGTTGGAGGGGTACGTGCTACATCGCCTTCATTCTCCCCCCCACGTATGTGGCCCCAGCCTACCATCACCGGCAAAAGCGCGCCGGAGACATTGGACAAGCCGACTCCACCGGAGCACAGTTCCTGGATGCGGTGAAGGGACTTGTTCCTCTGTGGGGCCCAATGGCAAATAGCCGCGCTATCCGACACCTGACTCAGGCAGTAGAAACAACCATTAACATCACGGCTGGCATCCTTGCTAACAACACGGCTGAGCTTCAGGCAGTCCGCCTGGTGGCTCTTCAGAACCGCCTTGTTCTAGATGTGGTTCTGGCCGACCGTGGAGGAGCATGCCGCATCATCGGCTCCAGCTGTTGCACCTATGTGCCAGATAACTAGTCTACAGAGCAATCGAACACCTCCACAGACTATCCTCAGAGGTTCACCAGGAGCAAGAAGGATGGTCGCTTGGAAGCTGGTTTTGGGACACTTTGAAGGATTGGGGATGGAAGTTGTTTACATTTGTACTGATACCAGTCGTGGTACTGTGTGGGTGTTGCTTAGGTATTCAATGTTTGCCACCTTTGTGTTCACTCATTTCCAACTGTATGTGCCCTAAGACTTTGGACTTTAGAACTGAGCACATGAGTCCCCTCTATGAGATAGAAATACATGGTCTTATGGGGATAGATCCGAATTGACAAGCTGGCGAGACATGTTAAAAGGGAGGACTGTGGAATTTTAGTTCGTGAACTGAACATCATCTGCGCCATCTTGCCCATTCCTCAGACTCACGTATGAACATGCACGACAGCCATTTTAGGTACCATGGTCTCCCTGTTCTTGATCGCTCGTCAACACACTTCCCTGACCCTGCAAGCATCCCCCATGCACCCTGGCTGCCCCCGCTCTCACATGCGCAAGTCATGAACCCTCCCCTTCCGCATGACTCTGTCTCTGGGAATCACACCCCGCGCCTGACCAACACCTCCTTTCCTTCCATGAATACCCCTCTTTTGATAAACCCTTCCTCTACTCTCGATTGTCCACACCGATCCTTCCTTTCATGAATATCTCCCCTTTTGATGACCCTTTCCTCTGAGCCCGATTGTCTGCACGGACCGCTGGTCATCCCTTAGCCTGAGGATACAGTTTATTGCCCACTACTGTATGCTCTCGCCCCTCTTCAAAGGAGCTCCTATTGATCATGTCCTCCCCACCCCCTGACATTCGATCAGGCGCACACATTCCAAAGGAATCGGCGGAACACTCAGCTGCGTGATAGCCCCCTCCTATTGTATGGGGGGGGGTGAGGACCTCTACTGTAGCCACGTGTGGAATGAGCCGGAACTGGGGGGTACCGGAGATGTCTTTTTCCTTACTTCACAATGTCTTTATTGTAATAAAGAGTGGTCACATGTCGTAAACCAGTGTATAAAAGGCCAGGCCTCAGAGAGGCTGTTAGAGAGCACCTCGAGACGATACCTTGTTGTCCGATCTGATGTGTTTTGCTCCGTCGGAATAAAACTTGTTTCCTGTCTTCCTGTCTCCAGCGCCTGCCTCTTTATTTGATAAACTTCGTATTGTATTAGAGGCGTTTAACGCCGGGCAAAATTACTTAAGAAACATCGACTAAATCGCCTGACCATTTTCCTGACTTTCCTCACCCCTGCTTCGCCTGCGTGTTAAGGTGCCTGCCGGCTGTGGGTCAGAGCTCCCTCAGGCCCCCCTAATTGCCTCATGCCTGAGACCCAGCTGGGGCTCTGAACACCAGAGCCTCAGGTTCCCCGTCCCCTTCAAGGACAAGCGGAAGCCCTTTTGTCCCCCGAACTAGGACATCTGGTCACACTCTGTGCTAACCAATGGGGCAACCAGATGGCTGGGATGCCCCGGAAGTTCCGATAAGGGTTCATTTGCTTTCTCAAGCACAGGCAGGGCTCCTGGAGGTCAGGTGGATTCTCAGCACCCCTTTGATGCTCTTGACTGAGTGTCCGAAGCGTTTACTGTGAAAAAAATTTGAGTGTTCAAAGCAGGCCGGTCGCCTGAATACTTTAGCTAGGAATAATAGAATAGAACTGTGGTTCTATTTTGTTGGTTTTCTAAACAAAACTGGGGCCATGATTAAGAGGAACAGCCGGGGGCAGGAGTATTGTGCCGCTAGTGGTGAAATACTGCTGCAGTTCCTACTATAAACAATGCCGACTAGTGATCAAGCTGCGTAATCCCATGACCCACCTGGAAGCTTCCGGTAAAACAAAGTCTTTGGATGCTGGTTGAGGAATATGGTCGCAAAGCTGAAACTTAAAGAAATTGATGAAGGGCAAAGCCCGTAGTGAAGCCTGTGGCTTATTATGACTCAACGTGGTAAACCTCACCTGTCCCAGACACGGAAAGCATTGAAAGATTGATAGCTCTTTCTTGATTCTGTGGGTGGTGGTGCATGGCATTTCTCAGTTAGTGGAGTGATTTGTCTGGTTAATTCCAATAACAAAGGAGACTCCTCCATTCTAACTAGTTATGCCACCCCCAGTGGTTGTCATTTAGCCACATGAGATCTAGGAATAACAAGGTCTGTGATGCCGGGGCTGCACGCCACTACACTGAATGGATCAGCATGTGTCTTCCTTTTGCCGACAGGTGTGGGCAACCGGCAGACCCCCATTATGATATGGATTAGGGATTGCAATTAATTTCCATGAACGAGGAATTCCCAGTAAGTGCGGGTCATAAGCTTGCGTTGATTAAGTCCCTGCCCTTTGTACACACCGCCCATCATTACTATCGATTGGAGGGTTTATTGAGGTCCTCAGATCAGCCTCACTGGGGTCGGCAACAGTCCTGGCAGAGCGCTGAGAAGACAATCAAACTTGACTTTCTAGTGGAAGTAAAAGTCGTAACAAGGTTTCTGTATGTGAACCTGTGGAAAGATCATTAATGGCAGAGTGGTCCGAGCAACTCACGACGCCATCCTAAAACCCTTGTCTACCTCCCAGATGGGAAACACACCGTAAGAACAGGACGCAGCCCTCGCCTCATGAGCACTGGCCGGTGGAGCAGTCTGCGGCCTCTGGGGTGCTTGGGCAAGGACGGGTCGCGGGGCAGGCTCCTCCACCCGGGCCGTATGCATGAGAGTGGTGGTGGCCCCAGCCCTCCGAGAGCAGCACGCTGGAAAACCCTCCTGAGATGGAACCCATGCTCAGCCAGCACAACCACCCCCAAAGGCCCTGCCGCCCCTGGGGTGGTTGTGCGACCAAGGAGAGTCCCTTCTTGTGTGGTAGGCAGCCTGGATGAGAATCAACCAGGGCTGTGAGGGGACCTCTGGCTCCTCTCGGCAGGGGCATGCGGGATTGGGGAACCAATCCAGCTCTTCCCTTCTGGCACCTCTGATGCTGCAGGGGTCGAGCCCGGTGGTGGGTTTGTTGTATGTGCTTGGCTGAGGAGACAATGGTGCAAAGCTACAAACTGTGGGATTATGGCTGTACACATAAAAGTCAGAATCTTCCCTAAATTGTTACTATACCACAGTGCCATAGAGCTTCAGTTGGCTTTGGATAGCGGGCCTCTTGTGTGTAGAGCTGCTTGCTTTGGGATGGGATGCATGGACAGAAGGGAGCCACCTCCATGCTCGCATTCCCATGTTTTTGCGGCAACTCGTGCTTAAACATTTGTAGACAACCTCATTCTGGTTCAGGGTTTTGTAAGTAGCAGAGCAGCTACCTTGCTGCTATCTATTGAAAGTCATCCTCTGAGCTAAAAAAAAAAATTCTATCCATGGGTGCCTGCCCCCCCGGGGGTCCCTCGGCTGCCAGGCCGGCAGGAGATACATGGAGGGGTTGCAGGTAAGCATGGGCGGATTTTGCGAATTGGCAATCCGCGAACTTGCGTATTTACGGATTCGCAATCCGCAAAATCCGCGAACTCTCGCGAATTTGTGGATATTTTTTTTTTTGTGTTCGCAAGGATTTCTGCCAGTTCGCGAGGGTTCTGTACCAGTTCGCAATTGCGAACTTACTTGTCGGCTCGCAACGGCCGCGACTATGTTGTTTCTACATCTGGTTCATCATCACAGGTTCACAGCACCCTCTGTTTCACCACTGCCACCCTCTGGTACACCCATGCCACCCTCTGGTACATCACTGCCACCCTTTGGTTGGTTTATCACTGTAGATTATGGGGGTGAAAAAAAGCAAGCACACCTGCCCTGCTTCAACTGACATTAATTAATTTGGGGTTGATTAATGTGTCACTGAATTTAAACTTCCAGTCTGGCTGGCACCTGCTTCCTTATCTGTAATTTGCTTTCTGTTGCAGTGCACTTTTTTTTCACAGGACCTTTGTGGCCTATAGTTGCAAGTAGGCAACTGAACTCTGAAGGGGCCCCTCAGTAAGCACTACAGGGAATGGTTACTAATGATAAGATTGAACTTTTGCACCTGCTGAATGCTTTCAGTTTTGTCTTTAATTGCTTTCTGTTGCAGTGTAATTTTTTTAACAGGACCTTTGTTGTATACTTGTAGCTATTTTCTGAGCCTGCTGTGAGGGTCAGAGCAGGGTCATAGAATAGTTGCAAGTAGGCAAATGAACTCTGAAGGGGCCCCTCAGGAAACACTACAGGGAATGGTTACTAATGATAAGATTGAACTTTTGCACCTGTTGAGTGCTTTCAGTTTTGCAAAAATCCAAATATCCAGCAGCATCCACAAAAAGTAATCCTTCCAGGTCAAGATCCAAATCAAAGTGACCAGCACATGAAGAAAGCACTGGGAGGAGCCTGGTGGACAGGAACAGGAAGTTGGAGACTGTGGGGCACTTCCTTCCTCCCACCCCCACCCCCAAAATGGACTCCTTGCAAAGAAAAAGTGCAGGCAAATGTCAACCTGAGGAGTTATTCTGATAAAAATCATAATTTTCAAGGTTTATGCTGCCTGCTGGTGGATTTCTTGTGCGAAATTGCAAATTTTTTAATCTCGCAATTGCAAGATTGTCGCTGCCCGCCGCATCTACGTGTTCGCAAGTGTTTACTCACGCGAAATTGTATAGTATTCTAGTTGGCAAGTGCGACCAAGCAAAAAATCCGCTTCGCACGGATTTTACGAATTTTCGGCAAGTTCGCGAGAGTTCGTGGATTGCGAATTTACCGAAAATCCGCAAAATCCGCGAGCGGAATGGATTTTACGGCTATGCTTAGTTGCAGGCCTCAACCAAGCGCCACCCGGCACGGGGGCCTTCCCCTGCTGCCCTTCACTGCCAGGTGTAGGGTCAGGTGCACGATCCTTTGAAGGTCAGCAGAATGACCAGATAGCTGGAGCTGGCCTCAGAGTGCACAGCAACTCTTGTCGTTGGTGGACCGCTCTGAGTCTGGTGCCCAGGGACTGGGTTGATCTGGTCGTCCCGGGCCATCTGGTCACTGGGTCATCCCGGGCCATCTGGGCTAGCCGATCAGATGGCCCGGTGGGCTGGCTGACCAGATGGCCAGTGGTCCAGCCTGCTGACCTAACTCTGACTTTTGTTTCCGCTAGGGGGGCCTAATAGTCATGGAAAATGGGCTTCCTGGGCAAACCCATGAGGAGAGGGCGTGGAATTGGCTTGGCTTAACCCTCCTTGGCTGCCCAGGCCCACCTTCCAGGAAGATGCACACCCAAGGCAGCACCCTGAGGCCACGGTACAGTGGTGACGATCACTAGCCAGGGCAGGGTCGCTGCTGACCGAGGAGGACTCTCTTGTGCCCCAAATGGGTTTGGGGTAAAGAGCAGAGTCCAGCCCTGCATGAAGGTCCAGCCCCCGGGGCATCAAGCTGGAACACAAGCCCAGGAGAGCTTCAAGAAGCCCTCATCAGATGCCTGAGCCTGGTCTTGAATGGGAGGGGCCATCAATGATGTCTTGTGCCATTCAAGAAATAACGTCGACAGGCCGGATGCAAGGCTTACTGTTCTTCTAAGAATAAGCGGGGACTGGCAAAGGGGAATCGGCAGGCCCGGGAATCTCTTTCCCACCTTCTCCAGTAGGGAGGGAGGTTGTGGTTGCGCCCACTGTCAGAGCTCCGGCAGGGCCTGTCTCCATGCGCCGGCCTTCGAAATGTGCAGTGGTGGCAAATGGTCTTCAAGGTCACGGACGAGGCGGCCTTGCCAGGGATGGTCCAGACTAGCCTCTCGTTGATCGGACATAGTTGGGCCTATTCGGCGACTGTGGACTGCTTGGTTGGAAACACCAGACTGTGGCCCCGGTCAGGGCTTCTGACAGGATGGGGATTTACATGGTCAGGGAGCTGGGAGGCATGGGTCTGCGAGACCACCAGGGCCCTCAGCTCCCTTCCTCAGCCTCTAGTGTCATAAAGTAGATGCTGTCCCTGCTTGTCCATGTTCAGAGGATCTGATCAGGGCCCTGCTGGCCATGGGGTGGGCGCCTTGGTCCGGGGCTCTGTCCTCCTGCCTGCTATGTTGCAAGGGGCCTGGGACGGGGTCCCACAGGCCTGAAGAGGCTTCCTTTGCTTGGCTGGACTCAGACGCACAGACTAGGCCCCGGGCCATGGCTCTGGAGGGCCCTGGGGTGGGAGACCGCGTCCTGTGGTCCGCCATGTGTCCAAGTGTGCGAGATGGGGTCCTGCGAGCCAGAGGAGGCCTCCCCTGAATGCAGAGTTCAGAAGCTATGACTCGGCCCAGGGGCGGGTGCTCCCGCCCTGGGTTCCATCCTCGACAGGCCTCCAAAAATCAGCATGTTGAGTAATTTGAATAAGCTCCTTATCTTGTGCCCATTTCGGAAGTTCATAGGTTTCCTTGATACCTATTTTTTCACTGTTTATATTTTAACAAATGTTTTGCGGTATAGCCAGTACACAATGAAAAAACACTGAAGGTGCTTCTCACTTACTGGCTCTGGGTACTTGGAGAACCTACAAGCCCTATATATCCATCAACTGTATATTGCTTTAAAAAATATGCCATAGTTGAAAGAAGTTACAGATGAATACGTAGACACAAATGGTTGTTTTTTTCATCTTTATTATATATTATATATTTTATTTAAATATAAATATATATACCTTGAAGGATCTTCACATATGAACCCTTACTGAATTCAGAATTTTGTCTACGTTTCAGGAAATCTATAGCTTTCCGGGATCCACCATGGGTTTTACACCCACTTCTACCACTAGCTGGAAGGAGGTTGAAAGCACAAAAATGGACCATGTCCCTGTAAAATGTCAAAATTGTGTTGAAAATGTTGTTTTTCTGATTCGAGTCTACCTGTTCCAGAAAGCTAAGAAGATGGTGATTTTAGTACCACAAACCCTTAGTTGATGCCATTTGCAGGAAAACAGACACTTTCTTCTGCAGCATTTTTCCTTCAAAAACCCAAATGTAGCTGTATTTTGGCTATTTTCTCTGTCCTCTCCAGGGGAATCTACAAACCCTAGGTACCTTTAGGATCTCCAGGATGTTGGGAAAAAAAGGACTCAAACTTGGCAAGGATACCTTATGTGCACAAAAAGCTATGGGCAGCTTAAGAGCTAACTACCCCAAATAGCCAAAAAATGGCTTAGCACCGTGGAGGAAAAGGCCTAGCAGCAAAAGAGTTAACAAACTAATGAACAACAAGCAAGCACTTTACACACAAGTGATGTTGGAGTAAGATCTAATTATCAGGAAAGAATTGTCACCAAGTTTATTTCTTAGGCTGAAAATCTATGTACGATCATGTGTAAACAATGAGCAGCTGTGACATAGAACACAAACGTTAGATCTAAGTTCAGACAAAATCATAATAATTGCCTTCAGACAAGCCCCTAATATAAAAAATAACGAATTCCTTTTTTCTTGGTATCTTTGAAGATAATAGACTTACAAAATTCAGAAACTGGCTACCTATCAAAGCACATGGGTATGTGGTAAATGAACTTCATGTACTGTGGGTTGAAATTAAATATTTGAATATGTGCTTCTAAGAAAAGGATTGTCTGAGATGTTATTAATTCCAATACACAGAGGGCCTAATTACGAGTTTGGTGGTGTGCCGCCGGGTCTGCCCTGCCACCGCACTGCCAACCCCGTGGTTGGGCTGTCCACCAGATTATAAGTGTTTCTCGTGACTGGCGGGCTGTTTTTTTACGGTCCCACAGCAGTGCCTCAGAAAATGGGCACCACAATGGGAAAACCAAAATCAGTTACTGCACGGCATGGATTGTAAAGGTCATGCCATTCATAAACTGGGGTACATGCACACAGAGGGGCACATGTAGTGCCCCCTTGCATACACCCCATGATCCAGAGGCAAGAAGGGGCCCTGTAGGGCCCACTTTCTTTCCTCACTGCCACGTTTTTTATGGTGGAGGAACCTCCATGAAAACCGTGGCAGAGAGGAACCTTGTAATATGCTTAGCAGGACTGCAGCAGTCTTGCCAAGCATATTGCTGCCTCTACACCACCGCACCACCGCCAGAGAAGGGCAGTTCCCTGGCAGCTGCGGCAGATTAATGGCGGGCCGAATGCCCTAATTGTAATAGGGCGGTTGGAAGACTGCCACCGTCACACACCCACAAGTCTGGGGGCCCGTGGGCTCACTAGCCCCATAATTGAACCCAGAGTATGTATGTTCTATAACAAGTATGAGCTAACGGGGAAGCTGAGAAATAGGATCTGGTATTAGAGTATGTTAGTTTAGCACAAAATGTAAATGGAGACTATAGCATTTACTGTTGTTTTGTACTATAATTTCCTCCTTTTTCATTCTCTGAAAAGTCGAAGTTTAGTTTCTAATTTAGTCTTTATCAATCTTAAAACTTTCTTTCTGTTATTTATCTCCACTGTAGTTCTCATTTTACAGTCTATAGAAAACAACATAATTCTAGTTTTTATTTTAAGCTATGAGGTTTTAAATGGTTACGGTAGCTTTTTGATCCAAAAATTTTTCTACAAGGTTGATGTTTATTACTATCACCAACACAAATTAACTGTATTACTTCAAGTAGCAGGAACTTTGATTTATGCAAAATAAAATGCTACAGATGGTTTGAAATGTATGTACCCGATGTTGTGGTTTTTGTTAGTTCACACACACTTTTGTTTTCAGGTTTGCTATTGTCTATTTCGTTTCTTGATGTTCAACAACTGCATTTCCTAAGTCCATCTTCGATCATTGACATATCATCCAGGTGACAAAAAAAACAAATTTGCATAACTAGGAGCTGCGGAAGGACCCATGAAAGTGCAATTATAAATAAAGAATGTCTTGCAAGGTGAAAAAAAGTTTAGAATAATGCAAAGTACATCAGTTGTGAAGCCCCTATTTTGTATTCTATGCTGAATTGAAAGAAACACCATACTGAGCTCAGTGTCATATGATATTCCCAAATTGAAGAAGCATTGGCAAAGCCAATGTATCTGGCTTGCAATATCAGTTATAAACCAGATCTACTGGCATTGTCAAAGCTTACATAATGTATGCATACATATAAAGGAAGATAAGGGTAGGGGCAAATAGAGGTACATGCAGACAGAGATGCAGCCAGGAAGAAGTGTGAGGCAGTCCTTCTTCTCAATATACCACATATACCATATACCATATACATAAGCATTCTGATAACTGGTTCTGAAGGTCCTGTTTTTATACCTGGTGCCAGCCTTTGTATGGGGGAATTCTCAAACCTACTGCCAACACTGGTTCTGGCCAGATCTTCCCCTTCTCCTGGTCTTGGCTCTAACCTGTCCAGGTTGGAAAGACAAGGGCAGGCTTGGTTTCAGGTTCCTATCCATGTGCTTCAGGCAGGGCCCTTTAAAATGTAATCAGGACAGGTGACAGCTCCTCCGAAGTCATCTTGCTAGGAAGTCCCTCTCTCCTCACACATAGAGTCCCTTTGTCTCACTGACTGGAAGCAATACACAGCCCCAATATAAGAGCCATTCATGTGACCCAGGACACTGGCAGACAGGCACATTTGGTTTAGGACAGAAAAATGTCAACCTTCTAAAAGTGGCATTATCAGAATGGTAACTTCATATCTATCTTTACCATTAAAGAGAATTTTAAATTACAATTAATTTGAGCATAAACATCATTCCTCTATCTGCTTCCAATCTGAATTAATCTGAAATAGGGCAAGGCAGCCTATGGAGAGATAGACCTTATGCTAATAAAAAACAACTTGAGGAGCTGTTCACTGAAAAGGAATGTAAAATTTAAACACACATGTCCTACTTTTTAAATGCCATGCACCCTGCCCAATGAGCCTTTATGGCCTGCTTTAGGGGTGATTTATAAGAATGTAGGTTTAGGCATAGCAAAATGTTTATTTATTAAACAGGTGGAAATGGCAGTTTAAAACTGCATAAGCAAATTGAGACGCGCTGTTTGCGGGTCTACGAAGAGTTGCACAGCCTTATGTACATGTGTGATCCAAGTATTTCATGTAAACCATATATTTTCCCAAAATGTCATCCTCTTTATTCCATGTTATTTTTCACAGTTTATCCATCACGTCAAAAGGTGCTCTGTTCCATTAAATTCATGCGTGTTTATTCACTCAAGAGTTGCCCATCCAGGCCTATTCGCGAGCTTGTTGAAACATTTTAATCCTTCGTCACATGTAAATTCACCCAATGCATTTCGGTCTATAACCTTCGTCAGGGGTATCTATAATGTAAAAGATGTCAACCAAACATTACGTGACGTTCATAGGAAGAATATTAACTACCCTTTGTTTTCAACCTTGAAACCTCCAGGACTTTAAATAACACATTGTCACCCAAATTAAACACGGGCAATAACATTAATTTACAAACAAAATACCCTTCTAACCGTGCGTGTCTGTCCCTACTTCCTTGTGCCTTGTTTGTCAAACTTCTCTTTTTAATCAGTCTCCAAAAACTAAACCCCTGTAATCCTCAAATACCCTCAGAGTGAAAACATAATATCTTAACCACGAACACAACCTAAGTGAACCCCAAGAGTTGCCTCTTGACCTCTCCATTGTCTGTGCATCCAACCAGTTATCCATCTTCACCATCTCTTCCCATTTTAAAATCGAAACAATACCTGATGAGATGTCCAGCATATTACCGCAGATTGTCTAGACCCTGAAAATGAGCATCCAGTTTAACAATATTTCCAATATAGCAGTCCACATTATTCCATGCATCTAGTGAGAGGATGTTTTCGGTAGCGGGTGCTCGCATTGCAAAGTGGTCAGGGGGGAGGAATACAAATAAAATATATAAAATTGTACTTACATGCAGCTCCAGTGTCCGCTGCCTTGCTCCTCTCTCCCGAACGGGATTGGTCTGAGCAGCCTAGTTTGCCACTCAGACAGTGCCTGGGACTATTCTCCACCTGACTGCGCAACACAGCTCGGGTTGGAGAAAGGCTAAATGCCCATGTCTGTTTGGCCGGCCTAAGACAGCTATCCGAACCGATATGCACTCTTAGCAGTGCCCATTACTCCTGCAAAAGCTGAGGATAGCGCTAAATGCCAAAAAACTTGATCAGAGAGCTCGAGCAGCCACTCGTTCTAGGATTTTTTCCCCACAAATCACTCTTAATTGGCCATGCGGGGGTAATCATGTTATTATCAGTATTTCCACGTGTTGGTCCTGGCCCTCTCTGGGAAATCACCTTCAAAATTTTGGCCTTCACACCTCCTATTTTCACACTACAGTGACAACCATCTACACAGCCCTTTTTCCTCCTCATGGCCTCCTCCACCACGATATGGACTCTTTGAGCCAGTCTTTGAGAAGGTAACTCTTTCAGCTGGACTCATCTAGTCGGTGTATCTGGCCCGCACTTCATCACTGTCAGCCTGAGCCTGTGACTTTCACCCGGGCTCCCATAACCAGATATCGGCGAGTGGCACTATACTTATCTAAAATCTTTAAATTTGCATATCTTCCATTCTACCGGTTGGATTTTTGTTGTGTTAGTCTCATTTTATTTAATGAACCTTATTCTATTCTTCTAAATTGGTGTGTTGTGCTCTCAATTTAATACTGTTTGTGTGCTACATAAACACTTCACACATTAAATTCAGTACAGTTCATGGTATTCATAGAGCGCACAGCTTCTTCCGAGGAGGAGTCTCGGCACCTCTAACTTAAGCCTTGCAGCTTTTGGGCCAGGCTACCAGTGGGTTAAGCACTGTTAATTTAGTGACTTTTGAGGTTCACCCTGACTTGTGGTTATTGTTTGAGAGAAGAATTTCACCTCCCATTAACTAATAACCTCTACTAACATCTAGTCTCTGTTTCAGCACTAGCTCTTTCCTGGATCTGCAGCGCCAAGATACCCTTTTCAGTATCAGATGGTGCTCTATAGTATCATAGAATACATATGAATATATGCAGAAATCTGGGTACTTTTAATGAAAAAAAAGTATTCCCTGTTACCTGACTGCAGATCTGAGTATGGCTGAAACCGTCATCCACTAAAACAGAAGCAAAATACAGGCCTTAGTCCTCAGTGAAGATGAAAATGAAGGGAAGCCTATCTGTGAAATCTCATCACTTCCTCTTATGTATTAGGCACCTGAACCTCAGAACACCTCACTGTCAAGTAGGCAGCTGACATCCTTTCTCCTCTTCTTCCTCTCAAAGGGAAGAGTTGCGGTCAGTACTTAGTTTGAGCTTGTGTTTTCATATGTAGGGAACCTGCACTCATTTTTGGGCAACTGGCAATATTTTTCATCATTAGGATTTGGCCCACAACAAGGGAGAGACAGACAAAAAAGGATGAAAGAATGTGCTATAAATAGGAAGACAGTGACAAAGGGAGAAAGCAGAGAAGAAAAAGAGCCCACTACACTAAGATAAAGAGACAGGAAGTAGTTGGTAGTAGAAAAAAGAAGCAAGTGGAGAAATCCAGACTAGGCAACCTGTCTATTCTGCAACCCTGCGATTCAACAATAGCAGATGGTTCCTAAGTAAATACTTTAGGGCCCTGTACTTCTTTTTCTTTATACCAATTGACTGGTCATAAGTGTATGAGATGGATGACTTTTCAACCACAATATAATGCTAATATCAAACCTCAACAGGCAAGTAAGTTTAGAAATAATATATCTAGTTTATAGCCAAGTGCAGTAAATTTAGACTACGATCAAATGTAGAATTTCAAATTTCTCCAAAGAATGTTTACATTATTTTCAAGCAGAATTGTGAGATCAAGTAACACTTGATGAACCCCTCGGTCAGAATACAATCCTAAATAAAGTTTACAACAACATCGTCCCTTTGGATGTAGGTTTTCTATTAACACCAATGGTTGATATTTTCATCTGGTGGTATCATACCAATCAACAAATGGGTGGGTATTTAGCTATCGAAGCGCCATGAAAAAAAGTATGGAGCTAACAGAATAATAATAAACAACATATTTTGTTTCCTTTCAGGAAGTGATCTAATCTATGAAAGCACCTTTTCACTCAGTTGTCTAACAATTCTGTTGTGCCAGAATCGAAGTAGATTTATAAGTCAATTTATTTGCCTTCTGGATACTTTTTAAGACCATTCACAACTAATGAAACAATTTCGGCAAGGCTGTAGGATAGTCTTGCTCATGTAAATATGTTTTTGGATTAAGTTATTGTTTTCCAAAACAAGTGAATTACCGTTTTCCATGAGAGTTTGAAAACAATTTATGTTGTTTATATACCATTCATTTCATTTCAAATCTTTATTTCGGCTTTACGCCATAAAAGAACAATTTAAACATTACAATTGATAAAAGTTATATAAAATACATTCTATATAACTATGCAACACATATTGGAAAACACTTAGAGCATAACAATAAAAATCATATGAGACAGGAGGACACCTCAATAATTCTATGAGCAAATTCAGTTAAATAGTGCTATTTGTGCCAATATGACAAATTCAACTCTTACATCAAAGTCAAGGCTGTCGGGAACTCGATTCACAGCTGATGGCCCAGTTTCTTCCTACAGTAGCAAATAGAAAGTAAAAATCTACTAACACTAAAAACTATCTGTTGTGAAGTGTTTGTAGTCAAAATTCTCAATGCCTGAGGGCAGGACCTTAACCCCAATAATAGGCATATTGGTTTAATCCATCTTTTTCTTTCATGGGCATAGATAGGACAGAAGAAAAGAATGTGCAGCTCATTCTCTGTTTGATTATTTTCACAAAGTGAGCAAGCTTCGTCCAATACCTCAGCGGATGGATCACGACTCCTTGCCCAACGAGCCAAAGTTGATTTTAATAAAAGATTGCCATATCTAAACTTTAGAAATAATGTTTTGGCAAGTGGAGGCTCTATTTCGTCCATAAAGGGCTCATATAAAGGTTCGTCCTTAAAGCTTAAGAATTTTGAAACTAATGAGCCATTAGTACAAGTATTTGTGTTTACAATCATATTGGCTATATAGGACCAAAAAGCTTTTTTCAGGGCTAATTTGGGATTGGGTGGTAACAGCTCAGGATGCTCCCAAAAATGTTTCAGGCCTATGATGTTGAGCCAAGACCTAACATGTGTGAGCCATAGGATTTTTTTGTGACTGTCCAACGCCATAATCTCTATCAGCCCTTCTCTATATGCTTGAAGCTCAGGAACGTGCCACAATCTTACCCAGAGCATAAGCGGTCTAATTAGAACGTGATGATCTGTTCTTTTAAGATCAAGGTCCAATTGCAGAGGTACTAATGGGGTTCTTCGCGGGACTCTTACCAAACTTCGCATAAAGTTGTTATCGTTGATACTAAAGGTCTCCTTGGACCCTGGCCCCCACAGTTCAGCACCATATAGCACTGATGATTGAACCTTAAATTTAAAAAGTTCCATAACTGGACGCACCGCTTTACTGGTGCTTAAGCTTTGCTCTCTAAGTATTGGTTTGACATTCTGAGCATATAGCAATTTGCTTTTTTCCAATTGAGCTTTCCAGGTAAAGTTGCAATCTAGCGTCACCCCTAAATAAGAAAAGTGAGGCACTGATTCCAACTTTATCACATTTAAAGTTAGACAACCCTTGTCTGGTTTGGTTGGATTAAGGGCCATGTATTTCGTTTTCTTTACGTTAATCTCTAGCCCCTTTTGACTACAATAATCGTTAAAAGTATTCAATAAAGTCTGCAAGCCGTTTTTTGTTTGGGATATCAGAATAGTATCGTCAGCAAACAATAGAGATGCTACCCTCTCGCCATTCAATTTAGGTGCATCATTTTTGCATCTTTCTAAATATGAGGGAATATCATTCACGAAAATAGAGAAAAGAGTGGGGGCCAGGACGCATCCTTGGCGAACTCCGCGCTCAATTGGAATTTTCCGTGATAATTCGCCATTTTGTCCCCATCTAATTCTCGCAAAGTTCCCATCGTGTAATTTTATAATCTGTGCTACTATATTGTTTGGCATACCCGCTGCACTCAACGACTTCCACAGAAGATCACGTGGGACCAGATCAAATGCTGCCCTTAAATCAACAAAGGCAACATATAAGTGGGCCTTCTTTATCTTTACGTACTTCCAATAGAGGCAGCAGAATCTAAAGCACTGATCTATAGTGCTGACTTTTGTTCTGAACCCGGCTTGGAATTTAGTCAAAAATAAGTTTTCATCCAACCAATTACTCACTCTTACTAAAATATGACGTGAGTAAATTTTCTGAAGGATGTCCATTAAGCTTATCGGACGATAATTACAGGGATCCTTCCTGTCTCCTTTTTTATATATTAAAACAATTTCAGCTCCTTTCCAGCTTTCAGGAAAATCTAAGCTTTGAGACAGTTTGTTGCATAGATGATTGATGTATGGTGCCCATATTTTCAAGTCATGTTTGTAAAGATCCCCGGGGATTTTATCCAAACCTGGGGATTTCCCAGTTTTTACTTGGCTTATAGCCAGCTCTGTTTCTCCCAGGGTAAAAACAAGCGGATCTGCTGGAATTTCTAAACTTGCTGCATTGGATGTTATATAAGGGTCATCATATTTCCTGTACAAATTGGTAAAATGGGTTACCCAGGTTTGCTCGTCTAAAAAAGTATCTTTGACCACCCTACCTACTTTATTCCCATTTGCTATCAACTTCCAGAAGACCACTGAATCGTGTGATTTTGCAGCTGACAACAATTCAGCCCACTTCTCTTCCTCCCACGCAATTTTTGATGTCCTTTGGGCAGTTTTGTAGTTGCTTCTTGCTATTTTTACATCTAATTGCGACCTGGATTTGATAGCATTTAACAGTTCCCTTTTGGACTCTCTACAGGATCTGTCATACCACGGCTTACTGTGAGACAGATTCTGAGTCGTCTGCTGAAGTTTTTTAGGCATTTTGGTTACCAGTAATTTTAATTTTAGAAAGAACTCCTGATGTATGGTCAGAAAAGGAGTTTTTGCTTCCTCCTCTGGAGTTAAACTTAGGTATGTAGCAAAAGTCCCAGCAAAAAGTGAGTATATTTCGCTGAGAATATCGCCACGATCCAAAATAAATGGCCATTTTAGCGATCTCCTGTTATTACTAATATGAATATCATTACCATCTCCAACGCTTTCCTCGGAGGGGAGTGGTAAAAAAGGATCGCTAAATAATACAGCATTTAATGACAAGTTTAATGGAAAGTGGTCACTTTCGGCCCTCTCCATTATTTCAAGATCTATAAGATACGACCAAAGGGGGATAGAAACCATCACAAAATCCAAGTTACTCCTATATGTATTCCTACCAAAGGTTGGTTTTTTTAAGGTGTCAGACGGTAACCGACCGTTACAAGCCCTAAGGTGATGCTCTGTACATAATTTGATCAGTTGGAGAGCCAGAGTGGAACATTTCACCGATTTGATGTTCCCGAGGAGGGGGATGTTATTTGCCTGATCTTCCTCCTCGAAAATCTCACTTATACCCAAAACAGGTTCGTAGTTACAATTCAGATCCCCAGCCAAGATGACAAAATTCTCCCCAGGGTCCAACCCTCTCAGAAAGCAATCCAATTTGAGAACAGTCGGAGATTCCTTTGATGAGGGGGTTGGCCTATTATAAATATTTATTAGGAATAATTTATTCCCATTGGAGGTTGTTATTTTTAATGCTAGGATATCTAAAGAATTTGTGTCTATCACCTCAATGTTAACCCTTAGGTTGATTTTTGCCCAGATCAAGAGACCCCCAGATGACCTACCACTCCTAGATGGGATTGCTCCAATACCAAAAGTCTTGTAGCCCACCCTATGGGGAGTATCAACTGCCCATGTCTCCTGAAGTAAGCAAAAGTCAAAAGATTCCATAAAAACAGCCCACTCAGGATCCCTCAAATTGCTGGCAACCCCGGCTACATTCCAACTAACCAGCTTAACCGTAGCCCCTAGTACAGAAGACATAACAGTGTTAACCCTTGGTGAAAGGACAGCCGTATTTACATCCAGGAGTATACTATCTAATAAAGGGATCGACTCGTTGACTATTATCCCAGTTGCATTAGCAGGGGGTCCAATCACAGGAGATAAAGGTGGTAAACCGGACCCATTCTTCATACTTTCCACTGAACGTCGGCGGTCTGCCCGCAGCTCCGCCAAAACAATCTCCCTAGAGATATCAGGCGATGATTTAGAGAAGTAACTGTCCAGAGTCCCATTGAGCAACAAACCCTGTTTGTCCTGCACATGCAGCTCAACATTAACAGTTGCCATGTATGAATAACAGGGGTCGGTTAGTATATCAATTGATGAAGGTGATACAATGATTAAATAAACAAACTGTCAGTACCTGTAGACAAATGTAGATAAATGGCTATGCCCAGTCCGGTCTCCTCGGCTCTCGGAGGGTCTCAGAGGGTCCGCCCTTAGTCCGGGCTTTGTCCCGGGATATGTCCCGCACACGCGTCCCGCTAACGCGTTGTGAATCCAAGATACATATGGGGCTGTAATTAGGGGGCGGAGACACGGGAAGAGGCGGCAGGTGTGCTGGCTGTTACACGCACAGCCTGACAAGCCTCGCAGTCCCGTCCTCCTGCAGCCCTTTCACCCTCCAAACAGCTTCTGTGCCCTACGGGGCTCCTGGCAGCAAACGAGCGAGCACAAAACACACAGAGCGCAAAGTCCAACACTCCTTAACGAGCGGCACCCCATTCAATTTGTGCAGTGATTACTGTGCACAACAATATATTTTTATTACAAAGAGAATGGTTCCTAAAAATGAGCACATTCATCTTGTGACGAAAATAGAGCCTGGTTCCAGATTCCCCTTTCTTTTTTCCTTGCTATTGTAATTCATACTTCTTGTCATACCTGCGAGTAATTATTACAGAATGAAACTGAATGCATTTAATAACTTGCTGTATATATATATATATATATATATATATACATATATATATATATATATATATATAAAACAATGCAGTTTTGTGTTGCATGGAGTATAAAACATTCTACTTTAAACTATCAGCCTTTTCTGCCGGCTTTCCCACTTTTGTTTAAGTTTCATTTTCAACACAGTACACATTTTCAACACAGTAAATGTCAGGGGCCCCTGCTCCTTTCCCTCAGCTCTATTATCTTCAGTATCTCTGTACCTTCGCTTTTGTCTTCAAATTATATGCTTATGCAGTGCTTAATTTGAGCTGGTGCTTTCCAGTGCAGGGCACCAGCACTTAATTGCCAGCACCAACAATTATTTGCCGGAACCTGCATCTAAAACAGCTGCCACAATGGGGCGCTGTTTGTGCAATTTAAAAATGAGCAGGAAAAACAGTTGTTTTTTACTGCAATATACATTAAAACAACTAATACCTGCCACCCAAGTCCTTCTTAAAGCTTTGGCAGCCTCGAACAGTCTGAATTGTCACACTTATAGCAGGGTGATGGTTAGTATTGTGTAAGTCCAGTGGCAATGTGTGGTGTAAACTGCGGTAGCCTCCTGACGAGGTCCGCAGCACTTATGCTCTGTTACAAATTAAGCACTGTGCTTAAGCGTGTGACACTCACCTTATTCTGCATCTAGAGGTCACTTTTCTGGCTTCTCATTGTAGATTTCATGACTTCCTGTCTGCTTCTGCAGCCTGAATTTCTTGAAACACATTCAAACTCAGGGTACATATAAAAGTGACATCTTTATGCCTGGTGGCGTGAACCTTTACGCTGCTTGGCGACCACTAGTCTGCTGGTACTGGCCACAATCTGAGTTTCTGTATTTGACCCCATTATCTTGCTTATTGTTCAGGTTAACAGAATGACCTCACCTTGCTTTGACCTCCTGCACTCTCTTAGTGGCGTGATCCCTCACCTCCCTCAGAAAGAGGTGGTGCAGCTGGTAATTGTCTTTGTAATTGATTACTCTAATGTCATCTTCTTGAGAGTGCCTAGATATATCGAGCTCGCCTCCTTAGCCTTCTAAATGGTGCAGCAGACTTTTCTATTCTCATCTTGAGTGATCCCGCCTCCCGTTATGAGAGCACATCCTTACTAAAGTCTGTGCATCTTTCAGAAAGCTATAGGTACTAACTGGCCCTCCAAGTTGGTATCTCATTTTGTCCCCCTTTCCTAAAATACCCCTTTGATCCGGAGAGCATCACCGTTCTGCAGGTGTTTCAGTCAGGTAGTCAATTCCTGTGACAGTCTCAAACAAAGTCAGACAATTGCTATAGTCTAGCCCGCAAAATATGATGGCACATTCCACCAAACAACAGGCAGAGCACGATATGGAGGTGGAAGGGGGAATCTTTCACCAGCAACCCAGTCTAACCATCCAAAAGAGTCCTCTCATTCTTGGCTCAGAAGGGAAAAGGGCCAATGTTTTCAGGTCGGAAATTAGGCAGTGCATATCCTTATTACAACAAATAAGGACATTCCTTAGTGCCTTCAAGGGAAATTGTGTTGTAATAATTTGAAACGACATAAGACAATGTGTTGTAAATACACCTTCTTGTAAGTAGGTAGTTAGGTAGCCAGTCAAGAAGACTATAGGATGTAGATTCATTGTACAAGTTATATCTTAAGTTACAGGTTATAGGGAAATTCCCCACCAGGAGCAACATCTTCACTGCTGAGTCCCCTCTCTCCAACCGACCCTCATTCAGTTCAGGCACGCGTCAACATTCCATTTTAATCTGGCTGAGTAGCAAGGAATTGAGATACAATGGAGAGGATGCATTATAACATCAGGTTACAACACATCTTCTCCCCTTAGTGAAATAATGAAAATAACACAGGACATAAGATGGAAAATACAACAATCAATAAGTCAGGAAGTAAGATGGAAAATACTAAAATCAATAGGTTCTATATATATTCAAACGTATTAAATTATCAAGACATGAAAGAACAATTACACTCATAAATTATCACAACAGGTAAATAAAACTACTGCACCTCCTACTGCACACTATCACGGGTAACTCTACACACACTTAATCCTTAACCCCTTAGAAAGGACTCAACAGGACCAGGGACTACTCACCCCTCTACTGTACATACCTTAATACTTAACCCCTAAGAAGGACTTTACCAATTTAGGCTGCAACATACATGACCCTTACAACATCTCCTTAACTGCTTAGGAAAGACTCTTGCAAATTTAACAACTTCTTAACCCCTTAGGAAGGATTTGACAAACTTAGAGTGCAACCAACATGACCCTAACAACATCTAAATACAATTATAGCACTTAAAACACAGTCTCCCTTAAGGGAACAAATTTGTCACACACTCACTGAGGTTTCTTTGATCTTAATTTTATACCAACAAAGACAAACACATTTAGGCTTCTTACCTTTGTCGAAGCCATAGCGATCGCCACCATTTTTCACATATTTATCAGGCACGGGCGGAGCTGGCGTAGTTGCTCTATGCGGTGTTCAGGAGTTCAACTGAGTTGGTCAAAAACTCCATGGAACTCCACTCTGTGCCTCCACCCCCCAATAAATATTTGTTTTTAAAAAGTTAATAAGATTTTTTTTAAACCACTTACCTTTATTTGCGGCGTCTCCGGCCGCCCTCCTCCTCCTCGCCGTGGTCTTTGCAAGGCCAGGAGGAGGAGGGCAGCCAGGAGAAGCTGCGTATAAAGGTAAGTGTATTTTTTTAAAGTCTTATTTTTTTTTTTTTTTTTTATATTTATTAGTGGGGGTGGAGGTGGGGAGCTAAAGGTGGGGCCCAGGGCTCAGAACTCCGCTCCACTGCGGAGTCGGGGTTTTGCCTAAACTCTGCGTTCTCAGCAGAATGCGGAGTAGGCAAAAATCTGCAAGCTCCGCTAGCGGAGCGGAGTTCTCTGCCCGCTGCTAATATTTATACACATACAGGCCAAACAAAGGTTGTGCCCACACAAGGTTGTAAACAGTCAACATTAATGAAAGACAATTCTTTAAGTAATGCTCTGGCTACATTTCATGGCCCCCAATTAGCCTTTACCAAAAAAAATGGCGTATATAAGGTCTCGTGCCATTACACAATTTACAGTTCATTTAAGCATTACAAAACAAAATACAAAGCGGGCAGGTGGCTGCTCCATCATTTGTACCAATCGTAATAAATTACAGTGATTGTTACGCACTGACCTTAAAATCTGTACTCATCCTAGTCGACTATCAATTTGTTCATGTAATATGAGCTTTGCAAGGTGAATTTTCTACACCGCAAATGTAGATAAATATTTAAATAAAATCAACAGATATTGGACCGTGTGAGATGGCTTATACCTTCTATACCATTGTGCTCTGAATGGGCTCATCCCACACGATAATGGTATTCTATTATGTACTAATGTTATGCCACAATTAATTGACAAGTTATTAAGCCCTGAATGGGCATATGCAGTCAGGTGTATGCTGAAAGCCACATCATACTGAAAGATTACTGTGGGGCAGTCCATGTGTGTGGAGTGGAACATTGTCACTGGGGAAGTGACCTGTTACTTATACCATAATGTCAATTAAAACATGTCCCTTTAAACTAACAAAACCACTAAAACTTAACAGTTATAGTTATCTTAAGTAAATGTAACTTGTGCCCTAAAGTAACTATAATGCACACCTTTGTGAGTTATAACTCACTAACTTCAGTTTGGAAGTAGCTAGAAAATGATTCAATAACTCATTTTAATGATAAATTTAAATACAACCTAATGGTCAAGTCAGATTTTAGATTATTGTTTTTACTAATTTTACTTTTAGAAATTTGGCATTAATCTACCTGAGCCAAATGGGTCTTGCTCCCAGAGAGTGGACAAAGGGATCGGTGTGGGGATATGTTTTTCTCCCTGACAAGATGGCCTTCTGGAACTTAAATATCTTCAAAGCAGGTCTACCCCTTCACAATCAGATGGTGTTTACACCTGGGCCTTCCCCTTCATTCTCCTGCTTGTCAGCAAGGCACCAATCCCAGTAGGAGGAGAGCAGCCACCAGAACCTGTTTCCAGTGTGCCCATTATCATAGCCACACATCTGGGTGGGCACAGGGAGCTCTGACAAGGGGAAGAAAACATTTGCCATGTAGGATTTACATAGAGAGGGGTATTGTGGGATTGATTACAGTAAAACATACAGGAACTGTTGCAAAAGTGGGTAGGGTCCCCCTGGCCACCTTTGCCCCATTGGTTAGAGAGCTGAGAAGTGGATCCCAAGGGGCATTTGGCTGATCTCCTATTAAGCTACAGGATCACAAATTTCCAAGAAGCCCATTTTCTTGATGTGACAAGCTGACCAGCAACATCTGGACCTTCCCTGGACCTCGCTGGTGGCTCTACTGGATTGAGGCTTGACCCCCCAGTTTCCAAAGCAGCAAAACTCATTCAACCGGATGTCACATAGAAGGTATTCTGCCATGTGGAGCCCTGGTTGGCTACAGCCTGCAGCCTTGCCCTACTGGAGCAATCTGAACTAAAAAAAAAACGACTAAGCCTGAAGGTAGAAATCTTCGCCAGAAGAAGGCAACAAAAGTTTCTGGCCAGGGAGGGACCTTCCTTGGACATACATTTTGAATTTCTTCTGCTCTGAGCTTTTCCACTAACGGGCAATGGCTTCACCAGGACTTCGTCTGATGGTTATCCGGACCCGCAAAACCCATCGAAGCCACAGCCTGCTCCTTTTCCCTGCTGAGGACATTTCTATTTCAGAGACTAAGTCAAAAGGAAAAACTTCCAATTCAGATGATCCTACTCCGTCCAGTGATCTGTTGCGGTTATCCCTTAAATCTTAGCCATGTCTGTTTAAATCATGTGGTCGGTGCTTAACCCTTTCTGGTACGCTTTTTATAAACACAATGTACAAAATAATGTCTCTGGTTCTCCTCCTTGGTTTTTTTACTCTATTTTTTGTACATTGGAGTGGAAGCTTTATTGCGTTGTCTTTTTGACTTTTTAACTCTTTTGGTACATATAAAAAACACTTTTTCTCAAGTTAAGTCTGTTTTATTCTGGTCTGTTTGTTCTGTGCAATAGCTGCCAGGGGGTGACTTTAGGATTAAATTACTTGAACCCTTACTAAACCTAACAAGAGTAGTGACATTATTACTTGTAGTGGACTACCATTCACCTCAACTATAACCCACCTTCCCGCATATATACATTCATACATGCATTATAATTAAGTATTTAGCTATTACAACACATACATACACTGAAAAAAACAAAGGTTACACAGATGTGATAGTTAGGTTCACATTTTACACACACAAAACCATAGAAATTCAGCGTTATTGTTATAGTTATCTGAAGCAACTATAACTCGTGCCCTAAGGTAACGATAACTCGTGATCCCGCCTTGCACACTTTTCTAATCAATATTTGTAGTGCAAATGTTGCTGTGATATTGTCAATGATGTCATAGAAGATGTCATGAGTGATGTAGTATGTGGGGTAATTAGCAGTGCATTGAAAGGGTGCAAGTTATAGTTAACTTAGAGCATGAGTTAAAGTTTCTTCAGATAACTCAAACTATAACAACTGAATTTCTATGGTTTTGTGTGTGTAATATAAGAACCTAACCATAACAAACCTGTGACTTTTGTTTGTTTCAGTGAATTTCTAAGGTTTTTATAATTCTATTTCCTAACTATAATGTCCCTGTAACCTTTGGTTTCTTCAGTGAATTTCTATGTTCTTTTAAAAGTAAAGTAATATTTAATTACCATACGTTAATCCAACCGGCTTTTCACGTTGCCTTTAGCCATGCAAAGGGTTGGCCGCAGGGTCTGACCAATGACCAGGTGCTGTTGCCACCCCCCCCTACATGCAGCCAACCCAATGCCACGGGTTGGTAGCAGGGTCTGGGTCCCAACAACTCGGGAGGGGGACCTTTTGGTAAGATATCCATCAACTAGGTAAAAGGCAGGAAGCCTTTTGCGAACCATTAAGGTGGATGGTGCGGGGCCAAATAGACAGAGCTCGTAAGTGATTTTGCGCATTTGTGTACTTGTAGTATTTTAAAGAGAGATCCATGGACTCTCCTCTCACCAGGAGATGGCAAGAAAGAACCCACTCATCACAGTGACAACGGAACAAATTACTCTCCGATAGATCAATGATGCATTCACTTGCATGAAGGATTTTAGATTGGTTTTCAAGGTGGAATTGCAGAGAAAACACACTTGCTTTGCCTTCACCAAGCCCAAGAAGTTAGGATCATTTGTCCTTTACAGAAGTGGAGCATCAACGGGGCACTTGCTATGTTTATATTTGTAAGTGCTTCCTGTTGAGGTTTAATTTCTGTGAAATGAGCCTCAGGGCCAGAATGAAACCAAATTTTGTACAATAAGAGCCCCCAGTTTTGCATAAAATGTCTACCCAAGTGGAGTATCGTCTACTGGTTAATTAGTAAGGGCTACCTCGTTGGGTAAATGTCTGGTGCATTTTCCACAATACAGCTGTGTAAAGGTACAAGGTAATGTCTTCAGTGACCTTTTGCATGTAATGTTGGTAATGTGATTGTTCCTCGCGCGTCTTCACCCACAAATCTGTGATACATGAATCCTCGTATTGAGAAGAAGACGAGACTACAAAGAGGTGAATCTCCATCAAAAAGGGGTACTTCCTCTTAACTATATGAAGTTGTGCTTGTTTGTTTGGTGGTGATGTCCTCATATTCCTTGGCATCAAGAATTCATCAGCAAAATCGTTGGGGAAAGTGCTTGAAAGCCTTTTGGTAAACTGTCCATAAACCTGGTAAAAGGCAGGAAGACCTTTGTGTACTACTATGGAAAACAGAGTGGGGCCAAATGGCGGAGCTTGCAGATGATTTTGGGCATTTGCATATTCAGCATTATTGAAAAGGAGAACCTTGCACTCTCCTCTCACCAGGAGGCGACAAGAAAGAACCCACTCTCCACAGTCACTGCAGAGCTGATTGCGCTCAGGTAGATCAACGATGCATCACCTTCATTAAGGATTTCAGATTGTTTTTTGATGAATTGCAGAGGCAATACACTTGCTTTGCCTTTGACAAGCCCAAGAAGTTAGGATCATTTGTCTTTCACAGAAGTGGAGCTTCAACTCGAGCACCTGCTATGAAGGACAAGAAGGGGCCCCGGGGACCTCATCCTCCTGGGCCTTGCCAACTAAGGCCACCCAGGGTACCCACCATGTTCTTGTTGGGGCTGTGGGGAAGCCCCAATGCCCCCGGGGTACCTGCAGCTCCACGCCTCAAATGAGAGCAGGCACTGCTCCTGCATGCACGAAGCAGCAAAACATTCCGCTCCCTGCCTGCATCATCAATTTTTTCATTTGTTTCCTTGCATAACAGATGAATAAATATATAGTGTAAACTCATAACCCCCACATGCAGTGTGTGGATTGTTTGGAGAAATCGAAACATTTATCTTTTTCAAGCACATGCTTCATGGAGGCATTATTTTGTGGCCCAATGCCAGGTCTGCCTATATTAGTTACTCAGGCTCTACATCAAATCTATGAGTACTTTCACTAACTCTCCCAAATTACACTTCAGTAATGCCCCCTTGATGCAAAGAGATGCCAATCTGCACAAAGCACTAGTTACAGTGATATAACAAGGACTGTTGCTCTAGTCCAATATAGACTCTCCTATAAATCTTTGTCACTATTGACAAGCAGCGACTAATAGAAACTCTCGAAGAGCGCAAGGGTTCTATGAAGCAGTACTCGTTGGTTTGCTTCATTCATGCGAAAAAAACAGAAAATAACTGGTGAAAAATGAACACCCACACTTCCAAAATCCTGCCTGTCCCATACTGTTTTCTTCAAGGATTAATCTTGGCCCCCACTCTTTTCCACCTTTATTTTGAATCACTTGATGCACTGCTAAAGCACATGATCATAAACCAATATAAGGATTATACACAACTATACACAGGAGTCAAGTAATACAAGGATACCATCTCCACCCAAAACTAACAGTGTAATAATGGATGTCAGCAAACTCCCTAAATCAAAGACAAGACAGCATTTATGATACTTAGTAGAACCTTACCATCAAAAGCTGACACCGACTGGCCAAATTAACTAAATTCTAAACCCACTCTGCCGAAAGAAGTAAAATCTCTCGGTTTCTTGATAGACTCAAATCTGTCCATTAACCCGTAAACTGATCACACCACCAAATTGGCCCAGGGAGCACTACACTCTACAACGCAACAAACCCATACTCTCAAATCAAGAATTCATATCAGTTGTAAAACCCATTGTCACCCCAAAGATTGACAATGTCAACGCCCTTCTCACAGATGCTTCAAAGGCAACATGATTACCACTAAAAACTATCCTCCATTCAACTAGCAATCCAATTAGACTATTTTCTTACCCCTGAAGACTAGGATACAAGTTAAAACAGCATGCCTACATTGCAAAACCATAAGGTTAGGCCTAACATCCTACCCACACTCCATACTATAGACTTCTTTTTTAAGTTTAGAATGCTTTATTGAAGTTATAAACTATGTAAAACATTATTGAAAAGTCAAGTAGCAATTGGATATTTGATAGAATAGAACATGTAATGAAAAGCAGTGGCAAGCAATATCCTAATAATAAAAAATGTACTTAGAGTAATTGCTTTTTAAAAATTATTATTTTTTTAAGATGAAGAAAGGGAAAAATAAAGAAAAAAGAGGGAAGAAGAGAGAAGGGGAGAAGAAAGAAAAGAGAAAAGAAGAAAGAAAAGAGAAAAAATAGAGTCCTGAAAAAGATACGATGTAAGCAATTAGAATGTAATATTAACTATACAATAAGCAACAATATAATATTCAACAAGTGAAGTCAGTTTGACATTTTAGAAAGAAAATGAGTTAATGGTAGCCATAATACGTGTCTCTTAATTAACAAAGAGGTAGAGGTAGCATAAGCTCCTCTATGATGGTGACACAATAAATTCCACCAAGCTTGATAAGAAATGTTTGAGGTATCTTTCCAATTAGTAGTGATGATCTGGAGTGAGACAGCTAAAAATAGGTTCATGAAATTACCCACATTGCTGTCATTGGCAAATGTAGGGGAGGAGTGTCCCAAGAAAGCATGTGTAATATGAAAGGGAACATTAGAAGATAAAATATCATTTAACTTTGACCAAATACGAGACCAAAAGGCTTGAACTAAGGGACAATGAAAAAATAAATGAAGGAAATCCCCTTTATCGTGAGGACAGGACCAACATTTAGGAGAGCCCAATAATTTCCATCTATAAAGATCATTAGGGGTAAAAAAAGAGTCTGTTGTAGAAGTATTACAGGGTCTGTGTGGTACTAGCGGAGCATGACGTAGTATGTATCTTAGACTAGAGAAGATCCCATGCATGAAAGATCAAGGCCTAAGTCTTTTTCCCATAATAGTTCCACGGAAGACTTGGTTCTAAGAACAGGGGAATGCGATAGTAACTTATAGATAGTGGCAACTTTAAATTGAGTGGAAAAATCAACAGAGACAAGAGAGGGAGAGGGTTGTTCAGATGTAACAATAGGGCATTCTGGGAAGTAAAAGCATGTAAGAACATCCCTAAGTAATTTATAATGGGAAGCGTGTTGAGGGGAAATGTCATACAAAGTTTGGAGTTCAGAGAATGGCATGAAAGAGCCATCTTTTAACAATTGCTGGGGGGGGTAACAATGCCTTTATCAATCCATTCCTTCCAAAATAAGGCACAATTATTGATATTCAAGTTTTTATTATACCAAATTGGTGTGTTTAGGGAGCAATCAGCCAAGGAAAGATGCTTGTCAAGTAAGGAAACCACAAGAGCTTTGGAGTGAATAGGAGTAGGAAAGGACATACGCTTTGGAGGCAGAGTAACATGAATCGTGGAGCAAAAAGAAAAAGGAGAGTATTGGGCTTGTTCTAGAGCACTCCATGCAGTATATAATGGAGTATTGGACTCGGATAAAAAAGTCCAAATTTGTTTCAAGGCGAAAGCTGAATGGTATCGTCTGAGATTGGGGAAATTAACCCCGCCCAACCCTTTAGAAAGTTGAAGATGAGCCAATAAAATTCTGGGTCTCCGATTATTCCAAAGGAACTTGATCAGTGAACTATTAATTGTGCAAAAGAAAGTATTAGGAAGAGAGATAGGGAGCATAGAAAGGTAGAAGTTAATGATCGGAAGAAGCATCATCTTAATCGTAGCTAATCTACCCCACCAAGAAAGTTAACGAGGAGACCAACTATTAACGAGGGTAGAGAGTGTCTTAAGGATATCACTATGGTTGAGTTTAACAAGTTGTTTGATATTGTTAGAATAGAGAACACCAAGGCACTTGAGATGTGAAGATTTCCATTCAAAACCAGAATCAGAAAACATGAAGGGAAGGCAGAATTTATTTAAAGGTAGAATTTCTGATTTATCCACGTTCAATTTATAGCCAGAAACCTTAGAGTAGTCGTGTAATAGGGAAAAGAAGGGTGGTAAGGAGACAGAAGCGTTAGACATAAATAATAAGATGTCATCCGCATATGCAGTAAATTTAATATCTAGGTTCTGTAATTGAAATCCTGTATACTGTGTTGAACGTCTAATAGTCTCTAAAAAAGGTTCAAGGGCGAGTATGAAAAGGAGGGGAGAAAGAGGACAACTCTGTCTGGTTCCTCTGAGGAGAGGGAAATATTGGGATTGACAGCCATTAACCCAAATGGAAGTAGTTGGTGCCAAATATAGGAGTTGTATAAGTTTAATGAATGGGGGACTAAAGCCATGTCATTTCAGAGCGCCAAATATAAAGTCCCAGTTCACCCTATCAAATGCTTTTTCGGCGTCCAAGGTGATGGTCACTACAGGGATGTGGGTTTCAAAGCTAAGTGTATGATGTTAGGAAAGGTGCGTGAATTGTCCGTGATTGACCGATGTATGACAAAACTAGATTGATATATATTAACTAAATTGGGGATTACCGTGTTGAGACGAAGGGCAAGGAGTTTTGCATAGATTTTGCAATCAGTGTTTATTAAGGAAATAGGTCTATAATTCTTGCACAGAGAAGGATCTTTGTCTTTCTTGGGTATTAAGCAAAGCATTGCTTACGCGAAGGAACCCTGTGATTCAGCAGCTAGAAGAAAGGAATTAATCAGCGACATAAGATGAGGGACCAAAAGTGATTTGAAGTGGAGAAAATATCGAACGGTAAAGCCATCCGGCCCCGGTGTTTTATCCTTGGGTAGTAGACCGATGGCCTCTATAACTTCCTTTTCGGAAATTAGAGCGTCAAGAGATGATAGAACGAGGGAATTATCAGGGGATTTGGGATATTCTGGAAAAAGGAATCAATAAGATCTGGAGAAGGGTGTGTTTCAGGAGTGTAAAGGGAGGAATAGTAATTAGTGAAGCATTCAAGTATTTTAGACTCTGAAAGATGCAGAGTCCCTAATTCATCTTTAATAGCAACAATTTTAGATTTTGGTTTCTTAATTTTAAGATAATTTGCTAAAGATATCCCTGCTTTGTTACGACCACCATACATATTTTAATTACATTCGAGATGGGCAGTGCAAGCCAAATCCCAAGATAACTTGTTATATTGCATTTCACTTTAATAAGACGGGAAAGTGTTTCAGGACAGTTAGTGGTAAAGTATATGCGTTCTAAAGTTTTGATTTGTTTTAAAAGCAGAGTTGAATGTGAAAGGGATTTCTTTGTTCTTCGAGACACAAAATCAATAATAAAACCCCTAGAAGATGCTTTGAAAGCATCCCGGACGGAATGGAATTGTGAGACAGAGGAAAGGTTGTGAAGAAAAAACTCTTGGGCAAATAGCGTAAACTGTTCATAGAATTGAGGATCTAAAGGAAGGGAATTATTAAAGCGCCACTGTCCAGAAGTAGGAGAGGGAATACTATATACGTCTGAAAGAGAAAGAGCACTAGGAAGCAAAGGTTCCCTCCACTCGAAAGAAAGACATTTAAATCAAACCAAATCACACAAAAATGTGGGTATGACCACTTCTCTCTGTAAGTCTCTATTGGAACACTTCATATGTGAAGACAAGCTGACCACTTTCAGGAAAAACCTGAACACAATTCTTTTTGAGCAACACCTAAATGTATAAATGCTACTATCAGGAACATTTGTTATGTTTTTGATTTAATTGTGTTAATTGTGTGCCTGGTCCTTTAAGTAAGATTATTATATGTAAAGTGCTCCAACACTCATTGCAAGTAGCATAGTACTCTAAAAGAACTTTAAACAAAAACAAAATATTTTAATATGTCTCCCAGTACAGTTCTCTTAAATTGCAGGATGGTCAAAAGCTTCAAATTCCTTGACCTGATATTTCTCCAGGGAACATACCATTGGAAATGTGTCATTCAGAGGTCTGTACATTCTTGCTTGAAACTTCTGTACTCTAGGTACAGAGCCATAAAATCGACATGCAGCGCAATAGGCAGTCATTGATGTTTTCTTACTACGGGGCCCCAAAGATATAGCAAAAGATACCCACACTTATTCCTGCAACATGGTTGTAGGTTTTCTGTATCTATCTCTGATCTTTTGTGGTGCCATGGCAAAGTACAAGTTGCAGTGAACTAAGGGAGAACCATGATGGCTCTTACAAGAGTAACCCTCGGGTTTACTTCAGGTAAGGCAGCAACTTGGCCAAAATTAACGGTTCAAAGCTGCAATTACTGGTAGACCAATTGGACTGCTCCTGAATTATTTCGGAGGATCAAACCAGATGCCACGCTTCTGTACTTTTTGGGATAACATGATTCCAATATCAACAATCAGCATCCATCTATCCGGGACATTTAACTTAATTAAAACCTGCTGCATGCCAGACATAAGCAGATGAGTTTTCTGAGGAAAATAATGGACGGATTTAGGTATCATAAGCACACGCACGAAACCCTGTGCAACTCTCAAGAAAAATATCACGCAGGGTTTTGAAATAAACATTGAACAAGCACCTAATAATTTTGAACCTTCTGACACACCGCATTTTGTCTTCACAAGTCAAGCCAACATGACCCCACACGTACATTTTTCCCCTCAGAAAAATACAGACTAATTTGATTACACCACAGTGGAAGCCACAGAGCAACCTAGGGGACAGACCAGTAACAACCTACACAATTCTGACTCTACTTTAGAATTATATACTCTTTATAACTTGAGACTATTGATCAGCCATCATATGCACAATTTTTAATTATTGCAGCTACACATTTTTAGGATTGAAATATAGCTGTCCAACTAACCTTGTCAAATTTATCTAGACGTTTACTTACTATCACTTGTTCTAGCACTAGTTCAATCACCGATATTGCTTCCTGACATTTGGTCTTCTCCAACAAGATTATTTTCCACTTCAGACTATTTCAACATTGAGTGTTTTGCACTATTATTCAGCAACTGTGCTTGAGGCTTTCAACACATTTATGGTGATCTGGTAAAGCAGAATACTATCATCTGTATCCATCAATGCATGTTGTGTTCCTGACCTTTGGGGTCAGGTTTCTAAAAATGCAGCACAGCAAGTGGCAAAGAAGATATATAATCCAGAGGAAGAGAATATGTTGGAATAGGGGTATTTGGCACCACTATTCACCATAACACACCCATCAGTCTAGACCACACTTTATAATGCCAAAATGTTACAAAAACTCTTGAAGCACAATGCACAATCAGAATCACAGTAATCAATACAACAGCAAGCCTCACAACATAACACATCAGCTTACCAGATCAATCTATACCATATAAAAGTATCCAATGTGGTACAACCTCTCATCACCTTAACATACAATAACACAAATTCCTTCACTTCCATATTCTACTGTTCAATATAACATCACACATTCACCAAATCTAACAAATCTAACAATTTTATATATACCATGTAGCACAGCAATAACCTACTTCTCATAATACGGTAACATAGAGCCCATTTTAGAAAATAAGTAAAAAGTTTTCAAAATTGTAACAGTCTTCAGGCACGAGTTTCACAGTGCCACATCCTTTAGGCAAAATAGTTAGAAGGGCATCTCACAACCACAGATATCAGTTCTATTATTTCTGGCATCCTACAGGTCAGTATGGCATTCTTCCAGGACAGGGCCCTTAGTGTCCAACCACAAATGTCTTCACTGGATTAAGCAACCAGCCAACTTGGTTCAGGATTCTCTATGCTCCGACCTACCTCTGGCCCAGTAACTTTTCAGCTTCCCAGCACATGGCTCAATGTTGAGCAGGCTTCCTCAAACAGACAGTTCTTGAAGATGATACATGTACAATTAGACCTATTGACCAGGTCAAATCTTAAACAAGTCTTGAGCAGAAAGCTTCAGAGGATGTCCCCAAGCAGTAAGCAGAAGCTCTTCTTATAACAAGAATTCAGGCTTCTCTAATGTGATGTGTAATCTAAACAACACCTGAAGCACCCAAACATTTTAATTCAAAATAATGAATGTATGTGCTTAATGACAACGTGAATAAATTAGATCAATACAATCAAAGAGTTTTCAGCATTTTCTTCCTATTGATTGCTAAATAGAATGTTGAGGGGTTGTGGCTAAACTAGCTCTAAGGCAGAATGTCTCAAGCACTATGTCACTCTACTAGGATTATGCACACAATATTCCTTTCCCCTAATGTGCACAACTAAAATAGGTATCTCAAATAATACTCTAGATTTAAGTGCTTGCTTCCTTACTTTCTAGATATAATTTAGCTATTTATTTCATTTTTTAAATGTAATACACAGATTAATAATGTAGTATTTTTTTTCAAAAGACATGGTTTCTACAACAAATGTTGCAAAAGCTTTAGTTTGGCATATACCTGACAGGAAGGGGTAATAAGTGTGCCTGACACATCCGTTCTACACGCATGCCGCAAGCTTACAAACTGAGATATATTAAAAGGTGGAAATGTGGGGGGCGTGGCTAGCAGCCGATCATGGCGGCAGCGTAGAAGGAGAGCTCTGTGAGTGAGGCGGCCTCCTCCATCAATCCGCATTACTATCCGGCACATACCAACCTCGGAGGGAAGGTCCCGAGGATCAGGACCGAACGGCACTGACCGCAAGTACTCCAGTGCATGAAGGGGACCGGGGAGCAGTCGAACTGAGTGGAGGCGGGCTGCGGCCTCAAAGGCGACTGAAAGCACCGAGCTGGGGTGGTTCCTGGTGGCCGGGCGGAAGTGATAGCGGCCCGGGAGAGTACCACCGGAAGTTAGCGCTGCAACAATACACAGGTCCACAGCGGACACACAAAGCGACGACAGGACACAGTGCGCCTCTGTGACCCAGCCGGAGCTTTGACCAGTGCAAGCACAACCGTCGGAGCAGAGGGAGTGAGCGCTCCATACGATGCTGCTGGACTGCAAGAGGCGGATAGCATTCAGCGGTACATTGGATCTGCCGCGTCACCTGCCCAAGGAGAAAGTGTCCGCTCCAAAGAAGGGTCATACCGGCACCCATTGCCGGACAGATAAGTGTACAGTAGTGACGTGCGGAACGGGAGTGGGGACTGCGGTACAACAGCAGTAAACGGTCGGTAGTCACCAGACACCGCAGCCAGAGAATAAGGGCGGCGGGAGACCCCTGAAACACGTCTACACTGGGTCACGGACCACACCTCAGGCGGATTTGGACCTCACACAGGAGCGAAAGTGGCGACAGTGAGCCCCGCACCTAGCCCAAAGGGAAGAGCAGGAGCGGTCACCCACAGTACTGCACTCACACGCTCAACAACGAGGGCCTGCCCAAGCATAGGAGCATAGGTTATCAGAGCCCTAACACGAGCAACTTGCAACTGCTTGGGAAGGTGAGCACAGCGGAAGGGCAGGCTGCGGTCACACTGACTAGTAGCGCACCGCGGACTCCGGGGGGATCACTACCTTCCCCCACACTACCCGGCGGTTGGAGACTACATGGTGGTCCGGCTACGACAGGGCATTGACGGTGAAGACATGGCGGGCAAAGGCGCTAGGGGAACCTCAACACAGGCGCGGCTGGACAAGTTCGCCTATGACAAGCATAATCCTCCCCACGCAGAGTCACGAACGCCCACTGGGATATCATCGGAAGGGGAAGGCCCAAAAAAGTAACGCTAGAGGATGTCATGAAGGCATTAACGCGAGTACAAGCTACAGTGGGGTCGATCTCCACAGATGTCAACCTGTTGCGCGCGGACTTCCACAAAATGACCGAGCGTGTGAAGCAGGTGGAAGTGGTCACGAAATCCTTGGTAGAGGACGTTTCGGAGCTGCAAATAGCAGTAGAACGGATGGAGGCTGAAAACAAATCCCTTAAGGAGAAGCTGGACGATCAGGAGGGACGCTCAAGGAGGAACAACGTCAGAATTCTTGGGGTTCCGGAATCTGAAGACACCCGAGCAACAGACCTCTATGTGGAAGAGTTGATCAAGACGAGGCTCCAGCCCAAGGGCCTCTCGCACTTCTTCTCGGCCGAAAGGGCGCACAGAGTCCCCGGTGGACGGCTAAAACCAGGTGCAGCCGTCCGTGACCGATACTGGCCAGACTCTTTAACTTCCGCGATCGGGACGCAATCCTGCAGGCGGCGAGGGTGTCACCGCCAATCCAGATCCACAACTCCTCCATCGCCTTCTTTCCAGATTACACGGCTGAAGTCTCCCGCCGCAGAAGAACGTTCCTGGAGGTTAAGAAGGCGCTCAGGGCGAAGGAATTACCGTACTCAATGTTGTTTCCGGCCAGGCTGTGGGTAGTTGCGGACAACAAAGCATGGTTCTTTGATACGCCGGAAGCGGCCCAAGACTGCCTGGAGGGATGGAGGCAGGTCGGACTGCAGCGCCGCACAAACAGGAATAAACGAGGCCAGCGGGACGACGACCACGCGGGATCACAGGCATCTGGACTAGGCACCACAGAACGAACACCAGGGCAGGAGGAGATCGATGATGACATCGGATCAGGACACTGATCACCCGTTGCCCACATGAGTATCGGTTACTACGGTCACTGAAGGTCGGACTGCCGCGGGACACTGGGCTGAGGGACTCCGAAGAGGGCAGGAGGGGCTGCCTACTCCGGGGGGCATCTCACCCCGACAAGCAAGTACTCTGGTTTTGGGATGGGTAAAGCACTCTGCTAAGTTGGGGGGGTGGGCGGTTCTATGTCCGTATAGCAGGGAGGCAGGGAGTGGGGAGTAACAGGGGGGACAGTTCTTGTTTTTCAGGTTACACACTTAGTAGCAGGATGTGACAATGGGCACACACACTACGCAGGCCTGTTGGGCGAACAGAGTACATTGATGGGAGAAGAATCCTGGCGCAAATGGGGGCACAAATACAGGGATGTATGACTCTCAACCTACCGCACCTGAGGGTGGGGCACTGATGGCGCCAGTGACACCCCTCCGCATGATGACTTGGAATGTAGGAGGGTTAGGAGATAAAATCAAGAGGGGATTGGTTATACAGGCAGTGAAGAGACAGGGACCTGCACTGGTTCTCTTACAAGAAACACACCTCACGAGAGGAGCTTGCCAGGCATTGGACAGGAGGGGTTATACAATGATAGTACACTCTGAATTTACGTCGGGCTTGAGGGGGACGGGCATCCTGGTTAAAAAGTCATCCCCATTCATTGTTCTACATACTAAAGTAGATGAGCAGGGTTGTTTCACAGCGATTCAGGGTCAATGGGAAGGGAAGCTCTTGAACGTAGTGTCTGTTTACATTCTGTCGGCACTCCACTCGGTCCCGCTGCCAGCATTGGGTGACTTCCTTCTGAATTTGCCGGCGGGGGATGTAATTGTTGGGGGTGACTTTAACGCAACTGTAGACGCCCTGGCCGATAGGTTTCCGGCTCGGGCCCATGTGCCCGGACCTTCTCGCTTCCGGAGCTTCATAGAGGCTATGGGGTTAATAGATATATGGAGACACACACACCCCACCGCAAAGCAATACACCTACCACTCAAGGGTACACAACAGTTTATCGCGAATAGACTATTTCTTACCGTTGGGGAACGGCTTACAACATGTCGATGATATAGAAATCCAACCCCGAGGTATATCTGATCATTCCCCAGTAATGCTTACACTATCCACTCAGGAGAAATCACGCAGAAGGATATACCCCATATACGCAACGTACCTCAGGGTCCCTAAAATTAAAGAAGAACTCAAAACAGTGACTAAACACTACTTCAACGAAAACACGTCGTCGGTTACCTCTCCCGCTATTCTCTGGGAGGCATACAAGGCGGTGCTCCGGGGACAGGCCATAACGTCCATTATGGGATACAAGCGCAAGGGTCAACGGGAACTACATGACCTAGAACTAGCACTACATGCAGCAAACGCGGCCCATTTTGGCAGACCCTACACCAGACTCGTCCCACACCCTAGCCACGCGTCAACAGCAATATAAGGAGCATCTAAGACAACAGACAATTGACAACATTGCAGCGACCACACACAGGGTATATGATATAGGAGATAAAGCGGGGAAAATGTTGGCATGGCTGGACAAGAGAGGGGACAGCACTAAAGGAATCCAGCAGGTATGCAATCAGGAGGGGACACTCCAAACATGCCCGGAGGAAATAGTGCAGGCCTTGGCAGACCATTTTAAAGCAGTCTACGCCGCACATAGGGAAGTGACGGCTGAGGCGGCACCACACGAACGCTGACACCGGAGGCGGCCACGGAAGTAGAAGGGGATATTACAGCCGAGGAGGTCCAACTAGCTATACATGCGGTGCGGTCAGGGAAGGCACTGGGGCCAAACGGCATCCCAATCGAATGGTATAAATGTATGTCCGAAACGCTTAGTGGGCCCCTGTTAGCAATGTACACCGAAAGCCTGTTGAAGGCCGAACTCCCATTAGACCAACGAACTGCCACTATTGTGGCGATCCTAAAACCCGGGAAACCACCGGAAGACTGTGCCTCGTACCGCCCAATTTCGCTCCTTAATGCGGAAGGAAAACTTTTGGCAAAATTACTAGCAAACAGGTTAATTTACCACCTCCCACAACTCATCCATCCAGACCATTCGGGCTTTATGCCCCACAGGAACACTGCCCTCAACCTGCGACGTGTGCACGACGTATTGGCCAAAGCACCCTCACAGTCAGAACCAGCGGTTATATTGTCACTCGATGCGAAAATGGCCTTCGATATGGTGGAATGGCAGTACCTCTTTGAGACCCTATCCCACATGGGGTTTGGCCCAAAATTTATAGCATGGGTTCAACTGTTGTACACCAACCCCATTGCTCAGGTCACGGCAAACTGGCACATTTCCCATGCGATTTCATTGGCTCGGGGTACCCATCAGGGCTGTCCCCTGTCGCCATTACTCTTCGCCGTAGTATTAGAACCCCTGGCGACATTAATACGTACCACCCCCTTGTTGAGAGGGATCACCTGGGAGGAGGGCTGGGAAGATCGTCTCTCACTATACGCAGACGACATGTTGGTATACCTGAATGACCCGGAGCGTGGCATACCGGAGCTCCTGGCACTCTGCGACACACAGGAGAAGACCTCGGGCTACTCCATAAACTGGACGAAATCGGTATTGTATGTGCTGAGGGGACCGGCTCCCGTCCTAGGTGCGGAGTGCCCTTTATGACTGGCTAGGACCTCATTTAAGTACCTTGGTATTCACGTCACAGGAGACCCAACGGTCTATTATGAAAAGAATTTGAAACCACCTTTGGAACGTCTGAAACACGACGTTCAACATTGGGCGACATTGCTCTTGACGCTGCTGGGCAGAGCGGCACTATATAAAATGATGGCGCTGCCAAGGTTCCTGTATGCTCTTGATAACACACTGTATCCGGTACACCCGAGCTATTTCAGGCAGGTGTCAGCTCTGGTTTCCAACCTGCTATGGAGCAATCACCCTGCGCGTATCGCACACGCTAAAATGAATAAGAGTTGGTATGAGGGGGGGATTGCACTGCCGAACCTGCAATTATATTATTGGGCGGCACAATTAAAGACAATTAACCAATGGATACATGCACCCCAAGATGACCCTGCATATAGGGCCGACAGGGCCCAACTGGGCACCAACAGTATACAGCGCAGGCTAAATTAGGATGGAAAGGGAAAATCACCAAACTCACCCCACTATGGGACACCAAAGCCCTAGGCCGATTGAGAAGTAGTAAGGGCTTCACACACTGGGACAACATTGGCATCTCCACGGTAGGAGACCTATGGGACAAGGGAACGGTGGTTCCCTTTGCCCAGCTGCAACAACAATATGACTTAGGGGCGACGGAATCATATAGATACATACAGATCAGACATGCCCTGCTAACAGCAATACCAGCAGACACAGACGTTCCAGAGGCCTCGCCCCTTGAGGACCGCCTTCTCACGGATTACATGCAACAGCACGCCACATCCCTTACATACCGGAAATTGATTAACAACTTACCAGACCCTACATTGAAATTAAGAGAGAAATGGGGAGCTGAGATAGGGGAGATGGACGAATTGGAATGGAACGAGGCGCTGGCATCGCCAAAGGAGGTGGGCATCTCGGCTAGGTTCCGTCTGGTGCAGCTCAAAATCTTGCACCGAGTGTACTACACAAGAGTCACTCTACACAAAATCCAACGGGCCCAACACCCCTACTGTCTTCGCGGCTGCGGGGAGGAGGGAACGTTTCTGCACACTATCTGGGATTGCCCCCGTATATCCGAGTATTGGAGGCAAGTAATGCGTACTATCTCCCAGACGTTGGAGATGTCCCTATTACCTGAACCACGCAAATGCCTATTGAACATATGGGAACCGAACGACCTTAATAGACATGGTCAGATCTGGGCTACAGTGGGCATGCTGATAGCGAAGAGAGACATAGCTCAGAAATGGGGCGCAGCAGAACCTCCCACGTCAGCACTGTGGTGCAAGAATATGGATGGGGTGATGATTACAGAAAGGGCGGTTTACGCAGCAAGGGCGAGCCCACGCAGGTGGAATAAGATCTGGACTAACTGGGATGTATTCGGGGGAGAGATATGTGAACCGTTGCATGAAGATGAACTGTCTGACTCAGAAGAAGAAGATGTCGAGGAGTGAGGTTGGGAGGGTCAGGGTGGGTATGTCTAGAACACAGCGCCAAACTTGAAGGACTTGAGATTGCAGTTAGATTACGGGTGCTGTGTGCAACCTGTCTGCCTCAGTCAGTACAACACTCTGATTGTCCTGTTTATTCAACTGTGCGATGTTAGCCGAATTTGGCACTAACCGAAATTATGCTTCATTTCCTGAGATATGCTGTGTCAGATTGACCAAATCCATATTGTGCCCTGATTGACGTGATTGCTACACTGTATGTTTTAGGTGTTGCTTTTCTTTAATAAAAAGTTTTTTTTGTTTTTTTTAAAAAGGCGGAAATGTCTCCATGACTAACTTGGACAATGACCATATCAAGCTGAGACTACACTAATGGGATGTCAGCACAAAGACAAAAGCATAGTAGACTTGGAGTCACAGCATGTTGGAGCAAGTGTCATAGCTAAATCTCCAAATTGAGAATCACAGCAGGAACCATGTAAAGGAGATGGCATTACCAAGAGGGTCTGTTTTAGACTATGCATTGAAGTTGTGCCTGAAAAAAACAGCCTTCCCAACTGAGTTCTGTTTTGATGGGGAATGTTGTGACTAGTTGGAAGGAGAATTACAGATGTAATGTTGCAAGTCTTGTACCCTGAACAAGAAGTGAGGGTTCTATATTTCATTGTATCATGAATATTTATAGCATGCTGTTGGGTTAGCAAGCTGTGCTCCGCTGAAGAAGGCTGGATGTCCAGGACCTAGCAAATGCAAATATGAGCGACGGCAACAAGCATCCGACATGGAAGGTATATGGGGTATGGAGAAGGAGAACAGAGCCAGTATTTATAAATTTTGATATGGGTATGTGGCGCCATCTGAATGTAGCTTGCTTAAAGTCTTGTAGAGGGTGGGATTGTGGGGTGGCAATGTGTTTTCTGGGTTTCAGTGTGGAGGTGGTGACACCAAGCATTGTTGTTGCAGTCATAGATGGATACGATGCACCTGGTTGATCAGCCAGAGACTGATAAATATCCTAGTTAGAAGGCTGAGCAGCTGCAAGAGAACTTCCGGCTGGTAGCCATCAAAGTACATAGTACAATTCTTTGGGCATGCCACAAGAATTGAGGAGTGTTTTAAAAAATGGCATTCACATGGGTAGTATGGATGGGTAGGCGGGCAGATTTACATGTAAAGATGGTGTATAGGAAATTGCAGCAACCTGCAGGGATAAATCTTTTGAAAAAGTATACCAAGAGCCTGAAAGATTTGTCAAGGGCTGGCAGGTTGAAATGGTGGATCTGGACTATGTGGATGTATAGGGTAGTAGTTGCCCCCAGTAATTTTCTTAGGAACGGAAGACAAAAATATTGCTTTTTGCCCCACTACCCAAGTTGTAGGCCAGGATTGAAGAAAGGTGGTCTATTTTGGTGTCATCCCTGAAAAGGACAGTTGTCCCACAATTTCTGTAGGCACAGTAAGCTCTTTTGAAACTGTCTAGCAGCACAGTAGTGGAGTCTTCAAACCAATATTGGTTGTATACTACGGTAAGAAATAAAATGTGTGGTGGAAGAGGCAGAGGAAATAAATTGGATCTCCAAAAAAGAAGCAGAATTCCTCATCACAAAAAATCCCAAAACTCCTTATTTTTACACAATGCCCAAAATTCACTAAAAGAAACCCCCACCACCAGGGAAACCGATTGTCTCTGGCATAGGGTCAGTACTAGAACCTCTGTCTAGGTTCGGTCATTTCTATTTAAGACCTAAAGTACAACAAACTCCCACATACCACAAAGATACAAAGGATCTACTTCAGCTACTGCAAAAAGTGGATTTCGATCCTGCAACAATCATCCTATTGACTCTATACATAGAAAGCCTTATACTAGCCTCCCACAAGAAGACACTGTAGGAGTCATAGAAGAGACCTTGAACCAGGTTGAATGGAACTATATGACACCCATCCACTTCATATTGGAATGTGCTCGCCTGGCCCCAATGAATTTAAAAGACAACCTGGTGAAGACTAGACCCCGAATCAAGAAGAATGAAGGACGGACCACAGTACAAAATGTGTGGGGTCTCCCAGAGATTACGAACCATTATGCACGTGGCAACTGTAGTGTGTGCCACTTAACAATAACAACAAGAACTCTGGAACTGGAACCTGGCAAAACTTGGACCTTGGGGAAACACACAAATTGCAATACAATGAACATAGTCTACCTTATTGTCTCTAACTGTGGTCTCCAATATGTGGGAATGACAACTAGAAAAGTTAAAACCCGGATATGTGAACACCAGAGCAACATAAAATGCAAGAGAAATACCACAAAACTAACAGATCACTTTATCAACTATGGCCACACCCCTAACATGGTGTGTCATTGAACATCTAGAAAGTATGGAGGATAACATAGAAAGATGCCTGTTTGAGGAAGAACAATGTTGGATTTACCGCATGTCCACCCAAAAAACAGGATTAAATGACAATATCCCATGGAACACTGTATTATGAACAGGCTCCGGACCCTCCTTCCTTGTCCGCTCTACTACAAAAAAATAGGGCATTCTCCATCTTGAATGGACACATAATAAACAAAAAAGTATATTGGCACCCTTGTGAGGTACCCTTCTATATGCACTAAGAAATAGGGAGAGCCATCATTTATACATGTGTGTAAGGAAAGGACAGAGTAGGATGCAACTAAGATATCATTCAATACCACAGATACACTGGTGCACAAAAATTGATATCACACCTTATACGAAAACATCGACTTTCCCTGCGGGCTTTCTAATTTATTAGTGAAATGGACCCAGGCCACTACCCTTCTCACTCAAAACCCATCAATAAACGAGATGGAGCATATAAATAATTGTCATTTTTATTTAATAAGTATTGTATAAATCACACATAGCCAAATAGTAGACCAGGTGGAGTTCCCCCACCTGGATCCAGTATCAATTTCACAACTGCCTATATTGTAGTGTAGTTCCTATATTCCCAATAGACTCTGCGCATTGGAATAATATACCCTATAGATAAGACATAGGACTGAGGTCAGTATGTCTCTATCGAGTATACTAAACTTAATTGTGAGTGCCAGCTAGCTCATAGGTCACTAGAAACGTTCTCGAATACACAAGAAGGGATTAGTTTCTGACAACCGCATAAACATGACAACTTTGTTTCCCAAGAATAAAACGTATCTTCAGAGTCGTGGAAACAATAGATAACCATTTCACTCAGTCAATCGTACATGCTTTGTTTCTACAGAGTTGCAGAGAAAATAGAGAGACGGGCGTTTTAATAAAAGGGGTTTATTGAACAGTCTTCTTTCTCATGCAAGAGGGGTGAACTGCTACAATCGTTAGACAGAATGCAAAGTATAATGCATACAGCGTAAACGGTCATATAAAATAATACTGTAATAGCATTGTCTGGTCCTATGACATATAAAAATACATACATAAATAACACAGGCTAAAATACTCAACTGGTGCTTCTAAAATACGCCTACCCTGATATACCTAACCTAGGTCTAGTATGAGGGAAGAAGTAAGTGTGGTCTTTAGCATAAGTTTAGTTTTGGCAAGAGTTGCCAAAGGTTTCTCTAGGTTCTAATCAGCTTCATACCTTAGAATGAGAGAGGTTGGTATCTCTTTCACGGACTTGATTTCCCAATACCCCGCAAGGGGAGTCAGAAATACTGGAGCTGGATTTCTCGTCAGAGGAGGACAGCTTCTGATCAGTGCGTCAGCTGGAGAGTTGGCTTCCTTCGGCACTTGCTGTAGCGAGATGCGTCGTGCAAGTAGGTAGTCGAACTGCACCGAACCACACCGTGCTTTGCCATAGCAAGTGAAGGTATATTTATACCTTGAAAGTGTTTAGGAATTCCAGCTTTGACGTAAAGTCGGGCATATGAACGTCATGAATGAACCCCTAAGGAATAGATGTCCATGTATAATAACTGAGTTCTTGGAGAAATCAATATTCAAGCAAGGGGTAGTCCCTAACGGCTTAAGAGTCTGATTTTCTAAGAAATCGTTGTGACATAGATGAACGGATGGAAGTAGCCATGCCTGTATTTGGGCTGCATGGGCTATGCCTAAATAAGGGCTGGATTTCTATGCCTATATAAGGGCAACGCGATTTGCACCTATATAAGGGCATGAATCGGAAATTCAATCGGAATCTAAAATTGTACACAACAATGTATATGTAGGTCTATGAGGTGATTGTACCTATATTTGTCTCCGCTGAATTAAAAGCGACACTGAGATTTCCTGGTAGGTTTTAAGTACAATCCTCCTAGTGTGCATGCCAGCTTGAATTAGTCCTGGCGAAAGCCATTTGACCCTACGGGGCACATCAGAAAATGGCTGAAACATGTAGACCTTTCACAGGATAAGGAGGATCAAAATTGTATCATTCACATATCCGTCACCTTTTTAACATTGAGCAATACTCTCAATAATATATTTGAGGTTTAAAAACAACAGAGAGTATTTGAGCCAATTTTCAAAGCACACCTCACTTTGAGCACTTTTTACTCACCACTACTTCACCACTGAAAAATCAACCAGCTCGGCTTTAATCAGGCATCACAGCACACCCTGGAAACATTCGGTGACCAAGGTGGGAACCCTATGATGAAGCATGTCACCCACTAGGTAGGTGAGTGAGGGTTCTTTTTCAAAACTTTAGGGTTTCATAGGCAGTATACACACCTGGTACACCCAGCTAATGTTTAGGCAAAGGTGTGTGCCTTATACCTAACCTGTTCTTTTTGTTTTGATACTCTGTGGCCCAAACCGAGTCTAATCCGTTGATTATATTTACTTTTGGAAATAACTTATAAATATCAGATTGATGCAGTCTTCTCCAAATATTGCAGAATTGGGACGATACTAGATATTGCACACTTAATATAATCTTAGAAATGTGAACAATTTATATGAAACTTAAATGAATCCCAGATGCTCCTGAGTATCTTGCAGCCATCAATGACATTTGACCCATGACAGGTTCAGGCAGGACAGGGAAATTCAAACAAGGATGGAGCAGCGCACTAGGAAGTCTGACATATATTGCAATATATTACTGTAGTGGTACATAAAGCAAAAGTGAAAAACATACATGATAAAGAAAGGCTTCCGGTCATTGAGAAAAAACGAATTTTAGAACACCAGTAGTGAATGGTCAACAGTGCACGGCAATGGTTTTCCATATGACCAGCAGCTTATAAATGTTTCATCCTCTATAGGGACTTTATTAGGACGAGTAGGTATATGTTTACCAACATGGTATACCACGTTTGGAAATAATTCATAGTGATCCTTAATTTGAATGTTGGTTGTTATGTCCAATGAAGAAGATTCCATTTAAAATGGGACTCCATGTTAAGGTCAAGACCCCACTGAGTGCAATTTGTTCTTCCCCAAAGTGAAAAGTTGAACTAACTCTGATAGAGAGATCCCAGTGTCTGCTCATGATCTCCACAGGAAGGGAGTGAGGATAGAGCCAGCTGCGGTTTCTCTTCTTGGGCGGAAGAGTGTTGCCCCACTTGCTGGTGGACCAGTAAAAATACAGAAAAATAAAATGGTCATTACCATTTTATTATTCTGTGTTCCCATGCTGCTAGAGTATGAGTGGGGGGTGGGGCAAAATCCTGCAGATTGCAGGAAGTCTTCCAGGGCTCAGTGTGAATGTCAGATTGTCCAGCTGTCAACAGCCGACCTATCCAACATGCACATTTCGGACCTAGCAATCCCAGGGCTGAGAAACAGCCAAGGGATTGCTGGCACAGGTCCCCAGTCTCAAAATGAGTGCTGGGTTAGCCTGCTCCAACCAATTCTGGAACTGCTCTCATGCTGATTGGCTGTATTCAAGCTACACTTGGAAGGAAGTCCTTCCCCTTTCTTCCTGCTCCTTTTCAACCCCAGGATGGGCGCAGGGAGAGAACCAAACTGAGGGCCCGGTGGCCAGCAGCATTGATGGTGAGTACTCACCACCATTTATTAATGTTGCCAGCCGCCACTGCATACCATTAGACTATCACCTTATGATGACATGAACTTGCTTTGCAGGTCAATGTTTATATGCTCTTTGTGGCAGGTGCGATGCTTAGTTTTCTCCTAAGGATGTTAAGTGCAGAAACGGGCTGTGTTGCATCGCGATGCAATTTATTACACATACATTGGTGTAATCGTTTGGCTTGGAAGGGCGAGATTTTGATCGATACCTTATCACTATTGATCTAAACCCCGATCTGGTCGACTGAACCTTTGTTGCCTGTCATTGAAGGAAGAAAGTGCCTCTCTTACCAAGTTAGTTCACCCAATAAAGGACTCCGCTCCAAGAGATCACAAACAACTTCTAGCTTTCAAAAGTTTATTGTAAGGTTAGGATAAGCTGCAAATACAGGCATCTCAGAATGAGATTCACGAGATACACAGGTCCAACTACATACATGTGCTCTCTGAAAGCCCTCAGACGAGCAACGGAAATTACCAGCACAAGTTCTAAGAATAATAAAGCTATCAGCATTGACGCATATTGAGATCTCTCCTTCATTTAAGTTGGAGGAAAAACACACAGGTTAGGCTGTCCCTACCCTGCTCTAGATGGTATCCCTACTTAACCAAGTCTCAACCTAACAAAAGGTGTCAGCAGTGAATGACCCCCAAGGGAAGTCACTCACTCTTAGTCTCTTGGTGAAAACCTATAGTTCTCCAGTCATGACCCCTCTCTGCCTACCCATCCGCTCTCTAAAGGGTCCTCAGGCATCTGCTCTAACTCCACCCAGGGGTGCTGTCCCTAATACAAAACAGTCAACAACATTTGAGACGCCCCTCGTGAGACGCCCCTCACGTGGTGTAGCTTCTGGCTTTTTCCATGCTGCTTTGTATTGGGCCTCATACGTTGGAGTTGACCTTGCTTCTCAGACTCTTCTCCGGCCCGCTGATACCCCTTAAAACATTCCGGAACCCTCCTCCATGTCTGGGCCGTCTACTGAACAGACCTCTATTCATATTATTTATAATCGGATCCTCCCTTCTCCCTTGCAGACAGACATCTGCAGCCAAGAACCCAACTCTCATAGACTTCCAAAAAGGTTCGCAACATTTCTCGGCCCAGACCAGTACGTGTAAATCAATGTTAAAACATTTCAGGCCTACAGCATTTCTCATAATAATTATAGCATTCAACTTCTTCATTAATTAAAGCATGTTAATACTCTTATTCTATTATTCAGTAAACACATCTATAAATCATGGCCCATTAATGCAATGACCAAAACATTAGTGCAATCTATGTCGTGAAAAGAAACACCTTCTAGCTCTTCTAGCTCTGGCCCTGAGGCCTACCACATTCTGCGTTTAACCACATGCCATCTTACATTTTAGCAGCTACACGACATGGATTCAGGAATAATCACATCTAATAAAATCATATAGTGTCACACATTTCTGTATTAGTTCCACTTCTACTTAAATCTCTACATTAGCTATACATTCAGAATATAATTGCAGATACTACTAGCACTCATGGCATTTCTCCTCATGATTTGTGCTTACTACAGGTAAGTGTGATGCACTCATACATTTAGGTCAGTTTGCGCTCTCTCAGTTCCCCCCTTTGATGACCTCTCGGGGTCATCACTAACATTTAAACTGCAGTTATTGCTAGCATAACTTGTCTCTGCGTTTCCAGAGCCTTCAGACTCCTGTACTGATTATCTTGTATGGCAGCCAATCTCTGCAGCTGCTCTCTTTGGGCCCTTTCTGACCTTTTTGCTCTGTACCATTTGAATACCCTCACCAATCCCCACAATATGATCCCACAGATCAATATTATGATGATAGGTTTTAGTATATACCACACAAAGCTTTTGCCTAGGGTGGAGATCCACCCTCCAACTTCACTCATTCCGTGGCCCACCTTTTCCCAGACATTTTCTCTACTCAAGTCTTCGATCTCCTTGTGAATATCAGTTATGTTCCTAATAACTTTCTCAAGGGGCTTCGAATTGTCTGGAATGTAAGTACAACATTCCTGGACCTTCAAAGCCTTACAGACTCCGCCCTCTTTTGCTAGTAGGACGTCTAACGCAAGACGGTTCTGAAGAACCATAGCCCTTATCGATTGCATCTCTCCTTCTACCAGCATTAAGGACTGAGCAGTGCTGGCAGACAACCTGTCGACGACTGTTGCCAATCGTCTAATTTTAACATCATTAAGGATTAGTCCCAAAAGAGGGAACATAGCTCCAAAGACATCTCCAACCATTTCTGCATCTCCTATATCTCTCCTTCCCCTCGATGATGTCTTGCCCTCGATGATCTCTAAGTCTTGTGCATGATATATTTTGGGGAAGACAATTGCTAGGTAACATGATCCATACCAGTTGTCAGGTAGTCTCACGTAGGCATTTCTTCCACATACAAAATACACATTTGGAATCACTTGCATTTCCTTCAGGAAATCCTTAGTATAGTACTCTATATTGAAAGCATGTTCACAACTGACTTCTCCCACGTATACATTTTCGTAATACGTTTTGGCTCGGTGAAGACATAGCTTTCCTTTCTGCGTCTTATCTAAAGCTATTGGACCACTACTACCCTTTCTCTTGTGTGCCTTCTCTTCCTCGGTCCAATCTGTTTTCCATTGTCCTGATTTTTTCAAAATCTTTTGTCTCCTGTAACGATCATCCACCTGCCCTATGAACTTCTTCTCGACTTCTGACACTTTGCATGTCAGGTTATTTCTACGGGCATGTGAAGTATCTAAGGTAATCCAAGGAATGAAGAACTTGGCCAATCTGTCTTCACTCTTCCAGTAATCCCATTTGTTCATCTGCTTATAATTTGGGACTTCTGGCAACACTGAATCATAGTTGGAGAAATAGTATTCAAAACTATCTCTCCCATAAAATATACTAAGCAGTAAGCTACATGTAATGCCATATGTCAGCGGGAGGTGATGATATCTAATGCCTTCATCTACAGACGCCGGCAACTGCATGCAGACGTAACAGTCCTTAACCTCCATGGCATCCACGTATTCATATAAGAGTTTAGCATAAGCATTTGACCTAAAGTCTCCTTGGGACTCATCTACGTGTAACCTGCGGGCTTCTGCAGCTAATAACGCTTTCTCTTGAGTGTTTTCCCTTTTCTCACCAGCAACAGTGGGTGTAAGCGTTTCTACAGATTTCACATCAGTTACCTTCGCCTCTTCCTCATGTCCCTTTACATAAGAAATTGTTACCACTAAAGCTATTAATATTATCACTCCTACTATTAGTGTACCTATTATACATTTAGCTCTGCGGTTCTGGGTGCCGGCTTCCATTTCGTCAGACAATATAGCTCTCTCTTATCTTGGCACAAAGTTCTTTTCTTCTCGTTCCTTTACAGTCTCTTTTTACTCTTTTTGTCTTTAAAATCCACACAACTGGAAGCTGACAACCTTCTTCGCAAAGGTCCTTTAACAGTTCAATAAAGACAACCCTAGCCCTTCTCCATCAACTCAAGGGAAGGTCCCTAATATTCTCTGCTTCCTGGGCGCTAGGTAATCTTCTTTTTCTGCTCGCTTTATTTACAAAGTCCTTTAAGCATCTACTATCAGGTTTGTGCCTGCAGCTTCGATAGCAAAGTTCAGTATTTCCAAACGAAGATTGTGCTCTTCATGGGCTGTTATCGTTGTACCAAAGTCGGGGAATTGCAATTCTGAGAGAAACATGTGTTTTAACTTGCTGAGGCGGGGAGGTCTGGGGAGCATGAATGTTAGTGACCCTTCTTGTTCGACTCCGGGTACCAACAGTCGTATTTCCACGGTGACGATGGGCTCAGAACTGGACACCACCACCGCTCGAATCCTCCCTGTCTCCTGTTTCAAAGACATTTGTCGCCAGATATGTCCACTCAGGGGTGGAGTATCTTCTGCTAGGCACACGCACTCTTCTTGACCTTCTTCGGTCCGGTGCTTCAGCGCCCTGAGCACTTTCTTCCGGGTCTGAGTCTTCTGATATCGGAGGAAGGGTTATCTCTGGAGTTGACCTCAGGCTAGAGCTCCTTCTTTGCGGCCAATTAGCTTCTCCACGTGCCCTTCTACTCCTTCTCCTTCTTGTCTGTTCTCGCTCTCTGTCAGACCTGTCAGTGTCTGACTCGTACTCCCAGCTACTTTCTCCTTCTGTAGCGTCGTCTGTTTCGCTGTTGTACTGACCGTCCTCAGCTTGGTCAGACTCGTTCCCTGCTTCCGCTGGCACCTCTACAGCTTGGCTAGCCCCCTCTATGGCTTCTCGGTCCTCTGCTGGACGTCTATCCGAGAGAGGAGCTGTTTCTTCCCGAGGTGCTGGAACCCTTCGCGTATGTGACGCGTGGATCCAATTGGGCAGGCCTCCCACCTTTACAGCCGTATTCGCGATCAGGATGATCTGGAAGGGCCCACGCCAACGAACATCCAGGCAGCTTCTTCTCACATGTTTTTTCACCAGGACCCAGTCCCCAGGGTACAGGTCATGGCACGGGCCCTGGCACGATGGAACCTCGGCAGCCTGCACCTGAAGGGACACAGAATGAATGGCGTCAGACAGCCCCTTACAATAGTCCAGGATCATATCATCTGTGATATTTAACAGTGCAGTAGTTGGGACAGATGGCAGCCTCATTGCTCTCCCCATTAACACCTCATGTGGTGACAACCCCGTTCTTCTGTCTGGGGTACTACGAAGGCTCATGAGGACCAATGGCAGGGCGTCAGGCCAACTCAGGGTCGTTGAGGAACACACTTTTGCAATTCTGGCTTTGATCGTGCCATTGATCTGCTCCACAATTCCTGAGGCTTCTGGTCGGTAACTGCAATGCAATTTCTGATCTATGTTCAGAGCCGCACAAATCATCTTCACAAGCTCGCTGTTGAAATGCGTTCCCCTATCTGATTCCAAAGAGGCCGGCACCCCGAAGCGCGGAATGAGTTCCCTAAGCAGTAACTTGGCCACTGTGAGGGTGTCGCACCTACGTGTAGGGTATGCCTCAACCCATCTGGAGAATACACAAACAACCACCAGGACATAGCGGAGGCGGTTGCACCTCGGCATTTCAATGAAATCTATCTGCATTCGATTGAATGGACCTCCAGACCTTCCTATGTGACTCAATGCAACTGGTGTTCTTTTCCCTACGTTCAGCTGCTGACAGGTCACACAACGCTGGCACACTGCTTCTGCTGCTATTCTAAACTTAGGATTGTACCAGGTCTGTCTAAACACTCTCAGCATAGCGTCTCTCCCTAGGTGTACGGGACCATGTATGTGTCTGGCCATTGGGCTCACCATCTCATTGGGCAACACTGCTCTGCCATCTGCTGAGACCCAAAAATGGGACTCACCCACTACACATCCTGCCTTTTCCCATGTTTCTTTTTCAAAATCAGGAGCATTTTCTTGCATGTTTGCCAGTTCGTCCCAAGTATCAACAGTTTCCAATATCATGGCTAATTCAGTCCTTACATTTATTCCACCCACCTCCACCTCTGTGAAAGAGTACCCTTGTTCCGCGCAATACCGCGCGACTTCGTCGGCATATCTATTGCCTTTCGAGACGAAGTCCTCATTTCTGGTATGTGCGGTGCACTTTACAACTGCGATACCTGCTGGACATTGCAACGCCTCTAACAACAGGCGCACAAACTCTCCATTGCGAATGGGAGAGCCTGAAGAGGTCATGAACCCTCTTTGAGACCATAACTGCCCGTAATCATGAACCACCCCATAACCATATTGGCTGTCGGTGTATATGGTGACTCGAATTTGATTGCTTGCCAAGCAAGCACGTGTCAAGGCAATAATCTCGGCTACCTGAGCGGAGTGTACTCCTTCCAGGCACCCAGCTTCTACAACTCCAGTAATTGTACAAACAGCGTAAGCTGCTCTCAACTGCCCAACTTCGTCTCTTACACATGAGCCATCGACAAAGAAAATTTCGTCTGGGTCGGTCAGTGGCTCATCTACGATGTCGGGTCTGGGTTTGGTGCATAGTTCAGTCACATCGAGGCAGTCATGGTCTGTACATTCATCATCATCCTCGATATCATTTGGGAGTGGCATCAAGGTGGCAGGATTCAAAACAGAGCATCTCCTGAGGGTCACATTCTCTGCAGCAAGAATAACTTGCTCATAGCGCGTGAGCCTGCTGTTGGTCAGATGCTGTGTTTTGGTCCTGGTCATCAACAGTTCAACAGAATGGGGCACGCACACCTCTAACGGGTGCCCCATGACGATATTTTCACATCTCTCAATGCTGACACCCGTTGCAGCAACGGATTTGAGACATCCGGGCAACGCTGCGGCTACTGGGTCTAAAGTAGCCGAGAAATAAGCAACTGGTCTACGGGCATTCCCATGGATTTGGACTAACACAGACAACGCGCAACCTTCTCTCTCACAACAGTAAAGCAAAAATGGTTTATTGTAATCAGGCATTCCCAATGCCGGAGCACGACACAGGTCCTCTCGCAGCTGTAGGAATGCCATCAAACAGTCTTTGTCCCATGGTACCGGATCGCTCACCTCCTTATGCGTCAGTTTTTGCAAGGGCTTTGCTTTCAGTGAAAAGTTCGCGATCCACTGTCGGCAATAACCCACCATCCCTAGGAACATCCTGACCTCTCTCTGTGTCTTAGGCGCATTCATTTTCATGATCGCCTCTATCCTGTCTGGTGACACCTTTCGTTTGCCTTTCTCTATTCTGTGTCCCAAGTACTGCACTTCTGTCAGGCAGTACTGCAACTTTCCCGGGGACACCTTGTGCCCATTGGCAGCTAGGTGATTTAACAAAGCAATGGAGTCCTCCCTGCAAGCTTCTTCTGTTTCTGACGCCACGAGGAGGTCGTCTATGTACTGGACCAGAACTGACTTCTGGGGCAGCACTAGACTTTCAAGATTTTTCTTCAAAAGCTGGTTAAAGATCGATGGGCTCTCTGTATACCCCTGAGGAATACGACACCATGTTAGGACGCGACCTTCCAGCTTAAATGCGAAAAGAAAATGGCTTTCTTCGTCCAGAGGGATCGAAAAGAAAGCCTGACAAAGATCAATCACAGTGAACCACTCAGCTTGGAATGGAATCTGAAACAGTATCACTGATGGATTCGGTACCACTGGACAACACGAAACGACTATGTTATTAATCTTTCGAAGGTCCTGTACTATCCGGAATTTCCCATTTGGTTTCTGCAGACCCATAATCGGGGAGTTGCATGGACTACCCACGATTTCTTTCAGTATTCCCTGCTTAATCATGGACTCGATCACGGGTTTTATGCCTGCAATCGTTTCTGGAGTCAATTTATATTGGGGTGTTCTTGGGAACTCAGCATGCGGTTTCACTACAATTTTCACTGGGTCCACCCCTTTGACCAATCCAATCTCTTCCCCAGTGAAGTCCCATACTTCTGGTGCCACTGTCTCTCTCAAGTCCCAGGGGAGCTCATCTACTGTCAAAGTAGGGTACAGCTCCACGCATATTCTTGAGTTTGCAACTTTGAAGTCTGCGTCATCATCATTGGTCAATACCTCCACTCCCTGAGGTGTACAGTATATTGTACAATTCAATTTACACAACAGGTCTCTGCCTAGCAGACACACAGGACTTGAATCGCAAACCACAAACTGGTGCTCATCGCTGTACTTCCCTATTTTCACCTGTACCGGTTCTGTCAATTGGCTGGTTATTCTCCTGTTTGCGACCCCCACCACTTGTATGGTCTCTCCAGACATGGGCAGGTCTGGAACTGCAGCTGATCTGATCGTGGATCTAGTGGCTCCTGTGTCCACCAGAAATGTCGTGGGGCACCCTGCTACTTCTGCTTCGACATAGGGTCCCCTCTGGTCCACCTCCAAGGCTGCCCCGAGGGTGCAGTCTTCTCTTTCCACTCTCTGTCCGGTTAATGGGTCCACATAATAGCACTCTTCTCCTTCTACAAACAGGGGCATCTGTCTATAGGTCTTACCCATAGTCCCTACTCGGGGAGGTTGCGGGAACTGGGCTCGGGGAGGAGCCCCCCCCCCTTTGAGCACCTTTCCCTGGTATGGCGTCACCCCTCTCGTAGGCGCGCTCTGGACCTCTTCCTCCTCTTCCTCTTGTTCTCCTATCTCTACATTGTAGGGACACTCGCGTTTCCAATGCCCCACCTCGTTACACTGGTGGCACCTAGTCGTTTTCTTCAAGGCAGCTATGTCTATTCTGGGTCTAAAGGTGGAACTCTCCTCATTGCCCTTGTTCTGACTGTACTGCTTCTTTCCTCCTGTACCTGTTCCTTGCTGCTGTTGCTGCTGTCCCCCCTTCCCTGCTGCCTGCATCTGTACCACCATCAATTTTTCTTTTAGTTTCTTAGCCTTGGAGTCTATCTCATCACAGCAGTACCTAGCATATCTCAGTATTTCGTCTAGGGGTCTATTTTGCCAACAAATCAAGTGTTGCTGAATCATTAAACTAATATCCGGTCTCAGTCCCAGGACGAACTTGGACACAAATTGCCCTATGTCTTTTGGATCCATTACATCCAAGCCGCTATACTGTTTAAACGCCTTCAGCAATCTCTCATAATATTCGTGAACTGTCTCTTTGGGTTCCTGTCTGGTTCGGTCTATTTTGACCCAATCTATGTCTTGCATTGGCACTTTCTCTTTCAGCCAAGTCATCACTCTCTCGAATTTTGCCATCACAATCTCGGACGGCCCATTAGTCTTAGCATCTCTCTCCGGCTCCGTTGTGGGCCACTCAGCGCTAACCTTGCATGCTGTCCACAGATCTCCTGGTACTACAATGTCAAACAGCGTGTTCAGATCTATCCATAGGACCTTTGAGATTTTTACAAATCTCTCAACTTGCTTGTACCACTCCACTGGGCTTTCCCGCAATTTGGGAAAGGAGGTGGTAAAAGCAGCTAAATCTCCCCTACTCCAAGGGACATGTACATAATTCCCATTTGCGACTTCACGCAAAGGGTATGCTTCTATTCCCTGCAGCCTTCCTGGTGTCGTACCAAGCGTGCTTCTCCTGACGGTCCCTTTCTTGGACCACCTCTCTTCCCACTTATCTAGTGCCCTCCATGTCCTTATTCCAGTGATCAGTTCCCTTATGTGCGTTTTCAGCCCGATCGTTCTCCTCTCATCTAGGTCTCGATCTGTATAATGTAGCCTGTGGTTACCCTGTAATGCTTTGGTTCTTGACAGGTCCACCATATATTTGCCTGCTAGTTCGACTAACTTCTCATGGATTGCTCTCGCTTTTCGAGTGATGTCCTTTGCCATATACAGTATTTCATCCTGCTCATACATTTCCAGTCTTTCTAAAGGCAGGGTACCATCTATCATGTCATCCAGGTCTGACCTTAAGCTGGCGACATCGAGTCTCTTAGCTTTTATCTCAGCTCGCAATATGTCTTTCGAAGGGGGCTCACTGGTCTCCCTACCATCCCAACTCCGAGCTCTACGTTTGGGCTCGGGAGAGTTAATGAGTGCTCTCCCTTGCTCCCATCTCTCCAGGTCCCATGCTCGGCCATCCGATCTTGGAAGGTGATGGAACACGGGCCTGTTACCCCCACTCTTGCTCTGCCCACTCTCTCCTGCTTCTCTCCTTTCACCGTACTCCTCTCTGTTATTTTCCCTCTGGTCGCTACTCTCCCTTTGCCTAGTATCGCTCAGTATCCGATACGATCCTTCCTGGTTCCCCATATTCCCTGGGCTGCGCTCGTGTCCGTCATCACAGGGACTATGGTGCGACCTCTCACAACTCCCATTCAGTTCTCTGGTGCCGGGCACACAGTGGGTACACTTAAAGCTGTTTCTGTACTCTTGCATTCTCCTCTCCCCTTCACTGAGTATTGGGCGCGCCACCCCTCCACTCCCGGGGCCCCCGTTTTCCAGGTCCGTTCTATCTCCACTCCGGGCCCAATGGGTGACTCCCCTACTATCTCTCTCTCTCCAGTCCCACTCCGGGCTGCTCTCCCCAGCCCCGCAGTGAGTCCGAGCTCTGCTGTCCTGACTTTCCCTTTCAGCTTCTGCTGCTATGATGCTCTTGTGAGCCTCTACTGCCTCATCCCACTTCTTCATGTACTCATTTAGCTCTTGAAAGGATTTTCGTCCAGATCCCCTCAGATCCACTGGCCATCTAGGGCCCCCAGGATCCCCTCCTGGATCCCCTGCTGTGTGCATCGGGGTGCTCCACTCTCTGGGTATCGGCATCTGACTTGGGGAATTGATCGTATCGTTCCTCCTTGCCGTCTCTGCTCTTTCTCCGTCCTTCCGTACCCGTTCTTCCCCTCTTGCTCTCTCTGGGTCATATATCGATACTATAGGACCTATGGTAACAGGTACCTGTAGTGCAGCTGGTAATCCGTAGGATGTGGCGCACTCCGTTTCCGGCGCTCTTTGTACCACAAACCTCCCGACTACCTGTTGCACCTGACTAGGCTGGGACAGCTCTTTCTTTGCCTCAGGATCCCACTCTGAACTGGGAAGCGGTCCATGCTCTCCTGCATTGCCCCCCTTTTCTCTTTCACTATGCTCGACCTCTCCCCCTGCTCTATTATACGGGGGTGGCCTGTCTGTCAATAATCTGTTTATCAGGCTGTCCTCTGTTTCGCTCTCATCATCTTCTTCTAGGGGGCTTTTATTTCCGGGCACCTCTAACACCGGGTACAGTTTATTTACTTCCATGTTATGCACTCTCCATCTTTTAGCATCCGCATCCCACCTGGCATCCTGCACTGCCCTTACCGATCGTTTCACCCTTTCTTGTCGTCTGTTCATATTTTTTTCATGCGCTGCCCTAATCCATGCATCAAGGGCTTCAAACTGGGTCGGTCTAGGCAAGGGTCTCATTGAGGTCATGACTGATTTTAATCGATGTAACACCTCTAATCTGAACGTCCCGTACTTCGGGAACGTCAGTTCCTCATTTCCTTCCGTAATCTTACTCCACTCTTACGTTCCCCCTATCTCGGTCTTTCGGGTGATCAATGGTACCTCATGACCCCCTTCACACTATTTGACAATTACTCTGGGTGTCCGATACACCCGAACCACTTAAGCTCTCCTTGAACTTAAGATTTCCACCGGTTGCGCGCGCTCACAACCTGTTCCACAGTCACTCTACAGACATTCAACTCCGCCAGACATTACAACATAGATACAATACAAAAACACCGCAATCTAACACGCATGACCCTTTATACTCACTCTCGACCGATACTGCTGCTTTTTCTGTCTCACGTCATCCGGATCTTCTTCGGCGGGCGGTTCTTCCGATCATCGATCTCTAGGGGCCTTGGGGTAAGCTAACCTGGCCTAGGTCACCGTCCTCAAGAAGGCAACCATCCTCTATAGCTACCAACTGGAAGGGCGAGATTTTGATCGATACCTTATCACTATTGATCTAAACCCCGATCTGGTCGACTGAACCTTTGTTGCCTGTCATTGAAGGAAGAAAGTGCCTCTCTTACCAAGTTAGTTCACCCAATAAAGGACTCCGCTCCAAGAGATCACAAACAACTTCTAGCTTTCAAAAGTTTATTGTAAGGTTAGGATAAGCTGCAAATACAGGCATCTCAGAATGAGATTCACGAGATACACAGGTCCAACTACATACATGTGCTCTCTGAAAGCCCTCAGACGAGCAACGGAAATTACCAGCACAAGTTCTAAGAATAATAAAGCTATCAGCATTGACGCATATTGAGATCTCTCCTTCATTTAAGTTGGAGGAAAAACACACAGGTTAGGCTGTCCCTACCCTGCTCTAGATGGTATCCCTACTTAACCAAGTCTCAACCTAACAAAAGGTGTCAGCAGTGAATGACCCCCAAGGGAAGTCACTCACTCTTAGTCTCTTGGTGAAAACCTATAGTTCTCCAGTCATGACCCCTCTCTGCCTACCCATCCGCTCTCTAAAGGGTCCTCAGGCATCTGCTCTAACTCCACCCAGGGGTGCTGTCCCTAATACAAAACAGTCAACAACATTTGAGACGCCCCTCGTGAGACGCCCCTCACGTGGTGTAGCTTCTGGCTTTTTCCATGCTGCTTTGTATTGGGCCTCATACGTTGGAGTTGACCTTGCTTCTCAGACTCTTCTCCGGCCCGCTGATACCCCTTAAAACATTCCGGAACCCTCCTCCATGTCTGGGCCGTCTACTGAACAGACCTCTATTCATATTATTTATAATCGGATCCTCCCTTCTCCCTTGCAGACAGACATCTGCAGCCAAGAACCCAACTCTCATAGACTTCCAAAAAGGTTCGCAACATTTCTCGGCCCAGACCAGTACGTGTAAATCAATGTTAAAACATTTCAGGCCTACAGCATTTCTCATAATAATTATAGCATTCAACTTCTTCATTAATTAAAGCATGTTAATACTCTTATTCTATTATTCAGTAAACACATCTATAAATCATGGCCCATTAATGCAATGACCAAAACATTAGTGCAATCTATGTCGTGAAAAGAAACACCTTCTAGCTCTTCTAGCTCTGGCCCTGAGGCCTACCACATTCTGCGTTTAACCACATGCCATCTTACATTTTAGCAGCTACACGACATGGATTCAGGAATAATCACATCTAATAAAATCATATAGTGTCACACATTTCTGTATTAGTTCCACTTCTACTTAAATCTCTACATTAGCTATACATTCAGAATATAATTGCAGATACTACTAGCACTCATGGCATTTCTCCTCATGATTTGTGCTTACTACAGGTAAGTGTGATGCACTCATACATTTAGGTCAGTTTGCGCTCTCTCAGGCTTTTGCATGACCCTCGTTATTTTTTCTGTCCCCCAGACACCCATAAAAACGTCCATATTGTGTGTCTTTTGCCACACCATTTCGCAGGCAGCAGAAGTTTCAGTCTGGTTCGCAAAGCATGGAAATGAAACAAACCATGTTGAACTTAGTCCACGCATCGTTTCTAAAATCCCCCTTCCAGGCATACAATACTGTGTTGGGGACACGCGGGTGTCCCTAAAGAGCATGATAATGGAACAGTTATGAACAGCGTATAACTACAAGACCCTGCCTCAGACACCATTTCATGGCATAGCCTTGTGCCAAATTATGCATTTTCCCAGTAGTGACTTCCACTTTGGAGATAAGAAGGCCTGGTACTGATTCGTCTTTATGTTGTAAAACTATTGTCTTATAATGTGGTAAGTCACTCCAGCTCTCTAGCAAAGGTTCTGGAGGTTTCGAACCAAATGTTGGTGGCGTGTCGCTTCGTAGGTGGCAGCGCACACCCACATTCTATTTTAAATGGTTCTTCAGACATTTTTTTAGAGTTAAAGCAAAGCAGTTGCCTATTGTTGTCTGGAGGCTCGGTAGACTAATGCATCCCTTGCAGCGGTTTGATTTTGACCTCATAGTCACAGGTTCGAATCCCGGCCAGTCCACTCAGCATTTCAACCTCATATTAAAACAATTCATTAGCACTAGCATCCCCTGTGGTTTGAACGTGGACTTTACATACAGAGGACTTCCCTGATGTATGTAACCAGCTGTTCGTCTTTAACAGCTGCACTAACCTTTGAAGAAAAATAAATCGATAATTTTGGATTGAACTTTAAGTCCAGTTGGTAGCTCTGTGATACAGGTGTCGTCAGCTGTGCTTACAGAGCCTGCTTCAAAGCGCTCCATGCTGCGACGTGGAGCATCGCTTTATTTTCATTGTTTCCATTCAAGACGTGGCAAACTCACTCGCTATTAGGCCCTGCAGCGAACAAAGCAAAACTCCAGGCTAGCAATATTTTACTCGTCATCTTGAGCCTATGCTAGTTTTTGTAACAATGAGCGCCTAAGCTCCTGAGCACAGTTTGCTGTGACTTTTGCTTCATATTTTCAAAATATTGTCAGTTGGGCATGTCAGACATCTTGTTTTCCCTTCAGCTGCCGGGTCACGTGCTCTTGTGTAAATACAGTGCTTCCACCAGTGGCCGGCAGCCAGGGCAGGAGGTGAGTTGGGATGTTGGGGGGTGGGGGGAGGGGGGTGCTGGGCATCCAGGGCGGGGGCTGCCTGACCAGAGTGGGGGGTTGCTTCAGGCACTGGATCCCCTATGTTTCTGTCACTGTGCATGCACACCATGGTAGGAGGGTTAGAGGGAGCTTTGCTCTGCCCCTGTCGCACTAGTTTAACCCCATGGAAGCTCATCATATTCTGCTGCTGCGCTGGGATTTACAAAAACCCATTATTCATGACGAGCTGGGCTCGTCATGAGCGTGCGAGGAGGCTACTTCATGACGAGCCCAGCTCGTCATGAGCGTCGAAGGGGTTAACAGACGGGGCCGCAACTGTGCCGGTCGAGCTAGGCCGCGGTGTCCACTAGGGACCCTGCAAAACTAAGGGCTGTGATTGGGCCAATGAGAACAACCTTGCAGAGCCAGGCAGTGTATCCAAACCAAGAAGGTCTGGATTAGACCTATGCATTGTATATTTTTATGGTAAATTCTATTTTTCATAATGGGTAACAGGCATCTGGTAGCATTCTAAACTTCATTATTTTAATCCCACCAAACCAACTCGGTTATGGACCCATAGGGTCCAAGGTTTAGTACATTCTTGCTACTTTATAATGATTTGATTGTTTATGGGAAGTGGTTCATTTTTCTAAAACTCTACCACACTACACTTCCGCTCTTTATCATTTCAAGAATCAATGAACATACTGCATTGCTTAATTTTTGACAAGCCCTCCTTGCTTTTTACCCTTCAACACTGGCAAACTCCTTCCTAAAAGAGAGCCACTAATATTACAATCCATGAAGGGCACCAACATCACACAATATTTTGGGACACTTGTATGGCCACATCTAATGGACATATCATACCCCGAATGGAGAAATTTTGTGAAGCTAAAAATAGAAAAATAAAAACATCCTAATAAAAAAATCTAAGACACTGACAATCGTGTAGTTCATCTTGAAGCAAAGCAACAAATTAACCCACAAAGTTACTCTGATCTCCTTACAGACTCCAGACTCCAGACTCCATCAAAATAGCTAAAACTCACCTTTTTCATTTGCATTTATATCAGGTGTTTATACTAGTAACATATTGGCATGAAAAGCTGATAATCTCATTGAGTTTAGATGTTAGTTCAGTTAAAGTAAGCCTTTCAGGTATTTTACCATTTCTTTCTTATCTATACATGCAAAACATTCATAGCTGTTGAAATAGGCACCAAAGAGACAAGTTGCAGCTAGGGATAATGCTACTCTCATATGCATACTTCCCCTTAACAAAGGCATATAGGTAACATTATTACCAGTAAAATTGTCATTATCTCAAAGTAAAACACTGGTTATATCTTAGTGTGGGGCTAGAACATTTGAAATGTGTCATCATTAGTATTAATCCTGCTATTAACTTTGGGTCCAGATGTACGACCCGCCAATTCGCGAGTCGCAAATTGCGTTGCATTTGGGACTCACAATTTGCGACTCACAAATTGGGATGCACAAAAGTGTCTGAAACACTGTTTGCGATTCCCAAAGGGGTCGCAAATTGCATGCCTCATGCATAATAATGAGACTGTCACAATTTGCAACCCCATTGGGAATGGCCGGCACTCTCAGGGATGGTGGCCTGCTGGGGTCAGCAGACCACCATGTCTGGGACTGCTTTTAAATAAAGCATTTTTTTTAATGCAGAAGGAAAACGGGATGCATTTAAAAAATAAAAATAAAGTAATTAAGTTTCATTTTGTAAGAGCAGGCATGGATCCTTGGGGCCACTGCCTGCCCTTAAAAAATATTTTTGGGGCCACTCACAAAAAGAAAGGGGTTCCCTGTGGACCTCTTCCCTTTTGCAAGTGGTTAACCACCCTTCTGTGAAGTGTAGTAAACTGCGACTGTTTTGCGACCGCAATTACGGTAGCAAAACAGTCATACATAGCTTCAGGAGTCACTATTGAGAAGGTACGCCTTTGGAACGCCCCTTCCTAATAGCGAGTCGCTAATCGTATTTTGTGAGTCTCAAATTGATTTGTGACTCACAAAAAAGGATTAGTACACGGGCCAAAAGTTTTTTGCGGTTGCAAAAGGGTCAAAAACCCATTTGCACCCGCAAAAACCGCAAGTACATCTGACCCTTGATCCTCAATCAGTTCAACGAGGCCTTGCAAAGGGTCACTAACACTGGAATGCTTCATTCACCTATAGATCTAATTATAAAGTCAGGTAAAGTCGTCATAATTCCTTAGTTAGAATTTGTTGGATGTGGAACAGTCGCTACTAAACAATGGATGCCATGTCCATCAAACTTGTAGTTTCTCTGTTCTATGCAGTGTCAGGGGAAGCACCATGTTGTCAACAGCAGAGCCTACACTCTTTACAACTCTGGAAACCCTTAGAGAGCTGGCACGCTGAACTATTCGTCAAAGAACTTTTGACTAATGGAATAGCCATTGTGTCCTGAATCCTAGTGCAAAGGAGAAAATGGACCATCTAGCTGCTGTTTGAATTGTAAAATACAGTAATAATCAGGATTTGGGGGGCCGCTCAAGCCTCTGTACCCCAGTGCCTGCCATATTTGAGGTGGAAGTTCCGAAGTACAATTTTCATGTTCAGGACTTTCAAGGAAAGCTTGGCTGTCCAGACCAGGAAACAAAATAAATTACACCTACTAGGAGAAAAACCCCAGTGTGTAAGGGGAATTTATTTTTTGTTTTCCAATAACAAACTCCAAGCTTTGAGCTTTAAACAAAGTTTAAGTACCTGCAGGGAGCCATCTCTACCTGGCAAGCATAATGGTTCTTCTTCCATCAGGTGGGTGTGGTACATCCTTCAGTCATACTTCCGCTATACATACAGGGCCAGATGTATCAAGATACACTTTTGCGATTCTCAAATAGCGATTTTTAAGGAATCGCTATTTGAGAATTGCAAGATGGTATGTATGTAGAAATTCGCTATTTTTTAGCGATTTCTTAAAATTCCTTAATTGCGATTAGCAAATTGCTAATCGCAATTAAGGAATAATTTCCCATTCATTTCTATGGGCCAGGAGGCCCATAGGAATGAATGTGAAATTATTCTCAATTTGCGATTCGCAATTTGCAAATCGCAAATTGAGAATAATTTCAAGGGTGCAGGGGTGTCCAAAGGATACCGTGTTGCACCCCTGAAATAAGCATGGGTGCACATGTGGTGTATGTGCATCACATGGCACTTTGAAAATGCAAAAATTGGCATTTTTCAAGAAATTCGCAAATTACCACCAACTTGAAGTTGGTGGAAATTTGCAATTCCTTAGGGACAATTAGCAATTTTTTTTGCATCATACATTGCATTTAAGGAATCGCAAATTTGCGATTCCTTATTTTGCACTGAAATTTGCTACATACATACCATTTTGCTCAAATGAGTTCGCAAACGCCGAAATTCTGCGAATTTTGGCGTTTGCGAACCCATTTGAGCTTCATACATCTGGCCCACAGTCCTTACTCTTCAAGCTTCACTTTAAACGAGTTTTACTATCTTCATAACACAAGGCAAACTGCACAGCCTCTAAGTCAACAGTGCCTTTAACTAACTCTTGCTTTTGCGGGATTTTCGACAAGCCTGTCACGGTAATGAGCATCAATCATTTCTGCACATTTTAATTTGCTTTTAATACGCGACATGAAAGGTGGGTGATTTTAATTGTTTCTTTGAAAATGGCGGGGGCACCCTCCACAAAAAAATAAATCGTGTATTCTGATTCGTTCTGCAATATGACAGAAATTAATGCGCTGCGCTAGTGGCAATCGCGGCGATGACAACAAGCTATAAAAAGCCAGCTGAGTAGAATGATTTTTTCCTCCTTTAATTTGTTTGATAGCAATCTTCCCACACCGCTAATGTAAATCGTGTTTTTCAGCTCCTACTTTTCATGGAAATGCTCTACGTCCTGAGACGGTCTGATTGCAGCAGTGGGGAGAGGCGTGAGCTGTGCTCAGCCTCCTGGCGAGGTTATTAAACAATCACATATTCCTGTAACGCAATTTACACCTTCAAACAAAATAGAAGGGGCGCTTGGCCTTTTAATATCTTCTGATAGCCTCAGTCTGGGCACACTAGACCCAGCAGTACTGTCATTTGCGTTTGTTACTTTTTTCTTACTATCTTTTCCTATTTTCTACCGATTTCTACTCACAAAGAGTCAACGACACCGTTAAACAAGCATTGGAAATGCAATAGGTCTCGCAATAAAGCGAGTCTGAACATAAATAAAAGGCTTTGTCATTTACAAGGCCTATAGCTTAAATTTGCGTTAAAACGAGACCTATTGCATTGCAATGGTGGTGGTGCTGCTGAGTTTTTTCTGAATCTGCACTCTGAATCTGCACTCTGAATCTGCACCCACAATCTGCACCCACAATCTGCACCCACAATCTGCACCCACAATCTGCACCCACAATCTGCACCCACAATCTGCACCCTGAATCTGCACCCACAATCTGCACCCACAATCTGCACCCACAATCTGCACCCACAATCTGCACCCTGAATCTGCACCCACAATCTGCACTCACAATCTGCACCCACAATCTGCACCCACAATCTTCACCCACAATCTGCACCCACAATCTGCACCCACAATCTGCACCCACAATCTGCACCCACAATCTGCACCCTGAATCTGCACCCACAATCTGCACCCACAATCTGCACCCACAATCTGCACTCTGAATCTGCACTCTGAATCTGCACTCTGAATCTGCACCCACAATCTGCACCCACAATCTGCACCCACAATCTGCACCCACAATCTGCACTCTGAATCTGCACTCTGAATCTGCACTCTGAATCTGCACCCACAATCTGCACCCACAATCTGCACCCACAATGTGTGAGTGGCGTTGCGTGGGTGAGTGGCGTTGCGTGGGTGAGTGGCGTTGCGTGGGTGAGTGGCGTTGCGTGGGTGAGTGGCGTTGCGTGGCTGAGTGGCGTTGCGTGGCTGAGTGGCGTTGCGTGGCTGAGTGGCGTTGCGTGGCTGAGTGGCGTTGCGTGTGTGAGTGGCGTTGCGTGTGTGAGTGGCGTTGCGTGTGTGAGTGGCGTTGCGCGTGTGAGTGGCGTTGCGCGTGTGAGTGGCGTTGCGCGTGTGAGTGGCGTTGCGCGTGTGAGTGGCGTTGCGCGTGTGAGTGGCGTTGCGTGGCTGAGTGGCGTTGCGTGGCTGAGTGGCGTTGCGTGGCTGAGTGGCGTTGCGTGGCTGAGTGGCGTTGCGTGGCTGAGTGGCGTTGCGTGTGTGAGTGGCGTTGCGTGTGTGAGTGGCGTTGCGTGTGTGAGTGGCGTTGCGTGGGTGAGTTGTGTTGCGTGTGTGAGTGGTGTTGCTTGGGTGAGTGGCGTTGCGTGGATGAGTGGTGTTGCTTGGGTGAGTGGCGTTGCGTGGATGAGTGGCGTTGCGTGGATGAGTGGGGTTGCGTGGATGAGTGGCGTTGCGTGTGTGAGTGGTGTTGCTTGGGTGAGTGGCGTTGCGTGGGTGAGTGTGGTGTTGCGTGGATGATAGTGGGCTTGCGTGGGTGTGAGTGGCGTTGCGTGTCTGTAAGTGTTGCTGTGTGGGTGAAAGTGGCAGAGAGCCTTTGATGTGGCCTGGCGCAGGAGAAATGCTGCTGCTGCTAATTAAATACAAGAGTGGCCGGGAAACACAAGTACGGCCGGCCACATAATTAGGGGAGGAGAAGCCGCACAGCACACGCTGGGAGAAGCCCTTTGATGTGCTGTGCGGCCGCGATGCGCGCTCTGTGCTGGGGGAGGGCCATTAGCCTGAACTCGCGGCAAGATCAAACGAAGGGTGGGAGGGACATTGAGGAACAGATGGCCATGAAAGTGTATGGGCCAAATGCGCGTGCCTGTACGTGCACTCGAAGAAAATGCCACGGAAAAAAGCGGTGGTTTGACAATCAGTTTGAGCACTTGAATTCTCCCCCATTTCCCATTGCTTCGCAATGGTAAAGGACGAGACCTAAAAAATACTTTAAGGGGCTTACCTGAAACAGGAAATATCGAAAAATGAAATACATCTTTGTGAACTATGTGTTAATTAGGCAGGGGCAGAGTTGGCGGAGAAACAAAACTCTGCTGCGCTACGCGGAGTTCCTTGCAATAGTAAGCTGTTACAACCATACCAGTCTGGCTTTTGCACTCGACACAGCACAGAAACAGCTCGCCTAGAATTGGCGGAACTTACTAAGTTGAGTTTGGATGTTGGGCTCAGTGTGGCATTGATGCTGGTGGATGTGTCAGCAGTATCTGACATTGTGGAACATAGCATCTGGCTAAAGAGACTGGAACAACTGGGTATGGAAGACGTGGCCCTTGGTTGGTTGGGATATTTTCTGTTGGAAAGAGAGAAGGTTGTATGGATGTAACCATTCTCTTCCAAAGTCAAACAGGGAAGAGGTGTGGCTCAGCGGCTAGGGCGACTGACTCTGGAATCTGGGGATCGGGGTGGCACCGGAGGGCGACTGACTCTGGAATCTCCCTCAGGAAGGCACAGGTCACAGTGGTTAGGGCATAGATATTGCCATGGCTGGGTTATGTAAATGTACTATACCTAAGTATCCCAGAATTAATTTAATCCAGCATTTACAGGCACTGCAAAATATGGCAGTCTGTTTATTGTACAAGCTACCAAAGCAATCACCTGTATGACTTTGTCACGAGAAGTTTCATGAGCTTCCAGTGCACACGTGAGTAATGTTCTAAGCATTAACCTTGATACACCAAGTCCTCCACGACAGGGGTCTTTCATATTTGAACTAAAGAATGAAGGCTTTCAGACCTGGTAGAATGCTGCGCTCCAGGCAGACTGGGCTGCTGACAGTACCCTGCTTTAAAATGCAGACAAGAGGGGGTACCACTTTTATGGTCCTGGCCACGGGCCTTTGAAACCAGTTTGTCAGTCATTAAAACTTTATTTGGTTTGTTACAACCATAAAAGTATACACTATACATTTTATAAAAACTTTGTAAAAACACATAATATGAAATATTTATAAAATTACATCTCAGTCATTTCCTGGAAGATAACACAACTCCTTTTGTTATTAAACAATATCCTCCAAGGTTGTTAAAATCACAATGAATTAAACATATATAACCGAACCTTCCAAACTCAGTACATACATTAAAATGCAATCTCATTTTATAATAGGGGGGTTACATGCACCTATAACTCTGTACTCTGGAGAATCACCCTAACTCTACTCATGTATTTCCCCAAAGCACAGGCTATATCCAAATTTGTCATTCCCACTAGGAGGTTTGCAGCTTGCTTCCTATTCCTAATCCTGTATTTTTTAAATACCGGCATAAAATCTCCTTACGTATATCAAGGACCATCCTACAGTCTAATAAAATATGTATAATATCGCAGGAGGTACCTAACATACACGTGCAGTTACCATCACTATTTATCATGAGATTTTTGACCCTATTATTTACATAGCAGGGGTTTATTCCCATTCTCACTTTTAATAACTCTCGTCTTAAATGCTGGTTTGGTAACCTATCTAAGTAAGGGTACGGGTAGGCTTCTGAAGCCCATACTTGGATCATATGGGACACCGATATTTTTTGCCGGAGATACTCTTGATCGCAAATACGGGACACGTCAGCTCCCAATGACCGTAGTTCTTTTTTACCTATGTTGACGTGTCTAGTTCTATTCCCAGCACTCCATATGCTTCTTTTAATGAGACTCTTGTTTCTTTTGCTCAGGATAACTTACTAGAGGCAATTTCCTCTCTACACCACTGTGAGATTTTTGTGGGGAGATCCCCAGTCCCTAGACGCTGCCAAAAACATATTAGGGCCATCCTAGTGGTTGTTGCCCAGGAGGTAAATCCCAACTCTAGTCTTGCTGCTTGTATCATTGATGATTTTGGCAGCGAGAACAAGCTTTTCAGGATCATACACTCCTCTTTATCCCAACATTTTTTCCCACTTAGGAGGAGAACCTCTGATCTATATAGAAATTGCGCGGGGACCATTGCTAGGTAGGCCTTTATAACCGGCCAATCTGACAAGTCTCCATAGAAGCTATTACATCTTTTTAAGCCCTTCATAGAAGCCGTTGCCCTCATTTTTAATGCTTCCAGATGGGTGATCCAATTCAAATTACTCTTGAACCATATTCCCAAGTATCTATATTCAGTTACCTTCCCGAGTAATTCCGTGCCTAGATGCCAAGGAAATTGGGTCTTACTTTTACTGAAACATAATATTTTGGTATTTTCCATGTTTACTACTAGTTTTTTATTTAAGCAGTATATGGAACATGTTTAATTTCCTCTGCAGGCCTATCTCTGTCTGGTCCATGATCACCAGATCGTCTGCATATAGCAGACAAGATATGTGACTACCTCCTAGCTTTGGACTTGCCCCTCTAACCTTTCTTAAGTTCCGAGGTAGGTTCGCTATAAACAGAGAAAAAAGCAATGGGGCTAATACACACCCCTGCCTCAGGCCATTTCCAATCTGGATCCTCCCAGACTATCCGCCCTCCTCGTCCAGGATTACCTGGGCCCAGTTATTTGTATGTAAGGCCTGAATAAGGGCTAACAGGTCAACGTGTATCTTGTAGCCTACCAAGGTTGACCATAGCTGCTCCCTGCCTACAAGGTCGAATGCCGCGTGGAAGTCTACAAAACAACAAAACAGGTTACCCCTTTGCTCTATTGACTTCCGCGCTACCGCCCAGAGAGCAAAATAATGATCCACCGTTGAGTGCCCTTCTTTAAATCCCCCCTGTTCTGGAGGTACTATACAGTTATCTTTAGCCCAGTCTTTTAGCAAACCTAAGATTATTTTAGAAAATACTTTTCCCCCAATATCCAAGAGGTTTATCAGGCGATAATTTTTAGGGGAGTTTACATCGCCTTTTTTATGTATTGGTCTGATGATAGCCCCTTTCCAGCTATCTGGTAAGGTTCCTGTTTTTAATATTCTTGAGAACATCTTTGAGAACAGATGCCCACCAATCTATATTTGTTTTTATAATGATGGCGGGTAGATTGTCTGGGCCAGCAGCTCGTGTCAAATTTAGGTTGGCTATTATGGTTTTGATATGGCCTTGACAGAACTGCTCCATTGCCTAGACATCTGAGATTAATGATTGAGGAAGGCAGTTTTAAGAAAGTGCTGAAAGCATACCTCTATAGTATTTATTGTATAGGGGGCTCCAGGTAAGTTCTCTTTTTGTCGGCCTCCAATACTGGTGTTTAAGCACCGGGACACTACTGTAAAATGTAAAACTTAAAAATACATGTCCAAATGTTTAAGTACAATGCACCCTGCCCTATGGGCTATGTAGGGCCTACTCTAGGGGTGATATACATGTAGTAAAAAGGAAGGTTTAGGCCTGGCAAAATGTTTATTTTGCCAGGTCGAAATGGAAGTTTAAAACTGCATGCACAGGATGCAATGGCAGGTCTGGGAACGGTTTAAAAGGCTATCTAAGTGGGTGGCAGAATCAGTGCCGCAGACCCACTAGTAGAATTCCATGTAAATTCCCTGGGTACATGTAGCACCATTTTTAGGGACTACAAGCAAATTAAATATTTATTAGATTATTGGGACTTGCATATTCAAACTTGGCGTTCATGTTTCACCACATTTTGACACCTCGCTGGAATGTGTAGGTCTAAGTGAAGCGAAACTGCACTTTAGGGCAGATTCCACCTATGTGCATAATACAGTGATACTACAGTTAATCCACTAAACCCTATAGACCTTTCTATGAATGCCCGCTACTATTATAAATCCTGCCCAGGTCAGTACCTGCCCTGGCAGCGTCTCTTCTGTGCCAGGCTACTTGTGCACAATTACTGGGTTGCACATGACTGTAAAATCATGCGTGCAGTCCGTAGATGCGTTTGAACACATGTTTATGTGCAACCAGACCAGTACCTCTACCCTATCTGCGTTAAAACAGCCTTATCTTAAAGGACACTGGTGGTAACCACGTGCAGTACAATTACATGCGATTACTGTGAATGAGACTTGAGAAGTGAGAGACACTCACAGTAAAAGTCTAAAAACTGGGTGATCAAAAAGTGAAAACCTCTGGGTGGACTACACAAATGATTGAGTGCAGGTAACCAGGTTCTCTAGTCACAACACAAAGGGAGAAAATAAATAGAGTGGGACGGCAGGGATGAACATCAAAGGGCGATGGATGCAGTGATCAAACATGCCTGATCAGATCAGTCTCTTGTGTTCCTCCCTTTCTCACAGATGCTGTGTTAATAAACATAACACAGGGACTAATATTGGTGATAGAAAATGTTCACAATTCATGCATTTCAACATTTTGAGTTACATTTATTCTCTTTAGAAACTGAATATCTTGTTCACCAATGTATACACATTTAATTTCATTAGCCATAACTCATAGCAGCTATTGGATCTGACCCTCTCTGCAGGGTCATAACAAATCTTTTTGCATTCATCACTCCTGTTTTCATTGGCTTTTAGGACTTTCTGCACTTTAACACTGCTAAAGTGCCTGTGCTCTCTCCCTAAAACATGGTAAAATTAGCTTACAATCGATTAGCATATTTAATTTACTGGTATCTTAAGTGCTACTAGTGGGCCTGCAGCCCACTGAAGTAGCACCCAAAATGTGCCCCAGGTCCTCCATTGTAACATGAATGTAGTTTTAAACTGTTAATTCTACTTGCCAAAATAACCTCTTTTCCAGGCCTAAAACTCAAATTTTAATACATACGAGTCATCCCTATAGATGCTTAGACAGTCCATAGGTCAGGATGCATTATAATTAAAAAGTTGGACATGCACTTTTAATTCTTAGATGACCTGGTAGTGCAAACCTGACAAATACATTTTTCACTACTGTGAGGCCGATATCTCCCATAGGATAACAATTAGTTTTCTTTTTCAAACCATTGGTCCCTGAAGCCTGTTCCTGGGTGACATAACTAGATGCACTTGGCCTTTGTGCATTTCTCCCAGACTGACACACAATAGGCAAACTAGGTGTACCTGGATGGGCCATCTCAGGCAGGAGGGGTGCTGGAGATCTGCACAGCCCCACTTGCACTTCACTAGGCTGTGTTCTGCTCTCACACAAATAACTTCACATTAGCCTATTGTGCCTGAAGACAGAGTGGGACTACAGCTGTGAGGCAAGAAATTCCAGACACATATGTAGGGGAAACACTTCAGAAACTTCTACCGCTTCAAAGCGGGCACCAGGAATAAAAATAGGACCCTCAAATTCAGTTCACTCCTGCACCTATGGAAGGACTCTCAGTGGACTACCTGCTTCTGTGACCTTTTTGCACCAAGAACCTGCTCTGCTGCCTGAAGCCTGCTCTGAGCCCCCGGAGACCAGCCCTGCTGCTTGAGCCCTGCTCTCCTCCTTAAACCCAGGACTTTTGGAATGACTCCAAGGGCTAGTTGGTTGGACTTCTGATCAGAGGATCAGAGACAGAAAAGGCTCCTACCATCTTGAACCTGCACTTGGAACCTTCCAGAGTAATTCCTGACTCTCCAAGTGGTACCTCTCCAATCCTGAACACTGGAAAGGGGTGTTAAAGGTGCCCAGATAGCCAAAATTCAAAATGCTCGAGAACCATAAGGAGACCGGGACCTACCTGCTTGTCAGGGTGCATCACCGGCTGACCTGGCTTGGTGGTTCTTTATCAACAACGCCTCCTCTTCCATGGATACCATCAGCTGCCTAGCCCCCCACTGAGCTTTGCCTTCTCAGTCATTTTCCTCTAAAAGTTCTTCAAAGTCCAAAGGTAAGTGCAGTCCGGGCCCAATCCACTTAGTGTATTAGACCCGCATTCCAATCCGGTTGGCCATTACTTTTTACTATGCCCAGTCTAACGACTAGAGGTTCTCGATTAGTGCTTTGATCTTTTAGGGGCTATTTTCCACCTTAAACTTCAAAAACCTCATAACTCAGGTTCTATTGATTGGATTTTTCTCCGTTTGGTGTCTGTCAAAAAATTTATTAAAATGTATCCTTTTTTTTTGTATAGAGGGCTTCAGTTCAAACATGGACCATTATTGGTAACTCTATATGCTGATGACAAGGCACTATATGTGAGGATGCCTTCCGTTAACCTCCAGTCAATACTAGTGGAAATCACGCAATTTGGAGCCTTGTCTGGACTCTGCCTTAATTGGAGGTGTTCCCGCTGACGGAAATGCAGGACAGGTCCTGTGGAGAATTTCCAATTCAGTGGTGTGAGTCTGATATTAAGTATTTAGGAATCTACCTTTATAAGGACAAAGAGCAGATACTGAGACTAAACAATGGCCCGACGCTGGACAAACTGAAAACGTCGGTGGAGAGATGGATTAAACTACCACTGTCGATGGCTGGGCGGATAGCCATTATTAAAATGGTGGTGCTGCCCCGGTTGCTCTATCGTTTTCAAAATATCCCCATCCTGCTCAAAAATGCTTTCTTTAAACAGATTCGTACTTTTTTATTAAAACTGGTATGGGGGGGACAGCCAAGAGTAGGCTAGAACACACTAACCCTGCCCTACGACAGGGGAGGATTTGGGGTGCCAGACGTACAATTGTATCTCCTAGTGGCGCAGTGTGGCTACAACTGGCACTGGTACCACCCTGACGCACAAGTGCTTTATGCTAAGCCAGAGAAAGATTTAGACGACCCCACCCCATCAAACGCTCTTTTGCCAGTTGGGATACCACAAGACCCCCTTGACATCCAAACACTGCCCACCACCTGCTGGGCATGGCAAAAATTACTCAGGAAAACAGGAGGGGTGACACTATATTCCCCAGCACTACCAATATCTGCCAACACATGGCTCCCCCTGGCTCTGGATACCCCGACAAAACACACTCTGAGGCGCTTGGATATAAGAGATATAGGAGATCTGTTCCATAATGGGCATGCGTTTTCCCATACAGAAGACTCCCGCTTTTCAACAGCCACGTTCATGGATCACTTTGTTCTGATTCGTATACAAAGCGCACTAGGAGACGTAATACCCACTTATCCCTTCGAGCCTAAGGAGTTACACCACTTACATTGGTAATCACACACCACAGTGGAAAGCACATCACATCCCGATTATACACAGCATGCCTGTCGCTTATGCCACAACACAACACTAAAGTAACGGATGCTTGGAGAGCTTTTCTGGGGCAGCCTATTACGGATAAGGTGTGGAAAAGATGTTGCACACAAGTCAAACTAGTTTCATGTAACCATAGGCACAAATTGCTTCATTTTAAGATCCTAAGACAGGCCTATGTAATGCCACAGCAGATGGTTCGGATAAACAGTGCTAAGTTTGCACGATGCTCCAAATGCAACCCACATGCGGCCCCCTTTGTACACATGACATGGACATGTAATATAATAGCTTCCTATAGGCAAGACATATTTAGGGAAGTGCAACAGATGACTGGATTACAACTGAACCTCTCCCCATTACTAGCACTACTGGGCTATGTATATGAACTTCCTAAGAGCAGTCGCAGATTTGTAGCAATGGCAATGCTCCTGGCAAAATAGGTATGCGTTGGGGCAGCAGACAGAAGCTCACGGTTAAAAGCTGGATCAAGAGTATCACATACTGTGACACCACAAGTGAGCTGTATGCAGAGCTCCAGCCCCGACATTTCACCCAAAGGACATATGACAACCACTGAGGGAATATCTAAGGCAACATGGGGCACACGACACACAATCCAGTCAGGGGGGACGATCTACAGAGCACTATACATGAATACTTTTACATGGGGTATATATCACACGTAAGTGTGCCACGTGACGTAGTCTGTGTTGGGTAATGAAACATATTGCATTTGGTGGGAAACGCAATGTGGGATGACAAAATGTAACATGCATAAGTTGTACAGCGTAAATGTACAGAGATGTTTACTAAATGAGCCAAATAGTAGACAGTTGTGGGCATGATGAGTGACATGTAATTGCATCGTCAATGTTTTTGTAAAATGACAAATAAAGTTAAAAACATGTTTTTTCCTCTTTTTTTCTAAATTGGTGTGGGATTTTAATTGTGTTGTTTTTTTATCGTTCTTACTGTTTAAGTGCTACATAAATACTTTACTCATTGACTCGAAGTTAAGCATAATTGCTTTTGTACCAAGCTATCAGAGGGTTAAGCACAGGTTAATTTAGTGACTGCTTGTGATTGTTGTCTGACAAGGCCTTACAGCCCCCTCAACTATCAACCCAATTTCTTACAGCAGTTTACTTAGATTTCGATTCTGATAAAGACAACACAGGCAGCCAACTATGACTAGTAGGAACCTGGCTCAAGGTACTTATAAATAATAATGTTTCACAAAGTACTCATTCTTGAGCACATTTGAAACAGTTTAGATATTTCAATTATCATTGCTTAAAATGCTCTAAAACAAATTAGCCACATGCAAATGACATTTGGATATATTTCTACCCGCAGCAAATTAACTGCACATTACCCACAGTGATCAAACAGTATTAAATAACAATAAATGCTGTTTTTTAGGTATATAAACAATAAATGAATTAGATGAGTGTAGCAGTGCTGGGTTCGCAAATCAGAGTTCATCAAAGGTCAGCATCTTGAAGATTTCACCAGGCTATAGTTTTTATATTCCAAAGCTTATAAACAATCATTAGCAACTATTTCAATAGATGCTGAAAACATGTTAAACTGTACAGCTTGGAGTTTATCATTTCAAACTCTTGGTTTGGTTTTGGTCCCAAACTTATAGAGATAGTTCCCCTTTTATATACAGAATCTAGGGGCATATTATCGAGGGGGCGATGGGCACTTTTCGCCGAAAATTCTATCGCCCTATTATCAAGCTGTCGCTAACCGCAGTTAACGACAGCTTGAAGGCGATAGCGAGCAGTTTGGGGCCCGCTTTGCATGTCAGCGATATTTATCGCTAATGACATGCAAAGTGGGCGTACCCAACCCGTTAGCGACTGAAAGCAGTCGATAACGTCGCTATCGCCTATTCACAAGGCTGGCGTAGCAATGGAAATAATCCCACTATCGCCAAAAACTAACGCCTGCTCTGATCAGTTCTTAGCCATGTTATCCAATGGGAGGTGGATAACATGGCTAAGAGCATTTCATCGCTAATGCGAGAATATCGCTATATTTACAGCGACATTCTTGCATTACGCCGCTATCGCTGGATATTTTAGCGCTATGGAGAAAAACATTGCTAATAGCATGTTTTCTCCGCTAAAATATCCAGCGATAGGCAGCGATAAAAAAAAGTCGCTAAGCGCATTTAGCGATAAATATCACTAGTTGTTGGTAATATGCCCCCTAATGCCTTAATTTTTGTAAATGGCTTAATCTCATCCTTCCTTCCTACTATATAGATGAGTTTGTCAGGGTTGTCCTCTCTCTCCTTTACATTTTACTCTTGTATTGGAATCTTTTTTCCCAAAAATAAGAAAGCATCCTGATATACATTTTTGTTGTAAACAGAGCTAAGCATGTAGAAATGAGTGTGTATGCAGATGATGTTTCATTGAGTATTTGTTACTTATATTTTATTGTTTTTGTCCAACTCAATCTCCTCTTTGCCAGGTTTCTTTTCAGAAGTTGATGAATTAGCTACTCTTTCAGGTTGCAACCTTAATTCAGACAAAGGTGCAATTCTCCCTTTCAATGTTTTCTGCTTTGAGCAAGATTTTATTCATATAAATTTTTCCTGAAGTCCTTCTAAAATCAAATATTTAGGCAGTTGGTTTACAAATCCTATTAAAGAAACAATTTCTTTAAACTTTAATGCAGTTGTAACCAAATGAACGTCTCTGAAGTCCAAACAGGGCCCTTTATCTCTATCCTGGTGGGGTAGACTTGATTCTATCAAAATGATGACTGTCCTTATAGGCCTTTTTACCCTATCGGCAATACTTTCTATATTCTTTCTTTAAACAAAAAGATGCCATTTTATCCTTGCTGTGACATCCAGAAGCAATGTAATAGAGTGCAGGGTAAGTTTTTCACCTTTTCTCACTCAAATATTACATTGGTCTCCACACATGAGGCTACTTGTTCCAGTCAAAACTGACACATCACCTCTGATTTCTGACGCATTGCTTTAGGTGCATCAGTCTTATGACCAACTAAAGCAATGTGCCACTTTTGGGCAAAATGCCTTGCAGCATCCTACCCACAGGTGATTCATTATTTCGGACACATCCTTGGTACCATGCACCATGGAGCCCCATGCGCCCTGAGGTATTTTTGATGCAGCAATAAATCATTTCTTATAAATAATGCCCTATGTGTCATTTTAAAACCAAAAAATTTGGTCCCACATGGCATTCCATATTCTATGGAGTTTAATTTGTATTTGCACAGTATTGGGGCAGATTTATCATATTTAATAATATCACTCCTTGTATTAGACATTGTCCATTGCTCCTAGGTCACTGAAGCAAAAGCTGTCTCACTTTCCAAGTCTAAAATGAGCAGTCCACTATGACCTGAATTCAAACCACTCTCTCTGGGATAAAACGGACTTTGCATTGGAGCCACTTTAATTCATCACCATACAGTGTCTCTGCTTTTAAAAAAAAATCTCTTTTAGTGTTTTGCTTTATTGCAACAGTGACAACAGCCATTAGCATTACAAAGATTACATGTATAGTTCTTAGGTGATGCCTATTAGATATATTCGGGCAACAGTTGCATGACGATCACATATACAATAGTCACGTAGATACGATAGTTCCGAATGAATCGTATTAAATCAGTGCATCTTCTTAGTGCTCAGTCTTTATGGATAGTTTACACAAATATCTTTCTTTCCCCAGGGGGCGACACCAGGAGCCCAGAGCTCCCTGCAGGAACCAGTGTAAGCCGTGGTTGCGATGTCAAGGGGTAGTAAAGGAAGCAGAACTTAGAGTGGAGCTGGAGCACATCAACTCGCCAGTGCGCGTTTGCGAGCTTGTTGCATGTTGCACCTATTCCCTTTGCCTTGACTGTCCTTTCCTTATCAATGTACCTTTCTGGGGCATCGGTATACACTGGCTGGTGTCGGGGTCGCAGCTCTGGTTAACTCTGGGACCCTTCTAACATGTACAGTGCTACTCGTCTGGAGCAGGTGCCAGCTCAGGCTGGATTAGTGGGTGCTCATATGTCTGCAACGCTAAACGTATCGCTTCCCAATGCGCGGCAATTGGTGTTTTCCTAAGTCCTATGGTTTCTTCGAGCTAATTGCTATGCTTTCTGCTCTAGCTCACTCAAGTGTGGAGTGTCGCCAAGCTTGGATGTGGGGGGGGTGCTGTGATGTAATGCTTCTGCTACCCACCTCCAGTATGTAGTTAGGCTGGTGCAGCTCCACAGCATATGCACCAGGTCTGCGACCAGGACTGCGCACCTGGGACAGGCTGAATTATACGATGAAAGTATCTGTTGAGTTTGGCTGGTGTGTAATACTTTCTGTGTGTAATGTAAAATTAGATCTGCCTAAATTGCATGTTCCTAGGGATCTTAAGTGGGCTGGCCAACACTTGCCCCCATTCCTTAACTGAGAATTGCCTGTTTAGGTCTCCCTCCCACCTGTGCCGGAGGGGGTCTAACTCGAATGCTGCAAGTTCCACCGCGTCGAAATGGCGTCCCCAAATTCCTCTAGTGTAATCAGCTCGTCAAGTATGTCCCTCTGTGCTGCCTCTAACTCAGGTAGTTGTATGCGGTCTAAGAAAGCAGTCAGAGCCTGTGTTTTGCATCTGCATTGAGACTGATACAACTGTCTGTAATGTTGTGTCAGTGCCTCATGAATGTCACACTGCGTGTGCACTAGCCCTTCCGTGCTGGTTTGCGAGTACGCTCTTGGCGAATTAGCCAAACTAAGAGTTGCCCTGCCCGGTCCGCTGCTGTGTGAGCACGCGCAGTGTGTGCTGTGTAGTTGTGGCAGCGAAGGGGTTCCAATAACTCCGCATGCTGCGTGCATAGGGTGTCCATGTACTGCTTATCCTTACCTTCACCTTCCCCGTCTATTTCAAACCGCAGCAGCTGATTTTCTATTTTACTTAAGCTAGAAGAGATTTGCCTGCGTGTTTTCCAGGTCATGCCCATACATTGCCTCGTGGCAACCTTGAAGGCCTCCCACTCCAACAATGCATCCCCCACTGTGTCTTCTGTTATCTCGAAGTATGCAAGTAGGGCCATACCCAGCGAGGGGAATGCAGAGTCCTCTAGTGCCGCGGCTTGAAGTCTCCACATAGGGGCAGGGGGGCCTTCGACATCCCAAGTTAGTTGTAGTATTTGTGGATTGTGATCGGAGTGCGTCCGGCCTAAATATTCTATCTTATGCACCAAAGGAAGTAGCGCCGGAGATCCCACTATTCGTACTCAACTTACATGCAGGCCGTGTACCGCCAAATAGTATGAGTAGACCCTGTCATTGGGGTTGGGGGCATGCCATATGTCAGTAATTGCCAAGTGTGTCAGTCAGCTTGTGAGGGCCTGTGCATTGGATGCCGCTGTTATCTTGGACAAGGGTGGTAATGATCTGTCTAGATCTGTGCTAAGCACAGAGTTGAAGTCCCCCCCAAGGAGCCAGGGCACTCCGCTCCACCCTGCTAGTACCTTCGTGAGATTCTCCCAAAATGTCGCCTGGCCTACATTTGGGGCGTAGATAGAACCAAGGAGCAGCGACTGACCATTAAGTCTCCCACTAACTAATGTGTATCATCCCTCCAGGTCGATTAATACGCGCTCCTCAGCAAAGGGGATCCCAGCTCTTACCAAGATAAGGACGCCGCAAGCATGGGTCGTGCCATATATTTGGCCTCTCCATTTACTGCACAAGCGCATGAGCTCCACCTGGGACATATGTGTTTCTTGGAGTAGCTCAATGCCTGCGGTTGAGTAGATCGAGTACCTGCGCACCAGGGAGTGTATACCACGCACGTTCCATGTTACCAATTAACTTGTACCATTGCCCTTTCTTGGGGAAACTAAATAGGCAATTGGAGGGTAAATTGCCATAGATTACAAGCGGTGGGAGTGTGCTCCAATTCCGGTATTTTAATAACAGTGGGTATCTGTGAACTGAACTTTGCATTACTATCTACAGCGATTCCCAACTGGGTTCTCTTCCAAACTGGAGCGCCTAACTGGAGGCTCTTACTATATCATAAGTGTTTGCGGGCTGGTCAGCGTGAGATGTCTGGTGTGTGCTGTGCCAATCCTCGATGTTGTGTTTGTGACTAAATGCTCACACAGCCAATCCGTGCCGGCAGGCGAGCTGTCGGACTGCGTATGACCTATTTGTGTGCCTTTGGCTGGTTGTCGAGTGCGACAATGAAGGGGGAGGCACCGCCACTCCCGCAAGGTGAGCACAGCTGGGAGAGAAGAATAAGGGAGGGCGAAGAAAAAAGGGGGGGAATGGGGGTGAGGGTGAGGGCAAGGAAAAAAGACAGTGTCAATATCAGGCATAACACATTTGTTTTGAGCCAGGTACTTGCGTGAGTCCACAAACGATGTTATGTGTTATTTTTGTTCAACATCATATAATGTCATCCGCTGTCTGTGGCCTGACATCTGGCGGAAGGGACTCTTCTGGGTCTCCTAGCCTTGGGGGCATGGAGGAGCCTGAATCAGATGACCTGAATGGGCTACGCTGGTGCTCAGGGTCCTGCTGTGGTGTCCAAAGTGTGGCAACAACATTGATTGCTTCTTGCCTTTCCATCTTCCTTTATTCTAGAATGGGAGTTGTGATGGTGGCCGCATGGGATGCTCGAGTTTTGCCATGCCCTCTGCGGGCACGTCGCCGTCGGGTAGCCTGGCGTACTTCCGACTCTGCCAAAGTTCTGACCCCCGTCCACATCCCGGACTCCTCCAGCCAGTCCCAGACATCTGCAGGTGAGTCGAAGAACCGTGTCGTCCCCTTTGCCACCACTCACAGCCGTGCAGGAAACAGCAAAGAGTATTTTAGGTCGAGTTCTACAGTTTGTCTGTCTTGATTATTAGCACAACACAAAGGGCACGTGTCAGATATTCTCAGATACCCCAGAGCAAATATGAGGTTGATTTTAATAGTCATGAATAAGGCTAGGATTAGTAATCTTTCTTGTTTATCCTCCTATCGCAGTGATCTGTGTTAAAATAAAAAATGAGGCAACAGGGGAGTAGCTCTCATAATTGCAGCAAGGTTAGTGGCACTGGCGCCCATGTTTGTGAAGGGCATGTTGTTCCTCAATTAATGAAGGTTTTTCACTACCAAAGCAGGGCACAAGACCAACTGAGTCCCCTCAGCCTTCTAAAAAGTACACTAAGACATGGGGATCTTAAGCATGTTTATGATCTACCTTCCACCTTTGAGATGATTACTCCTTTGATATGATTGGAACTGTGTCCTGCATGGAATTAGCCAGAGGAAAGCTTGGAAAAGACGTTTAAGGAAAATCGCTAATGTGCTTGTGAAGCATACAGTTACTGACAGTGCTTAATTTGTGCCGGTATTTTCTGCTCCAGCACATATTTTTAAACCCCTGCACTTATTTATTAACGTTCACTAAATAGTGGCTTGCCCTCAGTGACTCCCTTCCATCCTCTTTTGCCCATCTGCTTTTCCCAGTCCCTCAATCCCACCCTCCATTGTCCATCTAGTTACCTTCTGCCCTCACTCTGTGTTGCCTACCTCTGTTCTGCCCTCCATGTTCACGCCCTTACTCCCTGTTGTCCACTGCCTCCCTACCTCCATATTGCCTCAGAGCAATTACAAAACAGAAGTGCTTTAGCATGCCCTATGTAGGCCTTCAGATCATCTCTTTTATTGCTCCCCCACCAAACCCTTTTCTCCTGACCAGGCATTTTTTCTTTCACTACCTGTATTCTTGGGTTGAAACCTGATCAGGTTTTTGGCTGTTAGAATGTTGGCAAACATAAGGATATGAAGGACGTAGCACTGAAACTTTTCAGACACTCACTCCCAGTCACATATCTGGGTTGAATCCATCATCGTTCTTTAGCTCACTTCGCCACCTCAGTTCAGACCCAGCTATATGCCAATCAGTCTTGACCCTGTGCCTCATGGGAACAGTCCAGCCGGAACTGCTAAGCTAGGTCTTACCTGAACCGGAAACAAGCATCCTGGGACCAGTTTCTGGGTAACACCCTTCATCAGCCAGGCTAGCTTAAATCTAGTGGCAAAGTGAGCAAGGGATCCACGTCTGGGCATGCCCTGCCAACTTAGGGCGAACACAGCAAACACAAGGAGATGATGGATGGAGCACGGAAACCTTTCAGCCACTCACCCCCAGTCACAGATCTGGGTTGAATCCACCATCATTCATTAGCTCACTTCACCACCTCAGTTCAGACCCAGCTATATGCAAATCAGTCTTGACCCTGTGCCTCATGGGAACAGTCCAGCCCGAACGGCCAAGCCAGGTCTGTATCAATGATTTAGAATTTGACAAGCCTTGAATTTTAAATATGAACGACAAGGCACACAATTACAATGCTTAATAATTTGACGTATTAGCAATGTAAATATCAGACAAGATAAAGACCTATTTTCAGAACATAACCAAAGCAGTTGGCCACCCGAAAAAGTCTTGTTAATGGTAAAATCGATCACATTACGCCCAAATAAATTCATTCATTTGGAAAAGAGAGGTATAAAGTTCACTTCTACAATTTAATCTGCTTTAATTATAATATCAAAATCACAGTTTATCGACTTTATAAGCTTGAAAATATTGCTATCAACATTCATGTGAGATAAACAAATTCCCTGGGGGCAGAGGTTTAGCATTTGCGCATGAATAAAAGCAGTTGTTTGTGCAATGTAAGCAAGTAAACTTGTCTCTTAGACGATGTTTACATTGTTTGAGTCTAAGTGCAATGCAGAAATAGAGATCGCCTTTCAGATGTGCAGTATTAAATTATATATAGTTATATATGTAAAATGTCTCAGAATTCTATAATCATGCGAGTAACATTATTTCAAATAATAACAAATGCTTTGTATGGCTCAATGAATGAAAGATTAATTCTAGAATGTCAACCTTTCAAAGCGAATTAAATCGAATCAGAATGTCACAGAAGATCAATGGCCTACTGTGCAGGTAAGCAATGAAATCCATTCACTGGAAAAAAGGTTAAAATAATGTTTTAGGTAGGTGAAAATGTCAGTTAAAACGTATCTTTTAATCTAAAAAAACACACTGAAATTCACCAAGTTATAATTAACCTGAAGAATAACTTATGCCCTCACCATGCACAGTGCTGTCATCAATGATGTCATTTAGGAATGTAGCACTGATGCTATCAATGATGTCGTAGAATATGCCATGAGTGATGTAATATGTGCAATATTAACAGCGGCGGCTGACACAGATTGCGGGTGGGGTGGTGGAGGGCGGTTAGGTAAAGTGTAAAAAAAGTACCTCCTGTCGCGTCTCGCCGCTCTGTCCATCGTCATTTCCGGAACAGAGCACCAAGGAAGCACCCAGGCTCCCCTGAGCTAAACACAACACTGCAATGCAGCGTTATGATTAGTAAGCACCCAGGCTCCCCTAAGTCAATCACAGAACTGCAATGCAGCATTGTGATTGGCCTGAGCGCCGTAGTTCGGAGCTCAGCCTGGGAATGGGGCATGGGCATGTTCTCCACTCAGGCTGTAATGCAGCCTGAGGGGAGAACGTTCATTTGTACTTTACAGAGTGCAAACCAATCCTCCCCATCTCTGCTCTGTCAGCAGAGCAGCCCCGCCCATCCCACCCAAAAAGCTGCCTCAACAAGGAAAAAATAATATGATAACTTTTTCCTTTGTTGACACTGCTTAAAAGCAGTGGGCGATGCTCCTCGGCCTTAACGGAGAAGCCAGCACATAATATCAAGCAGTGGATGGTGAGGGCACGAGTTATAGTTACCTCAGTTAATTAGAACTGGTGCATTTCAGTGGTTTGCAATGTTTTAACTGACATTTCACCCAATTATATCACTTTCACTTTTTTTTTTCAGTGAATTCTCAAATAGTTTTTTAAATGTACAGTAAGTTGTTATAACCAATACTAAGTATAATGTCACTTTAGCCCTTGTTTTTTCAGTGTTTTTTTAACAAAGTATTATTGTATTAGAATATCTAACTAGCCCTACCTTTGCCACGGCCAGGCCCTGCGCCCAACAACTCTGCTATGCTTAGCATGGTGTTGACTACAGGCCTTGCACGCAACCCCCCACAGATTGGCAATCCTCCATCGCGAACTGCCAGAGGCCATGAGCAGTGTGGGGTTGGTCCAACCATCTGCAGGCGTCCGCCTCCCCACTGTGCATGGCCTTTGGCCTTTTGTATTTTTTACAGCGCTGCAGTACCATGGTACTACAGAGAAATTCCACTGGGGCTGCGCTGAGCATCACGATAGTACAGAAGTGCTGTGAAAAAAAAATCTTTTTAATTTGACACCAAGGGGTGTCTCCCTCAAGGTCCGGGTGGGTCACAATTCACCTACCCTGCGTCCCTATTTCTTTTTTTAATAACCAATTAATTGTGTTACAAAGAAAGCAACATTCAAAACAGTATAATCTTTAAAAGCAGAGCAATTCCGGGTTACAGCAATACATGAAACTGTTATTTCAAAAAGCAGTCCCCTCATGATGGTCATCAATATTAAATCCTCCACTTCTCCCACACTTTATTAAGTTTATGATGACATCTATGTGCTTCATAAATCGTTTTTTCCTGCAGTGCGCGGATGTAGGTTGCCTCCATAGGCAGGCAACATCTCTTTTGGCTACCAGACAGGCCACCTCTATAAAAACCCATTCAGGTCAATTGAGTATCAAGATTTCCCGCCCTACCTCATCCCAGAAGGAGCGCAACGCGCGGCATTCCCATGCCACATGACAGAAGTCGGTTGGAGGGAGAGCGCAGCGCACGCATCTAACCTGAGCGGCAGAGACATCCGTTGCATGCAGCATGATGAAAGATATGTCACATGTAGGTAATAAGTCTGGATCACACGCAATCATGAAGATATTGCCAACTCCCTGGTGGCCAAGCAGCCCCCCCCCCTCCAATCATGATCTTCCAGCTCACCCACCCACTTCTGTCTAAGGGAATCAAAGCCATCAGGGCCATTGATAATCAAGGAATGGTAGATCACAGATATCGCTCCCCTATTCATGCGTCCCAGGAAGTTTCTGGCCTCAAGGAGATGTAGTCAAGGAGCTGGGCATCCTGGGGAAGGTGCGTTCGCAGGGCATGCCATTGCTGAAGGAAAGGGAAAAACTGTGTGTGGAATACGGCATAAACAGTTCCTGAAAAGACATCTCCTAATTATGTAATTCCTATCTGTCCAATGGATAAAGCCCTCAAGACCTGAGAACTGCTGCAACTATGTGCCCTGCCAGAGGGGGGGTTAAGGTACGGGTGGTGGTCAATCATGTCAAGCGGGGATCCCACTGAATAAAGTGCCACGCCGCTCTCCAACAATGTACCACCACTTGAGTGCAAGATGGCATCTCTGGGGGCATGCTGCACTCATAAACGAAGTCAAGGAGTCTCTCAAAGCCAATTTGGTGAAAATCCAAGTGATATGCGGGTTCATACCAGCCTCTTGCGAACCATTCATTGATGGGCACCAGCTGTGCTGCTAGATAGTACCTGTAGATGTTGGCACCCTAAGACTCCCATCGAAAGGCGATTCTGCGCTGCATTAAACACCACCCAGTGGCACTTACTGACCCATATAAATGATGTGAGTCTGGAGGTCAGGGAGTGGAACCACCGTGGGGGGACTGGATACAGTAAATTCGCTAAGAGGTGCAATAACGAGGGAGACACATCTTCTTAAAGAATTCGATGCATCCCATAGGGTTAAGGGGCTAGTTGCTCCAGCTACACAAGTCATGGTCAAGGGATGAGCCTAATTGTTAAAAACGTAGGGCCCAGGCCAAGTACGGGAGATATGATATGTGAATCCCCCGGTACTTAAACAAGTTCCACAGAAAATGTATATCAGGGCACTAAAAACATCTGCAGCGTCCCCAGTCACCTCCACCAACAAGGATCTAGATGCGTTAGCCTGAAGACCGGAGGCCTCTCCAAAGAGATAAAGGATCTCCAGACACCGGGGACCAGAGGTCTGGGGCTCGCCGAGAAAAAAGAAAATGTCATCAGCATACAGTGCTATCCAGTCCTTGAGTCCAATCCCTCATCTCCAGCCCAGTATCCACGCGTCACAGTGTATGAGACACACAAGCAGTTCAATAGCTAGGGCATACAGTAATCAGGAGAGGTGACAGTACTGGTGTGTGCCTCTACGGATCGGGAAGGGGGTGGATAGAACGCCATTCACACGGACCTGAGCCGTGGGCTTGCTATTCAGGAGATGCACCATTTTGTGAAAAAGTGGTACTAAGCCTGCTTACAGGAGAACCGCATCCAGGAAATCACAGGAGACATTGTAAAAAGCCTTACAAAAATCTACCAGTAGGCGGGCTAGGGTCCTGTCTAGACTATGTGTCTGGGAGAGAGGCACCTGCACTCGACTAATACAATGACGGGTACTCCTACCTGGTATGAACCCACATTGGTCTTGATGGTCAGCTGAGTCGCCAGGACTTTAAAAAAGATCTTAATGTCTGCATTAATAAGCGAGATTAGGCGGTAGGAGGAGCACCAGTCTGTAGGAAGGCCCCTCTTAGGAATAACAACAAAAGTGGCACAGTCCAGCTTGGGGGGAATGATCCATGTCGTAACGCCTCTGCATCGAAGGTCAGCAGGTGGGATGCCAGAATGGTATGGTACCGGTTATAGTATTCAATGGGATTTTCCCCAATTGGAGTCCAGATATGGCTTGGTTGACCCTTTCCTGCATTAAAAGGTTGGTCTAACTCTTGAGCCAGGGCACGTGGGATTGAGGGAATCAGAAAGTCCCAGAGAATTGGTCTCTCAGTCTTCAATGGGAGTGTTGAACATTGTGCATGTAGTTATCAAAAGAATGTCGCAAAGACCTGAGCGATCATTGGCAGATCATCCTGGAGCTTGCCAGCTGAGTCTCTGACGGCGGTTAATATTCTTGTGGAGACATTACTGGTCACCAGTCAATACAATAGCTTACCAACTGGTCCCCGGACTCAGAGGGCCTTTGGGTTGAGGCTCTCCACCACTGCTTTGTCTCTTCAAGGGAGACCTGTCGCTGCTCGGTCCGTGCTTTTTCCAGGAGGCACTGTGCATCCTCTGCACATGGGCTTGGTGCTCCAAACGAAGAATGTGGGCCTCTTGGCCTGTCACCTGCACTTGTTGTAGAGATTCTTGTCACCTCAGATAACCTTTAAGCAGCCCTCCCATGGAGGGTCTGCTTGATGGCACAGCGTTGTTGCCAAGGATACTGAGCCTTCATTTGTTTGATAAAAAGGCTTGCAGCTCCTCCTCTATGAAGGACTACGGGGCCTTTAGATGCCACACACTCAATCTCCAGATTGAGCACTGCTGCTGTGCAACTCACTCAGTGAGGAGGGGGGATGGTTAGATAGACCACACTGGATAATCCAGATGGACTGCAATGATAGGAGATCAGTCGCCAGGAGCCATAGCAGGTCAAATTGTGATTCTGTATTGTGAGCTGCAGACTGATGTGTATATGACCTTAGTGATGGGTGCCATGAATGCCAGGCGTTGCAGAGGCCCATGGAGTCAGACCAGGCATCAAGAATGCCGAATGTGCCTGTCAACTGGGGCATTGAGCCGCTAAAGTGTCCAGTTCGGAAAACACAGTAAGACAAAGAAGTGCAAGCAGGTAGTGAGAAAGTGTTTACAGCCACAAGGAAAGCAAGCTCATAAGGAATGGTTAACACTTACAAATTGGTTTACAAGGGCCTCTAGTCAGCAGGTAGTCATTAAGTGTTTCTTCATGCTGTTCTAGAACAATGCAAAGTAAGTGGTGGAGTGAGTCTTTTTTGGGTGATGGTTTCAGATAATTGGTGGTGTTCATTGTGGAGTTTTTCATTTACTTGGAAAAGTGAAGAGAATGGGTACTATTCATAATTAGGTCTGTACCTCTTCCAGCTACTGTCAGTTTGTTTGCCATCTACTGTGGGCTGTTCAGCTGTAAAGCCTTGCAAGTAACATAAGCAATCTTTAATGTGCTTCATGTCTGTAGAGGCAGTCAGTTCAATGATGATAGGACTGGGGTGATGGTTTGGGGTTTTCGTATTTTAAAGAGGAGGTTGGCAGCGGAATGGAGGGCTGTCAGCAGTTCTTAGGAAGTCCTGTGTTTAGAGCATTTGCGTGTCAAATCTTACATATAACCGCTTGCTACGAGTTCTTCAGGTTTCTTCTAAGCAGAAACTGACTGATGGTATGTAATAAAGTGAAAGGATAAACAATGAATACTTAGCAAAGATTCTCAATTAATCCACTCATATCCATTTAAATAAATCATGGATTGTTCGACCATAGCATCTTCCACCCTTTGTGTAACACCTGGTTGTTTGTCAAAATTTAAATCTGCATTTAGCATGCATGCAACACAAAGCAGAGCAGTACACCAGCATCTTAACCACAAAGTCTAGCAAATAAACATTATCTCCTATTTTGATGAACGGCAGCTATTGGTGTGTTCTCATAATTAACACCGATGTATTAGGCATCATAGCACATCCAAATCATCAATGAATATATATATATATTATAGGTATATCCTACTGAACCCCACTTCATGTCCATATCACTCTTTCAGAGCAGTATGATTTTTGGGAGGTAGTACTGCATCCAATAAACATTTTTACTGCTTGACGTGGCATTTACTGGGTGCAGAATTACCTTGGCTTTCCCAGTTCTGCATTACGCAATGGGTAGGAAAGAAGAGCTGTAAAAAACAGGAAAGAGTAGTATTTCTCCTTGGGAATTCCATCAAGTGTTACAGGTTGATCTTTAAAATCATACCATTGAATAAAATAGTTAGACATAATAATCATAAAATATTATGAAACTAACAATAGCTCCTGTTCAAGAGACTTAATCTTTTTAGGCATAAAGAAATTCACTAATTCAAATAGACGGTTAGTTTTGAGACCACAATGCCAGAGGATAAGAAGCAAGCCAGTCTGATGCTAAGAAACATGGTGGGACCCTGGGGGAGAGGGGGCACGTCCTTTCCCACCCCTGTTCTTGTCCCGAAAGCAACTATCCCCACTCCATCAACCCCTAATGGACCCCAGCATAATCCAACGAGAATAGTGCAATCTATGGAACAGTGTAAAACCACGACTACATACATCCAGATGGTTAAGTCTGGTAGGCATAGTGCATTGCCAAGAGATATAGATAATATTGCACGATCTGTGCCGGGTGGTAGGGACTCACCCGGGCTGAACAGGTTGAGAGATCATGCACCTTTGTATGCACGAGGGGAGATGAGGCTACCTACAAACCCACGAGGGGGAAATCCCATTTAAAGTAGTAACATTGCCACAAACAAAATTTATATGACTAATGTACCGAAACTTCCTCCACATATTAAATTTGAAAGTGCTGATTCTTTAACTAACAAAGCCATTCATTGGCTTCGGCACGTCCGGGGCTGCTGCTCTGTGATTAGAGACGATATTGTCAGAGCTTGTAGGTTTACCTCCCCCATTAAACCTGTAGACTGTATCGAACTGACACTGCAGAGCGAGGTATTAGTGGAAAATCTGTTTTCTCTGGAGTTTAGGACGAGCCCACCGGAACATTCATCAATCCAGCTGAGAAAGGCATGTCCGGGAGATAAGGGGCGGTTGAGCTATGGCCATTTGACGGGCGTAAGAATGGGGTGTTCTACTTTGGAACTTGTGGATTGACTGGGTAATGCAACTGAATTAAGATCATATCGTGTAAGTGCAGGCCGGTTATCACAGGAGGAGGAAGAGACCGAGCTTACTGGTTCTAATACCCACGATTTTAATATTCTAAATAGTTCGGTAATGGATGATAATATCCGATGCCCTCCTATCACCAATATAGATTCCCCTTGCAGATATCCCTTTTCCAGAATGTTCCAATCCCCCTAAGTCTATCTGACACCTTAGTTAATACCAGTGGGTCTGTGGTTGGTGGCTCACTACTCTCGTGGAATATTGCTGGACTGAATGCAAAACTAGCTATACCTGATTGGTTTACTTATATTAATGGTTATGACATATGCCTTTTCCAAGGCTCCTGGAACCGCAATTTTGTGTAGGCTATTTAAACCTCCATATTCCAGCTCTGAAAGGGACATATGGCCGTCCTGCGGGTGGCCTAACTATTTGGATACGTCAAGCATTAGGTAATAATATCAAGGTATTACCCTCTGGTAGTAGTGATATCCAGGTAGTGAGGATTGACCTAGGTTCCTTAGGTCTAATGGACATTTATAATGTCTATGTAAGGGGCACCCGAGGTGCTAAGTCCCAGGTGTTGGAGGCGCTTGTAAATATCTTTGATCTCCATTCGACAAACTCACACATCATTGTAGTGGGTGATTTTAATTCTACTTTCGAACCCTTGGTTGCAACAGAGGAGCACCTTATAGATGATGAAGATTTATTATGGGGAATTCCCAAACTAGAGCTGAAACCTGTAAAAAGGTGGACGGAAATAGTTATCCAGATCAATACTATCTGTCTGGAAAGGGGTTTAAGGGCCCTTAATGGTAGAATGCCGATGGATAGAATGGGAGCTTATACATTTAATAATGGGCAAAGTAAAAGCAGAATCGATTGAAGCTTTCTTAAAAATTGTGTAACAGAAACTATGTGTGGATTTTAGAATACTTAAAATCTCACCTCTACAACGTCCACTTCGCTTGAACTACTCCCTGACCCCTACTCTCTGCACAGCCGATTAGGGGCTGGTGCGAGAGAAGGGCGGACGCCATCTTGGGGGTACGGAGGGGTAGCGCTGTAGCTGCTGGCTACCTCCCGCCCTCTCTGTGCATTTAAACCGCGTTGTAACGCGGGCTCGCAGATTAGTGTGCTACCCCTGAGGCGGAAAGCCGGGGGCCGTATTGTTTGAAGAGTCAGTTTTTCTGAAAATCTGTGTTGTTTTTATAGCGACGCCACGCGCTTTTAAATATTGAAGCGTTCTTAAAAATTGTGTAACAGAAACTATGTGTGGATTTTAGAATACTTAAAATCTCACCTCTACAACGTCTACTTCGCTTGAACTACTCCCTGACCCCTACTCTCTGCACAGCCGATTAGGGGCTGGTGCGAGAGAAGGGCGGACGCCATCTTGGGGGTATGGAGGGGTAGCGCTCTAGCTGCTGGCTACCTCCCGCCCTCCCTTCTACACCTATAAAATGACTGCCACTTTCCGGCGGCTCAGCGGACGGGCGCAGCGGGCGCGCCAAAGGCGCGCCAAAGGAAAGCCCGTCCGCGCCAAGTCCGCGACAGGCGTAGGAGGGGCTATTCAATCGCATTCTGCCTGTCCCTATCAGGTAAGTGAGCTTATGAACCTCACTATGCCCATGGGTTGTCCTTGTAGGATTGACATGGCTAAATTCAGAGGACCATTTTCGTGTAGATCCTGTCTGTGGTCCTCTCCCTGGGCTCCAGTTAAGATACAGTCCAACCCATATAACAGTACGGCGACTACGTCACATTTTAAAGGGGGCTAATAAACTCCCGCTCTATGGCCTGTCACAGTCAAGATCTAAACGATCTTATTGTAGACTCAAACTTAGACTGTCTCTTCATAACGGAGACTTGGCTGACAGAGTCCAGCAACCCTGACGTAGCAGCTGCCCTTCCACCTGGCTATACTATCTTCCGACAGGATAGAATGAAAGGAAAAGGAGGAGGAATAGCGGTAGTGCTCAAAAGCCATTTTAAATGTCCTACCTTTTCTTTAGCTCCCCTAAAAGGGGTCAAAGGTCTGGGTTTTTCTATCAAGCTAAATGGTTCATCTTCCTTTTCAGGCGGCTTGATTTATCGCCCTCCAGGTAGTGCCTTGTCATTTTTAGACTCACTAAGTGACTCTTTAGGACAATTCTTAGTTCGCTATCCACACTTCACATTTTTGGGTGATTTTAATTTACATTTGGAATCCACATGTGACACACAGGCACTGAATTTCCTACAAACCCTGGAGATCTTCGACCTTCAACAAACTGTCACACAGCCCACCCATCAAGCCGGCCATACTTTGGACGGAATATGCACTAATTTTCCCCTTTTGGAGACTCAGCCCCCAGCTCCGCAGATTTGGTCAGACCATTTTTTGGTCCCCTTTCACATTAAGCTCTCACAGTCCCAACCTCCAGTCAAACTGACTCATAATTTAGGAAACCATGTTAACTGGACACGAGTAGAGGCTAATTTGAAGCTGAACCCTATCGTTGCTCCACTTATTCCCACCATGCCTGGCGATGCTGCCCAGGGCTCCAAATGCTTTCATATGTGGATGCGACAGGAGATTAAGGATAGAATCCCACAGAATCGCCCTCAAGGTAAAGGGAAAAAAAGGGAAGATTAATGCCCCTTGGTTCACATCTGAACTAGCAAAACTTCATCTATTATGAAGAAAAAAAGAACGTAACTGGCGAAAAACTTATGATCTGATAGAAAGAAGCCTGTACACCCAGCAGAGAAAAATGTACCTCATGGCGATCAAAACAGCTAAGAAGAACTTTTATATTAATGCTATTAATACAGCCAAACAAAAGCAAAAAAAGTTATTCTCTATCGTCAAGTCCTTTACCCATCCTAGGGCCCTACAACCAGAAATCCCACCTTCTTTAGAATTCTGCAATCAGATTGCGGACTTCTTTGAAGAAAAAATCTCACAAATACAAAAGGACTTCCAAGTTCCTTGTCAAGCCTTGCTTGCTACTCCACCGGATTGTGGAAAGAACCTGAAGGGCTGTCTCAGAACTTTCACCCCGGTTACGCTTCTCCAGACATGTGAGGCAATTATGTCATGTAAATCAGGTGCCCCCTCGGATTCATGTCCACCGAGAATCCTCCACCAAGTAATTGAGGTTGTTAATCCCATCATAAATGAGATTGTTAATGCTTCCCTGAGCTCAGGCGTTGTGCCTAGTGAGTGGAAGCATGCAATCGTGAGACCTCTTATGAAAAAAGTAAATAAATCCCCCACAGACCTTGCTAATTTGCGCCCGATCTCACTCCTCCCCTTTCTGGGAATGATCACTGAACAAATGGTCCATAAAGAATTAAAAAATTATGTAGACACTCATCAAATCCTTCATCTTCAGCAATCGGGTTTCCGTTCACACCATTCTACGGAATCTGCCCTGATTGAACTTACTGATTCAATAAAGCTATTACAAGACCAGGGGAAGAACGCCGTCCTGATCTTATTAGATCTCACGGCGGCGTTCGATACCATCTCCCACTCCCTATTGATTAATAGACTTAGGGATATAGGAATCACGGACGTTGCATTGGATTGGATAATCTCCTTCCTGGCTGACAGGTCCCAGACCATCTCTTTGGGCACTTTTCTCTCTAAAGAGAAGAAGGTACATTCTGGAGTCCCACAGGGCTCAATATTGAGCCCTTTATTATTCAATATATACATGGTCCCTTTCATCTCTCTAATTGAGTCATACGGCATATTAGTAACATAATATGCCGATGACCCTCAGTTGATTGTCCCCTTGGAGAACAATTCCACAGACGCTGAGCTGAATTTTAAGAAGGGTTTAAGAGATGTTTTCCGGTGGATGGATCAAAACCATCTTAAATGTAACACCACTAAGACGGAAATTCTGCCCATTGGTAAAAATCCCCAATTCTGCCCCAGCAAATGGTGGCCTGAGGACATCCCTGCGCCACCGCAAGCAGTTGCATCAGCGAGAAATCTTGGCGTTTTATTTGACGCCGACTTATCCTTTGACCAACATGTCAGGAATGTTGCAGGAAGCTGCTTTAGCATCATTAAGTCACTAAAAAAGTTTTTTGACTTTCTTCCCATAGACTCAAGAAAGGCAGTGGCAGTGGCCTTAATTCTTGCACGTCTTGATTATTGTAACGGCCTGATGGCAGGCGTCAAAAAGAAAAACACCCTCAGAAAACTCCAAGGCGTGCAGCATGCAGCGGCTAGACTTGTTCTCAAGTTACCCAGGAGATCATCTGCCTCGGCCGCACTTAAAACCCTTCATTGGTTACCACTCCCTAAAAGAATACTGTTTAAAATCTTAATTATAGCATTCCGTGCATTTATTGGCACTGGACTGGCTGTCAGTTCTGCCCTGTATGGTGCGGAATTATGGGGGTTTGGTAATTTGACTGATTTAACTATTTCTGAAAATAAGTTTTTGCGTGCCATTATTTCCCTTCCCCAGAGTACACCACTAGTGCCCTTAAGGTATGATCTGGGCAGGAACCCTATAGCAGAAATAGCTAATCTGCGGCCCATTCTTTATTGGCACAGATTGTGGACAACCCCCGAATTGTTATTGTATGCTAAGGGTTTCCTTGACGTAATAAAATCAGACGGTTTCCATAAAATAGGGTGGTTCAAAGAAGTAAGAAAGATCCTAGTGGATTTGGGAATGTATGAACTCTGGGAGATTTCTATATGTGCTTCTTTTCCGACACAAAAAGGTTTTGAAGGAGAAGTATTGGGAGATGGTTACAAGCAAAGCCTTTAGAAGTACTGACTCTCTTTCTTTGTCAGGTATTTTTTTGAATATGAAATCTATTCCCAGTTTTGAACCCTTTTGGGATAGCATCACAAAGGTACAAGACAGAAAGTTATATTTCCAGCTGAGGGCAGGATCGTTGCCCCTAAGATCTTTTACTACCCGGTGGGCTCGACAGGGTGATAGCACATGCCCCGTTTGTAAGATCCACACCGAAACAATTGCTCATGTGTTTTTTGCCTGCCCGGTTTATGCTGTCCCAAGACGGCTTTGGCTGGTATGCAAACTACTTGGTACAAGGAGGAGCACTGAAGCTCAAAGGATATTGTGTACTAACACTATGCCTACCATCGTAGTGGGAGTTGGGTATGGATCATAAGACTTAACTGAGTAACGGGGTAATATTCTCCCTTTGCCTCCTTGTCTTGCCATTTATATGTTGGCCTAGAGTGATAGACTTGGCTTTCTTCAATGTTTTAAAATAGCTAGTTTTAAATTTTTGGGGATGAAGTCATTTTTAATATTTTAATTTGGACCCTATGATACCATATTTTTCCACCGTCAAGCTGTTTTAATGTATTTATCTGTGATGTTTTCGTTTTTTTTAATGCTTTTATGACTTTTGTCGAATATAGCTTGTTTGGATTGGATTGGCTACGAAACATATTCCTCAAAAATGATCTGCAGGGGTCATATGTAATCTGAAAGGGCTGTCCACTGATAGTAAAAAGTATAATCCAAAATCCCTGGGAGGGGGGTGATTTAGGAGAAATGGTGGTGCAGCCATCTGCAAATATAGCATTGAAAGGTATATATTTCATTCAAAATGAATGGGTTACTTTAGGAGTACACAGAAAGGCCTGAAATGTCCCCCCTCCTCCTGCCCTGGTCCCAGGATGTCTTGAGGTATAATAGCCTAGTATGAAGTTCTTTGTGTGAGCTGAGGCAGCGTCTTTGAAGTGAAAGTAAGGCTGTGCATAGCTCTGCCCCTATCCTGCTGTGGATTGCTTATCCAGCCAACATCTAGGCCCTCTACTGAGTGGCTTTCTGGGAGGAATACACAAAGACCAACTGCCACCTATACCTAGTCGTGTGACCCAGGAAAAAGGACTGAGATTACACATGGTTAGGGCAAGAAAATTATAACATTCAAAAAGTCGCATTTTCAGAATTGTAAATTAAAATCCAACTTTACACTTAAAGAGCGTTTTATATCGCAATTTATCAGATACCAAACATGACAGTCTACTTGCTCCCAAGCAAGAGTTGTCATTTATTAAATGGAATACATTAACCCAATGTTATGCAATCGAAGAGATATATCTTGCAATAATGAACATGAATTTGTGAGTTTTTCACTAACAGGATCATCAACCCTCATCTACATGAGCCTTCCGAGGGGCCTGTGGTCTGTTGGAATCCAGAAGTGAGTCCCTAACAGGTATGGTGCTCAGCTTCTTCAGTGCCTAGACCACAGAAAATGCTTCTCACTTAATAGCACTCCACTTCTGATCCCTGAAGAGTAACCATCTGCTAATGAAGGCTATCGGTCGGTCTAAGCCCGCCTCATTTAAATGAGGTAGTACAGCCCATATGCCATGCTTTGAAGCATCTGCCTACAATATGACCTCCTGGAAGAAGTCAGGGGTCGTAAGCACAAGTGCTGTGCACATGGCCTCATTGAAGGTGTCAAAGGCTTTCTGCCAGGTCTCTAACTATCTAACCTTCTTCAGCTGTTTCTTGGAAGCCAGCTCAGTTTAGGGTCAACAGTGATGCCAAAGTCCTTAACAACCCTCCTATAATATCCAGGCCCAGGAAGGCACTCACTTCAGTTTGAGTTTTGGGCATCTCCAGGGCAGTCTCTATCTTGACATGGAGGGGCTGTGCCTTGCCCCCACTCACCAGGTGTCCAAGACATACCGCAGTACCCTGCCCTATCTGGCACTTGCTTGCTTTGATAGTCAAGCATGCCTGTTGCAGAGCCCGTAGCACCTTCAGAAGGTGAAACAGGAGTTCCTTCAAGCTGAAGCTGAAGACAGCTATGTTGTCAAGGTAGGTGGCACAGAACGCATCCATTCTAGCCAGGACCCTGTTGACTAACCTCTGGGAGGAGGCAGGAGCATTTTTCGACCAAAAGGTTAACACCCTGAATTGAAAGTGGGCCTCTAGGTTAGAAAATGCGGACCTCCCTTTAGCTTCCTCAATCAGGGCAGTATGCCAGTACCCTGAATTTAAGTCAAAAGTACTGAGGAATTTGGCAGCTCCCAGTCTATTGATGAGCTCATCAGTTTGGGGATGGGGGAGAGCATCAGTTATGTTAACTACATTGCGCTCCTTATAGTCCACGCAGAACCTGAGCTCTAGAGTCTCATCCGAAGGGGTGAATTTGGGTACCAGAACTATTAGGCTGGGCCAGGGACTATTGGACTGAGCAGTCACCCCTAAGTCAAGCATCTTGGAGACTTCCTCCTTTATGTATGCCCTCACCTTGTCATTGTGTTCTTTACAGGCATGCTGTACCCTGTATCAATATTGTGGGCACACAAATGTGTAAGCCCAGGAGTGAGGGTGAGGGTGAGCAGGGAAGCAAACTGCCCCAGAAACTGTTGTTAGTTCCTCTGCTTGGTTGTAGGCCTTGGGTAGGGGAGAGGTTGATGCTCTCCACTGACTCATCGTGCTCCTTGGAAAACAGGAGGTCTGGGAGAGGCTCGCTCTCCTCTTCCTCCCCATCATGTTTCACCAGGAGCATGGTGACTTCGAACCTCTTAAAGTGTGGCTTGAGGCGATTCATACCGAGTACCATTAAGGTGTTCCTGAAGGTCTTACGCTCCACCAAATAAATGACCTCTCCCTTTCTCTCCTTCCCCTCATAAGGCCCTGATCAATGGTCTTGGAAGGCCCTGAGTTCCACTCTTTCTGTCCAGGCAGAAACTCTACCAGAGTGGTCTTCTGGTCATTGCTTCCTTGTTAGCATCCAGATTCTCTTTAGCCTTCATTCAAGAAGCACTGCATCTGGTTACGGAGAGCCAGCATGTGGCTATGTCCTGCACTGCTTCTTGGAAGCTTGCTCCCACACCTCCTTCACAAAACTATGAGGTCCCGTAATGGTGTGGCCATAGAAGATCTAAAAGGGGCTAAACCCAACTCCTTTCGGTGGCACATCCCTGTAGGCAAACAACATGTATGTCAAGAGGAAGTTCCACTTCCACCTCATGGGCTCAGGCCAGTTCATAATTATAGATACACACAGAGAAGTGGGACTCAAACAACCAGATCGCTATGATCTAATAGGTATCTGCTCCGGCACCTATTAGATCATAGCGATCTAGTTGTATGAGTCCCACTTCTCTGTGTGTGTCTATTTTGTTATTGGAGGTCGAAGTGGAACTTCTATTCCTCCGACCCCTTTCGTTTTGTGTGGTGAAGTTCATAATTATGCCTGTGATGGACTTATTGAATCTCTCAATAAGCCTGCTTGCCTGAAGGTGATAGGGCGTGGAGAACTGGCAGGTTACCCACACTCATCTCACATGGAATTCATACATGCAGACATGAAGTTGGTGCCCCTTTCAGACATCACGTCCTGGGGGAACCCCAGTTGGGTAAAAATCCCCATCCATGCCCCAGCCACTTGCAGTTACAGATCATACAGGTAGGGCCTCGGAATATCTGGTGGCATGGTCTCCCAAAACCAGGATAAAACAGTAGCCTATTGCAGTTTTGGCCTCCAGGGTTGCCTTTTCAGGTGCTCCTTCAATATTGGACTGTGGGACTTTCCGGACTGGGTTCCCATGTCTCTTGCCCATCTTCTTTTTGGTAGTGGTGTGGTAATTTAACAGTAATTGGGTTAAGCATTAGCAGAAGACATGTCGTATTTAGAGACTATCTTGCCCGTTTTACGGAATCCATTTTGTATTTCTATCGGCCATTTTGTATGCCATGTGCTCTGTCCTACCTTCCTGTCAACTGCTCTTGAAATCTGCCTAGAGACAAGATATGTTTAGTCTCCTCTACTTTGCACATGCTGAGAAGAGCATACAGCTGTCCCTAGCATGTAACTGTCAGGATGTGTTTACTCCAACTAGCTAACGGTTAGCTCCTCCCACTTGTCGACTGTGCATTTTCTGTATGACCTTGTATGTCCCTAAGAACAGCAGCTTGTACTTGTACCGCCTTCTTTTGAGCCCCAGTGTGGTTATAAAAGGACCCAGCTCCTTCCAATCAGTGTGCTACCTCATACTATACCGAAGGGTGTTGTGTGAATGTAGTTCCACCTCATGAGGTTTAATAAACTCTGTCTTTTCCAGTTTCCGTGCCAACTTCTTACTATTGGTCTAAGGACTCTGAGCAGAGAAGGGCGAATCCCTTGCACTAGTAGGCCTGGCTGGGGCTTGCTACGACAAATTGGCGCGTCCAACGTGGGGCTCATCGGCGACTCGGATGCCCGAAGGACTGGTCGAGACGAAGGATTGGAATCTCGCTTTGGACCTGATCACTGCCAAAGGAGACCCGAGTCTTGGCATCCATGGCGTTTTCCCTTTCTTTTTGATCTGACCATCCAGGTGGTGCCGGTCCTCGACTGAGATCTCTTCTGTTGACCCGCTGTGTAGTGACCGTTTGGTCGATTTGAGAACTTGGCAGGAGGAACCTGGACACTATTTCACTGGTAAGAGCAGTATTACGGCCCTTGCTGTAAGTATGACGCCTTGTAATTATTAAGGTAGTTAAGATACGCTTACTACGGGAATTTTCTATGTATTGGCCAAAAGTTTGAAATGATTCTATCTAAAGTTGATATATGTCTTGCAACACATATAGGCAGATAATGAGGAGATTTTTCTCTACTCCTATGAAATTCGAACGGCGCAACGTACAAAGAGTACTTTAAGCGCTACTTTTTATAATACTGCATATTATGAACTATTTTCGGCATGCCTATTTTTAGCACACTTCGTAAGTTGTGTTGCTTTTGTAGTGGTACCAATTTGAAACTTGATGAAGCACAACCGTCCCCGCCGGAGGGGACTCCTAATAGGGATATGTATATTAAATATGGTATTTCGTCCATAATGTACAGGAAATTGTGGAATAAATACACTCGCAAGGATCCTGAGTTGCGTTGGCCTATGCATGGGTCATTTGATTTGCGAAAGATTCAGTATGTGGAGCAATGAATGTTCAAGCGAAAGGCTAGGAAAGATATGTTTGACTGTGTGCGAAAGTGGGAGAAAGAAGTGCGTGAGCGAATAAAGCGTGAAAAGGCCTTGATTGAAAAAGAACAGCGTAAAAGTGTGCATGCTAAAGCCTTAGATATATAAAAAAGAGATGAGAGAAACTAAAGAAAGGGAAGATAGGGAGCATCAGTTACAGGTAAATGGCCAATATGCTATTCGTAGGCCTCTCTATCCTATTCTTAATAAACCCCAAGATGATTCTCTCTTATTAGATCGTTCTCCACCTCCGTATATTTTCCCTTCTGCTCCTAATGAGTCAGATGAGGACTCTCCTACAGATCTGGATAAAGCCCGAGACACTCGATCAATGTTAACTACCGAACGTTCCTCTGAGATTAGATCTGCGGCGCGAAAAGCCGATTGTGGTACTCTCACTGCTTCTGAACTTCTAGATACTATTAAGAATTGGTCAGAAAAGGAACAGAAATATTTTACTGAGATATTGGCTACAGAGGTTGTTGAGCGATTTAGGAAACATTCGGTGGAAGTAGAGCCAGATGATATAGCAGCTGATTGTAAGCAATTACGTGAAGGTTCTTTTGTCTTCTCCCAGGTGGCTGATACGATCAGACGCTTGGTTAAACTATGTGATGAAGCAGTCCATTTGCGGGAGGAGAAAAAGGCAGCAGACGCAGCTGCACAAACATCTCGAATCAACATGGCACGAGCTCCGACGCCCGACACAAATAAGAATGTTGTAAATGTGAAACCCATGCGGGAAGCCGCGCCTTTATATGTTCTTCCTAAAGGAACAGGTACAAGTGATGATAAGACTTCTATTGATGCGAAAGGGTATTTTATTTATAATTGGGTTTACACTCCTTGGAATAGAACAGATGTCATGGCTCTTAAAAATGCATTGCCTGATCCGCTAAAGAATCCGACAGCTTTTTATGAAGAAATTGAGGGTGCCATTGTTCTTGTACTATGACTTTGTCTGACATTGATTTGTTTTTTGGATTAATATTACCACCTGATATGTGGAGAACTGTGCGTAAAATTGGCGATCGTGTGGTTTTTGGAGCATTGTGGTCAGATATAAAACAATCACATAAAGATAGAGAATCTGCACAAAAACTGTGCAGCAAATTTTAGATCTTCCAGCAGCTAAAAACGAAAAATTAAAATTAAAAACGATTATTCCCCCTAAAAAGATAGATTGGACTATGTTAGCGTCTTGCAAGCAAAAAATAGATGAATCAGTTTCAGATTTTTTCACATGCTTTGAAGAAGCATTCCACGATTTTAGTGGCCAGTCATTGACAGATGACACGGGTAGGCATCTGTTTGTCGATAAATATGTCACAAACCTGTTGCCAGGAATAGCTAGTCGCCTAAAGGCCAGCGAAAGTTCATGGACTACCTCCTCTCCGGCTTCTCTCTTAACTATGGCTCTGTATTATGAACGACAGGAATTGGAAGCAAAAAGTAAGGAGGATAAAAAAATCTAAAGAGTTAAAAACGAAGGTTATGATGGTTCAAGCTGAGATGATAATAAAGGAGGACATGGATCTTATGGTTCGTCTTATCCTCCCTCTACTCGTGGAGATTTGCCTATTAATCAGTGTGCTTATTGCAGACAATTTGGCCATTGGATTTCTAATTGTCCGGTGCTACGTGCCCAGCAGGGTTCACGTGGTTGGGGACAACTGAGAAATTGTTCAGGATATTCAGGGCCTAGAGGAAATACAAATGATCGTGCTCGGTTTGATGCTAATGCACGTGGACAAGAAGAGGCTAATACTTTTGACAGACGGAATCAATATCAAATGTCCGACTATGAGCCATCTGATTTGCAAGGTTCTGCTTATGCATAGGATTGCCTAGGATGGGGTAAGGAATCAGTTGAAGTTCCAGTAGATCAGAAGGGTCCCTATGTTACAGCACATGTTTCGGGTTTTACTGATCAGTTTCTGGTTGATACAGGTGCTACTCGTAGCGCCTTGTCTAAACACTTGATTCCCAGGGCTCCCCTGTCTGGCTTAACTATTACATCCATAGGTTTCGATGGAACATCCACCCGTAGCCCATTGTCACAACCACTTGCACTCCATGTTGATAAGTTTAATGCTCCATGTCCATTTTTGCTTTCTCCAAATACACCAGACAATATTGTGGGCCTTGACATGCTCAAATATTTCAGGGCCACGATACGATGTTCTCCGGAAGGAGTATGGGTTATTTTAAATGACAACCACCCAATGACTGAGAGATCCTGTATTGTTAAAGAGGACATTGCCCTAGCTTCACTCCCTAGTACTTTGTGGGCTACTTCAGATACCGATGTAGGGCAAATGGTTATTCCACCAGTACATATTAGTGTCAAGGAGGGTGCTATACTGCCAAGATTGCCTCAGTATAAAATTTCTCGAGCAGGAGAGGAAGCACTTATACGCATTGTTCATGACTTAATTAAAGTGGGTGTTGTGGAAGAGGTTCCTTACAATGTTTGCAATAGTCCGATTCTTCCTATTTTGTAAAAAGATACCGACACTAAGATTTATAGATTTATCATTGACTTGAGGAAGGTCAATAAGATTGTAGTACCACAGAATCCTGTAGTATCTGACAGTACGACATTGCTTACCCTGGTCCCTCCAACAGCAACTACATTTTCATTAGTGGACTTGAAGAACGCTTTCTTCTCGATTCCTATTCATCCTGATAGCCGATATTTGTTCGGTTTCACTTTGAATAATAGATCATACCGATTTTGTAGAGTTCCTCAAGGGTACACTGAGAGTCCGAGTATCTATAGTCAAGCCTTGAAACGACAACTTGATTCTTTTATTTTGCCTGATGGAGTGGCTCTCATACAATATGTTGATGACATCTTGTTGGCAGCTGATACACCTGAACAGTGTGAAACATGTACTTTGTCCTTGCTTTCTTTTCTTGCGACACATCACCATAAAGTATCACGGAAGAAATTGCAATATTGTAGACCGAAGGTGACCAACTTAGGTCATCTTCTGTCTAAAGAGGGACGTGCATTGACACCAGATCGCATTCAAGCAATTGTAGACACTCCAGTACCTTCCACGCAGAAAGATGTCCGTGCATTCATTGGTTTAACTACATTTTGTAGGCAATGGATATTGGGTTTTTCACACATTGTTAAACCACTGTTAGCACTTTTGACTAAAACACTCTGATTCCTCTTCCTTGGACAGATGAATGTCAAAATGCTTTTTTCCAGTTGAAACAAGCTCTTTGCTGTGCACCAGTGTTGGGTACACCAGATTATATGAAAGCTTTTACACTCTATGTACACGAGAAAGATGGATGTGCATTGTCAGTTTTAGTACATACACACGGTGACAAGCAGCGTCCCTGCGCATATTTCTCTGCAGTTCTTTATCCTGTTGCTCGTGCGTTGTCTGGATGTTTTCGTGCAGTTGCAGCAACAGCTGTGTCCATACGTCGGAGTGAAGGGATAGTTTTGTCACACAAACTGTTGGTGCTAGTACCTCATGCAGTAGATGCCCTTTTGAATCAGACTAGAACGCAACATTTGACTAGTGCTCGCCTGACAGGATACGAATTGACACTGTTAGCACCTCATATTACATTGAAGAGGTGTGCTACACTAAACCCAGCTACTTTGTTGCCATATCCTGTGACTCAGTCCCAATCGAAGGAACCTCATAATTGTATATTCCTTATTGAGGAACAGACAAAGGGTCGCATCTATTTGCAAGATACGCCCCTTCCAGATATAGAGAGGGAATTATGGGTTGATGGGTCCTGTTTGAAATTACCAGATGGCACAACCTCAGCTGCATATGCAATTACCACACTTGAAACAGTAGTGGAAACAGCTCGTATACCTCAGAAGTCGTCTCAAGTAGCTGAACTAATAGCTTTGACACAAGCGTGTGAGCTTAGTACTGACTTATGTGTGAACATTTACACGGATAGCCGCTATGCTTTTGGAGTGGCCCATGATTTTGGCTTACTCTGGAAGGAAAGAGGCTTTCTTACATCCCACGGGATGCAGATAATGCATGGAGAACTAGTACATAACCTTTTGTCTGCACTGACATATCCCAAAAAAATAGCGATTGTGAAGTGTAGCGTACACAAGAAGGTCACTGACAAAATAGGACGAGGAAATGACTTTTTCAGATCGTGTAGCTCGTGAAACTGCGATGCAACGAAGCACTACTTCCATGTACGTAGTGAAATCTCAAGCTGAACGATGGCATGATGCTAGAGAGGAAGTACTAGATGTACAGAGATCTGCCTCTGTAGCAGAACTTGAGCAATGGTCCAAAGAAGGAATATTGGACGATGAGGGTTGTTAGCGCAACAAAGATATGGATAAGTGGAAGTTACCTGCAGCCTATTTACAACCTATGGTTCAAATGGCACATGGGCTGGCACATGTTGGAGCTTTAGAAATAACTAAATTGCTTACACAAGTCTGGGAGCATCCTGAGATTGCCAACACAGCTAAAAGAGTGGTACAGTCCTGTTTGATCTGTTGGCAGTACAATCCTGGAAAAGGGGCGCGAACACCTACAGGAGGGTTTGCTACACCAACCGCACCTTTTGAAGTTCTGCAGATGGATTACATCCAGTTTAAACGCTGTAATAATCTTAAATATGACCTAGTGGTGGTATGTGCCTTCAGTAAATGGATAGAGGCGTACCCTACAAAGGATAATACTGCTCTTACTACAGCAAAGTTGCTTCTGAAGGAATTTTTCCCCAGGTATGGTGTTTGCAAAATTTTATGGAGCGACAATGGACCTCATTTTATTGGGCAAGTTGTTGAATATGTCATGAAAGGATTAGGAATCAAACAGAAATTCCATGCAGTCTTCCACCCACAATCAGCAGGATTGGTGGAAAGGTATAATGCTACCTTAAAATTGAAGCTGGCGAAAATAGTGGCTAAAGTGGCCGGATGCATTACCTTTGGCACTGTTGTCAGTAAGATCAGTACCACACTCACGATCAGGTCTCACACCGTATGAGGTGGTATTTGGAAGACAATGAACATTTGGGGAGTTCCTAAGCCATGCTCTAATCAATGATGTACCTTGTGTTCTGTTGAATGATTATTTGGCACAGTTAACTGATAGTTTAACTTCTATTCATCAACAGGTTCGAGAAGCTCTTCCTGATAGATCTACAGGTGAGGCCCATGATCTCCTTCCCGGTGACCAGGTAATGGTGAAGGTCTTTGACAGCTCAAACAGCTTGGAGCCGAGGTGGGGATCAGCCCTGCATTAGTGTAGTGACACCCGTCTTGGCCCATGGTGAAGATATCAACGGCTACCCAAGGGATAAGAGCTCCAACGATTATTTTAACAGGTTCTTAGAAAGATCGAGCATCGTTGTCAATTGAAATGAATAAAAAAATAATTTGTGCTGTAGGGTTTGTTGTTGCCCTGGTGGTTTTTGCAATAATCACTTGGTTCATTGAGAAAGCAGTTCCTGCTCAACAGCTTTTTGTTGCAACCACTCCAGCTCCACTGGAGCATCACTACTACACTCTTCCTTATCATGAGCAGAAACACCGACAGTCCTATCTGAATAACACATTCATTCAGATGTTGCATCATACCCATAATGCTACAAATACTACCAATTGTTGGGTGTGTGGGATGATACCTGCGCACCAGAAGAAAGGGGGAATGCCTTTTATTCCTCTACCGTTTTCTCATAATGGTTCATGTCAAGCTTGGTATGCCCTTTTGTTTGCTTATAGAAAGCCTTCAGTAGGTGGAATCATTTTTCGATTGAATAAAGAATGTTACCAAGACAAAAATGGGTATCCTCAAGCTAAAGGGACTAAATGGGAATGGGATGAATACCAACCGGACAATATTTCGACACCATATGTCTTCACAAATGTGAGGAATATGAAGAACATTGGACCCTTTGTGATTTCTTTAATTAGAGCAAAAGCAGATTTATGTTTTGGCTGTGTTGGGAGAATTCCCGTAGGACGAAGCGAATGTACTACTGTATTAAACATTGAGGGTGTTCACAATAGCAGCTTTGTAGCGTCACATAACACCTATTTGTATGTGGTAATAAAGGATATTACCAATTACCTATTGGATGGTCGAGGGTATGTTACATATCATTTTTGTTACCACCTGTGTTTTTAGCACCTGCATCATATCATCTTGATCAGAAACTATACAAAGATATTTCTAAAAATAGATATAAACGGACAACAAGGACGGATGAGATTGGCCAGACAGACATCGCCCTGCAACAATATGTTGATTTCAATTTGGGTTTATTTTTCTTCGTGGGTGCTGCATTAAATAGTAGAAAGATCAGACGATTGACTCGTGTAGTGGAAGCTGTCACCAATCAGACAGCTATGGCACTTGGGAACATTACAGAAGAACTGCAAATTGCAAGAATTGTAGCACTCCAAAATCGGATGGTGCTCGATGTGATCTTGTGGTGATGCATGCCGCATCATCGGTAGCAGCTGTTGTGTCTTTATCCCGGACCATTCGCCTTCAGTTTATGACGCAATCTCTAAACTGCATAAGATCGCTGCAGACATTCACCCAGAGACTGGTACATGGACATTTCCAAACTCGATATGGACACTCTTTGTTTCTTGGGGCTGCAAACTACTGACTTTTCTATGTATACTACTGGTGATACTATTTACATGCTGTACTTGTATAATGTGGTCCCATGATTTGCTCTATGTGCATTACTGCTTGTACACCTGCCAAGAGAAGTTACAAAAGAACAGCAAATGTTAAGCAGTGAACTTTCTAATATGATGAATATCAATATACAGGATACAGATCCAGATTACCCTAGACAGACGAATGTCTTCAGCAAATGCTGAAAGGATCGTCTGTGGTAATTTAACAGTAATTGGGTTAAGCATTAGCAAAAGACATGTCGTATTTAGAGACTATCTTGCCCGTTTTACGGAATCCATTTTGTATTTCTATCAGCCATTTTGTATGCCATGTGCTCTGTCCTACCTTCCTGTCAACTGCTCTTGAAATCTGCCTAGAGACAAGATATGTTTAGTCTCCTCTACTTTGCACATGCTCAGAAGAGCATACAGCTGTCCCTAGCATGTAACTGTCAGGATGTGTTTACTCCAACTAGCTAACTGTTAGCTCCTCCCACTTGTCGACTGTGCATTTTCTGTATGACCTTGTATGTGCCTAAGAACAGCAGCTTGTACTTGTACTGCCTTCTTTGGAGCCCCTGTGTGGGTATAAAAGGACCCAGCTCCTTCCAGTCAGTGTGCTACCTCATACTATACCGAAGGGTGTTGTGTGAATGTAGTTCCACCTCATTAGGTTTAATAAACTCTGTCTTTTCTATTCCAGTTTCTGTGCCAACTTCTTACTATTGGTCTAAGGACTCTGAGCAGAGAAGGGCGAATCCCTTGCACTAGTAGGCCTGGCTGGGGCTTGCTATGTCAGAGGCCCGGGCCATTTTTCCAGGCTCCGGGCCTCATTGACTGCCCTCTTGGGAAGCCATGTACTGTGGGGTTATGCAGACCCATTCAGGTAACGCTAACATTTCCAGGTGTGACCTGAGCTATACTTCCTTCCACACAGTGCTCCAGATCATTGCCTACCAGACAACCATCAGGCATGGGAGGACTCACAGCTTCCCTTCGAGAACCTGAGGACCCCCCCCACTCAGAGGGAACCAAAGCAACAGGATAGTGACTCTCATGTACACCTGTGACTATAACCTGGTGGAATCTATTGGGTATCACTTGTTCTAAGGGCACCATAAGACACCTTACAGTGGTCCTACTGGCTACTGTGTCCATCAGGGCCTCCACCCTCTAACCATTGAAGGTGACCTACTGCCTATAGTTAGAAGTATTGAAAGGCATGTGGGCTTTGGGCACCATCTCGTCACCGATGTTACCCAGAGATACTAGGGTAAACTCTGCTCTCTCTCTCCCACATTAACTTGGACAATCTCCTCCCAAAGCACTACACTACGCAACACAGGGGTCTACCTACTTGTGGGGGCTGTGCCCTCTTGGAACACCTGGCATTCCCTTTCATGTGCCCAAACCTGTAGCACTCTTGAAACTTGGAGACACACCTACTTGTTCTCTTATCCCAGATGCCATGGCTCTTTTATTCAGAAAGGGACATTGTTCCCTTCCCCTGTAGACTGGTTTGTGGGCCTTGAAATAACTCCTTATTTTATTCCCCCTCCTGTCTTCTGGGGGGACCCTGACCACCCTTTTATTAATTTCCTACAGAGGCCCTCGGATACTGACCCAAAGATCTGCCTTCTTAGCAAACTCCCTGGGACCAGTGAGCTTACTGTCAATCAGGTGTTGGCAAACTTTGTAAAACAGAAATTTAGCATGTGATCCCTCAGAATTAGGTTGTACATCGCAGTAAAATCATCAACTTTGCTGGCCTTCACCCAACCACTCAGTGTCTTGCTGGAATAATTCAAGAAATCTACTCAAAACAGGTTTGAGAGTTTGTGACTGTTCCTGAACCTGAGGCGGCACCTCTCAGGGGTCAGCCTAAACGTGGCTAGCGAAATAACCTTCATGAAAGCATACTTCATTTGATCCCCCACCTCTTGTGTCAGAAGGGTTTCATTCCCCTCTGTGGGCATGTGTTTCCACAAGCTTGCTCCCCAGTTCCCATCTGGGACCCTGTGCATTCTAAGGGATACCTTATATGCAAAAAATGATTCATCTATACCATCTTCCATCACATAGCTGGGCACTAGGTCTTGCAGTATGCAAAGGCTCGCCTCTCCGGTAAACACTGAGGGCACTCTGCCAACATTGCTACTGGACTCTACTTGCTTGGCTTTGATGTCCAGCTCCCTGAGACTTAGCTCATTCTCCTTTCCTCTGTGGCCAGTTGATTTTCTTCTAAGGCTCTGTCGGCTTCTGTCTTCTTCCTTGTCTAGGCTGTCTTTGCCTCAACCTTTCTTTCCTCTGCAGCCCTCTCCTGCTGTCTTCTCCATCTTCTGTTTGGCCATATGCAGCTTCAACTCTCTCTATGATTTCTTACCCACCAACTCCTCTGAGGAAATGTTGTGGGCTGAGATGCTGCTGCTGGTCCTGAATCTGGCAGGGGCCCCTCTCTCGTCTGCGGCCATACACAGCCCCCTCTTCCATTGCCTTTACCTGCTGCCCCTCAGGTTCCTTCTTCTCTTCTTTCTCTGTAGCCTGTAACTGGCAGGCCTCCCACCAGGCTTCCAGGGCCCTCTGGAGATCCTGCTTCTTGGAGCTCTTGGTTCCTGGCTGCCTACCCTCCCTGCAGAATCCCTTGAGCTAGGCCACAGTGCAGCGCTCCAGATTATTGAACTCAAACTCTATGCTTGCAGCAGGCACAGTTGCAGATACACAAAGTCAGGTAGAATGGAAGTGAATTTGGAAAAAAAAAACAGAAGAGACTAATCAGGTCTCAAATTATTTATAAATGGATTTTAGTGTTACAACAAATCAATGAATGGCACTGCACAAACACAAGTACTGGATCCCACCACTGAGCAGCAACATGAACATTGGGTTGTTGATAGAGGGGGGTGAAACCTACTCAAGCAACAGTCACAATACATGTGATGAGTAAACCAGAAAAAGTCACTAAATTACCCTTTTAACCTTCTCGTAGCTTGGAGCAAAAGCAGTTAGGCCTCAATGACAGTCAATGTGTAAAGTATGTGTGCAGCACAAAAACAATAATAAAGTGAAAACACAACACAAAAAAAATCCCAATCCCACACCCATTTTGAAAAATAGAGTAAAATGTAATAAATTATTCGACACCAAAACAACAAACATTCCATCAGTAGAATTGGAGATATGCAATTTCAAAGATTTAAGATAAATATGGCACCTAAAAGCGCAAAGAGCCACTGGCAGTTATATGGATGTGCAAGATCGGGTGAAAGTCACAGGCTCAGGTCAACTGTGATGGACCTCAGGCTAAATACAGGGACCAGGGACCAGGTTAGTCCCAGTGAAAGAGTTACCTATAAAGACAGGCATACGCCAGTTCTCGAATATAACTCACTCAAATGTAAACTGGTGACTGGCGCTCTCGGCAGGAGTGGGATATCCAGGCTCTACAAATCCCTGGCCATGAATGCACCAGACCCCTTAGGAACATTGAGGTCCAGGTGGGAGGAGGTTGTAGGGATCCTAGACAGCGACTACTGGGTGGAAGTGATGATGGCCTCTGGCCTTCTGTGTTTTTGTGCCTCTGCCTCTTGTGTCTTTTTGCCTTTTGTCTCATTGTTTGAGCCTTATTTGCCCGCCTTTTTTCACAGCTGCCGCTTTGCTCCCTTTCCTGGCTCTGCTGCCCATGCAGCCCCTCCCCGAACCTGTTCCTGCTCCTGCCCCCGACCCTTACCTAATGGCATCCATCTGTGCCTGTCCACGACCCAACCGTGACGAGCACCTGGGACCCTGGTCCTTAGACCCCCCACTGCTACGACTTAGCAACCCTCCACACACTCAACACCGGAATAAACAACAACTGCCAGCTATCAACACTGAACACCACCCAAGGCAGGTTCTCCTGCCGAAACTGTAGCTGCACCTTCACCCACCTACGGATCCCTACTGCTACCACCAACTCACCGGACACCAGCAAGCCCAAATCAATGCGCTGCATCCACCTCAACATACGCACCCTACAGAGACACGCAGTAGAAATTCGGGACCTCCTCAACACCCACTCGCTCAATGTCGCCTTCTTCACAAAGACATGGACCAACGCAAGCTCCACTTCAAACATCGCACCCGCCTTCCCCGACAGGTACAAGATCCAGAGGAAAGACCGCCCCAACCACCCTGGAGGTGGACTCGCCACTGCACACAAACACTCCCTCCACCTCAGAACAGCAAGTTTGAATGAAGCCTCACCCCGCATGGAACACTTCCAGATCCAGACCAACCCCAGAATGACTCCATGTGGAACTCTCGCCTACAGACGTCACGGACCTCATGCACCGTTCCCCACTATCATCGCAGACCTCATCGTGCCCCAAGCCCTCACATCCACAGATTACGCACTGCTTGGAGACCTGAATTTCCACCTCGACAACCTCCGAGACCTCAACGTCACCACCCTCCTAGACAACTTCACTAACGTAGGACTGAAGCAGCTCGTCACCGCCCCCACCCACAAGGCAGGATGCACCCTCGACCCCATCTTTGCAGGAGGAAACAACATGTGCTTCAGCCACAGCAAGCAACCGCTCTGGAAGGATCACCACTGCGTCCACTTCTCCTTCTCGAAACCTACCGTACACAAGCCTACATCATGCCCCCAACAGAAACTGCAGCAAGATCACCAAAGAGTACCTCAACTCCACCCTCAGCCACACTCCTCCTCCCACCACAACCAACGCTGCAGCCAACGAACTCTACAGATGGATCACCAGCTGTGCAAACACGCTCGACCCCCTCCGGAACTCTGACTGACAACGCACCTCGAAAGCATCCTGGCTCACCACTGACCTCCGAGAATCCAAGCACACATGCCAATGACTTGAGAAAGCATGAAGAAACAGCAAAACCTCTGAACCACGCACCGTATACAAGATCGCCATGACAGAACACTACCAACTCATCAGGTCCACGAAGAGGATTTTCATCCAGGACAGAATCCTCTCCAATGCCTGCATCTCTAAGGAACTCTTTAGCATCAAGAATTCACCAAACCCCCCAGCGAAACCTCGGACATCCCTCCCTCCCAGGATCTCTGCAACGAACTTGGATCCTTCTTCCATCACAAGATCAAGACTTTCTTCGACAATTTCGAAGACCATAACTAAGGCACAGACACAACAACCGCCATCAGCAACGCCACCCAGCTGACCATCACCACCTGGGCCCTGGTCACCACAGAAGACACCACAAAGAACACGAGGAGCATTCACTCAGGAGCCCCCACTGACCCCTGCCTGACACACTTCTTCCACAGAGCCGCCTTCACCATAGCACCTGAACTACAATGTACTGTCAACTGCTCCCTCGAAACAGGCACCTTTCCTGATGACTGGAAATGCGCAGAAGTCAAACCCCTCCTCAAGAAGCCCTCCCCCGACCCGACGGACCTCAGAAACTACAAAACCATCTCCCCCCTCCCAAAGTCACCAAGAAGATTGTCAACAACCAGCTCACGAACTTCATAGAATCTAACTTGATCCTTGAACCTTCTCAATCTGGATTCCACAGCAACTACAGCACAGAGACCGCCCTCCTAGCTGCCACAGACAACATCCGCACTCTTCTTGACCAAGGCCACACAGCAGCACTCGTCCTACTGGACCTCTCAGCAGCCTTCGACACTATCTCCCACTGCACACTAGCCACCAGACTTCACGATGGCGGAATACAGGGAACTGACCTAGACTAGATCTGCTCCTTCCTCGCTGACAGAACTCAAAAAGTCAGACTCCCGCCCCGTCGCATCCTGATGATCAGCAGCTGCCTGAAGCTCAACTCAGAGAAGACAGAAGTCCTTGTCCTCGTATCCACCCCCTTTGCGTGGGACGACACCTGGTGGGCACACGCTCCCACACCCACAGACCCTACCTGCAACCTTGGCATCATACTCCACCCCCCTCACCATGAACTAACAGATAAATGCCATATCTTCCATGTGCTTCAACACCCTCTGCATACTCTGCAAGGCCCCCGAAGCCAGGAAGACCATCATCCAACACCCATGTACTCATAACAAGCAGACTGGACTACAGAAATGCCCTCTATACCAGAATGAACAAACTCCAGAGCCTCCAGAACGCCGCAGCCAGACTCGTCTTTGGCATCGCATCACCCAGCACCTACAAGACCTCCACTCGCTCCCCGTCGAAAAGAGAGTGGCCTTCAAGCTGCTCACTCACGCCTACAGATCCCTCCACAACACTGGTACCTCAAAGAAAGAATCTCCTTCCACACTCCCAAGAGAAAACTCCGCTCCACCAACGTCGCATTGGCCAAAATCCCTTGCATACAGAGAGCCAGAATGGGAGGAAGAGCTTTCTCCTACATCGCGGCCAAGACCTGGCATCAGATGAACCCTCACACTGCAAGCATCCAGGAAGAGCCTCAAGACCTGGCCTTTTCGGATGACTCAGGGCTGCCCGACAACCCCCCGAGCGCCTTGAGACCCTCACGGGTAGTAGTGTGCTTCATAAATCCCCGATTGATTGATTGAACAACCCCTTGGAGAATCTTGGTTCCAGGATATAGTGAAAAAGTTTGGTCCTTCTCACTCCAAGCAAGAAGCAGCAAGCAGCAGCCCAACACAGTAAAGCAAGTAGCAAAGTGGCAGTTCTCGCTACATAACAGCAAGCAGTAGGCCAACACATCAATGCAGTTGCAGAGTGGCAGTCCTTCCTGGGAGCCAGCAGTCCTTCTTTCTGGCAGAATGTCCTTGGTACCAGTAGAGTTTCGAAATCATGGTATCAGAGGTCCAGTACTTATAGCCTAATGTGTCTTTGAAATTGAAGAGACATCAAAGAGGCCTTGGCAGATCAGAAGGTCCCTGCCTCTCCTGCTGCTCTGGCTCCAGACACACTACAGGGGGGTATGTAGCTCTTTGTGTGGGGAACTCCTCCTTCCCAATCTACCTTAGGAAGGCCTATCAGCCTGGTGATGGGCCATCAGGATGTAAATGTTACACCCCAGCTCCCATTGTGTGACTGTCTAGAGGGAATGCACAAAGCCCAGCTGTCAACATAAACCAAACATGTATTCAGAGACAGGCAGAGTCACAGAATGGTTGAAGTAACTTTCTGAAAGTGGTATTTTCAGACCTGTAGTTTAAAAAACAACTTTACTAAAATAAGTGTTTCTAAAATTGTGAGTTCAGAGACACCAAACTCTAATTTTCAATCTACTCCCAATGGGAAAATACACTTAAAAGATGTTTTAAGGCAATCCCCATGCTAACCTACGGGAGAGCTATGCAATGCAGTAGTGAAAACAAATTTAGCAGTTTTTTCCTTGCAAAGAAATGTAGAACTCAAAAGTACATGTCCTACCTTTTTGATCCACTGCACTCTGCCCATAAGGGCCTACCTTGGGAGTGACTTACAGGTAATAAAAAGCAAGCGTTAGGCCTCGCAAGAATTTGCCAGGTCGACATTCTCATAGGCTCCGAAGTGGCAGGTCTGACCCATGTTTAAAGGCTAATGAAGTGGGTGGCACATTCAGTGCTCCAGGTCCACTAGTAGCCTTTTATTTCCAGGCCCATGGCACATATAGTGCTCTTTCCGTGGTTCTTACAAGAAAATTAAATATGCCAAACAGGTGTAAACCAATTACATCATATTTTAGGGAGTGAACACATACACTTTAGCACTGGTTAGCAGTGATAAAGTGTCCAGAGTCCTAAAGGCAACACAAAAGAGGTCAGAAAAAAGGGAGGAGGAAGGCAAAATGTTTGGGGATGACCCTGCAGAAAGGGCCAGGTCCAACAGACCTGGGTGCCTGTTATCACACTATCTAGATGTGTCCATGGGTGCAGCATATTGAGCACTGATTGTTGTACACATGGGTCGGGTGCAGGGTGTCCCACTGGAACCTATTCCCCAAATAGAGTTACTGGGGATAATCAACTCTCTGGGGGACTCCAGGGCTATCCGAGCACTCCTAGCGACAGCATATATGGTAGCCAAATGAGATCCGGCCAGACACTGTTGAGATGAGCAGTCCTATCTCTGAAGGAGTGGATTTGAGGTTTGGATTCCTGTGCAGTTCTTTAAAAACTGGTGTATAAGGCAAATCTTGGAGTTGTAGATCAAGGAGTCCTACTGCTGATGGTATACTCAAATGTTACAGTACTGTGTGCCTCTGTTTCCGCGGCTGTGATATATATCTTTGATGCCTATGTGTGTAGCTTTCAGTAAGCTACTTGATTTGCTAAATTTGTGGTCCAAGAGGCTCAAGCTCAATGTTTGTTTTCTTGTTTATGTTACTTAACTAATAAAAGCAATAAAACTAATCTTAAAAAATAAATAAAAGGTTACCTTCTAAAGTCCAGCATGAAGACCTCCATTTGCGGTGGAGGAGGCCGAGAGAAGCAGGGAGAGTGTTGCGGATAGTTGCACTATGATTACCACCCGCGAGGCCTGGCCTGCACTTCACGCTACAGCTACGATCATCTGCGATACCCTCCCGGCTCTTTGTGGCCCGCTCCACCATGAGCTGAGATCTATGTGTACAATCCTTGCAAAAACAAGTTACAAAAAAGAAAAACCTCACCTGTTGACTGATTTGGTAACCTTCAATATTATACTACAAAAGCCCTACAAAGATCTCCACATGGAGCCCTTTGGGAGCTTGGAACCCAATGATAAGTGAACGGCTGATTGATGGTCTGTTGTCCTGGTAACTAAAAATGTGGAGGCAGATGTAAAGTGGTTATTCTATGACTACCAAAAAAGTGGATAATTTCCAAACAGAATTTCATTTTAATTATGACTGGTTTCTGTGCTTTTCTACCAAAAGTCAACCGTTTTTCTGGGACCTCGTCCTGCACCTATCCAGTCTTGTCAAATCCTTCTCACTGACAGCCTGCTGCCTTGGCCCTCTGATATTTGTTTACTTCCATTCTAGAGACATACCCCTAGATTCATCATTGTCCTCTTTTGCGAGTCCTTAATAGCGATTATTAAGGAATCGCTATTAAAGACTCGCAAAACGGGATGCATGTAGAAATCGCAATTAATTTTGTGATTTCTACTGCTTCCTTATTTGCGATTCGCTAATTGCTAATCGCAAATAATGAATGGCTTTCCCATTCATTCCTATGGGCCTCAAGGCCCATAGGAATGAATGGGGAGTAATTCATTATTTGCGATTAGCAATTAGCGAATCGCAAATAAGGACGCGATTTCAAGGGTGCCAGGGTCTCCAAAGGACACCCTGTAGCACCCCTGAAATGCAAATGTACACAGGTGTTGCGCACACACATGTCCAAAGGACATGTGTGTGTGTAACATACAACTTAGAAAAATGCACTAAAGTGCATTTTTCTAAGTTTTCGCTATTTACCACGAAGTTACACTTCGCGGTAAATAGCGGCCCAATATTGCGAATTCGCAATTTTAAAAAGGTTCATGAATAGCATTTAAGGAATCTCTAATTGAGATTCCTTAAATGCAATTCTTCGCAATTTAGCGAGTTCTGTAATTGCGATTTTTGCATTTGGGATGATGAATCCCAAATGCAAAAATAGCGCTCGCAAAGGGCCGGATTCTCAGAATCTGGCACTTTGCAAGCCGATTTTACTTTGATGAATCTGGCCGCAAGGATCTAATTTATATGTTTGCAGAGAGGGAACTTCATTGCAATGACGATGTAGTTCCCTCCCCATCAACAATATGATCAACCCACCCGATTTAGAGTAAGCCGGACCATAGGTTTGACGACGGTGGAGAATTATTTTACTCCGCGTTATTCAAACTGCTCCAGCGGCCTGCTGAAGTAAAGGCCATTGGAGGTTTAGCTGTATGTCCATCCAGCTAATTTAGATGGATGACATACAAACATTTTTCAATGCCCATCACAGCCAGGAAAGACCTGCCAGCAAGTGGTATTGAAAAGTGCTCAGTACCCCCCGTGCCATGGAAGGAAACTTCTATGGCGCGGGGAGCATTGTTTTTTTTATTTTCAAAAAGAAAATCATGCTTAAGGGTCTTCTTTCAGCCGCTTCACAGCGGCAGACATTCCGACGCGTGCACAGATCAGACGGCCCCGGCCGTCCGACGCACACGCCCACCGTGACGTCAGACAGCCGGGGGCTGTCTGACGCATCGAAAAGGTTAGAAAACAAAAAAACCTCATAAGCTTGCCCTATGAATCTGTCGCTTTGATGGATCCTTAAAGAAAACTTACAATGCTCTGACAGAAACCACCATGCTGGTGGTACATGCCAATTCTAGAAATGTCCACTGGGGCAGCAAACATTTCTAATTTTGGCCGGCAGCACTTATGTCAGGGCAATGGAGTAATTAACTCTGTAGCCCAAGCGAAGAGCTGGCCGCCCCCCAAATTATGAATCAAGATCTAAGTCATTTATTTTTATTTGCAGAGTTTTATATAGCGCGAACTAGAACCGAACCAAATCTGTTATCAGAGCGCTTTACATAGCACCAGTTACGTTACATGAGGACACACTTTCATTTTTTTAGGCACGGGGAGATTAAGTGATTTGCCCAGAATCACAGGGGGTTTTTGGCGTCGTTTACCGAGACTCGAACCCAGATCCCCAGGTCCGAGGTCGAGCGCCTTAGCCGTTAGGCCAACCCCTTTCCCCAACTATCTGACTTGTGGTCCATCGTGGTGCACCTTAACCTTACACTTGTCCCGGTGAAGTGCAAACTGATGACCTTGATTGGAACTTAATGGTTTTTGGCACTATTTTGGAGCCTAAACTTTGAAAAAATCATAACTCTTGTTCTACCTTTTGGATTTTTGTCATTTATCATTTTGATGTCATTATATTTAATAAAATATATTCTATTTTTGATTTGGGAAGGTACATGCCTGACAAACAGGACAAACCTTGTTTCTGTATGGGAGCCGCTCTCAAACATGTCAGTGTTAAATCACACCTAGGTATCGGTCAAGCACAAACAGATGACAGTAATTGGCACTTAACGCTTTTTGTCACCATTTATAAATTTAAACTTACAAAATTAATGTTTTTTTTGTCATTTTGTTAAAGTATTCTCTATTTTTATAAACTGGAGTGGGATTTTTATTGTTTTATCTTTTTAACCTTTTCACTATTTTGATACTGTTGAATGCTTTACACATTGTCTTAATTTAAGCACGTCTGCTCTGTGCCATGGCTACCAGGGGTTGAGCTCAGTTTTAAATTACTGAAACCTTTACTGTACCGAACAAGAAAAGTGATATTTCTACTTGTTGTGGACACTATCATCCATCCCAACTAATAACCCACTTTCTCCCAAAAACAATAGGTCGTCCTTTCAAAACCTATCGGCTTTTACCAATGCTTGTTTTACAAATGCAGCCCCAATGGTGCATTTAAACTCTCGGATTTAGGATTGAGCACACTATTTACACCTATGTTGTTTTGTTCTTTTCCGTATCTATTAATTGCTGACATTTTAACATTTTAGCATTCGTACCTGAAGTATGTGTTTCTCACCCACGAATTGAAAAAGGATCTACACACACAGACGTGAGGCTCCTTATCCTCCTTTGATTAATTGGTTATTTTTCCATGTACAACACACACACAAAGGTCTGCTTGTTAGAGACTTTCCTTTATATGTTGTACTGAAAGGCACAATGATTCAATTACTATGATAAGATCACAGATGTCATCCCTCGTGGCGGAGAAAGGAACACATCCCTCGAGAAATGTGCATTTAAGATTTTCCAAAAGCAAATATTCTAGCGAATACGTTGAGCATCTCAAATTGCTCCCTAAAAAGCAAGAATGTGGTTGGAGAATAATTTGTATTTCTAGTCTCAGGGGAGTCTGAAAAACAACCAGGAAATTATTTTTGCCTGGTAAAAGAATGAAAGCACGAAATTCTTTACTTCTTGGCAGTGCATCAAATAGTGAAATGGGCAGCAGGATAATGTGACACTTTAGTTGCTCGAATTATTGATATATAACTGAAACAAGTAATTTAGGGTCTTCATTCGAAATTAGCTGGGGACAATGCATCCCATTCCCACACCCAGAATTAGAGAAACCCGGAACACCACAGTATTCCACATGGTTGTGTAACACAGATTGGGTAAGTAGGTCTTAGATTAATACATTTGTAATAAAACAAACATCCCCTTTAGATTCGACCTTCCCATCACATAGGATTCTGGAATGACACATGAGCAGAGAGCCTGAAGACATCACAGGCGTCTTTCTTTTCACAAAAAACACAACAGATCAAAGCATGTCTAAAAACAGGAACAAATGCAAGGCAAACCTAGCACAAACACAATCATTTCTACTAGAAAGAGATAAATATATGCAACAGCAACAAACATGAGAAGATACATCTCATGAAAAATTATTGAGTAATACTCTTGGCAACAACAGCGGTAAAGGGGAACCTTATACATAATCCGGGAGGTAAATCCGTCTCCTTGTCAATCTTTTCCTAGTCATGCCACCTCCATGGATCTCTTGACATTGGTAAATCACTCTGCATACTCACTACGACATCACCAGATGTTGCGGTACTAAAGCACACGGTGTCCAAATTTCAGATTCTTTGGTCATCAGTTTTCGCAGCATTAAAAAAAATAATTTACTGCCTTCATAGGTTTTATAAATCTCGACCAACTAGCACTCTCTGCTGGAGACTTTTTTTCAAACCCAGTCTTGAACTTAACCCCTCCCATGCTGGTGACGGAACCGCTCCGTCACCAGCCTCGGTCGCGCTGTGCTGGTGACGGAGCGGTTCCGTCACGGCCCGCTCAGCACGCCTGCACGGCGCGTTCTATTAAGCGGGCGGGCCGTGACAGAACCGCTCCGTCACAAGCACAGCGCGCCCGAGGCTCTTGACGGAGCGGTTCCGTCACGAGCATGGGAGCGCCGCGCGGCCCCCTCCCCCCTAGCGCTGCGGCGTAATTGCCACCGCAGCGAAGGGGTTAACATCCCTTTGGTAGAATGTTATTATCCACCACCTCATTTGTTTTGAGATGATAAAGTGAGCTATTTCGGTGTTCCACTCTACAACCAGTTAGAAATTCCACTTTCATTTAATAACACCTCAATCAGTTTCTCTCGGCAGGACACATTTCCATTTCATCTGCGCCCAACACATTGACGTTTAGCCTTCTAACTGTTGGGATAACTGTTATGGCTGATTTCTTGGGTTTAAATCTATGCACATATGTTTTGAGTCAAATTCCTTGTTAAACACCTATAGAAACCACTTTTCGAATTCTGAACACCCATCTTAGACCACATTAACTTGCACCTGTGTTTGAGGATTGAGATGCAGGTAGACTCAACATGGCTACCAGGGGTTGAGCTCAGTTTTAAATTACTGAAACCTTTACTGTACCTAACAAGAAAAGTGATATTTCTACTTGTTGTGGACACTATCATCTATTTCCTGAGGGCATCCACTAATGTTGTTGTGCTTTATAGAGACATCCACTATACCTTTGGCTGTATTCCTTCAAACTACAAGGAAGCAAGCATGTATACATTCATATTGATTGAATGCAAACCATAGCCCCCTTGTTGTATGTCCTTATTTGCACAGGCTTACTCTGTCTTTGTAGTAATCCTCATAAACTTGCTCTGAAATAATTGTCAGATGAGAACGAGAATCAAACATCATTATGAACTTGATTCCATCCAAACACCCCAAACACGAAGATTCCCAACATATTTGTTTCCCAGCAGTATGACTACTTCATCACACACTTTTTTATGTATCACTCATTTTCTTGAATTAGAATTTTAATGTATTTGTAGAGCGCGCTTATACCGGAAACGGTTTCATGGCGCTCTTCCCTTGGATCTTGCTACTTCAACACTTTATGATGTGCCCTCTCTTACTGCACTTATTTCACAGTTCCTTTGTTTCAGGGCAAGTCTTATTTCTTGCTATACAACCTATCTTCCCTGCAGCTTTGACTCTTGAATTCCATCCCTTTCTCCTCTACATTTTCACTCTGGATCTGGGGGGGACTTCCAAAGAGCTGGACAGGGGTCTTCCCAGAAGAAAGAGGGGGAGATAAAAAGAAGAAGTTCTCCAAAGGCCCCAAAATAGTTCTCCAGGGAAGGAGTCAGGTTCCCCAGCCAAATCTGGCCACCAGAAACCCACCTACCCTGACCGTAGTCAGCAGCCCAGGATTGTCCGATGCTATGAGTGCGGCGAGGTTGGACACTACAAGGGAGATACCAAGTGTCCAAAGAGAGCGCACCCTTCCACTGGAGGAAAAAACCCAGGGGTAGCGAGTGTAGTGATCGGGGAGGAGCTGCCCCTAGACAAGGGGGGTGAGTGGGCAGGGTTGACCTTAGTGTCCCTGGGAGACAGCGGGATGGTTCCTAAGGTCCATGAGGCTCCAAGTACCATCAAGTATAGGCAATGGGTCACCATCAATGGCCAAAAGGGGGAGGCTCTGAGGGACACAGGTGCCAGCATGACCATAGTGAGAAGACAGCTTGTCTCCAGAGCAGGTGATTCCCAATGTATTCCACCCCGCTGTGATGGCTGACGGCAGGGTGAGCCACCATCCCGTGGCTGAGGTTCCCTTTGAGTGGGGAGGGGTCACAGGCCTTCTACGAGATGCGGTGAGCCCTGCTGTGCTGGTCGACTGTCTGTTGGGAAATAACCTTGAGCACAATGCTTAGAAAGAGGTAGAGTTCCAGACACATACGAAGATGCTGCGATCACCTGATTGGATCTGTGCAAGCACGCGGTTCGCGACTGCCCGGAAGGGGAGTTCGCAAGGGCTGGAGCCTGGAACCAAGGCACAGCCAGCTGCCAACAAGGGGAAGATCTGGGGTCGGGGAAAACCTGCCACGGCCTCCACACCCCGTGAGATGGATGGGGCACCGGAGGTGGTGGTTCCGGAGTCCACGGAGGGGGATGTTGACTCCCTGGAGGACTTACCTATCCCTGCAGAGTGGCAAGTGGAGGGAGGACCTACCAGAGAGGAGTCTTGTCAAGGGCAGAAGGACTGTCCTACCCTTGAGGGTCTAAGGCGACAGGCCGAAGCCCAGGCAGCAGGTAATATTTCAGGGAACTTTCACATCTACTGGGAGGATGGTCCCCGCTACAGTGAGCCCAAGGCTCCGGTGCATGGGTCATCCCGAGCCTTGGTAGTTCCCCAGCGCAACTGAGCCTTCCTTTTAGAGTTGGCTCATGAGATTCCTTTGGCAGGACACCTGGGCCAAGACAAGACCTTTGCGCGGCTCGTTCCACACTTCTATTGGCCTCAGATGAGGGTTGCGTCTGACACTTTTGTAGGATGTGTGTGTCCTGTCAAGCCAGTGGAAAAACAGGGGTTAAGCTGAAGGCTCCCCTGGAACCACTGCCTGTCGTTAGCACCCCCTTTGAAAGGGTGGGCATCGACATTGGTGGGCCATTAGATCCACCCACATCAGCCGGTCACAGGTTTATCCTGGTAGTGGTGGATCATGCCACCCGGTACCCAGAGGCTATTCCACTGAGGACCATTACTGCACCTTCGGTGGCCCGGGCCCTGATGGGGATTTTTACCCGAGTGGGTTTCCCCAAGGAAGTTGTGTCCGACAGGGGGGCCAACTTCATGTCAGCCTACATGCAGGCTATGTGGAAGGAATATGGAGTTACATACAGGTTCTCCGCTCCTTACCACCCCCAGACCAATGGTCTGATGGAAAGGTTTAATAAAACCTTGAAGGGCATGATCAGGAGTCTGCCTGAGAGCCTGCAGAGGAAATGGGACATCCTTCTGCCCTGTTTGTTGTTCTCATACAGGGAAGGCCACAGAAGGGAGTGGGCTTCAGCCCCTTTGAACTTCTGTATGGGCACCCTGTCAGAGGACCTCTCAGCCTGGGGAAAGATGGATGGGAAAAGACTCCCAGGGGGCTTTCCCAGGATGTCGTGAGCTACATGCTGGCTTTCCGTAGCCAAATGGCTAAGTTGTGGAAGCAAGCTTCTGACAACCTTGAGGCCAGCCAGGCAGTCATGAAAGAGTGGTACGACCACAATGCTCACCCCGTGGAGGTGGAGCCTGGCCAGAAAGTGTGGGTCTTGGAGCCTGGAGAGATTAGCGCCCTCCAGGATCGCTGGACAGGCCCCTTTGAAGTGGTTGAAAAGAAGGGCAAGGTCACTTATTTGGTGGACCTTAAGACCCCCAGGCAGCCCCATCGGGTGCTCCATGTCAACCGCCTCAAGCCCCACCATGAGAGGTCCGAGGTCATTTGATGATGGTGACCGATGGGGCAGAGGAGGAGGAAAGCGAGCCCCTCCCTGACCTATTCACGTTTCAGGAGAAGGACGGTTCAGTGGAAGGAGTGGTCCTCTCACCATCTCTGACTCCCGAGCAGCAGAGGGACTGCCGCCAAATTTTGGAGCAGTACTCCTCACTGTTCTCCATTATTCCGGGAAGGACCCACCTGTGTACCCACAATGTGGACACAGGGGACAGCCCACCTATGAAGCCCAAGTCCTACCGGCTGTCCGATAAGGTGAAGGCCAGCATCCACAGTGAGGTCACCAAGATGCTGTAGCTGGGAGTAATTGAACCTTCCAACAGCCCCTGGTCCAGACCGGTGGTACTGGTACCAAAAGCTGCCCCACCGGGCACCACACCAGAACTCAGGTTCTGTGTGGATTACAGAGGGCTGAACTCAGTGACTAAGACTGACGCTCATCCCGTCCCAAGGGCAGATGAGCTCATTGACCGGCTGGGAGCTGCCCGATATTTGAGTCCCTTTGACCTCACATCAGGGTACTGGCAGATTTCCCTGACAGATGGAGTGAAGGAGAGGTCTGCCTTCTCTACCCCTGAGGGACATTACCAGTTACGAGTGATGCCCTTTGGCCTCAAGAACGCCCCTGCTACTTTTCAGCAGTTGGTGAACCAGGTCCTCTCCGGTATGGAGGCCCTGCAGCAGGTTGGCCTGACGATCAAGGCCAGCAAATGCCAGATCGGGTAGGGGTCGGTGGTGTACCTAGGCCACTTGGTGGGTCGGGGAAAGGTGCAGCTCCTCCTGGCCAAGATTGAAACCAACATGGCCTGGGAACCCCCCAAGACACAGACTGAGGTTCGAGCTTTTCTGGGCCTCACCAGCTACTACCGCCGCTTTCTCAAAGGATATGGGACCATTGTGGCTCCCTTGACTGAGCTTACATCTAAGAAACACCCTCGATTAGTTATTTGGACCGAGGCGTGCCAACAAGCCTTTGACTCCTTGAAGAAAGCTATGTGCACAGCTCCAGTGCTCAGGGCCCCGGACTTTTCCAAAGAATTCATCGTCCAAACAGACGTGTCTGAGCATGGTATTGGGGCAGTGTTATTGCAGCTCAATTAAGAAGGTCTGGACCAACCAGTGGTTTTCCTTTCCAGGAGACTACTTCCCCGTGAACAGAGTTGGAGTGCAATAGAGCGGGGAGATTTTGCGGTGGTCTGGGGCCTGAAAAAGTTGCGGCCATACCTGTTTGGTTCGCACTTCCTTGTTCAGACAGACCACCGGCCCCTCCGGTGGCTCATGCAAATGAGGGGTGAGAATCCCAAGTTGCTTAGGTGGTCCATCTCCTTACAGGAAATGGACTTTAGGGTAGAACACCGACCTGGAGTGGACCATGCCAACGCTGACAGTCTCTCGAAGTTTTTCCGCCTTAGTGACGAGAACTCCCAAGGGATTGGGTAGCTCTCCCCACTTTCAGCTGGGGGGGACGCGTGTTAGACCTGTCAGCTTTTTGAGTGGTCTCCTCTTATTTTTGTTTTTGGTCCCTTTCTGCCTCCCATTATTTTTGTCCACCAGTCCTTTTTGTGTGGCCTTAGGTCTCCGGGTGCCCCACCACTGCTAATCAGTGCTGAGGTACAGCTGCGCCTTTCTAAAATGGTGGGTAGATAGGGTTCGTAAGATGGATGCCTGACAGGAATTACCTCAGAGCTTGGGCCATAGGATAGCATTAGAGGGTTCTAGAACCTTCCAGTCCACTCTAGTGACCTGGGCCTAGACTATATAAGGGAGGACACTGGGCGGCCATTTTGTCACTGCTGGGCTGGCTGGAGTACAGACGATTGCGTCAGGGGGATTGTGTCACAGGCTACTCTGATTGTTCCTAGGGGCTGCGAGATAGTCGTGGGTGCTGCCCTCCTCCTTGTTGAACTGACCCTGCTTATGTGAGGTGATCTGTGAACCTCACAAACCAGTGTGGCCGCTCATCAGGAAATCTTATTCACTTCAACTGCTGGCGAGAGTGAACTTGCCCAACCCCAGAGACCTTGGACGTGGACCCAAAGAGCAACACGGAACAGGGGTCCTTTATTACGATTGCTGAGGTGAAGGGTGATCTCAACTGCAGCCCTTGCCTGGTTCGGCCGGGTTGTGGTGTACTTTGTGCCAAGAGCCGTGGACAACCAAGAAGGCTCAGCACTACAACGTTCAGAGCTTCCCTCTGGCCCTTCTTACCTTTCCGAGGCGTAGGGGTGCTAAATTGTTACTGTGTCGCTGACCTGGGTGCTGAGAAGAGCGATCCCAGCCTGAGGCGTGTGGAAGGCGGTGCGACGCGAGGTTCTGTGAAAGACGCTGGGTGGGACCGTTGAGCGACCGGACCCCTCCCGCCAAGCGCGTCGCATCACAGTTCGAGTCGAGTCTCCTCGGAAGCAGAGGCTGCAGCTTCCCTTGGGCACCTGGTGCTCCGGTGGTCGGAAGTGGACGCTCTGAGACCCGACTTGAGAAGCCTTTATATCTTCGCTCAGCCGCCATCCCCGCCTCGGGTGAAGTGTGAAGAACCTGAGCGGGCGGACGGGGGAAGCGCGGCCTAGTCAACTTGCTTCCCAGAAGAAATAACAAGGGCGCCGATCTGGCGCACAGGTATCCGTGGGGAGGTACAGAGGAGGGGGGGAGCAGAAAGGAACAAGACCTACAAGGAGGAGGCGAACTGAGGAGATTGGGGTGCCTCAAAATTGCCCTAAGCAAATCCACCCTCCAGTAAATTGTGACTGACTGAATCAAGGAGTAGGCCTTAGACTCTGATTTCACCCCCACCCCCCCTTTTCAAAAGCCTCCTAGAAAACATCAGGGGAGTTGGGAAAGAATGCATAGTCTGCATAGGAAGTTTGTCATTTCTCCCCTCTGAACATTTACTTCAAATCGGCTCAGTTGACCAGAAGCCGGTCCAAGCTTTAAATGTACTTACTACTGATTAGCATGTTCCTATTGATCTATTTTACCGGTTATTTGCCTAATTGAATGTATTCATGGATCTAATGCTGATTATTGCTGATTACTGTGAGGAAGTATAATACGATTTTTCAATTAATGTGATTAATTCTCCAAGTGAATTGCTGCAAGAAGTATATTATTTTACAGTGAAATTTTCATACATTTCCTTCCTCAAAGCAACAAGATAAAGTTTCACCATTTTATAACTAACATTGGTGAGGTGTCATTTTTGGTGGGTTTGCGCTGTGGTGATGTAGAGTGTGTAATGCAAGCATGACACGTATGCCTTTGAGATTTAGCCCTTCCGCTAGTGCCTTGCTACCCGAACCAGGACCGGCAACCCCGGTTCCAACACCCATCAATTCAGCAAACCAAATGAACATGCAGTTTCAATTATTGGCCAGCACTGTGACAGGTGGAGGCATGTAAGCAGCAAGCACAACCAGAACATTAACCCCTTCGGTGCAGATGACGGCTCCCGGTCGTCATGAGTCACGGTGGGCGTGTGCTGATGACGGCCGGGAGCCGTCATGACCACGCCCACGATCGGAATGTCCAGCACCGGCGCTGAATTCCAGCCGCAGCCAAGGTGTTAAAGCCATAAATTAGATATTACAATGTTATTATGTCTGCAATGCAAATCAAATCATGAAAGAATAATCCAGCTCATTATAAGAAGCTCAACGTAATGTTGCACTTGCAGTCTAGCAAGAGGACACTTGATTCCATCATCAAACCCTAAAAGAAATCCAATGGGACAATGTAAACATCCTCAAAATTCCACATACTTGTTGACAGCCATCCAAGCAATGGCAAAGCATGAATAGCAGACGAGAATCAATTGCTGAAGGGGCTGACCCAAAGCCCGCACCCTCTCTGTACTTCTTCAAATGGGACTTTTTTGAAGAATTAATAACATGAGGCCATTAACACAACAAATGAAGTCTGTGCCAAAACTAGCCAAAACTAAATTACATTAATGATTTGTCACAGAAATGAGTATAAATAATTCTGAGGATTGAAAGGTGCCTTCCTTTGTCTCCAATAAGCATGGAAAGAGGTTTAAGGAAAGAGATGTGCGAGACTACAGCAAAGTATAAACAAGCTACACAAATGACAGGTAGCAATTAACAAGAGTGTTTTATTTAATACAGGCCATATTTCCTTGCAGACAAAAAGTAAACAGCCTCTAGAAATGCTTAAAAAGAGAGGGAGTTAAAATAATGTAAACATACTTTGCTATTCTTGATTTATTGCAAGCCACTGGAACAATAGAGAGCCTTCTTCTGAAGAACATCCTGTTTCAACCAGGCAAAGGACTTTGCCAAAACCCCAGCATTAGAATAAGATAGTTTTTTTCTCTACTGAGAAATTACATCACGTTTACCACTGTGCAGAAACTACTTTTAGTTGGAGGTCTATGGTTTATATAAAGGCCACTAGATTTATGCAGTAATGAAGGACCTCATTGTGTGACAGTGTTGACTATATTAAGTTGTAAGAAAAGGCAAAATATACAACATAATAAGGCACATGTATAGGCAATATTATTTTGCTATCTTGGGTTAGGGCCTTTCACAAGCAGTGTAGACCTGGGCAGCTGGCTATGAATCTATAGCAATACTATGTGGCCAACTTATTCAGCAATTGACAACTGACCGGTGAACCTTTTAGCTTACTCCATGGAATTAAACATGCAATACAACTAACTTCTGGAGACTGGCCAAACTGGTGTTACATTAGCAAAAACAGTTTCTTTCTCAGAAAGAATAAACAGAGCTTTATAGGCTAGTAGATGAGTTATAATGGCCACGAGCTATGCAGTCCTTAGTCATACCCTAATACCAGCTTTGCAAAGTACTGACAGCTTTGTTTTTTAGGTCGAGCCTAGGCAGCGCATGCTCTGTGTCTTCGAGACTGCTGTATTCACTTTGTGCACTTACAGCCCGCCCATTGCCTTTTTATTTGTACCTTTGATTGTTGTTCAAAAATACTTGCTTGCTAGTGGTTAATCCTTACTCTTTGTCCCTCCTTTTTGTGTTTGGTTTCCTCCCACAGAGGAACGCCCAATTAATGTTAACATTACACTTCTGTGATTATGTGTTCATTTGGGAGACTATTTTTTTCTTGGTTTCCTGCTCGTGTCACTGTTTGCCCTTCTTGGGTGGTTCAGCTTCAGCGCCCATCAATTAATCACCCAGTCCCATTAATATGCCAACATTAAATGTCAGATGCTTCAGGCGCTGATTTTAAAATAGCCTCCTTAATTTTCTCTGACTTCAACGTGCGAGGATTTGCCACACACCCCTCCAGCATTGCTGCTTGTTGATTTAGTTAGCCTCAGTCACCAGACCTTCAGCATCCCAACCTTGTAGCACTGGATAGGGCAAGGCTGGGGCAACTCCTGTTGCATTTTCTCTGACGCTTGTTTATATAATGTGATCTCAAATAACCTGAAGTTGTTGGAGTGCGTTACATGAGGGTTAGTTACATTACACAAGGTCAGATTAATTATTGGGGGCACTTTTAAAGAGCACGAACTTCACTGACCCAAAGGTATTGAAGTGCTTTACAAAAGCGCAGTTACAATAAACAAAGGCAGGTTAATTTTGTTGTTTTTTAGGTACGCAGAGATTAAGTGATGCTGACGCCTCCCCTGTTTATTCATTCATTCCCGTCTACCTGACAAATAGGCGCAGAGTTCATCCCTCCCACCTCCTCCCATGTCGCTGCATGCCCGCCTGCTGCCTCTTCCTGTCATACTCATCCACTCAGAGCTCTATATTCAAAGCTCATTCACGGCATCTCCCCAGGGACCATGAGGCATTTTTTATTTTATAATGTGAACTCGAGTGACCCGAAAGTGTTGGAGCTACATGAGAGCTAGTTACATTACAGAAAGTCAGATCAACTTTTGGGGGCATTTTCATAAAGCGCAAACCCAACTGTTAGAAGTGCTTTACAAAAGTGCCAGTCACATTACACAAGGTCAGGTAATTTTTTTTTGTTGTTTTTAGGTGTCCAGAGATTAAGTGATGCCAAAGCAGTCCCTGTTTGTTTGTTATTTCCCCTATACCTGACAAATGGGAGCATTTTGTTGTTGTTGCTACGTCTAGTGATCCAATAGTCAGTGGGCTGGGACAGAGGGCAGGGCCGTGGGCTTGCTGGACAATGGATGGTGTGAGCAGTGTTTTGAATGGACACCGTTGGAGAAGGATACCTGGTGAATAAAGGCCTTAGGGAAGAGGGATGTGACGTCTCCGCCACTGGAAAGCACTTCACTGCTTTTTTTCATATGCTGTTCACTAATCTAGTGATGCAGTCACACACAGAATGTTACAGTGCTGTTGACTTGCATCGAGGCACTTGTCTTTCTGTCTGTGCATTAAAAAGCCTTAGAATGTGCCCATAAATGTTTCCTGAGGCAAGCAAGTATTCCTGAATCACATTGAATGACCTAGTGTGCAGTAACAGTATAGCTCTTCAATCCCTGGCAGCACAGCACCCAGGATAACGTGCTGCATGAAAAGCACTTATAAGGTACCAGAGGCAAGACCTATTGTTATAAGATTACTAACACTTTTACCCCAAACGGCTAGTATGGGCACTATTGAGTTTTTAACAGATGAGATGGAGCAAATTGTCTCCTACACTGAAGCTGAGATTTGGTGAACACTGAGTGGTGCTTTAACAATTCTCAGAGTGAGGGTTCAGCCATCTTACTAAAAAAGTGATTTTGAGGAGTTCCTATTGAGAGTAGCAGGTGAGCCATGCCACTTCCCTCTTAAACGTGCCAGGTTTCCCCAAAAACATTTATAAAACCATGGGTTGCAGTCATGCACTTTGAGGCATATTTTCCTAGATTGGCATGGATGGGTATGTGGGGCAGTGTCTGGGTATTTGCACAAAATCACACCTTTCTTTGAACAGCATCTCGTGCTTGATACGCACTGAGAATAAAGTTGATGAAACAGGATGAAATTGCTAAAAAAAATACACATGCAAATATATTGTGAAACGTATGTCAGAAATGCAATGGATCTACACGTCACACAAAGAATTGGATTATGACTCTGCAATTGCATCAATTGTATTTCAATCAGGAGATGTTTACAGACGAGGAATAATACATAACCTATGTGTTAGCCTTTATCTAATGTGTCTTGGGTTGGCTTGGGGCTTGCTTTCCATAAAAGTCTCACTCACTCATTGAGTGGTACTCTCTCAATTGTTCTTCTGTTAGTGGCAATGTATTTAAAATATTTCAAAACTGTGACCAGGAAGCGAGTAAATGTTTATCATCGCTGTGGGCGTTGATGTAAGTTTTGTCAGAACCTGAGTGAATTTAAACAAAATACATAAATCTTGAATGCAGACATTTGTTAACATTAACCCGAATGGCAAACGAATTTTACATTAGTTTCTTACAAAGAGTTGTACCCTCGCTTAATTAAGTCTAGACTGTGACTGCCTTTCAAAAGTTTGACACTTGCTGCAAAAAATACTTAATAAATGGGGTGTTCAATGCCCATTCTCCTGCAAGCTGTCTTGGCATTAAAGGCCTGCTCCCTTGTTAAAGGTCGTTTAATGCTGGAGCGGGCCTTTAATGGCCAGTAGAGCCCGCTACGTCGGGCTCTAAGGCTATAATCAAATGACTATATATCTAAATAACGCAATCATGTTTTTTATTTCTGTTAATGGCATGTGTGGTGTCTATAAAGCATGATTTCTGAGCATCGTTTTTAGCGGCGCTGTACATATTGCAACATTGGTATTATGAACACGATATGCACGTTTACAGAAGAATTGAAGAGCGTTGCCAATTTGTTGTCAAGTGAGCTTTACCTTTGCATCTTTGCTGTAAGCCAGCACTTTGTCTTCTTCTTTTGGATGGAAAATGAGTATCTCCACTGCAAAAGTAATGGATTGCTTTTGGAACGAAGATCCTTCATCAATACTGCTGAAAAGGGTCTGATCGCGGTCATTGAGTGACGAGCTCACAAGAATTATCTGAAATACAAATCATTATTAACAAATTTAATTATTTAACAAACATTGTAAAAAAAATATTGAATTGTAAAAGAAGATAGATTAGGTGACTTGAAGAAACATAAATTATAAACATTATTCAGAGACTTTGCTAGAGATTCTCCGCCACACAAGAAATTAAATGACTTCATGGTTACAATGCAAAGCCTTAAATCAATCAGATTTATAAAACATTCAGATTCACAGGTTATCATGAGTAACCCAACAATAACTCTTACAGTGGAAAGGTCATGACTTCATGCATCATGCTATTGATGACATCACATTTGGCATCATCAATTAAATTAAGAAAAGCTACCATGGTGGCTTACGCACCTACACCGTGTCCTACTTGAAAACAAGGGTGTTTGTGTAGAAAGCGGTTGAAAGGCCAATGATGAGTTAAGAGAGCTATGGGGAAGGTGCCTTACACATTAGGATTAATGATATAGCCTCTAGGTGCTTTTTTGGTCACCACTGAGGTAGGATCTGGGCTCAGGACTTTAATTAGACTTTGTGTGACCTGTGTATACTAGGTACGGCTAGCGTTTAATCCCAGTGGATCCTGTAATGTTAGTAGTAACACATGAGTTTGATGATGCCATTCTTGATATCATCTTTGACATTATATATGAAATTATGAATAGTGCATTGAGGGAGTTCTGGGTATATTGCTCACTATAATTGTTTAGTTTCAATTATATTATTCTTTGAATTTTAACCAATGCATCCTTTCGCCTGAAATATTTTAAGGGGCGATACATAGATAGATACATATATAAATAGATTTTTTTATATATATATTTTTTATTTTTTTGTCCTCATTTGCCTTGCCCTCCTCTCTAGTAACCCTCAACCACCTGGCGTGTCCCACATCGATATACTCGAGGTTTGTGTGGATCCGCTCAATGACACGATTTATGAAGATTTGTGGGAGGTGGAAACCTGAGAGATATTGGGAACTGATAGGGTCGGGCCTGCACTTACTCCATCTTGGTGTTTGTTAACCTGTATGACCAATAATGTAACGAGGGACCCTGGTCCTGGAGTACAATAGGAATCATAGGACCGGGGGGAACCCCCCCCCCTAAAAAAAAAACCCGGACGTTATTTCCACTGGATCAACAGGTCCCAAAAAGCCAAATTACGTTTACTGCATGTTCTAGCCAAGTCCACTGTAGAAGTTTCATACATGGAAGTCAGCCAGCTTGAATGTGATGGGGCTGTATTTTCCACCCATACCTTGCAAATTTGTCTCCTGGCCAAAAGTACTGCATAGAACAGAAAGGATCTAGCTTTGCCGGTGATACCAGCATCCAGGCCGAAGATAATTAATGGTAGGGTGATAGACAGGGAAGTATTTAAAATGGAATCCAAGGTACTTTTCACTTCCTCCCAGAACCGGGCAATATAAGGGCAGTCCTTGAACATGTGAACATCCGAGGCCGCAATATAATTGCACTTGTTGCATTTCTTGTCTGGAACGAATTTAGACAATCTAAGGGGTGATAGATAGGCGCGATGTACCGTAAACAAATGATTGCGCCTCAGCCATATGGGTTTCACAACCTTGTAGAGGAGGGTAAAAGATCTTAACCAAATCTCTTCACACTGAACACCTACCTCTTCAACCCACAGCTCGTCTGGAAGAGTGAACTCTCCGTCCACCTCCTCCACTAGACTCCAGTACCACTGGGACACCTCCTTCCCGCCCCCTTGTCGTTCCACCAATTGCTGTTCCATATTGCTTACCTTCCCCAATGAGATCCCCTTCCGAGACAATGCCCTGGCCCAGCTATCTAGTTGTATATATTTGAATCTTGAGAAATCAGGACCGAGCAATGCCCGTAATTCCTCCCATGTCCTCAACGATCCTCCAGCCAACAGCTCTCCCCACTTTGTTATACCTCCTTCCTTCACCGGGATCGAGAGCCTGTCTTTTAAACAAACTGGGAGGCCCGGGGAATCCCACACTGGGGCAAAGTTCGAAAAATAAGGTAGACCTAGTCTTTTCCTGATCTGTACCCAGGCGTCCGCCAGGGATTGAAGAATCTTTAATTTGACTTTTTAAAAACATTTTTGGTCCCCGAACTTGAACAGGTAACCCTCGCTTGGCAATGCTCCTCCGACCAGCATGGCTTTAAACATTGTCCCAGATGATGTACTTGATGGAGTTTTTAAGAGCATTCTAGAATGTGAAAGCTGAAAAGCCCATGCATAGCACAACAAATCGGGCATAGATTGTTTTGTATTGAATTTTGTTCAAACAAAATAAAAACTTTCTTAAACTGAAAAAATAGATTGTTAACTTTATTTCTTGAACCCTCAGCATGTGTAAGAAAACAAACAAAAGCTAGAAAAAGTACTTTTAGGATGCCTTGTTTCTGAATTTCAAAAGTTTGTAGTGATGAATAAATGCAGCCAAACTATTGTCTGTGTGGAAATCATTAGTCATTTTTTGTTTGGCGTATGAACTTTATAATTAGATAGGTTTGAAGAGTAGCATCTGATCCATAACATAAACATGGTTAATAATATAAGGTGCTGCTTGCCAATGGCTGTAAAAGGGATATAGCCTGGAGGGTATTCAGGGTGTGCCTGTGGGCATAGACATTAGTGCACACACGCCACAATTGGCAGTGCTAGTGGTGAATGGGTCCCCTGAGGGGAGCCTGATTAGGGACAATCCTGACTGCGAGTGCTGCAGTTGTGAACCATGATTCCATAAACTCCGGCCAGTGCTGTTTAGGCCACAATGGAGTACTGGCAGAACATGGTGGTGGTCAAGCAAGGAATGTGGCAGGCATACTCCAACACTGGTGGATAAATGTCCACGCTGACAGACCATGAGACGAATGTAGGAGCCAGAGGACAAAAAGGGAAAGAGACTGTTCAAAACAGAGGCTCCATCCTGACAGACTGGCCAGATTAGCCAATGGAGGAATGAGGCAGGATAAAAAGATAGCCTAGCCTATCACAGTCTGTGAGCTGGGAACAGGGAGTTTCAACCTTGGTCAATGGGAAACAGCAATAACCTCCATTGTTTACTTCCAGGCAATGGGTTAGGTAGGAAAGGGCAGAGGGCTGGAATAGGACAGAGCATGGGTGTTGGAGCGCAGCAGGACTGATGGGTTTCTTTTCTCTTTCTACCAGGAAAAGCAAGCCAGAATACCTGACTGGGACGATCGATACAGACCATGCCACTTATTAAATGCTGAAAAAGGAGAGTATTCACTTATGTACTGTCGGACCTGGACCTTTCTGCTGAGTCATCCGCAAACCTTTTGCCTTCCTCCTAATCTTGCTGAATTCGTCTTTGTTGGCCTTAGGACTATGAGCATTTTACTACTGCTAACCAGTGCTAAAGTATGTGTACTCTCCACTCTAATCATGCTAATATAGTCTTATACGCAATGGGCATATTTAATTTACTTAAAACGTTCCGAGTAACATGCACTACATATGCCCAGGCCTGTAAATTGAAGGCTACTATTGGGCCTGCAGCACTGATTGTGCCATCCAATTAGGTAGCCCTTTAAACATGTCTCAGGCATGCCACTGCACAGCCTATGTGTGCAGTTTTAAACTGCCATTGGGGCCTGGCAAAATAATCTTTTTGCCAGGCCCAAACCTTCCTTTTTAATACATATAAATCACCCCTAGAGTAGACCCTAGACAGTCCACAGGGCAGTGTATCTAAAAGGTTGGACATGTAAGTTTAAATTTTACATGTCATGGTTGTGAAAGACTACATTTTTATAAGTGTAATTCCCAAATGAGAATCATGTTTGGTGTCCCTGGAATCCTAATTTAAAATGTCAACTAGTGGTGAAGTTTGATTTTAAATTACAATTCTGAAAATGCCACTTTCAGAAAGTTGTCATTTCTTGCCTTAGCCATTTGGTGCCTGCAGCCTGTCTCTGGTCACATGACTGTGTGTAGTTGGCAGTTGAGGTTAGTGTATTCCTCCTAGAGAGCCACACATAATGGGAGCTTAGGTGTGACTGGATGTGGCATCAGTGGCAGGATGAGAGGGAGTGCTGGCCCAGCCTCACTTACACCTGAATATGCTGTATCCTGTTTCCACACAAAGGGCTTAACGATCCTGCATTGTCATTTCAGCCTGCTTGGAGACAGTGCAAGGGAGGTAGGGAATATCATGCATTTCAAAGACACTGTCTGGAGAAGCTTCTCCGACCTACCAGAACAACAGCGTCAGGTTATAAACAAAGGACCTCTGACACTACCTCTTCAGTACACTTCTGAACCTGTGGATACTCTGCCATGAAAAAGGGATGCTGTGCTGCTGAAAGTACTGCCACTCTGCTGGACTGCAACTTTGAATGAGCTGTTGCCTTGCTGTGCTGACCTGCTGCCTGTTGCCCTGTTGCCTGGGAGGAAGAACTGGACCTGCAACCCATCCAGGGCTCCAGAGAGACTCAAAGGGCTAGTCTGCTGGCCTCCTGATCTGAGCCTCATGGGCGAAACAAGCTCCTCAACAGCTCCTGGACCAATCTTCAGCGGCTTCCTGACCCCATAAAGGTTCCTCTCAGGTCTTGGACCCTTGATGTGGCTTTTGAGCTCTTAAATGCAAGCTTTTGGGCTCTTTGTGACCACAAACAGGCCAGTTCGCACTGGAACTGGGCTGTTCACACTCAAAATCAGTAGGAGCCTCCACAAGCCCATCTCCTCGCACAGCTAGCATAGATTGCTGCAGAGGACTGCCAACGTGAAGCTCCAGCCCGTCTGTCCAAGGCGCCCCACCTGCTCTTCACGCCACGCAGCCCACCGCCAGCGATGCTCTCCTTGTTTCCCGCAACCCTCTCCAGTGCGAACTGGACTCTTGCCACAAAACTTGAGAAGGTATAACTTCAGCAGGACTAATCTTCGACTGTATCCGATCCATGCTCCATCATGGTCAGCTTGAACTTTTGACTTTGACCCGGTCCAGCACAATCAGATAGCCACAATTGGCGCCTAATCCTTCTTGGCGCTACATTGTATTTTATTCTTTCAAAATTCATAACTCCGGTTCAACTGATTACATTTTTGTTGTGTTTTGTTGTGTTGTATTTATTACATTTTTCTCTATGTTTCTAACCTGCCGTGGGATAATTTTTGTGTGGTGTTCTCACTATTTTACTGTTTGAAGTGTTGCGCAAATACATTACACATTGCCTCGAAGTTAAGCCTGACTGCTCTGTGCCAAGCTACTGGGGGTGAGCACAAGTTAATTTGGGGTTTGTTTGTGCCTTACTCTGACTGGCATTGCTTGCTGCTTGACCAGGGCTCTCACCCTAGTCAATCAGTAACCCAATTTCTAACATGTAGGCATAATGAAAATACAACTATCACAATTAAAAGTACTACTTAACACCCCAAACACATTGTTACATTCAGGGTCAGCTCTAGGGCGGTGCAACCAGTGCCACCGCACAGGGTGCTCACTTCATGGGGCGCCGCGTTTGCAAGTTTATTTTAGATTTAGAGACACCTGCTGTGGCGTTCCTTGCCTCCAGCAATTTCCAGGCAACAATAAAAATGTCAAGATAATTCTGGTGATTAATGTTCTTCCTTGAGATCGATCAGAGTTTTGTCTAGTTGAGGTATTTACTGATCATAAATGTGCACAGAGAATGAATATGCCTGCTGTGAAGAACATGCAGATCAAAAAGTGCACATAATGTAAATAGGTTAGTTGGTTGCTGCTTTTCTAAGAGACATCTTTTTAGGTTTTGCCTACGCAATGCGTACGAAGTACGCATGCGCTAGCAAAATCTAATGATATCTGTATGTGGGGTCGGGTATCCGCCCCCTCCTCCCATTGGCTAGCTCCATAAATGGAGGCTAGCCATTGGTAGAGGGCTCTGTCTGTCAATCCCAGACCAGATTCGGGGGCGTTCCCGAGAATTTTTCCCTTTTGGCTACGTCACGCGACGTCAGCCGAAAGCCGGGAACGCCCCCGAATCTGGTCCGGCATTGCCGGCACCTGCATCAGCCTTCCTGCTCGGGACGATTGCACAAAAGTCGCTCGATAGCCCCTCCCTCCCGCTCCGTGGCAGCCCGTTTCCCTCCCTCTCCTCAGGCCGGCCAGCCGAAAGAAGCAGCCGTCCGCCTCCAGCCAGGGCCGCGCTGGGATTGGCCCAGCCGGCCGAGCCTCCACCACGTCATCGGGAGGAGGAGTGGAGAGCAGGAAGCAAGAGATCTGCCGGAAGATGTCCAGAAGTCCCGCCGCCTGTCTTTCTATGCCAGGGGAAAAGTGCCCAGGAGAAAGGAGTGCGGCTGCCAGCGAGGCCCCGGTGCAGGAGAGCCCCGCCCGCGGCACCCGAGAAGAGAGCCCAGGCCCCGGCAGAGGAAGGACACCGCAAGCGCCCCCGCCGCCTCCTGGGAGCAGTCCGGTGAGTTTTCAGGTTCTCCGTGTCCCTCCTCCCGCCGCCGTACTCCCCGAGTGTGCTGAATGCCGAAAGTGTATTTGCTTTCCTCCGAAGGTTGCTAGCTGACCTGCAGGTCCGCAGCGGGGGAGGCAAGAAGGAAGACCAGGACGGCTGTAATTAAACCCGTGGGCAAAGTATAGTGCTGCTTTCAAGTCCTCGCGCTGTAATTCCGCAGAGCTACAAAGCTTTGGCTTAACACTTTCAGTGATTTGTAGCGCGCCAGCTTTAAGAAAATTTTAGATGAAAATGTGAGTAAAGTTGTTTGGTTTAGCATATCTCTGCGCTCTTTCCATTTTTAACCACACAGGGATAGCTTGCCATCTTTGGTTCATGCAGTTAAAAAACAACTCGCACTATTTAATAATGCCTAAATAAACATACACCATGTCGGACAAACTGGTACATCATCCCAGAAGAACGGAGCAAAGCAAGTCATACCCAGACTAGCGCCCTAACACCGCTCAGAGTGTATCGTACGCTACAAGTGCCCTAAAGAAGAACAACCAATCGTCGGAGTATTGTGTGTGTGTGAGTGACAGTGTATGCTTCTTAACAGCAATGTTTGATTTTACACCTATATTTTTATAAATAATTTTTTTAATGATTTCTGACCGGATCTAAATCGACTCGCTGCTACTCAGTAGGGTCAGGTGACCAGAATTTGAAAGCCCAAGACCGGCACATTTCTCAAACAGAGAAGAAGGACTACAATTTTAATTCAACCCAGCGTACAGAATGACAGCGCTCCTCAGCAGAGAATTACAGAAGAGGCAGTAAGAACATTCATAAAAAGCCATTTATAAACCCAGCAGCTTGCCTGTTAATTAAATTGCTTTCTTATAAAAGCTGCTAACTATCCCTGCTTTGCAAAACATAAAAAGATACCTCGCACTGTTTTTGACATGACCTTAATTTCCTGAAATCTGCCGGGAAGGCTGGAGAAAAACCGGCGCTGTCCGGGCAAATCCGGGACGCCTGGTCACCCTATGCTATTGGACGAGGCTATTCTTTATACATTGCATAAACTTGAGCTTTCTATTTCACTGCGTGCGTTTACGCCACATGGGTATCAGTAGGTGCCACTGGGGAGACACGGTGCATAGCTGCCTGTCAGACCCCTCCGTGTGCGCTTGTCAGTTTTTGATTCGAATAGTGTGTTCTGGGTGTGCATTAAGTGCACTTGTACATTTTTGCTGGTCCCCAATCTGTGCGTGCGCTCCTTATGCGCGCGTGTCTCAGTATACTTTATTTGTGAGTGCGCATTTAGCATTTACGTAAGCACTTGTTTGTGACTGACGCTCGCAAATCCTCTAGCCCTGGAAGTGCCCCTGCATAAGCGGTGTCAACACACGCCCTTCCTGAATCCGTCTGTTTCTGTGTTTTTATTATCTCCTGCGTGTGCGGTGTGACTAGGCCCCGGTGGCTGTGTGTACTTCAGGCTACCTGCGCCCTGGCACATCTGAGGTGTGCAAGTACAAGGTCTTGATTGAATTTAGGGCAACCCTTCATGAGCTTCACACCAATGACGGATCCATCAAAAAGAGCAGACAATTTTCTCGCAGTTGCGTGTATTCTGTTTTTCGGTTGGTCATCGTTTCTGCGTTTGTTAGGGGTTCACAATGCGTATTGTGTGCCAGCTGCAGTGCCGAGATGACACGTTACAGCACGTGTGCAACCTCTTCTCTGTAAAGCGCAAATTGCAAACTCACACGGCTTTCTGGTGCAAAGGCGAAATGAAGTGAATTGTAAGAGTGTGTGTGTGGGGGGGAGGGGGGGGGGGGGTTCGTTCTTCAGATGGGTATGTAAAATGCCAAGGAAGGGAAGACTTTGGGCTCTGTACCCAGCCAATCAGCAGCAGCAAGGTCGGGGCGCATCGAAAAGGTCAGTGGCAGGGGCGCGCGATCCAGCAGCGATCACAGCGAGGGGTGAAGTTTATTGCTGGAGGGCACAGCATCTTCCAGAGGAGACCGCCAACACTGCTTGTCAATTTTAAAAATCGTGGTCCAGCAAAGATCCCTGGTCACCTATTCATTGTCACCTATCACCGAACCGGCGTATTGAAGATTTGGAACAATGCTGTTGGGCTTTCCTGGGGGTACCCCCAGGCGCTTCTTTCCACCAAGTCTCATGCCAATCTGCTTATTCCTCCATCCACAGAGTATTCTTGCGCACTTAAAAATAAAGTGCAGCAGCCGTACCTGTAGCAGCAGCCCAGGACGTACACCGTCTGCTCCTCGCCGTTCGGATCCACCTGCTCCAGGGACATCCCTGATTCAAGCCCCACTAGAATCCGGTCAGGGAAAGTCCCCCACCACCCTACACCAAGAATCAAGTCCTGCGGATTTTGCCTTCGGTTGCCATAGTGGGGAAATTGGACTGGTGCATGACGCTGCTCGAACTCCGCATGAGTTTTCCGGAGATATCTCATGCCCGATCGTCAGCGAGGTTATGGGTTCCAAAATAAGATAGACGATACCTGTCTGCCAGTAATATTTCCCGTCGCCATTTTGTCTTGGGATCTTTTGGCTCGCTGTCTCCGTGGTGCAAGGACTTTCAGGTAAGCGATTTTCGTGTCGGGTCTCCTTCACTGTCCCTTTGAATGCTCGGAATTTTGGACTTCATTTATTTCTCTTTCGTTGCAGGTATTTGACGGCAGGGTGGGGTAACTATTTCCGGTCACCATTTTGTCTTGGCATCTTTGCCACCCTTTCATCCATCCACCCATCATTCATCCCACCACCTTTTCACACATCCATACATCATTCATCCATGCAACCTTTTATCCATCCATACATCCACCTTTTCTTCCATCCGTCCTTCATCCGTCCACCCTTTCATCCTTCCACGCATCCTTTCATCCATTCATCCACACTTTCAACAATCCATCCTGCATCCATCCACCCTTTCATCCTTCCATCCATACATCCATCCTTTAGCCATCCACCTTTCTATCCATCCACCCATCATTCATCCACCCACCTTTTCACACATCCATCATTCATCCATGCAACCTTTTATACATCAATCTTCAGATTCTTCAGAAGTTATGGGGTTTTTCAATCTAGTAAAGTCACTGTGCAAGATTGTGCCTATGCATGGTTCTGTGTGTCATCCTCATGTGCCTTATTGATGTTTTACAACAATACGTGCACTCGCATTCTAGGACCTTGACCTCACTGCGTATGTTGTTTAAAGAAGTTTCTAAGCAGCTGCCTGCGTCCATCTAACAGTGGCTTGTATAAGATATATTGTCCACCATTGTATAGTTGGGAACAAATATATTCTTTATAATAAACAGTTGCTGAATAACTCTCTCCAAAGCTTTATAGAACTCTAAGGGCCTAGTGTACATTGCCAGACAAGGGGAGGGCTCTCTGTGTGTGGGCGGGGGGCTCTGTGTGTGGGCGGGGGGCTCTGTGTGTGGGCGGGGGGCTCAGTGTGTGGGGGGGCTTTCAGTGTGTGGGGGAGGGGCTTTCAGTGTGTGGGGGAGGCTCTCGGTGTGTGCGAGCTCTCTGTGTGGGGGGTGGCTCGCAGTGTGTGGGGGAGGCTCGCAGTGTGTGGAGGGAGCTCACAGTGTGTGTGGGGGGCTCGCAGTGTGTGGTGGTGCTCGCAGTGTGTGGGGGGGCTCTATGTGGGTGTGTGTTGGGGGCTCTCTGTAGGTGTTTGTGGGTGTCATTTGCGAAAGATAAAGCTAGTGGCATTGCAAATAACAGCCATTTATTTATGTTAAAAAAAAATTCTTGTCAAGAGCATTGCCAATAGCTCAAACTTTAACAAAGGCAAAACCATTGCATTGTAAATGCTTGTTGCTACTTGCTATTTATAAGTAAAAATCCTGATATGGAACAGTGTATTATTAACTGTCATCAAAAAAATGAATGCACAAATGGAGATGTGATTGGCACTGTTAAAGGGTGGTGAGGGAATCTGTGGTGGAGGTAGTCATTGGGGTACCGCCAACAAAAACTGTCACACCGGGCGCCACCAGCGCTAAAGCTGTCTCTGGTTTCATTTGAAATGTTCACAAGGCCTCAACATTTGATCAAGAAAGAAAAGCAAAAGGAAAATGGCCAGCTCTTCAGGGCTGCCTGGTACAAATCTGTAGAAGGCCAATTGATAACTGCAAGGTAAACAAGGTGACGATTTTTTGTAAGCACTACTTACATCTAGCAGACACAAAGTGTCTGTGGACACATTTGGACAACTAGGGCTAGAACTACATATCTTTTTCTGCTTGTAAGTCAGAAGTATGTGTGACAGAGGTGCACAACTAGTCTTTCTAAACTGACCCCGATCACACAGATGGAATAGACGACGTTTTGCATGCAGGCATACCGATTTTAAATGCACAGGTTTTGGCATATTTGAGGATCGGTCTGCAATTCTGAGTAACCCCAATATGAATAGGAGTGCATGTTCACAAGGGATGAACCATGCAATGAAGTAATTGCTCAAAGATTGGTAACTTTGTGAGTATGTCTTTCTCTTCCGTATCCGCATCTCTAAACAAACGACTGCATTTACCAGGTGTTAGATACCATCTACAGTGAAGTGTACAGAACACTCCATTTTGATTTAGTGCTATATATCCGGAAGCTGAGTGGGGCCCCCAGAATGCTTCTACTTCACCCTTTTGATATGTTAATGTTAATAGCATTTGTAAAGCTCACCTGTTACCCGCGAGTGTCCTGGCGCTAAAGTGACGAAACCTACTGGAGGCCCACCGATTGTGTGTTATATGGCCTAATTTGTAAAGAGCCAAGTTTTTAAGACCTTCCTAAAGGCAATCAAGCTGGTCATGTGTCTCAGATAAGGTGGGAGGGAGTTTCAAGCCCTGGCTGCGTTGGCAATAAAACTTCTGGCTCCCCCATTAGCTTTTTTCGTCCGGGGCATTATCACCAATTTGGCATCAGATGATCAGAGTGACTTTTTTGGTGAGTACCAACTGAAGTGTTGTTTTAGGAATTCAGGTCCATTTCTCTGCAGCGCCTTGAAGACCAAGCATAGGGCCTTGAACTGGGTACACTTTCTGACTGGCAGCCAGTGATGTTTTTTGATTGATCCTGTAATAGATGCAAATTTAGGAGTTCCTGTAAGGAGTCTGGTGGCTGCAATCTGCAGAATTTGTAATGTATTCATTGATCCTTCTTGTAGCTTGACATAAACACTGTTGCAATAGTCCAGTCTGGACAGTACTATTGCTATGACCACTGTTTGTTGTGCGTTTTGTTCTGAGGGTGAACAAAGTGAAGGATGTCACTGAATTCACCTGATACTTGAAACTAAGTGTGTCATCAATCCAGATTCTCAGGTTCTTCAACTTCCTGGTCAGTTCTGGCAATGGTCCTAGTGAGTTCGGCCAGCAGTTTGGTGTCCAAAAAGTAGGGTTATTGCCAAAGAGCACAACTTCAGTCTTACTGGAGTTTAGCTTTAGACAGTTCTGTGCCATCCAGTTTCCTACCACATTCATACAGTCCTGTAGTCTGGATGCAGTGCCTTGTAGCAGTTCTGGTCGTATACTACTATCTGGGTGTCGTCGATGTTGGATGTTAAACTAAAACCATAGGATTCTATGAGGGGGCCAGGGAGGATACATAAATATTAAAAAGCGTCTGGCTCAATGAGGACCCCTGCGGGACTCCACAAGGTAAGGAGAAAGCATCTGGCTCAAATTTGTCCATTTTGACAGTTTGGGTTCTTTCTGAGAGAAAGGATTCCAGGAGTTTTTGGGCCGCACCTTTAACTCCTATCTCTTCTAAGCGGTCCACCAGCAAAGCATGGTGGACCGTGTCAAATGCCGCCAAAAGGTCCAGCATGATCAGGGTGGCCCTGCCTCCCTGATCAAGAGTGGCTCTGATCTCTTCCGTGGATTTGATTAGTGCAGTTTCCATGCTATGACCCTCTCTAAATCCATATTAAGTAGGGTCCAATGTTTGAGATAGTTTGAGAAACTGGTTGAGTTGGATGTTCATGTTTCTCTCTATTATTTTTGCTGGAAGGGGAAGTCTGGAAATGGGCCTGAAGTTGTTCGGATCCTTGGCATCCAAATTGTTTTTTTGTTTTTTTAATAATGGCAGAATGGAAGCCTGTTTCCAGCCTCTCGGGAAGTATCCCTCTTTGTACATTAGGTTGAAGACTGATACATAGTGTACAGAACACTGACATTTTACTGATTGAGTGTTAGGTAAAGTGAACCAAATATGTTCCCGTATGAAGGAATACAAACAGATACTTGTGAAAATAAACAAACAGCCTACCACTAGACATGCAGACATTTTTCAATGTGTCAATTTAGGGAAGGCAGGCCTTTTCTGGGGATGTGAAGAAAAGAGTAAACAATCGCATAGCCCAGAGTGATGCATTTTTTATGATCAGCTTAAATACCACGTTCTACCAAATGCAATTGAGTTAATGCAGGAATTTGTACATTGAATAATGTAGGCAAGTCAATGAATTCGTAAGAGGTAGATGGCACTTGATTTAGGGACCCTGAATTATAACTGTGAATTGTCTTATATCTCTCTTGTATCAAAAGATGGTATAGATAAAAACAATGGAAATACCAGAACGTATAAAATATGTAGATAAACGGATATAGGAGACAGATAAGGACGACGTGGTTATTCCCAAACTCTGCCCTCTTCTTTCACTCATATTACAATACACTGAATGCACTATTAATATATTGCACCGAAAGAATATACAAATTCATACTAGAAACCTAGGTAATAATGCTGTCCATTGTCTGTACATCTCATTGTGTACACACAGCTTCAACAAAATGATAGTAACATTTGAAATAAAACTACTGCAAATAGCTTGTCTTTAAATAAAATGTCCTACTGAAATTTAACAAAAGAGCATTGTTGGAAAGTTATAATCGGTAGAATTATTGTTATGCCACGGAGAATGCTGTGGTCCTTATTTAATTAGGAGCAGCATTGCCTCTTAGCTTCCTGCTGCTATAGCCTGCTTATGCATCTTGATTAAACATCCTTATCCTAACACAAGCCTTAAGCCATCTTCACCCACAGTATGCTAATATAACCCTCTGCCAAAATTAAGGATAATAAAGAACAACAAACTGCTACCTTTCAAAGAAAAAGTACATACCACGATTGTGTAATATTTGAATGTTCTCACCCTACACCAATAGCACACATTGTACATAACATTGGCTACATCTTGCACTCTACACTTCAGCTGCACACCCATGTCAAGTTATGCAAAGACATTGCAATTTGTAAACAGTACACATTAGAAACAACTTCTGGCACATTCATGTGCATGCCACTGTTCTAGGCCATCTAGTTGGGTGAGCATTTGTGACCTCAGCAGAACATCCATATCAAGCCACATCTAAGCCGGCTAAACGTTTGTTACCTTAAACATACATTAGTAACTTCTTACCATTTATTTAGAAATGTTTCAATGACTCCTCTATCGCCCCGCAGGTAGGTCCCTGGAAGATCCCTGAGAATCTTGGTGACACCTGCTCCCAGGGTATATTTGCCCGTCGGCATTACTCTGTAATATGGAGCCTGGCCTAATTTCAATATCTGCCCAGGAGAATAGTTGTGGCACCTTCTCAATTTATAATTTATTTTCCCTCTAGGCAGTCAAACCAGAGGGCATTTGCACAGAATGTGCAGAGTCTGAAGTATGTCCCCGCAATATACAAATATAAGATTCGATCAAGGCAGAGAACATGCAATTGCTGATGATTATTAATAATGTGCAATAGATGTCACAGAAAACATAGTGCAACGCCCACAATCAAACATTTTCTTCTGGCCGAGTCTACTAGATCAGATTCCACTTTAGCATGCATTATCAACAATTATTTCAAGTATATCCAGGGTCAGTTTTCTAGCGGAGGCATACACTTTGTACTATTTAAATTGCACTGAAGTACATTCAGTGACAATGTTCTGCAAAAACTCAACGACCCAGACTTTATTATTCTTCAGACAATTTGCAAATCCCAGCCTATTATTGGCTAAAGAGATTCTTTATGGACAGGTTTATAGACTCCTTGGACACACTTCCACCCTTCCACTTGGTTCTAGTCTTGTTTAATTATCCGAAGAAGCATCATTTTGGGCTGGTAATTGTTTATAGATTTTTCAGTACATTTTGATACTTACATTTTATAGGAGGTGAAACCATTTTCCATATTTATGGAGGCAGTTATGAGAAGTTAAATTTGGCATACCGAGCAACACTTTGTATAATAATAAAAGAAGCTGTTTTCAGGATTAAAGAGCTCAGTAGATGAGCCATTGTGTGAGGTTTTTAAGCATTAAGACACACTTGAATCATTCTGGCACTGAGAGGAAAGGTAATTGATTGGCACAAATCCTACCATGGACTTTATAATAGAATACAATGTGGGCTAGCACAAGAAGGGTTTGCAAACCCCGTGATGTCATGTTTTGCAGCCACCCTATTGGCCCCATGAACAATTTTTGACGTTCCGTCGACCATCCCTGAGGAAGGCAACACCAAGCCAAGTAGACCAGTGGGTAAGCTGGATGGAAAATTTGTAGGAATATGTGTTTAATATGATTGAAAATATTTGTAGCATATGTAAGTGTAACAGAATGGTGAGTACTGGCAAAACACATAAGAGGAGAAGCACATCAAATGTAATGATTACGACCTCACAATAGTTATACCATGACTCGAGTCGGGGTACCATGCGGGTGGACGGCGTCCCCCCACTTATTTTACTGGGAGCTCAATAACTGGAGCAAATGGAGGCACACATTCACTCTTTGGCCTCTCTGGGGCGAGATCGGAGCCCATTTCCTGTTGTGACGTCAGCGCCCCCCCAGCCCCCCAACTTCTTTTTTTAGGACTTGTGCCCTGAGTTATACCAATAAGTAACAACACCTTAAAGCACAACATCCTTAAGTACCACTTACCTAGGCCTATAATATACTATAATCAGAGTCTTGTGACTGACACAGTTAATGGTAACCTGATATATAATCTTGCCTGTAAACACCTTTATTACAGAAATAATTCCACCTATTACCTCAAGGATGAGGGCATGAGCATTGCATTACGCAACAACTTATGGTTTGACCGGCGGTTATTCTAAGCTAACCAATACTGAGAAATTTCAGTGGTTTATCTTTTTAAATTCATACCCATAACTGTACTTTGTGTGTTTTTAAGTGAATATTTAAACCTTTGAATCTTTCTTCACATTACATTTTGTACAGTCCTGCAACTCCAATTCAGAGGGTCTTGAAGTGTGGCATTCTAAACTCAAGAGGGTCCTCTCATTGAAATGCCAAAAATTAAATACCATTTTTGTTAGAAAAATCTCAACAATTTCCTAACTAAATAACTCTATTTACTATTAAACAGTGCTTGGAATGGAGATATACAAGTGCAAGTACTCACTATTCCATAGTACAACCGAGATGGGTTGGTGAGCTCCCAATAAAAGTAAAAATGACAGCGATTAACTAAAACACAGGAAACTTTGTGCATATTTTATTTCATTTACATTGTTTCAAAAAGTGCTCTCTGCTTCAATCTCTAATGACAACTCTAAAATTGTACAACATTGGTTTCATGCCATTTTAGGCATCATATTTATGATCTCCTTATGGTGCCCCATCCAAAATCGTACACATCTTTACATTACAGTTAAAATAATGTGTTTGACCAATTGTATTGTGGGATTAAAATTATCTGCTATTTGAATATTTCTCCTCATATTGTAATTCTCCTTTTTTTGCCAATTACTAATATTCACTCATAACTAATCTCTTTAGAGTCCTTTCATGTTTGTAATAATATTTCATGCGTTTCCAACAATTGTCTTCTCTATATGTTCACATAAGGGCAAACAATGCAAGATAAAGGCTAAGAACAGAACTCCCCCATATTCCCAAAGCCAACTTCCATCAATGTCATGCCAAAATTCCACTACCACCGGCCCACCACTGCCACAGTCCGCTTTTGCCATTGACGTCACCCCGGCACCACCCACTTCCTGCATTAACACATCCCAAGCAAACAACCCTCGTTTTTCTATCAGAACAAATAATCCAACCTTCAAACCAAGAAAAGAAAGGTGCCAAGAAAATACTGGAGAAACGTGACACGACTAAAGAACAAGCACCTGCACTAAATTATAGTGATTATCTACAAATCTAATCACATATGCAAGGTAGTAAACTGCAATGCGCAATAATTGCTAAAAGGGCAAAAAATTAAATATAAACATATAATAAAATAATGCACATCACTTCTGTCACATGAAAAATCGGGTCTGACTTTTAGCCAAGAAAATGTTCCATATAATTTTATTTGCTTCTTTTTCAAAATGTGCTTCTGTTATATTTTTTCGCCAAATTTATACTTTACTAATCACGTGTTATATTTGTGTCATATCAGCCAGCATGTACAGCACCGACTCCTGATGTTTAAGGACCATAAGTACTGCCCTGTACTGACATAAGTAGAGATGGGTGAACAGCCTTTACAACGAATATTTTACAACGCACTACCTTTACAACGCAACTTTTACAACGCAAACTATTACAACGCATTGCTATGGGGGGGCGCTCTAGGATAGGGAATAGGTTAATTTACTATCCAATAACCTTCCCTAGTGTCCACGGGGACTGGAGTTGGAATAGTAAATTAAACTATACACTATCCAGCACCCCAAAGCACTTTGCGTTGTAATTGACTGCGTTGTAATACTTACGTTGTAAAGGCATGCGATGTAAATGCATGCGTTGTAATGTCATACATCTGTAGGGATGTTGGCTACTAAGTCTACTAACCTAGATGCGAAGTACAAAATATTGGGTTGGGTACGTATAATATTACTTGGACATCAGAACCCAGAGGGCTATATTGTACAAGGGACTGTACTTCTGTACAGACACTTCAGTTCTGTCATCTCTCGTAATTCATGTAATGCTCCTGAAACACACAGAAGAAAAATTCTATGAAATTAACACTGGAAGCCCAAAGCTTTTTCATAGCATTTCCATAATTTTAAAGCTCAAATTACAATTTTACTTTGATGATCAAAAATGAATTAAATGTATCACCAGATGTTTCACAAGTAAGAGCTCCACTCTAACGAAAACAAGCATTAGAAATGCAATAGGTCTCGGATTTATTTGACTTAGAGCTAATGGCATTGTAAATGGCAATATCTTTTAGCCATGTGTTATGAAGTGTATGCATGTGGTGTGTAGTGGAATTATGTGGGTTAGATTGGAATTGTTAGTTGTGGAATTATGTGGCGTGAAATTTTGTGGTGTGGATTGTATTTGTGTAGTGAAATGGTATGGAATGGTAGAATGTTGTGGGTAGTAATTGTGTGGTATTGAGTTTACTGGAATTGTGTGGAGTGGGATTGTGTATTATTGAGTGTAATTATGTGTAATGGTATTTTGTGTTGTGGAATGGTATGTGGTGGAGTTTAATTATGTGGTGTGCTGTAGAATTTTGTGACATGATGTGTAATTCTGTAGTGTGGATTAGATGTATGTGGTGTGTAGTGTTATTGGGTTGTTGAGTTGAATTATGTGGATTGATGTCAAATTATGTGGAGTGTGTGTGCGTGTGGTTGTGTGTATGCATGTGGTTGTGTGTATGTGTGTGATTGTGTGGTTGTGTGTGTGTGGTTGTGTGGTTGTGCATGTGGTTGTGCGTGTGGTTGTGTGTGTTTGGTTAGGTGTGGTTGTGTGTATTTATGTGTGTGTGGAAAACAGTTGTTTATTAATGGAATGTGCATTGTAAAAGACTACACCTCACCCAAGCCATTCTTTTAGCTTCAGGGGCTGGGAAAAGTCTGAATTGTTACACTTGGCAGCGCTGGCAGAGGCCATGGATGGTGCAAGCTGCAGTGGCCTCATGACTAGGTCTCTGGCACTTATTTATTTACAAATTAGGCACTGAGCTAAAAATTACCTATCCTGTAATATGATTATCGGGAGTACTGCCTCCAGCCTGAAATTAATACTCCAGTACCAAAAGCGAGCCCCCTGTTGAATACTATAGAAATATTAAATCCCGTGCACTGGTAGCTGGGCCAGTGTACGCTAGGCCCGAGACCTAAAAAGGATGAGAAAGTAAACAGGTCTGATGTTTACTGCCAGACTTTTGACATGCTGGTTTTGTTACGGTGTTTGTAAACTTTGGTTGTTGAACGAGCTGCATGGCCCTTGCCAATACAAAATTTTGGCTAAAAGCAAAAATGTTTTGGTCACAACCAGCACACCTTGCCATTATAGTCCCCGGCACTAAAGGGAACTACTTGGTGGGCAGATAAGCTCCATGTGAAAAAGCAGAATATTGTCACTCACAGTAAAGTTAACCAATATGTGAATTAGGCTGACCCACTACTGTATGTTATAGTGGTCAGAAGATAATTTGGAATGATTCAATAACAGACCAATAGATGGAGAGGGCTTCCTGACAGCCCCTATGAAATAGATAGATAGATAGATTTATTTATAGACACACACACACACACACACACTTTAGTAAAAGCCAAAGATCTTTGCTATAAAAGAAAATAGGCTTAATTCTACTTTAAGTTTGTAATCAGCTTTCCATTAAAAGGCATTATACCTTTTTGATTCACTTGGGGTTAATGCCATTTTTTTTAATGCTGTAATCACATTGATTACAATTATTGTCATTGAGAAGATAACACAAATGGTTGAACGGTTGGTCAGCTGCGAGTGTCTTCTAGGTAATAATGTGTAAATATAGTTAGTACTGAATGTTGGCATTTAGCCTAAGTGATAGATGTTGACCGATGCAAGATTTTGACTAAGGTAACACAGCTTGTCGAAGTCAGAAAACTAGATAACAACTCGGGTCCACCGGTTCCACAAAAGGCAATCTAGCACGTATCTATGCATGTAAACGACAATTCAACATCGTCCCTTTTCTCCAAGGTTTATCAGTGCCTCTAGGGCTAGACATATCTCCATCTACCTGGGGCTATTAGTAGTCACAAACAAATATAAAATACGAGGGCCAAGCAGTGGGGGTGGGAAACGCCTCAACATTTCCTTCCATAGTCTTTTTTTAAATCAATTTCCCTTTTCCTTCTTATATATGATTTGAAATATCAGGTTAACAGAACTGTGCGATATTACTGGAAGTCCTCACTGCAGTAATATTACTATACGGACAATTATCTACCTCTGAATTTAAAGCCGGGCTCTAAATGAGTCAGACAGGTTTGTACTGACCCACGGAACCCTGATTATAGCAGGTGCCCCCTAAATTCATAGTCTCTGCAGGTATGGCTCAGGACGCCTTGATTTGAAGACGGTTGGGAATAAGCACAGTCGAAAGTGTAAAATGCACCACAAAGCTCGAGAAGGAAACAAGAGGCATAATACTTCCTAAACTCAAACGAAGAGTGCAATAGTTGTGTACACACACCAGTAGCTCATCTTGGAAACCGGACTCGAACGAAAGTCCTTCCTTCTACATGAGATACTGCTGTATGTTACATGCAACCTCCTACATACAGCCCAATGCAGCCTCTACTCGCTACGGGCAACAGAACAAGCCTGCCAGAATGTTCCATATCTTCTGGTTCAAAAGGATTCCCCCCGCCGGAACGTACACGATAACCTACTACAAATAGAAAAAAGAAAAATACCCCAAAATGTATATTTCGGTTGTCAGAATTGCCACAAACGCCCGAAGGAGCATCTGTGAAGGATTGAAGAATTGAGGTGTTGAGGGGACCGATATAACAGGTGAAGAACGGGCATGGCTAGGCTGGCGGTATCGGACACAACATATCGCCAGTTTACGCTAATAACAAAACCCCATCCCTCCTAGTACAAGGGGCATACATTAGCAATATACTGCCCGCGGCACAAGCCCATGGTGACTCGCCACTAACATAGCTGCTCCCGAGCCGGTGGTCTCCTCTGTCCGCTTCCTCCCTGGACCCTCAGGGATGTACTGGTGGCAGGTCACACTCCGGGCAGAAGGTCTCTCACGCAGCCGGACTCCCTCTGCCCAGCAGTCGCCTTGCTTAACTGTCCAGCAGAGCACCAGCGCCTCCGCTCCTCTCCGACAGCAGAAGGCTGGGCTCCATCTCTCCCACCCTCCTCCAGGTTCGCTCCTCGTGACAGCTACTGCTCCCCTGTGACCCTCTTCGCCAGGCTGTGCCGGGTATAGCTCGGGGCCAGGGAACTCGAAGCCGCAGCTATTCCCGTACGGGAGTCACTGCCACTGCTGCCGAGTCCTGCTGGGAAAGAAGCCCGAAGGCTGCGCGAAGCCCGGCCCACAAAACGACGCCGATGGGCTCGTCACAACAGAAAAAGCCAGCAAGCTCGTTTTAGGACCAACTGACAGGGAAGCGCGCGGACTGCAGTCAAGGGTTGCCCAATAAAAACAACAAGCGGCACTTCAACCAATCGCGAAAGCGATTCAATTGTAAAAAAAAAGCCTGCGAGTGGTGCGCGCGAGCGCCACTGCGAGCATATGTCTACAATTAATAATTGAAGACATATGGCCTCTGGTGCGCGTAACAGACACCAATAGGCCATGGGCGGAGCTACGGGCCAGCCCATGGCCTATTGCATGATCTGTTTTAAAAGAACACGCACGCAAAGGCCCCTGAAAATGGGCTGCTTGGAATTTCCAGGTCCATTTTCAAAACCCCCAGAAAAGGACTCTGGCTGCGCGACACTGCTGTGCAGTGTATGCTAGGTCCGAGACCTAAAAACACGAGAAGTGAAACAGGTGCTCAAAAATGATTTACAGTCACCACGTTTGTACCTGCAGGTATGGCCCTGGATTGGCTGCATGTATCAAGTAAATAAAAGGCTGGATAAATATACACTTTCAAATACTTCTTTCTTCATCGCACCTGTCCCCTCTGCAGCTACTTTGCACGGCGCCTGCCCCAGTCAGCTCGAAGTTACCTGATAGCCAAGGGGTACCTGGTGCCCATCCTACACTATACAAACTGTACCTCCTGTATCCTATTGTCTCCTCTTCTCCCTGCCCAGCAGGGGTTGTATGGCGTGATCAAAAAGTGGGCACCATGTTAATGGTGGTCTCAATGTCACCCATTCCGTTTAAACAGAAAGCATACAAGTAAGAGGAGGTGATGAAACATCACTTTTGATTCCATGCGTGATCTTTGGCAGTTATGCCAGGTGTTGTGGAACACTAGTGACATGCCCTGTTAGAGAAGCCTGCATGTTTCATAGGTGCTAGTGTGAGAGGGCCCTTTCTTATGATGCTGCAATTCTCAGTCTATCAGTTATGGTTTGACATCTGGAGGTGCAGTCTAGACCGACACAGAACTACTGTGCCTTACAGGAGACTTTCACAGACAAGTTCTTTTCCCAGTAGAGTACCAGTCCCGACACATGGCCCAGGCCCACCACAGCACCACCAAGCCGGACCAGACCCAGTGTAGTCCCCTCTCCATTGGGTCAAGTACCACAGAGAAAGAGGGAGTATGAACCATGTCCAGAATCATGAAGCCACTTGGGTTTGGCATGTGACCGGGAGCTCCTATCACAAAGAAGAATACATGGTCATTATGGTAGGCCAGTGGTGCGTAGTGAGTATGGCAAATGCAGTGCACTACAACACCAGAGAAAATACACAGTGCAATTGTTTGTGCCCATTTGATTGCATTCCCGGATTTCCAGATTGCATGGCCTGTCCACATGAAACCAGAGCGAGGGAAAGGCTAGGGGTGATGCAGAGAGGAGTGGGGACTAGATGATGGGACTTACTTGTAATGTTATTGTCACAACTATTAGACCATCACACAGTGGCCTCATGCCCGGACCTTAACAGAGTACCTGGTGGAATCAACATGCAGACCCTCCCTGGGACTTGCTTGAGGTCAGATTTGGATGACGCATATGGAATGAACTAAGACTCCCAGACATGACTAGCTATCAAGTGAAGAACCCTCCCCAGTGGTTAGTTACAGAGCTAGACTGAAATCCTGTAACACCTCCTGTTCATGGACTGTGCTTTGAGACTTGGACAATCACATCAGTGGTACAACACATTGAATTATTATCCCATGAAACACACTTCCACTGTCACAAATTCCTAAAGCAGAACATAGAGAGAAGCAAAGTCATCAAATGTCATAGACCGGTGTTAGGGTCTTGTGCATACGCAGAATGGGGCACTCTGCAAACTGAAATACTGAAAGCTAGAAAACATAGCACATGGGGGAAGGGATTGGACACCACAACAGGCTAGTACTTGAGACACCTAGGGTCTTAAGGTATAGCCTATGTGAGAAAATGGGTTGTTGACTGAGTGGAGTGTTAACCCTGCTCAAGCAGCAGCCACAATCCCTGCCAGGGTGAACCACAAAAGTCATTAAATTATCCTTTGCTGAACTCTCCGGCAGCTTGGCACGAAAGCAGTCAGGCTTAACATAGAGGCAATGCATACAGTATTTATGCAGCCCACAAACAGTAATAAAGTAAAAACACAACACAATAAAAATGTCACACCAATTTAGAAACATAGAGTAAATTTGTATAAAATATTTGACACCAGAGTGGCAAAAATCCAATTAGTGGAAGCAGATTTATGAATTTTAAAAGTTTAAGCTACAAACTACGATTTACATTGAACCTACTCCTGAGGCGGAAGCCGGGAGCTGTAGGTGCGCGATCTTTTTAAAATTGACAGTCACTTGATTTATTGTATTTTTAACAAGGCACCGTACTCTTGCTCACTCTTGGGGCAGAAGCCCATTCTCCTTCATCCCGCACAGCCGACTTGAACGCTGTCGCGGACAAACAAACTTTAGCGGCCGCCATCGCCGGCGTGCACACAGGCCACGCCCCCTCGAGGCCACCCCCCCGCCCAGCATATAAGGCGCTGACAACTAGCAACCGCATTTACATTGAACCTACTCCTGAGGCGGAAGCCGGGAGCTGTAGGTGCGCGATCTTTTTAAAATTGACAGTCACTTGATTTATTGTATTTTTAACAAGGCACCTTACTCTTGCTCATTCTTGGGGCAGAAGCCCATTCTCCTTCATCCCGCACAGCCGACTTGAATGCTGTCGCGGACAAACAAACTTTAGCGGCCGCCATCGCCGGCGTGCACACAGGCCACGCCCCCTCGAGGCCACGCCCCCCCGCCCAGCATATAAGGCGCTGACAACTAGCAACCTCATTTACATTGAACCTACTCCTGAGGCGGAAGCCGGGAGCTGTAGGTGTGCGATCTTTTTAAAATTGACAGTCACTTGATTTATTGTATTTTTAACAAGGCACCTTACTCTTGCTCACTCTTGGGGCAGAAGCCCATTCTCCTTCATCCCGCACAGCCGACTTGAACGCTGTCGCGGACAAACAAACTTTAGCGGCCGCCATCGCCGGCGTGCACACAGGCCACGCCCCCTCGAGGCCACGCCCCCCCTTCCACGATAAATATGTGCATTTACAGGAAGCGCAGCGGATGAGCGCAGCGGGAGCGCCTAAGGCAAGCCCGACTGCTCCCGTCCGCGTCCGACCGGGGCCAGGGGCCTGTTACCTCGCCTATTGCACACAATACTCATCTGCACAGCTACTCAACCTCCAAGGCCCGTGGCCTCTGGATGATGGCGTTACAGCACGCATTAACAGACTGGGGCTGTCCCCTCTATCCGCCCCTCTTTCCCCCCCAGCCGCCATCTATACCCACCGACTCGCCCCGTCCTGTGCCTTTAGTTCACCCTCCCATCACCACTGTATCTGCCTTCTACCTTAACACCAGGTCAGCCGTCAAGCATTATCACGAACTCTTCACCTTACTGGACCTGCACAAACTCGACCTACTGTTTCTTACGGAGACTTGGTTTTGCGACAGTTCCCTTCCCTCCCTACTGGCCACCCTTCCGGCATCTTATTATGCACTTCGCGTCGACCGTCCCCCCGGCAAATCAGGCGGCGGAGTTGCCCTGATCGCCCGCAAAGAAATCATCTTCCAATCTCTAACTTTTTCCCCTATTGGATCTTCAGATTATTTAGTGGCCCGTACACTCTCCTTCGGCACTCCGCTCACTTGTGTGCTGCTGTACCGTCATCCCTTTTCTCCGCAACTCTTCCTGCCGAGCTTTCTAGACCTGGTGGCAACCCTAGTCGTAAACAATTCAGCCATCTTGATATTAGGAGACTTCAACTTCTGGCCTTCAGACCCGGCCGAATGTTCAACATCGAAAGAGTTTTCGGAGTCTCTTCGCTCTCTTGACTTCTCTCCAGCTGCACACCACCCAACCCACTGTCAGGGCCACATCTTAGATCAGATCTGGTCCCTCAACTGCCCTGTGTTGTCCTTGGCCATTTCCCCCTGCACCTGGTCCGATCATTTTCTTATTTCTTTTTCACTACCCATCTGCCCAGCCCGTAAGCCCCCCCTCCCTAAAAACACCTGGGCGCGCTCCTGGAACCGCATGGATGTGACCTCCCTGTCTACCACTCTCTCCGCCTCCTGCCCAGATCTCCACGGGCTGTCTTCCCTCGAACAAGCTGACGCCATCACCTCTTGGCTCTGTTCAGGGTGCGACTTAGTTGCTCCCCTCAGGCGCGTATCATCCAAACGCACCAACGACGCCAATCGCTGGTTCAACCAGGATCTCAAAGATCTAAAACTTAATGTTCGTCGAGCAGAACGCTCCTGGAGGCGCGGCTACTGTCCAATACGAAGAAAACAGTATACTACACTCTTGGCCCAGTATAAAAACTCCATCCTAGCGACCAAGAACACCTACTTTTCTTCCAAAATTTTAGCCGCCGAGAATCAGTCCAAAGAAATTTTCACCATTGTGCACGATCTCGCCTACTCCGATAGGGCCTCCCTTAACCCTTCCCCCTCCCAGCATCTTTGCGACTCCCTCAATACTTTTTTCCTCGATAAAATTTCTATCATCATAGCAAATATCCCTCTTTCCTCCCCTACCTTTGTAAATCCCCAGTGTCCCCCCAACTCAGCTCGTCTCGACTCTATTCCCCTCCTTACAGAAGAATCCTTTCTCTCTCTTCTACCGATGATCAAGTCTGGCTCCCCTCTAGATCCTTGCCCTGCACCCATTCTGAAACAGATTTATTCTGCCTGCACCTTGCCCCCTCTCACTCTTCTCAATAGCTCGCTATCACAGGGCATTGTCATCCCACCTTTAAAAACGGCCGTCATTTTACCCATTCTAAAAAAAAACGAAGCGGACCCCTCTGTACTTGAAAATTATCGCCCCATCTCTCTCCTACCCTTTCTGGCGAAAGCCCTGGAGGGCCACGTTACTAGGACGCTCAGCACTTTTGTGGAGGAGAATATGATATTAGCCCCACGGCAGGCTGGGTTCCGCCCCTCACACTCAACGGAGTCAGTGGTTCTTTCGGTTCTTGACAACCTCAGAGAGGGCATGGACACTAGCCACCCCCAAGCCCTGGTCCTCCTCGATCTCTCCGCCGCCTTTGACACGGTTGATCACTCCATCTTATTGTCCCGTGTCAAGGCGGCGGGAATCGGAGGCGTTGCCTTGGTCTGGCTGTCCTCCTTTCTGAGTGGCCGCACCCAAGCTGTGCGCTTGGGAGATTTTTCAGTGGACTTCCAGCCGGTCAAATGCGGGGTCCCCCAGGGTTCATCCCTGTCCCCGTTACTATTCAACCTGTACATTGCTCCTCTTATCTTTGCCCTCCAACAGCTGGAGGTCTCTGTCTATAATTATGCGGATGACCTCCAGCTTATTTTCTCCTTATCTTCTTCCCCTGAGTCTATTTCTAATTTTCAATCTATCATGATCTCTATCCAGGACTGGATGAACCACAACCACCTGAAGCTCAACCCCGACAAAACGGAGCTGGTGCTGACAGGTGGCTGCTCCAGTCCCTGGTCCTCTTCTTTCTGGCCCCCCTCATTGGGTTCTCCCCCAAACCCTTCCTCTTCTGTAAAAACCCTCGGTTTCAAACTGGATCACCAACTCTCACTTCGCTCCCAAGTCAGCTCTGTTGTGTCCTCATTCTTTCACTCCCTTCGCACCATCCGCAAAGTCTCTCGGTTTTTCTCCTATCCGGCTCTTAAACTCATAGTCCTTGCAATGGTGATTTCCCGCCTGGACTACGGCAATGCCCTTTATTGCGGCATGCCCGCGTACAGCTTGCGACGCCTCCAATTAGTCCAGATCCAGGCGGCTCGCCTGAACTTTAATCTATCCAAGTATCATCATGCTACTCCCCTCCTCAAGACTCTTCACTGGCTCCCCATCCGTGAACGAGCCCAGTTTAAACTAGGATGCATCATCTTTAACGCTCGCTCCGGTTCAGCCCCTGTCTTTATCACTTCTGAAATCCACTCCTATGTCCCCGCCAAGGAGCTGCGTTCCTCCACCCAACATTTGCTCCTAGTTCCTCGATTCAAACGTAAAAAGTGGGGCGGTTCCCAAATTTTCCACACTCGCCCCCTCTTTTTGGAACTCCCTCCCGGCTCACCTGAGATCTTGCCCCCAGTAAAAACTCTTTCGCAAGGCATTGAAAACTTTCCTTTTCACACAAGCTTTTCCCTCCTAACCCCCCTCTCTCCTTCCTCCCATCCCTAAGCTTCAGGGGTTCAGCTCAATTAGCGCCATGAAACCGCTAGGTGTACGCGCGCTCAAGAAATATTTTAAACTCAAACTAGTGCCTAAAAGATCAAAGCACTAACCACTGGCATCTAGTCAAACAAAGTTGAAAAATATTTTGATGAAGCACGAGTCAGATACAAAGAGTAGATTGGGCCTGGTCGGCGCTAAGGTAGAGTTCAGCGGGGCAAGGCTGCATGTGATGTAGGAAGAGGTGTCTGAGGAGGAGAGTCTTTGGACGTAGTTGTGGTGAAGATTTTTACGTTCGCACTTAGTCTCTTTTTTGTAAGTGGTAAATCTCCAATGGCATAAAGCTAGAGACTGTTGTAGGCAAGAGAGTCATGAGGCCAGATACCCCTTTGGTGAAGGACAACTGAACAGAATTTGCTGCTTTAGTAAAGAACATAGCGGGATCGTCCATTAAGTCAGGCCGACCAGCGATGCACCTTGGGCACATAGACGAGCAGGTTTGTCCCTTGGCCCCATGCAGACGGACGCCGACCAGACCCCTCGATCGGAAGACGATAAATATAAAAACTCCAGTTACTCCATACGTCCACGCATTGAGCCTATTCCTTCCTTGGCCCCATGCAGACGGACGCTGACCAGACCCCTCGATCGGAAAACGATAAATATAAAAACTCCAGTTACTCCATACGTCCACGTATTGCCATACACAGGACGAAACCCGTCGGCTAGCATCCTGAAGCTCACAGACCCCACGTGCGACACCCCGTTGACGCATGTTAAGACTGCCAGTACGACTAGAATCGTCAACAGAACTATTTAACGAATTATCTAAATCGAGTCATCAGGTTATCTACTTATCAACCACTGGGTACCCATAGCACGTAGCTTCTTACCCAACAGGAGCGACTCCACAGCTTAAATACCAGAAGCTCACCCTTAAACGACAAAATATATGAAACACGAAATTAAGACCCAGATTAACGATACACTACAAAGCTCTTAGCCTTCCAGACACATCACCTTCCATTCTGTACCAAATTTTTCCCATCCCGCCTATGTGAGAACCAACATCAGTTATACGTTCAGGTCCACTTGGATACCTACATGGCTCCCTGATGAAGGCCTCCAGCCGAAACGCGCGTAGATGATGATATACCTAGCCATGTTTTAATGTATAATGTGTTCAATTTGAAAAAAAGCCTTCGCACAGATCTCAATTTAAACTTTTTCTGACCATGAAATATGTATAGGATCCGATCATAATTGTCCATACATGCAGATAAAAAGTCAAATGTATAATGAAGGCATGTACACAATAACCATGTATATCTAAATAATAATGTGTTTTTTACCATAATGAATATTTAATAAAATAATTTTGTACCATGTATTCTGTTCAATCATAGTTTATGCTGTCACTAGTCCACCTTTGTCCTTTGTTTAAACATTAGTTCCTAATTATTTTTCTCAACCATTATATCTATCCCGTATTAGGAACTCTAGTCGGGGATACCCCTTCTTCCTTACACACACTTGTCCCTGTCTCTTCTCCATAGAGCAGTTTTTAGCCTGAGAGTTTCTAAGTTCCAAGTTTTGGGATTTTGGCTATCTGGGCACCTTTCGCACCTCTCACAAGGGTCCAAGAATCGGAAGGCACCACTTGGAGGGCTGGGACTAGGTTCAGGAATGGGTTCAAGATGGTTGGCCAAATGTCACTTGGAGTCATTCTGGTAGTCCTGGGTTCAGCAGTAGAACAGGGCTCAAGCAGAGTGGCAAGCCTCTGAGGGGTTCAGGCAGCAAGACAGTCCTTCCAGGTGCAGCAAAGTAGTCTTCTGAAGTACAAAGCAGGCCTCAGCAGGAGACAGTCCTCTGAGAGTCCTTCTGAAGTTCCAGAGATTAAACTGAAGAGTGGGTAAAAGGGTCCTATTTTTATAGGTGGTGTCTTCTTTGAAGTAGTAGTAGTTTCTAGTGAATTCCCTGTGAAGTATTTGAAGTTTCATGCCTCTCACATTCTATTCAGTTGCAAGTGGGGCTGTGCTCAGCTCCGCCCCCATCCTGACAGTGATAGCCTATCCAGGCACACCTAATCCCTCTATTGTGTGGCTGTCCAGGAGGAATAAACAAATTCCAATTGCCAACTACACCAGGTCATGTGACCCAGGAACAGGGTGCAGGTATCAAATAGGGCAGGAAAATGCTGACTTTAAAAAAGTCAATTTTTCAAAATTGTTAATTAAAATCCGACTTTACCATTAAAGAGGATTTTAAATTACAATTTCTCAGGCACCAAACATGAAATCTATACCTGTTCCCAATCAAAAGTTATACAACAAACTCAAAATTCCTATCTGCTGCCGATTGAAAGTTGCCACCTATTAAATGTAATAAGGCAACCCAATGTTATCCCATGCTTTAGACAGTATTGAAAAGCAAAATTACGATTTTTTCACAACCAGGACATGTAAAGCTTAAACGTACATGTCCAAACTTTTAATTACAATGCACCCTGCTCTATGGGCTGCGTAGGGCCTACCTTATGGGCAAATTATATATAATAAAAGGGGAATTTAAGGGTTGGCGAAGGGTTTATTTCACCATGTCGAATTGTCAGTTTAAAACTGCATTCAGGCACCAATGGCAGAACTGGGACATGTTTTAAGGGATTATTTAATTGGGTGGCACAATATGTGCTGCAGATCCACTAGTTGTATTTAATTTACAGGCCATCGGTATATGGTAAACCATTTTAGTAGGAACTTGCAAGTAAATTAAATATGCCAATTAGGTGTAAGCCATTTTTACCATGTTTTAGGGAGTGAGCACAAGCACTTTTGCACTGGTTAGCAGTGGCAAAGTGCAAAGAGTCCTAAGGCTAATAAACAATTATAACACAAAAAAAAAAAATGGGCAAAATAGGAGGATGAAGGCAAAAAGACTGACAGGTCTAACACCCCAAAAATAACTACGGATCTCTCAGGGCACCAATTCCAATGGGTATATTCTAACCACTCACCAGCATCCTTCTTACAAGACTAGTACTGCTGGAAGATCAGCCTTAATGTAGTTAATCTGTTGAGCAACACATAATCACTAAAAGAATACAGCATCCGCTAGCCATGAATGTCCAACCTGGACTGAAGCTATGACGGCTGTTACAGACTAGGTGAAGGGGCACAAGGCAAGAACCACCAACCTGAAGCAGCAAGTACCCACTATACACTATACAACCACATGGGTTAGGATGGAAGGTCACAAAACCCACCCAACACTTCCATAATGACAACCCATAGCCTCCAAACTATCTTCCCACATCAAATGTGGTTTGGGAAGGAATTCTTCCAGTAGAAAGCCTGATCTGGATGAATCAATATACACAATTTATATGCACATACCCGACAATATATAACATCACATAATATAATTAACAAAATGTAACAAACATAACATACAACACGTTTCGCCATTTCTCCCCTCAGAGTTCCATGGTATGTGGTAGGTGTGTTTGAGAGAGAGCATGTACTTGTAACTCACCTGTGTCAGTATCGATGAACTTCAATAAAGCATGACCTTTGGCCCTTATTAGAGAATCAGACACTAAAAAAGTAGACCATGTTGTCAAATTGTGAGAGTTTTTACCTTACAAAGATATGATATGTAAGTGGGTAACCCTGTTTTGAAAAACAAAAACCAGGACTCTTCGCGAAAATAGCAGGAGGACTGCAATTTGACATCAACCGAGGGTCACAGAATGACAGCGCTCATCAATATAGAAATACAGAAGAGGCACTAAGAAAATAAACAATATGCATTTTTTAAACTCAGTATTTTATCTGTTAGCTAAATTGCATTCTTGTAACAGCTGCTAACTTTCCCAGCTTTGGAACACATAAAAATGTGCATTCCACTGTTTATAGTAAACCCTCTAATTAAAACCGGGACATGATCCAAATTTGCCGAAATCTGCTAGACAGCTGATGAAACAAGCATTTGCAATGCAATCGGTCTCACCTTTGGGACCTTATATGTAATTAGCTACGCAGCACATTAGCCTGGGTGCTGAAACATCTACTGTTCTTTAACATGGAGGGAAAGTAAGCACCAAATTCCAGGTATGGGAACACTTGGAGAGAAATATTGCATTTCTGCTGGAAATGGTATACTCCAAGCTCTGTTTATAATATAAACTCAGGGCGGTCCGTAGTCATATCACTGAAAATACAAGATTTGAAAAGAATATTATTGTCTACTGGTGCTTATGGAAGACAATTTCTATGGACTGGAATCTATAGAATGCTAAAGTGATTCTGGTATTTTACTGACCTCTGCTGGTCGTTTTCTATCAAGAAAGGTAAATAGAGGCAGTTGCCAGAAAAATTTTAAAAAAGAAAGTCCCTCAGCAGAAAGAAATTCCGGTATTTTACTGAACTCTGCTGGTCGTTTTCTATCACGACAGGTAAATAGAGGCAGTTGAACAGAAAAAAAGTCCTACGGGACTGTCCTGGCATATCCGGGATGTCTGGTAACCTTATGTATAAGTGATTAACAAGGTATGAAAGACTGCAGGTCTGTAGCAGGAAATGTGTGTTTAAATATCAGGGAAATCACCACTAAAAACTGGCCCAACAGACCATAAACAGGTTTACAAACAGATAAAAATAACAGACAACACGCTGACCTGTCAAACCAGCCCTTCGGGCAATGCTTATTGCCCTATAGGCCAGTCCGACCTTGTTTGCAGTCTTGAAAGGTCATTCCCGTCTGGAGTGTATCCCTGTAAACGTTTTAAACGGACTCTGGATCAGAGTTTGTTTGTAGAGGGAATGCTTGTGCTTTCAGTGCTAACAAATTACGCCGTCATCATTGATTGGCATTGCCTCAAGAGCAGGAGTTCTATCTATCCCTACATCACCATGCATTCCTATGGGACAGGACAGAAAAGTTTGTCAAAAGAAAGGACCCCGCCGACATGAATATAAAGGAATGTTTCATTTGACTTAAAAATTAGAATGCCTCATTCTGATTGTGGCTTTTGTTCAAGCTTCTAATGGAAAAACATGCTATGTGGAAAGAGTAGCCGTCACAATTTTTTAGCAAAAGCTTTTTTCTAAATTCACATTCTTTTAATATTTTTGTAAGCCTGCATATCTGAAGGAAGAATGCTGATTTAATCGACTCTTCTGTCACCCATCCGAGAGCTGACAGTCATTTACGTAACACAAGATAGCCGGATTTATTCTGAATTATTTGGTTAGTTGTGGAGGAGCTGTGTGGGCGCGTGCGCGTTCCTGCACAGCTTGGTAGGCCAGCATAGGGTGACAGGTAACCTTTTCGCTTCTGTAGGTGTGACTCGGTGCAGGGAAGGCTGTGTCATTATGAAATAAATTGCTAGGTGCGTTCGAGCCCGCATATGAACGCTCCACTAACGGTCGTCCGAATTTGAAGGCTTAAAAAAATGATTATCTTCCCTGATGAAAAAAACCACACATTTTCTGGTTCATCATCAATGTCTTCACGAATAAAGGTACAGTTTACGTGTAGTGATTTAGAAGCATTAACACTCGGGGTCAAATAAAAATAGTTGAGTGGTTTTAATATCACTGCTTGAGGTTATTGTGTCGACTGTTCACGACCCTAAAAAGTGCGTGGGCGGTGCGGGTGAGAGTGTTAATGCATAGAGGGTGGTAGAGCTCTTTTTTGCACGATAGCACATAAAAACAACAGAAACCTGAATTCATAAAGTGACAACCAAAACATAGGTGCTAGTAGTAACATTTTGGGCTAGATGTAGGTAAATTAGATTTACCGATTCATAAATACCGAATTTTACCGATTCAGTATTCATGAATCGGTAAATCTAATGTAGGTAATTATTCGGTAAAAAATACCGAATCGGTAGGATTCGGTATTTACCAATTCTGTAATTACAGAATCTGTATTTGTCATTGATTCCTATGGGCCTTGAAGCACATAGGATTCAATGGCAAATACCGATTCGGTAATTACAGAATCGGTAAAATTACCGAATTGCCAAGGGGGACAATGTGTCACTTTGACACCCTGTTGCACCCCTGTTTCTGGCTTGTGTGCCATGTGACACACATACATGCCCTTAGGGCACACATACATGCCCTTACGGCATGTATGTGTGCCACGTGGCACAGGTGTACATGCACAGATGTGCATGTACATAGGTATTCGTTATTTACCATGCAATAGTATTAAATGGTAAATAATGAATCGATAAGGGCCTGTGGCACTGTTTTCAGTGCCACCTACATCTCAAATTACCGATTCGGTAACTTTACAGAATCGGAAAATACAGATTCTGTAAATTTACCGAATCGGTAATTTTTTTTTGCCCCCTACATCTGGAAATCCAAATACCGGTCGGTATCGGCCGAAATCGGCCGTTACCGACCGGTATTTGCCGTCCTACATCTGGCCCGTTGTCTTTTGTGAAACTGAATGTGCTTATTTGAAGCAAACGTCACAGCAGATAGAATCCAAGAATAAGTGCACAAAAAGTCAGCTTTTACTCAAATTTCTGTGCACAATCTAGTTGTGACTTCATGCTCGGGTACAATCAACATAGACACCTGTAGTATCCTGTGTGCCCCTATTTCCTGTATGTCTGACCTGATGTCTGAAATGTGAGAAGGATCATGTCTCCGTGACCACGGAGGGCTATTTTGGGGCCACCCACCCTCAAATTCACAGGTAAGTCGTGGCAGTTCGATCTGCCGGGAAGGAGGAGCCCAGCGAGGTAGGTGGACGAGATCTAGCAAGGGCAAAGAGACAGCTGAGAGAAGTTTTGAACTGAGATGACGTGCCCTTGTGTATGGTCCTTAACTTAAAGGCAATGGCCTGGAGACAATGTTATAAGGATAGCACTGTAGAGGCAGTTTTATCGAGACAGTGGTAAATCTCTGTTACATAAGCTCTGAAACGGCCCCTGGAGCTCTAGGCAGTTATACATTCAATGGTGATAGCCATATAAGGAGAAGCATTGGTGAGTGCGTAGTAAGATTTCCCAGTTGAGATGTGTTGGACCTGGCCCTTTTTGCAGGGCTATCCCCAAATTATTTTCCTTCCTCCTCCTATTTTTCTGATCTCATTTTTGTTGGCTTTAGGACACTTTACTCCTGCTAATTAGGGCCAAACCGCATGTGCTCTCTTTTAAACAGGGTATGATCGATTTACACCAGTTTGAAAAATGTACATGTAGGTTCCTTGTACAGTGGTATCCCATATACCCAGGTCATGTACATTACATACTACTAGTGGGCCTGCAGCACTGCCTGTGCCACCCACTGATGTAGCCTTTCAAACCAGTCTTAGGCCTATGTGTGCAGTTTACCGACACTCTAACTTGCCATATAAAACTATTTGACAAGCCTTAAACTCCCCTTTTATTACATACAGGTCACCCCTAAGGTAGACCCTAGGCAGCCCTATGGGCAGGGTGCTGTGTAGGTAAAAGATAGGACTTGTGCCTTTATGTGTGCAATGTCCTGATAGTGAAAAACAGCCTTTTTTCTCACTGCTGTGAGGCCTACTCCTGTCATAGGCTGGCGTTGGGAATTCCCTTATATACTTTTGAGTGGTGATCCCTGAGCAGAAAGTAGTAGCGTTGGTTTGTGCAGAATGGTAGTGTTAAATCTTGCTTACTGGTGTAGTTGGATTTTGAATTACTATTTTAGAAATGCCACATCTAGAAACTATGCCTTTTACTCTTTCTGCTGTGCAGCCTGACTCCAATCCACATCTAGGCCTAAGAGACAGCTACATTTGGTGCAAACTTTCCAGACAGCCATAATACAAGAAGCTGGGTGTTACAGGGATTAATCTGCATACTGATGGTCTTCCTGGGCTGAGAGATGAAGACGATGTTCATGCTTTACATTTGTATAGGTTGTGTCCTGCCCTCACATAAAGGGCTGATTTACTCCCCACTTGAGTACAGTGGTCTGACCCCATGTTTTTAAACACTTCCTGGAACTTGAAATCAGACACTACTGGCTCTACAATCTGCACATTGCTAGAGGACTGCTGTGCTGCCAGGAGGGACTGCGATTGGCACTACTTGCTTTGTTCTGCTGGCCTGCCTGCCTGCTAGGCTGCTGGAGAGACTGTCAGTTCGCAAAACTGCATGTATGTGCTGGCCTGCTGCCTGTTCTCTGCTCTAGTGCCCTGCTAGTGCTCGCCAGGGGCTTGATGGAAAAGGAGTCTCAGGGCCTTGAAGGACTTCCCTCACACCATTGAATGCTGGACTTGCCTCAACCCGTCCTGGATGCTTGTACCAAGTAGCCAGAGCAGTCTTTGTGCGGAAATGCAATACTGCTGCGTATGAGAGCTTTGCGGCTGCTTTTCCCGATCACAGATCAGCTGTTCCCCTGCTTCGCTGGCAAGTGCTTGTTGAGCTCTCCATTGTTTTGCCAGTTCAATGTATTGAGGGCTGCACCGTATCCTGCAAGAAATACCACAGGTAGAAGTGCGCTTTTACCTTTGTTGGCACCTGAGAAACCCCAGCCTTGGAAGCCAGAGCGTCGCCTGGCAAAGAGGGGACCTCGTCTGACGTCAGCATGAATGGGGCCTAGTCGCCGAAGAAATCTACCTCAAGAGTTGTGTACTGACGCTGTGGGAAACTGCATCTGGCGCTCCATTATGACCAGTCGCCCTGACTGAGAGCAATTACACACAAACAGGTGCTAGAAGTAAGGAAGCAGTACGGATTGCTCCGCCTTACTTTATTCATTCATCCGACGAGGCCCAATGCTGCACCTCGGGGCCAACTGGTGTGCATCTGACCTCCACTGTATTGTTGGCAGCTGCACCGTATGCTAATGGGCAGCTGCCTATACCTTCTCTGCACGCGGGGGGACCAGCGAGTTGTCCCTCCAAATTCTACAGTGGGTGAGCCCACCCTTCACGTTGCAACGCACTTGGGGGCCATATTTTCGCTTCTCTGCCATTACGGGGGAAGCCTCAAAGAAGGCTACCAGTTTGGCCAGAATTACCACATCACGATGAGTAGGCACACATGGGCTCCTGCAGCCTAAGCCTGAATTATAAATACACTTGTTTTAGAGGAGACACCCAAAATCCTCTGTAATTCAGCTGGTAAAAGATTCGCTGGGTCTTATGCTCTGTAGTTAAGTGGGGATTTCATGTGGTGACCTCTAAATAAGATTGCATTTCCTGCAAAGTATTTATGGCTATCTGGTGATCTATGGTGATTTGTGTGCGTTCTTGCTTTAAACAAACTGCTGCAATTCATTCCATAATATTATGTATGCTGTGTTGATTCTTGCACAGTCAGGATAACAAGTACTAGTTCAGTAATGGCATTATCTGCATTGTATGTATGTTTTATATCGCTTTGGATTAGTTTTATGTATAATATACCATATCTATTTTTATGTAATTCTGTGGAGAGTCTCTTTAGTGGTGTATTCATTATGTATCTCTGTGAGTGTGTTGCACAAACGCTTTACACATTGCCTCTGATGATGAGCCCTCCTACACTGCGTCAAGCTAGCAGATGGTGAGCACAGGTTATCTTTGGTGTGTAACTTACTTGCCATGACTAGAGTGATGGGTTATGCCTGGCTTAAGTGCATAAAATAGCCAACCAGAAATTCCATTTCTAACAAGGTGACTATGGCACAGGATAGCCTATGCCTTAGGAAGGTCCTGTGTACCTGCTTGGCATTAGCATACTGCAACAGTTACACATGGTTCCATTGAATTCAGGTGTCACATGTGCTGTGCTCATACATCACTAATGGGCCCACTGCATCACTAGAGAGGCGTGTGCCATGTGACAAGCAAGAACCTTTGTGTGCGCATGAGGCTTGACTGTTTGATGGACAGAGGACTTGCAACAATACACAGCACCAATGGGGACTTTCCTCTCTGGTGTGAGTTAGTCAGTGCTGGAAGGAGACGCCGTAGTGTTTGGGGACATAGTAGCAAAAACTGCTTGTCTTGTATTCCAGACCTGGGAGTCAGAGTGGAGGTGAGGTTATGTAGACTTAGACATCACGAAGGAGGGTAATAAGCTGATATCTTTACTGAGACAGGTCTAGAAGTACAGAAGAAAGACTACCCAAAGCCTTCGGATCAATTTAGTAAGGACATTATAAACAGAAATGAGTCTCTGTTGTTTGAGGGTGTACTGAAGTAATGTGAGGTTGAAGCCACTTTATGGGCATTTTACAAAATGACCATTTGTTACTTATTCAGCAGGGTTATTAGGCATTTTCCAAACTTTCCTTTCGTTACTTATTCAGCTGGGTTACTAGGCATTTTCCAAACTGACCTTTAGTAACTTTTTCAACGCGGTTATTTGGTATTCATGGAGTTCATATTATTCTACAGGCTTCTGTTAAAATTGGGCTTTGTTTTCCACCAATTGTGAGGAACAGTTTAGTTGGTGATTCTTGCTTATAGACATGTGCCAAATACATCTTATTGGTAATGTATGTGTTTGGTTAATAAGTTTCCATGAACGTTGACTTCTGTTGTTTGGGAATTGCATATTATGTTATGCTTGTTGTCCCCTGAATGCTTAGTATGACAAGACAGGTTGGGAAGTTTAAATTATGCACCTGTACATTGCTTTCGGAGTACTGTGTGAGCATTTCCTGTCGACTCCAGATTTAGGGCCTGATTTAGATCTTGGTGGACGGGTTATTTCCAAAATCTAAAATCCTATTAAATCCTATGGGATTTATATTTCAGTGGACGGGATATCCCTCACTGTTGTGGCGGAGTAACCATCTGCCAAGATCCAAATCAGGCCCTAGGTCTAGATTGCAATGAGTGAAAGAGGGAATAGTAAACCTCTGTGTGTTGTTGTGTAGATATGCACTGATTGTTGACATTCAAGTTCCAAGGATATGGAAAAGTGTATTAACAACTTGCAAGAGATATGTGTGCAGTACACTTGTGTGCCTGTGTGAACTGGAGAAGGAGCACTACCCTGTTGCTAGAACCCCATGGTATGTGCAGGTGGGGAAGAGTAGTAACTTGTAATGAGAAGTTGCATGGAGGGGACCCCATGGTATGCACAATTGGAGAAGAGTAGCACTCTGTTGTGAGAGGTTGCATGGGGAAATGCCCCTTATAGCAAATATGAGGGCAAGTATGGTTGTCTGTTGTGAAAAGTTGCATGGGAGAGTCTCCAGTGGTGTGTTGAGTTGGGGAAGAGTAGGACCCTGTTGTTAGAAGTTGCATGGGGAGTAGCCCATGACGTGGGAGAAGAGAAGTACCATGTCCTGGTTACAAGGGAAAGCACCTGATGGAGTGCAAATGTAAGTGTAGTACCCAGTGGCATTGTGGCTGATAGCCACAAGTTTAGCCTGAGTGTGTTCTCTGGGACCAGTCCTACTTCTGTACAAATGGGAAGATTTGACAGGTGTTTGGTACAGAAAGAAGAATATATTTATTTTTGATGAGGCTCTAGTGCGTTGTAGATGACTACTTCATTACCTGCTGATGTGGCCTGGTGTCACTAGTTGTATTATGGGACTACTCTAGTGTTTGATTGTCGTGTCAATGTTTTTTAATTTTTCATCTACTGGAGGGTGTCAATATGTGTTTGGATGATGTCCCAACTTAGAAATGGGTGCAGATTAAGTGCTTTCTTCAGCCTGGCACTTGGTAATGTTGGTCTGGCCAGCAGGTGTGACTGGGTATGGGGCGTGTTGGAGGTACTGGGCTGCACTTTTTGTGTATGAGTGTGTGATGCAATGTGTTGTATTTCTGGGGTTGTGTGTATTACTTGTGGACGATGGAGAAAGTGTAAGGGTTTGTTGTATCTTTTACCTGCATAGTTTAATAGTGTGATCTGGAAGTCAGGGACTTTGTGTGTGAGTATTATTGTGAACACAGATTTTGTGTTGGAGCCTGGTCAATGGAGCTTTGAGTTAAGGTGATGTGTGATTAAACCTTCCATTTTTGTTTTGTGCCTTAAATGTGTAGACTTAGAGATGATAGGGAAACTCTTTTTCAAAGGAAGCCTGTGGGTTCCTTGCCCTGGCTGTCATGTGAAAGGGCATCTATGACTACACGTCCTGTGTGCATCAATGTTGTGAGGCGTCATTGTGAGAGTGCCCACATTTAGCCTAAGGGCCTCATGTCAGAAGAGGATGCAAGACTTGCATTTCTTGGACCGTTATGCAACTATAGTCACAACCTAGTTGCTGTCTTGTTTCTTTATTTGACACGACATGTGAGGAGCCTCATGTTTTCCCTGTCAGAGTTCCTGTGACTGTTATTTTTTATCCTTGTGTGTCTACATGAGTACTGGAGTGTTTAACAATTTATTTTTGGGTGAATATTTAAGATAGACATGATGGAGGCTGAGTAGTTGTGAATGATTGTATCTGTATGTTATATGGAAGGGACTGGCTATTTGTTTTGTAGTTTATAAGTAGGGGAGATGTGTAGGTATGTCCCCATTCTCTGTTTGTCTCAGGTGGTGTCTGGAAGGTTGAAAGACAATGATGTAATACAATGTTGGTTTGTGGTGTGGAGAGGAAGTAATGAGATAGCGACAGTTGGATGAAGATTGCAGCCCTGACGGGACCTACCTGCTGTTACTGTAACCTAAGGGCCTAACATGAAATGAAGAGCTCTTGTATGCAGACCCTGCCCTTTAACTTCAACACATCGCTACTCTAGTGCAACACAACGCCATACTTCTGTTATGACATCACAACGGTGCCATTTCACTGAAGAATTTCCCACTTCACTCGCCGACCTAATGCTAGGGTTATTTCCCTGCTTGTCACAGTCACTCTATGCACATTTTGGTGAATATCTGCTGCCTTTTCCAAGGTGGTTTTTCATAGTATTAACTCTGTCACACTTAATGGGGGGCCAGTCCCTCTTGAATAAAAAGGGTCTCAACCACCATTTTTAGTGGCATTGCCACCTTGCAATGGTAGACACAATGAAGAAGAAACAGAAGTTCCCACTGGTGGAAGTTCTGCCCTGTGCAAGGCTCTAGATTGTGTTCCTAGGAGACTGCATCCTCTGTCAGAGGATTTGCTGCCCTGCTTTCCTGTAAATTAGGCTAATCAATCTGCCCACCTGCCACCTGAGGATTTCATGACATGGCAGAGGGATTAAGATGCCAACCAATGAAGGTGGAATATCTGGTGAGAATGATGGAATAGGGGTGTAATATTAGGAAAAGGTACATCTCCAATACATAAAAGAATACTTCAAGTCAATTCCAGTTTTGTGGCCTTACAAAGAGCTTGACCTCTTCCCTCATTCGTATACATCGTCACATTTTTCCACTATGCCTTGACATTTTTTTTATAACTTTAGGGGCTCACTTAACTTTTCTTGTAATCCTGCAGTTCGACATATATGTCGAAACAGATTCCACATTTGATCAAGTCAAATCTGAAAAATATTTACTCAGATGCCTTCTTGGCCATTTAGGTGCAAATGAGCAGAATAAAATCGCCCAAAATAATGTATATCCCCCTCCTTCTCACTTGGCTAATGTTTGCTTGGACACGTTTCAAGATCTAGTTGTGAAACCCTGCAATTTTACTTTCTTTCACTGCCTCACTGAAAGGAGCAACAATAGTATGCTAATTTCAAACTACATATGCCGTCACCCAACCCTCTCAATCTCAACCTCAAATATCTTGAACAGGCGTGCATTTCTGAAAATCTCCCTTCCAAGAATTCTCTTGAAGCTCACTTGTTCTGTTAATCCCTGAGTCCACTTTAGTTCACCTGTTTTCTTTTCCATTGGCCTCCCTAAATCCTAGACCATGAAGCCGTTTAGTAGTCAATTTAGTGACCTATGCCTTATACATTTCCTTTTCTTTTGTTTTTCATTTCATTTAAACAGGAATCAAAGAAATGCTAGGGTTATTTTAACAAACAATTGTTCAAGATTTTATCAATTATGGCAGATATAAAATAACTGTAGCTTCAGGCCTCAACCATAAATGAGATGTTGCTTTTGGGAAGCAAACCACAAAACATTCCTAATGGCTGCCACAGGGTATGATGTCATTCTGATTTGGAACAAAGGGACATTGTTACACAGGAAAATTAAAGTCCTAAGTTTAGACCTGGGGCTGCATCATGCATGCGGTGCATTTCTCTTCATTGTGCTTGGTGCACCTTTAAAACGGTGCGCTCAGCGCAATGAAGGAAAATGCGCTGCCCTAGGCAGCCGCAAACGCGCGCTGCCCTGGGCACAGCACACTTATGTGAAAAACAGAGCGGATGCTTCAGAGACATTTTAAGGCATGGGCAAAGTGAACCCAGTATTTAAGGGGCCCATGATACAGTCAGCTTTGTTCTGCAGAGAGTCTTGCCCTGATGACCTTGACTAATTCATAAACAGACTATTTTAAATACCATTTTCCTTTAATTTATTCTTATTCTGGGCGATGTGAGAGAGTCCATTAAACACATTTTGCAGAGAAATGCTGTGTTTTCGTTTCATGCAATATCCATAAAAAAGTGGGATTTTTTAGATCAAAACAGGACATCACATATGTGAAATGGGAGGGCGTCACAGAAGTTATTTGCAGTAATATTTGTGAGCTGCTGTTGTGCTACGATATCGAAAAAACACGTCAGTTATCCTGAATATTATATGTACACACATTTAGAATTTGGAGGAGTGTGCCTGCGTACTGCCAATGACCTGGCCAAAGAGTCATGAAAAAGCTGACATTGGATCACAAATTCAGAGCTGTTCTGAACAGGGCCCCACAAAATATGTTTGGCCCAGGCCCCCCAAAATCTTTAAAATGTCCCTGGGCTGCCTTAAACCCTCTCTGTGTTTTTCACAGAGCAGGAGGCAACCCTCCTGCACTTTTAAAGGGGATTAGAGATCCCTTTGCAGGCGGGTGCAGTCAGTGACTGCACCCACCTGCAAGGGGATGTCTGGAGGCTCCATAGGCCCCTTTTCCCCCGTCCAGAGGGCTGCTGTCAGGGGGTGCACTGGCAGTGTGCCACCTAAAAGGAGACGCACTGTCAGTCGCCTCCTGAGATCTTCTTTGCCTCTGCTCTCACGTCTGTACTACTGCATGGGGGCAGAGGCAAAGGGATTCCTTCAGTTGCATGCAGCATGCCCCCTTGCAAATGAGGGAATGGCCCCTGAAGATAGCACTGGGCCTTTTGTGTACCTGTGCTATCGGCATTACAGAAGGGGGCGTACAAGCGTGTACGTCCCTTTCTGTAATACCAAAGGCCCCGAGGGTCATGCAAAGAGGGTGCAAATGCCCGTTGTGCCCCCGGGGGAATTTGTGTTACACGGTCCCAGAAGTCTAAGTTTAGACTTCAACTTAGACCCCAGGTCTAAATTTATCTTTGTAAATTGGGCCATGAGTAATTTGCAGTTAGTGACCCAAATTACATTCCGATGCATTTACAGAATTCTGTATAATTAACTAAATGAATACATTTGGTTTAGATTTATTGAGTAAATTTGAAATGAGGAAAAACGATTAGTCTCGAAAATGTTTAAGGCCACTCTGACTTATAATTATGCTGAAAAACTGCCCATGCTTGGACTTCGGTTAGCGTTGCTCTTTGTGTTGTACTGTGAATCACAGTAACCAGTAATGACAGAAAATAACAAATACAAAACGTCACCTCATAGAGCTGGCAAAGCCTCAGGTAGCAAGACACATAGCATGAACTGAATCTGAGAGCAACTATTATGGGAAAATCTTTGGTTGAATACTGAAAAAAAGAAGACTTTTTTGTCATATGATTTAATACTTTAATTACCGTTTGCTTTTTAATTTCCATAGAACTTGAGAAATGAATAATCTGGTGGTAGCGGTGCTTTAGTGTTGGCTGCGAGCCGACATAGAAAACAATCTTAGATCCCATTGCATGCTTTTAAATTGGAAATAGCCAACAGTAGTAATAATTAGTAACTAGATATTTTAATGATCAAGAATAACTGAAAAAATAACTCCCTCAAGTGGATTCCTCTGCCCTGCTCTTAGGGCAATATTATTTTCTCTTTTACCTTAATTTGGTCAATATTCTGCAACTGTAACATTGACTGTAAAATATGGAAAACAGCGTAAAAAGTCTCTGCATATTAAATTCGACACTGAATTTGTTTTCTATACTTCATTGGATAGCATAACTTATTTGCAGATTATTCATTTTGGCAACAAAAATATATCTGGTTTTTGTATAGCCATTCCTAGCCTTGGCGAGTGCCAGGTAAGTGATTTTATTTATTTTTTGTTCACTAGCCCGTCGTATGTCGACTTCCACCCCAGCCCCATTGTACTTACCTGCATGGACCGCAACTGCTGAAATAATAGATCTGAAGATGTGAGCACAAGGCTTAGAGCTGCTGAGAAGGACAGTACGATATTTTGTTGTTAGTTCGGACCATATTAAGAAACACGAACAGGTAGGTTAGTAACTGGAGTTGCAGACAAACACAGAATTCCCCAATTATTGGCCCATTCACCAACACAATGAAATTTGTGGGGAGAAAATGCATTTTTGGGTGTATGTGTCCACTCTTGTTGTTGTCATGACCCTTTTATATGCGGACTACTATAATGCTGGGCATGGAAATCTACCCTAACTATAAAGAGTTCAAACCTATTCCGATGGTATTCGCTACTTAAAAATATCGGATCCTATCTGGTACTGTCCTAGATCACAGCACTGGCTTCCGAACAAACAATGGGATGAATTTAAGCATCACAGCCCAGCGCACAAGACCAAGACACAATAAAGCTACTGACTACTTTTGCAAACTGTCTCAGTTTTTTGACACTGCTGCTGCCAGCTAGATATACAGGGACCGAAAAAGGCTCAGCAATTTCAAGGCTCTTTTCTTATGGCACTGATTGTCTTTGCTTCTTCTGTGAAAAGTGAACTTTAGAAACTTCTACTAACAACTGAATTCCCCTCTCTCCCATCAATTATATGGTTTTGAGACTGCTTAGGAAAGTTATCCTTTGCTTATTTATTGAATTTGTGCAACTTTTATAGCGCGCAACAACCCTGGGTGTCTCAGCGCTGTGGAGTTAAAGGAGAGCAGCTGAAAATTGATGACTACTGGTTGAAGAGCCAGGTTTATACTTGTTTCCTGAATGTCAGGAGGGTGGGACTGGTTTTGATATGGAGGGGGAGGGTATTCCACAGTGTAGACATGGCAACTGTGAATCGTCTATCTCCCCAGGATGCTTTCTTTGTGCGAGGAATAGTCAATAGGTGGGCTGAAGAGGAGCGCAAGGGTCTGATGGGGGTGTATGGGCGAAGTACTTTTTTTAGGAACTCAGTTCCAGTGTTGTAGATTGCTTTATATGCGATGCACAGTGACTTTAATTTAGTTCGACTTCTGAAAGGCAACCAGTGAAGCTGACGTACAACTCGGGTGATCGACTTGAACTTGGTGGTGCCGGACAGAATCCTGGCAGCTGAGTTCTGAACTAGTTGTAATTTGTTCAGAACTTTTTCCTCGGCGTTTAGGAGGAGTCAATTGCAATAGTCAACTTTTGACATCACCAATGTGCTCATGAGAGTCTTGCCGGTGCTGGTGGGGAGAAATGGTAGAAGTTTCCTTATCATTTTAAGGGTGTAAAAGGATAGATGACCGTGTTCGCGTGGTGGATGAACGACAATTTGTCATCGAACATTACGCCCAGATTCCTGACCTTAGTGACAGGTCCGGGAGGAGAGCCTAACTCGGTTGGCCACCAAGTGGGAGACCAACCAGGGGCCAGGCTGCCAAAGATCATTACTTCCGTTTTATCGGAGTTCAGCTTTAGGCAATTATTTGCCATCCAAGAACTGATGGCTAGCATTCCCTCCTGGAAACTGGCAGCAACTGCTCCTCCATCGTTTTCAGCAAAACACTGAAGCCCTGACCTCAAGCAGAAAATCTGTTGTATTTGTGCAAAACGGCAAAGAGTAATAAAGTGAAAAGCGCACACAAAAAGGATCCCACACCTGTTAGAAAAACAGGACTTTCTTTAATAAATAAAACAATACCAAAACAACAAAAATCCAAAAGAGTAGAACTGGAGATATGCAATTTTAAAGGTTTTAGGGAGAACAGTGCCAAAAAAGCACAAATCCGCCACTGTGGATATCAGGTCACGTCGGACTGGGACAAAGTCACAAGTTCAGGCCAACTGCAATGGAGCGTGGACCGGATACTACAGCACAGGTAGCCCTGCTGAACAAAGTACCTTAAACAAAAAGGAAGTTAATTCCCTGAGCAATGAATGTCCATATTAAGAAGAACTGATGCCGTTTCCAGGGAGCACTCTCCTGTTGCAGTTTTGACGTTGTCTGAGTACTTTTATTTATTCTCCCACACTATAGCCATCAAGATATTTGTTTTTTGCCCTGAAGAAGTCTGTGGTTTACTTCACAATAAGATGAAACACATGTAGGCTAGAAGTTGTGTTAAATCTTGTCTTAAGAAAATAAAGAAGAGAAGAAGAAATTTGTGGCAACTACTGATGTGGACAGTTCTTATTATTATGGACATTCATTGCTCAGGACATTAATTTTCTTTTTGTTTAATATATGTGGGGGCTGCTGTCTGCATACATGGTTATGGTGGATGGCCATTACTTATATCCTTTGAGTAGTCTGATATAATCATTACTACTGCACGCAACTCAGCGCACAAATCTTTTCCAATCAGCCTTTATTTGTATTGCCAAAGTACCTTAAAGCCTGGTTTGCTGAGCATTGCGATGATCCACATCAAAGATGCGTTGGTTCCTGGATGTGTAGTGCAAGGGCCATCATTGTCATCGACAAAACCATTGATGAGATTTGCGGCACGCAGTCATATGTCGGTGCTGTAGAGCTCTGATGCTGCACTGCACAGTCTGCAGCGAGGATTCGCTGGACAACGACGGTTCCGAAGGCGTGGGGGGTTGTGGTGACAATGCAGGCTTTTGCAATGGGTCCAATCCATGCAGCGGCAGAGATGCGTGGGTTCTATTTGGGGCTGTGCCGTGCAACAGAGGAGATGCGTTGTTTTGCTGAATCCACAGAGGCTAGCAGACCACCTTAAGCCCACTTCCAAGGGTCCAGGCACCACTTGGCACGGTAGACTCACAGATGGCAGAGTCCATGTGCAGGTTCAAGGTTGTTGGAAGCCTGTTATGTCCATGAGGCTTTAGATCAGGAGGCCAGGCAACTAGCCCTTTGAGTCACTCTGGGTTCTTGGTTCAAAAGTTGCAGGGCCAGTCCTTTTCAACCAGGTAAGAGGACAGAAGGCAGCAGGTCAGCACAGCAGGACAGCAGTACTTTCAGAGCAGCAGTCCAGCAGAGTGGCAGTACAGCAGTACTTCTTCCTGGCAGAGTATCTACAGGTCCAGAAGTGTACTGAAATGGTGGTGTCTGAGGTTCAGTGTACCTACCCAGCTGTGCCTTAGAAGTGTGGAAATGTTCCCACACCACAGATGCCAGGTCTAACAGATACTCCAGTAAACCCTAATGATGTCTGTTCCATAAGTTATGGTATCACTTTGCATATGTCAATGAGATCTTTGTTGGTGCCTGCAAGAGCGGGCTTGTGCACCACATCCATTCCAATGGGAAAAATGGAATTAAAATTGCATAACACCATGTGGGACCTCCGGTGAGTACACTAATTGTGTATATTAAGCCAGTCTGAGACCTCCCATGAACTCCAAAGTATCTGTCCTTTTTTAATTGTGGCAGCTGATAGCTCCTAAATGACATTCATGCTCATGGATGGACCAGCCTTCTAATCCACCAGGCAATTCTGCCGGGCTGGAGCACCCCTGGAGGCCAGTTTTCAAAGCCCAAGATTGCGCCAGGTGCCTTTGTGATTTACCCCAGCTTCCCACGACAGCAAACACGGGAAGGTTTCAAGAGAGGGAGAGAAAGAGAGCGAGAGAAAGAGAGGGAAGGAGTGCGAAAGTTGCAAGAAAGTGATCCAGTCAGGTAGGAGAAAGAGAAAGTGAAGGAGAGAGAAAGACTTGATGGAAAGAGAGATACAAACAGTGAGGGGCTGGTTTGAGCATTTCTGCCCAGGCTGCCCCAGTTCGACCCTGTTAGTACCTACAGTAGCTTCTTCCTCGCCACCATCCCTGTTCCCTTAGCCCTGCTTTTCTGGTACAAAAATGCAGAGCTCTGAATTCAATAAGTAGGTAAAGTCGCAGTCAGTGGGAAGAGCCTACAATGCAACAATTACAGACAGTCATTCATTTGTTTTGATTTGCCAGACTGCATAAAAGTGGTTCAGTGATCGTTAAGTATGAATATTTATGGCACGAAATGATTTGCTGAATATGGGTTCTGTATGAAAACAATCAATGCAGACAATGAAAGAACATTTATAGAAGTGTCAGAGGTTCCTCTCATTTGCATTTTCAGTCTTTATTCCTTACAAGAAAGTGTAATGTAGCCAATGGAAATGCAAGACTGTTTCATGAGTCATACGAGGAGCTAAATTGCAATGAACTGGTTTTTAAATATAGAATTTGACAGCAGATAAATGACTGCTAAGGTCTCCCAACTCCCTCCTGTCTTCTAGGCGATATTTAAGTTCATTGAGTGCAATCCGTACTGCTTGGGATGCATTTAGTTTAAGAACTCTGAAATAGAGAGGCAGATAAACACACATTCTTGGGATCAACTAAAATTGAATATCCAGTCATAAAAGGCAAACCCAGATTGACTGAACAACATCTGTAAAGTGCCATGGACAGAAATCTACTTACTCAAATAACAATGAACACCTACTTGAATAACTGGTTCACTTGACCAACAGTGAATCAAGGGAAAGAGTCACAATAAAAAAAAATCTACTCTAAATAAAATAGAAAGTCATTTGGGAACATTTCAGTCATCTGTGATGACACTAATTCAGGATACGAGTGGGGAAAATACCGGGGTTCTACATTGTATAATATGAGTTTTCGTTTTATATATGTTGGTCTCATTGGTTTCGCTGTACCGATTTGGAAGGGTGATGCTAGGGAAGAACTATCTAAAGATGTGGACCACTTTTTGGTTATGTCCACCTCTTTAGATCTTCTTATCATATATAATTATATATAAAAATATTGTTTTGGAATTTACCTTTCTGTCTGACAGGTATGACTCATTGTTGGAGGGATCGGTATTTTTTTTGTCTCTATATGTGCATTCAATAGGATGCAATCGACAATTTAATTTAAATTACTTAACACCAGATAACATAAAATAATATACAATGTATTCATTGTAGTAAATGTCTTGTACAAAATATATTAGAAACTCAAATTTACTACATAAATATTGTGGTAGAAAAAAACATACCGGACAATGATTTCAGAACAGATTCCATAAGTCCAAAACTTTTTTCTCAAATAAGTGCAGCAGCAAGTACAATTAAAATCCCTATATCATAATTCTGCTCTCCTGAGACTAATATCCAAAGCGTATTTATGCAACATGATTCAACAGCGAAATTATATGATTCATATTTAGCTATTTTATTTTTCAAGGACATATGTGATCGATTGCCATGTAATCAGAGCTTTTTTATTTTTATTTTTTAAGTTTCTTAATATTGGTCTTTATTGCTTCAAAACAGTTTCAACGCCCCTCCCCCAAAGAAAAGATATCAGTCTATTTTGTTGCAGTCACAGGAAAATCCTTCAAAAACAGCACAGTAATGCATATGCAATCTTTTGTGATGATCCAATACATGTATATGTATACATACATACAGAGGGGTGCCAGGCGAATTTGCCTCATTCATAAAACATTAAGGCGCAAAACAGTAACATTTGTTACGATCCTATCCAAAATGATAAGCCCACAGCCTCATATTTTTCTGGGACATCCAACTAGCAGAAGTTATTCGTGGCACCTATCTACACCAGTGAATGTTTCTTTATGGCCAAAAAAGGCGTTGCAAATTTGGTCTTAAGTACATTACCACCTTAACCTCAAATTAGTGGAATAAACACTCGGATTGGTATGCAGTTTAACTGATCGAATAAAGAAAGAAAAGATTATATACAAAAGATTGGTGGATTTGCTATATTGATTCGCACATCAATATTAGTTTTCATCAGTCAAATCATAATTCCATTTTTACATATAACACACAGTATGAAGTGCTACTTAGGCGTTGGATGTACATCCACCTGGAACACCAAACAAGTGACCACCTTTCCCTAACATCCGTCAGGGCAGAAGGTCACCACAATGTAAAGAAGAACACCAGTGCACTTTCAATTTAGTCACTTTGATCCATACGCAATATTAGCGTTTTCAACACTGTCCGTTTCCTTGTTCAGAAGTCAAATCCAACACAGATAGGTGATGTAGAAAATTCAAGCCTTTATTTTGCACACGCTAAAATCCACAGCCGACGCGCGTTTCGCCCGCTTCGGGCTTTCTCAAGGCTTTTATCGTACAAGACGCATCATTTATAAAGTAAATGTTGTAGCAATAGTTGAATTCTTCTCCAGCGATTCTTAGCCTGAATGTTCCTTAAATTGTTGCAGGTTCCTATGTTCTGTCCAAATGCGTTATTAGTGGAATGGTAATCCCAAATAGGCTTTTAACGTGGAACCATGATAAGTACCACCACCTCTCCGAGCGAAATGTCCCGCGTTTCAACACCGTCCCTGCAACCTGGCGGCATCCTGCTAGGTTGCAGGGACGGTGTTGAAACGCGGGACATTTCGCTCGGAGAGGTGGTGGTACTTATCATGGTTCCACGTTAAAAGCCTATTTGGGATTACCATTCCACTAATAACGCATTTGGACAGAACATAAGAACCTGCAACAATTTAAGGAACATTCAGGCTAAGAATCGCTGGAGAAGAATTCAACTATTGCTACAACATTTACTTTATAAATGATGCGTCTTGTACGATAAAAGCCCTGAGAAAGCCCGAAGCGAGCGAAACGCGCGCCGGCTGTGGATTTTAGCGTGTGCAAAATAAAGGCTTGAATTTTCTACATCACCTATCTGTGTTGGATTTGACTTCTGAACAAGGAAACGGACAGTGTTGAAAACGCTAATATTGCGTATGGATCAAAGTGACTAAATTGAAAGTGCACTGGTGTTCTTCTTTACAAAGAAAGAAAAGATGCTAACCCAAATAAGAAAAATATTTTAAGCAGAAAAATGAGAATGTGAGTGAGGCAAAGTTTCTTTATGCAGAGAACAGTAGTCCAAATTGTATACCGCATAATGAACAGTCAATTACTTTGGCTCGAAAGGAAATATAATCTAAATGTTCTAACTTGGACTCAAGTTACTTTCTGACTATATAAATGGAATAGGTAAGTGAACCTGTGGGACCTCTTTACAGGATCATGGTCGGTCGACTTTTGCATAATCCACAGAACATAGCTGACATCACATACGTTTTCCACAATGCACACAATGAATCAGAAACTTGTTAGAGATGTATGTGCCATGGAATCTACTTGTGTTTTTTTAGCATATCAGTAATGTTAGAAACGCTTGCTAGGATCAAATTATTATCTGCATGTACCCATAAGAAATATACTTTTGTCATCGTTAAAATAAGCACTAATAACACAGAGGACATCCGCCATATCAATTTTATGATGACATGTACACTTTTACACACCCATAAATGTACTTCCCATCGAAAAGGGAAAAGCAAATATACTAGTACGTAAATGTGTGTAAGACAAATGAATGCCGTGACTAATTTTAATGTTAGAACAAAGGTCCCTTCCAAAAGGTAATTGGTTATTATAACATAGAAATTGCAACAAGAAACAATGTCTGCTTGCTCCAAGTGGAGACTGGAATCATTTATTGACAATTATTTTAGAAATATTTAAGCTTGAGAGAGTTAGTGGGTAACACAACGTGGAAATCAAAGGATTTCCAAGTCTCAGGTATTGTTCATGTCGGTGACTTCTAATACAATACACTTCTGAGTCACAATACATGAAAAAGTATCCGCTTAGTACACACATAGGTAAAGAAAAAGCAAGGAGGGGTAGAGGGGGGAAGAGTCTAGAAAGATATTAGATGATGCAAGGAGGGGTAGAGGAGAGAAGAGTCTAGAAAGCGTTATCTTGGGGATCATAGTAGTGGTATGGGATTTGGGATGAATGAGAGAGTGGAGGTAGAGGGTATATTGAGAGAGGTATAGGGTGAGAAGTAGGGTAGTGCATTGGAAAGAGTTGTAGAATGAGGTTTGAGATGAGTCACAGTGATGAGGTAGAGGATATATTGCAAGAGATTTAGGGTGAGATAGTGCATTGGATATGCTGAATTAGAAGCAAAGTAATAAATATAAAGATATATAAGTACATGGAAGGTATATATATGCACAAGGAAAGTAATATATGTAGATTAAAGTTGCATTGAATAACCTGACTTTCAAGTGTTGTTGTAATTATTTGTTGTAAGTGTTCGGGAATTATGATTCTTCTCACACTATGGAGCACAGATGTGAGAAGATTAGCCATTACTGCAATAATTCTGACAGGAACGTGTGTGTGTCTCTGCAAGTAGATTTGTGGGTGTTTATCCAGAAATACTTGCAAAAACTGCTATTTGCGAGATCTGGTGTGTCCTCTCCAGAAAGGTATTGACTCCTATCCCCTTGTGCTGGTTAGCGCAAGGGACAAGTGAGATAGTGCAGTCTCTGTAAAGAGGGTCATGTAGGGGGGAACTGGTTAGCCGAGCGCATAAGGTTCTCAACAATTATGGAGGGGGGGTAGGTTCGACCATGTATGCGAATACACCCAATTTAGGTGAGAGAATCAACATTTTTATAGCCAAAATGGCTTTAATATACTTCTTTATCCTGCAATTTATATTTGAAAACCACCCTCTTTCCTGCTTCCAAATGGTACCAGCATGCGTCTACAGAAGGTGCAGTGAGGATGGGCTTGCTGGGTGCTGTCAGTGCAAGGGTGGTGATATATAGGGGAAGCAAAATGATACCGATATCAAATAGTCCAATGAAGTGCACAGTATCTTTAGCCATTCTTTTTTTTCTGTCAGTACTTAGTAATCTGGGTCTCAAAACAACTTTAAATCAAAAACACCGAAAGTACGAGTGCCAGAAAGCAAAGCGATCTGGGCTAATCACCCAAGTGGGCTCCCATCACATAATATAACCTCACCGACCACTGACTAGGGCAGCTAGCTATGTGACCAGGGGAGGGAGTGTGGCATTCCTAGATTTTTGCCCTAACCTGTGCTCTTGGAGCAGAACTTTCTGCAATTCAAAATTACTTATTTTCAACACTGGAGTGTGCAGTTTCATTAGATAAAAACCTTGTATGGGGTAGTACATGATGCGTTTTGAAGGTTTGTTAAAATGTCAGACACTGCTCAGAGTTCTCATGTTGGTGCAGAAGCCCTGCAAACTCAGAACGTGGACTGGTGTGGCATTTTAGTAATAATAATAATAATAATAATAATAATAATATCTGTATTTATAGAGCGCAACAGCCACCTCAAACTGAGGTGTCCCGGCTCTTTAGCAGGCAAGCAAGAGAGGTGGATAACCAACATTATAGCTTTGGCTAATAAGCCAAGACTTCAAGATCTTTCTGAACTCAAGTTCAGATTGGATCAGGCACATGTTGGTCGGCAGGGAATTCCACAATCTAGCCGTCATCACCGTGAAGGATCTGCTTCCTCTGTGTGACCTTGCATAGTGAGGTTCACAGAGCAGGTGCTGAAAGCTGGAACTCAATGATCGTTTGTGTTGGGAGAGGCATAACCAATGTTTAAGGAAGCTAGGATTTCTGCCATGCAGTGCCCGAAAGGCCATGGTCAGGGCCTTGTACTCTATCCTTTTTACTACCAGTAGCCAATGGAGCTGTCTTATATGCGCAGAGATGCAGTACTCGTCTAACTAATCTTGCAGCCGCATTTTGTACCATCTGCAATCTCTTAATCAGATAGGTGGGTAATCCCAGATATAGACACTTTGCATAGTTCAGCCAAGATGTCACTGTGGCATGGACTAAGACTCTATGGCAGTCCTTTGGTAATAGATGTAGAAATGTCCTCAAACTTCTCAACTTACCGAAGCATGAGGCTGCTATGTGACGTACTTGGGTTGCGAATGAAAGATCTGTTTCCCATTATACACCCAGGTTTTTTTCCATGGTTCCTGGGATAGGTGGCAGGCCCATTTCCGCCGGCCACCAAAGTCCAGCTGACGGAGGAGATACCTTACCAAAGAACAAGACCTCTGTCTTCTCTGCATTGAGCTTAAGTTTATTTTTATTCATCCAGCAGGAGATGTCCTTCAAGCATCCCTTAAATTTAGTTAAAGAGTACGCCGAATGATCCTTGAAAGAGAACACCAACTGGGTGTCATTCGCGTATGATATTGCCTTCACTTCCCAGTTGGCAATGAGCGAAAACAAGGGAGCCAGATAGGTGTTGAAGAGTAGTGGTACCCCACACCACAGTGGCTTAGGTTCCGACTGATGGGGTTGAAGAGTGACCTTTTGCATGCGGTCTTTAAGATAGGACTGTAGCCAGGAGAGAACCATCCCTCCCAGCCCCATCGATTCGAGTCTGTCCAACAACATTTGGTGATCCACAGTGTCGAAGGCTGTGGACGGGTCCAAATGCACCAACATCACTGATGCTTCCGTGTCCACAGTCATTCTTACTGACTCCGCTACCTCCAACAGTGCAGTCTCAGTACTAAAACCGGACCGAAACCTGGACAGCCTGTTGTGCAAAATGTCATGTCCATCAATGAAGTTAGCCAGTTGGCGCTGTACCAACTTTTCCAACATCTTCTCCGGTGATGCCTGTCTCGCGATCGGGCTTTAGTTGTTAATCTCTACCGGGTCCACATTAGGCTTTTTCATAAGAGGCAATAACAATGCATGTTTCCATACATCAGGGAAGATGCCCATGAAAAATGAGGTATTCCATATATGATTCAGAGCAGGATTAATCAGGTGGGCCAGAGTCTTCCACAATTTTGGGGGGCACACATCCTTTGGGGACCCCGACTTACATCTCAGGATCTCTGCTGGGGATTCCTGTTGGGAGATAGGGAGGAATTCCGAAAAAGTATACTCGATATTTTGGATTCCCAGTACTTCTGTTTTAGCTGTCTCCACCTCGGTCGTGAAAGTTTTATTGGCTTTCAGGATTTTATTCTCAAAAAAGTCTGATAACTTCATACAGAATGGGAGGGACTGCTGTATCTTGCTCTTAAGCTCTGCAGGGTTGGTGAAGGAGTTGACTATTCTAAAGATTTCTTTGCCTGAGTTCTTAGCGTTGTTAATACACTTCACAAAGTAGTCCCTTCTTGCCACCCTCATCAATTTGTGGAACTCTTTTAGAGCTTTCTTATAGGCAAGTTTGGCCATTGGGCTATAATCTTTTCTCCACAGGCGCTCCTTTTTTTACATCTACTTTTTTCCACTCTGAGATTCTTAGAGAACCAGGGGGCAGATGAAGATTTTCTCAAGATTCTATCTAATCTGGCTGGCACATTGGTGTCCAGGCTGGCGGAGAGCCACCTGTTCAATGCGGGCGTGTCTGCATTAGGGTCGCCAGTTAGTTGCCGTTTACTCCCCGGCAGTACTGGGCCAAGGGTCTCTGCTGTTAGCTTCTTCCATTTTCTTTTAGGCATATTGCTGATTTCTCCACCCGGTTGTCATTTTTCCAAACTGGATGAGAAAGGGACCAAGCAGTGGTCAGTCCGGACCAATTGATGCGGGGTCTCGGCTACCAAGGACGGAATGTTCAAGAACTATAAATCTAAGGTATAGCCTGCCCAGTGAGTGGGGGATTGTATATGCTTTGTAAGATTCGCACCATTAAGTGACATGGTGAGCTTAGAAGCATGAGTGCAGCTGGGATCATTGATATGTAGGTTAAATCTCCTATGGCCGTATAGTTGGAATATTGCAGTGGCTTCTGGGCAATGAAGTTGCATAGATCTGGGGTTAGACCGGGTGCGCAGTCTGGTGGTCTGTATATCAAAAGTCCCGCAAAGGAGGTCATGGAACCGTTTTGTTTACAGAAATTCAGACCTTCTATCAAGCCCATATTTCTCAGCTCTGTAGTGGAGATCTCCCATGAATCACTCACAATGATGGCTACTCTACCCCCTCTTTTCTCACCTTCCCTGTTTGCGCAGCAGATTTTAAAAGTAAAGTGTAACAACAGCCTTTCGTAACTCTATTTTTGCCCAACACATCAATATTCTTTCAGATGTAAGTGCAGCCCTGTGTCTTGTCTCTGAATTGTTGAAATAGTGGGCAGGGTCTACAGAACATAACTAAAGGCCTTATATAGAGTATGGCTGATGGGATACTCCATCAAGACATTGGGGATATTTTGTTTGCATATTGAAGTGCATTATAGCCTATCCCACTTGTAATACTGTAGACAGGATATTCGCCATGGTCTGACAAAGTATCCCATCTGATGAAGTCTGAATATGGACCTTAATTTATCTGTGTGATTCGCCATCCAGTGCTGGACCATGACTAGTACGTGGTCACTCTTGAGCGAGCTTCAGATCTTGACATCGAAGTCGGTCATCCATCAAGATATCAGACACTTTCCTTTTGTAAGCATTAAGTCATGTATTACAAGGAGGGGTGGTCAATTCTTTGGACTATGGTTTGCCGTTTAACACAGCAGCAATTCCCTTAATAGAGCAGCCCTCCTCCGGAAACATTGAGAATGGTGCAGATAAATGTTTGAGGGAGGTAATATATTCCTGTATCTGCTTTCTTCTTTCGGCCATTCTGGTCATGCTATTCCTCCGCCTAAAGCACTTTCACACCCTATTTCATGCATTTTGCAAAACAGTATGATTTGTATCCCTTACCAAAATATGATCTTCTTACTCCAACACTAGATCTGGCATTATTTTGTGGTTTACATTTTCTCACCAGCAGCGCAGTATCAAAAGACATCCCTTTCTCTCCCATCCCCATTGCAAACACAACACTCACTCACTATGTCCTTCTTGCCCAAAGAGAATTAAGACAAAATATGATGTCTCAGTAAGCATGGATATGCCCTGAGTGGATGTATGACATTACAACGCATGCTTTTACCACGCCTGCCTTTACAACGCGGTTTTTACAACGCATGCCTTTACAACGCATAGCGCTTTGGGGTGCTGGATAGCGAATAGTTTAATTTACTATTCCAACTCCAGTCCCCGTGGATAGTAGGGAAGGTGTTGGATAGTAAATTGAATCTATTCCCTATCCTAGATCTTCCTCCAGCGCAATGCGTTGTAATGGTTTGCATTGTAAAAGTTGCGTCGTAAAGGCACTGCGTGGTAAAAGTTGCTTTGTAAAGGATGTTTCCCGCTCTGAGTATATGACTCATTAATCTCTATTAGCAGAAGAGGACAACTGCTGCTGAGTAAGGCAGGGTGCAGGCTGGGCAATGAAGACTTTTTAAATATCAACCAATCAACATCTAGAGATGGGGCCAAATCATCACAAAATGTCTATAATACCTACAGAAATACTAAAGCATGCAGGCTCAGTACTGCATTCAGAGGATCTACTGTTTAGCACATTATCAAGGGGGTTCTAGACAGTGGCGTCACCTTCCAAAACCAGTGCACCACCTAAAATATGGCACACACAGTATTTACTGAGGCAGCCCAAGAAGACAAAGAAAAGCAATTAAAATAAGTATTTTATTCAGATTTTTATTCAGATTCACAATTATGAGCACTTACATAAGCTTCAGACGATTAGACGATTCAGAATGCTGCTGCAAGGCTTCTGTTAGGGATCCCCAAGTTTAATTCAGTGGGAAAGCATCTTCAGAAACTGCACTGGCTTCCAGTTAAAAGACGTATTAAGTTCAAGGCTTTATGCATTACATATAAGGCACTACACAGTACCAGTTCTCAGTTTTTGAGGCGATCACGGCATTGGTATTCTACAAATAGATGTCTCCGTTTGGAAGGGGCGAAACTGGTGCTCACGCCCAAATATTTTAAGTCCAACTGGGGTGGCAGAAGTTTCACAGTGGGGGCTACAAAGCTCTGGAATAGCCTCCCCATTTCCATCAGAAGTCTCCCATTCTTTCACATCCTTCAGGACAGCTCTCAAAACCTGGCTATTTAACAAATTGAGGTTCCAGCTCACTCAGGACTAGCGCCAAGACACCATTTGGTATTTGTGCGCTTTACAAATTTAAATAACATGAGTAGATCATCTCAGCAGTTGAGTGCGACAATAATCGTTGATTAAATTGTAGTTCAGAGCAATCTCTATTCATCAGAACACCTTTGGAACAGATCGAGCAGGAGAAGAAGGGAATGATGTACAGACAGGTGAGGTGTTCCTCTTTCTGGCCTGATGCCACTCAGGAGTGGCCCGTGTGAGTAAGAGCGTTTGGGCAGGGTGGGCGTGGAGTGGACAGACAGTGACTCCCCGCCCACCCCGCACTGCTCTTACCTGCAGGGGCTGCTCCTGATGCCACTACTTATAAAACTGGTATTCAAAGAATTAATTCTGCTAAAGTGTTGTAAGCCATTAATACAGTGAAGGAACCAGATGTTAGAGGAAGTGTTTTATTAATATAGCTATCCGCCGCACGACTCAAAATGACATAGATATAGGACTACAAATAATTATAAAATAATCATTCATTCGTTTCTCTGCGCCCATTGAATCAAATAAAAACTCTTTAAGTGCACTGGGTTTACTTTAAAGTGATGAATGTCATCATTGATTATGTACTTAGAAAGTACATACATTAGGTAATGCTAATATTAAAGTGTGCTAGTCAATTTACTAGATGAATTGATGACTCCAAACTGACAACAGACATGTTGCTTTTCTCGGCAATTAATCTACTGTGCATATTTTCTTCACAGAGAGTCCAATTAATTATGTACAGTAATTGCATTAGGTTAATGGACATTTTTGAGTGTTTCTCGTAGGTAAAATGCCGATTTAGTAATGACAGAGTGGGTGTATTTTTAGATGTAGCTATCTTATGCATGCCCACTTCCATAGCCAAATTACCTGGAGCTAACTTATGTTTATTTTGGCCGAGAAGCAGTTTAGTTGTTTCACAGGCATTATGTTATCCCAAAGGGAACTGTGTAATTTGGTCCAATATTGCCATTGAGAGGTTCTGGTGACTTAAAGCACGAGGCTGAGGGCCACTCTAATAACCCTGTCCTGGAAGCGCTGCACTTTCTGCATAATTATTGGACTTAACACTTTTGCCGCATAATCCATCACCTGCTTCATGATTTGTCGATTTTAACAACAAAAATGTTTCTAGTTCAAATGGATCAAAAGTATTTAAAATGTGGCTACATGTGTTGCTGGACAGTGAGAGGCCCTTTGGTTAGGTTGACTGCCATCTTTCAGTTGAGTATTGCAGTATTTGGGTATTAAACTGTTACTTTTCCCAAACAGTGTTAACATGTGTAAAAAGGTCCAAATAATGAAATAATACTACAACAATATGTGCCAAATAATTTGCCATTCCGTCCCTCATAATGCCGCATAATTTGGTCCTCCTCAGTAGCATAATTCCTGTGGCCCTGTTTGTGTTACCCATTGTATAAATTTTATGTTATTTGCTAACAATGGGCCTTGATTGAAATTAGAATGTTAAATTGTGATTATCTTTCTTGAGCAAAATGTTGATAAAAAATGGCTAAAGAGGCAATGCTTTGGCTGCAATGTGTACTACATAATTCGAAATTTACTTCACCAACAATATTATTTCTAGCTTTAATGGATGAATATAATACTTCCACAGAATGTGCCACATAATTTGCATTCTTTTTCACATAATTTAGAAAACTTTGTTGCATAATTTTGTCTTCCATGCCTCTTAATCCTAGCAACCCAGACATTGTTAAAGCTCTGCATAGTGGTTTGCTGACTGTCATTATGACTATAAAATCCATATTTCACAAGCAACCGCAAAATATTTTCCATATTTTACAGTTCCCTGTGATCAATCAATGGCTTGTAAAGATGTCACTACTTACCCGTATGGGTCTCAAGGCGCTGGGCGGGGGGGGGGGCGAGGGGGGGTGGTTGCTGCATGCTGCAGGTCCGTCGAGGCACTGTGGTTCAGTTAAAGAGCCAGGTCTTGAGGTCCTTCCTGAATTGAGGCAGCAATGGTGATTGTCTAAGGTGGAGAGGCAGGGTGTTTCAGGTTTACGCTGCAAGGTAGGAGAAGGATTTTTCTCCGGCTCTGGTCTTGCGGATAAGTGGGACAGTAGCCAGTGCCAGTTGGGTAAAGTGGAGGTCTCTGGTGTTTACATGGAATGCGAGGCTTTAGTTCAGGTACACAAGTCCCGAATCATGTAGGGCTTTGTAGGGATGTGTGAGGAGCTTGAAGGTGATTTTTTTGTTGACTGGGAGTCAGTGGAGGTCTCTTAGGTGGCTAGTGATGTGGTTGTGGTGGGGGATGTTGAGGATGAGTCTGGCGGGGAAGTTCTGGATTTTCTGCAGTTTCTTGAGGCGTTTCTGCATGATGCCAGCATAGAGTGCATTGCCATAGTTGATTCTGCTGCTGACGAGTGCGTGGGTTACTGTCTTTCTGGACTCAGTGGGGATCCATTTGAAGATCTTTCAGAGCAGGTGTAGCATGTGTGCAAGCAGGATGATGAGACAGCATTGATCTGGTGGCTCATGATGAGCAAGGATTCAAGGATGATGCTGAGGTTCTGTGTGTGGTCTGTGGGGGAGGTTCCAATTGCTGTGGGTTACCAGGAGTAATCCCAGTTGGGTGGGGGGGGCGGAGCCCATGATGAGGACTTCGGTCTTCTCTGAGTTGAGTTTATGCAGCTGTTCTTCATCCAGGCAGTTACAGCCTTCATCCCTTCAAAAAGTTGTTCTTGGTGACTGTTGGTTCATTTGTGAGGGAGAGAATCAGCTGGGTGTCGTCAGAATAGGAGATGATGTTGAGTCTGCGATTCCTGACAATGGCTGCGGGCATTGTAGATGTTGAAAAACGTGGGGCTCAAAGACACGCTCTTATGCACTCCACAGCAGATATAGAGAAGAACGCAGGTAGTCTGACTCTCTGTGTTAAGCCGATGAGGAAGGACCGACGTCATGGAGTCTTGTGCATAGGGTGGGGTGAGAGATGGTATCGAAGGTGGGGGAGAGGTCCAGGTTGATGAGGGCTGCAGTTTCCCCCTGGTCGATGAGGGCACATGCATCGTCGGTGGTGGCGAGGAGGGTGGTCTCGGTGCTGTGGTTGCTGCAGAAGCTGGGTTGGGAGAGGTCCAGAATGTGGTTCACTAAGATGAACTCGGAAAGTTGGATATTGATGGCCTTCTCGATGATCTTGGCTGGGAAGGGGAGAAACAAGATGGGTCTGAAGTTCTTGAGGTCCATGGGGTCGGAAGATGTTTGTTCAGCAAGAGGTTGCTCTCTGTGTGTTTCCAGTCTTCCGGGAAGGTGGCGGTCAATGGTGTGGCAGAGTTGGAGGGCAATGGTAATGCCTGCTCTGTTGAAGATGTGATGTGGGCAGGCAGGGGTCCAAGGGTGCTCTGGAGTGGATGGTCATCATAATCTTGAGGGTGTTGTCCTCTTGAGGGGGGTCCAACTGAATAAGGTCTGTTGGGGTCCGGCATCATAGGGTGCGGTGGTTGCAGGTATACACACATATATGTATGTATAATGATGTTCATAAGATGCACAGTGTAGGAGAAACCATAATTCACAGGAGGTGAAAAGTGGGTTATGTTGCCCCATCCCTTCCTCAACAATGATAATAAATAGCATATTGTACTCAGAGGGTTTATTCCACAATGTTTTTAGGCTGGTTTTCCAGCTTTCTGCAAGATCTATTGCTCCTGATTATTAAAAAAATATTCATAGGTTGGGCTTTGACTCCACCTAGAGAAGTTAATTTAATTCTATTGGAAGTATGGAGTATCATTCCACATCCTATAGAATGCTTCCATCCAAATGCATGAGGGTCTATTTATCATCTCTGAAGCACACTGAATCATCAAATATTAAAGTATTCATCTCATGCACACATTGCATACAGAAAACATCATGTTTTTGTCTCATGTTTGTACAGCGGCAGACTTTTTAAAAATTGTTTGTCAGAACTCAAAATGCAAGTCAAACTTTTTGGCTATTACAATGCTTATTTTTAATGTGCAGATGTTATACACAAAGGTGATCACTGTGGGATTCATGAAAAATTAACCCTCCTTGGATTCTGCCTTTCTTCCTGGTCCATAGGCTTCATGAATCCAGAATAGGATTCACAAATGTTGTATAAAAATGGACCTATGGCCAACGTTCTACCTTCCCATTGCACAACATTGAAGGTCCTGCACAACTAGGGTTAGATGTCCTTGGAAGGTTGGGCGTAGGACCTTGCTGAAGGCCAGCCTTCTGCCTAAGCTCCACATTGCATGGCCAAAGGATGTGCACTGCAGGTTTTGGCTGCCTAAATAGGCATTGGTGCATGCCCTGTATCTAACTCTTCCAGCTGCGATGTGGGAGATGACTAAAAACAATCACTGAAAAAAAAACGAAGTTTTAAGTGAAGTTATGGTCTGCTTTAGTAAGAACACCTCAATATATCATTAAAAAAACTTCATAAATTAGCTGGAGGGGGTATTTTGGGACAGTTAACAGTTTACCTTGTGATTTCTATTTCACACCACAATAAAAATATATAATTTTTTACCTTAACAAACACAGTTTAAGTGCAGTTATAGCTGCAAAATAAAACTGACAAAATCTGTGTCATTTGCAAGTTATGGTTAGGAGCCCAATCCATATCTCACATAATAGCAATGGAAACCATGACTCATGCACCAAATGCAATGCCTATGACCTCACTGTATTTATAATCATAAATAATAACACCTAACATTAAAATGTAATTAAAAAATAACACTTAATTAAACCAATTAATGATACTACATCCATGGTAGTCTTAGTTAATGTGATAAGGATGATGTGATGCATAATTTCATTGGTAAGATGATTTCTTACATTTGCAATTGCATCTGTTTCATTATGGGTGAGGTTAGGAGCATTGCACTTGGTGTGAGAGTTACGGATTGCGTTCATAAACATAACTTGTGACTTTCAGTGGTTTTTGGCCTTAATTTAGTTTTGCTAGATTGTACTAAAAATGGAAAACACACTTTCCCACATATCTCTGCAAAACCAATCAATATTATTTGGAAACTCATTTTGTAATCAAACATTCAGCAGAATGTACAGACTCAGTTTAAAAAAAATTATCCAGTGTGGTTCTGTTAAGTGCTGTTTGAAAACAGATCTGTGGTAGCCACACTATAATATAATCAATGCTTGATAAATCAGTGTGCAATCCAATAATGTTGTAGTGATATGACTGATCCCCTAACTATCAGTGACATAGTGCTTATCATGTATATGTGTGACTCAGGGTATGTCATCCTGTCTCAATCCTGTCTCTATATATTCTCCAACATCAATAATATGATATCATGTCTTGACATGGTACAGAAATCCATTCAAGTAGGCCTACATTTATTAGACAGCAAATGATAACAGCCTAATCTTTTTCTATGTCTTGATCACAATGATTATATGGGTGTTAAAAAATATCTTCACAACCTGACTTGTAAAGATGAGGTGGGCCACCCCTATGCACTTATCATACTAGTTTTAAAATCATAAATTGAATATGTTTGCTTTGCAAAGAGGTAACATTTTTCACATTTCCATATTGCAGGCTCTCAGTCACTTCTGGGATTGATACACTTGAACCCCTAATATAAACACACCAGCAAAATGATAATAAAAAAAAGGTAAAATACTTGACTGGTCATGATGTGGTAATACAATAATTAAAGGCAGTAATGACAAATTTCCTATTATAAATGTACTGTTAACTCTTCATAAAAATTCAAACCCTCTGGGGACTGAATCTCTAATTCAATAATGTATCTAAATTGTATTCCTCTCAACAGTAGTGTCCTTTCACCACACTGGGGATGTCTTGTGACCTTCTCTGTGACACAACACTGCAAGATCACAACTGCAAATGTGGTATTCAGCAAAATGTCTTGCCATAAAGTAAGTTTTGTTCACATTTTTAAGGGCTCTGAGGTGTTCTAATATTCTTTTCATTGCTGCAAATATTGTACTACCTAAGTGCGAATTAGGAAAATGATTTGTCAAAAGAAAAACAACATTATTTATAGTGCAAATCATGAATTTGGTGATGATTTTGGCTTGATTATTAGGTCCTTTGTATTGCATGATACTGTTTCTACGAGCTTTGCAATCATTGTAATGAAGAAACCCTCTGTGGTCTGCAACCAAGTTATCTGCAAAATGGCTCTTAAACAAATGGTCCTTTAATATTTTTGCTCTATGATAAGTTACCTTCGGGTTATCTGCGAAGGCTTTCCAATCACAGGATTACTTTTAAGTACTTTCCAGTGTTTCCTTATTAAGGCTATATTCATTGCAGATTTTTTTTATTATTGGTTATGACATATCTTACTGAAGTATTAGGAATATCTGCCATTCTCTCATCTTCTAATATGACTAGGTTGAGTTACCTATTGATTCTTGTTTAAACTCGATAAAGGGTTGCCTCAAACTTGAAGCAAGTTAGAAAGACTGATTTCTCATTATAAAAGTTATCGTCCAAGCTACAATTTTTTCTAGCATGTATTCTCTCTGTGTTTGGAATACTCAATTTAAGGTATGGTGGGTGCCTATTAAGGGCATGTATGATGATGTTCCCTGCAAAGGAATTAAAAAACTGTGATGTTTTAAGGGTATTTCTACTCTAACATCCAAGTACTTTATTCAGGTGGAATGTATATGTATAGTAAATTTTAGGTTCAAGATATTTGTGTGTAAATATCTCGCACATTTATTTGCTGAATTTTCACTTTCTCTCCAAATAAAAAAGTGGTCTTTAGCATACCTCAACCATAACAGGCTATGTTCTGTGTGGTGTTCCAGATTACAAGACCGTATCATCTGCCCTTTGCACCAGCCCATGAACAAATTGCCATAACTGTGGGCGAAAAAAGGTGCCCATGGCTATTTTTATGCATTACCTATAAAGGGTGTTCGGAAACAAAAAATATATTTTCAAGGCAGACTCTAATATTAGATGATAGCACTTGGGTGTGTTGTACCTAAATTATAGGAAGGGTCCACTAATAGAGGATACAAACTTGGATATCATTTGGTATCTAATGCTAGTAAACAGGCTGTTGACATCTAATATCCTTATTGAAAAGTCAGTTTACTAATTCATACCATGACATTTTCTTTTTAAAAAGGAGTGCTATTTTGGAGGAAAGGGATTTAATGTTTTTCAAATTGAAACAGGCATATGCTCAAGTTATTTCCAATAGACTGCTATTGGAAGGAACAGTGGAGGTTTTCTATATTATGTATCTTTTATAGAAGATAAAAGGTTTGTAATATGGGGAATTCACATATTAAATGTTGGTATTCTTCTATTTCTAATAATCCTTTGCTCCTTCAGCCAGTCAATAGATCGTGATATCTTATACCTTGATAATTTCTCAATTTGTCTGCATGGGAATGGAGTATACAAACTGGCATCATTCAACTGTCTATGAACTTCCTCCATATTAAAGTTACTAGACATAATCACATTGTTCCCACTTAAAGGGTGTAATAAAATCACCCGAGCAGGATGTTTCGGAGTGATTTCCATATAAAGTATGATAAATTGTTCATACAATGCTTTTCCTTTTCCTATGTTCCTTCAACTCAATCACTGACACCTTATGGAATGTGTCCAATGCATTCTATGGCATTGAAGGTAAATATATGGACTTACATTTCAAGACACTGGGCCCACTCATCAGTGGAAATCACAGTTTTTGTAGCATCATTTCTCTAATGTCTGCATCTGAGACTGCAGTCACATTCTCTTCTTTCTCATTTGAAAGGCTGTGTAGTGTACACACAAGTTCAAAACTAACCAACACATTTCTTTGTATTATAGATGTGGGATCTATGGCAGCCATTGCTTTTTTGGGCTTGGTAGTTATTTTGGAATAGTCACTGAATTTTAATATCCTTATCATTATAAAAGTTTATTGCCATTATCAATCGTCGCCTCGCCAAAGTCTAAATTATTATCCAGAGAGAAGGATAGACCTAATTCTAAGATACTTTTTCACTCTCAGTCAGAACATAAACATTGACAGCAAAGGCAGATTTGTCAGTTTCAATGTTTGTTTTTCATTTTGGATTGGCATTGATGTTGTTGTTTCCTTGTCAGTTTCAGGTTTTCCTTCCTCTGAAGAGCTGCTGAATTTTGTCTAAAAAAAGTGACAACTGTTGAAGGTCCAGGATGACTGTCTAGCTCACTTCACACTGAACCTTCCATGTCGGAACCTAGATCTATACTGTTTTTAGTAATCAGAGAGTCTTGTGCTTGTATATTCCTAATTATTAATACTTATTATTTATTTATTTATTTATTTATTATAAAGTTTTGTATAGCGCGACCCGTGGGTATCAGAGCGCTTCACATACAGAACAGGTTACAGGTCAACAGTGTAGGCACAATAATAAAACAACACACTGATATGAGGTAGAAAGTTATAGGCTTTGGGTGCATATAGATCTATGTACATTCTCATATACATTCCAAATGTGCATTACGTATTAAGAGGTAGGTTAAGGCATAACTTATATCATATTCCATATAAAAGGTAAGGCTTATCTGGTTTTACGCAATGTGATAGAATATATAGTGATGTGGATATATACGATCGCCTTTACTTGAGGTAGCATTTTTTATACAGCTTAGTCTCAGGGAATTCACCAGTCTCATGTCGTCTCAAAAGTTCAGTAGTCGGACTGCACTTAGTTGAGGTCAAAACGAGCCTAAGTGGAGAATTTCTTCATCATGAAGCTCTTCACTTCCCATTTAAAAGTTGCAGTATTCTGGATCTTCCTGATTCTTGGAGGGAGTGAGTTCCAGATTCTGGGGGCAGCTCCTGAGAATGCTCTGTCATAGGTTTTTTTCTTTCGGAAGAAGGCTGGCCTCAGCAGCTGCTCCTTAGCACTCCTAGCTGGTCTGATACCTCCTGATAGCTCAATTTTCTTGGCTAGGTATCTTGGTGTGTTGTAGTGGAGCGCTTTATGGGTGATACATGCTATCTTTAGTTGAATTCTGGCTTCAAAGGGTAGCCAGTTTAATGCTTTCAGGTGCGGGGATATGTGGTCGAATTTTCTCGATCCCGTGATGAGTCTTGCCGCCGCGTTCAGGCAAGCTTTTAGTGGTGCTGTCAACGTGTTTGGTAATCCGGCTAAGGTGGTGCAGCCATATTCAATCCGAGAGATGACTAGGGATTGGATTGCCAGTTTAAGATCAGCCTCTAGCCTTTAGCTTCAGATGATTGGCCTTTAACCATTGCAATGCTATTTTTAAGGTCTCGTTCATTAGCTCAATGTCTTCAAGGGAGGCGATCTTTATGTATATCTGCGTGTCGTCCGCATACATGTGGTAGGATATCTTTGAGTTTCGGAGAATTTCTGTAAGGGGTTCAACATACAGGTTAAACAGGTCAGGTGATAGTGACGATCCTTGTGGAACTCCAATTGAGTTAGGGCATATGGGTGAAATGGATTGGTTGACCAGGAAACGTTGTGTTCTATTTCGTAGGAAAGACTCGAACCATTTCAGAACATTTCCCTCCAGTCCCATCCTGTTCCGGAGCCTGGTCAGTAATGCTTCGTGATTTACTGTGTCAAATGCCGAGGACAGGTCCAGGAGAATTAGTAAGCATGCTTGATTTTGGTGTAGGGCCTGTAACGCATCATCCACAATATGGAGGATTGCTGTTTCCGTACTATGCCCTGTTCTGAATCCTGATTGGCATTCATCTAGTAGGGAGAACTTGTTGATGTGTTGGCTCAGTTGACACTGCACACATTTCTCAATTAGCTTGGCCAGTAAAGGGATGTTGGTCACTGGGCGAAAGTTATTCGGATCTGTTGCATCCGCTGTAGGTTTTTTGATTATGGGAACAACTTGCCCTGTTTTTAGGCAGTCAGGGAGGATCCCTTGAGATAATGATGCATTTATTATTTTCGTCCAAATTGGGACCACAATATAGTTGATTTCTCTTACGCACTTCGCAGGTAGGGGGTCATGATAGTGGTTGTTAGGCTTGATTTCCGAGAGCGTTTTGGCGACCTTCTCCTGGTCATATAGTTCGAATGTATCCCAGTACGCTTTGTTTTTTGATTTGCTACGCTCTATAGGCAAGTCGGGCATGTCCCAGTACGCTTTGTTTTTTTATTTGCTACGCTCTATAGTCAAGTCGGGCATGTTCGTAGTCAATGGTTGGATTGGAAGGGTAGCCGCTGCGCTTGTGAGCTCCAATTCCAATGCTTTGGCCTTCTCCGTGAAAAATGTCGAGAAGTCCTCGCAACTTAGAGGGGTTTTTGAGTTCTCATGAGCGGTCTTGGCTAACTTATTTGATTGGTGCTTTAGGATCTCAAAGAGTTTCCGTGGTCTATTTTTGGCATTGTCCAATTCGGATCTTATAAATTCCTTTTTGGAATTGATCTTTTTGTTATATTGGTTTCTGATTTTTCAGAGGGCTGTCAGCTCCGGGGATGACGGGTGTTGTCTCCATTTTCTTTCGGCCATTCTCAATTTGCGCCTATCTTCATTCAGAGATCCATTAAACCATGGATTTTTTGCCTTCTCTGTGACTCTTTTCAGTTTTAGTGGCATGGCGTCATTGACGATGTTCCCGACTGAGGTTATGTAGTGATCTGTCATCTCATTTACATTCTGCAGATTGCTAGGTACCTTTAGGTCTCTCTCACACCTTTCTACGAGTAGCTCCATATTAGCCTCTTTTGTGTCTCGAATCCATTTTCTGAGTTTGAAGGGTTGAACGGTCTTATCCTTTTTCAATACAGGTATCAAGAAAGATATGGCATGGTGATCTGACCAATCACACGGGTCTATTGAGAGTATTGATGTGTCTTTGGCTCTTGAAATAATCCAGTCTAATGTTGCTCCTTTCGAGTGAGTGGGTTGCATGCATGCTTGGTTGAGGTTTAGCTCGATGAGGAAATCCTTAAGCGTGTTGACTAGTTTGTCATTAGAGTCCTCCCAGTGTAGGTTGAAGTCACCTAGGTATATATTATTGGTATCGGGGTTAGAGTTGGCTGTTATGATCTCCATTAACTGTTCTGTGAACTTTGTGTTCTCTCCGGGTGGGTGATAAAACGCATGCAAGTTGCATCTTTGATTGGTTGCTGATCTTATACTGAGACCTAAATATTCACAGGATTCGAGTGGGTCAGATTGTATTAGGTTGACCTCTATATCCGATCGATGAATGCAGGCTATCCCTCCTCCGGTCTTTTGCAGTCTGTCTCGTCTCACAATGTTGTAATGGGGAGGTACTAATAAATCCATGGTTGGTGATGATGAATCTGTGAGCCATGTTTCTGTGAGGATCGCCAAATCAATTTCCTTGTTGAGGATGAGGTCTGCTATATCTGATGCATGTTTAGTTGCCGATGGACAGTTGAGTAGTAGGCAGTTCATTGGATTCCCAGAGCTGCTAAGGTTCGTCTTATCGATTTCGGTTATTAGCTGGATTTGATGTAGGTTGTTGAGGTCCAGTTTTCTATCCTTCTTTCTGGATGTTCTATCTGAATCGACTGGTACTATTTTGATTCTTTCCTCTCTCATATGATTCGCGGGTTCATATGTTCGGAGTAAGGCCAGCGTTTCCTCCTTCGACATGGACTTTGTTCTATTTGGTCTGTTGTGCCTATTTGCTACTGGCATGGCCATCTCGTTGCTCCTTCATTTTTGAATAGTGTACAAGGTTTTGTATATGCGTGACTTTGGAGTGAGTGCTTGCCGTCATTTCCAGTATTTTTTCAATCGCTAGTCGAGAACTAATTGTGTCTTGTGCCATGTAGCCAACTAGTTTCTGAAGATCTTTGATATCTTTCCAGTATTGGGGGGACTTCTTAGAAATGCTTTGTCTGCCCGTGTTCTGCCTTCTTCTCTTCTCTGTTTTTGGTCTGATCTTGCTGTCGCAGTCTTATTCACTATGTTCACTGTTAGACTGTTTGTTCCGTTTCTGTTTGATATGTTGTGTGTGTTATCTGGGTTTGGGGACGCTAGGCGTGTTCTTATTGGCAATGTTCTCCCTGAGTCTATACTGGTATTAGAGGGAGGTAACGGGAGATTGTTACCTTCGATCATATTCATTTCCCGATTCTCATTACGTAGTTCTTTCAAGCTAGGTGTGCGTCCAGCGCCGGAAGTCCCAACATTTGATATTGGCGTCGGCTCCTTCATAAGGAGTAGGTCCTGTTTGTTGTTCTCGTGACTAGTAAACCTTCCTGTCCCTTCAGCATCCTCATTCGATAATGTCGGACCTGTTTCATTTCTATTTCTATAGCTCAGGTTAATAGCCGGATCCTGGACCAGGTGACCTCCTGTTTGATTGGCGTCTCTGGAATTGGTGCTGATGTTTCCGGGGGTGAATTCAGGCGTGCTCAGATCTGGTTGGTGTCTTGATCCCTCAAGCCGTTCTTTTACGGATGGGAATATCTTGTCGAACTTATCTAGTTCGCTGTTCGCAGCTTGAATCAGCACTATCCCTGTTTTATATATAGTAATGCTTAGTTCGGCTCCACAACTCATTGAAGGCGAGGTCGTTATTTTTGTGCCATATGGGATGTTTTTTATAGCTTTTATGTTAAGCGTATTTGTGAAGGCATTGCACTATTTAGCCGTTTTGTTTGAGAAGAATATTAAGTCGTTCACTATAGTTCCTTTATTTATATCAAAGTATTGGTCAGAGAACAGTGTGTCTGGGTGTTTCCTCAGGGTATTATGTTTAAACTTTTTCGCTGTGTTTTTGGATAATTTGGCTGGATATTTTATGCCCCGAGCATTCGAGACAAAGGTGACTTCCTTTTGTAGGTTTTCCAAGCGCTATAGGTCAAAGTGTTTTCGATGTTTGTTACAACCTAGCTATGTGGTCCTTCATTTGCCATATATTCTTATCATGCTGGTGAAAATAAATGCGGCACAATAACATATTATTTGGACAATTGTAATAATAAACACAGATTTATGTAGTTATTACCACATTACATCATAGCTGAATTGAGGAACACTGCTTAATCCCTCACAGCTACTGTGAGCAATTACTGTTGCTTAAATACGTGCCCACATACCTAAAAAGTGTGTTCACTTCAGTGTTAAGACTGGTGGGCCAATCATTAATTTGGTTTCTGCTTTCATTTCATGCTTTAACTTTTTTTATATAATGATTAACTTTTTTTGCAAAGATACGCATGCCACCTTTAGACAGCAGCAATTTTACTTTTTGTAACTTGTTACACCTGGTTTCTTGGGCACCAGAGCACTCTGGGGTTACTATGCTCCTATTGCATCAACTCGAGTGTTCCCTGCTGGTTTCCCGGTGCCTCAGTGCTAGTGGACCTAAAACTGGATATCCAAGTACTCCTCTCACGCACTTTACTCTCTCTGGGTAGTAAGAGAGAGCAGTCCAAAGCTTACTCAAAGAGGTAAGGTGAGTTTAGACATTTAGAATACAGTGCACACACTACTACCAGCTAATAAGATCAATGTCCAGTCAGTGATTTACTTAAAAAAAAGTATTTCAGTACACACAAGAGAACTCTACTACACTCAGTATTGGAGTTTTTCCCTCCTGAGCTCCATATGGCATGGTTTGGTTTTGACCCATTTAATAAGGAGCTATGAACTAAAGAAAACAATGGAAGCTCTTGGGACAGTGTAAAAATCTGAACTTGGGCTTGAGAAACATTTGGAATAAGGGTTTTTCTATGATTTGTTGTATGTTCTTTTTGTATATATTTCACATGGGTGTTATATTGCACCCCTCCCCAAAAAGAAACTGTGTTTTATGTTTTTTGACTGTGTTTGCTCTGTATAATAAAAAATATTAAGCTGTCTGTATTTTTCTAAATATGAGAATGTTATACCAAAAGTTTTTTTTAATAAGAATGAGTAATTAAATGGTGATCATATGAATTGGGTTATATGATCATGGATTTGAGTGAATGTGTGAAGTGATATCAGTTTTAGCATTTGTGAGATTCTTTTAGAAAGGTGGCATTTTCTTGTCCTAACCTTTTGGTGCCTGCATTCTGTTTCCTGGGTCATATGATTAGGTGTAGCTTGTAGTTGGTCTTTGTGTATTTCTCCCAACCAGTGAGACAAAGGCCATAGTTGTTGGCGGGATGGACAATCTCTTGGTTGATGAATGGGTCACCTACCACACTTACACTTCCGAAAGGCTCTGCCTTAGCACTTTCACAAAGGGTACACATAGGTCCTGTGTGACCTCAGACAAGCTAGGGGTAAGGGCAGAGATGGAGGGGATGACTGCCAACTCAGGGGGGTAGAAACCTCTGGAACCTTCCCCTACTTCAAAGTAAATACCAGGTATAAATAATGAACCCTTGGACATGGCTCTTCAGTACACACCTGGACCTGTGTGGAACCTCAGAAGAAGGACTGTTGTGCTAGCCTGCAAGAAGGATTGCCACTCTGCTGTCTTTGGTACCCTACTGCCCTGCTGCCTGAGTGTAGGACTGTAAGTACTGTAAGTACTGAGAGGAAGGGGTGAATAAGAATAATAACAAATGTAAAAAAATGTCTATACAAACAATGAATGCAACCACATTGTTTTAATCACAATGGGAGTAGGTATATTGAATATAATATCACACAATTACATATTCAAATTGGTTGTTCAGTGCCCCAAGGAAGGGAGGAAGTGATAAGGTGAGGATAGTGTGATACAGGGATAGTGACGATAAAACCAAATATCACTAATACATTAGTAATTGAATTTCTTTACACAAAACGAAAGACCAACAGTTCAAGACATGAATAACCATATGTCATACTTCACAAAATGCATTAAATGTCAAAGTTATGGCGTGAAGTTGACGACCAAGAAGCTATTGTCGATGTTTCGACCCTCTGTAGTTTGCAGGAATTAGTAGTGCCCTTGCTGCGGGGTCTTCATCAGGACAAGGTACGGGGCAGGCAACCCAAGGTATAGGATTTGTTGGCACAAAGTCTACACGAGCGAGCGGAGCGTTTTGCTGGATTCGGTCGGCACCTGATACCATGGAATGATCCAGTGTTATTAAATAACACTCGTGAATTTGGTACGAGTGAAACGTAAACCAGATTTGGGTAATCACGGAAATTTCTTCTGTTTAAATATTTCCTCGACTTTGTGCCAACAAATCCTATACCTTGGGTTGCCTGCCCCGTACCCTGTCCTGATGAAGACCCCGCAGCAACGGCACTACTAATTCCTGCAAACTACAGAGGGTCAAAACGTCGACAATAGCTTCTTGGTCGTCAACTTCACGCCATAACTTTGACATTTAATGCATTTTGTGAAGTATGACATATGGTGATTCATGTCTTGAACTGTTGGTCTATCGTTTTGTGTAAAGAAATTCAATTACTAATGTATTAGTGATATTTGGTTTTATCGTCACTATCCCTGTATCACACTATCCTCACCTTATCACTTCCTTGGGGCACTGAACAACCGATTTGAATATGTAATTGAGTGATATTATATTCAATATACCTACTCCCATTGTGATTAAAACAGTGTGGTTGCATTCATTGTTTGTATAGACTTTTTTTACATTTGCTATTATTCTTATTCCCACCTACACTGGGGCCCCTTCCTCTCAGTACTTACAGAACCCAGGTCCCAGTGACTATGTTTGGGTAAAACCCCCCTATATATACACCTGAGTGTAGGACTGGACCTGCTTCTTGAGTCCAGGATTACCAGAGTGACTCCAAGGGCTAGTTTTCTAGGAACCCATCACCCGGGCTCTGCCTGCTATGACCTATCCCCTCCCAAATGGATCCTGGACATTTCAAGTGGGTCTGAAGGTTCTCTGCCAGTCGAACACCTCGAAGCTGCAGCGCAACACATTGCAGATCAGAAACTCTGTATCAGAGCCCGCTGTGCAATCCATCACCTCACCAGATTCCGCGTTGGGGCGCTGCATGGTTCGCATCCAGCGGAGGGCTCTGTACTGCTACCCGCAAGCCTTCCATGAGCCACCACGGCAAAATGCATCCTTGGCACAGTCCTTCACATCGCAAGAACCTCGTAGTTGGCATCCTCGATGACGACACAGGATTCCGCATCGCAAGCCCTGCAGTTTTTTCAGAACAGGCCGGAGCACGATGCTTCAGGACACAGGACTTTGCAGCGCAAGCCCCTCGTAAATGGCATCCTCAACAAGGATGCAGAACCTCTCCCCACAGATTCGCAGCTCCTAGGAATGCTTCCTTCCTATGGGATTCTGCAATGCTCAGCAACCAGGATTTAAGATACTCTTGTTCAGCCGGCTTAAATGGGTCCCTGTAGCCAACTGTGCTCCATCGTGGTCGACCCGAACTTGTGATTTTGTCCTGGTGCGGCGTGACCAGATAACTAGAGTTGGCCCTTTGTGGTTTCCAATAGGGGTGGGTGGAACTCACAAAGTTTCACTCCATGGAATTCCAAGAAGTTATGTGAAGACACTGCTAGATTCTACAGAATTTGCCGGCAGGAGGATTTGGCATGTCATGATGATTTTTAGCACCAGCAGTCTGTTCCGTGCTGGAAAATTAGCACGAACTGCACTATGCAGTGCACAAGCAAGTGCTGCTTCTTTGCTGCTGCTCGAGTACATTTTCTGCTTGAGTGGAAGCTTTCTCACTGAAAACTGTGACTGCCTGCAACCGGCCGCGACCGCCTGTATTGAGAAGCTCTTGCTGGGTACCGTACTAGCGCCCATAAATCATGCTAGGGGATGCCAATTCGCACTCATGCTTGCTAACTTAATGGTGGCGAGCAGTGCATGAGTAAAACCTCTGCCACACAGTGGTTGGCAGAGTTTTGTCAGCATTCTGCAATATAAGTGTAACCCAGAGTGGGCAAAACTCTGTGACCTCCGCCAGCAGAGTGGAATCTATCACCCACCCCTAATATCTAGTGTTGTTTTTGCTTGAATCTTAAAAATTACATGTCTGGTTTTCTGATTTTTCTTTTGTGGTTTTGATTTTAAATTATTTAATTTCATTTTAATTTTTTTCAAAATTGGTGAGGAATTTTTCATGTGTTATGTTTTTACTTTATTACTGTTTGAAGTGCTGCACACATACTTTACACATTGCCTTTAAGTTAAGTCTAACTTCTCTTGTGCCAAGCCACCAGAGATTAAGAACAGGTTAATTTGGGGTTTCTTGTGACTCCACCCCAACAATTGTTGCTGCTTGAGAAGGGTCTCAATCCCCTCAACCGGTACAGTTTTATAAATCGCTCTGACATCAAGCGCTTAGGGTCTTGAGTGCTGTATCAGGAGCTACAATAATTAAATAAATACATCCTGACAGTAGCACGAAAGGCTGGAATCAGGAAAAAACAACCCAGATTACTGTCTGGGTTTCAAGCTGTATGTGTCTCATTACCCTCAGCATCACTATTAATTTAACAGATATAACTAATAAAAATTCCAATCTTCCAATATTTTAACAGTTTATTGATGTTCTTCATAGCTTCAACCAAGGGGCACATTTGCAAAATGTAGGTGGGCTTTACCTTTCTCCACTGATTAATAATCAGCAGAGTGAATACTTGAACAAATTGCTCACACTAAGCCCCCAACAGACCTGTTTGGGTGATGGAGATCCCTTGATGCAAATACACACAGGACCAGATGCAGCAAGCATTTTTTGCCTTCGCAAATGGCCGAATCGGATGCAGGAAACCCTATTTGGGATATGGTAACCTGTTACTGAATCGCAAAGTGGGTTTGTGATTTGCTATTAGGAAGGGGCTTGTTTAGGGTTTCCCTTCCTAATACCGAATTGCATAGTTACGCATGAATGGTTTGTGACCAAAATGCGATCGCACAATATTCACATTTTACCACCTACTTCAAATAGGTGGTAAGCCTAAAAGCAGGCAGTGGTACTATGGACCACTGCCTGCTGTTAAAACATGAAAGGAAACGCTTTTATTTTCTCTTTTGTAAAGCAGCCCATTTTCCTTTAAGGAAAACGGGCTGCTTTACAAAACAAAAAGATTGCTTTATTTAAAAGCAATCACAGACATGGTGGTCTGCTGACCCCCAGCAGGCCACCATCCCCGTGATTGTTGCAATTCCTTCGGGGTCGCAAATTGCGACCTACCTCATTAAAATACATGAGGTAGGTCATTTGCGAACCCCTAGGAATCGCAGAAAGTGATAAACACACTTTCATGCATTTCCTTTTGTGATTTTCTTATTGTGAAAAGGAAGGATTCAGAATTAGGAAATCGCAAAATGCTTTGTTGATGCATCTGGCCCACAGAGAATTGTACCTTAGACTTTACATCCCTATTTATTAAAGAGTAGTTTACGCCAGGAATATCCATGCTTATGGATTTGTGGATCAGTAGTCGCTTCTGTAAAATGTTTCCAAAACAACATTAGGACCTGCCGACAACCAGCTATCTTCTGTTTGAAAGGGACATGAGAAGACCACCAAACCTTTTGTGGTGATAAGAACTCTCGCCTAGCCAAGGTTTTGCATAATTTTAGTTGTCGTGACTAACGGGTGGGACGTTTTAAATTTAATGTTTACACTGCACTGGTCTGAACTGGCTATATTTATGTCTATTTTGCGACTTTGCACCACTGGACTAGAAATTGCCGAGTGGCCCATCAACAAGAGATGATTATTCAACCTTCCGTATTGATAAGCACTTTTTACCTTCTACATTTTTGTTCAGTTTTAGCTGCTGCAACTCAAGGGAGAGACATCTTTAAATCAGATGTTTTTACTGCTCTAGTCTAGATTGGCTCTGTTCAACTTTAATTTTACCAGGGAGGATTTTTTTTGTCGATGTCATGGTCTGTATAATCTTAGTTCTTATCTGGTTTGATGGTTGTAACAAATTTCCGGATGAATTGACATAAATTTGTCATCCTCCTTCATCTATTTTTTAATTGCAATCAGTAGTGGCAGGGGTGCTGTTGGAGTGGCGGGCGGGGATAAGGTGGGAGACAACGGACCAAAAACAGTAAAATAAAAAGAGCATACCTGTTGCATCGTGCCCGCCAAAATGCCCCTCTTCTGTTTCTTCTTCACTGCAGCACAGGCTTCCAGCCTCCCCTGCGGCCAATCATTACGCTACTCTCATGCATGAGAGCAGCATCCGGGTTATACTGTGCACCCTCGATTTGCGCTCCCAGGTAGACTACGTACCTGTGACTGCGGTCTCCTACCCTGAAACGGCCGGCGAAAATGGCATGCGCACTGAATCACAGTGCTCACCACTCTCTCTTCTGCCTTGCTCCACGCTGGCCAACCCTCAAGCATCATTCAATGGACAAAACAGGTTATATTATCGTTTTAGTTTTCAAATTTTGAGGCTTGCGGGCGGGCGGGCGAGGCGATGCTCCTCCACCATAGGGGAGGACGCTGCTGATTGCAATGATTTTAACTAACCATGCAAATAAATATTATGTTTCTAAAACTTCTTTATGAAATCAGAGATGTTTTCAGTTTTATGATCATAGACGCATGAGAGCACAAGATCTCAGTCATGACTTGCCATAGACACCTACTGGAATCTGCAGGATAAGCTTCAAAACTTGGCTAAGCCAACTCAAACTTCCACGTTTCCATAGTTGGTAAATTAAGCATCATTATTTAGACTGCTTAGGAGTCGGAGAAGTGTGTCACAAAGCACTACAATAATACAAACTATGATATGAAATACAAGTGTTTATTAACTCTCCTCCAATATCATACTTTCCAAATAATATCATTTCTTGAGTAAGATGATGTCAGTGAGACACAAGCTCCAAGAAGCCCTTTGAGTCTGACCAATGGAGAGGAAGCCACCAGTTCCCATTGGCGGTAAGCATAAAGCAGGACAAAAACTTTAGCAAAGCAACTGAAACAGCATAAAACATGGTTCAGGAGTCTTCATCTTTACAAGCTGAAAAAGGCAGGCAGATGGCAGAGTCAGAAATCCGATACATACACCATTTAACCATCCAGTAGAAAATGTTACTTTTAAGGGAATGCATTGGTATTACTTAACTAAAGCTACCATATGTTTTAGAATTAACTCTGTACAGCAAGTTATTGTTGCTGTCAATGATTGTCTGTTATTTACAATTATTTAGTGTTTTCCAGGCGGGTGGTGCACCTCTTTTACCTATTAAATTATAGACTGCTTTACCCTCACACCACCACATGCTCACGTGCCATTCTCTCCGGGTGTTATGGGCCTAAAGAGGACTAAACTGAAATGATGGGAACAAACTTGAAATCTAATGATGCCTCATGGGATAATATTTAAGAATTTCGACCCCCACTCTACTAGTTCCCTAAGTGCTAGAGTGTGCCTGCTACACAGGAGACAGGAATACTGAGCAGAATTCTTAGTAGGTGTCTGCAAGAGGGAAGGCATGGAGTAAGACAACACAGAACACTCCCACAAATTAACACTCACAGGAGTCAACTACTACCAACAGCCATTAATTCATTTTCCTATGTGGAGGAACACTAGGTTACACAATTGTGTATATTAAAAGTAAACCCACATAAGAAAAGTTCACAAATTATGAGTAGCAATCTAAGTATTCATTAGAGAAACAAGTTCTTCGACACAAAGATATCCAAACTTTGCACTGCCCTTTGCATGTGTCACAGTGCAAATGGCATTAGCACTGCTCCCTGCAGAAGTTTTCAAAATAATGATTTTCTTTATTGCCTGTAATTACTCCCACACTGTCACTTTGTTTTTTTTACTGTTCTTCACTTTATTAATCAAAACATACATTTTATTGTAATTGTAATCTTTTCAGCTAAAGAGTCGTCTCCTAGTCGAATATTAAAAAACTTAATAATATAAGCCCTTTCAGGTGGCCTAGAGTACTCTAAATCTTTAATTTCAGACTCAACAAGTATTTTCACTGACTGTGCTCTGCTAACAAGTGCTCTCTCTATCAGGGATCAAGGTTTATCGGCAGGAATGATAGGGAAGCGCCTGAGCAGCAACCAGTTAAACACGACAATGTGATTCTGGGAGTAAACAAAGAGGGAATACTGAACAATGGACATCAGATTAGACAATCATTCTCTGAAACAACTTGGTAGCAATGCCACAGAGAATGTCCACTCCCATGGCTGCAAATCTCATGAAGTTAGCGTGTTTCAGTGAAACATGCACAGGCAAATGGTGAAAATGCTCACGCCTGTCATATCAGTTTATCTTTTGTGAATTGAATGATCTTATTCACTGTTGCACATGATGGGAACATAACAAGTCGCACTGCCTCACTCTGCTTAGATATGCATAACAACCTGTCTCAACACAACTGCTTTATTTCCCTCTCTGCTGACAACGCTAGCCATGGTATCCAGATGCCATATATAATTTTAAGGATAGACAAGTTCTGGCTTTAGTTGCTGTAGGCCATGTGAATTATTTATATATTCCAATTCAATATTTAGTGGAATTTGAAAGTAGGGTTGCAAAGCAATGTTTGATGAAATTCATAGGGACACAGTATCATGTTTATAGAGCACAATAGGCACTCGCCCTAGAAAAGATTGAATACAGCCAATATTCTCAAAGCACTGACTCGCACTCCCCTTTCTATAGCAGACAATCAACCCTGATCTTTTCTGAAATTATTTCTAGATACATTTAGGGCACCAAGAGACCTCTGTGTATAGTTAGCGCTTTACAAATTGCTATTAGCATACCCTAGTATCACTCTGTTTAAAAAAATATACCAAGCCAATCCAAGTGTCCTCTAAACAAACACCCTATTTTTACCTTCCCCTTTCCAACAGAATTGCTGGAGAGAGCAGTCACCGCAGGTAGTCATGGGTTCAAGGAGATGCCCCTCTCTCCTTCAAGCAGCAAGGCAGGCCTCAAGCAGCAGGGCAGTTATCTGAACAACAAGGCACACCTCAAGCAGCAGGGCAAGCCTCTGGAGTGCAATGCCAACCTTTGTGGGCTTCTAGAGGGCCGGGAGTGTACTAAAGAGTTGGTCTGGGGGTCCAATATTTATACGTGCTGCCTGCTTTGAAGTGCGGGAAATTCTAGAATTCCCCCCAGATCTGGTTCTGGAATTTCCTTTCTCCCGGCCCTGGTCCCAGGATGTCTGTAGCGACAAAAGACTAGTGTGAAGCTGTGTGGGTGCCGGAGCAGCTCCTTTGAGGGGTAAGTGTGGTAGGAGACAGTGTTGCCCCACTATTAATGTCAGGATAGCCCATATTGTCAACACCTAGACCCACTACTATGTGACTTTCCGTGATGAATGCACAAAGGCCAAAAGCCAACTACATCTAGTCATGTGATCCAGGAACAGGCTGCAGGCACCAAATGGTTCAAACAAGAAAATGTCAACTTACTAAAAGTGGCATTATGAGAATGTTGTTTAAAATCTGACTTAACCATTAAATCAAATTTAAAAATTATAATTCCTTAAACACAAAGCTTGAAATTTCTACCTGCTCCCAAACAAAAGTTATCACTTATTATATTTAATAAGGTATCCAAATGTTATTCTATGGGAGAGGTAAGTCTCACAGTAGTGAAAAACGAGTTTAAGAGTTTTGCATTACCAGGACATGTAAAACCTAAAAGTATATCTCCAATGTTTTAAATACACTGCATCCTGACCTATGGGCTGTTTACTATTAGACCCAGCGGATTCTGGCTGGCTGGGACACTTTGAAGCCTGGCAGAATCCACCGTCTTAGATAGAATGAGTACGAAACACTTGTTCGAAAACCTGGGCACTCCTTTGTTAGCTTGGCACAAAGCAGTCAGGCTCAACCTCAGGGTCAAAGTGTAAAGTGTTTGCACAATCCCCACCCTCACAACATACTGTATATGCTACAAAAAAACCACCAAACTGCATGTATAAAACACTGGTCTTTGTATTACTCATTGGATATATACTTTACAGTTAAATGTAATTGTCAAACTCTTCCATTAGCAGCAGAAGGGCATGAACATATATGTACTAGTTGTAGGTATTATATTGCCCCATTATCCCCACAGCCTTGTAAGTATCATAAACCCATGTGCATACTTCCCCGAGGTGCTCACGATCCAAGCAATCCCTCCCACATCAAAAGCAACAGAACCATATATGCAGGCCGCTCAGAGGTATTCTACTTTCACACTAACACATTAGCATAAAAACACGACTATCTTAATATCGCACACCCCAACCACAGGCTTTGACCTTGTCTTGTGACCCAGACCCTTAGCTACTTAAACTACATCAGCAAATGATACCCACTGTACCCGCTGGTGACACTTTGATTAGATTTTCGGGACCACCTAAAATGGAAGGAAACAGTTACAGGTTCTCGTCCAGCCAGATGAGGTCCTCAGGCCCCCAACTGCACCTTTACAAGTGCGGGATCACTTCCCCCATAGGCAAAAGACTGTGACACCGGAAGATGGCGCACTTCCAATTTGGAGAATGGTTTCTCCTCACGTGGGGTGCAAGCTGTAGTTGCTACAGGCAGCCAGCACTGCATGCCCACAAGGCACAACAAAACTCGACAAGTCCAGTCATGGTAGTCTCAACAACAGAGTGCCTTGTGGCATGGGTCTGGGGAGAGGGAGCCAGTTAGCTCGGACTGAGGCCGCGATGTTAGGCACTGTCATCATCCTGATCTGGAGGTCGGAGACAGTCTGGGATGCCAGCACGGGTCCCACAGATTCTGCAAACTTCCCCCAACACCACTCAGATACAACACGCTATGGTGTGCAAGCTAGCTCAGGTTTCTGGTTGTAAGTACGGGTCCTCGGACTCCACAAAGATCCCCCACAATTTTCAAACTCCTAACGCTATGGCACCCCAGGTTGCCTGCTGATCATTATTAGCACTCTCCTCAGCACAGTACAATAATTGAACATGTCTGGACTGTCCTTGTCCCAACCAACGATCAGTTCCACCCATATATGCAGCATCTTATGATCACGTGAAAACGGGGAGATTTTTTTGTCCCTGGGACCTCGTGGAGAGGAGGCCAGCTTAGGGATCCAGACCATGATGATTGATAATTAGCTACAGTATAGCAACATTCAGGTAAAATACACCAAGTAATAGTCCCTTTCCTAGAGCACGACAACCACCAGGTCACCACAAGTCAATGGATAATCCAGTTGCAGTCCCTCCTGCCCCAATAGTTCCTCTTGTCAATGTCCCAGCGTTGAACTAACGTAGATGGTACCAATCCCTCATACGTCTCAAACTCCTGAGGGGAGAGCCCCAGTAGTTATACCCATAATGGCCTTTGAAGATGAGATCAGTTCAAAAGGCCACCTTTGAAATGCACAGGCCCTCTTTAAATTCGATCCTGTTTGCCATCCTAGCCTGGAAGGCTTGATCAATACCTTTAGTGGGGCCAAGTCTCTGCCCCTTGGAATGCAGGTACCAATTCCACCCCCACCTATCCATCCCAGGAAGGGCCCTCTGAGTCTGTGGTCTCGATCCCCTGGTTTATGGCTGTTTTATCAGGATGCACAGCAGCAGTACAAACAGGCAAACAGAGTTACAAGCACAGAATTGCCCACTTACCCCAAGTGTAATTTCAATGTTTGTAATGTAAAACTCAATTGAACCACTGGAGAGGATTTACCATTACCAACTCACCGATCTCAAACACTATACTGTCACTCTTCTGCACATAGGGAATACAGCTAAATAGCCTTTCCACAAATCTCTCATGTCAGTCCAATCTAAGAAGTAGGCTCTGCCGTTCCCCCGTGGAGTACGCTGATGCAGCGAGAGATATGCAGTACCTTGGCAAGTAGCTTTTTAATTGCCAAGACGTCTAACAGTAACCCACACACAGGCCCTGCCAGAGCAAACCTGTGGCACGTTTGAAGAGCTACTTCCCTAAGTGGCACAACAAGTGCTGCAGGCCCACAGAAGAGCATTTGAGTTACAAACCCTAGATATATGTCTTATCCTTAGACAAGGGACTTACAGCTAACTCAAATCAGCCAGTCATGTATACACCAATGACCAGTATGAATATGACAAGCACAGCGTTTTGGTACTGAATGTGCTAAGGTTAGCACATAGATTAGCAGACAACCGGGAGGGACAAAAGCAATAAGTCAAGGGAAAGCAACCTAGAAAGGACCATTTCCAACATCTAACTTATGGGTGACATATATGTGTTAAAAAGGAAGGTTTAGGCCTGGCAAAATATTGAAATTGCCATGTCGAAATGACAGTTTAAAACTGCACATGGGCTTCAATGGCAGTCCTGATACAAGTCTTAAAAGCTACTTTAGAGGGTGGCAGAATTAGCGCTTCAGGCCCACTAGTAAGCATTTAATTTACAAGCCCTGGATACGTAGCATCAGTTTATTAGGGACTTATATGTAAATTAAATGTGCCAATTAGGTGCAAGCCAAATTTAGCATATTTGAAGGAGAGAGCCCGAGCAGTTTAGCACTGGTTAGCATTTGTAAAGTGCTGAGTCCTAAAAGCCAAAAAAAACAGGTTCAGAATACAAGAGGGAGTATGGCAAATGTTTTGGGGGTGGCTCCACAGAGCAAACCAAGTCCAACATTATATATACAATTATATATGTGAGTATACACACACAATTTTTTTATATCTATGCATTATCTAGGTATTTATAGTTGTAACTGAATAGGTTGTAATCAGAGGTGCCATTTGAGATGTTATCAGTGATGTTACTGACCATGTTGTGAATTATGTAATATGTGAGGTAGATATATATATGCCATTTTCTATCTCGGCATGGATAGCACTGTCTAATCCTATGCTTAAAAACTTTGATAGAAAAACAGACATTTGAGGTGAGCAGATCTAGAGTGTCGCTGGTGTTGAGAGTGCTCTAACAGGAGCTGCTTTCCACCTAAACTGAGACCTACCCAGAGTTCTCTCCTTCTTTTTTGCATATATATATATATATATATATATATATATATATATATATATATATATATATATATATATATATATATATATATATATATATACGGATAGGTCATCATTAATAACCACATACATGCATGGTAAAGAAGACCCACAATGTAATATAATGTGTCTTAAAGGTCAACGCATTGTACTACATGTGTAGTAACACAGGTGTAATAAACACATGCATGGTAATGTTGTACATGCATTCGGAACATGATAACACCCATACAAACTGCAAAGAAACTATAAACATAGAGTATTTTAGAAAAAAATACTCAGGGGGTTGGCCCCTCTTTTCGACAGTTAGGGGGATATGCAAAGAGATTTACTTTGTGACAATCACAATCTCTCTAAAAGAATATCTGTAACCCCTCTTCAAACACATTTCTGGTCTTCTCTGTTATTACCCTTTTCCCCTTACCCTTTGAACCCTGTTGCAGCACACCAAGCTCACATCTCTTAATTCTGTGCTTAGCCAACAAAATCCCAGTTTTACAGGTTACAGGCCCATCAAACCATTGTTGCATCTACACCAAAAGAACGAATTTTCTTTTTTTTTATATTTTCCTGCTACAACTCGGGTATGGTATTAGGCCAAGTTGAGTCCTTCCTGAAGGAGTGCTTAATGTCAGGTACAGGTAACCCAACTTGTGATGTGTGAACGATTCTTGAAGGCGTTATATCATTCTTTAAAATAAACACTGGTCCCTGATACTAAAGACTTCCTTCTATTACCTGGTACATGCACCACCACTTTTAATGAAAACATAATATTACATTAACTTTCTGACCTGTAGCTCCTTTCAATAGGTTTTTGCTCAAGGAATATGTGAGCACTTCAGAAATAGAACACTAAACCCGGAGCTTCACAAAGGCAGCATTATAATACTGTGCATCAGGAGTTATGAAGAGCACTCTCACATAATTAAAAGTTAATTAAAAGCTCTCAGCATAATCCATGCTCACCAGAAGCGGGCCTTTGTGCGCATTCCAGCGGGATCCGAAAAGAAGCACTCGTCTGACCCGCAGACCGCTGCAGTCAAGCCCACTAAAACCACACTGTAATCACCCACTCCACTCCACCCAGGTGGAATGCTAATTTACAAACAGCGCGGGTAATTTACGGGTAATTTATGGCACGGTAAACGGTCTGGTGGCCAATAAATGTGATTTACTTTCATACCAATGCGCGAGTGGCGGCTCACACTAAAAAGGTACACACTAAAGCATCTTACTGAACAGCTGTAATTAAAAGCCTCTCAACAACCAAGGTTTGGAAAGAAATTACACCAGGACTCAATTAGTGCTACGGAAAATGGTACCCCCCTCAAAGGTGAAAGGGGTCATATATACAAAGCCATTAGTAAATTCACTTTAGGAGATCTGCACTTGTAACTTGATGTATTTATACAAAATATCCCTCCTGTACAGCGGTGAATTAACAGTGGGTAAGTCCCCTCCCGACCAAGGTTGGGGAGTACGTGTTTTAGGAAAGCGATGCCCTACAAGGTATTGAAACACCCCAAAAAATCTGAGGGTTTCTGAGTGTTCATAAACTTCTCCCTGACCCATTAACAGACCATTAACAGACCTACAGACTGTCGCAGGGCCGGACTGGGGCAAAAAATAAGCTTGGGCACCAGAAGAAAAGTGGGCGCAATTAGCGAACAAGATAGCTGAAAAAAAGTGGCCCACATTGCAAATTAGGTCAGTTTTGAACTGCACAGTGTATAGGTATTGTGCAAGGTATATGAAACTGCATGCATTTGTGCTTGCTGCAGGCAATGCTTGTGGTATTATCAGTGAAATAAACAAACTAGATGGCCCTCCTGCCCATAAAACAGGCCCACAAACTGCTAAAAAAAACAGCATAAGCACTGATATGTGAGACCAGCTGCCTAATTGCCCTATGGGCCAGCTCGACCCTGAACTGTTGGAGATTTACCCCTGTAAAACGAAGAATTACATCCCTCTGCAGGTTAGGATCTCAACAGAATATTCCTCAAATTGGCGAGACGAAGATAAATATGTTTCATCTCCAAAACCAATGTTTTCTCCATGCAGAAGAATGAAAAAATATGTAATGGCAAAAATGCACGGGTGTTTTTGCATACACATCTTCACCCTATGCATAAGTGCACATGCATACAGCATTTATCATGAACGTAGATGCAATATCACAAACATTTTTAAGGAGTACTCCTTTGAACCTAGATGTGTTGCAGGTTTCCAGAAGTAATCTTGGAAAACTTTCATAATTCCTAAAATTTGGATCTCTACATCCATGTAAGGTGGTATACATATGGTTGAAGATTTCCATGTTTTTTTAACAAATAAGACACATGGACTTGATACAATATATTTTCTACTAATTTTCAATAGGCTAGGTGAGGTTTGAGCATTAAGGTTCTGTGGTGGGATAGTGATACACTGTAGTAGTGTGATGGAAGACCACCCATCCCCATTTAATCAATTACAAGGGAATAACATGTGGAGACATTTGAAAGTAAAATTAACAAATGAGGATTCATTGTTTTGGCACCCAGTCATTTCATCATAACACATTTTAAAGAACCCACATGCATGTTCATGAAAACATTCAATTAAACTATTTCAGATAAACACACAGTAGAAAAATGCATTTCTTCCAAACTGGGATAATAAAGTAAAGGAGGGAATTCCAGGTAAGCTTAGCTGCAGGGCCATTTTTGTCATATTTCTTTTCTCTAATGCTGATCCCAGGGAAACTCATAAAACTGGTAATTGATGGGAACTCCCATCAGTGTGCTATTGGAGGGGAGACTCTGCACTAGTCTCCCTAAATGGCAGCCTCATGAGAGTAGCAACCCTTGACCCTTGTATGCAAAACCCTGGCTGGTGGTTGCATGATTCTAATTTGGTACAATACCTCCACTCAAGGAAGCTACCTACTGCCTCTCCAGGTAAAGATGAGAGGCTTGGAGATTTTGGAGGCCCCTTAGTTGTTATTATTATTAGGTTGGGGTGGTCATGAACAGAAAGCGCATAATATTTTTCAAAATTGATCATGATCAGCAGAATGTGTGTACACAGTAAAAGTGTGCAAGAACCCAGCCCACCGAGCAGTTTGGAGATATGGGCATAGAGCCCTGGTGCCCCTTCTACCCCTTACCAGAAACCTGGAGAGGGCTACCCAAGACAACATCTGTGATGAGTAAAGGTAAGTATAGTGGTGGCTCGCCTTGTAAGCATACTTTCTTTCTCTGCCTCACCTTCTGGTATTTTCCTTTTTTCATTGACCCTGTTCTTTTTATCACAGTGCAGCACCAGTTGGCTATCCCGCTAACCAGATCAAGAAAGGCTGGGGGGTCTGAGAGCAGTAATTTACCCCTGTGTGCTTACACTCAATTCTGTGAATCATAGAGTGGTCTGACCTCTTCATAAACTACGGTGGCCCTCCCTGGTTGTGGAGTAATTGAACAGTAGTCTCTAGGACCACCTGGTCGCAAGAAATCCTGGGCCTCATTTATGAGTTTTTGCCGTAGGGAAGCGCAGCAGGCCTTCCTGCTGCGCTTCCCTACGGCAAAAACGTAGCGCAGGAATACGCCGTATCTATGAGATAGGGCGCATTCCTGTCCTTTTCCCCTCCGCCGGCGCACAATGGGCTGTCTGCGCCAGCACAATTCAATTCAATTCAACATAATTTGTGTAGCGCGCTACTCACCCAGAAGGGTCGCAAGGCGCTGGGGGGAGGGGTTCGTTACTGCTCGAAAAGCCATGTCTTGAGTTGTTTCCTGTAGGAGAGGTGGTCCTGGGTCAGTCGTAGGTGGGTGGGGAGGGAGTTCCATGTCTTGGCCGCCAGGTAGGAGAAGGATCTTCCCCCGGCGGTGGCTCTGCGAATGCGTGGCACGGCGGCGAGGGCGAGGCTGGCCGATCGTAGCTGGCGGGTGGGTGTGTAGAAAGTGAGGCGGCTGTTGAGGTACTTCGGGCCCATGTCGTAGAGAGCCTTGTGTGCGTGGGTGAGGAGTCTGAACGTGATCCTCTTGTTGACGGGGAGCCAGTGCAGGTCTCTCAGGTGGGTAGAGTTGTGGCTGCGGCGAGGGATGTCCAGGATGAGTCGTGCGCAGGCACCTTTGAACAATGGTGCAAGGGTGCCTGCGTTGAGGGGATGATTTTTTTGGTACAGGAAGGGAAACCTTTCTGTACAAAAATAATCACAAGAGGCTTTTCCTCTTTCTATGTGTGCTGCAGAATTTTAACGATTGTGTTTTTTTGATGTTTTTATAAAGTGTTATATGAATGTACTTATATTAAGTGATGTATTAACCAGTGACAATAACAAAATCAAAAATATGTCTAAATAAATTTTGTACCAACTTGCACAACATATCTCCCATTTTCTTTTTCTTATTATTTACGTATTAATTATTTTGATTGTGGTTTGTATTAATTTTTATAATTTCAAGGTATTAACATGTATATGACATATATAGCTAGTGGACAATATTGAGTGTTTCGATTTTGGTGAAATTTTAATTCTTATATACACCAACGTAGGTCATAAAAACTGTGTGATTGGTATTGTTGAGAACAACAAGGTACGCGGTGCTAGTAGAGATCACTCCTGTGACTCATGTAGGGACCTTGCCACATATTTCTGCTTACTTTCCCCCTGGTCCCAGACCTTAAACAATTGGGGGCCTCTTCTATTTTTTGATTGCTGCAGAATGCAGCACACATAGAAAAAGGACGAGCATTTACAATGCAACGGCCTCGGCATTGCAAAAGTTAGAGCTATTAGCATTGTACATGAACGCAAGTTTAAGGTCTTGACATTGTAAATGACAAGGTCTTTTATTTATGTTTTAAAAACCAAAACATAAATAAAAGTCATTGTCATTTACAATGGCAATAGCTCAAAGTCGCGTAATGTGTATGGCTAACTACAGTAGCCTCCTGACAAGTGCCCTTTCACTTAATTTTTTACAAATGAAAGCCCTGGCACTTTTTTTTTTAACAAATTAAGCACGGGTGGTGTCCGTGTGTGCACGGCAGTGGTGGTGTCCGTGTGCGTACGGCAGTGGTGGTGTTTGTGTGTGCATGGCAGTTGTGGTATCCGTGTGTGTATGCCAGTGGTGGTATCCGTGTGTGTATGGCAGTGATGGTGTCCGTGTGTGCATGGCAGTGGTGGTGTCCGTGTGTGCATGGGAGTGGTGGTATCTGTGTGTGCATGGCACTGGTGGTGTCCGTGTGTGTATGGCAGTGGTGGTGTCTGTGTGTGCATGGCAGTGGTGGTGTCCGTGTGTGTATGGCAGTGGTGGTGTCTGTGTGTGCATGGCAGTGGTGGTGTCCGTGTGTGTATGGCAGTGGTGGTGTCTGTGTGTGCATGGCAGTGGTGGTGTCCGTGTGTGCATGGCAGTGGTGGTGTCCGTGTGTGTATGGCAGTGGTGGTGTCCGTGTGTGCATGGGAGTGGTGGTGTCCGTGTGTGCATGGGAGTGGTGGTGTCCGTGTGTGCATGGGAGTGGTGGTGTCTGTGTGTGCATAGCAGTGGTGCTTACGCTGAAGCATTAGTGTACATGTTCACCTCCAGTTATCACTTTTTTTGTATATGTTACTAGATTGAAATGAACCGTGAAGTTGGTCATAATATTGTTTTAAATTTGAGAGGAAGAATCGTTGATAAATTCATCAGCTGTGCGCTCAGGTTTCAAGTGATCAGTGACACTTGTGGTGCAGTTACATAATAACAGACTCAACACCTTCTTCTTCAGTGCTGGTAACTTTAGGGCCGCCTTAGAGGCTTTGAGATTTTAACTAAAGGTGCCTGATCTTGTGGGAGTTCCCTGTTTCAGTGTTTCTGCGATAACGACTTTGTTGGTTCATGCTTTTTAATCATTGTACTATTATTGCAAAGGATTTTTTTCTTTTAACAAGCAGCGTGCTTTGCTGCTGTCACATGTATTGGGGCATTTTTCAGCGGGCACCGTATGCAGCTGCCACTTATTTGTGTAAGGAGAAAGTATTCTGAAATATTCTCAGTGCCTGCCTGTTTATCACCACCGCGCGCCTCTCTGCAGACTCCGCCTGCATTCCAGAGAGGCGCGCGACGCGATCCGTTCAGCCCTGGAATGTCGTGGAGACAAGACCTGGCCGCGCGCACAACGTTATCCTATGGAAAAACGCTGCGCGCGGCCAGGTCTTGTCTCCCTTCGGCGTCTCAGCAGTCTGAGACGCCGACAATAGTTCTCGGCGAGAACGCGCTTTCAGAGCGTTATAGCCGAGCCCTAAAAAACGAGGAGGAATAAAGATATTTCTCCCCGTTGCGCCTCCCTTACGCCTCCCCTGGGGAGGCGTAAGCTTTTGGCACTGCCTCAGATTTACGATTTCTGGTAAATCTGAGGCAGTGTCAAAAGGCCTTGGATGTTGCAGGGAACGCCCCCAGCAACACCCACTGCACACCCCTTTAACACAGAACACTCCGTTAAAGGGACTGATATTTATCAGGCAACATTAAGCCAAACTAAGTGGCTTAGTGCTGCCTGATAAATATCACACATGCTTCTGCGCCACGGAACGTCACAAAAAGTGATGTTCCGATGGCGCAAGGGGCTTCATAAATGAGGCCCCCTGACTTTAGATGCATATATCACCATCGGTTGTATGATGTTACGACGCGATCTTTTAGGACGCGGTACATCACAATGCTTCTTTTACAACGCAAGTCGTTACCACGACTTGCGCTGTAGGGTGCTGGACTTAGGAATAGTAAGATTTACTATTCCAACTCCAGCCTACGTACAGTAGGGAAGGTGTTGGAATAGTAAATCTACTATTCCGTTGTCTAGAGCGCCCTCCAGCGCAAGGCGTGGTAACGACTTGCGTTGTAAAAGACGCGTGATAATGGCAGCGCGGTGTTTTGACCGCGTTGTCATGGACGTTCCCCATCACCATCGCGAATTCAAGGAGACCGACCCACATTCATGAACCTAGTAAATAGTTTTTAAAATTTAAGACACTATCACTTGTTTTGCAAGCTCTCAGCTACACTGCTATAGATTACAATTTAAATGGATGCCTGTCCACATTGCAAGATGAAGGCAAAAAGTAGGGATATGAATAGTAAATGTTACTGGCTTGTAACACTTTGGGTGGGAGGATTATGATCCTCCATTTTGCGGTTTGTTGATCACGATCAGATAGTGATCGCAATCAATACACGTTTGAAAGCATAGCATAACACTACCAATGTTACTGTAGCACATTGTTGTGGTGTTGTGTTCTGCTTTGGGGAATATACTGATGTTTGAATTCATTTAGTATTTACAAATATATTGTGCGCATAACCAGAGACCTTGGTTTAACTATTACACAGTGTTACATTACTGTTGTATTGTTTTTGGCATACTCGTTACCATTTAAACTCCAATTCATACTGTACACGAATGTAAATATTTAAAATTATAAATATAGACTTTGTGCCTTCAGATCTCTAGATTAATTGTAAAGACTACACCTAAAACAATTCATAAAGGGACGCACTCCAGCATTTATATAAAGCGTTTATGTTGATGTGAAACTATTTCGGAATTCCACATTTAGCCAGCTATATCTTGTTACAAAAATACATTTTAAGATATTTCTGGTGCTAACATTTGGCTGGCACTACTTGGCAAAGGCAACGTTTCTGTCGAAATGACCTGCGATAAAAGGCCCAAAAAGTTACCCGCCTACAGTTTTTTGCTGATGCAAACATAGGCACAGAACCTGTAACCTGGGCGAGATTCCAACCTATAGGATTTCAACATAGAAAAGCACCCTTCTCTGAACTTGGCAAAAATATATAACAAGTACAGCGAAATCGAGATGGGAGAAAAAGATGTGACCCCGACAGTAATTCTTTTGCAATTATCGTTTAACAATATCATAGTCCAGGCTAAAAAATCGAGAGTGTCTAGATTTTGATAGCTTTTATTGGACTAAATAAAATTACTTTCATAGATGGAGTAATGTCTAAATGCTAAAACTTTCAAATTCATACAGACTCCAACTGTTAGAAAATATATTAGGAAAAATGTATGAAAATTTGAAGGTTGAACATGTCACAGAGTTTCTGAAAAGTTGCAACTAACAAAGGATCGCGATCCAGGAGATAATATAGAACAGGGTGGTCAATGTAGGTCCTGAACGGCCAGAACCATGCCAAATATTTAAGGTGCCACATGAGATCATTTCACATTCAATGAACCTAAATATAAGTAATTGGCTTGTCCAGTAGCTACCCTGAAAGTATGACGTGGGTCTCCTCCTGCTGGACCTTTGTTGGCTATCTGCGTTGTAGACAGTATGCGTCAGTAGTAAATTAATATTGCCATTTTCTAGTTCTTGTGCTGGAAAAGGCTCCCAGATCACTATCGTATTTTCAGAGCTACCATTCTAGTAAAAGCAATAGAGAAGCATGTGATCTGCCAGATCCAAAGTGACAAAAAAGCTGACCTCTCAATGTCTCAAATTAGGCTTATTTGGATATGGTACCAAAATGCTGCCTGAGAATATAATGTGCCCAAAATATTGTTAATAGAAATATAATTCCAATGAGGTTGTTAGTAGAAAATCTACACCCAATGGACAATATTTTTGTAAACAATTCTTCAGAGTATATCTTTGTCAAAAATATTGTGACATACAACTGCTTGTATTTTTTAAGGGGCTTGGCTACAACTTTTGTAGGCATCTGTAAAGCATGTGGGAAGAACATTCATTGTATCGCAAACTTAACACACGGCTCCTCTTGACTACTCTAAAGAGCGGCAGCCCGACTGACTGGAAAGTGAGATCCAGGGTAACGCAGCACTTGGGAAGTGGAGAGAAGATTAATTTAATAAGACAAGAAGTGGATTATGAGCCGCCAGCCTGAGGTCTTGGCATACTAATCACTCCCTATCATTAAAGATGTTCAGTAATGAAAAGAGGGAGAGTAGGAGGCTCCGCACAGTAATCCATTGTCCAATTCAGTGATGGATTCTCCAAGACAAGATGCAAATGATTAAGCATTTCAACGTCCTACTATCAGGCAATAGCATTCTATGTATTCCTAGAGTGGTCAAGATAGTATTACTGTATTTTTGGTACCTTTTAATAATTAACAGCTGCCATTCACTGGTAGGATTAATAAGGGATGTTGACTGATAGAAAGACGAGTGAGGGCTGATTATATTTCACGTAGCTCAAGACTTCTCTTGAAAGAAAGCGTCGGAAAGCTGGCATTAGCAATATGTTAGCAGTTAAAAAGGACTTGCCGCATTTACAAAAATATATACATTTCCCACATTATGTTTTTGTATAATTTTAAAGAAAAAAAATTACAAATGTGTTAAAAAGTCACAAATGAAAATCTAGAAGTACTTCTGAGAAGTAGCAAGAAAAGTCACTAGATTGTTTCTTTTGTGAGTAACTTATGCAATATTTAACCACCTAAATAGCATGTCACATAATTCAGGGCAGAATAAGTATGGCTCCAACCATTAACATAATTACAGAAAAATCTTAAAGTAATTTTCATGTAACCACCCATCCTTAGATCAGGGAGACGCCACATGTGTTCAGGACTTTGGCAACCAATATATTTGGTACATTTAGGAAAGTTCAGGGGAGGTACACACCCCCTACTCAAACCTCGTTTTGATGGGAAAGTCTGTATAAATGCGTGATCACGTAGACCATTCTGTTTAGTAGCTTTATCAATGTATCCAACGTGATGTGTTAATTGTGGGCTCACTAACAACACAGATCACTGCCACTTAGGAAATGCTTGATCATGGTGGTGTGGCTCCTAAGAGGGTGGTTCCTCATAAAAGAATAACGTGAAATAAAAATATGATGCTCTAAGGTAGGGGTGTCCGCCATAAGTCCAAGAATATCAGATTCATTCCAGATTTTCAAGATATTAGTTTGAGGTAAATCTGCAGGGAAAGTATGTGTTGGTTAAATGTGGGCATGTGAGTACAGTGGAAGAGTTTATTTGCAGTATGTAGCTCATTGACACTGCTTTAGTTAATGTCTTGGACAAATTGAAGAGGGCTGTCATTTGAAACTTGGATAGAGATTTTTGGAGTTCTACCTGACAATGCATATCTCATCTTGAGACTTTTTTTCGACTTTCAAGGTTGAGGGAAAGAGATGACATCCCTCTTAAGTAGTTGTTTCCCCCAGATATGGCAAGTTTGTTAAAAACATATTTAGGGTATGATAGACCCGGGATCCCTAGTTGGCTGAGGTAGGTACCTTAGGAAAAGTAGGGACCCTCGTTTCCACGTCAGGGAAAGGAAGGACACCTTCTCAGATAACCCCTGCCTACCCCCTTGGTAGCTTGGCACGAGCAGCCAGGTTTATCTTCAAGGAAAATGTATAAAGAATTTGCAACCACGCTCCCAGTGGCCCAATGGTGACACCACAAAAAGACCCCACACGCGTTTCATAAAAAAACAAGTATAAGTTTATATAAAAGATATATGATGAGACCACACAATAAAAATCCAACATATGCGTATTTGTAATATACCTCCTGGCCAGTTATTAGGTCAGCCAGCACTTGTAAGTTCTGGTGGTATTAAAGAGCACGTCAAGGTGTTCCTATGCAGTCCTAATGCAAGGCTATGAAGTTCATAATGCTAGAATCAGGTACTTTACAATGTAAGAATGATGCAGTTCGCGATGCAAACTAATGCAATGCGTAATACAACCATCGGCAGTTCGTTATGAAGAAATAATACAGTGCGCAATGCAACAATCTGGTAGTTCGGTCTGCACACGAATGCAGTGCGTAATACAACAATCAGGCAGTTCGTTATGCAGAATTAATGTAATGCGTAATGCAACAATAAGGTAGTTCATTCTGCACACTAATGCAATGCGTAATACAACAATCAGGCAGTTTTTTATGCAGGATTAATGTAATGTGTAATGCAACAATCAGGTAGTTCATTCTGCAAACTAATGTAATGTGTAATACAACAATCAGGCAGTTCGTTGTGCCAAAGTAATGCAATGCATAATGCAACACTCAGGTAGTTCGTTCTGCAAACAAATGCAATGCGTAATACACTCCGGCACCGATCACGGTGCTTCATACGTTCTCTCCGCCCCTCAGACTGACTCGTGGTCAGTTTCCGTTACCATATGTCCCCAACACAGATCTGGTTTAAACCACAGTGCAGCTCCCTGCTCCAGCCCCAGTACTGCCACTCCTTGGCACGTACAGGCTGCGACACGAGCTGGGACAGAGGCTCACGCTGCCAGAAGGAGAGAGGCCGAAAGGGTCCCTCTCTGAGCCCGCACCCCGCCCCAGGCACCGCCACACCTTACCTGGGAGATGCGACCTCGCTCTCCTCTCCACCTCTCACGACTTGGGCCTCAAATGTGGCTTGGTTGATTCCGGGCCGATGATGATAATGAAGATCTCAGGCTGCAACAGGGCACACGCACACAGCGTTGCTGAGACTCCCTTGAGCCTCGGGTGTGTACAGTCACAGGACAATCCTCATGAAGGTCTCAGGCTGCATGAAGCACACGCACACAGTGTCGCTGAGACTCCCTTGAGCTCCTGCCGCCCCCCAATCACAGGGCAATTCTACCGAGGGTCTCGGGCTGCACGAAGCACATGCACGCAGCGTCGCTAAGACACACTTGACTTCTGGTGCCCACGATCACAGGGCAATTCTTCCACGGGTCTCAGGCTGCAAAAAGCACACACAGCGTTGCTGAGACCCACTTGAACTTCTGGTGTGCAAGGTCACATGGCAGTCCTCGTGAAGGTCTCAGGCTGCACGAAGCACACGAACACAGCGCCGCTGAGACTCACTTGGACGCTAGGTACACACGATCACAGGACAATCCTCACGAAGGCTCAGACTGCAAAAAGCACACACACACATTGTCACTGAGATTCTTTTGGAAGCTTTTGTGTTCCTGAGTTTCCACAACAGGGTGTCAGCTCACCTCGGGCCTTGGGGTTAAGTAACGTAAGGACCCAACACAGCAAAGTCCTTTCAAGCAGGAAGACACAGCACACAGCAAAATCCCTGTAGCCTCTCCCTTGGTTAAAACAACAAACTGGAGGCCAGCCCTAGAACACAAAGCAAGGGTCAGTGCTTTCCTTCAGTCTCTTCAATTATTTCTTCCTTGGCAAAGGTTCCTCTTGACCACGAAGTAGCTTCAGTCTTGTTCAAACTCCAAAGTTCAGGGGCTTTAGCTCTCATAGTTATACCCCTAAATGTCTTTGAAGTCTTTGTGTTCAGGGGTGCACTGACCCCTGTTCAACTCAGATCTGGGTGCCTCTCTGCCAGTGACACCTTCTTCCTTTGATTAGTGGGGGTCTGGATTCTCAATCACTCAGCAGGAGATGACACCATTGTTTTATGGCAGCAACCCAGACCTCTTCACCTCTAGGGGCTACTCTTCCCCCTACACGCCAGATGCAGGACAGCCTGTTGCTGTCTCACCTCCTCCCCTGAGTCAGGACATTCCCCACATCCTATCACTTTCAAATGACAGTCAATCCACAACCAGGCAGAGACACACAGAAATGTCAGAGCACAAAAACCCAGCCACTTCTAAAAGAATGGCTTCTAAACACACAATGCAAAAACAACTTACATAAAAAGATGTTATTACATTGTGAGTTCAGGCATACTAAACCTAACCTCTCCATCTTAAGCTTTTAAGAAGATAGGCTGGAAAACATATTACATAGCATCCCCATTCTGTCCTATGGGCAAGATGGCCTTTCAACAATGAAAAACGAAATGAAGATTAATTCACTGTCAGAAAATGGTACACACCTTAGTACATGTCCTACCTTTCACATGCACTGCACCATGCTCAGGGGGTACCTTGGGTCTACCATAGGGGTGTCTGATGTGCATAGAAAGGGAAGGGTAATGTCCGACAAGTGGGTGCACTTGTCAGAACAACATGGCAGTTTAACAAACTGCACGCAGGTACTGCAATGGCAGGCCTGAGTTCCCTCTTTAAAGCTACTTGTGTGGGTAGCACAATTAATGCTGCAGGCCCACTTGTAGCATTTGCACTACTAGCCCTGGCACACATAGTGCACTTTACTAGGGACTTTACTAGTAAGGCAAACATACCAATCATGGACAACCAATTACAATTATACTTTACACAGGGAGCACTTGCACTTTGACACTGATCAGCAGTGGCAAATGGCCCAACGCCTCTACGTTGGCAACACTATGTCAGAAAAAAGGGCTAGGGGGGAAGCAAAAAGTTTATGGAACTTTAGCCAAAAAGGGCCAAGTCCAATAGTGTAGCCAAATGAAGAACCGTGTTTGTCATATATGCAGGTTTGAACATACTGCCTGGCTCTATGGGTAGCTAATGTATAGCTGCTAGGAGAGAACTGATGTACTTAGACTAGCATTTCAACATGGCCATCTATTGCACAGATTTCCTATAGTCAAATGTTCTCTCCTACATAAAATAAGGCAAAATAGTAGGAAAGATACAGTGTTCCAAATGTTCTAGTTTACCTCTTCAACATGGCCTCTGGGTATAAACACTGTGGGCTTGATTCACAAAGGTAAACTTATACTTTTGTGTAAGTTTATATTTATTTAGGTATTCACAAATTATGAATTAATAGTAAGTTTACGACTGCTGAGACTTCGCTATCGTGGTGGAGAACTTTGCACGTAAACAAATTGGCCTGTTTTTAGTGAATACCATCACAAAATCTATATCAAGCACATCAGCACCAACTTTCTCCTGTACGTAGATCATTCTAGCTTCAGATCACGCTGCAGCATAGAGACATTTCCCTTACATATCACAGACAGTGCCCACTTTATTACAGATGAACATGACCACTGCCTACTGATCATGCTGGACCTCCCAGCCATCTATCACATTGTCCACCATCCCAATTTTATCTGCACCATGAAGTCCTGATTTGTATTCACTAGCAATGTCCTTCTCTGGTTCTCCTTCTATCTTTTCAACCAGAACTAGTTGCAGCTTCTGGATGATTCCTATCACCTGTGGAGTTGCCAGGGTTTTACCTTGTCCCATCATCTTCAACTTTTAGATGGATCCCATTAAGGGCTCTACTTAACAACTACTTAACAATAACAACATAAACATTCCCCAATATGCTCACAATACACAACTGCACTTGAGATTTCCTCCACTCCAGACATCCCACACTTTAATACTACAGGAGCTGAAACAACACGCCTCTATCCATCCATCCATCAGGACTGCACCAACCTTGCTCAAATTTAGGAAAGAATGGGAGGTGCAGGTCTTTAAAGGACAGGGACCACTGCAATCATTAGCTGACTGTATCCTTCTCTTTGACTCTGCCCGGTTCTCTGCTGACTTGTGGCTAGGTTAACCCTTTACAAATAACATATGCATACAAACATACAAGCAAATGTAAACAAAAGTCATGCAAATGTAACACTATCAAGCTATATTTGCTTCTTTTTCTCAACTCTATAGTGATATCTATTGAGATGGATGCGTAATGCAGTGCAACTTTTTAGATGATTATCTTAATTGCATTTTAGACACTTTAGGATTCTGAGCATATAAATATACCCTATTTTTTCGGAAGACAACATTGAATTTTATTGGCCATTGCCACTCCTGAAGAGGATGGTGTTCTGCTCCTTCATTGCCCCTTTCTATGCACACAGCCAGAAGTTCAAATATTTGATGTACAAAATATTAGCTCACAGAATCTGTGCCTCTTGTCCCACGCTGCAGGAGGTGCTGAATGGTATTGTTAGGAGTTTGGAGGGCACCTGTTCTCAAACACAAAGTGGCTCCATACCTGTGGTGTCACATTCTTTAGCAAATTTGGTAATTTTGTCATGTACCATATACCGAGTGAACTGCAATGCAGGGTTTTATTGGGATCAAAAATAAGCCCGGGCATCCTACAAAAAAGTGGCCCACATTTGCAGACTGCTTTTTTATGCAAAATACTGCTTCTGTGTTTTAAGTATTATATATGGGTGGGAGGCAGTTCTCTAAAAGAGGCATGTTTTCTTAACTTCTCTGTGTGATAAAACAAAATGCAAATGTTGCCAGGATTCTTTGTGCACAGATTAGTTCACACTTGTGAACCACACCTGAATATAAGTGAGGCCACTTCTATTCAGGCCCCCATCTCAATCCGCAAACATTAACGGGCCAACCCAGCAAGAGACTGGGAATGACACCTCCACCCCGTTGGAAACAGGGAGGTATTGGATGCCTGTCTGCCTCCGGAAAATCCGCTCAGGCTCCCACTGGGCCGCTAACACCATGTGAACAGCACAGACACAGCCCAAATGACCAGCCCACAGCTGCAACTCCGACACCAGTCCCTCGCCCATTGCCTGAGTGCCCACTTTATCAATCCGACCCTGCTGCAGTGCATTTTTTGATTGGGTGCATGCTCCTGATCTAAGCATAGTACTTCACACTTGGGCGCTCACTGAATCACTCATTCTGGTTCGAAGTTGCTGTAGGGAGCATAAGGCAGCACAACTCTTGAGTTGGTGCCAAATAGCTGAAAATGGCTTTCTTTTAGTATGTGGTGAGTGCTCCAGATGGAAAAATGTTATTTTTCAGAAAGCGTTGCAAATCATTGCCCCTTTGATGCTTCAAGTATGTCTTTACGTTGTACCAATGAGCTTCTTAACAGATCAAATATAGGAAAAGACACATTTTATACAGATAGGGTGACCAAACGTCCTGGATTTCCCCGGATAGTCCAGGCCTTGAAAGGACTCAAAGGGTGTCTCGACGCTTTCCCTAATTTTAAAAACATTACCCGTTTTTTGGGACAAAAGTGAAGCCATCCAGAAAAGAGAATTGAAAGGCATGCTCTTGTTAAGTAAAGTGTCTCAACCCTTAGGGAAGAAACACCTGAATCCTATGGGGACCTCAGAAATAAAGTTGTATTCTGGTTAAACAAAAACAGACCACTCCCACCATCCTCTGCCCTGGAGATATTGAGTGTCAGACGAGTAGACTGGGTGGGACACTGCCCAAAGGACCTGGAAGGCGATTATCATTATCAATTTCAGGGATCCTTGGGTGGTGGATTTTATACGTAGGGAAGCTAGATTTGGGAGGATGGGGGATGTGCAGTCATTGGGCCTCAGTTATTTCTATCCGAAAAGAAATAATGTCCCTTTTTTCAACCCCCTAATGCCTAGAAGAACTTATGGGAGATTTCCAACAGACAGGAACACATATACCCCATCCATTCCACAATTGTTTAATCGCTTTGAAGCACTCTCTGGTTTGGAGGGCATTGATTGACTCCGTCCTGTAACCGGCGGAGAGAGTCATTCTGGCAACCTTGAACAAGGGGAAGCTGACCCACTTAGTATAACTTGTTTAGCCAGTCAGGAGGGGGAGGGGGCATTCAAAGATGGATGTGGTTGCTGGGAGAGTTTTAAAGGGTAACTCCCTGGACAGTATTTCGTCTATTGATGGTGGGGATCTAGGCCGAGCGTCGATGGCTTCGAATCATGATGCCCCTTCCCTTCAGGATACGGTACTTAAAATAGCATCATGGAACATCGCAGGGATTAAAGGACAAATAGCCTCAGATGACTGGGTAGATTTTGTTGATTCTTTTGATGTTTTATTATTTCAAGAGAGCACTAAGGGTAGAGCATCAGGGGGCTTAGTAATTTGGGTTAGGCAGTCCATCAGCTATAGACCGGTGGAAATCCTAGTGAAAAATCCCGATATTCTGGGGATCAAGTTATGTAGGAAAAATCACCAGGACATTGTTTTTATCAATATATATGCTCGAGGCCTCCCTGGTGGGAGAAGCCCGGCTATTATAGATGAGTTGGACTCCTACCGCAAATTGATTGGGAGAGATAATTGAATACTTATAGCAGGGGATTTAAACTGCACCTTTGAACCCCTGAAGAGGGAGGGTGAGGACTTGTGTTCTGAGGAAGATGCTATGTGGAACATCCCGAACCTGACACTGAATTATATCAACAAGGGTTCCGAGGCTGCTTCGCACTGGCTCGGGCTGTGCTTAGAGTGGGGTTTGAGAGCGGCCAATGGTCGTACGATTTCTGACAAAGCTGGTCAACCTACATTTGATAACGGGGCTAGTAAAAGTAGGATTGATGACATTCTGGTAAAAATGGAGTATTGGTCCTTCCTGGAAGACATGGTAGTTGTGGATCATCCCGAGAGCGACCATAACCCGTTGTCTCTAAGTTTGAAGCTCTCTGGTGGCTTAGGCAGACCTCCTGCAGCTATGTGTGTTACTGCAGAGGCTGTTTCAACAAACGATAGAAGGAGGGTCAGATGGTGTAGGGTCCTGGTGGATCCCGCCATGTTAGATGGCATATCTCTGGAAGTCTCAACTTTGAGAGCCATACATGATCTACCTTCCAATAAGGAAGTAGTTCACCAGATTAGTGATCTACACGAGCAGTGTTTTAATAAATTGAAGGCTCTCCTTACCCTACCTCCAAAGCTCGGGGAAGAGAAAATACTTAGCTCCAGTAAGAAATGGTATAACAAAAAATGCAGGGAGGCATATAGTGGGCTCAAAAAAGCTATTAAATCGAGGGTAACCCTTGATATTAAACTGGCGTGACAAATGTACAAAAGGGTACAGTGGGAGGCGAGGCGAGAGTGGGACGAGTGCTACTGGTCTGATTTATATGAGGCTAGTTTTTCCTCTAACCAGACTAAGGGCCTCATTACGATCGCGGACGGACTTGCGACCCCTGAGTAGGAGGGAACCTCCTGCGGAGTTCCCTCCTGTGAAATTAGGATGTGACCGCCACCCTCCACCCACATCCTCTATTTTTACCATTGCGGCGGGTGCAGCTTCAAGCTGCACCCGCCGCAATGGTAAAAATGCATACATTGCATTTGTATGCAGAAAGCGGCTGGCACCGTGCGGTGCCTGCCGATTACTGCATATAAATACAGGGGGGTACCATAGGTACCCCCCATGTGCACCCCCCACACCCCCCTTCACCCAGGGGGCCCGCAACGGGCCCCCGCAGTGAAGTTCCACATGCTTTTCCACGGCGGAAAACCCGACGCGGAAAAGCATTTTTTTGGACACATCCTAATATGGCTGGCGGTGTCTGAGAGACACCGCCACCATATTATAGCTTTTCCGCCGCGGTTGTAAGCCGACCAAAGCGGAAAAGCGGCGGACTTAAACCAGGACCCACCAGCCGTCCTAATGTGGCGGTGGGTCTTTGGTGGGTCCGCAGCGGTTTTCCCGCATCCTCCGGGCCGGAAAACCGCGATCGTAATGAAGCCCTTAGTTCTGGGAAGTTGTTAAATGGGGCAGAAACCCAGACTCACAGTGCCCAGTTAATCATGTTTCGGTAGAAGCATGGGTGGACTTTTTTTCGTCCCAGTTTAAAGACCCTGAATATGAACGTTGTGACGCCCCGGTGATTTGGGTCCCATCGCATCCATCTCTCTGTCACCCTTTGGTGTTTACGAATGATGACACAGAGTCTGCACTCCGGTCGGTTCAAGCAGGGAAAGCTCCCGGGATGGATTGTATCCCGGATGACTTATTTAAATCCGACCCAAACTCTGGGTTCCTTATATCACTCAGGTTGCTAATGCTATTGCCAAGGGGGCAAGGATCCCAGAGTCATGGAAAGGAGCGGAAATTCTTCCCATTTTTAAAAAGGGGGATCGATCGGTCCCTAGTAACTATCACCCCATAGGTCTCATAGACTCCTTGCAGAAAATTGTCACCAGGATGGTTCTTGCCAGGGTTCAAGGGTGGATGGAGATGGAGAGTATTCTCTCACCATTACAGGCTGGATTCAGATCAGGCATCAGCACCATCGACCAGGTCTTCCGTTTTGTTCTGATATACTGGAAGGTGGTGCTGTTGGGCGGAGGGACCATCTATGCCGCCTTTGTGGACCTTAAGTCCGCCTTCGATCTTGTGCCCAGGGCAAAATTGTGGGCTGTCCTAGGTAAGCTAGGACTGCCGTCCGAACTCCTTGAATTCCTGGTAAGACTGCATGAGGGCAATTTTGCTAAGTTGAGGTGGGGGAGACAGGGGCAGGTAACGGACAGTTTTCCCGTCATGAGGGGTGTCCGCCAAGGGTGCGTTTTGGCACCTACCCTTTTTTTATTATTTATTAATCAGGTGGTGAAATTTTTTGCAGACACTCCAACTGATGCACCCATATTGGGCGGGACCAAGTTCCCATTGCTCATCTTTGCAGATGATACATTAATCCGCTCTAAGACACGTAGTGGTCTCCAAAAGGCGATTAATAGATTCGAGGACTTTTGTAAACTGAATGATCTGCAAATAAATGTGAGCAAGACCAAATTTATGGTTTTAACTAAAAATCGCCCCTTCAAAAGCTATGTTAACATGAATGGAGTCGCCCTTGAACAAGTGGATGTTATGACCTATCTCGGAGTGACCTTAGACTATCGCCTACGCTGGAACCCACAGGTTGACGCTCTCCACTTAAGATCTGTACGCCTAATGGGTTGCCTAATCCAGGAGCAAAGAATGTCTTTGACTAAAAGGGTTTTGCCAACACTAAAGATCTATGAAGCAAAAATTAGCTCTGCAATTTTGTATGGGGCCGACCTATGGGGTTATATGGACCTAACCCCCTTAGTAAGAGCTCAAAATAAATTTTTGCGTAAACTGGTAGGCTTACCCCAATCCACACCAATTAAACCCCTTTTGTTGGATATGGGTTGTAGGCCGATAAATGAGATGGCACGGTACCGGCTCGTAGCATTGTGGAGACGGATCTGGACGTCACCGGATCTAAGTCTCTTTGCTAACGAACTAGCTGAAGTGAGATCAATCATGGGTTCTGGCAATATCCCATGGCTCTGGGAGGTGAAATTAATCTTGGAAAGTATGGGACTTAGCCAATTGTGGGCTAACCCGGGGTCTACTGTGTTTCCCTCTAAAAAAGATTTTAAAATGCTCTTCTGGGTTTCTGTCAGAATCCAATTTGTTGCGTCAGATGCTACCACCCTAACGGGTCGATTCCTTGTGCACAAATTGGATCCCCTACTTGAGAACTATTGGGATGTTATTACCAGGAGCCTGGACAAAAAATTATACCATCAGTTTAGAGTGGGGTCTTTACCAGTGAGGTCCTTTACCAAGACATGGGATGGTTATACAACTGAGTACTGTCCCTGGTGTAATGACCAAAAGGAGAGTGTGGGTCATTTTTTCTTTGCCTGTCCAGCCTATTCAGCCCCTAGGAATAAATGGATTAGGCCTATTTGCCGTTGGCTGAATATTGGAGGGAGTGCAGAGGCATTGTGGGCTCTAAGAACAAACACCTCAGAGATTGTGGTTATAGGAGTAGCAAAGTATCTAGGGTGGGCCTGGGTTATCAGGGCTAGACACCTTCATGTACATAGACCATAACTTTTAAATATGGATACCTTGTTCATACTAAGTCTTTAATATTTACTGTTTAATTCTTGTCTTAAAATGATGAATTGGATGAAATATGATGTTGTTAAATTTTATGTATATATGATCTGGTTTTATTCCCTCTTTGTAAATTGTCTTTTATGATGTAAAAATCAAAATAAAGACATATGAAACTGAAACTGAAGTAAAGTGTTTGTTTCTTTCGGGCAGAGCAGTAAACCTGTCCCCATCCTTTCAGCCTCCCGGGGGCAAACGCCCAATGCCGGTACTCATAGCACAGCTAATGTCATGTATGTAAAACTTGTAAACATGTGGCATATATTAACACAGTATGTCTGTGTATTTGTGCATGGACAGGCCAGACATAAAAGTAAGAAGAACGTCTTTAGTCCTACTTTTATGTCTGGCCTGTCCCTGTTTTTTCTTTCTCAAAATCTGGTCACCCTATATTTCAAGAATTCTATAAATACTTTACTCAGCATCATAACAAATACAAATTCCTCCAAAGACTGAAAAAGGAAAACATAATTGTTGCCCTTTGACAATTGTACTTTTTTTAGGTGTGTGTCCGGACCATCCATTCAGATGATGTGAGGTCTCGTTTGACATATAGAACGGTGCTTTTTTGTACCCCTTTCTCTTCCGAATGTGGGAGCGGATAAACGGCAAAAGAAAACAGACTGGACAAGAAAAAAACTGTGAATGGAAGCAACTCGCGCGAAAAATCTGCTAAGGGCTGGGCAAATGTATGCCCTAGTTACAAAGCAATATATATTTGGCAGACGTCCCACCTGCCACCAAGGAGATCTTATACAAACGGTGGGCATTCATTTCGTTTGAAGTGTGTATTTTTTTCCAAGGCAGCCGCCCGCTCTCCGTGGAACTGGCCTCCGTGTTCACCTCTGCAGTGCCCTACATTCACCGAATGTGGCTGAAACTGACATTTTAATGGGACCGTGATGTTCCTCGCCATCAATTTCGAGCCTTCCTGAAAGTTTTACATAGACGCACGAGCCATCCTCCACCATTCACGAGGCATCATGAACCAAAGAGCGCTGCAGACATTTGCCAGTAATTACATTTTAATCCGCTACAAATTATTGTGATGGGAAGCAAGATCGCGGTCTGGAGGCTGGCCGCTGCCAATTTGTGTTTCAATAAATTGCAATTCTGATTTAAAATGTGCAAGGAAAAAAGTATTAGATGTGTGAAGCTTACAGCTACCTACAAAATGTTCCTTCTAGACATTATGGCTCAGCATCACAGACAGATTTAGGGGAAGGCGTAATACTTGCATTACTTGCCCAGCAAGTGCTTCAAATTTTCAAATTAAATGCATTTTTTAGACAAATATGCGACTGCCTTATTGATGTATTTATTTTAAATTTTAGAGCGTGCCACATCTATGACGCCAAATTACTCGAAAATCAACAGGTGGTATTCAAGCAATGTCAATAATAGAATGACAAGTTAACTGAGAATGTTCAGCATTTAATGATACATAATCAGTTTTTGTTTACAGTGGATCAGGTATAAAACCAACACTACAGTGCCATCAATAATACATGTAAACTTTGTATGATGAGTTAGTTAGCATGCTCATTTTAGAACGGAAACCTTACCTTGTCAGGTGCAGTCTCTCTTGTAGACGATGTAGGAGCAGAATCTGGATTTCAAAGTCAGATTCTGGAATTAAGTATGGATTTATTTCTCCCAAGAACTATCAGTTGGTATTACACTTTCTTTGGGATTTATGTGCGCAGGTAAATTCAGATGTTTGGATGGAGTGGAACTCAGATATTGTGCGTATACAATGATTTGCGGTTTGCAGTACAGTGAATTTAGTGAATCCAGCTATGACTGGACTGGGACCGAGGCCAGAGATGGGGAGTGAGTATGAACAGTGTCTTAAGTGGGCTTAATTCCAGGCAGTGGAAAGACATCCACAATTGAATGTTTTCTAGCGTCTGTCCTAGAAGGAATATGTTGAATGAGTAGGAGAATTTAAGTTAATACTGTGTATCATCAGCTGAGAGATGAAGTAACATATTTGATTGTTTGAGAAGTGTAGTCAGAGGTTTCAAGTACAGCCTCAAGTGTGTTGGAGATGAAATTGAGCCCCGAGGCTCTCCATAGCCTAAAGGCGGAGGGTCTAAGAGATTATTGCTCTTTTATAGTTGCTGGATTTATTTTTCCAGTAAGAATAATATCCACCTGTTGGTCCTGGCATTCTTAATGTGGTTTCCCACAACGTTTTGCCTCCAGTCTCCTGTTTTTGCTGACTTTAGGACTCTGCACACTTTATCCCTGCTAACCATGGCTAAAGTGATTCTGTTCTCTCCATTAAACATGATAATATTGGCCTAAACCTAATTGGCATTTTTAATGTAATTGTTAGTCATTGTAGAGTGATACTACATGTGCCCCAGGCCTTTAAAACTAAATTCTCCTAGTGGGCCTGCAGCACTTATTGTGCCACCCACTCAAGCCTGCCATGTTAGCCAATGTGTGCAGTTTTAAACTGCGATTTTGACCTGGAAAAAAACATTTTGACAGACCTATACCTTCTGTTTTAATACATATAAGTCACCCTTAAAGTAGGCCCAAAACAGCCATAGGGCAGGGTGAAGTGTATTTAAAAAGTTTAACATGTACTTTTAAGTTTTACATGTCCTGGTAGTAAAAAACTTTCAGATTCGTTTTTCACTACTGCAAGGCCTTGCCCTCCCCTAGGATAACATTGGGTTAACTTATTACATTTAATAAGTTAGAATTTTCAATTGGGAACAGGTAGGAATATCGAGTTGGGTGTCTAAAGAATTGTACGTTAAAGCCCTCTTTAGTGGTCAAGTGGGATTTTAAGTCTCCACTCTGAAATGCCACTTTTAAGTTGTCATTTTCTTGATCTAACCTTTTGGTGCGGGCAGCCTGTTTCCTAGGTCACATGACAAGATGTAGGTGGCAGTTGGTTTTTGTATATTTCTCCCAGACAATTGGTCTTTGTATATTGCTTCGAGACAGTGAGACAAAGGTGCATAGGTTGTGGCAGGATAGGCCATCTCTGACTTGGCGATGGGGAGGATCTGTCACTTACCACACTTCCACATCACAAAGGCTCTGCCTGATTAAACTCACAACGGGGTTGACATTAGTCTAGTGTGACCCCAGACATGCTGGGACCAGGGCAGAGAGCAGGACATTCCAAGAATCTTGACCAACTTTAAAGTGGGCACCAGGTATTAGCCCTTGAGACCCAACTCTTCAGTTCATCTCCAGACCTGTAGAAGACTCAGAGGGACTGTTGTGCTGCTCTGTAAGAAAGATTGCAATTATGTTACCCTGCTGTCCAGCTGCATGAGTGAAAGGACTGGACATGGATCTTGAACCCAAGACCACTAGAGTGGCTCTGAGGCCTATTTGGCTGCCAAGCTGATCAGAACCTCTTGGGCAGAAAAGGCTCCAACCAACTTGAAACCAGCACCTGAACTCTGCTTGCTGTGAGTCCAAACCTCCAAATGGTGCCACCTTAGTCCTGGACCTTCAGAAATGGTCTTGAAGGTGTTTTGCCAGCCTTGCTGTGGTCCTGTGAGAAGAACCGACACAGCACAACTCATCCATTCACAGCTGCTTTGGAACCACTGCAGTGCCATGCATCCCTGATGTCTAACTGCTAGAAATGGGGGTCTCTAGTTGGCAAGGGTTTGCACCTTTGTCCAAGTATGGACCCTTCTCCCTAGTCAGGGTAAGGGGATACACTTCTAAAATAACCACTGCTCACCCCCTTGGTAGCTTGGCACAAGCAGACAGGCTTATCTCAGAGGCAATTTGTACTTCAGTTGTGCACACATACAGTAACACAGTGAAAACACTACAAATGGACACCACACCAGTTTACAAAACTCAGCAAGACTTTGTCTAAACCAACAAGACCAAGTACGACAAAAATTAAAAATACATTACTGTAAAAATAGTTACTTTGCAAGATAACATTTAAATTGTAGAAATATCTCAAAAACACAGTTCTTCAGAGTCGGTAGCTGCATCTAGGGCTCCCGCAATGCTGAAAACAACAGAGTCTAACAGTTCCAGCAGACCACATCGGTACGGGCTAGATAAAGTGTCGACAGTAACTTTTCTTGTTGCGGCTGATTTTGTCGATCGGGCAACCGTCGCGGTTGTGATGTGAAGTGGAAGAGATGCAGCGTACTGTGCCCTCATGGTGCAGTTCAAGCAGCGGTTTGGTGACGGTCATCCAACGGTGTTGGTGAGACCAAGGCTTACGATGCAGTGTGAGGCAGTGCTCGATGCGGTGCTGGCAGGTCACGGTGCAAGCGACAGAGCCAGTCGATGTTCGGGTAGGGCAGCGACAGAGTCAGTAACATCCTGGAAAAGTGAAGCGAGGTGCGGAGTGCAGTGCCCACGGGACACAGTGCAAGCAACAGCTCAGAGATGGTTGCCCAGCGGCGTCGTTGAGATCAAAGATGTGGTGCAAAGTGTGGCGGTGCCTACAGGACAACGAACCAGCGCCGGACTCAGTGACAGTGTTGGCTGCTCTTTCCTTCTGCAGTGACTAAAACCAACGGTTCCAGAGTCTTTGGTGTTCTTGAGACTTCTTGAACAGGGGGCAAGCTCTACCTTAAGCCCTTGGAGATAATTTGTCAAGTAGGATACCCACACAGCTCCTCTCCTTGGCAGAAACAGCTACCGCAGGGCAACCCCAAACAGCACACAGCAAAGGGGCAGTACTCCTCCTCCAGCTTGTTTCAGCTCTTCTCCTTGGTAGAGGTTCCTCTTGAAGGCAAAAAGTGATCTAACAGTCAGTGGTCTGGGCCCCACTTTTTATAGTACAAAATCCTTTGTTCTCTGGAAGCAGAGAGTATCTGTGCTCAGCAAAACCAGTTCTGTCCTCTTTGGTCCAGCTTCCTGGCAGGAGGTGGAGGCAGACCAGGCCCATTCAGGTGTGGTAGAAATCTCCTCCCCCTACACTGAATGCCGCCCAGGTCTATTCAGCCCAGCCCTGACTCACCCTGAAAAGGCAGGACACACCTCACCCCCCAAGTGCTGGCTGAATAGAATGCACATCCCAGCCCCTGTCACTTCAAATCCAGACAGACACAACCCTACCAGAGGCACAGTGGACGGCTCAGCAAGAAAATACACACTTTCTAAAAGTGGTATTTTCAAACCCAGAATGTAAAAATCATCAGTTCAGGCATACTAAACTCCATTTTCCCATCTTCTTCCCATGGGCACTTATAATTATAAGATTTCATATGTAAACTCCCCATTCTATCCTATGGGACAGATAGCCTTTCAAGTGAAAAACAAAAGTGGCAGTATTTCACTATGAGGACATGCCACACACATCAGGGCATGTCCTACCTTTCACATACACTGCATCCTGCCCACAGGGCCTACCTTAGGGGTGGCTCACATGTAGGAAAACGGATGGTTAGGGCCTGGCAAGTGGGTTCACTTGCCAGGTCAATATGACAGTACGAACTGCACACCGGCACTGCAAAGGCAAGCCTGAGACCCTTTTGCAAGGCTGCTTGTGTGGGTGGTACAAGCTGCAGGCCAATTGTGGAAACACTAATCCTTAACAACAATTTACAGAGGGAGCACTTGCACTTTGGCACTGAACTGCAGTGGCAAGTGCCCAAAGCATCTGGACCAGCTTTAACGAAGTCCAACACACAGTAGAAACACAGGAGGCGAAGGCAAAGATACAGGGTGAAACCCCGCCAATGATGCCAGGTCTAACACCAAACTTGTATCGCAACCTGCAATCTTCTTGGAAGCACTGCTGCAGGATGCATCCTTGATGCATGCCTTCGCATCCCAAGCCCCAAGCCGACCGCATCCTCAATAATGACGCAGAACTCCTCATCGCAGCCCTGAAGATCCTCGGAACCGCTGCTGCACAGCGCAACCTCAATGCAGGTACTTTGTTCAGCAGGCCTAACTGGGGACCCGTATCTGGCCTGTGCTCCATCGTGGTCAGCCTGAACTTGTGACTTTTTCCTGGTCTGGCACAACCTGATAAACACAATTGGTGCTTTATGTTTGTAGGCACTATTTTCAGTTTTACTGGTTGGAGGTTTGTCATTTTGGTGTCAAATAATTGATTACATTTTACTCTATTTTACGAAATTGGAGTGGAATTTTTCTTGTGTTGTGTTTTCACTTTATTATTTTTTGACGTGCTTCATAAATACTTTATACATTGTCTCTACGTTAAGCCTGACTGCTTTTGTGCCTAGCTACCAGAGGGTGAAGCACACGTAAATTGACAGGAATTGTGGTTGCTGCTTGAGTAGGATTTCACAATTCCCCCCTCTCAATCAGTAACCCAATTTCCTGTCCCCACCTAAATATTGTCCCTTTTCCTTTATCAAATGTGTTAAGTAGGATGCAGCACTTCACTGTATCAAATTATACTGATGGGTTAAGGACCAAGAGTAGAAGCGAATTACCCATGTCCAATAAACTTAGTGCATTATCAACAATTTGAGGATAGCTGTTTTCGTACTACATTCAGATCTAGAGCCAGACTGTATATCATCAAATAGTCAGCAGCCTTGAATTAATTATAAATGCATTTGTTTGCATTTTTGCTAAAGAATGAACTTTAATAAAGGACTGAAAAAATGTCTTGACTCTGGTCACACTTAGCTATTAAAAACAAAATATTTTATTCATCCATATGTATATATTTTTTTAAATAAATCCCTTTTCTTCTGTGGTTTTTGAATAGTTTGTTGAACACAAAACCACATAACAAAAGGGATTTATTTTCGAAAAACTGGACGAATAAAACCGTTGGGTTTTTAATAGCTATGTGGAACCAGAGTCAGGTGGTATGGCTCTACCTCCAGTCTACTTCAAGGAACAAAGGTCCTAAGCAAATAATAATGTACACAATATAGTTGAATATAACCAACGATGGGTTACTCTAGCCATCCAGTGTCCAGCCGGACAATGGAGCTTTATTTTTACAATGGAGAAAATAAAGTCAGAAATACTTTGAGCAGCATAAATAGTGAGGCACAAGCCTGTACCTTTAAAGAACCAGGAAGTGTGGGGGAATGGGGTAACAATACAGACAATCGAACCAAAACAGAAATACAGGCAAAGACTTTGAGCTTTGGCCACCTGCATTCAGTTTTAAATAACAGCAAGTTTTGACCAAAAATAGATACCACAACAGTTAAGCAAAATGGACATTTGTGGTTCTATTTAGAAATGTTGACGTTTCGATCCCTTGCTCATGGTAAACTGGGATCATCATCAGGACTAGAAAATAACATTTGCCTGGTTCAGAACATGTTTGTGCCAGTCGGGAGAAGTATCAAAAATTGAGTTTGTGAATTCGAAATAGCCGGAATAAGATCGCCACAGCTCTGGACGTAGCGATAACAACATGAATGGTTGTCCTGGAGGTAATGGAGGGAGAGGGCGGCCGCCGCTCTCCTCAGTACACTCCTGTATCCAAGGTTGGGGATTGTTGAAGAGCCGTACCGGATTAGGTATAGGGCTTGCTCCTTAGGGTTGCGTGATGGCTGGAATCAGGAGACAGCAGCGATGTGCCGTTAGGTTCCTGGCGTGATAGCAAACGAATTTCATTGCACACACTGCATTGCATTTGGGGATGCAGTGCGTGCAACGAAATTTGTTTGATTTATTTAAATGTTTACTTACCTGCAAACTTCCATTATCCATACATTACTAACCCCCACCCTGCCCCTCCCCCTCCCCACATCACCGCCCCGGCAGGTACTCCCCTACCGACCGCGGCTGAATAAAGGACCTCATATTGAGTCAATGAAGAGTGGACCAAACTTGTGCTGTACTGGTCACGAGATGGGTTTATCCCTTAATATAGAAATTCGTATCACTTCAGTAAAGTAAGTAGATGGTCTAGCATTTGTCATGGTCTTCATGAGTTAACTTTCAGTACTTCCTCTGATGTTTTTTGCAGTGCATCCTGCTTTTCGGAATTGAACTGTGGAGTGATTTTCAAGCAATTATGTGGATAGAAACCAGTTGCCCTTGCAGGTCTTTCCATCAACAAGTGCAGAGCATTTTGTATTATTTTCTTCTGTGTTTTTTATATATAAAGATAAGAGAAGATATATTTGTATCATAATGTATAAACGTTTGTAGGGACATTAATGGCTTTGTCTATTTGACTTCTGAAGAAATATTCCTTTATTATACATTTTGTCTCTCAATTTGCAGAGCAACCAGGTTGATTGATGATTGTACCATCATATACATTCATTCTATCACTGTAAACGTTTTTCCGTATATGCATATATACATAGTAATAAAAAAACAACCATTTTAAAAACAAAAACCACTAACATTTGCCAGTTATGCGTGACTGACCTGAGTGATGCCTCCTTGTCACATTAAAACCACCAAATATGAACTTGCGTGTACTACTAGAGGCATTCTGAGATGTATGATTTTTGCACTCCATCTAGACCGATTAATGCAATCATATTTTAAAATTTTGATTTTGTAATTCTTTCTAACAGAAATCTTTTTTGTATGTTTGATGTGTCTCTAACCGACATACTAATTGAGAAATCCGACAGACAATCACCTGCCAGTCGGATTACAGATATTTTTAATTAGCTGGCTCAGGGTGGGAAGTGTGATTTTACCAAAAAGGCCCCTTAATAGCCATCTTGAGGATTCATAATATGTGGCATTAATTTGGCGGCCAAAATTCACTTTCTACTTCATGTCCTGTCTAATGCAATGTATAGTGAGTTCCACAAAAATTACATTTTATTATTGAATAGTTACAACTTCCATTCCAAGGCTATGATATCACTGTAGTGTAGACGCTTGCCATGCAACAACATTTTGAAGTAATCCACTATACCAGATGAATAGCATTGTTGATTTCCTAGAATGTATGTAGGTTGAATATCGCACTGGGCCGGTCTGCTTATCCCTAAATATCATCCCCAAGAGCTTTTAAATATTATGAATGTTGGTGGAACCATAGGGAAGGGTTGCTGATGATCTCTAGATAAGCATGGAACCTGGGGGGGCGTGGCTTGGCGCCGTGGGTGATGGCGGCGCCTGAGTGAAGCTCCGCCGAGGCACCGGGAGACTTACTTCTCTACACCCGCAGTTCCTGTTTTGGAGGTCCCATCTCGACGTCGGAACATCTCCGCCATGCAGTGGCACTCTTGAGAGACTCTCCCCGGCATATAAGAAGGAGGTAATTGCTGCTCCGCTTTCGAGGATGCTCCGGTGTTCGCGGCCGCCATTTTGCGGGTCCCGTCACGGAGTAGTCCTCTCGTAAAGACGAATGCGGTTTACCCTTCCAGCCTGAACATGTGCGTCGCTGCAACTTCGGACTACTTCTACAACCCCCTCGAGACCCAGGCTTCCTGTGTTGCTTAAATAGCGTCATACATTTGCAGCCAAACATCTCCTCACGCAGCGCGACCACCATTTTGCGCGCTTAGGAGTATTTCTGCCTACATATTGGTATGTTCAGTACGCTTTCCTTACGCCTCATGGCTTGACTTGGCATAAATATATTATCTTCTGGTCACCTTCTGAAACGATTTTATTGCCTAAATTATCGTTTCAATGCAAGCAGGGACGGTAGATTACTTGTTGTCCCCACCAGTCAATATATTTACATAGGAATTGCCTTAACGATGCAGATGCTTCATTCCTGCCTACTTATCACTTCTTTGGCGACTTGGTGATATTTACTTACTACAGGCTTTGCTGTTTGGATGCTCTCCTCACCCCAGATGGATCTCCATTTATGCTTAAAGTACTTCTTGGATTTCGACTCAGTTTTTGAATTTCTTCTGTGACACAATTAGCTGCACGTTTCCATCCTAACAAAATGTACTCTCCTTGTTTGCACTATTATCTTAGCTGACTTTTCTCCTTAATATTTATATTAGTTATATATGCCTGAGCTCCTCCCTCATTTTCCTCAGGCTTACCTCCTTATAACTGGGGTTGTCTACCAGTGATTTCTTGTAGCCCAGTACCACCAATTTACATTTCCTGTTCGTTTCTTTGCTTCTTTACATGGGACGACAAAAACACATGTCTCGCTTCTCCTCCAAAGCAACTACAAGGGTGGCTTTTGTTAAGAACTCTAAAGTTTTTTCAGCTTTTTCCCAACTAGAGGATTCTCTTGCATCATCAGGCTCAGAGGCACTCATGGATACACCCTCTCATACACCATCAGAAAAAATAACTGCTAAGCGGCTAAAAAAACATCCTCCTTCCCCACCTAAGTCATCGACACCTGTATCCATGGAGCTATTACTGGAGGAAATCCGATCATTTCGTCCTTTTCTTGAGGAAATTGGAACTTTGCGCCCTTTTATGGAGGAGACCAATACTAAACTTCAAGTTCTAACAGACAATTGGTCTCAAATTGAAACAAGAGTCTCTTCGGTGGAGCAATCTGTTGCATCTTTTCAAGAATCTTAAGCCAAAGTTACACACTTGTCTTCGCAGGTGGGAGCTCTTCAAAAGCAGGTGGAGGAGTTAGAAAATAGAGGCAGGCGTAATAATCTTCGCATTTACGGCCTGGTGGAGGGTCTTGAAGGGTCTGACCCGCCTGCCTTCTTTAAGTCCTTCCTTCCTAAATTGCTCCATCTACCGCAGGATACATCTCTTAACATCCAACGTGCGCATCGTCTGGGCTGTTTACCTACATCCCTCTCCATGTCACAAAGGCCTACGGGGGTCATCCTTTATTTCTTAGAGTACACCGACCTCTTGAAAGTTCTAGCAGCTGCCAAGGCTCTTCCCAAACTGACTTGGTCTGACTCTCCGTTATTCTTCGCCCAGGACTATGCCAAGGCAACTGCTAACCGCAGGAAAGCTTTCCTAAGCATGAGAGAGGTCCTTCGCTCCATGGGTGCTCGATATGGCTTGTATCATCCGTGTTTGTTTAAGGTCACCTATAATAACAAAACTACCACCTATGAAGATCCAGTGAGACTGCAAAGCTTCATTAATGCACATCGTACCTCTCCCATGGATGCATCTGGTCCTTCGTCCTCCTCCCCTGGCTGACTGTTGACATTGCACGCCTGTTTGAAAATTCAATCTCTCCCATTGCTGTGTTATTGTTTGCTTCATGTTTCTGGCTGACTTTTGTTTCTATTAGCCAGTTCATGTTCTAGTCGTACGTTATGTTGTCATGGTTACCCCCTTTTGAAGTTTCCTGCTTGTTTGATTGTTTTACTCCTTTTAATCTTATGATGTTATCCACTAAGTAGTGTTCCCTGGTCATCATTTTCGTTACAGTTCTTTGTATTACCTTATCAGCTTTACCCCATCTTTGTTTCCACAGGAACCCTTCGTTGTCTGATGACATCTCCCCGGTTCCTTGCCCGGCTGACCTCAGTTGTGTTGCCTTCCCTACCTGGCTCCTTCCCCCCTCGACTTCTTCTCGTATTTCCCCTTAGTAGGTATGTTTTCCTCATATTTTTTGTACCTTCTTTGTTTTTTGTCCCTCTTCACTTCCCCTTCCTTTATCAACAAATTTCCTTTTTTGCATAACGATGATGTTTTATTTTTTTCAGGTTGTATTTCCTCTTTCCTCACTTTCATTCATTTCTATTTCTCACTCCTTTATCCATTCTTCTACATTCCCTTCCTATTTCTCACTTTCTACTCATTATTCTTGGGTCTTTTTCCTATTCATGATTTCACTCTCATTGTATGTTTCTTCCTTCTTCTTCAATTTACTTTTATTTCTCTTCCTATACTTATGATCATTTACTCCTCTTTCTCTAATTTCTTCTTTTCTATTCCTTATTATTTTTTGGAATCATTGGTCAACCAATTTATGGCCTTATTGTGTAAACTATGTCTTTAAATATAGTTTCATGGAATGTTAAGGGTATTAACTCCCCAATTAAACGACAGCGCATTTTATCTCACCTAGCCAAATTAAATATTGACATTGCATTTCTTCAAGAAACTCACCTTTCAGATATAGAATCTGATAAACTTAAGAGAGGTTGGGTGGGTGAAGTCTTTTACTCACAGGGTGATGGGAAACGTAATGGTGTTGCTATTTTATGCCGTAGGTCACTTCCTCTCACAGTCATCTCTCAAGACTCGGATACTAATGGTAGATGGAACCATGTCAGACTATCACTTAGAGGTGTTCCAATCTCCCTCCTTAATGTTTATGGTCCCACGAACGGTGAACCCCTTTTTTGGGCTGAATTTTCTCCCCGCATAACCCAATTCATGGATGATAACTTCATCCTTGCGGGAGACTGTAATCACCCTTTTGATCCTTTTTTGGACAGGAAGTCTGATGCCACTTATATTCCCACAAAACCACAAAACTCTTTACCCAAGCTATTTCGCAACATAAGCTTGTTGACTCCTGGCGTTTATGTAACCCGACTTTACAAGAGTTTACTTTTTATTCCCCCCATCACCGTTCCCAATCACGGCTTGATTATATTTTTGTTTCACACGCACTTACTCAAACTCTCCAGGCGGCAGAAATTGGTCCGATTTTACTTTCTGATCATGCCCCTGTCATGGTCAGTCTTGAAGTTTTACCCAAAATTGAGGGCCCTAAAAGGTGGCGTTTCAACAATGCCCTCCTTCTAGATCCCAAATGTTCCACTTCTTTTTCCGCCTTTTTTGATGAATTTTTCCTTTTCAATGATATCCCACCCATTTCAAAACATACTCTCTGGGATGCTTTTAAAGCAGCTGCTCGTGATTTCATTATTAACTTTGTCGCTAAAAAACGAAAGTTCGCCCGCCAAATTACCAAAAACCTTCTCCATGACATTAAGAGATTGGAACACGCCTATTTTACTTCACATTCCTCGGATAGTCTGACATCTCTGGTTGCTGCCAAAATTAAATTTAATGAAAAATCTACTGAAGATGCTTCTTTATATTTGCTTAAATCTAGTGCCAAGTTTTATGGTGGTAGGAACAAAACTGGGAAGATTCTTGCTAATTACTTAAAGGTCAAACACAATAAAGTAAATATTGAATCGATTTATGATGATGATGCCCATTTACAACATAAAGATGCTGACATTCTTGCTACTTTCTCACATTTCTATGAGACATTATACACTTCAGATACCCAATCTTCTCCTCAGTCTCTTGCTCACTTTTTTTCTACCATTCAAACCCCTACTTCTTTCCCTCTTGACCTTTCCTCCTTAGAATCTGACGCTTCACCGAAAGAATTGCTTGCTGCCCTTCAACGTTTAAAACTTAACAAAGCTCCTGGCCCTGACGGATTTACTGTTGAGTTTTATCTTCACTTTTCAAAACTTCTTATCCCAAAACTTCACTCCCTTATACACTCTTTTGCTGAATTAGGTACTTCTTCTGGTACCTTTTCAGATGCCCACATTTGTTTAATTCCTAAACCCGGGAAGGATGTCCAATATTGTAAAAACTACAGACCCATTTCCCTAGTTAATATAGACTACAACATTTTTGCTAAATTATTAGCGATTAGATTAGATCATTTGCTCCCTGACCTCCTCGGAGATGAACAATCAGGCTTTGTTAAAGGCCGTTACATCACAGATAACACAAGACTCTTATTTAACATCTTAACAAAATCCTCACATCTTCAATCTCCTCTCGCAGCAATAGCTTTAGACGCTGAAAAAGCATTTGATAGGGTAGAATGGCCCTACCTCTTTGGCACCCTCTTTACTTGTCCTGGTGGGGTCGCCTAGATACTATCAAAATGATGCTCTCCCCTGTTATTCTTTATACTCTATCCAATATTCCCATTGCTATTCCAGCTAAATTTATAAAAAAAGAAAATTCAGTCTTATCTTCCTTTTTATGGCATAAGAATAAACCCAGAATGTCTCTGGCCAGGCTCTTTCGTCCTGCCTCTGAAGGTGGTGTTAATTTCCCGAATTTTTTAGCCTATCACAAGGCCATTTTTGTTACGTCAATCCTCCTTTTGGTTACAGGATCCTGACTCTCCCTGCCCTTTGTGGACCAAGGTGGAGCGCCTTTTTGTTTTACCTTTCTCTTTCGCTGAATGTGTCTCCTTTTCCCGCAAGCCCTCCTCAATTCTCACTCCTATACATAAGTTTACCCTTAAACTCCTCTTATCCTCTCATCCTCCGCCCCCTACTTGTATTGCTGATTTCCTTTCCTCCACTATATGGCATAATAGATACCTTTTGATTCGAGGTAAGCCTATTCTCTGGAAGTCTTGGAGAGCCAAAGGTTTGCTTTGGGTCTCACAATTGTTTTCACAATCCACCTTCCTGCCTTTTCACACTCTTCGCCTCACCTTTGACTTACCCCTCTCTTCTATTCCCCAATATCTTCTCCTTAAAGCATCAGTTCTGGAAGCATATAATAAACTTCCCAAATCCCGTCCTCCTACATCTGCTCCTGATCCTATTGCTCACCTTCATTCTACTTTACTAACCTTTCTAAAAGCTTCTGTCCTATATAAACATCTTCATACACACACTCTTCCCAGACTTAAAAGCAAAGTAGAGGAGCAATGGGAGAGTGATCTTTCCTTCTCTTGGCCAACTTCCTTTTGGGATAGGATTTGGTTAAAGATTCGTAAATCCTCCAGAGCTGCTTCCCTAACGCAATCTCTATTTTTCATTTATAACCGTTTATTACATACTCCTTCCACCCTTCACAAACGTTTCCCCACTACACCAGATACATGTTGGTCATGCGCTTCCCCAAATGCTACTTTGTTTCACATGTTGTTTCTCTGCGAAAAGGTCCATGCCTTCTGGTTACAAGTTTGGGCTCAAATTAATGTCATTTTTTCCACTAATATTCCATTTTCACATGCTCAAATTTTCCTGGGAAGCCTTTCTCCTTGTTGGGACCGCAATGATCTTAATGTTCGAATTGTTGACTTATTATTAGCGGTTGTATTTCAACAAATCACTATCAACTGGAAGTCTACGTCAAGTATTACTTTCAAAGCTTGGTGGTATAATGTTTGTCACAACCATAGACTTGATAATGCTTTTGTTTTTCCTGCACAGATGGCAACTAAACGTGCTGAGTTATGGCTTCCTATTACGTTGTATTTAGATAATTGTACAATTCGCTCCTTTCGTCCTCGACCTGCTCAGCAGGAAGTTCCTAAACCCCCTTGATACCCTTTGCATTTCTTCATGTTAAACTAAACTATTTTACTGCATAGCTATATTTGCATTTAATTCTACTGCATATTTATTGTACCCTTCATTTTTTATGCCTTGATACCCATGATTCATTTCTATATTTCGAATTGCTCATTTCCAATTGCATTGTTCTTCTTTCTTTTTCTTACTTAATCATCGTATGTTTCCCTTTCCCTCTCACCCCCTTTTTGTTTCCCTCATAATATTGTTCCTATTTTGTATTATTACCATGTACTCCTTTTAATAAACTTATTTTTTTAACTGAAAAAATAAGCATGGAACCTGTGGAATAGAGTTTCTCTAGAGAAGCGCAAACAGAATGGGTCACCAGAACAGCTAGATCAACCAGGGACCAGGAACAATGTAGTATACATGTCAAAGTCATTTTATTCTTTACACAATGTGTCAAAAACCAATAGGTCTGGGAACTGGTTTCATGGTTTATGGATGCTAAGACTGGAGTAAAAGCTGTCACTTCATTGCTCACTCTAGGAAAATCTTAAATAAAATTGATGTAATTTGAAAGGCAATGATTTACAAATACATGGCGGAGTGATACATCTTAAATCCAACACCAATTTGAAAGACCAGATCCACAAAAAGAGATCTTGTTGAACCACTCCAAGTGCTCTTACCTTTCTTTAACCTGTCTTTGACTAGTGAGTGCTCAAAAGAAGTTTGGAATCCATCTTAGATCAGTCTCCACGCCTCTCTGCTCTGCCAGTTGTTACTTATGACTGTCAGCAGCTGGGTTTCATTAACTTTGAGACCCATTATCATGCAGCAGTGGTGCTTGGGATGTTGAGCCCTCTTCAGCCAAAAAGCATGTCTTGCTTCTGCTGGGTTGACATTTTTTCTGAATTGCCCTCTGCTAGAGAAGCTTTTTCTTGACCTCAATCCATGTGCATGGCAGCCTCTTATTGAGCCTAACAAAGGTGCCAGATTCCACATCTTCTAATTTTTGTAACAACTCGAGTCATTGTCCAAATGTCTATTGAAGCCCAACCAGGTATATTTTTTGTCCTTGTCTGCCCTTTTATTATTCCGGCCTTGCTTGAAAAAATAAATTATATATATATATATATATATATATATATATATATATATATATATATATATATATATATATATATGTATTTGGAAGAATGCCTGAATATTCGTTATGCTTCCATAGAACATTCGCTGTTTCTGACAGTCCCTCCCCTTAGCCTTTACTGTGCAGATAATGCACAGCAAGTGGTCCACGCTGAGAACCAGGGGCTGTATCATGACGAACTGAGCACCTGTGTTTTTTAAGTTTGAGAGATCAAAAATTCATACATACAACATTGAGCTAATGCATGACATTTATGCAGAACACGTTGGAACCAGAGAGAGGTAATCTCTGCTCATCGTTTCTGACTTGTTCTGCCTAAACTTTAACCAGTAACACAGAGAAATTCCATGTTATTTGTACACATATTTGACGCTTCAGAGACAAAAAATAGGTGCTCGGTCTGTGGTGAGTCAGTGCCCCGAGACATGGCCCCTGCTGTCATCTTCAAAGGCAATTTGATGCAATTACGAGGAATGTGTGAAAGTATAATGCCATCCTGTGAATAATAGGATAAGAAAGCACAACTACAGAAAACCGGTAACCATAAAACGTATATATGGGAGTACAAAGTTGCAAACTTTCTGTAATTCTCGTAAATTCTATCGTTACTACCTATAGATTGCAAAGTCTCTATACGGTGACTTTCAAGTGAAAACCGGGGATCACACTCATTTAAAGTTGTTGTGAGAAACGAGTGATCACCAACATTCAACCAGTTGCGGGATAAATGGTTTTAAAGTAAATGGTAAATGATTTTAAAGTGAACTTTCAGGAAATCAACACATTCTCTTTCAGCACCATCTAATACTAGAATGGAGGAATTGACGGTTTGCAGGTGGGAGGGCCTGGAGCGCGGGGAAGGAAGTACACGAAGAGCTAAATGTTGGCAGCCGCGGCACGTGGAGGGAGTTCGGTGGGGTAGGGAGGTGGGGCGCGGGAGGGGCAGGGTGGGGGGTGGTAAAGAAAGGAATATGGATAATTGCAGGTAAGTAAACAATTTAATAAATAAAACGAATTTTGTAGCGCGCGCTGCATCGCAAAATGCACATAAACAATCTTTACAGGCGAACTGCTATTCTATGTGTGCTGTAGAATGAAAAGAAAAATAAGAGGAGAAATTAAACTCTTCTCCTCGTGTCGCCTGTTGAAGACCAGGTATTCCCTGGCGATATTTTTGGTGCTGACCATACCTTGTAAATGTGAGGTAGTATCAAAAAGCAATGGGTGTTGCGGCGGAACGCCCAGTGCAACACCCATTGACGTTTCTTTCACCCTTAGTGCTGAGTGAATAGGAGCATACATGGGGGCAGGGCCGGACTGGCTGGTTGGAATGCTGCTGAGCTGGGGGCTGATTTCATTCATGGAAACCTGTGTGTGCTAAACGAAATTCGTTTTGCTTTAATTATTTCGCAGCACACGCAGGTCTCCATGAACGAAATCAGCCCGTACCGCAGTGCAGCCCGCAAATCAGCCCGCACTGCAGTGAAATCAGCCCCCAGCTTGGCAGGATTACAAACTGCCCGGTAGTCAGTCCGGCCCTGCATGGGGGCGTTACGCCACAATAAGTGGCTTAGCGTCGCAGTGTAAATAAAGCGACAAACTTAATGCCAACAGAACATAGGAAAAGCTGACTTTCTGGTGACATTAACTCCTTGTAAATAAAATATGCCCCAAGATTTCCATACTACATATTCAGACCTTCAGTTTTTTCCACATATTACCTCAAAGATTGTGCTGTGGGATTCCTTGAGCTGGTATCTCCCTTAATGGATGATTGGCATACAAGCTTTGTGAATGTCAGATTCTCCCGTTAGAGAGTTGTTGCTCATTAAGTGACATTTTGAAGAGTTCTTTCAAGGATTAACATAATTTTTGACACAATACCTCGTCCATCAAGTTGAGGCCCGTCAAGACGCTTTTAAACAATTAATTCCTTCTGCGTGCATGTTATCTCTCCTTCAAAGGATCATTGGTGAGCAAAGCAGAGACGCTTTGGCTCTTTGAGGCAGGTGAACGAGGAGCGAGGAATGACATGTACCTTTTCATTCCAGCAAGTCCAAAGGGTCCAAGCCGCATGTGCTGAGATGGCCTAATTGCTTCCAGAATACACACTGTGACTTTTCAGCCTACCTGGACAGGAATCAGTTTGAATGACATGGACGTTGCGGCTCTTGTCGGTGTTGGTTTCCTGGCCTTCATCAGCAGGACATTTTGAGAGAAGCATTGTGGGCTCAACTCATCATGTCATTGTTATGCGTTTTAATTACTTTAGACAGAGCCTGCATGCAAGAAGGTGCACAAAACCGCAGTCGGTGGAGCAGTTTGAAGTTCACCAGGACTAAAAGTCCCAGAATGCATTAAGTTCTTAACTTTACCATGGTGGTCCAGCACTGAATTATTGGTGACCTGGAGCCATCGGACAACTTCACCTTTCTGAACACAGAACCTGATACTGCCTATGACTAATTCCAGGCCATGGTTTTACTATGATTTATTTAACTGACTGCATCTTCCCCCTTCTTCTTAACTCCTCCTTTCCTTGGACTCTCTTTAATTGGAGTTTTCTGTGGTGGCCTACTTGCTGTTCTGATGCTTTCACTCAAATTGAGACACAATACATTTGATAGTGATGAGGTGACATAAGTGATTAAAAGTATTATTGGGTAGAGGGGCAGACTTCTTTTCAGTGTTTACACCCTGTGCTGAAAACGTCGATACAAACTCGAACAACATTTAGTTATACTTTAGTGGTGACCGCTACTTAAATGGTTTCATCTGGTCAACATTAGGAGGGTAAAACACCCTAGGGTGAGTGCAATGTGCACCTAACCTTTAATCCCGTTTCAGGCACACTCAGGAGTTTACACCAGAAAGAACACAAGCCCAATGGTTGTAAACAGGCTCTCATGATCTTTGAGCTTGTCCTAAATAAGGCACATGACTGATATTGGAAAAGTTCCAGACAAAATAGTCTTGCCACTCAGGGCCAATTTTTCAATTGAACGCGCTTTCAAAATAAGTAAAAATTGATTCATGTTACAGCCTGTGGGTAAAATGTGTCTGCAAATTGTGCACAATCTAAATCTCCTTTGGTGGTGTCTGTTACTTAAAATGTGCGCTTTTTATAGCCCATTCCAAGTTTGATGCTACAAAATTCATTTTGCTTTGATACTTTTAGAGCTGTATTGGTATATCGGTGCAGCACACATTACAAACTGGGAGCCTGATTCAGCAAAGGTAAACTTACATGTCTGTGTAAGTTTACTATGGTTTTGCTATTCACAAACTATGAATTAGTATTAGGTTTATGACTGCGGAGAGTCCACACATAAAATGATAGGGCAGGCATCTCTTTTAATGTATAAATTCATCAGATATGACATTGCTGTTTTTCATGTGGGGAGGTCTCTGCCCGACTGCAGAGTCTCTGCAGTCATACCCTTAGCATTAACTCATAGCTTGTGAACAGCAAACAATAATAAACATACACAGAAGTGTAAGTTTACCTTTGTGAATCAGGCCCTGGCTGTGTACACAGGATGTGCATGGCATTCCAACAGCAGCTAAAAAGTAGAGGTAGTTTAATCTTTCCGGTTGATTGTTGAGTTTTTTTCTTTTATTAAGTTCTAACACACTATAAGAAGCAGAACATGAAAAAAGAACAACGTCAGCAGATGCCTCCTAATGAAACAATGCATTTATCTAACTATAAACAAGCTTTGGCAAAGTCTAGATGACTGGCACTGACTACAGAGGAGGTGGCTTTGCCATTGCTTTTCTCCCCTGTAAATGTTTCTAAAACCTTCTTACTGAAACATTTACATATAGCCATCCATATGAGCAGATGCATGCATATGCACATGAGCATGCAAGGATGAATATTTTTCAAGCATATTTATAATGAGGTTTTACAAAAAATAAAAGCCTTCTTGGAATAGATGAAAGGGCTATTTTTAGAGCTTGCGGCCACTAGCAGTGCGTGTGCGAAATGCAGAACACTGCGAGCAGCAGGGGGTGCCTGGTAATAGGTCTGAGAAGCTGCAGGGCCCTCACAGAAATCATTTTTTAAAAATGACAAAAAGCAACAACAAAAAATACATTCAAACATACATATTGTATTGGCCAATTCTTCCCTGCCCCCGAAGGGGTCTACTTTGTCTGCTGATGTCCACATTCTGCACACTAATATTAATAAAATAATTTTTTTTGTTTATTGATTAGTGGTTTTTTATATTTGATAATATTAGTCTACAACTGATTGCATGAAATATAAAAAAAATACATATCATGCATGCGAATTAAATGATTGGTTTATTATTACAATCGCATGAAAGTGGGTTCTATTAATATTATTGTTAATCAAGTAAGAATGATGATAATAATAATAACAATAACAATAATTACTAATAGTTTTGGTATTATTATAATATTTATTTAGAAGGCACCCATTGCTGAACAGATTGCCTTTGCAAAGTTATGCTGTAACCTCAAATAAGATGTTTTGTAATTGAGACAGATGATGAAGTTTGTGCTGAAAGGGGTGAACTTAAAAAAAGTGCACAGCAAAATATTACCAGCATGCAGCTGTGCCAGTCCTGACCATCAAGTGCATTGGCATCAGACCTTTCATGGGCATCACTTAGGTTAGCAACCATTTTCCCTGGATTAATGATTGCAACTCTTGTGAATGAATGTTCCACCTCACTACTAATGTAATTACTGCTCTACCTACCTTATAAAAATCTGCATTTGACTTCTGCTAGCCTTGGCAACTCATTATTTGTTCCTGCTGTCAATGAACGTTTATCATCAGTTAGAGGGGCACACTGTACATTTGGAAACTGTTTTGATAAAGAAACATATCAATTTAGCTACTGAGAAATTTGAAGATGAAAACCTCCTTTATAAGGTAAATTCAGCAGCACTGGCATTCCATCTCTGGCCTGTAATTAAGAGTGCTCAGGGCACAATTAGTCTCAGCAACATCACGCTGCAAGTTCTATATAACAGAATCAGTGATTCGGAAAAGTGGCTGTGCTTGATCACTGTCCGCAGCGAGCATTTACCCAAGTGCTCGGCTGGCTGGGGAATAATGTACTACACTGAAATGAAATCAATTAGCCTGATTTTCTTGATTATAATTAACGTGTTCTAATCTTAGTGAAATAAAAAAAAAAAAGATTTATTAGCAACTCCATTAAGATCAGTCACAAAAGCAATCTATAGTGCTTGGTTGAATGTACTCCCACTTTTTAATGAAAGAAAAAAGCACATTAAGATTGGGGAAACAGACTGTAAATTACATAAAAAGAACAGCTATCATTTGGTCAGGGAATTTGTTTTATCCATAAGAAGCAGAAAAATCTTAACTTTCACTCTGCTACATTAATGCCATTTATTAAGCACTTACAACAGGGGCTTCGCAGTGCTTTAGTGACCTCATCGAGATAAAGAGGAAGAAGTTAAAACACCTTTAAAGACTTTGCAATCAATTCATCAGGATATTTTTATGCAAAAATCTGACATGAATAAGGGCATATAAATCAAATGTTTGAAACACGTTTAACAAAAATTTTTGGGCCCAAGTAGTACTTAAATACTACTTATTTACTTCTAAAATAATACTTATTTACTTCTTAACTACTACTTATTTACTTCTACCAGTACAATTATAGATGGTGGTAACTGCATTACCGTCTGCTTTCCTGACACAGAAGCAAGGCTACCTAAACTTGGCAGTATTTATGACCAACAATAAAATCAGCTCTAAGCTGGTCTTAAATTATGCCAAAACTGTAACGATAAAAAAGTATAACATTTTGTAGTACAAGAAATTTTAATTAGGAATGATCACTACACCATCAGTACACAGATAATGAGTCAGCACAGCAGGGTTTTGGCTTCAATTCACCCATTTATTTCTGCATACTGGAACAAATATACTACCAGTAGTAAAAATGAATACTGCCGCTGCTGTTTTGTAACGGGTGGTAACTACAATTGTGGTATTTACCTCTGTGCTAAGGCCATGCAGGAAACTGCAATATTGATTCCCAATAAAATTGATATTGTCACATGACAGAATGAAAATCATTTAGCACTGGTTGTACTGCTTCTTGGATAAGATCCATAGAACAGCACTAGAGTTAAAGTCTTTAATCATAATGCAGAGTTATTGAGGTTATCAACTTATTAGGATTTTTAAAAGACCGACAGTATAGAAGGTTATCAAAAGGGGGACATCTGGATACGGGTTTTCTAGAAGCGCTGCACCTCATAAGGAAAGAAATTAACAGAATTTCACAAAGTAATGTAATCTCGCTTATTTTGATATGAAATGAAACTGTCTTGGAACTTAAGGGAACAGCGTCTGCATTACAAATGATCTTAGTTGATTGACATCCGACATTCATCTTTGTGATGCTGAGAAGACTGGGATTTGTTATAAAGAGAAACAGCGCTTGTAAAAAAAAAGTTTTAAGCCATCAGCTATGTCTCAGATTTTAAACTTCGTTCACTGCCTACATTTGTTCTTGTCATCTTTTATTTGACCCTTTTTTAGCCTAAACTTAAAAACACACATTCCCTTGGCAGCAATCCTTGTTATTCTAAGGTGATTAACCTTGGCCTGTACAATAAGTTTATTGCTATGTGTTTACCTTTTTTATTAAGAAATAAGAAAAGATTACAAAGTACGGATTAATAGTACTCTTTTCTCTAGTATAACATGAAAATAAAAAAAGAACATCAATCTACAGAGATTGTTATTGCAGTTAATTTCTTGATGCTGGTTTTCTTTTTCAGTGTCCTCTTTTCTTCAGTCTTACCAGAATTGAATGTTGAATCATCTATAATATTTACCACCCTCTGCTCTCTTTCTGAGAATGACTTGTGTATAATTAAGGTGTGTAAAAAAGAGATAGTATACCTAACCAGGAATGTAATTCATATTGTTTTGAGTTTTTGTTGTCTTCAGGACAAGTAAAGGTAGTCCTACATAATTATGACATCCCCTGTTTTCTAATTTCTCCTGTGCAGTTTGATATTTCACCTCTCCTAATATAAGTAGATACTGACCCATAAGTATCTCCCTCTCTCGTGAAACAAGAGGGATTCTTTCTTCCAATTGGGGTTTAGATGTATTCTCTACGAGAAAGCTTAGAGCTATTTTCCCAAAGGATTTCCTCTGCACTACAGGGCTAATAGGAACCTTGGGTGAACCTATTGACAGATTGCCTTTTTCCTGAAGATAGAGCAATGGAGCTGCTGGAATCAGAGAACCAGTAGACACATCTGAGTCCAGTACTGCACTGTGATTGGTTAAAAGAAGGTCAATGATTTCCTACATTCTCAGCAGGTGCATTCTAGGATTCAAAACTGGATGTCCTCCAAGAATGGCCAGTGAATTCAAGAACTACCCCTTGCAGCAAATTATGTTTCTTACAGTCAGGGAGTGTCAAAGCCCTGGACAAAACCAACTGACCTCATCCCGCAGGTAGGTAATTGTATGTATTTCTACTCTGACTACACAATCCATTCTCGCCCTTACTCCCACTCAAAAACCCACAATCCGATCCACCATTTGCACCTATAAGCCGAAAATCTTGATCAGCATTCCTCTACACTCACACCAAAATTAGATGACATCTCTTGTGGTCAAATACTCTAGATTCTGGTCACCAATTCTCACTCTGACATCAAAGACGCCGCAGACTAGTCACAATTATTGAAACAAGCAATATTTGATGTTATCATTATCACAGAAACATGATTCATAGCACTATTGACCCAATCTTTATGAATATGATCCTTGAATGATGTAGCATTCTGCATCACATCAACCTGCACAATTTAAGGACTGGCTTCAGAATCAATGCAAATTGACAATTGCAACAGACTCGTCCATCAAACCTATAGACCCCTCTGCTGCCCAGCTTCACCTCAATTAGGAAGAAGCTGTTATAAGGCAAAGGGAGACCAGTTTGTAAGAGGATCATCTGTCCATATGAGCCTCCAGCGGTGGTGTAACAATAGCCCTCGCAGCCCCAGTGGTGCAAGGGCCCCTGAGGTCCTTAGAGCCTACTCCGGCACAGTACACGGAGGCAGGTCCCTGGTCTGAGAGAATCTGACTGGGTCTGGATCCTGGGTACCCCTCTCCATGTACTTTGAGGGGATGCTCAAGCAGCCGCGGCCAGCAGTGGGAGTACCTGCAGGGCGGTGACGTGGGGAGGGGGAGGGGCAGGGTGGGGGTTAGTAATGTATGGATTACGGAATTTTACAGGTAAGAAAACATTTAAATAAATAAAACGAATTTCGTTGAGTGCACTGCATCCCCAAATGCGATGCAGTGCGCGCAACGAAATTCGTTTTATTTATTTAAATGTTTACTTACCTGTAAAACTCCGTAATCCATACATTACTACCGCCCACCCTGCCCCTCCTCCTCCCCCTCCCCACGTCACCGCCCTGCAGGTACTCCAACTGTCGGCCACTTGAAACCATTTTTAAAAAAAAGACGTTTAACTGGTTCCATAGTACAGAGAAGCAACCAGGAGGAAAGACCGTGCAGGGAAAACAAGGAGTGACACACACAGGAAAGGGGTGAGGAAGAAATGGGATGGCATTTGAGAGAAATGAAGAGCGGCACACACACACAGGAAAGGGAAGGAATCAAAGAGAGGTGCACACCAGGAACAAGAAGTGATGCATGGGGAAAGAGGAAGCAGTGGGAGGGAAGAATGCTACATGGGTTAAAGTAGGAAGATATTTAACAAATGCCCTGGGTATTTACTCCATGGGTCACCACTATACAGAACAGGAGGGGAATCCTATACTTGATGCCTCTCGATACACATAAAAGAGGGCACCTTCATTACATAAGAACTCAGAACAAAAACATGCTGCGGCACTCATCTGCCACAACAAACCCATACAAGTAGACTAAGTGGAATTACACTTGCCATCCTGGATTAACATTGGGATCATTAAGTTAGGCTCTATCATAGAAGAATGCTCTCTATAAAGTTTCTAAGAAGTTGGAGGGGAATATCCACTGCCACAATCCCAGTATTGCTAATACTTGAGAGCTTGTACGCTGCCTCCAACCTATACTTAGAGTCATGTACACGCCACCACTTCAGACATCATCACTTGTACACTACTTGGATACATGGAAAGGGTTACTTTTCGGTCATGATGTCAGGACTTTATTCAACTATAACTGAGATCGTTTTATCCTCCCCTACTTAGAGAGCCCTTAAGCAAGGGTTGGAGGTGCACCTTGAGATTGAGTTTGCTGAAGAGGACTGAGTAGGATTAATGGACAATCTTGATAAATTCTTAAGAGTGGTTCATTTGAAACTATCTTATTACAAGATTCTACATGGGTGGAACCGGACACCACATGTTGTGGTGGAATGTTTGTGGATTAAACTTTACTGGGATACGGTATGGTCAGATATGAAAATGATACTTGATACACACTTAGCACTGAATCATCGGTTGGCAATTTTGCATGTAATGTCAGACTTACCGTTAATGAAGATCTACCATAGCAGGTGGTTGACTATGGTTTTAGTGCTGACCCAAATGGGTATTTTACGCTTATGGAAATCTAACAATATTTTCACCTTTGAAAATTGGCTGAATAAAATGAATACATACTGGATACGTACTTGATATCCACACAAAATGACAGATTAACACAGGTCGAGGAAGTGTGGTGGGCAAATTCTTGAAAACGCCTGCTGCAGATACTGTTTGGAGTCTGTACACAGAGACAATTAGGAATAATTAGGCTATGGGAAAGAGGGTCTGACAAAACAGAAGTTGGGTGGAAGAGGTGGTAGTGGAGTGAGCGGAACGTGGAAGTCGATATATCGAACACATTGGAGAAATCATGACTATTTATTTGAGAAAAAGTAAGGCAGTGTAGATGAGTTTCGACAAGGAAATATGACACAATGTATACTTTGGATTTCTTGTATGCCATAGAGCTACTTCCAAGAAGACGTACTGTACATATGCTGCAGGATTTATTTATTTTTGTATTGCGTAACTGGAAACGAGGAAATGCCATTACAATTGTGTATCATCGTGTATGTTCATTAAAGAATAAAAATACAGTCAAACACACTTTCAATTAATTAATCTCAGATCAACGCTAAAAGTGACTGCTAATTGTGCCTCATGGGCATTCTAGGTAAATTCTTCTGTAATTAGAGAATTTGCACACAAACAAGAGACAAATTGCCATGCTTCATCTTTTCTAAATATTATTTTTATGAACTTATGGTCACTCACAGTTAACAGAGCTTGTTGTCGCCTTGAGCTTCAACATAGCTTTCATAATGGAAAATGCATATATTTGATTTTTCACAAATAATTAAAAGCGAGAAGCAAGCATTCAGATATGATTATAATGTATTGCAATGTTTGAGAGTAGCTAGCGTGATGTTGTTTTAACATATACACATTGTGCTGGTAATGCGCACTATCCACCGAGCCTGCCTTTATTGTCTTTGGTGGTGGATGTGCACGCATCCACACTGCAATCAAAGCAGAATATTTATTGTTGCAAAGCAAACAAGATTTCCCCCGTGTCTTTGAAAACATTCATCACCACCTGATGGCTATTCATATTCATTGCTGTAAACACTACAGAGGAGTTCATGTGGGTTGCTATGGTTTCGGGCATGCTGCTTACTGTCCTTGGTGTAGAGTGGCTCACCCTACAAGCCAAAAGACTCAACAATAGCGTGAGGTCGTAGCAGTCAGTGCTGAAAAGTAGGGGGATCTTGCCGGATCCCAGTTGCAACAGCTATTTCTGGGCCGGATCTGGGATCCGGTCGACCCAGGAAAAGATGTTGAATTTGTACTGGTGTCATTTCCCGACATCAGGACATAATTCAGCAGCGTCTGCACACTGTCTCTATTCGGTTTGGAGCAGCAATCTGCGAGCAGGGATGGGGCTTTCTTATTTTCACCTCAAGCCCAGCAAAACAAATGCCTGATTTAAAGGGCCATCAGATTTTTTTTTTAAGTATTGTTCAAGTATTGCCCTGGCTGGGAGATGTCTGGTGCCTTTTACCTAGATGCCAATGCAATGGAATGAAACAAAGACACAGCTTACTATGTCACAAGTAGAAGAAACGATAACTTAGAGGCAGGTTTTTTACTTTGTTCAACCCGCTATCTAAGAGATGTGCATGGACTGTAAGAATGTGCAATTTATCCGGGTGTAGGAGTAAATACAAAACAATTATTTAAATGGCACCTACAATTATTATTATTTTTTGTTATTCTTTTACAGTTCTATCCACCCCACTGTAGGGTGTCATAGATCTTTACATCATGAACATAGGCACAATAAATAATACAAGTGTAAAAAGTAATGTGCTGGCAATGCTACATTGAACAATGAGGGTTGTAAGGTGTGGGAATCGCGTATCGTCCATACTTGTAGTCATTATATGTCACGAGTGAATGGTTTGGGGAAACACAAAGTCAAGATATAAAACGTACACAGTAACTATGCTTGTCTGTACTAACAAGACTATATTACTTCCCAATGGAACACTTTTTTGCATTATTAGAATAACAACAGATTTAAAAAAAACAATAATTATCTAAACCCATGACTTACAGTTTGCATGCTGCTCTTTGATACCGGAAAATAGATCGCTGTGCTATATTAAAAGGATCGCAACGTATGAACTTGAGGTAACAAAATTATTTCAGTGTCAAAAGCAGTAACCCGCGTACCTAGCTAAATAAAATATAAAGCTGTGATCTAAATGTTACATGATGTGGTTTGCAGCAAGCATAGTAACACTCTGTGCTACTTTATGAGTCAAAACAGGGACTGGTCAAAACACAGCTCTCTCCTAGAACTCTGTTAAGCACTAGAGTTATTTTACCCTATTATAATTCCCTCACAATTGCCAGTCACAACAAAATCTCTGCAGCAGGTGTCTTAACCCTTTAAGATATTGTAAAACAAAGTCTCTTTTTGGCCATTTAAGTAAACTAGCTCAGATTTACTGCAACATATGTTATTGTTGGCAATTCCTTCGCAGCAGATAAAAAAAAGAAATGATACATTGACAGTCAGAGTCTGCTTTTCATTCAAGCTTATTCCCTTGTGACATCACTCCCTTTCCTCTACCACACCTTGACCCCAATTCATGGATCCTGGAGTAACATTTTTTCAAAGACAGCACTGATGGTAGTCATGCTGGCACCTTTAAGTGGGAAATATTATTGTGAACCAGAATGTATGATGTTTATTTATTTTTTAGATAGAAGGTACCTCATTCATTCCAGCTCAGCAACAGAGTGTAAAGCATCCACAAACCTTGTGAGGATGGCTCACATAGCTGGATGTCTGCTCCTCGCAAATACACAGCTTCATCCAGCAAAGTGAAAAATGTGACAGTGATCAGTGTCAGGGAGCAAGCAAACCCCGGGGGTCGAGGGCAGACATCTCAATAGATGCTCATCTCTTCATTGGGAAAGGAACGGCCCCGGAGGACGACAGCAGATGTCCTGCGTTGATTAGTGGATTGAAAAAGAGTGAAACAGCATGTGGGAAAGGCTATTGTTTTCAAATGAACCAGTGTGAAAGCCATTAGCGTGACAAGCTAAAAATGGAAACAAGGCAACCGAGGTAGAAGCAAAAAAACGGTATTCGTACAATTTGGTCCTAAAAGCATCTTTAAACCACCTCAGATATGGACAAATCACAGCGGTAGCGCACTCGGGCCCCACACGCACTCTTTCACGGCTCAGCCTACACCAGGGAGGAGATGAGATGAACTGAAGAGCCGCTTCCTGGACATTTCTTACAGAGAGGCAGAAGGGGAGTCCAGCTCAATGGGGAGACGCCCCGGGCTTGCACAGGCATTTTGAAAGCAGGCCAAAAGCTGCTCCCGCTCTCACATTAGAAGTCGCATCCAGCCGTCATTGCTCCCATGCAGGTGTCTGCCTGCGTCATTGGATTTTGACTAGAAAAATATTTTTATCCTGTAGACTGAAAGTTTTTCTATATCAATGTTCAGTGTTAAGAGAGGTGGAGCTGTGAATGTTATGAACATCAGAAATAGTGCCTAGAATTTCTTCTATGAAATTTCTGATAAGAAGAACAATGGGTGTCATGATGATTAAAGCAAAACTCGATGTCAACTGCCTACTTAAATACAACACAGGAACGACTGAGTTCCTCTTTATTGCCAGTAGCTCTTAGTAAAGATGGAATGAAGCCTGTCTAGCTGATATGTTCGAAAAGTTTCGGCCCCAGCTGTTGGGCAATGCAAAATCACTTATGTTCACCCTGGATAAGAACTTTACCTTCAGAGAATACCTCACCAGGATAACGAAGACAGAATGGTGCTAGGCCTGGGCGGAGTTTGCAGAGCTTTACTCCACGGAACTCTGCAAAGTGCAGAGTTCCTCTAGCGACAGAGTCTGTTAAATTGTGCTGCTCGCACTGATTTTTAGAGCTGGGAGTTTGTCCCAAGCTGTAAAATCAGCTCGAACTGCACTATGTGTTGTGCCAGAGGGCGATGCTGCTTTCTGCGCTCGAGTAGACATTCTACCTGAGCGGCACCTTCATGAACATGAGCGGAAGATTTCGCAACGTGAGTGGGCGCGACCTGTCACAATCACCCGCGTTTAGAAAACTCACCGGGAGGAGCTCTGGTGTGCGATTTTTTCTCGCAAGCGCTCGCCAACTTAACGTTGGCGAATCGATTGAGGAAAACTCCGCTAGAGCATCAGAATTCTTCACCCACCTCTAGATGGTGCCAGCTCTTCCTCCTCAAAAAACCACTGGAATCCTGTCATCTTAGATGTTGATTTCAGAACTACAGTGAAAACTCTCGTCCCTTCGTATTGGATAAAGGAAATGCTGTGATCAACGGCGTCCCAGACATCACTCTGGCATCCTACTTGCTTTGACATGTCTCACTTAGGGGTAAAAGAAGTTCAATGACATCACTCATACACCAAAGGAACTAGGCTGACTCTCCTTCCAGTATCATCTTCAAGACCAGATGCATAACCTACGGGCCATGAGAAACAATACCTCCACATACCTGGCAGACAACTAACAACCTTAGATATGCAGCATCACTGGAGGACTGCAAAAGACTGAAGTAGACATAGTGTAGGAAATGTAAAACAAATGTAAGGCAGGCCTAACACATCTACACACCCAGAACCTAGAACAATCTCACCATCACCATAAAATCTGCACTGATGCTTCTGCAATTAAGAAAGAAATTCAAGTCACATTGCTTCAAGGATCAGTACCTCGCACATGTTAGATCCTACTGACCGTAAACAATCACGAGTCATGCCCGGCAGCTCTCTTACATTGTTCAGTGGTCTGTTTCTTCCCAGCTTTATTTCTGCAATACAGATACTGCTTCAGACATATGTACATTCATACATAAAAAGTAGACGATGATTCACAGAGGCCTTAGACACAAAGCTACCTAACCCATGTAGCAAAAATGTGATATTTCGAAGACTATTTTGCACACACTTTAACATTTGGGAGGAACCTCATCTTAGACCTATCTAGGAATTGAACTCCTCTGACCCTGTAGAGCCTCAGCCCCTCACCAGTGTGAGCTACATGTGAAAAGCCAGTCAGTCAAAAAACTTTATTTCGACAATTTCTGCCATAAAAGTGCGGTAATATGACATTTATAAATTCATTATCATAAAATCAAAGAAGAAAAATTGAAAGAAGAAAATTATAAAAGAGCACAACACTGACAGTTTATGTGTATTAACGTATTGGCCCCAAAAGTCAAAGAGGTGACAAAGAGGTAAATAACCCATAAAGAGCATTAAGCATAAACAAATATCTCATTTGAGGGCAACATTAGTAACATATTACACAACCTCAACCTATGGCACATACTATTTAAAAATATAAATAAGCAGGAGTAAAAGTTAAAAATAAGTAGGCTTAAATTAATACCATTTAAAATCAGGGAAATTGAACTTTAAGTATAACATTGACAACTAAAGTCACTACTCTAACTAATCACAAGACATCTTCGTTTGCACCACATTGCAAATAAGAATTTAGCAATTGCAATGACAAAGACCGGATGGGTATCATATTTTAATATCCTATAGACCTCTCATGTGAAAAGCAAAAAGGGTGTTTAGTTCAACTTTGGAGATCTAATTCTGGCCAACTCCTGTGGAATACTCTCCTGCAGTCACCAAACACAGAGGCGATGACGTAGGTGCTTAATTTGTTCAGGGACCACAACATTTAGAGATGTTCCCATTGTCTGTGTATTGCAAACTAAACATCTTTGCAATATGCATAGAGACTCCGAAAAGCATATTGTGTACTCTATATGTTCAGAATCAATCATTAAAGTAACGAACAGATACTTTGGGTCCAAGCTACAAGAAGATTTTCAAGTGCAAGTTTACCTTAAAAGTGCAAATACATTTAAAACTGTAAACTCACTTTGGTGATTCTCAAACATTGATTTACACTTCTGAAATAATATACCTATACAAAAATGTTATGTGATTAAACCTACTCCTGGGAATAGGGTGTGGAGGATCACTCCAGGACCAACATGTCCATTTAGTTTGAGCACATACAAAAATGTACACATCTGTGGATTTTCACAAATTCGTCTCCAACGCCTTCCAACTCTGGAAAACATTGGACAGTCAATCCAGCAAGGATAAGAGTATATCCTTTTCATGGGGTAAGGGAGCACCCCCGAAATTAATGAGGGAGAAGGTTAAAGTGTTTCTCCAAGGGGAAAATATTTTCCAGTGAAATACAATTGCCACTACACAAATGCAATGCCATTTCCCCATGCACAATTGTTGACTGCGCCCATTCACAATTGCCAATTCACAACATTTCCGAGGAGTATGTCTGTACGCCTACAGCTGTTGCAGGCTTTATAAATTGCAACAATGGGTAAATTCTACATCCTTGTGAGGGCAAAACTTCAAATGTAGTTCATCTATCTTTCAAGAATTCGGCGCATTGCATCTAATGCAATGCAGAATTTAAATACAACAATTAATTGTAGTTCAACATAACAAAAACAGTGTCAAACAATTAATATCCCATTCGGATCTAGAACGATAATACCACACCATGTGCTTCAAGACACTTTGAAAATTCTACAAAGACAAATTTCCATTCAGGCCAAATGAAGTGGGGGGGGGGGGGTGGGGGGGGTAGCATATTACATGAGTGGTTTGGGGTTTTCTATCCATTTTCTGTGCCTGGGGTGCACTTCAATAGTGATGACAGGAATGAGGGATGTGGAGGTAGTGAGCGTTAAAGGGATCACGTAGCGAAATATTGTAATAACAGAATATGCTTTTGTTTCTTGCCAAATAATTTAGTTCACCCTGCTGCATAATTCCAGTGGCTTTGGCTATTTCTTTGGCAATTTAAATACAATGAATATTGGACATGTACAGGGATATGTTGAATTGCTGTATTCAGTTAAACAAACGGGAGATTCCTCGAAAAATCTACACAACACATAATAACTATTTTCCTAAAAGTATAGTACAAAATAACATTAAAGGCATACTCAAACTTTGTGCACTTCTTAAATATTGTGCATTATTGCATAAAGGGAGCCATACCGTGGGCTCTATTTCACCTGTTGCCATTTTGGCTATTACTGGGAACAGGTTCATTTAACTGAGCCAGTCCAGGCGAAAGTGGAGGGTTGCTGTTTTTTCTCTGATCACTCAACAAACACTGTCAGCCGACTTCGTTTGACAGGCAGGCGGCTCAAGGTTGTTTTCTCCTCCCATGAAGCGACCCTGCATTGCTGCCCCTACTACACAAAGGCCCAGGTAGACGTGAACGACGGCCGAATGAGCTTTGTGAAAGGACTGGCACTAATGCGTCTTGAATAAAATTAGCCATTTTCGCAGGAGTACGCACACCTATCGATTAAGGTAATATAGTTAATTTACTTTAAACAAGGGTCTCTTAACTGTTAAAGTTCTTTATTCACGTGAGGCCAGAACGTCTCATTCATAAACATTACAAGCTACTTTCTGTTTTTTTATGCACACATTGAATCAGCTTTCGAGTGATGTACTCTTGCTGCAACCATATGGCAGCATAATTTAATCCACCACCATTTTCTTGGGAAATAAACAAGTTACATTTCCTGTGGCTTCTACCTGAGACGGTCCAGATTTGCAACCGTAAAGCATAAACCATGATGTTTTTTTAATCTCTTCCATCATCTGAATTCCACCAGAACTGACTGGGGATTCTGAATGACTTAACAATAATACAACACCCTCCTGTTAGCTATATCCTGTCTCACTGAGAGTGAGGTGCAGTCTACGCCATGATTTCCAAGAACCTTCATTATTAATTAATAACTATGGGCTGAATTACCTCAAAGGTGCCACTGCCTGAGGCGTTTCGTATATTTTTCCACTCTGTAAAAAGTTCAGAGTGTTAATGGCTTACAAAGCGCGGATCCTCTCCACCTGGGCATTCAATAAAAAGGCATAGTGACCGGTACCCCATCTTCTGGGCCTCCTCTGGACGGTGGAAATGGCTCTGATAAGTGGAGAGGTAAAGGACAACCAACGCGCCGCGTTCATACGCTGCATAGCTAATAGCTGGTTTAAACTGGGTCCTGTGAGCTCGTCCATCGGTAGGCGGAGGTTGCAACACATTTACACCTGGACTTAGCCAGTTCATTTTCCCACCCATCTTCTGAAACCGAGTAGTGACCTCGGCTTGCATCCAGATCCTACCAGTGGACAGCAAAGTTCAGCCTTCTTGGATATGGCCAAGTGTCAAGTGAGACTACCCTGAGTGGGGAATTACAGGAGCAAAAGTTCTCTCTAAATAACAGAAAGCTCACTGCGCACAGTAACCAGTATTTAAGGTTCACAGACTTCAGCAGAATATAGGGATCACCTAAGCTTCTCTGTTCTGGCAGAGGAGCATTGCCCCATTGCTGAAAGCACAAAGGAGCAGGGTCAAGACTGATTTTCATTTGACTGGGTTTAAACTGGAATGGCATTTGGAGCACCACAAAAAACGATAGATTAAGGCCCCAGATCTCCGTACTGGGGTGAATGTTTGACATTGATTACCGTTCTATCATCAATTGTTCATTTTACATTTGCCACCCTGAGTGGGACTAGTATGCCCAGGCATGGGTCCCGTGCTCCCCATGCCACTGGAGTCAAGCTACCCTGGTTGATGAGGGGCTGTTGTATTTAAAGGAATAACAACATATCAAGGCAGGAGTCTGAATAGAAGATTTATTAAGAATAAATCTGTAAATATATAAACCCACAAGAACAGGCTATGGAAGAGCAATGCTGTCGTGTCCAAGTAACGGAATAGAATGACACGACAGCAGAGCTCAGACATAGAACATGGAATACAGAATATGTCATTATGGAACACAGTACATGTCATAGAATGAGGAAATAAAAGGTACAGATACAACATCTCCTTTCCATAAAAGAAAAAGAAAACAAATATTATTAGGCTAAACAAGTTTCAATACAAATAATAATCTTTAAATTTGGAAGGAATAACAATGTTTCTCTTCACAGAAGTCAGATTCAAATCAGAATCAGATAAAGAATTTTGAGTTGCTTCAACCTCCTTAGTTACAGAATTTGCATCAGAATTTACAGCTGTTTCTACTTCCTTATTTACAGAATTTGCATCTGTTTCTACATCTAACAGATTACTCTCACCCACTTCCTCACCAAAGCAAGATTGAGAATTAGTTTCACTAACATGTGAGGAAATTTGAGTATTATCAAAAACGTCATGATCTTTAGATGTTAACTCTCGATCAAAATCCAAAGGAAGAGATGGTTGCACAAAATCCAAGAAATCTTTGTAACATAAAAAGGAGGAATTTCTTGAAATATTTTTTTTAAAAAGTTTTTTCAAGATGTCTTTTTGATAAGGTTCAAGTTTGATAACCGCACTCTTATTCCACCAACCTTTATTCTTAATCATAACAGATGAATTAGATGATCTAACAACCTGTTGGGGCAAAGAAAACTTAGATTCCCCTTTGACAACTTTTTTGGGTTTTTTAATGATTACCCAATCACCAGTTTTAAACTCACAGTTTGTCAGAGAAATAGTATTCGCTAATTTATATTTTTTCTCAAAATTCTGCCTGACACACTCATCAACTGAATTAGCTTTTGAAAGATGTAACTTATTTAAAGAAGATGATTTTTTATCAAAAAGAGGTTTGATGTTATTATTTGCATCCCTACCTTTCAACAAGAAAAAAGGGGTAAAACCAGTGATAGAATGCGGAGTATTAAGATAACTCCAAACCTTGTCTTTTACATGTTTCCTGACATCCATTCCTGATGACAAAGCTGTTTGTATGCCTTCTTTGAAAAATTTGTTTGCTCTTTCAACTAGTCCATTTGCAGCTGGAAAATACAAAGGACTTTTAATATGCTTTATGTCATATTTATTCAGAAAATCTACAATTTTTTTAGATACAAAATGTGTGCCATTATCGGATACTAATTTCTTTGGAAATCCTTCTACATTAAAAATCTTCTCTAGAAATTCAATTACAATATCCGTAGAGGGAAATTTAACAAAATCATATGAGATCCATTTAGAATAATAGTCAGTTAAGACAATTAAATATCTCATATCTTCCGGCAAAATATTATAAGGTCCTGAAAAATCAATTGCTAATTTTTCCCATGCTTGTTCAGGCAATAAATTAGTAGATGTAACATTTTTTTTACTTTTCCAATGCTTGTCGGATAGAAGACATTCAGGACACCGGTTAACAAAATCATCAACTAAAGAATCCATACTGGGCCACCAATAAAATTTTCTCAAAATTTTCTTGGTGCCGGACATTCCTGGATGCCCAGAATGAGCTCTCTCTACAAGACCCTTTCTCAAATTACAGGGCGGAACAAAAAGTCCACATCTGGTGATGAACTGATTCTCCAAACTTAATTCAGAGGATACTTGTTGGTAAGGTACAAGATCTTTACTAAGACTTCTAACTGGTGGCCATCCCTTTCTAATGTATTCTTTGATTTTTTTTAAAATTTGATCTTTCTCATAACCATCCAACCAATCATTTTCAGAAAAACATCCCAAAGAATTATCACACGCATCTATTGCTGAAACTACAACACTCTCATCATCAAGAACATCTGAGGATCCAATCTGATTGTCAAGAGGAATTCTTGACAAACAGTCTGCCCTAAAATTTGCTCCTCCTGAGATGTGTTTAACATCAAAATTATATTCTTGTAGCTTAGAAATAATTCTAACTAGTCTTGAAGTTGCTTGGCCTGTACCATTCCCATTCATCAAATAAATGAGAGGTTTATGATCTGTAACAAGATCAAAACGAGTTCCCCGTAAATAGCACCTGAACTTTTCGACCGCCCATGAGCAAGCTAAAGCTTCACGCTCTATGGTACTATAATTGGTCTCAGCTGTAGTTAAGGTTCTCGAAATAAAGGCAATGGTATTTTCTTTTCCATCAACAAACTGTGTTAGTACTCCACCAAGACACACGCAACTAGCATCTACGGTGACAACACACTTAACACCACAAGAAAATGGCTTCAAGGCTGGTGCATTCTTAATCATATCCTTGACTTTGTTAAAAGCTTCATCATGGATAAAAGACCATTCATACTTTTCATTCTTCCTCGTTAAACACCTGAGAGGTTCCACCACAAATGCATAACCATGCACAAAACGTGCATAGTATTCGCTTAATCCTAAAAAGGATCTAAGAGAGTCTTTATCAATTGGAGCAGGTGCAAGCATGATGGAATCAATCAGGTTTTGTTTAGGTTTAATGCCCTCTTTAGTTATTGAGTGCCCTAAATATTCTAATTCTTGAACTAAGAAACTGCACTTCTCTTTTGATACAGTCATTCCCCTTTTACTCAAGATGTTTAATACTTTATCAAGAGTTTTATTATGGTTTTCGACTCCATTTCCAAAAATGAGTATGTCATCCTGAAATGCTTGCACCCCTTTGATGTCTCCAAATAACGAGTCCATTAGCTTCTGGAATACACTTGCTGCAGAAGCTAATCCAAAAGGGAGTCTCGTATATTTGAAGGCACCAAAGGGAGTAACAAAAGTAGTAAGATCTTGTGATCTCTTTGACAAAACAACCTGATGGTAGGCTGATTTTAAGTCTATTAATGAAAAATGAGTAGAATCTCCTATTGCCATAAGCATCTCTTGAATCAATGGCAAAGGGTGGCAATCCACCAAAATGTTTTTGTTCAGAGAGCGCAAGTCTGCACACATGCGCAATTTACCATTTTTCCGTTTGGCCAAGACAACAGCCGAAACCCACTCAGAGGAATCTGTAGGTTTAATTACTCCATCTTTACATAGACTATCCAAATGCTCTTTTAACTCTGCTCGTACACTCAATGGTACATTTCTGACCTTGTGTATAATAGGTATAGCATTATCCTTTAACTTAATGTCATGCTCAACACCCTTCACACAACCGATTCTGTCCTCAAATACCTCTTTGTATTTACTAAGAATAGAATCTAGGTTATTATAAAATACTTTCTCTCTGCAGATATCTATAGAAGCTATAGGAATGTCGCCAAGAATAATAGGAGTGTCACTACCAGGTTTTAACATAATGCCCATCTTACCTAGATCACGCCAACCAATAATATCTTTGCCTTTTTCAACTACATAAACTTTTGTTGTAATTTCCCTACCTAGCAGTTCAACTAAACCAGTGAAGTATCCTAGTATTTTGAGGAATTGTCCACCAATTGCTTTTGGATTAACATCTGCAACAGAAAGTTTACTAGGAAAAGGATAATTGGCATAAGTCATTTCATCTAAAATGGTTATTGGCGACCCTGAATCTGCCATTACTTCCAATTTAACACCATGAATAATAGCTTCGCCTAAAGGTGCTTTGAAAGTAATCTCAGAATCTACTAAATTTACATTAATAACAAGGTTACTAATTTCCTCTTCCATGTCATCTAAAGCATTTACACTAGTATGTGAAACATTCCTATTTTTAAAAATAGTTTTGCATGCACTCTCAAGATGTCCAATTTTTTTACATTTTGCACATTTCTTTCCATGTGCGGGACAGATAGGATTATTTCCGATGTGAGTTTTGGAACCACAACGATAACAAACAAAATTCTTTTTTGTAGAAATGGATCCTTTTTCTTTTTTAAAGTCTTGTACTTTACTCTTATTCGTTATAGAACATACAGGTTCCGCATTGTTTGTTCCAGAAATAACCTTAGTTGAAACTGAAGACCTTTCAATCCCAATTGCGATGTCGATGACTTCATTTAAAGTGGGATTTCTACATGCTAGAAGACGTTCTTGAACTTTGTTTGAAAAACAGTGAAAGACCAATTGATCTCTTAAATAAGTATCAAGCATGTCACCAAATTCACACTTTGAAGCTAAAATGCGCAAACTAGAAAGATAGTCTTCAATGCTTTCATCTTGCAACTGTTTTCTCTTATTAAATCCATGCCTTTCTACCATTATATTTGGCTGTTCTTTAAATCTTTTTTCTAATCTTTTTACTGCCTCAGTGTACTCATCCCATGGAATGAACTGTCCAGGTGGTGGTTCACTTTCAGGCATGTTGTCAAAGATTTCTCTTCCAGCATCACCTAAGAGTCCATATAAAACAGCCTGTTTCCTCTCCTTTGTATAATCCTTACCATCAATTGCAATAAGATAGCTTTCAAAAGATTTATGCCACTGTTCCCTTCCTAACAGGTGGTTTACCAGCATTCTGTAGGAAAGGATTTATTTGATAAGGTTGAATTTGGTAAACCATTGTTAATAATTCACCTTATTGCTGTTATATTTTTTTTTTATAAAGTTTTAACTTCAGATTTGAAAAGTTTATAATGAAAACAAAATATTCCGATTTATAAATAAATAATATTACCAGTAACGATCTTCTTTTTTTTATATAAAAAGAACCTGCTCGTTTTTTGCCGGTGTCTTGAATCGGGAAATTTTTCTTTGTTTACATGTAAAGTAAAATGGCCGCTGCGTGGGGTCACGTTGCTTGACCTTGCGTGATGACAGAGTGTAACCAAGCTGTGTTTAGCTCGCGCACTGAGCCTTCTCGCTCTCCTCCGCTCGTGCTCAGCTCCTGATGACGTTCCGTGTTCTGCACTCAGCTCGCTCCCCTTCACTCGCGCTCGTCTCTCAACGACTTTTAAGTGGAACACCAGGTAATTTTTAAACGAATACAGTCTAGCGATGCATACGAAATTGGTAAATTGATCTTACCATAAGTATGTAGTCGCTGTAAATAAAGTCTTCGTTTTTTTTGAAAGATGAATCTTTTCTCGGTGGGTAAATTAATTCAAACTCAAACTGCCAAAAATTAAAATTCAATCAAGATATCCTCAAGATCCCAATCCATCGTCGCCATATTTATGTTTTATTTAAAGGAATAACAACATATCAAGGCAGGAGTCTGAATAGAAGATTTATTAAGAATAAATCTGTAAATATATAAACCCACAAGAACAGGCTATGGAAGAGCAATGCTGTTGTGTCCAAGTAACAGAATAGAATGACACGACAGCAGAGCTCAGACATAGAACATGGAATACAGAATATGTCATTATGGAACACAGTACATGTCATAGAATGAGGAAATAAAAGGTACAGATACAACAGGGGCGAAACCTTGAAACTGGTCCAGGATTTTTGTTTCTGGTCCAGGGAGGACCTGGCCTGACAGTTCGGGCTGGACTGTTTCCATGGGGAGCAGTGTCATAACTGATTTGAATATGGCTGGGTTTAAACTGGAATGGCACGGGGAGCAAAAAAATGATGGATTTAGGCCCGATCTCTGTACTGGGGTGAATATTTGACATTAATCAGCATTCTGTCCATCAATTGTTCTTTTTGCATTTGTCACCCCCGAATAGGGCGGGTATGCCAAGACGTGGGTCCCGTGCTCTCCATGCCACTGAAGTCATGTTAGTCAGGTTGATGAGGGGTGAAATCCCGAAACTGGTCCCAGAATGCTTGTTTCCAATCTAGCGACAACCTGACCTGGCAGTTAGGGCTGGACTGTTCCCACAGGGAGCAGAGTCGAGACTGATTTTATATGGCTGGCTTGGAACTGGAATGGCATCGGAAGCAAAATAACGATGGATTTAGGCTCAGATCTCTGTACTGGGGTGAATGTTTGACATTGATCAGCATTCTGACCATCAAGTGTTCTTTTTGCCACTGCTGAAAGGCAGCAAATGAAAAATAAAATGATAATAAAACCATTGTATTATCATTTTATTTTTCCTTTACTCAGTCGAGTCCAGGGAAGGGCAGGGCCATGCTCTGCATCAGCCAGGGAGGAGTGGTAAGTGCAGTGTAAGTGCGCATGTGGGTGTGGCCAGCCATCTTAGGATGGCCAAACCAACATGCAGACTTACATTTCTCAAAGCCTGCTGTCTTGCACAGCTGGGTGGGAGAAGAGGCACAGGCTCCCTGTCCTTAACTGAGCGGCATTTCAGTCCACTCAGACCAATCCAGGTGCTCTCTCATACTGAGTAATAGCATTGTAATTGTAATTGTAATTGTAAAAAGATTTTAAAGTGCATGGCTGCCCGTGAGCGTCCCAGCGCTGACAGAAGATCTGGATAGATCAGGCGGGAGCAAGAAGAAGGTTAAGGGAACAGCCAAGTCTTTAGAGACTTACGAAAGGGCAGAAGGTTAGGTTAGGAACGGAGGTCCAATGGAAGAGCATTCCACATCTTGGACGCATGAAAGGAAAACCTCCGGCCTCCAGAACGTGCTTTCTTAATCCTGGGAATTTGGGTAAGGTGGGCATTAGAGGATCGGAGAGTTCTAGTCGTGGTATAAGGGACAACGAGGTCCTTAAGGATAGGCGGGGCTTTTCCATGAAGGATTTTATGGGTTAGGCACAGGGTCTTGAACTGCACCCTTTGCTCCACGGGCAGCCAGTGTAGTGCTCTAATCGCAGGTTTAGCTGAGCAGCGATTTTTAGTGCCCGTGAGAATCCGAGCGGCAGCATTTTGCACAACCTGCAGCCTGGCTGTGACTTTCTTTGGTGCACCGAGGTATAGGGCATTTCCATAATCCAGTCTGGAAAGGATGAGGGCTTGTAGAAGGAGCTTTCTTGACTGGAAAGGAAGCAGGGGGAGAATCTTACGAGTAGTGCGTAATAGGCCTAAGCAGGTTCCGGCCGTTTTCCTCGCCTGGGTATTTAGGGTGAGATTATGGTCTAACCAAATCCCCAAGCTTTTGATGTCTTTTTTGGGGGTTGGAGGAGGGCCCATACACGGGGGCCAAAGAGACTCCGGATGGAAGTGGGACTGATTGCCCATCACCATTATCTCTGTTTTTTCCCCATTGAGTTTTAAATGGGAGGAGTTCATCCACCTGACTATGTCTCTCAGGCATGAGTGCAGGTCGATGGCGGGATTGTCTTGCCGATTGAGGGAGACAACCAGCTGAGTGTCATCCGCGTAGGTCAGGAGTTTAATACCATACGGGATGACAATTTTTTCCAGGGGCGACATATACACGTTGAAGAGCGTCGGGCTCAATGATGAGCCCTGAGGCACTCCGCATTGTATTGGGGTCTCCCTGGAGATAAACTCGCCTTCCGCCACCTGGAAGGAGCGGTTATGGAGATAAGATTTGAGCCAAGAAAGGGGCGGCCCTGAAATACCAAGGTTTTCAAGCCGCTGTGCCAGGATGATGTGGTTGACGGTGTCGAATGCCACGCTGAGGTCAAGAAGGATCACTGCCACTGATCCTCCTGCATCAATGATCTTCCTAGCCTCTTCGACCACCGCCACCATCCCTGTTTCAGTGCCCTGGCCTGGGCGGAAGCCTGTCTGTGATGATTTTAGCAAATCGTTGGCTTCCAAATAGTTTGAGAGCTGACCATTGATGAATGGGCATGAGAGCAGCGTCTGGATTGGTTGAAGAGGGGAGCAGAGGAGCACGAAGGCAGCGTCCTGCAGCGGCAGGTAAGAGCCTCTTTTATTCTTGTGTATCCCCTCTGTGCTGCCTCCCCAAGTTTTAGTGGCAGCAGCCACCACTGCCCTTGACTTTCAGAATAGACGTAGCTTAAGATTCAAAGGCTTAACTGAAGAGATGGTGTAGAGCGAGACTACATAAAGTACAACACAGTAAGAAAAGTTAAATAAAATTATCAATATCTGTCCAAGAGTTGATTGTACAAAGCATTGTTAATATTTAACTTAGTATATATTTATATATAAGTAGCAGGATAAGATCAAATGGAAACTACCATCACATACCACAATATTAATTTTAGACCTGACATTCTTCGAGTGGTATTCTACCAGATGTTTTGTCTTCACTCCATATTTTTGCTGAACACAGTGTCCTGGGTCACAGAACTGTGAGTGCCTTTCCTGTGGTGTTTTGGGTATTCCTTCCAGGCATATGTAGAAAAGAGACCTAGGTGTGGAGTGAGAGCGTCTTCCTAATAGGGTGAATGGGGAAGTTGTGCCCTGGTCTGATTACACTTTAAAGGACCTTGCCTGCAGCACACTCAAAGGAACATGGCAACAGGCATGCCCTTGCCTTTTCCACCCTAGACAGGTTGGAGTCAAACCCAGAGGAGGGGAAGAACTGACTAAAATCAGTTTGGGAAGTAGGGCAGGGATTTCACCAACAGAAAGGCTGATTCAAAATCATTCTTTCTCCTGAAGAATGCAGAGCAGTATTCCTATGATACAGACAATACATTAAAGTACACACCATTGTTGAAACGTTATTTTAACTAGCCACTAATCTGCACCTACAACATTGCTTGAAAAGCCTAATGAGAGATTTCTGTATCCATCTAGACCAGGGGTCTCCAAACTTTTATTTAATAAGAGCTACTTATGTTCAATGAAAATCCTCCTGAATTATTAATACTATTAGGGGTATATTCACAAGAATGTATGATAACTACCGCAACAGTAGCGTAATGCAACTTTCAACATCGCGGCCTATCGCGGGGAAAACAACTCCATGACAATGTGGAATTCACAACACGGCAGTAGCATGCAATAGTTTGCCAAAACCGCCGCCAATGCCCGAGACCCAACCACCTCAACAGAGATAAAAACACATACCCCAATGCGAAAAAACCTGCGATGGGCAAAAGCGAGATAAGAAAACAGTGACAACCAGCGCAAGGGCACCAATACTGAAGCGCAATGCAGGATAAAGCACAAGAACAGCATACGGAAAATGCCACAGAACAAAATTAATCAACAGCAGAGTACCACGGATGTACCCTAGCCAACTGCAACTGTACACCACAACATCAGAGCACCATGGAAGAACAGAACCGACAGGCACACCACATGAAATAGACCAGTGGCAGACACACCAGAGCCGCAGCAGCGACACACCCACCGTGCAGCATACGCACATAAGCAGAAGTGCACCCCGACATTGACAACATCCTGGTACAAACAGCAACCCCTCTACATTTGAACACAGGACACAACTGGTTCCGCAAATGTGCACAACCTGGCAAATCACATCTGAAATCACAGGGAAATGTAACATGACAATGTACAAGTACAACCTGTAACCTTCAAATATGTTTTATTCACACATGCAGTGCAGTTGGACATCTTCTCCAGTCGCATTATTGCCATTGGCGGTCACAATGTGACGTGCTCATGAGAAGTAAGTGTCAATGATGGCATTCCTACGGGCCATTCCTGCCGCTGCTGTAGTGGTATGTGGACCACCTGCCCCATCACCACCATCATCGGCTGGTACCTCTGGAACTGGGATCCATGGGGCCCCGGTGCAAACACAGATGTTGTGCAACACACAACATTCAATGATCAGCTTGCACACGAATTCCAGGCTGTACAGGAGCTTCCCACCTGTGCTGTCCAGGCACCTGAAATGTGACTTCAACACACCAAATGTGCGTTCAACAATGCCCCTGGTGCGTATGTGGGCCGCATTGTACTGCCTCTGGGCAGGTGTGGCCGGGTCTCGGAGGGGTGTCATCATCCAGGGGAAGAGTGCATTTCCTTGATCACCTGTGACAGTGCAGGGAGAAAAGAGTCAATAATTGGTTCGGCAGGATGTGATGGCAGGTCCACCAATCCAGTGGTGCCTGTGCTGGCTATGTGTGGGGTGAGTATAAGCCAGCCCTCAGGGAGTAGCTGATGCTGGCAACAACTTCAGCAGACATCAGGCACTCAGAAATGCAATGTCAGAACTACATGGGGGTATGACTCGAGTCACACAGGGCTAGTGGGCCCGGATGCACAGCGGCCGACATGGGCCCACCGCCACAGGACGCTGACATGCGGGACACTAGGGTAGGGTCATGTGGGCAGAGCAATGCCTCTAATGTTTCATGGCTGCATTCCGCATCTCCACACGTTCAGCTGTTGTGTGGCTGTGGTGCCATGAAATGTCTGTATTGGGTGCAGGGGTTGCCCAGGATGACCATGGAGTGGTGTGGTTGTGTCTGGTAGGTGGTCGTGTAGTTTAACATGTAGAATGTGGTTTGGTCACATGAACATCTCCACAGTTGTGCTTTGTGCGTAGGAGGTTTTGGGATGTATAGTGTGTTGAATTGGTACTTACCCACGAGCAGTCCCGTTCCATATGTGCCATCATGGAAGCGCTGGTTGATGATGGACTGTCGGAAGATGAAGGAATCATGCACACTGCCTGGGTAGTTGGCGACGACATTGGTGAAGAGTGCCCAGTGGTGCACTATTGCCTGCACATTGATGCAATAAGTGTGCTTTTTGTTGCGGTAGTAGTGTGCAGTATCCACAGGGGGCACAAGAGAGACATGTGTGCAGTCAATTGCTCCCAACACAGCCGGGAATCTAGCTATGGCGTAGAAGCCTTGCTTTGTCTCCAGCTGTTCCTGCGCAGTGTTGGGGAAGTGAAGGTACTGGGATATGAAGCTGAGGATGGCATCTTGGACAGGTGTGATGAACTTTGATAGGTCTGGCTGTGAGACCCCTCTGACTCTGGCAGTTGTAGGTTCGTAGGTACCAGAGGCCAACAGGTGCAGCACAGCCAGCAGCTTTGTCTGCGGAGGGATGTTGGTTCTCTGCTGTGTATGGACCATCAGCCTGTGGGCGATGTGGGTCATAAAGTGGTGAATGGTTGTCCTTTTGAGTCTGTAGTGGGCAATGACTTCTGCAGACGTTAGGTCTGTGAGAGTGGTGCGTTTTCAGTAGGTCCGCTGTCTTACTCTTGCAAATAACTATCCTATCTAAGTGTGGCTTGTAAAACGAGCCTAAATCCTTCAGTGAAGCAAGCTATAGGAATGTTAACACTAGGTGAACATGGTGTACCTTCAAAGTAGTCACAGCTTTTACCTGGAAAATGTATACTCAAAATACGAATGATGAGTGCGTTCTGGTACAATTTTGTGTAAAGAATTGCCCTAAACTCTGCTTCTGCCTTGGAGGATTGGGCAAACATGCAATGTTACACGTCAAGTGGAGGTGTGGGCTGAGATCCTCCATACATCACGTCTCCAGTAAGTGCAGCTGACGACGACATATGCTACAACAATAGACAAGCTAATATTAGGTTACAAAAAAGTTCTTATTTTTTTGCATGTGACTTGTCTCTAATGCAAGCCGGTCTTATGTAGAAACTCATCCATATGCTGCCTACGCAGAGGCTGTATTAAAATGTTGCATCCATTGCTGTAGAACGAAGGACATCTTTTGCTTTCCTGCATTTTGTGTGTAAATATTTCTACCCCAGCCCATACAGTGGTCACAGGTGCATTGCATTAGTCACCCTCCAGTATTGGATTCCTAAAGCACTTTGTGTACCAGCATAACATCACTTGACCTCTCAGCTGTTGCGGGGGTAGCCATGGCAACCGGAGAAGGACACTCAAAGACATTTCATTCATTCAGACGTGTGCGTCTCCAGAAGCCGAACAATGCCAGTGGCAAACACCCAGTCATGAAAAGGTGCCAAAATCATGGTGACCGGCGTCACTTTTATGAGTCAAGACGATGTGACAAACGCATAGAAAAGTCATTGGCATTTTAGAAAAGTCAGGGCCGAGGGGAGTGCCTGGAGCTTCACGAAGTTATGTCATTTATTTCCCGCCATCTCGCCTTTCCTTGTAGTTAATAGTAGAAATGCGCGGGGAGAAGACAAGAGAATGAAGGAAAGTCAATTCGAGTTCATGTCTTCTGAAAAATCTATTTCTTTCTCAAACTGTCGTTCTTGCTTTTACCATCGTATTTTTACGTCCAACCTTTAATGGAAACCGAAGCACAAATCAAAGTATTTGAATATTTCACCTCACAGGCTTCTCAAAAAGGTATCACGGTAGCTAGTGCACCACCTGAAACCACAATACAAGTGTCCTTGGCATTTATAGATGACGCCACACAGAGAACACGTCCAAACACCGCCTTCACTCACCCATGACACATTGCTTCTTGCTTGTCACACTTCTCTCTATTTCACCGTTATCTCCTCATATAGCTAAACCTCTCCTCGTCACCTGGTTTTAAAGGAGGGGGGGGGGCTGTGAAGGGAGGAATAGGAGGTGGCATAACAGCCAGAGCTGCCAACTTTGCAGCTGGGGAACAAGGCTCGAGTATCGGCGTTGGCTCAACATCCTGTGATTCTGGGCAAATCTCTTAATCTCCCCATGCCTACCACAAAATGAATGTGTCCTTGTGTGACTTAACTGTTGCTCATGTAAAGCGCTCAAATACCTTCGGGTCGAGTTTGTTCTATATAAAACTGCAACAAAAAAAATAAAGTGAATAATGTCCACAGTAGATCTCAAAACCCATCCGACAAAATCAACTAAAAAAGAACATTCCAGAATGCCTTGTGCTGTTGTTTGTTAGTGATGTAGGGCTGGTTACAGCAAACAGTTCTTTTCTCTTTACTGGATAGATCTTTAAGGCCACTATGCTACGCCGTTTTCTTTCCGCTTGACTCGAGGTGATGAATGCCTTCCCTCTCGAAGTCATGGACAGGTTTCATGAATGCATGGAGAAATGAATGGACCAGGGAAGAACCAGGGCCGGACTGAGAACCAAAACTGGCCCTGGCAAAGTGCTCACCCAGCCCCGGGGGTGCGACCGAGCTCTTTGCCGGGGCCGGTTTTGGGCCGATTTTGTTACAGGGCCGATTTTGCAAAAACGGCCCTGTAACAAAAACGGCCCCCAGGGCCCAAAACCGGCCCCCACACTTGCAGCGCTCTGGGGGATTGCCCGGTGCCCGCAATGGCCAGTCCGGGCCTGGGAAGAATAGCACTGCCTTCAAAGTAGTCCCAGACCAGATTGTTATAATCTACCACCAAGATGCTCTCGTTTTTGAGTGTTTACTCAAGGTCAATATTGTGCAGTGTTCAAACATCTAGAAACAGAATGCAATACAAATATGACAGCAAAGATTACAAGATATGAACTGCATTATTGATAAAACAATGTTTCTCAGTATGCAAATCAATTTTTGCCCGAAGGTCCATTGGATGGATTGTTTGACTTTTTTCCATCCACCTTGAAAGTGGGCTAGCAGGGTGCAAAGATGGCTACTACTCCCTGGGGCTCCACAAGGGGTACCCATCATCTTTACATGACAGGCCATCTGGGCAAGTGAGATGCCCCAAGAATTATGATACAGACTGTGTCTGTTGAGTCTGACTTTCAGTTCTGATCAGAGGGCGAGTTCCAGGCAGGTGTAATATTTCCCTAAGCCCAAATGAGAGACTACCCAGGTGTGCGGAGCAGGGAGCGTTCCTGGCACAGCCACAGCAACCCTACATGAGCTGCACCAGGATAGGTTGCAGCCTGGGAACAGTAGACGCATAACCTCACAGCATCTCCGCGAGTACTGATGTTCTGCCTGGGGGAAAAGTGCAAAGTAGGATAGGGTAATGTGGAAAGATATATCAACCCTCCCTTCGGTAGGCCTGCATTTCAACGAGGCTGAGGTGGGGATGTTGTCTGGTTGAAATCTTGTAATTTAATGCAATAGCCCAGCAAAAGCCTTGTGTGATCCTCTGGCAGAACCCTTGGTTGGCATCAGTGACTACTCCTCCATATGAAGAAGGTGGACATCTGGAAGTTTGGGCTCTTCATGACTGTGAATGGGTCGTTTCATGCTGAAACTCTCCCATCCATAAACAACCAGCAATGCAAGACCTGCACTTTGAGCTCCAGCAATGATGGCCCATGACAAATGGGAAACAGCATTTACAATGCTGTTTTTACAACGAAGTACCATTACAACACGGTTGTTACAATGACCGCATTGTTGGTATGCAATACCTTTACATCGCAAGTCTTTAGGACGACTTGCAGTAGGGGGGGCTAAGGTATTGGATATGAAATCCTACACCTTCCCTATTGTTGTGCAAACTGGAGTGGGAATAGTAAATAATACTATTCCTATGTCCAGCGCGCCCCCTCCAGCAAGTCGTTGTAATGACTTGCGATGTAAGGGTATTGCGTACTAACAACTGCTATGTAAAAGTGCGCGTTGTGATAGCATGCGATGTAACATGCTATATTCGTGAAAAAAATACCAACGTGAAGCTCCAGCGATGACCAGCTCTTAGTGTGATTCTCCTCCAATACAAACGGAACTCTTCAGTCTGGACCTGAGACAGTAATCTTTCAGTGGGATTAAACTGGTCCCTTTATGCAACCCAAACTTCATCGTGGTTGGTCTGAACTTGTGACTTTCCCCAGATAACAATGAGTGGCGCTCTCTCAGGCACATGCATCAAAGCTTTTTGCGATCACAAACGGTGCGATTCTCAAAAATCGTCCGTTTGCGATCGCAAAATTAGCTTTTGCGATGCATGAAACAAGTTGCCACTCGCAATTTAGGAAATCGCAATATTTTGCGATTTCTCAAGTTGTGATTGCATTTAAGGAATCGCAAATTGGGATTCCTTAAATGCAATGTAAGATGCCTTTTAAAGTAGCAATTTCGCTATTTTGGGCCGCTATTTACCGCAAACTCATACCAGATGGTAAACAGTGAAAACTTTGAAAATTGCGCATGCAATGTCCCATTCATTCCTGTGGGCCTGTAGGCCCATAGGAATGAATTGGGAAGCCATTCCTTATTTGCGACTCGCAATTTGCGATTTACAAATAAGGAATGTGTAGGAATCGCTATTTTTATAGCGATTCCTACATGCATCGGATTTTGCGAGTCCTTAATTGCGATTCCTTAATATTTGCAATTAAGGATGTGCAAAATCCTACCTAGATGTGTGTGCCTGTTAGTCTCTTGTTTCTATTTTCAGATAAATTGCATGTTTCTTGTTCTACAGATTGATTTGTTGTCATTCTGGTATCATTTTATTTACTAAAATCTCCTCTATTTTTCTAAATTGGTTGACATTTTTCTTGTGTTGTTTTTTCACTTTATTACTGTTTGTGTACTGCATACATACTTTATACATTGCCTCTAAGTAAAGCGAGACTCCTTTTCTAACTTTTTAAACTCAAGCAACCTGTCCTATGTGCTGTTTAGGGCCTTCTCTAGTAGTGACTTGTATGTATTAAAAATACATATAAGTTAAAACATCTGGCAAAACGTTTATTTTGCCAGGTGGAAATGGCAGTTTAAACCTGCAAACGCAGGCTGTAATGTGGGCCAGAGACATGTTTCAAAGGTTACTTAGCTGGGTGGCACAATGAGTGCTGCAGACCCACTAGTAGTTTTTAGTTTACAGGCCTGGGTATGTGTAATACCATTTTACTAGGTACTTACATGTACCAATTTGGTGAAAGTTAATGTTACCATGTTTTAGGGAGAAAGTACAAGCACTTTACTACTAGTTAGCAGTGATAAAGTGTGCAAAGTCAGCAAACACAGGAGGATTGAAGGCAAAAAGCTGGGGTGAAACCAAGCTAAGGGTGTCAGGTCCAACAATAACACGTTTCCTTTTTGGTAAAAGGCATCTCACTCAGAAGTGTCAGGCAATCCTGGGGATACGGGGTGTATACTGCGTGAAAATAGATCTGATTGCATTCTGTAATGCTGTGTATTTAGGTTTCCTGCCATACATAATTACAAACTTGGTTATTCCTACAGTAGATACAATTTAACTGATTTTTCATCTACCTTGCGACTGACAAGGGAGGTAAAGACGCATTGATTTTATTAGCTCTTTTCGCGGCCTTCGCTACAGTCCATCATTCAATCCTTATAAACAGGCTCCAGCTGTTGGGCTTTCAGGACTCTGCTTTGGTTCTGCTGAGCTCGTTCTTAAATGGCAGACAACAGCGAGTAGAGATGGGCTCCTCGATCAGCCCTGCACTTTTTAACATCTATGTTACCCCCCCGATCTATCTTATCCGAAGCAATGTTCTCCTACGCCAATGATACGTAGATTGTGGTGTCTATATCTTCTGACATCATAAAGGAAGCAAACAACTTTCGTACTGCATGACCCATAGCAATTGCTAGATGTGGAGAAACTGCATGAAATTGAATTCTGAAAAAAACAGAGGTCTTGCTCTTTGGAAAGGACACCACCTTCTGGAACTTGTCATGGTGGCCAGATGATCTGGGCCCACTTCCAGTGCCAGTGCAAAAAGCGGTAAACCTGGGAGTTATTTTTGATACTAAACTGGGTTTCTCTGGGTTTTTCTCTGCTCCAATACAGGAAAATAGTTTCACATGCAGAATTCTTGCAGTTACGAAAAATCCCTCAAACCTTTATATGCCACGAGAAGTTTGGCCTATCCTACACAGGGAACCAGATGACAATTGCACCACTCCCATTATGGATTAACTGTTGGCAAACCTGGAAGCAATTGTGGTGAGAGTATGCATGTTAGATTGCTTATCTTTGGATAACACAAACAAGATATCTTAGCTCATGTACGTAAAATCTGCCTTTCATAAGTTGGGCCTAAAAGAGATGTTTGTGTCCCCAAATAATATGTCGTCAAATGCTAAATCTATTGTTAAATCTTGCCAGGGGGACTATTGTTTGGAAGTGAGGCTAAGTGATGCCCCAAACATGAAAACAGTCGAGCATTACCTGCAAATTTCAACTGTTAAATGTATTGAACCATATTTGGGTGGATTGAAAATGCACAATATCGTCTTCTTTCAACACATTTTAGATTAAATCCTTTTTAATGTAGCTTTTCCTACACGATGCGTGTCAGCAGGATTTACCACCATCTCTGTTTAATAATGTCACAAACAGAGAACAAGCCACTTTATTTTAATTTGCCCTCTATATTCAGGACTCAGGGGTATCTTTTTGGTTCCTTTGCTGTGTAAGGCAGACATTAACCGTTTCCAGAAAGCAATGGAATTTTTACCAAGATTAAGCACGGCAGACACGTTTTTCAGTCATAAACGTTATTAGAAAAGCAATTTAGATTAGAAATCGCTATGAGTATGTAAACCTCTTATCGAATGCTTAATTCAATCATTGTTCCTGCTTTTTAATATTTTTAAAATTCAAGCTTTTTAAACGTTTTGACGACTACAATTACATTTCATGCCCAAATGTATTTATGGAAATGTACACTGATGTTTTCATGTTTTTATGGCAAATTTGCTGGAAAAAAGATGTTTGACTGACCGCTCTGTGCCAAGCTACAGAAGTGTTGAGCACAGCTTAATTTACGGTTGCCTTATGCCTCACCCTGGCAAGGATTGTGGTTGTTGCTTGACCAGGGCTCACACCCTAGTCAACCAACAACCACATTTCTCACAGTGACCAAAAGTTTCTAAACTCGAACCACAAAAATGGTTTAAGAATTTCACGAACCTCAAGTCCCCCCCACCGAAACTCAGGTTTGTTATGCTGACAGCTGAGCAATTAATTCAAACAGCAAGGCAGCTCAAAGTAGGAATCTCATAAAGGTTGGCTCAAAGAAAATATTCTAAATCATAAGGTATCTTAAAGATTCTAAATATATTTTTATTAAAATAGATTTTCTGCATAAAATAGATACATCTTTTACGGACTTCCTGTGGAAAGGGAAAAACCCAGAATTGCCATGAAAAAATTACAACTCCCCAAGCTTAAAGGAGGTATAGGATTGCCAAACTTTAAAAACTACCAGACCGCCTTTCTCTGAAAGCAAGGGGCTTCCTGGTTTGCCGAGGACCCAAATTATACGCCTCTGTGGATTGATATTGAGAAATCCATCATAGGCAAGGCCCGGCTTTCTGCTGCACTCACAATGGACCTTTCACACCTTCCGCACTCTAAATACATCATGCTTAATACCAAGAGAGCCCTCCTACGATTAGATCAAGTTCATAAGACTGGTTTGCAGATTCACAAATCTGCTTCTGCATCCTTATGGCGCAATCCATTGATCAAAATTATCGGTTCGCCCCCCGTATGGGACCATTGGTCAGACAGAGGTATCAATGTGGTCTCAGATCTCAGTGAGAATAACATGCCATTACCCTTCTCGACTCTACAGACTAGGCACTCCCTACTACCGATTGACTTCTATGCCTTCCTGAAACTCAAATCAGCTCTATCTACACGTACATTCAAATTAGCGACACCCTGGCTAAAATCTATGCTACCGCACTTCCAATCCTCGGGGCACTTCGTCTCCAAAAATTTATAAACTACTTGCTCCAACGCCCAACAAAACAATGAGAAGTAATGAAATCAAATGGGAGACAGAACCGAATAACACCGGTATAGACATAGACTGGATCAGGATACACGCATCAGCACTTACACATAAGGTATCACCGATACTCTCACAGACTAAGTATATGATTATTAACAGAACATTTTGGACCCCACAGAGATTATTTAAGGCTGGCCTACGAGACACACCAACATGCTGGAACTGCTCCATAGGTACTGGTGACCTACCACACATGTTATTCAATTGTCCCATGCTTCACACATACTGGGGGAAATTTTTTGACTATATCGAACACATATTTGTCATAAAACCCACAAGAGAATTCATTTATATTATCCTGGGAGCTATAGACCCAAAAGTGAGGGGAGACCATGACCGCCAGCTTCTGGACCTTTTACTAACACTGGCATGTAAGGTTGTATTATGCAACTGGAAGACAGCGACTGAGGTTTCTTTTAATGCTTGGAGGGAATGGCTGTCCTGCATTAGGGGCATTGACAATCCCGCTCTACACTCGTCACCGTGGCAGGTCACCAACAAAAAACTATGGTTATCTTTAGATGAGGCCTCCTTCACCTTCGATCCACCATGAGATGCTTATGTGACTAAATCAGCACTTAATGAATGGGCAAAATATTTATAGAGTTACTGTACAGGATTGACAAGGTATCACATGGTATTACATGGGCTATTTCTGGATGAAATGCTTTTACGGAATTGTGAGATGAAGGAACAATGTGATGATGATTTGCTATTGTTTGGTTACTGGCGATCACCTCTTTATGAACCCGGAACGATGTTTACTGTATTGTTTTCATTTTCTTCTTTTATTTTATGTATCATTTCCTATGTATTGACCCATCTTTGTCTCGGCACTGTACCAATATGCTCGTATGGATAATGATTATGTATTGCCGCTCTCATTTCTGTTTTTTCAATAAAAAAGATTTGAACTAAAAAAAAAAGATTCTAAATATATAGACCACTGTGAAATCTTTGCACGTTTCACTGTCCCCAAAGCATAACGGAGAAATTTCTTTTGGTTTCCAATCATATCAGTTTATGTGAGTATAAGCGCCGTCTGCCCTTACCTTTGTGCAGATGCCAGGCTGAGTCATGCAACAGTCTTTCTTACCATGCACATGTGAACCTATGTCTGTGTGTGCATCTGTGTATGTGCAACCTTTTCTTAGCCCTCTACCCCAACTGCACACAGCAGCTGACCTTACAGGTTATAGTAATGGAGGTGACTCCCTCCACAGGTTTCACACCACAAAAGAAGTCCAAAATCCAGAGGTCCATAAGTGCAACAAGCTGATTGTCACAGGTTAGAACACAACGTTCTTTCATGTATTTTCATCATTGTTCTACTTTAGATGCTGTTTTTATTTTCTGCAAAGACTGGCGGAGTTGTCTTTAAACACAGTGAATGTTATAGTACTCATACAACGTTTTCAAAGATATCAAAACATTTTTAAAATAAGCAAGTGTAATCTTACGTTTGCTAGGGATTCGGGAATACAGTGAATTGAATTTAAAATCATTTTTCATTATTTTCAGACTATATGTTGCATGACTTTCTATATTAAAGTTGTGATACAAAATGTCCACATTAATATTCAGTGAGATAATGTATGCATGAATGAACATTAAATCAGACAATTAGGTGAGTATTAAAGTGCTAAATCATACTGGCACAAACAAATGCACCTAATTAGATAGATGGTTTGTGCATGATTACATCTAGCAAATTGTTACTAATCAAATCATAATCGCAAAGGCCTTGCCAAGTTAAAACCAACCTGAAGCTCAGTGCAGATTTAAGTAGAAAACATGGTGTGGAATCCTTGTGACTGTTAAAACAAACTCACACAAAGCACTGATATTACAAGACAATACATTTGCATAATTTTTTAAACAATAAATGTAAAACTAGTCCTGGAATGCTATGGTATGAAATGACTGTATGAGCGGATGTACGACATTACAACGCATGCTTCTACATCGCATGCTTTTACAACGCGAGTTTTACAACGCATACCATTACAACGCATAATGCTTTTAGGTGCTGGATAGTTTAATTTACTATTCCAACTCCATTCCCCGTGGATAGTAGGGAAGGTGTTGGATAGAACATTAAACACATTCCCTATCCTAGAGCGCCCCCCAGCGCATTTCGTTGTAATGGTTTGCGTTGTAAAAGTTGCGTCGTAAAGGCACTGCGTGGTAAAAGTTGCGTTGTAAGTGATGTTCCCCGATTGAGCTGCTCATGCTGGACAAGAACACCTGGCAAACTCTCATACATCTTGTGTTCACCTACTCAAGAGTGTATTTCTAAGTTATATGCGTGCCACCTAAGGGTGCATTGGCATGTTCCCCATTGTTACATTAGCTTTTTATCTCTGAAGAGAGCCTCGCCCTGGGCAACTCCGCAGGGATCTATTCTGGCTCTATTTATAGGTTTAACCTCTAGACAAATCATTTGTGAAACCACGCATAGGCTTTCATCAAAATCTAAATATGGATATCCCTCGACACCTAGACTTACTTCCACCATGCCCTTCTTACACCCTGGTCGTGGGCATCTCAGATAAAATCCACATTAAAATTGAATTCTCCTACTCTCCCCTGATGGCAGTAATGTAAAATTTACATAATGGACAGATAAACCGATGAAATTAAGCCCTCCTCCAAACATTATGACCTCACATAAAGCAGAGACATTTATGTTTTTATACATCCCTAAATCTTGAAATTCATGTAAAAAATACTATTACAAATAGCAGCTGTGCAATATTAAGCCTGTCACCTCAAGACAGGATCTTTGCAACCCAGGAACGAGCTTTGTTGACACCTTGGATTGAATGTGGCCATGCCTTACTCACTGGCCTTCTGAAGGAAAAAACAATGTTTATTTCCAAGTGACTCGGTAGAGATCATGTCCCCTGCTGCCCTGAATTTATGTTTTCATAAATTCTACGACCTCAGGAGGAAAATATAGTAATGTATCTCCCAGTTTTTCTAATAGCTTCCTACAGCAACACACAGCAAGTCTAAAAAAGTGCATACATTTATCAGGATTCCTCTGCGCCTGTTCGAAATGCAACAGGAATTCATGCAGTGCATAATATAGCTGCAAACTACATTAAAGCAAAAAATAAATAAATAAATATATTTATATATATATATATATAGGACCTCTTTGTATCTCCTTTGATGCCAGAGATCAGCCCCCGAATTAAAGCATTTAATGATATCTTGTAACAACAAGAGCCATTGCCCCTAATGCACTACAGCCGGAAGCGCAGGAGATGGCATTTGGCGGGTGATTAGATGCGCCATTGAAGAGTGTCAGTGGCAGGTCGTCGCTGTTACCACCGCTGCGCTTCAATCTGACCGAGGGCCAAATGCGGAATGTCTTTAGTGTCCACATGTTGGCCTCTTGTCGGCAAATAACAGCAGATATGAGTGTCGCTCCAGGGCAAGCCGCGATTTGTGTTTTACACAACATTCAAATTATACCGTTGATACGCTGTGGTTAAACAAGGTGTCGTAGTAGTCACGGAATACAAACTCATTTCTTTGCCAAGTGACAGTTTAGCTTTGATGTAAATTTGAAAGTACAGGACCTGAAATGTATGAATATGTAAACCTCATGTGCTGCGCAGATGAAAGGATGGAGCTATTTTTGAAAGACGTTTGAAAGTCTGTTTATTTTTTAATGAAGCCAGGCAGGTGTTAACGTTCTAAAGACGTAAACGTTCATTCGTTCTTTTTTTTTTGGCTCTACATTTTTTATGAAGCACTTGATAAAGTATATACTCCAACATATACGTCTCTTTTCTACATGGAAGTGGACATCACAAGATTGTATGGAACACAGTCTCTTTGAAAAAAAACACAATTAGGTAACATCGACGTCATTCATACACATACATGCCACAACATCCAATTAAGTTTGGAGGCTCACGATTTTTCAAGCCTAAAATAGCTTTATTTTAGCTTTCTCCTGTCTGAAATTGCCTCAGCTTCAATCGAAGTCAATGGGGAAAATAGATTCTGATTTTGTTCTCAAAATCTCCCTCTTTCCTGGTTTAAAATGTCGGCATGTATGCATACATAGTAAATGCTTTGATATTTTCATTATTTGAACCAAAAGAAAGAATGCAGCCCCATACAAGAACAGTTTGTTGTCTTTATATTTCATTACCCCGTGACAAAATGGGCAATTAAAACATCCATTCCAATCTACATCGATCTCACCATCACTATAATGACATTCAAACAACTCAAAGACCACAATAATGCCTTCAACCTCAACATTACAGTCTTCCCACTTCAGTCTGGACTTAAACTAAGCCCTTTACACCTCAGTAGGCTAACACCACTTCTTAAAATACCACACAACACACAAATTGTAATGTATGGCTTCAGGCCAACATTTGACACACCTCCCCCGCCACGCTGACCTCTACATAAGCATCGGCACACATGCCCAACCCACAGAGCACAATCCCTCTACAACTCAATCCCCACATATACATTAACACACTCACATATTGCTACGCAAAATACCACACATACTTAATGGAGTACCTGTGTTATCACTTCTCTGTGACTTTTAATTCATAAATGGCTCTCACCTAAAGTACTCTATTATAAAGTCAAAGCACCTCTACTGCCCAGGTTAAAGATAAGTGAAAAACACTAGCCAAGTCAGAAACAACCATATTGTGTGAAAATGTCCTATTAGTAATATCTGTAAATAAAGACTAAAAAAATACCTTGTTTGCAAAAAAAACTACAAAACAAAGACTGCCAAAATCCCAACCTTACATAAATATCTCCCTGAATCTAATCTCACTATGCAGCCCTCACTGACAAATATGCTGAGACTGGAGCTAGAATAGTGAAATAATGCAGCCCTAAAATATTTGGGAAGTGAGTTTGGATGGAGTGAGAAAGTAAATACTGGTTCATACATGTGTAGGGAGGTGTTAAAGTAGCACATGAACATTGTTGGTTTACATTTTGGAGTCTACTTTTTGCAGTATATGTTTTGCAGTCTACATTTTCCCACTGAACCTCTTCTATCTCTTGCTTTAATGTCGGGGCACCTAACTGATAAGAATAGAGATACAATAGTAAATCTGTCAAGTTGAAATAATATCATGTAGTGCGAATAATCATAGTCAATGCCATTGTTAGTCAGTGTAGTAGGGATTAAGGTATGCCATGCATCTATTTATAGAAACCATAGCTTTATTTAGGCTTCCTCTAGATTAGTGCTTCTAAACCTTTTGGTTTCATTGGATCCCACGTATTTATTACTGGAACCATGGGACACCCACTGAATCATTATTGGAAGCCGGGGACCTTGGCCTAGCCATTTTCAATGATTTTGACTGCAAAACAATAGAAACAATATGGAAACAAGCATTCATCAAACAAATACAAAAGTGATGGAATATTTAATTTAATTTGCAAAACTAATAAACATTTGAATTTTAATTGGAAGGTTGGAGCTTTTCTAAATTCAATCGAGGCTATTCATAGTTCATACTACATTTTGTTTGATGCACTTGTACTTGCTTCAGGATAATTACTAACATCTTAGCCTCCAACTTCAAATTCCTTCACATTTACAGAATATTTTTAAAGTTAACATTTTGCTTCTTTATTTATATAACCTTTATTAATCTGTTAATATTATTTATTTTTCCAAGCAGTCTAAAACCCCAAAGTAGGCCTTGCAGACACCCAGGAGTCCACGGACTGCAGGTTAAGAACCCCTGCTCTAGATAATTGTTCCTCGGTTTCTGTCACAGAACAAATTAAAATAATATAACAAAAATGTTTGCTGGTGAAATATGAACCTTATTCCTTCCACTGTATCTTAAAACATATGTTTTTCAAAGAAAGCAGCATATTATTGCTGAAATCTTGTGTCCTTTTCCTCAGAATGGACTACACTTGCCACCAGACTCCATCGTCTGTACCGCTGCCAGTTACTAACTTAGCATACAAAGCAGGGTCTTATTTGTCTAATTGCTAACAAACATTTCCTTTTGTTTGGCTTAAAAATTTGCCTCAAACTTAAATAGATCACATTTAAAACCCTGCCTTAATCTATTTTGTCGAACTTCTGTTCAAAAACTGATTTTTGCAATGGTTGATCTTCTTGGGAAACCAAACTGGCTATGGACCCTGTAGCCCGTTATGCAAGATATTCAGCACCATTCTTTCCAAAATGATTGTATTAATGTTCTACCACTGATACGCAGCTGATGGGTTTGTTGAGAGCTTTCTCAACGCTGATAACTCTTTCTGTAGAAGGTTCCGCGTCTTTTCTTTACTTTGGTGTTCTACAAATTCCACAATTCAAAGTATATTTTTGAAACCAAATCATTCAATGTCATTTGAAAGTCATTACATCCACACCTAGTAGGTCCTGGGTACAAAATCCCACTTGAAGTCCTCTAAAGAAAAGACAAATGCATTCAAATGAAGCAAGTATTCTTTGGAAGTCTTCAGTATGTACGGATGAGTGGATTACTATCACAGCGGTTGTTGCAGATTTGCAGATTTCTACTGACACTTGGAGGAATTTGTGAGTCTTTGGAAGACAGTTTAAAGACCAAATATTCCTGGTAGACTATGGCAAGAAAAATAGGGAAGAGAGTTAAAGAATGGTCAGATGTTGCCGTTGGAAATCAGTATTCAAAGATTTGCAAAAGCATATCTATGAGAGAAAAGACTGAGGAAGAAGAGAGGTGGTGAGGGAATTAAGTGAATAAGAGGTTAAGCTGAAAAGTTAGGTAAACAGTAGTATGCAAATAAACAGTAGTATATCTGCATTCCTACATTGCCGTCTACATGTGGGTTAAGATTTAGTACTGTTTGGTATTCCCCAATATTCCCAATAGTAAGGCTAAGGACACTTGCACTCTGGTTCTGTTCCCCCTGAGAGGAGTTCTCCATATCGTAGAGTCCACACGGTGAACACAAACCCCAATAACAACACACACTCTTTTCTTTCTCTGTGGGGAAAATATTAATCCCTGAGGTCAATGGCCTTTCCCAACACTCATAGGGGCAGATTTATGATGACTGGCGCATCCCCAGGGATGCGCCAGTTATCTTGCGCCGCTGCTCCGCCACCCATGGTGCGCCGCATTTACAATGCGGCGCACCATGGGGCAAAAACGGCACAGATGCGTGACGCATCTGTGCCGTAAAGGCGGCGCATTGCTGGAGTTGCGTCGCAAGCGCGACATAGCTCCAGCAAGGCTCGGGGGTGCCCTATATGACCAATGCTGCACCAAGACCTACGCCTGCTTCAAGCAGGCGCAGGCTTTTGACGCAGCATTGGCCTGAAAGTGACTGAGTGAAATCTTATAGATTTCACTCAGCCACTTTTGCGAGGCGCACCTGCCCTGGAACGCCCACCCTGCGCCGGAACGCCCACAAGCGGCGCAGGGCTTTACAACGTGACGCATCTGCCTAGATGCGTCACGTTGTAAATCATTCGTAGGGATGCGCCACGTTTACGCCGCCTTGCGTGACGCAACAGCGGCGTAAACGTGGCGCAAGTGCCTCATAAATCTGCCCCATAATCTTTAACAAATGTGTGGTTGGTCCATCCCCACCCAAGGAACACCTATTTCCCACTGCTTGAGTGGGAATTACGAGAATGGATTTCTCCCCACTTGTGGCAGAGATATATCCAATCAAAAAAACTGTTACTTTCATCAGGAATCTCTTTGCATACTAGATTCCTGGCTGGTGTAAAAAGGTACATTTTATTGTAAAGTTAAATTTATATGCAAGTTTACCTTTATGAATAAGACCCTTGGTGCTCAAAAAAAAAAAACTGTACCACTCCTATGAAGTGCGTTGACAAATGTCGACAGTGCTCTCATCGGTGCCCAGTTTTCCGGTTAGTCTGAATTTTGGCACTGGTAATTTCCTTAAGGTACTACCAGCAAAAAAGTGATCAGGCAGACAAGTGTGGTATTGGTGATACCCTAAATACCCTGAATAAGAGCAGGAATGTGTTATTCCCTATTGCATTTCGCACTTTTTGGAATGGAGTACAAAAACTGACCCGATACCTTACACAAGCAGCATCTTACATGGTAGTTATGGTACTTGACTCCAGCACAGTTTACAGAGGCAGTTAGCATTCTGCAGCCATTCAACCCGAATGCCACTTTCATCTCAGAGATAACTTCAAAATGTGTTCTGCTGTTCTTGTTTTATCGAGAACTTTCCTTTGGATAAATTGTCTGTCTGAAAAAGCCCCCTTTATCTGCTCAGAAAGTGTTTATTGTCTCGATATGGACCGAACAGTCATTTCGGAAGCGGTATTGCACTTTTGAATATGACAGGGACAAAGACAGGCAGCTAACAAATGGCCTTTAAAATGTGAAACATTGTTTCTCTCCTAATGCGACTTCTTTTCCTCCTCAAGGAGCTGTTTCACGCTTAGATCATTTCCTTTTTTTAATTCACAATTTCGACATCAGAATGTCACGAACAGGGAGGGGGAAAAAACAGGATATTGAAGTAACCGAAATATTTGTTGCTATTTTTGTAGGAAACGTGCAGGCATTTTGCAGCATATGGCGAAGCACAATCTGTTTTCGCTGAATATAAAGCTATCCTTGTGTTATGGTATGTTCTTTTGTTGATGACAGCTAATTAATTTATAATTACTGAGGACATGTGCTGCATGAATACTAAAATGGCAATACGCTGCCAGGAATGTGGGTGACTTCAGAGAGGAAACTTAAACAAGCGATACCTGAGCGTACCTGCCTCACATAGCATCACCCATCACATTTTCTGTTGAATTACACTAAAATGTTTGGCCTGAGAGGCAGGCTCAGAAAACAGAGGACATTTTTGGCCCTGAATTTCTGTGATCTGAAGCCGTTCTCGGTCATCAGAGCAAAGCCCTGGCTAAAACACTGCAGCTCCAGAGACATCCTGTCTAGACAATGAAGAACACAGTGTTCATTGAGCCATATGAAATATGATGTATCTTTTCGATTTACGTTCAAATTGGTCTTATATCCAATATTTCAAATACAATGCCCAATATATAAAATATGCTGAGTGCACAAAAGATGCAGGCTTCACAACTACAGCCACAATCAATCCTTAGAGATGTGTTACGGTTTCTTCTGAAATGTGAATAGACTGAAACATTTTCAAGAATGCCAGGTCCTATTAACTATTATCAAAACCACAAGAAAGCGCTCCTGCAGTGTGTGACCCTGTCAGAAGGAAAACGGGGAAGTATAGACAAAGAAACTGCTGAACTTCAAACATGAAAATACATCTTTTCATGCACAGTAATTGCCACAGCCGTCTCAAACTACTAAACACTGTGGATGATAAACCTTGACTATCACCCATAACATGAAAAGAGGCCCTTCTAGCTTTTGAAGTGACATTGTGATGGCTTTCTCAACTTCATCAACACTAAATCAGATGTCATCTGCACAAATGTTCAATGCCATTCACCGACTGACACGAAGGTGCATTTGACTAATTTAATAAGCTTGAAATTCAGCAATACTTGTATTTTAACATATCTCCCAAGGCTTGTATTCAATCTCGTCAAGAGTCCCCTTGAATATATAAAAAAAAGATGCAGCTGCTCTGCTGTAACACCAAGCCTTAAAAGATACAAGAACAATCCAACTTGACAATGGGAACCCTCGGCATAAACCTGTGCAAAAAAATAATAATTCGCTAAAGACTCAATTGATAGTAGATGCATATTAGTCAGTTGATTCAAGCACTGAAAACAATAAATGTAAGGAAAATATAATAAACTAACATCGGCAGTGGTATGTTGGACTGTCTGTACTGCCCTCTGTAAAACTGTGCCTTTTTTGGGCAACATAAATGTCAGGATAATGCCAGATTGATTCCATGCACACCCACGGGATATGTTGGTCCCCTGCTGGCCACAGTGTACCTTCAACCATACAGAACCACAGATGGGTGTGCAACCTTAAAACTTGACAACCCTGATCCCCAAGCAAATCATAGTAACAGATCTAGAACCTTTTTGTTTAGACTCTCATGCATACCAAAGAAGCACACAAGAAACACTCGGGACAGCTTTCAATATTAATTGAAAGAGTTGTGAATCTTGTGTAAAATATGTGCACTGTGATTATCAGTAGGATGACACAGATTAGAGTAATTAACAATACAAGAATAGTTAAAAGGATAAACATTTACACAATTGTTCTAAAACAGTGCATACATGTATGCAGGCATATAAGTACTGTGCATATTTGCACTCCTACCTAGTACTCCCTAACCTAGGGGCCTATTACGATTGCGGTTTTTCCGCATCCTCCGGGCCGGCGGAAGCCACCGCCGGCCCGGCGGATGCGGAAAAACGCAGCGGACCCATCAAAGACCCACCGCCACATTAGGATGGCTGGTGGGTCCTGGTTTCCGTCCGCAGCTTTTCCGCTGCGGTTGGCTTACAACCGCGGCGGAAAAGCTCTAATATGGTGGCGGTGTCTCTCAGACACCGCCACATATTAGGATGGGCTTTAAAAAATGCTTTTTCGCTGTGGGTTTTCCGCCATGGAAAAGCATGCTTCACTGCTTCACTGCTTCACTGCGGGGCCCCGTTGCGGGCCCCCTGGGTCAAGGGGGGGTAGGGGGTGCACATGGGGGGTACCTATGGTAACCCCCTGCATCTGTGTGCAGAAATCGGCAGGCACCGCACGGTGCCTGCTGCTTTATGCATACAAATGCAATGTATGCATTTTTACCATTGTGGCGGGTGCAGCTTGAATCCGCACCCGCCGCAATGGTAAAAATAGAGGATGTGACCGCCAGGGTGGCGGTCACATCCTAATTGGACAGGAGGGAACTCTGCAGGCCATGCGGAGGTTCCCTCCTCCTCTATGGTCGCGGACGGACTCAAGTCCATCCGCGATCATAATGGGCCCCTAAGTTATGCCTTGGGTAAGTCATCTGCCAAATCACTACCAAGTGCACTAATTCCCCATTACCTGTGAGTAAGTGTCATCAGGCTGTCCGTCAGAGCAGTGGCCTCGCTGTGTCAGCTAAGTGCTCCTCTGACTAAACCCAGAAGTACTTGTGGAAGTATAATAACAGTACCCATGTGACTATGTTGCAACCCCTGTTTAGGCCGCAATTGTTTATTCTAGTTAGATGTGAGTGTTTCCAACCAGACAAATAACTAATATGATATTTGTGCAGTAAACTTTATCCCTCATACTCAATGTTCAAGGTGTTGTGATAATATACCCACGAAGCAGCAATGCAAGCAATGCAGATTCAAAGAACGTTATCCTGCCTTGACATGCATGCAAATGTATGTAAAAAGTCATTGTGTGTAAAAGAGAAGGCAACATAAGAAATGTGAGCATGTCAATGGCAGTGTTTCTGCTAAGCCTATCCTGACCACGTGACAGGGTCTTCTAGAGAGCATCTAAAATCTAGGTTGTGTCCTTTTCAAAGCAGCAATACACTGGCAAGACATCTCCTATATTAACTCCTGACCCTTTATCAGGTTATTGGTACAGTAGCAATGGTCTTGCAACAACTCCCTGCTGCATTTTAGAGCAATGATCAAGGAAAATGTATAACAGATCAGTAGAATAAGGTGGGCATGAAAATGTGGGCTTGGCTGAAAATTATCTTTGCTTTGAGGCTGAAATCTGAATGAACATCTGACCCATCACTCAAATATGAGTGGAGCTCTGACTCTAGAGAAACTTCCTAACTGCTGAGTTGTCATGACATTTTCTTGCTTTCAGGGCTGTGCACCCCCATCCCTATCTTAATAAATTGGGCACCAGGGGATGGGGTACCCGGGTCAAATATGTCCCTAATTAAACAATGCAGGCTGCCATTTTGGTTTATTTTGCTGCAATCATGCGGGACTCCAGTAGAATCGCAGCAATAATTGATGATTATTTCTTAATTTGACTGGGGGCCCCTCTGGGTTCCCCCCATTGAGCCTGGGGGATAGTATATCCCTACCGAGCCCCCTCATATGTTTTTTTTAAGTTCAGGATAGAGGACAAAGTCCCTGAGTCCTGTAATGGCTGTCAGCAACATTGTTCTCATGTTGCTGGCAGCCAATCAGAGTGCTCGCTCCCACGGGAGTCTGACTGCAGCGAATGTTAGATTGTCCAAAGGAAAAAAAGCTCCCTGGGCCAATCACAATGCTCTGGGTCATATTTATTATAGGTTTTGCATCCCCCTGCCCCATGCCAGGTGACACAGGGCACCACAAAACGTACAATGAGATTGATAAAGCCACGCAAGGTCAGCCTGTGTGGCCCTGCATGGCTTGGCAAATTTAGTGTAACAAAAGGAAGCGCTGTTTGAACAAATTTGAGGAATTAAATGACTGACTCCACTGTTGTCAGGTCAGAAAATCTTTGCTGACAATAATTTGGTGCACAAACACACATCAGGAATTATGGGATCTACACACTTCCCTGAAACCTCCCTGCAATCATGCGGTCAATTAAATTGTTTGAGACACATGGTTGTCAAACACTGACTTGTGCTGAACAGCAGAGCTCAGGACACAACACTACCAACACAGGTGGTAAAAAACCTGTGTACTCATCATAGTATCAGACACAACAGAACACAAATCCTTAAGAACTTAAAAATTCATTATGTTTGTTAAGTGCATGCCTCCCAAATTAACTTCTTTTGTTATTTAGACATACTCAAACAAAGGTTAAACATGATACACTCTGTAATGACAGAAGTGTAGATAAATACTTGCCAAGATAAACACATAACAAAAAAGCCCACAGAGTGATATTCCTGAACTTTATAGCACAATTTGATGGGCGAGGCCATCTTAAATGATGCCCTATAAACTGGGGTTACCCAGTGAGATAGGATGATTACTAATTATCTTTCCTGAAACACTTCTCAAGGATATATTCTTGCCTCAAACTACAGTCAATTTTACATAACTCATCTGTAAATCAGGAATATGTCACGAGTAATTCACACCTATTCATCCAGCAGTCTATCAAAATCAGACACATGTGCTGTCTTCATCTGTTTACAGAGGTGAAGATGTTAGTGTTCTATATTTTGAATTATTCAATTGGGTTTGAAAGCAATTGAATAATTCAAAACCCAAAACATCATTGCCCCTACCCTTTTTGTAAAATGGTCTACTGGGTAACACTTAGTGCCTGATTACAAGTTTAACAGTCCACTGACCGACAGACTCGCAGGAGCGTTGTGGTGGTGGTCTTCTAACTGCCCTATTACCACTACGGTGGTCAGGCCACCGTTCCACAATTTCTAACACCAGGTATCCGATCCCTGGCAATGGTGCTGCGATCTAGAGGCCTCAGTATGCTTGGCGGCCGCATATCACGAATTTCCTCTCCTCCACGGTTTTCATGATGGTTCCTCCTCCAAGAAAATTAAGGCAGAGAGGAAACAAAGAGGAACCTTGCCTTTGAGCCCTGGGGTGCATGCAGGGGTACACGTTATTCCCCCCTGTGTGCATGCACTCCAGTGCCGGCACAGCATGGACTGCACCAGTCCACGGCAAGCTCATAATCAGGCCCTAAATGCTTTGCAGGAAGATTACCTGTCCTCATTGGCTGTGTACTATAAAGCCAATACATTTAATCTACTCCTCTCATCCTACTTAAGCCTCTCATACTACTCAAGGCTAAAGCAAGAACTAATGTAATATTTTCTCCCATTATATGCAACTTCTTCTAGAGCAGTATGCTTTCCAATTCTATGGTTTTTATACCAGAGCACTAACATTCCCTGCGAGCAGACTGGACTTTATGGGTCTGATCTAAAAAGGTTGGCTTAATCCTGAATTTCAAGAGTAAGCCTCTATTATCGCAAGAAAAAGTCACATCTACTCATAGCAAAATCTTTGTGAATTGGGCCTTCTATGTTTTCTCAATGCTTTTTAGTGCAAAACTGTAAACATACAAAGATGTGTGCTACCTATGCCAGGGTATAGTCCATGATTTTTAAGATTGAATATATAAAATGCCCATTAAAAGACAGGATCAGACCACATTACAATAGGCAGGCACAATGGGAAAAAAGACTTGCCCTTTTAGTGTCTGGCAGTCTGAGGATAAGCAACTGTCCAGAAAAAATCTTATCGCTGCTGAAATGTATTTTTTTCCTATCCAGCTGGGGCTGTTCCTTGGGATTTTCAAAACATGAAACAAATTAGCTTTGCACTGCTGTTCATTACGCCCTGAATCCTCATGTGACAACTCTCTGACAACCAGAGAGATGCCTTTTATAGACCATGGAATACACTAATGAGAAATTTCAAATTAAAAAGTTAATCTGTACTAGAGCAAAAATAACCACAACAACCTTTGTTACCAATCAAAATAACTTTCATGTTATCAGGTACCCATCCATCCACTTGCTCCCAAGATGGGAAAAAAGTCATTAAGTTAAAGGAAAAGTTTAACGCCTGTTGAATACTTAAATGTTCACCATTTAACACTAGGTGGGAATTCTCAATTTTGGACAGGAGTTTAGGGGAGCAAGACACATTTCTTTGTGTTTTTGCCCTACCTTAATTCTCATTCCCATATCTATATATTAAAACCGATTAAAATGTGTGCCCTCTAGCCCACACAGTTCTTTAGTGGGATTTGTTATCTTAGTTGATGCATTTTAGCTAATCTGCAGAGCAGCAACAAGAGCTCCCAAACCATGGTAGGGGCTAGACTGGGTATTTATATATGAAAAGTGGTCGATACCTTTAACTAGAAGGGCATTGTCTATGGAAGTCAGGGCTGACCCATAAGGAACCCATCACATTGATAGCCATTACTACAGTCAGCAATTAAGCGGCTGCACCTCCACCACAGTGAGTGTGTAAGATTGGAGAAAAGGTTTGCTGCGGCGAAGAATGTTTAAATGAATCCTCGATCACACTTTCACATGTCGAGGCAGATCTTCAAAGTCTCACCTCCTTGGTTGAGCCCACGTTCATACTCATCCAAGAGGTGAGAAGGCAGAGAACTAGGTGGAGGCATAGTTTGGAAGCTTTCAGCCAGCTGCCACCTCTCCCTGCTTCATGCTGTTTAGCTTGCATTGTGCAAGAGCTCGGCAAAATATGATAACTAGCATGCCCAGGAAAGACACACTAATCACATAAACAGTGTGGTCAGTCCACAAGGTAAATTAAGTTTTTGTTTAGAATTAAATGTATTGTTTGTTCATATATGCGTAAACGTGTGTGTGCCTGCTTGTGTATGTTAGAGATTGTGTGTGTGTTGGTCGCTGCATGCATGTATATGCATCTGATTGGTGTATGGGGACAAGGCAGGGGTTCTCGTGTTCAAGTGGTATCGGCTTTTTGGGGGTACCTACATTTTAATGGTATTGACTGTCATGTGGGATACCTAGGGTAAATCATGGACTTGGCCGGTACATATCCTCATGATGGCGTTTATAGGTGCAGGGGGAACCTGTGGCACAAGGTGGCATTCACTGGGGCATGTGGAACATAGGTATGCAGCAACATTCACATTTTAAGGGCTACCTGGGATACTTGGGGGTATAGGTTGGTACATTGTTTCACATAGTGCACACAGTGGCATTGGTTTGCACTTTGGGATTGTAGGGCATGTGATGTATTTGTATGGGGCATGGGGATCCTGATGGGCAGCACAGCTCACTGTAACATGGGGTAATGGGAGCTCATCATAGCTTTCCTTCGGGGGCTCATCATAGCTTTCCCTCGCACATCAAATACAAAGAAGTATCATGGCATTGGCTGGTATGTGTGGTACCTAGAGAAAGTTAAGAAATTCATTAGCATTTTGATGGTCATCATTTGGTGTATACATGCCACAAAACTATCTACAAATGGCACGTCATTGACTGCCTATACTGAATTGTCAGGTTATCACTGAAGAAGGCCCTGTTCTAGAAATAATAATGCATCCATAGGTTTTACTTGTTATTACATTTTCATCGAAGGTCCTGCCTGTTAAACAGCCCTGAGGTGTGAGGAAACACACCAGTATTGTTAAGAAGCCTTGGCTGCCTCAGTAGTTGACCATATACCAGTATCTCTTGCTCTATTCACAAAGGTCCTGTGTATTGTCTCTGAATTGTAACTGTGTGCCATGTATTCATTTATCAAAGAATACAGTTGTAGAGTCAACCTCATTGGTCTGGGTTTACCCTCACCAAGTGCTCGTGCTGCACTTTAGACAAAGCAAAAAGTCCGGAGAATAAGAGAATAGTGATAAATGTCTGAAGACCTGATTCAGGTCTTGAAATGCTGGATGCTAGCTGATGTGACACTGGAGGCTCTAAACCTGCTGTACCAGTGCAAATCAGCCGGTCATTTTTAAAGATCTTCCCCAATAAGGTGTGGAGTTTTGTCAAAAATGTTGTTCCCGACAGGCGGGAACCTGTCATCAAAAATAAAATCCCACCTGGTACTGCCATGTCATGAGAGCTTGACTGCATTTTTTTTGTTTCTTAGGAAGTCACCTCCCCTCAATTTTTGGATCTTGTTTATGAAAAATGAAAGGGAATGAGCCTGAAACACTGGGGGGTGTTTTTACTTTTTCCTACACACACTAGGGACATGGCACCTACTGGTCTTTTAACTTGTCATCCGTCTATTTAGTAAATCATCCTCAATATTTCAGTCTCAGGCAGGAGAGTGGATTTTTCCTTTTACATTACATTGTTTTAATATAATTGCCTCTATTATAATGCTACATAAAAGGAGCATAAACTCAGATTTATAAAAGCTTAAAAATTGCACTATCAAAAATGGAAATAAGGTGCTTTTGTATTTAAGGCTGTTAATTATATGAAGAATTCTTCAAATCTTTCCATTTGTACTCTCTGTGTTTTGTTGTATTTTCCTATTGAACTGAAATGATTTGTGGTGAGGGCGCTCGCCAAAAATATACAGCTTTGTGACTAAATGTTCAGCTATTGTGTGAACTTGTTTCAAACCACCCAGAGCTTGAGTGCTGGTTTTGAGGTGGCACTATTCACTCTCATTTCTTACGACCACAGCTGTAAATGCAAACATTTTAAGCTACATATTTTATGTCCCTTAAATGACAAGGAAATATGCTCATACAACACACAGGACTGAAACCTTACAACATTTGTAGGCATTTCCTGCATGAACTAACCAATCGGTGGAGATTTTTCTATTTCCCATGACCCATCAGAATGCTTATTCTGACATAATGTGCCTTATTGTGTCTTCTAAAGTTGAAATATACTTTCATTTTGGATACTTCTGGCTTGCGGCTCTTTTGTAAATTATTTTATACATCTTATTGTAAAAATTAAAAATGGTAAACACAAATGGAAGATCATTCAATCTTTAAAACTGGAGAGTAAAAAATGATATTGTGTCCCGTTTAAAGATGTACATCTTTGTCTTTTTTGCAGGTTTCTTTTATTGTACAGTTAATAAAAACTCACAATTTTGAAAAAACACTTGAGCTATTGCACCTTACTTGTTTTAAGAAAATATTGACCTTTTAAAATTTGTATTTTTCAAAATTGTGAGTTTTTATTAACTGTACAATAAAAGAAACCTTGTCTTTTTTGCAAGTTCTAATGATTACACTGTATGGGTGGCTCTAGATTACTGTGCCCAGTAACTAGCCACGCTGCGCTTCTGTATCAGCGCCAGGCACTGGGAGGGTGGAGCTAATAAAAGTGTCTTCTTCATTCACCTCTGGCAGCTGTTTAATCGTTACATTAGTCTTCCACATTAATCTTCCAGATTTGTTTTACAGATTATAGAACCTCTGATCTTTACACAGGTTTTCCCTAGGAGAAAGAAACTGAAGAGTGTTTTTTTGGGGGCGGGGGGTTGGGGGGAGTCATAGCACAGTCATTTGGGTGCTTGTGATTGAAGGCATGCCACCTGATAGAAATATTGGTAGCACTTTCCTAAGAAATGTTCTCTCCCAGTAAATAGTCTGTGTTAGAAATTGGGGTCTTTAGTTGGCAGAGGTAGGTACCTTTGTCCAAATAGGGACCCTTGCTTCTAGTTTAGATAAGCCCTGCTCATCCCCTGGGTAGCTTGGCATGAGCAGACAGACTTATCCCAAAGGCAATGTGTAAAGTATTTGTACTCAAAACACACAGTAATACAGTGATAATCCTACAAATGGACAACACGCCAGTTTAGAAAAATAAAGTATCTTTATCTAAACTCAATAAGTCCAAAACGACAAAAATACGACATACATGTAATAAGAATATAACTTTTCAAAGGTTTCAAGTAACTGGTTCCATAGAAAACTACGGATGAGTTATTCTACACAAAGTACCTGTAGAAACTTCAAAATTTACAAGGCCAATATATCACCGAACAGTCACTCCATATGCACCTGCTTTGCCACTGGAGGGAACACCCAGAGGCACCATAGTCATCTCAGGCCACGGAATTTCGGAGCTGGAGAGAAGCAGGAGTTCAAGGCATGGGAGACTTGTACCGCGAATGATCCCATACACAACCTTAGTAGAGGAGGATGAGTTGCCCCCTGGTCAATTTTACTTCACCGCTCCCTCCTGGCCGTCCTTTTCCCCAAATGGGGCAACATATCCACTGAGCCAGTGACACACCTTACAGTGCAGTACGTGCATGTTATGGGACGGGGGGACACTTAACTAAATGGTTTGCCACCTCGCTAAGGCACCAAACAGCAGTCAACTTAATGCCGCTCCGACACCACTGGGAAATAGACATAGGCCACCAATTCACGAACACAGAATGGTCCTCAGTGCTGGCAAGCCCAATACAAATCCCCAGGAACACACGCCTTCACCAAATCAAATTCTACATCACACACAGAGCATACCTCACACCCACGAAGATGAATATTTCAAGCGTCAAGACGCCACATGCACCAGATGCTCGCTAGCCGACGAGGACCTACTACATAGGCTCTGGGGATGCCCCGTCCTGCTTGACTACTGAAAAGCAGTGGTGGACAACCTGTTGCAATGCACGGACCGTGTACTCCCGCTCGAATGGTACACATATATACTACACTTGCACCGTAGACACCGCAACAATAGAGTCACGTCCAGGTTCTTAGACCCAGAGATGGCAGTGGCAAAAAGACTGATCACCATGCGATGGAAAACCCCTGAACCCCTTCACATAATAATGTGGAGACGCTCACTGCTTACCTGGGCTAAAGCAGAAAGCCTCACACTCTACCAAGAAGACACACTGGGTATCTGCAATGACCCTCTTACCGCTAGCTGGAACACAATAGTGACCACACTAAATCTCATTCACAACAAAGGCACACCACCCCCATACCAAGCTACAGCTGTGCCCTAGAAACACGCAATAGGTGAGGCAGAGAGAGGCATGGTAACGAGACAGTGCACAGAGTGTACACTTGTGCCCACCTCATAGAAGGCCATGTGCCATTGCCAAATTACCGCCAACTGAGTCAAGCCAAGGGTAGAGCCAACTGCGACAACCAGGAGCCAGTATTATTTTGTTGTTTAGATATATACCCGATTATGTAATGATTTGTCACTGTTTTGTTATAACCCGCCTCCATAGTTAATAATACTTTGGACATTACATAATTTAAGCACTGTTTCATGGCACACGCCTCGTAACCACTGAAGAGTTGATTTACACAATTATTTATGCTGTAGCCTGTTATCTGTAGACAATGATATATGAAGGGCACTATGACTGAAAACCTCATGGCGACTCACTGATGAAACTGTTAAGTGTATACATAAGTGGAATTTTCAAACACATAATTTAAAAGCCATCTTTACTAAAATATGTGTTATTAAATTCTGAGTTCAGAGAGCCTAAACCTTATTTATCCATCTTGTCCCAGTGGGAAGTTATACTTGTAATATGTTACAAAGTACCTCCTATTCCATGCTATGGGACAGATAGCCTTTTAATAGCGAAAAATGAAATTGGCAGTGCTTGATTATTAGGACCTGTCACAACCACCATTACATGTCCTACCTTTCACATACACTGCACTCTGCCCGGGGGTAGGGGGTAACTTGGACCTACCATAGGGGTGCCCTAAATGTAAGAAAAGGAGGAAAGGTTAGGGACTGGCGGGTGGGTGCACTTGCCGGGTTCACATGGCAGTTAACAATCTGTGCACTGACACTAGAGTGGCAGGTCTGAGATACCTTTTCAGGGCTACTCATGTGGGTGGCAAAATCAGTGCTTCAGGTCCACTAGTAGCATTTGATTTACAGGCCCTGGCACACTCAGTGCACTTTACTAGGAGCTTACCAGTAAATCAAATATGTCAATCAAGGAGAACCAATCCATAAACACAATGTACCCAGAGAGCATATGCACTTTAGCACTGATCAGTAGTGGTAAAGTTCCCAGAGCCCTAAAGCCAACAAAAACAGGTCAGAAAAAAATAGGAGGAAGAAGAAAAAAGTTTGGAGATAGCCCTATAAAAAGGGCCGGTTCCAACAGTCAGGCTGTTTTTTTGACCACAGAATAATTTTAATTGACCTTTAAGGAATATACATATTTACTTTTTTTAAGCATTTCTTGTGTAGGATTCTGGAATATCCTTTGCAAATGCATTTAGGATTTTAAGATTTCCCTGTGCCCTAGGCTGTCAAGCTCCAACATTAGCCTTGGCCAGAAAATACGTTTTGATTTGCACTGTTTTGTTCTTTCCATGATCTATCAATTAGTATGTTGGTTGATGCATAGTAAAGCAATGCATTGAGGGCCACATGATGTATGGAGTTACATCCATGGGCTAACTCAAACGTAGCTGTCAGTGCAGACTGAAATAGACCTAGAGATTTGTGTTTCCTAAGATGACATTCTCTGTGACTAATAGGTGATGCACCTCAACGGAATTCCCCAATCTCAGAGCTTTTGTTGTTGACATCTTGGACTAGGCTGCTTGATGTCATTTCAAAGATGATGTTGCAATGCACCTTTGAGGAGGGTAAGATAACTTTGTAAGCACCCTCTAGTTTGATGATGATTCCTTCTAGGTAAAACCAAAGGTGATGATGGACGGAGCGTTGACAATACAAACACTCACCCCCAGTCAACTGATCTGGGTTTAATCCATCACCATTCTTTAGCTCACTCCGCCACCCCAGTTCAGACATGGCCATATGCAAATCAGTCTGACCCTGTGCCTCATGGGAACAGTCCAGCCCAAACTGCCAAGCCATGTCTTCCCTGGACCGGAATCAAGCTTCCCAGGACAGGCGGTCGCCAGTAGGTAGTTATAGTTAGGATCGTTTTCCATAGGAAATCCGCAACATTCTATTGGGAATAACTTTGGCGCCGAATGAGGAAGCTGCCTGTAATGTTCCTTAACTTTGCCTCACTGCGCTCCGCTCCTTCCCTGAAAGTTTCGGGGGGATCCGTCAAGCGGGGGCCGAGATAAAAGGGGGGTCCCAAAACGTGTTTTCCCCATGTTAATTTCCATAGGGCGGTTGGACTCACTTTTAGCCCGAACGGCTGAATGGATTTCCACCAAACTTGGCAAAATTGTAGGGACTGGTACCCCGATGTGCCTTTGCTATGTCTCAAGATATATGCTCCAGTGGTTTTTACGGAAATTAACTTTGAAAAAATATATATTGGGCTACATTGGGCTATATATATGTTAGAGCCCAAATGTAGCCCAATGTTGCCCAATGTAGCCCAAAGATGGTCACCAGAGACAAAAAAAACAAATGTAGCCCAAATATCAGCCAGATGTAGCCCAACTATAGCCCAATGACAGAATGTCCCAGAGGGTTCTAAAGAACAACTAGAGCGCTAACAGTCTTACTTATGACAAAAGTATGGCACACCTGAAGTCATCTTGATTGGAATAAAGTGTTAACACTTAAAACATTTAATTTGCAAAGGAACAAAATGAGGGGGTTCATTTTGCCATAGAAATTATGATTAGTGCTGAAGAAAGAACAATTAGGGCACATTTTGAGTGACTTCTCAAATCCTCTTATATTTCATTAAAAAGGGGGGAGTGGCTTGACCGGCGATGTGAGCAGACGCACGCTTGCGGAGCTCCCGCCGCCGTTGGGCCCATCATAGGCTATCTGTGCAGATTTCGGGAGTCCGGACCCGCCACGCACAGCCCTGATGCCCCTACCCGGCTGGGCAGTCTATTTGGGAGTGAGTTCTCCGCGCGCCGACTGATCACCGGCAGGACAGAGCGGCTGGCTTGTCACCAGCGGTCTGGATCGGCCCGTCCGCCATCTTGGGCTCCCAGCGGCGGCGGTCTACGGCGGGGTCTGGCGGACCCTGGGGTGAGCGGCGGCCACGGACTTGAGTACCCCCGCCCTCCCTGCGCTGAGGTCTGCCGGCGCCCTTACCCGAGGCGGCGGCGGTGTGGCAGAGTGCCTGGAGCGGGGCTCGGAGGCGGCTCCTGGGTCCGGTGTGCCCCCATCTCCCGCGCTGCGGTGGGCAGCTGAGTGACTGCTGGGTCCGGTGCCTGGCCCCGGTGGTTGTAGGAGGCGCTGCTGGCCCCCCCTCCAAAGCGAGCAAAGCGGGAAGTGTCCGGCCCTGCGGAGACACGGCAGGCGGCGGAGACATCGCTAGGTGCGGAGAGCATCTGCAGGCAGTGCCCCTGGGGCACTTTGGAGCGCGGACGGCGCCATTCAGCAGGAAAACGTCGCAACGACGAGGCTTCACTGCGGCCCTTCACTGGGGGTGAGTGCGGGTCTGGGGCACATGTGTGTGGGACGTTCCCTGGTGCTGGCCCCCTGGTGATCTGTTGACCTAGTGACCCCTGCGGTGCGTGACTGCCTGGACGCACATCAGGAGCGGAGGCGCAGTGACCTGGTGATCCCTGGACTACCTGCCTTGCCACGTGAGGGACGTACTGAGTGCTCGCTGCTGCGGAGAGGGCCGTCTCGGGGCTGGGGCCCCAGAGTGCGCTGAGAGTGTGCGCCGGTGCTCCCCGCCGCCCCCATTGGTGTCTTGTGCTTTCACCCGGACGACTCACGAAGAGCGAGGGCCCGGACGCGGCCTGGAGGACGCCCTGTGGACTGCGCGGAGGATGACGCGCACGAACAGAAACAACAGAGCGGAATCAGCGCCGACCCCCAAGGGAAACCCGGTGACGGCCATGTGGGGCAAGGTGGGGGCGCCGGCGGCCAGTGGCGGCCCACCTGCGGAGATTGCAGATTCCCCCCCGGTCACGCAAGCGTTCATGGCCGCCTTCATGACCGAACTGAAGACTGAGATCGGATCCCTGAGGTCGGAGGTCCACTCGTGTGTCACGGAACTCACGCACCGAGGACCAGGAGCATTTGTGGCAGCGATTAACGGCCCTGGAACAACAGAACATTGAACTCCAAATCAAGCAGGAGGACTTGGAGAACCGGGGACGACGGAACAACCTCCGCATCCGCGGCGTGCCGCTCGGAGAAGAAGGGGAGGACATGATGGACTTTGTGGCGCAACTTCTCCACGAGGTGCGGGGTGACGAGGACGTGTCGCCTCCCACACTGGACCGGGCTCACCGTGTGGCGGCGCCTGCGGGGAGATCGGGGCTTCTCCCGGACATCATCACGCGGGTGCATTTCTTTGTGGAGAAGGAGGAGATTTGGAAGCGTGCTAGGGACAAGCCGGACCTGCAATACAAGGGCCACAAGATTCAGATCTTTCAGGATTTGGCGCCCAACACCCTTAAGCGACGGCGCGCTTTTCGCCCGGTGACAGAGAAATTGCGGTCCCTGAACATCCCGTACCAGTGGGGCCATCCCTTCGCACTTATCTTCCAATGGGAGGGTAAACGTAAATCCCTGCGATCCTACGATGAGGCGGCTCGACTACTCCACATTGCTGGCTCTCCTCCGAGTAGCCCCTCCAGGCACCCTCCGAGCAAGAGGACACAGCTTACCCCGGACTGGACCACGGTGCCGAGGAGACAGCGTGCAGCGCCTGTCGACGTGCCCACCACTAGCCAGGCCAGGCAGGAGGTCATCGCCCACATCAGAGCGCTGGAGGAGTCGGAGATTGACCGTGCTGACCGCTCCCCTACAGGTCGGTCCTCCACCTCGTGAGTTGGACTGCCCGCCTATGTCATCCTGCTTGAGGTACTGTTCTCTTGTGCCCTCCGGAGGGCGGGGAAGGGTGTGGGACGGGTGGGAGGCTGGATGTTTGGACTCCTGTTCTCCTTGTGCTGGGCCTGGAAAGGTGGGGGCTCCACACCTTTTAGTGTTACCGGCCAGTCATGTCCCACCGAGACTGTCTCCTGGGGAGTGACATCCCGATGGACATTCAAACCCGAGGGTGTAGGGTGACCTACTTTGGAGACATTGTACTTTGGCCCAGTTGGCCACGTTTTTACGGCCTAGTCCGTCCATCCTTCGGACTGCTAAACACTTGGCTCTCTTACTTGACTTTCCTTTCTCTCTTTTTTCTGTCTTTTCTTCCTTTCTCTGTCTGCTCTGCCTGCTATGGGGGGCTGGGGTGGGGGGTTGTTGCGGGGAACGGGGGTGGGCCCTCTGAGTGGGACTCTGGGCGGTTGGGTGCTCTGCTGCGTGATGCTTTGCGTGCTACCCTTAGAGAACCCCTAGATGGCGAGTGATGTAGCCAGACCCCTTAAGATATTGTCGCTCAATGTTAAAGGCCTTAATTCCCCTAACAAGCGCCAACAGATCTGGCATTACTTTCTGCAGCGCGACCCGGACATCATCTTCTTGCAGGAGACCCACCTTCTTCAGGCGGATACGAGGCGCATGGCGCACCCTAGATACCCTCTCCAATTCTGGGCATCAGCGGATACGAAAACAGCTGGGGTAGCGGTTTTGTGCAAAGCTGGCATCAGGCGGGGTTCTGGCAAGCTCTTCCGGGGTGGTGATGGTCGCTTCCTCAAGGTTTCGGTCGAGGTGGGCTCCCGCCATCTTACGCTATGCAATGTGTATGCGCCCAACCTGGCACAGGATCGCTTCCTTCGGGACCTTTTGAGTGCTCATGTCCTTCGGGGTGGGCCCTCGATTGTTTTAGGGGGTGACCTTAACCTGGTGTGGTGCCCTGCAGTGGACCGGAGTGCGGGCTCCTTTCATGGGGCGGGGGCGATGTCCTCGGCGCTGCGTAAACTGATAGGCGATTTGGGTCTCTTTGACGCATGGCGCTACTTCTCCCCCGACAAACGGGACTATTCTTTTTATTCTAGTGCTCATCGCTCTTACTCCCGCATTGATCACTTGTTCATCTCACATGACCTGATTGGTGATGTAATGGACGTGGAAATGTCGGACATATCCATCTCGGACCATGCGCATGTAGAGCTGAGCCTCAGAGATCGGCGGAGTGGACACCCTAGGGAAATTAAGTGGCATCTGCCCCCATACCTCCTCAGAGATGCGACGGCGGTTGACGGCATTCGCGCGGCTATCACCTCCTACTTTGAATTTAACGATCTGCCCGAGACGCCGTTTCCGGTGGTATGGGACGCCTTCAAGGCCACGATTCGGGGTCACATCACCTCCCTCGAGATTGCGAGAGCGCGTGAACGGAGGGCGGTGGAGGAGGGCCTGGTGGCGGACTTGCGGGAGGCTGAGGCGCAGAATCAAGAGGAATCCACTCTAAAGACGCGGAGGCGCCTAGCGAACCTGCGGGGGCAATTGCGCATGCTGCGTGCGAATCGGGCGGAGAAATCCCTCTTGGCTCTGAAGCGCGTGCACTTCGACGGGGGGGACAAAGTGGGGAAGCTGCTGGCGAGGAGACTGAGGGTCAAGGCGGCCAGATCCCACATTGCGAACGTACTGCTCCCGGACGGGTCTCGAGCAACAACGGCGGAGGCTAAAATGAAGGCGTTCCGAGACTACTACGCCTCCTTGTACACGGCGGCACCGACTGGCGTTACCCCGCCAGAGGAGGTTCTGGAGCATTATGGCGGAACGCGCTTGCATCCCGCAGCGGCGGAGAGGCTGGAGGAGCCACTTACGCTTGCCGAGGTGACCGGGGCCATCAGAGACCTGCACTTGGGGAAGTCGCCGGGCCCTGACGGCCTACCGCTTTCCTTTTACCGCCTCTTCCAGGAGCAGCTGGGCCCTTATCTCCTCAGACTCTTTGCTTCCTTTGATGGTGGCCAAGGCCCCTCCCCGGACATGGGGATGGCGGAAATAGCTATAATCCCTAAGCCCGGGAAAGACGCGGCGCTTTGCTCTTCTTACCGCCCGATTGCGCTGCTAAATACTGATTTTAAAATTTACACGAAGGTGCTGGCTAAGAGACTCGATCCCCATATGCCGGACCTTGTTGACCCTGACCAGGTGGGCTTCATCCGGGGACGTCAAGGGGCTGACAATGTGCGGAGACTGGCGCATTTGGTAGGGAAAGTGCATCACTGGCACATCCCGGCGTGCCTCTTGTCGTTAGACGCCGAGAAGGCGTTTGACCGCGTCGACTGGGGGTTCCTCTGAGCGGCCCTCTGTAAGATGGGAATCGGCCCGAAGATGATTGCCAGGATCATGGCGCCTTATGTGGAGCCGAGAGCGCGGGTCAGGGTGAACGGGAGGTTGACGGAGCCGTTTGCCATTGGTAGGGGTACGAGGCAGGGCTGCCCTCTATCGCCATTGCTGTTCGCCCTGGCGATTGAACCGCTGGCGGACCTGATCAGGCGAAACCCGGACATTTGCGGAGTTCGGATGGGGGGGCAGACCCATAAGGTGGCGTTATACGCTGACGACCTCATCCTCACTTTGACGGAACCGCGACAGTCCTTGCCGGCACTCCATGAGGTGCTCTGCTCCTTTGAGGGCGCCTCTGGCTTGAAAATTAATCACGACAAGTCATGGGTGCTTAATCTCACGATCCCCCAGGCGGACGTCCCTCCCCTGGAGGTGCTATGCCCCTACCGGTGGACGGACCAACACATCCGATACCTCGGCCTCTCCCTGACTCCCTCTTTGGAAGGTTGGTCGGCGCTCAATTGGGCGGAATGTCGAAAAGCTGTTCTCACCGACCTGCAACGGTGGAAACCTCTTATCCCCTCGTGGCTGGGTAGGTTGAACGCAATCAAAATGTCCATCCTGCCTAAAATACTCTATCTGTTCCAATGCCTTCCCACGCCTATCCCTTTGCCGAAGATTAGAGCCTTGCAAAGGGACTGTACTAAATTCATCTGGGGGGGCAAGCGACCCCGCTTCTCTCAGTCACTCCTTATGGCCCCGCGAGATCGAGGTGGGCTGGGTTGCCCGAATCTGGTGGACTATTATTGGGCCGCTCAATTGCGGTTTGTCATCGAGTGGGGCATTAGACAAAGCGAGAAGGGGTGGCTGCATCTGGACCGGGCGGTCACGGGTCGCACGATCTGGAACCTCGCTTGGACTCATAGGGCGGGACGGTCCCCTAGCGCTTATTTGGCGATTCCCACCAGGACGGTATTGGACATATGGGACAAGGTGGCGGTGCGAAAGGGCCTGACGACTTTTCCCTCACCACACACCCCCATTGAAGATAATCCTTGGTTTCCACCGGCTAACCGCACTTCCGCCTTCCGCGGATGGACTCGAGAGGACTGCAAAGTCCTTGCGGATCTCTTTGACGGTGGCTCTGTTAAGACCTTTGCCCACTGTCGGGAGGAGTTCCGCCTTCCCCAGGAGGCTGAATTGCAGTTCCTGCAGTTGCGTCACTGGGCCTTGTCAGACGCGATATACCCCGGGGCCACTCGGGCCTTCACTCCGTTCGAGAGGCTGGCCCGCTCTGGGGCGGGCACGAAGGGTCTGATTTCAAAAATTTATCAGATTCTGCAGCATCCCCCTACTCCCCCTGCTCATTTGTATCAGCAGCGCTGGCAGGAGAATCTGGGCGCTGACATTGACCATGCGCAGTGGATCCGCCTCTGGAGGGATGTTCCTAAGGTGTATCACAGTGTGCCGCAACAAGAAAATGCGTACAAAATAATGACGCAGTGGTACTATACGCCCCAACGCCTACACAGGATGTTCCCCTCCGCACCGCCCGGTTGCTGGAGATGCCATCATGTGCCTGGCGACTTTATGCACATTTGGTGGACCTGCCCCGTGATCGCTATCTTTTGGAAGGAGGTGTTGAGCCACATTCGAGGGGTGCTGAGATTTCCTTTGCCTGATGCTGCTAGCACAATACTGTTGGGACTCAAACCTGTGGACTTGCTGGCCCTGACCCGCAGTGACTGGACCTTGGTGTTGCAAATGGTGGGTGCTGCCAGACAACTTATTGCTCTGTATTGGAAGAAGGTGGAGGCCCCCCCTATGGCTGTGTGGTTTGGCAGACTATGGCAAGTCATCACTATGGAGTTACTTTCGGCCCGACTGCAGTCTCGTACGACCCGCTTTGACAAGGTCTGGCGGCCGCTAGTGGCCTATCTCTGCAAGAGTGAATTTGCTAGGAACCTGCCCCCAGCGCTGCGAGCCTTGCAACTGGTAGAAGACGCGGTGCTCCCCTACACTCCTCGCGACCTGTGACGCCCTCATTGCTCCCCCTGACTCCCTTTGTTCTCTTTCTGCTTTTCCTCTATGCTCCTACTAGCCTCTGCTTTCCTCCTTTGACTGCCTACTACTAGGCTTCTGGTTGAATGTTGGGCCCCCTGGGCCAGTTGTTTGGTTCTGTTCGGTATGTTTGTATTTACCCGCCTCGCGGGAAGATATATAAGGCGGGGCATCGCTGGCGAGTGCTGGACAGCGCTATTTTAGCCCCCTCCCTATGCACCCTGAGAGGACCTTGATGGTTTTGATGTGCAGATCGGCGTGGATAAATGCGGATGTCAACCCACACGAAGCTCGCATCTTGAGTTCCGCCACGCGGCCGGCCCCTTGCGGGTTGTAGGCTTATCGCTGTGTCAATGTGACCCTTTTTTTATATGTGTCTCATTCTGAGACTTAATAAAAAAGAAGTTTAAATATTTCATTAAAAAAATTCTGATATGCGGTCTCCCAAGATGGCCACCAGAGACAAAAGAGCCCAAATGTAGCCCAAATATCAGCCAGATGTAGCCCAACTATAGCCCAATGACAGAATGTCCCAGAGTGTTCTAAAGAACAACTAGAACGCTAACAGTCTTACTTATGACAAAAGTATGGCACACCTGAAGTCATCTTGATTGGAATAAAGTGGTAACACTTAATACATTTAATTTGAAAAGGAACAAAATGAGGGGTTTCATTTTGCCATAGAAATATATATATATATATATATATATATATATATATATATATATATATATATATATATATTCACTGAAAAAACCATAGGTTTCACACCAGTTATAGTTAGGTGGAAATTTTACTCGCATAAAACCATTGAAATTCCCACGTTATAGTTAGTTGGACTCACTATAACTTGCGCGTGCAATGCACTGCTGATGACATCACATATTACATCACTCATGACATGGTCAGTGACATCACTCATGACATCACTCATGACATCTCAAATGACATCACTGATGACATCATCCAGTGAATGTGTATCTTTCTGAAAAATAAATATTTTTTATATATGTATATCTAAAGGTTGATGGAAGAATAAATGGGTAAATAAATGTCTAAATGGATGTTTTTTTGTGTAAAATTGATTGGTTAACTGACTTATTAAATGTATCTTAGTGAATACATATATTAGCGAGTAATGTTTAAATATTTAAATATCTGTATCTGTGTCTCACTTTGTGTATAAGTAGCTGCATGGGTTGGTGAGTAGCTACATGAGTGTGTATATGGGTTATTAGTTGTTTTTTTGAGTATCAGTATCAGTGTCTGTATGGTTCGGTGGGGGATATTACTTAGAGCACAGATGCATGAATGAGAGACTCACTATTTGTATGTATTTTGAAGACAGCATGTGTGCAAGACTGTATGGGTGGATGATTGTGTGTATGGGTGGGTTAGTGAGTATGTGTTTTTATAATTGATTGTTTAAGAGAGTAAATATGTTTCCGTTTCTGTAGAAGTATGTGTAGTGGTGTGTATATAGCAGTATAATCATGTAAATGTTTTTTGATAGTTTATTTGCATGTGTGAATTTGTGTGTGAGTAACTATATGGATGAGTATTAGTGTGTAACAGGATGTATAGGTGTATGAGTACATATGATGAGTAAGTACATGCATGAGTGACTATATAGAACTGTTGGTGAATGAGTGGATGTGTATGTAGATGTTGGAATTACCTAATAAGTTGTTGTAATTGGTATTGTTTTCTCCTTTTTTAAGAAAATGTTAGTTTCTATTTTTGAATGTGTGTGTCAAAGGTTATTTTATGCTGATAGGAGGTCTGACACTTTGTCACAAGGATGTTGTCATCAGTGATGTCATTTGAGATGTAATCAGTGATGTCATGAGTGATGTCACTGACCATGTCATGAGTGATGTAATATGTGACGTCATCAGCAGTGCATTGTACGCGCAAGTTATAGTGAGTCCAACTAACTATAACGTGGGAATTTCAATGGTTTTATGCGAGTAAAATTTCCACCTAACTATAACTGGTGTGAAACCTATGGTTTTTTCAGTGAAAAAATAAATAAATATATATATATATGTGTATATATATATATATATACTAACACACAGATATAGATATCTATATATATATATGTAACACACAGGTATTGGAGCACTTTACACGAACATCAGTTACAGGATTAGCTGTTTTGGCAAGAATCATAGGATGCTGCACTGACACCAATACTAGAACCTCTTTTCCAGGTTTCAAAGTAAGCAGCTCTGGCCATAACGCCACGTGGTTTCCCATGACCTTTTGTATAGAACAAGTGTTCTCATTTCTCTTGCCCTCTTCCTTTAGATTATTGTGGCTTTCAGACATTGTGGCCTTCTTCCAGTACAAATTGTATTTTTTGCAACTAAGTTTGAGTTTGTGAGCAACATATTTTGGGATCGAACGTTTCTAGACAATATCAGGAGCATTCAAAATGCTGACACCAAATTGAAATATCTAGTTCAAGTGTTGGTGATGACACAGACCATCCGATATATCAGGGTTTCTGTCATAACTTACTCAATATACTTTTGGAAGGCAAAGATTTCCATCTTTGTGAAAGAAAGAAAGGCATTGAAGGGAAAAAGCATACGTTTGGGCCTCCACATTTCTCAGAAGTCATATCAGCATATTCTGAGGGTACCTCAGAGCCCTGTGAGCATGGCCGGACTCACCGCAGCGAACACCTGGTGTTTCCCCGGTGGGCCGTCAGGACGGGGGCCGGTTTTAGTCCCCTGGGGGCCGTTTTTATTACTGGGGGTTGGTTTTGCAACAATATCTGCCCCCTGCAACCAAAGCTGTCCACTATCACCCCCTCCCTCAGGGCCGGGCACGCTCTTTGCCAGGGCCGGTTTCGGTTCCCAGTCCGGCCGAGCCTGTGAGAAAGAGCACAAAGTATAAATTCTATTGCTTCCCGTTTCCAAAGCCAGATAGAACACATCATGCAGTAAAGTAATTCAAACAGGGCATAATAACCCCCCTCCCCCCATGCTGCCTGCTTAACAAGATCTTCACACAAGCGTCGTAACCACCATTTAGTTGTAGGATACAAGGGCTCAATACTTAAACTCCTGTGGTGGATTTATCAGCCACGGCCCGTGGAGGGAGTTTCGGTGGGGCGGAGAGGTGGGGCGGGGGGGGGGGGCAGGGTGGGGGGTGCTAAAAACCAGAGTATAGATAATTGAAGGTAAGTAAACAATTTAATAAATAAAACGAATTTCGTAGCGCTCCCTGCATCACATTTTGCGATTCAGGGCGCGCTACGAAATTCGTTTTATTAATTAAATTGTTTACTTACCTTCAATTATCCATACTCCGGTTTTTAGCACCCCCACCCTGCCCCTCCACCACCCCGCCTCTCTGCCCCACCGAAACTCCCTTCACGGGCCGCAGCTGGGATTTATCAGAGTGTAAGACCAACTAAGGACTTCAGCACTTCATCACCGATAAAGACTCATGTAATATTGTGAAAACCAAGGAGCCTACATCAACAATGGAAACCTACAAAAATATCTGGAACAAAACGTTGTTCATGTTGAAAGAGAATATGTCTCATATGGTTGTCTGAGTTCAAGACAGACCAAACCGAAGGCGTAGACCTTTTGCCACTCGTGATGGTTTCTGAGCTAGCCGCCCCGGGAGGGCTGCAGGTAAGAGCGCCCCAAAACTCGTGCCGCCCACGACAAACCATGTCACCCCACCCCTATCCCCCTTGCTACACTACTGGTGTAAACAGAGTAAATATGGATGATGGGACCGCACTCTGATTGTATTGTAATAGGATGTGGGGACAGCAATCTCCCAAGACACTTGAGGAAAATAACAAGCTTCAGTCATGAAGGCGTTAGTGTGATAATGGAAGCATACGATACCCAGTATCAACAACTCAAACTCCCTTGCCTAATGAATAGTTGAGAGAAAAGGAATTGTGTTTGTTTTTCTATATTTTCTCATTGCACCCATTCCCTTTGTTTTGTTACTGTCTTTGTTCCCTGGTGAATGCAATGGAAAGCTGGATGATTTCTGAATAAAAATAAACTGAACACCAGCAATAAAATGCCTTATTTTGAACGCAAATCAAATCTGCTGACTTTATGAACTAGCTTTCACAATATTTCAATCTCTCATTCGCAATAATAAATGCTAGTGCTCACAGGAGCCATAATTATATATTGTAAGACTCAGAGAACAACAGAAACATCTCATTACCCGGAAATGAAAGAGCGCTGAGGACCCAGTGTAGGTGTAAAGCAGTATGTCAGAAGTGGCACATGTACTTCATCCTACTCAGTGTTAAAAGAAGCTCCAGCCTGGTCCCTTCAACAGGGGTCTATTTCCTTAATATGATCAGGGCCTGAGCTGCCCTACCCAAGTATGGGACCCAAATTAGAGCCCCGTACATTAATACTAATGAGATTACCTCATATTTATAAATTGGTACATACGGTATATATGAATGGCACCAGGAAGGAGAACATAAGTGCAAGAATGAAATAACGAACTAGGGACATAGGAAAATGGTACAGGGTAAAAATGTACAGAATAAAAAAACAAAAATCCTAAGCAAGGTAGGAGGGAGAGAAAAGGAAAAAGTGAGAGGAAAGGAAAAGGGAGTAAGAACCGAGGAAGAGAGGAAATGAGGATGGAAAGAGTGCAAGAAAAAAAGGAAGACAAGACAGGTGGAAGACAGGATGGAAATCAAGGAAGAGAGTAAACAATCATGCAAATCAAATTCATGAAATAAGAAAAAAGAAATAAAGGACGCAGAGTAGAAAGGTTGGAAGTAAGGATGAAGGGTGAAGAGGTAAGATGGGTACAAGAAGAGAGAGAAAGGAAGAAAGAAAGAGAGAAAAAAGAGAGAAAGAGAGGAAGAAAGAAAGAAAGAATGGAAAGAAAGAAAGAATGAAAGAAAGAAAGAAAGAAAAAAAGAAAGAAAGAAAGAAAGACATAACCGCATTAAGGAAGGGAGAGGGGAGGCAAAAGAATGTTCTATATTTTTCCCTTGAAATAACTCCCATTACTAATTGCTGAATTAATTAATTGATAAAGGTGTAATTTAAAGAGCTACGCCTTCCAAGCAGGGATGGTGAAGCTGGGGGAATGGATTAAGTATAAATTAAAAAATGAACTTACCTTCTCCGCCACGCAGTGCAACCACACTCCTCTCTTCAGTCCTCCTCAGATCTGCTGCAAGCACTGGAAGTGCCTGGGAGGTTGAGCATGTTCTCAATGAGGCTGTGCAAAACAGACTCATGGAGAACATGCTAAGTGCGCATGATGGTTTATTCAGCCCTAAAGGGCCAGCCAAACCGTCATAAGCACTTACAGGAGTGCAAACCACTCCTCACTCTCCTCTGACGTCACAGACCCCAGCCCTGCCTGACTCCAAGTGCTGCATGGAAAAATAAAATGATAATAACGTCCTGTTATTATGATTTTATTTTTATTGATAGCACAGTTGAAATAGCAGTGGGGCAACGCTTCTCCGCCATAGCTGAGGAGCCGCCACTGCTTCTGAGTCCAGCTAAGAGTGAAATCTTCTCAATCTTGGGCCAAGTAGAAGTACTCCACCGCTGGCAAGATAGCCCAGCAAGTTAATACTTGCGACTGAGACATTAGTCATCAACATCTACTAGCCACAATGTTTAGAAATTGCAGATGCGTGGTATTAAGCGCTGTCTAAAAACACATTATTCTATGTCATCTTTGCAGTTATCTATAATTTCTGATCACTACCATTTATGAACGCTAGGATATGATTCTAAGTTATGACTATAATATTCCTAGTAAGGTGCAGTTTGATTTACTGAGTTTGAATACTATAATTTCACCTAAGGTAAATAACACCTTTATCTTTGATTCTTCGTTCAGAAGATACTGTGGTGGAATCACAGTAAGAATTGAGCTTCATGTTGCATTTCAGTGTTTGCATTGTTAGAGCTAAATTGCATTGATTTTGTGCGTTTACTTCTGTGTACGAAAAATGTGATGTACGACAAAGCAGGGTTATAATCATTACCAGTGTATAGGATACCCCCAACATGACATTTCTATTGGTTCTGCAGCCACAGGTAATATTTCTAACAGTGGTTAATTTGTAAAAGAATAAGTGCCGGGGCTGTCATCAGGAGGCAGCTTGCACCATCCCAATTCTCCAGTTAGCACCGCCTAAAACACAGCCAAGGTACTAACCTTGAAAGTTGGAAGAAGTAATGGCCAGACCTGCTGAATTCGGAGCTGGGGAACCAGCATAGAGTCTCGGTGTCGACTCAAAGTCCAGTGATTCCCGGGCAAATCACTTAATCTCCCCATGAATTAATGTGTCCTTTACTGATGCTCATGAAAAGCGCCGGTGTTGGTGATTAAAAGTGAGGGTGCTGAGCACCAGAGACCACCGGCTTAAATTAAGCACTGATTTCTACCCAACTAAGTACTACTCATTTAAGACGTAAAGAAGATACGCCGAGGCAGCCTTACTGAAATCCAGGGCTTTGTCCCACGGGTCTTCTGCCATGCACCCATTCTGGTAACAGACACAATGACAGTGTAAGGGAGAATAAAAATAGCAAAAATACACACATCTCATATCTCTAGGCGCTGTACTGCTTTCTGCTTTAAAAACCTTGATGAATGAGAGATGTTTACTTAGACATTTCAGTCATTTCAATGGATAGTTTATTCAACCATTTGCTGACTAAGATAATTAACTTGCAAAACCCAAAATGGTGCAAACTGCCAGTAAAGAAACGGATTTCATGCAGACCCGAGTTTCCTTGCTAGATCTACAAAGTGAGGGTACGTATGTGTTGTAAAATGCATCTCAGGAAGCCGTAACAGGATGCTAGTTTTCCACACGAACGAGGCAGATTCCTCAGGTTACTCCTCGGTTTGCAGATTGTACTGGATTCAAACGAGGGAGAAGCTTATGGGTAAAGACAAATGATGGTTCCATGATCTCATTGTGTAGGCCCTTTGCAAAGAGTGTATGGTCATTCTGGCAATATGCATAAACAAAAAAGGGGGGAGAAGGAGGTTAAACCAGACCAGGTCGGCCTCCAGTCTGTGTACGAAATACAGGAACCCTATGTCAAGGGTCCAGAGACCTGGTAGGTGTTTGTATGGTCACTGCTTACTAAGTCAGTGTGTACCAAAAATGTGTAAGAAAGAAAAATTTCTTTCTAGAGTCCCCTCACTCACCGGGGTTGCCCCACGGTGACATGCTTCATCATTGGGGCCATCCCAGTTCTCTACGAAAAGGGGCGTGCTGCGACAAGGCGACTACGCTGGAGCACTGGTTTTGTGAGATGACTATGTGTGGTGCAAGTGTGGTGATGGTGGAGTGGGTGTGGAATTAAAAATACCGTGCTAGTGGGCCTCAACAATTTATTTCGCTCCTAGTGTGGTATAAAAAATTAAAAAGGGGTAACACTGTATTCCAACTTTTACTGAGCTAGATCAGTGTCAAGGTCAACATGTTTCAAGCTCCCCCAAGCTTTTCTTCAGGACCATACAGGGTCCAGCCCTGTATTGCCACTCCTGTTTTCAAATGAAAAAGTGTTGCTAAAAACTACTTATTTACAATGAACGCTGTTGTTAATAAAACATGCGTGTTGTTGTACATACGTTTTGTATTTCACTTCGATTTCTGTAAAATAGAATAACAGTTGTTAAATGATGGACAACCCCTTCCAAGAAGGGGAACAACTCACATGCATCTCACTCCAACTAGGGCGTGAGTGTGCCCTTGGCATCATAATGATGCGTGCTGGTTTTCAAAACGGTGTAGGAAAATAAATCACTGTGAATAAAGTGGTTTAGTGGTTTCACACACAAAACATATAGACTTAATGTGACTATTGACAAGACACACAACACATACACACGAAATAATATGGCAGATGGTTATATTTACATAAAAGAGTGTATGATTACACCCTATGGTCTTAGGCAAGGGCAGGAACGCCTCGTGGAAACATTGCTGAAAAAGGATTATCAAGGTTCAGAGTTAGAAGGCTCCTTTCCTGTTTGCCCGTTTAAAATTGCCGATTTCCTTGCAATCTAGCATAGTTCATACACTTACTTCCTATCGGCAGACCCGCTCGGTACTACCTGGTGCTTCCTCACCCGACCGCATACTGATCTGAACCCGGGCTCGCGGTGTATTTAGAACGCGCGAGCTTCCGGGTTGCCGGGACAACCTCTGTTAAGCTAGAGCGCTCACTTGGGGCGGCCATCTTGGTGGGATGTGATCGCGCTCGGCGCGAGTGTTAGCTAAAAATAGGGATTACTACCGAATGTTGCTGGGTTCAGGGATAAGAAGTATTTTAGAGTGATACTGTGAACTAGGGCATTTTTATACACTAATTTAGAACACAAGTTATTTTCTCGGGTGGGCGAAGTTCTTTAGATTGATTAGGCTTATTCTTGAAAGAACGGGTATTTTAGCATTTGATAGATAGGAAGGCTAGTACCTATCTTTGCTGGGAATTTCATTCTGGCAATATCCCAGTCCTAGTTCATAGTATTGTCTCTGAAGTCAATTTTGGTCACATTTTGTGGGACTGGAATCTAAGTATCTAACTCCACTTGCAGTGGTGTAACATAAGCCGCTGCATGCCATGCAGTGTGGGGGGGGGCCTCAACAAAAGTGGTAGGTGGTGGGATGGGGAGGGGCCCCCCTCCGTGTACTTTGCTAGGGGGACCCGGAGTTTCATTACGCCACTTTCCACGTGTCTCAACTAGGTACATGGTAATGAGAACTTTTAGTATACTGAACTATTAAGTGGGGAGAAGAAGTTAGTTCAGTACAACAAAGTTTCAAAATGGTGCATCTAGAGCAGGGTTTTCAAACAAGTTGCTTGTGAACTACTTGTAGCTCTCCAGCTACCTGTAAGTAGCTCGCCTGTTTGCAGGTCACTGAACTAAATTATAAGCTTTTTCTTGATTGAATCAAAATATGTATACCAAAACAGAGGAGAGTGTATTAGAGACAAAAATGTGTGTATTTTAGAGATTTATACGCTAATGTTTGAGAAAAATAGTTGAAAATCCAAAATATATTTAAAACTGATATTTGAGTGATAAAATCTAAAAGGTGTTGGGGACAATATTACCAATATTATTAACTTGGTGCTAGGGGCATTGCAGCTATCGCTGTTTTAAATGAACTATGTGAAGGCATTACACATTAACAAAGTATTTTTTACATTACTGTTGGGAACCGTGCCTGATGCACAGTGGTTTTCACTGCTGGTAATCTTGCATATGGTGGCCACTAATGTAATCTTGTCTGATGCGGTTACTATTACATCTATAATAGTATTAGTAGCTTGTCAGGATTTTCTTTGAACTTAAGTAGCTCTTAATACAGAAAAAGCTGGAGACCCCTGATCAAGAGAGTGAAAACATGTGTTAGACCTGGCATCATTGGCATGGGGTTCCCCTGTATTTTTGTCTTAGCCTCCTGTGTTTTTGCTATGTGTTGGACTTCGTTTTTGCTGGTCTAGTTGCTTTGGGCACTTTGCCACTGCTGTTCAGTGCCAAAGTGCAAGAGCTCTATCTGTAAATTGTTGTTATGAATTGATGATTCCATGATTGGTATATTTGATTTACTGGTAAGTTCCGAGTACAGTGCACTGTGTGTGCCCTTGGCCTGTAAATCAAATGGTGCTAGTGGGCCTTCAGCACTGATTGTGCCACCCACAAAAGCACCCTGTAGATGTAATTTAGACCTGCCACTGCAGTGTCTGTGCGCAGTGTGGTACTGCTATGTCGCAGTGTCTGTGCGCAGTTTGGTACTGCTATGTCGACCTGGCAAGTGCACCCACTTGCCAGGCCCGACCTTCCCTTTTCTTACATCTGAGTCACCTCTAAAGAAGGCCCAAGGTACCCCTGTGGGCAGGGTGCAGTGTATGTGAAAGGTAGGACATGTCCTGATGTGTGTGGCATGTCCTGATAGTGAAATACTGGCAATTTTGTTTTTCGCTATTAAAAGGCTATCTGTCCCATAGGATAGAATGGGAGTTTATTTATAACATCTCATAAATATAACTTTCCACTGGGACAAGATAGGAAGTTAAAGTTTAGTATGCCTGAAGTCACAATCTAAAGAAGCCTTTTTTTGAAAGGAGGATTTTTACATTCTGCGTTTGAAACCACCACTTTTAGAAAGTAGGTATTTTCTTGCTTAGCCAACCTGTGTGCCTCTGCTGGTTTGTGTATTGACTGTCTGGCTTGGAGTGGCAGGGGCTGGGAATGAGCATACTGTTAAGACAGCCGCTGGGAGGTTGAGGTGTGTCCTGCCTTTCCAGGTTGAGTCAGGGACGGGCTGAATAAACCTGGGATGCATTCAGAGTAGGTGAAGGAGATTTATTTCACACCTGAATGGGCCTGGTCTTCTTTGGACAATGCTGTCTCCACCTCCTGCCGGGAAGCTGCACCAGTGAAGACAGAACTGGTTTTGGTTGGGCAAAGAGCTTCTCTGACATCAGAGAACAAAGGAATTTGTGCTATAAAATGTAGGACCCAGAACCCCGACTTTTAGATTACTTCTGTGATTCAAGAAGAACCATTGCCAAGGGGAATAGCTGGAGAAACTGAGGAGAAGTACTGCATTTTGCTGTGTGTTGTCTGGGTTTGGCCTGCAGCGGCTGTTTCTGCCAAGAAAAGGACACAAACTTTGCTGTGTGCAGTGTCCCCTGCTTGAGGAAGATCTCCAAGGGCTTGACGTAGACCTTGCCTCCTGCTCTGAAGTCTCAGTAAAGCTAAGACTTCACCCCCAGTCACCCTGAACTCCTTTGCTGGGAGGTTGGACCTGCCAAGAGGTGCCTACAAGGGTTCTGGGCCTCAGGAGGTTTTTTTCTGGGGCTGGGCACGGCAAAATACTAAAGATCTGTGAAAATTGAAGCATCGCCTGGTTCGGATGCATAGCAGCAGTGCAAGCAGAATTTCCAACGCATTGCCGCCACCGAAGAATTGATGTAGCGCCTGCCCGCGGCTGAAGTGTCTGCTGTGCCAGGAGTCCTGGTCTCTGACATCTGAGATTACTGCACCGACTTTGATGCAGGCTCTGCTAAATAAGAACTGACGCATCGAGGGGTCGTGTCTGGAATCGTCGCAATGCATCCTGGATATTCACGAATCGCATCGGCCCGGATTGTCACTCATCGCATCGAGGCACCAGGTCTGTCGCATAGCTGGGGGATGCAGTAATAAACTGACGTATCAACTCCACTCAGTAAGAAACTAACGCATCATCTCCTCTCCGATAGGGCACAGACAAATCACCTCCCCTGCGCAGTAGTAAAGGAACCGACACATCACCACCCCCAGAGCAAGGACCCGATGCATCACCTTCCCTGTGTGTAAGTAACCGATGCATCACCTTCCCTGGGACCCATTTTGGCTTGTGTTTTTGACGCATCCAAGGTACTTTGTGTTGAAAGTGTCGCATCCACCTTTTTCTTATGAACAGAACTATTTCTACCTTTTAAAAGTTATATTTTGATTACTGTATTTTGGATTTTTGTTGTTTTGGTCTTGTTTGGTTTAGATAAAGAGTACTTATTTTTCTAAACTGGTGTGGTGTCCATTTATAGTGTTTTCACGGTATTACTGTATATATGCATAAATGCTTTGAGATATGCCTGTCTGCTTGTGCCAAGCTACCAAGGGGGTGAGCAGGGTTTATTTTAGAAGTGTATCCCCCTTACCCTGCCTAGGAAGAAGGACAAAGGTGCAATCCATTGCCAACTGGAGACCCCCTATTCTAACAACATGGTTAAAAGAAGAATTATATGCTTACCCTTCGTAGCTATGGCTCAAAGAAAAAATTAGTCTAAAATATTTTAGCAATGATAAAACAATGGTAAAAATTAGAAATAAAATTTAAACAGCACACACCAATTTACAAACAAGAAGAAACGTTTAGCATTTTTTCAGTGAAGAGAATTTTTTATGTGAATTTTGATAGAAATTGAAACAATGTCCAATGGAAACGAGGGTATTTCAAAAGTTTGCATTAATCTATGGTGCACCATTGACTACGTCATGGATGACTTTTCAGAACACCATGCAGTGATGGCTGGGTAAAGCTTAGTAAAGCATCATAGAAAACAGTTTTACCTTCTGATGAAGATTCGGAAATAAGTCAAACTTCTCCAGTGGGAACAAGATGGACACTGTGGTCATGATGCACAAGCATGAGACTGAATACTCAAATTAAGGATCCCACTGAAGTTGTAAGTTTTGGTGCTATAAGTTTGTATCTTACTCCCACTCAGTTTAATTGAACTGAAGCGGTGGAGTCAACCTCTTCAGAAATGGCTTGCCGGACCGTTTCCGCAAGCGTCTGAGATACAGTATACCCAACTATCAGAGGATGACTTAAATACATTGTTTGGCTTGAGGCATATTGCTTGTTTCCTTCAGCATTAGCTGATGCCGCAGCTACATATGATCTTCATTTACTCGGACGATGGAACTTGTTGTCCCAACTTTGTATTTCACAGAGTCTTAAAAACATATGCATGCATGGCTGGATGTCAAAAGTTTTGAAAAATGACTATTGCACATGTAGTCTTCTTATAATGCAATGATGGGATCTGGAATTCTCTCCATTTCAAATGATCTTTTGCGTATATACAAGTCTGACTGATGGTCATATGTTTTTAGAGTTCAGACATTTAATTGAGACCAACAATCATTGTGTTGAATCATAAACATAGGTTTGCCTCTCTTCTTGTTAAATGATGTTCCAAGTCTCCACCACTGGAATCAAGATGAATAACTGATAAAGAAGTCCCTTTAAAATCACGATTTACAAGTGGGGTCTGGCATTTCTTTACAGGGAATCCTGGATTTGAGCTGCATTATTCGTTGTCGAATTTCTTGGGTTTTTCAACATAACGTTTTTGACATGGGCACACAATCCCGTAGATTATGTTCTTTGTTTTACAGTTTGAAAATGATGTATGTGTCCATTTCATGTTATCCGGTGTTGGACTTAAAATCTATCACCTGTCTAATAATGCATTCTCTAAAGCAGGTCTTGTAATGACTTGCGTGGTAAAGGAACGCGTGGTAACGATAAGTTCATTGTAGTTCCTGCGTTGCAAAGGCAGTATGTGGTTCCAGTTGCATGGTACGTGCAGTTTCCCAGGGCAAAGTATAGCGTTTTCTGGCTACTTGTGATCTTGGATTTACGAGCCCTCTAGGGCTGAGAGCCAATGTGATGTAAATTCTTTTAAAATGTATAGATTGACTTCATTTGGCTTCCCATTTTCTCATCTGGTTTCTAGTATGTAAAATGATTTAATCAATGAACGAATGAATAGGAGCTATGCATCTCATGTCTACCACAAACTGTCTATGTTAGGAGCCATTCTCTATGTGAAGATTGGTAGCAATTTATGACATAGTCGAGACTTGAAAAGAGGATGTGATCCAAGAGATAACAAGACATTATGAAAGTTCCAATTAAGGACAAGTGTACAGTCTAACAGTCTGAGCTTGTTCAGAAGAGATGCTGTCACTGCAGATAAATGGTGAAGGCCTGACAGCCTCTGGGCATTTACCAGTTTTGCATGGAGAGGTTTTTGCTACATGATGTACAGTGTTTTGAAGGATGTTATCACTGGTAGGAAGTAAAGCATTTCATGCCTCACTGAAGCCAAACACTTGGTTTGTCTAATCACGCTGGGAAGCAACTGCAGAATGTGAGACATTGATTATTCAAGAACGAGATGTAGTCCGTATGTTTTACTAGATATTATGACTACTTTCCAGGTCTGAGTCAGCGGCAATACATTTATTGACTTATTTTCGATAGCTACCATATTGGCATCATTGCAAATGAACACTTGAACAGGTGTTACTAATAGACAATTCAGTATCAGATAATTTAGCTTGAGTAGTTTTATTAATGAGCTTAGAAGTATTGTCTTGACTGGTTTTAAGAATAGCATATGGATTTAGTTTCAGTGAGTTTGGTCATTCCGATTTCATATTAGTACATTTTGCAAGCGAGTTTAAAATAAGGTAACTAAAACTACATTAAACTGACTATTCCACCTACATCCTAGAAGCATTCAGCGATTATTTTTTCTTTGCTGTAATTTGTGTAACTTTTTTCCAACTTTCACAGTTGAAAGGTAACACTTGGCAGCTGATTGCCACCTGCTTCTCTGAACATTTCAAATGGAAGAGAGTCAGATTACTTTGTTGCTTTTTGTGCAGTACGCATGTCAAAGTACCCACATAAAGTAACAAAGAGCAGCATGTATCAAAAAGAATTTTGTGATTACCAAATAGTGATTTTTACTAAATCGCTATTTGGTAATTGCAAAATGCTATGTATGTAAGGAATCGCCAAAGATTTAGCGATTTCTTCAGATTAAAAGAAAGCGATTCAGTAAACATGTAATCGCTATTAGGTAATAATACTCCATTTGTTCCTACGGGCCTAGAGGCCCATAGGTGCGAATGGTTTTGTATTAGCTAATTTGGCTTTACGTAATTGGTAATACCAAATTAGGTAATGCACAGCCAAGGGTCCCTGCGGGCCTAAGGACCGCTTGAAGCACCTCAAAACAAGAAATGTGCACATGCATGCATGACCTGCAGGCATGGGTGCGCTAAATGGTGAATATATGACGATACATCCCATGCCATTACATCACATACAATTATAACGCAAGTGTTGTTACAACACGTTGCTATTACATTGCAAACTTTTACCACGCATATGCCTTTACCATGCATGTCATTACAACGCAAAGGCATGCGTGGTAAAGGCATACACTTGGTAAATGTGCTTAAGGTAACTGCGATTCCCTATTTGTCGTCGGAATTTTATGTAATTGCTAATTTTGTGTTTACGTAAAATTGCGACTACAAAGTCTTTCATTCATCTTAAAAGGCTATTTTGCATTCTCAAATGGCCGAAATGACCAATTTGCCCAGTTTGCGAATGCAAAATTGTCCGATACATGTTGCCCAAAGTAACATGTGCCTGTCTTGCACTTGAAACCTGTCAGAGAGATAAGGAAGGAGAAAGCTGAAGGTTGCAAGTTGTCAATTTGAAAGTGTTAAAGTAAGTAAAAGGGACAAAAGTTCCATTAGAAAAAAATAAAATACTGAAGGATTCTGAGATGTAAAAAAAGTGTTGACTTTAACTTTTTCTTTAAGTGTTTTCAAGAAAAAATCTATTAGTTTTCTCTGAGAATGTTGAAAAAAGTGTTTTAAGATTTACCATAAAGAAAGAAGTTATTAAATACTAATTTCTCATCTTTGTTCTAGGTTTTTGTTGTTGTTTATGTACAAACACATAACTGGAAATGGAGGGAATAGTACAGAAAAGTTATTTTGAGTCTGGGCAAATGTTTTTGGAATTGCCTTAAACAAATGTATGATTCTAAATCAGGCAGCTGAGCAATTCCAGAATGCTGCATTTTGATAAGTTTCTAGCTGGTCAGTACCTGCCAGTACCTGAAATCTAAAACAAGCATCATCACAAACCCAAACAACATATCGTTACAGTGTTTTAAATGATGTGTGTAAATTGGAACTAACGTAAAATAAACTGACAAATTGTGATTGGTAAAAAAAATTAATTTGGGCTCTTTTTCTTTGCTCATCAAATTATTTTTTAGATGTATTTTTTGCTTTACAATTGAGCACACATGATAAGAAAACAAGGTTCACTGCTGCATGGGTACATACAGGGAATAAGCACATACATGGAGCAACATTACAGTAAAAATTTAATTAGAAGTACAAATGGTTTCTTTATTTATGTATATATGTATGTATCTCAATGTCGATAGTGAATACTAGTTTAGGTAGCCTGACTTTCAGTAGCAACATTACGCAAGGGGACCGATAGACATTTTCTGCTTGAATCACTCACCTGTCAGTAGCTGGCACGACTTATAATGCGAGGAGCATGCTGGGAAATAACATTTTGCTATGAAAGTATAATTTGAAAAATTGAATGGAATTTTACAAAATGTCATGAAAAAATTAGCATACCCGTAGTCCTTAGACAGCCATCTGTAGCTTGGTGCAAGAATCTTGTCTTCAGATTCAAACAGTCACATTAAGCACTCTTCAATGCAATTGAAAAGCTTGCATAAAGGGCATTCCCAGAGTCCATAGAAGTGATTGTAGACTATGAGTTGATGGGACCGCACACAACAAGCTGGTGCCCAGAAGTGGAAAACCTTTACCTACACAACAATACAGTGATCTGCGCTAGCATACTAAGCTGGGGAAGGTTGTGAACCTTGGCTCTGGCAGAACTGTATCCCATTTATCAAGGAAAGGTCAAACCACTCAGTCCATTCCAGGTCTATTCTAAGGGGTCCCCGTTCACAACCTAAATTAACACGAAAGAGAAGACATGCAATAGCAGACAGAAGGATAACAAAGAAGAAAATTTGCCATATAGAGTGCTTCACAAAGTGAGGGAATGAGGACCCGTCTCATGGGAACTGTGAAAGAACGATATACTGTGAGTCTTTGTAAAAGTGATATCTAAGTGGTCCAGCAAGGTGCAATGTTATGTCACTGTGGGCAGGATCACACAGAAAAGAACCTCACGATATCTGGTAAACAAAAACCTTGGGAATACATTCCATCCCACGGCTCATAGTCTCACGATCGACAAAAACTGCTCTCATTGTTTATGATGGTGGCAGAGAATGTTCTGTGAATGAATGTTCCTGTACCTCAGTTCTCTCCTACCATTACAATAATATTTTTCAGGACCCAGTTTAAAAAGGTACAACAAGTGCAATGCAGGTGTTAATTCATTTCTGAAGTCGTCTTTCATCAGGTGTATGCAACTGGTCTTCGAATTATATCTAGTGTGTCCCTACCCTACCTATCCCCCTCCCCCAAGAGACCATTCTTCTTATATGATGGAATATTTATTTCTTCTTTTGCCATTACTAATGTGTATCAATCAATGTACTGATTAGAAAAGAAACTACACAGTTATAGCAGTCACATGTACAAAATGTTTATGAAACTATTTTTGATTTAGGCTGATCTCACAGTTTTTGTGCTCACTTCATAAGCTTTGCTATTTATTCATAACATTCATTTTGTGTGTCTTTCTGTTTATCTAGAATTTGGAGCTCCATGATTACCCCAATAAGGTGGGAGATAAGCCAAAAGTAGGGTGGAAGAAGGATACATTGGAAATAGGTAAACATTCAAGTAGAGAGTCTTTAATCTGGTTAGGATACTAAAGAGGCAATGGGAGATGGGTTTATTTACTATGCTGTGTGCGTGGGAGGGGCTTTTTCCAATGGCATTCGGGAGGCGGAATTGAGGGCTGTTGCATCAACAGGTGCTTTTACAGCAGTGTGGAACCAAATCATGTCAAGGGAGGTGTGACTGTGTGCCCTGGTTACTTAGCTACCAAACTTAGACACTACAGCCCGCTGAGACTTTTGCGATAGTGTGATAAAGCATTGTTAATCATTCTTCATGTCAAAAGGGACTTCCTGGTCCTTTTCTTATCCGGCTCATTATTACTGGAATAAATTGCCACAGCATATTCGGATCTGTTTGGATCATTTTCGTTTAAGGAAAGTCCTTAAGACAATCTTGTTCTGATCTAGCTGCTCTTGTTGCCTTGTCTCTTGGTTGCGCCAAGAATAAGATACCCCTCGGGGTGATTCTAGCGCAATTAAATTAACATAACAAAATAACTGTGTGTTAGCCTGCCAGATGCATTTTAAGATGTGCATGGCCCCCTTTTACTACCAGTCACAGCCTGCAGTGTGACTTTGTTACCAGGGCCGGACTGGCTACCGGGCAGTTGTGTGTGCTGCGGGATTATTTCATTGATGGGGACCTGCGTGTGCACAATGAAATTCGTTTTGCTTTTTTTATTTCAAACCGCACGCAGGTCCCCATCAACGAAATAAGCCCCCACCCCACGAAAAAAACCTAACCTGGACCCCGGTGACTTCAGCAGTTATCGTCCCATCTCTCTGCTCCCCTGGGTAAGCAAAGTTCTCGAGAAGCACATTAATGTCCATCTGATGCCCTTCCTCGAGAACAACCAGCTTCTAGATGCTACCCAGACGGGCTTTAGACCCAGGCACGGGACAGAGATTGCCCTGCTGGCAGTCACCGAGGCAACCAGAATGATATTGGATCAGGGAGGATCAATGGCAGTGATCCTCCTTGATCTAAGTGCGGCATTCGACACGGTCAGCCATGACATCTTGCTGAGCCGTTTGTCGAGTGTCGGAGTAGTTGGCGGAGCATGGCTATGGCTCAACTCCTTTTTGAGTGAGAAGTCTTTTCAAATCTTTGATGGAGACTCGGTATCCTCAAGCAGACCTTTGAAGTGTGGAGTCCCGCAGGGCTCTTCTTTAAGCCCTGCGCTTTTTAACATCTACATGAGACCACTGGCTGAGATTGTACGTCCGTTTGGCATTAAGATCATTTCCTATGCGGACGACACTCAGCTAGTGGTCTCCCTGGCGCAGGAACTGGGCTCGCCATCCTCAGGTGGTCTGGCAAAATGCTTGGAGGAGGTCAAAGTATGGATGACGTCCTCTCTCCTAAAGCTTAATGGGGACAAAACAGAGCTGATGCTCCTGGGCCCTTCTAACTCCACTTCAATCAACCCTGTGTGGCCCGCATGTCTTGGTATTGCCCCAGTATCCAAGGACAATATAAAAAGCCTGGGGGTTTGGTTGGACAAGGCGCTCTCCTTTAACACCCAGGCCACAAGACTTGCGGCTTCATGCTTTGGCCTCCTAGGGATGTTGAGGAAAGTTTTTCCTCTCCTGATGATGGAGGCAAAGCAGGTGGCCATCCAGGGGCTGATTCAGTCCCGTCTGGATTCTAACAACGTCCTCTATCTCGGCTCTCCGGAATACACACTGTGCAAACTACAGACTGTGCAAAATTCTGCGGCTCATGCTGTGCTTCAGTTGCCGCGCAGGCTCTCAGCCAAACCCGGGCTGATTAGTCTGCATTGGCTTCCAGTTCGACAGAGAGTCGCCTTTAAGGCAATGTGTGTATTCCACCAAGCGTTCTGGGATACAGGACCGGCCATTATTCGGGATCTGACAACGCAGTACCATCCAAGCAGAACTCTTCGCTCTAGCCAGGCATGTATGGCCTGAGTTCCGAGAATAAAGAAAGCAAGAGCTGGTGGCAGGACGTTCGCTTACAACGCGGCCAAGCTGTGGAACTCACTTCCGTTCCAGCTCAGGTCCAATGCGAATCTCTCCACCTTTCGTAAACAGCTGAAGACCTTTTTGTTCAATGCTTCCTTCTAAAAATCTCTTTTTTCTGACTTAAGCAATTTCATATTTGGCCACTAGCACTTGGACGCCCCAGGGCAGCAATCGCGCTCTACAAGTCTACATTTCATTTCATTTCACCACAGAGATATTAGCCCCTAGCTCGGCAGCACACACAACTGCCCGGTAGCCAGTCCTGCCCTGTTTGTTACAGTTCAGGAGGACGGCAGGAATGCCAGTGGAAGCCAGGGAGCATAACCAACATAAGATGAGGATATATTCACAATCAACATTTACCCCTTGGGGTGTCTGTGGTGTCAGGGATAAGTCCAGCTGGACGTTCCTGTTCTCTAGCAGCCCTGGATCAATCAGTGAGAAAACCTTGACATATTTTGATAGTTAGCAAGCCACGCTTCTAAATGATAAGGCTTCATGTTCACATAAAATGGTCAAAGCAGTGGTGTAACAAAATTTGAGGGGGCCCCCCTGCAAGATGCAGGGACGCCCCCCCCTCCTAGTCTTGTCAGGAACTCTCAGGCGAAATTACTGTGCTGAGGGGGCTCCCTGGTATTAACCAGCTGATATAACTCTGTGTGTGCGCCTCAGCACCACCATGCCTGGTACTCGCGGCTTGCTATGTCTTCAGTACCCCATGTCTACCTGTGTACTCAGTACCCATGGCTTCCTGTGTCCTCAGTACCTGTGTCGTCCTGTGTCATCGGTACCTGTGTCTTCCTGTGTCCTGGCACCCTATCTTCCTGTATGCTCAGTACCTATGCCCACTGTACCCTTGTCTCCCTGTGTCCACAGCACCCCATGTCCTCATGTGTCCTCTGTATATGTGTCTCCCTGTGCCATCAGTACCTGTGTCTTGCTGTGTCCTCAGTACATGTGTCTCTCTGTGTCCTCAGTACCCATGTGTTCCTGTGTCATCGGTACCCGTGTCTTCCTGTGTCCTGTCTACCTGTCTTCCTGTATGCTCAGTACCTATGCCCGCTGTATCCTTGTCTTCCTGTGTCCACAGCACCCAATGTCTTCCTGCGTCCTCTGTATCTGTGTCGCCATGTGCCATCAGTACCTGTGTCTTGCTGTGTCCTCCGTACATGTGTCTCTCTGTGTCCTCAGTACCCGTGTCTTCCTGTGTCATCGGTACCCGTGTCTTCCTGTGTCCTCGCTACCTGTCTTCCTGTATGCTCAGTACCTATTCCGCTGTACCCTTGTCTTCCTGTGTCCACAGCACCCCATGTATTCCTGTGTCCTCTGTATCTGTGTCTCCCTGTGCCATCAGTACCTGTGTATTGCTGTGTCCTCAGTACATGTGTCTCTCGGTGTCCTCAGTACCCGTGTCTTCCTGTGTCATCGGTACCCGTGTCTTCCTGTGTCCTGTCTGCCTGTCTTCCTGCATGCTCAGTACCTATGCCCGCTGTACCCTTGTCTACCTGTGTCCACAGCACCCCATGTCTTCTTGTGTCCTCAGTAACAGTGTCTTCCTGTGTGCTCGGTATCTTTGTCTCCCTGTGTCCTCAGTACCTGTGTCTTGCTGTGTCCTCAGGACATGTGTCTCCACGAGTCCTCAGTACCTGTGTCTTCTTGTGTACTCTGTACCAGTCTTCCTGTGTCCTCAGTTCATGTGTCTCCACGTGTCCTCAGTACCCTTGTCTTCCTGTGTCCTTGGTACCTGTGTCTTCACGTGTCTTCAGTATTGTGTCATCCAGTGCCTCGCTACCTGTCTTCCTGTGTGCTCAGTACCTGGCCCGGACTGGCAGTTGCGGGCACCGGGCAATCCCCCAGTGCGCCGCAAGGGTAGGGGCCGGTTTTGGGCCATGGGGGCCGTTTTTGTTACAGGGCCGAAAATCGGCCCTGTAACAAAATCGGCCGAAAACCAGACCCGGCAAAGAGCTCGGTCGCACCCCCAGGGGGCCGGCTGAGCACCTTGCCAGGGCCGGTTTTGGTTCTCAGTCCGGCCCTGCTCAGTACCTATGCCCACTGTACCCTTGTCTCCCTGTCTCCACAGCACCCTGTGTCTTCCTGTGTGCTCGGTATGTGTCTCCCTGTGTCTCAGTTCATGAGTACATGAATGTGTCTCACTAGGGTTATATCAGTGGAGCAAGACATAGTTCTGCTGTCTGTGGCCAAGCGAGGGATAGCTCTGCTGTCAGCAGCCAGAGAGTGTGCAGTCAACTGAGGAATGGATAACTGATGTCTGTCACAAGCGAGGTAGCGCTGCTGCTTGTGATGAATGATGGAAAGCTCTGCTGTCGAGGCAAGTGAGGGGGCGGCTCACTGTGCCGGACTCTGGGAGTGGGGAGTGTATTCCCTGTCGCAGGGCCAGTGTGCAGACACCTAGGCAGATTGCAGGGGCATGGAGCCCCGCCCCTGCCCCTGTCCCCTAGTCCCTCGTGGGAGCTGTGGGATGGGTGGGTATCTGCAGCCACCGGAGTTTTAATAAATGTGTAGGAGGAGGGATACAACTCGAAGCACGTCCCCCCCCTTCCAGGCTGCCCCCTCATTGCTGCAGCTGGGCGCCCCTCCTTGCTCAGCTCTACTCCCCTCCAAATCTGATGTGTACCTGACCTCTTCCTTAATTTAAAGTCTTGTCTCATTGCAGAACTGGCTGCACCCCCAATCAGGTCCTGGCGCCTCTGACTGAAGAGAAACAATGTCAGTTGATACTTTGTTTCTCTTCAGTCAGTGGGAGGGGCCCAGAGCAGGCTGCAGACAGCCTGCACCTGCTTTGGAGGGAGAGAAGCTTGCTTCAGCGCAAGCCTCTCTCACAGCTGAGGGGCCCCCTTCATTTACTAAAGTGAGTGGGGCCCCCCCGCACAGCGGGGGCTGTAGGGGCGTTTGTTACGCCCCTGACCTCAAGAATACAGGTTAGCTGGCAGGCAGAATAGTCCCAAGTGTTGGATACGCAGCCTGGAAATGATACTGCAAAAGAGTGATTTAACGTAATGTTATTGGACCTGATACCGCAAGTCGGATTGAATCTGGCACAAATACTTACGGAATTTTCCTCTAAAAGTGACAAAAGAAGAAACCAGTTACCGTAGTGTGTCACAGAATTAATTTTAAATTTAAATTCTATGGAGTTGAGTTCAGTATTTGAAGGAGAAAACACATTTGGATTGAATTTTGACATTTTATTAGTTCTTCTCCGTTGTTATTTGTGGGATTGCATGATTTTTTTTTTTTGGGAAAAGTTCACGACGTAAAATTAATTGGAAACACATGAAAGTTAACGGCTAACCTGACGTAGGAACTTGCGTCTTCTAAAAGCAGGAACGTTCTGTTTCTAAGCTGGATTGGAGTGTTGATTGAACGCTGTTCACAGCACTACGCTCGTCATCATCACGTGCGTAGAAGCCAGCGCAAGGTCACGCATTGGGTCAAGATACGTGACTCCATTTTGTTTTACAGGTTACCTAGTAACAGTCAAGGAAATCGTCGGAACTGTTATGTTATAGCATACACCACATTGTTGGTCTTTGAATCAATTTGAACTTGATAATTAAAAAGCGAACAAAAGAATAACAAGGCAGAATTACCCTCATCAGTGACACGCACACTGCGTGTCATTTTGACAAACCATCAGTGATACGCACACTGTGTGTCATTTTGACAACTCATCAGTGATACGCACACTGCGTGTCATTTAGACAACTCATCAGTGATACGCACACTGCGTGTCATTTCGAAAATTATTCAGTTACTCTCACATTCATCAGTGATACGTTCACTACGTGGAACTACTTTACAAGGTATTGCGAGTGTATCATTATTCACCAGTGATGCACACACTATCAAATAGTTATTCTAAGCTTAATCTGGTAATGTTTATTATAAATCCAATCTGGAAATGTTAAAACTGTAACTGAAGTTAATTAGTACTCAGATAGATGTTACTAAAATTAAATAATGTAGTATTATAAGAGTATTTCATTATATTGAGGTACTTTAGGAATTAAGACGCTTTCGCATCTGTTAAAGGGAAAAATCGTTTAGTGAATGGAACTCAGCGTGTCATTAACTCAATGACTTTCTTGATGTTTATACGCTGACTATTTTTTGTGTGGTTATCTCCCCATTGCTCATAGGCATAAATTGATTTAATTGTAATGCGCAAATTGATGCAAGGTCTAACTATTTAAAAGAAATTGGTGTATTTATTCATTTTGATATCAAGGAGGGCAACTGCTACAATGAATTTGCCAGCGCCACAGGCATTTTTGATAAGAGATGGATAAGTTTCGAGTGAGAGATGGGAGGAATGGAGGGATTATTTGATAAATTATTTAGGATCGTTTGAAAGTAAGGAATTGACTTCTGAAAGGAAGAAGAAAATACTTTTGCATTGCCTTGGACCAGGTCGGTTAAGAGTCTACAATCAAATTGAGAAAAGGAGTGTTAGTGGGGGTGATAGTAATGTCTTTACACAAGCTTTAAATGATCTCAATGCTTATTTTGCACCTACTGTTTATAAGGCAGTACATAGTTTAATTTTTATCATAGGAAGCAAGAGCCTAATGAGAAAATAGAGGACTATATTGCTTCGCTCAGAAGACTTGCCTTGTCTTGCAATTTTGGCACCATTGAGGAGGAATTAATACGCGATCAACTTGTGATGCATTGTAACAATAGTGGTTTGTAGGATAAGTTATGGGTAAATGGGGATGCCAATCAAAGAGAAATTTCAGCGATAATTGGCAAAGCTGAATTAACCTCCAGGTGTGCTAAAACGGTGGTTAATAAAGCCAAAGGTGAGAACAGTGACGAAATAATTAAAATAGTTAGGACGCCTGTTCAAACCAAGAGAAATCCAAACCAAAGTAAGGGGAAGGGTGTAACAGGAGAAACTGGCAACGCTACAGCTTTTGAGAATAAAGGGGATTGTTTCCGTTGTGGTAGTTCAAAACATCTTGCTAATGAGAGAAGATGTCCTGCCTTAGGTCAAACATGTGCCTATTGCAAAATGACCGGTCATTGCTAGAGCTTGTAAAAATAATAAAAGGGTGAAGTGTATGGTAGATGAGTGCGATGATGACTACGATAGCGGGGTGCAAGATATTGGTGATGTTGTGATGAGTGCGATGACAAATATGATAGTAAGGAATTAGAGATTGTATAAGGTTTGATCTGAATAGTCTCCTTCCGGGTCTTTCGCACTTATCAACATCACGCTGTGATTGCGAAATGCAGAAACATGTTGGCAGGGACATAATTGAAGGTGCAATCTGTGTCAATTTAAAAATGGGTTAAGAGAGAAGTATAGTATGGAGTGATGTAAAAAAAATGAGTATAGCATGGAGAAATCTTTTTATCTTATGTTTTTTATTATTTTTTTATTTTTTTTTGTTTTGTGTCTCAGTTTGTTATTGTGAAGGGGGGAGGAGTGTTGTGTCTCGAGCCAAGAACGTTGTGTTAGTTATTGTAAAGGGGGGAGAAGTGTTGTGTCTCGAGCCAGGAACCTGTTCCTTACACTCTAGGCTCGGGCACTGCACAGCTGTGTTCTTGCGCTCGTGCATCCTCGCTCTGCCTATGTGTCATTATTCAAACTGTGGTGGGGATTCCTCTTGTATGTAAGTGGTTGGGGGCAGTTCGGGTGGTGAGAGCTGGTCGGCGGCTGCGTCCGCGTCTCCTCTGTGAATCGGGGTTATGTTATCAATAAAGAATAATCCATGAATACTGACTACGATTATTCTTCATAACACCAAGAACCTTATTTATAACTCTTTCATACAACAGCATTGCTTCCACACCCCCAACACTCTATTCTAAATACTCTATTCTAGAACACACACACACCACTTCAATTAGCCAGTATAAAGGTGAAATACAACACAGAGCAGAAACGGCGAATATAGTCTGCAACAGTGCTACAACGTGCCTCTCATCCAAGTGCAGCACTTTACAAAACATCTGAATAAATACATTAATAATTGATTAATTAATTCTCGGTTTGAAGAAGCGACAGCATGTTGATAGCACTGCACCTATGAAATGTATTCGACATGCAGATCATCAACGCAGCTTCAGACTTACTGTACTGCTTATAATATGTCAATTATTCTCACTTTTCGTTACAGGAGGTTTCGTTTCTCTTAAAGACACAGAGGCAAAAATGGCTACAGAACCTTTTTATTGAGAGTCTCTGGCAGCAAAGAAAAAACAGTAACAAAGAAAATCCAACTTGGACCCAGCAGTTGTCATCATTAACTTAGCGACAGCATACTGGGCGTTGAGCATTGATCAGCTCATGATTACATCACAGCTAACCCTTGCATAAAGCTGAAAAATCCTCTCCCGTAAAAAAAAAATGTGCTAAGGCTCTCATCATGAGGCAGCTTGCACCCACTCATTTCTCCTGTTAGCGCTGCATAAAACAGAACCGACTGCTAACCATGAAAGTGGGGAGAGGATGTGGCATAATGGCTAGAGGTGCAGACTTCCGAGCTGGGGAACCAGGTTCCAGTCTCAGCGTCAGCTCAACTTCCTGTAATTCTGGGCAAATCATAATCTCCATATCAATTATTGTGTCCTTAATTGGTGCTCATGAAAAGCGCTGGTGTTGATGATTAAGTGCTGGTGCTGAGCACCGAAAACCACTGGCTCAAATTAAGCACTGTCTCCAACTTCTTTTTACTTTTAACTTGAAGAAAAACTTCATCTTCCAGCAGTCAATATGTGTCATAATGAAGATCCTTCAAGCAAATGGACTGAAAGAAACTGTAACGTGATGTGTATTTAGATTAAAATATGACAAAAACACAGTAGATTGGCTGGTAGGGATACTCTTTGCTTCCATGCCTTTACTAGAGTTAATCCTCCTATTACGATAGTTGGGAAGACTTCACAATTTATTCAAAGACCATGACAAAGTTTAAAGTGTGTCAAAGACACATGAACCATCGGTTTAAATAAAAAAAGTTAGTCTTTTAGCAACCAGTTTGCTGCTTTTATAAGTTAACACTTTGGACCTCTTAGAACCTCCCACACCCATGATGATTAGGCCCAAAACATTGAAACATCAATCAGAAATTCTTGCAAAAATCCATTTAACCCATATCTTGATACAGCAGATAAAAAACTGTACAATAGATGTCTTAATATTAGTGACTGAGAAATCGTATAGCAATTCAAATCGACCGTTTGTGCTTCATAGCACCAGGAACACACAACTACACAACTTTGAACAATGCAGAAAACATTCAGAAAATATATAGGCTGATAAAGTCTCTGTACATCTGCCCCTTGATCTGTTATTAATTTCTAGGTTCTAACATCTGACACTCATCAAAAAGAAATCAAACACAACAATATTGTTAGCTTTGTTGATAACTGTTTTAAGAGATGGAATTGTAGTGAGGCCATCCGAAAAGAAAATCCAAGACCAACTTAATATTCAAAAGCACAGCATATTTTGGGGTAAGAGGAATTTTTAGACAAATAGAGTGTAATGACAGACATCAAGACAGGTTTGCTAACTTGATCACCCTTAACTAATACGTGGTCAGCTAATTTGCCAGACTGCATGTATTCTGAATCCTGTGAAGCTTTGCCACTTGTAAAAATAAAAACAAACTTAATAACCTCTACTGGAGAGGCAGAAATAAGATTAACCAGTTGGCCCACACACCAGCTACTCTAGACTGACCAGGCATACTGGAACTCAACTGTGCAGAGGGAGCCTAGGAATTTCGAATAACCAATAGTGCTTCCTGCAAAAGTCACAGGCATTCCATGATCACCTGAAATCTTTCTCGAACACATAGTCATATGGTAGCCCTACTGAATAGCAACATAGCTGGGGAAAGACTTGGAGAAGTATTTTAGGAAATTAGGTTACTGGTTAAGGGGATTGAAACCCTACTCAAGCACCAACTACAATCTCTGTAAGGATGAAACACAAGCAAACCCCAAATGAACTTGTTCTCAACCCCCTAGTATTGTGGTGCCCAAACTTTTTAGAACCATGACCTAGCTTTTAGAACAACAATCTTTTGTGACCTACCTCTATTTAACCCGTTGCGTGCTCGTGACGGAACCGTTCCGTCACGTGCCTCGGGTGGGCTGTGCTGGTGATGGAACGGTTCCGTCACAGCACGCTCGCTGGGCCTGCGCGGCGCGAATTCCGCGCCTGCGCTAAGCGTTCTGATGAGCGGGCGGGCCGTGACGGAACCGTTCCGTCACAAGCACAGCCCACCCGAGGCTCGTGATGGAGCGGTTCCGTCACGAGTATGGGTGCGCCACGCGGCCCCCTCCCCCTTAGCACTGCGGCGGAATAGCCGCCGCAGCTAAGGGGTTAATTGACATGAGGCAGGGCGGTTTTCTAATGTACCTACAACATCATGTGGTTACACAATGTCATTTACACATAGCATATTTTCCAATAAATGGTTACTAAATGTGCACAGACATTCAGTTTCGCTGATAAAACTATATAGCACACAAATGATAATGTGTGGAAAATGGGGTTTCAGTGAATATTTAGCATTTGCGCATTACTAAGAAAAGTCTTGATTGTTTTGATGGGCATCAGCTAAAAGCTGTGGATACAGACCTGAGCAACAAGCTGCCCCGATATGCCACCTTCTCTTTGCCATGGCACTTGTGTAGAACTACCAACTGAAGGGCTGAAGAAAGATTGAAAGGCAGAGATTTGAACTAGTATTTTTGTGCCCTGATCGTACATGAAGAAACTGCCTGTTAGCATGATGAAAGTGAACCAAAAGACAAATCTATTTTCACCACCCTGTCCAGCTGGTGAAAGGAGTGTCTCAGACAATGAGTACTTTCCATCTTGAAATGTCTGCTTATAACAAAACCATTCAACAACTAGAGATTTGGCACCAGAAAATAATATCGCTTCCATTCCTCACCAAGAAGAGATTAAGGACAACCCCCTGCACAGGATCTTGCACTATCTCTCTTGATACCATGTAAAGCAACTCCCAATACTCCTCCTCCATAAATCCTCTCTTTAAAAAAAAAAAAAAATAGGTCTAGGAGAAACAGGTTGAGTGAGAGAAAAAAATCTATTCTGCACCCTTGTATCCATTAAGAAATACATGGATCTGGTGTAACTATTGGCCACCGATGGAGAAGAACAGTGTGCCATTCAACTTTCTCTGTGAAACATACAGAGTTTAATTTGAGCCAGTGGTTTCCGGTGCTCGGAAACTGCTCTTAATTGTCAACACCAGCATTTATGACAGGTGCCTCAAAGTGGTGCTGTTTGTGTCATTTAAAGATGAGCAGAAAAATAGTTGTTTGTGAATTCATTACCCATTAAAAACAACTAATATCTACCGCCTAAGCCATTTGAATAGCTTTGGGGACCTCGAACAGTCTGAATTGTCAATCTTGTGTTTGTGCAATGTTGAGTAGGTATGTAGGTTTGTCATTGGAAACACTGGCAGGGGTGATGGGTGGTGAAATCTGCAGTGGTCTCCTGAGGAGGGCAATGGCACTTATTTGCTTACAAATTAAATACTGGAATAAATATTTAATTTGAGGCAAATCTACCCTACCCTTATACGGTCTCTATCTTGCCACTGCCCTCCTCACAGAAGGCACAATGGTATTTAATTTTCTCTGTCATTGTAAAATGATTTGTGTCCCCCTCTTGTGGTTCAGAAGGTAAGTTTAAGAGAGCACTGTTGTGAAAACAGGAAGGTTGAAAACAGTTTTTAAGTTTATTTATTTATTTACTAAGCAATTTTAAATTGCATGACCAGAACTAAATGGTTGTCAAAGCGCTTTATAGGTAGTAAAAATCCATGAAATCATAATTAGACATTTTGAAGAAAGGATGGGAGGAGTCTCTGCAGTGGGGAGAATACAAACACAGAGTTGAGCAAACACAATAGTACAATAAGCTCATTAGCAGTGGTTTGATGAACTGTTGATACACGAGGAGTAGTAGAGTTGGAACAGAAAGGCCTTTACATTCTTTTTGAAGGCTTTAAAAGAGGGTAGAGTGCTGATTAAAAGTGAGTTCCAGATCTTGGGAGAGCATCCTGAGAATGACTCTCTCTTGGTTTTTTTCTGTTTTGAATGTTGGGTTTACGATAGCGTGTCAGAACATCTGGAAGTCTATGGGCCTCTAGATATGCTTATTTTAAGGGTTAGATAGTTTAGAGTACCTTTAGGGAGAGCTTTGTAGGTGGTATCCACTATCTTAAATTGGCTACTTGCTTCAAATGGTAGCTATTTCAGAGTGATTACAAGAGTGTTTTGTGATCATATTTCCTCATTCCTGAGATGAGAGTGACCACTCCATTATAAGTTATATTGAAAGGAGGAGCTAGGTACGGTGTGGCTATACCACAGAGAAGGAATGTGCAGAGTGTAGTCATGAGAGGAAAAGTACTTGGGTCACCTGCTTGAATTCTTCTTCTATGATGAGGTGATTGATGTCTCTCATCAGTCTCCTTTTATACTGGGATTCTCATTTAGAGCATTTGTGTGGGATTGGAGGTTGAGATTTATTTCCAGTAGGGAGCCAAGACTTTCTGCACATTGTACAATTTCTGTGCTGTATTCTAATATGGTTTAACTGTTGAGCAATTTTTGGACCAAGATTGTGCAGTTTGTTTGGGAGATAAGAAGAAACTCAGCCTTCAGGGGGTTGAGTTTAAGGTGATGATGAGGCATCCGGGCTGAATTTAATTCAGGATCTGCGCCAGGTTTCATGTAGATGTTAGCATCATCCTCATAGAAGTGAGATATATTTTTCATGATTCTCATTAGGTTGGCAAGGGCCCCTTTTAAACATTGAAGAGCACTGGAAAAAGGATGGCGCATTGGGATACCCAATGTTGATGTGTGAAAAATTCATTAGTGAGTTGGAGGTTTACATTTTTGGGCCTCTGATTTCTAGGAATGAAGAGAATCATTTCAACATACTTTCTATGACAATTGGAAATTAATGGACAGATCAAGCACATAAAGTTGTGTTGGGTTTTATCAATGGACATAAAGATTTGAACATGGGCTGTGTTCCCTTTACCAATTCATCTCCTAAAGTTTGTCCTTCAGTCTCCACCCTAAGCTCCTTCTCTGACATCTCTGCTAGCTTTCCATCAGTCCACCTCATGGGTCCTGTTTGTGTCCTGCAGAAAGGTAAGCGTTGTTATTGTTTAACAAACATACAGCATGCTGACTCCAGTCTCTCAACACTGGCAGATTCACAGGGCTTTAGTATTCATTAAAATTAGCACCCTTGATCTTTATGTTGGTTATTTGATAATTCTGAACAGCTTGAGGAAAATACAATTTTTATATTGATTTGGTAGATGTTATAACAATCACAAGGGCACACGCCATGTATCTATTACACATCTCTATTAAAATTAAAATGTACTTATGTTTCACCTTCTAGAGAGTTATTGTAATTCCAATTCATTACCTAAATGTTTTCATCTAATTCCAATTGAGATCCTCAGTACATATCACCTTAATGTTTTAGTATACAATATCTTTGTTTTCTTGAATTTTCTTAAGTTAAGCACTGTTCACCTAAAGATGGGATGTCAATCTTGAATAGCATAGGGATTTGTGTGATACAAATCCACCATGAAGGCAATATGTACTGAGGATATCATTTGAAATCAAGTTGAATGATTTAAGTAATAAATTAGATCCATAAGACTGCCAGACGCCACTGCTTCCTCAGTAATGTTCATTATTTGAGAGAGCGGGCCCAAAATATTCAACAAATTATCTTCATAAGTTTACAGGAATGTACCAAAGCATTTCTTTTCATTTTTCTCTTTTACAAAAGGCAACTATTGTGAGATTCTTGACCTGAGTTGCAGACAACTTACCGGGAATGATAGGCCTAGGGTAAGCAGAGTGCAGTTTATTTCAAGAAGGCCTGTCGACTGGGAAATGTAGCAAATGACCCACAAATTCAGTAATGGTAGGTAATACCGATTCCACTGACCATGAATGTGTGATTAAACTGGAGTCAAAGTAGGGCTGCCCAAAATCATTTAAAATCACTCCATATGAACTTTCAAGTTGGCAGGGGCATTTGCTGGTGGGTCCGCCCTGAACCGGAACGCAAGCAACCCAGAATCAGTTTTGCCCTTGTTATGGCTCATCAGCAAGGTACAGCTAAGTTCCAGTCACACAGTGTGCACAGGACCCACATCTGAGCCTTCCCATGCCACCTAGGGTGACATACTAAAGTATACAAAAAGTGATGGATGAAATGCTTGAATTAAACTCAATTACTCGGTGCACATCGCACTCCATCATTATTTTGCACACCATGCCAACTCAGTTTGAACTGAGCTATACCCAAATCAGTCTTGACCTTGGTCCAATGGGAACAGTCCAGCACTAATTGTGAGCCAGGTCCCCAAGCTATTCCTGGCTAAAGAGCCCTAATAAGGGCAAAACCGGTCATGGGTTGCTTGTGTTCCAATTCAGGGAGGATCTGGTCTGGCAGTTATGGCTGGACTGTTCCTGTGAGGAACAGGGTCGAGACTGAATTGCATATATGGCTCCGCCGAAATTGAGGTAGCCTAGTAAGTGAAAAACAATGGATTGCCAGTGGATTGCCAGTGGCTGGCGATTATTTCACTCATTCCATCCATCACCTTGTTGTTTATGCACTTATAGAAAGTTGGCATTTTCTTTTCCTAACCATTTAGTGCCTGCAGCCTGTCTGGGTCCAGGGCCGGACTGGCAGTAGCGGGCTCCGGGCATGTCCCAGGTGGGCTGCCAGTGTGGGGGCTGTTTTGGACCCTCAGGGGGCATTTGTGTTATCGGACCAGTTTTGCGATGTCGCCCCATGTAACAAAAGCAGCTACAGTGCTTTCCATGATCCAACCTTCCACCCCCACAGCTGGTCCGAATCAAAAGCCAGGGCCGATTTGTGTTCCCAGTCTGGCCCGGCCTGGGTCAAATGAGTAGGTGTAGCTCGCAGCCAGTCTTGGTGGATTGCTTCCAGGCAGTGAGACACAGGGAAGACCGGTGTTGGCAGGAGAGACCACTCCGACTTAACAAGGGGAAGGAGCTGTCACCTACCACACATCACAAAGGCTCTGCCTAAACACACTCACAAAGGGTTTGTCACTAGTCTTTACTGACTGGGGGTTGGAAACTACCAGAAACGTCTCCTACTTCAAAGTGGACACCAGGTATAAATATTGGACCTCAGACTCCAACTCTTCAGTACACATCTGGACCTGTAGAAGACTCTGAAGAATGAATGTTGTGCTACTTTGCTGCACATTGGACTGCCACTCTGCTGCGTTCCTGCCTCAGCAAAAAGGACTGGACCCATGCCTTGAAATCAGGACCACCAGCGTGACTATAAGGGCCAGTTGGCTGGCCTCCTGATAAGAAGCTTCAGGGACAGAACAGGCTTCCTCAATCTTGAACCCAGCATCTGGACTTTGCCAGCTGTGAGTCCTACCCCCCACCCCCCAAGTGGTCCCACCCTAGTTCTGAACCCTTGGAAGTGGGACTTAAGGAAACTTGCCAGCTCAGCTGTGGTCCTGTGAGCAGAACTGACACAGCTAATATTCAATACTATTCCCAGTATGAGAGAAGCGCTGGGATTGGTCTGAGCAGCCAATTTCCTGTTCAGATGGTGCCTGGGATCCTGTGGTTTTTCTCCACCCAGCGGTATAACACAGCTGGGTGGAGAAATGCCAAGTGTGCATGAAGGTTTGGCTGCCCTAAGACGGCCGGCCAAACTGTCTTGTGCACTTAGTAGTGCCCATCACCTCTACTCCCCACTACTGTTGCACATACAGTGCATGGCCCACCCTTTCTGGCAGCCAGGAGGTAAGAAGAAAAATAAAAATATTAATCAAATTGGTTTATTACAGTTTTATTTTTCACGGGTTTAACTTTGCTGTAACCTCGAGCTGAGACCTGCGCTCCGCACGCAGAGTGTGCGGAGATTTGCCTTCTCCGCGTTCCGCAGAGTAGCAGTGGCCCTACAAAAATAGGTCTCTAATTGCTCCCCTCCACACCCCCAGGGAAATTTCGGATGGGTTAGCCAGTCTATCCCTGTATATCACACCAGGTGCAGCTTTGGCAATGTTTTTTTTATGCTCTTTTTTTTAGCAGCAAATAGGCAAAGGGCATTTTTCAAAAAATGCTGTACTGATGTCCACTACTACCTATGTTATTCTTATCAATGTTGAAATAGAGGAGAGATTGTAAGATTACTGTAAATCATTATTAGTTGGTTTGTATGAGTGCCATCTACAGTATGAGGTACAATTTACTATCATACCTCAGAGACCAACCACTATTACGACTGAATCTGAAAAGTAGATAGCTTTGCTTATTTATTAATTAATTGAACACAAGTCTCAGGTGGGGGCATGGTTCCTGCTAACCCTGCAATCCAAGTCACCGCTGTAATTCTTACGATTACCATGAAGCTTTTCGGTCTTGGTACCCCTTGGAATCCACAATTCCTTCTAATTCCAGTTTTCCAACTTCATTTCATGCAAAGATAGAAATTCATCCTTAGACTTAGGGCTTTATTTAGAGTTTGACAGCATGGGTACTCCATCTCGAATGCCACGGCGTACCCTGTCGACCAAATTGATGGTCTGCTTGCCTCATTTAGAGGAGGGCAGAACATCAGCTTTCTACTGTCGTAACCCTCGATGGCTCTGTCAATTGAAAGCTACCATCAACAGCCCATCGCCATAGCTGTCAGAGTAAAGCCAACACACTACCCACTCTATTTAGAGTGTACAGTCAACAGTTGTTTCCCAGTCAATCCCCCTATAAAAAAACTGACAGTGAGGGACAGAAAATAAATGAGGACCTCCATACCCTTGGAGGAAACATCAAAGGTGTAGGGGTTATTCGTTTTTTGTTGTCCAATAACAAACTCTAAATTTGAGGGGCATTCAACAAACTTCTTATGCCCTGGCTGGAATTGCCATCACCATGGTTCCTGTCAAGATAGAAAGATAATCGCTGGATCAATACTGATCTCTAAATTTGGAAGATGGCAGTCCATCTGTGGGGTGGGCGTAATGTCCTTTACCACCTTGATTGATGGAGTACTGCTTTTCAAACCTCTAGATCTGGCCCTATAGAATTAAGCTTTCTTTAAAAGGGTGAACATCCTCAAAAACTGCTTTTGAGAAAAGTATAGACATGCGCAACATGGTACTGGTGTTCCCTTATTTACTTCATTATTTCATGAAAGAAGAAAATCGCGAGTTCCATCATTGTGATAAACAAAAGTAGCATTGTGTTATTTGTGAACGTGTTACTAGGAAATGCTGTTGTATCTAATGACACAAACAACATAACAACTGAAACGTTTCTTTGGAGTTCCCTTCCTAGTACATAGTTACAGAAAGAGATTTTAATAATAAACATATTTATTATACTGTAATATGCAAGAGGAGTTGCTTCTTGGACCTGTTTGATGATTCAAAAAGTGGCAGACGGCCCAGGGTACTACAAAAGGAAGGATTTGAAAATGTAGCTTAGTCTGCAAAGATGGAAGGAAACGGCACCCAATCTCCACCACACTTGTAGCGTGGCTATCAATAGTATAGCAGGTGCAGATACACCAAGGCCTGCAGGTCTGTGTGGATCCTTGCATCGAAACTACTGCTGTCTTTTTTTAACCAATCTGCTGTTTATATTAAGGCCCATGGCAACCTTGCTATGTCACTGCTTGTAATACAAGTGAAAAGATTATGTCCAACCAACATACTGTGGAAATCTGCATTGGCCAAAAATTAAAAGTGGAATACTTGGCATATATATTCAAAATGTGTCTACTTGCTACTAATGCAGGAATCACCATAACCTCCAAATGCCATGGAAACCCCATTGTGATGTACTTAGAGAGACATATAAATCAAATATACATATCTGTTAACTAAAAGAACAATCTCACCAAGTGAGGAGGGGGTGGGGCTTTGAAGGGCCTACAAAGCACTTTTGGACCCCACTCCAAGCACAAGCCCCTTCCGCCCCCCCCCCCCCCCCCAAAAAAAGCTGCCTGAGGTTGGTGCCGATGTTCTGGGGTGTTGTAATACCCCTTAATGGACGTCGGCAGTTCAAAGCCTCGGAAAAGGTGTGGGGAAATCACTATTTACAGTGGTTTTCAGCTCGTTTTCCCTGCGACCGTGTTATATCGGCTCCTCACTGTGTGATGGAACACAATATCGTGTATCACATGGTGGCACTGTGTGAGTTGGCAGGTATGCATATATCTACCCATAAACACATACATGCCCTAACAGTATCGGACAAAACAGGTGTTAACCCCTTCGCCGCTGGTGGGATTCCCCCGCTGTGATGGGGGGGCGGCGTGTACAGCGCCCCCATGCTCATGACGAGGTCAGCTCGTCATGAGCCACGGCGCTCCGCGCCCGTTCCAATGGAACGTTCAGCACAGCAGGGGAATCAGCTCAGCATGCGAGCGTTCCATCTAACGGGCGCGCTCATGACGAGCACCGGAGCGCCGTGGCTCATGATGAGCTGACCTCGCCATGAGCGCTCAAGAGGTTAAAAGCAAGACATGTTTGGTAAACCCCATAGAATTCCAGCCAGGAAGGCTAACTATGTTTTTAATATTGTCAGGCGCATTCAATTCTACAAAGGGTGATCACAATATGTTTGCCGTTTTACTAAAGGGGATGCATGTACACCAGACTGAAACACGCTGTAAACCAGAACAGGCCAATTCAACCGCAGCATTAGAACCACTGAAAGGGATGAAAGCGACGTGGGCGACTGAGATGTCTCCCTTTACTAGGCAGCGAGCTGGTGATGTCATAAGACACACAGCTGTACACCGATAATTAAAAGCTGTAAAATTATGCACACACGCTGCTGTAGGGGTTAAGTTATTTTTATTATATCTCTAGGGAGCGCCGGGGCTGGCAACTTCTGGCTGCAAGCGCCAGAGGAAACTCTCTCCGCCTCCCACGTCCGGTGACGTGGTTCCGGTTCCGCTCTCCAAACACTAGAGCGCTACCACATCTCCCCCCTTAATGCACAATAAACAACATTTTTTTAAAAGTCTTACTTCCAGTCCATTTCAAAGTCCTTGAATCTCTCAGGTACCTTAATTCTCCGACCTGCTCGAGTTTCCACTCCCTCCATCATTCTCTCTCCGCCTGTAGTCTCTTGTTCTTTTCTCCTTCTCGCACCTTCTGCTTCCACATCCTTGACCTTCTTCTCACTCTCTTCCTTGCCTCTGCTCTTTCCTTCCGTTGCTTCCTTACTTACTCCTTCTCCCACAGCTGTTTGTCCTTCCGTTCCGTTCACTTGCTCTACTTGCCCTTCTCCACTTACTCTTTCTCCATCCTCTACGACGTCCTCCGTTACTTCTACTTCCTCGTCTTCCCATTTCAGTATCTTGCTGCATTTTGCCATTCTGTCCATGGACCAAATCTTACCATCGCTCAGTAGAGCTGATCTTGCATAGGGCTCCACTACCTTACGTGAAAACTTGCTCTCTCCTTTCTTCTTCATGATGGCTAGCTTCACCCTCACCCAATCACCTTTGTCCAGTTCTGTGCTTTGCGTGTTCCGTCTTCTGTTGTAGTGTGCCGTGTAGACATCCTGGGCTCTCTCCAGATTTTTCCTGACCACCGCCGGTGACCACTTGCTCTGGACAATCAACTTCCTCCATGCTGCATTGTCTTTGGTGAATGCCTCTCTGCCTCTTAAGATCTTCAAGGGGCTGTAGCCCGTGCTACCCGGTGTGATTCGGTATGCCCAAATCATCTTCTCCAGTTCTATTTCCCAATCCTTTCCATCTTCAATGGCAGCCTGTATGGTGCCCATAATCACGCGATTAAAGCGTTCCACCTGGCCATTTCCCGCCGGGTGGTAGATCGGCGTGTGCTTCACCTCAATTCCGTTTCTGTTGGTGAAGGCCGTCCACTTTTCCGAAGTGAACTGGGGTCCATTGTCGCAGGTGATGATCCTCGGGATGCCTTCGCTGACAAAGGTGGTACGCAGAAACTTTATCACCGCTTCAGTATCCACTCGTTCCAAGACTTGTAGCTCGGGCCACTTGGAATACCTATCCACAGCGACCACCACGTACTTTTGCGTGCCCTCCTTGTTCAAGACTGGTCCCATTATGTCCACTGACAACATCTCCCACGGGCCATCTGGAATCGGAAATCTTCCCAGTGGGGGCCTCATCATGCTCTGGGCCTTGTCCGATTTTGCGCAAGACTCGCAAGAGCGCACATGTCTTTCTACTTGCGCGTCGATGGCTGGCCACCAGTAAGCTTGTCTGGCCAAGGCCTTCGTTTTTGTGATGCCCTGGTGACCTTCATGCATTAAGGACATCAACCTTTCCAAAATGTTCCTGGGCGGAACTACTTTGTCCCCTCTGAGTAGGAACATTGGGTTTTCAGCAAGTGACAGTTCCTCTCGGACTTCCCAGTATCTCTTCAGCTCCTCCTTTAAGTGTCTCTTCTCTGGCCAGCCATGTACTACATATCCTTTTACAGCCTCCAAGTCTGTGTCTTCCCTGTACGCTTCTTCCCAGTCCTGGGCGCTTATCACCTCCTCCGTGTCCTGGATGGTGGCTACGACGTATCCTTCCCACTCTTGCCTTTCTTCATTCCTTGCCTCTTCCATGGCCGCTGCCCTACTTAGGAAGTCGGCCACTTTGTTCTGTGGCCCTGGAATGTGCTCAACGTCATAGACATAGTCCAATAGCCTTAGAGTCATCTTGGCAATCCGGGGTGTGGCGTGGTCATGTCCGCTTGATGTCAGGACGCGAACTAAGGGCTTGTGATCGGTTTTCACGAGAAACTTGGCACCCCACAAGTATTGCCTGAATTTTTCCACCGCCCAGACCACTGCCAGCATCTCTTTCTCCACCACACTGAACTTCTCCTCATTGGGCGACAACGAGCGGGAGGCGAAGCTGACTGTCGACATCTCTCCTGACTCCTCTCTCTGCAGCAGTACCGCTCCTAGGCCACGGTCACTGGCGTCTGTGGTGAGAACAGACTCTGCTTTGGGGTCAAATCCCTTGAGGGGAATGGCTGTACCCATTTCTCGCTTGAGAGCGTCGAACTCGTCTTGTTCCTCTTTTCCCCACTGAAACCTGTTCTTCTCCTTGAGCAGTTGTCTTATGTAGTGAGTCTTTGTAGCGAAATGAGGGATGAATTTGCTGTAATACTCGGCCATCCCTAGGAATGACCGAACATCTTCCTTCTTCTCCGGAGTGGGTGCTTCCATGATGGCTCTCATGTTTGTTTTTTTCGGAGTTATACCTTGTCCACTCACCTCATGGCCAAGGTATGTGACCGACTGCACTCCCAAATTGCATTTAGTCCACTCAGCAGTCAATCCACTGTCTTGCAGTTTCTGTAGCACCTTGTGAAGTTTCACGTTGTGATCCTGCCTCGACTTCCCCATTACCAGAATGTCATCCTGGAAGAAGAGGACATCCTTCAGGTCTTTTAGGAGTTTATGCATGATTTTCTGGAACACGGCCGCGGCGGAAGCTAAACCGAAGGGCATCCTCACGAACTCGTAGCACCCGAAGGGTGTGATGAACGACGTGAGGTGGGTGCACGACGGATGAAGCTTAACCTGATGATAGGCTGATGAGAGGTCCACCGTGGAAAACCATGTGACGTCTTTCGTTTTTGCCAGCATTTCACTGATTCGCGGCAAGGGAAATTTGTCTATGACAATGTTTTTATTTAACTCCCTTAAGTCCACGCAGAGACGTACCTTGCCGTTGGGCTTTTGGGCTACAACCAGGCGAGACAGCCACTCCGCGCTCTCTATCGCCCTGATGACTCCCTCCTTTTCCAACCTGTCCAGTTCTATTTGTACTGCTTCTCTGCTGCGGAACGGAATGTTCCTCACCTTGTGTACTACTGGTACTGCCCCTTCCTTCAGTTTGATGAGGTGCGTGTACTTGCCCAGCTCGCCAATCTGTCCGTTGAATACTTTGGGATATGTTTTCCTCCACAGCTGCACATCTTCCTTGACCGCCATATCCATGAGTAGAATCTTCTCTATGCCTCCGGGGTTGAGCTGGATCCCCAAAGCCCCTTGGTCCTTCCAACTTAGAACAGACGGGCCTCTCTCTGCGACATATAGCTTACACTGCGCATGGCGACCTCGAAACTCAAACAAAAGCGGGCAGTAGCCCAACATGGGGATCTTTTGTCCAGTGTACGTTACTGGTCTCACATCCATGGGTAGTAGTGTCTCCTTGATCTTTGCCGCAAAGTTGTCTTCCCATACTTGTCTCTGAACAATTGAGATGGGTGCTCCACTGTCCGCGATCATCTCCAACGGTATGCCCCCTATGTGCATGTCGAGACGGGGCCTGTCGGTGTTGGAACCATCCATCTCCAGGACCTGGACATCAATGTACAGGAGTTCTTCCTCTTCACCTTTGTCTTCCTGATCACTGGAATCCTCTCTCTGATCATGGTCAACCAAACGCACTACTGCATTCTTCGGTTTCCTGCGACACACCTTCTCGTAGTGTCCAAAGATGTTGCAGTAGGAACACCTGGCCTTGAAGGCGGGACAAACCTTGTCGTTTCCCAGATGGTTACTGCTTCCACACCTGTAACACTGGGTTTTTCCTGTTCTGTGTGTTTTGCTATCCGCTTGTGATTTAGTGGAGACGTCGGCTCTAGATCCTCCCTGGGACTTCCGCATCTCATTTTGCTTCCACCGATCGTTTCTGTTTGGCGCCATTACTCTACACACTGCTTGCGACTCTTGGGCGTCTCTCTTCGCCGCTTGGGCACATCTTCTCGATAGCTCGGCTTTCTTGACCATCGCCCAGATCTCCTTGAGTAGAGCATCGCCATTCACCCACAATTTCTCCTGTATGTGGGTACTAGAGGTATGCATAATGATTTGATCCCTGATGAGTTCATCGTGCAGTCCTCCAAATTTGCACGTGACTGCCAACTTCCTCAGTGCCACCACGTACTCGTCAACAGATTCGCCGCTCTTCTGTTTCCTCTGGAAGAAGTTAAATCTGTCGATGGCGACACACACCACAGGCCTGTAATGTGCGTCTAGGTCTTCGATGGCTTGATCAAACACCTCCGTATCCGTCGCTGCTCTTTCACCTTTCACTATGGTGTCATAGATCCTGAGCCCTTCTGGACCTAAGTTATGGAGGAGGATTTTCTTTTTCCTCAGACTCGTGAATGCGGTTTCGCCTTCCTCTTCTAGCGCTTCCAGATAGTTGAGGAAGTACCTCTTCCAGTCTTCCCATTTTCTTTCTGGTTCTCCGCTTTTCGTGAGGAATGGGACTAGTTGGGTGAGGGACGTGCTCTGGCTCGCCATGGTTGGAGCTGTCTTCCTGGTCCTAGGTGTGACGACAGTCTTCCTGGAGGGACTCCCTGGGGCGCTTTGATCTCCTTCCTCGTCCTCTTTGTGTTCTCCCTCACTGTCCACTCCCAGTCCACCCTCTGTGGTGCTAGATTTCGTGCTTGAACTGCCTCCTGCCTTCACGGTCGATGGACCTGCAGTCTCCGCCAGCGTGCACCCCTATACTCTGTTTCCCAGGCACTGGTGAGGGCTCACCGTGATATAATGGCTGGGTACCTCGTTTTGTTCCCTATGGTGTCTTCTGCTGTGTTGCTGTGCCCTCCACCCTCGTGGGGTGTCGTTTTCTGGTGCTGTGGCCTTCACAGGGCTGTGGGATGACTGTGAGGCTCCTTCCTGGCTTGTGGCTGTGCAGGCGCCCGTTTTCGCGCCTTTTTCTGTCCTGCCGGCACCTCTGCCGCGCTCCGTTTTGCTTCTCACGCGTTATGCGTGCAACTGCGAGGTCGCGTGGTCGGTCGGGTGTCGACCGGGATCCCGTCTCGTCGCCACTGTAAAATTATGCACACACGCTGCTGTAGGGGTTAAGTTATTTTTATTATATCTCTAGGGAGCGCCGGGGCTGGCAACTTCTGGCTGCAAGCGCCAGAGGAAACTCTCTCCGCCTCCCACGTCCGGTGACGTGGTTCCGGTTCCGCTCTCCAAACACTAGAGCGCTACCACAAAAGCGTGTCTGTGCACCGAGATGTGACCACGCACAGAACACTCGGTGGCCCTGGCTTCATTAATTCCACAGTCAGCAGAGCTTCTGCAGAAGCAAATCTTTTAATTACAAAAGCAGGTCTGCTAATTTGTCAAATTACTGGACTGAAAAGACAATCATTTAGCATTCCATCCGTAAAGGCTACAAAAAGGAGGCTTTGCACAATTCAAGAGGTTAAGCCTGCTGCAGCAACAACTGTCAGGGCTTTGTCCAGCCATCACAATCCTACAGATCTTGAAATCTCGGAAGTTCAATGGCTCTCAACTCACTAACCAATTAGTGGATGTAAGTCTGACTTGCATTCTGAAAAGGCCTGGTTTTCATGTGGTGGAGAGTGGACGGGTTTGTGCACCTCCAGAGTGACATGTTTGTCAGTATTTACAAACTCTTTTCACCCTTTTACACTCTGGAAATGGTCAAAGACTGTCTTTTGTCATTGGAGGGCATACATCTATTTCCAGGGTGCAAAGAGAAAGTCCCCAGCTCTCTCGCCCTACACATGTGCAATGTGTTCTTTTGGACCTGTGAGTGTTATGCTGGTTGTGTGAAATGAGATAGTTTGTGTAGTCTTTTTAAGTGGTGCTGTGTGCTGCATGGAATTTCTTGTTTTGGTTTTAGCCTGAACCACAGGGCTGCTATTAATGGCATTATCATGAGCTGTCAGAGGCGAGGGTGACTTATCTGGTGAATTTTCAGTTTTTATTTTCCTGTTATTTGATGCCTCCATTAAATTCCAACTCCACACTGGATTGTGTTTAAATGTGCTAAGTCACTCAAAGTTTGGGGGCCAGCTGGTACACTACTGGCCCGTTCAATTGTGGGAATGGCAGAGCAGTGAGTGGTCGCCTCTGATCAATTTCCATGGTGCATCTGTACTGGAGTGGGATCTTACCACTTCCTGGTCTGTAGTAGAGCTAGTAATAATCATTTGGTTACAGGGGTCGGTGTGGGAGCTCCTTAGGACACTTGAGTGAAAAAGAAAGTAGCCAATAGCAAGGTCATCTTGCAAGACCTTTGCGACCGGGAGAGGGCCTTTCCAATGAAATGAACTGCAGCAGTGGCAGAGGTGATCAGAAAATGTGTAAATGGACATATGTTAAATTACTAAAGAATGACTGAGATTACAACAATGCAGATGTAAATTCCAGAGAAATAGGCATGTTACTCCAGAAAGGATGCCAGTAGTGGCATGGCACGGTTCAGTGGTAAAATAACCACCCTTTTCAGGCCTGGCACTAGCCAAGACCCTTTGGATTTACTAAAATGGTATGTTTAATGTACTTATTATAGATGCTTTCAGCCAGTCCTCTTCATCTATGGGGCTGTTATTGGCTTGTTTCCTCTGCCCACCACACCATTGGACTCAGGCCACTTCAGTCACAGGCTCAGATCACTGTAAGTCACAGGATTCTGCCTTTTCACAAGGAGTGCATGCAAACAAAGTGGTTCTCCTCAGTGCCAGGGACTATTATCACAGTGTGTGCTTTTTGAGACCGACCATGTTTTTGTTTTAAGCTCATTTTTCTTTTGGATTTCTGATGACTCTGCAGTTTGCCAACCAGTAAAGTGCCCACCAGTGAAGGTTAGCAATAGCCATGACAAAACAAAAAAAGCTTTGACAAATCCAAAAGGCTGGCTGCCAACCGTAGACATATTGGCATTGCCAATCCCTCTTGATTGTTATTTCTCGTCCTCTACTCTGCACTCCATACACGCTGGAATTGGAATTGGAATTGGAAGCTGTTCTTATATAGCGCATGGCTACCCGGGAGCATCCCAGCGCTTGGAACAAAAGGGGAGGCGGAAGGGGTGAGTTTTTTGTTTTAAGGGAAGAGCCGTGTCTTTAGTTTCTTGCGGAACGTGAGGAGGTTGGGTACTTGACGAAGGGAGAGAGGCAGGGAATTCCACAGTTTAGATGCATTGTAGGAAAAGAGACGGCCTCCGGAGCGAGACTTACTAATTCTAGGCACTTCTGCCAGATGGAGATCATTGGACCGCAGATTTCTGGGCATTTTGTAGGGTTTGATAAGATTGGTGAGAATAGGAGGACCTTTGCCCTGAAGGTTTTTGTGGGCAATGCAGAGGGCCTTAAAATGTATATGTTCCTTTATGGGTAGCCAGTGAAGTGATCTTAATGCTGGTTTGGCAGAGGTACGGTTATTTATGCCAGTCAACAGTCTAGCCGCTGAATTCTGGACCACCTGAAGCTTGCAGATGTCCGAAGTCGGGGCTCCCAAGTAGATAGCATTGCCATAATCAGGCCTAGATAAAATCAAGGCTTGGACTAAGATTATTTTGGCCTTCTCAGGTAGCTGGGGAAGAATTTTCCGAATAGATTTTAGCAGACCAAAACAGGTGGCCGCTGTTTTCCTGGCTTGGACTTTGCAAGAGAGGTGATTGTTTAGCCAGAGTCCCAGACTCTTGATTTCACTTTTTGGGGTTGGTCCTGGGCCGATGCAAGGTGGCCATAGTGTGGACGCATTAAATGAAGCCTGCCTGCCTAATAGCATAAGTTTGTTTTTTTTCACCGTTAAGCTTGAGTTGGGACTGACTCATCCAGTTGGCGACTTCTTCCAAACAGGCACTCAAACTCGTTTGGGACAGTTCTGCTTGATTAAGGGAGACCACGAGCTGCGTGTCGTCGGCATAGCTGACCAATTGAATCCCATAGGGAACCACTATCTCAGCTAGGGGAGACAAGTATACATTAAAAAGCGTGGGGCTAAGGGAAGAGCCCTGAGGAACCCCACACTACAGCGGCAAGGGCAAGGAGTGGGAGTCCCCTTCGAACACCTTAAAATATCTTTCCTGCAGGAAAGATTCCAACCAGGCAAGGGCCTTTCCCGAGACTCCAAGTTTGTTTAAGCGGGTTAGAAGGATACAGTGGTTCACCGTATCAAAGGCCGCGCTGAGGTCCAGAAGGATGATGGCCACATCACCTCCCGCGTCCAGAGTCTTCCTAGACTCCTCGACCACTTTTACAAGGGACGTCTCTGTCCCTTGTCCAGGGCGGAAGCCTGTCTGAGAGGGGTGGAGAAGATTGAAGGTTTCCAGAAAGGAGGACAGTTGGTGGTTTACAAATCTTTCCGCTAATTTACTGATACCCGGGAGGAGGGATATGGGGCGATAATTGGAAAGATCTCCGGGGTCAAGGTTAGGTTTTTTATCAGCAGTTTAACCATGGCCAGCTTCCAGTCCCGTGGGACTATACCAGCTTCTATCGAGGAATTGACCAAGTTGATGATTGGTGAGATGATGATAGGTAGGGCTGCCTTTAAAATATTAATTGGAGCAGGGTCAAGTGGCGAACCGCTTTTTATTGATTTAAGAAGAGAGAGCAGCAGTTCCTCCGTAAGATGTCAGCTTGGGAGCATTATTTTGATGGGGACTTTCAGATTGCAGGAATGATTCAGGAAAGGAACTAGGGAGAAGGGCCAAGAGAATTTTTTTAACTTTAGTGTGAAAGAAGGTTCCTAGCCTTTCCCAGCGGGATCCCGTTACATCTGGGACGGGGGGGGGGAGGGTTTGGGGCCTTCAGAAGGGATTTAACGATCCTGAAAATCTCTTTAGGTGCATTAGAAGATGCTATAATTTTCTCTGCATAGAAGGCCGTTTTAGCCTTCTTTAAAGCGGATTTATAGGCATTGATCGAGGCCCTATATTAGATTTTTTTCTCTGAACTAAATTCTTTCCTCCATTGTCTTTCCTCTTGTTTGCAGCATTGTTTGAGTTTCCGGAGTTCGGAGCCAAACCAAGGGTGATGTTTTGAGCCAATCTTTTAGATTTTGGATTTCCTAGGAAGCACTGTGTCCAGCGAGTATTCTATCCACTGATTGAACTCTATATAGTGATATCCGGGTTAGCCGGGGGGGGGTGGGTAGCCCTCAATACTTCCGACCATTTCTTCACATTAAGTTGAGACCAAAGTCTGGCCTGCGTGCTGCCAAAGGGTCTGATCGGGCCCGGAAGGGGTGAACTCCAAGTAAACGGTATTAAAAAATGGTCCGACCACGGGACCGGACTAGGATCCTTGCTGGTTAGTTCTTTGATGTTAGAGAAAATTGGGTCCAGGAGATGTCCCTTTATGTGGGTAGCTTGCTGGGTTTTTAAAGCCATTTCATATGCTGCCAGGTCTTGGACCAGATCCTTGGCTATTGTATCTTGTGGGTCATCAAAGTGCAGATTAAGATCTCCCAACAGGGTGAAATTCGAAGCTGAACTAGCCAGATTCACTACCGTTTCCATTAGTACATTGGGGAATAACCCCGCAGATCCTGGTGGCCGGTATACCAGGAGACCTATAAACGATGCTGAGGGTGACAAGGCAATGGAGAAGTGGACGTTTTCGCAGTCCGAGAGTGGGCTATCTAGGAGTCGGCATACTAGGTGTTCCTTATACAGGATTGCAATCCCTCCTCCTGTCTTCCCTAGTTTGTTAATGTGTTGGATCAGGAACCCAGGGGGCAGAGCCAGGACTATATCTGGGCCAGAGCTGGGTCCTAACCAAGTTTCTGTGAGAAACAGCACATCAAGTGCCATATTTTGTAGTAGCATTGAGATTTCTATGGCATGTTTTGACAAGGATCTGCAGTTCAACAATGCCATATTAAGCTCCCATTCCGTTTTCTGCCAATTCTCCTCCATCAGATTAAGTTGAAAGGTACAATGTCGGCACCTATGTTGTTTTTCCTCGAGATTAACCGAGTGCCTGCATACAGTGTCAACAGGGCCTCTAACTTGCAAGAGGGACGCGCGCGAATATTTGAGGGGGGCTACAGTAACACGAGCAGGGGACCTGGCCCTTGGGCCCGGCTTTGGCGCGCCCGCTGCTCGCGTCCGCTGCGCGTACACATCAGGCGTCTTTAATGTGGCTCACAATCGCGCTGCCTAAGCAACTAGCCTGCAGCGCTGCTTGCTCTCCCTGCAGCCATGTCAAATTGTTTGTGCTTTTTGAGGTTCTACAATATGATATATCCAAGATGCATTATTAGGTAAGTGAAACTTAAACAGCTGTCCTGGGTGTTGCATCAGCTATATTTTAGGAAATGCTGTGTTGCTGCTGCCCGTGATATGACAGGTGATTGTGCAACTATCTGCTAATCTTGCTATGCTGAGCTAACCTTTGTCTGTGAGGTGTGTCTTTTCTGTAACCCATGCTACACGAGCTCTGTGCCTCAGAGGAGCATCTGCACTGCTGCAGGTCATGCTGCAACCAACCAGAGGTCAGTGGGAGGGAAAGCCTCCTCCTTTCCCTCACAAAATCTAGATCAACCCTAATTGATTGACAGAAAGATGGAAAGAATCACCTGCTGCTGGCAACCATAAAAGATGCAGGCATGCATTCGGAAGCTACTAGCAGTAATGCAGTCACATTTATATATTCAACAGACTGAAAACCAGGCATACAATTTAGCCTGAGTCTTCTGGATTGGACAGCAGAGAGTGCCAATAATTGTTCACATGGGTAGTAGGGATTTGTGAGGAGGGAAGACACCTTCACAGACAAACCTTTGAAGGGATTATCAGCTATTGGTGGATGAATAAAGGCTTTCACACAAACACCTTAACATCATTCATCTTTCTCCTGTGTAATTTCCACAATCTTGCCCAGTTTAGGCCTTACATTTTCCTACATAGAGTATCTTCAGCTATGAGGCACATTGCTTGGCAATGAGACATTCTTTAGAAAAAAGGCACACATCTCATTCATTTAAGGTGAAGCCATCAGATGCCACACTGTCACAGGTGGCCTATCTGAATCAGTGTGCTATCTGGTCATTAAGTCAATGTTAGTATCTGTTAGAAATAGTTAACAAGGTTGGCCAGTCATAGGCACTCTTGGGGATAGTTTTAGGAATGTGTCCACACTGTCATTAACTACATCAAAAGTGCTCTATATTAAGGGCCATAAGTATGAAGGTACCGATTTGCGATTCTTAAATAGCGATTTTTAAGAAATCGCTATTTCAGAATCGAAATTGGTATGTATGGACAAATTCACTTTTTTTTAGCGAATTCTTAGTATTCCTTAATTGCGATTAGCAAATTGCGAATCGCAATTAAGGAATACTTTCCCATTCATTTCTATGGGCCAGGATGCCCATAGGAATGAATGGGAAGGTATTCTCAATTTTGCGATTCGCAATTTGAAAATCGCAAATTGAAAATAATTCAAGGGTGCAGGGGTGTCCACAGGACACCCTGTTGCACCCCTGAAATATGCATGGGTGCACATGTGGCGCACATACATGCCCTAAGGGCATGTATGTGCGTCACATGGCACTTTGAAAAATGCTCAAATGTGCATTTTTCAAAGAAATCCCAACTTACCACCAAACTAGAAGTTGGTGGTAATTTTCGATTCCTTAAGGCCATTTTGCTAATTTTTTTGGCTTCATACATTGCATTTAAGGAATCGCAAAATTTGCGATTCCCTAAATGCAATTGCAAAATAAGGAAAGTCGGGGGAGGTTGGGATGGATACAGGAAATTAATTCAAGATCCCGATGTTAACCAGTTTTTTCTTTCATGCACTTCTTTGTCTCCAGTCTGATGGTATCCTAGCTGCTAGTTTGCCACGAGCCACTGGAGATGGTGAACTTGTCAGTCAGATATTGACAGGATACTAGTCATCTTTGAAGATGATGCAGCTGACTTTGTACGTAGCGCGGTCTGGCAAGGATAGCTTGAAGAGTTCCATTAAGCAGGGAGTGATGTGATCATAATACATCAAGCCCAGGATGAGGCATAGTGGAGTAAATAGGACACTCTGAAGGTGGGGGCAGTGGAGTCCTTACGGCTACAGAATTGGGTGATACTACCATTCAAATACAAAAATAAAATGGCTTGACGAGCAGTTCTGAAATCGTTTTCTGGGAGGATTACTTCCACCTTTTTCTAGGAGAGCTGGTACCAAGATATCTTAATTTTCTTGGTTTTCTGTTCCCTGAGGGTGAGGTCCATGTAAAGACTGAATCACAGTGATTTGGTGTTACTCAAATGTTGGAGTTTGAATCCATCCAATTTTCAAGTGGGTGCTTGACAGCAAAACCTCGATATGGTCCCTGCAGCGCCTGAGGAACTTTATGCCTGGAGCAGAGAACTCTTTCATGTAGAATTGGGTGCAATTGTCTTATTGATAGATTTTGATCAGTGGCAGAGATTCAAGGCTCTATGTGCAGTTCAAAGACAGACAACATGGGACTGTGGGGGTATCCAGAGATGACGTGAAGCTTCTTACATGTCCTGAATCTGGAGAACCCCATGTGAATGAGGAAGAATTGGGTGAAATGCCAGAAAAGAAGCAATGGAGGACATTGCCAGTGAATCCCATTACAGATTTCAGGATGTGGATGATGGCACTGGAGACAGCTATTAGATCCAGCATTATCAGAAGAATGCTGTATCTCAAGGCAGACTGGTTGCCATGCATTGGCTGACATTATTGTGATCTTGTAACTGTGAATATACTACTTGTTTGTTGATTGTACCAATGAAGTTTAAAGGTTATTGGGCCAGTAGGTGGCAAGGTCATCAGGATATATTGTGAATTTCTTCAAGAACTAGAAGATCTGTTCTGTGTTTAATGTTCTGAGGAAATGCCTTCAGTGAGGGAGCTATTGGTGATGGTGATATGAGTGAGAGGGCTTCTCCAGAGAGGGCCTTGATGACGGCTGAGAGCAAGACATCATGTTCATGGAGGTGGCTTTGAGGGAGTTGAAGATGTTGGTGAGGTCTGCAAAATACAGGGGTTTGGAGGATTACCACTGTGGGATGCAGCAAGAGAAGAAATAGGCTTGCAGTTGTCGATGTGCTTTCATTATCTTTTCATTATTTAACTCAAGAAGAGGTTGATGTCATTACACTATTTTGTGGAGTGTGGGATTGGAGGGCCAGGTAAAGGGCTGATTCAATGCTTGGTAGTCCTAAACCATCTTAAAGAGCATTCATAAAGAACAATCTGCCATTGCTTCTACTTCATTAATGGGTTTACTTTAGTACTTGTTATAGTTTTCATCTCATAAGTGTTAAATGGTGTTCGCATGCAGGGGTACTCGTTGCTTAGCTTTTTCTCACAAGTACTCTGAAACCAAATGACATTGGTAACCAGAGAGTATTTTGTACTTGAGCTCACACCTTGGTTAGCTTTTTCTTGCATCTAACTCCAAATATATTACATTTGTGATTATTCCAATTGTCATGAGTTATTTTTCAAGATGTACTATAAAAATGTGCACCTAACACATGAATTATGAAAATATTATCTAATTATTAACTTGCCAGATGACCAATTGTATTCAATAATTAAAAGAAAAAAGTACTTCAACTCATCTAGATAAATGGATATGGTATGTCATGTTAGGCTTTACATGTCCTGGTAGTGAAAAACGCTTACATTAGGTTTTCACTATTGCAAGGCTTGCCTCTCCCATAGGATGGCATTGAAGTTACATTATTACATTTAATAAGTGATAACTTCCAAATGTGACAGGTAGCCAGTTTATGTTTGGTGCCTTTGGAACTGTAATCCTCTTTTATGGGAAATATGGATTTTAGTTTACAATTTTGAAAGTTCCACTTTTAGAAAGTTGGCAGTCTCTTTCCTTAGACATTTAGTGCCTGCTGCCTGTCTCTTGGTCAGATGACTGGATGTAGTTGGCAGCTGAGTGTTGTGTTATCCTCCTAGACAGCCGCACACAATAGACCGCTTAGATGTACCTGGGTGGGCCAAAATTGGTAGGATGGGCAAAGCTGTGCCTTCACACAAAGGATTGCATACTCCCTGTATGTAGTGTCTGTAGTGTGGAACCAGGTAGGGCAGGCAGGGAACAGGTGCAATTCAAAGAGAACCTCTAGAAGATTCCTCCACTTCAATGGAGCACCAAGTACACATATGGACCTCAGGCACCACCTCTTCAGTACACTCCTGGACCCGTGGAAAATTATGCCAGGCAGGGCTCCTGTGCTGCTGCATGACAGACTGCCACTCTGCTATACTACTTCCCTGAAGGACTGACTGCACTGCTGTGCTGAACTGCCTGGGTGGGAAGGACTGGACCTGCAATCTGTACCTAGGATCACCAGAGAAACTTCAAGTGCCAAGTCTCTTGTATTCTGAAACTGGAATCTGCACCTGTGAGTCTCACCCTGCCAAGTGGTGCCATGCCAGTCCTGGACCCTTGGGAGTGGGTCTGATGGTGCTCTGCCAGCCCATCTGTGGATCCAGGCGAGCCAAAGCCTCTTCTCTGGTGTGCGGCGCAACCCCTTGAAGAAGCAGAACATTGTCTCTGATGGTGGATTTTTCTGTTGTAAGGACTCTGCAGCACCCTCGCTGCCCACAGCCTCATTTGAACACAGCTGCACAATACATCCTTGACGCAGGCCCTAGCATTGCAAGACCTTGTTGACAGCAGCCTCAGCGATGACTCCAGACTCCTTATCACAGCCTCTTCTGAACAGACATATCGCCCAGACTGCCCGGCGCATCCACGTCGCCGAACTTCTCATTACAAGCACTCATCAACAGAATCCTCAATGTTGATCCAGGACTTTGCATCACAGTCCTGCAGCTCTTTGGAAACTATGCTTTTCTACGTCTGAGCGACGGATACTCCAAGAGGTACCTCGCAACTCTCCGCAACCTGAATTTACAGAACTCTTGTCAAGCAGGTATAACTTGGTTCCTGTAGCTGGCCCGTGCTCCTTTGCTGTCAGCCTGAACTTGTGACTTGGTCCTGGTACAGTGTGACCAGATATCCACAGTTGGTGCTTTGCGCTTTTTGGCACTATTTTCACTAAAATCTTTAACATTGTATATCCCCGGTTCAACTGATTGGATTTTTGACATTTTGGTGTAGTTTGTGTGGTGTTTTCACTTCATTACTGTCTGAAGTACTCCATAAATATTTAACACATTGCCTCTAATTTAAGCCTTACTATTTTGTGCAAAGCTACCGGAGGGATGAGAACAGGTTAATCTGAGGTTTACTTGTGACTTCACCCTGACAGGAATTGTGGTTGCTGCTTGAGAATGGCTTCACCCCCCTCAACCAGTAACCCAATTGCTTACAACTACTTATTCAAACACCTTTCGTCTGCTTTCATTTTTGTTTGTTCACATCTCCCACGATGAAATGTTGCATATTGCTGCAGTGTGGATGATTTATTCATGGAAGAGATCATTATGAGCCTGATTCGGTTATTACTTATTTGTTCTCTGTGAGATTTCTCAGAGGAGAGGAAAAGTGTGTATTCTGCTAAATGTACCAGTGCCCAAGGTGTTTATTTGTCAACAGTCAAAAACCATGAAGGCTGTTTTAGAGCTTTAAATTATTTGCCGGATTATGTCTTTGTTATTGTGCTCTATACACATATATTATGATACAATATATATATATATATAATAACCACAGTAAAAATGCAGTCATGGTCAAATCGAAAACCCACTAAAATTCACAAGTTATAATTAGAATTGCAATCTACAACTCACAGACAGGACAGTCTTAGAAACCATAACTTGCACACCAAAGGCTATATTTATTTCCATTGCTTATACGTTTTAAAAAACACAAATCTGCACCCTCAGTTCAGACCATGTGTGTCTGGTGCACATTGGTTTGGATAATGTTATATTTTATGGTCAGTAAAATGAGGGATGAGGCTGCAGTTTTCTTTTTCTACAGCACAAAAACAGACATCAACCATTATCAAATTACCCATGTAATGAACTCCCGCTGCCCAAAAGCAACTTTGCAAACTGAAACCTGGTTTCCTTTGTAGTGTGAATGTTCTGCACACTTCTGCTTTTCGCATTAGATGAGGTAATTCAGGTTATATTAATTGCTAGAGCGGAAGACCTCGAAGCTGGGGACAGGTTTGTGTCTTGGAAGCTCAACAGCCTTTGATTCTCGGCAAATCACTTAATTTACCCGGGCCTAACACAATGAATGTGTCCATCTGTATTGTAACTGGTGCACTGGCATAACGAAACTTGAGGGGGTCCCCCTGCAAGGTACATGAAGGGGCTCCCTTTGGACTCACTCAGGAGCGCTCAAGTATTGTGCTGAGGGAGCCCCATGGAGCTTGGCCCCACCTCACCACGGAAGCTTCGGGGGCCTATGTTATGCCACTGAACGGTGTAGCACGGTTACAACGAATTTTTTACAACGCACTACCATTACATCGCAACTTTTACCACGCAAACCATTACAACGCAATGCGCTGGGGGGCGCTCTAGGATAGGGAATGTATTTAATATACTATCCAACACCTTCCCTGCTATCCACGGGGACTGGAGTTGGAATAGTAAATTAAATAATTCACTATCCAGTGCCTAAAAGCATTATGCGTTGTAATGGACTGCGTGGTAAAAACCGCGTTGTAAAGGCATGCGTGGTAAAAGCATGCGTTGTAGTGACACCAATCCCACTGAACTGGTGCTCATGTAAAGCACACTGATACCTTTGGGTCGGGTTTGCGCTATTTAAAACTCCCCTCCCCCCAAAAAAAATACTGCGCTTGTCACACTACTTGTCATCTATCTTAGATATTCAGTTTACTCCAGTGTAATCCTGACATCATACATTTGCGAGAAGTTTCATAATACAGTATACGAACTACTGTAATGGACTGAAGAATCTGGACAACTGAGTTCAAAGCACTCTCTCTGTCGTACATGGTAACTGCTATAACCTGTATTGGTACCTCCCAGTCCCCCCCTCCTTTCCTCCTCCCCTCCCTTGGTTCCTCCCTGGTACGTTGAAGTGGAGGCTCCTTTAGAATGTTGGGGTTCTTCATGTGACGAACCTGGCACCAGCAGGCAGAGGGTGCGTTTTACCTTCTATACTAATAAAGGACATAACTAAAAGTATATAAAGTGTGGACTCACCTTACTACAGTAACAATGTAAAGGAGTTCATGCCTGAGCTAAAATGACTAGTGTCGGCGGTAAATCCATGAAGATTGTGTACAAATGCTTCAAAAGGGAGGCAGGAAAATGCTGACCAATCTATGCAAGGCATCTATTGTTGTGGCACGCTCTTCCTGACCAAGAGAGACCATCCAGTTCTCTTGACCATGTCAACTAACTATCGCTTTGAACTTTACAGAGGTTCCCCTGACATTACATGACATGAAACCTTCTAGGGCCAACTCAAATTACAAGCCACTATCTATATTCTTGTAAACTTTATGTTTTTTAAGTTACATTATTGATTACATTTTTTTCAATTTGCAAGATATAATCGAAGAAAAGACGTTTGAAATGTAACGAAACACATTTGACAATAAATTATAGTTAAAATGACACTTTTACTACATATTTAACATTAGAAAGCTGACTTTAATAATTATTTGAGACTTTACTAAATGTCTCTATCAGTAATAAGAAAGTTATAATGCCACTAAAAGAAAGAGGATGAGAGACAAAGAATGATGCAAATATTACAAACGGTTCTCATTCATTTATGTGTCCATAGAAGTTAGGACTTTGACGAATGAGAAGAAATGTAGGCTATTATTTCACGTCTATATGCATGTTTTACAATAAAATAATATAAAGTGTATATGGCTTCTTTGCAGAGTGCACTTTTTAGGTCTCGCTAGCATTGCAGAGCATGCGCTGCTCGCATCTAGTATATACTATAGTGTGGAAGCTCAGTGGAAGCTCCGGCCACTCTCCGCCCATCTTTTGTATTGGCTTAGGTCCTAAATGCAGCCTTTCAATTGGTTTTAGGCTTATTAGTCCCTCCTCCGGATGGCCATGTCATCATTTGTGTCCTTCCATGGCTACTGGCCCTTTTACTGTCAACGTTATTTGGTTCCCGTGCCTCCCACCAACCCCTCCCGCAATCCTTGACTTCTCCGCCCACCACCCCCCGCTCCACCGCTCGTGGCTTTTTGTCCACCCGTAGTCCCTTTTAAAATATAATAGGATTCACGTAAATGCGAGTTCTATTGCATTGCAAATGCTTGTTTTAAAAGTAGTGCCTTACATAGTACGCATGTGTGCCAAAAGTGCAACGTGCTTTGTTTATATTCATGCTGCCGGGACACTTGCGATCGCTTGAAGGCTGGGGGTTGGATTTTTAATGTAGTCAGGAAGTGTGGCGCTCAGACTAGTACGCGTGGTGTTTTATGAGAACCTGAGTAGGTACGGTGCTGCCAGGTCGGGGGAATTACCCAATAACCCCCGGAGGTGTGTGAGTGGAAGTACCCACACTGGGAAGTGAGCACAGTCCCGGGCACACTTAGTGGGGGTATAACAATAGTGTGGAAGTCTTGTTCGAAATACAATTGCAGTGGTCGACACCAGTATGAAGTTGAAAAGTAGTTTAATGAAGCAACGTCTGAATTGAAACAAACAACCAGCTGACACAGGTTTCGTCACTAGGAGTGGTCCTGTGACTCTTCAGGGCTGTGTGGCGTGTGTAGGGGTAAGGAGAGCAGGCCCCATAGAGCCGGTGATAATTCCAACACGGCCGGGGGTTTGCGGTGGAATCGAAAGAAAAGGAGGAGGCGGTGCTCCTCGTCGGAGCTTGGCACGATGTGCGTGATGCATGAAGAATGGTGATGCGGTTGGGGGGTAGAAGCTGCGGGAGTGGTACTGTCCTGTAGTCTGTGGGAGTTGTGAGGCAGGTGCCCCAAGAATTGTGAATTGGAACGTCCAGTGTCTGGAGGAGGACAGGTCTGGGCCCAGCACAGCAGTTACACGGTACCAGTGTCTTTCGGCCTCCTCCAAGGCACCTGGCAGGTGCACCCGCCTTCCAGCACGCATTAGCCACGTGGATCGCCACATCTACTCTCCTCCTGGCTCCCCATCTCCCGTTGCCACCTGACACCTGAGCCCTGTCCTCCTCCATACAGCAGATGTTCTTATTTAAAATTCTTGGGGCGCGTACACCCACGTATCGGCGCACAGGATCCGTGGGCCACTCCTAGTGACGAAACACGTGCCGGCTGGTTGTTTGTTTCAATTCAGTTGTTGCTTCATTAAATACCTTTTCAACTTTATACTGGTGTCGACCACTGCAATTGTAATTCAAACAAGACTTCCACACTAGTGTTATACCCCTTCTATGTGTGCCCGGGACTGTGCTTACTTGCGATCCCTTGTTTATTAATAAGTTAACAAATAGTCCCCTTTCTATGTCCATGACGCTGTTTCCCACTGCTTGCTTCCAGATACACTGCTCAGAGTTAAAGACGAACTTCTCGGCCGCCGATACTGGTCACTCAGTATTTGACTGTCTTTCAGCCTATATTGACCCCTCCCCCCTGTGTACAACCAACCTACGCTTACTCCGCAACACAATTGCTAAAGTCGTAAAGAGGTTAACAATGTCTTTAAATGTAGGCTGAATTTCTTGAGGGTAAATATTAAAAAAAGACACACTAATTGGTTACATTTATAGCATATTTCAAAAGATGGAATATGTTGGGTTCAACACAGAGAGTAGGCGTGCCCCAGTCGCGCTATTTGAGATCTCAATAAAATAACAAATAACAAGCAGTTAAGGAAAAAAGTGTGCTGTCAGTTGCCTCGGAACAGGCCTGCGCTGTGCTGTTTAAGAACCCTTGTAAAACAACAAACAGGCTCTTGCTTACTGACCACCTTCCCTCGCCATGCTGCAACCTGTCCCAAAGGTATGCAGAGGAAAGTCTCTCTCGCACACACACTTTTAGCTCCCATGTACTCAATTTTGTCTCTCCTCCCTCTCACACACACTCTATCTCTCTCCTTCCGGTACAGAGCCACCACCAGTTTCTTTCTCGCTTGAGGTGCAAGTTGTGTTTCAGCGTCAAAAGCCTCTTTTCTCTCTAGGATGCATGATTCCTCTTTGAGCTACAGGTTATATTTCAGGACCCAAGCTCATCTTCTCTCTCAGAGGTGCAAGCCACAGGCTCCTTCTCTTGACTTTCTGAAATGCTGGCATCTCTGGGCTGCAGGATGCAGGTCTCCCTCACTGAATTGCAGGGCACTCGTTCTCTCGCTACAGTGCGACCTGTCTCTTAGGGCACACTCTTCATCTATATTGTGTGTGACGCATTCCTCAAAACATTTGCGGGCACAGGATCCATGCTTCCTATGTGATGTGCAGGTGCCACATCCTTCCTTCAAATGCAGGCCACAGGCTCCTTCTCTGAGTTGTAATCTCCCTCACTGAAGTTCTGGGTGTAGAACCCCTTTCTAATGTGCAGGGCGAATGCTATGTCTCTAAGGTGCAGAATCCTTCTCCCCAGGGACAGGATGCTACTCCCTCTTTAAGGTGCAGGATTCAGACTCATTCTCTGATGTTCAGACTGACTCTTGTCCAGGCACATGCTCGCTAACAAAGGGGCAATTGGCATCTGTAGTGCAGGGCACATTACCTCTCTCTGAGATGGAAGCATCTGACAGTGCTGGTTATGGGTGCTACAGATTGTATTAAATGCCTAAAAGCCAAGAATCATGTGGGGCGGCGGAATTCTACCTCAATACCAACATTTACATACATTAGGTAGGCTCTGCACAATGACACCCTTTCCCCAGCACAGGTACACCTTGCTTAGTTACTGTTGTGCGAGTGTCACAGCTCAACATTGTATAATGATGGACTTCCTTTGCCATGTCCGGGTTAAAGTGTTTAAAGTCTCCAAGCCCTTGCTGTGTGACTCTGCAAGGAAAGTAGGGGCATATTATCAAGGGGGTTTATCTCCGCTTTTTTGGCTTTAAAAGCCAAGAAAGCGGAGATAAAATTATCTCCCTATTACCTAGCTGTCCCTAACACCAGTTAGCGACAGCTAGTAGGAGATAGCGACCATCTTGGGCCCCACTTTGCATGTCAGTGATATTTATCACTAATGACATGCAAAGTGGGCGTACCAAGATGTTAGCGACTGGAAACATTGCTATCTCCTATCTCCTATTACCAACTTTTAGAGATATTCGCGCTAAGCGCGAATATCTCCAAAAGCTCACACCTGCCCTGAGCAGTTCTTAGCCATGTTATCCAATGGGAGGTGGATAACATGGCTAAGAGCATTAGCTCGGTAATGCATGAATATCGCTGACTTTTCAGCGATATTCATGCATTGCGGCCGTTTTTTATCGCATTTGCGATAAACCTTGGTTTACCAAGGTCTATCTGCGATAAAAATCGCCGCAGCTCAGCGGTAAAATTTTGTCTCTAACCTAGCAATAGCGATAATTATCGCTATTGCTTGGTAATATGCCCCTTAGTCCTCTCATCCAAACATGCACATCCGCTTCCGCTTCCATCACCAGTAAAACAAGAATAGGAAAAATTAGAGTTCGCCTATTTGAGATCTGTTGGCTTTGTCAATATTTGTTTTAGTGATGTTGTACAGCAGCGCATCTGCTGTGCAACATGGATGAAAGTTTAAAAAAAAGTGTAATAGCGTACTGAACACTGGCCATATCATATTGCTTTTTTTACTTTTCACCATGCTGCACAGGTCTTCACAATTCTATGTACATGATATGTACAAGATACCAAAAAACTGACAGAACCAACAAGCTCTACTATTTGGCTTCCTCAGTCTTTTCAAAGATCCGTTGGCTCTGCCAATGCTTGTTCTTATTCACCTCCCAACTCTAGATTCAGATCCTGACAATTCACGTTTTTCATATCTATAAATATGTGCCCGTGAACACGTTCAGAGAGAAGGTAACCACTGCTTCAAGACCACCGTAGTAGCAGCAGAATGCCATATCACTTACGTTGTTCACTTTTTAGGTTTCGCCTTGCGTTGCAGCGTGCAAAGTGCTAGGTGCTCTGTGCATTATAATTGTAATTGTGCTAGGGCATTCTACAACATTTTCAAACCAAGTACCACAGTTAGGGAGGCAAACAGGAAGTGCACAGTATTTAATCTAAAACACGTTAAAGTCTGTGATGAGGCTTTAAAACCATAGGAAGGTAATTCGGGCCCCTCGCTGTCAGTAAATCAAAAAGTTCAGGCAACCACAGCAAATAAAAAGCATTTTTAGGTCTAGCATTCAAGCTCTCTTGTATATACTTTAGTCTATACTTTAGCAGAGGTCTGTAAAATACCAGAATCACTTTAGCATTCTCTAGTTTCCAGTCCATATAAATTGTCTTCAACAAACACCCGTAGACAATATTTTTTTCAAATCTTGTATTATCAGTAATATGACCACCGAAGCCCCTGCTTTTATATTAAAAACAGAGATTTGGACTATACCATTTCCCGCTGAAAGGAAATATTTCTCTCCATGTGTTCCCATACCCGCTGTGTCACGCACTTTGGTGCTTACTTTCCCTCCATGTTAAAGAACAGTAGATGTTTCAGCACCCAGGCTAATGTGCTGCATAGCTAAATAGCTAAATACATATAAGGTCCCAAAGGCAAGACCATTTGCATTGCAAATGCTTGTTTACTACAAGCTTGCTATACGCTGCCGACGACTGTGCAGTTTAACAGCAATTATTTGGTTGAATAAGGTCAAATTAGTTATTTCATTCATTCAAATGATTTTGTCATACTAATTGTGATTGATTGACCTTTTAGGGAAAACATGATTTTAGTTTTTTTCATAATTACTTATTATTAATATTGGAAATGTAATGTTTAAATTATTTTTCCATCTGTCATTATGTCTTTAGGAAAGACGTTGCCTAACTAGCCCCAGCCCTCTGTTGCAATTTTATGTCAAGGGCGGGAAAAATCCCCTACAATTAGTTAAAACCCTCTAATTAAAGTAATGCTGAACAGAGCACTACAAAGAAAGAATAATATATTGCACTTTTATGATGGAGCACAATTACAGATCCATTTTGTAAGAAATGTCCTAGCTGGGAAATAACTGTTCTGCTACCATTACTGCACTGAATAGATAAGTAGCTGAAAAACCTGTCGATCAACTGCAATGGCACATTCAAAGTACTGTCTATGATTGCACACTTTTGATGTCTTATGTCTTCATCAAAGACAGAAGTATGAGATCAACTGTTGGGCCTGACATTCTTGGTGTGAGTTTCTCCGGTTTTACTGACCCCATTTTTGCTAGGATTAGGACTCTGCACTCTTTACCACTGCTAACTGGTGCTAAAGTGCCTGTGATCTCTCCTTTAAACATGGTAACAAAGGCTTACACCCAATTGGCACATTTACTTTACACGTAAGTGTCTAGTACAGTGGCACTATACATACTCAGGGTCTGTAAATTAAATGCTACAACTGAGCCTACAGCCATGGCAGCCTGTTTGTGCAGTTTTAAACTGTCATTTCGACCTGGCAAAGAAAATCTTTTTTTAAGTTGCTATTCTGAAACTACCACTTTTAGAAGGTTGGCATTTTCTTGCCCTAACCATTTGGTGCCTGGAGCCTGCTCCTGGGTCACATGACTAGGTGTAGCTGGCAGTTGGTCTTTGTGTAGTGTTCCCAGACAGTGAGACAAAGGAGAATAGGTGTTGATAGGATAGGCCATCTCTGACTTGATGATGGGGAGGAGCTGCTGACTACCACATCTGTACGTCACTACGCCTCTGCCTGAGCACACTCACAAAGAGTCCGACACTAGCCTTTTGTGACCCCAGACTAACTGGGACCAGGTAAGTAAGGCAAGAAATTCCAAGCACCTCTGGGGGTAGAAACCTCCAGAACCTTCTCCTACTTCAGAACGGGCACCATATTGGACCCACTGATCCAACTCCTCAGTACACCTCTGGACCTTTGGAAGACTGTCCTACTGCTCAGCAAGAGAGACTGCTACTCTGCTGCCCTGCTGACTGAGTTAAAAGGTCTAGACCTGCATCATGAACCCAGGACCACCAGAGCGACTCCAAGGGCTAGTTGGCTGACCTCCTGATAAAGCATCATAGACAATCACCTTGAACCCTGCACCTGAACTCTGTCTGTGGTGGGTCCTAACCCCCATGTGGTGCCACCCTACTCAGGGACCCTTAGAAGTGGGTCTGAAGCTGCTCTGATAGGCCAGCTTTGATCCTGTAAGAAGAACCATCAGAATGTGACACATCAGAACTGCCACAGAGAAGCTCAGATGCATGCCTGATGGTGCACCATGCATTTCAGCCCGCAAACTCCTCAGGAAAGCCGCTGCGCCTCTTTGGCGATGATGCTGGATGATGCGGGCCTAGGTAATAGTGCCCCTGGCACTGGTTATAGCAATAGAAGGGATGATATGGAAAGGCAAGAAAAGGACCTGGATACCAGTCCTGAGATGCAGCATTCAGATGAGTGGAATGGAGCTCCATGCCAGAAAGGTGAGCAGTGTATCATCCCAATGTCTGTACACAGAGGAGCTGGTGGATAGGAAAGCTGACAGGGACTTTAGGCTACAGATGGCCAAACCTAAGATGGAGAAAAATAAACAGGCCATAGAAGAGGAGAATGAGAAGAATGAGGCTGAGAAAGCCTTGGCAGGAAAGAAGCCTGAGGCTGAGAGAGCCTTGTCAAGGCGAAAGGCTGGGAGAGCCTTGTAGGAAAAGAGACTAACCATGGAGGAGAGGGGAATCGTTATGAACTAAGTTTCAGAAGCTGTACATCGAAGCTGAACACTTGGAGTCCAACAATAGTGGTTGAATCATACCCGCACTGCCCTTTGGAGACAAGGGGGTTCATATTCCAAAGGATTTGGTGCCTAACTTTGTTGTGGGAGAACATAGACAAGTAGTTTAAAGCCTATAGGGTTGCTCTGGAGATGAATAGGGTCATGGAGGAAGATTGGGGGTGGGTTCAGTCTCTGGAGACACATACCTAGTGAAGGGAGGGGCACCCTACTGAAGGGGGTGTAATGGACTGCCTCTTGAATTGTTCACACCAGGATGCATGAAGTGCACACTCCTGTGCACATGCTCCTGTTAATGATATGCAGTATTATATTTGTTTTCAATGTTTTTTCTCAGGTGCACTGTATGTGTGTCAGCTCGTGTTCCGTTACTGAGCCCTGTAAGCTGTTGGGATCTGAGCTGGCTAGAAGTGCCACATCATTGGCTGTATGCTTCCTGAATAAAGTATGCTTCATGAGACGTGACTGCATCCACCTCATTCACATCAAGGTGGCAGGATGAGGTATCCACCATGAAGGACACCCTTGTCAGGAAATATATCTTCACCCCCAGAAAAGTACCAGCAGGAGTTTAGGGACAGCCAGAAGCTGCCCCATCACTCCTGGGAGGATTGTGTAGATTCCTTTTGCAAGGCACAGGATGGTAGGGTGAGGAGCAATGAAGTGAAAGATTACCAGGGGTTGTACGATTTGGTGGCAAGACAGCACATGCTGAGTCTTTGTTTTACAGAGCGGCACAAACACCTAATTGATAGCAGGTTTACTTACCCCAGAGTGCTTGCCAAAGAGGAAGACCACTGCCTCAGTGCTAGGGTCCACAAGAAGGTATTTGGGTAGAATCCCTACAATAGTGGACAGGGTCTCCACCAGAAGAAAGAGGGTATGGACAAAAATACAAGTAAGGAGTTCTCCAAAGGTCCCCAAAATAGTTCCACTGGGCAGGATTCCCACCCTCACTTTTTAGACCTGGCCCTTTTGAAAGGTTTATCCCCAAACATGCCTCCTATTTTTCATCATTGTCATAGTCATTGTACACAGTGTATGCCCAGGGCCTGTAAATCAAATGCTACTATAGGGCTTCCAGCGATAGTTGTGCCACCCACACAAGTAGCCTTTCCAAGGTTTCTCAGACTTGCCACTTCAGTGTCTGCCCACACAGTTATAAACTGCCATGTCGACCTGGCAAGTGCACCCACTTGCCAGGCCATAACCTTTCCTTTCATACATGTAAGGCACCCATCAGGTAGGCCCAAGGGAGCCCTGTGTGCAGGGTGCAGTGTATGTGAAAGATAGGACATTTACTAGTGTGTGTTACATGTCCTGATAATTAAATACTCTGTATTGTGTTTTTCACTATTGAAAGGCTGTCTATCCCATAGGTTAAAATTAGAGATGACTTGTACCATCTTACCAGTGTACCTTTTCATTGGGCAAGATAGAGAAATGGAGTTTCGGCTTTCTGAATTCAGAATGTAAAACAACTCTAAACGCAGCAGCCAGAATGGTAACTGGAGCCAGAAAATTTGAGCACACTGCACCCGCACTCAAAAATCTAAAATGGCTCCCAATAGAGATGCATGCCAGCTTCAGAACAGCCTGCCTCACGCATAAAACCATCCAGACAGGGAAACCTGAATACCTGGCCTCCAAACTCAAAAAGGCAGGCCAGACTAGGAACCTCAGGAGTTCCAACTCCCTCCTGCTCATTCCTATGAAAACACCTAAACAAAAAAACGCTGCACGATCCTTCTCCGGAAACACACCCGGAATCTGGAACTCCATCCCAGCAGACATTAGGACTATCCTGTCCTTTGTAAAATTAAAAGACCTCTTCCTCAATGGTGCCTTCCCGGACAGATAACCAGCGCTAAAGGGCTCATGCATGCATCCCGCAGCACCATGACACTTTTCACCATAATTTACCTCCTCCCAGCTTCCTTTAGCCCCTCCACGCTTCCCCCCCTCCATTTGAAATGGTTCTGCGCAAGACAATCGTGCACTCTGCGAGGCTCTCAGGACTGCCATGCCTCTATGCAGCACTACAGGCCGGGATTTCCAAACCGATATATATACCAATGACTATTTGAAATTACTGTACTTTAACTGCTGTAAAGCACTCCGATAGGTCTGGCTAGTGCTATATAAAACTCCTAAAATAAAAAATAAAGAGCTCAAAAGCTGTGTGAGGAGAGTTACCCTTTCTGTTGTGAGAGGGGTGGGTTGAACTGCAGTTGCTGCTTCTATCTGCTTCTATCTGTCTTCAGAGGGAAAGGACTGACTCTTTTTGCCATGCTGTGGTATTCTGCTTGAGAAGATCTCGAAGGGCTTGTGTGTGCTTGCCTCCTGTTGGAAGTTTCAGTGAAATCAGAGACTTCAAAATGATCCTTGCTAGATCCCAAAAAACCCTGCCTGAATGGAGAGCTGAACAGCTGTGTGAGGATTGACAAAGATAGGCTGTCCCACCAGAGAGGAGTTCAAAATGAGTATCCCACTCTGGAGGGCCTACGACTGTAGGCTGGGGCTCAGGCAGCTGGCAACACTTCTGGGCATCACCTGATTTACTGGGAGAATGATCTCCTGCATAGCGAGCCCAAAGTTCCTGAGCCTGGTGCAACCCATGTGTTGATAGCCTCCCACAGTGCTACATATCCTTCCTACTGGAGCTTGCTCACGAGGTATGTCCCCTTGTAGGTCTTCTAGGGCAGGACAAGTGCTTTGGCAAGCTAGTCACCCACTTTTATTAGCTCTGGATGAAGATGGCCTTATATGCTGCAGGTCATGTCCCACCTGTCTTGCCAGTGGTAACTCAGGAGGGAATTGCAAGACTCGCCTGGTTCCTATTCTCGCCATTGGCAGACCCTTTGATAGAGTGGGCATCAACATTGTTGGGCCTCTGGACACTAAGACAGTCCTGGGCAACATGTTTATCCTAGTTTTGGGCAACCATGACACCCGGAAGCTATATCTCAGTGACTGCGCCCACAGTGGTCAGGGCATAGATGGGGATATTTACCCGTGTGGGGTTCCCAAAGAAGTTAGTATCTGACTGGGTTAACAAACAAGTGCTCCACACCCTATCACCCCCAAACTAATGGGCTTGTTTAGAGTTTCAACAAGTCCTTTTAAGGCATGATCATGAACCTGTCAGAGGCCTTGAGGTGGAAGTGAGATGTCCTCTTGCTGTACCTGTTGTTCGCGTACAGGAAGGTACAGCAGTAGTGGGTTGGATTCAGCCCCTTTGAACTTTGTATGGGCACCTTGTCTGAGTCCCTCTCAGCCTGGTGAAGGAGGGTCGGAAGCAAACTCCTAAAAAAGGCCCTCAGATTGCAGTCAGCTTGATGATGCCCCCCCACCTTTGCACCCAAATGAAGTGCTTCTGGAAGAAGGCAATGGAACATCTGGAAGCCAGTCAGGAGGTTAAGAAACAGTAGTATGACCAGAAGGCTACTGTGGTCGAGTTACTGCCTGGTCAAAAAGTGTTCATGATGGAGCCTGTGAAGTCATTGTGTGGAGTTTGAGGATATGTAGGCATATGCAAAGATAGATGAAACTATTTGATTGGAGTGTTGTTAAGGTCCCTTGGTGAAAGGGTGAAGTTTTCTAAAAAGATTAGTTTCTTACTCAAAGATTGTAAACGTTTGTAGGAAGATATGTGAATATTGCAACAATTATTAGTTTTTAATAGCTGATTTTATCAGAGAACATCTACTTATCTGAATACAGAGAAGCTCAGATAAGCTTTGTTCAGTTAATATTTGTGTTCTATCTTAAACCTACACCTGCAGCTAAGTCATGAGGTCAATATTTGGTGCTACACCTGTGAATTGTCAGAGAAGCAAAACATCTAATAGCATAGCTTAATAGTAAACATTAAATATCATATTAATTTTTTCGCTTGCGTTATTTTTTATTGCAAAGAGATATCTGCATTCAGCACATGTAAAAAATAGCTACTTGGGGCTTATTCCTAGACTTAGTGGACAACGCACATCTACTAGAAGTAGGTGTATGTTCAAAAGTTAAATGAGCATTTGGTAAAAGGCATTGCACGTGTTTGTGAATGCTCACAAAAGCATGGATTTGTAAGTGTTCACAACATTTGCAATGCCAATTCCCAATATTATTATTATTGCATCCAAATCTACGTAACAAATCCACAGAACCTACTTTTGTGAATCAGGGTTTCCTATGCACAAAGGCTAATTGCTCACATGGGTTAAACATGAATTGACCACAATGTAATAAAAGCGCATGTGAGCAGTTTAATGCTAACAATTAACATTAGAACTAACCATGATCAGATTTGCCTTAAAATATTTAGAATTTTAGGTGATACTTGGCCAGTGGCAAAAAAATGCAAACTTGATTATAGCAATCCATCCAAATTCTCTATAAGGTATTACTGTAGAGGATCAAAACTCTAGTCAAACTCTCAAAAGACAGCCAAGATATGTCTGTAAATAAATTATATGACGGCAAAACTACAACATTCTTCTTTTCTGATTAGACTTCATCTTATTACAAAGTTTGTTTTTAATTCAAGTCTGTTCAAAAATCAAACATGACCTTCCTACTGCCTTATTTGTTTTGCTCCCAATGCCCTTCATTTTCCTAGTCGCACTCAATCTAAGTCAGAGTAATTATTTTCGTTGACGTAATTAGTTATCTATTTAATCAGCCTTAATTTCATATACTAGAATTAAGAAAGGGTTATAGGGTAGCTGTAAATTAAATTAATGGTAAGTAATGCTGCAAAACACTTTAATTAGTTTACATCTTTCATACCCATTTATCAAAGTTTCACGATATTCAGAAACTGCCAGTTTTCTTTCCATAACCTTTCAGTGTGTTGTAGTTCCATCGGTGTTAATTGCGTTATTTTGAGGCAGAAATGAACTTTTGCAAACAGCTCTAATTAAATGTGTCTTCTTGCTCCCACCAAATTGTATATACGGGTATATCCTACAACTCATGAAACATGATTCTGAGACTGATATTCGCTAGTGTGATTCCAAACACGTCCCTGGCCAAAGTCCCACTGGAAATCATGTAGGAGATGGTTTTGTTTCACATGTTTAAGCATGGGCTTTGCAGTACCTGCTTCTTCACACCGCCTAACTTGCTAACTGTAGATTTTGTATTAAATAGCGTTATATTGCTATTTCTTTACTTATTCCTGCACAGTTGTACAGGTTGGCTTTTTATTTGATTGCATTAATTCAAGTTTGGAGTAGCCCTTCTTCTACAGTTGTTCTAATAGTGAAAAACTCCTGAATTGTTTGTCACTACTATAATGCCTATCACTCCCATTGGATAACATTGGGTTACATATTACATTTAATAAGTGATAACATTTGATTGGGAACCGGTAGGAATGTCATGTTTACATTCAAATTAGTTGTAATTTAAAACCCTCTTTGATGGTGAAGTTGGACCTTAAGTCACAATTTGGAAAATCCAACACCCTTTGCCAGACCTAAACCTTCCTTTTTAATACATATGTCACCACTATCGTAGGGCCCAAACATCCCTTCCGGCAGGTGGAGTTGCATCTTAAAAGTTGGACATGTAAGTTTTACCAGTCCTGGTAGTGAAGAACTCTTAAATTAATTTTCACTACTGCATGGCCTACTTCTCCCATAGGATGACATTGGGTTAGCTTACTACAATCAATAAATGATAACCTTTGCTTGGGAATCGGTAGAAATGTCATGTTTGGTCTCAAAAAAATGATAAAGTCGAATTTTAAGTCACTATTAGAAAGTTGGTATTTTCTTGCCCTAACCATTTGGTGTCTGCAGCCTGTATCCTGGCTCACATGACTGGACGAAGTTGGCAGTTGGCCTGGGTGTATTCCTCCCAAACTGTAAGACAAAGGTAGACTATGTGTTGGTAGGATGGACTATCCTGCCAGGATGGGAGGGCTGAAGCTGTTCCCAATCCCTACTCATATTTCAAAAGGGCTATTTCGGCACACTGACAAACAGCTTGACACCAGTCCATTACCACCCTAGACCCCCTGGAGCTTGGCAGGGGAAGAAGGAAATTCCAGAACCAGATGGGGGAGGACGTCTAGTCAGTTCTCTCACTTTAAACGCTGGCATGAGGTATACATTTTGGACCCTCAGACCAACTCTTCAGTACAGAACTTAACCTGTGGAAAATTACAGGAGGACTGTCTTCTACTTCAGAGGACTGCCTTGCTGCTTGAGGTCAGCCTTGTTTCTCGGAGGACTGCCCTGCTGCTACCAGAGAACTGTTCTGCTGCTTAAGGACTGCCTTTTTCTATAGAGAACTACCCTGCCGCTTGGGGTCTGCATTGCACCATTAAGGAGCAAGGACCTTCTCCTTGAACCCAGGACCACCAAGGTGACTCCAAAGGTCAATTCGCTGACCTCCTGTGATGAGCTACAGGTACACTACAATCTCCAGAGGCCTCTCTGCAACTGCCCAACTGACCTCCTGCAGCTGAACCTGCCTGAGCCCTGCTAGCCTCTACTGGAGTGAGTCCCTGATTCTAAGAGGCGCCTTTCTAGGTTCTTGAACCTTACCTGGCATCATAGAGAACTGGCCTAACTGAAGGTTCCATAAAATCTGACGTGAAGTTCACACAGCTGCAAGCTTCATTGGAACCGACGGCAAGCGCCACCAGGCCCCACAACACCTCGCCACACTGCTGCCAGCTACATCAGAACTGATGCCAACCAATGCAAAGCCCTGCATAGCCTCGCCGCACTGCTAAAGCTACATCAGAATCAACGCTGGATGACGCAAACAAAGCAACTTCTCTTTGACCTTTTCACTTTATGTTTCTTTTTGAATGATATAAAACCTTGCTATGTGTTATTATAAATCAGCACTTGCAATAAATATTTTATTTTTTAGGTCGGACGAAGCAACATGTTGTCTTGAAACACGTTTTGTCCTCAATGAATAAATATTCTGTTTTTCAAGAATAATTACTATTTCAGACTGATTAAATAGCCTTGATCAATGAACATCTTTGGGTCTTGAGAAAATGAAACACTTGAGACTGATACTCAGTAATTAAGTTTGTATCATTCATGGATGAATAGACCTCAAAAACAGTCTGAATTCTCGCACCAAGGACATAAGGTGTCACTCTCAGGAACCATACTTTTTCCAGTGCCTGGCCTGTGCTCCATCATGGTTGGTCTGAATGGCCAGAGCAACCTGAAACCCTCAGGTGACACCTGGTGTCTTTTGGTGCTACTTTTATCTAAATATTTAAAATGTATTATCTTCAGTTTTTGTAGTTTTGGTCTCAAGTTATGTATTACGTTTCAGTCAATCTTCCTAATTGGTGTGGGATTTTTTCTGTGTTGTGTTTTTACTTTATGACTGCATGAGTACTGCGTAAATACTCCACACTTTGCTTCTAAGTTTAGCCTGACTGCTTTTGTGCCAAGCTACCAGAGGATTAAGCACAGGTTAATCTAGAGACTTTTGTGGTTCACCTTAACAAGGACTGTTGTTGTTGCTTAAGAAGCCTCTTCACCCACCTCAGTCAAAAATCCAATGGAGTTCAACTTAACTTTATCATTTTCCATCATGTCCATTTTATCTGTAGCACAATGTCTGCCATAAAAACCTACCAGCCATGTCGATTGGAAATTTTGCTATTAAGAACTTTTTTCCCCAACCATCTTCAGTTACTTTCTGATCGAGGTTCTTCCACACATTTAACTCAAAAAGTTGAAAAGACCAATTAAAGATACAATCAAGCAGAGGTAGCATTTACCTTATAATAGTTCACCCAGTACCCCCTCTACTGTAGTGTACGAGGTATTGAATAGTTTTGATTTATTGCATGGAAAGCTTTTCCTTGGATCTAGTCAAACATTTGTCCAATCTTTGTTATGCTCTTTTTTTATTCAGTTCTAGGATTTTACTCCACCTGCTATAAATTTAAAGTTCTGTATATTGTAGATTGGAGAGAAATCGCTGCTCTACAAGGTTCAACAACTCTGTAAACTTAGAGTACATATAGCCTTACTATGTAACATCAAACTAGATGCTTTGCTAACTTGAATTATTGTGGTGGATTTTTACTCACTTGTTGTTTTTACATTCCTATCCATAAAAAGGTGTCCTGGTTTCCTCTGCTAAACATTGTTGTAGTATACAATATTCGTTGTATTTCTTTAGATAGATATGCCATACCCAACTTTTCTTATCAGTGCTTGAAGTCTCTGTAAGAAGCATACTCTGACCACCATGGCTAGTCGAGGTGTCCCCAAAGGGGCTGTCCTATGGTTGGAACACAAAGAGGAGTATTCATGTTGCAGGGTCTGCAATCTCCTATCAGGGTTCACGCATCTTGACAAGCAAAACCCCATGAGTTGGTCCCGGTATTGAGACAGCAGACTCTGAAACCTATGGTCCCAATTGGGCTCCTCTTTTAGAATCCTGGGTTTTCAGTACAGAGATGGTGGAATAGGCACACCTAAAATAGCACTGATGGTAAATGGTCTCGATATCAAGACAATGGTCTACAAATCTCCTGGGTCTCCTTTCCTAGCCTGTTGTCTCAATACCAAGAACGTGGAACCATGTGTGGCTTGGGATAGGCTGCCTGCGGGGGAGGGTTGGACATAGGACATGGCCGTTTGCTTTACTTACGGCAATAAAATATCACTTTACACTAAAAACAACCTAGAAATCCCCTAAATGTAATGTTTATACTAAAATACACACAGAAATTCACCAGATATAGCTATCTCAAGTAACCGTAACTCATGCCCTAAGGTACCTATAACTTCCGCACTGTGCATAGCAGGGGCGCGAGTTATAATTACCTTAGGGCACAAGTTATAGTTACTTGATAATTATAATTGGTGAGTTTCCATATATACATATATATATATATATATATAGAGAGAGAGAGAGAGATCGAGAGATTGGGGCAGAATACATAATTGGTCAATGTAAATATGGTCCAGTATTGCATTGAGGTGTTCTATTCTGGCCACATTCCAAATCGAGAAGCTGAAGCATCAGTGGTTTGTGTCTGTTTTCAAAAGAACCAGAAAATGGCACTGGGCACTGACTGAAATTAGAATATTTTTGTTTTGTTTACCTTTTATGAAAATATAAAATTTGAAACATAATGTATCTTTTATTGGTGAATAAGTTAAATACGCTTGCTGCATATATATAGCATCTAGTGAAACAGATGAAAGAAAGAAAGAAAGAAAGAAAGAAAGAAAGAAAGAAAGAAAGAAAGAAAGAAAGAAAGAAAGAAAGAAAGAAAGAAAGAAAGAGAAAAAGGAACCATCTGTTGACAAAAAAAAGGTGAGAGGGTGCAGGACGAGGAAGGAGAAAGCACAGTCACTCTCTAGAAAACTCTTCATCTGCCTTGGTACAAACCCTACAAACGAACACGTTTTGGACCTTCAGTCTGTAGCACATGTTTGAGTCCTGGTATACAGTCTTCAGCCACTGGATGCTCTATTAAAAATGCCCTTCTATTTCAATGCATTCTCTATCGCTACAGACCTGCTCTATCAAGGGACTGACACTAGAACATGTTTATTAGTTAATGCATAACCTCCTTTCCATTGCCAGAAAAATACATGTTGGCAGTGCATAACAGATGTATACGAGGTTAAAGGTGAAATATAATTCTTTTATATTGATAAATCAGAACTAAATTTGTAATCTAACAGATTACAAATTGAAACCTGTGATTAGAATAGTGTTATTCTAAAGCCCAGTTACCCCACAAATTAATGATGTATTACCGGTGTGAGAGACTTATTTAAGAGACAGATTGCTTTTTGAGACCTGCTGATTTTTATGGAAAGGAATATAGAGGTTACTCAGAGGAGGACAGATTCCCACATTATGCTTCTCTTGGCTCTATCTGGTAGCCAGCAACCTCTTTCCCCTTTGTATTATCTCTTGTAAACTCACTTTCTGCTCTCATGGTGTCCTCCTGTGAGCACTGCCTAGAGGGAAATTTATGGGGTTCAAGCAACCAACATATCATAACTAGGTTATTGTCACAGCCCAGTGCCATCCCTTCATTGGTGAATAATATTCTTTATATTAATAGCCAATATAAATCTCTAGATGTATAGGCATATATCTCTATCAATTATGTGGATTGTCATCTGCGTAAGAAAAAATATTTTAGTGTACGAAAATGGAAAGAATGACCCACAAATCTTTCCTGACAAATGCCTTAACCCCTAAGTGCCTATGTGGAGGCATGGGGTCAAAAATGTGTTACATTTCTCAAAAAAAGCTTTATATTTTTTTCTGCATAATGAAAACATGTTTTATTCAGCTATAAGTTGTTAACAGCATATTAGTGAGGGTTAAGCTGTGCCCATGGTTGTAAATATCCATACAGTTTACAGCTAATGTTGTGTTTTCATTTGCAGCGGTTCTTTATGAGCAGCGTTGTTCCTTCTATTGAGGTGATATTTATTAAGTTTTCTTCTTCCCCTTGATGAAGCAAAGCTTCGCATCGCGACTTGCTTTAGTCATGAACCTCGCTCATGTGTAATCAATTAATAATTTGTACGTCTTACTAATCTTTATTTCATGTATGAACGTAATAGATGAAGCTTGCACATGTGTATTTCTAATACAATTAATTCGAGTCTATAAAATGGCCGCCGCTTTTGAAATAGCTTCTGCGCATGCGTCAGTCACACTCACGTGACCTGACGTATTTGCAGGTTTGGAGGGAATGGATGCGCATGCGTAATACATAGCTTTGGTAATAACGTGGTACTGCTCGTGCAGTTGCTCTTGTGCCAGTGTATATGTTGCTAACCCGTAAACTGCATAGTATTTTTTTATAATGATAAGTTCAAAGTACAAAACCAATGATGTGTTTTCATATCGTCACTTCTATGTTTTAATTTGTTTTCGCTTACTTTTCATGTATCCTCGACTCGGAGGGGTGCTGGGCTGGGGAATCCATCTTGGAGGGTACTTGTGCGCAGACTCGCCAGGAGCCATAATGGCATTGAACAGAGGCCAAAGAAGGTTGATACCAGAGCCACCCTGGGAAGCTGTACCTTCGCCCAGCAGAATCATGATATTGTTCCATTATGTTGCAAAAATGTATTCTTTCGCTGTATTCTGCGCGATTTTCTCATGGGAACCCCAATCTCGCTAGGCGGTACCCAGAGATGTAAATAAGGCCTCCAAATAGTCTGTTCTGATTGGTGTGTTACCCAAATCCTACCTTAGGACCAATCCAAATTGAAGGATTCTGACACATTGCAACATTGGGGGGTGGTACACCGCCCCAAAACAGTATATCTACCCTGGGTTCACCTAGGGAAATTGTCCGACTTGTCTGGTTTAGCTGACCTGTCACTGACCCAACGCACTCAATAGGTGACTGAAGATACAGAGAGCTGCGGAGCACTCTGTCCGAAATTGACCATAGACTAAGGTTTTACTAAACCTTAAAGTGCTGGCGGAGCACTTTGCTGGGAGTTCGCTGACCCAATCGGGGTCTTGATCGATAGCTGCAGAGAGGGTGGAGCGCAGGCGTTGCTTCCGAACTGCGGTTGCTGGTCCTGTCCTGAGGGTCCCGTCCTAAGGGTCCTGTCCTGAGGTCCTGTCCTGATTCCTAATCTGAGGGTTTCCTGTCCTGTCCTGGGTGTCCATTCTGCACCTGCTGTCCATTGTGGGGTATCCTTCCTTGAGGGTTTCCTGTCCTTAACTGACCCGTGGCCAGGGTTTGGTTTCCACACCAGTCTAGGTAAATATTGCTCCGAATCTTTCAAAACTTGCACCTTTCTATTTTTCTGTCTTTTGCTTCAATAAAGACACACCTTTGCATATGTTAATTTTCCATGCTGTTTCCGCATCCATTGAAATTATAAAGTCAAATTTGCATTTATTTCATAACGTGTTCCTATGTTACCCTACCTGTTAGAAATTATATTTTGCATTGCAGTTTGTCATTTTCAGATATGGTCTAGAACGTCCCTACTTAAACTGTCCAGAGAACTTTTGCCCTAAATGCATAGCATTTCCCATTGCATCTCATATTTGCATTTCAATGATTACCCTGACTTTATTTCTCTATAGTTATGTACTTTTTATTATCTTGATTATTGATTGTCTTATTCTTGTAAATCTGATGATCTCTGAGAACGAACTTTAGATAAAGACTTTAAACTTCCAGTTGTCCGTGGTCATTTTACAAAGGATTGTGAATGTTATTTGGGTTGGTATTTTGCTGCCTTTCCTTTTACAGCTAGCTCCCTGATCCATTGTGGTCATAGGTACCCGTGACGGTGGATGGTAAGTCGGGTAAGCTGAGGAATAACAGTAGGGAATTCACACAAATTGGTAGCAGCCCGTGAAGTCACCCGATCAATGTATATGGTGAATTGAAATATATGGGCCGGAAGCGGCGAAATTATTGGTTGGGTGACCTCGCGCGCTCTATCACCCTGTTGTCCTTGTTGCTTTTTGCCTCCCACCACCCCATTGCCCGTGTTGCTTTTTCCCCTCCCAACCTGTGTCTGTACTACTTCTTTTCCCTCCCCCATCCGTCCTTGTTGCTTCTTCCTTTCCCTCTCATTCCCACAACCCCTTGTCCATGTTGCTTCTTCCCTACCACCTCTCCGCCCCCCATTGTCTGTGTTATTAACCTCCATATCACTTTTCTATCAACTTTTAGCTATGCCCCATAACAGCAGTGCTGCTCCTAAACATGGCTAAAAGCCAGGGGCAAATTCAATAGCTCTTGCATAGGCGAGACCCATTGGCTTTACCAGTTCGTGTTTCTTTAAGTAAGTAAGTATTTATTTATATGTTTTACATCCTGCTGGTGAACTGTTGTCTTTTGCTTGTGAGTATAACATGCTTTACTGTCATGTGAACAACCAATAATTGTTAACCCGCTTCATTTTACTTTTGTTCTTGTTTTGAAAACTTTACTTGTACTTTCACAAGGGTTATCCACACATTTTCCAGAGTTTGGGGTGCCATAGAGTGGTAACATTCTTTCTAGCGTTCGGAATGAGTTCTTGGGTGAGTTTATCTTTTCATAACATTCTTTTTATTGGGGATTATTTACACACTGTCTGTATTTCACACATTTTTTTCATACTTCGAGGCGTGTAAAACACTAGGGTACTTTTTGGAACATTGTTTTCATGGGGAATCGTTTATTCAATGGTTATACATCGTAGATTTCTATTAATTAACAGAATTTCACACATTTATAAATGGTGACATCCTGTTATGTGACCACTTTCACTTCGGGAAGTGTCTCGTAGTCATATCATTTTTAAATATTTCATACATGTGCTGCATCTGGATGTTAAATGTACATAGAACATTGCATTTGTTTCCCACAATGCTTACACCTCACATTTATATGCCAGGTCCCTGGTTGTTAATGGAAATTTTCAAGAGTAAAAGAAGTCTACTTCAATAGGTTGATGCTGCTTTTCATCTATTCATATTTTTGGAGGCTTATTATGAATTCAATTGTTTCAAAGCTTCATTCGCTGTGCTTTCAGCATATACAGCAAGATGTACCTCTTTTCATTCAGTGCCAATGTTGTATGGCTTTTTTAATCTCATTCTTCTTTAGAATATGTGGCAGTTAACTAGATATTTAAAGTGTGCAACCAGTCATTCATTCTTCTATTTCCATTTATTGTGACATTTTTGTAGAAGTGTCATAAAGCATCATACATGAAGTACATGTAAGGGTTTGTGGCATTCTATATTTCTTATTTTCTACTTTTCGCTTCAAGTTGTCTTTGCTGAAATATTTTTAGTCAACATCCACTACAGGTATACATTAACACGTATGAAAATTATTGCACACACTTGCTAATACCGATATTCATGTATGTTTGCTATGTAGGTGTATCTTTTCATCTCTGCACCTATTTTGATTACATTAATGATAATAATATTTGTAGGGCTGGCTCAGATACAGCATTCAATGTCTTACTAGCCTCAAATTACCCCCATCTCCAAAAACAAAATTGCATGAAAAATACAAATTTATATGCATACAAACAGGCAGTGGCATAGCAAGGGGGGGGGGCGCGGGGTGGGTGGTCCGCCCCAGGTGGCATACGTTTCGAGGGCGGCAGCCCTCCCCACACTTACCTACGGTTGCAGGACGTCCATCGCGAGACTAGCTAGCACCCTCCGCCCCTTGATGCGTCATGCGGCCACCAGGTGGCAAATGAAGAAACCACCCTGATCGGCACAACGCCTAGCTACACCACTGCAAATAGGGTTTTTTCTTCAGCCTTCTTTATCCATTGGCCTGTTCATCTATCACTCACATTTTGCTTCCACCCACCACAGCATGGGGCAGTCGGGTGAGCCAATTTCATCCATTTGCCTTGTTATACTGTGATTTTGGCATTATGTATACAGTCGCATGAAAGGGAGTCTGCTTTACTGCCCTGGCTGGTGCTCTAGGGTTATTGGGAAACTACTTTATTTTTTTTATTTTTGGCCAGTTTTGTTTTGTACATTACATAACAATGTAAAAAGCTTTGCATGCTTGCCAATGCCATGCCTTTTGGCATTGCCAATGCTTGTTCACCTTTTTCGAACGCATGAAAGTGTAATTTAAGAGCAGATACATACATACACTATCACTACCTCTATGTACTTTTTGCTTTAAAAAAAACTTACAGTTGTTTTCTTATCCGTTCTTTCATCACTAGTTGCCACATTCCTCTAGAGCACAAATCGCACTGCCAACAAAGGATTGAAGTGCCGCACAAAAGGGCAGATGCAAGAAATAAATACAAATAAATGCAAATAATAAAATACAAAATGTTGCTTTAGAAAGAGAGAAACTGGATACACTAGAATCGCCAGAGATCTGGACAAAAACCCTTAGTTTTACATTAACTATGAAATCAAAAGGTATTTTGTCCTTACTCCACAATCGAAAGCAGACTACAGCTTTTAAGACTGTATCATATAGAGTTTAAGAACAAAAGGACCCCAGCATTGAAGGACACTAGGATATGTAATGTTATATTTAAGGAGAGGACCTGCCATTTCCAATATTGACTTAGCACTTTGCCAGGGAGTCAGAGCATGGAATACTTTTTGAAGCTTAATGGATCCAAGACTGAACTCTTGCTCTTTGGGAAATCCGCCCCCCCAAAATCTTGATCACTTGTGGCCTAATTGCCTAGGTCCCCCACGACCCCAAAAAACCGAGTTGAGAGTCTAGGAGTCAGGCTTGATTACAATCTAGATTTCAGAGAGCAATCTCGTATAGTGGCAGCAAGCTGTTATGGATTACTAAGAAGGTTTAGAAAGATATTTCCTATGCTCCTGTTTGCGGTGAGACAACTACTGGTGCATACCCTCACACGTTCGCAGCTTGTTTACGCTAATCCGCTATAACTGGGAGACCCCTGGCTACCATTAAAAGATTACAAATCGTACAAAATTGTGCGGCATATATGCTGCTGATCATTCCCAAACGTTCTTCTGCTAGGCCAGCCCTCGCCACTTTACATTGGCTTCCCGTCCAGGAAAGAGTGCAATTTAAAGCACTTTGTATCACCCACAAGTCACTGTTAGGAAAGGACCTGCCTCTGATTCGTACCTGGAGTCAACCTTATGTACCCAACAGAGCCCTCAGGTCGGGGAAAAAAGGTTTCATCTGTGTACCTAAGATCAAACGTGCACGCAGTGGAGGCCGACTATTTTCATATAATGCTGCCAGACTCTGGAACAGTATTCCACTCTACATATGCTCTGAACCTGACCATCTTAAGTTCAGAAAACTCTTGAAAACCTTTCTTTTCCATTAATTGTTCTCGTAGCTTACTTGGCGTCTCAGCGCTGGGATGCTCTTGGGTAACCACGCGCTTTACAAATGTTCCTTCATTCATTCGTTCATTTATTCATACACGTGCTTGGCTTCCCCCACAACCCGCTAATACAAGAAATAACCTGTGGTCACTCCAAGCATCACATGGGTGTCAATGTCCTAGTCACACCACCAAAAACCCAGAGAAAAGAGTTATTTTCATTAAAATGCATCCCAGCAGCCTTCATCCAACTGTTAGCTGTTGAGACCCATCCCCTGTTAAGATGAAAGAAGACCTTAGTCTTTCCTCATGCTCCTGTCAAGTGAAGACATGGGGTTTGCCACTCCATCCTGATGCCAATATAGGGAGATTAACGCGTTAAAGCTACATTTCAATATATAAAACCATCAACAATTAGCCGTAAAGAGTTTAGTGGCTTAAAGCTTTACTTCAATATATAAGACCATACAAAGTCAGCCTTATTTTGGTTTTAAACTCTAGTACCAGCAAAACACTCAACAGTTTCTAAAAACATAATATAATCGCTTTTGCACCAAGGAGTGGGAGAGAATGTTTTGATGGGTGCAGTAAGAAATTGGGTTACCGGTTGACTGGGGTTGGAGCCCTAGTCAAGCAGCAACCATAATCCTTGTCAAACTAATGCCCAAGCAAACCCCAAAGTAACCAGTGCTCAACCCCGTGGTAGCTTGACACAGAGCAGTAAGGCTTAATTCAGGCGCAATGTGCAAAATATTTGTGCAACACTTCAAGCAGTAATAAAGTGAAAACATCAAACAAAAAAGATAACCCCACACAAGATAATAATATAATAAAGAATAGAGTACTTTTTAATAAATAAAAAAATACCAAAATGACAAAAATCCAATTAATAGAACCAGAGATACACACATTTAAAGAACTATGAGGCTGCTATGCAGAGACCGGCGCCATCGTTGAGACTGCCATCGATGAGGGATGGTAGGGCCTGTGCCGTGGATGCATTGTGCAGTGGCGGTTCTAATGAGGTGACAGCCCTGCGATAGGTCTTCTACTATAAGGCTACTGTTGCATAGCTAGGGTAAGAGGCACTGGACTGGTTACAAGTTAACATGACTACACACATGTGTGCTTTGTGCATGTGAAGCTACTGATGTGGGCAGCCTGGTATATGTCCAAAGGTAGCCTGTTGCAGAGGGATCCTGCAAGGATTATTACTGACTTGGGGCAGGCCTTGTAATATGAGCATAGTGTATAGCTACAATGAGTTCGGTTCGGCAGAAAATAATACTTCTTCACACAATTTATACTCTGTCTTTTAACTTTGACATATCAATAAATGATTTCCAACACACTTGGGTCTGATTCACCTTTTTATATTGTCATTCATTTATTGAGGTTAACAGAAAAAGTCAAGCAAGCCTCCCCCTGACTATGACAAAATGGTGAAGTGATCGTGCAGTGGGATCAAGTGATAAACAAAGCAAAAAAGACAATACATTTAATGACATAAAGCAATTGAATCGGTATCGTGCCCGCTTTGTTTCTTGAAAATCTGTATGACATCGGTAAACTATGTTAATTGTGGGTGCTTTCTGCTGTGTTCAGAGTAAATGCTGGGCACATCATATATATTTATTTCAGATGTAGTGAGCAAGGCGGACTTGTCCGCCGAAACGCGTCTGATCGTCTTTCTTGCCAATATAGACCCTTGATTACGAATCCCACGGAGTCGGTGCCTGCTTTTGGAAAAACTTGAACACAGGATTGGGTTTATATATATATATATATATAACTTAGTAATGTTTTCTTAAAACATCAAAATGGGTCTTCCTCAAGACTAAAAGTCAAGACTAAAGTTACAGGAAAATAATTTAACAAAACAATATAATTCCTGGATCAGGGAGTGCAGGGGTAGATGGGGTCATATGACGGGAGGGGTGGGGGTCATATGTGGGAGGTGCAATTTGTGGATTCAGAAAGTGGCGACTAGATAGATATAACTAGTCCTGTGTGTAGGATCCTACCTATTCTTTTAATGAAACTCAATAGAATTGTCTTCTCGGGTAGCCGCGATGTGTGCGGCACTATTTAGGGATCCCTGATGGATTCCATACGGACAGTAGTAACTTGTTCTTTCAATGACTTTCAAATGAAAACAAATGAATCATTGTTTCTCCTCACTGCGCTGCCAGCGCTTCAAATTTGCAGTCCCCAATAACCCACATCAACATCTTATGGGACTCCATGATCAGTAATATTTCTCTGGCTCAGCTCATAATCCGATTCCAGGCCTTTGTCACCCTTGTAGTTATTTACTCTGCTCCCCAGCACAAAAGGCCTCACCACACAAAAGGGCAATTAACAGTGATTGACTCCGTATTTAGTAGTGTGGGTATAATTAAAATACTTCTCTATTATTTGTGGAGGACACACATCCTTCAGAACTAATAACCCAATTTCGTGCAGTGCCAAATTGTTCTGGGGTAATGGAGTTACTTTTGTCAGATAAGACAGTCCCATGCTTTCTCAAACTTTCTTGTACCTGCTCCCTATCAATCATTTAGTAAGCAACCATACTGAGTTTGAGGGCTGGCAAGAAAGAAGTGAAAAGAAAGCTCAGCATAACCCAAAGCTGTGCCTCCGCTGTCTTTACATAGCTGTTCCATTTCAGTGAAATTTACCACCAGATATATACAGAGCTACATAGCTGTCCTGGCATTTTAATTAATAAGCAAACATTTATATATTACGGTATGCACTCCTGTTTCAACACGTATAAACCAAAGGTTTTCCATTATGTGCGTGCAGCTTGGTGAGGTGCCTTGCCCAAGTGACACCAGAATCATCATGAATCTGAGAAATGAGGCGCCATGTCACCCCAACCAAACGCACTGCCGAATGTGCCACATTGGCGAGCATTTGTATTACATTAATCCAGTTTTTTACTTATTTCTCTGTTGTCTTGTATCCATGCTTTAATCACTTCTTCTCAGGTTTTAATCCCCATCAGGGAGTATGCGCCATTTTCCCAATCTTCTATTGTTCCAACTGTGCCCTTCAGGCCTCTTGTAAGAACATGACAAAAGCGTCATTCATCAATGGCAGTAGATGGTGGGGATTAAAATCTGAGAAGAAGTGGTTGGGGCGACATGGCGCCTCATTTCTCAGATTTTAATTAAAAACACACTGAAAGTTGAGGTTTCACTTTTAAAATTGTTAAGGTTAACTGGAAAATGTATCTCACATGATATTGGAATTGAGCACCATATATTGTGGAGTGCCCAATAGTTTTTAGTTATGCTACTGTCCAATAACTTTTTATTACTATGCAGCCTTTCTCTACCGTTAATTGTCTTTTACCAGGTCTAACTCCTTCTGTATGCAAAACAAATAAGTTAAATAACTTTTATAAATAACATTTACTTAATACTGTATCCCTTATGTGATAATTCCAGAGGAGGCCGTGTAGAGGATGCAAAGAGGCACATTTTTTATGACCCCCATCACTCCAGTCTCATTTTGAACAAGTCCAGAGACTGTCTTGTCCCTTATAACCTGCAGATATAAACCTCTAATGGGCCATCTCTGGTCTCCCAGGGCAATCTAAGATTATGGGGCTAGTGCTAGTCTATCAATGGCAGTCTTATTTGATCAAGTATCTTCTCAGACAGCCATCAATCCGGCTTCAATATGCAACAAGAGAGAGAGAACGAGTGGTTCTCACCCTCCTGGAACAACGTCAACGACGAAGACACCATCAAAATCATGAACACCATCCACTCCGGCTCACCTTCCGACCCCTGCTCCCACCACATCTTCAATAAGGCCAGCTCCATCATCGCACCCCAGCTCCAAAAGATCATCAACAGCTCCTTCGAGACCACCACCTTCCCAGAAAGCTGGAAATACGCCGAGATCAACGCTCTCCTCAAGAAACCTAAGGCGGACCCAAAGGACCTCAAGAACTTCCGACCCATCTCCCTGCTCCCGTTCCCGGCTAAAGTAATTGAGAAGACAGATAACTGACCCACTTCCTGGAGGAGAACAACGTCCTGGACTCCTCACAATCGGCTTCTGCAGCAACCACAGCACCGAGACAGCCCTCATCGCCGCCACTGACTACATCAGGACCATACTGGACATGGGCGAAACCGTGGCCTCATCCTCCTGGACCTCTCGGCCGCCTTCGACACCGTCTGCCACCACACCCTGCGCACACGCCTCCACGACGCAGGGATCCGAGGCAAAACCCTGGACTGGATCACCTCCTTCCTCACTGGGAGAACCCAGAGAGTCCGCCTCCCCCCTTCTGATCCGAAGCCACCACGATCACCTGCGGCGTACCCCAAGGATCCTTCCTCAGCCCAACCCTGTTCAACATCTACATGGCACCGCTCGCCAACATCGTCCGAGCGCACCACCTCAACATCGTCTCATACGCCGATGACACACAGCTGATCCTCTCCCTCACCAAAGACCAGGACATCGCCAAATCCAACCTCCATGAGGGAATGAAGGCCATGGCAGATTGGATGAAGACCAGCCGACTGAAACTGAATGCAGACAAAATGGAGGTCCTCATCCTCGGCGCCACCCCCTCCGCATGGGATGACTCCTGGTGGCCGACCATGCTGGGAGCACCCCCGACACCCACAAACCATGCACGTAATCTGAGTTTCATCATGGACTCAATGCTCTCTATGACCCAGCAAGTCAACACTGTTTCCTCCTCCTGCTTCAACACCCTCCGAATGCTCCGCAAGATCTACAGATGGATCCCCACCGAAACCAGGAAAACAGTCACCTAAGCACTCGCCAGCAGCAGGCTGGACTACGGCAACACGCTCTATGCAGGAACCACAACCACACTCCAGAAGAGACTCCAACGAATACAGAACGCCTCCGAATGCCTCATACTCGGACTCCCTCGCCACAGCCACACCTCCACCCAACTAAGAGACCTGCACTGGCTCCCAATCAACAAGAGGATCACCTTCAAACTCCTCACTCACGCACACAAGGCACTCCACAACTCCGGACCTGCATACCTCAACAAACGACTGACCTTCTACCCCCCGAACCGCCAGATTCACTCCGCCGACCTCGCCCTCGCCACCGTCCAACGCATCCGACAAACGACCACCGGCGGCAGATCATTCTCTCACCTCACTGCAAAGACATGGAACACCCTCCCCATCCTCCTTCAGCAGACCCAGGACCTGCTAACCTTCAGGAGACTTCTCAAGACGTGGCTGTTCGACCAACAGCTGCTTCCCCCACCCCCTTAGCGCCTTGAGACCCTCACGGGTGAGTAGTGCGCTTTACAAATACAAATACTACTTGATACTTGATGCGTAGGAGGGGGAATTATCTGCAATTATCCTGATCAGTGTATTAACTGTATTTGACACCATTGTCTATAAATTACTGTTTTTTTCCTAGTTGTCAATGATAGCCCATTAAAGTCGCGTAAATTGTTTTTTGTCAGACAGGACCCCAATGTGGTTGTTCCAATTGGCAATGGTAAGTGTGAAATCCAGGATCCCAGAAGTGTCCCTGCATCTCCCTTCCTCTTCCATATCTTTATAAACCACTCTTCAGAATTATCAAAAATAAAAGCTGTTTTTACCATTCTTATGCAAATTATCCACACACATAAAGATGGCAAAAGTATGACTTCGATGCTTTGAAATCAGGATTGGAACAGGTGAACTAGATGAGATACACCACTCCGCTCTCAATTAAGCAAATAGGGAGCTATTCCTTATCAGTAGACATAAAGACTTACCAATTACTAAGAACCTTTTGGTTTAACTACATCTTTTTCTAGGTTGCCATGTAATTTGGGATCATACAGGATGCCAAATAACTATTGACGCACATATTGTCTCTATGGTCATATCAATCAGTGTTTGCCTTAAGCAGCTCAAAGAGGCAAACCTCATATTAGCACAGGTTGACTGTCAGAGCACTAAGTATTCGAAATGCAAACTGTGGGGGCACCCAAGATCAAAATCAGGATGCGAAATTATCACTATGATGCACCCCATTTCAATATTAGCATCAAGAGGACTGAAAATAGTTCAGGCGCTATTAGGTCCTTGAACTGCTTACCAGTGGAATAACACAGCTTCTTTTAGATATTATGCTTAACTTTTAAATGGATTTATTGGTTAGCCCCATGTATACCTAGTCTCTCAGATCTTCAAATAAAGGACTTTTGCCAGTCGGTGCTGTTTGAATGCACTGCAAAGCGAAGCAAAGATGTTGGGTAATCGGGTCAAGAAAACGGAAGACCCTTCCATTGGAGATAAATATCAAACCACCTCTCATGATGTTCAGGAAAGATGTTAAAAACCTACCTATTTTCTGGCTAGGACGCAGTCTAATTCATTAGGCAGATACAAATATTCGTATTATATTTTGACATTTATTTTTAACTATGCCAGAAGGGCGCCTAGAGACAAACCATTGCAGTGCGTGCCTTATAAATATATAAAATAAAACTAACAAGCACTTGTTATGAGTTTTTGAACACTGGAAATATCGGGTGCACCGTGGAAGACAATGAGGTGGAGGACTAATAATGGCCGGTATAAGCCTTCTGCTCCAACATGCCAATGTTTGAATTTCTGTTGCTCCATTTTTAATTTAAAACATTCTACCCTAAGTGGGTGGAATGTTCTAATATTCTTATAGCCCTTCTACCTCAGTGGAATAAGTTGTTAAATGCCCTCTACCTCGTTAAAGGCCCTCACAGCTCAGGTTCAGGGCCTTTAACTACCGGTATAACCCTCAGCAGCGGGCTATAAAGCTACATTAGAACATTGGACTGTTGAAAGCTCCATTGAAAACAACGGAGTGCTCCAGGCTTCTAATAGCCGGTAGAAGCCCAAAGCATCAACGTTCCAATGTTTAGCAAAGGCCTCATGGAGCCTAAGGTGATTTCTACCTCCTCGAGCACTGTGAGGCCATTGTTTTATAAATTACAACATTCCGCCCTGTTGGGGCAGAATGTTCTAAAAGACTTACAGCCTTATTCATCAACGGGCCGTTTTGCGAGCCCCTAATAGCGAATCATAGCGAATCGCTATTAAGGACTCGCAAAACAGTATTCATGTAGGAATTGCTAAATAAATAGCGATTCCTACACATTCCTTATTTGCGAGTAGCAAATTGCTAATTGCAAATAAGGAATAACTCCCCATTCATTCCTATGGGCCAAAAGGCCCATAGGAATGAATGGGGAGTATTCCTTATTTGCGAGTAGCAATTTGCTACTCGCAAATAAGATAGCGATTGAAAGGGTGCCAGGGGTGTCCAAAGGACACCCTGTAGCACCCCTGAAATGCAAATTGAAACAGGTGTTGCGCACACACATGTCCAAGGGACATGTGTGTGTGTGCAACATGCAACTTAGAAAAATGCTTTTAAAAGCATTTTTCTAAGTTTTTGCTATTTACCGAGAGGTCTGACCTCTCGGTAAATAGCGGCCCAAAATTGCATTTTCGCAATTTTAAAATGCTTCATGAATTGCATTTAAGGAATCTCAAATAGAGATTCCTTAAATGTAATTCCTCGCAATTTAGCGAATTAGCAATTACCGATTTTTGCATTTGGGATGATGAATCCCAAATGCAAAAATCGCACTCGCAAAGGGCCAGATTCTCAGAATCTGGCCCTTTGCGAGCGCAATTGCGCTTCATGAATCAGGCTGTTAGAGCCATTCGTGGCGGGCTCTACCGGCCATAAAAGCCAGCTCGGCTCAGGCCTTTAACGGTGGAGCGGGCCTTTAATGGCTGGTACGTCGGGCTCTAGGGCTATAATATAACAGCACAAGAAAGGGTGCAAGCCATTTTGATTGAATTTCTTCCAGGGCAATACAGGGCTATTTTCTTTCCCCGAGGAGAGTTAGTTGAAGAAGAAATAATGCATTAATCATTAACTAAATTAATATGCTTGGCACTAACTCTGTCTTTCGAATTAGGAATGTTTCTAACGGCAGAAAATATATACCGCGCTCTGCGTACCCACATTCTCAAAGATCAAGTTTGTTAACTCGTCTCTGCCTCACATCGGGCGCTTCTTTAATATTAATAACCCTGATTAGCTCCGTGTTATTATGAAAAGCAGCCGAGCTGTATCTTTCGGCACCAGCTTGAGCAATAAAGGCCTAGAAGAGCAGCAACGCATATTATTCTAATATGGAAACGCATGAGTCCTAAAGCAGATTTATTTCCAGCTGAATCTAAAGACATTTACTTTTTGTCTAATTAAAGTTCTCTCCCAGGTCACTGGAGGATTCAAGGACTGCAAGCCCAGAGCTCTCAATTTGCTGCTTTAAGTGGCCGGCGTGAAACGATTCCTTCCGCCCTTCATGCGCGGCGACAAGGGTCGGAAACAGCTTGCAAGAAAGAGCAGGGCTCGAGCCGACAGCACGCGTGACACCAAGGAACAAGTGAACCTTTTACAGGCTCGGACAGGCCTGTGGGGCAATCAGGCAGTTCCTGATGGACTGGTGCAGCAGTTCAGTCCGTGAGGCAGTTGTTTGGGCTGTTTTGGGCCTGTCTTAAGGTCTGCTAGACAAGTTTTTACTGAGGATTTCCAGAATATTAGGACAAATACTGTTTACAAAAAACTCAGTCCCATGTACTCTATTCCATACTTTGCAAAACACTTATTCTAGCCTGTTGAATTCAAAACTTCCCCAATTTGCAAACAGGTGCCACTTTCTTAGCTACCTAATTTATTAATGGGGTCCACTTTTATTTAGGTGCCCAGGCCTACTTTTTCTCCCAGTACCAAACGCTGAAAGCATATTGTGCTGGACTATGTGCCTTCAAGTAATTGCCTTCAACCTCTGCTGAATTTCAGTTGCACTCTTTCATCTATCATTGATGTTTGACTCTTACACTCCCATATTTTGATCATCCTAGCTTTATTTGTCTCCCCTCCTACTTTCCTAAACACCCTTTTGCCTATCACTTCCTCCTTTTGGATCTCCTGGGCTACTCTACACTTTATTGGTGTGTACCTCTTCCCACGTCTTCCATTTCCCCCATACTGCAGGCCCTCAAATTTAGAGTTTGGTGTAAGGGTAATCTGTTGCAATGGTGATGGACTACCCTTTCTGCCAACTGGATATCTGCAAACCTCATTTATAGTTGGATAAACCTTCAGTATGTTGACAATAGAAAGTACTCCCTCTCCACCACCCATACACCTCCCACAGCCTGAAAGAGTAATGGCCATCAGAGGTTTTGCCATTTGTCCGTCCGCCCTATGTAGAGGGGGCAGAAAAAAAGGCACATTTTCACTGACCTCCACATCATGGTAGAAAGACTTCCATGGCAAGGTGGTCATTGAGTTTTATAAAACCCTGCTTGCAAATCTGTCAGAATAACCTTTTTTTTCCAACAGGCGGGAAACCCTGCTTTTAAATACTAATAAGCCACCCCTAAGTACACTTCCTGGATATTTAACCCATTGAGAGCGGGTGTCGGCCACAAGCTGACACCCGGACTACCTCCCCAGTGCGTATGTCGACCATTGGCCAACACTGGGGAGGTATATAAAAACCTCTTTGCACCAGACGCAATCCTTTATTTTATTTTTAGCTCAGGCTGCTCGGGAAGAGCTTCCCAAGCAGCCTTAGTATTATTTTTTTACAGTAATGATGACCAGCGCTCCGGGTGTATTGAAGTCATTGCAGTAAAAGTGAAGGCAAAACGAGCCAATAAGCTAGTTATACTTTCAACGAATCAGTGCTCTGGGACAAATCTCAGCCCGAGCACTGAATCTATTGGGGGAGGTATCATTGGAAAGGGGAGAACCTCCCCTTTACAGTGGCACCCCTGCCCAGTGGCTCCCTTCTTGGGTATTGCTACAGGAGAGCGATTTATAAGCAGGGACCTACCCACTAGACCCCAGGGACTGGGGGAGCAGCCCCTTAGGCAAGGGATTTTCCTCCCCCAAACCAACATTTAGAAATGCAGTCTTTACCCCTGTGGGGTGGATGGAGTAGTTACTCTTAATCTGCCCCCCTCCCCCAGAGGTACAGAAAGCTCACTAGAAACCAAAGTCAATTGAAATAAATAAATAAATATAAGAGTAGGGGCTTCCCACTATGGGTATGGCCATGCCACTACCCTAAAAAAATTAAGGTGGCAATCTTTCTGCCACTCTGCCCTTGAGGGCAGATCGGGTCATTGCCCCTAATCTGCCACCCCCAGGGGGGCAGAAAGCTCACTAAACATCAGGGAATACCCTTTTGTAAAAAACAACCTCAGCATTAGATAGGATTTAAATTAGAATTCCAAAGACACCAAACACAAACTAGTTATCTTTTCCTATTTGGCAGTGACACTTATATGTGCAGTGGCAGGCCTGAGACATGTTTAAAGGGCTACTTAAGTGAGTGGCACAATCAAAGCTGCAGGCCCACTAGCAGAATTTAATTTACAGGGCTTGTGTATATGTAGTGCCACTTTACTAGGGACTTATAAGTAAATTAAATATGTCAACTGGGGTTAAGCCAAAATTACCTTATTTAGAGGAGTGTGCACATGCAAGTTACCATTGGTGAGCAGTGGTAAGTTGTGCAGAATAATAATGCCAGCAAAAACGAGATCAGACAAATGTAGGAGGAAGGTAAAAGGTTGGAAGACCACCCTAAGGCTGATAAATCAAACAATATCCAAGGTGGTGACCCCACACAATATGCTTCCATCACAATTTTTTTTATGTAGTTCAATTGAAGGCAGATACAAGTCGGTTCAATTGTGAGAGCTTTGCTGTAGTGCATGTCCCCTTCTTTCAACAGCTTAAATGCTTCTCAGTCATCCAGAGGTGCAGTCTTGGATTGCTCATTTGTGGTGCATTATGGTGACAGTGTCTGCAAATTTTCAGGGCCTTTTCTACAGAAGGCCTTGGTTACAGTGCAAAGATAACTGATCTTGGTCATTGTATCTACCAAGAACCAGTGAAATGCTGTCAGGCTAAGATTGATATGAAAAGGGCACATTTAAAACGAAATCCTCAATGGCAGTCAATGGCAGAAAATGTTGCTCTTTGTAAAGGTGAGGGAAGTTTTCTGACTTTCTACTTAGCTTGCTGTAGGTGATGGTAAGCATCACCCGACTCATATTCCTTGAAAGTAGAAGTCCCTCCTAAGATGGACGCAACTTGAGCTTCAAGGAATTGATTTGAGGGTAGGAGATGCCCTTCTTCTATTCAGGACTGCTTTGAGTGGCAGCAGGTAAATGCAGCAAATCCATAAACTCAGTTCCAGCTGCAGGGCAGGCCTGCAGACTGCTAAAATGGACTCTTGAGCATATAAAGAGTTAAAACGCAGTGGCAGCTTGTACGCACTCCTGCACATGTGTGAGTGACAGCTCTTGCACAGGGACCCCTGTTTGCAGTGGCATAGCTAGATGTTGTGCTGCCCCTGTGGCGGTCCCTGCATTTGCTGCCCGGCGGCCACATGTAAAAGCGGGGTAGGGGTGCTGGCGATTCCTGCAACGGCCGCCTGCCCCGCCTCCCCCTTGCTACGCCACTGCCTGTTTGCTCATTTATTTTTGTAAACTCCTCCAGATTTTCATTTTTTGCGTAGTTAATAAATGTTTTAAACACATTACTCAAAGTTTTTAGATTTTGTAATTCCTAGCTTCTCACAAGCATAGAGGTCATAATTTCGAGGTTATTTGGTTGGAGTGTAATTGATGTTTCATTAATCAAACTGTACTTTCAGCATGACTATAGGTCACAGATGTGATTTCTTGTATTTATATCCTGAGATAAAAAAACAGAACATCTGGCTATTGTTGACGTCCTATTATTTTATCCATGACTTCTGAATCAGATATCTAAATTAAAACAAGACTGAAAGAATAAGGATTACAAAACTTACATTGAAGCAGGGTATGGGACACTTAACCTGAAAAAAAATAAAGAAATGGGAGGGTTTTTTGTCATCATCCGTGAAATGCAATGCTGGGAGTGTCAGGACTACTTAATGAAAAGGCTTGGCAGAGAGGTAAGTGCTTACATCTGAGGTGTAAGTGTTGCTGTAGATCACAGCAGGACTGACAAAGCAATTTGATATATACCAACACACAATGTCAGTTTACGTGAATTATGTAGTAGCGGATAATATTGCTGCTTGAGTAAGAGGCAACATATATCATAGTGGTTGCTCTAGTCAATGTCTGTGTCTCCGATCAAGAACTGGTGCATACTGACTTCTCTCATTTTTTGCTGTGTTTTCGCAATGAGAACAGGAACAAAGGCATTTTGTCCAGTTTTGAAAGGTCAGAGATGAAATTAAGTGCCTTATCTGTAGTTTGTTAAAATAAACACCCTGCCGTATATTGGAGGGGCTCTTGCCCCACCACACCAGTTCCATTTATAGGAAAAGCACAGAGTTTCCCCAGTGGAGGATGTTGTGACTCTGCTGATGAAAATGCATGAGGTGGTGGCCCATCCAATACTAGACTGCATGCTTATAGTGATCGTCACATGCATTTTTTGTGGGGCAGGGCAACCCTGCCAGGGACTGATATGTAAAGTATGCTTACCCTGAGCCTGCAAATTCATCAATAGTCCCATGTGGAGGGAAAATTCTCCCTGCGACCAATACCAAACTCCTGCTTTGGCAGATGATTAAAAAAAATGCTTACGTTTGCTGAGCTGGCAAAACAAACATAATGCCCAATCAGCAAAGAGCCCTGACTTCATTTACTACAACCTCCACAATGGTGATTTTCTTGTTTTGTTTAAAAAAAGGAAATGCAACAATAGAAGAGTACTTGTTTTTGGTTCTGTTTTCATCTAAAGATTTGCCTTCTTACAATACATTTATTTTATTTCTTGATTTTGCTACCTAGTCTCTAAAAAGAACAGCATGCTTTTTGCTGTAGGTTTATGAAAAATGTATCCAGGTATATTCAGAAAAAATGATTTATCAGAGTGCAATATAACACTCAATCTCCGAGTAGTTCTCTTCGTGTGTGTGATATTTTTTTAAGTAGAAACCTAAAAGTGTTAAAATAACATACAACATTCTATTTAGTTTCGCTTATTCATTTTTGGTATTCCTGTTCTTGTGCCAAATAAGTGTTACATGTTTCCTGTTAACCTGGCATCCTTTGCGGGGTTTTCCTCTAATTTTTTGCCTTCAGACCTCCTGTTTTTGTTGTTTTTATTTTTGCTGGCCTTGAGACTCTGCACACTTTACCACTACTAACCACTTCTAAATTGCTTGCGCTCTATGTTTAAAACATGGTAACATTGGTTTATAGACAATTAGTATAGAACTTTAGACATGTCTCAGGCCGGCCACTGCAGGGTTTGTGTGTGCAGTTTGAACCTGCCATGTTGACCTGGCAAAATCGCCCTTTTGACAGGCTCAACCCTTCCTTTTTAATACATATAAGTCACACCTAGGGTAGGCCCTGGACAGCTCCAAGGGCAGGGTGCAGTGTATATAAAAAGCAGGACATGTACTTTTAGGTTTTACCTACCCTGGTAGTGAAAATCTCTTAAGTTTGTTTTTCACTATTGCAAGGCCTATCTCGCACATAAGATAATATTGGAGTTGCCTTATTACATGTTATAAGTGTAATTTCCAAATGGGAAGAAAAAAACAGTTCCTGTTTGGTGTCTGGAATCACAATTTAAGATCCTAACTTACAGTGAAGTCTGATTTTAAACTGTAATTCTGAAAATACCACTTTTAGAAAGTTGGCATTTTCCTGCCTTATCCATTTAGTATCTGCAGCCTGTCTCTGGTCACATGACTAGGTGTAGCTGATATTCCTCTTAGACCGCCACACACAGTAGCGAGCTTAGGTGTGCCTGGATGGCCATCACTTGAAGGATGGGAGGGAAGGGCAGGGCAACGCTCCACTTATACCTGAATAGGCTGTGTCCTATCTCCACACAAAGGGCTGCATACCCCCTGTAGTTAGTCTGGAGCCAGGGCAGGGAAGGTAGAATGTTGAGGGACTTCAAATGGAAACCCCTAGAAGCTTCTCCCCCACTTCAAAGGCACAACTGCGTAAAAATACTGGACCTCAGACAACACCACTTCAATACACTTCTGGACCTGTGGATACACTGCCAGGAAGAAGGACTGCTGTGCTGCTTAAGGACTGCCACTCTGCCATAGACCTGCTTTGCTGTGCTGACCTGCTGCCCTGTTGCCTTGGCGAGAAGGACTGGCCCTGCATCTCTTGAACCCAAAGTGGCTCCAAGGGCTGGTTGGCTGGCCTCCTGATCTGAAGCCTCATGGACATAACAGGCTTCCAACAAACTTGTATCTGCACCTGGACCTTGTCATCTGTGAGACTATCCTGCCAAGTGGTGCCACTACAGTCCTGGGCCCTTGGAAGTGGGCTTAACCCGTTTACCGTGGCGCGAATTATGCCGTGGTGCGGGTGAATTAAAGGGTGGGCGTGGTTCGGATGGCCTCCAGCCGTCCTCCACACACGTCCACCCTGACGTCGTCCGATGCACCTATAGGGTGAAGGTGCTCTGGTAGCCTCTGTGGATCCAGTGGAACTGACACATCTCAGCTATGTGGCTCAACCCAGAGCAGAACCGAGACATCTCCGCTGCTGGGTGGATTGAACCTGTCTCAAAGACTCACATCACCGCCATCTCCTGCATCGCCTTTGGAACCCCCACTGCGTGACTCATCCTCAGTGCAGGCCCTCCCATCCCTTGTTGACAGCAGCCTCAAAGACAAAGCCGTACTCCGCAGTGCGACCTCACAGCACCTCGGAACTGACGCATTGCCCTGACTGCTCGACCCATCCCTGACTCTGGACTTCACATTGCAAACCCCCATCGACGGTATCCTCGACGTCAATGCAACAGGACATTGCACTGCAGTTATGCCGCATCTCAGATTCAACACATCGCTTCAGCTGTGTGACACATCTTTGACGTGCATCCACACAATGATTCGCAATCCAGGATTTAAGGTACTTTGCTCAGTGAGTCCCGATATTCGGCCGGCATTCCATTCAGCCTGTACTTGTGACTTTGTCCCAGTCTGGTGCAACCTAGATATCCACAGTTAATGCTTTACACGTTTTGGTGCTATTTTCTCTATAAACTTTAAAATTAAATATCTCTGGCTCTAATAATTAAATTGTTGTTGTTTTAGTCATGTTTTATTTATTTTAAATCACTCTATTTTTCTAGTCCTGTTGTGGGCTCCTTTTGTGGTGTGCCTTTCCAGTATTACTGTTCGAAGTGTTGCACAAATACTTTACGCATTGCCCTTGAGTTAAGCGTGACTGCTCTGTGCCAAGCTACCCAAGGGTAGAGCACAGGTTAATTTAGGATTTGCTTGTAGCTTCACCCTGAGAAGAATTGTGGTTGCAACTTAATAAGGGTTTCACCCTTATCTAGTAACTCAACCTCTTACTAAAATCATCTAACCATAAACTTCCTGTGGCTTTTAACAAACTTCATCAGAATTCAAAATGTTCTGAGTTTGCCAAATGGAGATGCATGGTGCTTTACAAAGTTACCAGATGAGTAAAATAAGTACTATTATTAGAAAATAAGCTTCTCAAGCTAAATGGAGGGAAGACAGAAGTCCTGGTCCTTGGGAAAAAACAAGATCTTTGGACCTCCAGGCATTGGCCTTCTGAGTTAGGTCCGCTTCCATCTCCATCTGAGCAAGTGGGTAATTTGGGGGTGCTCATCGACAATGGTCTGACAATGCAATGTCAGACAAACAAAGTTTCTTCCACTTGCTTTATCATCTTGCGTTGGTTGAAGAAGACTCTTTGGATGCTGCCCACCGACACCCAGAGAACTGTGGTGATCGCCTTGGTTACCTCCCGGTTGGACTATGGTAATATACTCTACCTGGGGGTGACAAAGGCAGTCACTAGACGCCTCCAGCTAGTGCAGAATGCCGCGGTACGACTGCTCAGTGGCTGTCGTAAAACTGACCATATAACGGGACGTCGCCGTGATCTTCACTGGCTGAAGGTGGAGAGCCGAGTGAAATTTAAGGCGCTCAGTTATATGCACAAAATCAGGATGAGAAATGCTCCCAGCTATCTGCAATCTCTTGTCAATGTCTACTCCCCTTCTCGTTCCCTCCGTTCCTCTTCCCAAATTCTTTTCACTGTGCCCAAGTTTAGACTGTCCAGAATAGGCGGAAGGTCTTTTTCTTTTTTGGGACCCAAGTTATGGAGCTCTCTTCCTCTCGACATTCGCTCAGAAGACTGTTATGCCAGTTTTCGCAAAGCCTTCAAGACCTGGCTTTTCAATCAATAACTGTTTTCTTCTTGTGCCTACTGCTTGTTGCCATTTCTTAGCGCCGGGAAACCCTTTCGGGTAGCTGTCGCGCTTTATAAGCTGAATAAATAAATAAATAAAATAATGTCTTATTATGCAGCTTTGGGTCTTAATATTTTGACGAACTTGCATGTGAGTGACAATAATAGGACATTTTGGGCTTATTTAATGCATATCACGTGCCCCTTTTCAAGCACTGCTGGTGTGTATGGATATCAGGAGCTCCCTGAGGTCAATGCTGCCTCCAGAATGCTGTACTCATCTAAAACCAGTGAAAAGAAAGCGCTGTAGACTCCAGGTGTGCCACGCTTAATTTCCCCAGGCGCTGCGCGCATTCCAATCACTTCTGTGTCCCTCGCGCCCTTGTCACCTGTCTGTGTACTGAGCGCCAATGCTTCTTGAGAAGAGACTGTGCCACACACCTCGGGGACAACGTCAGAATAGAAATCCGATTTCAGGTACAGCTGAATTACCTCTTCCCTTGATGTGTCCCTCCGAGGGCCAGCTCGCTGCAAAGTGCGCAGTCACCTTAACCGCGCGCACTCGAGGATGCCCGCGATTTGGAGACGTGTCAACAGACTCGGGTAGATGCTGAAATTCTACACCAACCTAAATTTTCAAAAAAAATAATTACAGCTGCTTTAAACTCCAAATATAAAAAATAAAACATGTTGACTAGCCAGCTGACCTAACCTTAGCACGTAGCAATATACATGAAGGGGGGACAGCCATAACGCCGTGTTGGGAGCAATTGTAGTCTACATATGATTTTGAATCTCGAGCAGTAATATGGCGACACTGGAATTATACTGCTTCTTGGAGGCATTGTACCTGGTGCTCTTTCAGATAAGCATCCCCTCCGGATCCCTGTGACTTTTAACGACTCGAGTGTGGATTTCACGCTCCGGTTCTGCTCTGGGAGTTCAACAATGTTTAAAATGCCTCCTTGACAAGGTGTTAGCGAAGCGTCCTCCGGGGGACCGCGTCCTGCTCAAATGATTCATGAAAAATTACAAAGCAGGCAGAGCAGGTCAGGTGGGGGTGTGTTCTCTCTATATTATCAAAAAGAGAAATGTTATAAAAATCCAAAAGGATTAAAATCCACTCAAATCCTTTCATATGATTGTAATCCTAACAACAAAGAGGAGTCCGGAGCCAGGAGGTGCCGCGAACCTCTGTGCATCACTCTCGTTGGTGACTACTATGAGTACATGCGGTGCTTAATTTGTAAAAAAAAAAAAAAAAAATGCCAGGTCCCTCATCAGGAGGCCACCGCAGCTGGCAACACACATTGCCCGAGCTATGCTGCCAATGTCATTAACAACAAAACTACTAACCATCACAATCCTACAAGTGTGCCAATTCTGACTATTTCAGGCACCCAAAGTATTACAATGGCTTGGGCAGCAGATAATAGACATTTTAATGTATATTAAACTAATAATTAACTGATGATGTGGTCATCTCCAAATTAGCCATGCAGCGCCACCTTGTGGCAAACTGTCACAAACGCCGTGTTAACAAATAAGTGCTGTGCCGAGCACCGGAACTCACTGTCTCAAGTTAAGTACTGAGTAGATTGCTCCAATACAGGTTCAGTATATACCAGTGAATTACTATATTACTATAAACACAGTATCAGTGGACAAATATCAGCAACAGGCTTGGCCAACTATTAATGTCTATCAAGAGCAGTGAAGCCGTATACTCACGTCACATGAGAGGAGTGATAATAAATGAAGGAATTAGTTACTAATGCGCATTCCTTGATCAGCACATTTAAGCTCTTCCCTCCTATGTTACATATCAACATGGGGGATAATGCTTTTCATCCGGGTGCTCAATAAGATTTCGGGATATGAATTTCTAAATTGGATTGGGGTTGTTTTAAGTAAACAAAAACTGAAAATTAGAAATCAAATTTTCTAATAGGTTTTTCAAGAGAGTTCGTTCGGTGGAAGCCATTTGAGAAGTACAAGGTTGTCGTTCAAGTCTGTGAGTTCGATAGTATTGTCCCCAGGTGGGTACTGGAAGACATAGGAGGCCCCAATCCCAGCTAGATTGAAGGCTATGCCGGGACGAGTACCAGATAAGGTTGGCAGAGGACTATATGTGTCCAGGAAACTATGTTCCCGCTGAAAGTTTCCTCCAATCAGTCGTTAGAATCTAGAACTTTAACTCAATCGACTCAATTAATTGAAGTGATACAGGACTACTTTTCCCAGAATGCATTTCTGAATGAGCCACCTGGTGGTAGTATCTAAGCACGGATGGGTCAGTGGACTGATGCATCTACAGCATCAATCACAGGCTTGAATCTTGGTCCCCTCAGCCTTTCATTCTCTCAAGGTCAAAACATGAGTTTATTGACTTGCCTAACACTAAAGATCTTTTATTCAGCATCAAGATGCTCACAACAGAATGTGTGCTTTACAAATACACATATATGTGTTAAGTTACCTTACACAGCCACCAAAAATCGAGTCTCCGAGAAGGTTTTTGTTAAAACGAAGTAATGGGGTAGTCATCTCTTGTAGGTTGTATAAGTAGGTTTAATCAGGTAGAAGTCAGCAGGTATACAGTTACAAGAAGATCCTTAGTAAATCAGGTAGTCTCTGGTAAAGCCTGGAAATGCCCCACCAGGAGCAAGGTCCACTCTGCTCAGCCCATCTCACCAACTGATCTTGTCACATACAAAGCCACCCTAACATTCTACATGACATCATAGCAGGCTGAGCAGGCAGTGAGAGAATCAAAGAGGAGAGACATGAAAATGGCAATAAGTACATTATAACAGTTTTCAAGAAACGTAGAGCAGCATGTAAGGCGTGAATGAACTAGCAGTAACCTCAAACCAAATGATGCTACAATGGGTATTGTCATATTTTGAGAATTTCCGAGGATGCAATCCTCTTGCTTCTTATTAATATTCCAAGAATGTAGTCATACATCAACTGGCAGAACTGAACAGGATAACCAGCCCTTATCATAAGATGTCCAATTGTGAGCGCATAACAATGAACAAGCGTTGTCTACGGCTGTGAGCAATGTACAAGGACTGGCATTGCTAAAAAGTACAGCAGAGGCATCAGAGATGCACTTAAAACAAGCACTGGAAAAGTCAATACAGTTGGCTTGAATTTTGAATCATATCTAGAATATATTTAGAAAGAAGAAAAAATAAGAACGATTGTGTAGAATATGCCTATGAGGGCCAGGAAACCATTATGGTCACACTGCGCTTTATAAATGTTTAAAACAAATAAATATGATAATACAAGTGTTAAGTTTCTTTCTGAGATGTGAAATAGTCCCTCGTGCACTGTAGCTCAAGCTCTTCACAAGTGGTGGAATGATGCCTATAAAACAGCTAAGTGAATGAGGTGAGAGTCTGATAGTGCAGTATGGACCCAAAGTCCACTTCATCTATATGTTTAAGAAATATTAAAAATAGTGCCATCTTGTAGACGTCTGCTCTGTCAAGCTAGACGTAAAAAGTGTAGTGATTCCCTCCACTAATGACTTTTTAGAGTCATGCCTTTAAATGTCATTAAAAATGCATACTCATTGATTACTGTCAAGTTTGTGTTCCTGCTTTGTGACCTTTCCTTGCACATGATGCCCTCCTTGTCTCTGCTTAGGGGATATAAACAGTAACATTCAGACGCCAGGCTCTGAAACAACTACCTATGTATCTAGTCGCAAGACTTCTGATGTGGTATCAGTCCTACGTGAAGATGACCTGCTGTAGACCTTTAACACTTTAAGAAACACATGAAATCATCCTCTGCAGTAAACTCTGTAGAACCCATAAACAAGCCACAAGTCAGAAGATGCATTTACGGACCAATGCTAATGAGCTGAGTCTTGCTGGGGCTGAACTTCAATTGTTTGCGACACAGCCAATGGTCACAACTGCTGATTAGACATTAAATGTACCTGTAGCCTGACCCTGATAGAAGTAATTTAAATATTCACAACATTTGTAGCACAAAGACTGTACAAACACTCTCAGAGCCTATATTTTGAAATAACGGTGATGATTGAATTTCAATAAATTTGGAGTCACTATTCCTTGATGGATTGTGATTCATCAATAATCCATCCACCTGCATGAAAGGAGAACCATGGGAAGGTCTGTCGCAAGCAATCCTCTGCCACTCACAGAATGTTTCTGAGATCTGAGTGTAAGAGTTCAAATGAATTGGGGAATCTTTGTCTAGAAAATGCAGCAGGTTGGAGCATCTAGATCCTAAATCAATGTTTAGGAATGCCGATGGACACCTTACAAAATATGTGGCAAGTTCATACAGTTTGTTTTGCTTGGATAGGTTTGTCTTCCATCATGAAAATTATTTTAAATTGCTTGTACCTTATGTTTAATTCACAAAGTGTAAGGTACAGGTTATTCATGCATCGAACCCTGAGGCACACACGAATGATGTAGGATACACTTATCTTTCAACTTAGTTATAAAAATGAGTTTTCCTTGTGCAGCAGTTAGGAGACTGCACTGACAGCAAACAGCCTCGGATTCACCTGAACCGCGACGTTACCCTTGGGCCACGAATGAAAGCAGTCTCCAGAACCTCTGTTTGGGATCTTTGAGTCCAATCTTTGCTTTTTGTGCTTCCCTCATAAGCTTGAGGCAACTATGTCCTTCAGATTTCACAGCCCAACAATGACAATGTCATGCACCTCTGTGGGCCTGCATGCCTGCAGCATACTCAAATGGATGCAGAATATCACACAAGGATGCTGCAGCATCCTGAATCACAGGACCACAAGACCAACTCAACCCAGTGTTGTATTCCCTACACACAGCCAGTGGAGTAGGGAAACCCCTACTTAAGTAGCAACAGAGGGTGTTACATCTGCACCCGATGGCCCTACAGGCTGGATAACTGTGAAAATGTAATTGCTGTTTTATAGGCCCCCTGTCTGTTTTTTATGTGGCAACTCATCAATAAAATTTTACTAAATATTCATGACAGAATTCGCGCAGAAGGAGCTCCAACAGCGCGCGTACATCGCGACAGACTAAAAGTACCTGAAAGGGCCCGACTGACCCTTACACTGCACAGGAAAGCGATGAAGACATCAGAGGAAACACTGGCACCGACTTCCAAATGAAGCAGCATACATCAGCAGCATCAGGAAACAGGTGATGTTCAACGCAAGAATTGCAGGAAACAACACGGGTAGAAGAGTGCCAGGACCAAGGAATCGACAGAAATGGGAGTGCAGGACTGGCCAACCTCGTCGCCAATGAAAAGAAGAGCCAAACGCAGGTAAGTTGGAGGCTCATTTATAATGACCAGTCCCAACAGCTCCCAGGCAGCAACTGCCGAACATGGAATCCACAAACATAGAATTCCCATGAACGCTCCAACTGAGAACACTCGCGGCAAACCAGGGATAACCCAACACAGGGTGACACTCCCAAGTTGGATATGGCCTCTAGCCAGCTGGAATTGACTCGGTAGTGGGGGGGTAGCCTGGATACCCTGATGCTTCACTGGCCTTCTCTCCACTCTCCCTCATCTTCTCTGCTCTGCGTGGGTATCTCTTAACACCAGGAATGGCATCTGAGTTGTCCTCCACAGGCAAGTAGACTCCTACAGGACAAGACACACTCCTCCCGCTCTCAGGCGGCAGACAGCTCTCGGGCTCCCGGGCACACACACAGCTTCTTCCAGCAAGGGGTGCAGAAACCAGGTGATGACCCCCGGGCACTGGGAACACCAGCTATCAGTGGTACCAGTACTGGAACACATCAGTATTCAACCTCAGGCAGAAGCTCAAACTGGAATAGGGTGGGGACGTTTGGGCCCTACATTTACATGGTATTTTCGGACAGGAATACTGTGGATCCACTCTTTTGGTTTAGAAACTGGTTTGGTCTGGTTACTTTTCCTAGTCTATTTTTCCTCTGAAGTTCAGACAGGTTCATTATGCAAACTGATGTCTCCACATAGCTGGAAGTGATGATGCTTGCTCCAAGGAGGAGAACTCATAACATCTAAACAATAAGCATGACACTATGCAGATAAAGTCTCATCTGTCCTCCAGCACTCACAGGAAAAGAAAGGAGCCAGGCTCTTCCGCAGAAACTTCTCTTTCACTACCTCTGTCTCTGCTGATTCATCTCCTTACCCCCACCATTATCCCAATGGCAGTGCTCAGGAAGGACTAATCAGCAATTCCTTGGTTAAAATGTCACAGAATTGTTCACGGCATTCCTGTCTCCATCCCTTGACACTTATACATTTAAAGTGACTGCTTCCTCTTCTGGAATGAATGCAGTACACTTCCCCACGGACTGAGAGCTGTTTCACAACCACTATCTTGTCCATGTCAGACCCCCGGCAATCTAAAATAGATCCTGCTGGTATCAGTATACATACACTATCTCAACCAATATGGAGCCCTGCTACTATACATGATGCATGCACTCAAAATTCAACCTCACAGGAGCATGTGTGATCACAAAAAAAGCCCTGTATCTAATATACTGCTATTGCAAATGAACAGACAACAGTAAGAAGACATTGCTGTTTCCATACACTTAAGTTACCCCCATGACAAGCAGGGCGGGCGTTGCAGGTAAGAGTGGTAGGGTGGGACGGGAGGGGGGAAGTCGACAGACAAAGGAATAGGGAAAATTACATAAATAAATAAATCCTATTCCGTTGTCTGTTGACTCCGCCCCCTCCAGCCCCGCCCCACTACCCTTACCTGCACGGGCCACCACTGATGACAAGTCCTCAGTTGCGAAACTCTTACCTCAGCTTACAAATGCAAATGTATCTGAACATTCCTCCTTTTCTCTTAGCCATAATTTTGGTTGCTCTACCATGGGCAGGCTGCAACTCAGTCACTCAAATCTGCCACTTACCCATACACAAGCCACTCCTCAGTCCTGCATACAAGCATCCACCTTCTGTCCATTTCTTCAGACCCTGACCATCCACCTTTGACCATGGCAAGCCCTTGATCGAAGCACGATCTGTCCCTCGTGTGCCTCACAACCACATATCCCACTTCATACGTCCACACCAGCATCCTATCAGCCTCTACACTGAAGGTCCAGTTTAGACTTCCTCCTCAGCACCTCTTGAAACCAGTTTTCTGTGCAACACCTGGAAAACACCTTCCCTATAGTCTTTCAAATATGCTTCCCTCTGCATAAGAGTCCCACAAACCAACATTGTCGTCCATGTATGTGGATGCCTCAGAGAGTCAGCGAATAGCACTTTGGAGCCACATTAGCACCAGCCAGACACTTTATGCATTTCAATTCAATTGCAATGTATACAGATCTTCTCTGTTACAGCAGTAAGTTAATGAGTAGCAACAAACATCTGCACATCATTCCCTAAACTTTCCTGCACATATAACTCAGATGGTTCAGGCGTAAGTGGTGGAGATAGTGTACCACTGTGCCCAATGCTCACTAGGCATTTGAAGGAAAGAAGACATGCACTGTGTAAATGTTTAGACTGAAGGGAAACAGTAGAGTGCAAATGGATCGGAATTCGAGTGTAATAAAAGCAACGTATACAGCATCCAGGTACAAGGTGAAAAAATCGGTAATATTCAGAAATATATGTAAATATCTAACAAAAACATAAGACACCATACATCATTTATTCATGCACTTTAAGATAGTGTAAATATATACCTAAAGTGGTATAAAGTGTGTACATGCATTAATGTAAATATACTATGCTTGATAAAGTTAACACATTATGGGCATGATGCCCACAGGTATTTTACCATCACGAAGTTTGTGGTAAAAAAAATTATAGGGTCTGCAACTGCAAAATACCTTTCTTTTTTATTTTTACAAAAGCTGTTTTGCGAATCAGAAAAGTATTTTTGACTCGCAAAAGGGCTTTTGCGCCCCAGTCCGTATAGCAAAGAGGATGGGCGTTTGTGACAATGATTGTAATCGCAAACCATTTATCAGATATTGATGCCCTACGCAGGGTGGTATTTAATTCATTTGGGAATTTTTTCTGGAGGCATAATGGGTAAGAGGTGCTGGACCAGGGGACCACCACCTGCTCCCCCAATGTGAGCCCATGTGAACAGCCAGTAATGGAGGTGACATATTGCAACCTGCCTGATTAATATTTATTAAGCTAGTTGTTTGCCATGTCCTGTGAATCTACAATTTGTCATGCAACCTATTTGTGCATAGGTTGCATCGCAATTTTCACTTCAATCAGGGATGGCTTTAGAGCTGGTGCCGCCCAATACAACAATGTTTGTTAAAGCCCCTTAATGACCCTATCTGCCACGGATTCCCTCACTACCATCTTTTAACAGTGCCCCTCAAGTCTCCATAACCACTCTCTCTCAGAAGCATTTAATTCGTTTTATAGTACCACTCATACAGTATAGGATGTCAGAGCACTTTACATCGCACACGGTACACAGAGACAATCAATCATAGGTTTTTAAATCAGTGTATGGGAAATGCTTTGTAAGACGGAGGACTACAAGCTGTAGGAATCACGTCATCCAAGACAGTATAGTTTAATAGTGCTTGGTCTGGAGAAGCACAAACTCAGAATTTAAAACATAACACCATAGTTGGGGGTTCCCTTTATTAATCAGAATTGATTTCTATCCAAATGAACCTTTTTTCCAATATTAGGATAATGAAAGACTGGGGGGAAAAATATAACTCTCTAATCTATACTTAGTAGTTTGCATAAAGCTCTATGATGACCGCTAATAGCTCACTTTTCTATGTTAGGATTTTAACTTATTAACTGCAAGTAAAAAAGGATCTCTCAGACATAACCAGTAACCCACTGACCTATTTACATTATATGCACTTTGCGGTCTGCATGGTGTACGTTCTTTGCAGAAGGCATATTAACCCACTGCCTTACCACGTGTCAAAACTTCCACTAGACAAAGCTCCCATCTCTCTCTAGGAAGAATATTGATCACCTGAGTTATCTTGGCATTTTTCATTGTTGCCGGCAAATTGCTAGAGGCCAGCAACACAGTAGCAAGTGATTTTCAAACCATAAAATACTTGCAAACACGATGGCCCCACCCACAGTCAACGCCCGTGCAGTCACACAAGTCGCACTTCCCTAGAGTCAGCCCTGATTCCCATTTGCAAACTACACGCTGGGCAAATCTTCCAACTTTTGTTAGTGAATAGTGCACTCCAAATTTGCATTTCGGACCACATGGGTTCGACTTAGAGGTGGGTGCAATGGAAAATCCTCAGATGTCTGCATGAAATTCTGTATGCTGAATCTTGAGGAGAATCTATTGGTGGGACATTCCTCGACATATCACCCACCAGTTGATTCACCCCGAGATTCAGCCTTTCATGTAGAAACTGGAGGGTTTTGCACTACCACAAACATCTTAATCCAGTTCTAAGGGGCAGATGTATCAAGGCTATCTTTAGTCGCAAACGCTGCGATTCGCAAAAAAGCAGCGTTTGCGACTAAAAATTAGCTAAATGGTATGTATTAGGGAAATCGCATCACAAAATTAAGGAATCGCAAAATTTGCGATTCCTTAATTTTGCGTAAGCATTTAAGGAATCGCAAAATGTGATTCCTTAAATGCTATGCAACAAGCATTTAATTTTGCGAATTCTCCTTAAGAAATCGCAAATTACCACCAACTTCAAGTTGGTGGTAATTTGCGATTTCTTTCACAAATGCACTTTTTGGCATTTGTGAAGGTGCCATATGGCGCACATACATGCCCTTAGGGCATGTATGTGCGCCATATGCGCAGACATGTTAATTTCAGAGGTGCATCAAGGTGTCCTTATGACACCCTTGCACCCTTGAAATTATTCTCAATTTGCGATTCTCAAATTACGAATCGCAAATTGAGAATAACTTCCCTTTCATTCCTATGGGCCTCCTGGCCCATAGAAATGAATGGGAAAGTATTCCTTCATTGCGATTCGCAATTTGCTAATCGCAATTAAGGAATTTTAAGAAATCGCAAAAAATTGTGATTTTCTATATACATCCCTATTTGCAAATCTCAAATAGCGATTTCTAATAAATCGCTATTTTAGATTCGCAAATCAGGATGTTGATACATCTGCCCCTAAGTGTTTACAGTTCTCCTTCTTGTCATACTACAATGATGTCTTAGCATGTAACAAACTGCAACCTTGAGGAGATATCAGCTTTTCATAAATTTGTACCTTACATTTTCCCTGCCCGAACTGCGGTGTAACACAACCACCTGCAGCCCCTGCGACTCAAGGGGGCCCCCAACTCTTCAGTGTGCCTCCAACGCTTCAGGGACCCCTATTCTGCCCAAGGCCAATAAATATATTTTAGATTTGGGTTGATTTTGGGCCCCCTTATTACATTTTGCAGGGGGAGGCATCATTTTGTGTTACACCACTGTATCCGAAGAGTACTGTGCTTAATTACAACCCGTAACATGTCTTTTAAAGGACCACATTATAGGACCTATCCTTGAAATATTACTGTTTTCAAATTAATGCATTGGGGTTGTCAGCAAAACAGAGCCATAACATCACTTTTACTGCGTAAGAAGGATTCACAGAGCAGTTAAGAAATGAAGTGTTTGCGTTAATTGGATGAGACAAGGCAAGCCTTTAATTTAAAGCACTGCTGTAAACTATGCAAAACACAATTCTCTGGTGTCAAGCTACAGACAGCTGAATAGCTAATAGCTAGCACCTCTTATGCTCTGAGCATTAACATCCTTACTGGAGGAACACATTCTCTGAGCATTAACATCCTTACTGGAGGAACACATATATTCAGTCATATTCCAATAGTCCAGGGCAGCTTCTGACATTTACATTTTAAGGTAAATAAGTAAATGACAAAATGTTCACGGTCACAGTCTCTTATAAGAGGTTGAGGTGGTTTGCACCCTTAGATGGCACCAGTTTCAGTTCTTTAACCATTAAACCACACAATGTCACTTCCTCCTCCCAGACCTCATGAGTGACAACCTCATGTGAGTCCAGTGGTGGCTCCTCCACTAAGGCGGAGGAGCGTCGCCCCACGGCCTCAGAGCAGCAAAACAAAGGGAAAAAAATCATAATGACCAATGTTATTATAATTTTATTTTGACCTCCTGCTGCAGCAGCATGCGTGAGGGGGCGGGCGGGGCTGAAGAGCAGGGGAGGAGTGGTACAACCCTCCTAAGTGTGCAACAACTGTTTGGTCGGCCCTCTCGGGCTGCCCAAACCAGTCATCTACACTTTCCCCCTTCTCCATGCAGGCTGCATTACAGCCTGCATGGAGAACATGCCCACCCCTACAGCCCCTGGCTGAGCGCTGTGTCACGGCACTTAGACCAATCACAGTGCTGCTTTGCAGCGTTGTGATTGGCTGCAGGGAGCATGGGCGCCCTGGTGCCTGCCTCTTACAAGAAGCCAAGAATAGGACACAGGAGAGGCAGAAGGCGAACAGCCAGCTGGCTGGCCGGGAGGTAAGTGATTTCTTTTTAATAGTGATCCCCCTTCTTCCCACCCGCCCCACTGATGCTTCCAGGCAGCAACTGCGACTGTGTGACAATTCTACGGCTCGAATGCTGGTATCTATGTAATGTAATCTGAACGTGTAAATTAGAAAATTAATGCAAAACACCTACGTTTAGAGCTATATTTTATCAACCTAGGAATGTGTATAGTTGTTCAGAAAAATGCATGGTTATGGCAGAATGGTTAACCAAACACACAGCTAGGATTGTAGCATTCGTCATGCATGCAGACTGAATCTCAAGTAATCCAAGTGGTATTCCTTGTGGGTAAAATAAAAGTCTTGCTATGCTGGTGGAGACAGCGGAGAAATCTGTTTCTATTCAGCTGAAGAGCCATTTAAGTATTTATTTATGTGTTTTATATGTATATATTTATTTGGCTTTTAGTGCAGTCATGAATTTCAAGATAGGATGGCAAAGAGCTTTACACAGAGAGAGAATCCAAATGACTAGAGATATTGATCACAGGATTTCATAGAAGGTATATGATTGAACAGATTGCAACTGGGGGCCTCGCGGGTTCCCCCACATGCAGAGGAAGCAAGGGTAGCGGTCCGCAAGCACGTAGAGCAGCCACTACATGCAGACAAGGCACTTATCGTTACCATACAGCCTGGGCCAAACTCCCCTCGGGCCCAAATCCCCCGTCCACAATCCTGGTGCAAGTAGTGCAGTCCCCACATTTCCAGGGACCTGCTATCCCTCCTAGTAAAAGGCAGCGGCCTGCAGCATCAGGTGATCGTTGCAAACTTCGGCCTCACGAGCCGCGATGAGGGAGGTTCTCAAGGTACGGCAGAAGGGCAGTGACGACCGCGAAGTTCTCGCTCAGCACTTGTGCCAGCTGTCGTGGTTCCCCCTTTTTTGGGGGGGTGCCATGCAGGAGCGGCACATCGACTCCACAGGGGCAGAGATGTAGGCTGGTGAAAACACACCACCTGCACTTCCCAATCATGCCAATTTTAGCAACCCAGAATACTCCCTCAAAGTGGAGTGCTGCTCCTGGATAAATGATGCAAGGAGCTGAAAAAGAGCACCACACTCGAACCTCAGCTAAATGAAGCACAGTTCTTAAACAGAAAAAACGGAAGTGCAAGTCACGCAAAAAAGCGAGGAGCTGGAAATAGCACTCACCGCGAGCTGGGCTCTTTTGGGAACTTGTAATGGCCGGACTCAGAGTCCCACTGCCAGGAGTCTGAGACTCTGATGAACAGGGGCAAGCCAACATGCCCTCGGAAAACACTGGGGCACACAGGGAATGACAGTCAGGCAGGCCAGCACATACTGATCCTTAGCAGAGTGGCAGGCCCTCCAACAGCCCAACAGGCAGCAGGTCAGCACAACAATGTAGGTAGTCCTGATAGTAGTCCTCCTGGCAGCACAGCAATCCGCTGGTCCACTATGTAGATCTAAAATCATGGTGTCAGAATTCCTGTACAGATACTCAAAATTGTCTTTGTTCAAGGGGGAACTTCAAAAGAACCTTTAAAAGTGCACAACAATTCTTTTCAACAAAGCCCTGGCTTGAGACATCAGTGGGGGATAAATCAGCCCTTAGTGTGAGGGCAGGACACAGCCTAAACAAATGGAAAGTGTGAATGACCACTCCCTCTCCCAGCCCAGGAACACCATCAGTATGCAGATGTAACCCTATCACACCCAACCCTTCCTGTGTGTGGCTGTGTGGGAAGTATGCACAAAGTGTAGCTGTCACCCAGGTCATACGTGGATTGGGGTCAGGCTGAAAAGCACAAAGAGTCATAGGCTCAGGGAAATGCTCACGTTCTAAAAGTGGCATTTGAAAATGGTGATGTAAAATCCAACTAAACTAGTAAGCAGGATTTATCACTACCATTCTAAACATACCAAACATGGCAATGCTACTCCTTTCTGATCAGGATTTATCACGTTAAAGTATATAAGGGAATTCTCTGTAATAGCCTATGAGAGGAGTAGGCCTCACAGGAGTGAGAAACAAAATAGGGTGTTTGTCACCCCCAGGATATGCCACACATAAAGGCACATGTCTTAGCTTACTTACACAGCACCCTGCCCATTAGGCTACCTAGGGCCTACCTTAGGGATGACCTATGTGTAGTGAAAGGGGAGTTTAAGACTTGGTAGGTAATTTTAAATGCCAAGTTAAAGTGGCTATAAACTGTGCAAGCAGGCCCTGTAGTGGCAGGCCTGAGACATGTTTGAAAGGCTACGTCAGTGGGTGGCACAAGCAGTGCGGCAGGCAAACTAGATGCATTTAATTAACAGGCTCTGGATATATGTTATACCACTTTCCAAGGGACTTACAAGTAAATCAAAAATGCCAATAAGGTGTAAACCAATTATACCATGTTTTAGAGGAGACATCACATGCACTTTAGCACTGATTAGCAGTGGTAAAGTGCCCAGAGTCCTAAAGCCAATGAAAAGAAGGTCAGAAAAATAGATGGAGGAAGGCAAAAAGTTTGGGGATAGCCCTGCAAAAGGGCTAGGTCTAACAGTACCATACATGAAAGATGTCTCAGACCATACTATCAATACAACAACTTCCCTTTCATAGTTGGGAATTTTAATAGCGACTTGGGGAATTTTGGGCCTGTATGTGTCCAGAAAGTACTTCTTCAATTTAATAGAGGAAGTGACCCTTTTTATGTTAGTAGGTAAAGAGTTAAGCCTTCGAGATGTTGTCTGAGAAGTCTAATGCTGTAGACGGCTAATTCTATGGGGCATGTGTTCGATTAACCCAGATTGCAATTAACTTTAGGCTAACCTCATAGTCACATTTGTTTATCCACAATTCAATTCTACATGTCTTCATGTTGGTATATATGACTTGTATGAGCTTCTCAAATAATGTATAAATGTATACAGTAAAATCAAGATAAAGTAGGTATACAACATATAATAACTTACTAGCATCTCACCAGCAAAGGTTTTTAGTAGGCATAAATACAGGGGCAGCTATAGCAAAGTCCTTGATGATAATCTCAGCATTCTATGTGGAGATTCCTCCCTTTCTCTAGATGCTGCAGGAGATCCCAGTGGCATTCAAAACTGTTTTTCTACTAATCCTAGGAATGATCTTGGGGATCTGCAGAGTGGTTGATTAGCACCATGGCAATCTGCTTCAACTTCATCCTGTGGGTTCGCCATAAACAGGAAAAGCAGGCGAGGCTGCCTCTACTCTGCTTTTATCCCCTCCAAGTGGTCTTGCACTCTGATCAAAATGTCATGCTGGTTCAGTGTGCAACCTGCATATAGCACCAGGCAGACCGGCACTTCTCAGCAGATGGATGACTCCCATAATATAAAACATTGACCTGATTGTGGATATTAGGTTCCTGGTGGGCGACATCCAGGACATCAAAAATTAAGTGTAAGCGGCATCATCAGAAAAAAAGTATTTTAATGTACAGTTAAAATCAGTCCTTTTGCACACGTTTGACAACTTTTATTTAGAGCTTTCCCCATTGCTTCCTCGTGAGGCTAGAATATCAATTAAAAACTGGAAATTAAGCGGGTGGATTGCACTCTATCCTTAGGAGTTTTATTAAAAAATATGAGGAATTTCAGTTTCCTCCAAACTCTAAATGAATCCGTAGGCATTCTGAAAATATTTGAAGGAACATTTATTTTTCAGGTTAAGGATTTGAAACATTTCACTTTAACGGTGTTACAGCTTTTCAACACTATAAAGTCCTCTGAAGCTGGCGGCCAACGTGTGAATGAAAATAAATGCCTTCAACAGAACAAAGTACTTGTCAACTCTTCTAGTACAATACATCCATTATTGTCCTGATGTTAGCGCGGCGAGGCTGACACTGTACTTTGGGGCCTTTTCCCAAACCCACTTGCCTCGGCAAATGTGATTTTTCCCACAGAACAATGTGGATTTTCACTAACTGAGCATATCAGTTCTCAAAACATTCTTCTGCGCTCCAATCGTGCTTCAAGTGCCATAACTCAATTTGAAATAGCATCTCATATCCACAAAGGAATGTACTATCATTAGAGACCAGCGATATGGGTGACGTTATTGTGTCCAAGCATGGGAATCAGGGAAACTTCATCTGGGACTTGCAAAGAGGCAGCAGGCCTCTATGCAAGAAAGAATGGCTAACTGTGGGGCTTCTTAGACAAAGGGCTTTGTGTAAAGTTTGACAGAAAGGAAGCTCTGCTTCATCACAAAGGTGGGGGATGTGATGTGTGCATTATGGTCTATTGGCACTTATGATAAGTAGGACAGTATATCTGCAACATTTAAACAGAGTATCCTGTCCTCTAAACTCTAAGAGCCTGACTAAGAGTTTGATGGACAGGTACTATGTCACACAGGTGACAGACATCCCATCTGCCTTGTTACAACTGAAAGTGCATTAAGATATAATGCCCCTGTACTGAGACAGACAGGATATCTGTCATGTTTGTGAGGGAATAATTCAGCCGCTAAAGTCCAAATCAGCTCCTAAAAAAGTCCCTAAGTATTTTTATAGGACACTGCCTTCTACAAATTCACTACTGATCAATATAAACTTCAGATTCAAGGCATAACTACTATCCAAAACTTGTTAAAAGGAAGCGTTATACATGTGTTTCACAAAACTAAACAAAACGTCTGTGATTGATAAAAGAGCATCATTATGTCAACAACTGCATATTTCACTAAATTTAGTTGGACGACAAGACTTTGTGTTAGGAACTTTGAATGAAAGTTATTAAGGTCCTAAATATCTACAGTTTGGGAACATCTGAAATGTAGAGATATGTGTCACACAGGCCTGAGAAAAGAGTTGATAACTCTCAGCTCTTAAATTCACAATCAACAGCCCACCTTCTACATGGAACTGCTAATTGTATAATGGCCCACCTCTTAGGCCTCTAGTAAATGCTCATTTAGCCTGCCATCCCTATTGCCAGCTTACAGCAATGTGGGGCTTGCTAGTTCTACAGGCATTGAATCAGAAGCCTGAGAATGGTCCATTAAGATGCAATACCAAACTCGCAAATTCCATGCCTGGACCCATCAGAGATCCACCTACATAGTGAGAACATTGCAGACATAAAGCAAATACCACCAGTGGGCCTTAGCTCTCTCTCCAGGTCAGTACCAGAAACTCCATGTATAAAGGCATTCAGCATGAAAGGAGTAAAACAAATATAGTTCAGCGGCCCCAATACCCTGCATGAGAAAAGCTGCACTTTTGGGCAGAAGATTGCACGGAGGACAGAATCATCATCTATGTATCTTGTGCCTTCACTTCTTCAATAATTTTGCTACAAATGAAAGCATCCACTGTGTACCCTTAGTAGATCAGGAGCAGTATTACACAAATTGCATGGGGGGGGGGGCAACGGGCGTTTGTGCCCGCTTTGCGTGCACCCAGGACACTTTAGTATGTCAAACGGGGCCACACAAGTGCTGGCGCACGTACACTGCCAGTGTTTTCTCAAGAGGTCGTTCCCTCATTTGCATGGGGGTTGGGCCCCATGCAAATGAGGGAATCCCTTTGCCTCTGGACCCCCGCCATATTATAGACCTGGGTGCAGAGGCTACAAAGCTGCTACACTTTTTACCTGCAGCACGAGTTCACAGTTGTCCTGGGGGCAGCGCATTCCATGTAATAGGGCGCACGTTCCCTGTTTGCACCTGGTGCGCGTGTTTTAAGGTAAACAGGACACGTGTGCTCTATACATAATTGGGCTCCAGGAATGCTTCAATCTTGATGCAAACCAATTTCAAAGATATACCCATTTAGCAGGAAATGTTTAAACATAGAGCTCTGCACATTGTGACATTGTAGTTGGCATACAGGAATAAGTCATGAATTTACATACTGCATGTATATAAAGGGTTTAAATTCCTCTACAAAAGGCAGAATTTTGCCTTTGCAAATAATAATGGAATGGGCAATTTCCGCCTTTCAGGGATACAGTCTACAATTAGAGGTTCCAAAAGGAGGACATGCATGGAGCAAACAAATGCACACCTTTGCCGCAGGGGGCATACGTGCACACTACCATGGGTCTCATGGTGAGAACTGTGACATCATGATGTAATGAACACAGAGTTCCCAATAATGCATTAGTAAAAAATCTTGGACCACCCTTATCCTTACTTTATTTCTACTGGATATTTCGTAGTTCTGAAAAGCTACTGGATGAAATTGTATGCTTGTTCCTAACAAACATGTTGGTGGATTGATTGATACTTCTGGATGTAGTATATTACTGAAGTGACGATTGCAATATAAACTCATTGAAAAGCCGAGCCCACTTTTCGCTGCTTCTTTCTACAGTGCACTGAGAAGTAAAGTCTGATTTATTATGAATGCCAGCATGTCGAAATATCGTTGTATCCTTAAGAATGAAGGCCAAACTTTAAAGAGAATTATTATTATTATTATTATTTTATTTTTGTAAAGCGCGTAGTCACCCAGAGGTATCCCAGCGCTAGGGACCCTAATTCTGAAGTACGGTGGGCCAAGGACCAAGAGAAAAAGAAGGAGGTGGGGAGGGACAAAGATACAGAATAAGGAGAGGGCAGACAGATATGATTAGGCATCAGTGCTTCAACTGTAGTCACTCTTATGCACTTTTGCTCCTTAAGGAGCAGGGCCGGACTGGCCTATCGGCATCAGGCGTTTCTCTGGGAGGCTGGAAGGGTTGGGGAGGATTCGGAGCGATGGGAGACGGTTTTGGGGCAGAGGGGGCTGGTTTTGTTACTGATGGTCAGTTTTGCAGCGGTCCTACAATATCGGTCCCCAGTAACAAAAGCAGCAAGCGTTTCCCGCCTCCCGGGGCTAGGCAGTGCTCCCTCAGGGGCTGGTCTGAGAAAATTGCTGGTGCTGCTTTGGGTTCCCAGTCTTGCCCTATTAGGGAGGGTTGGGAAAATGTGGTTAATCCTCAAGAGTTTTATCACAAAGGATACATTTGCATACATGTTTGAACCCCTTTTATTCTTGTTGAAAGAAAGGGCAACGTCATTTATTAACTAAAAAACATCCATAATTCTGCCTAATTGCATTCTGTAACATGGAATTGTAGAACCAAAACAATGTAAATATTTCCATTTACAGATTTGAAAGATCCCTGTGTATTATTAGAGATGCATACCAAGAACAGTATTCTAAGCAGAAACACACAGTACTGTGTGATTGGTTTCACTTGAATGAATATTAATAGAGTTTGAACCATAAAACAATAAAAACAATGTCCCAGAATGGCGAACAAAGTGTAACATGGCTGTATTTTGCTATGTAACGTATTTGCCAAAAAGCACATGCCTATTTATATATTGGCAGGATGTCATAAATCTTCAGCCTGATGAATATTAATATTGCAGGTTGCATTTTGCAACCCCCTTCAAATTGGGATGTTGGAATCCAAGGGTGAGCATTTAATCTTCCACAAGACTTGTGTGAAAGCTCAATATTGATGCGAAGTCTTGCAGAGAACTGCTTTTTTAAATTTAGAACTTTAAAAAAATTAATAGAAAATACAAATGTTGTGAGAAAAGTATTCGCTTAGACTGTCTGCAAGAGGTGAACAAGCACCCAGAGAACAAAACCAGTGTTACAACACTAATACAAAGATTATACTTTTTGACAAAGGTCAGGCCATGGGGATCTGTTCTGATAATTCCAGAGAAGAAACCATTTTGGAATATTTATTTTGCCTTAAAGAAATTGTTTAAAAAAAACAAAAGGGCCTGCTTTGCTTGACAAACAATCCATGTTTTCAGGTATCAGAAGAAAGAGGCGAATTTGGAAAACCTACTAGGAAACAGCACAACTTTTTTGTATAGCAACAGAGTCCTAACGCAATCTCAAATCTTTTGAAACTCGCAAAACTATTTGACTGTGTGAAGTCAAGTAAACAAAAATAACATTGAAATTTGTTGAAAAATATCAAAAGACAAAGGGCCCGATGTAGGTAGCCAAATACCGGTCGGTATAAGTGAATCGAGATGTATGTGACCAAAAACGTACCGAATCGGTAAATACCAGTCGGTAAAACACCGAATCGGTATAACACGAATCGGAATTTACCGAATTCGTATTTACCGATTCGGAAAATAAGAAATGATAAATGTCCGATTCGGAAAATACCGAATTCATATTTACCGAGTCGGTAAATAAGAAACGGTAAAAATGGGCTGTTGAGATGTAGCAAATCCAAAAAATACCGAATTCAAGAGTCGGTATTTACCATGGATTGGAAGCAGGTGGAAACCAGGAACAGGATATAAAAGAAGGCCCCAAAATGCAATAGTACAACCACAACGGCAGCTTTCTACGTTATTGCAAGGCGGCTACGGATACAGGCTGCAGGAGAGAGGGTCTGGCTAAGGGAGGAGCAGGTGTATAGGCAGAGGATCCCCCTCTTTCAACTGACAGAAGCTGAGATCCTGCAAAGGTACCGACTCCACCCCAGAACCATCCTGGACTTGATCAGGGACCTCCACCCATATCTGGAACACCCAACCCCAAGAGCACACGCCATCCCACCCCATGTGCAGGTGCTGTGCTGCCTACACCTCCTTGCCTCTGGGAGATACCAGCACGTGATAGCCACAGTAGGTGGGGTGTCCCAGAGCTGCCTGTCACGGTTTTTCAGAAAATTTCTTGACGCCATGATGCAGAGGATGGAACACTACATTCAGTTCCCTGACACACCTGCAGAACTAGCACGGACGAAAACCGAATTCTATCAACTTGCACAGTTCCCGCACATTATAGGCTGTATCGATGGGACGCACATCCCACTATGCCCACCTGCAGCAACTGAACACATATACAGAAACCGAAAGTCCACACATTCCATCAATGTGCAGGTGATCTGCAACGCTGGCAACCTAATTACGGACATTGTAGCAAAATATCCAGGGAGTACCCACGACTCCTACATATTCACGAACAGTGGGATATACAGACGCCTTGTGGCTGGTGATTTTGGTGATGGATACCTGCTAGGTGAGTATGTGTGAGACACCCTGATAGTCCATGCAGAAGGAGCAATCATGAGTATGTGACTAATCAAAATATCATTTTCCACCCAGGTGACAGTGCATATGCCCTGCGGTCATTTGTGCTCACCCCCTACCTGAACCCATCCACCAGGAGCGAAAGGCGTTATAACGTGGCACACAGAACAACACGTTGCGTGGTGGAACGCACTTTTGGACTGCTGAAAAGTAGATTTAGGTGCCTCCATAAGAGTGGAGGTGCACAGCAATACACCCCAATTATCTGTTGCAAGATTATTGCGACCTGCGCCATGCTACACAATCTTGCAACCAAGGAGGGCACAGAGATTGAACTAACATATCATGAGGACATAGATGATGGGACAGTACAAGCCGATCACAATGCAGCAGGAGCAGCACCAGCAACATATGGTAGACTGCGACGCGCAGAAATCACCAACAGATACTTTTAATGGAGTGATGACACACAGGCATGTTCATGTCTTGAAACACTCACTTTAATATGCACAACTGCACTATTCAAGACCACATAAATCAAATTAAATGCACTTTGCACACTGGGTGGCCAAAGTTCACTTCACTGTGACCTGTCCTGTGTTCATTATGATTTCGCAATGTTTGCGCTTACGCATGATGTTGTGGGAGCCACGGGGCTGGGGGTGTACCTGCGCAGTGGTGCCAGTGTCATCTGCATGTAGTCTGCTTCTCCGATGAATGTCCTGTACAGGCGTGCTGGATCCACTCCTGCTTGTGTACTTCTCTGTGTCCCCAACACACGTGTTCCCAGCAGTGGCTGTCTGCTGTGTCAGCAGTACCTCCATAGCAGAGGTCACCCTCCCCATCCCCCCGGACATGTCACTGCAGCAGTGTACAATGTCAGTCTGCATGTTCACAGACCGGCGGCACAGCAGTGTGGTAGAAGTTGCCAGACGGTGAATAGACTGATTTAGCTGCTTGACCTCGCGCCTATACCAGCGCCTTTCTTGGCGGTCACTCTCCAGCCTGTCACAGAGGGAACCCATGTGCACACCCATGTCCCTCACCCCCTCTGCCATGGACTCCATTTCTTTGCCCATGGACTCCATTCCTTTGCCCATGGACTCCATTCCCTTTGCCATGGCACTTATCCCCCGATCGATGTCTGACATCCTGCTGTTCAGGATGCGCACCTGTCTGTGGACTGCCATGATCCCTTTGGCCTGCATGCGCTGGACCTTAACCATAGTGGTTTCAAGCCCAGCAAAGACCCCCTGCACATTCAGCCCCTCATCCTGCTCACGTGCCCTACGACCACGCTCACATGCACGGCCAGATCCCATTGACCCCTGTTCGCCAGCCAGTAGTGGTGTGCTAGGTTTGGGAGCCTCCACCACTTCCTCATCAGAGCTTTCCAGGATCCTTAATGGTGGTACGTCATGCCTCCTTGGCCTCACATGCACAGGGGACCCTGAGTTTGGTGTTGTGGCATCTGCAGGTGCTGCCGGAGTCTGTGTCTCGAACAGCAGGGGCAAAAGTGGCTGTGCAGTGGTGTCTTGCTCCATTGCTGTGGGTGCGGGCGTTGTGGTTGTGTCCTCAGGGACAGTGCTGTGTCATTGGGCTTCGCCCTCGCAGCCGTTGTTGGTACACTTGACTCCCCTCCCTGCGCTGCTCTGCACGATGACTCTCCTGTGGGCAGACATGGACAATGATCAGCTGTGTGTTTTCATCACACATATTCCTAAAACACATTTTCATATGCCCCAACTGGTTGTGTATGGGGAGTGTGGCATGGCATGCAGTGTTTGGTGTTGGCTGCTTTGATGTATGTACCTATCACTACGACTACCATGAGGCTTTGCTGGTGACTACTGTCATGTGTGCTGGATCGTGAGTGAGTCACCCACATTGGGAAAGGGGCCCGGAAATGGGTGGGGTACATGTCCCTGCATCTTACATTTCTTTCTTGCAGCTCTGGCTGAGCTGTCAGCATCCCCAATCCCGTGTATGCTCTCAGGCTCCATGGTGGACTCCACTAGCTGCTCCAGTTCAGTGAGGCTTGGAGCACGGCTCTTCCCCCCACCTGTGGCTGCTGATTCCTTCCTCTGGGTCGAAAGCTTCTTTTTGGTGGTGATCCTCAGATCATACCACCTTTTCTTCATGTCGTCAATTTCGCGATGTGTCACTCCTAGGTACTCTGGATTGCCAGCCAGGTGTTCCTCTTTACAGACTCTGCTACTTGCAGAGACTGTCTCCCAAAAAGCTGACGTTAATGCTGCACAACCTCCTCCACCAGCACCTGGAGCTCAGTTGTGCTGAATTTCACCTTTCTCTTTCTGTCACCTCCATCCTTTTGTGCCTCCTGGGACTCCATGGTTTTCCTATGCTGGGCTCAGTGCAGCCTGCTTCTCTGTCTCCCCTCCAGCTCTCTCTGCAGTTCTGTTGCTCTGCACCTGCATGGGTGTGGCCACCTCCAGGTACTGGGGTGTGGTACTTGCATCTGATTGGTTGATTTCTCAGTTGCTTTGTTGTGGGGTGTGTTGGGTGTCCCTGATTGGTTCACTGGCTCACATTTCATGTATTCGAATTTTCGAGATCGGATTTTACCGAATTGGTAAATACCGATTCGGAAAATACCGATTCGGTAATCTCCGAATCGGTGTCTCCCATTCATTCCTATAGGACTGGAGGCCCATAGGGTTGCATGGGTGTTACCGAAACGGAGAATACCGAATCGGTGATTACCGATTCGGTATTTACCGAGTGTGGATACCGAATGTTTCCGAATTGGTATTTTTTACCAAATAATTTCCTACATCTGGGTTTCCGGTTCATAAATACCGATTCGGTATGAGTCGGTATTTACGAACCGGTAAAAAAAAAATTACCTACATCGGGCCCAAAGTGCCTTATTACTCACTGAAAGACCCCACCATTAAAGTGCATTTATGGTTACAAAACAAAACTTAAACACCATTGAAACTCACCTGCTACAGTTCAGTGACCTAGATAGCTTGTTTACACATCATGCACTGCTTATGAGTTCACATATTATATCACTCATGACATGGTAAATTATATCATTGACGACTATACTAATAACATTTCAAATTGTAGGTTTTGGTTGATAACCATACTGTACTTTGACTATGCATTTTCAGGGAACGTCTAATTTCAATATCTTTTAACAGATGTTGAGATGAAATTACCAAACTGAACTATAATATTACTTTAACCTTGTTTTTTCCCCAGGGAGATCTCCCTGAATTCGGAAGTGGCTATATTGTGCTTTAGCGGTGCAACACACTAAGTTTATTTGGGATGTTAATTACAGTCACTGTCCAGCAGTACAGATTTAGTTACAGGTTTTTTTTTATGTTCAGAATAGTTTATTAGATTTTTAGTTCACAGATAGACAATACAAAAAAAATGGTACAATGTAAGTACCAAATAGAAATATATGAGGATTATCAATATCAATAAAGTTTAACAGGTACAATATAATATAATATAATATAATATAATAATCTTACAAAAAAATTAAAAAGGAGGGAGAAGAAACAAGTATACAGGTTATTAATAATCATAGCATAGAACTATTAATAAATAAAAACTGCACAAGAGTATAAATAAAAAACGTAACTTATAAAAACACATTTTAAGAATATTAATATTTATCAATCAGTTTCCAGAATAAATTAAAAGAATTACAAAAACACCATTCAAGGATAAATGAGCTCCTCTTCCAGTAAAAATAACCCATGACCACCAAACATGAACAGATAATAATGAAACATCTTTCCAACATGTGGTAATGGATTTTAAAGCTGCTGATTATAAGAAATTAAAAAGTTTACCTTCTAATTCAAATAATTTATGAGAAAGAATAACAGATTTACAAATGAGCAAGGTCAATGATAAATCATCATGAATATTATGTATTGTTTTTATAACATCCCAGACTTCAGTTCAAAATTTCCAAAATTTCAATGTAGAAGGACAACCAAAAAGCCTATGTCTTAATGAAGCAGCATGTAAATTACAATGTCAACAGTTTGAAGTCGGGAGGAGTTTGGTTTTCAAAAATTTCAATGGAGACCATAAACAATTATATAAAATATATGAATTTGTTTGATAAGAGTGAAACAGGGAATTATCCTAAAATGCTATTAAACCAAATAGATTTCCAAGTTTCATAAGATAAAAGATAAAGAAAGCTCATTATTCCAAAATGCCATAATCGTATTAATATTATCACCCTTAAATTTAATCATTTTTTAATATAATATTGAAACAGTCTGAGGCATGGTAGAAAGAGTTTAATATAAATTGATGAATCTGATTTAGCACTAGAAGGTATAAAATTGGGAAATTAATTCTCCTTTAGAACATCAAAAGAGATAAAAGCATTGTTATTATAAATATCTTTGAGGTAAAAAAAATACCAGCTTTATTTCACGAATACTAATATCTAGCATTTTTAGTAGGTTTTATATTTGAATTATACCATAAAGACATTTCTTCAGTAATGGACATAGGCGATTGAAAAATTAAATTGAAATCATGTAATATAAACTTAGTGGATTTCAAAATAGCAGATGTATTAAAGAATATTGATTTATTGGACATAGTCAATAAAGAAGGTAGGGGAAACGGGTCTATCAAACTCTTTTCTATAGAAAGCCATGCAGGAAGATTAATCAAATGAGAAGGATAAAACCAAAGAGAACTTTGCTTTAATATAAAAACTTTGTGATACATTTAGACAATTTAAATTTTTGATAACTAATACGAGATGCTTCATTGCCCAAAGAAATTTAGCAAAAAGCTGATCTATATCTTTATAAAACTTCATAGGAAATTAGATAAGGATCATTGCTAAGGAATAAAAGATTTTTTGGGGAGCTATAGTCATTTTTATGGCTTCCATTTCCCCCCACCATGAAAGATGAATAGAAGACAATTTAGATATTTTATCCTTAATGTAACTTAAAAAAGACTCACAATTTAATGATATTGTAGCTTTTATAGAAGGGGAAACTAAAATGGCTAGATATTTAAGTTTTTCTCTTTGCCAAATTATATCTTTCATGGGTAACATGTCTGGTTTGTAATGAATATTTATAGGAAATAATTCTGTTTTATTAGTATTTAACTTATAACCAGAAAGTATAGAATAAGATGAAATAATCTCAAATAAAGGAGGAAGTGAGGTAATAGGATTACTAATGAATAAAAGTACATCATCTGCATATGCTAACGTTTTGACATTAACCTTTTTAATTGTAACACCATTAATATCATTACATTTTCTAATTGAAATAAGCAAACTTTCAATTACAAGAAGACATAGGAGCGGGGAGAGAGGGCAACCCTTTCTGGTACCTCTGAAAAGAGACAATTGGTTCGAAGTTTGGCCATTAATAAATAAAAGAGCTGTAGGATTCGAATAAAGAGCAGAAATCATACAAATAAATATGTCACCCAAATTAAATGCAAATAGAGTACGAAATAAAAGCTGCCAATGGACTTTATCAAAGGCTTTTTCAGCATCTAATGCTAATACTCCTACTGGTAAAGATAAATTGGACCTTTGTTCTATAACATGCAATAATGTTCTTGTATTGTTGGCAGAATATCAATTACTCATAAATGCAGATTGATCTGGATGAATAATAAGAGTCTAAAACAGAGGTTAACCTAGTTGCAAGTATCTTGGCATAGAGCTTACAATCTTGATTTAAGGAAATAGGACAGTAATTTGAAACCAATGTAGGGTCTTTATTAGGTTTAGGTAATACAACGATTAACGCTTCAGTAAACAAATCTGTAGTGGTCCCTGAGGAGCTAAAAAAGGTAAATAATTTAGATAAATGATGAGTAAGTTGTAATTGAAATTCCTTGTAAAATTCTGCTGGAATGCCATCTGGTCCAGGAGATTTTTTCTGCTTAAGACATTTAATAGCTAACCGAATTTCATTTTTAGTAATGGGGAAATTTTGGCTAATCCACATGTAGATCCATTAAAGAAGAATCATCAAAGTTAGGTTTATTATATAAAGTAGTATAATAATTTAAAAATTCATTAACAATATAATTTTACGATATGGCAATTTTCCCATTGGGACCATGAATCGAATTTATTTGGGATTTATCTATTTTTAATATGTAGATAATTACCTAAAAGCCGTCCAGATCTGTTTGCATTAAAACAAAATTTGGCTTTAGATTTGGAAAGTTCAATACCTGCTCTTCTGCTAAGAATGGAATTAAATTCATATCTAAGTTTTTGTAATTTCAACCTATACTGAGGGTCAATAGAAGCAATAAATAGCCTTTCAAATTTTGCAATTTGTTTTTCCAATTCTTTAATTGCGACATTAAAAATGTTATTTTCATGTGCCATGAGAGAAATAGAGGCACCTCTAATATAAGCTTTAAAAGCGTCCCATCTATTCACCAGGGATGTAGACTCTTCCGGATTAAGATGAAAATAAACCTGAATAGCATCAAATATTTTCAATTTGTTTTGTTCATTAGGAATAATATCAGTATACATTCTCCTTCTGGATTGTGACTTAAAATTTGAATTAAGTTGCAAAACAAAAGATAATAAAGCATGATCCGATATATCAATGTTACCAATGGTAGGAGTAATCACAGAATTAATTAATTGTCTGGAAATTAGTAAATAATCAAGTATTGAATGTGAATTATGTGGATGAGAGAAAAAGGTTAAAACAAATCCGTAGGAAAATGTCATCGCCAAATATCAATTAATTTAGAAGGTTTTAAGGAAAGATTTAAAAGTAAAAAAAGCTATTGCGGACGAAATTTAGTGAAAAATGTTCTATCCAATAAAGGATCAGAAATAAGGTTAAAGTCTCCTCCTATTATAAGTGTAACGTTACCTAACTTGAGAATTTGAGTAGTTAAAGTAGACCAAAAGACAGGATTATCAGCTGTTGGACCATAAACATTCATTAAAAACATAACTGAATCATAAATTTTAATTTGAACTATAACATATCTACCTTCAGTATCTGATGATTTATGTAAGGTTTGACAATGTAATCGTTTGGAAAAAAGAATAGCAACACCATTTTTCCTACCTTTAGCATGACAAGAGATAATAGTATCAACCCACTTTTTTTAATATAGTCCAATATTTTATCTTCAGTATGTGTTTCCTGAATAAAATAAATATCAGCCTTACAACTTCTTAAATAGTCCAAAATCTTTGTGTGTTTTATCGGATGTCTTAAACCCTTGAAATTTAAAGAAGTTATTTTAGTATTATGAACATAAGCCATAATAAAATAGAGAGAAAAAATAAATATTCAAGAAGAGAAGAAAAAGTTGAAGAAAAATATAGAAAATAGTAGTTCTAGAACAGGATGACAGGAAATGAAGTGAAAAGAAAGAAGACAAACAAACATAAAAAAGACAAGCACAAATAAACATTAATACCAGATATGAAACGCACACGCACTTTACAAGCATGATTGATTGAAATGATTACGCACTTGTATAGCGCACGACTACCCGTAGGCATCTCGGCGCTTGTACGAATACCACCGAGAAACCCTTCCTGGCCTTTTCCTGTGAGGAGCCCACTCCTGGGCACCCCCAAGGTGAAGTCAGGCATCCTCAGCGTTGTTGGGGCCGTTGTAGAGATTAAGCAAGCTATTGCCCAGAGGTGCAGAGTGGGACTCATGATTAGAATAGGCACCGAAGCGAGAATTATCAGGTCCGAGGAAATTGAGCCCGAGACCCTCCGAGGCGGGAATTGAACCCTGGTCCCGGTCAGACTACTGCATCAGGGTCTGCCACTCTAACCATTGAGCCACACTTCCCAGCATGACCGACCCATTGGAGCCCAGCGCGAAGAGGACTGCAAAATTAGTCAGAAATACATATTAGAACAATATTCAAGTAGCAGAATCATGCGCATCCATAGAATACTGTGAATGTTGATCCAGGAATAATTTTAAATCTTCTGGACTTTGGAAGGACTTAGAAAAATGATCTTTCCAGATGTGCATCGTTGAAGGATCAAATAGGCCATATTTAAATCCAATACTTTTCAATTAAGGACGCATGTCAGTGAATTCTTTATGAATTTTAACAGTCACTTTGGCAAAGTCTTGTTGAATAAAGATTTTATTGCCATTAACCATTAAGGATGGAATTTTGCGTGCTGCTTTCCTTATTAGGACCAAATGATGATACCATAGAACCTTAAAAATCATTTGTCTTGGCTTAGTATGATGAGGATTGTGATGGGATGGAATCCTATGCATTTATTTCAAATTTCTCTGAGAATGTTATGTTTAAAAGACCAGGAATCAAATTCTCCAGATTTTGGGGTCGATTAGGATGGCGGACGGACAAAGGCCGTCCGCCATCCTGTCGTGGCCAGGGACCATCTGCCATAATGGCGGAGGTCACGTGCGTTGAATTAGGATGCACCCGCCACAGTGGTGGGTGCATCCCGCATTTTTAACATTGCGGCCCTGCCGCAATGCTAAAAATGCATGTTGTTCATTTCAAAGCACCGCGCCGTGCCTGCCGTGTTGTTCTTTGAAACGCAGGGGGTACCAAAGATACCCCCATGTGCACCCCGCACCCCCCCTTCACCCTGGGGGCCCGCAACGGGCCCCCAAAGCAAAGACCGTATACCTTTCCACGGCGGGAAGACATAGGACCGCAAGCATTGTAATATGGTTGGCGGTGTCTCGCAGACACCGCCACCATATGTACGGACGGTCTTCCCGTCCACCGCGGATCCCCCAGCCATCCTAATGTGGCGGGAGATCATTTCAGGGAGGATGGCGGACGGATTGTCCCCGCCGGGCCGGCGATGGCTACCCCTAGCCCGGCAGGGGCAAACCGTCCGCCATCCTAATCGGCCTCATAGTCTGCAATTGGGGCCTTCAACATCCTCTGGTAAATTAAAAATATGCAGAATGTATTGCCTGTTACGATTTTCCATATCTAGAAGATGTACAGACATAGGAGATATTTTTGCCACAAGAGGTGTAAAGGTGTAGATATTAACTTTGTTATCCTGTATTTTAATGTAATTATCAGAAACTTTCATTGACATACTTGACATATCTTTACGTCAATTTTTAATCTCTGACGCAATGGTATCAGTGTTGGCACTCAGCACCCAAAGTTCATCAAGAATTAATGCCAAAGAAGGTTCACTAGATTTCACCACTTTAGATTTTACAGGAGGAGGAGAAATCTGTTGTTTCCTCTTATTATTGGAGTTTTGCGCATTTTTATTCTCCATTTTCGCACAAAAAAAATGCAAGGAGTAAATAAATGTGAAGTACAGGGGTATAAAGTAGATGCAGAGAAAATGCAGCAAGGAAAAAACTGGTGCGGCAACTAAACCAGACTGTGGGAATGGTTAGGCCAAAGCCGGGCCCTTTCCTGAATATGTGCTCCGCCCCTGACAGGAAATCTGGGCAGTACCTCAAGCAGAGCCCCAAGCAGAAGCAGGAGGACGAAAAACACCACCACTGACATTCAAAACTCCAGGAAAAAGCACCACAGCAGTAAGTAAGGCTTCAAATGGCTGCTAAAATATATTCCAGAAAATTCCGACTGGAATTCCTCATCACAGAGCTCACCAGGAGGCGGCCATCTTGTTTTCGCTCACTCACGCAAATTATTACAGGTGCCTTTTATGCAACACAAAGTATATGTTTGTTATTAGTGATCCCAAAAGATGTTTTATTTTGCTTCTTCAGTGACAAACAACTTTAAGCAACTTTTCACTGTGGCAGCTTATTTTTCTTTAATATTTAGTATGTGGCCCTTTGCAACTTAAGCAATGAAGGTTAAGAGGTCACTGTGGCCTAGCAAAGACACAATGGTGCTCACTGGAGCTATACATTTTTGTTTTATGTATGAGCAATGTAAATATAAACTGCAACTCACATGTGACATTTACCTTCCACACTACTGGTGCAGTTCTTATGTTAACTTACTATGGCAGAACTGGAAAGCTAAATAAGTGAATGGGGTGTTACCAATGTTACAGTACACATTATGGAAAATACACACATTGTATGGCAGTTTCATAGCATCAAACAGAGCCTTTATAAAAATAAAAAATAAAAAGAACTGGAAAGATTTTGTGGATCACTTCAAACTAATGCAGTTCTTTTCAGTAGTATCTAGACGTCTGCCTTTAGCAAGACATTTTGCTCATATGTTGATAGTTTCCTTCCTGAACAAATATGTTGATCTCAGTCTGGAAGAATTATAAGCAGACCCTAATGATATTAGTTATACATGTCCTGTGATGTAAAATGTGACAGTGGTTATACTAAACTAAACCCCATTAGCTTCGCTCAAGAAACAGGAAACAGCAGAAACCTAGTTAAGTAACTAATTTATTGGGAAACAGTGAATTGGTCAAATACGTAAATCCAGTTGTTAACTGCCATGTCAACTTGACAAGTGCACCCATTTGCCAGGCACTAACCTTCCCTTTAGAAAATGAAGAACAAACGACAGACCAGGGTCCAGCTCAACCAAATCCTTCCTACTACCATGCCGGGGATCGCCATACGTGTTGAAGAGTAATACTCTTGATCCACTGCCCATGTCGTGTACCCTTTTGTGTATTATCACTGGGACCATATGAGTGTTTATTGCCTATATACTCATATACAATAGAATTTGAAAGACATTTAATTACATCTCGTTTTTACAATTCTTGTTTCTACAAGATGCTATTGCATTGGCCACCTCCCACTGGCATTGTGAGGATGCCCATTGATAAGGAGAAAATTCCCCTTCATTGGCCCAGCCACCTGGGATCAGACGCCGCTCCTTGTGGATTATATAACCTCCTTGGGTTGATTAATTAATCAACTAAAGAGATTATTATGATTTTTCTGACGCTGCACACGGCACCTCTCATGACTTTGCTGTTTGTACCTGTTCAGATTCTTTTTCAATGCCTATTGGCCAACTACCCGTAGAGCCCTGACGAAGTTCCCTCTTGGCACAACTGGGAACGAAACGCATTGGCTGTGTGCTGTTTTGTTTTTTTAAGATTAGCAGAATAAAGAAATAAGTATTTTTCGACTAAATGATTCTACGTCTAATTTCAATGAGTGCACCTTCCATTTTTCTATAAACATCCTAACCTTCCTTTTTCTTACATGTAAGGCACCCCTATGGTAGGCCAACGGTACCCCACTGGGCAGGGGGCAGTGTATGTGAAAGGTAATACATGCACTTGTGTGTGGCATGTCCTGATAGTGAAATGATGCCAATTTTGTTTTTCACTATTGAAAGGCTGTCTTGCCCCATAGGACGGAATGGGGAATGCTCTGTAACATCTTACAAATATAACTTCCCATTGGGAGAAGATAGAGAAATAAAGTTTAGGCTCTCTGAACTCCGAATTTAATAACACACCTTTTAGTAAAGATGGTTTTTAAATTGTGTGTTTGAAAATTCCACTTTTAGAAAGTAGCCATTTTCTTGTTTAACCATTCTGTGTGCCTCTGCCTGTTTGTGGATTGACTTTCTGGTTTTGGAGTGACAGGGGCTGGGGATGTGCATTGACTGTACACAACCACTGGAGGGGTTGATGTATGCCTGTCCCTTTCTGGATGATTCAGAGGTGAGCTGAATAGACCTTGGCAGAATTTAGAGTAGAGGGGGGAGTTTTCCTTGCACCTGAATAGGGCCTGCCTCCTTTGCACAATGTTGTCTCTACCCCTTGTGGACATATTGCACCAGTGAGGACAAAACTTGTTTGGACTGGGTTCAGAGACCCTTGTACAAAGAAGAACTAAGACAAAATGGGGTGTAAGTAGTGGGCCTTAAATCCCAGAATTTTAGATTGCTTCTGGACTGAAGAGGAACCTTTGCCAAGGAGAAGAGCTGGGGAGCTGTGAGGAGGAGTACTGCCCTTTTAATGTGTGCTGTGTGAGGTTGGCCTGCAGTTGCTGCCTCTGCCAAGGAAAGGAAAAAGACTAGAACTTTGCTAATAAACCTTCTCTAAGAAGAATCAACAAAGGCCTGTGTGTGCTGGCCTCCTGTTCTGAAGTCTCAGGGCCACAAATACTTCACTCCAGCTCCCCTGAACTTATTGCTGAGAATTCTGACCTGCCAAGAGATGCACATTCCACTTTTGGGCCACTGGAGGTTGTTCCTGCTGTTGGGAGCGGGAAGCAACTTGAAAGAAGCAAGTAAAGCAATCTCTGACATGGTCAGCACCGCCGGCGTGATGCAGCGACTTGCACCTAGGCCCGGGGCACCACTTGTGTAGTGCACAATGCACCGCCAGCCTGCACCGCCACTCCAATGCCACCCTCGACACCTGCCTACGCCCGCAGTTACCGTTCTTCCCGATGCCAGTGCTCACACCATCTCCATCATCGCCAGCGCCTGCATACTGTTATGGCAGCCCTAATAACTGCCCAGGGTGACTCCATGAACTCGCCAACTTTGCATCGTCACCGGAACTGACGCCTCCCCACAGACACAACCAACTTACCCTGTCCTGGATTTCATACGTCGCCTCCTCATGGATGTGACACCTCGCCTTCCCCATGGCAGCCAGGGAGCCAGCCTTGAACTCTGCACTGATGCCTCACCTCCATGATACCAGGCATCAACATAGTTTTTTGGGGATATGTGTGACTCTGTGCTTGATGCCGTGCACCTCGCAGTCGGCACCCTACTTTGGATTTATTGCTGTCACAACGTTGTAACAGCGCCAGGAGGAGCTATTTGATTTCTACAAGCTTTATTTTTGCAATAACTGTTTTTAAGTGCTATTTTAATTTGTATGTTGGATTTTTGTTGTTTTTGTCTTGTTGAGTTTAGATAAAGATACTTTATTTTTCTGTGGTGTCCGTTTGTGGTGTTATTACTGTGTGTTTTGAGTACAAATTCTTTACACATTGCCTTTGGGATAAGCCTGTCTTCTCATTCCAAGCTACCAAGGGGGTGAGCTGAGGTTATCTAAAGTGTGTATCCCCTTTACCCGGACTAGAAGCAAGGGTCCCTGCTTGGACAAAGGTACCTACCTCTGCCAACTAGAGACCCCCAGTTGTAACAGGACATTTGATAATCATGTCAAACTCCCAAACTTAACTACAAGGAAGACAATACTATGGCAAATCCGAGGAGTGACAAAATGACCAGAGCCTTACATTTGGATTGGCATCTTCATGGTGTAGGTCAAGAAAACAAAGTACAAAATATTGAATAGTCACAATATTAAGATTGCAATGCTGAGGGGGAAAATATCGAAAGGTAAGTTTGTATCCATTTTCTATACCTAACTCCACATGTACATACCTTGGTGGTGTATATATCTTGAAAGTACGTATATGTGGTGTTAGGAATAGTAAATCCTTGCATGTGTGGTTAGGAGTACGTTTTATCTAGACAAACTTGTCAAAATGTGCACATTATGCTTACACACGGTGTTGCAGTAGATATAATGGACCCTAGGCAAGACACTTAATTACTGATTTACAGAGCATGTGTGATCTGGTGTTCAACTTTCGAGCATAACACAAAGAAGGAAAATGGATGATAGTACACAGCAGTAGAAAAAAAGTAGGAGCCTCATGTGTTGACATTGATGCTAGATAAGATCATTAATTTAATGAATTAGTATGAATGGTTCAACAAAGTTGTGGGTCTTTCCAAAGAACAGATGTGCTGATGGCATTTAAAAGAGCCAAAATGTTCCAATGCCGTTTAGGAATAAAGATGATTAATATCCTCAGACAGGGTGTGTGCACCCTGATCTGTGTCGAGAGTCCCTCGCTGTACAAATATTTTAGTGGACAGAGAGCAAATACTTTCTATTGTTGAATATTACTACATTCTATGGGATTCATTCAAAAAATTACAAAATGTCTTTTGCAACTTTTTCTGGTGCAGAGCCACCTGCACCTCAACTCTGCATCAGAAACCACCAGTCTAATTTTAAGGGAGAGGGGCTGGGGGGGGGGGGGTCAGCACAGGCCATGCACTATTAAGGGGACATGTGGTAAGCCAAGGTAAGTGGTAATATTGTGTGCTGCATGTAAAACACCATGTGCAAAGCAGGAAATACCCTACCAATGCTTAATTTGTAACAAAATAAGTGCAAGGCCCTTGTCAGGAGGCAACTGCAGCTTGCAACACTTTTTGCCTCTTCTACAGCTGCAAACAACAGGACCCACATAATTACTAACCATCACCTCCTACAAGTGTGACAATTCAGACTATTCCATACCCAGTGCTATAAGGACGATGTGGGTGACAGGTAGTAGTCATTTTTACTGTATATCGTACTAATAAACAACTGTTATTGTACTCATTTCTAAATTGGAAATACAGCGCCACCATGTGGCTTACTGTCATAAGTCCCGGTGTTGACAATTAAGTGCCTATGCCAAGCACTGGAAACCACCTGCTCAAATTAAGCAATGTATCCTACCCACAGTGTGCAGGCTCTGGAACAGCGGTGCTCCAATTTGTGTGTCTTAAAAGGATGCTCCGTCCCTTCTGTAATACCAGACTGTAGCTCACACTCTAAATCACAACAATGGCCAACAGATGGATTTTTTTGGCCAGCTTTCTTGGAGATGTCCGTGAATTTCATTTCTTTAAATATTGCAACTTCAAACCACTATTAAAAAGTGCGTTGAGGAATTCCATGCAGCCTTTCTCTCGAACAGGATTTACTAGAAACACCTGGAAAATGTTTGGGAATTTACATTTTTACATATGAAATAAATCCTATTTTTTTTAATTTAGTCATGTTTTTGTTCTGCACAAGGGCGAAGAATCGCAGTGAATAACATACAGCGCTACCAGGACGGTTTCCATCAGGAGCCTGCAGTGAGCAGCAAACATTTATACGCGGTTTGCCATTAAGAAGGAATACAGATTCCATAAAATGAAATGTCGGTTTCTTAATAGTGCTCAGTGATTAAACATTACATGAGCTGGGAATAATATGGCCGAGGAGCTTGAAACTAATTAAACACCTAATCTATTCTTTCTTATCAGCTTCTGGTTCCCCATTATATCTTAGATGAAAAACATATGATGCTCTTTTCTATGTTAATTTTAACCATCTGGATGAACTACAATCCGAATCTAATTTGCATTTAAAAATATAAACAGCAAATAGCAATGAGCCTGTCTTCATGGGTCTCGGGCATAATATGCAGAATTTAGATATTGACACGACCACAAAGCTTAACATTTTATATGGAATAGAAAGTGAGTTAAACTACATTTGTCATTATTATCATGGTACAACAAGTCTGTAGGGAGAAAGACACGTGTGGCTTCATGTTGACTTCAAGGAATCCATTTTGTGGTTCTGTTTACGCTTGCTCATCTTGAAAAAGTGCCATGTGCCAATAAGAATCTGAATTTCATTCCACGAACATGCACTTGTATTACTGCCAATAGTCCAAATATACAAAAACATTAAAATGTAAAAAATGCAGGGATTGTTTTGAGGCGGGTTGTGTGTGGGGGGGGGGGTTAGATTTCTTGGAAACCTCTGCTTTTCCACATGCAGTTGTTCATTTCTATCTGTATGCTTGGCTACTGTTGCGTTCACTTCCACTCGGTGTTGTCTCTGTTCTTCTACACCCTTCACGCAGATCTCGATTGAAGAACTTCATTTAATTAGATTGCATGACCTGGGATAACCACTTTGTCTTCCTGTGCCTCAGATTCCTTGGGTACTTAAAATGAGGCCTGACTAAGGCAAGTCAGATCTAGTTCAGTGGCCTGCTGCTCCCTTCAAAGTCAATGGTACTCCTTTTAACAAATTTAGAAACATCACACTCTTTGTGGGCCCATTGGAAGTCCAAATTGTGGCCTTCTGTTAACATATAGTTTGCATCCTATTCTCTGTAGCTTCCATATTAACCTTCTGAACTATCTCACAAGATATAACGTTTACTACATTATTATTAAGTAATATAATCGAATATTATATGCTCTCTGTATTAATGCCAGTGAGCTGGGATGAGTGACGGCGCCTGCGGCTTCAGCAAATACAACGCAACTGCAAAAAAAGGCGAGAAAATGCCGGGCTGCGAATATCACAGAAACAGGGAAAGATATTGTGCAGAAAAAACTAAAGGGAATACAATAACTTTTCTCCTCAGAACTTCACCGACTGCTCCAAGGCAACAATGCGAAAAAGAAAAGCCTGTGTGTGAGAATGGAGTTTATTGCCTCAGATTTACCGCCGTGGAATTACGTTTCACCCAGCGGCAGCAAGGTTAGACTCACTGCACATATATAGCATAGCGTCCGCCCGGGCAGTGGCATCAATTCTGATGCGGTGCTTTGAAAACCAAGAGGAGGGCATGCAGGAAAAGAAAGCCCCAGCGGAGAAATGGAGCCTGGCATCATAGGCCCGTTTGGATGTGTCCAGAACACAGCCGTGCTGTCTTCGGGGACAAACCACAAAGGCACTCACAGACTCTTCGCTCTGAAGGAAACTGTAATTTATGGTCTCTGTCTCACACACTGGCTGCATTCAGCGCCGTCCAAGTCCCGGCGTTGCACTTGCTGGCCCAGAAGGCCACAGAGAAAGCATCGCCTGTAAACAAGGCCCAAGCGGCCTGCAGCACCTCACTTGACTTGACCGTGTCACACTGCAACCCGGTGGCCTCTGATTGGCGAAGCTACACGAATCTGCATATTGTACGGAATCCTGGGGTATGTGGTGAGCAGTATGGGGCGCTATGCGTGCATGTATCTCTCTCGATTTTGTATAAGCTGGCTGTTTTCTGAGCTATGGGTTGAGAGCGGCAAAGAGGTAAGACAAATGGAACAAGTGGGGTGGAGTGCCAAGGAAGGAAAGGAAGCAGGAAGTAGAACAGAAGGCTTTGTGCCCTATCAGAACAGAGGACAAAGCACTTATGTCAATTACTCCTGGCGCCATTGAACATTGGACTGTCAGCCAAGTCCAGCAGCAGTTTACGTTGATTCCGGGGCCCTTTGCACTATACGGCTCCTCCACGGCTTGAATGTAATGCAAAAATAATGTGCCCTTTCACAGTATATGTGTTGCAAAGTGCCCTAAGCACTACTGGTGGTAACTGACTCTTGCAGAGGCCGCCCCGAAGGGGGCCTCGAGGGCCAGCGCCATAATGGACGTCGGAGCCCCGGGAAAATCTGGTGTGGGCCGCCGGTAAGCCCCCGAAGCAAGTGGGGTGCTTCCTTCCTGCCAAAATGTGTGCCAGAGAGGCGCCGAGTCACCTGGCCAATGGGAGGCCAGGTGATGATTGAACCCCCCAATAGCAAACAACCGCCTCCTTGGATGGGAAAATCGCGGGGGTTATAATGCGCCGCTCCCCATACAACAGCTCATTATTGCATTGTGGAGCTGGTCAGCGCCACAGCAGGATTTTCAAGTGGAAGCTTACCCGATTCGTCGCCAGTTGGGCCAAGCAGAGTATTCCGGCCAGGAGTTCACCCAACCAACTGTGCCGTGCTGTATCAGGAGAATTCTCCCGAGCTCCACTCGCATTGACTGGCGTTGGGAGCGGAGTACCACGCCTTCCATAAGGAGTCGGGAACTTAGCGTCTGCGTAATGGTTGAGTCGACGGAGCTCCAGGGTCAAAGCATTGTGCCATGTACCGCGGCGTCCAGGACCGGTCGAGGACTTGACGGAGGCAGCGGAGGTGCCGAGTCAACGGAGCGCCAGGGCGAGCTCTCGGGGCTGCGAGGTAAAGTTGCACTGCCTCTCTCAACAGCGTAACGCACAAAACTGCGAGCTGATGCACGCCCCCCTCATACGGCATGGCCGAGGGCAGGTTCGAGTCTCGGCCCGCCTCAACAGCCCGATCTTCCGGCACATGTAAAGTGACCTGGTCAGTTAGCAGTTGGGCTTTCCTTGCATTCTGGAGACCACGATTCAAGCCCAGGCTTTGAGGCTGTAAAGCAGAGATTCACCGCGGGTGCTTGAATTTCCTGGCGTGAATGGAAATGTCTGGCGGTGAACTTCATGGGTAATTTATACACTGTGTCTGTGTTTGAAGAAGCCTAACACAATTGTTGCTTCCATATCTGCCTTAATACACGTGCTGTGAGCAAATATTGAATACCCACAGCCAGAGTGGTAGCTAGAGCTCATGGCGCCTGGGGCCATCCCACAGACTGCCGCCCAAGGCATCCGCAGCCCCATGACCATGCGAGGCCGAGTCTTGACTCGAATTTCGAAACTCACCCCACTGTCAAACCTCGGGCACAAATATTTCTCACATGTATCACCGGAATGCCAGCTCCACAACGGTCCAGCAACCAGTGCAAGCAAGTGCCAACCATCTGAACTCGCAGCCGCAGAGGGCTGCACACAGCACCCCGGGGCCACTCGCCCAACCATACAGCTGTGATTCTTCCTAATACCTCCAAACATATCCGTCAGCCTGCCTGACTGTGATTGGCACGCGCGTCCCACAGGCTCTCCCGAGGCCCGCCCAGCAACCATGCGCAAGTCTCCATAACCACACTCTTTCTCAGATGTATTTAATTTGATTTACAGCGCCACTCATACCCGTGTACGGTGTCAGAGCACTTTACATCACACACTACACAGAGACTATCATTTATACATGTGTAAATCACTGTATAGGAAATGATACATAAGACAAAGGACTACAAGGTGTAGAAGCCACATGAAAACCATACCAGTAGGCAGTATAGTTTAATAGCTCACTGTTCTATGTTAGGATTTTAACTTATAAACTGCAAGTAACAAAAGGATCTCTCTGACAAAAGCAGTTACCTACTAACCTAGTTAACATTATGTGCACTTTGTGATCTGCATTGTACACGTTCTTTGCAGCAGGCACATTAACCCTCTGTGCTACTTTTCTAGGAGTCAACTCTTCCACTCGACAAAACTCTGATCTATCTATAGGAAGAACATTAATCACCAAAGTTATCATGACATTTTTATTGTTGCTGAAAATTGCTGGAGGCCAGGAAGGAGGCAGCAAGTTTTTTTTAAACCATAATATACTTGCAAACACTACGCACACACCCGAAATAGGTACCCAGTGTGGTCACACCGTTGGCACCGCCCTAACCTGCTCAAGGTTCACATGACCTCAGTGACAGAGTCACAGTGACGGGATCACTGTTGCTCCAGGGTGTGCTGCTTCGTAGGCCTGCCCGCAAGACTGGAGATGAACTTCAGTATGGATTGTGGTGGACAGGCCTTCACGGTTAACCCACAATTGACACCACTAGGGTACACCTGCGTGTGCTAAGACATCAGGCTTTCTAAGGTCTAGTGGGGCATTTTAAGGTCTAGCATGCTCCCTCAGTAGAGTGGTCTGGTGGACTGGTCATTAAGGCTGAACCCAGTTCCCCCAGTTCCAAATTCAACAGCTCTGGTCATAGTGCCACATCCTCTCCCCCACTTAACACCATACTGCCCCACAGAGAGAGACTCTCACATTTCCTTCAGCTATATCCTAGTTGTGCCCCCTATAAACACTTGGATGTGGCTCAATTCAAATTATGCACTTGATAAGAGTAATATGCTGCCTAAAAAAAAAAGTCAAAGCAAACACTCATAGGGAATGCAAGATTAAGTAAAGCATGTGAAATGTAAGCAGAAACAAGATGTTTACCTTAACGATCTCTCACTCACTAGTCAGAAATCAGTGAGTGATTTTACCTGAAAAGTTAAGGACATGACTACAGGGCCCTGAAGGGAACCGTTTCAATATACATTGCTTATATCCTTACAAAACGTAATCAGTATGGTTTAAAAAGACCACATCCATAAACACAGAGCCATGGTACACATTTTGTTTTCTAATCCTCCCATCAACCAGGTATTGCAATACATCCAGGAATGGTGCACCTCCCCACCTGGGGACAACAATGCTGTTCAAAGTAAGACGAGAAAACAAAAGTGGCGCTTCACTGCAAAGTCTGTAAAGTGAGGCTGATGTGTTTGGATGTGAATAAAACCAATCTGGCCACTTTGCAACCACTCTGTCTAGCTTTATTTAGTTATGTATTCATTTTTCATACTTAAAACCTTTTATTTCTCTCCATCCAGAGGCTACACTTTGGAATAGAAAAATGTCAGAAAAAGGGCATTTACCGCAAATGAAAGAAGGAAAGAGAGGTTGTGAACCGTTTCTTCAAGTCACAGTTTTCAGTAAGTGAGGAGCAAGACAGAAAGAGAGGGAATCAGAGGCGTAGCTAGACTGACTGACAGTAGTGTCAGTGAGTGTCCCAGTCCCCAAATAAATTACAAAGGTCGCCGCCCCCAAAATAGTGCCACCTGGGGCGGACTGCCCCCACTGCCCCCCCTAGCTACGCCACTGCCCACAGCGTGCAGTCATCTCCAGCTACATTCTGCACAGGAGGGTCTCTTAAATCATTAGCTGGGTGACGAAGTTAGAGCTGCGTGCTGCTTTCATTTTCATTATTGTTGTCGTATCCCTGTGACCAGGCTTGAGCCTCGGTATCGGAGTCCACAGCAGGTGATTCTGGCCAAATCACGTAACCTCCCCGTGCACTGTGGGTACGTAGGAGTGTGACCAATGTTGGTGCTTAAACAAGGCGGCAGCACCCTGCCGCGGTTCATATACAAAAAAAATAATAATATTAAGAAGAAAACAGGAAAACCACGCAGGATGGCGAACTGTAACAGGGGGGGGGGGGCAACCAGCAGACTTAGGTGACTTGTTGCAGCAGATCAGGGCAGCAATAGAGGAGCACAGGACCAGCTGGCTGCTGTCGCACATGGAGGAGGAGGAGGCCTGGAGAGGACCCAGTAAACAGCCACCCGTGGTCAACGGCAGGCCAGTGCCGTTGTAAGACACAGAGGGCTCCGGTGGGGAGCACCAAAGGAGCCCCAAAGATGCCGGTGGCCAAGAAAGGGTGCAAGAGGGATGACCTGCTGGCTGTGGCCACACCAGCAATGGCAGGACCGAGTGGAAATATCAACGCAATGACAGGTGAGCATATTGGTGCAATAGTCCAGGAATGCTTAAAGTCATTTGCACCTTTGTTATTCAATGGCTTGGGCGTGCAGGGTCTGGGTGCGGCGAGCACTCTCCCCCAAGGGGGGATATCAGGGCTAACATGGCACCTACTAGACCCAGGCTGCTCGCAACAGGAACGCTTATGGGGCAGCGATCGAGCCAGCTGATCCAGGCAGTCAGGGCAATCAGGAGACAGGTGAGGGGTTGGCGTCCCCAATAGAGGCATGCGGCAGCGCAGGCAGAATGAATGACCTAACTCAAAGACTTCTTGTTTGTAGGTCCCACCAGGTCAGTAGAGTGTGGTGAGACCCTAGCAGCATTCCAAGAGTTAGCAAGGGAATTGGGGGTACCATTGGCAGCTGAGAAAACAGTAGGTCCCACCCCCCTGACTCACATTTCTGGGTATTGAGATAGACTCAGTTGCAGCAACATCTAGGCTGCCAGATGCGAAAGTAAAAGAATTCGGGGATGAAATAAAAACCTTGTGCGGTAGAGAGAAGACAACCCTCCGCGAGTTACAACGGCTGGTTTGCAAGCTCAACTTTGCGGCCATAGTCTTCCCCACCGGCAGGGTCTTTGTCAAGCTCCTAACACAGTTGACAGCCATGCTCATCCACAAAAACGGCCATGTCGGGTTGGGGGCAGGGTCAAGCACGACCTGATCATGTGGGACACATTCCTAGCAGATTTCAATGCCCAATTGATATGGAGAGAGGGCTGGATGACAGCCAGGCAGATAGCCATGTTCACGAATGCTGCAGATGGGACAGGCTTCGGGGCAATCCTGGGGGACAAGTGGTGTGGGGGGCCATGGCCAGGTAGCTGGCATAAACAAGGCATCGTTTAGATCAAAAAAGAGAGAGAGGACTAGATAGACTAGGCCGTATCCCCTGGATTATATATGCATATATCAAAAAGGGCTAGCTAGTTTAGAGGGATATAGGAGACTCAGGTAGGTACGTCATGGAGCAACATGGAGTGAGGGAAACCATTGTTTTCCTCATAAAGCCCTCACCCACCGACCTAGTCGGTGGCATGCTTCATCATCGGGCCCACCACAGTGGCACCGAATGTGCCCCGGGTGTGCTTCAACGCCAGGAGACTGCGGAGCAGGTATGTTGCTGAGTGTGCGGTGAATAGGGTGAGAAAGGTGAAGTTTAAAAGCTATGCAGGAGGTCCCAGCACCCGAGGGTTGTTTATCTTTAATGAACTGGGCCTCTGCTAGCAGATAAAAGGCAAGAAGACGTGTTGGAGTGCTTATTATGACCTCCAGCGTCTAGTGCGGTCTACATGTTTCAGCCAGTGCCTTGTTAGTTTAAAGCTGGCTTTCCTCAGGACCAATTAATATGTGAAAAGTGCAAAGAATAAGTAAACTTAATTTTAAGTGGTTGTGTGGTCTTTTGGCTATGTGTGGGGCACGCTAAGGCGCTATAGCTGTTAGAGGGGATTCCCTCAAGCTTGACTACATGTAACACATAGGACAAGGACAGGACGTACAAGGTAGAGTCATATCAGTATGGTATAATGTTGTACCACAAGATGCCGGCTTTTAATGTGGTGTTCGACCTATGAACGGCTATGGTGAGCTCATGGCACGTGCATGAGGCTAGTGAGGGTTTTAACAGAAACCGGTAGTGTTTTCGCGGTGGGCTAAAAAAGCGTATTTACAAGGTGAGGTACAGGTAAGTGCAATACTTGGTCCTCACTCTGTTTTCTCTTGTAAAAAGCTTCATGGGTCGCCTGGCAGAGAAAGAGACCCTGTTGGGATACAAGGTAATTCAACATATGTCCAACCTGTTGGGAAAAAGGTGGTGGCTTACCCTGTTTGTAGCTGTAGTGGATCAGATTTACTCACGAGTATTTCGGTCTGGTTCCTCCTTGGACCTATTCGTCCTTCCGCGGCACCCGTTGTGAGGGAAATGGGGCGTTCGGTCTCGTATTTGTACTCCCTAGTAAGTTGATTCCACCTGTGTGTGGTAAAAACAAAGGGAGGGGTGCGCGCTGATAGCCATGTCATTGTCGGCCTGATCGCGCATGCGTTATGGTGTGGAGCGCGGTATTGCGCATGCGCGGGTAGTTAGCGTATGATAGTCCTGGGACTAAGTTAGTGAGCGTGCGCGGAGGTGTCGCGCAAGCGCATTGGTGCCTATTGAAGTCAAAGTGTTGACTGGGGTGTGGGCAGGCCGCGCATTTTGTGAGATTGAAGGGATGAATTATCATCATGACGAGGACTAGAAATGGAATAGTAATGGCCAGGTCGAGTAGAGTGCTAAACGTGGTGACTACTTTTTAGACACTAGGGTGCATGGGGGTCACGCAATTGGGGACACTGATCAGGGGAGAGCGGAGCAAGGGCGGGGACGCTCATGCAGGGGTCACCTGGCACAGGTGTATCAGGGATTCTTTCGCACAGTGTGTGGATATTACACGTCACTTTCTAACTCACAACCATACTCCCAATGACTTCTCCTGGACTGTCATTGAAAAATTTGACAACAGCACCAACGAAAAACTTCTCCTTCAAAAAGAACAACGGTGGATATACCACTTATCCACACATACCCAGGGTTTAAACGATGCCATACCATGGAATTCCCTAACCGTGTAATATCCACACACTGTGCGAAAGAATCCCTGATACACCTGTGCCAGGTCACCCCTGCATGAGCGTCCCCGCCCTTGCTCCCCTCTCCCCTGATCAGTGTCCCCAATTGCGTGACCCCCATGCACCCTAGTGTCTAAAAAGTAGTCACCACGTTTAGCACTCTACTCGACCTGGCCATTACTATTCCATTTCTAGGCCTCGTCATGATGATAATTCATCCCTTCAATCTCACAAAATGTGCGGCCTGCCCACACCCCAGTCAACACTTTGACTTCAATAGGCACCAATGCGCTTGCGCGACACATCCGCGCACGCTCACTAACTTAGTCCCAGGACTATCATGCGCTAACTACCCGCGCATGCGCAATACCGCGCTCCACACCATAACGCATGCGCGATCAGGCCGACAATGACATGGCTATCAGCGCGCACCCCTCCCTTTGTTTTTACCACACACAGGTGGAATCAACTTACTAGGGAGTACAAATACGAGACCGAACGCCCCATTTCCCTCACAACGGGCGCCGCGGAAGGACGAATAGGTCCAAGGAGGAACCAGACCGAAATACTCGTGAGTAAATCTGATCCACTACAGCTACAAACAGGGTAAGCCACCACCTTTTTCCCAACAGGTTGGACATATGTTGAATTACCTTGTATCCCAACAGGGTCTCTTTCTCTGCCAGGCGACCCATGAAGCTTTTTACAAGAGAAAACAGAGTGAGGACCAAGTATTGCACTTACTTGTACCTCACCTTGTAAATACGCTTTTTTAGCCCACCACAAAAACACTACCGGTTTCTGTTAAAACCCTCACTAGCCTCATGCACGTGCCATGAGCTCACCATAGCCGTTCATAGGTCGAACACCACCTTAAAAGCCGGCATCTTGTGGTACAACATTATACCATACTGATATGACTCTACCTTGTACGTCCTGTCCTTGTCCTATGTGTTACATGTAGTCAAGCTTGAGGGAATCCCCTCTAACAGCTATAGCGCCTTAGCGTGCGCCACACATATCCAAAAGACCACACAACCACTTAAAATTAAGTTTACTTATTCTTTGCACTTTTCACATATTAATTGGTCCTGAGGAAAGCCAGCTTTAAACTAACAAGGCACTGGCTGAAACATGTAGACCGCACTAGACGCTGGAGGTCATAATAAGCACTCCAACACGTCTTCTTGCATTTTATCTGCTAGCAGAGGCCCAGTTTATTAAAGATAAACAACCCTCGGGTGCTGGGACCTCCTGCATAGCTTTTAAACTTCACCTTTCTCACCCTATTCACCGCAAACTCAGCAACATACCTGCTCCGCAGTCTCCTGGCGTTGAAGCACACCCGGGGCACATTCGGTGCCACTGTGGTGGGCCCGATGATGAAGCATGCCACCGACTAGGTCGGTGCGTGAGGGCTTTATGAGGAAAACAATGGTTTCCCTCACTCCATGTTGCTCCATGACGTACCTACCTGAGTCTCCTATATCCCTCTAAACTAGCTAGCCCTTTTTGATATATGCATAAACAAGGCATCACCAGCAACATCACATTCCTGGAACTCTTCCCCATTGTAGTGGCCTTGTCAGTCTGGAAACGGAAATTGAGGAACATGAAGCTGACACTCTGGCCAGACAACAAAGGGGTAGTACAGGCAATCAACAGAGGCACAGCCAGGTGCCCTGAATTGTTGAGTTTAATGTGTCGATTGGATCAATTGCAGTTGGAAGGGAAAATAGATCTGAAGGCACGGCATGTACCGGGGGTGGAGAATGCAGTGACAGATTCCCTTTCACGTGCACAGATGAATAGATTCAGGAAGCTGGAACCAGGAGCGGAGAAGAAAATGTGGCTCACATTAATTTAGGATTGGGGCAGCGACCACAGCGGCTCAGCATGGGTTGACCGAGGCAGGGATCAAGGTTATCAGCAGATGGCGGTCCAAGGCATACAGGACTTACATGCGGAGGATAACGAGGGGGCATGACCTCAGGAGTACTTGGTTGCCTGACATTGTGTTTATTGCCTCAGCAGGAAAGTGCCCTCCGCTGATATGGTTGGTGGGTCACTCATTTATTTCCCGGATGCAGGCATGATGGCAGCGGGGAGGCAATAAGCTGATGGGCAGGCCAGTCACATATGCGTCCGATGGTGGGGTCACCCCGGGTATGAAATGCGACCAGCTGCTAGCGGTACTCAAGGAGCTACAGGAGGACACAGCCTGGCACCCAGACGTCCTGGTAATACATCTTGGCGGGAACGACCTGACCTGTTTGGGGAGGAAAGAGCTACTGTAGGCCATCCAGAAGGACCTAACAGAAGCAGCGCGGTGCTTCGGTAGTACCACCATCATCTGGTCTGAGTTGATCAGCAAGCTGGTGTGGCGAGGGGCAGGGTTACACAAGGCAGTTAAGAACTAAAAGATGAATTTGAATATCGCAGTAAGCAAGTTTTGCAAGACCAACGGCCTGAAGAGCATCAGGCATGGACTTATCCACTTGGGCCGCCCAGAACTTTATGGGTGGGACGGGGTTCACCTGTCAGAGGAAGGGATGCAGGTGTTTTGGAGCAGCTTGTGGGGCGCAATGACGTTAGCAGGTTACTCCTAAAACAATAAAAAACTGACAGCGCACGGGGACATGCAGGAAGACGTGAGCCTCCCTGACGGCGTGGCGGATAGGAGGGATACAATGGTTGGTTATGGAGGCACACTGACATGGTCGTGTGTAGAAGGAGGGCCATTCACTTTAGGATGCCTTACGACAGGGTGAGTAGGCCTTACTAAAGGGGGTAGAAGATGGAGACGGGGCTCACAGTCCAGACCCCACCAGATGGCAGGGAACAAAAAGAGACTAGCATGGTAGCGAGTTGGGGCCTAATTCTGAGCAGAGGCTACCCCCACATGCAAAGGGGCATGGAAACCAACAGAACAATTTTTGACCCCAAAAGTGGCAAGAGAGGAGATATGCCTGCAAAAGAGCGGAATAACGAACTGTCAGGGTGATTTACGATTTTTGGATGTGCAAATGATTTATGACAAACAAATGATTTATGACACATGATTTTGACAAGTATCCCACAAGATTTATGACACCTAATTTATGACCGCTCATGATAAAGATTTATGACCCTGGCCACAAAAATATGACCAGGGGATTGTGAGGAAAATGAGTATGCATATAAATGGTAATAAAACTACGGCCAACATCGACCACAAAACTGCAACACATGTTGGCTGTCATTGGTAATACTTATAGAGAAGGATTGCATGCCATCCCGGAGTGGGCACAGTGTGGGTGGTATGACTGACCCTGGGCTCTGTCTAACCAGGCCCAGGGCCAGTACTATGCTGAAAAAGACACTTAGAAAACAGTAAAAACACCTACATATACTAGGGTACACTGTGGGCTAGGGTTCCCGTATGATTGGCATGACCTCTCCTATAAGGCCCTAGTACATATTATGGCAGAGGGGATTGAAATTGCCTGTAAGTCACTAGTTATAATAGAGTCTGGCAGTTTAGAGGCCAGCAGCCCTGTCTGCACTTGCATGTGTGTGCTGCTGAAGCCTGAGGTCAGTTTAAAAGCAGCCCTGTGTTGAAGGACTGCTTTTAAAATGCAAATTGTGTCCAAACTCGACTTTGATGTATGGGGCACATAAAAATTAATAAACTACAATGTTTTGGCATATTAGGTACCCCTAGGGTCTCCTCTAGGTGTCCCGTGGGTGGGGGGTCAGGTACTTATAAGGAGGATCCTTATAAAATGGTTTTACATGCCATGGGGATTAGTGAAATTGCACATTTCACTCCCCACATTGCAGTAATGTCCTTCCCAAAATCGACTTTTGTGCTAGGAGCACTGTGGAGCGAGGATCTACAATATTTGTACATATTCAGAACCCCATAAGTCTCCTCTAGGTGTCCCAGGGGTGTGGGGTTTTGTGGATATAAGCAGGGTCCTAATAAAAGCTGTTTTATAAGCTGTGATGTTGGAACAATTGTCCAAGTCATTTTCCCCATTGCAAATCACCAGCCACATAAGTTAACATGGCAATAAGTTATTAAATAATAACTAATGTCAAAGATGTCATAAAATATAATTCAAGGACTTGCTAGAATGGTATTGATAAATCCAACAATATGCTATTGTTGAATGTATCCTAAAATGTACAGCCAAGAAGTTATCAGGCTTAGAGAGCCATTCTGGGAGTGCCGGGTTCTGCTACATAGGAATGCCAGAGCAGGGGGAAGGGTTGCAAACAATAATCTTCAATTGAAGGAAAAGACAGGCAGAAAAAGCAAGTTTAATTTACACCCCTACTCTTTGCACTCAGCCAGATGGTAGGATTAAGGAAGGAGTGAGCAGATGCAGGGGGAGGGACTATATGGAGACGAACCATCATGAATGTTTGTTTAGCCAGCTATTTTCTCTCTCCTGGAAAATCAGCCTTGTTGAATTTAGGAGAAATAGTGCTGTCTGGGAGACTGCGCCTGCTGCATTATCTGGAACTACAGCACTTTGACTGTACCGTGCTTCAAGAAGAATGAAGAGTGGACGCCAAGCTGGAAACTTGATTTGCATCATCAGGCCCTGCATTCTGACTGACTACGCCTGCTGCATTATCTGGTTCTATAGCTTTTTCGAGGTACCTTGTTTCAAGAGGAATAAATAGTGGGCTCCCTGCAAGCTACAGGTTAACAGAGCTCACCTACATCAACTTCACCAATAGTCCCCTGCCTGGAGTGTATCCAGTGGACTTTTAAGGCTGCTGTCCGGGTGCATTATAGGAATTGTGGTCCCAACCTTTCAAAGACCCTTGGCTTGTGTTTTGGACTCTTTGGACCCTCAAGAGGAACTTTAGGAAGATGTTCACGAAGTTTGGGAAAGCTTGGCGAACGTTTGTGAAAATGCTCCAGAGGGTGACCGGACTCTCACAGAAAGGCAATCCGGAGAACCCTCATTGAATTCAGACTGCTGGAGGAGGCTGCACAACATCTGATGAGAAAGTGTGAAGGTAAAATCTTGACCGGGGCCTCTCTCTTAGTGTATCCGGTCAGGGCTCCATCGAGGTTGGCCTCAAACTTTGACTTTGTCCTGGTCAGAGGAGACCAAATGTCCAGAACTATTCCAGCACTATTGGTTTCTAAGCAATAGAAAGTGTTTAATCTTTAAATAATTCATATCTCTGGGTCCCTAAATTGTATTATTTTAGTTTTGGTTTCATTTGAAAAATTAAAATATATCCTATTTTTATAATTTGGTGTTGGATTTTTATTGTGTGTTGTGTCTTAATTATTTAATGAGTTGGTGTTTTTAAATGCTTTACACACCTGTCTTTGAAGTTAAGCCTGCCTGCTAGCAGCCAAGCTACCAAGGGTTGAGCATCGGAATAATTTTCTAAGACCTATTCTGAGCCCTAAAGTATGTTAGTGGCCTTATTGCCAGTGGTATATGCATATTTACCACTCCTCATAACCCACTTTCCAACAATATGTCACCAGAGTTTAGAATATAGTTTAAAGGCTACCATCTTAGCCATACACATGCATTTAAACTCACGAAGATGTCTTAAACTAAAAACTATTGTAAGCTCTGAAGCAATTGGGGTGAGATGTAGTAAGTCAAATGCTGACTCAAACGTTGGAGGAAAGTAATTGTGACTAGTCGAAGTGCTCAAGAGGTTGTAAAGAAGGGGAGGGGCAATTGGAGAGAACAAATGTTTTCCACAACAAATGTTTTCTACTAGCAGTCTCCTCTCAATACAGAACATTTGCAGCACAAAAAGGTATCAAGTGCGGTCATATGCAACAATATGAGAAAGTGTTCATATTGCATCTTTCTAGTTCAAAGTATCAGTAATTACTGACCACACTAGTAGCGCTGCACACACATCATGGAGTGACACCCAGGGAGGGTTACTTTGCATAGTGTGTTGGGTCAAGGTGGAGAAACTGGCAGTATCATCAGTGAAAGTACCCCTGTGGGCACCCCTGTACTCTGCAAGCACAGATTCTGGTAGGCACCCTTTGGGCTTGATGCAGGTCCAAATGTTATGTTAGTGGCCTTAATATAGTGCACATCCTGTACTTCTCACTGTCGCATAGCACTGCCGGAGTCTGAATTACCTTATGTTTTCCAAGTTTCCACCCCCAATTAAAGTATGAGTCTCTTTAAGGTAATATGTTTCATTGCAATGTTCTAGTCCATCACTGGGTTGTGGAGCAGGATCTAACTCAAAGAATCAATACATTTGGATGTATTGATACAAGGGCAGTGTGGTTGCCAAGCTCCACTGGCTGCTTATGCATATCCGAGTTTTCAAAGCAAGTCCTGTGCACAGCTGCATGAATTAATGTCAAATGCATTTTACAGGCTATCTGTCCTGTTTAACTATGTTGTACCTATGAGGTGTTCAAGTAAATGCCTTCTGGGTGTACATAAATAGGGTGCAATATTCTGTCTCAAGGGTTCTAGTGTTTTTTTATACAAATTTCTTTGCATAGGATGGGGCTGTCAGTGTGTCTGTGAAGTGGGGTGAAAGAGTGCATGTGGGATGTTCAGTGTAGTGTCTTCTATTGGCTTTTGTGAGTGTGCTTTGGTTGTGAAGTGATGCTGTAATCCCCATATCTGACTACACAGCATATTAACCCCTTGCATGCGGCCGCGATTCTGCGCCTGTGCGGCAAAATCGCAAGTGGGCGGGTTCATGACGGCCCCCAGCTGTCATCAGCACACGAGCGCCGTAGTGCATGACGGCTGGGGGCCGTCATCAGCATCCAAGGGGTTAATGTTGTGTTGAATGTAACATTACAGTCTCCAATGAAAAAAACATAATAATTAGAATGCTCCATGGAGCTGGTGCATGGGACAGTATAGACACACAAACTGCTATACACGGATTCAGCTGCCATACTATGTATGATTGATGTAGGATGATGTTCAAAATGTGCAGGGTTATTTAAGACCCTTGTAACTGCTCTCACAGTGGTGCTTTGAGCATGCATCCTGTTGAACACCTCTTGCTGTTTTTGCTCAGTGGTGGATGGCACACATTGTTGTCAGGTGGAGACAGATGTCTCGCACAGCTGACTGAGCTGTCTGTGCATGAGCCTTTTCGAATACTTTTTCACAACCACAATGTCTATCCAGTGGCTATAATTCTGCATTCATGAATTATGTGAATTTACACATTTTATTGCTGTAGTAAAACAAAGGCATTTCAACTAGTCTGCCAAATCGATTACGCCTAGAAAAGTATCAAATATTATTGAGGCACCAATAGCAAGGTAGTCCAGGTACAAAAAAGAAGAAAAGCCTTCCCTCTAAAGCAAATGTTAAAAATAGCTCACAGTCATCATGGATACTTTTTTATTATTATGGATTAATAATGTAATGCACTTCAATACAATGTATAGATTTATTCTCACAGTATTTTGAATATTCAACCTGTACCTTTTCACTTTACTATGCACCCTTAATTAGTGTATTATACTGTGTCAAAGAGACCTCCTTGCAGGACAATCTTAGTCGGGAAGTCTTTATTGACAAAAAGAAACAGAAATAACTTGTGAATCCCAGGTTCCCATAGCAACATATAGGAGAGCAAGCTCGTAAACAGGAGGCGAAATGCAAATGTATCCCCTAATTTATACCTTAAGACACATGTTTTGAGTATAGTCATGTATCTTTCGCTTACATTAGGGACATGAAAGTGCCTAGTCTAAGATCTTGGGAATGAGTAAGAGCGTCCTTCAAATCGTTGCAGACATTTAATTCGTTTTGGCTGGGGAAGTTCTCAGATTTTCACACCGCAGCAGACAAGATACAAAATAGGCTCCATGTCAACGACTGGCACTTCCCGTGGGCAATGTTTGCACAAGCATGTAAACATGGCTGATGAGGGAGATTGTAAGAAAGTGGGTTGTTGGCTTAGGGTGGTGTGAGCCTTTCTCATGCAACAATCACAATCACTGTCAGGTTGAGCCACAAAAAGTCACTAAATTAACCTGTGCTTTACCACCTTATAGCTTGGCACAGAAGCAGTCAGCCTTAATTTAGAGGTAATGTGTGCAGTATTTATGCAGAACTTAAACAGTAATAAAGTAAAAACACAAGACAAGAAAAATCCCAAACCAATTTAGAGAATTAGAGTAAAATGTATTATTTGACACCAGAACAACAAAAATTCAACCTTTAAAACAGGGGATATGCTATTTCAAAGTGTTATGGTAAGTATAGCGTCTAAAAGCACAGAACGCCACTTATGGTTCTCTGGTCATGAGAGACTGGGGAAAATCAGGAGTTCAGGTTGACCATGTCGGAGTGCGAGCTGGATACAGGGGCCATATTAGTCCAGCTTTAAAATGTGCCTTCTTAAAGCCCAGCATGAAGATTTAACTTTGCAGTGGAGGAGGCTGCCAGGTGGAGGGAGAGAGTTGCGGATAGTCGCCACTTGGAACATGAAGAGCAGGCTGGGCATCGAGGACAGTTATCATTGCAGCATGAAGATCCTGTCTGGCTTTGCGGACAGTTGTTGCTGGATCTTCGCATTGGTGGACACACGGGCATTCCATGCTGTAGCTCGAAGTGCAGATCTCCCATTTCTGGCAGTCGCTGTAACGCAAAGTATCATTTCACAGAGCTTTGCTTTGGCGGACAGTGTGGGTGGACAGATCTTGGCACGAACAGGATTGTTCACGGTTGTAGAGAGCCTAAAACGTCAGCATTTCTCCTTTTCTTCCAGGAGGAGCTCAACTATTGCCACACCAAGGGTCTAAGACCTGGAAGGCACCTCTTAGGGATTAATACCTTACCCCAGCCAAGGCCAGCAAGACTCAGGCATGTCCAGTTGCAGATCAGCTGGGCAATTGCAGAGATGGCTCTGGAGCTTGTTGTGTTCCTGTAGCTCAGAACACGAGGCTAGATAACTAGCCCTTGGAGTCACCCAGGTGGACTAAGATAAAAAAAAAAGCAGGCCCAATCTTCCTTTCAGACAACAGGGCAGGCCTCAAGCAGCAGAGCAGTCCTCTGGCAGCAGGTTAGTTCTTCTTTTGTATTTTTGACAGGTCCTGGAGTCTACCAATGAGTGGTATTCACAGTACCAGCTTCAAAGTGTAAGAAGCTTCCTGGGTTTTCCCCCTCACAAAAGTGTCCCCGATTTCTTGCCTCCCTGTCTAGCTCCCAGGCTGCCAGGGGGCACAATGGCCTAGTGTGAAGTTCATTGTGTGTGTGCTAAGCAGTGTCTTTGAAGTGCAAGTGGTACAAGTGGAGCTGTGCATATCTCCGCCCCTCTAGCCTGCCAGGATGGCCCATTGTGCCAACACCCAGGCCCTCTATTGTGTGGCTGTCTGGGAGGAATACACAAAGGGCAACTGTACCTAGTCATGTGACCCAGGAACAGACTGCAGGTACCAAATAGTTAGGATAAGAAAATGCCAGCTTTCTAAATATGCCATTTTCAGAATTGTGACTTAAAATCCGACTTTACCATTAAAGAGGACCTTAAATTACTGTTCTTTAGACACCAAATATTACCTTTCTATTTGCTCCCAAGAAAAAGTATCACATATTAATTGCAATAAGGTAACCCAATATTATCCTTTGGGACGAGTATGCCAATGTGGAAAAGTAAATTTTGCCATGTTCTGTGTCCCTACGTGTTCCCCATCTTATGTTATGTGTGCATGATTAATATGCATATGTATTCCCCATGATCGATTAAAGACGCAATTACAGTTGTGTCCACCTCTAGTATGCCAGTTTCCAGTTCTCGTGAAAGCTACGAGTATTAGGCCTATGTAAAGCTACGTTGCCACGTTTCTCAGTGTGCACGTTATTTCATTGTAAAGTCCCCGTTTCTAGGCCTCAAAAGGGCCCGGACTCAGATTCAGCTCCTGTCTCCTGAACCCTCGCTGAGGAGCGATACAGCCCCCACCTGTATCCCTGACCCTTCACTTACTTCCTGCCTCACAGTGCCCGGCTCGGCCTGGCTCTGCCTGCCAGTCTGCCAAGAGTATGTTATGATTCCAGTTATCAGTCCAGCCCTCCTTCTCTGCATTCCTAAGCTACTGAATCGCATCAATAGTTTCCGTCATGGTCTAGCCTTTACGTCTCCATGTAAGAGAAATACTGTATTAATGGTCATTTAATATTCCCCAACACGCACTACATGTAGAATAATGCATGCACCAGTCTTAGAGTCTGTTAGCCTTTACCCTGATAACTTTTGGATTCTATCAACATGTTCTCTAAACATCAGATACTAGATAGTGTTTAGGTACATGTCGCTCTGACTCTCCAGACTTTCGTCTCTTCTTCTAGCGCAGAAGTCATAGCCCCCAGCTTCTCCTAGTAACACGTCATTGTCAGCTTGCGCGCACCACTAGGTTAGAGGTCCCGGCTCCTTAGGTAGCCCCCTCCATGTTTCCGCCCCATTTATGACATATTCCGTTACGTTTACATCACATGTCTATGTACACGCCTCCTGTTACACCTACTTTCACCCTTATCTTTCGCGACTGCTATTAACCCCACCCACTGCTACGCCTACTGTATGTACTGTAATGCAATTGTTTTAGTATATATACTTGTGTACTGTTATTAAAAGTTAGCGCGCTCATCCCAGATCTTGTCCGTGCAGGTTGTCCTGGTCCTGTCCTTTATGCTGTATTAAACCTGCAAACTCCTACTACCTCGAATCTTGACTCTTATTTATTGAGCTATCTGTTATTGTTATATCCAGTCAAAAATAGAGGTATTATTTATTTATTTACCACATAATGGCGCCCGAACAGGGACTTGCCCTTTCCCCACGCGCCGGTGAAGCCACGCAAGCCCCCTGATCCTCTGCAGCCGTGACGGAACCATACCGTGCACATGCAGATATTTCTGCTTCAAGTATCCCTCAGGCCCACGGAGGAGACGGAGGTTGCGGTCCAGCGTCCAGACGAGGCGGTGGAGGAACGCGGCGAGTCCCGACCAGAGCCCAAGCCGAGAGTCCAAGGTCCGAGGTATCCGGAGGCCCACCCGTAACAGAAGTCCGAAGTTCGTCCGTCCGGCGTCGAAGCAGTCCAGTCCAGTCCGAGGCCTTCCGTTCTTGCTGCCCGGTGAGTACCGTTGCTGGGGTAGTATCTAGACAGGGTCAATCTAATTGTCTCTGGTCCGTGGGTTTGGGGTACACAGATCCAACACGAAGTGTCCACTTAGGTGGATGCGGGTCCTGACGTGTCTCTTTATGAGACCGGTAAGTTTCGTACTGTTTTAGCAGTGCATCTAGTTTCTGTTCTAGTCCGTTCTGTTCTTGAGAAATTCATGTATTCTGTTCTCAGTATTCCAGGTAGTATTTTGTCAGAACTGTTATTTTAAATGTCATTCATGTATTTCAATGTCGTGGTATGAAAGTGGTGTAATTATCGTGTTCATTGTGTATTGTGTCTAGACTACAGTTCAGTCATGCCTTTGTTTTCCAAGTTACGTCAGTTAAAAACTAGAAAAGGTCTGCTCGAAGAAGCAGTTCCTGTCCCGCCTAGGGACAGTCCAGGTCATTTTATGTATCAAAAGCATAAGTGCCATATTATATCTAGATTTATGGGTGGAGTACACCAAACAGTTAGAAGAAAAGTACAGATGGCCCGTATCGGGTACATGGGATGCCGAGTGCATCATGCGAGTAGAAGAAGTATTATGGAAAAAGAAAGCCAGACAGTCACAGAAAGATGCCATCGAGTTATGGCGCAAGGAATCTCATAAAAGAACCGAAAAAGAAATCAGAAAGTCGGAATTAAGTAGAGAATCCATAGAAAGAGCCCAAGAAAGGGAACTAATCGAGATAGGTGAACGAGTTAAAACCGAACAGTCAGACAGACAGAGAAATGCCCTTATTAAGGGTATGTATCCTCTTCTTGCCGAGGGCTTGCCAAAGGCGACCCCGGAGGCATCCAGTAATTTTCCGCCACCCTTAGTTCCGACCAAGCTACGTCACAAACCGACCGCAGCTGATATTTTTATCTCGTCCTATTTGGACGACACAGTCCCAGAATATGCAAATCCTGCTCAGCCAGCTCCCGTGAATAATGTAATTCCTGCTCCTCCAGTCACCGGGGCACCTGGTGCAGTACCTGTTACGGTACCCCCGGTCCAGCCCGTAGTACAAATCCCCGCCACATCAGCCACTCTGCCAGCACGAAGAGTATCAGTCGACGATTCTAGTATAGGGGCCGCAGGAGGAGGTCCTCCTGGTACCCCGCCGCCAAGTAGACGTCTAGGACCAGTCGAGTTATATGAACGTGCGTTACAGCGTACGCCCAAATATAAGTCCGTTGCAGAAATCAGGCGAGCTCTTACTGAATGCGGTTATGATCCAGTTCCAGGCGAGGATAGTATGGTTCTATATTCCATACGTATAAGACAGGTGTCCGAGTATTTGGTCACCCTACCGAACATGAAAGAAGATCTAGACAGAATGTATCGTTTCATTCGTACAGGACAAGATCCAGAAAGTATTGTTGAAGTCATGTCTCACAGGAAATCCGAGACCCAGTTTATGCTATTAAAGTTTCTGATCAATTGTTTAATACGGGAACAAGATTCCCCGACTAAAGATCCGACCGAAATGAGAATTCTGACAAAGTGGAGTGATAATATAGCCGAGGGTAAGCACAAGACACTCAATAGTATAGAGCATATGTACAAGAAAATTCGTAAAGAAATAATAAGGTTACACGAACAACGCAATGAAGCTCTAGGGAGCGAGAAAGAAAATGACTCTTATACTGAAGAGGCAGAGGACGAGAATCCCGCCAGAATAGCGTATGTAGGTAAATCTAGATTTCCAGACCGACATTTACGCCTAGAACACAAGAAAGTTTTTCATCTTCCAGCACCAGAACAAGGTTCTCTAGAACAAGTATTTCAAGCTACCGATCACATTTTGAAATCACGAATCGGTTATAGTGAATTAAGTACTATGCATGAACAAGAAGGAGTAGTTTCTGTCCTGTAACTCCAGTTCTGTAGTAGGGGTATCTCTGTTATAGTCATAATCTAGTGAATAGTCCCGCCCATGTGCGTGGACCCCGGAGCAATCAAAAATAATCTCTTACAGTGTCAAAAAATGCAGAAAATGCATAGACACTTAAGAGAGAATTTAAAGACAGATAATGCAGCCAAAAGGCTACACTGTCCAGTACTTCAACTAGAAATTTCCACCATAAAATCCACAAAACAGCAAAGCCTGTACAGATTTCCCTTACTTAACAGCAAAATCCCTCAGGAATGATAGAGAGAAGAACCTGGACAGACAAGCCCCATAGGCTGCCATTATGTGGCTTAATTAGGATACTGTGCCTTTAAGAGAACCTTCCAGAACCTTCTCTCAGTATCCCAGAATGCATAGCAGGTCCAACTTAGCCTCAGTTCTTTTCGAGGGCGTAGGAAACGCCAGACCTGTAGCATTATGATCATGAACAACACTCCACCGGGGAGGCGGGAGGGCGCTTATGACTATAACAGAGATACCCCTACTACAGAACTGGAGTTACAGGACAGAAACTACTCCTTCTGTAGTAGGGGATCTCTGTGTATAGTCATAATCTAGTGAATAGAATGGCAAGCCCATCCCCACACCAAGCGGCGGTGGAGAATAAAATAACGCCACTACTGTGCGAACAGATTCCGCAGTGAAGCCTGCCCAACCTGAGCGTCTGCCCTGGCATCAGTGTCCAGGCAGTAATGCTTAGCAAAGGTATGGACCGACTTCCAAGTGGCCGCCTTGCAGATCTCTGCAATGGGAACATTACGGAGCATAGCTGTCGTAGCAGCCTTGCCCCTGGTGGAATGAGCCTTAAGCTTACCTCCTAAGGTCTTATTAGCTTTGTAGTAACACAACTGTATGCAGGACACAATCCACCTCGAGATGGACTGTTTAGAGGTAGCAAGACCTGTCCTGACTGAGCCATAATTGACGAACAATTGGTCTGACCTACGAATATCTTTAGTCTTATCAAGATAAAACTTCAGCACCCTCCGCACATCCAGGGAATGTAAAGACCTTTCCGCCGGAGATGAAGGATTCTGAAAGAACGTAGGCAAAGTGATAGTCTGATTGATATGAAAATCAGAAACAACCTTGGGAAGAAACTTAGGGTGAGTACGCATAACAACTTTAGCATTATGAAATACAGTATAAGGTTCTTGGCAACACAATGCCTGAATCTCACTCACCCTGCGGGCCGATGTAATGGCCACGAGGAACGCCGCCTTCCAGGACAGGTGCTGCAACGAAGCCTTATGAATGGGTTCAAAAGGCTCCTTCATCAATCTGGACAGCACCACATTCAAGTCCCATGAAGGCGAAGGAAGCCTGACAGGAGGGAACACTTTCTTCAAGCCTTCCAAAAAATCTTTGATCACAGGGATCTGGAAAAAGGAAGTCTGTGAAGGGCCTTTCCTGTAGGCAGTCAAAGCAGCCAGATGAACCTTAATGGAATGGACATTAAGGCCCGACTGCGCCAGATGAAGCAGATATGGAAGGATGACATCTTCCTTGCATGACGTAGGGTCATAGTTCTTAGACTTGCACCAGATGCAAAACCTCTTCCACTTGTAAGCATAGGAAGTCCTAGTGGAAGGTCGCTTAGCCTCCTTCAGTATGCCCATACAATCCTCTGGGAGATTCAGATGGCCATATTGCACTATTTCAGGAGCCATGCCGCCAAACTCAAAGACGAGAGGTTGGGGTGCACCATCCGCCCCCCGAACTTCGTGAGAAGGTCCGGCCTGCACGGCAGCTTCATGTGAGGAAGGAGAGATCGGTGAAGCAGGTCCGTGAACCACCACTGTCTGGGCCATTCCGGGGCAATCAGAATCATTCTCGCCCTGGATTGGGACAGCTTGATGAGAACCGCCGGAATCAGGGGAATTGGTGGAAAAGCGTACAGAAAGCTGTTCGACCAGTTGATCCATAACGCGTTCCCCAGCGTCCCTGGCTGGAAGTACCTGGAGGCGAAGCCTCGGCATTTGCTGTTTTCGGCGGTGGCAAACAGATCTACGTCTGGAGTTCCCCACCTTGCGAAGACTTCTCCTAGTACTTCGTCGTTTATGACCCATTCGTGGTTTTCCTGCACGATTCTGCTCAGTTCGTCTGCCTGAACATTCTGCACACCAGGCAGATGGGTGGCCGTTATCGACAGTCCTCGAGCCAGAAGCCAGTGCCAGATCGCCTGCGCCTCCTGCGACAGAGTGCGCGATCTCGAGCCCCCCTGCTTGTTGAGGTAATACATCGTAGTCGTGTTGTCCGTCTGAACAAGCAGAGAGTTGGTCTGAAAGGACGGATGAAAGGCCTTCAGTGCCAAGTGAACAGCTCTCAGTTCCAGGAAATTGATGTGGTACGTGGACTCCGTCGGGGACCACGTCCCTTGAATTTGTAGATCTCCGGAATGCGCCCCCCAACCTTGGAGAGACGCATCCGTCACGATGGTCTGTGTGGGAATGTCCTTGTGGAAGGGAACGCCTCTGAGGAGATTCTCCTTCGAGCACCACCACTTCAGAGACTGAAGAGCATGTAGAGACAGTCGTATCCTGTCGTCCCAAGAACCTCTCCTCTGGTCCCACTGATCCTCCAAGCACTCCTGCAGAGGACGCATCTGTAGCCGTGCGTGAGGAGTGAGAAAGATGCAAGAGGCCATCGATCCCAGTAGAGAAGACACGGTCCTCACAGTCGTAGACGGAGATTTCATGAGAGCCTGAGCCTTCCGAACGAGTGATAAACGTCGCTCTTCCGAAGGAGACACGCTTGCTGACAGCGTATTGATGGAGGCCCCCAAGTACTGGATGCACTGCACCGGAATCGGGACCGACTTGGACATGTTGATGTGCAACCCCAGCTTGTTCAAGAGAACGCACGTCTTCTGGAAGTGTGCTCGGGCTTCCGAGAAGGAGGAGGCTTTGATCAACCAATCGTCCAGGTACGGGTAGACAAACACCTTGTTCTTCCTCAGGTGTGCCGCTACCACTGCCATACATTTTGAGAACGTCCTGGGTGCAGACTTCAGTCCGAAGGGCAGCACCGTGTACTGATAGTGATTGGTGCCGACTTGAAAGCGCAGAAATTTTCTGTGTTTGCATGCAATGGGCACGTGGAAGTATGCGTCCTGTAGATCTATGGCACACATCCAGTCTCCCCGTTGCAGCTGAGGGTAGATCTGATGCAACGACAGCATGCGAAACTTTTCTCTGCGAATCCACTTGTTTGCCTGCCGCAAATCCAGAATGGGCCTGAACTCGTTTTTGTCCTTCTTGCGGACAAGAAAGAACCGAGAGTACAGACCTCTTCCTCTTTGAGACAGAGGTACGTCTTCGATCGCCCTTTTCCTTAGCAGAACGTCCGCCTCCGTCTGAAGCTCGCGCAGTTGATACTGCGAGCTGACGGGAGGAATCGATGGAGGAGGGCTGGTGAAACGTAGACTGTATCCATTGCAAACAATATTCAGCACCCACTTGTCCTGAGTAATTTTTCTCCACTCTGCCAGAAAAAATTGAACGCTTCCCCCCACCGGAGCGGGTAACGGACGAGGGGGAAGTAACAGCTCAGGGACGGGACCCGGCCGGGCCCTTGGTCGCGGTAGAGGACTGTTGACGACCTCTACCACCCTGCCGCTTCTGGAAGGGCTGCCTGTACTGCTGCTGCTGCTGCCGCTGTTGATGTTGACCAGCAGACTGCCCCCTTCCACGACCCTGCGCCCCAAACCGACGCTGGTACTGTCGGAAGGGTTTCTTTTCCTTGGGCTTTTCCAGGCCCACTGCCGTCAGGGTCTCCGCTTCGGCCTTCATCCTGGCCATCTCATCATCCGCGTGCTTCCCGAAGAGGGTATCTCCGGAAAACGGGAGATTCGCCACGCGTTGCTGTGCCTCCGGTTTCAACGATGTCAACCTGAGCCAAGCATGGCGTCTCTGGTGAATCCCGTGGCAATATCCATGCGCGGACAGCAACGATATGTCTGCTGCGGCGCCGATGGCCTGATTAGAGACCAACATCCCCTCCTTGACGATCTCCACAAAGTCCTCCTTGCGGTCTCGAGGGACGAGATCTGCGAACTGCTCCATCGAGTCCCAAAGGGACCGGTCGTAACGTCCCAGCAAAGCCGAGTCACTGGCTGCCTTCATGGACGAGGCGGATGTCCCACACGCCTTGCGACCGGCAGAATCGATCCACCGGCTCTCCTTGTCCGGAGGCACCGTGGACGCAGGGGAGGTGGCATGAAGCTTCCGAGCAGCAGTCACGATGACTGAATCCGGTACCGGGTCCTTCCTCAAGAAGGCTGGGTCTGAGTCCGGAGCCCTGTACTTTTTCAGTATCCTGGAAGGGACAGATTTCACCGTTGCCGGCGTCAGGAATAGCTGTTCGGCGGGCTCAAGGAGCCCCGGCACCAGAGGTAACAAGGGGCGAGACAAGTGCCTCTTGTGTAAAGTCTCAAAGATTACCGAGGTAGAAGCCGTAGGCGCTTCAACCTCAATGCCCAACTTCGCCGCACCACGCAGGAGAACCTCCTGAAATGTGCTAATATCGTCTATCGGAGACACCCTAGTCTCCGGCGAATCGGACAGCGTGGGCGAGTAGGAACGGGTCCCAGAAGGAGAACGTGACCTGGACCGACGTCTCTTGTGATGATGCCTGGATCGTGATGAAGATCCGCGGCCACTCCTTGATTTGTCCCGTCTCCCCGAGCGAGACCTCGACCTCTTGGGCCTCGGACGCTCCTTCGGCCTCCCAGGGTCAGGAGCTCCAGGCTTCTTAGGAGTCTTCTTCGGAGGCGTCGGGAACTTAGGCATCGACACCTCCCTCGGTGGGATCGGGGGTGGAGGAGCAACCGGACGCGGGTCCCGCGGAGCCGGCTTCGGAGGCGGGGTAGGGGCCTTCGGAGGAGGACCCTTCGGCACAGCCGGCCGCGGAGGAGGCGTAGACGGCTTCATCGGAGTATCCACCCCGGAATGCGCCGGTCCCGGCGAGCCATCACCTCTACCAGAGAGTGGGGAGCCCCCCACAGTCCTGGGCTTGTCCTTAGGACCTCCAGACGCTGAAGACCGGTGTCCAGACGACGACCGATGCCCCCTCGACGTCGAACGGTCCTTCGGCGTCGACCGAATCACACTCCTCGACGTCGAACCGTGTCTCCGTCTCGACGTCGACCCTGACCAGATCGACGAGCCACGAAACCTCGACGACGGGCGATGGTGCCTCGACGGCGACCTCGACCTCTTCGCCGGTCTCGACGTCGACTTCCTGGATCGCTTCGACGGCGACCCTTTGGACCTTCTAGACGTCGACCTCTCCGACCTTCTCGACGTCGATCTCCTCGACCGTCTCGACGTCGGCCTTTTGGAATGCTTCGACGTCGACCTCTTCGGCGCCGGAGATGCCGTACGTCTCGACGGCGACCTTGACGACGAGGATCCCCTCGACGACGATGTCCTCGACGGCGAACGGCGGTGTCGCCTCGACGGCGAGCGCCGACGCCGGGCCCTCCGATGTCGATCACTCGACGCCGACAGCGACGACGAGGATATCGACACCGGCTTCGACGGCGGCCGGAACACGTTCCTCGACGTCGACGGGCGACGTTTTCTCGACCCAGAGCCCTGGGGAGACCTGGAACTGGCCGTTGACCGTCCCCTCGACGTCGTGGTCAGCGCAACTGACCCAGACGGAGACCTTGGGCGCGGGCTGGTCTTCCTGCCCCTGGGGAGCCCCCCAGAGGCCTCAGCATGGGTAGAAGGAGCCCCTCCTGACCCACCTCGTGCCTTCAGCTTTCTCTCCTCAAGGCCCTGAAGCCTGATCTTCTTCCTCTCCTTCAGGGTCCTTCCAGAGAAGCTTCTGCAGATCCTACACTCCTCAGGGATGTGGGAAGAGGGAAGGCAGAGAATACAGACCTCATGGGAGTCTGTCTTGGCCTTCTTTCTTGAGCACTCAGGGCATTTGTCGAATAATGCAGGCATTATTGGACAAAAAAGAGTGCAGAAACACAGAAAGAAAGTCACCAGAGTACTTTAAAAGTACCAAAAATCGAAATCAGTGTAAAACACTAACAAAAACCCTTGAAAGGGAGAGCTCAATGCTCCAGGGTCCTGCTTGCAGGAGCCGGAAAAAAGAACTGAGGCTAAGTTGGACCTGCTATGCATTCTGGGATACTGAGAGAAGGTTCTGGAAGGTTCTCTTAAAGGCACAGTATCCTAATTAAGCCACATAATGGCAGCCTATGGGGCTTGTCTGTCCAGGTTCTTCTCTCTATCATTCCTGAGGGATTTTGCTGTTAAGTAAGGGAAATCTGTACAGGCTTTGCTGTTTTGTGGATTTTATGGTGGAAATTTCTAGTTGAAGTACTGGACAGTGTAGCCTTTTGGCTGCATTATCTGTCTTTAAATTCTCTCTTAAGTGTCTATGCATTTTCTGCATTTTTTGACACTGTAAGAGATTATTTTTGATTGCTCCGGGGTCCACGCACATGGGCGGGACTATTCACTAGATTATGACTATACACAGAGATCCCCTACTACAGAACTAGCCCGATCAGCAGTCCGATGGACTACTGATTCTACCACTTTTCCAGACGAAATAGTGGCACAAATGTTTCTGAAACTGCCCCCAGCCGAGCAACGACTGGTGGGAATGTATATGATCCAGCACCTCATTACACTGTATGAGGGTCAACATTCTGATCCAGGTCCGTTACATGATGTCCTGAACGAGTTACTCCAGTATAGATGAAAAGGTTTAGGTACCGATTTAATTAGTGTCATTCTAGAACAACGCCATAAATATAGAACGTTTCTGAACCCGCATTTTGTTCATGTCTCACCTCCAGAAAGTAAACCGTTTTACATAGACAGACAGAATCCGTTACGAGAAGTACACCCAGTTAGGACAGCGGGTGGTGAAATGCAACGAGTATTTGTTTACACCCCAGTTACCAAGATGGAACTCTTAGAAATGAAGAAATTAATTCCCTGTCACGACAAAGATCCAGCAGGGTTCCACCGAGAATTAAAAGACATGCTCCGTATGGGAGAATACACGTATCCAGATATTATTAAAATGTTAAAGGTTCTGTTGCCTGCGGGCATATACGAAAAACTCAAGGAAAAAGATTGGGAGGTGGGAGAGAAAAAGATAGATTGGACAGATCTAGAAGCTGAAGATAAGATACGAGTGCCAGGTACCGGTCTTGGAGACAAATGTAAAGAATTACCAGAACTGTTAATACAAGTTTTGCCTAGATTATTAGCCACCAAAAAGGAAGACTGGGATGCAATCTCAGCCTGTAAACAGAAACAAGACGAAGACACTAGTGATTTTTATTCTAGATTTGAGAAATGTTTTATCATAAACAGTGGTTTGAAGACGAGTAGCGAGTCATACCCTCATCTTTTTGTTACTAAACTAGTCGAGAATTCAAGTCCACAAGTTAAGAATAGAGTTTTGAAAGTCGAAAGTACATGGCAAGCTAGTACCCCGTCCCAGATGTTACAGATGCTCCAGTACCACCAGAATAGAATCAGGGAGGAGCAAGAACACGAGAGAAGACGTATGAAAGACACGAAAATGAAAGTACTAGTTGCACAATCTGTTCCTCAAGACAGTCAGAAGAGGGGTCCGAATCAAGCCAGTCATCCTGCAGCTCCCGTTAAAGGGACATGCAATTATTGTAAACAGCCAGGTCATTTTATAAACGAGTGTGCAGTTCTGAAACATAATATAGCCACTGGTAAAACTAAAGAAAGACCACGTCCGCCTAGACAAGAACAAGTTTCACAGACTTCTCAGCCACAGAATGCACAACAGACAGTTCCAGCACCGCAGCCTATCGCTGCAACACAGCATGTTACACAGCAGATGTATCAGTATGCACAATCCGAGTATCCAGAGTATCAAGCGTACTCATGAAACAGCCTAGAGAGGGAGGTAGGCTTGCCTCTCATCGAGATTCCTGTAGATCAAGAGGGTCCCTATGTTCATAGCCAAGTATTAGGGAAAGACAGAAAGTTTCTGATTGATACAGGGGCAAGTAGGACAACTATTAGTCACGACGAGGTTCCAGGGGCTCCGCTCTCAGGCTCTAGAAATGTTTCCCTTGGTTTTTCAGGAAAGCCTATTGTAAACGAGATATCAAAGCCAGTTACTCTAGAAGTAGGTCCATTGTCCCGAACTACTGATCTATTGCTTACGAAGTCATGTCCAGAAAATTTGTTAGGCATTAAGACACTGAAAGAATTAGGTGCAGTTATTTGCTGTTCCCCAGAGGGAATACGTTTGTTTTTACGTGACTTCAAGGGTCACTATGTTTTACGAGATTTTGATCCGAGATTGTCTAATGTCCCGCAGCATCTATGGGCGCAAGGTCCAACTGATGTTGGTTTTATGCAAATCACACCCCATCGTGTGACTCTCAAGCAAGGTGTAGTGTTACCACGAATCAGACAGTACAGACTGCCACCTGAGGCTGTAGCAGCCTTATCCAAAATTATTGACGAGCTTATGACTCAAGGAGTAGTTGTAGAAACTGACTCCAATGTATGTAATTCTCCGATCATTCCAGTCATGAAACGTACTGATCCAAATGCACCCCCAGTATATCGATTAGTGATTGACCTTCGAGAACTCAATAAATGTATTATTCCCCAGTATCCAGTTGTTCCAGATATCTCATCCCTGTTGACAGCTATTGATTCTGAGGCAATATTTTTTACTGTAATCGACCTCAAGAATGCATTTTTCAGTGTCCCCATTCATCCAGATAGCCAGTACCTTTTCGGTTTTTGTTTAAATGGAAGGAGCTATAAATTCACACAAGCTCCTCAAGGTTTCACAGAAAGTCCTAGCATTTACAGTCAAGCACTTAAGAGACAACTAGACAACATTCACATGCCAACTGACACTGCCCTGCTCCAGTATGTTGATGATCTACTGATCACAGCCCGTTCTGAACGTGCTTGCGAGCGAGCATCACTTACAGTTCTGTATTTCCTAGCCGAGATGGGACACAAGGTGTCCCCTTCAAAGCTTCAATTCTGTGTCCAGCAAGTGATCTACTTAGGCCACTTACTGTCCAAGTGGGGTAGGCAGTTGACACCCGACCGTATCCAGTTAATAGCGAGTCTTCCTCAGCCCAAGACACAGAAGGAGGTACGTGCTTTTATTGGCCTCACTTCTTATTGCAGACAATGGATTCCTCAGTATGCATTTCTAGCCAAGCCATTAATACAGTTAACGACACAGGAGGCAGCCGTATCGACTGTCCTCCCTTGGACGTCTGAACATACATTTAGTTTTAATGAGCTAAAGAAAGCTTTATGCCAAGCACCTGTTCTAGCTACACCGAACTACAGTAAGTCTTTTACACTTTTTGTCACAGAACGTGATGGTACAGCATTATCTGTTCTCACACAAGATCAAGCCGGACAGTACAAGCCCTGTGCTTATTTTTCGAGCACATTAGATCCAGTAGCCCAGGCTCTGCCTGCGTGCCTCAAGTCAGTTGCAGCCACAGCATTAGCTATCAGACAAAGTGATTCCATAGTATTAGGACACTCCTTAACAGTACAAGTTCCACACTCCGTGGAAGTTCTTTTAAACCGAACACAGACTCAACACTTGACAATTGCACGTTTGACAGGTTATGAACTGACACTGTTCCAGCCACACGTAGAAATCAGACGCTGCAACGTTCTAAATCCTGCTACACTGTTACCGTCAGTTACTTCAAATCCTGCCACACATGACTGTGTGGAAGTAGTTAACACTATGACTAAGCCAAGACAAGATCTGACAGATATTCCATTACCAGATCCCGACCTGACACTTTATGTGGATGGTTCATGTATGAGAACGAGTACAGGAGAACTAGTAGCCGCGTATGCAGTGACTACTGACACTGAAGTTATTGAAACACACCGTATTGACACCTTGTCTGCTCAAGCTGCAGAGCTAGTCGCTCTGACCCAAGCCTGCATACATGCCAAGAACCTGAAAGTTAATATTTACACAGATTCACGTTACGCATTCGGAGTTGTACACGACTTCGGAGTGCTCTGGCAGGAGAGAGGTTTCATGACTTCTCATGGAACCAAGATTCAGCATGGTCTCCTCATTCAAGCTCTGTTAGATGCAATACATTTACCGACATCCATCGCTATCATGAAGTGCAAAGCACATACTAAAGTTACTGACATTATTTCTCAAGGTAATGATCTAGCAGATCGAACAGCCAAGCTTACAGCACAGACTCCAGACATACCAGTTAACAAGACACCGACATCCACTCCAGATCAGACTACTTGTATGACAGTTAAGGACCCTACTCAAGATGTCATAGATATCCAGTCACATGCTACTCCTGAAGAAATTAAGAAATGGTCCGAACAAGGAGGGGTCCAGACAGATCAGGGATGGTTGACGAAGGGAAAAGCCACATGGTTTCTCCCCGACTTAATGGTTCAAGTCATTATCAATACCGCACATAGTCCTGCACACTTAGGAGAAAAAGCCATGTTAGACAGTATCCAGAACATTTGGTTTAACAAGCATTTACGAGCTGCAGCCAAGCAGAAAGTCCGTACCTGTATGATATGTTGCCAGTTCAATCCAGGTAAAAGTGTCCCGGTGGAACAAGGTGGATTCCAGCCCCCTGACCACCCTTTTGAAGTCCTCCAGATGGATTATATTCAGATGGAGCGATGTCGAGGTTTCAAGTATGTCCTTGTAGTTGTATGCGCTTTGTCCAGGTGGACAGAAGCATATCCAGTCCCAGATTACACAGCCGCGACCACTGCTAAGCAGTTGGTTCGTGAATATTTCCCCCGTTATGGACTCCCTAGGGTCGTGTATTCTGATAACGGCCAGCCATTCTCATCTGAACTAATGAAGCACGTTTCCCTTTTGTTAGGGTACCAGTGGAAGTTCCATTGTGTACGCCATCCAGAAGCAGCAGGTCTCGTAGAGAGACATAATCAAACCCTGAAAATACGTATTGCTAAAATCTGTAAAGAGAAAGGTGTAGACTGGCTAGTAGCTCTGCCAGTCGCTCTGTTCTATATGCGCATGGTCGCACATTCCAGATCAGGCCTGTCTCCTTATGAGGTCGTATTCGGCCGCCCCCCGAACGTGTGGGGTACACCCAGACCCCGAAGTATTACAGATGTTTCCAGTAATATGCTGACAGATTACCTAGCTTCCTTGATGTCTGCCCTACACTCTTGTCGTTCACAAGTTGCCGCCGCATTTCCCGACAATACTGAAGTCAAGCCACACGAGATCCTTCCCGGCAGCCTGGTCCTCGTCCGCAATTTTGATCGTTCAAGTCCGCTGGAGCCTCGCTGGAAGGAGCCGAAGTTGGTCCTTCTAACCACCCGTACAGCCGTGAAGTTGGAAGGCAGGAAAGGCTGGGTGCATCTGTCGCATGTTAAGAGATTTCACGGACTAAGACCTAAACAGCTCAAAGACACTTCTATAGACACTTTCAAGTCTGAACATTTGCCTATTCTTAAGGACTGTCCCGCAATTGACTTTGCCTCAAATCCTCCCCTGTTCGAGAAAACTCCGCAACAGGAGTATAAAGAGAAGTTACGGTCTAGTAAAATAAGTCAGCCAGTTTAATTGTCTAAGTCCTCCCCTAGGTGAAACGGTTAGACAGGTATCTGACATGTATGAAATAGACCCCCATAGTGAGAGAGTTAGTCAAAACTCAATCCGATGTATCGTTTTTCTAAGTTTTATATTGTTTCTAAGCTTAATGATTACCTGCACGAGTTATGCATTTCATTTATGTTTTCCAATTTCTCATGTAAATAAGTTTTCTAATGCTACAGTAGAGCACACGTTTAGTGATCTGCCTCCTCACGAACTATCTTATCGTCTTGCTATGCGCAATAATTCATTTATCCGTATGTTACACTATTCACACCAGACCAGCAATGCCACTAATTGTTGGGTGTGTGGTCGACTCCCCCCTTTTCAGACACCGAAGGGAGTTCTGCCACTGTTTCCTTATCCGTTCTCACATAACGGTTCATGTGGAGCATGGTCCACGTTAACGTCATCCTCAACTGATATGTCCTTTCTGAACAGTACATGTTTTCCAGACAAGCAAGGTCTCCCCCACAGAACAGGGTTAGATCTAGAGAATGAAGTTTATAATTTGGGTAATTATTCTTCGAATTTTACGGTCCTGAATGTTCAGTCTGATCCTACTCCAGACTTACCTGCAATTTCAGTACTACCAGTCAAAGGCGAATTATGTGTCAGAAATAATGGTTCCGTACATGTAGGACATAGTGATTGTACTACTATTGTCGAGTATAGTGACAGTGGGAAATCTATTTTCAAAGCTTCACGTCATTCTTATTTTGTTTGTGGTCAGACCGCATATGTTCGTCTGCCCCTCGATTGGGGAGGAACCTGTTATATTGCCTTCCTACTGCCACCAGTTTTTCTAGCCCCATCTGATTATCACAGAAATACACATCTAGTACACATTAGACATAGAAGGGAGATCGAGTCCCCAATTGTCGATCAAACTGAAACTGCTCTAGAACAGTATACAGACTTCAATAAAGGATTCTTTTTCTTTATAGGACCTATCCAGAATAGTAAGTTGATACGTAGATTAACCAGAACCCTTGAAGCAGTAGTGAACGAGACTGCCTCTGCCCTAGGTAACTTAACCGAAGAGCAATCTGCTATGAGATTTGTCGTACTCCAGAATCGTCTCGTTCTTGACGTCATACTGGCCGATAGAGGAGGAGCATGTAGAGTCATCGGATCTAGTTGCTGCATTTTCATTCCTAATAACGCGCCGTCTGTTTATTCAGCTATAACCAGACTTCATAAAATTGCCCATCAGTTACACCAGAATCCAGGCACCTGGACATGGTCCGGTTGGTTCTGGAGTATAATTTCTGCCTGGGGATGGAAAGTATTGTCCTTTCTAGGTATTGCAGTAGCGATCATATTCAGTTGCTGCCTCTGTATACAATGTGGCCCTGCGATTTGCGGCATTTGTGCTACCTCTTGTATTCCTAGTCCCAAGTCCTGTCCTAAATCCCGTTCCAAGAAAATTCGAGACGAGCAAATGATACTGTATGAAATGATAGATGGTATCATGAATATTGATGTTTCCTGATGGAAACGTAGTGACAAGGAGGGAATGTGGAAAAGTAAATTTTGCCATGTTCTGTGTCCCTACGTGTTCCCCATCTTATGTTATGTGTGCATGATTAATATGCATATGTATTCCCCATGATCGATTAAAGACGCAATTACAGTTGTGTCCACCTCTAGTATGCCAGTTTCCAGTTCTCGTGAAAGCTACGAGTATTAGGCCTATGTAAAGCTACGTTGCCACGTTTCTCAGTGTGCACGTTATTTCATTGTAAAGTCCCCGTTTCTAGGCCTCAAAAGGGCCCGGACTCAGATTCAGCTCCTGTCTCCTGAACCCTCGCTGAGGAGCGATACAGCCCCCACCTGTATCCCTGACCCTTCACTTACTTCCTGCCTCACAGTGCCCGGCTCGGCCTGGCTCTGCCTGCCAGTCTGCCAAGAGTATGTTATGATTCCAGTTATCAGTCCAGCCCTCCTTCTCTGCATTCCTAAGCTACTGAATCGCATCAATAGTTTCCGTCATGGTCTAGCCTTTACGTCTCCATGTAAGAGAAATACTGTATTAATGGTCATTTAATATTCCCCAACACGCACTACATGTAGAATAATGCATGCACCAGTCTTAGAGTCTGTTAGCCTTTACCCTGATAACTTTTGGATTCTATCAACATGTTCTCTAAACATCAGATACTAGATAGTGTTTAGGTACATGTCGCTCTGACTCTCCAGACTTTCGTCTCTTCTTCTAGCGCAGAAGTCATAGCCCCCAGCTTCTCCTAGTAACACGTCATTGTCAGCTTGCGCGCACCACTAGGTTAGAGGTCCCGGCTCCTTAGGTAGCCCCCTCCATGTTTCCGCCCCATTTATGACATGTTACGTTTACATCACATGTCTATGTACACGCCTCCTGTTACACCTACTTTCACCCTTATCTTTCGCGACTGCTATTAACCCCACCCACTGCTACGCCTACTGTATGTACTGTAATGCAATTGTTTTAGTATATATACTTGTGTACTGTTATTAAAAGTTAGCGCGCTCATCCCAGATCTTGTCCGTGCAGGTTGTCCTGGTCCTGTCCTTTATGCTGTATTAAACCTGCAAACTCCTACTACCTCGAATCTTGACTCTTATTTATTGAGCTATCTGTTATTGTTATATCCAGTCAAAAATAGAGGTATTATTTATTTATTTACCACACCTCACAGTAGTGAAATAAACTTGTGAGTTTTTCACTACCAAGACTTGTAAAACCTAAAAGTGCACGTTCAACTTTTTAAACACAACACACACTGTCATATGGACTGTATGAGGCCTTGCATAGAGGTGACTTATGTGAATTAAATAGGCATTTTGTAAGCTTGGTAAGGGGTTTATTTTGCCAAGTCGAAATGAAATTTTAAACTGCATACAGGCTGCGAGAGCAGGCCTGAGATATGTTTTAAGAGGCTTCTTAAGTGGTTGGGACAATACGTGCTGCAGGCACACAAGTAGCATTTAATTGAACAGATCTGGCTATATGGTGTACTGCTTTACTAGGGACTTATAAGTAAAGAAACCATGCAGTGGTAGAGTGCACCGAGTCCTAAAGCCATCAAAAACAAATTCAGCCAAACAGGAAGGATAAAGTCAAACAGTTTGGAGGCTTACTACCCAAGCAATAACAGCTCCTCCGGTAAAGCGGAGGATCGTTAACCCACTGAGCAGGTAGAAAAAGACAAAAAATAAAACCATAATAACCCATAGTTATTATAATTTTATTTTTCACCTTGCTCAGCTGGGATGGGGCGGGGCTGCTCTGCTCACAGAGTAGCACAGGGGAGCAGTCGTTTGCCCACTCCAAGTGCGCAGGATGCTTTGACTGCCCGCCTCAAGCCGGTCAAACCGTCATGCACACTTTCATTGTTCTCCATGTAGGCTGCATTACAGCCTGCATGGAGACAATGCTCAGCCTCCCATTCTCTGGCTGAGTGCTGTTCCATGCCACTCAGACCAATCACAATGCTGCATTGCAACATTGTGATTGGCTATCGCGAGGCTGGGAACCAGCTGCTTCCTGCTTCCTGCCCTGGAAGTGGGCAGAAGCGGACCCAGAGGAGGACACCACGACAACGCAGGCAGTTGCGGCAGACAGGTAAGTTGGTATTTTAATTCTTTATACATTTCCTCCTCCCCCACCACGTGACCTGACCCACCACTGCCTTCAAATACCAGCTGCAAATGAACTCAAGAGTGTCAGGTCAAACATATATTTTTACACTCATTCCTAATTTTAGTAACTATAGTTCCACACTTTTAAATTGTAATGCATATTATCACAGTCGTATTCCTTATGTAAGTTTGGTGTTGATGCTGTATCATCCCTGTGTGTCACTCATTCCACCGTTGAATATTATGGGCATGCGCACCTGTAGCCACTTGCTACTACACTTAAAAAGTAAACTTTGTTTTATAAGCTGATCTATTATTATTATTTTTAGCAGAAAGGTGACATATACAAGTAGCATCACCTTAATGTCATGAGTATGACCCTGTAAAAAATTTGAGTTGACCATGTAAACAATATGAGTTTGTAGTCCTCTAGACATAACTGTCGATTTACAACAAAAATGTTGTGTTCTTTATTCTTTATGCACATTTTACTTCACTTTTTTGTCTCAGTAGTCACTACACCGTTTGAATTGACCCTGTAAAAAATATGAGTTTGTAGTCCTTTAGACATAACTGTGTATTTACAACAAAAATGATGTGTTCTTTATTCTATATGCACAGTTTACTTCACTCTTTTGTCTCAGTAGTCACTACACCATTTTGCACGGTCTATCTTTTTTAAATTCTTTTTATTATTCATTAAAGAAACACGGTCTATCTTTTTACTGTTTTCACTGTCATCATATGCTTTTTTCTGGTGTTACTCGCTTATTGGTTAGCTAAGACTAAATATCAAGCTCTAGCTTAAATGTTCAGGACTACTTTTACCTCTTTCAATGATGTGTCTACAGTAACCAAGTGAGCAATCTAAACAAATGACTCCATTGGGGACCAAGTTGTGTTGCTGATGTTAGACATTCATATGGCATACCGGGTTCCGTAGTCTAGTTAAGCTACTGATGGTATTGGTAACCAGCACTCTTTCAAGTGTATGATTGCAGGGACTTTTTTCAGGCTTCAATTCACCTTGGTCTGGACTCTCAACCAGAGGCCTTACATGCTAAACCACTCTGACCCAAATATGTCAAAGCCTTGCAATGACAGTGTAAGATCTAGTTGGCATTATGTGGCATTATATCTCCCATTGCTTTCTCATCTGATCGACTATCACTTTCTAAATCACCTCGGGTTGAACATATTCCTCTTTTAGCATGAGTCTGTAGTTTAGCTGGTCATAGGGTAAGAAGTTTAGAACAAAAGGAAAGCGATGCTGTCATGCAATCCCATGGTTGAGTTATTGGTCTTTGTGTATATATATATATATTTGTATATATACACACACACACACACACACATATATATATATATTTTTTTGTTTGTTTGTTTTTTGAGTGAACATGTCTAGAAACTTTATCATATGTTATTTTATGGACTGGTATATAGTGTAAGGCCTTAAATGCAAAATTTACTTATTTGTTTTTCGTCAGAAAAAAGTTTTCAAGAATGTATGGCTTCATTGGACAGATCATTAAGCCAGGTGCCAAATTCAAAGGAATACAGATTTGAATTTCACACAAAAAATAATACTATCTGCAAAAACCTGTGCTAAAAAGAACTCATAATATTTTAATCATATACAATATCTATTAATCCGTGAGAACAATTCTTGCTGCCTTAGTTTTCTCAACAATATTTTGTCAAAGGAAACCTGCCAGGATTTTTGTGGGGAAATACAGAAACAGTTTTGCACTTGAAACGATGAGAGCGGACATCCATCTCAAATTTATATGGACAGACTGATTAGAGGTCAGATTCCTTTGAAAAACCCATAATGAGAAGTTTGTTCAAAAAGTGCTAAAATGTCATTAATTAAAATCTGCATCCATCTTGCCCATTTCTCTGGCTTTTACGTAACAGCACAAACTCTCCTTATAATCCATAGCTAGTGAAAAACTAAATATGAACATTCCTTGACCTCAATATGAATAATATAAATTAAAGAATAACAGATGAAGAAATCAGATGAAAAAAATGGTTCGCCAGAGAACCTCACAATCTGAAAATTATCACCTGGCTAACAAACACTCTTTTCAGAAAGCCTTGCTCCTTTATAAAGAATGGATCCGGGATATTAAAGAAACAGCATATAATGAAGCCAATATTGGAATCGCAATTCAAGCAGAATAACTTTTTTAAGATATTTGTTTAATTTTACTCTTCCTCGGTTGATAAACCACACCCTTAACTTCTTAGTTCTGTGAGATAATTTATCAGCATTAGCTACTTATTTATTTTCTGTGGTTGGGCGCTCTTCTCCATGCCCAGCACTGTGTGCTTTCTATCTCTGATTTTCAAAGTTTGACGGAGGAGCTTCCATGAATCGGTCTGTTCTCCACCCCTCCTTACGGCACACCTTGCAATCATTGTCACCATCATGATTTTCAGGTTGTGGCCTTGAACATACTCCTTTAATAACAGAAGTGTACTGAAACACTTAATTTGGAGCCAGATGATTGGGAAACTATTCATCGACTGAATTATTTGGCTTAGATGCATAAGCCACATGCCAACTCAAGGCTTACTGTGAACAGGATGGTATTAAAGGCTCTAACCAAACTGGCTTTCTGGCACGCATGAACCTGGAGCCGGAGATGCTTGCCACTCTATGTGATCTGAGATTGGAGGTGGCTGGCAGCTGTGTGTCTGTGTTCATTTAGACCTGTTGGATACCTTTAACACCATCAATCACCTCATCCTACCGACTGAGTTTGGATTCTGAGTTATTACTGGCTCCACTCTCAGTTGTTTAACATCTTTCCTTATAGATTGATATCAAACCATTTTTATTGTCCCTATTCAATTGAATTCTAAACACTACATGATTTTTCTCGGGGACCCTCACTTTAGCTTTCATTCAATCTCTTTATGACCCCCATTGGCGACAGTGATGCATTGTACGCATTGTGTTATGCATGTCAATGGGGCGCAGTTCGTGATGGGCCTCAAACCTAATGAAGTATCACACCTCAACTTAACTGAACTTTTTGATCTATCTTAAAATATTGGTTGTTAGTTACCTGAAAGGTTTAACAGCGTTTCACTATGAACCTATATTTTGGATCCCTGATCTCTGGTCACCTTTCCTGGGTCTCTGTATCTCTCCATGGAAAAAAATTAAAAACCTAGGATTTATCTGGAACAACATATCAACATGATGGCTTAGACCGTTTTATCCATTGGCACCCCTCAAAAATATTTTTTATTAAACAACAAATGGAGGAGTACCCCCTGGAAGAATAACAGAGAGAAGCTCTGTATCTAGAGCTTAAGGCTCAATGGAGCACAGTGTGCCCAACCTTATAGCAGGACAAAGCATGTCCTTTTTGAAGACCCCTCACTCACCAACCTGGTTGGTGACATGCTTCATCATCGGGGTCCCACCCCGAAGGCCGAGTGCCAACAGGGTGTGCTGCGACACCTGATTACAGTGGAGCGGGTTTTCTCTTTCTTTTATATGTGCAATGACTCTAAAAAGTGGTAAGTGGTTTAAAAAGGGAACAATACTACTCACTGCAAGACTTTATTATTGAGTGATTGAACCCCCATAAAATAAAGTGTGACACCTATGTCTAATTAGGTAGACTTCGATGTCTTAGACGTGTAGTGTTTTTTTAAAAATAGCGACGTGTGCTATGTGATTTTAAAATTAGGTCTACATGTTTCAACCTTCTTGCGATTGTGGGTTTTCGTCAGGACCAAAGAAAGTGACCTGGGCGGTACGCACACGCTAAGGTGCACCCTGCCCTCGATCACATGAGAAAAATGGGCCCACAAACTTGTGGACCTAAACAAAATATAAAAGTCTTCTCCCCACTCCGGAAGAAAAACTGGGAAAGCGGTGTAAGCCGCTACATGGGCGTCCGGGTTCCAAGAGTCATGCTCACGTCACTAGTGGCTTCTGCTCATCGGACTGGAAACCTACTTGGTTCCTGTTCGGTACACCCCATGGAAGTCCCCTCAAAAATCTCCATAAAACAGTATTTAACAGCGCTAAGAAACCTATTGTGCATGTGTGCGCTATAATTAAAAGTTTTTATTGGATTATTTCCCTTCCCGACGTTACGTATGCAACTCAGGAGGATGCACTAAAACGGCATCAGGTGATATGAGTATTAACTATTAACCCTGTGGAGTATTAACAAACTAAAATACAACTTTGGTTGTAACGAGAGTTATTTCGGTGTTTTCAATCACTATAATAACCAGAATGGAGGGCATATCAGCCGGAGACTTGAAGAATGATTTGAAAAGTGAACATCCTATCTTGAAGAAAAACCATGACAATAAAAACATCCTGGAAGAGGAAAGTAACACATAATATGGATTGAAACATCATTAAAAATGCTCCTGTGAGGAAGGAAAGTAAACAAAAGAAATAACCTACGAATGAAAACGGGGATGATGGTGGGTTTGTAATTCAAACTAATGTGTGTTGCTGCAGGTAAGTGTCAGTGTAATGAAAGGAAACTGAAAAAGCATCTAAATCGTGGCAACAATATCCCATCATTTGACAGAGGAGTCCTCTGTGCAGCTGACGTCGTAGGCCAAGACTTTGATTTAAATGCACTCTGGCAACAATGTTTTATCACTCTGCACACGCAAAGGTAAAATAAATGTCGTTTGTCGGTACATCTGCACCGAAGAATGGATGGCCAGGGCTTAGACTGAACTGGTCATTCTATTACAGCTGTTGCATTTATTGTATTAAAATGGGAACCAACTTTCCCCTACAAAATGGCTTTGTTGTGTGCGGTTGTTATTAATTGCCACATAAATCCCTTTATGTGTCTGGTTCAAAAGTCATTTGCCTGTCAGCTTCCCTCTACCGTTTAAAAAGCTGTCATTTCCCTTGCTTCTGATAAGCGTAGACATACACGCATGCTTCCTTATCGATGTTGAATGTAGGACATATAAATTACCTGTCCCCTCTTCTAAAACAGCATTAAAACAATCATGGTGCAGCATTTCCGTTTATAATTTGTCGTGTTAAATTGCAAAATGAGAACTAGGAAGGTGTTGGAGTAAGTTAGGACAGTATAAATGGCTACGACATATTATCATAGAGCTGTTCTCTCTGGCCTGTGGACACTTAAACATTATTTTGAATTTAGGGCGTTGTCCCCACATATCGTTAGCTTGACATTTTAGTAAAGATATTCATTTGGTCCCCAGACAATTTGCAATTTTCCTGTAACCACATGTCCGTTTTTCATGTTAATGAAAAGACTTGTTTCTTTTCATTCGGGTGTAGAGATATTTTTTCCTGCAATATCAGATTGTCGTTTTTTAATTAGGTACTCTCAATTTATAGTGTCCTCTATAGATGAGGTATCAGACTCCCAGTGATAGGTATCTATCCCCAGGTTCTACCATCCCATTGGCTGTCTTGGATGTGGTAGGCGACGTGATGGACTACAGCAGTCTAAAGTTTAATGAGCCAAGATAGATGCTGTTGACAATGCACCAACTCCTAAAGGGGTGAGCATTATTGTCAAAACACTTAATTGTGTTTGGGCAGAAGACCTCCTTTCTGGATATTTACATAATGTCGGGAGGAATTGAGATGGCCATCATATGCCACACATTATTATCATATGCCAGATAGTGCATACATATGATAGGATCAGTATCATCATCATAAATGAAATGTCACCTCCATAGGCAAGTAACAGCTCCATGCACCTCAACTTAGTCCCCCTATCTGTGGACAGCATAATGCATCCACAGAACTGTTTCCTGTGTCCATATTCACCCTCAATTTCTCATATGCTCCCGCCATATGCCAGGTATCCACATCATTTACATCATATGTAACTTAGTGTCATTATATGTGAGATAGTTCCATCATATACCATATACCAAATGTCTTGTATTTTTATGCCAGGCATTGCACTTATATTTCAGAGACTGCCATCATAGATTAGATCAGGAATCTCCATGACACATCACTCATCTGGTTCTAATGCCAGTTGATGCCTTTGTATGCCAAGACCCAGCATCAAGTGCCACAGATTACCATTTTATGCTAGCTTTAGACATCATATACCCATATCATCATTATATATCGGGTAACAGCTTCCTATGCCTGATATGCCAGTTACAGCTTCATAGGTCTTGACTCAGACCCTATGTTTATGGATAGCCTTGTGTTGTCTCATACTGGTCAAGAACTATTCCACATGCATAATCTCATATTCTAATGCGCACATTTGTTAGCCAAGAGATAAACTGCAGATGAAAAGCAGCTGGACCACAACTGTAACTGCCTGGTTGACAGAAATCAGACACTTGGTCGAAGTAGAAGTAGAAATTGTATAAACAAACAAATAGGCAACGGGAACATCAGGAACAGCCATGAGCTGGGACTCTATCCTTGTACAAATACCTGAAAAGATACCAAATCAAATCAAATGTGTCTTTATTCGGATTTCCATAGTTATTGAAATTCCATAAAAGTACATAAAATACATTGCAACATTAACATGAATAGTTAAAATGATAAAAGGCAAATTTAATTTCTACCCGGTTATTAAAATCTAGTTATACATGAATATACACAAAAAAATTTTTTGAAGATAAAATACATTATTTAAAACTTCTTCATCCTAAACTGAAATTGATCAGAAAACACTCAGCTCATACTAGTGTCATCACAAAGTACTATAGGCAAACAAAACATCATAAGTTGCGACGGTGCCTAGCACAGAATTAAAAAAAATATACTAACGATTTAGCAATGAACTCCTGTTCCAGTTGCTGAAGAACCAAATATGCTGGGCGGCACTGCCGCAGCCCCATTACCCTTACAATGGGAACAACCCACCTCTTACGTGGAACCGTATAGAACTTACAAAAGAAGACCACGTGAATGGTAGATTGTGGGGAGGTGGAGTCACAAGGACAAGGGCATAGGTTTGGGGACCAATCGTTTTGAAGAGGGAAGGAAAGCAAACGGTGTAGCAAATTGAACCTAAAGCGGGTCAACAAAATTTTCCCGTATTGGCTTATACTGTAATTTAAATATGGTTGAATTGTGGACACGGTTTGAATTAATAGACAGTGTTGGACTGATGTTTTCCCAGCCTCCTTTGAGAGGCGCAGTTCGCTCAAGTGCGAGAGGCAAGCTTTTCCTAGTTCTGTCTTTGTTATGTCCATTATTGCGAGGGGGTCATAAAAATATTTCTCAAGGCCCATGTCCATAAAAAATGCCTTAACATAGGCCAACCATCTGATCCTCCTCATATTGTCAAGCTTCAGACAATCCCGCACAATTGCCCTTGTCAGGTGGCACTGTTACGTGACCCAGATCCGCCGCCACAGCATGACTGGTTGGATTTTTATTATATCCGAAAGATAATCTAATCCCAGTTCGTTGTGGCATCCATATGTAGTCGAGCTTCTCGGCATCGATAGCAAATACTTTAGGAAAGAATTCTCAATTAGTTGAAGCTGGTCCGTGTTAGCTTCTCCCCAGACCCCTGCCCCATAGGTTGCTGCGCTTATACACTTTGCTTTATATATTTTAATAATTTCTGTCGGTGGTTTTTTCCCTAGCTTTTGCGCAAAGGATTTGAGCGCTGTTACAGCCCTAAGAAATGCTAGCTTGCGAGAATTGATAGCTTCCCTCCACTTAAACTTATTGTCAATCAGGATTCCTAGATAAGGGTATGTTAGTGTTTGTTCAAGGGGCTCATTGTTGACGCAAATTGTCTTTAAGTTTCTATGTTTTGGGCCAGCGTGCATCACATAAGTTTTAGTTCAGGTCAGCCATAAATGAACAGTACTTGTCCAGGACCCGTTGAAGCTGTACTGGGGTTCGGGCAAGGAGAACTGCGTCGTCGGCATATAGTAAAGCTGGAACATGCCAACGACCGATAGCTGGGAGATCATCTGTGCCCTCTAGCAAAGCGGCCTCAAGCCCATTAGTATACAGGGTAAAAAGAAAGGGGGCCAGAACACATCCTTGTCTGACCCCCTTCTCTACCCGAAAGCTATCCGTTAACTGGCCGCTGGTTCCATATCTTACTCTCCCTGTAGCCCCCGTATACAGCTCTCGCAGGAAGTCAACAATCGATGGATCGATGCCCATCTGCAGTATGATTGTCCACAGCCTTGAGTGCACAACGCAGTCAAAGGCTGTGGACAGATCTACATACACCATATGGAGGGAGGCACCTTTAGCGTGTATATATTTCTCAGCAAGAAGAGTCAGGTTCAGTGCCTAGTCCACTGTGCCCAGTCCCTCCCTGAATCCGTATTGCAAGTCCGAGATCAGATTTTGTTGATTTGTCCACTCCTGGAGTCGCTCGAGAAGAATGCGTCCAGCCATCTTCCCGAGCGAGTCCAGGAGTGAGATGGGTCTATAGCAGGATGGACTGTTCCTATCACCCTTTTTATAAATGGGAACTAGTATCGAGGTTGACCAAGATTTAATCAGGCCAACCTCCTTGGATGCATTCAATACGTTTGTAAGGATCGGTGTCTAAAGGTCTGGGTTTTGTTTGAACAGATCTACTGGGACCGTGTCTGGACCTGGGGCCTTCCCCCCTTTAGATGTTTTTATTGCATTAAATACCTCTTTGTGGTCAAAGCAAAGACTTAATGGGTACTTGACATGAGGGAGAGCTTCAGCTGTGGCAATCTCGTGAAGACTATCCCTACGGAAGACCTCCGAGAAATACTCAACCCATTCTCTGGCATCAATAGCAACGTCCAGAGTTGGTGTATCTGCCTGGGCAAGCAAAAAAGGAGATCTCACTACCTGCCAGAAGGCAGAACTATCCTTTAAGGCGCTACTCTTCTGTAGTTTGTCCCACAGGTCGGCTTTAATCTCCTTTTTTCTGTTTTTTATGGCCAGGGAGTAAGCCTTCCTAAGACTAATAATCTCGTCTCTATCTCTCCAACCTCATGAGACATTCCATCTACTGACTCGTTTGTACCAGTCCAAGGATACAGCATCACTGCGCAGCATTGAAACAGTGACCAGGAGGTCCTCAACCGGGAGGCAATGTCAAGGCTACCATTAATGCACTATGGCTGGGCTGAGGAAGAAGTTGACATTTAGGGAACATAAGGCAACACTAACAAATATTTTGATTGTTTAGTTCCAGCTGTTTTTTCTGTTCTTTTTCCTCTATCCCTACTCCAGATATTTCTGAATTATATTGACAATAGCGCAATGACCACTACTTTTGTGAAAACAAATGTCCTGATAGATTTTTTAGGATGCCTATGAGTAAACTATCAATTTAACCAGTGAGTCTATATTGCCCAAATGCAAAACAAATAATACAGATTTATGAAAATTGAGTTAAGATTGCTGTCATGTGCCATCATCTGCCAGGGTTATCATAAGGAGCCATAATTTGCAACTGATTGCCGTCACATGCCAAATGATTTAGTTATAGCCCTTTCCTTCAGCATGGCAGGTATTTCTGTGATATCCATGAAATGTGACACAACGATTGTTGGAAATTGCCCTTTTTGCAGGGTTATCCCCAAACTTTTTTCTTCTTCCTCCCTTATTTTTCCGGACCCGTGGTTGTTGGCAATAGGACTCTGGGCACTTTACCACTGCTGTTCAGTGCTAAAGTGCATATGCTCTCTGTGTAAATTGTTATTGTAATTGGTTATCCATGATTGGCATATTTATCTCACCAAGAAGTCCCTAGTACAGAGCACTGAGTGTGCCAGGGCTGGTGATCCAAATGCTACTAGTGGGCCTGCAGCACTGATTGTGCCACCCACATGAGTAGCCCTAAAATGGTGTCTAAGGCCTGCCACCGCAGTGCCTGTGTGCATTCTGTGAACTGCCATATCCACCTGTCAGTGTCCCCACTGACCAGGCCTAGCCCTTCCCTTTCTGTACACATTGGTCACCCCTATGGAAGGCACAAGGTACCCCCTTGGGCAGGGTGCAGTGTATGTGAAAGGTAGAGCATGTACTAGTGCAGGTGACATGCTCTGGTAGTGAATTACAGCCATTTTCGTTTTTCACTATTGAAAGGCTATCTTGCCCATAGGTTATCATGGGGAATGCTGGCTACAGTGGCTACCAGCATATCTTCCCATAGGAGCAAGATAAGACCTAAAAGTCTGGTGTCCCTGAACTCAGAATTTAATAACACATCATTTAGGAAAGGTTGTTTTGAAATCCTGTGTTTGAGAACAGCACTTTTAGAAAGTGGTTGTTCTCTTGTCTGACCTTTCTGTGTGCCTTAGCCTGTTTGTGAATTGACTGTCTGGTTTGAGAGTGATAGGGGCTGGGGAGCCCACAGGAGGCTGGCTGAGTCAGCCCTAGGCTGAATGACTGCATTTGCATCTTCAGTGGTGGGAGGGAATAGCACCTGGGCCTGAATAGGGCTGTGCCTGCCTTCCACAATGCTGACTCCACCTCCTGCTGGGCGGCTGACGACCCTGCCCCTCTCTCTGAAAGGAAAGGAGAAGTCAGGAAAACAAAATGCTCAAGGAACACCCAGAACTGGTTCAGACCTGCACAAAGGGAACAAAGACTTTTAGGGGTATAAGTACAGGACCCCAGACTACAGAAAATTAGATCATCCTGGAATCAAGAAGGAACCTCTGCCAAGGAGAAAGCTGGAAGACTGAAGAAGGAAGACTGTCCTGCTGTTGCTTTGCTGGACTGACCTGCAGTTGCTTTGCTGCCAAGGAGAGGGGAAGGACTTTGCTTTGTGCTGTGTCCCCTTGCTTGAAGGAATCTCCAAAGGCCTGAAGAAGAGCTGGCTCCCTGTTAAGAAGTCCCAGGACCAAAAGGACTTCACCCCAGCTTCCCTGAACTCTACTGAGAGAGTTATGTCCTTCCTAGAGTGCTTGGGCCAGTTGTGGTGCCTCTGGAAGTTGTACCTGTGTTGGGAAGCTGGAAACCAAGATTTTAAAGACTTTCAGCAAGTTTTCTCGCCTCGCTTGCTTGCGGAGCGCATCCCCGTCAGTGCGAGGAAATTCCCGCCGCTACGAAGGCCGAGATCGTCGCAGCGCCTGTTGCCAGAGTCGTAGCATCCTTCGTTTGCGGGACGCACCAAACCGGTGCGGGAAGATTACCATCGCTGCGAGTATTGTCGCAGTGCCTGTCGTCACTTGGTGAGATCGTCGCACCGCTTGCTTGTGGACCGCATCACGTCGCTGCGAGAGTCATCGCAGAGCCATTGCATTGAGGGGCCGCGAGAGTAGAAGATTGACGCTGAGCCGTGCATCGTTGCCGTCCCGGAGATCGTCGCCGCCCCGAAGATCGTCGCATCGTTCTTTTTGCGAGCCGCTTCCACCGAAACCTGTGCACCGGAATCCACGCAAGGTATTGCATCCCTCTCCGTACAGACCGGAGTCACCGCAACACGTCTGCTACATTGAGTGGGGTTGTCACATCACCTCCCCAGGGTCTCAGGAGTGACGCATCACTTGCATTTCAATGCTACAGCTTTTCACTTGGTACTTTTGTCGCAACTAAAGGTACTGTTGGCTAAAGCGTGACGCAACTGTGAACAATTTTAATGCAACCTTAAGAACTCTTTTGAAACCATATTCTTGAACTGTGTATGTTGGATTTTTGTCATTTTGGTCTTGTGTAGTTTAGATTAAATACCTTTATTTTTCTAAACTGTTGTGGAGTCAGTTTGTGGTGTTTTCACTGTGTTACTGTGAGTGTTGGTACAAATACTTTGCACTTTGCCTTCAATAAGCCTGACTGCCCGTGCCAAGCTACCAAGGGGGTGAGCAGGGGCTATCTGAAGAGTGTTTCCTCCTTACCCTGACTAGAAGCATGGGTCCTTATTTGGACAGTGGTACCAACCTCTGCCAACTAGAGACCCCCAGTTCTAGCAACGATCATGTATCTCCAGCATACAGCATGAAGTCTCCATAAAATAGCAGATATCTCCATGATCTGCCAAGGATCGTTGTCTTAAGCTAGGTGTTGCATTCATATGCCAGACGGTATTAGGTACTTCTTTAATTTCTGGTATAGTGTTTATATTTTGCTCTTCCCATCTTTTCATTGTGTTCTAAACTATGGGGGTCATTACGATGATGGCAAGACCGCCACAGAAAGGCTGTCGGTGGCGGTCTCACCGCCATCGGAAGGCCATTCCCTGCACGCCACATTATGATCGCTGGCCGTTCCGTATGGCAGTCGGAAACTCCGCCCACCACGCATCCAACAGGCTCCTTGACCCCGTTGTTGCGGGGGAGGGCCTTCCAATCCCTGCATTGGTGGCGGTGCGTACCAAGCACCGCCGTAGGGATTAGGATGTCCCTCCCCGCCAGACTTTCCATGGCGGTTCACCCGCCATGAAAAGGCTGGCAAGGATGGACATTGGGGGCCTGTAGCGGTCCCCCCTGGCACGTTTCTTTGGGTGTTGGAGGGCACCTATTGTGCCTCCCTACAATGTAAAAGGTGGCCAATGCGACCGCCATGGTGGAGTTCGCTTCATAATTTGGCCTGTGGAACCGTCGCCTTGTAGGCAGACGGACTACAGTCTGTCCATCATTGTATTGACCGCCTTTGATTATTCTTCTTTTTTTTATATGCTTTTTCTGCTTAGTGAAAAATACATTCATTCATTTCTAAATTGTGAAATACTGGAAAAATCCTTAACTTTACTTTGCAAGAACTAAAGAATGTCGCTAATTCGTTATATCTAAAAGATTTCTTTTCGTTTTCATATCTAATAAGAATTGTTACTCCTTAACAAACCATATATTTTCGAAGTTTGTACAAAATGAAAGAACGATTGCAAGAAGACTCTCAAAGGTACATACACACAGATTGCATCTACACAAAAACAAACACACAAAGCGGTTGTATATGTATGTGCAGTGCTTAATTTGAGCCAACAGTTTCCAGTGCTCACCAATGGCACTCAGTTGTCAACACCGGCACTCTGCCACATGGTGGCACTGTTTGTCTAATTTACAAATAAGTGCAACAACAGTTGTTTATTCATTTAATATACATAAAAATGACTAATACCTGATGCCCCCATTATTATAGCCTTGGGGGTCTAGAATGATCCCATTTGTAGTAGTGTGATGGTAAGTAGTTGTGTTGGTACTGTCAATGGCAGCGCTGGAGGGCAATGGGTGGGGCAAGCTGCAGTGGCCTCCTGACGAGAGCCCTGACACATATTTATGTCCAAATTAAGCACTGTAATAATGCGTGCTTTTGCTAACACATTTCTGAAGGTATATTTGTTTTCTCTTCATGAGAGAGGCTAAGTGTTAACTGAGACATTCGCGCACACACACTCCACACACACACACACACACGCTTTCATTGAGAAGTTATCTTGCTGGGATTTTAAATGTGTGTGTATGTGTTTGTGTGTCAAAGGCATAAGAAGTACATACACACACATGGATCTTCATAGCTTCTTGTTGCTTACACCCACACAGGGCTCTGGTGCATCTGCTTGTTTGTGCGGCTTTTCATTACATTTTTGGCGTTGTAGCGCTTTGTATCTGTGTGTGTTTTTGACAAATGCAGAGAAGCATGAACAGTCTCAAAACAAATTCATGTTCAGCATGTTTTTGTTGTTAAAGGTTGCATTATTACTTTTCTTACCTGCTTTGCTGTGGTTGCATAAACTCTCTGAATTATTCCTGATTATAAGGGAGCACTGCGTTATGAGAATATGTGGATAGAATTGAAAACGGAAATGTGGTGGCCAATTTTAAACCAGTTCTTGTCAGTATCTTTAGGTCCTTTTAGGCAAATTTAAAAGGGCGGTCGTGGAGCCTGCAGGTAAGATGCTGACTCCTCCTCTTATATTGAAGAGATAAAATGGCAGCAAAATAAATGGCTGCATGTCCCATGGGTCTCCTGTAGGCAAGTCAATGCTAGGGATAAATACACTAAAATACAGCTGAAAGGGTGAAATATGTGATGTCAGCTAAACGGAACTACAAAGATACTCTTGAACCTAAAAGGATCGAGGAAACTAGAAAATCATTTGGGGTGCTTGGATCATTCTGCCAGGAAAAAAACTGCTACATCAGACAGCACTTTAAACCCTCCCCATGAAATAAACCTACAGCCTCCCCTCCTGGTCAGTCCGATTGAGTGATACCCAATCAGCAAGCAAGGTAATAATCCTCGAATCTACCTAGAATCCTGAACTGACTCAGTAAATTCAAGGATCCACAAATGTACAGCTCAGAAGAAAATACATTCTGTGACCTGGGTGTAATAATAATAATAATAATAATATACATACAAATTTTCAACTATTTACCTGTGAATTGACATGGACAATGACTTCCCTGATGGAGCACCTGCATGTTGGCTTCTAGGGGCCATCTAGGGGTGTTAGCACAAAGTAAATACAATTAGCAATTGCCTCCAACAAATCTGATTGGAGAGAACGCCCTGATCCCAATCCACATCATTTCTAATCCATGAAAGCTTGACTAACCTTCACCGGCATCCAGCAAGGGCCCGTCTACAGGTATTATCCTCCAAACCATTTATTTTAGCTTTCAATTTGCAAGCAAAGACCAACACAGAAGACTATTACATCTCAAGTGCTCTCTGGATGCTAAAAATCAATGGATGAAAATTAAAAATCAACAAAGCCCTTACGGTCAGCCTCTAAATGCAATGGCCCATGATCCAGTCTGTCCTTGTTAAGAGCAGAAAGAAAGAAATTCTTAATCCGCGAGGAGCTTCCTATGACAACGCGCTACCGCTCACTGCTAATATAGTATTTTTTCCTGCTCTATGCGCGCAAGACGAAACAGAACACAGATCTTAGAAGCCGCCCATGTTATCCATTTTTAAATTGCTTTTAGAGCTTTAGCTAGTGTGCAGATCAAAGGCATTAAGCATCGGATGATGAAAGTATGTACTTAGCTTGAGCTAAAGCCTGCAAATGGCGCATGCACCGTGATGTTACATTTCTGCTAGCTGGTACGTCGGAGGCTGTGGGAGGAACACCTCTTCACCGGAGCATCACTCGCTTAATCCCCTCTGCATGGAAGCAGTTACCAGAGGAGGATCTAAAGTGCACAGATTGCATTGGTGACAAGGCTTGTTTAAAGAAGGCAAAGAGGACCACATACAGCACAAGAAAGTGTCAGTATTCCATATTGGCAGGGCAAAATGAATTTTGGAAAAAAACAGTTTTTTCCACCCGATAAATGTAATATCCGTATTGTAGTAAAAAGTAATAGATTGAATACACCAATGTAAATTATAATAAGAAGGAAACATACACCTATTCTATGCATTCCTTTTGTCTATCTGATGCTCTCGTGATGCAATAGAGCACAATTATTGAAAAAAGTAAACATTCGAAGTACATGTGCTAAGGGACATGCGACTTGACACAAAGATTTGTGGGGTAATGACCGTACTAATTTCTACTAAGAAAGAGGAACTATTTTAAAAGGTAATGACATTTGTCATCAACCAAATCTAATATTTCAAAATAAATATCACCAGATTGAGTGCAGTCCATTATAACCACCAACTGTGGTTAATGTCCACTAAAAAGGGTGCCACAACTACTCCTCAGCAGTGAGGGAACTGTCTGTCCAAAAATGAAGTCCTTCCAGCTAATCTGGTGTAAAATGTTCCAAAATAGGTAGCCTCAATCACTCTTTACCCTTTGAGCCACAGACCTAAGTCTGATTCGGCCACCGTCCAGATGTTTCATTAGATGGCAAGCTGGTACTGCCTAACACTCCAAATTGACAAAATTCACCACCTTATTTGATACTCTTCTGGGGTGGAGAGTGGGACTTGCTGCACGCCATGTCTGTCTGGCATCCTAGGGCAGGTGCACCACATGGAGAAGATGCATCATGTCCCATAAGACCTATGCACATCAATGCCCGCATCAGTACTATGATGATGCAAACATGGCCTAAAGCTTCTTTATTTTATAATTCAACCCTAAGGTAGGCTCTAATGCCCATTGCGCAGGGTGAATGGTATTTAAATTGTAGGCTACTTATATTTCATGCTTTACATGTCCTGACAGTAAAGAATCCTTAAAGTCATTTTTCACTGTGGGAAAGCTCACCCTCTCATAGGTTAACATTGGTTTACACTACTTTCTTTAATACATTTCACATTCAGTTTAACAGTAGCTAGAAAAATTATTCAAGAACTAATTTTATTAGTAATTTAAAATCCAACTTAATGATTTTATATTACTGTTTTGGTAATTACTCTGTTAGAAAGTTGCAAAAAGAACAATTGAAGGACAGAATGCAGAACATTGTCATACATTCACCCCAGTACAGAGATCTGGGCCAAAATCCATCGTTTTTTTGCTCACCATGCCATTCCAGTTTGGAACCAGCCATAGCAAATCAGTCTTGACCCTGTACCCAATGGGAACAGTCGAGCCCGAACTGCCAGGCCAGGTCCTCCCTGGACTGGAAACAAGCATTCTAGGACCGGCTTCGGGCTTTCAGCCCTCATCAGCCAGGATAGCTTGACTCCAGTTGAATGGAGAGCACGGGACTCACGTCTGGGCATCCTTGTGACTGGGGGTGAATGTTTGCATTGTCCAGCATTCCGTCCATCAATTGTTTCTTTTGCATCTGTTAGAAAGTTGTCATTTTACTGCCAAAAACCAAAAGGCTTTCCAGGCAAAATCTAGCTGTGACCTGACCCCTGATGGCTCCTCTGTAGTGAGATATGCATTGCTCCAAGACAGTCGACAAAGAGCCCTGGGTGTGGGGAGGGGGACTACTTGCTCAAAAGGATGACCTCTGGCCTATACCTAGCCCCTTACTCTCCACTGGCCCACGGTAAAGAAGAGAGTTTGTTTTAAAATGTTATGACTCACTCACTAGAGCATACACTGAACCGGACCTAGTTACTTAGTGAAAAGATGAAACTAGTATTAGCCTGGAAGACCCTCAAGATCCAGCACAAAACATCTCCTTACCCCGCAATGAATTCGCACTGCAAGAAATGGGGGATCATCATTTTCCTTTCTTGCCCCTGACCTCTGGAATAAGCTCCCGTCTCAGCTTTTTTCCATCTCCGATCACAGGCTTTTCCGGAGGGAACTAAAAACGTGGCTATTCCACCATTAATAATGTTGTTCGGATCTGAACGCTAGCTTACACAGAGTCTTTGCAAGCGCCATGAGACCGTTCAGGTGATTTGTATGCTTAATAAGTTCCTCTGACTTTGACTTTCCTGAGCATCAAAGGATGCCCACTATGACACTGGTAGATGAAGCTCACACCTAGGTCTGCCCTCCCTTTGTCTTTCTAGTCAGATTTTCTCCAAATCTAGTGTGGGTAGAGTAACTGACCAGAAATAGTTTAGGGGTGGCAAATGCTTGCTTTCCAGTCACAGGCCGACACTGGGCATAAAATTGGACCCCAAATACCTTTCATTATAATATTCCTGGACCTGTAAATCTTAGAAGGAGAACTGACTTGCTGTCTGAAGAACCAGAAGGAAGACTGAACCTGATTACCTTAAACACAGGGTCCTCAAAGGGGTCCTGTTTGAGCCACAGGGAAACAAAAAGCTTCGAGAGGCTCTTTTCCTAAATATGGACGGAGTGAGTTTTGACCCCCCCCAGTGGTACCTCCCAGGTCCTCTATACTTGGCTGGTGTTAGTGTGTACTCCTCCTGTCCCCAAACAGCAAGAATTGGGACTTTGAAATGTTTAACCAAAGTTTTGTGTGGAGAAATGATGGAGACTGGATATCGTAATGGAAGTAGCAGCCTTCTGCATCACATCACCAATTGACCTCAGCTTGCTGATTTGCCTCGCTGAAGGAAATCTGTTTTCCAAGTCTAAATGTAGAGGGCTTCCTCTGAACTAACACCGAGCAGCAACTCATCAATGTCCAGGTCTTCCTGGGCACAGACGCTGCTCCCAGCTTTCTTGGCTTCATCGACAATTGCGCCGGTAACACGCTCTTCTGCAAGCCACCTCCATCTAGCCCTGTGTTGGATCAAACTTTCCCCAGCAGTGATTTGTCAGTGACAACTTATTTCTGCATAAAAGTTTCTAATTCTAAAGATAAACAATCCACCAAGACAAATCCGGTCCCTGTATCTAACCCATGCTCCATCGCGATCTGCCTCAACTTTTGACTTAGACCCAGTCTAACGCGACCAGATAATTGAAGTTTGCGCTTTGTGCTTTTTGGAATTATTTTTCATTCAAACTTTAAAAATCTATATTCCTGGTTGTACTTCTTGGATGTTTGTCATCTAGTATCATTTTATTCATTACAATGTAGTCTATTTAGCTAAAGTAGTAGAATTGTTCATGTGTTATGTTTTTGCTTTATTACTGTTTGAGTGCTGCATAAATACTTCACAAATTACCTCCAAGTTAAGCCTTACTGCTTCACCCTGACAACAATTGTGATTATTATTTGAAGTGGGTTCTCCTCACCCCCTTCCAAGTAAAACACAGATTTCTTACATGCCTACTCACTTTAGGAAAATATGAGATATGGTTGTCCCATGCAAGAAAAGATGTGAAATGTCCACAACTCACAGAGAGAAAACTGTCTATGTGTCTGGGTCATATCCTTTTGTTTTACAGAAATAAATCCATGTTTTGTGGATTTGTTTCTGGAACAAAAAAAATGCAAGCCGTGTACTAGGACATGGTATACTGCCAAGCAATAGAGCTTTGACAAACTGGCAATAAGCCTTTTGGCCTAACTGATCACTGGCAAGACAAGTGTAATGGCTAAATTGAGCAGAAAATCCTCCACAAGAAGGCTGGGGTGCAAGTTCAGTAACATTGGTGGACTGGCATGCTGGTGGGCTTCTGTCTTACCCAAAGTGATGTTGCATATATAGAAATCTGCAGATTGTGAAGCTCCTTAAATGTGCATTTTGCAAATCACAGATTTCCTCTTCTTTTAAAAATCATGGACACATTTTGTAGTAAGTGGATTATGTAGGACACATTCTCAACAATCTGTGTTGAAGCGGTTGTTTTAGCCAATAGTGATCTTTTATTTTCGAACCCATAGTGGACTCCTATATCGACAAACTGCAAGAACCAGTCAACATTCACCAACATGTAATGGAAACACAATCAGCTCCTGTTGGACTTGGCCCTTTTCGCAGGGTCATCCCTGAACTTTTTGCCTTCCTCCTGGTATTTTTTCTGACCTGGTGTTGGTGGTTTTAGTACTCTGGGCACTTTATCACTGCTGTCCAGTGCAAAGTGCATGTGCTCTCTATGGTAAAACGTGGTAAGATTGGTCTACACCTGTTTGGGTTATTTAGTTTACCTATCAGCTCCCTGTAAAGTGGTTTCTCATATACCCAGGGCCAGTAAATTAAATGCTACTGGTGGACTTGCAGTGCTGCTTGCACCACCCACCAAAGTATTCTTTCAAACCTGTCTCAGGCCTCTGCCATTGCAGGGCCTGCACGCACAGTTTACTGCAGCTGTGATGTGGCACATAAAGTGGTTGCCATGTCTGTGACTCCCCTTTTACTACATATCAGTCACCACTAAGGTAGGCCCTAGCTAGCCCTATGGGCAGGGTGTGCTGTAGGTAAAAGGTAGGGCATATTCCTTAACTGTGTGGCATGTCCTGGTAGTGACAAACAGCCATTTTAGTTTCTCACAACTGATTCCCTGACAGGTGCTTCCGTGGTAATTCCTGACCTGAGAAGAGTAGAGTGGTCAAGTTTGCTATGTTTGGAATAGTGTTAATAAATGCTGCATAATGGTGTTCGCAGATTTATTATCACTATTTTAGAAATGCCACTTTTAGAAGTGGGCATTTCTGTGTGCTATGTGTCTTTGTGCCTGCCTGATGTGTATTGCATGTTTGGCTCTGGAGTGACAGGGGCTGGGGAGGTGCAGTGGCACCAGAGGGGCTGGGTGAGTCAGCACTAGGCTGAATAGGCCAATCTGCATTTGGAGTACTGGGAGGAGTAGCACCTGGGCCTGAATAGGACTGTGCCTGCCTTACACAATGCTGGCTCTGCCCCCCTGTGGTGTGTCTGGGGCCAGAGCCTACACTGACAAAGGAAGATGCTGTGCACTTGTTAAGTGCCCCCAGAACTGGTTTGAACTGGATCTCAAGCCCTGTGCCAGGGCAGAACAAAGAAGACCTGTGCTATAAGTATTGGGAGTGAGACCCCATGTAAAGTGTGTACTGCTAGGTGCCTACTTGGGGCCGGCCGGCTGCCGGACTGCCAGGAGGAACCGCTGCTGGGGGACTGGCCTGTTGCCCTGCTTGGCAGCTGGAGGGTCTGCATTTTCTGTCCAGGAGCACCAGCGTGCTAACCTGCCTATGCCAGCTCTGCACTTGCCCTTCCTTGGAGGAAAACAATGGTTCGGTCAGGAAAATTATATATGCTGATTTGCGTCATGTATTTAATACATTACATGCAATTCTGCTATTATTCATATGGTAAAGCAACACACCCAGAAAAAACAAAGCCTTATTTCCGAAAATAGATTTCTTTACTTATGCTTTTATATATACAAATTAATAGACGGCTGTCCAATACATAAGGCATACAGGACGATTAAACAAGTGATTGGTGATACAATTGGTGACTGATCGTGATGAGTGACAAGGTGCTATACAAGAGTGAAATGAGTAACATATATAAACAAAACAAATAATATTTAGTATGTAGGTCCACAGTAAATTGCATAAACCAACAGGATATATTATTTTCTTGATCTGGTTGAGGATTTGCATGAACTGGTTATGACAGTAACGTCGACATTTCAACCCTAACAGTAGTACAGATTTATGGGCATCAGAGGCAGGTCTTCATCAGGACAGGAAAAGGGGGATGACAGCCTGTAGAATAATGACTGAATCAGTGAGGAGTGTGTACACTTATTTCTGGAAAAGCGAAGGAAGCATTGGCAGCTTCATGCTTACTTATTAACTTGAATTATGCAGCGCATTAATTGCGTTCCCATTGCAGGAGGTGTCAGCCGACACGTCAACCTCACATCAAAGGATTGTAGTCTAAAAGTAATGTAGGAGGGAATTTTAATAATGGATGGTGTGCAGCATAAGTGCCATCAATGCAGGGGCGACCAACTCAGAGGTCCATGTACCTTTCTGAACATACAAATCTATGTTCACCAGCCGGGGAAATAAATAGGGATAGGGCCACTGTAGCAATCGCCAAAGCTGTGGAGGCAAGAAGGGGATTGACTTAGCCACTCACAAATTAAGAACTAAAACCACATGTGTGAATGGAGGTAGTGCCCATATGTAACAAAGGTGAAATGCTTAGAATAAAAAAATCAATTCACATGTCTTATTGTAACATCCACCATGGGAGCCAGGGTGAGAATGGTGATTTGAAAAGCGGGGAGGTCGTGTGTAGTAATGTGCCAGTGAGTCAAAGGGGGGAGCCACCCGGAGGGAGGAAGAGATCATAATCAATTAACCCCCCATTGTTGTACGGAGTGCGAAGGTGTTAGCACAACCCTGGCTCAATGATATCAACCTCAACAAATGTAATCCCAAACTATTTTTTAGCACTGGGCCACTTGATTCACCCTCTACATTGACCTCACCAACCCATGCATCAGCTCTCTATACTGAAGAAACTGAAACCATCCTCTCAGAAAGCGGCTTCAGATCCACTGTCCAAGCATTTGTACTACTGCATCTTGATGTTGGCAACATCTTGCTTCACTTCCCAACTCAAGGTTATCCTAGATACCACAGCACACCTTGATCATAAGCCCCCAAACTGAACTCCATTGGCTTCCCCTACCAGTCTTCCCAGTAAGCTCATAATCTCCCATTCCCTGTGGCTCTCAACACACCCTCAGCCAGAACACAGCCAGGGTGGAGAGGAATACTATATATAGGCATTGAAATCAAGCCCTTATTTAGGCATAGCCCATGCTGCCCAAATACAGGCATGGATACATCCATCCATTCATCAAACGTCAAAACGATTTCTTGGAAAACCAGACACTTAAGCAGAAGGGACTTCCCCTAGCCTGGAAATTGATTTCTCCAAGAAACTCACTATTATGCCTGAACAACTATTTCTTACGGGTTCATCCATGATGTTCATATGCCCGACTTTACGTTAAAGCTGGCATTCCTAAACACCTTCAAGGTATAAATATACCTTCACTTGCTATGGCAAGGCACTGTGTGGTTTGGTGCAGTTCGACTACCTACTTGCCCGACGCAGCTCGCTACAGCAAGTGCCGAAGGAAGCCGACTCTCCATCTGACGCACTGACAAGAAGCTGTCCTCCTCTGCCGAAAATCCAGCTCCAGTGTTTCTGACTCCCCTTGCGGGGTGTTGGGAAATCGAGTCCGAGACAGAGATACCACCTCCTTCATTCTAAAGGTATGGAGCTGATTAGAACCTAGAGAAACATTTGGCAATTCTTGGCAGAACTAAAACCTATGCTAAACAGCACTAACTTCTTCCCTCGTACTAGACTTAGGTTAGGTACATTGGGGTAGGCGTATTTGAGAAGCACCAGTTGAGTATTTTAGCCTGTGTTATTTATGTATGTATTTTTATATGTCTTAACACTAAACAATGCTATTACAGTATTATTTTATAATACTATTCTCGCTGTACACATTATACTTTGCATTCTGTCTAATGATTGTAGCAGTTCACCTCTCTTGCATGAGGAAGAAGACTGTTCAACAAAGCTTTTATTGAAAACGCCCGTCTCACTATTTCTCTGCAACTCTGTAGAAACAAAGCATGCACGATTGACTGAGTAAATTAATTATCTATTGTTTCCACTACTCTGAAGGTATTTGTTCCAGTCCTAGGGAAACAAAGTTGTAATGTTTATGCGGTTGTCAGAAACTAATCCCTTCTTGTGTATTCGAGAAAGTTTCTAGTGACCTCTGAGCTAGCTGGCACTCACAATTAAGTTTAGTATATTCGGTAGAGACATACTGACCTCAGTCCTATGTCATATCTATAGGATATATTATTCCAATTCGCAGAGCCTATTGGGAATATAGGAACTACACTACAATACATGACTAACTTAACAAAACAGGAAGCATGTCTCTTTTTCAACACATCCAGGATTAAGAACATCAGCCTCATATCCATCAGACCCCTAGAAGCCTCCTTAAATTTAGAATTGAGTAGAAAACACATCTTTTAAAAAATATTACATCTAAAACATCAAGGTAGTCCCATTTTTTGCACTCAGAATTCAATAGCCCTTTTCCCCTCCTCAGCAAACACTCTTGATTTTACGCTTTGCCTTTAGCCATGTGCAAGGCTTCTTGGCTCGGTTTCTGCTATATGAGTACTATTAGATCTGTGACCTCTAGCATGCTCTTCCCCTAAACTCTTTACACATCCTCCATATTTTCTTGATCATGCTTTTATTGGCCTCGAGACTCTGTAAACTTTACCACTGCTAAGTAGTGCTAAAGTGTGTGTGCTCACTCCTTAAAATATGGCAACATTGGCTTATCCTCAAATGGCACATTTAATTTAATTACAAGTCCCTAGTAAAGTGGAACTACATGTACGCAGGGCCTGTAAATTAAATTTTACTATTGGGCCTGCAGCAGTTACTGTGCCACCCACTTAAGCTGCTCATAAAATATGTGCCAAGCCTGGCTTTGCAGCCCATGTATTCAGTTTTAAACTACCATTTCAACCTCGCAAAATAAACCTTTTGTCAGTCCTAACCTTCCTTTTTAATATGTATAAGTCACCCCTAGGGTCAGCCCCAAGTAGCTCATAGGGCATAGTACAATGTATTTAAAAATTGGGGCAGCTACTTTAAAATTTTGCATGCCCTAATAGTGAAACAAACATTTCATTTGTTTTTCACTGTTGCAAGTCCTACCTCTCGTATAGGATAACACTGGAGTTACCTTATTATATTTAATAAGAATATCTTCAAAATGGGAACAGGTAAACAGTTCATGTTTAGTGTCTTTGCAAATGTAATGAAAAATCCTCTTTTATGGTAAAGTCAGATTTTGAATTACAGTTTTCGAAATGGCAGTTTTAGAAAGTTTATTAACAAAATCAGTGGTCCTAGAATTAATAAATGTATACTTGATGCACAGTCGGCCGGCGCCCGACTGTGGAATGGACTTCCCCAGAGCCTTAGACAGATCAGCGCCTTGCTAGAGTTTTGCAGGAACCTGAAAACATGGCTCTTTCCTAAGGCTTAGTCCAAGCCCTCTCTCTCTGCTCCTCCAGTTACGATCTGTTCCATCATGGTTCGGTTTTTAGTCTGAAGCGCCAGGATAACCGTGGGGTGACAGTATGCGCTATATAAGTTCAAAAATCAATCAATCAATCAATCATAAATAAGCACAATCGCACAATGAGACTGGAGGATACAGACAGGGAAAGCAGCACAAAGTAGTCCAACATTGGTGGTGGCAAAAAAAAGAGTAAACTTCATTTGGCAACAGTAATAAGCAAAGTGCATAGTATCCCATGTAAGAAAGGGACCAAACAAAACAAAGTAGGGCAACAATACAATATGCATACAATACAAAAGAAAGCAACAGACAGTTTTCAAATTATGACAGATGACCAACGACAATTATCATATATATATATATCTCTGTTACACTCAAACCCTTCCAAAAATCAAAGGGGTCGGATAAGTGGTTTGTTTTCAAAGAGTGTTGAAGTTTCAACCCCTTTTGGAATGCAGGATCTCATTAGGACCAATTGAGATGGGCGATACCAGTGGGTACAAAACATATCGAGAACGATTAAGTTGCAGGAATGGTCAACCAGTGACTATGATATGATTTGAGGATTCACATACCTGATGGAAGCAAGGAAGAAAACATGGAAAGATACATAGGAGGTGCACACAAACGTGTCCGATAGAGGGGAAGGGCTACTCACATGGGGTACCCTTGGTGGGAGCTGGATGCAGGTCAAGGTGGGAATGGAAAAAATTGAGAGAGGGATTAATACACTGCAGGGTCAGTTAATGGCTTGTGGTGCACAAGGCAGACATGATGGAAATACATTTGGCATACCCCCCAGGGAGCTGGAGTTTTGACAGTTTGTTAGGGTAACTTCTTGATTATAGCCTTGCTTGTAATATGTGAGCTTCTCTGAAGCAGTCCTCTTTGAGAGTGCAGTTTCTGCAGAATTGTCCAAATGCTAACCCACCCTTGAGAGCCATGAGGTGCTAGCTGGTAGGTGAGAAGAGTATTTCTCTCTGAAGAGACTTGTGTAGAGACTGCCCTCATCCTGTTTGATAAGGAAAGCTCGAAATTCTATCTCTGTTCAGTGTATAGTATACATGAAGGTGAGATGCCTTTGGACCTGGTTGAGGTATGTAATGAAGTCCTGGAATAGCTGTTCTGAGGCTGACCAAATCAAAAAAATTTCATCTATGTTTCGCTTCCTGCAGGATATGTTGGCTCGATATCTGTTTTCGTCTGATCGTACAAATCTTTGGTTTAGATTGTCTATGTAGATGTTAGCCAGATTGGCATTAAAGACAGCTTCCATTCATGTCCCGGAACATTGCTGGAAGAACTGGCTGTTGTATATGAAGTAGTTGTGTTGTAATGCAAGTCTCAAAAGTCATATATTAAAGTCTGTGGGGGCTGGACTGGGTTGCGTTCCTTGCTTCCATCAGGTAGGTGACTTCTCAACTCATATCATAGTCACTGGCTGCATATTCTTACAACTAAATAGTCAATCAATACGTTTTGTAAATTGCGCTTGATGAGACCCTGCATTACAAAGGGGATTGACCTGTCGTTGAAAACAAACCACTTATCTGACACCTTTGATTGTTAAAAGGGTTCAAGTGTAACAGAGATATATATATATATATATATATGATATTTCGCATTGGTCATTTGTCATAATTTGAAAACATTCTTTTCTTTCTTTTGTATTGTTTGTATAATTGTATTTTTTGCCCTACTTTATTTTGTTTGGTTCCTTTCTCACGTTAGACACTCTGCACTTTACTTATTTATATTGCTAAACACAGTTTATTTTTTTTATTTTTTTTACACCACTATGTTGGACTACTTTGTGTAGCTTTCACTGTCTACAGCCTCCAAACAGTCTCATTGTGCTGATTTATTCATTAAGAATACATTTATTGTTTTGATAGGACCACTGTTTTTTTGCGAATATTTCATTGCCCTGGTTTTTATTGAGTAGGGTTGCTTTTGTATTTTTATACAATAACTTTTAGAAAGTTGACATTTCCCTGCCTTCGTCATTTAGCACTCGCAGCTTTTCTCTGACTCACGTGACTGAGTGTAGTTGACTATTGGGTTTTGTGTATTCCTCCTAGAGGGCCACACACAATGGGGATGTAGGTGTGACTGGAAGGGTTTTCACTGGCAGAATGGGAGGGCAGAGTTGCGCCCGGCCTCATTTACACCTGAATCGGCTGTGCCCTGCCTTCACACAAAGGATTGCATACCCCTCAGTAGTTATTCTGGAGCCAGGGCAGGGGAGGCCGGAAAGCTGAACACTTCAAAGGGAATCCTCTAGTTCATAGAAGGCAACAGATACAAGTATTGGAGCTCAGACACCAAATCTTCAGTACCCTTCAGGACCTGTGAAAGACTCTGCCAGGAAGAAGGACTGCTGTGCTGCTGGAAGGACTAACATTCATCTGCACTTCTGCCCTGAAAGACTGCTACCTTGCTGTGCTTACCTGCTGCCCTTCTGATCTCTTGCCTGGGTGAGAAGGACTGGACCTGCAACATGTAACCAGTACCACCAGAGTAACTCAAAGTGCTACAATCTTGTATCTACTACTTGGGCGCTGCAACTGTGAGGCATAGACTGCCAAGTAGTGCCACCCCAGACCTGGACCATTGGATGTGGCACTGAAGGTGCTTTGCCAGCCTATTTGTGGATCCAGCAGAACCGATGCATTCCCTCTTCTGTGCGGCACATCGCCATGCAGAACAAACGCATCACCTTTGCTGCATGATATTCTCCCTTGCAAGGGGTTCGCATCACCTTTGCAGTCTGCAGTCTCATTGGAACTGCCGCTGCACATTGAATCCTCGATGAAGGCCTTCACATCACAAGCCACTTGGCAACAGCATCCTGGACGGCAAAGTAGGACCCTGAATCAAAAGCCCTGCAGCTGCTTCAGAACCAACCAGTGCCAATGCATCCTTGATGCAGGACTTTACTACAAATCCCTTTGTCGACCACCTCCTCGATGATGCAGTACCTCACATCACAGTTCCTCAGAACTATTGCTGACGGGCGAATCTCTGGCCTGGACCTTGCATTGCCTCGGCTGCATAAAGCAACCTCGATGTGTGACCACGCACCACTTCGCAACCAGGATGTAAGGTACTCTTGTTCAGCAGGCTTAACTGTGTCCTTGTAGCCAGACTGTGAGCCATCGCAGTTGGCCTGAACTTGTGACTTTGTCCTGGTCCAGCACGACAACATAACCACAGTTTTGCACTTTAATAACTGAAACCTCTACAATTGCATATCTCTGGCTCTACTGATTGGATTTCTGTTGTCCTGGTCTTGTTTTATTTATTAAAATTTACTCTGCTTTTCTAACTCAGTGTGGGTTCACCTTGCGTTGTGCTTTCACGTTAATACTAGTTTGAAGTGCTGAATATATACTTTATACGTTGCCTCTAAGTGAAGTCTAACTGCTCTGTGCCAAGCTACCCGAGGGTTGTCCAAAGGTTAACTTGGGGTTTGATGGTGACTTCACCCTGACACGGATTGTGGTTGCTGCTTGAGTAGGGTTTCACTCCCCTCAACCAGTAACCCAATTTCTTACATGCACCACATACATATTTTTTAATGGTAAAAACAGTCCATAAACAAGACCTCTTTAGTTCACACAACACTCTTGCTTTTTTCTTGAAGGACACAAATACAAAAAAAATGAATTCTCTTTTATATGCAAGCTATTAAGCAAAACAGGAAAACTGGATGCAGTGAGATTTACATATTTCAGCAGCACTGGAGAATTCTAAATCACCCTTCAAGTCCCTCAAAAATTTACATTTCACTTTTCATTAGTTTCGTCTGAAAATTCGTGCAGTAGCAATCAGGAAACGGATCTAGGGAAGAAAGCCCTGTACACTCTGATGTCTGTGTAGAATGTTAAAGTGGTTTTACTTCTACTTGGCAATCAGCTGTGGCACATTTCTCGCTTGAAATCAATGTTGAGAAAAAATAATTCTCTGGAATTTTGAAAGTTTTATAGAGTGCAGGCAGGGCCAAAAGGGTGATAAAACAAATGCAAGTAGAACTCCAACAGCTATACATGTAAAATTGGGGATTACAAAGGAAAGTTATGATAACAGAGTTAGAGGCTGCTGAATAGAAAGGGTATAATAGGATCTTAGACGGAGGTGGCAGAGAGGCCCTAATTCCCCAGCATCTGCTTTTTGTGAGCATTGTACTCCTGCTACAACATCAGATTATAGATTGAAAAGCATACTTGACCTGCCTAACAAGTTTAATACCACTACATGGCACCAGAAGTTGAATCTGCCCCTGTTTTATCTTTCCCTGGAGAACGTTTTGTTTCAAACTTTTGAAGCAGGCCTTCTTCTATTAGGCTCGCTTTACTTTGTTGTTCCAGGACCCACAATAGCATCTAGCCTGCATGGGAAACAAGCACTGGGAAAGCCAATAGGTCTCACCTATGCAAGAGCTATTGATTTTAACAATGTCTTTTAGCCATGTTGCACAGCAGCACAGCTGCTGTGTAGCATGGCTAAACGTTTTTATAATAAACCCTTATGATGGAGCCATCACTGGCTGCATTATATTGCTTTTTTCTTATGACATGTAAGAGGGCAACACGGACACAGAAGGAAGGGGGACAGGGTGACAGGGAACAACCGATTCGAATTACGGGAAGGTGAGATTTAGGAGGCCGTACATGAACACATATAAATATTATTACCAGCTTATGCTGCAAGGTTACCGGTGCCCACGTCGTCCAGACATGTGCTCCAATTGTTTCTTTGCTTCCTTGGGGCCATACCGCCAGTGCAAGATCACAGACCCCCGGGGACTTCGATTCCCGGCACCACTTGTGGCGCGCACGCCGCCGACGCGGCAAACACGTGCCAAGAGGCGCACTAAAGGCTCCCGGGCTCCCGTCTCGCAGGAACTTATGCTGCAAGGTTACCTGTGCCCACGTCCCCCAGACATGTGCTCCAATTGCTTCTTTGCTTCCTTGGGGGCCATACCGCCAGTACAAGATCACGGACTCCCGGGGACTTTGATTCCCGGCACCACTTGCGCCGCGCACGCCGCGGATGCGGCAAACACGCGCCAGGAGACACACTAAGGGACTCCCGGGCTCCCGTCCCGCGGGACCTTATGCTGCCAGGTTACTTGTGCCCACGTCGCCCAGACTAGTGCTCCAATTGCTTCTTTGCTTCCTTTGGGGCCATACCGCCAGTGCAAGATCATGGACCCCTGGGGACTTCGATTCCCTGCACCACTTGCGGCACGCATGCCGCCGATATGGCAAACATGCGCTAGGAGGTGCCAGGAGGCGCACTAAAGGTCTACCGGGCTTCTGTCCCACGGGACGCGTGCGGGCGGCGCCTGGCGAAGCCCAAGCCAAGGGCAGACCCGTCCTTGCCCGTCTGTGCCTGGATGAGGCTGGGCTGGGCCCAATCTCTTGGCCTCTAGAGGGACTGAGCGAATCCTACATTGCAGTAAATACATTATACCATATTTTTGTTTTCTGAATAACTAAACTTACTGTGAGCATTATTGCTGGCGTTTTATCTATGTTTGGGATAGGCGACCAAAGGAAGTCATAAATATTGTTTTTGTTTGAGGTTCCGACCCTGCTAAAAGAACTTGGACTCTTTAAATTTTATCTAGTCGAATAGGAGGTAGACGTTTTGATTGTTAGAATACATTTTGCGATAATAGAGTGACAATGGGTAAAAGAAAGCTTCCAACTACTCACCCCTCTACCGCTAAAAGAATCTCTAGCGAGGCCCAGCAAACCCTATTGAGCTATCTCACGGGAGCAATGGGGGCATTAGATAAGCAGATATCATCTGTTGAAGAGTCATTAGGATCAGGTCCGACCTGTGTTTCGATTGATTTAGGAAAACTGGGGGCACTGGAGTGCTTGGAGGTAAGGACGAAGCCCAGTGCATCTCGTAATGGCTCTATCCAGCATAATTCTCAGGAAACTTTGCTGAGTGACTCTGATTCTTCATTACAACCCCCTCAGAAAAAGCAAAAAAAACAACAACTTCTATTTTTGAGTTAGAAGGAGAGGAGGTTAGTAAAAAGATATCTAAGCCCCAGGCTCCCACTGCCACAAAACAGGGTAGCCAAGGGAAAAAAAGAACATCTCTTAGAAAAGGTTCCTGGAGAAGCATGGATGAACCACATAGAAAAACCGACACATATAGTAATGAGCTGAGGAGTTTAACAGCCCTAGTTGAAAGACTAGACCTCTATGTCCGAGAATCACTTGATCACATGGGTGATTAACTGCCATCGAAGCCTCACTGACGGATTATCTAGTTCAGGGAAAAAATGAAAAACTGACATCCACTGACCCTAGAATTGTGCATAGTAGCAACAATGTCCAAAGTACGAACGTTATCACAAGAATAGGAGACCCCCACCTCAATCCCACCAACGAGATAGTTAGACCTAACATTAGTGATATCCCAGACAGTACAAAATTGGTTAGAAGAGATCCTTTTCAACAGAATATGAACAGTTATTCTGCCAATACCATAGAGAAAGGGGGTATGGAAAGGAACAACACATGGAAAGCTTTAGTTACTAGGTCTGCTTATTCTATACCAATGCAACAGAAGTATCAAGAACCAGGGGTTCCCTCACCATACTCAACCCATGACGTATCTAATACTGATCAACAGTTAGATTTACTCCGTACATAATCATTCTGGCAAATGTACCCAAATTACAGCCACTTGAGAAGAAAACCTGGGAAACACTACGAAATAAAACCTTGCATTGGTTAGGAAGGAGGGTAGGGCTGATTGACCACTTATTTGCTGAATTTAAGATGGCGAGGAGGGTACAGTGGGTTGACAGAAATAAGAAGATGTTTCCAGGGGATTGTGTCATCCTAACTTTTAAAACACCGGTTTTTGTGGAAAAAATCCTTTGGAGAGTTGGCAACAACCCAGCATCGGCTAAAGGGATTAATGTACTTCCACTGGGGTTCTTCTACCCCCCCCCCACACATATAGGGTTATGGGCAAGAACTATTTTGGTAACAAAAGGGCAATGGATTGTTATGGGTATAATCTTCCGACCTTTAATAGGTTTTCCACTCTTTCAGGTATTGAGGAAATAGACTGACTGGACCAACAATACTTTTCACATTCTAGGACTCAGGCTAAATTTGTTTTTCGTAGACTAACTACTTTAGAGATTACCACCACTTCCAGATCACAGGTTTTAGATTCAGTAATGAATTCCCACCCAGAACCTCAGATTCCTTAACCTAATAGAGTGCCAGTTAATGTTGGTTTAGGACCATTCACTACCTCGGAGATCGGACTAGAAACCTCGGGGACTGCATAAGATGCTCAATTGGAGCAGACTGTATCAGATTTTAATCAGGTGAGAGCTATGAATGAAACACTATTGAACATTTGATTTTGGAACGTAGCGGGCCTTCGATCAAAAATCAGCAATGACTTATGGCTTGCTTTTGCCGGCAAATTCCAGGTGCTTTGCTTATAAGAGACCTGGGCTACTACAGCATTACATATTGAAGGGTACAAGACTTACTTTTCCCCTGCCATTCCTTCTATTTCGGGCAGGGCTAAAAAGGGTTTGATAGTTTATATTTCGAATCTTTTGGGTCTAAGGCAATAACTTTCAGCAAGTCAGGTCCTCATTTTCAAATTATAACTGTCAATGTGAGCAAGCGGGAAAAGTTAGTTCTGGTTAATTTCTATAATAACTTGCCTAGGGAACAGATGATTTTAACCCTAAAAGAAATTTGTTTTGCCCTTCTGGAAATCCAGAGTAAGAATTCCCACCCTCCTTTTGTTATATAGGGGGGTGATTTTAATTTAACGCCATGTAATCAAAGCAGTAATTAAAAATGCTGCTTAACTGATGAGAACAGTGTAAATTTAACTAATTTTCCACACAGTACAAGTGTTGAATGCCTAAATGAGACACTATTTCTATTGGAAATGGGTTTTGCTAATGAACTAATTTCTCCCCAATTCCTTTTTCACAAACATTTAAAGGTAGAGGTGCTTGCACGTTATAGATTTTATTTTCATAACGAGTAGGGCTGCTCCCCGTTTGTTGAATTTTAAGACTCACGATAACGCAACCAGTGATCACTTCCCAAACAGCATTTCAATCTCTTGCCCATTTAATCTGGGCAGCAATAAGTTGGAGAGAAATGTAGGGCAAAAAAATGAGACTATCGATAGAATGAATGGGTATTCCCTCAAATGGGCTAAAGTTGACCCACAACAAACAACAAAAGCGGTAGTAACAAATTCTCTTGCCTCTATAATTAAATGTTTAGATCCCTTAAGTTCACATCAAGAGGTTCTAAGAAATTTTATGGAAATCACAAAGGTGATAAATGAAACATTGACTGTTCAACAAAAACACAACAAAGGTTAGAGTAAAGGTTGGTTCAATAAGACCTGTACAAAGGCATATCGTGAGTTAAAAATTGCCCTACATGAAGAAGAGAGGGATAGAAATAAAATTGCCTAGCATAGAAAAGTATACAATCAGGCCATACAATTAAGAAAAGCTGAGTTGAAAAAAGAATCCTGGGAAGAACTTCATAAAATCTGCAGAAACAAGGACAGTGCTGCCTTTTGGAGAGCTGTTAACCTCATCAATGCGGTGAATTCCGCCGCAGTGCTGAACATTCCGATCGCAGGCGTGGTCATGACAGCTCCCGGCCGTCATCAGCACATGCCCACCGGACTCATGACGGCCGGGAGCCGTCATGAGCATGGAAGAGGTTAAATCTCCCTTTCTTTCTGAAGTTGGGGACGAGCCGACACTTGAAATTGCTGTCGATGAAAATCACTGGATTGAACATTTCTCCCAAATTTTTAGTCTAAACAATGATGTAAATTCTGTGATAGATTATAGCCCCATGATAAGTCGTCTCTCTAACCCTGTATCTTTTCCCATAGCTCTTGATATCAACCTATCAGATTATGAACATGCTTTAAAGACCAGTAAAGGGGGAATGGCTCCTGGCCCTGATGGGGTTCCAGTAGATCTTTTTAAATATAACACGGATCTGTGGTTACCAATACTGACAAGAGTGTTACAAGCCACTTGCTCAGTAGGGCTTATCGACTTGTGGTCAGAATCAATCCTGGTCCCGATATTCAAGAAAGGAGACCGACAGAATCCGGCCTGCTATCGTCCTATATCCTTATTAGACTCCGTAGGTAAGGTGGAAGGCAGCATTGTTTTTGACCGCCTACAGCAATGGATGGACAATAGCAAAGTACTGTCTGATCTCCAATTTGGGTTCAGGGTAGGTCTGGGCACTATGGAGCAAGCCCTCAACTTGTCACTTTTAATGGGACGGAGCCGTGATTTTAGCACAAACTTCCCTAGAATTACAACGTGCTCTTAATAGGTACCAAATTTTTATGGCCAATTTAGATTTAAAAATCAATATTAAAAAGACATTCTTAATGAGCTGTGGGGCAGGGAGAAAGAAGCAGAAGGGCATTTTTATAGAAAATGTAAAACTAGAATCTACTGCTACATATCATTACCTAGGTCTTCTAATCGACAACAAGGGCTCCTGGAGACAAGCAATAAATGCTAGGAAACTCCTCTTTATAAGGGCCACCACCTCACTGGTTAACTTAGCACAGAGGCTAGGCAAAAGGCCTCCTGTAGAAATGCTCCAGATATACCAAGCCAAATGCATTAGCACTGCAATATATGGGGCTGGAATCTGGGGTTACTGTGGGGGGGACGCCATACAGAAAGTGGAAAATGCCTTTTTTAGGTATTTGCTGGCAGTTACTCGAGGCACTTTGACGTATAATTGCCACGTAGGACTAGGAATACCCTACATTACTGATATTATAAAAGTACAACCAGTTCTACTATGGCACCGTATCTGGTCATCCCCCAAAACAGTATTTAATCAGGAGCTCCTGAAGGATTGCCTCGCCCATGACAATGTCGATAAGATTGGGTGGCTCATGTATTTGAAAAAGTTTTTTTTGATTTGGGTCTTTTAAAGTACTATCATAATCCAGCATTGATGGTACAGGTTCCCAGGAAATTGTTTAAAAAACAGTGCCTGGGCCACCTAGAGGTGCTCAGATTACTTATGGAAGTAAATAAACGTTCAGTTCAGCAGAACCTAATGATTCAAACCACTTTAACAATACAACCATATCTAATGTACAATCTGAGTGGATATGATAGGTTTGTTTTGATACGGTTTAGGCTGAACACATTCAACCATCTGATAACCTTCCCTAAAATGTATGACTGGGCCAAAACTTGGCCATATTGCCCCTGTGACGATGTATCAGTTCAATAGACAATGCACGTGGTGCTGTTCTGCAAATTTGATAAAGAGTGGAGGGGAAGTTGGATAACACCCATCCTAAAAATTTTGGGCTTAAGATTATGTCGACCGGCATTTCTTGCCCTGCAATTTTTGGATACAGAATGCTTCGCGAATAACATTGCACGATTTCTGAAGCTCTGTATTAGGCAGAGGAAAAACCTAGAATAAAGATTAATGCTGTATATTTTGAGTGTGATAATGGTTCTCTTTACCTATGTTTGAATTAGCTGCTGCTCGTTTTCAATTACTGAGTTTAATTTTGCTTGTATTTTTTAATGGCATAATGCATTTCAATTCCCGAATGTGCAAACATTTTAAATTATTTATTGTAAATAGGAAATGAAATTTAAATCTGAAATATTATGTGTTTCTTTTATACTTTACTTTTATGGTTTTTATATATTCTATGAAAATCAGATAAAGGAATAGAATTGAATTGAATTTACTAGAACTATATGTTTGGAAAAATATTTTAAAAATCAAATTCAGAAGAGATGACCTTTCTGAACATGGTCCTTTGTGGAGTTTGGCAGATGGGATGGGTAAGGAGGGTGATCAACAATATTTCTGCATCTTTATTTGTTTTAAAAATGTCTTTCTTTGTTTCCTCTCGTAGAGTGTTATTTTGGATTCAAGTGCTGTAAAAAAACAAAAACGATACATTTGAAAAGTTCTACAAGTATCTTAGAAGGCAGGTGCCCGCACACATGGAACATAATCCCCGTCATGCTTCCTGAATTTAAATTAGAAAAGCAAATCTTTGGGTTTAGGAAGAAAGAAGCACAATTTTAAATCATGAAACGCAGGTGATACAATTTGTCTTCAAAGCAAGTACGAAATGGTTGGATGGGACCCCTGTATTATGGTGAATTATGCAAGGTCCACACTGTGCTCATTATTAAACTGAGAATAATTAAGTAGTAAAAAAATAAGTATTAATAGAAATCCAAAAAGAAACGGGTCGCCGAAATCTTTCATGTGCACCGAACCACAAGTAAGCAGGTTACGGCTGAATGAAAACAGCACTTTGCAGTCCTTACGAATGTAATTGCATATTCCACTATATAGGCACCCATTTTTTTTTACAGGTAGAGCTACATTGTTCACGTTTTTATTATAAGGTCCATGAAAAAGTAAAAGATAAAATCTGTACCAATTCTCCACAAATTACATCACACCGTGCATTTGTGATGGGGGGAAAAAGTATGTTGTATACTTTTTATGCTGAGCAGGTTGTATTATCATATTTAATATTTAATATTATCATTATGTATTATCATTTTTATGATTATACAAACTATTCTGTTTGTTTATTGTTAAAGTGCATATCAATTTTCCTATCAAAATTCCTATTAATGTACACTTGAATGAAGTACATTTTAACTTCAATTCAAAATTCCTTCTTCATTACCTGTTTTTAAAGTACATCTTTACTTGAAATCACAGCTCTATAGGTGTCCAAGAGTTGCTGTTCTGTGCTCGTGAGCAGGTCGCCTGATGCGTATCTCTTTAGCCTGTGTTTTAATCGCCCAACAAGTTTTCAATGTATAGAGGGATTTCTCGATCGCTCTCCCTCTAAATACTGTTCTATCCAAAATTGTGGAGTTTTATTGTTATGTGCATTTGTATAGCGCTTTTTACCATGCACAAGCCCCGTAGCGCTTCAGAGGATGCACGAGGACGAATGAAAACTAGAGGTCAGAATTACTATCACGCAATGATTATTTTCTGAACAATGCCTGACTAATACAATTTGGCTTGATGGAGCATTTCAATACACTGGCTTAGCAGGCCCAATTAAAGGTTTTGTCTTTGTACAACATGTTTTTTGCAAGACAAAAAAACATTGGCAAAGTCAATAGTAGAGCCACGTTGTATAGCAGCACCGCTGTGCAACATGGCTAAAAGTAAAGTGATAAAAAAGCGTTATGACGCGGCCAGCACTAGTGTCGAGTCATGTTGCTTTTTGTCAGTTGGGCAAAATGGGCACGGTACTGGCAAGCGATGACAAAGGGAAGGGGTGGGTATATAGACCAGCAACATGGAGAAGTGGTTAGTGAAATGAATAAGAAATAATACCTGAAAAACTACGCAAGCAGCGGACAAACAATAATTAAAACAAATCAATCTGTGCTTCATCCATGCACCACAGAAAGTTAAGGAAGTGACGCTGAGCCCACACTGGCCAATTAGGAGTCAGGAAAGAAGAGGGGCAGTGAAACCAACAAATGGTAAGCAGTGGGTGGGCTCCAAGTTCTTTATTATCGCTAGGACACCTGAGGGTAACTATCGCGCTTTATAAATCCTCTTTCTATTCTATTCTATTCTATTCTATTCTATTCTATTATAAGCAGTACTTTCACAAGCGATCGCGCTGTAGTGTTGCATCTTGTTTAAGAATAACCATGTGGAATGCCCAAGGGAGGGGAATTTCGGTTGTTCCCTGTGGGGGTGCAGTTAAGTGGTTCACCCTGACGCCTTGCTAATAATAATTTTTGTTTCAATAATTTAAAGCCCATGGTACGGGCGTGGTCAGTAGGATGCCCACAAACCATGTGCACAAGACCACATGCGCCACTCTACACTGGCGTTGAGGAGGCAGCACAGACCCTCCTGGTACATCAGTGCCACCTGAACCCTGCACCGGTGCCTGGCCGGCCTGAGCTGTCCCCGGCATTGGTGCCCATCACTACTGCCCGAAGCCTGCCATGTACCTCCTCGTCCACAGTTGCCAGAAGGCCCGCCTATTACCCATTGGCAACCCAGGCGTAGCGGATGCTCTGAGAAGGCTGGAGTGGCCTACCCCTACAGCACTGCTCCTGCATCTAGTGGCCGGAACCGCAGAGATGATCTGCGCGTGTGAGGGCCCAACCAGGCTTACATAAGCTTGGATATGGAAGGAGTGTGAGGGGTACCCATGTTTAACCCTGTGTGCAGTGACCCTGCCATGTCTTCGATCCTGGTCCTGGAACCTTTTGCTGTCACAGGCCCCCACCAAAGCAAGCCAGCCAATGGAAGATATGGGTGAAACGCTTAGAGAACTACTTTGAAGCTGTGGACATTGATGATGACAGGAAAAGACCCATGCTACTTCACTTTGGTGGAGCTGACATGCACAAAATCTGCAAATCAATGGCACATACATGACACTGAAGAACACCATCATTGTGCATTTTGAACCTTATGCTAACCCTGACTATGAGCGTTTCTTCCTCAGCAGACAGGGTAATGTCCGAAGAAGTCAGCTGAAGTGTTTCATGGCAACATGAAAGAGTTGGCAAGCATGTGCACGCTGCCTGATAAAGAGGACAAAGTGAGGGCATGATTCATTCAAGGGTGTGCATCTTTGAAGCTCTGAGAATGCATTCTTCAAGAACCCAACATGTCCCTGAGCAGCCCACATGGACCTGGTGCAGCCATCACTAGTCAAGGAAGAACCTGTTAATGCAATTGGTAGGGACACCCTTGTCTAAGTCAAAGACTCCAAGCGGACCCTGCAGGTGGTGTGGCTGTACATACCCCCACACATGGAAATAAATGCAGGGCGTGTGGAATCTGAATAATTTCTCCAAGGTATGCCACTCCTCCCAGAGACAATCAGCAGCCCAGCCAAAAAAGAATGTTAGCGCTGTTGGCACACACATCGTCATGCTATCAGAGCGCGATATGGACGACAATGAGCACAATGTGGTCCACTTAGTTTGGAACATTGAGCCTTATCGTACCACACCCAATAAGCCCCTAGATGCCTCCTCGAAATTCAAGGCCTACTGGTCCCTACTCCCATCAAGAGTGGGGCCTCCATGAACCTCATGGTCGCTGGACCTGTACCACGACCTGCCAAACTCGTCTCTCTGCGTGCCACCAAAGTCAATGTGTATGCATTCGGCAACCGTTCCCCTCTACAACTGGCCGCAGTTTTCCAAGTGGATGTCTCCCATGACACCACCTTTACGAGAGCCAACGTCTATGTATCCCAGCAAGGGGCAGGATTTCTCTTGAGCTGCCAGACTACCCAAGATCGGAGTCTAGTGAGTTTGTGCTTAGTGTCCATGCCAGTGACATGTATAGGCTGACCCAGGAGTTTGTTTCCCTTTTTGATGACTTTGGGGTCTAGAAGTCAAAGCCGTTGCCTGCCTATCGATAAATCGGTTGCACCGGTACCAGTCAGACACAGGCGAATAGCTTTTCATCTGCACCACAAGGTTGAGAAAGAACTGAGGCTTCTCAAGGAGGCCTGCATCATAGAGAAGGCTGTGGGCCCGACGCTATGGGTATCTCCCATCGTAGTTGCTAATAAACCTAAACACCCTGATGCTGTGCGATCTGCATTGAAATGAGAGTGCCCAACCTAGCTATTAAATGGGAGCGCCACCTAACACCAACTATTGATGACATCATTGGAGAACTCTCAGGATCGAGGTGATTCTCCAAAATTGACCTATGGTCTGGCTTTCACCAGACACCCAGACTCCCACCCCAAAACCACTTTCTCCACACAAGTAGGTCTCTGGCGTTACACTAGGTTAAATCTCAACATATCATGTGCAGCAGAAGTCTTTCAGCACATAATCATAGAGGTACTGACTGGTCTCACCGGGGTGTTGAGCGTGAGTGACGAAATCTTAGTACATGCCCCAAACACCCTACCCACCTCCGATCAGTGTTTGCCAGTCTGGAAGCCCATGGCCTAACTCTCAACCCTTCAAAGTGAGAATTACTGAGAAGGAGCATAAGATTCTTTGGCTACCAATTCTCTGACCGAGGGATAGGCTCTGACCCACAGAAAGTGAAGGGTATTTGAGATGCCACAGCACCCATCTCTGTGTCAGGTGTCCGCAGTTTCCTTGGTGTGATGACTTCATGAAGAATCTGTCAGACATCACAGGTCCCCCTCACTAGCTCACCAAGTCTGCCAACCCATTGGTATGGGGAGTTGAACAAGAACAGGTGTTTTGCAACACATAGGAGGCCTTGTTCACAGACACTGCTTTGGTGTATTTTTACCCCAGAAAATTATCCCATTAAGTAGTGGATGACAGCCCCACAGAGCTAGGGGCTGTGCTGCCTCAACATAAGGCGTGTGGTTAGTGGGCTCCAGTCACCTATGTATGCCGGACACTCACACCGACTCAGCAGAGATGCTCTTAAATAGAGCAATTCATTGGGGAAGCGCAGTTTGAGGATAGGTTGAGATCGTTTCGGCCCTAAGACCTCTAATCATTCGCTTTACCAGATAAAACTGGGGGCTCCGAGCTCCAGCTATCCTGAGGAAAGAGGTGAAACTACTTCTCAAGAAACCTACAGCAGACTCAACTAACCTTAAAATCTACCGGCCCATCTCCCTCCTCCCTTTCGCAGCCAAGGTCGCCGAGAGACTTGTGAACGCCCCGCTGACCACCTTCATCGAAGAGCACTGCATCCTTGATGCCTCCCAGTCTGGATTCTGCAGCAACCACAGCACCGAGACCGCCCTCCACGCCGCCACCGACGACATACGCATGCTACTCGACCAGGGTCACACCGCGGGCCTCATCCTTCTAGACCTCTCCGCAGCATTCAACACCGTCTCCCACTGCACACTCACAGCTAGACTCCACGACAAAGGGATACAAGGAGCCGCCATAACTGGATCCAATCCTTTCTCACCAGCAGAACCAAGAGGATCAGACTCCCTTCCTTCATTTCCAATACCACTGATATCGACTGGGGAGTACCCCAGGGTTCCTCGCTCAGCCCCACGCTCTTCAACATCTACATGGCCCCCCTCACTGCCATCGTAAGACAGCATGGGCTCAGCATTGTATCCTACGCCGATGACACCCAGCTCATCCTCTCACTCATGAAGAAACCCAAAGGCAACAGACTCTGCTTCGAGGAAGGAATGAAGAAAGAGGCAGCCTGGATGAAGAACAGCTGTCTGAAGTTCAACTCAGAGAAGACCGAGGTCCTCATCCTCGGACCCTGCACGTCCACCTGGGACTCCACCTGGTGGCCCTACGCCCTCAGGAAACCACCCATCCCTACGGACCACGCACGCAACCTAGGCATCATCCTCGACTCCTCCCTCTCCATAAATTGCCAGATCAACGACGTCGCTTCCACCAGCTTCAACTGCATGTGCATACTACACAAGACTCTCAAATGGATCTCCCTCAACGACATCGGACCCAAATACCTCAACGAGAGAATTTCCTTCCACGTACCCAAAAGGAACCTCCGCTCCGCTGACCCCGCCCTGGCAGAAGTCCCCCGCATCCGCAGAACAAGAACAGGCGGGAGCGCCTTCTCCTACATCGCAGCCAAGCCCTGGAACGAACTCCCCTAGCTCATGGAGCCTACCAGGACATAGTAAAGTCTATGAACAGGCTGGCAAGCAAAGTTTGGTATGCCAGCCTAGATCGACAAGTAGAGGAAGTTGGCAGAGTCTGTCCCACTTACCAAGCAACTAGCCAGCCACAACCTCCTGCGCCAGTCATCCCAGACGAAGGCCCTACTGCCCCATGACAACGTGTCAGTGCGGGTTTTGGTTGGCTCCCATATTGTTCACTAGTAAAAGAGAGGGACCCTGAGTGCAAAAGGGGTAGGGTTCCAAAAAGACAGTATGTCAAAAAGTACAGTCCCCTTTGGACCAATTATAAGCAATCAAGCAAATTTGCATATACCATTCATACAACCATGAGCAACACTAAATATGATGCGAAAAACAGTCAGAAATCATAAAAAAGTGCACAATTTATTCTAAAAAAGATTTTTTCACATTAAAAACGGATAGTAATATATCCTAATGCAATACATGCAGGTAATGATCACATAGTGGGAACAAAAACAACACATTGGTTAAAAAAATATAGGAAGGGATACTGTGGTCCAGTTTCACTGAATCATGTTCCAATCTTGTATCCCAATACACAAGGGCATCGACGCGTTTCGGTAATACGTTGTCTGATTCCCTACTTCGACATCTAGTATTGGAAGGACCGTTTTTGGCCTACCATTCTCAAATAAAAAAGATTTTCCTTATATTGTGGGAATGTTAAAAATGTTATCCTGATGAAGGTGTTGGCCTGGAATTTAATTTGCCAAAACCGAAACGCGTCGATGCCCTTGTGTATTGGGATACATTAAACCTGTGGACTATACAACGTTTCCAATTTAAAAAGATATATTCACAGAAATATTTACAAGATTGGAACATGATTCAGTGAAACTGGACCACAGTATCCCTTCCTATATTTGTTTAACCAATGTGTTGTTTTTGTTCCCACTATGTGATCATTACCTGCATGTATTGTATTAGGATATATTACTATCCGTTTTTAATGTGAAAAAATCTTTTTTAGAATAAATTGTGCACTTTTTTATGATTTCTGACAGTTTTTCGCATCATATTTAGTGTTGCTCATGGTTGTATGAATGGTATATGCAAATTTGCTTGATTGCTTATAATTGGTCCAAAGGGGACTCTACTTTTTGACATCCCAGATTGTTCAAACATGCTCATCTTCGTAGATTACTTTTCCCTGTATCCTGAAGTGGAAATCGTGCCGATCACCGCAGCATCAGATGATATCCCAAATATTGAAAAAAATGATGGCTACCCACAGACTGTTTGGGGAAATCGGGACCAACAATGGCCCACTCTTCTATGGTCATGAGTGGGCCGAGTATCTATGCTGATGGTACACAAATCACTGCTGAATCACACCCAGGTGGCCAGAAGCCAATGAGAAGGTATAGAGAGTTTGAAGGACACTAACAAAGGTCATCCGCATTGCTGTAGTAAAGGCAAGGAAAGTGGAGAACTCCATTCATACATTTCTATCTGAATATCGACTGACACCTTACTCCACCACTGGCATTGCCCTAGTAGACAGTGTTTTGGTCGAACATTGACATTGATAGCATTTCTCACCATCCCCTCTGGGCAGTTCAACCAAATCCTCCGAATTGCTCACATTCTGATAAGAACGCCACAATGAATATGGCTCACGCAGGCGGCATACTAAGGGTCACAACTCTGTGTAGGAGATCGAGTCCTGGCTAAGGATCGTCACCAGTGGGGAAATTCTGCCTGACTTTTGAAGCTGAATCATGGACTGTCACAGGCATCAAAGGCACTATGAAAACAGCAGTGAAAGGAACAGAGACCATAATTAGGAATATCTGCCATTCCAAAGAAGCGTTGCCTACACAAAACGATGCATTGTTAGACAGTGACACAGTGGACTGCCCACTTGTAAGCTCCCTGACAAGCCACAATAGGGCCATGAAAATGGTCACAAGTGACACCTCGGCAAGTAAGGGGTCACATCTGATATCGCCAGTCCCGACATTGCCAGCTGCGGTTCTGTCTCCATAGAGCCTCATTGCATTCAGACCATTAGAGACAGCCAGGTGTCCACTCAGAGGAACAGGGGAGACTGGTATCATCTGAGGTCCAACCCCGATCCATCTCAAAGGTACGCAAATGTTTTGGCTGAGTAAGAAGAGAAGATCCCAGTACTGCCACTCTGGGTGTCGAAAAAAGGCTTTATGTTCATTCTGCCTGCCTGCTGTTGGTCATGTGACATTGCAGTATGAATATTCTGTTTGTTTGTTTAATTGTTTTTCTATTCTGTGTTAAGAGAGGGATGTAGTGTTACATCATGTTTAAGCAACACCATGTGGACCGCCCCGGAGAGGGGGATTTCAGGAGTTCCCCGTGGGTGTGAAGTTAAGTGGCTCATCCTGACACCTTGCATCAAAAATTTAATAAACTGAAGCCCATGGTACAGTTGTGGTCAGTTAGACAGGCACGGGCAAAGCAACCTGTGTGTCTTACTGACTGTCTTCCATGTGTGGGTTCTGTTCCTTCACACAATGCTGTAAAGAGAGCATGGCAGGATGACAAATATTTTACCTATATTGGGCAAACACCATAAGGAAGGTGTGGAAGGGAAGTTTTGTGCATTATAAGATTTTCTCTTACCTCTTGTTAGAAAAACATTTATTACTTAGTTTTCTCTGGGACTGGGCCAGGATAGTGGAGTCAATATTTGTTTGGGGCATTGACACATGCTCCTGGCACTCTATAAATGCTCCAAAAGACCTGCGGGTTAGCGAGGACGGTTCCAGGCTGGAACATCTAGGGTAGGGTTGCTGGGTCAACTGCCTGATTATAGTTGTTTGTGGATGGTCTGGCACTCCTGGACTCATGTAAATAAAATTATTAGGTTTGTTTTGTAAAGCAGTCATGAGGTTTATAGCTGTAAAATAATTTTCAAAGGTTCTTCTGTAACAATATGTGTATATATTGTCATTGTGTGCATAATAGCTCACAAATGGCTTGTGTATTTGAATGTACCTGTACTTGCAAATAACTTTGCCCAAGCCATAGTCTATGCTCTGGACAGTACGCTTAGTGTTGCCAAGCGTCGCTATTTGTGACACATGCCTACTGCTGGTACACAGATATGTACACTAGAAGTAGTGGCTCTGTGCATCTGATGACCCACTGTTATGTAAAAAGTAGCCTTTCATAAATTTATGTGGCAGGGGACCCTTCCCACAAATCTCCTTCCTAATACATTTGTACAATTAAAGCAAATATTGCTTCTCTTATTATAACATAACTAGCAGCCCGTCCCGACGTTGTCCGGGAGCAATCAGGCTTCTGGGCCCCCGCCCGCCCCGACATTGTCTCAGGCTTCAGGGCCCCCGCCCGCCCCGACGTTGTCCGTGGGTCCCCCGGAGCGCACCCACCACTTTCAAGGCCCCCAATGAGCCGCACACGGGCCGCTTCACCTACCTCAGCCGCCGCTCCTCACCACCTGTCCGCCGCTCCTCACCGCTCCTCCCCGCCTGTCTGCCGCTCCTCCCCGCTCTCATGTCCGCCGCTCCTCCTCGCGCTCCTGTACGCCGCTGCTCCCCGCGCTCCTGATGTCAGCACGCACGTCGCGGCCGGCGCTACTTCCAAGGGACACATTTTTTTTTAATCGTAAATATTTTAAAGAACGTATATTTTCTTTTTTTATATAGCCTATGTCCATCTGCAGACCCTGACAATTACAACGATGTATCGGGTGTTTGGATTGGTGCTGTGGTTCCTGAGTTTACCCGCCTCAAAGGTTCAAAGTTCTCTCTTTATAATAATAGTATAGATATATATATGTATATAGATATATATAAAGTCTAAACAGGAAGCCCCAAATTAAAGCAAAGCCACACGAAGTTCAGATCAGCACGTTTATTTGCATCCATTTCACTGCTCTCTCCTTGACAGCTTTCAGAGCAATCTTTGAACATGTAAAGCCTGACGCGTTTCAGGAAATAATCCTTTCTTCAGAGGCATTGTTCACGAAGGGCTGGAAGAGCAGTTTTTGGCCGCGTCTGCTCATATAATCACTGGCACCTGCCACAGTGGGCGTGGCTAAATCGCAAAGCCTTCTGTGCCTTGTAGTACACTGGCCCTCTTCCCACAGTGGGGCCACTCAACAGTCCTTGCAATTTGAACCAAGTATTCACCAAGTGGAGTAAAGTAAAGCGCTGTAAGCCCTCAGATTGCGCTTTGCAGCAGTGAATTCGTGCTCAAGGCAGCACCACCTGCATTGGAGCTGCTCTTGTCTTCGTTCCGTCCTTGCAAGCCCCTTCTCAGAGCCTGCACGAACCCTTCGTAAGGTGGGCCTCGCTTCTCGACTGGGCAAACAGCCGATATCAATATAGTCTAAACAGGAAGCCCCAAATTCAAGCAAAGCCACACGAAGTTCAGATCAGCACGTTTATTTGCATCCATTTCACTGCTCGCTCCTTGACAGCTTTCAGAGCAATCTTTGAACATGTAAAGCCTGACGCGTTTCAGGAAATAATCCTTTCTTCAGAGGCATTGTTCACGAAGGGCTGGAAGAGCAGTTTTTGGCCGCGTCTGCTCATATAATCACTGGCACCTGCCACAGTGGGCGTGGCTAAATCGCAAAGCCTTCTGTGCCTTGTAGTACACTGGCCCTCTTCCCACAGTGGGGCCACTCAACAGTCCTTGCAATTTGAACCAAGTATTCACCAAGTGGAGTAAAGTAAAGCGCTGTAAGCCCTCAGATTGCGCTTTGCAGCAGTGAATTCGTGCTCAAGGCAGCACCACCTGCATTGGAGCTGCTCTTGTCTTCGTTCCGTCCTTGCAAGCCCCTTCTCAGAGCTTGCACGAACCCTTCGTAAGGTGGGCCTCGCTTCTCGACTGGGCAAACAGCCGATATCAATATAGTCTAAACAGGAAGCCCCAAATTCAAGCAAAGCCACACGAAGTTCAGATCAGCACGTTTATTTGCATCCATTTCACTGCTCGCTCCTTGACAGCTTTCAGAGCAATCTGCGGCCGGCGCTACTTCCAAGGGACTACTTTTTTTTAATCGTAAATATTTTAAAGAACGTATATTTTATTTTTTTATATAGCCTATGTCCATCTGCAGACCCTGACAATTACAATGATGTATCGGGTGTTTGGATTGGTGCTGTGGTTCCTGAGTTTACCCGCCTCAAAGGTTCAAAGTTCTCTCTTTATAATAGTAGTATAGATCAATGGACAACAATGTAAGGAGTTCATGGCTAAATGATGTTAAATAATTAGTATCTTAGTAAAATATCTGTAAAAACATGAACGTGCACATTGCTCCATCTGTTGTCACTTAAAAAAAAAACAATCCTTGTAGTACATGTTTTATCTAGGAAATAAAAAAAAATCTTGGAATGTGTTTGGTTATGAGCACTTTTTCTGCAGCAATGAACTTATATGAATGAAAAACCAAAATGTATTTTGTGCTGGTTATTGCAAAATGCGTGAAACATTTTAAAAATGCAAACAATATAAGAAGTTATGCAGCAAGAATGCCTTCACAACTAATGCCAGCAAGAAATCGAGTCATCAGTTTTACATTTGGTACATAAGGGCAACAGGTGTTAGAGTGGAGTAGACTCCTTAGCTCTCTGGTTTCTGGTGCCACTGCACCTGATGCACCACTGATAGCCATGCCATTGAAAATACTTATTTCTGGTCAGACAGCTCATCACGTAGCTTGCTTTATTTTCCCACCTCAACACTCTTCCTGAGTCTCATTTTTCAATTATGTAAAACGTCGAGCAACACTACATATTTGACAATTAAAATTATACATTATCTCCACATGCTTGTTCTTTTATTGAAATGTATCAATGTTTAATGAGAATCCTGTCCTCTAAAATGAAAGTGCTGGTCATAAGCAAATCATTGAAATGCAGCGGATTTAAATATAACTTTGAGAAATTGTAATGGTTTAATTTAAAATTAGTTTCTTAAAATAGTGTCTGATGTTATAGAGACAGTGTTTAACACTCAGGTTTACACTAAAATCTGCAGACGTCCGGTCCTAGATTCAGTGGGCCTCATTTATGAGGCAGTGCGTCACTTTTACGCCGCCGGTGCGTCACTTTTTGTGACGGACCAGTGGCGTAAAAAATGCACCTTGTTGCGCCATATTTGTAAAGTGACGCATCTAGGTAGATGCGTCACTTTGTAAACCCCTGCGCCACATTATACCTGCGCCAGGTATAATGTATGCAAGGGGGGCGTATTGACGCAAGGAAGAGTCGTAGAAGTGACGCAGTGAAATCTATGAGATTTCACTGCGTCACTTTTAGGACACAGTTGCGTCACAATCTTGCGCCAGCCTCACAGCAGGCGTAAGACTGACGCAGGCCCTTTCACATGGGGCTTGCCCCATGTGAAAGGACGCATTGCTGGAGTTGCGTCACTTTTGTGACACACTCCAGCAATGCGCCACTTTTGCGCTTACAGTTACGTCAGAAATACTGACGTATCTGTAACTCCTTGCGACCTGATGCGTCATACATTAAATATGACGCATCAGGAATGTCGCAAGGAGTGCGCACTGACAAATGACGCATCGCTGCTTTCCCGCAGCGATGCGTCATTTCTCATAAATGAGGCCCAGTGTGTTTTGCAAACTCTTATACGACCTTGATGCGAAGTTCAGAGCATTCTCTTAAATCTCTAAAGGTCTAACTCAAACCTTCATACTTTTGAGGGTGATGAAATGAGTACTGTTGAGCTGGACAGTATTTTAAAAACGATAAAATGTGTTTAACCCCTTCCACACTCATGACGAGCTGGGCTCGTCATGAAGTAGCCTCCTCGCACGCTCATGACGAGCCCAGCTCGTCATGTTGTGTGGGATTTCCGATTTCTCAGCACAGCAGGGGAATATGCTGAGCATCCATGGGGTTAAACAACCTCCAGGTTAAAATATTCATTCTGTTTTTAAAATATGTGAACTATTCTCGGTGACAACAGTCGGCTCTCATTATTGATCCATTCTGTCACACCCATTCGATTGGTCATCTTGTTCTAGGCTCCATCCGTGTGAATTTGAAGCGGTGATGGCGTGTATAGACAAAGCTCCCAAACCCTGTTAATTAGGGTACTTGTCCAGGATACAACAATAATAAGGGACTTCACATTAATACTCCCTTACATTTCAACACTTTCCCTGATACAGTTATTTGATAGTTCTATGTTACTGTGTACGAGAATGAGTAATGAATATATTCCATATTTTTACGTACCTTCCCCCCTCCCCATTTATTTCAGAGTGGTGCCCCCTCCCTGAGCTGCATGCCAGGTTAAGGTGTGGCCATTACCCCAATATATGGGTAAGATATGAAAAGACACAATGTTTTTCCATGTACACTAACCTACGAAGTTAGGACACAAAGTCTAAATACTTATAAGCATTGTTTAATGCTTGCAAATCAAAATGAAGAAAGAATAGTGATATCCAGTAATACTTACAAATGCCTTGTCTGATGCCATATGCAGTTAACTCATGACTTTGTTTTCATATAGGTATCACCAGTGAATCTCCAACGAAGACTACAGATCACTGGATTTGTATTCCAATTGACCTTTTATGATATATTTTTTCACTTTACACACTCTTATCCAGAATTGGGGAAAATATTTTAATAGCAAGCTGCAGCATGCACTGGTCCTGAGGAAAGCCGCAACACCTCTAGTGAGGATCAACTGGCTGAAACATGTAGTCCTATTAGTTTGTCACTAATTCAAAGGTATATGTATATACTTTTCCTGCTGGTGCCTTGTTTTTTAATCCTGTCCCCAGGATGTATTAATAAAGATAGAATGCGTACCTGGTAACTAGTTTTAACCCACTCCTTTCACTTACAATCCTCCTTTTTAGTGTGCTGAGTACTTCACCCAAGTCAGTTTATTTCTCATCGTTGTTGGATTTAGCACATCCTACAACTAGGAAACAAAACATTCCTGAGCTCCTCCCTCTCAGAGAGGGGCTATAGCCATTGTTGGAACAAGGTTTTCCTGTCACGAGGAGAATCCCAATGATGAAGCATGCCACCTATGTTGGGTGAGGGATTTCATCCTAAGAAATGGTTCCTTTTAGGGGCATATCAGGCTTTTTCTGCATGATCTATACCTTTCCTATTTTCTCTGATCAGACCGAGGGTCCCATATTGTGTATTGACAAAGGTACAATGGAGAAGTGTGGCTCAGGGGTGGAGAAGTGTGGCTCAGGGGTTAGAGGCGGCAGACCCGGAAGCTGAGATCGGCCCTGGACCAGGGTTCAATTCCCCGCCTTGGCGGGTCTTGGGCTAAAAAATTCCACGGACTCAATAATTCTCGCTCCGGTGCCTTCTCGACTCACGGGTTCACACTCTGCGACTCTGGGCAATAGCTTGCTTAATCTCCACAACGGCCCCTCGCGGCGGGATGCCTGGCTTTCACCTTGTGGATACCCTGCCGGGGCTATCTCACAGGGGAATACCAGGACGGGTTCCCTAAGCAAGCGCCGGGAAACCCACTGTGGGTAGCTGTGCGCTATATAAGCTCAAATACATACAATTCACCAACATATAAAAAGCAATGGGCATATTGACTTTGTCAAGGAGTCAACACATCAACATATATAAAGGAGAACTATTGGCCTTGTCAAAAAGTCACCACTAACCATAATCAAATGTTTATTTTATAAATTCACACATGCAATTTCTTCTAATAGGAATTGTCACAACATGTTTTCAATAGAGCATTATTAAAAAAAAATCACAAAAGATATCTGCATTAAAAAAACGGAAGCCATAAAGTCAAGCACAAGGGGTCCCTGCACTCCAGCATAAGAGCATACAGCTCCAGCTTGAAGTGCTTTAAAAAATAGGATAATGACTCCTGGATCCAATGACCCAGGATATTTTTTCTGTTATATTAATGTTGCTGCTGGGGGCTGCTGCACTCCAAGCAGCCCTCCAGAACGTTAAAAAAAGATGCTTGTTGGTGCCCTTGGCCGAGACTAGTGAATAATAAATGGGCAGCTCCTACCACTTATTACCATATTTTTTTCCCTTTTGTTAAATTTATTTTAGTGCCCCGGTGCACATCTGGGGCGCCCACACGTTTTTACATTTTATTGTTGTTGTTGTGTAAGATTTATTTCGACAACTCCTATAATAAAAGCTATAAAAAAGCACCAGCTATAATACAGATAAAAGTATAAAAATAAGTCAATGTTAAAAACAGTTACTGTATCATTACAGTGTTAAAAAGTACTTTAAGCAGTGTGAAAGGGGAAAAAAGAACACCGCAGCGCTGTCACACTTAGAGTCTCCTAAAATGATCTTTATACCTAGCAGTCATATTGGTTGCCTTTTCAACCCTCTCAAAACAGGGTTACAAGAAGATTAGGTACAGGACGGAACATGTGCTTAACAAAATCACAGCTAAAGCAAGAGAGAAGTATAAGATTAAAAAGGTCAATGTTAAAACAATTAACGCATCAGTATGATCTTGAAAAGTACTTCAAACAATGTGGAAGGAGAAGAAAGAATATCACAATTTTATCACACTTGTAGGCTCCTCAAGTGATCTTTGGGCCCAGCAGTCATATTGGTTGCCTTTTTTGACCCTCTCAAGACAGAATTATAGGGAAATTATTTACACTAAAGTGCATGTGCAAAACAACTAAAGGAAACATGGGTTGGCTGCCTATAAACCCTTGAACAGCTAAGTATGGAAGTCAACCTACTGGTTGCTTCGCCGCTCCTGTCAAGGCCTTCCTCCTAATATTCCACGTACAGCTTTAGAACTTGGCCACTCCACAGGCAAAAAGGGGTCCGGGATCTGTTTTAAAATACACAAGGCATCCCGATGGTTTCGTGTGCCCAGTGCCGGCAGATCAGTTTTACCCATTTAAATCTAGGTTTGGCATAAGCCTGACAAGCAAACATAACATGAGCAACAGATTCCACTGCTGCCTTGCAGCTTGGGAAACTGCTTGAGATTGAGTAGCGTCAATGCCAGTTTGGTGTTGCTTCACCAACCGCTAGGGTACCAAACCTAAACTGAATATATAACATCCTGTCCCGAGAGGCATGGATTATGTTGAGGTAGGGCTCCAGATACCTGGTCTGCTTAAAAGGATGAAATTCTATGGTAAGTTTTCCCAGGTTGGGTTTGCTGAGTTCATGCTGCTCCACCCATTCCCAATAGTGTTGTTTAAGTAATTCCTTCCAGGGTGGATCCTGTTTGTCCCATAGGGCCTTAAGCCATAATTCAGATATCAGCTTTCTTGTGTTTCTGATCCAGCCTGCCTTGTTGCTCGTGTCTAGCCAGATAACCTGTGATTGGGCTTCCACATAGGGCAGAAGCTCTGGTGTCCGCCTAATGCGGGCCCAAAGAAGCAGCAGTGGATTTTTATGAGTAAAACCATACATAATTGAGGACCCTTCTTCTGTGGATCTTCTAGAACTGTCTTAGATGGTGAGGAGGCAACCTATTCGAGAAGTGCCAACAACATCACAGATCCAATCTCTACCTAAATGCTTAATTTACACATAAGCATCGGTAAAAATGTGAAACTGTCAAAATGTCTCTCGACTCTAGTTTGCACACCAGACAGGTGAAGAGAAGGCCGGCCCTAATGGACAATATTTTGTTCTGTATCATGATCGAGTTTCTTCTTCTGTAGTGTAGCTCCTATTTTCCCAATAGGCTCTGCGCATTGGAATAGTACCTACAGAAGTAAAGGCCTAGGCCAGACGTTAACTAGGTCTACTACTGTCGATACTAGACTTAATTTTTGGGTTTGCCAGCTAAGCTCAGAGTTCGCTAGAAACTTTCTCGAATGTTCAAGGAAGGATTAACTTCCCTGATTAGACAAGAAGGGATTTAGTTTCTGACAACCATAGAACATGACAACTTTGCTCTCCCCTAATCAAGAGTCAATCTCAAGAGTCGTGTGAGCACAAGGCAATTATTTTACTCAGTCAGTACGTGCATTCTTAGTCTCATCAGAATGTAGAGAAAAGGAAGAGACGGGCGTGTTCAATAAAAAGGTGTTATTTATTGATCAGTCTCTTTTCTCATACATGAGAAATGGATCGATATTATTGCAATACTTATAGTCAAGTAAAGTGCATACATTAAAAGCAATAGTATAAAATAATACTGTAAAAACATTGATATGGTTTCTGAGCCATATGATGTTTAAAATGATTAAAATATATTTACATACACATATACATTTGACTAAACGTACTCAACTGGTGTTTCTAAATACGCCTACCCCGTGTACCTGACCTAAGTCTAATGCGTGGGCGGGAATAGAAAGTTACAGTTTAAGTTAAGTTTGTTTTTGCCAAGTGAATAACTAAAGAATTCTCTGTGAGGGGTTATTCAGTTCTGTACCTGGAAGTTAGGATGAATGAGGAATGGTATCTCTTTCTCTGCTCTCGATATTCCAGGCTGCCTGCGAGGGCTACCCGGAAGCGCCGGTGCTGGGTCTCTCGGCTTGAGATAGCAGCGCGTCTCTCAGCGCGTCAGGAAGGCGGGGCTGCTGCCAGCGGGGTCTGCTTCTGCTCTCGGCTTCGGCAAGTATGGCTGCTCCGTCTTGTCACCACGCGTGTGTTTGCATAGGGCAAGGTCGGCAATATTTATACCTTAAAGGTGCCGAGATTGACGTAAGGATGGACATAGATACGTCAATAAAGATGTCATACGACTTGCTCGTTAGCACATTCTTTTGCAAAAGTTCTCTGTGAAATCAAAACAATGGCCGCACGGATTATCCAGGTTGTCATAGGTTTGATTTGTTATGAGAACGTCGTATGCCTTATCAGGGGCTGGAGGAATGTCACTTGTCTAATTAGATCTCAAGCGTTATGACCTAATCAGATAACACGTTCCTGTGCCGTAGTGTGACTGCGTCAGATAACGGTATCTGCATCATGGGGGCTGTTCTTGCCTCATGGGCTGACTGTTAGTTAACTAGCTAGTTAGTTTAACCAGAATAGGGTCAGGAATAGGGGGATCGATTCAGAACCTATAGAAATACACAACACCCACTCCACGCTAACTATGGTCATATCTACTAATCTATGCATAGTATAACATAGTACAACATACTACAGAGTATAGTGTATACCTTACCACCCCAAAATACATAAATGCATTTTGAAATTTTCAAATATACTGAAAAATTGCAGTCAAATATATTGTATGCACTTAAGCTATGAATTAAATGCAAAAGTAAACACGCATTTTTTATGCATTATTGCTTATTGGTATATGAGAAATACACATGAAATGGCTCTTAATATGGCTATACAGAAAGGAAGTTCGAGACCATTTCATCACATAATAAAATATTTGTGAACATACCAGCGGGCAGCTAAAGTCTATAAAGTATATATAGTATCTAAAAATAGAAATCTTAGTTCTCTAGGAATAGTTCCTTACTTTAAGCAGAAGATCAGTGTCCCGGAAAAAATATATAGAAAAATATTTTAGGGGCTTGCTGAAAAAATTGCTGTCCGTGAACTGGAGCAAAATTGTTCATGTGACTTTATTTTTAAAGTTGAAGGCCGAATTCAGGGAACGCCGTGTGCGAGTTTACTCAAAAGTCTCTATTTCTGTTCTGGCGAGAACATCATATCATTCAGGCTTTCGAAAAAACTGTCAACAGCTTCATGGGAAAGTTCCACTAAGTCGGAAATAGGGGTAACCATGCATTCGTGCGCATGATTGTCTCCATTGACATTCTGATTTGCATCACTGACAGAGGGTCGTACCTGTTCGATGCTGCTTTCATCTTGAACTTCACTACCCTTCAATCGTAGTGGTGAAGATTCCAGGAATGCCGTCATCAGGATTGGCAGCCTTTGAGGGCAGCACAAAGCGTGAACCTTGGTAGGAACCAACAGTGTATCTGCATCCACCGGCGCATCCGATTGTAGCGTCAGACAGGTGTCTAACACGCATTCTTCTCCGCATAGCAGACACCTTAGTACAGGTAAAACACACCTTTGCCACATTGGTCGAAATGATAGAAACCAAGTCATGTTTAGGTCTCTAAGCCGGGAGAGTCCCAGGATTTTTGATATCCGGTCCCGGTATCCAATGGCTAGGATCGTATCTTCCATTGTCGCGAGAGTTTGATCTGTGACATGGGTTGCCATAACGAAAAATAAGGACTAGGAATAGGATTCCTGCAATTAGTCCCAGGATCAGGGGAAGTCCGCCAAAAATCGAATGGACGAAATCTGGAAAAATACCCAGTATGGCTTTGAATGGTGTTAATGCCATCGAAAATACTGTCTTAAATACCTTTGAGACCCCAGTGGTATCAGAAATATTTAAGATTTCGCTCAGGATTTCCGCGAAATGTACGGGGGAATTAGTTGATAATAATGTATGTATCTCTGCAGTCGTCCTTGCGACTTGTAGATCATACGTTTCTTTTGATGACGTGAGCCTTGTAGGCGTCTGAAGAAGCACTGTTTTCATTCTGCTTAAAGTGTCTATTCGAATAGAAGTAATTTTCAAACTGGGCCATGCCCTTGCCTCCCTGTCTGGAAAGGAGCTGGGGAACAAAGAACGTCCACAGCACTTGACCTTCGCCGTTGTAGTTACTAGATAAGGAGTCCCGGGCATAAGACTACAACATCTGCGGTCTACAATAAGAATGTAACTCCCATTATAGAGTCTTTGAAAGAATGGTTCTATTTCAGTTGCAGGTGCGCCTTGCTGGTGACATGAAAGGTTGTATGAATTCCCTTCACAGGCTCCGTGCAAACTAATACCGTTACACAGAAGCGTGCCGCCTAGTGACATAGCACAATTGTTGCCACTAAGAAACACTTTCTGTCCTTTATTACTGACACATGCATGTGAATAGGGCAGGTTCCAAGTTGTTTTAAGGTACCCCTTTCCCAATTTCTCGTACATGCCAGCCTGTATATATTTTTGGCAGTATTGAAACCTGAAGGTTGAGATTGGAATATTTATTATTCCGTGGATTATCCATTCACTGACAGGTCGTTCTGACATTGTCATTGGTAATCTTTCTAGTTTTTCAATGCTCAAGATTGTATAATCAGCACCCTTCTGCGCCATACCGATTTGTCTATCAGTAAGGTTAAAGATTTGGAATAGTGACGTTGTGTTGATTAAACGCCAAGGCACATAGCCTGGACGCAGATTTTGTAACGTCCAGCCAAGCTGTACAATAGAACGCAATTGTGACTGACCATGTTGTAATAACAGTAAGTCTTGCGATAATATATCGATTGCTGAAGACACAATGCTGTCCAATGAAAATATTCTGGAGGACAGAGTCATTAACCCATTGTCCACTACAGAAAGTGATTTTTCCAAATTAATACGGTCAATTTCCCGTATTCTTTCTGCTGTCTCAATTTGAGTAACCTTCCAGGCCTCATTGTATGCTGCATATACAGAGGCTGCTATGAAACGCTTTTGACGCTGTTTGCGTGGTCCCAGTATGAAATCACGCAAGTCAGCACCATCAGTAAGTAAAGTTAGGTGTTGCTTAATTTCAGGCAGTGTGGAAGTCTGTAGCCATTGAAGGCATAATTTGCCCACACTGTAGGTTGTAATTATCCCTGGGTGATGTCTTTGGGGATATCTAGGGTCTGGCCTGGTCATTTTGAAACCCTGTGTTTTATTCAGGAATCTATCTTGACAGTGATTTGTATCTGTGGGCCAGATCAACCATTGTTTCCAATCAGGATGTGTTCTGTTTTGGTTAAGTATATAGTTTACGTCTATTTCTTCATCTGTATCAGAGTTATTGCTAAACATTGTTGGCTTTGGAATAGACGGGATATTTAAATCTTTGATTTTGGCTAAGCCAAGACAGGTGGTTTGTGAACAGTGTCATTTAAAAATATCATTTGTTCTGGGATCATGCAGGCTCTAAACAAAGCTTCTAAACCCTGTACTTGCCATTCTTTTGTACCCCAAACACTTTTCAAATCAACATTTTTGTCCCAATAATCAAATCCAAAAGTATTCATTTTTTCAAAGAATGAATCTGAATATATCAATTTTGTGTTGGTTATCATGGTTTTCATCCCTGTCTTGTTTGACAATTTATAATAAAATGTTTCAGCATTACTTGTGTTAAAACCTTGAAAGTATGAATATTTGTCATAAACGGTTCTTGAGCTCCCTTTTGGAGGTGTTGCACAATGTTCCCATTGATTATAATTTTAAACATTTCTAGGTTGTGCAGATTTATGCAAGAAATGGTTACCATAATGGTTATAGCAATACATACTATCATAATTTGTAGAACCTTGCAAATAATCATGTTTTGTAAATTTAGCAGACATTACTAAGTCAGACATCATGTTGTTAATACTTTCAAAGTCCCAATCATCAGCAAATGAGTTTGGTTTTGCAAAGTCACTCAAGGAGATCTTGATTTGGTGTGGATATTTCAGGATCTCGACCGGACCATAAATTTCATAGTCAGTGTTGTCCCAGGCTACCCCACCAGGTATCGGAATTGCTGTGAAGTTGGCTGAAGAAAGTTCTGAAGAAAGTTCTCTTTTCTCGACGTGTGAAGATGTGTGTGGTTTGAGGACCAAGTTGATGTTCTGACTTGCTGTGTCCATTTTAGCATATTTTCCCTCAATGAAGCGTCCCAAAGTAAATACCATGATGAGCCAAAGTATGAGGATAAATGCACCAAAACCCACCCAAAATTCAATCCATGGAGAAACCAGATATGTTTCTTTCAGTTGTTTCAAAAGTTCCTTAGCTTTGTCTTTAAAGGATTTTGATGATGGCTGTGTCTTTGATTCACTGAAGCCTTCAGAGGAATCATCGAAGTTGATGAAGTACCCGGATGCAGTTCTGTCAATTGTTCCAATTGCTTCAGGATTTTTGTTTCTTGCATTGTCACTTGGTACTTCATTGTAGATTGGTGTGTCTCTGCTAAATGTCTTTATTTGGGTTTTCAGAGGTCTGAGTTCTATTGCATTGTTGCAGAGTCCTTGTTGTTCTTCTGTAGGCGTTTCGAATGTGATGAGCCTTTTTGTTAGGACCTCTGTACTGGTAGCAAACCTTGGTGTTCTGCTACTTATTGGGAGTCCACTTGGTACAGGTCGATGGATACAACTCGGTTCTCCTTTTTTCCAGCAAGTGGCGGTAGTACAACTGATCTTGTCCCGTTGATAGACAAGACAGGAACTGCTTTTCTGTAAGAAGGCCCAAATTCCTTCTTTACCGCAATCTTCTCCCTGACTAGATCCCCGACTTTTGGAATCCAGACAGGTCTTGCTGGGACAGGTGGTGATTCTTCAGTGGTTGTTGGCTGTTGTTTCAACTGTATGTTGCTCAGGTCTTTTCTTGTTTTGTTTAAGTCCTGCAAAATAGCCAAACGGTCTTTGACATCAAAGGTTTTTTCTATTACCACTGAAGTCTGACTATCAAGGTCAGAGATCAACATCCTAGTTCCGAATAATAATTTGTACGGACTGAATCCCTTCAGAGAATTTCTTGGCAAGTTATTTAGACTACGTTGGACACTTATTAGATGTTTGACCCACCCAGCTCCCGAACCTAATATCCTTTCTATTATAGATTGCTTTCTGCCTTGGTTTTTTCTTTACACCGTCCCGTGCCCTCAGGAAGGAAGTGAGAAGATTCCCGCTGGGCTGTGCTCATTTGGCCATGTTTCCCCCCCAGGCTGGATTGCCTGAGTGAAAACAATGGTCGAACGTAACATGCTCTTAGCGTATATGCCATTTAGACTCGCAAATCTTGTATAACAGTCCGGACGTCAGCCGAGTGCTGGTGATCTACATTATAAGTGGAAACTAGCCTGTATATGTTAATCGCAAGCCATTCTTTTTACTGGTAACATTATCTGCCTTGATACGACGAGGTATTAAACTGTTTCTCTCCCCACTGCGATTTCTGTTGCAGTTTGGGCAGTTTTTTACAAACATGGTATGATGTAGGCTCATGCCTGGCCACCAGTACCGTGATTGTAAATCTTCCAGAGAATCTTTTAGTTTGAGGTGTCCAAGACCCTCACCCATATGTGCGTCTGCGATTAACAAGTGTCTCCTGTCCATGTTTGGAATCACTCTATCCCCCACTCCAGGGATTCGAGCAAAAGGGACGGAGTTTGCATCGATTATGTATGTATAATTGAGTGGATAGTTGATCGGTAACGCTGAGCAGTCGCCTTTTGATGACGTTTTCACCGCCAGCAATGTTTCACCGTCAATGTATTTTAATGTACGCTTTTTTCGATCTACGGGAGCCGGTTTAGTGGCTGCCGCTGCGGCTGCTTCAGCCAATGAATTCCCTACAACGTGAACGCCATCACGCTGATGACTCAGTGAGTGAGTCACGTGAGTCTTTGGTAGTTCTTTTTTCAAAAGAGCTATTTGTTCCCAGAGCAGTCTCTGCTTTATTGGTGCATCTGTGTCATCTTTGTAACCGTTCTGAATCCATGTCTGCAAATCGCTGTTATATGATTTGACGCAGTAATAAGAATCTGACACTATAAGTGTCGGGAATTCGCGATCCGCATTATCTAGCGCCATTTTCAATGCTATTATTTCAGTTTGTTGTTCTGAATTAGTTTCTACTGAGTGTGATTTTGTTAAAAGAGGTTTTAATATACCTCCGCGCCACACTTCTTTTGTAATCTCACATGTGGGGTTGTATGCTTGTTCTCCCCAAACGGAGGGTTGAGCATGTCCGTCTGTATAGATTACACAGGCGTAATGTCGTAGAGGCAGAATGTCGATTGGCAGAGGATACGTCTTTTCATATTTTAGATTTTTTAATTCTTCTAGTTCTGGATCAAAGTAGTAGTATACTTTGTCCGTTGTGATTGAATTCACCCATTGTATCCATTCCGGATTCAATGTTGTTGTTGGTAAATTACACGGTGTTGTTAGTGCCTCAAAGGCTGATTCTGCTGTTCGGACTGTGATATGTCTACCGTCAGCTATGTCTTTTTCTCTAGCTATTGCGGTTTGAACTGCACAAATTATTTTTTCTGTATTACTGAATTTCTGTTCAGCTTCTGTGTACATGTGTGATTTGAATGCAATTGGTACCATTTCTCCCTCATTAGAGGTCAGGTATGTGAATCCGCATCTCCCTGGGATGACTCGGATCACAAGGTTGCGTGTATTATCACGGGTTTCTAATTTTGTTTTAATTAGCATGTCTGTTTGTAAGGATCTCAAAATTTCTGTGTGTGTTTGAGTCCAACTGGATCTTTTAAAGTCTGGCTTAATTAGATCATAAAGGGGTTTGACCCTTTCTGCGTAATTTGCAATGTATGTTCTTCCGAAATTTAGGAAGCCTAGAATTGACTGTAGGTTTTTTAGTGTTTTAGGTGCTTGGATTACGGCACATTTCTCTAGGAAATTGTCTGCCAGGCTTTTACCTTCACTTGATAACTCATATCCTAAGAATAGGACTGTCAGATGGGCAATTCTGGATTTTTTGAAGTTGAATTTGTAACCCTCTGCAGCGAACCCAAGTATTATGGTGTTCACCCTTTTCAAGTGAGTCTCCAAGTCATCATCTGTTAAGTAAATGTCATCGACATAAGATAATGCTTCATCATCATATAGTTGTAGTAATTCTGTTACTCTCGCTGAGAATACCCCCGGGCTGTTCTTGTACCCCTGGGCTAACCGACAGAATTGTTTTTGAGTGCCATTTACTGAGAATGCAGTTAAATATCTGCTCTCTGGTGCTATGTTTTGACAAAAGAATCCATTGGAGATGTCCAAGGTTGTTTTGTATTTTTTGCGCACTATGTTATTCATTAGTGCAGCACTGTGTGAGTTTTGCACTGCAAAAGTTTTGCAACATGTGTTAAGGTGTCGGTAATCCAAAACTAGACGGTATGAATTGTCTGGTTTGGAGACCGGAAACAAAGGATTGTTCATTTGTGAGGTGCAAGTTTCAATCACCCCCTGGTATTCTAGCTGATCTAGTATTTCATTTACTTGTTTTTTAGCTTCTTGCTTAATTGGGTACTGCCTTTGTGCAGTTGGTTGTGATTTTAACTGGATTTTGTGAGGAGGAGAATCCTCATCCCATCCTACATGATTTTTATATAAAGCAGGTGCTAAGGCCACTGCCCACTTTCTAGCAAGTGTATATTTTTTATGAATCGGTATTTGATTCGAGAAGGCAGGCATAATTACTTCTTCGCCATGAGGGCACTCCCTGACAAACTCTGGTGGCCAGTCTTTTTCAGCTAGAAGGATGTCATAGCCCTTGGAGAGGTTATCCCAAAATAGTCCCCTTATTTTCCTAGTCTTATCTCCCTCTATACGTAATGTTATCTCGTATATCTTGTGGGGCTTGCTAACTCTGGTATCTGCAGTTTCCACTTGAAGATATTCATTCGTGTCCACTGTCTCCAGATGATTCATAAGGACTTTGCGAGCTATGCTCACCTCTGCTGCGCTGTCTAGCATTGTCTGAGCCCACTCTCCGTTTTTCAGTTGTGTCCTCAGTATTCTCGGCATTGTTAACTACCTTGATACTGGCTACCTTCTTTTTTGGAAATTGTAATTTCTTTTTCAGTTGAGCAGGTTCCTTGTCTTTGGACTTGGCGTGCTCTTCTGATCGTCCTCTTCTTTCCGATTTCTGCGAGGAATTCTGAAAAGATTGAGAGGGACGTGTATCAATGTCTTGATATCTATCAGGTTTTTTAATATTATCCCTATTTCTAAGGTTATATCTATTCCCCGAGGGGTCACTCTGCGGTGACCTCTGTCTTAGGTTTGGAGATTTCTCTCTTCGCCTAGGAGACCTTCCTCTGGACTGGAATTTCTTTTCTTTAGGATTGGATTGTTTGTTTCCATCCCAGTTCTTTTTTGGTGAATTATTATTATTAAAAAATATTTTTTCTGGACTTGTAGTCAGTTGCGGTTTTACTGGTATTCCACCTAGACTATCTCTGCCTAGTTCTTCATAGGATTTTTCTATGATTCTGGCAATTTCAGCTGGTTGGTCTGCTATATCTGTCTCTTTTAACCTCTGGCGGATCGCCACGTTTGCTGCTTCACCTTTTATGTTGGCTAGTAATATAGCCGAGACCTGCTTGAAGTCTTTTAGTAATTTCATACCAAGAGTTAAAGCAGGTTCTGGACCGTATTCATCTTGAATTTGTTTTAGCACATCTGGTATTACCGAAATGGATGGAACACCGTGCGTTTTTGTGTAGATGGAAGCAAAGACTGTACCCCAAGTGTCACAGTCCTCAATGTGTGGTGCGATTCCCATTGGGAGACATATAGTCAGAATCCTGTGTTTTTCTAATGGGGTGGTGTCAGGAAACACCGCCTCTATTTGGGTGATTTTCTGTGCCAACCAGAATGGTATTTGTTCCCGTTTAGCTGGAACTTTACCTAGGCAGGATTGGATGTTCTGTGGTGTAATTTTATTTGTGTTCCCCTGGTGAGGGGTCAGCTGTGGAAGTTTAATCGCTGGCTGAATTGTTGAAGTCCGCATTACATACTGAACTAATTGTCTGTGAATTTTTAGTAATTGTTTTAGCTGTATTAACAGCTCTGCTGCAGGCATTCTATCGATGTCTGGATGTGGTGTGTATCCGGCTAAGACCGGCCACGTTGCTCCTGGTCTTCCTAAAGGACCGAGCCTTGTAATGTGATTATTATGTTTTAGGGCGCCATCAAATAAGAGCAAATGCTCTTGGAATTTGAGTGGTACTTCCACCTCCTCGAAAGGAGTGTACTCATTAGGAGGTTCCTCTACTTTGTAATAGTGGAAGTACTTTGTTACAGCATTTGCTGCTGGAAAATTTATCCATGAATAGTATACCTCTGTCTGCCGATATTCGTGTGCCTCGATTACGAATATGACTGTACCACCTCTAGGTGTCAGTCCATTTTCTATAAGTTTTAAGGTTATAGATCTCCTTTTGGCGACCTGGATGAGTATTATATCCGGGTCTGCATCGAGTGCTGTATTATCAGCTGCTGCTATTTCAGCTGCTAATCTAACTGCTTCTCTTTCATCATCACTTTCTGCCATTTTACAGACAGGATGGTATTATGTTTATTTGCAGATCAGGTTTCTTTATGGAAACAGAGATTAGATGCACACTATTTTGGAACTGTTTTTATCCTTCAACGTTGACTTGACCAAAAACCATACATAGGAGTTCCCTCCTGCGAGGTTTTGGAGGATATAACCTTTCACCCACTCCAGACGTCTTTGGAGTATTTGGGAAAAGGGGTCTGAGTGAGAAAGCACGACTGAGTTACTCTAAATGTCTTACGTTAGTTTTATCGCCCTTTCCAAACGCGTTGGGCGCCATGTAGTGTAGCTCCTATTTTCCCAATAGGCTCTGCGCATTGGAATAGTACCTACAGCAGTAAAGGCCTAGGCCAGACGTTAACTAGGTCTACTACTGTCGATACTAGACTTAATTTTTGGGTTTGCCAGCTAAGCTCAGAGTTCGCTAGAAACTTTCTCGAATGTTCAAGGAAGGATTAACTTCCCTGATTAGACAAGAAGGGATTTAGTTTCTGACAACCATAGAACATGACAACTTTGCTCTCCCCTAATCAAGAGTCAATCTCAAGAATCGTGTGAGCACAAGGCAATTATTTTACTCAGTCAGTACGTGCATTCTTAGTCTCATCAGAATGTAGAGAAAAGGAAGAGACGGGCGTGTTCAATAAAAAGGTGTTATTTATTGATCAGTCTCTTTTCTCATACATGAGAAATGGATCGATATTATTGCAATACTTATAGTCAAGTAAAGTGCATACATTAAAAGCAATAGTATAAAATAATACTGTAAAAACATTGATATGGTTTCTGAGCCATATGATGTTTAAAATGATTAAAATATATTTACATACACATATACATTTGACTAAACGTACTCAACTGGTGTTTCTAAATACGCCTACCCCATGTACCTGACCTAAGTCTAATGCGTGGGCGGGAATAGAAAGTTACAGTTTAAGTTAAGTTTGTTTTTGCCAAGTGAATAACTAAAGAATTCTCTGTGAGGGGTTATTCAGTTCTGTACCTGGAAGTTAGGATGAATGAGGAATGGTATCTCTTTCTCTGCTCTCGATATTCCAGGCTGCCTGCGAGGGCTACCCGGAAGCGCCGGTGCTGGGTCTCTCGGCTTGAGATAGCAGCGCGTCTCTCAGCGCGTCAGGAAGGCGGGGCTGCTGCCAGCGGGGTCTGCTTCTGCTCTCGGCTTCGGCAAATATGGCTGCTCCGTCTTGTCACCACGCGTGTGTTTGCATAGGGCAAGGTCGGCAATATTTATACCTTAAAGGTGCCGAGATTGACGTAAGGATGGACATAGATACGTCAATAAAGATGTCATACGACTTGCTCGTTAGCACATTCTTTTGCAAAAGTTCTCTGTGAAATCAAAACAATGGCCGCACGGATTATCCAGGTTGTCATAGGTTTGATTTGTTATGAGAACGTCGTATGCCTTATCAGGGGCTGGAGGAATGTCGCTTGTCTAATTAGATCTCAAGCGTTATGACCTAATCAGATAACACGTTCCTGTGCCGTAGTGTGACTGCGTCAGATAACGGTATCTGCATCATGGGGGCTGTTCTTGCCTCATGGGCTGACTGTTAGTTAACTAGCTAGTTAGTTTAACCAGAATAGGGTCAGGAATAGGGGGATCGATTCAGAACCTATAGAAATACACAACACTTCTACATTTAGGACATGAAAGAACAAATCCGTAAATCAAAAAGAAAATGCTACAGTGGTCTTAAAACAGCCCAGGCAAAATAAAAGATTAAACAAATAAGTATGGAGCTTGTCCAGTAATTTGTGTGTAACTTGTTAATAAGATGCAATGGCCATCAGTTCGAATATTCAGTCATTTAGTTTAGGAACTGAAGCAGACATCCACCACCGCAAGAGGGAAGGCCCAAGGGCTATCCATGTCATGCAGTGGGATGTCATTATGTCAATCTTGGACATATCATGTAAGATTGCTTGTGAGTACAAAAATGTGAACTTCTATCAACTGGATTCCACCCTGATTTTAAATCAGAAGTGATTATGCTTTGGTCAATACCAGTTTTATTTTTTTCACCCGGGTGTAGTCCAGTTCATCATATGTAGGAGTGCAACATGTACCTGTTGTGTAGGATATCAAAGAAGCTGACCTTCATTGAAGTCTCACCAAAGTCCATGTAATATATGAGCAAGAGAGCAGAGCAGAATAATCTCCTTCCGCGATGTGCTCTGAAAATAGCGATTGCCACTATTTTTGCTTCACTCTGCTTGGTCCAAAGTGCATTAATCAGAGTTATGAACAAGTGGAATACCATAGGCTTGCGCTGTGCTCATTTTTTCAGAAAAGGGTTGATTGCATGTGGCTAGTGATGTCCTCAATGATGTTATTTTGAGATGTTGTCACTGATGACACCAAGGATATCACTGCACATGTCATGAGTGATGGAATATGGGAGGTTGTATGTTATAGTTAGCCTAGTAAAGTATATTTGGTGTTATTTTTTTTTTAAGCATTAGCTTTTTTATTATTACAATACCTATCTTTAATGTCACTTTAACCATTGTTTTTTTAAGAGAGTATTTATACTTATATGTAATGTAGAGTTATGCAACACAGATTGCTTTTCAGAATATGACCCTCTAGCAGTTTCTAACTGTAACTTAAGGTTTGTGTACTTATTATTTTTAAACTTTTGCATTTCAAAAGTAGTGTATTGTACTAAATATTGCGTTAATTCGTATTCGAATGTTTCCTGTGTTTATTTTCGGGTGAGCGTGATATATTTTGGCTCTGATGTTTGTTAGCTTTTAGTAGTACAACGCTTAATTGTGGTTGTGTGCGCTTTATTGTTGTGAGGCTGTGAACACTACTATGATCATTAGTATAAACATCAGTACTCTGTATGACACGTGAGTGTATTTCGGACTCATACAATTATCGCCAAACATTTCTGAAGATTAGTCAGTATGTAGTATTGTCATGATTAGTCAGTTTGTGGTATTGTTAGGTTTTGTCAGTATTTAGTGTTGTTAGGATTAGTCAGTATGTAGTGGTGATGCTGTGAAAGCATTTGGTTATGATAGAAAGCAGTTTATTACAATTTCAGGTTCAGTATTGTCAGGAGCCCATATCAAACATATGGAAATATGTGAAGTATTATGTATATTAATGGCATATGAGGGTGCTGGTGGATGATTTGTTGAGCTATTGTGATGTTCTTTTGCTTCCGCTACCTGCTTCCTGCTATCACAGTATGTGGTATGACAGACATCTTTTCATTTTTTTCTGGACTACATTGCTGAATGGGCTCTTAAAATCAATTTTTCATAATAAACACCAATGCTTTCCAGCTACCAAACCCATAGAGAGTCAAGGTAGTCAACATAATTCCAATAACAGTCCTAAATATGGCAGTGTGACCATCTTTGTGACCTAGTGGCCCAGTGGTGGGTGGCCTTTCAGGGCAAGAGTTTCAACTGGCAGAGCCAGTGGTGCCCCCACGTGTGGAAACCCTGCTGATTCTACACCTCTATATAGGGCTGGTGAACAGCAAGGTTGGTGAATGGGACTTTCGCTACCTTGTGGCAGATACCCCACATCCGCCAGTCCCTAAACGAGGACCCATGGCAGGAACAGGCTATATTTATTCTGTATTAATAATAGTGTTGCAAACTAGCAAACCCTGGCAAGGGCATGAGTTATAGTTAACTATAACATCACTTTTCCCATATATATTTGGGGCATATATATATATATTTTCCGTGTAATGGGTGAATATCACTTTAAATCCATGAAAGGATGTATCATTGACCATGTGACCCTTTGCACTACTTATTTCACATCCTTTCTTCTCGACATGACATGTGATCAAGCCTCGGCTGAGGCGAAACGCGTCATGGCGACTGGTGGGCTGTTACTCACGGAATAAATATACACTGGAAACAAGAGCACGGAGTTTGTGGCATTTCTCAAAATTCGTTGTCAGCGGGAGCGGATGCTGTGTTGATTTCGAACCTTTTTGAATATATATATATATGTATATATATATATGCTTATATATGCAAAAAAGAAGTAGTTGCCACGATAAGGTGGAGAGCAGCTCCCGCATAGAGCACTCTACAACAACAGCAACACTGAATCTGCTCACATCGAATGTCAGTTTTTCTTGCACAGTTTTTAAGCACAGGATTAGCCATATACAGACACATATATACATATTTGCTTCAGAATATTTTCGTAGAAGATATCTGGCTACAACACTTTTGCAGCACAATACTTTAAGTTCAATGTTCTGACATACATCCCCTTTACAAATACAGAGATATCAATCTGAAAAGGGACATTTCTTGGTTGATTTTCTTTCTATTGTGAAAATTAACACTTTTCCCATAAAGACTAACAATTGTAAATATTAAAAAAGGCTCTCTGAATGTTCAATGAATTTATAACATAACCTAAAATAAAAGCAATAAATGCTAGTAATGCTTCGTCTATATAAAGTTGTGCCATCTTATTACATTTAGCATTTATAGACAATGCCAGTATCGAGAATGAATCTGACAGTCGAGTAACAAAGAAAAAGAAGGGAGATGAAAACTTCAGCAAGATAAGGAGTACCAAGGGACCACACTGCAAAACCAAGAGTGAATTATTCAGTGAAGTGACCCGACCGAACCTAGGAACAGCTTCTGTCGGATCCTCTTAGCTTGAATGAACTTGAGCTGTTGAAGTCAATGCGCCATTGGCAGCACAGATTGATTTGCTGATCCCTTACAAACAGAAAGAATGCTAGAACTAAAACTTTGCAGTGACTTTGAAAGCATGCATTTCAATTCCTAAGCCATGCACTTTCACAGGCGTTTGTCAATGAAAACGTGGTTATCTGTGCTGCCATAAAATGTGCTTACATAAGAAAAAGACTTATAGGGATGAATTCCCAAAGCATTGTGCTCTTTACAAGTATGACGTTAATAGGGGCAGAACTACTGCGCCCAGTGATGCTGATAACCCAGGGAAGGGTAATTACCAGCTGCAGAATTTCCTCTTGGTTATGGCCCTCATTATAAGTGGCCTTTTAATTCAGAAGGGGCCGATAACAGGTAACTTCACCTGCCAATAGCAGGTGGAGGCTTCGAGTGAAATACTGCTAACGTATATATAAACGCGACATGGACTGACATTATGTCTTTCACTTTTCTTTGTGTGTAATACATTTATCCTGCCTTTTTCACTTGAAAGATTTGTGGTCTCTTTTGCTTCCTGAATGCTGTGAGCGCTTGAAGTCATCTAAAGAGGTCCTTACCTGGCTGTTCTCACCATGGAGTGGTGAGCAGGAACATTGTTATATATATATATATATATATATATATATATATATATATATATATATATATGTACTTGGTACTCGAAACGCGTCTGACGGTGGTGGCTATACTAATAAAGACCTGCCAAACCACATAACTTTTGGAGTCCATTTCCCGCTTTTTCTGTTTGCGAGTCCGCCTGGGAGCGCAGAGAATAGGGCGGGAGTACTACAAGCCCATATATATATATATATATATATATATATATATATATATATATATATATAGATATAGATATATATATATATATATATATATATATATATTTATTTATTTACTAGGACAGTATAGTTGTAGTCGATATTTGTGCAGGTCAATATTATTGACATTGTCATTGAGATATAAAATTCTTCAATTGCTACTGCAATATGTGAATCTTATTCAGTTTCCAAAGCAGATTGATGAAACATTTCTCCTATAGAGTGAGGCTCATATATTGAACATAATTGAAATGCAAAGGGTTGCATTGAAAACATTGAAAACCCAAAACCGAACTTCAATAATTATTTTGGGTGTCTAAGAGTAAAATCGTATTGGAAAAAAATGAAACGCTCAAAATAACCAAAGTGCAAGGGTAGAGGAGGTAAAAATATCAGCAGGATGATGGTATCGCCGAGGGAATACAAAGTAAAGCCAAAAGTGGATTATTAATAGAAGGGACTTGACTGAACTTTAGATGTCTTCTGTCAGTTCCATTTATGTCACCACAATTTTGTTCTTTTCTAAGTCAATGCGCCCCCCCCCCCCTTTTGCAGGGCTCCCTAACCGGAAACAAAAGCAGAACACAGGACCAATAGTTTGCTAGTGGTTTTGCATGCATGCATTTATTTGATATAACTCTAGTTTTAATGCAAATGTTTCAAATAAATGCATTTGGCTTTCCTCATCCATAGAACAGGTTTCTGCAAATTGAGGGGGAGAGTGTGTCAATGTTGTTTTATTTTTTTACCTCTCATCAGATTTGCTGCATACGGCACAGGCAAGTATGTTAAGCATCTGAGCCTCCTGCATGTATGCAAGGCGTGCCTAGCTGCAGCCGCGGCCCGTGGAGGGAGTTGCGGTGGGGCATGTAGGCGGGCGGGGAAGGGGCAGGGTGGGGTGTGATAAACACCGGAATATGGATGATTACAGGTAAGTAAGCAATTAAATTAATAAAACGAATTTTGTTCCGTGTCCTGCAATCGCAAAATGCAATGCAGGGCGCGTCACAAAATTAGTTTTATTAATTTAATTGTTTACTTACCTGTAATCATCCATATTCCGATGTTTATCACCCCCTACCCTGTCCCTCCCCCGCCCCGCCTGCCTGCCCCACTGCAACTCCCTCCACGGGCCGCGGCTCCCTAGGTGTAATAGCCCAAGCGCACGGACACACCTGCAGTGGCGCATCCTCGGCAATGATGGAGGACGTCTCCCCAAGTCAGCACTCTCAAAAACGTGAAAAGTAAAACAATAATAAAACGGGTTAAAAAACTAATTTTGTTATTGATTTAATTTTCTTGTAAGAGACTGTGTGCTGAATCTTGGGGGTGGGGCCATGGGGTGACAGTACTGGAGGGGGAGTGGTAGGCACTGCTATCAGTGTGCATGATGGTTTGTCTGGCCGGACAGTTATGCATGCCAGGTTGGAGAGAGCAGGAACCGGCTACCAGTCTGTCTGGGAGCACAAACTCAAGGCACTCATGAATGAGAGCAGCTCCAGGATTGGCCACAGGGCAGTCTGAGACCATGTGCCTGCCTGCAGTTATTATTATTATTTTTTTCAGTCATTTACCATCCACCCCCTGACATCTCTGCCTGCCTCTTTTCCCTGACACGAGCAGCTCCTGAAACACACACATGCACGCACGCACTCTCAGACTGCTTGGCTGTTGTCCAAGCATCACTGGGAAGTGTCCTGCCTGTCGCAGTATTCTGAGTCATTGTTTTGCCTCTCTTTCAATGGCTCTTCTTGTGTTTGAAGTGAAGGCAGGAAGGAAGCAATGGAATGTATTAGCTAAATGTTGGAAACAATCCTAGCAGAATTTATACCATGTCTCTCTTGTTTCAAAATTACAAGCATGAGTAGCAATCTGTCAACAAGTTAGGTTAGCGGTCACCTTGACGGTATTTGCCAGATACTTCCTGCAATAAATTCTCTTATAAGTTTGGAAATCATAACACCTTCCAAAGCAACCATTTCCCTGGGCATTTGTAATGAAGATCTTGTAGCAATTATCCAATCATATCTGTGTACCAGGCACCTCTCACCATGTACGTATTTAATTGGTTTATTAAGCGCTAATCTGTGAAAGAGGGACAATTTGTAGCGCTATTATGAGAAGGTGCCTCTTTTGACATGGTTAGCCCCAACCTTTTGCCTAGTATTTAATGTGGTTTTGATTGTAGAGCACAGGGTACCTGCCAACCAGGTTCCCTGTGGCAGTGCTTGTTCCCTAAAACGATTCCACAATTGCCCCTTCAGGCCCCCTGTAAGTCCCTAGTAAATGGTACCTGGGTACATAGAGCATTCAGACTGAAGAGGGTCCCGTAGGGACCGCTCACCTAGGCCGTGCAGACTAGAACTGCTGCATGCATGACTTGGTGCAGACAGAATGACAAAGTCGACATGGCACATTGCCTGTGTGCCATGCCAACTAGCATTGCATAAGGCCACCCCTCTAGCAGGCTCACAACCCTAAGGCAGGGTACTCTATACCACAGTTGCAGACATATCTTCTTGATCAGATATGCCCCTACAATATTTAAGTCAATGTTTTGGATAGTGTAAGTGCCAGGGAAACCATAGGGAGTAAATTGGCTGGAAACTCAACAACTCGAGTTCCCCAACACAATGATGGCTTTTCTGAACCCAGTGTTGTTTGGTACCAAACTACTCCTCTCAATACACCCACATTAATGTCAGAGTGGGAATTATTGAAGCATGTACTCAGAGGGCCTCCTAAAACCCTACCAACCCTGGTGTAGTCACAGACTGGGTGTAGGCAGCCTGCCACCACCAGACGCTTCTGGACTCCTGGGTCGAGAACCTCTGCTTCCTGTGACCAGAAACAATGCACATCCTTGGCAGAGGTGTCACCCCCCCCTTCCTCAGGATGGGCACAGTGCTCGAGAGAGAAGCTTCAAAGGCCAGTCACCTTTGTAGTGTAACCCCAGTCTATGCTGCTACCAGCAGATGGCAGCCCCTGATTTGCATCCCCTCTTTGGATGGGAAAACTAGTGGGAAAACCTAGGAAGAATAGGAGGTGTGTCCACCTCTGCCAATCCCACCCTTAAGCTGGGGGAGGCGAGATGAAGCACATCTTCCAGTCCCTGCCATCTCAAAGATGGGGAGACTCCTCCAATCAGGGCTAGGACTATGCCCCCTCCGACAGGAGGGTGGCATAACTGAGGGTGTAGTCACCCCAAGTAAGGTGTACATTGACCCTACCTGACATTTCCTTCAAAACACCCGTAACTTTAGTATTTAAGTGGCTCCCCCAGACCCTGAAATTGGTTCCTGCTGACCTAAGAAGAAGGACAAAGAAGACACCATGCAGCGAAGCCTGGAGATGCCTACTGACTTGGCCCCAGCCCTACCGGCCTGTTTCCAGTTTCAAAGACCCTGAAAAAGAAGACCGTGCCTGTCCTGCAGCCTGTGACTTCCAGACCTCGAGGAAGACTGCCTGACCTTTGATAAAGACCGGAACTCTTGAGGATTGTGGATCTGTCCCCAAGAAACTAAACAAAGGACTCTGGTGCCCTACTGACTTGAGCCCAGCCCTATCGGCCTGTTTCCAGCTTCAAAGACCCTGCAAAAGAAGACCGTGCCTCTCCTGTAGCCTGTGACTTCCAGAACTTGAGGAAGACTGCCTATGGCACCGCAGGTCCTGCACACTCTCTGACCAACGCCTCTGGCCCGTGTTCAGGTGCCCAACGATCAAGAACAGGTTCACCAATGATCCTGACCTCAAGTTCAGCGTTGGCTGACTCCTCCTCGACTCCACAATGACGACTGCAGACTGAATCCAGAGGCTCCACCTGACCACGAATGGCTCCATTAAGAAGAACCTGACATCAAAGGACACCCCTGCACCCGAAGCCCCCTGGGCCCTGATGAGCTGAACCAATGGTGTACTGATGGCCCTCAACAACTCAACTTGCCTCTGCTCTAGCAGGTTTCCTCAATGCAGCCTCCAGTGTGACGCCTGCAGCCTGTTTGTCCAACTGAATTACTCCATTGAAAAGTATTGGGCATCAAATGCTGTATTTGCACCCTGCACCCGGCCACCCCTGTGCCGGTGGTGGTGTATGGTTGGTGCTGCCTTGTGCCCCCCGTGCCTGCTCCAACCCACATAGCTTGGCCCCTGCAACCAATCTACTTTCCTGCAAGCAGTGTTGTTCGTAGCACCCCGACTCTCTTGAAAAGCATTGGGCCTATCTTCGAATTTGACTTCTGCAACCGGATGCCCTGTGCTGCTGGTGGTGCAGACTTTGTGTTTACGTGAACCTTGCCCCCTGCTGATCTTAAACCACAAAGACTGGAACTATAAGTTTGGTACTTACCCATGAAATCTCACGTTGTCTTCCTCCATAGGTTACCATTGAACTGTTTGCAAATTGCAGTGTCAACGTTTGAAAGACTAAAGTATTTTGTCTGAAAAATTTACTTACCTTAAGTTCTTGGTCTAAAAATAAAACATAAACAAAGCTTATTTTTATAAAACTGGTGTGGAACTTCTTTTGAGTTGTGTGTCCCTTATTGGTCAATGTGCGTGCAATAAATGTCTTACACTCCTCTGTGATAGGCCTAAGGCTGCTCGCCCACACAACCACAAATGGAGCACTTTAGGTTTACATTGAACCCTGTACATTTCTGGCAGAAACTCTGGACTCTGTGCAAGGTATAGCCACTTGGCAGTATACCAAATACAGAGCCAGCTTCCTACAGCTAGTCACATTGGAGGCAGCAAGACTCAAGCAAAAGTAAAATTACAAATAATATAAATAATTATAATAATAATAATAATATTAATAGTAAAGCAAGTATGCAGTGGTAGGTTTCAGCTTCGGAGCTTCAATATCAGGATTGTTGATTCTCAAAATGCAAAAAGGGGTCAGGACCCTGTTTGTCGGTGTTTATTATTCAATATGTTCCTGTACTCAGCAATTCTATGATACTTGGACAAAGAATTGCCTGCAGATGGTGACCCACATTGCTTTCTGGTGGGCTTATTCATTTATGACTAAAGGCGAGCGCTGCCTCGCATGTGACTGCATCTTCTGTGGGTAGATAGGACCTTTGACAATACAGAAATCGTTAAGTTACCTAGATGTGGAAATAAGAATAGTAAATCTATGCTTATCCTATATATGTTTACCTTCATGATGTTTTGGTAGTCGATATTCTGGACATCATAATCTGGTCAAACCCACCCAAAAAGTGGAGAGAGGGAATGAAATACGTACACCAAATATGGTTTAATGGGATTCAGAACTTGGCCATTGTGTTTGTGTTCATATGGATTCTATTAAAGTACCAAAGATCCCCCACATTTGGAAAAATGGACTTCACCCTTTGTTGTTTGCAGGCCTCATCATAGGGCTTTGTTCCACACTCAGTACATCTAAAAGTGTTTTAGTGGGCTTGACCTTCCAGTAGGAGTGTGGGATAGCATTAATAGGGATCTGACCAAGTTAGAAATGCCTAGAGTTATAGCTTATTTCTTCACTTTATTCAGAGCTCCCCTTGACCAGGTTAAAAATTAAAAACTGTTACGGTAATGGGTTATTAAACATTCATTGATGCCCAATCAATACATTCACACCCTTCTCTTTCCTAATCAAATAAAAGCTTGTTCCATGCAATACCGTTTCCACTCTCATTCAATCATGGATAACACCATATAATTCAACATTGTCCTACTGATATATTATATTAAAAGATCATAATAATTTCAGTAATATTATTTTTCCAATGTCTCAAATACATATGTTACTTGAGGAATATATTATAAATTAGTGTGAGCACGTACTGTATCCCCTTCCCTCAAAAATTAGCTAACATTAAAGAAAAGGTATTCCCACATGCTTTGAAAACAGAAGTGGGAAAAAGACAAATATTATATCCAGATTTCATCCTGTTGGTTTTAGTGCATCTCTAATCAGTCTCTCTGCAGTTTCTATGTCAATGCAGTTTAAATCATCAGGTACAAATAGGCTCAGAAGAAGCAACTCTTCCTGCTCAAGATGTAACAATCTGCACTATTAGAGGCAGTAATGGACTATTTCCTGTTGTTAAGACTTCTGAGTTTTCTGAAAGCAACAATAACGTGATATAAATATAGCATGCTGGAACCTTTTAATGTTTAAAACATGCATTTATGTGTCACAACTAGTTATTGTAAAACTGTAATTTAGTCACTTAACAACAGTGTTTGCACATGGGCATTTGCATTCACAAGGTCTAACATTCTCCCATTATCCAATTTCTGTAACAATATTCTATCATAAGCAATTCTGAAAAGGAACAGTTCAGATACGACAGATCCTCTATATTTCAGTGAACACACGAACAAGAGAATCTTTCTAAACGTTTACAAAAAAGAAATCCAAGTTATTGTCAAAGCGACGTAGAAACATAAAGCCAGGACTATTGGCTAAACCAGTGGGCCTGGATTAAAACGGATATTGCCTCTTCATTGGTGAGTTTGTTCCTAAGTAGTTTACTGGTAAGTGGGGAGTATGTGAATGCATAAAAGACTCAAGAGATGGGGGAATGCATGAACTGAAATACGAGTTACAGGTCTATTATCGAAACAAAGCAACCATTGAATACACACATTCAAATGTAAGCCAGACCTATTGGCTTTAATTGTTTGAGTCATACTTTTTCATCCTTGAAGCCTTTTTGAAGGCATTTTGTATAAAAGTCACAGGCCGTAGCCGTTTCTATGTGTATATGGATACTCAAAATCTAAAGGTATTCATTTAAAATACAAATCAAACGGAATTACCAGAAGTGTCAGAAACCAACAAAATTATTGCAAGTAAATTAATAGTTCCGTTAGTGAGCAACGTACACCACAAATCTTGTCATGCAAATCTATTCTATATTACAAATAGACTTTTCTGCACGGACTAACACTGGCAGGAATGCTACGAGATTCAAAATGATACTTATTTTTTAATTCTTTATATTATAAAGTTAAGAAAAGAACAATAAATATTAGGATTATGAGATATAACAGAAAGGTTATGAACTTGAACTTCTCCAGTAAATTCTAGAACTGAATAGCCAATTTTTCTGGCGTAAAATCCCTCTCCCAGCTTACTCACTCCACCACAAAACATAAGGGAAGACATAACCAAAAACCCCCAAAAAAACCTGAATGAATAGAGCAGAAGAGAAATCCATTTTCAAGCATAAAACAAAATGTACATTAAGGCACAAATCACATACACAAGCATAATCATGGGCTATTGAAGTAGACTATGAAATCAAGACATAAAGTAATAAAGCATGATGTTTTGTGGTCAGATTACACTAACCACCAATGACACAAATTTCTAAGAGATTGGAGATGGTAGACCGATGTAACAACCACTAAGTCTCTAAAATCAAATAACCCCTCTTACAAAGTACCCGCAGGTATTCCTCTTCCATGCTTGATAAGCAGGGAAACGAAATCTAAGTATTACTAGTACACACTTACTCTGTTATTGACATACTTCAACATCCTAACTAAAACTCAGAAATTCACAGATTCTCAAGCAAATTAACTATTAAATGATAAGAAACACTTAATGGAACATGCAAAGTTGATAGTCAGATAGTCATCAGTTGAGGATTACCTTCTTCTTGTTATTCGGGCAGGTATAGAAATTGCCGATGACAGTGTTGATTCCAGGCTGCAAGTTCAATTTTGTGTAAGTAGTGCCATAGTCTGATGACCTGGTAGACAAAACGAGAAAAAAAAATCTTTAAATTCTGAACCCTTTCATTTTAGAATTCATACACTTTCCTGACCATAGGAGTACTACTGTTTTTAAATAGTAGGTTTTCAATATAGTTCAGTGGTTGGCATTTTCGTAACGCAAAGTAAGGTAGCAGTCCTAAAACATCACCTATTGGCGAAAGCAACTTAAAACAAAGTGCCTGAATATTTACTTTTTGTCTGTAACTGATGAGCACTGTGGCAGGAACCTCTCACTTTGTCTGGAGTGTTGAAAATGTAATCACATTTCTTAATGGCAAAACAAAGGCTTTGGGGTGGGTGTAAGTTAAAGGTATTTTAATCCTCCTGGGGGCCAGTTCATGTTAAAGAAAATTTGAAATAAATAAACTGTATTTTCATATAGAAAACTATTTTTCTTCTGGTGCATGTGATTTCTAGTAAGCAGTGTATTTAATCAACCGTGGTCAGACTGAAAGGATCAATAAACAACTTTCTAAGGGCCTGATTACGATCTAGGCAGACAGGGTTACTCCATTAAAACTTGACAGATATCATGTCCACCAAATTCCAATTCCAATTTTGTGAGATGTATCCCATCCACCAAGTGGCTGCCAAGATCGTACTTAGGTCCTAAGTTGACTAGGAAAAGCACAACATTCAGGTACATTCATTTAGTTGACTTTGGCCTTTTTAGAGGCAGCTTTATTCAATCAAGTCCTTATTCAGATGAACTTAAATTAATAATAAACAGAGATACAAATGCAAACCAAAATGCATAGAACTTCTCCATTGGAGACCCACTTTGTAGAGTTCCCTCCCTTCTCATAGCAGAGAAATGGCAACTTTCACAAGCTTCAAGGCAGCACTAAAAACGTAATTGGACTAGACCATGGGCACTTACAAACATTTTTCCAGAACCCAAAAATATAGTCTGTTATATGACAGAAGTCCACATTGATGCCATCAGGATGGGGGCTAGTAGAGGAGAGCTCTAAGGAGGGCAGAGGGTAAGTGAATCGTATCCATGGTGTGGACAGTGAGTCAGAGTTATTCTGAGAGTTCCATTCCATTATGCCCTGTACACGAAGACCTTAATTTCTAGAAGAGTCATAGATTTGATAATAGTGTGTTATGCTGTATTTGCCATGAGTACTTTTGGTGAGTCAAGTGCACACAGGAAGTAACTTGATTATTGAATTGTAATGAATTTCAATCTTAGGCCTCAAAGTCTCCTTATGCTTTTAATCTCTTAACCATAAACATTAGGAGTGCTTAGAAATAGGCTCTAGTAAGGTAGTGAGTGATATAAATAAATCATAAGCAGAGATCAAGCCCAAGAAGGTCTGCAATTAAATGAGATGGGCATACACAAACACAAATTCCACCGCTAGTCATTGGCAGTGGAAAGTTTTAACCATGGCACTATGAAACTTGACGTTTAATATTGGCTTTACCACTTTGCATAAATATGTTGGTTGTGAGCTGTGGGCATGTTCCACAGCATAGTTGAATGACTTTGGTGAGAGTAGTCTCTGAGACGTACCATCAAAACCACTTACATTCCAGTTGTTCAATCAGCAAAATGGAAACTATAGAACCAGAAGGCATGTTTGTGTTCAATGATCTTGGCCTCTCCTTTCTAGACCTTTTTGATGGCTGGCACCAAGAAGCCAGACATGGTGGAGTGCTCTCTCTATAAATATTTTCATTCATATATGGAGAGGAGATGTGGCCTAATAGGCAGATCAGCACACCGTTGGAAGTGGAGAAACAAGTTTGAATCCCAGTTGCAGTACGACATCCTATGATTCTAGGCAAATCACTTGATCTTCCTGTGTAATTTACTATTTTCCACTATAAAGAAACTGTACAAAAATCAAGAAGTCCAAATCTGTCAAGTAGATTATGCATAACGACCTGGCTTAATTTACATTGTGGTATGAATAAGGTCATAAAACCCTCCCTTGCTTTTACAGATGCTGTACTACATTTTAAAATGAAAAACTCCCAAATTAGGATCTGCCATTTATTAGTAGCGATTGTGACAGCTTTTGGGGTCACACCAGTGGGTACTGCCCAGACTAGACTTGACTTGAGCAGTCTAGGACCACATCTACCTTAAAGTCTGCTCCAGTGCTATGAGGAAGTAATACAAAGCCCCATTTCCTGTCAGCTGTGTAATGTCTTAACTAGTACGGTAGAAGAGTGTGTGTTATCATGTCAATTATAGGTGCTGATTCGGCCAAATGATTGTATTATTATTCACCCAAATTAAGAAGGACTTGTTTATGTAGTTCCACTCCTTTTGTCTTTTCCACCATATTGTCAATTTTCTCACCCACGTTGGCAAATGGGCTGGTTTATGTACAGGAGCCCAATATCTTCAAAGATGCCATCCCTTTAATATAACTATTAAACCATATTTGAATATTTAAACTCTTCAGGTAGCACATACACATCAAACAGGCAGAAGGATTTTGTGACTTGACTGTTGATTGTTTTATATCACTATAATTTAACCAGGCATTGTGCAGCTATAGTTTTTCACAAGTTTCCCCTGCCTATTTCATTTGAATTCAATCCAGCATTAATTAAGAAAAGTTTCATTTTAGGACAATTTGTAAATATATTTTTTAACAAAAAGGACCTCCTACCCACACTACTTCCATCCTGGACATTCAGAAGTATATTTTGAGAAGGTATCTAAGATTTTGTTTTCTCGTACTTTATGGGTAGATTTAAATTTATCACTGACCATAGGTTTCAGATGTTGTATAAAAACCCTACTAAAATATGTGTATAGGCACTTGGAAAAACACTGCCCAATCTCTTAACATTGGGAACTTTATCTTCTTCATATAACACTTGCCCAATCAACTGTAATTAAGTTAGAGGCAACTCATTTTGCGTATTTTGATTTTTCTTATGAAGGTCAAATGTGACCCAGCAGAAGTCTACATAATTAAAGCAAGGCATGATGCAAGACTGTTGGACGTGGCATCCGTAGCGTGTTTTCCGCCTCTACCTCTTGCATTTTTGACTGTTTAGTGTATCTTGCTTTTGCTGGCTTTATCAGCTGAGATATACGCCTAGTAACAGGAGACTCTGGCTCGTTTCCCGAATGTGATGTGGGTTTAGATACCCTGCGGATGCCGGTGATTACATCACATATATGAGATTCTAATGAAATCTGGACAAGCACAGGTGTGCCTAATATAGGAAGGTCGTCCTGGTTTGAGTGACATTTTTTAACTATATCCGCAACATTGGACGACCATTCCCCTAATTGGTTTTGTTATTTGGATAATAACATTTTGGATCATTTAAATGAATTGTGTTGCCCTTTGTCCTGATGAGGCCTAAAATTATTTGAAAGGCCGAAACGCGTCGACAGTTATCATTAATTTCGGCACCTGTTTTGATTTGGAGACTGTGTGGATATATTCCCCAGGAGCATCATTTGGTTCTGAAGCCACAAAAATCTGTTCGGCTTCTTTTGCTTCTTGCTATTTTGGTGTCCGAAAAGGAAATAAGGCTAAGAAAAGACATTGCCATGTTTTCCTTGTAAATAAATCATTGGGCTTCTTACACAAACCTTGGATTAAGGGTCCACAACAATAAGACATTTGGATCGCCTGGATTTAGAATAAAATATTTGGTTTTTGGACTTGCACATGTCATTCCTTACAAGATTGAATATTGTTTGGTTGACTGATTTATATTAAGAATGTATAAAATGAAAAAGGATCTTTAAAATAATTCACAAACCGAATTACTGTTTTGTTGTGTTTTTTTCCTTATTTATTTGTATTTGTAATTGTTGGTAATAACCATCGAATGAACGTTCTAATAGATGACAGATATATATCATACAACTGATGTTGTGACGAGACAGATAATTCATATTTTTTGTTCTCATAATTAATTTTCTTGAAGTAAACACCTTGGCATCACCTTTTTCGTAATTCATGGCTTATTTGCTTTAGGCATGTTGCCACCGCTGATCAATGTCTAACTGCAAGTGCTCCCTGTGTAGATTGCGATTATGATTGGTTATCCATGATTGCCATGATAAGTCCCTATTAAAGTGGACTGCGTGTGCCCAGAGCCTGTAAATCAAATGCTACGAGTGGGCCTGCAGCACTGATTGTGCCACTCACACCAGTAGCCTTTCAAATGTATCTCTGACCTGCCACTGCAGTGTCTGCGTGCACAGTCTTAAACTGCCATTTCATCTTGACAATGCACCTACTTGCAAGGCCCTAACCTTCCTTTTTCTTACAAGTAAGGCACCGCTTGGGTAGGCCCAATGTACCACTATGGGCAGAGTGCAGTATATGTGAAAGTTAGGAAATGTACTGGTGTGTTTTACATGTCCTGATAGTGAAATACTGTGTATTATGTTTTACACTGTGGAAAGGCTGTCTGTCCCATACGCTATCATTGGAGCTACTCTGTAACATTTTACATATGTAACTTTCCACTGGGACAAGATGGAGAAATTGAGTTTATGCTCTCTGAACTTAGAATTTAATAACACATCCTTTAATAAAGGTGGTTTTTAAATTATGTGTTTGAAAATGCCACTTTTAGAAAGTAGGCATTTTCTTGTTTAACCACCCTGTGTGCCTCTGCCTGTTTGTGTATTCACTGTCTGGTTTGGTAGTGACAGGAGCTGGGGATGTGCGTTCACTCTAGACAGTGACAAGGGGGTTCGAGGTGTGTCCCGCCTGCTTGGATGACTCATACCCAGGCTGAATAGATCTATTTGCATTTAGAGTGGTGGACTGAGTTTTCACTCGCACCTGAATACACTGTGTCTGCTCTGTGAATTGCTGTCCCCTCCTCCTGTACTGAAGCTGGACCAGGGACGACCGAACTGGTTTTGCTGAGCTCAGGGACTCTTGAAACACAACTACAAAGAGAAAATGGGGTATAAATAATAGACCTAAAGCCGCAGAATTTTAGATTACTTCTGGAATCAAGAGGAACCTCTGCCAAGTAGAAGAGCTGAAGAGATGTAAGGAGGAGTATGGCCCCTTTGCTGTGTGTTGCTTTGCTGGGTTGGCCTGCAGTAGCTGCTTCTACCAAGGAGAGGAATAAGCCTGGAGCTTTGCTGTGAACCTGCTTGCGAAGAATCTCCAAGGGCTTGTGTGTGTTTGCCTATTGTTTTGAAGTCTCAGGGACACAAAGACTTCACTACCAGCTTCCTTGATCTCTACTTCTAGGAGTTCTGACCTGCCAGGAGGTGCCTGTTCCAGTTCACCCTTCCAGCGCCGGCTTTTCCGATGCAACACCAACAAGCAGGAGAAATGTCCATGTTCCGCTACCGTGTGGCCGAAGTATTGATGCAGCGGCTGAGAAATTCACTGCACGCCGAGTCCTGTACACCGATCTCCAAAGTCCGAGATTACCGACTCAATTGCAGGCCCAGCTGTGAGGCTGAAAGTATCTAAACACGGGAACCGTGGCTGAAGAAACTGGCGCAGCGCACCCGTGTAACAAGTTTTCAGACGCATCACCCACAGACCAGAACCATCTTGGAATTGATACATCACTTCCTCCTATAGTCCAGATTTGATACATCACTTCTCCTGGGTGCAGCAGAACTGTTGCATCGCCTCTTCAAGGACTCAGGAACAGATGCATCATTGTCTTTTTCGATGCTCCCCCTCTCTGCAGCTGTTTTGCCCAGTGAATTCTTACACATTTGAGGAACTTTATGTAAAAATCACACACACATAGTTTTCTCTGGACAGAATTGCTTGAAATGTTTTATAAGTCATATTTTAAATTGTGTATTTTGGAATTTTGTCGTTTTGGTCTTGTTTGGTTTAGATAAAGATATTTTATTTGTCTAAACTGGTGTGGTGTCCACTCTGTGTGTTTTCACTGTGTTACTGTGTGTCTGGTGCAAATACTTTACACACTGCCTTTGGCATAGGGCTCGTGCCAAGATACCAAAGGGGTGAGCAGGGGATATCTAAAGTGTGTAACTCTTTTAGCCTGACTGGAAGCAAGGGTCCCTACTTGGATAAGGTGCAAACCTCTGCCAACTAGAGACCCTCTTTTTAACAGAGACTCTTTCTGTAAAATGTGCAGAATTACAGATTACACATTTTTGCAACAACTCAAACCTTTAATGCGCCTTACGAATCTCAAATTACTATAAACATGCCATCATCTGCATAGCAGGCTTGGCAGTGCAGTTTTGAGACTAACTGGTATATGTTTTTTTCATTAAGGTTAGGTAGGCCCTATTTCTCCAGTAGGTATTCACGTAATCGATGCGATGTACAAATATCATTCTAATTCAGATATCTTGGGCAGTAGGGTTCCATTCATTGCAGAGTTTTTTTAGGTTCCTGGCTTTGGCAGTCAGTGAGCGATTCTTTGCTGCACACTGTTCAGGAACCCTACCCGTGTGCATTGCATATTACAGCGGTGGGTGCTATTTTGCACCTTGTAGAAGGGCATCTCTCTCTTACAGGAGCACAAACTGTACCTAGCACATATTACCTAGAAATTAGGAAGGTGCCTGCCTTTGTGACTCACAACTGTTTGCTATATGTGCGTTAAGATACGCACTGTCAACAATGAATTACAATTAACATTTGTGCATTGGGAATCACGAATTAACTTTCACAGAGACACCAAAAATGATTTGTGAATGTAAAATCCTCAAGCAAATTTGGTCCATGAAGTCTGAAATACTGCACCCAGACAGCAAATATATTTCAACTGCAATCTTAAGTACCACTGAAATTGATAGTCTGGTTTGATAAATGCTGTCCAGCCATATTATAATTGACTTTGACACTCATAAGGTCCTATAAAAGTAATGTATGTAAGTTATATTGAGCAATAAATGCCACTTCCATTGACAAATACGAGCATGCTGTGAGATTGGAAGATGCCATTGTACTGTATCTTGAAAATTCACTGCCCACAGAATATACTAGAGTGTGTATTGTTTGGACAGATCTGAAAGGTCTGATGTCAGAGGTTCAGAAATGAAATCTTCATCAACCATGCCATCCACTCGTGTACTCCACGTGTGTCCCTGTGAGTATAGTGGGACACACTTAAAATCTACAGCAGCACTTTCAAAATAATTCTTTAGTCTGACTGAAATACATGCACAACTGCTGTAGGAGATCATTTATAATAAGAACACTAATTAAACCAATTAATAAATTGCACTTGCATAATTTATCTTGTTTTATACTGAAGTAACGGGCTGCTTTGATAAAAAATATGAATGCAGGTGTGAGAAAGCAGTGGTCCCGAGACCACAATCTACTCCCATTTCTGTCACGCGCCATAATCCAGAAGGGCGGAAGCTGTCACATAGGGACAGTTTCCAGATTGCAAATTACTGACTATCCCATGTCAGCTATCGGTAACTGATCAATGGTTTGCAACCGCAATTTGTAGCACACAACATTAAAACATTTATACATTGTATTCCAAATTGCAAAGATGAAATGTAGCCACATTTTATACCCTTCCTTATTTCCTATTGGGCAAATGCACTTTGCGAGTTAAAAAGACTTTCCTAATTTATTAAATACAGTTAGTACCCTGGGGCAATTGCTTTTGCAGGTAAAAAGCCTGTAATTTAGGGCCCTATTAAGGGGTACAGCAGTCCTGGGACTGCCGTATTTGTCGTGACGGTCAGATCGAAAGCCCCCCCGCCCCCCTGCCCCCCAGCGGTCCGACAGCCATATTACAATGGTGTTGGTGGGACCACCACCAGGATCCATGATTCCACAGCGGCAGCGGGGGGGAGGCAGGAATCGTGGTGGTGCGGATGCCATCACCGCAGAGCAGATTCCAACCTGCCATTCCACCAAGCATTACATGGAAGGGACCCTGCCATGAAATGCTTGGCGGAAAGGCACGGAAAGGGGCCCCCAATAAGCCCCCGGTCAAATGTGACCATTGGAGTGCGTGCACAACATGATGCATGCCACACTGTGCAGGGACGTGCTGGAGGCGCAGTCACAACGGTGGTATGATGCTTAATCTTCCTATGATCCAAACATACCTGCCGCCATGACACCACCACTGCCACTCCGCCAACCCTGGCTCCATCTCGGAATCAGGCGGGCGGCTTCACCACAGGCTTGGTGGTCTTCCTGGGACCGGAGAGGTGGCGGTCCTACAGAAAGACCACCAAACTCGTAATCAGGGCCTAAGTCTGTTGCAGGGTTTGCAATCACAGAGCACTTTATATCTTGGGCCCAAAGATATTCAACTGTTATGGCTGGTTAATGAACTGCCAGTGGCAGCAGGTTTATGATGCTTGTGAGCTGGTCAATGAAACTTTCGCTTCATTTATACTTTTTTTTACCAAAGCACAAGGAAATTTACTAAACCTCAACATTGTGCATTCACTCTGTGCAGCACCTGCTAGGCATGAGTTGTGGTAATTTTCCCCATATAGCCCCAGCAATGTTTTTCACACAGTGGTAAACTAGCAGGAGTGGTGTGGCTCACTGGTTAGAGGCGGCAGACCTGTAAGCAGAGAATGGCCCGGGACCAGGGTTCAATTCCCGACGCGGCAGGATCTTGGACCAGGGTCAACGGACTCGATAATTCTCGCCTCGGTGCCTACTCTAACCAGGGAACACACTCGCAACTCTGGGCATTAAGCTTGCCTCATCTCTACAACGGCCCCCCACAGACGCCGGGGATGCCTGGTTTCACCCTGGAGATACCCAGAAAGGGACCTTCTCACAGGGAAAACCAGGACGGGTTCCCCAGTGGTCTACAGCACCAGGACACTCGGTAGAGTAACAGTGCGCTTTACAAGAATCCTACATTTACATTCCATTTACATATAGCAATGTTATTTATGAATTGACAAATGGCTGAAGTGCAAAACTTGTATAGCCAATTTCAATGGATTTTTCCTTCAAGTTTTGTTGGTGGGAGTGTTCGCAGTTAACCTTAACACATATTATTCAGAATGTTTCAAAACTTCTGCACAAATTGACACCAAATAGTTGGAACAATAATTTACCTTATGCAAAGTGTGTTTCTGTTTAGGAGTCTGTGGTAGATTTAACAAAATATTTATATGCGATTTTTTAATGGAAACACCCATTTCTGGACCACTTCTATAACTCCCGCCATTGTTCAATACATGCAGAACTTTCAACGACTAGTTTTAGGTGCAGTTATGCTTAATTTTCACATTTGGAAGAGAACAAACTTGTAGGCTGCTAACGATCACGAAAAACCTTTCCTGAGGACTGGTGAACTCAACCAAATCTAAAGAAATGCTAACTCTTCCTTTAAGATATCGAAATAGCGACTATGCAGTGATGGTGTTATCTTTGAGTATATATATCAGTTCTTTATTCTTGCTCCCTGCCTCTTCAATTGCCAGTGATCAAGAGCGTCCTGCTCGATGCGCGTATGGCTGTTTGAAACGCGTGATGCCTGTCAACCATACTGCCGCCTGCGGAGTGGTGTGTGTCCTAACGTGCGCGGCTCCTCAAATTGGGCAACCTTGTGTTCTGCAATATATATATATATATATATACATATATTAATTATGTATATAGAATATTGTTGCAGAGTGCTCTTAGTCGGTGGAACAAACTTCCATCACTTAAAAATCAATCATTCCACCTGCCATGTGCAAAACTCTAAAATCCATACAATAAGTAAATATAATATGGGGACTAAATAGAACATCCAGATTGGCCAAGCTTCTTTCCCAAAAGTGACATTTTTCCGTACCTTAATTTATCGCACGGATATATTAGGAATACATTATGGTTTACAAGATCCCCTCTATAAAGCCAGCAGAGCATTAATTTGCTGGAGATAAATCGGCTTTACATTTGTCCCGAGGCTACTGAATGCATGCACACACAAAACAGACAGACTTTGTACATGAGTGTTAGCACTACGAACATTAATGAGCGGAACTCTTGGAAAGAGGAAGAGCGGAGCGTTACCAATATGTAGGTCAAATTGTACAAAATACATACCTTGGGGACAGCTGATATAGTCCAATATAACTGTGAAATAATTCATTTGCCTGCTGTCAGACACATGCACTAACAAGCTATTTAGATTGGATTTATATGTGGCTAATGGCTGTTATTTTAGTGACACCCATAAACTACTGTTTGGGCAAATCTACACAGATGAGAAACAATCACAGGGTACGTTCAGTGCAACTGAAGAGGAATGCATAAACAGATAACTCAATTTTTGAATGTCATCATCTTTATTTCGGCAAGCTGCCATTAAAGAGCATTATAAATACACACAAATATTCAATAATAATTTGAAAAAAGATATTGCATTTAAAAACAAATAAAAATTAAGGACAGAACATTTAACCTCAAGCAGCATAATTCTTAAAGTGCAATAACTATCGGCAGCAAAAGCATGCAAATGTTATCATTGCATTCCAAAAAAGTACAACCCTACTGCAGCAGATTCCTAAGAGCCAGAGGCCCTTGGTGGCCACTTAACAAATGCACATCCTGGCAAAGCTTCCTTTCTTTTCAATACCCGTTCCAGATTTAAATGTAGATCTTGTCCATAAGCACTTGGATGTGGTCATAAAAACCGCTTACATGTACACCACATCATAAACAAATGTTTAGCAACAGCAAAAACAATGGGTTGATGCATATCATGTTTCAAGATCCTCAATAACTCTTGACGGTGAGGAGTTCAAAAATTCCTACACAATTGAATGAGCTACTTAGATATGCATTTTTGTATAGGCTGGAAAAAACAATTAACATGCAATTCAGATTACTCTCCTGCTCCCAACATAATGTATCCTGTCTTGAACCCCAAGAGCGCCACCTGACACTACAGACAGATGAGATACATTTTTTTGGTACCTAGCCTAATGGTATTCATAGTATTGACTTCAGAAGGATGAATGCCTGAGAGGATCCATCAGAATGTGAATCTATAACCATAGGATGAAACACAGACCCTGCAGTGGATGCATGAGTCACCAGAACTGTCTATAGTTTCACCTCCAGTGGTAATTAAGCCAGTGGAACATTGATGCTCCCATTAAATCAAACAGAGGTTTCCCGATCATGGATAACCAGGGGGGGAAACAGTCAATATGATCCATGATTTCATGGAAATTCTTCACAGTGGTTTCCTTCTAACAGGCACACACTTCTCGCAGAAACGTTTTGCAACATGTGGTGTAACTCAAAATATAAAGTAGGTACACACTTTACTTGCGAACACTCTTTGCCAGTTTACGAACAGAATAACAATGTTTTACTATCACTTGCCAAAATATTGCGTCAAAAATATTGGCTTGGAGGAGGAGCTACGCTACGAATTAAGATGGCCGCGTAAGCTACCGGCTCCGCCGACCTCCGCCAGCAGCTCGATTATCCTGTCTTTCATCCTGGCCTTACACCTGACTTCCTTGTTTATGAAGGTATACAGCTTCCAAAGGTGCAATCCCGAGATTTCTACCTTATCGGCTGACGAAGATACGCCGTGTTTCCTTTCTCGGCCTAACACCGTGTGGAAGCCGGGGCCTCGATTTCTAGACTACCCGAGTCAGAGTTGAACAACATCGGCCGTGAGACCTGGACTGAGCCCGGTCTCCCGAAGAGTGCCTGGATTGTTGACTTTTCCTGACGATCCTTTGAACGATCCACGCCCGGGACAAGCCATGGTGCCACGCCGACTGCTGTGGTGGGGGCCCGGTGCCCGGAGACCTTGCGCCCCTTCGGGGTCGACGGGCTGGGGTCCTCTCTGACGGCGACGGTGTGCTATGTACGACGAGGAGCGCCCATTATTTGTGATCAGATTTGCGTGGCCGGTGACTCCGGAGCAGCCGGCCTCCGGGGTTCGAGTCCGGCTCTGTCTCCTACTGAGAGGGGATGGAGCGGACGGATGGCACGCCATCGCTACGGGCCGTTGTGGCCGCCATTGGGGCGCTCCATTCGCACACAGTCGCCGTGTTCCGGACACTGATGGTGAAAGTGGACGGTATCCTGGAACCTGAGGACGACACCTCGTTTGGTTTCCAGCTGGAGATGGTACCGGCGGTGCATTGCATCTCAGAGGTCGAGGTCCCTGTGCATAACCCGGAATTCAGGATTCTTGACGGTCCCCTATTACCGGCTAGCCAGCCCGAGCTTCTCGCTAGTGTATTTTGCCTGACCCTGCTGCCACCTAACACAGCTAGAGACGGTCTTCCATGTGACTGTGAGTTCCTTGTTGATGGTTTCGGATATTCGCTGTTTTTGGACACCTTTCCTAGTTCGAGCCGTGAACTTTTATCCTGTTTTCGATCCTCTTGTGCTGAAAAGAACTTTTGTGGACGCTTTGCCTTTTCCATCAAAATGGCGGCTCCAGTGGCAAAGACTCTTCTGACGGACCGTACTGGCCAGGGCTGAACTTTATCGCTGGGTTCCGATATAATAGCTTTTCGTAATGCCGGGGTTGTGCCTGTATTGTGATGGGAATTGGGTGGCTGTTGTTTATCCTCACTGGACTGGTTTATATACTTGCTGAATATTGATTTTATCATGTTTCCGGGTGGCCGCTGTTGGCGGGGGGTATGGGAGACCGGGAGTGTGTTTGCTTTCTCCTCCTCCGCTTTTTCTTTTCCCTTCCTTTAGGGTAGTTCTTGGGCGACAGGCACGCTGCTAGTGGGGTTAGGCCGTAGCCATTGCAGGGGTGCAGGGTGGGGGGTTAGGGGCGGGGTTTTTTATTTTGCCCTTTTTATGTTCTATGGCCCCTTTTCTTTTCCCTTTTCCTTTAACGAGAGATGGGCTGTTTATTTTTCACGGATCCTTTATTGTCCGGGTGTCTTCGCTGACTTAATTATCCTGCAACATTGTGGACGAGGTCGCGCGGGTGGGATTGCTTTACTTGATTCACAGATTGCTTATTTCCTGTTTCCGTTGTGTGTACCCGTGATGGGCCTTTTCCTTCCTACAGTGATTATTGTTTGTTTATTTTCCCCGCCTGATCCTCATTCTGTATTTCATTGCGAAACACCTGATGTTTGTATTGCCTACTCTTGTCTTACTGTTAAATAAAAAAATATATATAAAAAAAAATATTGGCTTGCCAGAATATTGCAAATGTAAGTATACATAGGTAAGTATAAGTTTGCTTTTATTTTAATTTTTTTAATTGTATGGAGTTTATTCCATCAACATAGTACAAATCGTAAGCTACAGTGAACTGTATATGCCCGTGGAGAGATAAAACGCTTAAAGTGACAGATCTAATATACTGCTAGTATACATTTTCACAACCTGTTTGGTTCGTTCGAATGATACAAAGCTACAATGCCCCATTCAACTGGTTACAATATGAGGCGTTTTTAAAATTTCATTCTTACCCTCTTTAGAGTCTAAAATTAACGCGTCGCTCAAGATGGCCACTTATGGCGGGTTTTGCTATCTTTTAGTATACAGCTGCCACAGTTCTATACTATCTATCTATCTATCTTTCTATCTAACCATCTATTTCTCCATCTAAATAGATATAGATAGCTATATATGTATATCATATCTGTGCATATACAAATATATAATAATGTCAAAGTTCATAAATGTGGAGTTAAGCATAGTAAATCTATGCGCACTTAAATAATCTTACCTTCATGATATTCTGGTACCTGTTGTTCTGGCCCTGACATTATGACATACAACCTTTTGGGCACTTACCATGTTTTTTGTAACACTGCCTGTGTTCACTGAGCATCCATGAAATATTTCAACACACAATATACAATTAGAAGTATGTTTTTTATCAGCATTTTAGAAATCTTTTGATGTTAGGTTGTAAAAGGAAAGGCTCTGGGTAATAGTCATTTTACAATTCAGATTCCATATTTTTAAATAATTGAGCAACTAGCCAAAATATATCAACATTTAGATTTTTTTGGAAAAGCGAAAAAAGTGCTGTGAAAGAAAGTGTGTGTTTTTGCTCATGAAAATGACTTTAACAGAAGGCATGTTGTGCTAAAATTGCCCTCTGTCCATTTTTCTGCAATCGTCGGTGTGAGAAATTGTCTTGTTGATTGAAGGAGGTGTAGGCCTTCTTAAAACAACAGCCACAGTTCCTGGCAGGGTGAACTACTACATTTATTAAATTAACCTGTGCTCAACCCTCTGGTAGCTTGGCACAAAAGCAGTGAGGTTTAACTTAGAGGAAATGTAAAGTATTTATGCAGCACACAGACCGCAATGAAGTAAAAACAAAACACAAGAAAAATCTCAAAACTATTTAAAAAATAGTGTAAACTTTAATATTATTTGACACCAAAACAAGAAAAAATCCAATTAGTAGAACCGGAGATATGCAATTTTAGAGGTTAAGAATAAAAAAAAATTTTAGAAGCTCAAAGCAGTAGCTGTGGTTACCTGGCCTTGCCTGACCAGGACAAAATCACAAGTTTGGGCCAACTGGGATGGATCGCAGCCCGGATATAAGGACATAGGGGCCTATTATGATTGCGTTTTTTCCGCATCCTCCGGGCCGGCGGTCGCCTTCCGACCACGGTGGAAAAGCTCTAACATGGCTGGCGGTGTCTATCAGACACCGCCAACCATATTAGGATGGTGGTAAATATATGCTTTTCCGCCGTGGAAAAGCATACTGACTTGCACTTCGGGGGCCCGTTGCGGGCCCCCTGGGTGAAGGGGGGTGGGGGGTGCACATGGGCGGTACCTATGGTACCCCCTGCATTTGCGTGCACACAGCAGCAGGCACCGCGCGGTGCCTGCCGCTTTGTGCATGCAAATGCGATGCATGCATTTTTAACCTTGCGGCGGGTGCAGCTTGAAGCTGCACCGGCCACAATGTTAAAGATAGAGGATGTGATCGCCACCCTGGCGGTCACATCCTAATCTGCTCGGAGGGAACGCCGCAGGCCCTGCGGACGTTCCCTCCTCCTCAGGGATCGCTAACGGACTCAAGTCCGTCCGCGATCCTAATCGGCCCCCAAGTTAGGTCCACTGATGAGTGCACCTTAAGTCAGGGATGCAGAGAGTTGCACCATGCAGGGGCTGTTCTGAGGAGCAATGCGAAGTCCGCGTCGAAGCTGTGTCCCACTGCGTCGGTTCAGATGAGGAGCTGTGATGGTTGCGTTGGTTGTAACGAGGCACTGCAAAACTGTGTCAGGTTTGTGCCGTACAACATCGGTTCTGGTGAAGTGCACAGCTGGACTGGAAGATCACCTTTAGTCCCATTTCTGGGGTTCCAGGATTGGAGGGACACCACTTTAGGGCCAGGACTCACATCAGGCAGAGTCCACGTGAAGCTTTAAGGATGGTTGAAGCCTTTTTTCTGTCACTGAAGCTCTGATCAGGACTCTAGCCAACTAGCCCTTTGAGTCACTCTGGTAATCCTGGGGTTCAAGGTGCAGGTCCAGTCCTTCTCACTCAGGCAGTAGGGCAGCCAACCACGAGGACAGCAGGGCAGCAGAGCAGCAGCGTAGCGAACAGTCATTCTTACAGCAGAGCAGTCATTCTTACAGCAGAGCAGTCCTTCTTCTGAGTCTTTCATAGGCCCAGAAGTGATCTAAAGAGTTGGGTCTGAGGGTCCACTAGTAATAACTCGTGACCACTTTAAGGAGAGAGAAGCTTCTAGAGTACTCACTCCGGCGAGGTGTCTGGAATTTCCCGCCCCTGCCCCGACCCCATCTTCTCTGTGGACACAAAAGATTAGTGTGAGTGTGCGGTGGCAGAGTCTTTGTGATGAGCAAGTGTGGTAGGTGACATCCTGCCAACACACATTCCCCTGTGTCTTACTCTCTGAGACCAACTACCAGTGGCACCTAGTCATGTGACCCAGGATACATGCCGTAGGCACCAATTGGTTGGACAAGAAAATGTCAACTTTCTAGCAGTGACAAATTCAGATTTGTGACTCTAAATCTGACTTTGTCATTAAAGAAGGTTATACATTACAATTCTTTAGACACCAAACTCAATATTCCTGCCTGCTCCCAATTGAACATTATTATGTATTAAATGCAATAAGGTAACCCAACGCTATCCTTTGGGCGAGGTAAGCCTTGCAGTAGTGAAAAACGAATTTAAGCGCATTTCACTACCCGAACATGTAAAACTTTAAAATACATGTCCAGCTTCTTAAATACCCCTCACCCTGCCCTTTGGGTATATGCAATAAAAATGAAGGTTTAGCCCGTAACAGGTTTATTTTGCAAGGTTGAAATGGCAGTGTAAAACTGCATACACAGGCTGCAATTGCTTGCCTTACACATCTTTCAATCAATCAATCAGGGTTCTCATAGAGTGCGGCTAAACACTCGTAGGGTCTCAAGGTGCTGGGTTATGTTTAAAGGGCTACTTAAGTGGGTGGCATAAGGAGTGCTGTAAGCTCACTAGTAGCATTTATTTGATAGGCCTTGGCTACAGGTGGTGCCACTTTACTAGGTACTTGCAGGTAAATAAAGTGTTGCCAATTCGGTGTAAGACAATTGTTCCATGCTTAAAGGAGCGAGCACAAGCACTTTAGTACTGGTCAATAGTGATAAAATGCACAGAGGCCTAAGGCCAACACAAAAAGATCAGCAAAAATGGAAGGATGAAGGCAAAAGGTTTGGGGGAAGACCACCCTAATGCTGACAGGTCTTACAGTCAGAAAGGAAATGCAATTGTTGTTGTTACCATGTTTTATGCACTTTTGCCTGTGGTGATCAATACTGGCTGTTTTTTGCAATTTCTACTTCGAAATTGTAAGGGAAATTTGTGTCAAACCTTTGGTTAAACTAGAAAGCTATTCATTTCTTGAAATTAATCAAAGTTCTGGGTTATCTGTGTGGATTGTTCAAGGTTTCCCCAAACACAATAACTACTGAAATCACAAAAATTAGATGTTAACATGGAAAATAGAGTAGGTGACAAGGTTTACCTTGTATTAAAATCAGAGTCTAAAATTCACATGTCAACATAGTCACATGCGTGCAAAAACCTACAAGACACTGAGCCACAACCAAAGTATTTCTTACAAAGATTTCCTTTCATTGTGTCTTGACTATAGAATTTAAAAATGAATAGAAATCAGGTTCAGAGAAACACTGGTTATTGCTGTATTTGACAATGAATGGTAACAAATAGAACCCATTCATACAGCCTAGACCCAGACCTATCACAATAGAAACTAAAAAAATATTTGATAATAGCAAATAAACTACAAACCTGTATTGCCACAAACATCTTAATAAAAATGGTTCCACACAATTGAAAATGTAAACCCTGTATTGGATAGGAAAAAATGTGGCAAGATTAGGTGGCAAGCTGAGGAGACAAGCCTATAGCAATTTGCCTCAGGGTGGGGAGGCTGCAATACTAGGGCCTGGGTTTGGTGAGACCCCAGAAAACCCTTAAAACCCTGTCACTTACCATGAAACCAGTCTCCCTCCACATGTGGCTCAGCATATTAAATCGGACAGGAACAGGTATAAGGTATGACCTAATCAAGTGACATCTTAAGGAGAGAAAATCACTGCACTTTACCATGAGAGATGTCTCCAGTATTTGTCCTGGGGCTTTCCTGCAAAAATTCCTCCGGCGGGTGTCTGGGTTTCTCATGCTGAATTGAGTTGAAAATGTACCAGGATAAAATGAACTTGACATGTTTGCAGTTTTGGACTTATCCTCCCATGTATTATATATCCACCCACCTGTTACACATACCCATGGAGACAAATACATGGCCCACATGGTTAATCCAAATTTCTGAGAATTTAATTCATGATAGCAAGGTGCAGGGGTGCAATTACCGTCCGTAAACAGTTATTCCAGCCCCAGTAATTACTGGACCTCAAAGAAGCATTATAGTTCTGTTCCATCCATTTTGGAATTGTCACCCACACCTGTGGTCCCATTTTTAGAAGTTGTGGGAGAGCTGGCCAAGGGGTCACAAAGAGGTCAGACAATACCCAAAGTAAGGCAGATGCTTAAAATACTACAGTTATAAAACTGTTTACCACACATTAGAGTTACTGTGTCTTAGTTCTCCTGGAGTACAGTTTGGAAAGTAAGTCACCTTATAGGCTCCTCCAGCAAAGCTGAGATACTAATTATGAGTAGAGGCCAAAAAGAGAGAGGGTGTCTCATGCCATAATGCCTTCCATTTATTTCAGTTCTATGTCATTGTTTGTCAAGAGAAGCCGCTTGAGTCCAGGGAGCATTTCAGGACCCCCAAACGTGGTAGCAGCATCCCTGATCTTCTCCCCTAGGAGAGTTGAATTTTACATTCTGTACACATGTTAGAGAGAGGCACTCCTTGTCCCAGGATGCCCTGCTTCCCACTCCATTTCTGGGGTAACAAGAAGGCTATAATGCAGATTGAGAGTAGAGGCCAGATAGGAACATGGGGGCATATTATCAAGACAGGCGATAACATTATCGCCGTTTTAGCGGCAGAAAACTGCAGCTCAAACATCGATAATGGGCTCGATAATATGCTCTATGGAATTCCAATTAAATGCCCTTCACATTTAACATGGGCTTCAATTGGAATTCCATATAGCATATTATCAAGCCCATTATCGCCGTTTTAGCTGCAGTTTTCTGCCGCTAAAACGGCGATAATGTTATCGCCTGTCTTGATAATATGCCCCATGGTTTACTACAATATCTCTCTACCATGTATTAGCTTTCCCAGTTCACAAAAAATCTATACTGTCCAGGGAGCACTTCGACTGCCTGATTTACTCATGAGTAAAGGCTGACTACTGATGCAGTGCTAGGATGAATAAGCCCCTGCATTGGGAGCCTTTTCTCTGATTTTCAAGTCCTTGTTTACATTGGGCTTTCTCCACTTCTTGGGGTGAGGGCGATCATGAGAGTAATGCCACTGATTCCTTGTGCGGGGAAGGAGCAATGCCTGTGAATTGTTGGAGGGGGCGTGACTCCTATGGCTCGTGGGCCTCACCCATTTTGCCTCCCTGATGGTCCCGTGATTGGAATTCGTTTTTGGCAATTGCAGTCATGCCACAATCCCGAGCAGGAAGAGATTCAGAAGACACACTGTTGGAAGGGAAGAGTCTGCTCTTTTAAATTGCACCTCTTGCATGTTGCTGCAAGAGAAGCAGCATCATTGTTATTCTGCATTTGTGCATCTTCAGAGACATGGAGTGTATAGACGGTCGAATCTGACCATGGCACACTAATATTCCCAATTTAGCAGGTGATGGAGACATAGCAGACTGGCTTCTAGTATCAACACCTGTGAGTACCTTGCTCCCAGAGTCAGGACTTTGATGTATTGCTCTTGGCTTTACTAGAGGCATTATCTACTGTCAATGTGTACTTTGCAAAAGGTTCTCCAAATTTTTAATTCTCATAATTATCATAATTGTATACATGGTCTGTAGGCCTTCTGTACTGGAATGACACCATTTTTGTCAATTCAAGGAGACTTAATAAACTTGAAAACATTAATTGACATCAATATTTTAAGGGTAAGCACTCTTTGTCAAGAACACAGATCCTTAAAAAAACTTCTTGTGAAGGGCTGTTTGTAGGCAACAGCCTTCATAAATTTCAGATCTCTAGCATTAATATGACCCAGTACTGACAATCCAAACATGTATGTTCAAAATATTCTCTGAAATACACCACTGATTGATAGGGGTAAGGAGAGATTATTAAAGAGATATGAACAACAGCACATGTGTAAATGATGGTTTTGGTGCCTCTAGAAAAGGTTTATTAAAATTGACATGACTTAAACCAACTCACGTGAAAAATAAACAGGTCTATCAACTGTTTTATAAAAAGAAATGGGATTAACAAAAGAAACTTTGTGGAAAAGTTGAAGCTAATGATGGGCTGCAAAATCAATGTGCATTTAGAATAATACAGAGGTTGATTTACATATGCATTTCAGTATTTTAAGTTGCACTAACGGAGTGCTTTTTTATGTACTCTGATGTGCCTTTGTGAATTGGTCTCAAACATCTAGAATGGAAATATTTGAACAATATTCATATATGAATAGTACAACTTTAAAGGACTGTGCTCCTCATTGCACTTTTACTAATAGGAAGTTGAATGTTTCAGAGTCGATACACAAAGGCAAGTAAGAGTTCGTAGAGTAGTACCCCTAGTCCAGTACTCTTAAATGATTTTTAGCACATGTTGCAGCACTGAAAACAGATATACTGAAAAACTGAGTGTCCATTGTCTTAAATGTGTTTTTTTAGTTCTTTAATTTGGAAGTTCAATGAAGCTTTAAACTCAAGAATGCAAAACTCAATTCCAAATTCAATAAAATCAACATCTTGCAACCCATGAAACGCCTTGATATCACTCAGCACCTGTTCCCAACTATGTTTTTTTCATAAACCATGTAGCAAAATTCAAAGAGATACAAATATTCCTGTACAAAAATAGTTCTCCAGCCAAATTAACGCTTGTTCCATATGGAAAGTCACAAACATCCACTGTTCACTTAATTGCTGCTTTGAATATTGCGCTGCACAATCTATAATTATTATTATAATACGATGTTCTAGGGAGGAGCATAGCCCGCTATTTATAAGACTAAATTATCCGTGAAACATTTTCCGTGATGTAGAGATTATTTAGCTTTAAATTGATCTGGGTGTTAGAAGTGTTCGGGTTTTCCTCTCACAGCTTTTGCTCATTTTTACAATTTAATTCCGACTATAAATGTATTTTGCAAAGGTCTCTTGTTTAAACATCTCTGGCTTCTGGTCAGGGGGTAGCTGGCCACCTAAAAAAGTACCTCAGTGCTCCTGGGCTTGTGATACAAACAGTGCTCTGGGGGCACAACAAGCGTGTGCACCCCTTTTTTGCACCCCTGGGGCACTGTAGTGTTACAGAAGGAGAGGCAGATGCTTTTGTTGCCCTCTCTTTTAGTGTAGTGCCAGCGTACATACAGTGCCAGCTCTATCTTTGGAGGGTGTTCCCTCATATACAAGGGGGCCTGGCCCCAATGCAAATGAGGGAACACTATGCCTCTGCTCCTGAGTAGTAGCTAGATGCGAGCAAGGAGGCCACCAGGACGTGCACCGACTATGTGCCACAACAAAAGTGCCACACAGCCTGTGCGCCCTCTAAATGCGGCTCGGAGGGAGGGGGGGTGCATATACCCCCAGAAACCCCACTGTAGGTGGGTAAGTCACTCTGCACCCATCTTCAGGGGAATCTCTGTCCCCCCTTTTGAAGTTCAGGTGGGTGCTGCATGCACAGTGAAACCCTAAGCGGCCGCTTCAGGAAGCTGCTCCCTATTTTACGAATGTTTAAACTTTAGGACAGTTGTAAGTTCATGCCTGCCCTGGGGACAGTACTTTGATTTCAATAGGGCGCATTTTCCATGTTTGTGCACCTGTTTAACGGTACATGGCGATGCAAACAGGGTCAGTGAGCTCATTATATGGACCCTGGTGAAGCATTACGCATGTATTTACACAGTATGTGAAAATATATTAGAACATTGGAATGCTGGGAGCTCCATTGAAAACAATGGAGTCTCCGGGCTTATAATGGCAGGTATAAGCCTGGAGCTCCAACATTCCAATGTTTCTTTGTTCACAGCTCTGGCTGTGAACAAAGGGTTCAGGGAGCCTGAGGGGATTCCAATCCAAAAAACAACAGTCTTTTTTAGACATAAGTCCTGCAGCAAATGCACCTCCGATAACAAGCCACGTACAAGAAGGTCAAAAAGAAAAAGAAACAGAGGAGGAAGTGGCCAGGAGGACACGGAGTCAATCACAGAAAGCAACTTAGTAATCAATATATCATCCAAACAATTAACCAAAATGCAAACATCAGTGTTGAACAAAGGAACCACGTTCGTACCAACATATAGAACAAACGCAGGTGAAACAGAAATATCACTTTTCAAATTTTTCCGCAACCTGAAATTACAGTATTTTTTCAAAGACATGGAATCTATTCAAACAGAACAATGGGACAGTGAGTTTAAACCACCTAGTGAATTTTGTGCGCCAACAACACACAAAACCATTGAAGCATTTGAAAGAGCTGTATCATCTGACATCCAGAAACTTGCCTTTGCTAAACCAAAGAAAACCAATTTAACCTCCAAAGAATGGAATACACTGAAAAATCTCACCCGAGACAAAAGCCTTGTTTTTCAAAAAGCCGATAAGGGCGGCGCCCTCATCGTGATGGACAGAGTATTCTACCAGACGAGCGTGGACAACCACGTTCACAATCAAGACATTTAGTTACCATTAGCCGGAGATCCAACTCAAGAATATCAAAAAGTGTTACAACAAATCTTGGAACATGCACTTACCATGAAATGGATTAGTCAAAAAACATATGCGTTTTTTCAATTGAAATACCCCAGAAGGCCCAAACTGTACATGTTGCCTAAGATACATAAGGATCCTGTCAAACCGCCATTTAGACCCATTGTCTCGGCCTGCGGGTCAATCTCGGAACCTGTAGGGATGTTCGTAGATAAATTCTTGAAACCCAGAGTTCAACAGGGAGAGACATACATTAAAGACACGACATCATTCTTAAACATGCTCAATCAAGTCAAGTTAAATCCTGAAGAAACTTATTTGCTGTGCACCATAGACGTGGTGGCGTTATACACTTCTATCCCACATAAAGATGGCATTGAAGCTTTAGAGTGGAGTTTGCTCAACAGCGATTTAGAGGAACATCAACAAATTTTGATCTTACAATTGATGCAATTCGCACTATACCATAGCTATTTTGAGTGGAATGGCCAATTTTTCAATCAATCTAATGGAACCTCGATGGGTTTTGGGGGTGCACCCTCCTATGCAAACATTTTTATGCAAAAATTTGAGAAAGATCACATTTTGAGTAAACAAACTTGGACGGATGGCTTGATTTTATTCAAGCGCTTCATCGATGATATCTTTTTGATATGGCATGGGTCCAAAGAATCTCTCGAGTCTAACATTCTTGAACTCAATACTCACAATGAAAGGATCAAGTTTACTCATACAATCTCTAATGTAACCATAGCATTTCTGGATGTCCAAATCACTTTGAACAATAATGTTATCAGCACTAAAGTTTTCCACAAATCGACAGATAGAAATGCTAGTTTGTTATTCACGAGCTTTCACCCTGAATCTCTAAAGAAACATTTACCAACCTCCCAATACATCAGGTTGAAAAGAATTAATTCAGATGAACAGGAATCAAAGACAGAAATACTGAAACAAACAGAAAAGTACAAGTTGAGAGGGTATCCTGCGGATATTTTGGAAACAGCATCAACCAAAGTTGAGAAAATGAAGAGAAGTGATTTATTGGCCACTAAGAGTAAACAACAACAACGGAAAACCATTTGTGTGTTAAAATATGCTTCAGATTCTCGTAAAATTCAAAATATCCTAAATAAACATTGGCATTTGATTCAAACTGAACCAGATCTTAACACTCTATTCGACAAGAAAATCACGTTTGCCTTTCAAAGGTCTAGAAATCTGAAAGAATTGTTAAATACCCCGACTAAACCCAAAACAGTTTGGAAAGGCATGTCTAAATGTTTCAATTGTATTCATTGCAACAATGTGATAATGGGAAGAAAACAAAAGGCAACAAAAGGTTTTCCAATCAACTTGTATCATTCCAGTACATGTGACTCAGCTAATTGTATATACCTTATCAAGTGCCCATGCGGTAAGATTTATATCGGACAAACAGAGCGGAAGATCAAGGTCCGCATCACGGAGCATAAAAGTAATATCAGACTGAGCAACGCAAAATCCGCGTTGGCAAGCCACTGGAAAGAAATGGGCCACCAAATTTCTCAGCTAAAATTTATGGTCATCGAGAGTATCCAGCAACGCCCAGACATGGATCCTATGAAGCAGAGACTAAGGGCAGAATTTCACTGGATAAAAAAACTGAATTCAACCCAGCCCTTCGGGCTTAATGATCGGATTGAACACGCATGTTTTTTATGATTTGTAACTTCAGCATTGACTTCTGACACTTTCTGATCCCCGTACAGCCCACAGTATTTCGATAATTGAATTGTTTGGTGATCGTTGTTTAGTTAAACAAAAGGCGATAAAGTTTTGAGATTCAAACCTCGCTATCGTATGTAAAAATGGAATAGGTTTCTCACACGATCGGAGATACTGGGCCGTCATTGGTCACAGGCCCGATCATGTGATTTAAATCTCGTGACTTATACTTCCGTTCACATATGCGGAATTCGAATCTCAACTGTGAAGACGCCGCTGCGTCCCGTTACTCGTAAGTGATAAAATGTTTGTTTTCTAACGCACTTCTTTAGTTGTAGTCGGCAATGTTAAATACAGCCGCTAGACGACTCTAAATGTTTGGGATGCACAGTTTAATTTGTGATGTAGTTATCACTTGACGAATGTTTGAAATCACGTTGTTTAATGCCTCAGTATATTATATGAGTGACTAATTAGGTCCTGTTTGCGCTTAATTTTCAGACCCCTGACGAAGGGTCATATTGTTGTGGACCCGAAATGCATTGGGTGAATGGAAGCTTTCCCCGAAAATCAGTTTATGATTACATAAGAATGGAATTATGTTCGTTATGAATTTTTGCTTATGAACATACAACGTTTTCCATGTTTTGAACCACGTTAATAAATTTGATGAATTTACAAACGAAAGAGTTGGAGTAGAAACAAGTTTTCTTTGTTAAAGAGTGCTCAGCCCTGAGGATCGTGTGCTCTATCCTCAACACTCGCTGATATTTGAAGGCGCGCTTAGACTACGTGCGACGACTTGAGCACCACCCTAAGACTTCAGTCAAAACCTTTTAGAAAACAGAGTGCACCGGGATAACATTGTTTTTGGGATTCCAATCCCCTCACGCTCCCAAAAGGCTTAGTTTTTTTGTTAGAACATTCTGTCCATCAGTTCTAATAGCCTTATAGCCCTTCTTAGATGGGCTATACCGCTATTAAAGTCCCTCTCCCTTTAACGCTGGAGAGGGCCTTTAATAGCCGGTATAGCCCTCTACGGCGGGCTATAAGGCTATAATACGCTACAGTTTCTAAGAGTGACAGAGAGGCAGCAATTTAGTGAATAAGAAAACATGAAGCCTTAAAGAAAAAGGCTAGTGCTAGTACCCCATCTAGCAGTGCAAGAGAAAATAATCTGCAGTTTTAAGAGGAAAGTAAAGGAATTTCAGCTCACACTGTCTGTTGGCATGTGGAGTTGAAGGGTCCTACCAGGCATGAGTGAGGAACCTGCAGACACTGAAATAGGAGTTTGCGGGTAAAGAGTAGGATCTTCTGTCCCCAAATCCACCTTCCAAAAGCAGCTGTGTGCTGCCGTGATGGAACCCAGTGAGAGGAAGTTAGATCAAGGCCCAAAATCAGTGTGGCTTGGACTGGATCTACACATGGCTGGTCAGAATGGTTATTAAACTGATGCCCATCAGTTTTTTAGGAGCCATTGCCAGAGACAGTAGAGATTGCAACAGGAGACATGTCAGAATGGTCTCTGGGAGACCACAAGGCACCCGTTTATCTCGCTCAGAAATTGACAATCTCCGGTGGCTCAAGGTCCTCTAGGGGTGCAGATAACCTTCTTCTGAAACCTCAAAGATTCAATAAAAAAAAAACCATATAAACGAACCTTCTCTGGAATGGCGCCTAGGATTTGGAATACTCTTCCCCCGGAAACCAGACTGAACTCTTCTTTCGTATCCTTCAAAAAGGAAGTAAAAGCGATTCTCATGATAAAATTTACTTGACCACTCTTCCCTGTCCTGAACCTTTTTCATCCGAGATTCGCTGTCCTTGTTTTGGGAATTCTCTGTTTTTTGGCTCGGAACAACTATGATCCCATTCTTTATTATTATTACTACTGCTGTTGTATTTTACCACTACTGTTGTATTTTATTTATCCCTTGCTTATTCTTTATATTGTTTACTTGTTATTCATTTGCTACAATCATCGTTTGCCCATTGTAAAGCGCTCTGATATCCGCAACGATCTTGTTCGTGCTCTATAAAACTTTCTAAATAAAATAAATAAATAAATGACAATGTGAGACGTTGCTATGAGGAACAGTCAAAATTGTGGTTCCATCATGTATTTACTTTTTGTATAGACAGTTATTTTTGTGTACTCGGAAGTTCAGGGATCGAGCATTCGAAGTATGCATTTGGAACACTGTTGGAGGGCTTGCGTGCTTTATTTGTTGGATTATTGTTTAGTATGCTGCTTTTCAGATGTGTTTTTATTCAATGAGTTTCAAGTTGGCATAGGTGTTGAAGTGAAGTGTGTAAACATACCTGTGTTTATAACGATTTAGAGTTATTATTTTCCTGTGTTGTGGAACTTCTCATGTGAGGTTTATAGTTTATGCAGTGTTGACTGCACTGTGCACTGACAATGCTTTATCAAATAGGTAACTGATCAAGCTCTGAAGCAATGCTTTAGTACGATTTTGTGAAGTTTCGTTAAGTTGATAGTGCAGGCTTTAACACCATGCATTTTTTAGATGTGTGAGTCGATCTCAGCCATGGTTTTTATGGTTCAGTGTTGGTATATTTGTAAGGGGGTTAGCTTATGCCTTTCTTGCTTCTATGAAACCTGCAAATTGGGCCTGATTCATCTCACCTCCCATTAATCATCATGAGTAGAATTAATTTGATAAAAATCTCTATCCTCCCAATGCTTACTTTTCTCTTTAACTTCACATCCCTTACTTTTGAAAAGGCTTGGTACACACCCATGAGTGGATCTACTCCTTCCACACTGGAAGAACCCAAACTGTCAACATGCCTCCCTACTGACATGAAGCACAGAACTAATCTGCAGAGTCCCACAGTATTCCTCGCTCAGTTTGACACTCTTCAATATGTACATGACTCCACTGGCCAACGTCATATGGGCTGACAACAAATACATCCTCACATATGTGGGCTGACGACATGCGTCTGATGCTGTCTCTCTTGGACAGAGCACCCAACACCGGGAACAAGTTCACCACATGCACGATTGAGGATGAAATCCAGCTGCCTCAAGCAGAAGAGATGGTTTTCTGGAAAGAAGCCTCACCATGAGACTCCACCTGGTGGCTTACAGTCCTTGGATCTATTTTACGCTTGCAAGAAAGAAACCACAGAATGGACAAAAAACTGGACATGACAAAGTCAACACAGTGTTCTCCTTCAGCTTCAACAACCTAAGGATGCTGAAGAAAATCATCAAGTGCCTGTCAGACAACACCCCAAAAATGATCCCTGAATCCTCATCACCAGCAGACACCCAGTACTCAGGGATAATCAGGGATAATCTAGCAGTTCACAAGAAAACTGCAGACCATCCAAATCACAGTAGCCAGGCTAGTCCTCAGCCTACCATGCTGGGCTCACATCACACCACACCTTAGGGAGCTCCACTGGCTCCCGATACACAAGTGTGCACACTTCAAACTCGTCACCCACACCAGAATAAGCACTCCATAAGAGAGGCCCTGCCTACCTGAATTGCTGCATTAATTTGTACCAACCTTCCAGATACCTCCACTATGCGGGTCTCTCTTTAGCACACACCCCATGCATACTCAAAAGCAGATCAGGGGGACGCGCTATCTCATACCTGGATTCTACAGATTGTAACGACCACCAAAAACACAACAGAGCCCCCTCTCTTCTTGACTTTCACAAGAGGCTGTAGACCTAGCTTTATGAGCAAGCCCTCTGGGTACTGGCCTCAGCACACCAGGAACAGAGTGCCTAGATACCATGACAGGTAACCAGTGAGCTATAAAAACACACAGAGTATAATATAGCATACCATAACATAATTTAACTTTAACACCATTTGACGACTCTTCCCAAAACATTCCCCACTAACGGTGCACCCACCTCAGCTCCTTGCTGGAAAGTTTCATGGTGATCTGTCAAGCAGGGGCCGAGAAGATTGGAGGGGGGGGGTTCCAAAATGCAATTAACTTATGGAATTTTCCAAGGAAAGTATACAGCAAAAAGGGTTGAATGCACTTCTACCAAATTTGGCGGAAAGCTAGCTGTTGTTCCAGAAAGTATGCATTTTGTGATTTAATGTAAGTCTGTTCAGTAGTTTTAGAGAAATTAAAGTTCAAAAGCATCGTATATCTAGACTGTTGAACTGAAATGTTAAAAATGAGGACTTCTGATACAATAAGGTGACTTTTTCAGAACAAGAGCTTTCATTGGCTGGCTAAAACATGAAAAAAATTCTGCAAAAGGCATTACAGAGCTCAGGGCCGCGGTCCCCTGTACTGTAAATTAAAAATAAAAAGATTATAATGGGGTAGGGATACTCTGCTCTCTAGCCCTTGCAGGGGTGGAAGACCCTTCTAAGATCATGGTAAAATAACAAAATGGCAGCTACATTTTCATTTTATAAATAATGACCTCTGGGATGGATACAGACTTGTGGGTCAGCCCAAATATATTATTTAATATCCTGAGGGGCATGTGTAGGGCCTTCCTCTCCAAGCAAATTTACGCCCAGGGACCGAATCCCTGGGGGCCAGTGACTTTTTTAAAAGTGGGGTTGGCACCCCTTCTCCAGGCCGATTTTGACCCCAGGGGACTGATAGAGTGGCATGTTGTTTGAAAAATTGTAGGGGTGCATCATAACCGCCTGTTGTCAGCACCCACATATTTAGAGGGCCTACTAATGTTTGGTTTTAGAAATTTAGGACTAATCGAGTGTTACAGTATATAGAATTATGCTTATATCATTTGTTGATTAATATAGTGCTTAGTCGAGAGAAAAATGCCTTAAGTAACCTAGGACTAATTGTTCTGTGTATACAAGGCCCATAGAATTCAGGTGATGACCGTTCAGTGGATTACCGGTGGAAGACGGCGTTTCGTGAACACTGACGGAGAGTGACGGTGCGGCGAAAAAGCAGCAGTTCCTGGGAGAAGGAGTATGAATAGGGTTTTGTGTTGTTAGATTGTGGTGTATGTTGTGATGTTTGGGGTGTTCATGTTGTGATGTCTTGCGGAGTTGGAATACCTGTTGTATGAAAGGAGATCAGGATGTGAGTGCGCACAGCCCGGGAAAATCTTAAGGTCAAGGAGTAGCTTAAGTGGGCCGGGTGTACCGTATACCCAAAACGTAATTGTCGACCATTGTTAAGGGGTTCGTGAGGTACCACCGATCGCCCGCTTGACCAAGATAGGGGGAAATAATGTGAGAGTGTGTGAGTAACTAAGACGCTGGTCGTGGGTTGCTGAGTGTTTGTAACCTATCAGTTGAGGTGATTGTCCGGTCGTTTCATGGACAGACAGTTGCCAGTTTCGGTAGACAATTACACGACTGTGGACATACAGTCAGACTGTGGACGTACAGTCAGCGAAGTGATTACTTGGTCGTAAGTGATCATTTCAGTGTATGCATGGGACGTATGCGTCAGTGAGAAGAGAAGTGAAAAGGAGGGGAACTGCTGCGAGCAGAGGAAAAGTGACGTCAAAAGGTGCCGCGCTGTGATAGGTTGGTGGATAAACAAGCGCTGCAAACAGAGAAACACTGGTTTCATCATGAAATGTTTTAAAGTTTTGCGAAAGTTGTTCAAAAAGGAAGAAAAGAAATTAGAGGCCCGGGTGGGGGGGGGAAGAGGCTCCGCCGAGGACACCCCAGTTCATTACATGGCTACGAATGTGGGTTTGCATACCATATTGTGGCACGAGAACTGGTGCAAAATGACTGACGGTAATGAGAAATTGACTTTTCCCAGATATGGAACTTTTAGATTGGAAGTGTTATACCAATTAAAATCGATTATGGCTTCTTCACGGCCTTTGCCTAGACCAACACAGTTTGAGGCACCGAATGTGATGATCAGGGTGACACACGAGAGAAACAGGTACAGGAGACAGGAGCGGGTAAAGAGGTCAGTCATGGCGTTTCAGGATGCGAGATGGGATGCACTGGAAAAGAGATGGAGAATACAGACGTTTGAGGGGGATAAGTTGTATCCATTGTTGATCAAGTCAGGAGATGCGCAGAAAAAGAAAGTAGAGGATGAAGACAGTGATACTGATGATAGCTTGTTAGAAAGGGTGTTATCTGAGAGACCACCTCCGTACAATCCGGAGTCGGAGGGGGACAGATCAGCTCTGTTGGAAGGAACCAGGGAACCACAAGTTCCACAGAGTTCTGAAGTAGTGGGAAAACCCTCAATGGGGGAAATGCAGAAAGCAGAAAGTGTCACTTCTCAGAGGTTACCGGATGCTCTTAGGGTGCCAGTTAGTATTGGTCCCATAGTATCAGTGTATAACCCAGAGCAAGTGAGGAATGGAAGCCCATCACAGACAGGAATGGAAGGAGGTGGGTGTTTTGGAGGGAGCAGAGTAGTAAATGAGCTAGTTCCATCATCGAAGCCTACAGAGTCGAGCACACCATTGCCGGCTACAGCAGATTCATCAAGAGGACCGATGGATCTGAGGGGACCAAGACCAAAATCCCTGGTATAACTTAGGTCAGACCTGAGAACATGGGAGTCAGTTGAAGGGCCTCAAGGTGATCAGTCAAGAGAGGACTGGGATCACGGGAGTGCCGAGGATAGAGTGGCTTTAAGGGACACCTTTGAACTGAACAGGTGCAGAGAACAGGACAGTGACTGTAGAGAGTTGAGTGGTGCATCTAATCGAGGTATCCTTAGAACAGCAATAAGGGCAAAGAGGTTAGATGTGATGTGATTGAAAGCAGAAGTGGACGAGATTGTTGAAGGGAACCTGCCTATAGAGAGAGTGGAACTCTATGAACCAGTCGAGTTGCTGTTTGTAGCAAAGGATGTGACTCGTAAAGCAAGATCGGCACATGAGAAATTAACTGAATTGGCAAACAGATACGATGTGGATTCGTCTAAAACAAAAATGTTGCAGGGTGGTCACCGGTTACAGTATACTGATCAGGATTTGGATGAAAAGAGGGTGATTGGACTGAAGACCCACATCAGAGAACTGATCATAGGGATACGGGCATGGAGCAGGCTCCACAAGTGGGAAGAAAGATGGTCCAAGAAAAAGAGTGTTAAGAGAAATGCAGCAGAACCGCCTTCTTCGGGAGGGGGGATAGCAGGAATAGGGAACTACCCTTTACAAGAGTTAGCTAGTGGGGGGTATGTGCATGGGCCTTGGAGTAGAGGAGACTTGGCAGCATTCATAAATGACTTCCCAAAATTGAGAGAGAGTCCAGTTGAATGGTACAAGCAAGTTGAGAGATTTGTCAAGATTTTGAAGGTGTTATGGATCGATCTGAATACACTGTTTGACATTGTAATTCCAAGTGACTTGTGGGTAGCTGGTACGGTAGCATTCGAATGACCCACATCTGAACCGGAGAGAGATGCTCTCATGAATGGCCCATCACCTCTTGTCATGAAAAAATACGAGCAGGTGATCATGTGGTTGAAAGCTAAGGTACCGCAACAGGACATTGATTGGGTGAAAATAGATCGAACAGTTCAGGAGCCAAAGGAGACAGTGCATGAGTATTACGAAAGGTTGTTGCAAGTTTTCAAACAGTACAGTGGATTGGATGTAATGGATTCTAGGGATATGGGACAGTTTGTGTTGAAGTTTGTCCTGGGATTGAGACCTGAGATTTGCCTTATGATCCAGCAGCATTTAATTTGTTGGCAGAACAAGCCGTTGGATGAGATATTGAGGTATGCCAGATACTGTAGTGATGAGATCGATTTGAAGCATAAAAAACTCTAAGATAAACTGATGCTGGTCCAGATACAAGCTGCAGATAACGGAGGCCGAGTTCAGTCAGGGGGAGGCACTCTGGGAAGGAAACAGAATGGCCAGGGCAAGCCAAAGGGAAGCACAGACAATTCTAGGCCAAAAGTGGATTTGGCAACTCTGAAAAAGAACACTGAGTGTCATTAGTGCCACCAGATTGGACACTGGAGACGCGAGTGTCCCTTGAATCCTGCAAATCAATACAGCAGGAGGAGGAAGTAGTGCAGGTACCCGAGCATGAAGTGACAAAGTCAGCGGCAAGGCCAAGGTCGACCAAAGGGGGGACTTTGGCTCTGCGAGTGCAGGTTCCCCTACCCCCGAAATTCCCGACAGGGACTCTGACTTACTAGCAGATGCCCCTTTCTGATGGTAATGATGATTATTACCTAGACCCGTTGGCATGACGGTGCCTGAGGGGGTGTGGAAACTGCACACTTGGGGCAGTCTTGGAGGTAGACCAGAGAGGACCATTTGTGGAAGCTGATGATGATGGTCACCCTACCACCTTTCTGGTTGATACTGGTGCTACCCGTTCTACTGTAAGATCTGCAGTAGTCCCCAACCTACCCCTCTCGGGACAGAGTATCCAAGTTGTAGGTGTTGCGAATAAGAAAATAACAAGCCCTTTGACAGAGCCGATACCTGTGAAAAGAGGAACATTTCGAGATTGACACTAGTTCGTGGTGTGCGATTCGAGCCCTGTGTATTTACTAGGGAGGGATCTCCTGCGTAAACTCAACTGTACCATCTATTGTACCCCTAAAGGAGTGTAACTGCAAACAAATGATGATGATGCTGCTTTTAAGGTCACATATCAACATTTGTGTATCGAAATGTACCCTGTTGTGACAGTGGAAGAGCATCCACTAGATTTAAGAGACTCTGTCTCACAGGAAGTGTGGGACTTCACTGGTGAGTACATAGGTTTAATAAAAGGAGTTGAGCCTGTCAAGATCACCCCAGTATAATTTGATCCCGGAGACGATTGCAGGGATAAAACATGTGATTGAGTCCATGATCAAGCAAGGGATCCTGAAGGAGATAAAGGGCAGTCCATGTAACTCGCCTATTATGGGGTTGCAGAAACCGAGTGGGAAGTTTAGGATTGTGCAGGATTTGCGCCAGGTGAACAACATAGTTGTTCCCTGCTGTCCAGTGGTACCGACCCCATCTGTAATTTTGTTTGAGATTCCATGTCAAGTGGAATGGTTCACTGGGATTGACCTTTGTCAGGCTTTCTTCTAGATTCCATTGCATGAGGAGAGCCAATTTCTTTTCGCATTTAAGCTGAAAAACCGTGATTTAACATGGTGTCTTATCCCACAGGGGTAAACTGAGAGTCCATCGACCTTTAATCAGATCTTGAAAAAGAATCTTGAGAGTCTTGTACTGCTGCAGAACTCGGTTCTCGTCCAGTACATAGATGATCTCCTTGTGGCGTCAGAGACTGAAGATGCATGTAGGATTCATACCATTGCCTTACTAAGTCATTTGGCAGAGAATAAACATAAAGTGTCGCCAAATAAGCTACGATACTGCTTGAATGAGGTGCAGTATTTGTGTCACCAGATAGAAAAAGGCAAGAGGAAGGTGTCACCAGACAGAATAGAGGCAATCATGGGAATGATGGTGCCTTCTACTCAGAGAGAGATCAGGATGTTCTTAGGGATGGTTGGCTACTGTCGTCAGTGGACTGCCAACTTTTCATTGAAAGCTAAACCTTTTGCAAAAATTGACGCACAAGGATGTAAGTGATCCGGTACCATGGGACGATGACTGTATGAAGGCATTCTTAGAGTTGCGAGAGGACCTTTGTCGTGCTCCGGTATTGGGGATGCCTGACTACAACAAACCTTTTTCACTCTTTTGCTGTGAGCGAGAAGGTTGTGCATTGGCAGTTTTAGTCCAGGATCATGGAGGTGTCCATAGACCAGTTGCCAACTTTTCAGCAACTTTAGATCCAGTAGCTTCCGCGTTGCCCGGATGTCTCAAATCCGTTGCTGCAACGGGTGTCAGCATTGAAAGGTGTGAGAGTATTGTCATGGGTCATCCTTTGATTGTACATGTTCCACATTCTGTTGAATTGCTAATGACTAGGACCAAGACACAGCACCTGACCAATAGTAGGCTCACACGCTACGAGCAGGTTATACTTGCTGCGGAGAATGTGACCCTCAAGAGGTGTTCTGTTCTGAATCCTGCGACATTGATGCCATTGCCAAACACACTTGATGAAGATTGTGCGGACCATGACTGTCTTGATGTGACTGAACTTTGCACCAAGCCAAGACCTGACATTGTTGATGAACCACTGCTTGACCCTGATGACATTTTCTTTGTCGATGGTTCATGTTTAAGAGACTGTGTTGGTCATTTGAAAGCAGCCTTTGCTGTATGTACCATTAAAGGAGTAGTTGAAGCTGCATGCCTGGAAGAAGTATACTCTGCTCAGGTGGCTGAGATCATTGCTTTGACTCGTGCTTGCATAGCAGCAGACCAAGTTCGAATGACCATTGACACTGATAGCCAGTACGGGTTTGGTGTGGTTCATGACTTCGGACAGCTCTAGTCCCAGAGAGGTTATATGACATCGTCTGGATCGCCCATCCAAATTTGAGAGTTTGTGAGGTTTCTAGAGGCCTTGCAGCGTCCCAGAGAAATTGCAGTTGTAAAGTGCAAGGCTCATGGAAAGGGGGCAGATTTCGTGTCACTTGGAAACCACTACGTGGATGAAGTTGCATGATTCTGTGCCAAACAAGGTTGTTCATTCACTGAGGAACATGTAGATGGGAGCCAAGAAAGAACCGAGTTCAACACGATGTTGGCCATGGCAGATACTTGGGATGAGCTCAAGTGCTTGCAGGAACAGGTTTCAAATCAGGAGAAGAATGTGTGGATCAATGCAGGATGTGTGAAGGGAGATGTGGATATTTGGGTCTCAAGTGATGGAAGGGCAGTGTTGCCGGATGAGTTGATGAGCCCAATGGCAAGACAGATCCATGGTGCAGTACACCTGGGAAGAGATGCTATGGTGCAAGTGTTCAGACAAACGTGGTGGGTTACTTGTCAAGAAATGAATGCTGGAAAGAAAACTGTGGTCACAATGAGTCACATTGGGAGGTCAGGAGGGCCTTCCAACAGGATGCAATTGGATTTCATTGAGATGCCTAGGTTTAAAGGGCTGAGGTACATCTTGGTTGTAGTGTGTGTAGTCTCACGGTGGGTGGAGGTTTACCCTACACGTAGGTGTGATAAACTCACAGTAGCAAAGCTGTTGTTGAGGGAACTTGTGCCTAGGTTTCGGATTCCGACCTCTTTGGAATCGGACACAGGAACGCATTTTCATATCGAAATAATGAAGATGCTTTGTGCCGCATTGCAAGTTGATCAAAGCCTCCATTGTAGCTATCGCCCAGAGGCTTCTGGGATAGTGGAGCAAGTCGATGGGACTCTGAAAGCTGGCATAGGAAAGGTGTGTTCATCAATGTCTCTGAAGTGGCCTGATGCTTTGCCGTTGGTGTTGATGAGTATGCGCAGTACCCCAGACAGGAGAACAGGTCTTTCACCTCATGAGATACTGATAGGGAGGGCTATGAGGTTACCACCGGTTCCATCGACAGCCATGCTTAGCATCACTGATGATCTGATCCTTGATTATTGCAAGGGACTAGCTGACGTCATCCGTTCTGTGTCCCATCAGGTGCAGGCTGCTGTGGTCCTGGCTGCAAGTGATCTCTGTCACGAACTGAGTCCTGGGGATTGGGTGCTGGTTCGGAAGCATGTGAGAAAGAGTTGCTTGGATGTTTGCTGGAGAGGCCCATACCAAGTCATCTTGGTGACAAACACTGCAGTGAAGTGTGGAGGTCTACCGAACTGGGTGCATGCTTTGCACACACGTCGACTTTCAGCACCCTTGGAAGAAACAACTCCTCTCCCTAATGAAAATCCAGCTGAAGTGGCAGGGCCTGAGGAGGGGACAAGGCAAGCTGTGAGGGGTCTGAAGAAGCTGGTTGCTCACTTGACCAAGCTGAGGAGGGTCACGAAAACAGCGACAGTGACACTGACTCCAAAAGGGGAAGTTGCTGTGCAAGTGGTCCAGAGTCAGACTCAGCTGAGAGAAGTTGTGAGCAGGGTGAGCAAAGAGAAAGCCAGACAACAAGCAGAGCTGAAGAGAGGTGCTTGAACTTGTGACCGGTCTCCGAGAGGGATCTTGCCCCTGTGTGTGAAGAGTTAGAGTCAGATGAAGGTGAAGAGGAGAAAGCTTGTAGAGGGGTTGTATTACGTTTCAACGTATGCTTTTACCACGCATGCCTTTACAACGCAGGTATTACAACGCAAGTCGTTACAATGACTTGCATTGGGGGGCGCTGGATAGTGGAATAGTTTAATTTTCTATTCCAACTCCAGTCCCCGTGGATAGTAGGGAAGGTGTTGGATAGAACATTTAACTATTCCCTATCCAACAGCGCCCCGTTGTAATTCCTGCGTTGTAATGGTAGTGCGTGGTAAAAGTTTTGTTGTAAACGGTGTTCCCCTTGTAGGGGCCTGAGGAGATCAAGAAGAAAGAGAGTGCCTTGCCGAAAGTACGCAACTCCGGAGTGGACATATCCTGTGACCGACGCCAGGTGTGCTGAGATCGGGAAGGGTGAGGGCAGTGACAGTGATCAGTACAAGCCCTAACATCAACTGGATGTGTTGCTGTTGGTACCAGGACTTGAGATCGAAGGCGTACTGACCATCACTGTTCCGAATCCCCGATATTGAGCGGAATTCGCCATCTGATCCTGAGTAGACTGATCTTTCCTACGTTTGTTCTGAAATACCATCTCATGAATCGATTGTTCTTTGTCTTGAACTTTCGGAGTATGTGTTAGAAGCGGTTGGAACAAATCTTATTATGGACTAAAAGAGATTCTGTTGTAAATAAATCAACTTTGATAACCTAGGTCCGAGTGGAAGAAGAAGAAATTTAGGGACTTTCCACAGAGGACGAAGAAGGGTTAAGGTTGTGTTTTGCTTGCTGTAAATAAGGAACTGAAACAAAAAGGGGACTTCCAGCTTTCTGAGGTGTGGTTCGAGTTGATTTACAAGTGCCTGAAGAAAAAGAGAGACTTTTGAGCGTTTCTCGTTGAACAAAGAAGCTGAAAAGTTTCTGAGACCATGGAGGCTGGAAACCCAAACCGTACAGCTAGGAGCATAGTAGGCACACTTGTAGGAGGAGTGATACTCTTAATAATTTTGGTAGTTATAGTCTCATATTTAGCACCACATGAGCAGGCAGTGGAGATAGAGGGAACCCCTACACCTACTACTCCTAGCAAAGAAGAGGTCAAGGTAGGAAATGAAAGAGCATTGCTAGTAGAAGAGAGTCGTAGGTAGGCCTGGGCGGTAAATTCTGTTCCGCTCACGGAATTTGCGGAATTTGGGTAATTTCGTGTTCCGCGGAGAACGCGAAATTGCCCAAAATTCTTCGTTCCGCGAAATTCTTTGCTTGTTCGCGTTCTCAAATGCGTGTTCGCGAGATATTTGCCCCCGAGCACGCAAACAGCAATTGCGAACAGGAAAAAAGCATTGCGAACAAGCAATTACGCGTGTTCGTGGAGATTTTTTTACCGTTTCACGGAGGTTTGCGTAACGCGATTATGCAAATTTCGCCCACCCCTAGTCGTAGGTTATATGCAGATCTGTCCAGAGGTAATTTCAAGCTTAATGCATATGCAAAGTTGTTGTATGAGTATATTGATGCGATGGATGCGAAAAACTGTCATGTGTGTATGCAGTTGCCAGCTTCAGTGGATGAGGGTATCAGATACCATCATCTTCCCTTGACATATGGCATTTCATGTAGTTTGCTGCTTAGCATTTTGTATGGACGAAATCATTTTGAGTATTTATTTTTTATTTTTGATGCAGTTCTTCCTGAGGTGCCAGCCTATAAACATTTGAATAAGTATGACTATTATAAATCTGAAGATAGACTTAGGACGTATTTCATTCCGACTCAAGAGTTGGACACAGCTTATGCTCATCGCCATAATCTGACGTGCCTGTTGTCAGAAACAGAGAAGAAATTTATAGATCAAGTGGAAGATAGATACAGGAAACAAAAGCAGTTGCGAGATTCAGGGCAGGGTAAAGTAGATTGGACCGATGAAGTGAAGTTGCACAAGGCGAAACGGAGTTATGGTCCGATAGCTTTAGATGAAGTGCAAAAGGGGAAGTTGTACATAAGTCGCCCACAGACCTACTATGAGAATGTGTATGAGGGGCAGACCACGTGTGAGCATTCTTTTACATTAGAGTATTATGCAAAAGATATCTTGCAAAGTGTAGTGTAGATAATTCCAACTGTGTATTTTGTGTGTGGGAGGAACGCTTATGTGCGATTGATTGAGAAATGGTGTGGTAAGTGTTATTTAGCGATCATCTTGCCTAAGATTTATCATACAGAAGATTTTGAGCTCTTGGAGGAAGGACAGCATGCAAGAGTGAAGCGAGATGCAGCTGCTGTGGTCGGAGATATTTTTGGAGCAATGATACCAACCTTGGGAGTGATCTTGAATGATGTGAAGATTAGAAGGTTGGCGACTGTTGTGGATGAATTGTCAATGAATACAGCTTAGTCATTGGTGTTGGTGGAAGGAGAGATGTTATCGATAAGGACAATGGTTTTGCAAAATCGTCTTGCTTTAGGCGTGCTTCTAGCAAAAGAGGGAGGGGTCTGTAAACTTTTGAAGGTCCAAGAGTGCTGTATTTATATACCAGACAACAGCAAAGATCTGGAGAAATATATATGTAACATCACTGCCATTCACTATGAGATTGAGGATTTGACTGAGGAAACTGTGTGGGAAAAGGTTGGAAAAGGATTTGGCAAAGTGGGGAGTTGGCTTGCGAGCATTGGAAAGGGGTTTCTTGGTTATGTGTTAAAACTTCTTATCATAGTTGTGGCATGTGTGATTGGATTGTGGGGTTTGATCAGAGCTTACAAATGGTATACGTCTGGTAGATTGGAAAGATCTTTGAGAACACAAGAGAGACGAATGGAGAGACTGCAGGACAGTCAATATCAGAATCTGAAAACATGGACTTGCTAAGGAGAAGTAAGATGGCAACAAGTTCTGTTTAAGTTGTTTCTTTCTATAGGGATGATGTAGTGTGTGATGACACAGGTCATCAATGGGGGGGCCTGATAGAGCACCATGTTGTTTGAAAAATTGCAGGGGTGCATCATAACCGCCTGTAGACAGCACCCACATATTTAGAGGTCCTACTAATGTTTGGTTTTAGAAATTTAGGACTAATCTAGAGTATAACAGTATATAGAATTATGCTTATATCATTTATTGATTAATATAATGCTTAGTCGAGAGAATAAGGCCTTAAGTAATTTAGGATTAATTGTTCTGTGTATACAATGTGCATTGAGATTAAACGTGCCATATTAAAGTTGCAGGTGTAGGCTGCTTAATGAGAAATGTAATGGTTTAACATGAGAATAATGTTCGTTAACATAGAGTGTAATGTTAGGATTTATTAATGAAACGCTTATGTTGTCAAATTAGAAATGCATTTAAAAGAGTAAAGGCCTATGAGCTGAAACGCTAGCAGAGGCCTAACTGTGGGTTTTCTTAGCATAACTAGAAATGTTGAGTTGGGAAATGTACCTTGAGAAAAGGCTTGTGTTTGCAGTTGAATCTCAAATTGAAACTTAGAGTGTACAGAGGGATTCATTCTCATGCATTTCTTTTGCAGGTGCAAGTCCGTGTAGCCCATTAGGTAAAATGCAAGCCGGGCCGAAGACGGCTGAAATGCCAGAAACCGGTCCCCGGAAGCTTGTTTCCTTCCCAGTGTAAGAATTGGCTTTTGTAGTCTGGTCTGCCCTGTTCCCATGATGCACTGGGCCAGGGACAGACTAATTTGCATACAGCCAGGTTCTGAAACTGGGATGGTGCAATGAGCTAAAAAACGGTGTTGGATCTAGCCCTGATCTCTTGACTGGGTGAGAGTACTCTGCTTAATTCAGAGACTCTGTCCATCACCACCCCTTATTGTAAATCATTAGGTAAAATGAGCAATTGTTTAGAAGTTAGATTGGTAGGAGTGAAGACGAAGGGAATGTGCTGGGAGGTGCATTTGCAACATTTGGCGGAGAAGGTGCCTGGGATCCAAGGACACAGCAACGGTTTTTGGAAGAAGAAGGTTCGACACTGGAAAAGTACGAGAGGCTGTACCTGCTGAAGGAGGAGTGTCATGGGCGTACCCCTTGTTTTTGGTATTTTTTATTAGTGAAAGTGTCCCGAGGGTGGAGAGTTAGTTCAATCTTAGTGAAGCTAGGGTTAGGGTCCGGTCTAAGGCAGTCCAATAGGATGTGCAGTTAGACATGGGTCTTAGCTTGGATCAGGCAGGAGAAACTAAGGAGCATCTTAGAACGAGCTCGGTGGTTTAGGCTACTTACCTGGAAAAAGTGAATGTGCTTCTTAGGGAGCCTTCACAGCTGACACTTTTTTCTCTTGCCTGGGAGGCATGTTAAGTAGGGATGTCACTTTAGAGTTAGTGTAGGGACAGACTAATCTTTTCTTTCCATTGGGACAGATGCAGTTGAGATTTCCAGTGGGCACAGTGATTGCATACCTGATGCTTCTTGAATTAACTTTGCTTTTTATTATGAGTGGTTTGAGACTCTTGCGTCGGATTATGTTTGTATTAGTGCCAGTTTATTTCTTGAACCTCTTGCTGAGGTGCTTGTATGTTCAGTTATTTTTGGCTTTGTAATACATTTTAAAACTTTTCTTTGGAATCAGTGGTCCTTCAGATTAAAATGTATTGATTTTAGGAATCCGTCAAAAGCGTATTGAATTTAAAGAACTTCCTTTACACTTCCATGCAGACTAAAGAGACCCGTCAACCTGGGGATTCCTCAGAGAGGTAAGGTAAAACAATCTAGGTGGGAATCCCAGCGTCATCAGACCCTTTCCGGCCAGGAGCACCACAAACATGTAAATGAGTGTGGTGTTGGGCTGCAGGTAGTGCAGCAGCCCTCCCCTCCAGAAAACCTTTTTAAAAGCAACCATATGTTTCTTGAGGTGTAGAGAATGTGACTCCAGGAAAAGATAATAACGTTTTCAAGCTTTCGTTGAGCTGGAGCTTTTGCTCTTCAGCTGAGGATTGCAGGGATCCCTTGTGGTGTTAGGGCTGCAATATGTGGCCTGAGCAGTGTAAATAAAGACTTTAACAGTGTTTATGTTTGTTGAGAAAGCCAATATATTGATGGGGTGAGCCTTTGGCAAGGCCAGATGGCTTGTCTTTTATATTTATGTACTCACCCTCTAATAAAGTCAATGGACTTGCTGTGCATAATAATGTGGGCTCTCTCCTGACAAAGCCAGGAGGCTTGCCTTGTATATTTATGTGGTCCTCTTTTGACAAAGCCAATAAGCTTTTTGTGTAATAATGTGGTAATCCTTTGAAAAAGTTAATAGGCATGCCAGTTATATATTGATGTGGTTACCCCTTGCAAAAGCCAGTTTACTTACAATATTTAAAATGACAACCCTTTATATTGTGATGAGCACCCTTATTGACGGTCATGCGTGGTGGGGGCTGGGCACATCTGCACCTAACTACCACGCTGCACATGGAGTTGGACATCTCACTTTCTATTAAAAAAACATAGAAATTCATAGGAAAAAACAAAGGTTAAAATCACATTATAATTGGTAATTGTAATAATATCTTATTTAAAATTTAAATATCATAGAAATTCACTGAAAGAAACGGAGGGTAAATTGACATTATAACTAGGTGAACTCATCAGTTACAAAATTCTATTTCAAAACAAAAAAAATCACTATGGAATTCCTTAGTTATAGTTATCTCAAATAATCATACATCGTACCCTAAAGTAAACCACAACTTGTGCCCTCGCCATGCACTGCCGAAACCCCTAAATATTACATTGCTCATGTCATGTTCAACGACAGCATTGATAGCATCCAGAATTACATCAGAAATGGCATAATTGATAACAACAATGTGCATGGCATGCCGCACGTTATAGTTACTTTAGGGCAAGAGTCATAGTTACTTGAAAATACTGGTGAATATTTAACTTTAATCTTTGTTTTTTCAGTGAATATAAATAATATAATAGCTTATAACTGTAATAAGAAATTCCCAATGTTAGAGAAGGGTACAGTAGCAAAAAACAAATTTAGGTGTGTTTTTTCACTACCACGACATGCAAAACGTAAAAGTACAAGTCGAACCTTTACTTACACAGCACCCTTGCCTTTAGCCTACCTAGAACCTACCTTAGAGGTGACGTATTGGTATGAAAAGGGATGTTTAAGGCTTGGAAAGGGGTTTTAAATGCCAAATTGACATTCCAGTGTAAACATCACACATAGGCTCTGTAGTGGCATGCTTGAGACATGTTTAAAGGGCTACTTGTGTGAGTGGCACAGTCACTGCTGAAGGCCCACTAGTAGCATTTAATTTTTAGGCCCTGGGGATATGTAGTGCATTGTGCTAGAGGCTTACAGATAAATAAAATATACCAATTGTGGATAAGTAAATAAAACCATGTTTAGATTAGAAGCACTCTAGCACTGGAAAGCAGTGGTAAAGTGCTTAGAGTCCGAAGGCTAAGGTGGATTGAAAAGCTGTACTAACAGAAATAGGTGGAAATTCATTGCTAAAGGAACATTCCCTTATTCACACAAAATTTCCCAATTTGAATGGCAATCTAATTTCTCTTCTTACCTTAGAATGTTCCTGTCTTACACATTTTGCTTTATCCTTTGCAACCTCTGTTGATGCGTTTTGAATGCTTAATTTAACTTTTACTTTTATTTCACCTTGATCCATCATCCAACTCTACATAATTTCTTTCTACCTTCTTCACAATCCTAGCCATAGAGAACATGGATCTTCCTTTACAAACACACCATAGTAATTTTACCTTAACCTTTTGTTCCACTGATACCATGAAGTCCATTGACCCATATCTTTCAACAAAATTCATTTTTTACTGATCCTATTTGACCATAACTCTTTCTTTCAATTTGATTTAATCAGTTTCAACTACCTCATCACTCCTACCTATCGAAATAACCAACCTGGGTTTTCTTCTTTTCAGCAATTCAAAAGGTGATTAGCATGTGGTACAAGGCAAACCTTTATGAACACCTCATCTGTTTAACGTGATAAATAACCAAACTGCCATTAGCTACCACCATCTAAATACTCTCTTTAATAACCCTGTTTACTCTTTCTACCAAACCATTGGCCTGAGATTACATACTGCAGTCCTAGAGTGCAGTATATACCTGATAGAAATTGGATTACTGGTTGACTGGGGTTTAAGCCCCGGTCACACAGCAACCACAAACAGTCAAAACAAGTAAACCCCAAATTACTCTGTGCTCACCCTCTGGTAGCTTGGCGCAGATCAGTCAGCCTTAACTTTGAGACAATGTGTAAAGTATTTGTGCAACACTTCAAACAGTAAAACAGTAAAAACTCCACACAAAACAGTTCCCACAGCGGGTTTGAAAAATAGACCTGAATTTAGAAAATAAATCAAGACCAAAACGAAAAAAGCAAATCAGTAAAATTAGAGATATTGATTTGCAAAGTTTCAATTTGAAAAAGTGCCAAAAAGCACAACGCACCAATAAGGGATATCTGGTAGCACCAGACCGGGACAAAGTCTCAAATTAAGGCTGACAATAGTGGAGCTGGGGCCAGCTACAGGAACCCAGTTAGGCATGCTGAACAAGGTACCTTAAATCCTGGTTCTGGAGTTTTGTGTAGATCGGGTAGAAGACGCACCACACAGCCGAAGCAATGCATCAGTTCTGAAATGCCTCAAGGCTGCGGTACAAGGTACTATTGTGTTGTCATCGAGAATCCAGTCGGCAGGGGCTTGGAATTCGAAATCCTTGTGTCAAGGATGCCAACGGAGCTAGTGCTGCGTCGGTTTTGAAGAGCTGGGAGGTTGCTATTCGGAGTCTGTCATTGTTGTTGAGGCTGTCATTGATGAGAGGTCTGAGGACCTGGGTCAGAAATGTGCTGCGCCTTTGGCGATGCATCAGATCCGAGTACTGCAAGGGCGATGCGGGTTTCTGCTCCAGCTCCAATCAGCGCAGCAGCAGTGATGCATCGGTTCCGCTGAAGGATGCACTGCTCAGCTGAGGAGATGCATTGGTTCAGCTCAAGGATGCTCCTTAGCAGAGAAGATGTGTCAGTGCTGCTGGTAAGGACTGTGGTGGTACCACTTGGCAGAGGAGACTCACAGATGGGACAGTCCAGGTGCAGATGCAAGGTTACTGGAAGCCTGTTATTTCCCTGAGGCTTCAGATTAGGAGGACAGCCAACTAACCTTTGCAGTCGTTATGGGTTCAATAGAATCAGGTCCAATCCTTCTCACCCAGGCAAGAGGGAAGCATGCAGCAGGCCAGCACACAGGAGTCCAGCAGAGAAGCAGTCTAGCAGACTGTCAGTCATTTCAGAAGCACAGTAGTCCTTCTTCCTGGCAGAGTATCCAAAGGTCCAGAAGTGAACTGAAGTGGTGATGTCTGAGGCCCTTCTTTTATACACAGTTTTGCCTTGGAAGTGGGGAGAACTTTCTAGAGGCATGCCTTTGAAGTGCACATGTGCCCTATCTCCCCCCCGCTGGCTCTAGACTAACTACAGGGGGTGTGAAGGCCTTTGTGTGGACACAGGACACAGCCTATTCAGGTGCAAGGGAGGATGGGCCCGCTCCTCCATCCCATCCTGCCTGTAATGGCATTGGCTGTCTAGGTGGAATACACAAGCCCAATTGCCAAGTCATGTGATCAGAGACAGACTGCGAGCACCAAATGGCTAAGGCAATAAATTGCCAACTTTCTGAAAGTTGCATTTTAAAATCCGACTTCACCATAAGTTAGGATTTTAAATTAGGATTCCAGAGACATAAAACCTGAACCAGTTATATCTTCCCATTTTGAAATTACACTCATTACATGTAATAAAACAATTCCAATGCTATCCTATGGAAGAGAGAGGTCTTGCAGCGACATTTTTCACCACCAGGACATGTATAACTTAAAAGTACATGGCTAACTTTTAAATACACTGCACCCTGCCCGGGAGGCTTGCTAGGGCCTACCTTAGGGTGACCTATACGTATTGAAAAGGAAGGTCTGTGCCTGACAATAGGTTTATTTTGCCAGGTTGAAATGGCAGGTTAACTGCACAAACAGGCTGTGTAGCGATAGGCCTCAGACATGTTTAAATGGCTACTTAAGTGGAGTGCACAATCAGTGCTGCAGGTCCAATAGTAGCATTTAATTTACAGGGCCAGGGCATATGTAGTGCACTGTACTAGGGACCTATAAGTACATACATATGTCAATTGAGTAGGAGCTAATCCTATCATGTTTTAAGGAGACAGCACAAGTACTTTAGCAGTAGATAGCAGTGGTCAAGTGCACTAAGTCCTAAAGCCAACAAAATGAGTTCAGCAAAAAGGGTGGGGAAGGAAACATTTGAGGAGGTGCCCTTGCAGAAAGGGCCATTTCCAGCAAATCCTCTGTATCAAATACTGCTTACCTTCTGCAAAACAAAACTGAGACCTATGATCTGTTATGATTTCTTCAGGATACCCCAATGAGATATACCTTTTCCATAAACTGTATGATCATCTTACTTGTCACCTCTCCTACAAATTCAAACTCGACCCATTTGGAATAATAATTCACCATCACCAGAACAAATCTGTTTTGAAAGCCCCTGATCTCCAAAGGTCCCATAATATCGAGAACCAAATTTACCCAAGGTCTAATGGGATTATTAACTGGATGTAATGGTTGGCAATGAGGTCTATAAACTTTGTCACTGTTGTTGCACAATGAACTTTCTTTGACAACCTTTTCTATGTCTTTATCCATACCAGGCCACCAGAACAGCTCCCTGACTCTACATTTGGTTTTTTCTACTGCTTAATCAATCAATCAATCAATCAGGTGTCTTGAAAAGCGTGACTACTCACCAGTAACGGTCTCAAAGCACTGGGTGGTGTGGGAGCAGCTGATCCGTCGAAGGCACTGTGGTTCAGTCGAAGAGGCAGGTCTTCAGGTCCTTCCTGAATTGATGAAGTGATGGCGATTGCCTGAGATGTGGAGGCAGGGTGTTCCAGGTCTTTGCTGCGAGGGAGGAGAAGGATCTTCCTCCTGCTGTGGTCTTACAAATTTATGGGACGGTGCCCAGGGCTAGTTGGGTGGAGCGGAGGTCACTGGTGGGTGTGTGGAATGTGAGGCGGTGCAGGGCTTTGTATGTGTGTGAGGAGCATGAAGGTGATTTTTGTGTTTACTGGGAGCCAGTGGAGGTCTCTCAGATGGCCAGTGATGTGGCTGTGGCGGGGGATGTTGAGGATGAGTCTGGCAGAGCCGTTCTGAATGTTCTGTTTCTTGAGGGGGTTCTGGGTGATGCCAGCATAGAGTGCTTTGATGTAGTCTAGTCTGCTGCTGATGAGGGCGTGAGTGACTGTCTTTCTGGACTCAGTGGGGATCCACTTGAAGATCTTTTGGAGCAAGTGTAGTGTATGGAAGCAGGATGATGAGACAGCGTTGATCTGGCTGTTCATGGGGAGTGAGGAGTCCAGGATGATGCTGAGGTTTGGTGCATGATCTGTGGATTTGGAGGGGTTCCAAGTGCTGCTGGCCACCAGCAATCATCCCACACGGAAGGGGTGGAGCTCAGGATGTGGACATCGGTCTTCTCTGAGTGTAGCTAAAGGCAGCTGTCCTTAATCCTGTCATGGAATTTGTTCTTGGTGACTGGGGTTTGTTGGTGAGGGAGAGAATCAGTCAGGTGTCATCAGCAAGAGAGACACTGTTGAGTCCATGGTTCCTTTTGATGGTTGCAGGCAGGATCATGTAGATGTTGAAAAGATTGGGGCTCAGTGAGGGGCCTGAGGCACTCCGCAGCTGACTTCTGTGGGTTCAGAGTGGAACAGTGGTAGTCTGGCTCTCTGCATTTGGCCGGTGAGAAAGGAGCGGATCCATCCAGGGCTTTGCGCATCGTTTTGTGCATTGGGTGCGATGGGAGCCAGTATCGCAGGTGTCCAGGAAATCCAGGAGGATGAGGGAAGTTTCACCTCTGTTGAGGAGGGTGCAGACATCATCTGTGTCTGCGAGGAGGTCAGTATCAGTGCTGTGGTTGCTTTGGAAGCCAGAATGAGAGAGGACTAGGATGTGGGTCACTTCGATGAACTCAGAGGGTTGGCCATTGATGGCCTTCTTGATGACCTTGGCTGGGAAGGGGAGTAGAGAGATGGGTCTGAAGTTCTTAAAGTCTGTGTGGTAGGCAGAGGGTTTCTTCAGCAGGGAGTTGATATCTGCATGTTTCCAGTCTTCCGGGAAGGTGGCTGAGTTAATGGAGCAGTTGATGGTGTGGCAGAATTCGGGGAAGATGGAGGTGCAGGCTCGGTTGAAGATGTGGTGCAGATAGGGATCTGAGGGTGCTCCGGAGTGAATGCTCTTTATGATCTTCAGGGTGTCATCAGCAGTGAAGGGAGTCCAGGTTAGGAGGGTCTGTAGGGGGCCGGTGTCATTGGGCGAAGTGGCTGAGGGTAGGGAGAAAGGGTCTTGGGTAATGAAGCTGTCGAAGATGTCATAAATCTAAATCTTGCAGTGGAAGAAGGTGCTGAGTTTGTTGTAGAGATCTTGGGAGGGAGAGATGTCTGCTGTTTCTGTGCTGGGTTTGGTGAATTCTTTGACTACTGGGAAGGGTTCTTTGCTATTGAGTGCGTTGATACTTTCTTGCAGGGCCACTTTCTTTGTTGACCCTGATGACCGAACTCTATCACCTTACTCCTCAGCACAATGTCTCACACCTAATTCATCCTCACAGGAGTTCATCCTAAACATTTACATAACCTTTCAAAACATCAACATTGAGTAGCCAGCCTTCTTTGATCTATTTGCATATTGTAGTCAATTAAACACCATGCATAACAGCATCCTGTTGTTCCTTGGTAGAAATGATTTCCATGTCTAAACCTTCCATTGCTGCTTCCCATCCATAATCTTCCAGATCATCCCAAGAATTGCCACAAAGATTACTTTGCACTCTGATTCTATTTAAAGCATCAGCTCTTCACTTTAAGTTTACATTTTTCAGTTTGGACAGTCAAGCAATCATCACATAAAATTTCCCAAAACACATTTTAATCATATCCTTTTTCATCGCATGCGGCTATCCAAATGTCATCTTGAAAATAATTGATCCCTTTAACACCCTCAAAGAATTTTTGCATTAGTCTCTGGAATACTGATGACTCAGATGCCAACCCAAAGGGCATCTGCTTGTACCGATATGCTCCAAATGGTGAGATAAATGAAATCAGGTGTTGCAATGCCAGGTGCAATCCAAATGCCAACATTCTAAATGTTCTCTATATGATGTAAACCAATTCTAAGTGATATAAGAAAATTACAATCTGTTGACGAACTCTTTTCTTATAACTCTTACTTGTGGGAGCAAATAGAGTCTCCATTGTATATTCTGTTTGCTGCTATTTAGTATTCAAACTTTTTTTTTTACATTTTAAACGTTGCCCCCCTGCTTCCTGCCACAGCATTGCTACGTGCCGGTTGGGTGGTTTCGACCAATAAGATGCGAGCTTGGGAGGAGCCAGTTGTGCCTCCTGGCTATTTTATGCAAGCCACTTCACGGACGCACCGGTTTCTGCGCTTACTTGTGGAAGTAGATAGAGTAGATAGAGGCTCCACTGTATGCTTGGAAATTGCTGCACATTTTTTCTATATATTCTATATATTCTGCTGCTGCTATTTTGTGCTCAAACCTTTTTATTAACAATTTAAACATTACCCTCTGCTTCCTGCCATGGCATTATAATGCGCTGATTTTGACCAATCTGACCCGAGCTCGGGAGGAGCCAGTTGTGCCCCCGGCTATTTTATGCAAGCCGCAGCACGGACGAGCTGCTGTTGTGTCGAAGGCACGCTAAAGGCAACCCCGTCTGTGCCCGTCTGCGCTTGGACATCGCCAGGCACTTTGCCCCTTTGAACACCCACAGGCTTGGCTATTCCCAAGAGGAGCTCCTATCATTTAGAGCTCAGTCGAACCTCTGAAAAGATCAAACCTGGGTCACAGCGGATCGCCCTTTTCACTGCAAACACTGTGAGTTCTTAGTCTAAACTGCAACTCACTGGAAAAACACTATACAGAAGTGCTCGATCTGATACAAGACGAGACGCTGGATGTCTTTTTTTTAACAGAGACCTAGCTTACCCCTGACACTGTAGCTGAGCCATAGCTGACTCTTCCTCAGGGTTACCCATGAAGAAGTACAACAGAGTGGGCGGTAGAGGGGGGGCATCGCAGTAATTTTAAAAGAAAGTTACTAGGGAGACTATTCCTGATTGTGAAAATGCTCTCCATAAAATCACAGTCAACAGCAATTTCACCCTTTTAAGGCTACTAATCTACCACCCATCTGGTCCCTCTAAAGCATTTAGGGAAGCTTTGATTAATCTAGTCGCCACACTGACTACCAAGACTGCGAATTTCAACCCTGTGGGTGTTCTCAGTCTCCACCTGGAGGCCTGTCACGACATTGAGATCACTATTTTCTTGGCTGATCTTGCAGCTTGCCTGCTGGTGCAATGTGTCCCATGTACAACTCACTCATCAGGGCATCTCTTAGATCTTAGGTTCACCCCCTCTCCCTATGGCCGGGTCGGACCATTTTTTTATTTCTTTGATGCTATGAGGTGAAGGCCCAATATAGCTTGTATGGTATAACTCTGAAACACCCTTCCCATAAGCTGGATGCAGATCACTTCTGTGACCTTCTGCTAATTTAGATGCCCCAACTGCCTCCCAATATAGAGGTAGCAAACAGCTTTTTCCATGAATGGCTCACGCATGCTCTCGACAGGTACATACCCGCCAAACTTACCTATAGTAAAAGAACACAGACCAATTCTTGGTTTAATGAGACATTGACCCATTGAACCAAAAAAAAGCCCAGCAAAGTGTTGGAGTGTGCCTGGAGATGCTTCTATGATCCAGCCCTAAAAATTCAATATCGGTCAGCCATTAAGGCTTACCACAAACTAATTCAGGAGTCTAACTGATCACTTTGCATCTAGTATTAAAAGTAGCAGCAACCCTACCAAAAGTATCTTCTCTCTTCTAAATGACCTGAGGAAACTCACTTCAGTAGTAGAACCTACTATCACTACTACTTTATTAGTATGGTAGAGAATACCTTCAAACGAATATCTGCCTCTACTTGCCATGTAGCTTGTGAGGCACAGACAAGCTCCCCAGGCCCTTCACTACTCTCTTTCTCTTTTCTATTTTATGCAGAACTATGCACTCTCAGCCGTAAGATCAAATCGGGTTCCCCAACTGACCCACTCAAACCTGACCAGTTCGAAAAATTTCAAGAACACCTCCTACCTATTTTTTGCGAGTTGATAAACTTGTTGATGTTGATGGAGTTGGTACCCGCCCCATGGAAACATGCAAAAGTTATCCCTCTGCTGAAAAAACCTACTCTAGATGGATCTAAACCAGAAAACATTCGTACCATCTCCCTTCTTCCCTTTCTGGCTAAAACAAATAAATCCTACATTAATTCAATTTTAATCAAATTTGTGAAGTCCAACGAAATCTTGGACTCTTCTCAGAATGGTTTTAGATTTTATCACAGCACTGAATCTGCCCTGTTGGTGGTTACTGAACATTTGCAGGGGACATCTCAGCTCTTATCCTAATCGATCTAAGTGCTGCGGTTGACACAGTATCACATGAGATACTGTTGCGGGGTTTACAGAGGATAGTCATTAGCTGTGCCGCCCTAACCAGGTTCATGTCATTTCTCTCTGAGAGATAATTTCAGTTTTTTTCTTCCCCTAATTGCTCGCAGGTGCACACCGTACATCATGGAGTACCCCAGGGATCATCTCTGAGCCCCACGCCGTTTACCATTTATATACAACCTCTCGCGATGGTTGCAAAAGACAGGGGGCTTTCATTGGTATCATCTGCTCGTGATCTCCTTCTCCAACAACTCTAACCAGAGTCTGATCAAAGTCCATGAAGATGTGGTGGCCATTGTGGATTGGATGTAAGCCAACTGTTTGCAGCTAAATGCTAACAAAAAGAAGATTCTTCTTTTAGAAAGAGATACCCATATAGGGGGCGATCATTGGTGGCCCGACTCACTAGAGTTACCACCTTTGCCCAAGGAGGGCCTAAAAAATCTGGGTGTCTGGATATACAGTGCATTGTCTTTCGAAGCGCAGACGAAATCAGTGGCGCTTGTCTGTTTTAGACTTTTATGAGGACTTAAGCCTTTGCATCAGGTCATAGACTTACAGACAAGCCAGAACATTATCCAGTTCATTATACTCTCTAGACTGGACAATTGCAACTATCTGTTTCTGGGCGCTGATAAAACATGGCTCAAACGACTTCAAGGGCTCAAAATGCAGCGGTGCAAACTTTATTTGTGCTCCCTAAATGCTGCTCAGGTTCTAAATTCATTCACAAACTGCACTGGCTCCTGATGGATAAGAGAAACCACATTAGGAATCTGTGCATTGCACACATTAATCCTTACTTCCCAAGCGCTCCTTTTTCCATCCAATTTATTATTTCCGTACGTCCCACTTTGTGAGCTGCGTTCTGCAGATCTTCACCTGGCTTGTGTTCCCCAAGTCAGCAGAGGGAGAGCGGTAGGGCGCTCATTCCTCTAAAGCATTGGCCTTTGGACCTCTCCTGGTGATCATGAGAAACATCTAGAATCACTGGGCTTTCAGAAAGGCTGTGAAGGCTTGTCTATTTCCAGCCTAATCCTCAGCCACGTCCTCTTTCCGCGATATGACCTGGAACTGGTGCCGGGACGCTCCTTTGCTGGGGCAGCCATGCGCTTTACAAATTCATTAACATACCACATCCCTATACAAAGCACTAATTAAATTTTTCTATGCTACCTCTAAACAAACATGATATACATACATAAATACCACACTGTCTTCTCCTGTGAAAGCAGATTTAATAACATTGCATCATGAAAATGCCATACTATATTCCTTTATCACAAGTGGTAGCATTCCATATTCCATTCCGTTTCTGCCTTGAAAGAGCCCAACTCATCATTTTTTCCCACAGAATGGCATAAAATATTATTTCATGCAATTATTTTCTAATTCATGTAGGTGTGGGAAGAAAGAAGGCATATCCCTTGCTACACAAACAAATTATCAAATTGTGCATATAGGTATCAATTAAGCATTATAGGGAAAATACAATATTATAAAATGTAATGAATGATAAATAAGTGGAGCATAATTTGCTCCATGGAATTTCCTGCTCTTTGTCACATAAATCTATTTGTAACACAAAAATTGCCATTGAAGTGCTATATAGTCATAGGAAATATATTACAACCCCTAATATGCGTACGTTTGACAATAGTACTTAGAATATTAAGAGAATTGTATGTTTTACATATATCTCAACTCAAAATGCTCTGATCAGACCATGAGCCACATTCCTGCCTCCAACCACGACCTGTCAGTGGTCCAGAAAAGTCCTGATTCCTGCATTGTCTTACTTTCAGTCACTCCCCCAGGAGCCTAGTACTTGGGTGGTAGCCTTTATCCAATGTCAGACCTTGTCTGCAAAGTGTGGATAGAATTTCACCTGTGACTTTAATCTTATGAAGAAACAATTACCCCCGCCCCAAAAAATTCTCACTTTTCCTCCCTGTGAAATCTAGAAAATGTATGCATTTTTTTGCTAAAGTTATGTTATGTTATTAGTTGTTTTGTAGCACGCTCAATTACTCAGGAGTATCCTGGCACGTAGAAATGCAGATAGGCAGCAGAAAAACTAGACTAATTACAATGACATTTTAAAAAGGTGTGTTTTGAGTCCTTTTTTAAAAAGATTGAACTCCTGAGTAGCGCGAAGCAGCGGGGGAAGGGCGTTCCAAGCGCCGGCTGCTTTCACGGTGATAGACTGTACCCCAAGATGGGAGCTTTTAATGCGTGGGACAGTCAGCAGATGTTGGATGGCTGACCGTAGGGGATGGTTGGGTAAGCACCAGGAGAAACGCTTCCTCTGGTAAGCCGGCCCCTGACCGTGGATGGCTCTGTGAGCAAAAGTGAGGGATTTAAACACAACCCGTTGCGCGACAGGGAGCCAGTGTAGGCTACGCAGATGCTGTCGAACACTGGACTGCCGTGAGATGTTAGAAAGGAGTCTGGCCGCCGCGTTCTGTATGATCTAAAGACGATTGGTAAGGTAGACAGGAATGCCAGGGAACAGGGCGTTAGCGTAATCGAGGCGAGAAAAGATGAGAGCCCTTGCCACTGTTTCTTTGGACGTCCTCTGGAGCAGGGGAAAGAACCTACGAAGAGCTTTAAAGGTGCTGAAGCAACCACACGTGAGTTTTTTAATGTGTTCATCAAATTTTAAGTTTTCCGCAAACCAAACTCCCAGGTTCTTAGCTGGTTTACCAACAGAGCTAGGGTATGGAACATCAGGCGGCCATAGAGATTCTCTAAAATTAGGTGGAAACTACCCATAGAGAAGTATTTCAGATTTATCTTTGTTGCATTTAAGCTGGGCGAGAGCGTGCCAGTTGAAGACAGAGGAGAGGCAGGTCTGGACCGATGAAGTGTCCAGATCCGTACCCGGCCAGGTGAACAGCAGCTGCGTGTCATCTGCGTAAGCAATTATTTTTGCACCTAATTCTTCGGCCAAGAAGATCAGGGGAGTCAAATAGATGTTAAACAACAGGGGGATTAATGTGGACCGCTGTGGTACCCCCGTGGAAAGCAGCTTGGCCGAGGAAGAATAGGGAGGCATCCACACTTGCTGAGTCCGGCTGGTCAAAAATGAGGTCAGCCATTCTAATGCAGAACCAGTGATGCCAAATGGATGCCATCCGGGTGATCAGCAACTGATGGGGAACCGTGTCGAAGGTGGCAGAGAGGTCTAGCATAATCAGAGCCACTCTGCCGCCGGTGTCCAGGCATTCCCTGAAGGCCTCAGACATTTCCACCAGTGCTGACTCGGTGCTGTACGCAGCGAGGAACCCAGATTGAGCAGGGTGAAGAGCGTGGGAAGCTTCAATAAAAGCATCCAGCTGGCGAAATGCAATTGTCTCACTTACTTTGGCCAACACCGGTAACAGGGAGATAGGCAGATAGTTGGCTGGGACTGCTGAGTCTAATCCTGATTTTTTAAGAAGCGGAAGCAGTTTAGCTTGTTTCCAACAGTCAGGAACTGTAGCAGTCCTAAACGAGAGGCTAATGATCTCAACAACCTCCAAACAGACCACCTCCACCACCACTCCTAAAACGCGGGCCGGGCAAGGGTCAGTAGGGGACCCGGACTTCATAGATTTGAGGCCTTCCCTTCCAGATCTACAGGACCACTGGCTGAATGGCACCAGAAGGCTCCTGATGCCATGTTCTCCTTCTTGGGGCTGCGTTCAAGTCATGGCAATCCTAGGCAGGAAGAAATAGCAATATCCCTGACAAGTGGGGAAAAATCTTAAAATATGTCAAGGACTTTGACTTTTTTTTTCAAGAGCAAACCCCTACCTTGGGGGTTTGTTCCTGAACAAAAAATGCTTGCCATGATGATACCACGGTGTCACGAATAGTGGACTCATCACTATGGAGAAATTTCCCTGACATGTCAGGAGGAGCATTCTCGATGAAAAATATCAGCCAAACAGGTGGGAATTTATATAAATAAAGAACAGATCGCCACAGGGCCAGAGGAGGCAGAACCCTTGATGCCTCAGCAGCTTAACAGCAGGTCTACTAAGTCCAACTAAAGCCCCTTCTATTTGTAAATGCCTTACTAAAAAATATCAATGCTGAGAACAAATTCTCTTAACTTTATCTAGTGGCACCTATCATATTGAAATTTGAGGTTACCAAGTGGGGCACCAGTTGTGATACTTAGGTTTCTAAAATGTAGATGCCTTTCTGAAGAAATAAATGTACATCAGATCCCCATCTGCAGAGCTAGAAAGAGACTGGACTGATTCCTGTAAAACAACATACATTTTTCAGATCTCCTTACCTAACTCATAATGGTTATTATAACATAGATCCCTCAAGATTTGTACTCAAATGTACGAATCAACTCTTGAGCAGGGGACTCGGCTCTGACTGCGGCCTTCCATTGCAAGAATCTAGAGTCTAGCAGACAATGTCTGGTGGCAGATCAGTCAGCTTTTTAGGGTCCCACTTTGGAACAATCAGCCTCTTTCTCTTTGCTGTTGCAAGATCATCCCTCATTCAGAAACGCTTTGAAACACCCATCTCTTTTGTCAACTTCAAGGTGGCACTGCTTTGAATGGTGTGTAAACGTCAGCTTGCAGTGCCAAGATGCACTTTTTTTGAGTGAACGATACATTTCGAAATTCATTCATTTTTTCATTCTTCCATTGACAGTAAATAAAAGGCACTTAGACAGACTACTCCATCTTCCCCAAATAACACCTAATTCATCAAAATCTCTGGGGCAACCAGGTAGATTACACCTGCCTATTCTGTGAAATTTAAGAAAGTTAGGTACCATTTTCTCATCATCAATGTCTCACTAATTCAACCACCGCAATCATCTGGCGAATGATCTAATCTTTGACACTGATTTATAACCGTATAGTCTACGCATTGCTAAACTAATTTGTAACACTGACACGCAGCACGCAAAAAATATTCGCATTACAATTGGTGGAGTTTTCAAATGTTGTGAATATTGATTCAGCTCCACGTAAATTGCATTGAAATATGTGGACAGCAATTGTAAAAATAATATTGCTTTGGACGCTGTGACTCGTGTTTTTCAAAGGCAACTTACATTAACTTACATTACCTACTGGTTACTATTATGATTATAGTGATCAGTGAAATGCACTTTGAACCAAAATATAGATAAAAATATCTCCACTCCTCCTGGGAAAGTCAAACCACCGCACTATCAAAGTAAAATCTTCGAAATGACCCTCGAAGCCTGTAGCAAGTCCGAGATAAACAAACAATACGTCCCAGAATTGTCAGTACAGTGTGGAATGTTGGGCCTACCAGGACTAAAAATCACCTCGTCTGACCCAGGTCAAGTCTAGTGTATACTCGATTCTATTAAAAAAACACAAGGGAAGTGTGTGATAAGAGAGATGCAAAGAGAGGGAACGTAAGGGTGAGAGAGAGAGAGAAATTAATGCATATTTACATTTTGTATATGCTTACACTGTCCCATCTCAAACTATTTTTTGTTTTTTAGAGATATAATCTTTGGAAATGTAGAATCAATCCCGATGAAAGCTGTTCTTAGTGTGTGCTAATCCACTACAAGTTCCAGGATGCAAAGATTAAACCTAGCTACTGATGCATGGACCAGAGAAACTTTAGAACTCTAAGAAGGCATCAGGTAACTGAAGGTTGCTGTGATATACATGAGACTCTTCTTGTGTGATACCACTACCACCTTCAGACAGACACATTATATATGGACAAAGATACCTCTTTAATTGCCTCATGTAAAATTAGCTCCTACTTGGACTGAACAGATTGAATGTCAAATCCAAAATAAAAACTCTCAAACTATAAATTTCATGTAAAAAGGTCACCTCTAGTTCACATGTTTTGACTGCTCAGCAAACATGTGCAAGCATGCTGCCTGCGAGAGAAAGTCACATCCAAGTACTTTGGGACCTATAGCTTCACTGTTATCATTATGGGTGAAGGCCATGTGCATTTTACATCTGGACTATCTCCTATTGTACCTTGTATGTTCCAATCTCATTGGAGCCAGGTGACTCCCATATGTACCTCTGCCCTGTTAATGGACTTAAAGTTCAAATGTGCCTTGGGTAAAGAGTGTCACATGACAAAATGCTGCAGTGAGGGAGACCTGGCATATGATGCTCCATTGATGAGAGCAGGATCCTGTTGTAAGTGGATTACCGCACTTAGGTGGGTTCTTGTTTGTGAGGTCTTGCTCGTAATGCGCTGTTCTTCTTGGTCTTCCTTCTGGTCTGCATGTCTGGTGTGGTCAGCGCAGAATGTCGCCAAAATGTTGTAAGTAGATTAGGTAGGCAGCAGGACACGTCTTCAGGTTATTAAGATAGATTTATTAAGATAGTACAAGATAGGACAGCAGAGCAATAAACCTCACAGCTGACCAGACCATCAACTGCCAAGGCTGGAATCCTCACATACCAGATAGAACACTGTTAGGTACTATGGGAGATTGGTAGGATATGAACACTAAGAAAGGACTACTGACACCAAGTAGCCATATTGAAATAAGTATAACTATACAACAGATCCCCTAAGAGAGCAGCAGAGATAGGAGATGCTGTCTCTCCCGATGTCCCTCAAGCCCCCAGGTGCATATCAATGTCATGATATGGCAGGCATACTGAATGAGGGAATTTCCTTGTGCAGCCAATGGATGAGAAAGAGGTGTGGCGCAGCGGTCAGGGTTGCCTGATTCTTGACCTCAGGGTTTATGGTTCGATCCCTAGCTCCGGCTGCAGGTTAGCCCAGCACCAGGTGACTCTGGGCAATAGCTTGCTTAATCTTCCTGACGGCCCCCAGCGACAGGCCAGCTCTCCGGAGGTAGCTGTGCGCTTTACAAATGCTGGTATTTATTTTATTTTATTTATTTGTTCATGTATTTATTTATTTTTTTTTTTATTTTTTTTTATTTGTTTATTTGTTTAATGGAACCTTAATGAACTGTGAGGAAAATCTCCTCATGTAAAATGACCACATGTTAACACCTCACATTTCAATTGGGTGTGTTGGTAGGAGAAAGAATGCATGCATGGCAAACCTCAGCACTGGCTTACACTACCCAGAGTGTGCAAAGGATGCTACAGTGACGAGTCAAAGTAAGAGGCGTCCGTTGCAGCCATATGACCCCCCCTAAAGAGGAACAGAGCTTGGAAATACACTGATCTCTCTGCTATTCGGATGCAAGAGCCCGGGAATCTCATGCATGCCGCAGGCTGTCCAAGACTAACCATTATTCTAACCACCTCTATAAAGTGTTAACAGCTGTCTTCGCCTAATCCTTAATGTAAAAGTCAATTTTTTCGAGCAATGGTCGATGGTGGCTGACCCAAAGTCTTTCTATTTCTGGATGTCCATGACATGAGTTGTGGCAGGCAGCTACAGCTGGCTGTACCCTATTAATCGAAAAATTGGATTGGTGCTAACATGCTGTTTTTCCTCTTAGTAGTTAAATATAATTGTAAAAAAAGGATTTGAAGGTTCCAGTGTATAACCACAGCTACAAGCATTTTAATGTGAGTTCTGGATCATTAGAAACTTGAACAGGTGCTATAATTCCTGTGGTGTGTTTTGTACAATATACTGGACTTTAGAGAACAGTTATTCTGCCTCTGACAATAGTTGTTGTAATGATGGATATGGTAGCTCTTCTCTGGCATAGTGCCCAGCTCAGTGTGTTGCTACTGTATAATTATGATGGGAAATAAGGTAAATTGCCATAGAATAGCATCAGTCATCATAATACACGGAGTGGGAAGAGAATGAAAAATTAAATGAGCACTCATTCAGTTCAGTGAGCAGATGGAGAGCACAGAGAGCAGTCAGGGAAATCAACATAATGGCTTCTAAAGCATGTTTAGTTGTGTTCTACCTGCAGCAACACAAAGCTGTTGAGCACTGTCTGCTATGCAAGCAGAAATACATCACTTTTTGCACTTTTGTGCATATGAGGCTGTGAGTTTGTGGGGCAGTTTGCACCATGATCATCAAACCAAGCATTAAGCCTGTTTACACAGATGCAGAGTCATCAATCAATTAATCCATTCAATAATCCCCTCCTCCATGAGTAGGGTCATTTCCAAAGATTTTATGTTATGTTACCAGTGTTTTTATAACATGCTTATCACCCATGAGGGTATCTACGTGCTCTGTAGCAGGTGTGTGAGGCCAGCCCTGGTGGGCTTACTAAAAAAAAAAGGTCTTCCAGAGAGGCGGAGGCTATGATGTGTTGTGCGGGGTCATTCCTGGCTTTGGGGGCCAGGTACGATAAGGCATGGCCCTCTGCTATACTTTTCTGTGTGCTTGGGGTGTGTGCTAGTCAGAGACAGGTAAAGCAGAAGTGTCTGGATGGTTGTGGAAGTGAATACAGCTGCTCAGGTAAGAAGGGGCTGTGTTGTGGCACACTTTATAGGTGTGGGTGAGGAGTCTGAAGTGTGTGCGCTTCTGTACTGGTAGCCAGTAGAGCTCCCTAAGGTGTGGTGTGAGGTGGGATCAGTGTCAGAGGTTGAAGACTAGTCTGGGTGCTGCATTTTGGGTGGTCTGCAGATTTCTTGAATGCTACTTGGCTATCCCAGTACACAGAGTTATGTTATGTTATGTTACAAATTTTTATATAGCGCTCAGCTGCCCCAGCCAAGGGGCGTCCCGGCGCTGTCAAACAGCAAGGAGGGCAGCTGCCTCTACAAAGCACTGCAGGCACTAAACATGACAAGCCCTAGGATCTAGTCTGAGGGAAAGAGGTAAGTCTTATTGGCTTTCCTGAAAGTCAGGAGATCATTTAAGCCACACAGCTGGGACGGCAAGGCATTCCATGATTTAGCAGCCAGATAGCGGAAGGAGCGACCGCTCATCCGAGAGCGTTTCACCCGAGGGACCGCTACCAGGTGCTGGCCTTCTGACCGCAAAGATCGTCGGGGGACATACGGGGTAAGTAACGAACAAAGCATAGGTGGAGTCGCGAGTTTTAGGATCTTGAATGAGAGACAGAGAGCCTTAACTTGAATTCGTTTAGCCACAGGCAACCAATGGAGTTTACTTAAGGTGCCCCCAACCGGATGAGAGCGAGGGAGGCCTACCAAAATTCTTGCTGCCGCATTTTGCACCCGCTGCATTCTTCCAATCTCTGCCTGGTTGGCCCCTAACAACAAGGAGCTCGCATAGTCCAAGCGAGAGAGAATAGTCGATTGCACTATGAGCTGGCAGGTAGGAGGATCAAAACATTTTAAAATAGGTTTGAGATTTCGTAGGATCCCAAAGCATGTGGCTGCCGTTTTCTTGGTGTGAGTGCTAAGACTGAGGGAGGAATCTATCCAGACCCCAAGATTTTTCACTTCTGATTTTGGGTCGGGAAAGTTCCCTAAAGTATTGGGCCACCATTTTTCGCACCATGCAGAAGCGTTTTTCCCCACTAATAAAACCTCCGTCTTACTCGCATTAAGCTGCAAATAATTAGAGGTCATCCAATTAGCCACGGCCGTTAGGCCACTCTTAAACCTGGTGGCACTCAAAAGGGAGTCCTCCGTCAGAGCCACCACTAGCTGCGTATCGTCAGCATATGAGACCATTGAAAGATCCCATAGCTTAGCAACCGCAGCCAGTGGCTGAACGTAAAGAATAAATAATGTAGGGCTGAGTGCTGAGCCCTGGGGGACTCCCTGCTCAATAGGTTGTTCCTTGGAAAGGAACGGGGAGTGGACACCCAAAAGGATCTTCCTGTTAGAATGGCTCTGAACCACTCCAGAGCGAGTCCCCCAACACCGGCTTCTTCCAGAGGATGTAACAGAACCGCATGCAAGACCGTGTCGAAGGCGGCACTCAGATCCAACAGGATCAGTGCCACTGTTTGACCAGAGTCCAGAATGGTCCGCAGATGTTCCGTCATACTCAAAAGTGCTGTCTCTGTACTGTGACCGGCTCGAAAACCATGCTGCGAGGCATCCAGAGTATTGTTAGAGCAGAGAAAGCTGATAAGAGTGCTATTGACGTGGGATTCTGCCACCTTGGCCGGCGAAGGGAGCAGGGAAATAGGCCTGAAATTCTCAGGTTTGGTGGAATCCAACATAGGTTTTTTAATAATGGGGGATACCCATGCCTGTTTCCATCTTGCCGGAATCAGGCTGATTCAAAAGAGGAGTTAATTATCTGGCGAAGAGGGTTAAGCACAAGCGCGGATGCCTCCCTAAATTGGGCAGGTTTTAAGGGGTCAGCAGGAGAGCCAGACTTGATTTTCCCACCAAGTCTAATGAATTCATCATGGGAGATTTCAGGAATCCCCGTGAGTTTGGTGATTGACTCAGCACTAAGAGGGGTGGGTAAAGGTGTAGGCAAAATAGACCTATAAATTGCACACACTTTTTCTACAAAGAAGGAAGCCAATTCTTCGCAGTGTGTTTCAGAGACAGTTACCGGTGTCAAGGCTTTTTTGGCGCTGAGATCCTTCAGAATTTTAAAAATAGATTTTGAGGGATTCGGGCTAAGCCTGATCTCCTTGGCATAGTAAGCGGCTCGTGTCTTACAAATAGCTCTGTGATAGTTTTTTTGTGCGGCAATGTATTGCACTTTTATTTCGGGATCGTACATTTTCCTCCTTTTCCATTCGATTTTTTTACAGGTTTTCCTTAACGTACTTAGAGACTCATTAAACCATGGGTTAGATTCTTGAGAGCGGCCTTTGATCCAGCTGGCCGGGATCAGAGAATCCAGAGCCCGAGTTACCCAGGTACAGAACATCTCATATCCTGACTCAGTATTCTCGAAAGGTTCAGGAGGATCTGTTCTAAGCAGGGCGTAAAAATCATTGAGACGTAATTTCGCTGATGGATCTTTTTCTGTAATGTAGTAGTAGTCACATGGACACTTAGATATAATAATTCATTTATAGACACACCAGCCTTTTCTTGTAAATGGAAAGTTTGCATCAGTATTTCTATGCTGTGACATGCTCATTACCAATCTTAAAATTGCCTCAATGATGTCAGGGGTCCACGGGTTCACAGATGGAATAATTTGCCTTTTAAAATGTGATATGTCCATTGGCTTGCAACATAGATTTACAAGTTTCAATTTAAAGAAAGCTGCACAGCCATATGTGTGATCCTTAAGCTCTTGTTCATATTGCATTGTATTTTATAGTGCATTGTATTACAATTGCATGATTATGGGTCTGGCACTAGTTTGCATAAGCACACACATAAATATGTTTTGTCCAACATAGGCCATCTGGTACCTACTTGTAAAGGTTGCAGAAAGCCTCTGCTTTACCAGCTGATCGCCAAGGGGGGAGGGTTAGTTTGTCACATTTCTTTAAATGCACAGCTGTCGCTTTTTGTAGAGGTGAGGAGGTATCAAAGATCTCTTACGAGCAGTTGGGGAGAAGACTTGCTAACGAGATGAAGTTAGAAACTCTCTGAGCTGTCAACAACACTAACATCCTCAAAACTTAAATCACAACTGTTGGCACCACCCAGACTGTTGGTATACATTTTATAATTTTCCTTGAGGATAGCAATCCTCTTGAGATTCCACACTTTTCCATCATTAAGATGTACAGCATTACGTAAAACATCCACTACTTGCAAAGGTCCTGAAAATTGACCTCGCAAGGAAATTCTACTATAACCCAATCACCCTTAGGAATCATAATATTTCCTGACCCTTTCTTGCAATCATATTCTTCTTTGTACTTCCTGTGTTTTGCCATAATTTTCTCCTTCACTTCTTCAATGAGTACCTTAAACTCAGTGCTTTTCAAAAGCCATTCAGGATTAGATTTGGCACTCCTTCCTCTCATAACCTCAAAAGGAGAAGCGTCCAAAGCCTCATTGAAAGTGGTTCTATGTGTCCAAACCACTTTCTGAACTTGAATCTCCCAATTTACTCCATTCTTTATTGCCATTTCTATAGCTACTTTAAGCACCCTGTTAAATCTCTCTATCATACCATTGCCGCTAGGGTGTACAAGGAGGTTGTTCTGTATTTGATACCTACGCATTTAAAATAATGCTTTTCCAAATTAGATAAAAATTGAACTCCATTATTGCTGATTAATTGGACAGGTAAACCCTCGTCCACAAAAGTGTCATCAATCGTAATACTTCTGCTGAATTACCATTTTCCACAACCCTTACAATTGGCCATCTAGAAAAAAAATCAATCATGGAAATGATATACTTGGCTGGTGAACCTATTGGCTCTATAATGTCCACAGCCAAGGGTTGCCAGGGTTTTTTTTAGGTATGATAGGCTCGCACATGTTAGGCCTGAGTGTGTTCAGGGATTTGTCTGCATTAGCGCACCACATAGAATTCCTCACTAATATTTCTGCATGTAAATACATTCCAGGCCACCAATACCACTTTTCTGCTCTTTGTTTAGTCTTTACAATCCCTAAATGGCCTTCATGACACATTTTCAAAAAATATGCCATAATTAACAGATAATTAGTTTCTAATCTCCCAAAAACTTTTCAACCTATCATCCACACAGCTCTTCTGTGGCCAATCACGTTCCACTAGCACAATAAGTTATTGAAAAGCACTATCTTCTAAACATTCCTTCTTCCATATCTCTTCCTCAAAACTAGGTGCACCTTGGTCATGAATAAATGCAATATGTAGATCCTCCCATTCATCCTTACTGCACTCTTGTATTTGTGTAGGCATGCGGGAGAAAAAATCTGCCAATACGTTACTCTTTCCTGGGACATACACCACCTCATAAATAAAATCTTGCAAGAGCATGGATAATCTTGCTATCCTTACAGAAGCATTACAATGTCCGTCCGTGGTTAACAACTTGACCAGTGGTTTGTGGTCACTGCCAAAGTGCGTGCTTTACCCCATACAAATGTGCTCTAGAGCCTTCACACATGCCAGAGTTTCCTTCTCAATAACTGAAAATGTTTCCTCTGTTGGGGATGATGCATGTGATGCATATGCAATTATGGATTCTTTTCCATCCTTATTCACGTGCGAAAGACCACCACCTAAACCTTTATTGCTGACATCTACTGTACCATTATAATAATGGGGTAACCCAAAAAGGTACAGGACCTGGGTATGGTACGCTATAAGAAAACAAGGGTCCAAGACCTCTATACTTTTGCGCTGAATTTATCAGTAAATGATCATTAACTCAACTTAGTAAGGAGCACATATACATTAGTCAGCTCAAACCAAAAATGCATAATATAGAAACAAAGATATGGGCATAAAATAGACAACAGTATCGAAAGTCAAGCAATCTTTAATTCATTGCTCCACAGTTATACTAATCAACAATAGTTCATTGATGTAAATTATTACATTCCATGGTGGTTGCCCCACCAGAGCGTGCAACAAGGCAAAGGGTGCAAAGAAGGGGTGTGATTTAGGAGAAGGAAAAGGAGTCAAATGAGAAGTGACACAACAATTTTCAAATAAATTTTTCTGTACAGTAATGGATCATCAGTCACCCATCCTGCAAAACCTGGCCACTAAATTAATCAGAAAGCAACATCTCATACATTGTACATGAATAAATCATAAATTTTGCACAACAACGTAGAGAATATTGGTAGGGTCCAGGTTATATATATATCAAGCGTCAACGTTTCGACTCGTCTTAAGGCCATGCGGAATATTATGCCTGGGCCGTGCGAGTCTTCATCAGGACAATGGGGGCAACCAGGGGATTATTGATGTCCCTACAAAGAAAAATGAATATACACTTTACACTGTCGTCTATTCCTAGCTCTTTATCTAGAAAATGCCCAATGGGTTCAATTAACTTACCCTGACTGGTGTAAGATTTTCAAGCATCCACCGCTACTAGCTGGTGACTCTATATCCTACAAAAGGGGGTGAATAAGTAAGCCCAATTTGTATCATGGTCAATGAGTATATAGTACAATTAAAATTGGGGAAATAAAACCAGTTCAGTTACCTTTTTGAATCCAAGTAAGCTCCGAAGGATCAAGGGAGGGTAGTAGTTCGATATTCCTATAGAAATTTAGGGGGCGTATTAGTATCAATAATATGCCTATTCATTTCTCCTAACATTAACAATGGGGACAAAAATGTTACCTGCGAGTTTGGTGCAGTAACTTATTTATCCTCCATGCTTGATTGCCAATGTGGTTTGGGAACTCCTATCGCGTCGTAACAAATTACTACAAGGGAAGGGGTAAAACGAATTAGAAGGCCCCTATCAGAGTCAACAGTAGGGTTACTCTAAATCGAGCCCCAAGGACCAAACACTCACCGTCGGGCGTTTTCAACGAGGCATACAAGGGAGCAGCACAATGTTGCCGGCCATCCGCGAGTGAGCCGCCGTGTGATTCAATGATATAGAAAAGGGACAAGCGACCCTGTGTCCACAAATGCGACCTGCCATTACAACGATGTGGGTAGACGACCAACAGTCGTTAATCAGTTAAGCAACCCGCACTACATTGGCAACTAAAGGTGTATCGGATTTTAATCACGATCTCAATGAACCACCCTCGCTATGATTGTAAAGGGCAACAACGTATTCCAGACCACACATTAGTGGGCTAGTTACGAGCACACCGTGTCGGCCATCTTGGAATGGGTAAACGGTCGGGAGCAGACTGGATTATCGAGTAATTGAAAATTGGCATATTTTCGGGGAAGTAAGACCCACTGCTTGGTTATTTAAGGAGATGGGACTAGGATTATGTACATATGTACAAAATACATAAACACAAAATATTTACAACCTTTACAGTACACACTTATATTTACAAAGAATCATTGTGAACAGATATACAAAAAATCTTTTCTTACAAAAGAGAAAGTTAGATCTGAAGCAAATGCAGAATCATCATACATATTTACAACTGTGCCACCTGTCTATTTGTTTCCTCCAATTCGTTCAGGCCACTGTTAACAGTATCAAGAAGGTGTATCCATTTTCATTCTCTAAGGCTAAGGGTCTGTTTAAAATTGCCACCCCTAGCATTGGACATCACTTTTTCGATCACCCACCATTGTATGCTATTTGGCTCATGTTGCAAAGTAGTGAAGTGCTCCACTAAAGGGGCACCAACAGTTTTACAGCGTATCCTACTGGTGTGTTGAAGGATACGACATTTGACCCTTTGGATCGTCTGTCCTATGTACAGGAGGCCACAGGGGCATATGATTGCGTAGATCACCCCTGTGGTATTACAATTACTGTGCTCCTTCAAGCTATATGTTCGATTGTTGTAGGTGAATGTAGTGCATTCCTTCGTGACTTCACACGCTTTACAAGTGCCGCATCTCTTATGGCCCACTACAGGTGGAAGACCCCATAATGTTGTTTGGGTCACCTTTGTCGGTGTGGGCAGAAGGGATTTGACTAAGTGGTCTCTGTTGTTTCTCCCTTTGCGAAATGCATGTAATGGAGGTTCTAGGCCACCCACCACTTCCTTTATCAAATGCCAATGGCGATTAATCACCTTTTTGATCATATTGCTTTTGGTATTAAAGGTGGTAACACATACCAGTCTTTCCTCTTTAGGTACTTTCTCTAGGGTCATTAGCAGGATCTCGCGATGGTTATGCCAAGCACGTTTCCGTGCCTTTTTCAGCAGGCGCATTGGGTATCCTCGTTCGCTCAACCTGGCAATGAGCAATGCCGCTTCATCATAGAAGTCCTCTATTTTGCTGCAGTTCCTCCGCAACCTCAGAAATTGGCCAAACGGTAAGTTATCTCTGAGGTTGCGGGGATGATGACTTGAGTACCTGAGAAGCGTATTGCGTTCACTGCTTTTTCTATATAGACTTGTGAACAACCTGTCAGAGTCTGCCTTAATCTGAATGTCCAGAAAATTTATTGTCATATTGTGAGACTACATCGTAAATTGAATGTCAGCCATGCACAGATTTAACCATTCATAAAATTGTGACAAAAGGCCTTTACTACCCTGCCAAATCAGTAGCACATCGTCGATGTACCTGGCCCACATCGAGATGTGGTCAAAATAGGGATTATTATTGTTCAGGACATAAGTAAGTGATGGACCTTGCACTAATCCAGACAACCCAGGGAGAGGGGTTGGCCTAACGGCTAAGGCGCTCGACCTCGGACCTGGGGATCTGGGTTCGAGTCTCGGTAACGACGCCAATAACCCCCTGTGATTCTGGGCAAAATCACTTAATCTCCCCGTGCCTAAAAAAAAAAAATGAAAGTAACTGGTGCTATGTAAAGCGCTCTGATAACTGATTCGGTTCGGTTCTAGTTCGCGCTATATAAAACTCCCCAAAAAAAAAAAAACCCTATAGTAGTTCTGGTGGCTCTTGATAACCTTTGAAAAGTCTCAAAGTGGTAGCTGTGGAGAGCAGCCTTCAGGCTTATCTTGAAGGAGTTTAAAGCAGCTTGTTTTACCAACTTTAATCAGTAGGGTAGGTTAGATGAAAAGTAACCACACAGTATTTATAAAAATAGGTCTTATTTATTACACACACTATCACTAACACATTGGTATATCTCCTACCCAGAGAAATCAACACAATACACAAGAATACTTTCGAATAATCAGGTAAGTAGCACAAATATACACTGGTCTCCAGGGGGAGACTAAACCATATATTAAGAAAGTGGGATGAGAATGACACTTGGGCTAGAACACCCAGAGGAGCTGGAGACACAAGGAACCACACAGACTCCACGGAGGCTGTATGCAGAGTAGGACCACAGCCACCTGCTCAATGGAAGTCAATGGATAAGTTGCAGTTGCAGTTTTAAAGGGGAAGGTCCCATCCCAGAGGACCCCAAGGAAACCTTTTGGAAGACAGAAGGTTGGCGAGCCGCCTCACCCGTGGATGCCACAGGAACCAGGTTCCCTGCACCAATGAAACCGGGTGCAAAAGTGTGAAGTGATGTCGGAACCTGCCATCAACAGCAATGAGAGATTTCAAAGAAGATGCCTCTGGAGAAGACAGTGAAGGAGTCCGGTGGAATCCAAGGCCGATTCTAAAAGTGAAGAACCTGCAAGCAGCTGGCTAGCACCCCCACCCTAGCCCAATAAACTAAGTCTTGTCTGGGAGATGCTCACAACTCCCTGTGACAGGAAGCCTATTGTTCTACCTTCCCCTGCTCATCTTCACTTCAGCAGCAGGAGGGAAGAATTGTACCTGTGGTCGGCAGCAACACTAGCTTGCTGGTAGACCCTAAAAGGCTGTTACTGGGAGTATAGGGGGTCCCCAAGGGAGCACCTTCAGTACATGGGATCATACTTCCAGCACCGGAATCAGTGTTAGGGTATGATTTTAACATGTTTGATACCAAACATGAACAGGTCCGGTGCAGCCACTATATAGTTAGGCATCTCGTAATGTTCACTATATGTCTAAAAGTGTCTGACCGCACTTACAAAGCCTGGAGAATCAACCCCGGGGTTTGTAGCGGTGTCCTGATCATGCAGGAGGCACCCTAACACTTGTAACCAAGCACCCTGCCCTCAGGACCGAAGAACCTGCCATGCTTGCCATAGGGGTGACATATAGGTTTTAAGTGCAGTGACCACAGATTTAAAAACATTTATATCTGTGGTGAGAATCGCAAGCACAATCTCACATAGGCGGCAACCGCAGGGCTGTAGTCACAGCATGGGTGGACTCCCATGGGTGGCATAATACATGCTGCAGCCCATGGGAGACCCCCTGGTGTACCTATGCCCTGGGTACCCCAGTACCATATACTAGGGGCTTACAAAGGTGCACCAGCAGCCAATTGTGAAGGTACAAGAGTACTTACCAGAACCAACTGAGGGGAGAGAGCACAGTTGTTAGGGTCCTGATTAGCAGGATCGCAACAGGCTAGGTCACAAAATCACTCTGACACCAGGAAAAAGGTAGGGGAACCATGCTAGAAGGATTCTGCCTTCCTACACCATTAAAAAACTTTTTTTAAACATTATATTTGTTTGTGAATTAAATGCAATATTTGATCATTTTTGTAACTGTTTGATGAATGCTTGTTTCTGTCTTTTTGTGTATTGTAATGTGGTCCAAACAGGAGCGGACGGGCCGTAACGGGTATCGGGCAATCCACCAGTGCGCCGCACGGGTGGGGGCCGGTTTGGGGCCCCTGGGGGCCGTTTTTGTTACAGGGCTGCAAAATTGGCCCTGTAACAAAATAGGAGAAACACAGCACTGGCAAAGAGCTCGGCGGGACCACAACCCCAGGGAGGGGGGGCGAACACTTTGCCAGGGTCGGTTTTGGTTACCAGTCCGGCCCTGGGTCCAAAACATCAAAAATGCTTAGGGCAAGGTCCCCGGGTTCCAGTGATAACTCAGTGGGTGGCCTCCAGATTCCAAGAATGATTTGGTAGGGTTCAGGGAGTCAGGTTAAGAACCACTATTGTACACATTAAAACTAAATATGCAGTGATTACATGTAAGTAATAACATTAAAACAATCTTTATTTTTTAATCTTGAGTATTAATAAAAAGCTTTTGTAATAATATTGTTTTAAAGTTCTACATTCTTAAATGCTTTAATACTTTCCAGTCATGGAAAACGTTTTAAATGTTTTAATAATAGCATCATATTTATTAATTTTCAAATCATGTCCATAGAGTACAGTACTTTAATATTCAGGGAGGCTTAGGTATCTCGATGGGGTAGTTTTAGGCTTCAAGCTAGGGTCAGCGCAAGATTTATAGTTAAGTATATGCTTAATGATATAATTAAAGGTGTGGTTAGATTAATGGTAAGGAATAAGGGCTAGAGTAAGGTTTATGTTTAGAGTAAGCTTTATAGTTCAGTTTAGGGTATGAATTAGAGTTTAGTGTGTAGTTAGAGGCAAAGTATGGGGTATCATTGAACTTAGAGTTAGAGTAAGGGTAAAGTTTAACATTAAGGGGCCGATTACAATGGGCTAAAAGCTTCCTCCTGACAGTCGGAATCTCCTCGACCGTGTCGGAGCCCTACCGACTGACTTGATCGGTTTTCATTCCGACCGCCTGATTACCATGTTCGCTGTCGCAACATAAACCGGTTGGTCATTCTGAATTGGTCCTGAGTGACTCACGGAGTATCCGTCAGAACTACACCGTACACCACTATGGACAGAGTTTCCGCCCACTGGATTACGATATTGATTTCTAACAGCCTTTCGGACTCAACCTGTCCGACATGGAAGGCTGTTAGAAAGTGACTTTATGGCCCCTGACAGGGCCCCCTTGGCTCCGCGGCCTAAGGTTGTTGGCTGAGGGGGTACCTGAGGGACACCCTTGTAAAACCCTGCACAGTGTGGTAGGCACTGTGGGGTGCCGGCAACAGGGTGCAGGGTTTTCCGCAAACACCCCATTTCCCCATTGGAGCCTGTGCTACGGCCGGTTCTCGAGCATAAAAGGGGCTCTCATAAGAAACAATGGGAATCCGACCGAACAGTGTTCAGTCGCATCGTAGTTCTTCAGTCGGAACTGCCGACCGCAAGTCGGTCATTCCCGATTCTGAGACGGTATCGGACGGAGGCTTTCCACCCGACATTGTATTCAGCCCCTTAGTACCGCTTCAGCCCCTTAGTGTCAGATTAGGGTTAAGTTTAGGGTAAGGATTAAGGATAGAGTACATCTGATATTTAGTGTACGCAGTTTAAAAAGGAAAAATAAAATGATAATAACACAATGTTATTTATCATTTTATTTTTCTGTTCCTGCTTAGGTGCGTGGCAGGGTAGGTCTGGCCAGAGCAGCAGACAGGGGGAGAAGTGGTGAGCACACTCTAAGTGCACAGGACGGTTTGTAGTGATGAATTACAAATATCAGCCTGTGTATCACTTATAAATCCCATAACAAAGTTATGCGTCTAGAATTATTTCAGCTCTTTTACACCTATTCTTTAATTTGCAACTGTGTTAAGTTTAATCTTGAAGGATGGATCTTTTGTTTATGATCATTTAGTAATAATACAGGTCTAGTATTTCAATCATGGAGCCATGTTTTTTCACCATATTTTGTTGCATGAGCAATTTATTATTTATTGTTCATTGTAGGCTTTTCACTATTTGATTCCCATTTGTAATGTAAATATATTTATACTATAAAATATTATGAAAATAAACTGATTGCTCTGGCTGGACATTCACGTCTGAATTACCACTATTATACCTCCTCTTAGATACTCATGTTTTACTTTACTTCGACTCGCCCGCTACCTCCTCTTAGATACAGGGAATTGACTGATGTTCCATGTCTACATGGAGAGCCAAAGAGGGTAGGAGGCAAACGTTCTATTGCAGATAAAGCACCTAGACAATTACTAAATGGGGAACACAAGCACTGTCACTTTGATAATGCTAGGCTGTCCTTGCAGCTGCTGTGCCAGATGAAAAGAATGACTGAGCGAGGCCAGAGCTAAGCTGGTAAGAGCAGGTAGCTTTTTGCTGTGCAATCCTCTTTTGAAACTGTTGCTTGTGTGAGCCAGATGATGGCTTCCATTTAAAACAGGATGAAACTATCAAAAAGACAAAAAAATCATCAAAAACAAAGTTTGTTCTGTAGAGGATTATTAATCTGTTTTGCTTGTGTTATGTAATGTTTCAGACTCTGCATAGCACTAGTTGTTGGGGTACTTAGAGAAAGATTTTAAAATGGATGATAACATTCCAGGCTGGTGATTCAGCCTTAGCTGCAGTGGTGAGCAAATGCTGAAATGTTAATTTAGCCAGCCTGTAACCAAGGAAAGACTGAGCTGAGCAGCTACCCCCTGCACCTCTTCACACCAGTTGCCGACTATGTGATTGGGCTGGGGCCAAAGACACCTACAGGCCTTCCTTTCTCCTCCCACACAGCGCCTTACTCTAAAGACCACCTTAGCTAAAGTGTAAGGATTTCTAATGGCTACAGGGCTTAAGGCTTCAGCATGTATTCATTTCCATGTCTATTGTTTCTATTAACTTCAGGGCTTAGGTACCTATTCATCCCCTGGCCAGGGTTGTGATAGGTTATAGTTTAGGGGTTGGGCTCCCATATGCTCCTAGGGCTAGGGTTCTCATGGCCCAGGTCACCTGATCCATAGGCATCTAGGTTGGGAGTGCTGCCTGAAAGGGCATAGGGCCACAAAGTCTGCATCTGCAACTTTAAAATGCAAGGTACGTGCCCGCTAATCTGCATAATCTATATCTACTATTATCATCTAAATACTATGGGGCAGATTTAGATCGCAAGCATGGTCTATACTCCGTCAAGGTGATGGACCAAAATACTCAGTCATCCTGATGGAATACCCGTCCTCTGATTCCAGAGATGTCCGCTGGCCAATGGACATCTGTCCAAACGGCCCAGCAGACATTTCTTACATTGGCAGGAACCGCTGTCACTCCTTTCTTGTGAATATATTGAAAGTTTGACGGGTGACTGTCAGTATGCTGGTACAAAGTTTTAACCACTTTTCTTTTCAAAATCAAAATCCCTAAGCAGGATTTTTTATTTTTCAAAGAAAAAAATGAAGGACCAACTTAGCATTGGATCATGGGTGATTCACCTGACTCACGTGGTGCAAGAGTCATTTAGCATTTTTGATTAGCCTTTTCTGGCAGGTTTTATCTGGCTATGACAACCAGTCATAACTGGATAGTTGACTGTCCACTCTAAATTGGGCAGGCCGTCAAATAGACAGACCTTCAACAACCCTGACTCCATTGAGCCATGAGAGGTGTATGTCAACGGAGCAAATTAAGTAGTCTCAATCGCTGACATACTGAAGTTCCGCTCAATGCAAAATGAGGTGGGTGGAACTTCTTCAGTTTGGGGGAGAAGGTACTCCATTGCGATCGAGTACACTCTCACCAAACCCTAGGTTAGGGCCTATCTCATCCTAAATACACACCACTCACATTCAAAGTATGAACATAACTACTACAGGACCACCTTCACTTATACAGCCTGATCAACAACAAAACTGACCACCACACCTACCTAGCACAACAAAGACCAACACACTAATAGAGAAAATACAGCCAAAACAACAGAAAAACATCACGCTACTTGCCAAGAAGGAAATAAAAAATCTGGGGACGATGTGGAAGTGTGTTCACTAGGTTCCCCGATCACATATTTCCCCAGAGCCCTCCACACCCCATTCAGACCACTACAAAACACAGAAACTGTGACACCACTACCACAAAAAGCCCACACACCCTTTAACAGCTCTCAAATCTCAAAATAACAAAAAACCTACCCTCCACCTCCACCCGTGTTGCAACCAGATGACTCATTACCCCACCACACCCATATACCCTATGCCCCTGTTCCTCTTCCCACACTATACCACATATGCTTCTAAAAGCACCATGGCATTAAAAGGAAAGAAACACAACAACTAAGATGCTCATTCTTCAAAGTAAGATCCATGCACAAAAGTCACTTCAACATGTTTAATCTACTGTCAGAAACCACAACAGACCTCGCCTTCATTACATTGGCATGGCTCAAAAAAGACTCTGAACACACCTGTCCTAAAGCCGTCCCACCTAAATTTCGCATCATTAGAAAAAATTCTTATTAGTAAAACTGGAGGATGGCTGGCTGTTGCCCATAAAACAACACAAAATATAACATACATTGAAAACCTCACCAGGGCCGACTTCGAATCCTTACTGGTAAAATGTCACCCCACTCTAACTACTACTTATTCATTCCTCATTATATATAGACCACCACCCAACAATTCAAACTTTAAAGATGTATTACTAGATACAGTGGCCATGACCTATCTGAACCACTCAAACCTCTACAGTGGAGGAGACTTCAAAATATGGTTCAACAAGAAAAATCTAACTACAACCACAGCTCCCACAACCAACCTTGAGATCTTGAACCTCCAGCAAGCTGTTTCTGGCCCAGTTCACTCCGCTGAAGACACGCTGGGTGTCATATTTTCCCCCCTGGAAGAAGGCACCATGGCAGACAACTTTCCAGTAAGATGGAAAGGCCAAAATATCATCATCTTCATGATCAACACACCTATAAAAGACATACTTCGAAAAAAGACATAAAACAACCAACAACAAATGCGTATGTAGAAAACCCCCTAAATTGCCATTGCATCAACTACCATTTTGAAAGGATCCTGATGCAACCTCAAGACATGCACAGCGTCTACAACTGGATCGCCATTACATTGAAAACATAGGGACCAATAAAAACTACTACATCTGGGGTCAACTATAGAGCGAGCACCAACTGGAATAAAGACATCAAAGGAACGAAAACACAATACTGAAACGCAAGTGAAGAAAATCAAAACAAAACCAAAAAACAACACTATGCCACAAAAAGACAACACTACTCCACATGTCTAAGTGAAGTCCTTCTATGGAATGGCACAAGATTCTAGCACACCAACATCACAATTGCAAGACATCTGTGACAAAATCTCCATGCAATTAGAAAGATAGAAAAGTACTGTAAGTATAACAAAGACAACAAACCCCCAACATATGAACAATCCCAATAAAAAGGGACAAAAGCAATATTTCTTTGCTATATAATTTTAATAGGCTTTCATAAAAGGACGTTAACAGTATCATCACAAGCAGGCCATCAGGATCACCTTTATACCCGGCAACTCCAAATATCTTTAAAGATACCCTTCTCATTACCTGCACAGAAAAAGTTGCTACAAGCTTACTCAACAAGTCCATGGAATAAGGTGTATTCCCACCCGAGCTGAAATCTCCAACAATACACCATTTCTCAAAAAGAGAATCCGTGATCCACTGACCCAGCAAATTATGGGCTTTTATTAAAGTTTTCTTCAGAAAAATATTTGAAAGAGAAGTGGTTACTGAACCTTCAAAATCACAAAACAAAAGGACTTGACATCAGACCAAGAATCTGACTTCAAACCAGGCAGACTCAGCCACCATATCAATTTGAGATGACCTAAAATTCCCAATGGACAAAAATGGAGTGGTTGCCCTATTGCTTCTCGACCTATCAGCTGCATTTGACACTGTGCACCTCCACAGGCTACTGCAAAGACTCTATCTTGAAATAGGTGAACATGCTCTAAAATGGATTGTTTCTTACCTAACAAATAAAGTGTCGTTTACCTACCCACTTTCATATCAGCTCCTCACACCCAACACTGTGGTGTTTCCTAGGGCTCTATCATATAATCTGCATTACTCAACATCTATCTAATCTCTTTTAAAAAAGCTGACTAAATCATTCAGCTCACCTGTTATAACTATACAAATGGCACAGAAATAATTCTAAAATGGTTTGCTAAGAAGACACAAACAACTCAAAACTTGATGACTGTTTTTATGCTATAAAAAGGAGTAGCACCTAAAGTTCAACACCACAAAGACAGAGATCATGACCTGCAGTCAATGACAGAAATATCATCCTACCAGAAACTTGAGGCTCCTCGAGCAACGTCAAGAGACGTCAGAAACCTAGGGGTAACTATGGATTTAAACCTATTTGTGAAAACACATCAACAACGTCAAGAAGAGTACCTTCCATGCAATCAAACACTTCATTGCAGCTTCCCATACATTTTGTTTTGGCAAAGTTTTTATTTAGCATTTTCAGAACATCCACAGCACAAAAGCAGTGACAAGGTAGTGGATAATACATACCGCTCTCTCAATGGAGGTCAGTCATATTACAAAGCAGATTGGTGAGACATCATATTCAGCAAGCATATCTTATAATGAAATGTACATAAGGGCTGATAGTAAAAAAGTCCCATGCCAGCAGATCTCGCCATTACTTCTTTCTCCAACCATGCCTACTCAATATACTTTAAACAGAATATCAGATTGAACAAGAGAGAATACTAAGTGCTGCTTCCCATGACCAGATAACTGCACCAGATAACTGCACCATGTATTACATGGAAACACTTCCCACAAAGGATAAAAAAAATAAGTCAATAAAGACACCACCCTTCCAAACACCCTACACTGCATAGCTTGCTGCCCATGTAAGCAAGAAATTCAGCCTCATTGGTGTAGCACGCCCTATGCAAATGCAGCAATATAATATAGTACAATGACATCAGAAATTTGAGCTTTCACTGTGCATGAACTGAAACAAAAATCAATTATTAGGAAAGCTCCATGCCTATTTGGAAGACAGTTAAAAGCAGACTGTTGGCCACAGTTCATGGAATCATAATTAGATTGCTTGTATCCAGGCGAGTTAAAAAAGACAGCCTGTGCACATCCACAGAAAGAGGCTGGGGGCATTTAATGAACTTTATGCACAATAGACCTGTGCATGAAGGGAGAAGACGGGATACCAGCTTCAAAGGATAAGCAGCTAGCTATGAGGCCGAGAAGCTCAGGTCGTTGTACACCTGCATAGCATAATATCCTTTATTTCTGGGCATCTGGAATTGAACTTATCACGCAGTGGTGTAACAAAGCTTGTGGGGGCACACTGCAAAATATATGGAGGAGGCCCCCCCATGTCCCAGACCCAGTCTGGAGCTCTCAGCCGCCACCCGTGTACAGTGCCAGAGGGGGCCCCCTGGAGCTTCAAGGCCCCCCGTAGCGCGGTGCTGCATGGGCTATTTTTATGCTAGTGAATTCGCTGTAGGCATGCCTAGCATAATATCCTATTTTTCTGAGCATGTGGAATTGAATTTATCATGCAATGGTGTAGCAAATCTTGAGGTGTCCCCATGCAAAGTACATAGAGGAGGCCCCCCCATGGACCAGGCCCAGTCTAGAGCTCCCAGCTGCCACATGTGCACTGTGCCAGAGGGGGCCCCTGGGAGCTTGCAGCACGGGGGCTGTGAGGGTTATTGTTATGCCACTGAATTTATGGCACACTGACTTTTGCTGAATAACTGTCATGACACATTGTTATATCAATATAGTCCTAGATGAGTATTCATTGGACTCTGATTTAAGGTTACAGATCTCTGGTACTGGCCAGGGCTACATCCACTGGCAAACTATGCAAGGTTATTAACATTGTGTTAAGTGACAACAGGATCACTGGTCCTCAGAGAGTAAAACAGCCACTAACTGCAAAAGATTTGTTGTATTTCAGAGGTACCTGGAGAAAAAAGATTGTTTGTGAAAATGACCAAATCAAGAGTAAATTTATATCTGAAAAAATCCCTTTCTATGTTAAAATGTTGATGGAAACCCTAATAAGGGTCATGTAACAATTAAGGCTCCCTAAATTGTGAGTTGGTTTTCTTCCATCATTGAAAAGCTATACTCAAACATCTGAGTGAGAAAGTGAAGGAGAGCTGGGCACGGATTTACTACAAACCCTAGTGTTTGACTTTCTCTTTCCAATTTTTTTCTCAATTATTTTAGAGACTCCAATTTTCACACCAACCCACCTATGAGACAAGGATAAGACTAAAATAAGTGTTGAACAGCCTAATTTCACATCTAATTCCCCATTACATTTTGGCTCCCGCCTCAATGGAAAGTCTGAATCGAATGACTTTGGAAAGTTAGCCGCCTGGCTCAGAGATGACCCAGCGAAGTAAAAAGCGTCACGAGATTCCAACCACATTAAATATATACTTATGTTCAGTTGACCGGAGCCAATGTAATATAGCCAGACAAATTGGTAAAGTCAAGTTCCTGAGCCTGCGGTTATGAATGCTATCCCCTGGCGCACACATCACACACTACAGTGCCTACAGTTCCAAAAGTATTCTCCCGCGGAAACACTAGCATACCAAGTCAGAGCCACGTCCAATGTATGTGCGCCATGTTTATTCTGGCGGGAAATCTTAGTTGTGGAATTTTCAAGGAGATTTCAGTGTTTCTCTCACATTGGACATAGGGGTTACGTAATTTAATTTAACATGCTTGGCGGCTCTTCCTACAAGATGTAATTAGTCGCAGGAGAAGTGCAGAAGGTACGAATTTTAGAAGCTTTAGTTTCTATTGCAACTTGCAGTCGAATTAGCCAATGTCTCATTTTTGCAGATAGCAGTAGTTGCAACCAACATTCGTTGTAGAGTTGATGGAAACAACTACACTGTAAAGTGTAACTCAAAGGATAGGATAGACAAACTGTATAACACACACTGTTAGAAATGGGATCCCTGGCTGGCCAGGGCTTGCGCCAAAGTCAGTCAGAAACCACCATTCCCAAGTCAGGGCAAGGAAGTTACCCGCCAAGATAACCTCTGCTCACCCCCTTGGTAGCTTGGCACGAGCAGTCAGGCGTATCTCAGAGGCGATGTGTAAAGCGTTTGCGCGCGCACCCAGCAACAACACCCAAGGCCCCCCACAAAGGAAACTCCACACAAGGGTATATATAAAAAATAGTCTTTGTATTATACCACAGATCACTTACTAAAAGCAAAAGATTAGGGGTGAACCTGCCAGAAGGGCCAAGTCCAACACACACCACACGTGTGTAGAGTGTAGAACACATAGGCTGTATGGATCTAATGTATTTCCCCTTAAATTTGTACTTTGCAGCATGGCATTCGTATGCATTGGGGACTTATAACTAAGGCTATGTTTGTGCAGTGTTTGCAGGAACCATGTCAAGAGTTAGGAAAGTAATTTATACAGTAATGTTTTATGTATTTCTATTCCAAGATGATGCTAACTTTCATGCAGTTAACTTTCCCAATTGTCAACACTACAATAAATACAAATCTTGGAAATTAAATTTTTCTGTAGCATTATCTATTCCAGATAGTCGTTGGTAAAGGCCAAACTAGCCCAGAATGGAATATTTCCTAAATTCCGCCAGGGGGGAGTTTACAGGATTTGTACCACTGGTGCAGGCTTTCCTAAAGTTAGGACTACAGATTGAGGAAGAAGTTGTAGATGTTATACAACGGACAGGCTTTTGTTTAAGAAGAATACATCTTATGTGAAGTTGCTCAGGGCCCCAAATCATCTTATGTGCAACCATCCTGCAAACACTAGAGCACAATAAGGAGCCACATCCGTAACTTCCCATTCTCATACAATGTTTCATGCATACATTACACTTTAAAAAAGGTTTGCGGGTCCTCCCTCTTTTCTCCAGGAGCCTTAACTGTGCACTGGCCTTTCTATTTTTTTCTGTGAAAATTTGACGTTATTTGTAACAGTCTTTTGATGTTTTCAGCAGAAACATATCATTTTTGTTTACTACAATGCTTGAGTCACATTAAAAATAATAGCGCCAATTATCATTTGTCTTCATCATGAAGGAGATCAGTGGGTTGTGTCAGCCCTTGTTATTGTGAACTGCCCTCCAGCTCTTGGCCAGTGGCGGAAACTGGATATGACCACTTGGGCCTTCATTACGAATGGCCTCATTGTTCCAATGGGGCCTGTAAAAGCAGTTGCCAACCCAATCAAAATGTTATGCTTTTTACTTTTACACAGAGATTTCGGCTGTTGGAAACTTTCAAAATCTCCAAGTGGAAGTCTGGGAAAAAGTATTAACTACCACAGGAATAGGAACTAGAATTACAGATTCTTCTAGTAATTCCTCATTATTTCCATCGACTCCCGGGATCTAACCAATAATATGCTATATTCCCCCTTCTCCCCCTGGAGTTACCAATACCCATGGTATCAATAACTCAGGGAATGGGGAAAATCTGATGCATGTTCCAGGTCACTTGTTATGATGTGATGATGCTCGAAGTCTGTTTCATACAAACGCTATTTAAAAAATAAAATCTTAATATTGAAGTCGACCCTAACCACTGTGTTATGTTCCGAATCCTGAATTTGTGCTTCCCCAGAATAAGCACTCTTAAGAAGTGCCTACCAGTATGGATGACATGTCAATTCTACACCTTGTAGTCCCCTTTGTCTCGTACCATTTTCTATACATTGATTTACACATGTATGATTCATTATCTCCGGATGTGTGTGGGGTGTGAAGTGGTCTGACACCCTACACTGGTATGAGAGGCACTATAAGACAATGAAATATAGGTGAGGGAAGGGCAATGGAGAGAAGAGAGGCACTCTGGGGAGTCTGACAGTAATGGAATAATTGAAGAGCCACACTAAAGTTTGCTGTATCCTGATGCATTATAAGGTCAAGTGTTGGTTCCAATGAGCTGTGTAGTTGTGATGCAGAGATTAGTTTTGGCATGGTCTCTGAGGCTGACATCGATGAGGGACGCATGGAGCTTTTGTCAAGAAATGTGTTGCTCAGCAGCAGTTCCAAAGGTGATCCTTCGGCCCCAAGATGCGGGAGGAGGCTTTGATGCAGCAACGATGATGCATCGGTTCTACTTTGGGGTGCACCACTAAGTCAAGGAGATGCATCAGTTCTGCTCAGGGATGCGCTGCTCATTAGAGAAGATGCATCAGTTCTTCTGGCAAAAACCTTATGCCCACTTCCAGGGGTCCAGGACTAGGGTGACACCACTTGGCAGGGTAGACATAGAGATGCAGGGGTAAGATGACTGTTAAGTCCATGAGCAGCCATGGTCCCCGCAGGTAAGAGTGGTCGGGCTGGGCGGGGGAGGATTTTGACAGACGACGAGGGAAAGTTTATTATTTTTTTAATTTTCCCTCGTCGTCTCCTGACTCTAGACTCACTACAAGGGGGTACGCAGCCCTTTGTGTCTGGTCAGTGCACAGCCTGTAGGTTGTGCCCATCACACATCCCATCCTACCATGGATGGCCCATTGAGACACCTAAAGCCCCCATTGTGCATGGTTATCTGGGAGGAATGCACAAAGTCCAACTGCCAACTACACCCAGTCATGTCATCAGAGTCAGGTTACTGGCACCAAATGGCTAAAGCAAGATAATAAAAAAATAAAGTGCGATCAGATACAAACTGATGGCATCCCTTAGGGCACACTTTATGGCGATTCTTGCCTTCACCTTTCAATGAAACGATATGGTATGGTCAAAAAAGAATTTTATTTAGTTCCATGGTATTCAATTTCGAAAATGTTGATTCACATAATCGTCATAAAATTTCTTTGTTCATCTTTTTTATACATTGTCCCACATATTGCTCCAATGCATTTCGGACTAAAGAGTCCTTCATCGGGGAGCGTCTACAAAAAAACGACATAAAGCCTGTATCAGCTGATATACATTGGTGAGCTACAAAACACTACATAACATTAGTGTTAAATGAAAATGATAGGCAACTCAAAAAGTGCATGCCGTGAAACGGGTGCTGAAAATTATATCGAAGTGAAGTTTAAAGGATAAAACGTGCGAGGTTTCAGATTTGGAAGAATCAAAAACGTGGTGCTAGCTAAGTGAAAAATAGAACGCACTAGATAGAAAAAACGGAGTGAATTAGTTGAGTAAGTAAAAGTTTCCCAATAATACCCAGCGTAAAAAAGACAAGTGATAAAACCTTTGTGTAGCGTCATTCAGAATATCCCAATAGGAATCATGCGAGAGGTGCTCGTAGAGCTTACCGGTAGCAGTGGGGTCAATACACGACGGTTAGGAAAATTCCGTGATGTGTTACCGCAATGGACGCGGAAGTGTTTTAAAAAAAGGGCTGTGAGAGTAATCACGTGATAAGCATGGGAATAGTAAAAAGACTACTAAAGGTTTGACAGTGAGAACGAAGTGACAAAGAAAGACTTAAACGAAAGCAAGATTTAAGATGAAAAACATATAAAGATTAAATGGACAAATAAACGAGGTTATCAAAATAGGTGAAGGTGAATTAGAGCGAATAAAATAAAAATGAAAATAACGTATTCAAGAAAAAGTACAATGTTATATACAAATGTACAAGCTGTTGGAATAAGCAACAAGGAGAATGTGCAGAGCTAGTCAACACCCAAAAGGGTGTGTCAATGAGTCATATTTAAAGATAACACGAGAACTCAATTCTTTCGTTGAGACCAAAAGGTTTCATAGACTGTAATCTGTAAAGCCAATAGTTTTCCCTTTGAAGTAAATGTTTGTTGTTGTCTCTTCCCTCAATTCTGTCAACAGTTTCCAAAACAGTGTATTTCAATTGAGAAATGGTGTGTTTCATTTCGTTGAAATGACTGGCTACTGTGGACTTCACATTAGCGGTCCGAATGTTGGACTTGTGTTCATTTAAGCGAATTTTCATTTTTCGCTCAGTTTTTCCTACGTAGGTTTTTCCGCACGGACATTTCAGAAGGTAAATGCAATTACTAGGATCACATGTGGCAGTTACTTGTAAATGGATTTTGTATCCTTTCATGGGATGTGTTATACCGGTGCCTGTGATTACATTGTTACAATTATTGCAATTGTTGCATGGTCTCGTTCCACGGTGTGGATGTGTCAATTTTTTGGGTGTTGACTAGCTCTGCACATTCTCCTTGTTGCTTATTCCAACAGCTTGTACATTTGTATATAACATTGTACTTTTTCTTGAATACGTTATTTTCATTTTTATTTTATTCGCTCTAATTCACCTTCACCTATTTTGATAACCTCGTTTATTTGTCCATTTAATCTTTATATGTTTTTCATCTTAAATCTTGCTTTCGTTTAAGTCTTTCTTTGTCACTTCGTTCTCACTGTCAAACCTTTAGTAGTCTTTTTACTATTCCCATGCTTATCACGTGATTACTCTCACAGCCCTTTTTTTAAAACACTTCCGCGTCCATTGCGGTAACACATCACGGAATTTTCCTAACCGTCGTGTATTGACCCCACTGCTACCGGTAAGCTCTACGAGCACCTCTCGCATGATTCCTATTGGGATATTCTGAATGACGCTACACAAAGGTTTTATCACTTGTCTTTTTTACGCTGGGTATTAATGGGAAACTTTTACTTACTCAACTAATTCACTCCGTTTTTTCTATCTAGTGCGTTCTATTTTTCACTTAGTTAGCACCACGTTTTTGATTCTTCCAAATCTGAAACCTCGCACGTTTTATCCTTTAAACTTCACTTCGATATAATTTTCAGCACCCGTTTCATGGCATGCACTTTTTGAGTTGCCTATCATTTTCATTTAACACTAATGTTATGTAGTGTTTTGTAGCTCACCAATGTATATCAGCTGATACAGGCTTTATGTAGTTTTTTTGTAGACGCTCCCCGATGAAGGACTCTTTAGTCCGAAATGCATTGGAGCAATATGTGGGACAATGTATAAAAAAGATGAACAAAGAAATTTTATGACGATTATGTGAATCAACATTTTCGAAATTGAATACCATGGAACTAAATAAAATTCTTTTTTGACCATACCATATCGTTTCATTGAAAGGTGAAGGCAAGAATCGCCATAAAGTGTGCCCTAAGGGATGCCATCAGTTTGTATCTGATCGCACTTTATTTTTTTAGCATATAACCGTCCATAGGGCAGAGGACGATACCTAGGAGCACCTAATTAAAAGTTGAACTGTTATTTCTGACATCAGTCAATTGGATCTGTGCACGTGTCAAAAAACATTATAGTCTAATTAAAGCAAGATAATGCCAACTTTCTAAAAGTGGCATTTTCACAATTGCAATTTAAAATCTGCCTTCACCATAAGTTTGGATTTAAAATTGCGATTCCAGAGACACCAGACTTGAAGGGTTTATCTGTTACGAAGTGGAAATGACACACAAAATGTATTAAGGTAATCCCAATGTTATCCTATGGGAGAGATAGTCTTTGCTGTAGTGAAAAACAACTTTGACAGTTTTTCACTACCAGGACATGTAAAACCTAAAGGTTCATGTCCTGTCTTTTAGGTACATTGCACACTGTCTGCCATCTGGTTTTGTCCAGGGCCTACCTTAGGAGTTCTTATATGTATAAAAAGGGAAGGTTTGGGCCTCGCAAAAGGTTTATTTTGCAAGTTTGAAATGGCAGTGTAAACTGCACACACGGGCTCTGCAATAGCAGGCCTGAGACATGGTTAAGGGACTACTTACATGGGTGGCACAATCAGTGCAGCAGGCAACTAGTAGTGTTTAATTTACAGGTCCTTGGTACATATGTTACCACTTTACTAGGGACTTATAGGTAAATTAAATATGCCAATTCGGGATAGGCCAATGTTACCATATTTAGGGGAAAGAGCACAAGCACTTTAGCACTAGTTAGCAATGGTAAAGTGCACAGAGTCCTAATACAAACAAAAACGAGGTCAGAAAAGTGGAGGGCAAAACGTTGGAAGGAAGACCACTTAAGGCTGTCTAGTCTAACATTTTCCATTCCCTTGCCCCCACGCCGAATTTAAAGCACTGGAAGCTAAACTAACTTGTCCACAACCACATTATTCTGGTCAAGTGACAAAGACAGGATTGAAACTCAAATCCCCAGACTTAAAATCTATAAACTTGGCTTCTAAACCTGATTTAGTCCCAGGGAGGGATAATGGCTATTTTCCCAACATATACAAGTAGCATTTAGTCACCTACAATGTGCCACAGGAAGATAGCCCCCAACCACCAGCTAATATCCTTAACTGTGTCTTACACCCTACACCGCCTCATCCCCTTTACACCTTTCACACTGTCCTTACTTCTAAATATTTTTGGAACAAACATTTTGAGAAGTGTTTTTTTTTAAGTATTTATCTTTTAGACAAAGAATTGGAAATTGTTTTTTTAGAACTGCTATTTTCGACGTTTTGAGGCAAGACCACCGCACTGTGTTATATTTCAAATGTGACAAAAATGCAGCCCGGGCAGCCTCTACCGCAGTGCACTTCCTTTTATTGCTTTTCCCCAAGTAACTAATGATTCTAACAAGCTTAATTTATAGTTGTACTTTCTACAAAAAACATGTTTGCGGTGAAGGTGCAGCAGTCTGTCATTTGTGTGACAGATGAACCACAAAAGGCTTTCAGTCGGGTGAATACATTTTTCTAATTTTATTGTTCATTTTTTAGCCCTAAATGGTGACAGAATGCCCTTGAGCAGTTATAAAATGCAAACTAGATTGTTCTCGTTGCAACATGCAGATTCGCACAGCATACATAATTGATTGTTCTCTAAATTTACTCCTCTGCCAACTGTTAGTCTAACAATGCTCCAGTGAAGTGAAATGGACTTCCTGCCTACACCTTTCAAAACAAGCTCTTTACATCTCAGCTCTGCACCATTATTAGGAACCTGCCCACGCGCTGGATTGATGGGTAACCTTATTGCACCTGAAGGATTTGCCAATCAATTCTTTAACCTATCCTTCAGTGCTCGCAGTCACGGCCCTTTCAGATCCGTTTAGCTCCTAATGTGCCTCTACATTAATGACAAGAGCCCGCAGTCCGCCATACCTTTGCAGTAATCAAAGCTGGGCCTCGGCAAGTCTGTTTATTTAACTGTTCTTTTTTTCTCCACTCAATCAAAGCTAAATTAAGCTCAATCAAAATGCATAATAATCAAAGCACTTGTAAATTTGAGTCTAGGGCATCAATATGTCTTTTGAAAAGGCATAAAAAGACCTTTGAGAAGAGTTAGTCTTCAGTGCATTGATGCAGCCCTTAGTTTCTTGATAGGATTGCGCGGGGGGCACAATTACCTGACTTTGGCTGCACGCCCACTTCGTGCTTCAAGCCTTTGGCATCATTTACAAGGTATTAAAAACAAAAAACTTAATTACCCGACCAGAAGCTCAAAATATCCATGTAGCACTGATTTAGCCAAAGGAAATCCATATCCAGGATTCAAATCCAGAAGTGCTAAAAAAAGAAAAAGACTAGCAAACCAGCCTTTTAAAAGAATTAACTGATAAAAGGCAGTGGCATCCTGCTTCACATAAATGTCAGACTTTTTCCCCCCTTTAGCTACTTTGCTGTTATGGACTGCCTGCATTTTGGAAGATGAAGTTATGCAAAAGCTTCACAGTATCATGGAGATCCACAACATCTTTAACAATCATTAATCAGGGTTTTGAGCTGGCAAGTGCATAGACAACACCATGGCTATTAATGTAGAAGATCACCAATCAGGTGCTTGACCATGAGATACCAATGACCCACCTGGAAACCTTTGCTAGCTATCACACAGACAGGTTTTCAGTGGCCCTGGTCCTATTACCATATCAAATGTAATGAATTGTATTTCCCACTGTAAGGCTCTTTTCTCTCACAGCTACTACACAAAATTTGACTTTGGTCGTTGGTGGGTATGATTACACAGACTCCTCTACAATTTCAATGTGTACCAGTGATATGAGACCCTGATCTAAAGAGCAAATAACCATGTGGAGTGTTCCAATATCAATGAGGGCCTAATTCCCAAGTGACATCAAGGCCCTCATTGTAAATTGATACTTGTATAGCACACTACTCACCCGCAAGGGTCTCAAGGCGCTTGTATGAATACCGCTGTGGAACCCATCCTGGCTTTCCCCGTGAGGTGTCCACTCCTGGGCACCCCCAAGGTGGAGGCCAGGCATCCTTAGCGTTGTGGGGGCCGTTGTGGAGATTAAGCAAGCTATTGCCCAGAGTTGCAGAGTGGGACTCCATGATTGGAATAGGCACCGTGGCGAGAATTATCAGGTCCATGGAATTTTGAGCCCAAGACCCGCCGAGGCGAGGAATTGAACCCTGGTCCCGGTCTAGACCTCTGCATCAGGGTCTGACGCTCTAACCATTGAGCCACACTTCTCATTAGGATGTTGTTGCAGAATTATTACGATGCGGCCGCCCATGGTGCGGTTGCACACTCCCATTTCTGTATCGGAGTTTGAGCTGCAGCCGTAAACCGGCCGTAGCACAAGCTCCTATAGAGAAATGGAAGTTTTTATTAATCCCTGCACCATGTGGCTTCAGTGTAGGGATTAGTAGGGGTACACAGCCTCCAACCGGAGGCCAGTGTGACAAGGGGGGCAGCTATGTGCCCCCAAAGTCTCTTTCAGACAGTCTTTTCATGTTCGAGAGCCTGGTATGAAAAGCCTGTCAGAAACCAACATCATAATCCCCACGGCGTAAACGCCGTACAGAGGGGATTATGAGCTGCCTCCGACTGGCAGACGGGCTCCTTGAGCCTTTTGGGAGCCGGAAGTCTGACCGGACGGCTTCAAATCAGACAGCCTTCATCGTAATATGGCTGTACGTTTTGAAACCAATGATGTAAATTGTGCCCCAAGTGTGCAAATAACCGCATTTGCTTGTTCAGATTGAAGTTTAAGAGTAATAAACTGAGAATTTATAATGAGATATGAGTTTACTGACATGTACAATTACATCATTATAGTGTCATTTTATATATATGTAAATCTGTTCACACTGGTTTGTCGGTGTGCCAGGATGCAGCACACTGCGCAAGGTGGTGCCAAGGTGCAGCCCACTACAAAAGGTGATGGACATCCACAAACCTGCAAGTTTGTAGATGAGTAGATGATCACAAACATTTTAAGGTTAATTTGCCACATTGAAAATACTCAGAGATTCATTCTTGTTGAGTGCGTGAGAACTTCTATGTTCCACTTCATGAAGTCCTTCTATTATTCCACAAGAACCACATGTTTGAAGTCACAAGAGCTAAAATATTCTTCTACCAAGACAACTAACGTATAGCTTTTTAGTTTCGCATTAAGGATGCGCTCAGTGATATTCCAATAGGGTTGAAAAGCTGGTGTCAGCACTATTTATGAATACAAAGAAATCAGAACGCATATCACTGTTACTGAAAGAGTTTCTCTGGCTCTCAAACGAATAAAGGATGTTTTCAAGGCGCTACTGCAGTCAATCAGAACCTTCATACCTAACGTTCCGGAACTCATACCAAAATTGGCACTCCAATAAATTATCTTTCAAAATGTCCAATCCATAAGTCCAAGATGAATCAGCTAGTCCATAGCAAAGGCAGAAATAAAATCAGATAGTCAAAGGAGTGAATGGGCCTCAGTCTCAGAACTCCGCATGGATCCAGGAACCAAGGACAGAAGTGGAGGCCTCCAGAGTAACAATGCATGCACTCATTCCTTGTTTGGGGACTGCGCATGAGCCATGACTTCTTACAATCCTGAGCTACTGCCATGTGGCCATTAGGGACATGCCAGCATGTACAAAATACATACTCAATGTGGCCATTGATGACATGTCAGCAACGGGCAATGGAAATAATAAATAAATAACAAAGACACCACTCAGAATCATATTCTTTACTAATCAATGTCCTATTTCGGTGTGAATATATAGAATTATGAATGGGAAGCTGGTTATAACTAGGGGGTTTTCCACTGAGGAGTTTCAAGTAACATCAAAGAGGAAAAACTGAAAGTGGAAAACTCCATGTTATTGACAGCTAGCCATCTGAACTTTTTTGTTGCGTATGGTCCCTCAAATCCACTCATCAGTGGTGTAACGAAACTCAAGGGGGTCCCCCTTCAAAGTAGATGGAGGGCCCCCATTCCGGCTCACTCAGGAGATCTCAGGCCAGGGTACATTTCTGAGGGGGCCTCCTGGAACTTGGGCCCCCCCCCGAACTGCGGGGTCTGCGGGGGTCTTTGTTACGCCCTTGCCCCTCAGGTCAGGGGCACGGGAATAGAGAATTCATGGGGGAGCAATGCACAACATGTCCTTAACTTGCTTGGCCCAACTTTGTATCTTGCCACTCTTTCCTACCACTGAGGAGAAAACTCCCCTTCCCATCCCAAAAAACCCTGATATTCCTGCCACAAGAGAGCCTTACCCTCACCCATCACATCAAAATTAAAATACTTGGGGATTTATTATTAAAAGTGCTCAGGGTCACAAACGATGTGTACCCCATGCTTTGAACCCCAGGAGTACTTCAGTATTACAGAAGGAACTGACGACTATTACAGGGTACCTTCTGTAATAAAAATCAAGCAGGAGCTAAATATGCGCCAACACTATCTCAAAGGTGTGTTCCCTTATTTGTATGAGGGAATGGCCCATACAAATTAGGGAATCCTTTCCCTTTGTACTGGCACCATATAACAGACACCGGCACAGAAGCAAAGAGGCCATTGAGAGGTGTGTTCATTCACTGTGCACAGGGCTGGACTGGCCGTAGCAGGCACTGGGTGTTTCCCCGGTGAGTCGCTAGGGTGGGAGCCGATTTTGGGCCCCTGGGGAACGTTTTTGATACAGGACCGTTTTTGCAGCATAGCTGCAATAACGGGCCCTGTAACAAAAACGGCCACAACCGGCCCTGGCAAAAAGCTTGGCTGCACCCCCAACCCTCCGGGGGTCCCGGCCGAGCACTTTGCCAGGGCCAGTTTCGGTTCCCAGTCCAGCCCTGACTGTGCACCGGATAGAGGTGGTGCAAAGTCAATGTGTCCCCTGAGGATCTCTCTTGGAATTTAGGAAAAGAGATCCAGGGAACCTCAGCCATTACCTGAAGGCATGTGCAGTCACTCAAAACACCCGACTGCAGTGGGATCTCTCTTCCCTTCTAAATACACACCAGGCTGCCACCTGTATGCATGTGGTTTGCCTTTCACTTATGCACTGGTTCTATTGAAAGCATAGGTTCTTACACACCCTGGAAACAGCACATTCATTATCATAGTGTGCACTGACGTGGTCTGTAACACTGGCCCTCCCGTCCTGCAATCATTTGTTCCCATCCTCTTCAGCACCATCCCCTCACTCCTCTTTTAAAAACCAAATAGTGGTCTCAGACTCTGTCCCCTTCTACCCTTCCGTGCCTTTACTCCCCCATCATGCCCAAAGCTGCACTCTCTGTTCATAATGTGAGCCAATCGCCATTGCTGCCTGTGTTTTTTCCCTGTCAGCACCAGCCTGTGTACATTCACAGTTAACTGAGGAGATAGTGGTTGGTGGAGAAAGAGCATCACTTGTGTGTTCCAGCCGGCCTAAAATGTGCAAAGAAACAGAGGAAATGGTGGACCATCCCTGCCACTTGCAGTCAGAGAAGTAAAAAAAATTACTTTTTCAATATTCTGACATTAGAAAAGTTAATAACTAGTTTTCACATACAAGCCCAGATTTACCAAAGATTTGCACTGGTTTTGCATCACAAAAGTGACGCAAAACAGTACAATGTTTGCACTGAAAATCTGTCTGAAAGCAAAATCGTGTCTAAATTCAGGGAGATATTGTCACAGAAACGATGGTTGTAAAGTAAATTATAACAATTAAACGAAAACGAATAAATTAGTAAAGATGTTGATCACGTATTGTTAAATTCAACACGTATTATTCTAAATATTTTGCTTATGTAAAAAGCAACACTTGAAACACATGTTGTTACACTGTAGAGGGGAAATACCACTTATCTTAAATATTTTATTCAAGATGCATTTCAAAAGATTAAGTTTAAACCAAATGACATCATAGAGCGACCTTCGAGAACAGTCTCAAGAGAGCTTTACTGACGGACAATCTATCGATATTAATAAACAAATATTTTAAAATACAATATGCTACATTGCATTGTTAAAGAATGGCCTGAAAACGACAAGCTAGGAAGCTTCCTGTATAGCCTTAGACAGTTCTGCACATTTTGTAAACCATTCTTTTCCCACCCCTGTGCAATAATGAAATGCATATTTAACATTAAAAAGGATGTTGTTTTTGCTCGCATTCACTTTACTTTAATCAATGCACTAACGATGAAGAAGGCTACACAGTCACGTAGCGCCTGCATTTGCATTGACTGAATCTGCCCTATCAAGCAGACGTGTACAATGCATTTTTATGAGCACTTAGGGCCCATTAATATTTTTATAATTGTACTTTGAACATCCATTTCATTTTCTCTCTAAACCACTCTTGGGTTTGGACAAATACTATGGGTACACATGGAAAGTATTTATTTAAGCCGTTAATACGTCAGTTGCCTAATTAAGGTGAACAATGATTTAGTTTTGACGTTGGAGAGAGCTCCTATTTTGAAAATATGCCGGTGTCAACACATCTTGGAATTTGCAAAGCAAAGTCTGGCAGAAACACAGAATCCATGTTTTTTTCGTCGGATGACCATAACGTGGCGACCCCTATGGAAGAATTCTCATTCTACTAATTTGGTCAATGTAAAAGCCCGGAGGTCACAATGAGAAGCAATCCAACTTCCATCAATGACTTTATTTGCTTCGAGCACGTGAGCACGTTTCCATCATCTTTACTGCTGACTTCTAACTTTTCACCTCAAGCTTACCTTAATGTGGGCAACTGATACCGTTAATATACTTTACAGATTTGCTGATCATCAGGGGCAGGGCTTAAATTGTGCATGAGTGCTGGTGCGCACGTGACCATGCAATTCAGGGCCACATGTACAACTGTTTTTTGCGGTCGCAAAAGGAAAATGAGTCCTTTTGCGTAAAAACGGTGGTGGTATGTACAAACGCTATTTTGCAAGTACTGACTCTCAAATTGCGTTTGCAAGTCGCTATTAGGAAGGGGCATGCCAGGGGCATCCCTTCTTAATAGCAAGCTCAAATGTTATGTACCATTGTTTTGCAACCGCACTTGCGGTTGCAAAACACTCGCAGTTTACCACCTACTTCCAGTAGGTGGTAAGGTACTCGCAAACGGGAAGGGGTCCCAGGGGACCCCTTCCACTTTGTGAATGGGTGCGTAAATATTTTTTAAGAGCAGGCAGTGGTCTCAGGGACCACTGCCTGCCCTTAAAAAATGAAACTTAAAAGTTTTTTTTTTAAAAACGTCTTTATTTAAAAGCAGTCACAGACACGGTGGTCTGCTGACCCCAGCAGATCACCATCCCTGGGAGTGCTAGCCATTCCCAATGGGGCCGCAAACTGCACCAGCCTCATGAATATTAATGAGTCATGTAATTTGCTACCCTTTTAGGAATCGCAAATAGTGTCAGAGACACTGTTGTACATTCCATTTTGTGAGTCGCAAATTGCGAGACGCAATCTGCAACTCCCAAAATGGAATGGTCATACATCTGGCCCTAAATGCAAGCGCATCTGTGCAGCGCTCAATTCACCTTAGGCCTCTTTAATCCGTTGCTAGGCACTCCTCACCCTTTCTCTCACTCTTGGAAGTGCCTGCTATCTCCATTTGTGATGGTCTTCCTCTTCCTCCGTCTTTCCGTTTTGTGTGTTTTTCTCTCACCGCCTATCAGTAATCAAATGATGTAGAAAATAAGAGCAGGTCCCAAAAAATAAGTGCTGGTAGCCATTGGTAACCACCGGGTCAATTTAAACACTGGTGGTGATTAACTGCAATCATAAATGGTTGCACTACCAGTCCCAAACAGAAAAACGTTTTTGAGCACCTGGTCATACAAGGAGTATTATTCACCTCTGTGAGGGTGTGTAATCTTTAATGCAGTCCTGGAGATACACCTTTCTCCCACTCTTCTCATTCAGTTGCAATTCCAATGTTCCCCATTTACCTTTCCTATCTTAAGTGCTTCTATGCCATTATACAGTTTATCACATCTGAAGGAATCTTATGCCCTTTTAAAAATAATCTGCTTTCACTTAAACGTGAGTACTAGGACAATAGTTTCAGGTTTAGGCACTGTCTCACCTTCTATTTTCTTACAAACCAGCCTAACACAGTAATGTATTATCTGCATATTAAGAGAATGGGTTGCTTTAAAATCATCAAGGTGCATATGCACTATAGCAGGATGAAATGTGTGTGAGAGTAATTTCAATTCAAATGATTGACTGGGAATGTACACCGTGTAACTTCAATGTATTGAAAATTCTACTCTTTTTGTTCAGACTATGCCTGCCCTTTTATAGACCCTTTGACACTGACCGCTGAAAGTGGCACACCATTTGAGTCCTTCCAGGTTGGCATGAAGATTGACATTGCATTTGGTAGAAAGGTTTAATGAGGTAGGGCCTTAGGCCATATGCTTGAAGCATTAGTCAATAATTAATGAGTTGCAAGTAATTACTTTGACACTGAAATATATCACTGCAATGTATCAAAACCAGAAAACAGCAACTTAATTTAAGTGGAACAGAGAAACAAATATTCAGCCAATGTAGCCAATGGAAGTAGCGGTCCACAAATAGAAAGTTCCAAATAGCACAGGAAAATTGAACATGCAAAGAACTACACATTTCCACAAAATAAGGGTGTAATAAAGAATATCCTCACAATCAGTTGGTTGAAAAGTGTGCAGGAGGGGAAGCATTTTTTTTTAGACTGATAGTCTAGCACTGAGCCCATAGGACTGCTATGTTTAAAATCTACTTAATTTATTTATTTGATATACTTTTCCACAAATTTATTTATTATTTTATTTATTTAAAACACTTGTAGAGCGCGGCTGTCACCTGGCAGGTATCCTGTCGCTGAAAAGCTTACTCCTGGGTTAGAAGCGATGGGAGTTGATTAGGGGGGAGATAATGGAGGGGGGGAGCTAGGGGAAGAGCCATGTTTTTATTCGTTTCCGAAAAGGCAGGAGCTGTGAAGTTTGGCGAATGTCGGCAGGCAGACTGTTCCAAAGCTTAGCAGCAGCTACTCTAAACGATCTTCCCCCGATCCTGGCCTTCTTAAATCTGGGTACTGTTACAAGGCAGGCGGTCGCGGATCGTAGAGTTCTGGTTGGGATGTACCAAGAAAACATTAGTTGTAGGGGTCTTGGTCCTGATCCATGTAATGCCTTGAAGACCAAGCAAAGGGCCTTGAAGGCTATTCGTTGCTTCAAGGGAAGCCAATGTAGCTCGGCTAAGGCAGCAGTGGCCGAGGATCTCCTGGTCCATCCAAGGGCCAATTTGGCTGCTGCCGACTGGACTCGTTGGAGTCTGTCCAGCAGTACCGTAGGAGATTCGAGCAGGAGGGCATTGCAATAGTCAAGGCGACTAAGAATAGTACACCTGACTATCAATGCTCGGGCCGGAGGTGGTAGTAATGGCAGGATTTTGCGTAATGAACGCATAAGGGCCGAGCAGGTGGCGACTGTTCTTGTTACCTGTGTTTCCATGCTAAGTTTGTTATTTAGCATGACGCCCAGATTGCGAACACTGGCGACAGGTAGCAGATTATCTGGGTTTTCCGGGGGCCAGAACTCCACAGGCAGAAGGCGTGGAATTCGGCTCGCAGGACAGAACAAAACATCAGTTTTAGAGGAGTTGAATTGGAGAGAGTTGCGGTGTAACCAGCATGCAGTGTCTCTCAGCAGTCGTGGAAGGCTTCTAAGGTGATGGAGTCTTCCCCCTCCCAGAGAAAATGAGCTGGGTGTCGTCCGCATAGTTTACTGTAGTCATATTATGGGTTTTGATTAAAGTGACCAGTGGTTTTAAGTAAACATTGAAAAGGATCGGACTAATAGAAGAACCCTGGGGTACACCGTGGGGGACTGAGGAGAAGGCAGATTGGAAAGGGGGGAGAGATACAGCCTGTTTCCTATCTCTGAGATAAGAGTGGAACCAGAGCAGGGCTGTGCCGTCAACCCCAGCCTCTCTCAACCTCTCTAGCAGGATCACGTGGTTGATAGTATTGAATGCGGCAGACAGGTCCAGTAGGATCAAGGCCACAGCTTGGCCCCTGTCTGCCCGCACTCGAAGTTCTTCCATGGCAGTAAGTACTGCTGTTTCGGTGCCATGGGCTGGACGAAATCCAAATTGGAAGTCGTCCAGAACGTGATTCTGCTCAAGGTGAGCTGACAGGCAGGTGCTGACCCATCGTTCCACCACTGTCGCCGGAAAGGGCAGAAGTGATATGGGTCGAAAGTTGGAAAGGCACTCTGGATTCAGAGATGTTTTTTTCAATAGCGGGGTGATGAGAGCTTGCTTCCAGGGGTTGGGAACGAGTCCACAGCAGAGAGATTGATTACAGATCCTCCGAAGGGTGTGGAATAGCTCGTTCCCGCATGCTTTCCAGGTTTTCGGGGGCAATGGGTCAAGAGGGGACCCGGAGGTGATGCCCAGTGCCAGTCTCTCAAATTCTGCTTCGGGGATCTGGGGAAAGGCCAGGAGACTTTCCCTGGGAGGGCATACTAAACTAGGAGGATAAAGGTTGGTAGAAACAGCTCCTGGGGAAGTTAGAGTGTTTTGCGATAGGGGGGTTGCCAGGTTGTTAATGATGGTCTTGATTTTGTCCATGAAGAACTGTGCGAGATTGTCACAGAGGGTCTGAGATGGGGGGATAGTTTTCTTGGCGCAGTCAGGGTGTATGAGATTCTCCAGGATCTGGAATATGCTTTTTGAACTATTAGCTGCGTTAACTATAGTGGAGCAGTAGTAGGCCGATTTGCTCTCTGCAATAGCAGATTTGTATTCATGGAGCTTGTTTTTCCAGAGGGTTTTATTGTTGTCACAGTATCCATGTCTCCACTTCCTCTCAGCCTGTTTGCAAGCTGATTTGAGAGTTTTCAGGGAGTAATTGTACCAGGGAGCAGGTGCTCTGCCTTTAGGATTACAATGTTTTAATGGGACAATAGAGTCCGTGATGGATGTTATCCTCATGCTGAAAGCTCTGTAGTTGTTTTCAACCGAGCTGGTGGAAGAAAAGCTATCTTCCACATCGAAGACTTTGGTGGTAGAGCTGAGCTTTTCTAGGGCTTTCCAGTTTCGGTACGTAAATTCTGATGGAAAGCTATTGTTGGGCTTTCTTGTTGTGGTGCTAGCGATGTAGAATTTGATAAGTGAGTGGTCCATCCAGCTCATAGGCAAAATGTCGCCTACTTGTGTTAGATCAGGACTCGAGAAAATAAGGTCTAGTCGATTGCCTGCAGAGTGGGTGGGTTGCTTAACCAATTGGTGAAGCCCCACGCTGTCACAGGACAACAGGAGGTTGTCTAGTCCTGTATCTAGGCTGCCATTTGGCCAGAGATTAAAGTCTCCTAAAATAAATAATTTGTTATGGGAGGTTGCCATGTTTGTAAAAGTAGTGAGAAGTGCTTGCTGTTGCGGGATGGAAAATGCCCCTGGAGGACGGTAGCAAATGATCACCGTGAAGATATCTCCTAGATGGCGATTGATGGCCAGACCAAAGAGCTCAATCCCGGGCACTGGGTCTATGTCTATGGTATTTATTTGCCAGGAGGCTCGGAAGATAATGCCAACTCCGCCACCGCGGCCTTTGGGTCTGGGGAGATGCAGGATATTGAAGTTTAGAGGGCAGGCGGATGCTAGATCAATATCGCAGTCGGCCTGTGTCCAAGTCTCATTTAGGAAAAGGACATCAAGATGGTGTGATTCTATAAGGAGATTGATTTCAGTAGCGTGCTTAGGTAGAGATCTAACGTTCAGTAGGCCTCCTAAAATCAAGCCCTTGTGGGTGAAGTCAGCTAGAGGGAACGCAGTATCTTCAAAGGTGAGCTTACCTTCGTGTGCAGAACCTCGTAGATTAAACAGTGCATCCCGGGTGTATCGTGAGGGTTGCGGGCAAATTTGGGCATATTTGGCGGCGCTGGTCGCGTCCTCGTCGCGGACAAGCGCAGACGAGCTTGCCTTAAGCGCGCCTTCAAAGGTATTGTTATGTTATGTTTCCTTATTTGTAGAGCACATGGCTGCCCCAGCAACTGGGCATCCCAGCACTAGTTCCAGAAACATATTCGCGGCGTAGGGATAGGACTGAGTAAACTACGCCAGAAAGAGCCAGGCCTTCACGGCCTTTTGAAGGCCCAATGTTTCTGAATGTTTCTGATGGTCACCGTGGGCGTGTTCCACAGGGCCGACGCCATTGCATGGAACGAGCACCCTCCAGCTCTTGCTTTTCTGACTAGGGGAACACACACCAGGTGAAGGTCTGCAGAGTGCAACTCACGGCACGGGACATAAGGAGATAGCAGTGCTTGGGAGGTAAGGATTCTGTGAGCAATGCACAGAGTCTTGAAGTGGATTCTCTTGTCCACAGTGAGCCAGTGAAATCTGAGAATGAGTTTAGACATGGGTCCTCCAATTGACCTTTCTGTGCCGTAGTAAGGGGTGGAAACTAGGATAACCCACTGCTGATCTACCCAGTGAGGACCATTAATAGGTAGCCAACTCCCAAGCACAGTTTCAAAGAAAGAACATTAAATCTCAAATAAATGACTCTCAACAGATATTTAAATAAATGAATGATTGTATTAAAGATTCAGAATTATTACAAGAAAGTAACATTGTTAGCAATTCTGTCAAGCATACTGTTAGAAATGGGGTCTCTAGTTGGCAGAGATATGCACCTTGTCAAAGTAGGGACCCTTCCTTCTAGTCAGGGTAAGGGGGATTACACTTCTAATATAACCCTGCTCACCCCCTTCGTAGCTGGGTATGTGCAGTCAGGCTTACCTCAGAGGCAATGTGTAAAGCATTTGCACATAAAGCACAGTAAGACAGTGAAAACAGTATAAAAGAGCACCAAACCTGTTTTAGAAAAATAGCTAATAGTTACCTGTGTAAAACAAGACCAAAATGATAAACATCCAACATACAGTAATCAAGATATTATTATTGCAAAAATAGACTTAAAATACAGTTCCTTGGAGTTTATAGCTCCGTCGGGGGCTATCATGGCATCGTGAACAAACAAATCAAACAGTTCAGGCTGACCAGGGTGTCGCGGGCCAGCCACGGTGTGGGGAAGCCCCGCAAACAGTACCTTGGAAATACAGGGCGCAGTAGACCTTGCAATGACATCTGAAGATGTGGCGTCGGCAGGCATCGACTTCTAGGTAGGTGCAGGAGTCATCTGGCCTTTGGAGTCACATGCGTTGCAGATTGAATTCCGTGAGGTTGAATTCAGGAGCGCCGGCAGGTATCAAAGCTGTGGTGCGAAGTGCAGCGGTGCAGTGTGCTGTGCCCTCAGGTCGTGGTGCCGTCAGCGGCTCGGTGATGTCATCCAGCGGTGTCTGTGAGACCAGGGCTTCCGTGCAAAGTGGAGAGGTGCTCTTTGCCGTGCTGGCAGGACACGGTGCAAGCAATGGCGTCATCGTTGCTAAAGTGCTGTCATCAGTAGGCAATCTGGAGTCGATGGTGCTGGCGTCGGTGGGCCAAGGCTGCGGTGTGGGACGGGCGGTTAAAACTGCATGCAAACACTGCACTGGCAGATCTGAGACACCTTTGAAAGGCTACTGGTGCGGGTGGCACAACCACTGCTGCAGGCCTACTATTAGCATTTAATTTACAGGCCCTGGGCACACACAGTGCACTGTAGTAGGGACTTACTAGTAAATCAAATATGCCAATCATGGAAAACCAATTATAATACAATTTACATGGAGAGCATATGCACTTTAGCTCTGATTTGCAGTAGTAAATTGCCCAGAGACCTAAAATCAATGAAAAATAGTTTAAAAAAAATAGGAGGCCAAAAAGCAAAAAGTCTGGGGATACACTTGCCAAAAATGCCAGGTCTAACACATACTAATGCATGCAGCAAAAATCTAAACATTTAGTCAATCAAATAAAAACAAATGCAAAGGATGGTTTCCAAATTAAAGAATGGTTCAATAAAATTCTCTCAGTAGAGGCACAGGATTCAAGTTAAAGTACGCTAGGGGAAAGTCTACAAGTATAGGCAAAGGGAAATAGAGTATTTATTCAAAAGGTTCAACTCTGGATTCTCCCCAGACTGCCCCAAATAGTCCATCAAATAAGTTCATTAACATAACTAAATGACAAAAATAAGATAGTTCAGCAGGCAGAATAGAGTGAAGGAAATGATGGAACGATGGCAATGGCCACAGTTCTCAAGAGCATCGCCAACAGAGTCCTCAGGAAGCCAAAACAGGCAAGAGAGAGAGAGAGCGCAGAGAACGGGTGCCCACTCCCCCTAAATCCAATAGTCTTTATAGTGCATATTTGTTCTCATGAGGTTTTGTCAGTCCATGGTGGAGAGATCCCATGTGATCACTCTTCCTTTTATCAGGTACAAATTGATACTCCAGGATATTGTCCCATGTTGTTCATGAGAAATAACAGTTCATTGCATCCTCACAGGTTTGTCGGAAATAAATTAAGTTTTACATTTTTCTTGTCCATGGACACGGTCAAAAGGTTATGTTCTCATGAAATCCACACAAAAGAGAATTAAGGAAAAGTGTCCAGTTTGTTCTTGAAAGAATATGACATGATCAGAACAAATTAGCAACATTTGAAAATGTGTCAAAGTTCATTGCATCAGGTTATGGAAAAGACACAGCCTAAAGAGAAAAGTCGAATGAAACTCATACTTCATCTAGTGTAAAACTCATAGTTTATGTTAAAAAGCATTATAAGATCACTCAAATATGTCATATATAAGTATTCTGTAATGTTTGTCTGTGATTAATACACATAAATGTGCAACTGTGATTATGGCCTGCTACTTCGTTCAAAAGTAGCAACGTAAAATGTTTTTGAAACCATTTGGCTAAAATAATTTTCATAAATCTAGAATCTATATAATATAAGACATCTATACTAAACATGTCAAAGCCCAAAACATAAAAGTTGTTCACCTATATATGTTGTCAAGTTTTCATGTTTCATCTTCACAACATCTTTGTTAGAAATATAAGGTAATCAGTTACTAAATCGTCTCAAAATCACTATGTTGATTGATTCTACCATTCTCTAACTAATCAAGCACACTTTTATGGTGCGGTATGGTTTAACTTAACTTGTTTTCAGTATTGTTCTTCTACACACAAGCAAAATTGTCCTAACATGGCCCATACTAGAGAAGGCTGTATACTACAAAGTGGGAATCATTTTGAGGTAAAATCAGTTGCAAAATGTTAATCGACAAAAAATGCAACTTCTTATTTTTTGATGGCAGCCTTCTATGCCAAGGTGTAAAGAATGCAAAATCCAAAATCCTAGCGAAAGAAGATGGGAGAGAATATTTAAACACAGAGGTACTCTCTTTTCTAAATATGAGCCGAAAGGTTATGAGATGTGCAAGCTCAGCCTGCAAGTAATAGGACAGTAGCAAACAAAGATGAGCAATCCAATCACATGCTAGCTGTTGGGAACCATCAATCCATCTGAGACTGGAGGCATAGTCCTTTTAACAACATCCATCAACAGATTCCTAGATGCACCAACTATCAGATTCAAAGTGCACGTTGCATTTCGGAGGGCACCTAGAGAATAGCAAGACTAAAAGATTACCATATATGGGGGTCGCTTATTTTCCTGATGCCAGCGAATGGCACCGACAAATGAATTTGCCCACTCCTTTATGGAGTACATTTGTGGAACCAGGAAGAACTACAACTATCTCAATATCAAAGCTGTGCAGAACATGATTACAGACCTGTTGGCAGGTTGTCCAGAGAGCAAAAATGAGTTGTACGAATTTCACAATTCAGCTATATATGACTGACATGTAAGGCGAGGTCTTGGAGAAGGATAGCCATTGGGTGAATATCTGAGTAATTCGACCGTGATGAAGCTCACATGTGCCATATTGAGGGAGAATGGATTGCATAGAACCAAAAGTGAAAGGACCTACATTATATACTAAAACGTGCTGCCTGACGATTGTCGCACATAGCATTTTACATAACATAGCATGAGGGGTCTCTCACTTGAAATGGAAGGTGAAGAAGCATATAACGATGCACAGGAGATGCTAATAGTTAGATTGATGGAGGAACCCAAATGCATCCACTTTCACCTGTCCTCGTGAGCGAGGTTCACCTATATCTACATGAGCCCATTATCACCAGGATGGCCAATTAGATGAAGTAGTAGGGGGACTTCAAGCGAGTATGTCGGAGATCACTACCATTTACAACCCCTCTCTATAAAACACTCTGCATTTGGAGAAAGAAATATTTGCCATTTCAGCTATGGCTTAACAGGGTTTGTAGCTCTAACTAACTTATTGTTGGGAAGTTTCCTAGATGTGTCAAACATACTGCTAATTGTATATCACCTGCAAGACATTCACCTGTCAATGTGGTTTTTTTCACAGATGGGTCTATGTTTCAATCACTTTCTAGTCTCAATGTCTCCTTATGGGTGAGGGTTGTCCTGTAGTGAGTCTGCCTCATATTGCTGCAGCTTCACGCATACTCAGTGCTAAATACAAAGCCTTTATCTGCATTCTACTTAGCAATACACAAATTGTTACGTATTAAAAAGAAATAAAATCATAAAGAGGTCATCACTGACAAGTTGTTTGGACATCTTTCCATACTTTCATACCAAAAGTAGCTGCCATGCTTGCAAACAGCTTGAAATCAGTCATAATCAGCCACTAACATATCCAGGCCAAAGATACCAAGACCAGGTTGAGAAAGTCAGAAATCCACTTGCATTGCCTCAGATGATACTTCACTGAAAGTTTCAAGAATCCCCGTTATCAGCCTTAGGCCTATGGTCATGCCACTTAAATGTATCAATACATCATCAGAATAGAGGGAAGAAGTGACTTGGCATAAGGTTTTAAAAAATTTCGTGTTTTTCTAGGTATACCAAGGTCTATGTTGTACACATTTAGTCTGATTACACAAAGCACTGCAAAAGGAGTCAGACCTAATAGAATCATAACAAAGAAATATTAAAGTGTAATAGGCACCACCTTCGAGCTACCAGAACTTCTGGAAGCTGAGAATTGGGGGTTTCATGTTTGCAGTTTCGGCGAAACTGTCTCCTACAGGTGGTTTGATCTATCGCCCGCCGGGCTACACTTGTAATTTTGTTAAGTCGCTCGATTCAACATTGGCTCAATTTACAGTGCATTTTGCTAATTTCACTCTGTTTGTGGATTTTATCCTCCATTTAGATAAACCCATTGATACGCTTGTGGCTTCTCTAGCTGCTACAAGAACCTCACTTAACCTGTCCCAGCTTCTAATACTTCCCACCCATTCAACTGGCCATATCATAGACCTATTTTTTTTAATAGTCCTGTCTTGCTTAGCCCACAATGGAAGCACCTTCTCTGATCACTTTTGAACACCAATCAGATGGAGGTTTGATAACACCAGCCAACAACCGACTCCTACGGTCGTCTTTCCATGTGTGGAATAAAGTTAAGGTTAATGACTGGGCCGAGTTTTTAGCCAGGATGGTTCCTCTATTCGACAGCAGCTATTATAAATTGTAAATTTGGTTTTCCGTTGGACTCTTGTCCTCCTACAATGTTAGGAGATGGAGTGTAGGTGTTTAATCTGGTCATGAACAGAATGTTTAATCTTTCACTGTCCTCCTCTGGTAGCTGGCTAAGGTGGTTCCTTTGCCTAAGAAGTCCTCTCTAGATAAAAATATTTTTAGTAACTATACACCCATTTCTTTGTTGCCAGCTTTCTCCAAAATGCTGGAGAAACTCGCAAACACCCAACTATTTGATTATTTAGAGTGGGAGAAGCTATTATAACCTAGTCAAACAGGGCTTTGCCCCAGCCACAGTAAGAGACTGCGCTTTTAGAAATATCTAGTGGCCTCTGAACCAAGGTAAAAATGCAGAGTTGATCCTACACGATCTTTCAGAAGCTTTTGATACCATCCCACATACGATTCTTTTACAACGATCCTCCAACTTGGAGGTCGCATGTGGGATCGGGGTAAGTCATTCCTTGATTCTAGATGGAAGTCAATCTGGGTGGTGCCTTTTAACTCTGATGTTAAAACAGTTAAATAGGGTGTGCCGCAGGGTTCGCCTTTGAGCCATACTTTAGTCACTGTTCTTACAGTGGCGTAGCAAGGTGGGGTGGGGGCGTTGCCCCCGTTTTCACCTGCCGTCTCGGGCGGCAGTCGCTAGCGCCCCCCGTCCCGCTCTTCCTTGTGGGGCAGCAATCGAAGGAGGAATCTCACCAGCACCACCCCCGGGTCTTCAATGCCACGGGCATCCAAAGGGCTGGCTACGCCCCTGTGTTTTTATGTCCCCTTTAGAGGCATTGCTGGAATCATTTGGATGCAAATTTATTTCATACACAGATGACACCCAGTTACTCCTAGCTTTTGAGGGTGCCTCCACTTCGGTGGAGTAGTCACTCAAAGTCTGCATGCAGGTGGTCTTTGATGGGATACATTGTAGTCAGTTGAAATGCAAGGCAAACAAAACAGAAATTCTTCTTTTTGGCTCCCACACTGCTAACTGGTGAGAGGTGGCCTGGCTTCCCTTTTTGCCACCTCCCCCCTCCATCTTTAGTAGCAACAAATCTAGAAGTCAAACTGGACAATTAACTCTCTCTGCTCCCTCAGATTTCGGCTGTGGTCGGCACCATCTTTAGGTTGCTCAAGACCCTCAAGAAATGTTTGCACCTACCCCCCATACACTGTAGAAAGATGGTTGCACATGTGCTGGCCACTTACAGGCTGGACTCCGCCTATACTCTCTACCTGGGGGTGTCTGAAGCTTTGCTGCATCACCTCCAGGTTGTGCAAAATATATTGGCTCGCCTTTTTCTGAGACTCCCTGGACAGACGTCGACTGCCTCCTTGGCTGTTCTTTACAAATGGCTATCTTGCAGACTGATTCCTCCCTTACTGTCCTACCAGATCCTGGTGATCATAAGTGGTAGCTCTGGTGCCTCGAATTAAGCTGCTAAAGCCTGGAACCAGCTCCCTTTAGACATTCAGTCCCTTCCTTTGGAGGTAGTCTTCCATAGAAGCTGAAAACTTGGTTATTCTCCTCTGTTTATTAGAGACTTTCTTGATTAAGTTTTGTTATTCGGTCTTTCCGCTAGATTTAGCACTGGTACACTCAGTTGAGTTGCTGTGCACTTTAGAAAACCCCTCAATCATTTATTCATATCACATTTGAATACAATTGACAGTTTGACAATTTACAGAATAGAGGATCAGTAAGATTATTCTTTTGCATTTATGTGGACGGGCAATGTTAGGCAATTATATTAATTTCTACTATCGAAGTAAGACAGGTTCTGTTGGACCTCACATCCTTGACATGGTTTTCTCTAATCTTTTTTGCCTTTAAGCCTCCTGTTTTTGCAGTCTTTGTTTTTTCTGGCTTTAGTACTCTGCACACTTTGCCTCTTCTAACCACTGTTAAAGTGCTGGTGCTTTCTCCTTTAAACATGGTAACATTGGCTTACACTCAATTGGCACTTTTAATGTACTTGTAAGTCCCTAGTAAATTGGTAGTACATGTATCTGGGAATGCTAATAGTGGGCCTGCTGCACTGATTGTGACACCCAACTAAATAGCCCTGTAAACCGGTCCCAGGCCTATCATTGCAGCCTGTGTGTGCAGTTTTAAACTGCAATTTTTATCTAGCAAAATAAACTTTTTGCAAGCCATAACCTCCCTTTTAAATACACATAGGTCACCCCTGGGGTATGCTATGAATAGCCTAAGGGCAGAGTGCAGAGTATTTAAAAAGTTGCACTAGTTCCCCGATATCAGGATCCCCTGAGATCAAGTGCCAGTATTTTTTCATTTTGTTCACGATGCTTCCACTCTCCTTGCGGTACGTAGTTATGAACCGAGGTGGATCCTTGTCTGATATGACTTTAGGTTTTTCCATTAGAATTTCCGCTCTGGTTTTCTGGTCAATTCTTTTTTTACATTTGTTGAGTATCCGTTCATTATAACCTCTTGATTTGAACCTCTCCATGCTTTCCTGATTTTTTTCTTCGGCATCTGTTTCCTTTGAGCAATTCCTTTTCATTCTTGTGAATTCCCCATAGGGGATGCTGTTTACCAGTGGCTTGGGGTGGAAGCTGGTTCCGTGGAGAACACTGTTCGTTGCAGTCTTCTTTCTGAAGATTGTTGATTCGATCTTACCATTTTCTATAAAGATCTTTGTGTCCAGAAAGTCAATTTGTTTTTTTGTTTGTAGTACAAGTAAATTGCAGACCGACTTCATTCTGATTTAATTTTGAGAAGTAGTTACGAAATTCACAATCAGTTCCATTCCAGATAAGGAACAGGATATCAGGGGATCCTGATATCGGGGGAACTAGTAGGGAACAAACCAACTGTGACGTACCGAAAAAATGTCTCCCTTAGAGATATGTTAGTAAAAAGCCACTTTCAAGTGAAACAAAAACAGATTGGCTTACTAATCAAAGAAAAGGATTCAAACCATGCAGATCGTGTAAAGCCTGTAAAATAGTCAAAAGTATGACAAGCATTCAAGAACCAGATGGCAAATCAATGACAATTGAAGAAAATATAACGTGCACATCGAAGTTTGTCATATACATGATAGAGTGCAAATGTGGTATGAAATATATCGGAAGCACAACGTGCATGTTGAAAAAACGAATCCTCGAACATATACGAGCAGTGAAAAATCCCAATCTGACATATGCAACAGCTAAACACATGAGCACATGTCAAAAGGGAGACTGGAGAGCGATGTGTTTCTATGGAATAAAGATGATACCACAAGGAGATCGAGGTGGGAATCATGTCCGAAAGCTACGTCAAATTGAATCACGTCTGATTATAAAATTCAGGACAAAGTACCCTGGCGATATTAATAATGACGAAGAACTTTATGTTCATTTGGAATACATTTTCTTTCATTTTGGACAGTCCTCAAGAATTCTGTTGAAATCTAATGTTGTTATAAAATATACATCGAGAAAGAGGGTACTACACCCAGAAGTACGATACCTTAACAATAGCCTCATACATGTATGTAATGCCGCTGGGTACTAAACCAGAAATTAACAAAATAAATGAGTAACATAAGGATGAACGTGTATAATAATGACAAAAGGCGCAATTGTCTTTCTGTAAAAAATGTAAAGTTGTTTGAATCTGTGAGATACTACATATCCCACAATGCCACTTAAAGGCAGATGTGGGTATATAAGTGGAAAGTAAAGAAGGACTTACTAACCGTGAAAAAAGCCTGTTGAGGCTGAAACGCGTTGGTGGGGGAGAGCTTATCAATAACATAAGCTAAAACCATTTGGAGTGCTGCATCCTTTGTTAAAAAAACCTTTATATATATGTACATATATATATATACACACATATATATGCACAGAGACATTTATTAGACATAAAGGATACATAACAGGTAACTGTGTAATATGATCCAACATTGCCTTTGAGAGTTATATAATTATGAACATTTTCCAAAAGTAAAGTACTCTTTGAATTCTCTGACTAGCACAGATTTTCAGGAGCACTCCCATGATTTATTGTGATACACAATTAAGTTGGACATGTACTTCAAATGTCAAAGTATGCACCACGTGGGGTACATCTGCAGAACAGCTAAAGGCAGATGACACCTTACTCATACTATTAACAAGGAGTACTAATCTTCCTAGAATTACAAACATGTACTCATCAGAGGGGGGCAGACAACATACTCATCAACTCTTGGAGCCAAGTGGATCTTGAGGAGGAGCTCTTTGATGGAGACTGGTTCACAATTCTCCATCATCCATCTAAGGTGTCCCGGAAGGCACGTCGTAAATTGCTGTAATATAAGTACATGCATCGTACATACCTCAAACCTGCCAAAATACACCAGCTGTTTTGCTAATGTACATCAGAACTGCCTTAAATATGGTGGAGACGGGGAAGAGTTTTATTACATAACATGGGTGTCCAATTCTATCCAGACATTCTGGAGCAGCGTATGTCCAGACCCTGCACCCAACCAGCTGGTGCGATTGGCCAAAGGCATGGTGCAACATTCCCATTGAGAGGGGTCATACACCACAAGGCCGAAGTCTGAGTGGTTTGTAAATGTCAGCAGATCCCTAAAATGGCAAATTAGGACCATATTACATATTACACATTACGTACTTTTTATTTTACATGTTCATTGTGGTGTAATTAGCTTGAAAAAAGCTGTTTGCTTTTAGGTCCTGCTAGCAATGGCTACTGATTGGAATACAAATGTTTAGGCTTTAGTTATCTTTAATGAATTCATTTTTTGTTAAGTAATGGAAATCGGAGAGGGCAAGTGGATTGATTTCAATCTGTGGCTACAGTGTTTACCGCATAATTAAGAATCTACTGTATTTGCCCCATAATCTGTCACATAACTGCATAATTTGCAGAATTCACAAAAAATATTGTTTCTTGATCAAATGGATGAAAATGTTATTGGCAGAAAATGTGTACATAACTTGCAATTTTGCTACTTATCAAATAACTCCATGCTGCATACCCTGGTAGCCCTCACAATGGCAAAGCTCTCCAGAGTCCAAATGTTATATATTAAAACAGGAAAAAACACATGAAAACAGCTGTTGTAGAAATGTGCAAATATAGGCCCTAATTTATCAGTTCAACAACCTTATATTAATGGAGTTTACTAGATCAATTCCTTCCTGTTCTAATTCAAGAGGACTACAAATATTTACTATTACTAATACCACATTTGAGAATGCCAACAAGATTAATGATGCATGCTACTCTAAACTTCGCTATAATTCAGCAGTCATGAAGAAGACATAACTGTCCACATTTTTATTACTGAACCAACAGTAGCATCTGCTTGTAATCTATTGTTGCCGCATTTAAGAATTACAGCTCAGTTTATTAGCACCAATCTGCATAACCTCAGATGTAGCACCATCTGTGAAGTGTCAGAATTATAACAACCGGAGTTAAATCTGTTCTCTTATGCCAAAGATTTGGAATTCTACACAGACAGAACAGGTGTTAAGCTCAAATATTTTCAGTTTTAATAGAGGAATACATTTAATTTTCCCACACTTTATGTGACAGTACTTAACCATACACACAATAAATCAATAAATTGAGCATGCATAGTATTTTATATAAAACATTTTTGAGCACCACTAGCTGCTAAGTATGACATGAAAATCCAAAACATGCTAAAATGTTGTCAATATATGGGATGGCCACCAACATCCTGTTTGTGTACTTTGCCCCAAATATTTTCTTTGCTGCCATCTATTGCCATATTTTCTGCTGTATAATTATAGTTAAATAATTTGGGGACTATTAATAAAATCGGTATGGTAAGCACAAAACTGATGAGAGAAAGGTAAAGACCAAATAATTCATATATATTGTCAATAATTTATTTGTGGATAGCTGTCCATGCTCAGAGCAGTTATTCAACTGTGACTGCCCTCATCTATGATGACACTAAAGAGTTGTTTAGCCATGTCAGACAAATACATGATCTTATATGGTATTTCAGGTGAACATTCCCAGGTCTTGCCTATGGACGAGCCCTGAATCATCTAGGGAACCTTATTTGGTATGGCCTGAGGAGTGATCTATGCTTCTCTCTCTGTTGCCACAAACAAGACTTTTGAAGTAGATGGAAAGTGGTTCTGTTGGCTTTTCTGTTAGGAGTTCGATCTACATCCAACTGACATGACTTATGGCCATATGTACAAAACCTTTTTTGAAGTCGCAAACAGACAATTTGCAGAATCAGGCCATTTGCAACTGCATAAATGATTTTTTAAATGTACAGCCAAATTACAATTTGATAACACATTATCAAATCACAATTTGGCTTAGCAAAACAGTATATGTACACAAATTGTTTAGGACATCCCCTCCCAATACCGATTCACAATGGTATGTATGAATGTTTAGCAACTAAATTACAGCTGCAAAACATTCATTTTTTACTGACACCTCAGAGGAATTGGTATCTGTTGGAAATGGTTGTTTTTGCAGGGTTATCGCCAACATTTTGCTTCTTCCTCCCTTGTTTTTCCCGACCTGTGGTTGTTGGCAATAGGACTCTAGGCATTTTACCACTGCTGATCAGTGCTAAAGTGCATATGATCTCTGTATAAATTGTTATTGTGATTGGTTATCCATTATTGCCATATTTGTTTTACCCGAAAGTCCCTAGTAAAGTGCACTGGGTGTGCCAGGGCATGTGATTCAAATGCTACTAGTGGGCCTGCAGCACTGATTGTGCCACCTACATGAGTAACCATAAAATGGTGTCTCAGGCCTCCCACCGCAGTGCCTGTGGGCAGTTGCTAACTGCCATGCTGACCTGACCAGTGTCCCCACTGGCCAGGCCTAACCCTTCTCCTTTCTGTACACATTGGACACTCCTATGGATGGCCCAAGGTACCCCCCTGGGCAGGGTGCAGTGTATGTGAAAAGTAGGGCATGTACTGATGTAGGTGACATGCCCTGATAGTGAAATACTGCCAATTTAGTTTTTCACTATTGAGAGGGCTATCTTGCCCATAGGCTATAATGGGGAATGTTGTGTATAATGTTTACCTGCATATCTTCCCAAAGGAGCAAGATAAAAAATTAAAGTCTGGTATCCCTGAACTCAGAATTAGGGTGGGGGGATTGGGGGGTACGAGGGGGAGAGGAGTCCGTTGACTCCCATTGGTTTGTTGTTTTTAGCCGCCTGCGGGCCGCTTCTTAGTCTAGCTCTGTTCGGCCGCTCCTCGGCCACTGTTGGTGCTACCTTCGGGTGGCTGGTTGCAGCTCTTCTTCTTGACGTAACATGGTGTTGGGCCCAAGCCTGGTGCACAGCTCCTGTTTCCCAATGCTTTGTTATTTTCGGCCGCCTATGGGCCGCCACGGGGGTGGCTGCTGGCGGTTGCTCCCCTCCCCCTCCTGCTCCCTGCTTGGGTCTCCAGCGCTCCCGCTCCACTAAATGTCCTTGCTTGGCTCTCCTTGGCTCCGCGCGGCGCTGCTGGCCATTTCTTCCTGGGTATGCTCCCCGGCGCCCTCGTACATCTCCTCCTTCTCTGATGGCGTACACGTTAATTAGATCTCTCCTGGAATGTCAATGGTCTCCTGGACTGTATTAAGCGAGCGGCCATCCTCCGGGTGGCCACGCGGCGGATATCCTTCTTCTCCAGGAGACCCACCTATTAGGCACACAATGCAACTTCTTGGCCCGCCATGGCTTTGCGATGGTCTGGAACTCTGGGTTTACACGCGGGTCCCGAGGGGTGGCAATCTTGCTCAGAAGGGGCCTTCCCTTTACCCTGACCAAAGCATACACCGACCCTCAGGGGCGATACATGGCAATAACGGGCATGATGGAGGGTTGCCCCCTAAATGTCCTGAATCTTTACATCCCGCCTGCCCTCTTGCCCCCGACGCTTCGGTGCCTTAAATGGGTTCTCTCCTCCCTTCCGCACGGCCTCACGGTGGTGGGCGGTGACTTCAACGCCGTCATGCAACCTCAGCGGGACACGACCGGGACTCTATCCGCGGCCCGGATCTCCTTCGCTGCCGCTCTGTTGGGCTGGGCCTCGGCTCTAAGGCTCTGCGACGTTTGGCGGGTCTGGAACCCCCGCGGGGCACAGTTCACCCACACATTGGCCCCCCACCATACCCACTCCCGCATCGACCTTCTCCTGCTTCCGGCCACTGATTGCCACTTGGTCTCTGGAGTGCTTATCCTTCCCAGGGGACTGTCCGACCATTCCCCAGTTTCCCTCCGTCTTGGCTCCCCCCCCGACGGGGCCGCAGACGATCTGGCGTTTCAACGCTTGGTTCCTACAGGACCCTACTCTGGCGGACACGCTGAGACTGAAGATAAGCCACTACTTCTCTGCCAATGAAGGTTCAGTTCCCTCGCCCGAGACCCTATGGGAGGCTGGCAAGGCTGTGTAACGCGGGGTAGCAAGGGGGCTTGTGCATGCCAAGCGGGCGGACCAACTAGCCCGGCTTGTGGAGTTGGAGTCCCGAGCAGTGCGAATGGAGGCAGAGCAAACCTCTGGTGAGCGAGTGGACCCCACCCGGCAGCTGGCGCTGACTCAGGACGAAATCCGGAAGATCTTATTGGACTCGGCCCAAATGCTTTGGCGATCATCGGTGGCGAGGGTGTATGGTTGGGGGGACAAAAATGGCAAACTCCTCCATAACCTGGTCTCTTACCGTAAAGTCCACCGCATTATTCCAGAGGTCCGCGGGCAGGACGGTACCCTCCAGGTGACCTCCACGGCCATAGCCAAAACCTTTGCAAGTTTCTATGCGCGACTATACGCGACGCGACCACCATACGCCCCCGTGGCCACCCTGCTGGATGGGGCGGCTGCCCGGCTCCCCTCTCTCACTCCTGAGTCCGCGGAGATCCTGGAACGCCCCATTACCTTGTAAGAGGTTCTGGAGGCCATCCCCCTTCTCCAACCTGGCAAGACGCCGGGCCCGGACAGATACCCACAGGAATATTATGCTGCCTTCCGGGATCTCCTGGCGCCCCAACTTTTGGCCCTATTCCGGGATGTGGCGGAGATTGGCTCCTTCCCCCCTGAGTCGGACCTGGCCACGATAGTGGTCATCCCTAAGACCCAACCGCCCTCCTTGAGCTGCGCAAGTTACCGCCCATTTTCCCTTATCAACACCGAGATAAAAATTTTCGCCACGATACTGGCCCAGAGGCTTAAGCCCCTACTGCAAGATCTGGTCCACCCCGACCAATATGGATTCATGCCCGCCAGGGGCACTCGTCACTGTATCCGCCGTCTACACCTAGCCCTGGCCCACCGTGCCCGCCTGTCCCCATACTTGGCCCTCCTCTTTCTCGACTTCGAAAAGGCCTTTGACATGGTGGGTTGGGATTACCTACAGGATGTGCTGGAGGCGATGGGCTTTGGCCCGTTGTTCCGCCGTCTCATCAAGGTCCTCTATGCCAACCCTAGAGCCCGGGTGCTAGTCAATGGGACGCTCTCCGAGGCCTTTCCGATCTGCAGAGGCACGCGCCAGGGGTGCCCCCTCTCCCCACTCCTATTCGCGCTAGTGATGGAGCCCCTGGCGACGCTCATCTGGCAAGACCCCCTCATCCAGGGATGGGCCTGGAACGAGAGCCACGTAGACAAAATAGCTCTCTACGCTGATGATGTGCTCCTGTACCTGGCAGATCCAGCGGGTTCGGGCCCCAGGTGTTTGCGAATCCTCACGGACTTCGAAGGGGTGTCCGGACTCCGGCTCAACGCGGCCAAATCAACACTGGTCCCGCTCCATCCATCCAGGGAGTGCTATGACTGGCAGTCTTCTATTCCCCTCAGACACCACTTAGTTAAATACCTTGGGATATGGGTGGCCTTCCTGCCGGAACTCGAGTGGGCTTTGAACATCGCGCCCCTGGTGTCACGGACTAAGGCGGATCTCAAGAAATGGCATCCCCTCCCCCTCAACCCCTTAGGATGAAGAGCCCTTTTTAAAATGATGGTCCTACCCCGCTTCCTCTACATTCTACAAAACATCTCCATCCCCCTCCCCCGCACTTTGTTCCGTGAACTTGATGGGACCCTCACCCGGTACCTTTGGGGAAGCGCGCGGCCGCGGATGTCCTTGGCGCATACCCGCATTCCCCCCTTTGATGGGGGCCTAGGAGTGACCCACCTCTACCTCCACTACCTTGCCACCAAACTGATAGTCATCCATGACTGGTATGTGGGCGGCTGGTCCGACTCAGCATACCGCATGGAGCACGAGACTACGGATTTTCCGCGGATCCAGGCATACCTATACGGATGCCCAGTGCCACAGACCATGGCCCCAATCACTAGATCGGGCCTCCTGGCCTGGCGCGCTGCCCTACACCACGTGGGGTGGGACCGTAAACTCACTCGACAGCCACTCTGGCATGGCACCTGACTTCAGGAGGTTTCGTCCTTGAATAGATTCAGCCATTGGGATCTAATTGGCATCTCGGTCCTTGGAGATGTCTGGGTGGGGGATCATATCCGTGGCTTTGCAAATCTGCAGCAGCGTCACGCCCTCCCTCACACCCAGCACTTTCGATATCTGCAGCTGCGCCATGCCATCCACGCGCATCTCCCCTCACCGATTTCCCTCCCAGAGTTCAGTCCGTTAGAAGCCCAGGTGATGATGGGGAATCTGGGTAGAGGTGGAGTATCCCGAATCAACCGCTCCCTAGTGAATAATTGCCCTGCATCCCTAGATAAGCTGCGCGCCCGGTGGGAGGAGTGGGTGGGCCCTCTAGAAGAGGCTGATTGGAGAGATGCCCTCATGGCACCTAGAACCCTAACCACATCTTCCAGGCTACGCCTAGTGGCAGATATACTACCTACATGCGGTTTACCTTACCCCTGAGAGACTCTTCCGCGCCCGTTTGCGACCCTCCCTAGACTTCCCGAGAAGTGGCTCATCCCCTGCTGATTTTTACCATATGGTCTGGTTCTGCCCGGTGCTGGAGAGATTCTGGAGGGGGGTGGAGCGAGAGCTCACGCGGGCCCTGGGGTGGGAGGTTCCTCACGACCCATTGCGGATGCTGCAGGGGATCTTCGACGGCCTGGATGGTTCCAGGATGAACAAGCGCCTACTGGGGACAGTGGTGGCTGTGGCCAAAAGGGACATAGCAAAGTACTGGTCGCGTGCCACTGCTCCTACTGTGGGGGGTGGAGGAGGGGGGTGGACTGGTGTGGCACCCAGGAGGAGGCCCTGTTCGAATCACGAGGCTCCCCAGAATTGTTCCAAAAAATATGGGGGAAATGGTTCAACATGATCCTGCCATAATTCTTATTATGTCTAATCCTATATGCTCCACCGTTAATGTAATGCAAGATGGGATGCTGGGCTGGATTGGACTGCACAGGCCTCCATGTCTTATTGATCTACTTCCAATGTATATGTTGATCTCTGAGCTGCAACTAATGAATTCCTCTTTGTTTTTCATATACTCAATAAAGTTGATTATCAAAAAAAAAGTCACATCCCAAATATTGAAAATTTGCCCACTCTCGCTCTAAGCGGGAAACAGCAATCACAAAGACGGCTGACCCACTCATTGTCTTTGCAACGTGATTGGAACGACAATTGCGCCTTAACCAAGCATTCCTTTACCACGCATGTCCTTACTATGACATGCCGTAGGTGAAGTGGCGTTGTACTTTAAAGTTCAATGCTTCCCTAACTGTTGCGCAAACTGGAGTTGGAATAGTAAATTATACTGTTCCAAAGTCCAGAGCTTTCCCTAAGGCAAGTCATTGTAAAGACTTGCGTGGTAAAGAAATGCATGGTTAAGGCGCATTTGTTGTCCTGAGCACATGCGTTAAGGCACACGTGGTTTAACCGTGCATGGTTCTGTCATACAACCCACATAAGCACTCAAATCACCTGTGTTTCTGTATAAGGCTCAAAACCTATTTGTTTTCTTAATCCATTTTCTTTAACAGGCAGTAGGCTCACTTCTCAACACATGGTGCCATGTGTGGTGGTCATGCTCTCTATGAATAATAAGTAAATAAATAAAACAAACCAGTTCACAAAACCCAAATCTCTGTTTTAAATCGCTAGAGCATGTCATTTATTTAAAGCAGAAGACCTAATGGAAACTAAAGAAAAGTATGACTGGGAATATGACATGCTTCCCACTATGTATACAAATAAGGCTCTCGCAGGTTACTCAAATTTGCATATTTGAAGATTTGGCTTCTAGCATATTTTCTTATGATATAAGAGGTCAGGCCTTCACTTGGTAAGAACTATTAGCAGTTGTCAATAATACCTCACAACCATGGAAGACATGTAATCCTAATGTGTGATCCATCTCATACAGCCTCCTTCAGTTAAGCTTCAAACTGATTCAAAACTGAAACCCGCATGTAATCCCCTTACTCTGACTAGAAGGAAGGGTGGCTTATGCCTGGCTTGGGTGCTTACCGAAGCCAACCAGAAACCCCATTTCTAACACCGGACCTCTTAATTTAAATATCCCTTCACACCATGCCTACAAGATGACTTTATCAAACAAAAATGTAAAATGCTATTTTGGTTTGCGGTTCAATTCTTCATTATCGCTTCTTTTTTGGACTCTTTGTTTATTATTCATGGTTATTTCAAGTTGCTCTCGCCCCACTATGCATTTCTTCTCTAAGGGTCTCCCTGCGATTATTATATAACTATTGTTATAATGTTGTACCTCGTTTCTAATTGCTTCAATAAAGCTCTTTAAACTCTAAAATGACTTTATCAGAATATTTATTTCCTAGTCCTGTACTTTATTTTATTTTATTAGAGAAGGGATTGTAATTGAGGCGTGGAGACAGAAGTTCAATGATACACATTGAATGAGATTGTAAGTACGAAATAAATGGGCAGAAGGGATACTTAGAATGTGTGTAAAGATAAAACAGAAAATGAAGATGTGTTACAGAAAATAGGCAAAAGTAAATGAAATGGCAGAGCAAAACATAATAGAGCGTAGCTCCAACTTAAAATATTTTATAAGATGCATACTTTCATCCTAAAAAAAACGGACGAAATTTAAAGTATAGTTAATATAACTCCTGCAAGCTATTTGTGGATTCAAAACCTATGGGCGAACATACACGCTGCCCACATTAGAAACACAATATCTCGATCATATATACGGCCATATGTATATCAAAATCATAAAATGGTTTTAAAAACAATCTATAATAACATTGACTGACGTGATCAAAAAGGGCTAGAGTACTGAGCTGTATGACCATCTTTGAATCTGTGACTTTCCCTGCAATTCCTACGTGGAACAAGGTACTCTACCACTAGAGATCAAATATTTCATTGGAAAAAATTATCAGGAAACTTCTTCATGGAGCTAAAAGCCCTGTTTCCTCCCACCTGCCCAGCCCACACATTATATTCACACATTCTCTATCCTGAAAGACTTCTGGAAAAATACTCCACTGAGCTAATAGAAGATTGTCAGTCGTGCCCCACTGCCACATATTTAACGAATGAAAACAGCATTCAATATTGACATTTTTCATGCCTCATTATATACAAATATGAGAACCTGCCCGTGCCCGCTGCAGAGACAGCCCATGAATCACGGAAAGGTTGCCGCTTATCACAGAATGACTTATGTAATGAGAATCTGCATTCATTCCGCCTGACAACATTCATGCCAAAGAGGGCTCAGCCAACATAAATCCAGCTCAGCTTGCCGCCATGTTCAAGCAGCAAATGTTTGCAGCTGAATAGCTTTGAGCAAAGAAAGTGTAATAATACTTTGAACAAACAGAACGACTTCCAAACAACAGGGAAGGATTTATTGGAAAACAAACAACTAACTGCACACAAACCAAGTATTAAGAACCCAGAATCTCCAACCAGTGAGCTCCAATGAACCAGTTGCTTCACACTAAAAGCACTACAAAAACAGTGTTCAGCTAAATATATAACTGTGTGTTGGTTTTTTGTTTCATCACTTATTTTGGTAGAATTGTAGTTTGCCAAACACAATTCAAGGTGACTTGTTGGACATTAAGTTCAACCTTAGGTTAGAAAATAAGTGTATGTATGCACTGTGTGTATTAGCACTGATAGTGGTAACTAGACAAGGGAGTGCAGGCAGACAACTGCTTTTTCAGCTAGTCATGTATTGAGTTCAAGTTATTAATAGACAAGAGGAGTAGATGGTAGCTATTACGGTGTAGGGGACATTGGGCCTGATAACAATTTTAGAGGTCCTTCCACCCCCATACTTGGGGTCATAGTCGAATGGGCGGATTGCTATTGCAGAGATCGCGGCTGAATCACCTACACTACCAGCACACTGCAGACCCCTGGGATTGGGGAAAAGCAGCTGCCATAGGGCAGTATAGAGGAGTTTCACCGCCGTCTGTACTACGAGTTGGCTTCCCGACAAGCTGACCACAGCAGTGGGACCGCCAGCTTCAAGTTGTCAGAAACGAAGGATTTGGGGTACGTACTCACCCCTTTCCTGTTATTTTGGTAAGAGTTCAACGTGGATCCCTTTCTTCAGATCCCACCTTCACAGCAGCATCACCACCCTGACAATTCAGGCCCTTTTGCGGTGATGTACAATGTGAGTCCTTTTTGTACCATATACCCATTGCCTGGACTGCCCACATATGGGCCAGACTCCGGCAATGGGTAGGTGGTATTTTTCCACATGTATCATGCATTATGTGTGTATTCGACACATATGCAGTCAACATGTTCACACAGGCATTGATCCATATGGAAAACTAATCACTACTGCCGCAATATGTCCGCAGCCACACCGCAAGCCCCATGGCAAACTCGTAATACAACGGTCGGAAGACCACCAGCACTATGGTCTTCTGGCTGTCATGAATGCGCGGTTCGGGTGGTCAGACCGCCAAAATCGCAATCAGGCCCATAGTATTTGCATCTGGACTTGTTTACTTCGTCTGTAGCAGCTTTCAGGATTTACAGGCTTATGATAATCAGTTTGCATTGATTTTGTAATGAAGTAGAGACTGTGTCATTCCACTGTACTCTGGGAAAGCATCCCCATAGACGTGTTTTGGTTTGTCTCTGTGGGGCGTTGTTGATCATGCGTTTGAAGGGGGTACATCATAGCATGTATAAATCTTGGCCGCTCACCTTCACCAGCATGCAAGATGAATCTCTCACATCACATATTCTATTTCTTCACATACAAAACACTATCAAAATAGTTTTTTCAGAATGCATTGTCAGTTCTGATCGTCAATGGTTTGGGAATCCGTTTAAGGTGTTCAAGATGGTTTATACTATTTTGCCAACTGTTTTACATACAAACAATCAAACAACAGGTTTGGTGTTATTATGTATCTAAAGTGAAGAGATTCTAGCATGAACGCATTGAGTGTTCTTGTAAAGGATGCACGTGATCAATCAAATAGGATTATAAAATAATTAGGGAGCCATTAATAAAGTTGTGGGTAAGATGGTTACAAGATGGCATTTCTGGCCTATATGGTTTAACCAGAATGTGTAGCCAGTTAGACAACGATGTAAACCTCTCTGAAGTCAGGTGTTGTAATACACTGGGAGACATGTAGGTTCCATCACTTGCCTGGTGAATGCATTGGCGCCACTCTCTTGCCCTGTTTCCTTATCATTATTGCATGTATGAATTGCTGTTTTATAAAAATGTTGTACTTACATGTGTGATCGTTCATTGCCTTTGAAGTGTGCATGCCACCAATAAAGTGTCATGGCAGCTGTCCAGGGGCTGCTTTGGGAGTTGAAATACGGATGCTGGACCATAGTAGGACCACCACATATTCAATGACATGATGTGTGTACATTAGATTAGGCAAGGCATTGTGCATGAGCACCAGAAGGGATGTATTACCCAGCATAGAGTGGAATTCCGAAAGTGGGGGAAGTCTGACAAATGTAGTAACAGAAAGACCACAAAGATTCCTGTCATGGAAAGTACTGTGGGGAGGCATTCTACTTGATAGAACATCTCTACAGGACCTGGCCGACACTGTTACAAAACATTGGAGAGGCAATCCCAAAAGGTTTAACTTCTTTTTGCTCAGTGGCATCAGGAAAAGGTTTTATCCTTTTAAAAGTCCTGCTTTACCCTATGCACTGGGTACACTATTTTTACCTTTAATATGACACCTCTCAGAAATCAACTCAGCCACCAAACTACTCAATTGCTGACAAAACTCAGATCATCAGATACATTTTTCTAAGAATAATTTCAAACTTTCCTTTGGCTTAGTGCGGTGTATGTTAACAGACATTTTGAATATGACAGAAATGGAGTGCTGTCAACTAGCATGATCTACTGTCTGGTTATTAGCTGAGAATGTTGACCCACTCAAATAATAAGCACAATCATTGTCAGAGTTAACCACAAAAGTCACTAAATTAACCTGTGCTTAACCTCCTGGTAGAATGGCACAAAGCAGACAGGCTTAACTTAGAAGCAATGTGTGAAGGATTTATGCAGCATATAAACAGTTATAAAGTGAAAATGCAAAAAAAAAAAAATCAATTTAGGAACATAGGGTACATTTTAATGAATACAATGATACCAGAATTACATTAATTCAATCACTAGAACTGGAGATATTACATTTTAAACTTTTAGGTGAAAATGGATTCAAGAAAAAAGCATCACTAGTAGCTGTCGGGTTGTGCTAGACTGGGGAAAAGTGAGAAGTCAAGCCAACCACGACAGGGCAAGAGTCGGCTACCTACGACCAGGTTAGTCATGCTGAAGAGTTACCATCTCAATTCCAGCAGGAAGGGTGTTGTTTGCATTGGCGGGCTGCTAGAAGGAGGCTTTCGGCAAGAGGAGCAGTTTGAGTGTCAATGAATGTTATTGCAGCAGCGCGAAGTGCCAGTCGCCGCTGGAGCTTCGCGCTGCTTGATTGCTGTGCACTGTTGCTGCCAGTGTGAAGTACACAATTCATGTTTCTGGTCGCCGCGGACACTCACTGTTAAAAAGTAGGTCTTGCTGGAGTTTGTCGTGGGTGGTTGGTTCTTGGTGGGAAAAGGTCACTTTGCTGTGACGAGGAGCTCAAAACCTCGGTAACTTCATCTGCTGTTCAGGAGAAGTTCTCCCGGATGCCAGCAAAGGTGCCCCCAGGACTGGATGGGCACCTCTTGAGTTTCAGTACTCACTCCAGCAGAGGCCCGCAGCAGGTCCAGTTGGTGCTGGTCAGTTAGACCATTGCATGGAGGGCTCTGGAAGCTTACTGTGTCCTTGTATCTCACACAGAAGGCCAGCCAACTGACCCTTGGAGTCTCCCTGGGTACCTTTGATTCAATGCAAGCAGGTCTAATGCTTCTTCAGTGAGCAGAGCAGTCTCTCTTCCTCAGACAACAGGGCTGCCTTCTTCTGAATCTTCCACAGATACAGGAGTGTTTTCCACTTTTTGTCTCTCCTGAATACCTGGTGCCAGCATTTGTGTGGGGGAATTCCCCGACCTATCCCCAAAACTGATTCTGGTCAGTTCTTCCCCTGGCATTGTGCCCAAGTTGTTTAGGGTGACAAAGGTAAAGGAAGACCTGGTGTCAGGTTCTTACATGTATTTGCTGGTGTGCTGCAGGCCAGGCAGGGGCCTTTGAAATGTAATCAGGGGAGGGTACAGCTCATCCCCAGGTATCCTGTCAGGGAGGCCCTCTCCCCTCACACATATGCCTTCTTTTTCCCATGTCTGGAAGCAATATACATTCACAGGTCATGTGACCTAGGAAACTGGCAGAAAGGCACCGTTGGTATGGGCAAGGAAACAATTTTCTAAAAGTGGAATTTTCAATATTGTAACTTAGAATCCAACTTGACTGTTAAAACTTTTTTTTAGATTACTGTTAATTTAATTGTAAACAGCATACCTCTATCTACCCAATCTGAAATTAGCACGTATTTCATGTATTAAGGCAACACAGTATTAATCTGTGGGAGAGATAGCATTGCAAAAGTGGAACACGACTTTAGGAATTTTTCACTGCCAGGAAATGTCAAACTTAAACCTACATACCCTACATTTTAGATACAATGCATCCTGACCTAGAGGTGGCTAGGGACTATATTAGGGGTGTCCTATATGCATTACAAATCTGCAAATGTTTTTGTCAGATCAAAATGGCAGTTTAAAACTTCACTGAAGGCTGCAGTGGCTGGCTTGAGACATGTCTGACCATGCTACTTTAATGGGTGGTATAATGAGTACTACTGCTCATAAGTAGCATTTAATTTACAGGCCCTGGGTACTGGCAGCTCCATTAATTAGGGACTTATAGGTAAATTAAAGGTGCCAATTAGGCGTAGGCCAATGTTACCATGTTTTCAGGATAGAGTACAAGCACTTTAGAACTGCTTAGCACTGGTTAATGCTTACAAAAACAAGTTAAGCCAAAAATCAGGAAGTGAAGGTAAGATATTTGAGAACAGGTCTAACAGCACCTGACTCAGAACTGACTAAAACTGTGAACATTCTTGGACCACTCATCAATTCAAAATTCACCCTAGATAGGCAATCAATTTATATATCCATTTGCTTTTTCCTTAAGCTTAAAATGTTGAAATCCATTGCTCTTTACTTTGCTTTCCATCATAAGGTAACAGTGGAAGACATGTGTATGTAGTCCTTCCTGGCTTATGGCATTTCCATCAATTAGGACCTTCCCTTAATTTCATCCGCCAACACTAGTTGAGATAGTTTGATTATAAGCTTGTACAAGTTTGGCCAAGTAGCAAATTACTTATTCTCCCTACAGTGGCAGTGAGTAGTCTAGACAACGCTTTCCAACTTAAAGTGTCTAGTCTACAAAGCCATGCTTCTGGCTTTCTGCTCTTCTTGCAATGTAAATTTCTTTGAAATCAACAAAGACATAACTTGAAAGCATCTTCTGAATGGAACATCTGTGCCCTAAGATTATGGAATGCAAAGCAGGAGGTAAAACTTTTCAACTAAGCACTAGATCACACTGCAATTGCTATGAGCATCTTGCCTTCCATACTTCAGGATTCACCTATAAACATGGCTGCTTGAATGGTATGCATAATTAACAGTCACCCATTCATAAAGGTGCTCTGTTCGATGGTGGCTTCACTAAGAAATTCTGATGTATGTTTGCTTTCACAACTACATTATAACTTAAAATAAAATATCATAACAGAACTACACAGATCTTAACTTCATGACAGACACAGAGCAGTAGAATTCGAGTATTCTTTTACATACTCTCACATGCCTTCGTGACTAGGCCCTGAAACATCCACATTTCTACTAGTAAAAGTGCACGCAGGATGCAGTCCTTTCTATTTCTACTTATTGTATAGGACTATTTCCTGGATATTCCCATTTAAGATGTGCATTGACTAATTCACAAAAGAGCTGTAAGAGTGCGTAAAATAGGACCACTAGAGTAATACGTTAAACACTCAATAATCATGTCCCTGTGACTACACCTCTAAAGATGTATATGATTTTCTGGTTGCCACATATTCGACTACGCTTAACGCAGTGCGTACAGCTTTAAGTACAGCTTTAAAGTACAGCTTTGTGACAGGGTCGGGCCCCTTTAATGGTTCCCTAGCTAGAAGCCAGACCACAATCTATGGTGTCAGCTATATGGGAGAATGGCTTGTTATTCCTTCATTTACAACCTCGTTCTGCTTCACTTCTGAAGGCCAGGGGAAGCGGATTAGCATATGTCTCCGAAGAAACAATGACGGAGGCAGCCAATTTGCATTTTATGAAGGGAAAAAAAAATCAAAAATCAGAATGCTGATCCATACATTAGCATGTATTACAATGTTTGTGTCTTGCATTTTGAAAATATATGATGTAGCTCCGGGTACCTGAAAAAAAACTGTCATAACCAGCAAAAGTTCTTCCCTCTATCCATACTAAAAGTTCTTTCCTCTATCCATACTAATATTATAAAGAGAGAGCCCAAACCTTTGAGGCGGGTAATCTCAGTAACCATAGCACCAATCACAACACTCAAAACAGCGTTGGAAAGGGCAGTTGCAGCAGAAGGACATAGGCTACGCAGACGGCCACCATATTTCATTATTTATTTATTTATTTATTGCAGAATTTTATATAGCGCGAACTTAGCCCGAACTGAATCAGGTATCAGAGCGCTTTACATAGCACCAGTTACGTTACATGAGGACACACATTCATTTTTGTTAGGCACTGGGAGATTAAGTGATTTGCCCTGAATCACAGGATGTTTGGTGTCGTTACCAAGACTCGAACCCAGATCCCCAGGTCCGAGGTCGAGCGCCTTAGCCGTTAGGCCAACTCCTCTATACATTTAAAAGGTATAAGAACTGTGCCAGCAAAGTAGTCCCTTGTGGGCGTGTCTGCGTTGTGCTGTGGGCGTGGGCTGGGGGCGTGACCAACGCTGGGGCGTGTGGTACGGCCATCACATCGTGGGCTGTGGGCGTGTGCTGGGGGCGTGACAAATGCTGGGGGCGTGTGTCATGTGAGTCGTAAATACAAGCGCCAATTACGTTGCTGCGCAGCATCAAGGGGCACGCTGGGGGCGTGAGAAACGCTGGGGGCGTGTGTCCGGCCTTCATGCCATGTGAACGCAATTGGGCCGCATCAAGGGGCACAATGGGGGTGTGAGAAACGCTGGGGGGGTGTGCTATGTTCCATCCTTCATGCCATGTGGGTCGTACATTAATCAGAAGATCGTCTGCTGTGGCCGTGTGCTGGGGGCGTGACAAACACGTTCACCTGGAGGCCTGGTAAGTAACGTTACTGCAGCCTCTCCTGCGCGCTGTTACTGACCTCTCTCATTCAATGAAATTACACGCACCCCCTACCATCAACCAGGGCTCTAGCCGGGCTCAGGCGGCGGATCAGTACACTAATTACACGCGACTGATAACATCAACCAGGGCTGCAGCTGGGCCTCAAGCGGGGGAACACGCGCCTGCTAACATCAAACAGGCCTGCATCTGGGCCTCAAGCGGGGGAACACGCAAATGATAGTGTCTGCGGGGACAATTACTGGAGCCTCTCCTACTCGCTGTCACTCAACTCTCTCATTAAACGGATTTACCCGCGGCTGATAACTCTCACATTCAACGACATTACACGCGCCTGATAACATCAACCAGGGCTGTAGCCGGGCTCAAGCAGCGGATCACTACACCAATTACATGCGCCTGCTAACATCAACCAGGGCTGCAGCTGGGCCTTCTCCGTCCCTATTCTAATGAAACAAAAAATGTTGTCTACCGCAAGATTTTAAAATAAATTGCCCTTGCCAAATACACACATTACACACATTATATCTCATACCCGGACAACGTCGGGACGGGCTGCTAGTTACAACATAAAGTCAGTAGGTTAGGAAAGCGAAAAATGTACTGCCCCTCGCAGTGATTCTCATACCGTACATAGCGTGTTTAGTTCCCCAAGGGTTTGGAAATCTGCACTTGGCAAGGTTTTTGAAGTTAGGAGTTTGCAAAGGTTACCAAAATCAGACGAGGAAAACTGCGACAGTTACAGAGTATGCAGAAGCACTTCTGCAGAGGTTTTGCAAAATCTTACTAATGCACAAGTGCAAGTCTTTTTTGTCAAGTGTAGATTGACAGAGGGTGTAATTTCTCATTCGAACTGTCCTTGATACGAGTACAAATGCACTTTTATTTTCTTATGTGTTTACACCAGAACATATTTTCGATGTGGATTTCCTGATCCCCACCAGTTTTTGGGATATCAACCAATTCCCATCCTTTTACAGAATTTATTCCTGCCCTCGAAAGTTGTAAATTGCAGACCATTTCAGTGGTGGGGATGGATCAGGGACAAGTTTGTATCTAATCACAAACGTCTATACTTTCAAAGCCAGCGATGGCTTGAACACCCACTCCTTAACCTGGAGTAGGGGTTAAACATGGTTAACATCCCACTAACTTTGGCTATTAGAGACCATGTGTAAATCTCTGTGAGTTTATGTCATGCAAATTCCTGTCCACCATCAAGTGTCTTAAGCTTGTGCAGCATTTGCCTCGTGTGGTCACAGTCAATTAGACAATTAGGTGCTATGGCCAAATGTAATGTATGGAGCAAGAATGGACTACCCAGTACCAAGAGGGAGCATAAAACTTCCCACATTGCCGACAAATCTAGTCCGAAAGCAGTGAGAGGGGTTGGATAATGGAGAACACAGTGTCTGAGCAATACACTATTTACTAATGGAGGTCCTCAATCCAGCCCCAAAATTTCCACAGGCTCTTCACTTTCTTTGAAATTATTGTCGCTGGCAGTGGCCTAAAAATAGTCCCAACAGCCCCAGCGGTGCCAGGGGGCCCGAGCTCCAGGGGTTCCCTACGGCACTGTGCATGGGCGGTGGGCTTGTATGGGTCCAGTGCATTGGGGGCCCCCTCCGTGTAACTTATGAGGCCCCCCTCATGTTTAATTATGTCACTGGTGGCTGGTTGTTGAGGACACCAAATCATTTGTCAGATCTGCCTATCTTCCTAAGGATTTGGTAGTGAGTGTTCTTCAAGACAAAAACTGTAAGGCCCCTTCAAGGGTTTCCACTCAAGGACTGTCCAGAGACTTTTCTCTTTCAGGGACTGTCCACAGAAGGAAGGTGGTGATGGATGATGCACCTCCTTTGGTGTCATGGATGCTCATGACCAGGGCCACCCTCTGTAATTTTGCTGCAGAAGAAGGAGAACAACTGTTCCTGGTGAAAGGGAGGAGTGAACTATTTTCAGCCCTTGGACACTTCAGAATTTGATGTTTGTTATTTCTATTTGAAACTGCCTGGAAGTACATCTCCACTGTTCATATCTGGTGGCAGAATTTAAACTGTCCATACACGCATGAGTCGAATTTCCACCATGGGAATCACCGTCAAAGTGGTCTTCCTCATCCGAATACAGACACTATGTTGGAGAAACCTCTGCCAACCTGGTTACAGAATAATACATAGTACAGATTGATATCCTTTGCAATAGTAGAGCGAAAATCCACCTCCCAAACTCTAAATTCGTGTTTGAGTATATGTAATTTGCTACCACTGTAATTTAATGTTTCTCACCGGCAGCTGCAGGTGCAATCCGAATACTACGGCATTCCAGCAAATAAGAAGCAAGTATCCCTATAGTATTAATTTATCAAGTGTGAAAAATCACATCTCCATTTCCATGCCAGTTAAAGTGATGGCATTAGAAATGCATTTCTGACCAAATGACCATAGTTGTTATTCATACCTGAAAAATGGTACACAATTTTAACTCGGAAAATTGGACTGAAATGTATTGTTTGTCACATAAGATGATGAGGATTTCCTGACCTACTGAGGATGTGAAGCTACCAATCAACCAAATATGTCTCTGAATCTTGTTTAAAATGTTGATTGCAATAACGAGGAAGGCATTCTTTTTGCACATCTTCAGATATTGTTTGGTTATTTTCCTAATCCGTAGGGTGCACTTTTGTGTAAATAGGACGTTTGGCCTGAAGGCACCTGCACCCTTGAAGGTACATGCTCCGAGTATAAAGAAATGCAAAATGAACCTGTGCAAATAGCTCTTGTGAATTTATCAATGCACAGGTGTACCTAACAATTGCTTGCCAAGGATAGATGCAGTCATGGAAAAGTTGAGACTGGTGAGTGTGAACCTGAACAGGACTGGTAAAAAGTATTAATGTGCAGCAATTCAAATCAGGGCATGATCTTCAAAACACATTTCACGAGCACAACACAGTCACCAAGCTTGCATTTCTCAAGAAACATTCATCCCTCAAGGAGATGGGAATAGAAAACGGGAAACACCTGACATTGTCAAAACCACGAGAAGGCCCTGCAGTTACACTTCCAAAATGTGATTGTGACCTCCACAAATCAGACACGTATGCATTTGCATAATGCACAAAAACACATTTCTAGCTTATCAGCCCTCTGCTTTTAATTTTGGATATATCCATTTTACACTCATCGACCAAAAATGAAAATTGTCCTTGTTTAAAATAGGACACTGTTGGGAAAATGTAATAATTTACTAAAAAAATTAGAGTAATGTAAGTTGTATTACAGAAAATGGACAGTCCACATCTATGTTGTGAATTAATAGGGGTAAGTATTCAGCAGTTCTGGCCATGTTGCTAGAAAAGAAGTACAGCAAACTTTCCTCTAACTTGCACTGAAGACAGGAATGGCTGGGGACTCATTGCTATCCTTAGGAGATGTATTGTACTACAGATCCCACTATGCACTTGATTTCCCATTGTTGTGATTTCCTAACACTATTCCTTACCCTTGCGATTTCTGTACAATGCTTCTCTTCCCTCCTCTTCACATGAGGTTTTTGTAGTAGTAGCGGAATATTTCCGCAAAATTTACTGGACCATGTAAACAGGTCTGTGTAATTGATATTAGATTTTGTTGAAAATAACAGCTATTGGTGATATTTAAAATTGTGTTTAAGATTTTAATGGCAATAATGAAGTATAAAGTAAATGGTGCTAAAAATTAAGCAGTGTGCACCATAACAAGGAATAATTTAAATAAGTGTTTACCACCCACAAAAACAATAAAATTAAACAGGACTTATACAAACCTGATTACATGACCCAGCCAACACTAGAAGCAAATTCTAAACCCACTTATATAGATTTATTGAGATGATCCGTCAAACCTAGAGTCAAATTAATAATCCTCAGTGGCGTAGCTAGGGGTTGGGAGCAAAGGGGCAGTTTGCCTTGGGTGTCACTGTTTCTGTAGGTGGCGGAAGTCGTGTCTGTCGACTACCACATCCCCACGCCTGACAACAAGTCGGCCGCCCGCAACAGCCCCCCCCAACAAGTCGTCCATTGGCTGCCACCACCCAGCTCTTGCCTGTACCCGGGCAGCAAACTTAGGGGCCGCCCCGCGTGGCAATATGTCTAGCTACGCCTTTGCTTCTCCTTCTACAAAACAGTGTCTTCACCTCCTGTTAAATTCCTCAACATGAAAGCATGGCCTTCTCCCACACGCACCTTTTTAAATTCATCTTTTTTTGACCACTTCAGAAGCAATGAATAATTCAGCTCCTTCCTCAATTTAGCATTCTTTCTTGCCGCTACCTTTTAATCTTCCTTCAGCTAGCACACACTCTATTTTGTGGGAATAATACTTAAAACGCACTTCTACCGCTTTCATGTTTTCATTCATCTTACACAGGACTCCGATCCTTTCATATCTTTATTTAAATATGTGCCCAAATAAGTATTCTGCTGCTTTATATGTATCCTCAAAGCTCCTTTAAATCTTTTTCTATCAGGACTTCGATTGTTGTAAATCTGTCATAGGAACAAGACGTTTTGATAACATACCAATCTTACTTTTTAATTATTATGCTTCAATGGAACTTTGTTAACATTAGAAAGACATTTACTTTTATTGCAACCCAAAGTTCAGCGTGTACTATGTCTACAAAAAGTCAATTTTTGCGTGAATAATTGTTTAATAAGGAAGGTTTTCAATGCAACACGTTTTTGGACTATACTACCATAACTCCTTCCTTATACAGGACAAATGGCAGTGAAAGGCTGATTATATGCGGAGTTAAATCTGCCCTATATACTTCCAAAGAAAATATGCTTAGTGGAGAATGGAGATCTGAATAAGAATTCACTCCTTTAGCTGATTGCCTGCTACCCCAAAATAGATATATTAGAACATCTTTTTTAAATAAGGGCTCCAAAGCAAGCATCAAAATGGCTTAGTGGGAAGGGTATCACTACCTGATGGCTGCTGATCCTGTGAGCAGAGACCTATGCACATCAATTATTTAGAAATCTTAGGTGGGTGAAGGTCACCATAGCATGTAAGGTGTTTGCTGCTCACCATATCCTAAGTGCCAAAATTGATACAAAAAATGTTTGGCCTTTTGTAGCTGCTAGAAAATAAAGTGGTGCTGGAAGATTGCCAAAGTTAACCTTGAATGCCCAAGGATAAGGAATAAGTATATGGCTATTCGTTTGCGCAATCAGAAGGGTCCTGGAGGGCAAGTGAAGCATTTGAACCAAACAGAGCTTTTTCAGCAGCATGGTCTTTGGCAATATTCAAACCTGGCCAAAATAGTTTAATAAATGTGATAAATTGTGGCGAAGTGCAGAGCCCGATAAGTGGCCTCATTTTAGTTTCTTTATTGTAAAGGGCCAATGCTGTATCCAGCTTTAGGGCTCCTTATTTAATGTTCCTAAAGATGCATTAATTGGATGAATAGAATATTATGCAAATGGTTTAAATTAACCATGGGAATGAGGTTGAGGTATATAGATAGAAATGCTAGAGCACGGATCGTGACTATGAGCTTCCTGACCCCTCTGTACTGTAGTGCCTTCCTTCTTAGAATGAGTATACCTAGAGAATCTGGTGGAATGGTAGATTTCCTAACTACTTAACACTTGATCTTCCTTCTGAAGACAAATAAATGTTAATATCAGCCGTATTAGAATAACGCATTGTTATCAGACTGAGGCCCACAGCTAAACCACATCACCAGCTAGCAACCATAATTTAATTGCTGCTGATTATAAATTGCCTTTAGAAGCCTTACACCTATAATTTGTTTTAGAGGTAACTATTCCACCACCCTGTAAATATCCATTTAGTCAGCCAATTCATCTGCTGTGCATCGTTTTATTATACATGTGCAAATCAGCCGTATACAATTATTACACTGTACTTTCTAATAGACCTGTAAGATGTATATATTTAAAACTGTGCCTTTACGATCTTTTAAAAGTTAATTCCAATTGCCACTACCATGGCTCTGCTCTGAGCCCTTTCCGTTGCATGAGCCTCTTTACTATTTTAAAAGGCTTTGGCATTAACATAAATGATCTTTCTGTGATTCTTTGTAATCATCAGACTTGATGCTTATGAATGAAAGTGTACTAAATATATTTATTAGAAATCAATTACTCCTTCTCAATCAACCCCTTGATATCTTTCTCTGGCTAACCCTTAAGTTCAATGAGTGCTGATATTTCTGACTTAGTTTCATAAACTTTGATCAAATGTGTGCTTCTGTTCCAACACCGATAACATCAATCTTCTTCTTCAATTTCAATAAAAGTATCCCACCACTGCATCAGACTTTTCTTACCTTCTTTCTTATTCTAATCCTAAAGCATTGATTTCTCATAGTATACATCTTGTTAATCAGCCACTGCACTTGATCTACTAGAATAAACTTTCACTTGCTCTTCCAAATACTTCTGATTGCTGCTAAATCTCTTTCCTATCCATATGAGTACTGGAAAGTACTGTTCACAGTCAACTGTTGTCTTCACTTCATTCTCTCAACTTACTATGTATTCTTTCATTTCAAGTGTACTATTACATTCTTGTGATCTCAAACTTCACACTTAGTTGACTTATGTTTGGCTTTCAGCATGGAGAACCACACTTTAGTTCTTGCACTTTTTTTCTATTTTTGGTATTTCTAGCATGGCTTCGGACAGGCTTTGTTTCCATCTATGATTGCACACTGCCCCAAGAAGAGTTATCATTCTACTGTTAACTAATCTCTTTATAGTGTCCCATTAGGATCTCTTATTGGTCCTCTTTTGTTCTCTCTCTCTGTACTAATCCCCTTATTTCTATCATTGCCATTTCCTGTTTGTTCATAAGCAAATATGTATTTCTTTCCCATCTTTACATGCATTATTGTTTCGGGCCCCTTGAACACAGCGGGGGTCACACATGTCAATGTACCTTCCTCCATTTTGTGGTCTCCTAATTCCTCTCCCCACTTGATGCCTCGATCATCAAAATGGAGCCCACATAAGAAATGGAAATAGGACCACCACTCTCTTCAAAGTATAGAAAGAAAGGAAGGACTGCTTTACATGTCAACACAAATGTTACCTGTGATGGTTCGGCCATATAGAAACAGCACTGGGTCTTCTAATACTCTATCACAATTGAATTGGCTAGAAACCTATTATTCAGTTGGAAACTGTGAGAAATACGTGGGCCTAGATGACAAAGGGCTTGTAAATTGCAGCTGCTCACAGGACATATATGCAATAAAATTGCTTCCCTGTGAATGTAAATTGTAATGCCTATCTAGGTTTGGCCAATGGGTCCTTGAATGAGAGTCTTTCTATGCATCAGGGAGCGCTCTCACTCCACTCCCCTCCCTAAAGTCATTCTCCGGCCCTTGGAAAATGAAAGTGAAAGATTGATTTCCTTTATTCACCGCTCCACTAAATTGGGGAGAAAACTCTGATAATTAATCTATGGATTTGTTTCTTCGCCGAGGGGACAATTTGAAGTGAAATGGGGAGACAGACACCTCCCAAAACTTAATAGTAAAAGATGAGTACCCTGCAGGCTCACAATATAAATATGCAATATAAATATAACTAACAAGGGACAACCATCTTTATTATAAGGGCTCCCTCCTTAATTTAAAATGATTGCAACCAATCTAGGTCTGCAAGGCTTTTCAAGAGACAGCTGTTCATTCTCCCCAGACAGCAGACCGTTTTTAAATACTACCAGTCATAATCTACTACTGGAACATCGTACTCTAAGTTGCCCTAAGCCGCCTACCCGGGCCCTCCGCAACTCCGACCCTAAACAGGGTCATCTGCAAAAGATTTACACTGCAACATGCCTCCTTGCAAACAGGTTCTCTGTTGCAAGGGAAAGGGACAGCCAAGATGACTTTCCCCTACCTTAAGCCCCGTGACACAGCACTTGGCAGATTAGGCCCCAATCAATGGAGAATAAAATACCCCAAAAATTGTCAAATAATGCAAGTAAATAATTCAAACACAACCTACTCAAACGACTTCCAGAAACATTAACAGCTGATACCTACTGCAGCATGAGCAACGGTGGCATGAAAACTGACCTTGTGTTATACTCCAAACGCCCTATAAAATGGAGGAACATCTTCCATCTCCACCTTCAAATTACAAAATACCCTACGGAACTAAATTTACCATTACCCCTTCTCTAAACTTTAGAAGTGAGATCTGCATATCTATCTTCAGAATGGAGAACATTCTAATCCAAGTGACAGACCATCAGCTCCCTATTTTTGATAGACACTTCTCGTCCCTCATCTCTTCCCTCCCTCAACTACCCCACCCCTTCACCCCAGAACGTTTGCCTAGAGCCAATTCACTTACAGGACTCCAATACCTTTCTAGGCACCACTGATGCTCCCCCAGACACACATCCAAGGCAAGTTTGCTTCAATCTCATTACCTTTACACAGACCACAACCAAAGACTTCATCATAACACAGTTCCATATCACAGTCAGTGAACAGAAGAAAACCAGTCCCAGTTGTAGAATGCTCAGCATTGACCCCCCACATAAACCCAATATTCCCATCAATAAACACAACCAGCCCATAACCCCCACACATTTTCTACCAAGAGGTCACCTCCATCCCCTCCATACAAGACCGCTCCCCTACTTTAGACTCACATCCCGCTGCCTGCCATCCCACTCATGGAAGAGCCAACCTCTCAGACTTTCTTTTCCTATTCCTGAGCCAAATTGAGCAAAAATGTGATTCTTTAGCTAAAGACCTTGCCATCATAAATACTGACCTTGTGATCCAAGCCAATATATTACTTAATCGAACATTGAGAATAAAAAATACGACTCCAAACAAAAAGATCACGAAATGTCAGCAGTCTCACTGGCCACACCTCCATAACCTTGAGCCGCCTGTCCTACAGACCCTACCAATCACTCAACCCCCTATCCTTAATAGAAGCAGAAATACTCAGCAAATCAAATAATTCTAAACCCCTTGAAGCAGATACCAAGTTTACTTCCACAATCCTAGTATTAATTAGCACAAATCGAATCCCAGACCTATCATAACGCCTGGACCACACTCTCAATACACCATCATCAACCCTAGCTTCCTAACCAGTATGCTACTAATCTGTAGTAAAACATGCCACAAAAATAGCTGAGACCACACTTGTGGAAGAAATCGACATTGCACTCCTTATGGAAACCTGGCTTAACGAGTACTCAACCCCGACACTAGACTTGATAACACCTCCCAGCTACTCCATCATCAGAAGGGATAGACCAAGGCAAATCGGGGGTGGGATTGTGATCATCCACAAAGAGGAAACCCAACTTAACGCCAAGTACTCAGCTTTTGAATATCACACCCTTTATCACCGCCTGGTGGTTAACTTACTCTTCGCCAAGGAACTTATTGACCTAATAACTAGTTCTCACTAACTGACTCCAAAAATGTGCTACTGGGTGATTTCAACCCACACTGGAATGACACTGAAGATCCCGTAATCCATAACCTAAATAGACTACTGGAAATGAACTACCTCAAGCAGCTCTGTAACAAACAGACCCAAAATAAAGGCTCAACTCTTGATGCAAATATTACGAAAAGTTAATTTGTCTCCCTTCACTCTATTGTACCTCTTGACTTTTCTGATCACCATCATATACTGTTCAATCTCAAATCACTTCCCAGCACCATCCAACAAAACCACGCACTGGGCTCGGAACCTCAAGCACATCCCGTTGATGGAAATTGAATCTAGGATCAACACTCAATTACATTCTCAACCCCTCCTTCACACCACTGACAGCCTCACTTCCCACAACAGCTCATCAATGACAGATGTTCTTGATCAAATCACACCACTCAAACTAAAAATATTGACAAAAATCAAATCCAGATGCTGGTTCAGCTTAGACCTTAACAATGAAAGAAAACAACTTAGACAAACCGATTGGTTATGGAGACAAAAAATTTCAATGCCACACCTCTCACTCCTAAGATTTGAGCGGCTGTCCCACAAAAAACTCATTTTCAGGGAAAAAGGCAATTTCTTCCAAAATCAACTTTACCATGCAAAGAACCAACCAAGGGCGCTTTTCAACATAATCAAACAACAATCTATGCTTACCTCGCAACAGGAAGCAAGAATCACAAATGAACACTGGGAAGAAGTAGCTAATTTACTACAAAGTTGTAAAATTGAAACGATCTCTGCCCCTTGACCTGAGTCTGATCCCAATCCGCCAGCTTCACAGACACACAAGTCAATGTGGAAATTCCCTCCCAAGACTTACCTAATGACCAAAAGAACATAAAAAGGTAATCTATAGCAAGCAACAAAGTCCTTCAATTGAAAAACAATGCTAATTGAAAAAACTTCAAACCTGTAACAGAAAGAGAAATTGTCAAAATAATATTTCACTTGAAACCCACATCATTGATCCCCTCCCCTCCACCCTAGTACAAAACCTCAACCATATCCTCTTCCCGTTCTGGACCAAAATCATCAACATCTCTCTTTCTTCAGCCCGTCTACCAGACTCTCTCCAACACAGCCAAGTGATCCCCATTTAAAAAAAAATCTTGGGGCTAACCCCAACGACCTCAACAACCTCAGACCCAGCACCAATCTTCCTTTCCTAGCTAAAATGTTGGAAAAGTGTGTCCTACTACAACCCAACCCATCAACCCACACATAGAATTCAACCTTCACAACACATTCCAATCAGGATTCAGAAAAGGTTGTATCACGGAAACTGCTATGCTCAATATTACAGATGACATTCACAGTTCCCTAGATGAAGGTGACTCCTGCCTCCTAATCCTACTCGGCCTATCGGAGGCTTGGTACGGTTCACTACCCAGTGCTACTTGAGACACTCAAGACCCATATTGGTATCAATGGTACAGTCTTGAGATGGTTCAGGTCTGATATTCAATATTGCTATCAACAGATAAAAATCTGCCTCTTGAAGCCCACACCAGTTCCGCAAGGTGTACCTCAAGGATCCATCCTCTCTCCAGCCCTATTCACCCTTTCATGGAACCCCTCAGAATTATACTGTACCAAGCTGGGATCAAGTATCACCTATGTGCCAATGTGACACAACTCTACTACAGAATAAGATCACCCAACAACATCCAACATCCTAATACCACACTAATTAAGACACCTTAAGCTGAATCCCAATAAGACAGAACTTCTACTTCTCTCACCTAAAAACAATCATCTACCCATCCAAGAATGGCTCAAAAAAGTAGGAAGCACTGTCCTGACCTGCCACACTGTCCAACTCTGTTAAGTCATTGGGTGTCACATTATACATACAAGTTTCGATAAAGGAACACAACAAAAACATAGCCAAAGGAGCACGCTTTACATTAAAACACCTCAAGAAAATCAAACCATTTCATCCCCCGAAAAGTCACCTTGTGCCCTAGGAACAATCCTCGATTCCCTAAAACGTCGCACCCGGCTTACCATTGAAGGGAGATGCGTATACACGACAGCCTGTATCACACACAAACCCATATATTCTAAAAAACCTAAATATATAGAAACTAAACTATCAAGAGCAGGGAAAGGTCAGGCTCTGAGAAGCTCTAACTCTCTTCTCATTAGTCCTAAACTTAAACAGAAAGCAAAATCAACGAAGATCACTCCTTCTCTGAAAATGACCCCAAGATTCGGAACTCACTCCAAAAAGACCTCGGCTGCAACCCCTCATTTTCTTGCTTAAAACGGGGCCTAAAATCTTTACTACTCAACAACTACTTTGACAATACTCACTACTTGATATACGTCTCCCTAAGACCCAACCCTCCTTTCAAAACTTTTCGGTATTGGTTTGCCCACGAAGGGACCCTTCTTTCTAGTCAGGTTAAGGGAGTTACAAAGTTTAGATAACCCCTGCTGCTCACCCCCTTGGTAGCTTGGCACAAGCAGACAGACTTATCCCAAAGGCAATGTGTAAAGTATTTGTCCCCGAACACACAGTAATACATTGAAAACAGCACAAATTGACACCACACCAGTTTAAAAAAATAAAGTATCTTTATCTAAACCAAACATGACCAAAACGACAAAAATCCAACATACATGTATCAAAATATCACTCTTGGAACAGGTATTTCAAAAATAGCAATTGTAGAAATAAAATACCTCCACCTTGGGCTATTATGACGTCGTGACAGGCATTAATCCAAATGACATCACTGACTGCAAGGTGCATGGCATCAGGCACGGATTTGCAAGGACCGCAAGCAACAGTACCTTGGGAACAAAGTCCATAGATGATGCATGGCATCGTGGAGGTGAGGCGTTGCTGCAGAGGTGAAGTTGCTTCCCAAACACCACGGGAGAGGGGAGATGTCGAGTCCGTGAGAAGGCAAGGCGTTGAATCCAGGACAGGGGAAGTTAGGCGGCGTTGGACCTGGTGAGGCGATGCAACATTGAAGAGTTTGTGAAGCTACCCTTATTGGTTATCAGCTCTGTGATCATGTGATGCTGGTGGCGGGGATGATGGTGTTGGTGCAAGTGTTGGCATCGGGAAGGCTGATAACTGCAGGTGTCAACAGACATCAATCGAAACTACGGTTAAGGCGGTGTATCGCGCCCTTCCCGAGCAGTGCCCCCAGCCTGGGTGCAGGTTGCTGCATCACTGGCAGCGTCACTGGTGGCGTCTGAGTTATTTTTCTTGCATCACTACCGACACAATTTTCAGGGCCCCAGAACCGAAATTGACAACCTTTTGAATGCAGGACTCCATAGAGGGGTCCAGGTGCTGCTCAGTGTGTTGCAGGTAAAGTCTTTGTGGCCTTGAAACTTCAGAACAGGAGGCAAGCACACTAAAGCGCTTGGAGATTATTCTTCAAGCAGGTTTACAACAAAGTTCCAGTCTTTGTCCTCTTCTTGGCAGAAGCAGCAACTGGAGGCCAACCCATCAAAGCACACACAGCAAAGAGGCAGTACTGCTCCCTACAGCTCTCCAGCTCTTCTCCTTGGCAGAGATTCCTCTTGAGTCCCGAAGTGATCTAATTCTCTGGAGTTTAAGGTACAATACTTTTACCCCATCTTTTTTCACTTTGTGGCAAGTGCCTCTGAGCCCAGTCCAAACCAGTTCTGTCCTCTCTGGTGCAGCATGACCGGAGGTGCTGCAGTCCCACAATTAACATTGGATGTACAAGCCCTGGCCACCCATAGTGAACTGTACTAGGGACTTATCAGTAAATCAAATATGTCGATCATGAATAACCAATCATAATAACAATTTATGGAGGAAGCCCTTGCACTTTGACACTGATCAGCAGTAGCAAAGTGCCCAAAGCATCTAAGCCAGCAAAAACATAATCCAGCATACCATCAATAATACAGGCGGTAGAGGCGAAAAATCAGGGGAAACGACACCAAGGATGCCATGTCTAACAGGTATGAAAGACTTCCTAATCCTACTAACTATGCAGACTTGAACCTGTCCCTTTTACCTCTTTACCTCCACCCAAAATCTGGATTGCTTTATATTTCTGTATCCGTACTTTTGGACTCCATTTACTTTTTTTGTTTATCTGTATGACTGTTTTAAAACCAAATTGACTTAATCATGTACTTCTTGTAAACTATGTAAAGCGCTCTGATGCCCTTCAGGCTAGCCAGTGCTATATAAAACTCAAATAAATAAATACATTAAAAAAATCCTAGCAGACTCTATACCTGTCTTTCTACCATTGACTAAGAATTGGAATTCTATAAAACTCAGAAAATGTAAGCCCGAAAAGCTAATATTGTAATTTTCTGCTTGTGGTCAAATGTGTTCTCTTGACACTATTTAATTTAATTTGATTTAGTTATCTTTCTCTACTTCAGTCCGTAGCCTAGGCTTTATATTCAAATTCTCTAGCTGCTATTACAAATACTGCTTTTCTCTTGTGAAGGCATGCCATATTCTTTTCTACAATATTGGAAAATCTATCTTCCAATTCAAAATATTGTTTCTAAAATTCCTTCTTCAAAGTCTTGTTCTTTGACATCTAAGCCACCAGTAATTTTATGGGACAGTTCCACTTCAGGCTGATCATACAATTCATGCATCCGTGTACTACTTGATCTTTTAAATTCCTCACTTAATTCTGTATCAAATTGGCTAGTTGTACATTTGTCCTTTTTATTTCTTCAGTTGTTAATTCAAACTAGCAATCCAAGTAGAACAATCTAAGGAGGTTCCTCACAAATGCGGGTCAAAGCACCAGAACACACTTCTAGAATATCCCAAAAACAAAACAGAATTGGGTGAACCCACCATCAGATTAGCAAAACATTCATGACTTAAATTGCTCTTCCTCTGTGTCTAGCTTTGTTTGAGATTGTGCACCGTATAGTTATGTGCCATACAATTCATAAGCCACAGATTCATTAGATTGAGCCTTTTGTCTCAATACCCCATGCCAGTGCATTAAGGACTTTGTAGTACAGCAAATATAAAGAGTTCCTTCTTTGATTGGTAGATTAGGATAACTTCAGAAAAACTACCGGTGATTATTGGCTGCATATAGCTCCTGCAATCTGATGGGACACTTCTGCATGGTATGTGCTTGATGCAATCAAATGCCTGATTGAAAATGGGTTAAATACTCCTGGTGTCTGCATTAGACCTGCAGGTTAATGTTTCTCATATGCAGCCATTAGAAGCAATGCATCAAATGTATTCCAAACCTGTTATCTCAAGTGTTGGATTTCAATCTGATCCGATTTGTTAATAAAGGTGAAAGAACAAATTTGAACAATTATCAAATCAATGAGATGATCAAATGCCTAATATTTATTAAAATATAGTTGCCGCAATTCCATTGTTAGCAAAACAGTAAGTAAAGTCCACATTTGTAAAGCGCACAATCACCCGCAAGGGTCTCTAGGCGCTGGGGGCCGTTGGGAAGATTAAGCGAGCTATTGCCCAGAGTCACATGGTGCTGGGCTAACCTGCCGCCGGAGCCGGGGATCGAACCGTGGTCCCCAGATTCCAGCGTCAGTCGCCCTGGCCGCGGCGCCACACCTCTCCCCTGTTAAACAGTGTTAAAACCATGTGTTCCCAAGCAGCTCACTCCTACAGAGAACTAACTGCAACTCTCATTCAGACCTCATCTTTCAGATGTATGAGTCATTTCATTAGGATAATGACCCAAGAGACCACCCGCATCTTGCCATCTGTTCAAACCCCCCCAACAAACTAACACACAAGGGAAGAGGTTGTCTCGAAACTACCTTATGTGCACAATCTGCAGACACAATAATGTGCATAAACAGGATATAGTGTGATTTAGTGAATCTTACAGATCAACTTAAATCATGCCCTTATCACTTGACCGAAAATGGAGTTGATTCTGGACAAATCACTTAATGTGTGTTTGCTTATAATTTTAATGCACACATGAAAAAGATGTAGAGAAATATACAGATGTGCAGGCTGCCACTCCCATCACTCTGCAGCTCATCCTGGTCTCTGAAACTCAGTCCCAGTAACTTATGCTTGAGATACGCCTCCTACTGTAGCAATGTTGTTGGTAAAGTACTTAGATGCTGCTTAGAGGTAGCTATGCAGTTTATCAAAAATCCAAAATAAAATATGACTCAGTCCTCTCATCCGTGTATATATTTTTTAAATTTTCATTCCCCCAGAGAGTTATGCTTTATTTTTTGGCGCTTTATACCCTTTCCCCAGCAGCTGACGTGTGCCATTAAAGATGGACATGCTTTACAAGTACTACACGAGTACATCTTACGACAGCATAAACTGTCATCTGATTGATGTTGCTGGGAAAATAGAGAAAGACAGCTTAGATGCTTACCTTACGATTTTGTTTTAGAGAAATTGATTTACTTCATTTATCTCATAATTGATCTTTTGGAGGCACAGAAAAGTTGGGAATTGAGCTGTAATCCAAAATGTGTTCTAATTGAATATTATATTTGATATCCTTGTTTTTGTTTGTTTTTCTCTACTATTGTAATGTTCAAAACTGATGCAGTGTTCTTTAGCCTCAACGGACTACTTAATTGAAACCAAAACATAGATGCATTTGCACCTACCTTACGTGTGCTCTATTTTGCATATACTCAAGATACTTGGCAACATTTAATTTTTGTTTTTATTTTAATTTCCCCAAATATAACAGTGTGGATCTCCCCAGATTTAGTGGAAACCCTGTATTTATTTAAAAGAAAGGTCACCATATCTAGTTATAAAAGTTCTCTTTTACCCAATCCTGCATGCTAACAATCTCCAATAAAGAGCATTCTAGACTGTTTCAATGTCTGAAATGTATTGTGATTGGATGCCCTCTTAGGCTAAATGTAAATAAGCAGCCTCTGCATGCTCCTTACTGCTGATCCAGAGCAGTATTAATCAATAGTATAAAATGATTGCTATCCTTCGTAGTAGTCTTATACACAAACTAATATACACACTGCTCACTGCACTGTAAAGTCACCAAATCCCTACCTATAAAACTATCATCATAATGATTTGTGATTATCTGCAAATACTAATGAATCCTTATTATGCATAAGAAAGTAGAAATCAATTAATTGAGTTGTTTTGTCTGACAAAAAAAATCAAACAACATTTGATGCAATATCACACGTACTATATCAGTTAGGTGCTTGGAAGCTTTAACCAGTCCAGGATATCAAGGATTTTTTGGGAGTATCAGACACTCTGTAATCTACTGATGTTAGGATGATGGACTGTAGGTAGCTAGAGAATATTTGGAGTCCTAGTGACATTGCAAGCCTTTCAAAGTAAATAGTGGTTAACAAGTGGTTGTTTCTCTAAGGGTTAGATTATCTTTAGGTACACGACTTTCAACATGACAAAAAAACTGAAAAACGTCCACATCTGACAGAGCTTTCTAGTTATAAGGAGTCCATTTCCAAGATTTTTCGTCTAATTATAAATATGAAAAAAATACATAAGAAAACAATAATCAAAAAGTGCAAGGAAGTGGAACAAGTAGTGTGTTCAGCAAAGTTACGTGTGAATTCCTCATTAAAAAATTCATCCACCTGGCTCTGCCCTATCCTCAATCTTTTGTAGTTTCCCTTGTGAATCAAATATGCCACAGAACTTCAATTGGAGAAGACACAATGCAGCTAATATCCCCTGACAGTTTACCAGGCTCCCTTGATTAAGGGCATCTGTGCTCTGGTGCTGGGTATTTACTTAACAACAAATGCAGTCGTGAAGTTTGTAATCCTGGATTACTTCACTTCATCCAGCTGAACTAACCTACATGAAAATGATTTGATAAAAGAAAAACGCATAGTGGTACTTGTTGCATGAACAGGTGTTAATCTTACCCCCTAGCCACTGTTCATCCATGGTGTAATGCTAGAAGTAGAGGGTAGGAATAATATTATTCTCATTTCCCTGGGCTTGCACTGAGAGGTTCATTCAACAAAATGCAACAACTAACTCACTTTGGTGGAACATGATGACCTGCTAACAGCAGCATCGATCAAAACAGCCAGTGAAGACTCAGAGGGTGCAGATTGCCTATTTTAGTATTAACAGAGAACAATGTAACAACTACCAATGCAGCACTTGTGCTACCTTACCACCCCATCTTCCTTCATACAGCTCTCACTACCAAGACAGGCCTTGCATATAGGATCTCTGCACCTGTATGTTATGATATTGTGAGAAAGTGGTTTACTAGTTGTGGGAATTGAGGTCCACCACAATAAATAAAGCTACTATTGTGTTAGGTCTATGAAAGACTTCAGTAATTTAAACCTGAACTTACCCTCTAGTAGCTATGGCATAGAGCAGAAAGGCTTAACTTATGAAAATGTGAAAGCATTTAGAAATATTAAAACAGTTAAAAAGGTTAAAAAAAAAATCTCACTGCATTTATTAAAAATAGAGAATAATGGAATCAACAAAACAACACTAAAACAACTAAAATCCAATCGGAGACCCGGTAAAAGGAATTTCTCAAGTTTTAAATCAAAATATCAGCAAAAATGAAAATCGCCGCCCAGAAATGGCAAAGAAAATTGGGCACAGAAGGAATAGATTTGGCAAGGGCCTTTGAGATGAGTAAGAAGGTACTAATTAATAGCTCTCTTAAGAGTCAACACTATATGGCTACTCTGGACCTATACTACACACCGGCGAAACTAGCCAAATGGAAGGCAACGAAGGGTATTAATTGTAGCCGTTGTGGAATCTTAGCAGCGGACTCATGTCATATGTTTTATAGCTGTCCCAAATTGGCGTTATATATAGATAAGATTGAAAAATTCTTGACTAATTTGCTCAATGTCAATATTAAGTTATGCCCTTCTTTGATAATTTTTGGTATCTATTTTCCTTCTGAAAACCTAACTGCTAATCAGGAATATTTTCTGTTTATTGGAATGGCTGTATATCGTTTTTGCATTACTTCTAGATGGCTGGATATAGATTCGCCCACATTTGAACAATGGCTGGGAAAGTTGCTAAATATATATAGAATGGACAAAGCAGTTTATAAACTGAAGGGACAGAAAAAGAAGATCTTCGCTAGGAATTTATGGTTCCCTATTGAAAATTGGATATAAATCTAATAATTATTGTTTATTGTAATGATATTTTTTTTATACCGATAATGTACTAGAAATAATGTGAATGATTGTTGTTGATCAGATACTGCTTTGTTTTTGTATGTTTTTTTTGCCTCTGCCCCAAAAATTTTTTTTAAAAAAAAGTGAAAATCACCAACGGTAGTCATTGATCGTGGTAGACTGGGACCTAGCTGCGATTTCAGGCTGCCTATACTGGGGAGCAGGTGGAGACACCAACTAGGCTTGACCAGGTCTGAGGTTGAAGCTTGGGATATAATTTTTTCTGTAAGTCAAATCCTTCAGTGGGGCAAGGCAGCAAGCTGCATCCAAGCAGGGCTCTATGACATCACATAGGAATTGAATGAAGGTCCAGTGAAGCCGTTGGCACAAAAGGCTCAGAGATGGAAAATTGGGACTTCTAGCCCGACAGATACCTTTGGGCACCTTTGCCCGGTCAAGATTTTTATCTTCAGACTTAGTTTCATTATCAGGGTTTGGAATTGTCAAGAGGGGCAAGGCTGTGGTATGTATCCAAAGAGGGCTCCATGGAATACTTTCACAGCGATGCCCTGCTGATTCGGATTTGCTGCTGCCGAGAAGCTCCAAGCAGGGTACTAGAAATGGGGTTTCTGGTTGGCTACAGTATGCACTGATGCAAGGCAGAACCCACCACTCTAGTCAGAGTAAGGGAGTTACACACCAAAGATAACCCCTGCTCACCCCCTTGGTATCTTGGCAGAGCAGTCAGGCTGATCACAGAGGCAATGTGTAAAGTGTTTGCGCAACAGACATACACACACACCAGTGACACAATAAATACACCACAAAAGAGACTCCACACCAGGTTATATAAAAATATCTCATATGTTTTATATAAACACATAGACCACAATTACACGCACCATAAATCCCTTGCCAACTAGGCCACTGTCATAACATCACAGGTAATGCAATAAAGTAAATACATATAGGTTGAGCACGTCATGAAAACATCACAACTGTAGAGGTAAATCAAACCCCTGACATGATACTTATTTTTCTGTTATCACCGGGCATAAAATGGCATGCATCTTCACATCAGGCCATAAAATACAGGTGGATGTAGTAAATCGCATTAATCATCACCTACGCGTGAAAAAGCAAGGCAGGTTGTGAAAAAAGCACATGAATCACTGTATTACCCTCCAACACATAACAGCCTCAGAAGAACATGTGCTTGTATTAGGTTTGTTACAGTAAAACCTCAATGCCAATCAGACAGACATGGAAAGTATGCTGCAGGAACACCTGCATGCCTACTGCACGGATTGTGGTAATTTGCAGCAGATTACTGGAATGTGGCAACCTGCCTTCAAGGGGGAGGAGGGGGCACCATCAAAGACTCACCCCAGGATTGTCACCAATGAAAACCAGTGCCCCCAAGGTATGTGTGAAGGCAGCTGCCCACGATCGTGTGGTGCTGCTGCAAGTTATTTCGAGGGGCTGAATTCCCCAAAGGTATGCCCCCAATGCGAGTCCCCACAGGAGACCCGCACTCCAGCAGTTGCCTGTGGACATGTGGTGCAGCTGCCTCTGCCCCTTCTCATGAAGGAGCCCATTGTAGTCCTTGACTGGTCTCAAATGCCTCACCCAGGCAGCACAACTAGGCACGTGGCTGTCCCTCACGACCCTCATCGCTCCTCCTGACTCTATAGGGAGGTGTTGCTTGCCGTCCCGTGTACTCACCCAGTTCCTCCCACTCCGGCTGGTGTCTTCTCTTCCTGCCACGGGCTCTCCCTTGCTGGATAGGCATGTCCATCCCCATAGCAGCTGATACGTGCAAACCCAGCGAGTCTTGCAGCCCTTCTCTTCGAAACCCTGGTTGCCACAGCAATGAGGGGAAGGGGGGAAAAGCTGTGCTGAAACAGGACAGCAGCGACCAGAGAGGCACTCGCTGCTCAGTGCCAGCCGGTCCAAAGCATGGAACCTCCACCATTGGCTGTGGAACAAGGGAGTCCACAAACAGTGCTCACCAAGCCCTTCTGGAAGGTGGAAGCACTCTCCACACATGTGTGCCACAATTGAGTCATTATACACGTGCTTACTGCATCAAAGGAGAAGAACAGTCAGGTCCTCCCAGGCAGGACTTCCAGCAGGAAGTAAGCACACACAAGATCTTGGAGACCTTCCCAAGCAGGACACCACAGCAGGGCAAAAAGAGTCAGTCCTTTCATTCTGCTCACAGATAGAAGCAGCAACTGCAGGCCAACCCACCCCTTACACACAGAAAGGCTAGTTCTCCTCACAGAGCTCTTCTTCCTGGCACTGTCATCTTGTTTCCAGAAGTGATCTAAAATTCGAGGGGTTTAGCCCCAATATTTATACTACATTTTCTCCTTGTAGTCTTTGTTTCAGAGTCACTGAGCTTAGTACAAACCAGGTCTGTCTTCCCTCATCCAGCTTGACCACAGGGGGTGGAGACAGCATTGCGCAAAGGAGACACAGCCTATTCAGGTGCTAGTGAAAACTCCTCCCACCACTCTAAATGCAGAAAGGTCTATTCTGCCTGGCTATAAGTCATCTAGGAAAGGCAGGACAAACCTCAGCCCCCCTTGTGACTGTCTAGAGTAAATACACATCCCCAGCTCCTGTCACTCCACAACCAGATGGTGAATACACAAACAGGCCGAGGCACACAGAATGGTAAAGCAAGAAAATGCCCACTTTCTAAAAGTGGCTTTTTCAAACACATAATTTAAAAAACACTTTTACTAAAAAGCGTGTTATCAGATTCTGAGTTCTGAGAGCCTAAACTCCACTTCTTCATCTTGTCCCAATGGAAAGTTACACTTGAAAGATGTTACAAGGCAGCTCCCATGTTAACCTAAGAGACAGACAAGACAGCCTTTCAATAGTAAAAAATAAAATACACAGTATTTCACTATCAGGACATGTAACACACACCAGCACTTGTCCTACTTTTTAATTGCACTACACCCTCTCCATGGGGGTACTTTGTGCCTACCTGAGGAGTGCTTTACATGTAAGAAAAGGAAAGGTTAGGGCCTGGCAAGTGGGTGTACCTGCCAGGTCGACTTGGTAGTTGAAAACTGCATGCGCAGTGACACGTCTGAGACACATTTACTGGGCTACTCATAAATGTAAATCTAAATGTAGTGTATTTTGTAAAGCGCACAGCTGCCCCAACGGGGCGTCCCAGCACTGTATAACCCTTCCTGGCTCTCCCTGTGAGATGCCCCTCCTGGGCACCCCCAAGGTGAAGCCAGGCATCCCAGTGTTGTAGGGGCTGTTGTGGAGATTAAGCAAGCTATTGCCCAGAGTTGCAGCGTGGGACCCATGATTAGAGTAGGCATCAAGGCGGGAATTATCGAGTCCGCTGACATTGAGTCCAAGACCCTGCCGCGTCGGGACTTGAACCCTGGTCCCAGGCCTGATCTCTGCTTCAGAGTCTGCCACTCTAACCAGTGAGCCACACTTCTCCACACTCATGTGCTTTTGATTTACAGCATCTGATTTCCAGGCCCTGGCACTCAATACACTTTACTAGGGACTTACCAATAAATCAAATATGCTAATCATGGATAACCAATTTACGCAGAGAGCATGTCCACTTTAGCACTGGTCAGCAGTGGTAAAGTGGCCAGAGTCCGATAGCCAACAAAAACAGGGTCAGAAAAATAGGAGGCAAAGAGTCTGGGGCTAAACCTGCAAAAAAAGGCCAGGTCTAACACAGGGGAAACTCGTCTTTTTAACCTAGTTAAGTCACGCCTTGAGTGGGTCAGCTGGCAGGTTTGTCTGGGTTCTCCCTAGGTCTTCAAGTCCAAAATTGTGTTACGTCCCAAGTTTTCAGGGATTTTAGGATGAGTCCAGTTAGAGATAGCCAATGGTCCCAGGACCACAGGAACAGCACTTAGAAGTTGAGACCCACTCCAAAAGAGGCCACCATCAAGGTCCAGGTTAAGCCCATATGGTTTTACTGCAAAGAGACATCAATCACCACTGTTGTTCTCTGGGAACCAGTCTACTCTTGACTGACATTATAAAATATATCTATAATTTGAACAAGTGGCACAGGAATTGAGACCAGATTGCTGATAAAAGATTGTTATTTTCACTGTTCTTTGAGCTGACAATAACAAAAAATCATTTTTGCTGAGTGGGTGAACGGCATGACAGGATTCTGCAGGGTTGCACCTCTATGATGTTTTATTTTTGTTGAAATCTCATAAAAGTGAAGTACAGTCTGAGAACTTGGTTTAGGATCCTCGTGTGTAGTGCATTGTTCCAAACACATCATTAGAATTGATAATGTTTAGCCATCTTGCTGGCGCTTTCGACATGAAAGTCAGCATTTGGATTACAAGGCAGGACCAACAGCCCCCAATAGTGGATTCAATTATATCTGTCAATATTTTTACACACCAGTAGTACCATGTAGCACAAGCATGGCTATGCTAAAAATCTAAAAAAACAACCAGGAAAATTGCTAGATGAAAAGCTTTACTAGAGCAAAGGTAGCCGAGGCCAACAATGGTCCTAGGTTAAACTATTGTAATGTACTAGCAATAGGAGCAGGAATAAGGATTCTTTCCAAATTTCAAGCACTTCAGAATTCTGCAGCAAGTGAGTTACTAATATTGTCCCACAAGACTACATAACCCCTTCACAAAGAGCCATGCTTTGGCTCCCAGTGAGGTAGAGGATGAAGTTCAAGCTTCTTATTCTGACACACAAAACAACTTATGGCAATGCCCTGGAATAGCTGGAGATCTGCCTGACCTCTCATCAGTCATATAAACATTTACCATCTATTTACAGAAACAATTGTTGATCCCACCTAAAATGAATCAAGTCAGTATGGAGCAACTACACAATTGAGCAAGAACGTTGAGGAATGGTCTGCCAGGCCAAATACAGCTGATGACCATGTATTTCAAGATAGGAAAGCCTAGAGGTTGAATCCTTTCAGAGTAACTAGTTGAATGCTCCTTCATTTTCTGGTCTAATGAGTATAAGTTCCTCATAAATGTAGCAATATACCAACGATGCCACAATGCCACAACACAATAATTGGACCACAAAATGAGACAAAAACAAAACACGACCAAAACTTTAGAGAGTACAATCCAACATCATAATAACACACCAGTAACTACCCTTTAAAATAGCAAAACACAAAAATCAACTTAACACAAAACAGCACAATTGTGTTGCTGTGCTATTCTATTGCAATGCCGCTGCATCTGGATGGGATTCTACTGTGTTTTGTTGTAGTGGTCTGTCATGTTGGAGTGTTTTGTTTTTGTGTTATGTTGTGTTTTCATGTGCTGTTGTTTTGTTGGTGTGTTTTGCTGTTGTGCTATGTTGTACTGTCTTTTGTTGTTTTGTTGTGTACTGTGTGGGGTATAGTTTTTGTGGTGTTTTTTTTGTTAATTTGTTAAGCTGCATTGCTGTGCCATTTTCCTATTTGGGTTGAGCTATTTTGTGTCATATATGCCTTTTGTAGTGTCACAGTTGTGTTGTGATATTGGGCTGATGTGATATTTGATGCAGTGAGTTTTGCGTTGTCTCCCATTGTTCTTGTTTGTTTTGTTCTAATGGTGCCTTGCTGATCTGGTGTGCTGAGATTGTGTTGTGGTATTGCTTTGCTGTACATGTTGTAGTTTTGTGCTTTTAGGTTGTCTTTTGGTTGGGTTATTTTGCATTCAGGATATGTTAAGTCACTGTGTTTGGTTTTGCTACGCTGCTGCATTAGTATTACTGTGTTGTGTCAATGGGTGGTATTCTTGTGCTACTGTGTTATGGTATTATGTTATTGCAATGGTGTTTTACTGTTGTATTATTACTATGTTGTAACATGGTGATGTGTTTCTTCACTTTTTTGTTGTGCTTTTTGTACCGAAACTGCTATCTGCTTATACATGCAAAAATATTCCCATCTTACTGTATTGCTACCTAAAACCTACCCCACACACAAAAGGAAACATCTGATCCTGGATTCCAAAGACACAAATCCCACCATTGCGTTTTTGAACTTGCCTAATTAAATTGTCTCAACATTGTGCTTTGGAAACATTTCCCTTATCTCTCTTTAATTGACACATCATTGCCTGGTGCAAAAGATTATGTTGTGACTTAATCTTACTGTACTCCTGAAATCCAGGTATCAGCGAGAAGTATTTCTGGCTCAATCCTGGAACTCAGAAGTAAGTCAGAAGTACGACAGGCATATATCACCCTCATACACAAAACTTTCACGAATTCGGACCCACATTTCTGTTCTGAGATAGGTCTAATTTCCAATCATTTTTGTGTCCAACTAAATTGCGGCTCTCCGACAAAATGTATAGCTTCAATGTTAAAAAAAATATTCATTTAATTAACACATATAATATCCATCTCTCACTGCCTAAAATAGGAGACTGGCAAGTGTTCAAGAAATGATAATGACACGATTAGAGATTCCACTATCACTCTTCTCATTAATTGCATCAGTACAATCAGGGCTTTTACTTAACATTTTACATCATTTAGCATACTTACAACCTCTTTTGCAGTCCACTCAATTAACAGGATGTCACAATCGTAATTTGCTGCATTTGTCTAAATTAAAAGCAGATTTTACTGGGTTCATTCTATATTACATTTTCCTTCTATAAAAAGTTATCTGTGTTCAACACCAAAACAAAGAATTGCCATGAGCAAAAATGAACTTAGATTGCTTGTGTTTCTTTATGGACACCGAGACCTTATTTTTCATTGAAAAATCTTCTTATTAAATATTCTCCGTACACATCTGGAAGCCACGTTGTGTGGAAAACAGACTGCTATGAGTCAGTTCAGCATTGTACAGATGGAAAACATATCAAGAGATGCTAGAATTCCAGTGCTTTTGGCAGGGTTACTGACTTCTAAAAAGCATCTGGAGCGCTACTAATTATCAGCAACCCAATATATCTTATTTTTAGTTTTACTTTATATATAAAATTCCATGTTTTAAAAGAAAAAGGAGACCATATGGACAATCCATGCATCATTTTTTCAACTTGTTTTACCATGTTAATTGTACATTACAGTCCCTGGTGCATCCAGAGCCTAACTATCGATGAAGATGGAAGTCGTTATTCCCGCTGGACAGTGTCAGCACAGCCTCAGACTTCAACATTTAGAAAATCTCTTTGTGCATTTGAGAGTGAGACATTATTAATTCTGCTTGAATAGCATGTCATTTTTAAGGTTGCAAAATTGGAGAATTGTGGAATTATTCTTTCACTTATGTCTAGTGAAACTACTCGGTTTTTGTTAAAATAGTCCTTTGCTAAGGTAAATATTAACTTGCAGTGGGAAGGTATTCAGCGAAATATTTTGCTTATAATTTGCTGCTGATCTAGTTCTTAGAAGGTATTTTACTAAGCAACATATTTTGTCTGAAATTAAATGGTTGCTGGTTCAATTTGTAGTCTCTGTTTCGGGCTTTTCTCCAACAATTAAAACACAAACTTTAAGACATTTGCCACGTTTTCACTTCACAAATACGCAGAAGTGAAGTCCCACACTTTTACACTCTTACTTTTAGTTGTTCTATATTGCATTAAACCTCAACAAATGCACTTGATAGGACTGTGAGGTCTTATGAATCGGCAACAAACTTTAACAAATTTTAATGTGTAAATTTAGATTGTGGTCTTTCTTTTCTTTCAGTTCCTGAGATTTAGATCGTGGTCCTTCTTTTCTCTCTTTTCCTGGGCTTGAGCTAGGTCTGTGGTCTCGTGCTGGCACCACTATCTGCATTACGTTCAAGTTCACCTAGTCATACCCTCCAAAAAGATCAACTCAGCTCTATGGTATAATCCCACCAGACAGTCTACTGATTAGGTGTCTGCCAAAGTCTGCTGATCGACTCTGCATTGAAGCTTGTCAGATAAGCAGCATCACTCAAAAAAGTATGTCCATCCTAATGCCTCTTTAGTTGCTGCTTCTGAGCATTGAGCAAGACCTACCACTCCCTGCAGGTCCCTCCACAGCCTCACACTACTAAAAAGGCCAAGTTGTTGCTATGTCACTGTTTGATGTAGTGATGTAATTATCATAGTTAAAGACACCGCTTCCAGGTTCCAAAAACTCAACATTATGAACATTTATACCTTCCTCTCACACCAAACCACAAACTCACTGATCAATACAATGATAATGAGAAAGCAGAACTGCTGTAATAGCTTGTTGGAGGGAAGTCTGCTTTGTACAGTTTTACCTTAGACAGAATAACACATTGTGACACATGAAATAAATCCAGGCTAAAGCGATACTGGGTTACGACTTCCCTTAACCATCCTGCAGGATAGCTCTAAGCAAGGCACAGGGATCAGAGTAATTTATTGTTATGTCCTGATGTTCTAACTACTCACATGCCATATCCATTCTCACACACTACATTGAAGCCAAATGTTTAAACTATTCATGACTACTCCATGCCTGCTCCAACTTCTTGAATTATTTTGCGCCTTGCTACATAATGCCTTCCTAAGTCAATTCCCCATATCAAAATCCAAGTGGACGGTCAAAATCCTCTTTTTGCAACTGAAAGCCCAGTCACCTCGCAGTTCACATTCACATCTTTTATGAACCTAATGTAACTGCCACATCCAAATGCTGGGCGGTAAAGTAACTTTGTATGAAACTTAATGGATAGCGCAAAGATTCTGTTGTACATCCAAAGTAAATGTCCAATTCCTTACTAGCAACAGCAACATCCTTTACCTTTATGCAACTATCTCCTGGATGGCTTTCATATCAATAGATTGTTATGTTCACAAATTTGTTGAGAGGTAATTCTTTTCAAATAAATAAAAATATCAATATGTCAAACTCCAACTCTTCCGGTATGTCCAATGGGCTTTCAGATGGAAATAGATTTAAGGCATGCTGTGATTCTCTAGGTGGTTCTGAGATTATCGGACCATGCAGTCCAGGTCACTCTATCGAGGGAATAGTTAAAAGGAGGTCCTTATCTAACCGATATACTGATAGGTAATCTTTGCTCTAAATATAATAGCTGATGCACTAACATATTATTAAGTTCTTTTTAAGGTGTCCCAGTCAGCCCCGGTCCATATTAACTTACAAATCATACAGTACTTGTCTGGTTGAAACAGTAAATAACCTTGGAAGCTTAAACAAGGACTCAACGGAAAAAGCGTCAGCTACAGTTGAATGAAGGTCATATTTAATCGTTGGCTATACCAACATGGCAGCTGAGGTTTGGGCTCTTTTCCTGAACAGACTGTTCTAGCAAAGTTAAATTGTACTCTCAAAAAACGTGTTAGGAAACTGATTGAAATGCCTTTGGACTGTATGTGTTGAACTAAAAAGGCATGCATACAGGTACTGCATAGTTGATACTTTTGGCAATGCCCAGTATTCCCACTGCTCCTTAAATCTAGTTGCTGGTGTCCATTGTCCGAACCTGATCCAGCCATCTCCTTCTCATAGCTGAACATAGTCCAGTATCCTGCTTCTTATAAATCAACATGACACGTGTATCCAGTACATAATGACTATATTGTATTGTATAATATTGATCTGTATATACTCCTCAGTGTTTCTGTACTTTGTACAACTGTATTTTTATCCACCCTATTGTACATATTGTGTTATATACTTGCACTGTCTTACATTTTCACAGTAGTGTAATTTCAGACATTGTGTAACTTTTCCCTTTTTGACTGCAAAGATTGTCCAAAGGCCATGTTTGAGCTACATAAAATCACATGAAGAAAGAAGGAAGGAAGGTAAATGAAGAAAGAAAACCTATGTATGCATATTCCTTTACTGTGTGAAAAATGTTAAAATATTTGTCATGATAGTAAAGTAAAACACATGAAATACGCTGGTTTAATTTGCATAATTTCTGGAATTTCACCTTAAGCTTCTTACATGACAGTCCTGAAATTGCACCATTACAGCTCATCACAAAATTATGCCTTGCATGTGGGAAAGTTCTAGCGCAGGAGTGTAGGAACACTCGAGTGCCCTTTAATTTTTGGCACTTGTTTTTTGGAGATATTATGTAGTGTGAATAAGATCCTTGAGTCCAAAATGGACATGGTGGTTCATTTTGTCCTAAAATATAGCAATAAATGTTAGACCTGTGTTTCATGTATTTACATGTGATTTTGTGTCATTTTCCCAAAAGTTGATGCAATTATGTGAAAGCAAATTGTGTGAATTTGTTGCTGGATGAAAGAAAAAGACGACAATATTGTACAGAGTTTTAATAAAAGTGCATGGAATGTCAGTCAGCTCTGAGGAACTGGAATCTAAGCCAAACATAAAGGGAAAGGGAAACCAAACAATCAGCCAAGAACTCTCCACCTACTCAACACCTCTATCACCACAGCAGCATTTCCCGATGCCTAGAAATGTGCTGATGTCAGACCACCACTCAAAAAACCCTCTGCCAACCCCAGCATACTAAAAAAACTACTGGCCAATCTCCCTGCTCCCATTCCCAGTGAAGGTACTGGAAAAGATCATCAACAACCAACTCATGACACACTTGGAGCAGAACCATCCACTCAACATCTCCCAATCCGGTTTCCGCAGCAATCACAGCACCAAAACCACCCTGATCGCAGTCACCAACGACATCCAAACCCTTATCCACCAAGGACAAACAGCAGCTTTAATCCTCCTCATCCTCTCACCAGTCTTCAACACTGTATCCCATTACATACTTATTGAAAGACTCTGCCACATTGACATTTAAGGAGACACTCTCAGTTGGATCTATTTTATCGTCACTAGAAGAACCCAGAGGATCCACCTCCCACCTTTCACCTCTTATCTTATCTTAAGTGGAATTAATAGAGAAAGAATGCGGAAATTGTAGAGGGTGGACTAGCCCGATTGGGTGAAGAGCCGAGTATTCAGGAATTTCCTGAAATATAGTAGGGAGCCGCTGGATTTAACTGAGAGAGGAAGAACCTAAGGAGATCACCTGCGGTGTTCCCCAGGACTCATCCCTTAGCCCCACGCTCTTCAACATATATATGACCCCGCTGGCCAACATCGTCAGATCCAATTGCCACAAAATAATTTCCTATGCAGACAACACCCAACTCATCCTCTAACTCACTGACGACCCCACCACCACCAACAACTTCCACAGATGCATGTCAAACATTGCCGACAGGATGAAGGAAAAAACTGCTTGCTGCTGGACACAAACAAGACGTAAGTACTGATCTTTGGCAACAGTAGCAACTCATGTAACGACTCCTGGTGTCCATCAGAACTAGGCCCCGCACCCACTCCCTTCTACCAGGCTAGAAACCTCGGAATCATAATTGACAACAAACTCACTGTGAAATCACAGATCAAAGCTGTCTCGTCTGCCTGCTTCCTCACTCTGCACTGGCAACATGAGATGGCTACTCCTACATAGAAGACGGACCGTGATACAAGCCCTCATCACCAGCCAACTGGACTACTGCAATGACCTCTAAGTAAGAATCACACCACACATCCTACAGAGACTTCAGATCACACAGAATGACACAGCCAGACTCATCCTCGGCCTTCCCCCATGAACCCACATCACTCCCCACCTAAGGAAACTCCACTGGCTCCCCATACAGAACAGTTGCCAAGTCAAGCTGCTGACCCACACACACAAGGCTCTACTCAACCAAAGACCACCACCTGAACTTCCACCAACCGTTGAGAAGACAGCACTCTGCCTCCCTTCCATTTGCCCTTACTCCCCTTATCTACCGAAGCAGAAGTGCAGGAAGCTCCTTCTCCCACATCCCAGCAAAGGCATGGAACAGACTCCCTATGCACCTCCGGACCATCACCTCACTTCCAGAATTCCAAATAGCCCTCAAGACCTGGCTGTTCGAATAAGCCTCCTGGACCTGCCTGTGCCTGGATACCTTATCATGTGATTAGCCGTGCTTTATAAACCCTGGTTAATGTAGCTTGACCTTAAAATGTGGTGGACAGTTTATTTTATACAACGGCAACCGTAAATACATCATACATTTGCATATTTAATTATCCTTTGCTTAAGCACAACATTATATAAAAAAGTGATACTTTCTACAAAAACCGCTAATCACACATTTATGGAATGCATCTCATGTACACGTTTTATTTGTTGCACTTCTACACCACCGCTGTACTATCAGTGTCCTTGGCATATATATTTGAAGCATAGCAATGCTGTACTCCCCATATGTCTATTGCTCTGCAAGGTCTCATATCCCACCAATACTGTGCCTCTGCGCTACTTTATCTGCATATTTTCTCAGACACGTGTTCTTGCAATACAGGGCTGTAAAGTTCCATTTCTGCTGTGTCTAATTACGTTTCTCTATTCTACTAAAGCCTGTATCTATTTCCCTCCCCCCTGATCCTGACTCTATTTGTGCGTTCTATTCTACTAGCTTGGGCCTGTATTTTTTTTTTAACATATACAACTGTACACATCTTCCTGCTGATGCTTGCATTTGCATGAGTCGGTGTTAGAAATAGGGCTGCTTAGATGGCAGGTTTGTTCCCTGTCCAAGTAGGGGCTCTTCCTTCTAGTCAGGATAAGGGATTACACACCCAAGATAACCCCATCTCACCCACTAGGTAGCTTGGCACAAGCAGTCAGGCTTATCTCAGAGGCAATGTATAAAGCATTTGTACATAACACACACAGTAACACAGTGAAAACACTACAAATCGACACCACACCAGTTTAGAAAAATAAAGTATCTTTATCTAAAACAAACAAGACCAAAACGACTAAAATCGAACATACATAACGTAAAATGTGACTTTTAAAAGGTTTTAGCAATAGTTTAGCATAGGAACTATGGATGTGAAACTCTGGATGCAGTGATTTTACACAAAGTACCCTCAGATGCGTCAAAAATTCACAAGGCAAAACCGCCACAGAGTAGGGAAGCATTGGAAAACAGAGCGCTTGGGGAGGCGATGTGTCTGTTCTGCTGCACGAAGAAGTGTCATGTCGAATCTGGACTGTAGGGGGAATCGAGGTGTCGAATCCCAGACAGTTCTGGTCTGCGGGTACTGCATCCGGAAAACTTGCCGCATAGGTGCGATGTGTGGAAATCTGGATGCATGTTAGGAACGATGTTTGGTCTTAGGGCAAGAGACCAGCATTGCTGTATGATTTATAGTGCTTCCCTTACTAGGAGTGTTTCTTCGCTCTGCCTCAGCCTCTGTTTCCTGTTAGGGGCTGGGCGGCAAGCCGTATCTAGGCTTTGTGTCTTTGTTGACTGCGCATGGCTGTATGTTCCGTTCTGATCTGTTCTTTTGAAGCCCTTTAGCCCGCCAGGTATTGTTTCCTTTTTCACCGCACAAACTTACTGTTCCTCTCCTTTTTAGGTCTCGCGACCTGTCAATGCGCATGCGCATTGAGCGGAGCGAGACTATTGGGGCTTAAACAGACTTTAACTAACTGGCGATTTGATGCTGTGCCCGTGCGCTTTTAGGTCAATGCGCAAGCGCATTGACCTAAAATGCGCGTGCACAGCATCAAATCGCCAGCCATCTGTTCCCCAGCAGCTCTGTGATGTATTCCTATAGGTTCTGTATCGATCCCCCTATTCCTGACCCTGTTCTGGTTAATAATTAACTAGCAGCCATCCCACGGTACAAAAAAACGTTATCTGATTAAGCCACACCACGGCACAGGAACGCGTTATCTGATTAGGTCATAACGCTTGCCATCTAATTAGGCAAGCACTATTCCTCCAGCCCCTGATAAGGCATACGGAGTTCTCAAAACAAATCAAACCTATGACAACCTGGGAAAATCCCTGCGGCCATTGTTTTGATTTTACCGAGAACTTCAGCAAAAGAATGTGCGAACAAGCCAGTTCGTATGACATCCTTATTGACGTATCCATGTCCATCCTTACGTCAATCTCGGCACCTTACAGGTATAAATATTACCGACATTGCCTTAAGTAAACACACGCGGTGGTGACGAGATCGGAGCAGCGAGACGTGCTGAGGAGCCCAGCTGAGAGCGAAGCCCACACACGCTGCCCCGCCTTCCTGATGCGCTGAGAACGAGACGCTGCTTTTCTCCTGCCGAGAAATCTAGCTCCGGCGCTTCAAAGCAGCCCTCGCAGGCAGCTGGAATATCAAGACCAGAGACGAGAGATACCAGCCCTCAATCATTCTAGACCTCAGGTACAGAACTGAACAACCCCTTGCAGAGAATTCTTGAGTCAGTCCCTTGGCAAAACAAACTTAACTTAAACTGCTACTTATCTACTCCCGCCCACGTATTAGGCTTAGGTCAGGTACACTGGGGTAGGCGTGGTTAGAAGCACCAGTTGAGTACGATTAGTCAAATGTATATATGTATGTATCTATTTTATCAGTTTTAAATATCATATGGCTTAGAAACCATATCAATGCTTCTGCAGTATTATTTTATACTTCTGCTTTTATTGTATGCACTTTACTTAACCATAAGTATCGCAATAATATCGATTCATTTCTCTTGTACGAGAAAAGAGACTGATCAATAAATACCATCTTTTATTGAACACGCCCGTCTCTTCCTTTTCTCTACAATCTGGTGAAACTAAGAATGCACGTACTGACTGAGTAAAATAAGTTGTCTTTTGTTTTCACACGACTCTAGAGATACACTCTTGATTAGGGGAGAGCAAAGTTGTCATGTTCTATGGTTGTCAGAAACTAAATCCCTTCTTGTCTATCCAGGGAGGTTAAACTCCTCCTTGCCTATTCGAGAAAGTTTCTAGTGAACTCTGAGCTAGCTGGCAAAACCAAAAACTTTAAGTCTAATATCGTCAGTGGAAGACCTAGTTAACCTCTGCCCTAGGTCTATACTATTGAAGATATTATTCCAATGCGCAGAGCCTATTGGGATAATAGGAACTACACTACATGGCGCCCAAACGTTTGGATAGGCGATAAAACTAACGCAAGACATTAGAGTAACTCAGTCGTGCTTTTTCACACAGAACCCCTTTTTCCCATAATACTCCAAAGACGTCTGGAGTGGGTGAAAGGTCATATCCGCCAAACCTCGCAGGAGGAGACTCCTATGTATGGTTCTTGGTTTAGTCAACGTTGAAGGATACACTGTTCCAAAATATTGTGCATCTAATCTTTGTTTCCATAGAAACCTGATCTGCAAATAAATAAAATAATCTTCTTGACAATAGTATGTCAGAAACTGAAGAAGAAAGGGAGACAGCTAGAATAGCAGCTGAACTCCTAGCAGCAGACAATACTCTGCTGGAAAATGACCCAAATGCAGTACTCATCCCGGTCAACATAAGGAAATCTATAACCTTAAAACTTATAGAAAATGGACTGACACCAAGAGGTGGTACAGTCATATTCGTAATTGAGGCACACGAATATCGGCAGACAGAGGTATTCTATTCATGGATAAACTTTCCAGCAGCAAACGCTGTAACAAAAGAGTTCCACTATTATAAAATAGAGGAACCACCGGATATCTACACTCCTTTCGAGGAGGTGGAAATACCACTCAAATTCCAAGAGCACCTGCTCTTGTTTCATGGCGCCCTAAAACATAATGATCACATCACCAGGCTCGGTCCACTAGGTAGACCAGGAGCAACGTGGCCGGTCCTAGCCGGATATACACCACATCCAGACATTGAAGAAATGCCTGCAGCAGAGCTTTTAATACAGCTAAAACAACTAATCAAAATACATAGACAATTAGTCCAATATGTAATGCGGACTTCAACAGTCCAACCAGCAGTTAAAATTCCACAGCTGAACCCTCATCAGGGTAACACAAATAAAATTACACCACAGAACATACAGTCCTGTCTGGGTAAAGTACCCGCAAAACGGGAACAAATACCCTTCTGGCTAGCACAAAAAATCACTCAAATAGAGGCGGTGTTTCCAGACACCACCCCGGTAGAAAAACACAGGATTCTGACTATCTGTCTTCCAATGGGAATCGCACCACACGTGGAAGACTGTGACACCTGGGGTACAGTCTTTGCTTCCATATACACAAAAACACATGGTGTACCATCCATGTCAGTAATACCAGATGTGCTAAAACAAATTCAAGATGAATACGGTCCAGAACCCGCTTTAACTCTGGGTATGAAACTACTGAAGGACTTCAAGCAGGTCTCGGCTATATTATTAGCCAACATAAAGGGAGAAGCAGCAAACGTGGCGACCTGCCAAAGGTTAAAAGAGACAGATATAGCAGACCAACCAACTGAAATTGCCAGAATCATAGAGAAATCCTATGAAGAACTAGGAAGAGATAGTCTGGGTGGAATACCGGTAAAACCTCAACTGATTGAAAGTCCTGAAAAGATATTTATTAAAAATAATTTAAACACTCAGAAAAAGAGCTGGGATGGAAACAAACAATCCAATCCCAAAGAAAAAAGATTCCAGTCCAGAGGAAGGTCTCCTCGGCGGAGAGAAAGATCTCCGAACCAAGGACGCAGGTCTCCCCAAAGTGAGCCCTCTGGTAAAAAATACAACCTTAGAAATAGGGATAATATAAAGAAACCTGATAGATATCAAGATATTGATACACGTCCCTCTCAATCTTTTCAGACTTCCTCGCAGAAATCGGAAAGAAGAGGACGATCAGAACACAGGGAAGAGCACGTCAAGTCCAAAGACAAGGAACCTGCTCATCCAAATAAAAAGTTACAATTTCCAAAAAAGAAGGTAGCCAGTATTAAAGTAATCAAAGATGCCGAGAATACTGAGAACACAGCTGAAAAACGGAGAATGGGCTCAGACAATGCTAGACAGCGCAGCAGAAGTGAGCATAGCTCGCAAAGTCCTTATGAATCATCTGGAGACAGTGGACACGAATGAATACATTCAGGTGGAAACTGCAGACACCAGAGTTAGCAAACCTCACAAAATATATGAAATAACATTACGTATAGAGGGGGATAAGACTAGAAAAATAAGGGGACTATTTTGGGATAATCTCTCCCAGGGCTATGACATCCTTCTAGCTGAGAAAGACTGGCCACCAGAGTTTGTCAGGGAATGTCCTCATGGCGAAGAAATAATTATGCCTGCCTTCTCAAATCATATTCCAATTCATAAAAAATATACACTTGCTAGAAAGTGGGCAGTAGCTCAAGCTCCTGCTTTATATAAAAATCATGTAGGATGGGATGAGGACTCTCCTCCTCACAAAATCCATTTAAAATCACAACCTACTGCACAGAGGCAGTACCCAATTAAGCAAGAAGCTAAAAAACAGGTAAAAGAGATCCTAGATCAACTTGAATACCAGGGGTGATTGAAACTTGCACCTCACAAATGAACAATCCTTTGTTTCCTGTCTCCAAACCAGACAATTCATATTGTCTTGTATTGGATTACAGATACCTTAACTCATGTTGCAAAACTTTTGCAGTACAAAACTCGCATAGTGCTGCACTAATGAATAACATAGTGCGCAAAAAATACAAAACAACATTAGACATCTCTAATGGATTCTTTTGTCAGAATATAGCACCAGAGAGCAGATATTTGACTGCGTTCTCGGTAAATGGCTCGCAAAAAAGCTTCTGCCGTTTACCCCAGGGGCACAAGAACAGCCCAGGATTATTCTCAAAGAGAGTAACAGAATAACTACAAACATACGATGATGAGGCATTATCATATGTCGACGACATTTACCTAACAGACGATGACTTGGATACTCACTTGAAGAGAGTGAACACCATAATACTTGGGTTCGCAGCAGAGGGTTACAAATTCAACTTTAAAAAGTCTAGAATTGCCCATCTAACAGTCCTGTTTTTAGGATATGAATTATCAAGTGAAGGCAAAAGCCTGGCTGACAATTTCCTAGAGAAATGTGCTGTACTCCAAGCACCTAGAACACTAAAAAACCTACAATCAATTCTAGGCTTCCTAAACTTCGGAAGAACATACATTGCAAATTACGCAGAAAGGGTGAAACCCCTTTATGATCTAATAAAACCTCAAAAACACACAGAAATTTTGAGATCTTTACAAACAGACATGTTAATTAAAACAAAATTAGAAACACGTGACAACACACGCAATCTTGTGATTCGAGTCATCCCAGGAAGATGCGGATTCACATACCTGACCTCTAATGAGGGAGAAAAGGTACCAATTGCATACAAATCACACTTGTACACAAAGGCTGAAATGAAATTTAGTCCAACGGAAAAAATTCTGACCGCGATACAGACTGCTGTAGCAAAGGAGCGGGCCCTAGCACAAGGTAAACGAATAATCATCGTGACACCGATACCAGCCCTGGAGGCGGTAACAAAGGCAAGCATTCCGAATGCTAAAGCACTCCATCCAAGGTGGATACAGTGGGCTAATTCTCTTGCTGCAACAGACGTGGTATACGAATTTGATCCCAACTTAAAAACACAAGAATTTCTCCAATACAAATTTGAATGTCCTCCGCCAATCGAAATTCTGCCTCTAGAACATTACGGCTGTATAATATATACAGACGGGTCAGCACAACCCGCAGTAGGGGGTAAACAAGCTTACAGTGCTGCATGCGCGATTGTTAAAGGTCTCTGGCACGAAGGGAAATTTAAACCAGCGGTCACTAAAACACATTCTCTAGGAGATTGTACAGCTCAGCGAGCTGAACTACTGGCATTCAAGATGGCGCTTGAAAATACGGATCGAGAATTCCCCACACTCATAGTGTGCGATTCGTATTATTGCGTTCAGTCTTACAATGAATACTTGCAGATCTGGCTTCAGAATGGTTTTAAGGATGCAAAAAGAGGCACAATCAAGCATAAAATGCTTTGGGAACAAGTAGTTCATTTGCAAAAAGAACTACCAAAGACTCACGTGATACATACACTGAGTCATCAACGTGATGGCGTTCACGTTGCAGGGAATTCATTGGCTGATGAGGCCGCGAAGGCAGCTGTGCAAACGGCTTCCGTAGCTGCCATCACACGGTCAAAAACAAAAATAGACAGCGATATATTGCAAGCTGTCAGCGCTACAGAAAAAGATTCGATATAAACACTCCCGAAAGGCTTTCCAGTGAAGTACTCATATATAACTGATACAAACAATGTTCCGTTTGCTCGAATCCCTGGAGTGGGGGATAGGGCAATTCCAAACATGGAACATAGGTTAGGACTAATAATAGCGGCACACGAAGGACTTGCTTCTGTACATGCTGGTGTCTCAGCCACAGTATCGTTATTAAAACAGAGATACTGGTGGCCACAAATGAGAAGACAAACACGGAACTATGTTCTAGAATGTGAAATATGTCAAAAAATGAAAGTATCAACAGTGAGACGACCAGCGCAGACGCCCCTTCTAATCTCGGATAAACCATTAGCCTGTGTTAACCTGGACCACTGCGGTCCCTTACAAAGGGATGGTAACTATAAATATATCTTGGTTGCAGTGGATTCTTGCACAAGATTCATATGGATGTGGCCCCAGCGATCGGCTGACGCCAGAACTGTTATAAAAGATTTGCGGGTCTTTATCGGCACATACGCAATTGGCATGCTGCATTCTGACCAGGGTCCTGCTTTTAGCTCTAGAGCTTATAAGGAGGCCATGACCAGCATGGGCATTGCATTGCGGTACTCTTGTCCATTTCATCCCGAGGGAAACGGAATCGTAGAAAGAAAAACCGTGACATAAAGCAATCTATAACAGCGAAGGTATTAGGTTCGGGAGCTGGGTGGGTCAAACATCTAATAAGTGTCCAATGTAGTCTAAATAACCTGCCAAGAAATTCTCTGAGGGGATTCAGTCCATACAAATTATTGTTTGGAACTAGAATGATGATCTTAGATCTTGACAGTCAGACTTCAGTGGTTAAAGAAAAAAGCTTTGATATCAAAGATCGTTTGGCTATTTTACAGGACTTAAACGAAACAAGGAAAGACCTGAGCAACATAAAGTTGAAACAACAGCCAACGACCACTGAAGAAAAGCCACCTGTCCCAGCAAGACCTGTCTGGATTCCAAAAGTCGGGGATCTAGCCAGAGAAAAGATCGCGGTAAAGAAGGAATTTGGGCCTTCTTACAGAAAAGCAGTTCCTGTCTTGTCTATCAACGGGACAAGATCAGTAGTACTACCGCCCCTTGCTGGTAAAAAGGAGAACAGGGTTGTATCAATCGACCTGATAAAACCACAATCATGTGGCCGATAACAAACAGTAGGCCAAGTGGACTCCCGATAAGTAGTAGAACACCAAGGTTTGCTACGAACACAGAGGTTCAATCTAAGAGGCTACTCACATTTGAAATGCCAACAGAACAACAATAAGGACTATGCAACAATGCTATGGAACTTAAACCTCTAAAAACCCAAATAAAAACATTTAGCAGAGACACACCAATCTACAATGAAGTAACAAATGACTATGTTGCTGCAACAAAACACACTAATAAAGCAAACAGCAATCCTGAAACAATAGGAACAATAGACAGAACGGCATCCGGTTACTTCATCAACTTCAGTGATTCATCTGAAAACCTGAGTGAATCAAAGGAACAAACATCAACACAAACCTTTAAAGATAAAGCTAAGGAACTTTTTCAACATCTGAAAGAAACCTATCTGACTTCTCCATGGATTGAATTCTGGGTGGCCTTAGGTGCAATAATCCTCATACTTTGGCTCATCATGGTACTATGTTTGGGACACTTCATTGAGGGAAAATATGCTAAAATGGACACAGCAAGCCAGAAAATCAACCTGGTCCTCAAACCACACACGTCTTCACACGTCGAGAAAAGAGAACTTTCTTCAGTCAACTTCACAGCCAATCCTATACCCGGTGGGGTAGCATGGGACAATACTGATTATGAAATCTATGGTCCGGTTGAAATCCTGAAGTATCCACATCAAATCAAGATCTCATTGAGTGACTTTGTAAAACCAAGCTCAGTTGCTGATGATTGGGACGTTGAAAGCATTAATAATATGATGTCTGACCTAATGATGTCTGCTAAATTTACAAAACATGATTATTTGCAGGGTTCGTCTAATTATGATAAAATGTTCTGCTATAATCACTATAGTAATCATTATCTGCATAAATCTGCACAACCTAGGAATGTTTTAAATTATAATCAATGGGAACACTGTGCAACCCCTCCAAAAGGTAGCTCAAGAACTTTTTATGACAAATATTCATATTTTTCAGGGTTCAACACAAGCAATGCAGAAACATTTTATTTCAAATTATCAAATAAGACAGGTACAAAGACCATGCTTACAAACACTAAATTGATATATTCAGACTCGTTTTTTGAGCAAATGAGTACATTTCGTTTTGATTACTGGGATAAAAATGTTGAAGTAAAAAGTGTTTGGGGTACAAAGGAATGGCAAGTACAAGGTATAGAATCATTGTTTAGAGCCTGCATGATCCCAGAACAAATTATATTTTTGAATGACACTGTTCAACAAACTACCTGTCTTGGCTTAGCCAAAATCAAAGACTTAAACAAACCGTCTATTCCAAAGCCATCAATGAACAGTAATAGCTCTATAGATGTTGAGATAGACGTAAACCATATATTAAGCCAAAACAGAACACATCCTGATTGGAAAAAGTGGTTGATCTGGCCCACAGATACAAATAACTGTCAAGACAGATTCCTGAACAAAATCCAAGGGTTCACATTGACCAGGCCAGACCCTAGATATTCCCAAAGACAACACCCAGGGATAATTACCACGTACAGTGTGGGCAAGCTCTGCCTTCAATGGCTACAAACATCCACACTGGCAGAAATTAAGCAACACCTGACTTTACTTACTGATGGTGCTAACTTGCGTGATTTCATTATGGGACCGCGCAAACAGCGTCAAAACCGCTTCATAGCAGCCTCTGTATATGCAGCTTATAACGAAGCCTGGAAAATAACTCAAATTGAAACATCAGAGAGACTACGGGAAATTGACCGTATTAATTTGGAAAAATCACTTTCTGTAGTGGACAATGGGTTAATGACTCTGTCCTCCAGAATATACTCTTTGGACAGCATTGTGTCTTCAGCAATCGACATAATATCGCAAGACTTACTGTTGTTACAACACGGTCAGTCTCAATTGCGTTCTATTGTACAACTTGGCTGGACGTTACAATCTGCGTTCAGGCTATGTGCCTTGGCGTTTAATCAACACAACGTCACTGTTCAATATCTTTAACCTTACTGATAAACAAATCAGTATGGCACAGAAGGGTGCTGATTATACAATCCTGAGCATTGAGAAACTCGAGAGATTACGATTGACAATGTCAGAACGACCTGTCAGTGAATGGATAATACATGGAATAATTAATATTCCAATATCTACTTTCAGGTTTCAATATTGCCAAAAATATATACAGGCTGGCATGTACGAAAAATTGGGTATAGGGTACATTAAGTCAACATGGAACTTGCCCTATTCACATGCTTGTGTCAGTAATAAAGGCCGGAAAGTGTTTCTTAGTGGCAATAATTGTGCCATGTCACTAAGCGGTACACTTCTGTGTAATGGTATTAGTTTACACGGAGCCTGTGAAGGGTCCTCAAATAACCTTTCATGTCACCAGCTAGGCACACCTGCGACACAAATAGAACCATTCTTTAGGAGACTATCGAACGGGAGTTACATTATAATCGTAGACCGCAGATGTTGTAGCTTGGTGCCCGGAATAGCTTATCTCATAACTACGACTGCGAAGGTTATGTGCTGTGAACGAGTATTGTTCCCCAGCGCAATGCCAGACAGGGAGGCAAGGTTATGGCCGAATTTGAAAATTGCTTCCATTGGAGTTGATACTTTAAGCAGAATGAAAACAGTGCTCCTTCAGACGCCGACCAGGCTCACGTCATCAAAAGAAACGTATGATCTCCAAGTTGCAAGGACAACAGCAGAGATTCATTCATTGTTATCAACTAATTCCCCCATACATTTCGCAGAAATCCTGAACGAAATCTTAAATATTTCTGATAACAGTGGAGTCTCAAATGTATTTAAGACAGTGTTTTCGGGGGCTTTAACACCATTTAAAGCCATTCTGGGTATTTTTCCGGACTTTGTCCATTCCATCTTTGGTGGGCTTCCTCTCCTTTTGGGACTAGTGGCAGGAATCCTATTTTTGATCCTGTTATTTCGCTATGGCAAACCGTGTCACAGACAAAACACCTGCGACAAGGGAAGAAACAATCCTAGCCATTGGATACCGGAACCGGATATCTAAAATCCTTGGACTATCCCGGCTTAGAGACCTGAACATGACTTGGTTTCTTTCATTTAGACCAATGTGGCAAAGCTGTGTTTTACCTGTATTAAGGTGCTTGCTATGCGGAGAAGAATGCCTGTTGGACACCTGTCTGACGCTACAATCGGATGCGCCAATGGATGCGAAACTTTGTTGGGTCCGGTCACGGCTCATGCATTGTGCTGTCCCCAGCGGCTACCAATCCTGATGACAGCATTCGTGGAGACTTCACCACTACGATTGAGGGGTAGTGAGGTTCAAGATGAAAGCAGCATCGATCAGGTACGACCTTCTGTCAGCTATGCTGATCGAAACATCAATGAAGGCAATCATGCTCATGAATGCATGGTAACATCTTTTTCCGAGTTAATGGAACTTTCACAAGAAGCTGTTGACAGTTTTTTCGAGAGTCTAAATGATATGATGTTCTCACCAGAGCAGAAATAATGACTTTTGAGCAGGCTAGCACACGGCGTTCCCAACACCCTGAATTTGGCCTTCAACTTTGATAATAAAGTATTGTGAACAACTTTTTCCAGTTTATGGACAGCGGAACATAATTTTTTCAGCGGCCCAAAAATGTTTTGCAGTTTTTCTGGACACTTATCTTCTGCTTAAAGTAGAAACTATTCCTAGGGAACTAAATTTCTAGTTTAGGAACTTTAGAGACATTAGCTGCCCTCTGGCATGTTCATAAATATTTTATTTTGTGATGAAATGGTCTCGCATTTTTTTTTTCTCTTCTGTATTAAGAGCCATTTCATGTGTTATTTTCATATTTTATTAATAATGATGTATGAATATGCGTAATTTATTTAGCATTGTTATACTGCTTGAGTGCATATAATGCATATATATATCTTTTCGTATATTTCATGGTTTCAAAATGCATATGGATGTATTTTGGGGTGGTACGGTATACACGTGCTCTACTAGTATATTTACTATGCCTAGATCTTGTAAATATGGACATAGTCTGCGTGGAGTGGGTGTGATGTATTCCTATAGGTTCTGTATCGATCCCCCTATTCCTGACCCTGTTCTGGTTAATAATTAACTAGCAGCCATCCCACGGTACAAAAAACCGTTATCTGATTAAGCCACACCACGGCACAGGAACGCGTTATCTGATTAGGTCATAACGCTTGCCATCTAATTAGGCAAGCACTATTCCTCCAGCCCCTGATAAGGCATACGGAGTTCTCAAAACAAATCAAACCTATGACAACCTGGGAAAATCCCTGCAGCCATTGTTTTGATTTCACCGAGAACTTCAGCAAAAGAATGTGCGAACAAGCCCGTTCGTATGACATCCTTATTGACGTATCCATGTCCATCCTTACGTCAATCTCGGCACCTTACAGGTATAAATATTACCGACATTGCCTTAAGCAAACACACGCGGTGGTGACGAGATCTGAGCAGCGAGACGTGCTGAGGAGCCCAGCAGAGAGCGAAGCCCACACGCGCTGCCCCGCCTTCCTGACGCGCTGAGAATGAGACGCTGCTTTTCTCCTGCCGAGAAATCCAGCTCCGGCGCTTCCAAGCAGCCCTCGCAGGCAGCTGGAATATCAAGACCAGAGACGAGAGATACCAGCCCTCAATCATTCTAGACCTCAGGTACAGAACTGAACAACCCCTTGCAGAGAATTCTTGAGTCAGTCCCTTGGCAAAACAAACTTAACTTAAACTGCTACTTATCTACTCCCGCCCACGTATTAGGCTTAGGTCAGGTACACTGGGGTAGGCGTGGTTAGAAGCACCAGTTGAGTACGATTAGTCAAATGTATATATGTATGTATCTATTTTATCAGTTTTAAATATCATATGGCTTAGAAACCATATCAATGCTTCTGCAGTATTATTTTATACTTCTGCTTTTATTGTATGCACTTTACTTAACCATAAGTATCGCAATAATATCGATTCATTTCTCTTGTACGAGAAAAGAGACTGATCAATAAATACCATCTTTTATTGAACACGCCCGTCTCTTCCTTTTCTCTACAATCTGGTGAAACTAAGAATGCACGTACTGACTGAGTAAAATAAGTTGTCTTTTGTTTTCACACGACTCTAGAGATACACTCTTGATTAGGGGAGAGCAAAGTTGTCATGTTCTATGGTTGTCAGAAACTAAATCCCTTCTTGTCTATCCAGGGAGGTTAAACTCCTCCTTGCCTATTCGAGAAAGTTTCTAGTGAACTCTGAGCTAGCTGGCAAAACCAAAAACTTTAAGTCTAATATCGTCAGTGGAAGACCTAGTTAACCTCTGCCCTAGGTCTATACTATTGAAGATATTATTCCAATGCGCAGAGCCTATTGGGATAATAGGAACTACACTACAGCTCTTCCCGCTCCGCCCCACAAGCTTCCCCCGCGTGCGCTCTGCCTGAGCCGCACTCCTCCCACACCTTTGAAGTGAAGCGTAGCTTCACTTCAAAGGCCCCTGCTGCTTCACACCCTCATGCCGCTCTCCCCGCTCCGCCCCCTCCCCTGCCCGCCGTGTCGCATTTCTCCTCCCCCCTCCCCACAGCAATTCCCTCCGTCTTGTTTTATTTTACCATTTGAAACCACGTCTTTATTTTTCAGAGCGCAACATGCCGCGCTTTCACTCAATTAATAGCGGCTGAGCGCTTTTTTTATGCGAGGTTCGCTGTATCCACTTTTCAAAACATCAAGTCTTTATTATAGGTGCAGCTTTCACTTTAAACTTGCCTTTATTTTTTCATAATCTATGCCCTTTGCAGAGCTGAGCACCGCCCTTTAACACACACGCATTTACTTTTGCACAGCGCAGTACGACTCTTCCTTTGTTAATTGCTTCCTGTTCCAAGCAGCTGGTCTTCGCTCCCTCTCCTGGCCTGCAGCTGTCTCCTCCTCCCTACCGTCTCCTATTATTCCTATTAAAATTATTTATAACGCGCACTATCACCATCGGTTTCTTGGCGCTCATTGACATATGGCGTTGATCAAGGGTGAGAGGGTTAGTCAAAAGCGGATTGAAAGAGCAGTGTTTTTAAGAGTCTGCGGAAACAGTCGTACTTTGGGCAAAGACGAAGAGAAGGAGGTAGGGAGTTCCATACGGAGGGAGCCAGGACAGAGAAGCTCAGGCCACCGTGCTTTTTTCTTTTGAATCGAGGGACCTCGAGGAGGTTTAGTGATGCTGAGCGAAGAGCTCTAGAAGGGATGTGACGGGACAAGGCCGAAGAAATGAACATGGGAGCTGCATCCGAAAGGGCCTTAAAGGTAGTGCATGCCAGTTTGAAAGTGCAGCGTTTAGAAACAGGGAGCCAATGTAGACTGCGGAGGAGGGGAGTGACGTGCTGATGTTTGGGCTGGCGGAAGATCAGGCGAGCAGCCTGATTCTGCACCAACTGAAGTCGGTGAAGGTGGCATGCAGGAATTCCTGCGTATAGAATATTGGCATAGTCGAGCCCCTCCACATTGGCACTTTAGATGTGACGAGGAAGCTAGTAATTTGTTTTTATCAACTCCATTCGCGTTGGTTAAGATCAGCGCGGCGCACGCCTCATTATGTGGCATGGGATTACTTATGCTCTACTTTTTGTGTAATAACGTTATATTACTTGTTGACACCTTTTTGCTGCTTAAAGGAAACTTTATTTCTATCCTTTTTTTTATATGTTGTTTACACATGGTTAGTGTTGAGGCAGATCCACGTTTAATGCGGCGATATGGCAGCAGTGTAACCACTATTCGTACCCCCCCCCCCGCTTTCCACTGTTTGCTCTCCATCCCCTTTCCTTTTTATCTCTTTAAATAGATCAAATGATCACTCCACTGCAAATAAAAAAAAACATAACAGACAAACATTGGCATTTGCAACACCAATAGATCGAACTTCCACTAATGCGAGACCTATTGCATTGCTAATGCTTGTTGGGGTATGGGAGCCGGATAGTAAGAGTGCAGATTTGTTCCCGCGAGGGCGTGTTTGTTCCGCTCCTTTCTATCAACGGAGCCAGACAACACGCCTCGCATTTTTTCCCCTGCAAGTGCGTTCGCTGTTCCGCTCTTCATCCTTGGAGCCGGACGGCGCGTGTTGTGTGTTATGCCCTCCCCAGTGTCTTAGCTGGTCCGCGGTCCGCTGTTATTTACAAAGCAGATTTATCATTCAGCTGTACTCAGTTCACGTTCTGTTATCCCTATTTTTATGCACAGAACGTGGCACTACATTTACCCCTCCTTGCGTAATTTCTTTTCCCCAACATATTTATACCTTTTCTTTGGTGATGCAAGTTGAGTGCTTCCCTATAGCATATTCTGAGTGACTGTTGTGTGAGAGTGTCCTCTCCTCGCCTCCTCCATAGCCCCTAACTTGTTCTTCATGAGGACTTCCTGTTTCCATCATAAAGAGGCTATAATACAAGAGAAGGCTGTTGCTAAGGATTTTCAAGGCCAACAGAGAAGGCGCTTTGGGTGAGTGGAGCACTGTAATCTCATATATATAAATGTCTATAAAGGTCTCTTTGCATAGTGTATGCTAGATTCTGTTATACTTCCTTTTGTTCCCTACAGTGCACACCATTTCTGACCTGTTCACTACAGAATACTTCAGCTACATCATCTGGGGAAGAGTGGTGGTCACTCTCTGATTTTTCCCCACACTTTTAGTGAATAATTACTTGTGAGCACGTGCTATAGTTCTCCAGGTGTTTTTTTCTGGAAGTTTGTGGACCATTCATCTCGCTCCTGTGGAATACAGCTGGAACCGCGACAATGCACTGCGGTCGATGTGGCGGCAGTCAACAGACACTGCGTCAATTTCTTCAGCTGCTCTCCCAGGATGCCTCAATTGTTTCAGCTGCACAGGAGGGTCAGCTTCGAAGTCAGTGCGGTGGTCTCGGACTTTGGAGACAGGTGCGCTGGACAAGGGCTGTGGCGGTTTCTTCGGCCACGGGCAGGCGCTGTGTCAATCTCTTCAGTAGAACGGGGACAGTGCATGAAAATTCTTACCGCACATCGGTGCTGTGTCGGAAAAAAGATGCGCTGAAAAGGGCAATGTGTCGATTTTCAGGGTTCTTGTTGCTTTTGGCAGAGGAACAACCTCCAAGAGCTCAGAACTGAAATTAGCACCACAAGGCAGGTCAGAACTTCCAGCAGTGGAGTTCAAGGATGCTGCAGGTGAACTCTTTGTGTCCCTGAGACTTCTTAACAAGAGGCAAGCTCTACTTCAAACCCTTGGAAAATCGTAGCAAGCAAGATTTAGCAAAGTAAAAGTCCATTCTTTTTCACTGCCCATAGACAGAATCAGCAACTACAGGTCAACCCAGCAAAGGGACAATACTCCTTCTCACAGGTCTTCTCCTTGGCAGAGGTTCCTCCTAATCCATGAGTATTCCAAAAGTCTGGGGTACTCCGTTCAATATATAACAGCAATGCCCTCGCACACAACAGTCGCGGTGTTTCAACAGAGGTTACGAAATTTACAACATTCTATGCATAGAGCCAAAAATTAAGACAATTGCAATCCTGTTCGGTTTCATAGGAAATTGATGTAGGTTTATTGGTTCCACAACCAGCCGACACGTGTTTCGTCGCGTGGGAACAAATCACTGCGACTCCTCAGGGCTTAAGACACGACATAAAATCCTATAGGTCTGGAGTGATGTGTCTACACAGTCTGATTGCGTGTGAAATTGGTAATCCTACCCGTCCCAGCCGGGTACGAGTATTATAGGAAAGGATAAGAAACGCTTCAAGCGTCTAGGGAGGTTCCAGGTGTGGTGGTACCTTCCGTGAATGTGAGTGGTAAACGATGTAGGGTTATTTAGATCTTCTCGTGGTGGTTTTCCCACGGATTCCGAGTTCGTAAGCAAACGGGTTAAGAATGCTTCATCGGCCGTGCTTAATGAGTGTGCACATCAAGCCTCTAACCAGGAGGGGATACATATAAGGCTCCGGTTCACGCGGGTGCGACTAGAATCCAGAAGTGTCTTAGACGCAGTATCCCTCCTCCTTTTGTTCCCGGTCGCCGTTTTCCAAATACGTGTTGTTCTTGGCTCCAGACACACTCGGGGAGGGGGTGGAGACAGCATTGTGAGAGGCCAGGCACAACATTGTTCAGGTGCAGGTCACAGTTCCTACCACCAATCTAACTAAGGAGGGCATATCAGCCTGATGACGGACCATCAGGATATGCATGGCACGCCTCAACTCCCTTTGTGTAACTGTCTAGAGTAAATGCACAAACAGGCCCCTGTCAGTCTAAACCATATGTTGATTCAACAGGCAGGGAGAGGCACAGGATAGTTAAACAAAAAAATGCTCACTTTTTAAAAGTGGCGTTTTCAGACACACAATTTAAAAACCAACTTTACTAAAAGATGCATTTTTTAATTCTGAGCTCAGTGAGCCCAAACTCAAAATCTCTATCTCTTCCCAATTGAAAGCTACACTAGTAAAATGTTAGACAGCCGCTCCAATGATATCATAGGGGAGAGATGGCCTTCCAATAGTAAAAAACGAAATTGGCAGTATTTCACTATCAGGACATGTAAAACACACCAGTACATGTCCTACCTTTTACATACAATGCACCCTGCCCATGGGGCTGCCTTGGGCTGAACTTAGTGGTGCCTTACATGTAGTAAGAGGGAAGGTTTGGGTCTAGCAAGTGGGTGCACTTGCCAGGTCGACATGGCAGTTTAAAACTGAACCCACAGTTACTACAATGGCAGGCCAGAGACATGTTTACTGGTCTACTCGTGTGAATGAAATGAAATGAAAAATTGCACTTATATAGCGCGTAACTACCCGGAGGCGAAACTAGTGCTGCAGGCCCACTAGCAGCATTTGATGGACAGGTCCAGGGCACACACAGTGTTCGTTACTAGGGACCTGCCAGTAAATCACAATTTACACAGGGATCATATGCACTTTAGCGCTGATCAGCAGTAGTAAAGTGCCCAGAGTCTTAAAGCCAACAAAAAAGGGTCAAAAAAATAGGAGGCAAAAGGCGAAAAGTTTGGGGATAAACCTGCAAAAAGGGCCAGGTTCGATTGGGGAGCTTCTTCGTTTTCTACATTTATAATATCACATTTCTTGCACCCCTAAAATTGACTCACAAAGTTGATTAGGGTATAATGTGTAAAGAATCAATAATGCAACCAACCACTATAAAAACAAAAAAGCCATTAATCACCAATTAAAATGTTGTAGTGTCAGTTGTTTTGTCATTAAATTACATATATCAAGGAGCTTACACCAATTCACCAATGCTTGCCTTTAAAGAGCTTCAAAATCCACAAAACATCAATATTTTCTTTACAAATCCAAGAAAACTGGCACTTTGTATAAGAAGGATCCTCCGTATACTCAACTATTCTGAAATGTTTACTCATATTCGGGTGCCGATAAGATCTTGATTGATATGTTACAGCACCATGACAAGGCCTCCCTAAAATATAGACAAGCTGATATAGGCAATTTCATTTTAAGAAGTTATATCTTCCCATTTTTACAGCAACTATTTAAATGCCACGATGATGTCACAACTCTGAGTGAGGAACCAGCTCTCCTGGGCAGTCAGTCTCTCAGCACTGCCCAAGCATTACATAATTTGAAGCCTGAGATATTTAATTTGCCTAATGACTAACATAACAAGCAGCAGTCCCCGTGTAGACATTATTTTAGAGCCCGAAGCAGCAGGCGACACAACGAAGAAGGAACCTGGATTGACACTCAATACATAAGATTTATGATCTTATTTATGAAGAAAGCGCCTATTTAGCACTGTTCATGACATTTAGAGAAAGCTGTAACTTCATAGGAAGGCAAACACGGGCTGATAAAAACTGCAGTTAAGTAACTAATTGTCTAGGCACTCAAATCTCATGTACTTTGATGCGGCAAAATAGTTTCAACCAAACAAGATAATTGTTTTAGAGCATTTAGTGAAATGATAAAATAAAATATACGAAATACCCCTTAAAAATGGTCTTTCAGATTGTAATTTTCACATGTGGAACAAATTAATTAAAATAACAAAATCCCAGAATGAGAAAAGAAATGATACAAAAAAATTATTAGAAAGTGTGGTGTAAGCCTCCAATATGCAGTACCTATGCTCATCACCATGCAGAGTCAGTGCAACAAAAACCTCTCTTTGTCCATTTGCATCAAGGGTATTTCTCCAACAGTGGCCACAGTCACAGACTGGTATAACTCTGATACAACTTTTTATGTTGGCACGCAACGACAATTTAGATTGTGCCAATCGTTAAGCAGGTTGGTTTAGACCAGTGGTGGCTGAAATATTCTATTCAGCTGGAGAAATTGATGGAAGTTTGGAAATTCCACGTTACTCTTGTAGCACGGATTTCTGGCCAAATTTCTCCAATCACTGCATTGTGGACCTTTTCTTCATGCGCCTCTCCAGAATGGTAAACTGGCGAGCAAGATTTCAAGTCCCCCAGCAGGATTTCAGATCGCTAGGAGGACATCAGATGAAATTTTACTAATGAGGGTGGTCGCAGTCAGAAGGCTGACGCTCGAGTAGAAGTCTACCTGAGCGGAAGTGAAATCAGCTTGAATAACTCTGGTGTGCCGCGTGGCGCTGATTTTTCAGTGCAAAAAGCACTCCTGGCACTAAATCACATCAGGAGCAGTGTGGCGTGCCTATTTACGCCCATTGACAGAACTCTGCGGAATCCTGCAGAGTTTTTATGGAATTCTGCGGAATTCCGCTGAGACAAATCCACCCCAAAATTAGAACACTTTCCAGTTAACAGGAATATATTATGGACAAGAACTAAGACTAGGTTCAAGCACTTTATCACTACCAACAACGACCAGGCTATGGTGGATTCAATGACTAATTTCACGTTAATGCAGACAGAGCCATTAAAGCTTGCTATCTCAAGCACCCCACATCCTCTGTACATTTTATTCCATAATTTGTCCAATGGACAAAAGGAAGTATCATTAAACAATGTTTTTCCGGGCAATTATGAGGTTCTAGGTGGAAGTTCAGCACATGGGTGCAAAAGTTTACTTCTCATTTTAACACTATGCTCAAGTACCCTTCATAAGTATGTGCATGGGCACTTTCCACTAGAGTTTTATTGGGGTTAATTACTGAAGCAAAACAAATGGTCATAACAAGGGCAAAACTGATGGGAAACATATGTAAAATGGTCTGAAATGGCACCTGCTGAATCCCAGTGAAAATATAGTTTGCCCAAGGTTTTTTAACAGCCATAATATACATGAGTGAAAATGTATGCGCTAGTTCAATATGATGTAGGAAACGTTTTCCATTTTGCTTACGTCTCTACTTATTTGCTAGTGTTTGTATAGCAAAACAATTCAACTTTGCTGTCCATTCAGAGCACTGGAAACAGCTTGATTAGTAGAACCTGGGCAGGCTTAGTTAGACCCCGGGCAGGCTTAAAGTTGATCTTAATTTGAATATCCCCTAATATTCTTGAGACGCTACCTTTTTTGGAAAGATTATTAGCAAAATGTCAATTTTTTAAATCTATCTCTACTTGATTCTTCCGAAATGTGGGTGGGTGTTTTTCTTCAAGTAAATATATCAGCTTCATCCAAAGTTTAGGTCGCCATACACTCAGGAACTTGTATCCAAGTTTTTGCCTGGGAAACGTCTTTGTTGAGTCAGGTTAAAGGAGCCATGGGGTTTTTCAGAATGTCCTAGATGCTGGTACCCTTATACATATATTCCAGATACTTAGGAATTGTTTGCACATTTCTTAAATGTATATTTGTTGAAGGTCTGGAGAATGTTTCGCAACTCTCTTTATATTTTCACTTTGAAGTCCGATTTATGCTCAAGACACACAGCTTTTTGAGTTTAGAAAGCTTTATTGAATCAACTATGCCAAGTAAAACATTAGTACAGAATCACAATCAACAAGAAAAATTAAAGAAATGGGAAGATACAATATAAGTGTGAATTGTAAAACAAGGAATCCCAAAAAGGGAAATATAATATATATACTAAGGGAAAATGCTTTTTTTTAAAAAAGAATTGGGGGGAAGAGAGAAAGAGAGAAAAAGAGGAAAGGGAAAGAAAGAAAGAGAGAAAAGGAAGGTGGAGGGGATGAAAACAGAAAATAGGAGAGTATAAGAAATGTAAAAGAAACAAATAAGGCATATTAAGATACACGTCCGGAAAGAAAATCAGTTAAAGGTCACAATAACAAATCTCTTTTAATAAAAAGAGCGGTAGTCGTAGCATGGGCGCGATCAAGTGTGTGATGATGACAAATCAAATTCCACCATGCAGTATAAGAGATCTTTGAAGTATCTTTCCAATTCGTAGTAATAATCTGTAAAGAAATAGCTATGAAGAAGTCTACAAATTTACGAACAGTATGTGAAACATTCCAAATAGGAGAAGAACCACCTAGAAAAATATGAACAATGTCAAAAGTGTGATTGGATCTTAAAATATCATTCAGCTTGCACCATATCTGTAGCCAAAGGGATTTAACCAAGGGGCAACGAAAGAACATATGAAATAGATTACCATCAGGATGAGAAGACACACAACTTTTTAAAGGTGCAAATGTAGGTTGTTACCTGCTTCTGGAAGAGTCCATGTTTATGGCTTTGTAAGGAACTAGAATATAGGGTGCATATCTTAATTAGTGGTCTCACTAAAAAAATAATATGAATGCGCACATACACAGACAATAAGAAGTCATTATTGAACTGTTTCTTGATCTCAGAAATGCAATATGAAAGTGTGCATCAATTTGGAAATACTGAAAAATGCAATCCCAGTACTAGAGAGAAAGCACTAACCCTACCCTTCTACAGAACAATATCCGACTTCCAGGAAGTGATCCGGCATCAGGTCCAAATATTTCAATTTCTTGGCTTCCCTTTTGTAATGCAACATGGAAGATGGGCAGAGTAATGAGCCATCAAATTCAATCAATCCCACAGGCTCCAATTATTTGACTTGTGATCTAGGTAGCGTTGCCAGTGTTGACGCTACAATTATAATTGCATAATGACCTTTGTAGGCCTGCCTTCACCACCTACCATCTGTTTTATTTTTGATATAGCCATCTGCAAATTAAACATAATTAGTAGGGAAGGCAGTTTTATAAACAACAGATGATAGGATAGGAGGCTTGCTACATAAAAGAAAAAAGATATATTTTATACTGTAGCAACATCTTGAAAAGAGACACTGCACTGATGGTTGAGAAATCATTTTTTGTCTTGGCATCCTTGGCATGGGTTTCCCTGACTTTTTGCCTCTACCTCCTGTATTTGCTGTCTCTACCTCCTGTAGTGAAGCTGGGCCAGAAAGGGCAGAACTGGTTTGGACTGGGCTCAGAGACCCTTGCCACAGAGAGAACACAGAGAAAATGGGTTATAAGTATTGAACCTTAAACCCCAGAGAATTAGATCACTTCTGTACTCAAGAAGAACCTCTGTCAAGAAGAATAGCTGGAGAGCTGTAAGGAACAGTACTACCCCTTTGCTGTGCTGCTTTGCTAGGTTGGCCTGCAGTTGCTGTTTCTGCCAAAGAGAGGATAAAGACTTGAACTCTGCTGTGAACCTGCTTGAAGAAGAATCTTCAAGTGCCTGTGTGTGCTGTCCTCCTGTTGTGAAGTCTAGACCTGCAACCCACTGACCAGCACATGGACTCCTCTGTGGACTACTGCATTCAAAAGGGTGCCAATCCCAGTTCCTGGGCCCTGAGAATTGTGTGGTTGGTGCTGCAAAACAAGAAAAACAACTCTGACAGTGTCAGTGATGATGCCAGTGATGCCACGACCTGTACGGAAGCCTGGGACCCTGCTTGTGAAGTGCACAACACACCACCTTGCCCGCACCACAGCTCTAATGCCCGACGATACCTGGCGACACCTACAGTTATCGGCCTTCCCAATGCCAGCGCTCGCACCGACGCCACCACTGCCAGCATCACGTTATCGCGGAGTCGATAACCGACGAGGGTGATTTCACAAACTGTTCGACTTCGCATCGCCTCACCAAAACCATAGCCTCACTGCCGCAGCCTAACTTTCCCTGTACTGGATTCGACACCTAACCTCCTCATAGACTCAACACCTCACCTCCCCCATGGCAACCAGGGAGCCCGCTACACCTCGCTAACGAGGTCTTAACTTCATGACGCCATACATCATCCTTAGACTTTGTTTCCAAAGTACTGTGTTTGGCGGTCCTTGTGACTCGGTGCCAGATGCTGCGCACCTCACGGTCAGTGCCGTACTTTGGATTTATGCCTGTCAAGACATCGTAATAGCCCTAGGTGGAGATATTTGTTTCTACAAGTGCTATTTTAGAAGTAACTGTTCTAAAAATCATATTTTGATACATGGATGTTAGATTTTTGTCGTTTTGGTCTTGTTTGGTTTATTTTTCTAAACTGGTGTGGTGTCCATTTTTGGTGTTTTCACTGTGATACTATGTATTTGGGCACACATACTTTACACATAGCCTTTGAGATAAGCCTCTCTGCTTATGCCAAGCTACCAAGGGGGTGAGTAGGGGTTAGCTATAGTGTGTAACCCCCCCTATCCTGACTAGAAGCAAGGGTCCCTACTTGGACAAAGGTGCATATCTCTGCCAATCAGAGACCCCCATTTCTAACAAGAATGCTTTCATGCTTTACACCTATTTCCTCAGAGGGACACAGCCAATTATTGTTGAAAGGAATAGAAATAATTGCTTGTGCATAACATTTTATTAACAATAAGACAAATAGATTACACCAGTTGAGTAGTACAAGCCAAAGGCAGCTTGGAAATAGAGAGAGTCTCATCATTGATGTGAAATTTGGAAGAGATTACACATTTTCCAAACAAAAGATTCCAAGTTTCAAAAAAGGATAACACTGGCTGATATTGCTTTGCCTGAGCAGGAAGAGAGTCAGTCCTGAGAGAATATTTGTGAAATGACCTGAGTTAAAGTAAAAGTGATGAAGAACTTTAAGGTCCACTTCAAATAATAAAAGATGGAGAAAAACAAAAACTAAGAAAACCAAGGAAGGGGCTCGAAATGTAGGCAAGAAGGAATAATGTCCTGAAAAAAATACAAAGAATGCATTGTAGTGAACTATAACTTAGAAATAGTTAAAATGCTTACAAGTGCTCTCAATGTCTGCTAGCGGTCAAGACACCTCTAGAGGCTGCCTGGTGGACGCATGTGATCAGCTTAAAGTTAGCGGCTGGGCCCAGTCATCATTACGGTCTTTGCATTGGCAACATTTTTGGAAAAAGGTCTAGTGGGATAGAACAACTGTATACCATTTCCAGGCAGCAGGTCAGAAATGCTACGTAGAAGACCTTGGTGAGTGCTGGTCATTGATATACAAATCTGAGACAAGCTGGTGAAATGGGAGCAGCTTGGAAGCATTCAAGGCGAAGTTAAATGTAGCATTTGGTCCAGTAAAGATGTTCATATTCAGATTAAGTCACTTTTTGTACCTTGAAAAGATGTAGCAAGACAACGGCAAAAGCAATATCAGATGATAGTTACAGAATGCTGGCTTGCCTTGGTAGAACAGAAGGGGAACCACTGATTGCGGTAAAGGTAAATGATGGCGATGGATGAGACAGAGTTGTTATGCAACATGGGTGTGACTTTACAGGATGTATGTTCCAATTTCTACCTAGTCCACTGTAGCTGGAAAATAGAGAATATCTGCAAATCGGACAAATGTTCCCAAAAACAGTTAATCAAGTAGATGAAACTGACTAATAAAGTTGTTTTCATCTAGACTGGTTTGGGTAGCCCAGTCTTCTTGAAATTAGTAGTAACTCTGGTGCCTATCGGCTACACGTTTTCCACAGTCCATTCAGCAGCACACCAGTTACCCCATAAACGCTAAACTGGTGATCATCTTATACTATTATTATACTGTGATAATTATCTGTCAGTCGTCCTCAGGAGTGTTGTTTTAAATCTCCTTTTTGACCAGGACAGGAAACTGCCTCTCCCAGATTTTGTAATTGAGTTGCTGAAAACAAATATTTCAGTCATAGGACAGAACAGTTCCTCTTCTATTCATTTGTCTGGCAGGATTTCTTCCAGGGTGGCAAATTCATGGCCTTCTGTTTCAAGCTCGTTCCTAAGTGCCAGTCAGACAGGCTTAAGTTTAAAAAGAGAACCAGTGCCCTACTAGTAGCTAAAACTAAGTAATCCCTGAAAAGCACTTCAATTTTAACTACTTTGGTTTAGGATAATGTTTGGTGGCACCAATCCTTCGAGGACATTTGCAGGATACTTATGTGGCTAAATGCTTCCCATTTGCCCTCCACCGATACCAACCACAAACTAGCTCATTTGCCTTCAAATCAAAGGCTTGGGTTGTCTTATGGTCCTGCGGCTTAGGGCCTAGTATGGATTGCATCTTGAAAAGAGCTAGGCACAGTATTTAGTTTGAGCACATGTGTTGAAGGCCTATTTAGATGGTGTAAACGCACTACACAGATAGATTTTTAAAAGCCACACTGCCCACAAGTTTTGGCTCCAATACAATTCCACATCACCCTTCATCAGGACAATCGCGAAAAATAGCAAAGGTTAAAATAGAAATTTCAGTCTGGTTAACAACCTAGAATTTAATTCATACAGAAGATGTGTTCATTCTAGAGCAGTGACCTGGGACACACTATACATGGCATTGGTAGATACATACAACCATCTAAATTGATAACCACCTTGCCTTCATAATCTATCTATCATGCCCCTATCCTTTTAAATAGAGAGGTTACATGAGCGAGCAGGTCTATATACTTGAGGTCTAAAAATATCTAACTCATTCATTTAATCATGTACCCATTAATTTACACCTCAAATGTACAGTTTTTAAAAAACAAATGTGCTCATGCAGTGGCTCAATAAAGGACATACAAATTTCAAATTAACAATTTAAAAAAGAACTTGAATACAGCTCCATCACAGCCTTTGTGCGCATAACATTGAACACAGTACTCTCTTTTGATAAAATATTGATCCTGAGTTCACGTTCAATACAATAGTTGTAGTTGATCAAGCAGAAACTAACTTTCAATTCAGCAAATAATTGTTGTGGAATAACCCAACAGGAGTAAGCAATGAACATTCAGCTCAGTTCACTCAAGAAACAGCCTCCTGTGTGGTTATGGTCAGACACTTTACCTGGGACAGGTAAAGTGACATGGGACATGGGACAGTTACATTTGTCAGCTCTGAATTAGAATTAGGCTAGTTGATTTCCCTTTGAAAATAGGACACATTGTGCTAAGGAGAGCCAAATGCAAAAATAACTTTTAAGTGTTTAATAGCAGTTTTTTTCCTTTAGGAAGAGAGCTTGTAGCAACAATTTTAAAATGGGTGCAGCACAAAACAGAATAAAAAAAAAAAAAGATTTTCTTTAGGGTAGATGTAATACAATGTCCCTGCAACAGCAGAGATGTTTGCTATCTGTGAGCCAGAAGCCTTTTGCATGCCAATGCTAACCTCTAGCACTTCTTATTTATCAAAATGAAAGGATCAATGTCCTGAATCACCGTAAGGCTACCATTATGTGTTATCTCCTGACTCCTGACGGATACTGTTAGTAAAGTAGGGTGGCAGTAGGTGCAACATTAATAGCTAGTGACACTTACAAATGTAGATCTTCAACTGGCCCAATCTATTCTACTTCTGAATGACCTCTCTTCAAATAAAACCTCAAAATATTTGCACTCTTCATACCTTCATAGCAGAGTTTAGTAATCGGTAAATGAATAACTTCTAAAAATGTATGCCACCCACGATGCTGTGTGTAACTCACAATAACACAGACAACTTGTACAAAATAGAGTACACGCAGATGATGAACACACTTTTAAATGTGTCTGTCCTGCACCATCCATTCCTGCATCTAGGTCAACACACTGTTGTTTTGCAGCACTTAACTGAGAAAGTCTTTTTTGTAATCCCTGTATAGTGCTTCCAGTGTTGTTGAAATGCTCTATAAATAGCCTGGTATCATTTAGACTGTAAATAATTAATCCTTTACATACTTAACCCGAACTGGAGATTTGTGTTAGTTTTAATTGCAGTTGTGTTCCATAAAACGTCTTACCTCTAAAAGTATACTTAGGTTCTTTCTTAATAAAAAAAGGTTTAATTTCTCCAAATGAGTATGAATAGTATGATGTGAACATTTATTCCTGATTGTATTTGTTTACACAAATTAAAAACGAAAACAAATGATATAGAGCTATGTGTCTTTTAGTCAGCTGAATAAGATGCTTTATCTTGTCGTACATACTACTTAGGCATTTAGGGGTAGATTTACTAGCCCCTTGCGCCACTTTTGAGTCCCTTTTCCCATGTTAAAAGTGACGCAAAAGTGGCGCAAGGGGCTTGTAAATCTGCCCCTTAGTGCATACAAAAACATGCTTTCTCCTGCTGTGTGCCCAACATTGGAAACTATGTCCTCATAACGTAGGACTGTTCTGTAAGATGCACCATACGGCACAGCAAGATGCCCCTCCTGCAAACCATTAGGTCAATCCACTTCTTTCATGGGAGGTGTGGAATGCCTGGATCTAATTAGGTAAGACTACATTTAATGTTTTGTATTAAATTCTATGCCTATTTATTTACAGGCAGTGGGAAAAGAACTGACGGATACACCAACTTTTTCTAAATTCTGTATCATTAACTACTACAGAAAGTATACCTTATTGTGCATTATGTGAGTGACGATATTGATTATATATTGTTTATAAAGGATTTCTGTTGCGTCAAGGATCCAGCAGCTGTCGCCATCATCAAAGTAAAGACTGAAGATGAGACAAACACGTAGTTAGTCCTGACTGAGAAGAGCTTACAGCAAACATTAGGGAAGCAAGTGATCAAGAGGAAACTAAGTCAACTAAACTCCCACCAACATACGATTAGGGTGAAATAGAAAAACAAATGCACATAGTTCAGTAAAGGGATCTGACCTGCTCGAGAGATCCTGGGTGTTCATATTGTTTCAGTAATAATACTCAACACAGGCTGAGGTCACAATGCACATAGCAAGGGCTTTCTGAGGCGTTGATTGTCACAGTACTTAAAGATGAAGGCCGTTTCATAATCCATCAATTTACTTTCAAGTAGCAATTAGCAAACTATCAACTTTAACCTGGCATTAAAATCTGTTAATTGGTCTTCCACTCATTATGAGCCCTTATTCCAACTCAGGCTCATAATTACTCTGCGGGCAATTATCGTGACAGAACTGGCAATTGAGGCTTAATTATTTAATAACCGTACCAAGAGTCTTCACACATTTGTGATGAAAAAAGTGACACCAAAGCTTATGCAGTACTAGTGGACAACACTGGTGATCCTTGCATAGTCACTATTTTCTCTCTCGGTTCTATGGCTTATAGCCTAAGTTAATTCAGGCTACTACACACCAATTTCTATTGGTAACAATGAAAGAATGTGCTTCATGCAGATCGAACTATTTAACATCTAGTTCTATCTTGACCTTCAACTTAACATTGTTAAACGTAACTTATTAGCGCAGTGTCACATTCGCCTTGTAGTTCATTGTGGCAAGACTGTTTATGACAACTGGAACTGATTGACAATCATGGGAAGATTTCATATGGACCTAAGAGGTGCCAGGTTGGTCCAGAAAATATGATTCACAGATTACTGTAGAGAGCAAATTCTGAGCATGAAAAGGCAGGGTTTGTGGCTCTTGAAATCCCTTCCTAATTCTAGTGGTCACACGTTTATTTGATAAATGACTAATAACAATACGAACTTCAAACATAATAGAGTTTTGTGAGTGTAGGTCACAAGAACACGTTTTCTCACAAGTAGAGAATGGCATTCTGTTTCTTTTAAACTAGTGCAACACTGCAAAAATCAATAGTCTGATGTTAATTTAAAAAAAACATGTCATAGTATTTTGCATTTGTGCAGTCTATGTTCAATTTAGTCAATTCAATATAACTTTATTTGGTGTACCTAGGCAATAAAAGTACATATAAATATTACACATAGCTGTAATCACATATAAGAATTTAAAAATGATCATACGCTAAAAACAGCTTTAAAATGAGTGCATATAGGTTCAGCGACTCATCGAGTAATATGTTAAATAACCATTCTAAAAATGGACAGAAAAGTGCAATTGAAACAGGTTTCAGTGCTCCATTACAATATTATAAGCAGCAAGTGTAGATAGGAGAGCATGAGAAGGACATAGAGAACAAAAACCTCAAATAGGGTCCGCCGTGCGCTCCTTCTATCTCCCAGGAGTAGACCCGACTTCTATGCCTACTCTATATGCAAAGCCATACTGCACAAAAAACAATCAGAGAGACTAGCCCATCATGGTGCGTCTGACACTAAATGTCACTTTCAAAAAGCACAGACAATGAATACAATTTCGGTTGAACACTGGCATTGTAGGTAGAGGAGAGCTGGTCTACAGCAGTGGAGGCCTAGCCTCCGTAACAAGGGTCTCAAAAAGTGCTTTCGTGCCATGCTGTACAATTTACAGAAGAACATAAAGTGAAATAATGACAGTGCAGAATGATTGTCACAGGGACAGAAGGAGACTATATTACACTCTAAGTCTACAAAATGTTTGAAAAATAAAGACTAATAAATTGTCCCTGCTCTGAAGCGGAAAAGAAGCGACTGTTCATCTTGACAAATCAAGCGATAGATACAAGGGGGGAACGTCTGTGTATAGTAATGCAACACTGAGGGTTTAGATAAGTTGTGTTTTGCATTGAATTGTGCATTCTATGTAAAAGTCCTCAACACTAAGATTATTTCCCAATGGCAATTACTTCTGTGCTGAATAAGTTACATTTTCTTTTTTGTGAGGACTTAAAAAGGGGATGAATTTTTCATTAATACGATTCCTATATAGACACTATATATTAAGCAATGCTTCTCTCTTAAGTTAATACGTATGTCTCTCTGTTAAGTGGTTCAAAATGTAGATAATAGAGCAGGTATAAGAGCAAAAAAGAAGTAAATTCATACTCAACAGTTCAATACATAACTTGCTGAACCAGACTGCCACTCCAACATCATCAACCAAAGTCACCACACCAAAATAGAACCCTCAGAGGAAACATACCTTCTGGTGACTCCCCAAAGCCAGGTCTATCAGAGGAGAACTCCTCCTTGCCTAATGTTATGAGTTTAAGTGCTTTATGTTATTGTTGAAGATTATTCCTGCACTAAAGTCTATGGCTTATGCAAATAGAATTTCATGCTCAAGTACTTACACTACATCACTTCCACCTTATTCCCTCAATAAATAACTCTGTTGAAAATAGTAAGTATTAGCTAAAATATCCACTGATCTTTCGAATTGCATTGACAAATCCCAAGCCTGCTATGCTTAGCCGAGGTATCAGAGTCAGTGGTATACACACATCTCTCCTCACCTGGAAAAGCATTACCTCTTCTGTGACTTCCAGTGTAGATTCTGCAATAGCAAATGGACTAAGGCCACTGGAATGGTTATCAAAGATCTGTTGCCTCACTGGATTACTGCAATTTTGCATTGATCTTTCTTGACCTCTCAGCTGAATTTGACATATTTGACCATAATATGGTTGCTGACATTCTTTCATCACCATGTGGCTTTCGATACGGTACCTTGAAATGAGCAACTTCCTACCTGTCTAGAGGGTCTTATCACATAAAATACACAGATTTGCTTTCTATTGCTACCAACATCTTGTGTGGCGTCCCACAAAGGTCAGCACTTTTACTGACCCTCTTTAATACCTACTTTATTCCCCTAGGAGGTACCTCTGTTGTCTACATGAGCGACAACTGAACACCGATGACAACTTGATGCACATTAGAGGATGCAAGAGAACTGAAGATCACCGGTATGCACCAGACTGTTTAACATGCATTCACAAATGAATGCATCAGAACTGTCTCTTCAACAATTTTTGAAATTCTGATTTTCTTCTTTATCTCTTTCACTTAACTGTTCACCCTCTATTTGCCCTTCATTATGTCCCTCTCAATTAGGCCTGAGCACAATTTTAATTATGCCAGAATAACCAGAGTAATTCTAGACATTACACTTGTGATGCAAAATTACTGACATTACGCAATTACACCAGCTTGAGCACTTAGGAGTAATTTGAGGCAGAAATCCTACTGCCGGAGCACAGGAACAATGAAATAAGAGAGAACGAGCGGCTGTTGGCTTCTGCTGTTTCGTTTCCTGCAGGATTTAGTGCTATTTTCTTATGGGAAATGCATCCTCTAGCCTATTTAGGATGCAAGGTTGCATTTTGAAGTAAGAAAATAGTGCTAAATGCTGGATTCCGCTTTTGACATTATTACGCATATTTACAAGCAATATTGCGATAATTACAAGTTATTACACTGAAGATAATTATGCCAGCTAAGCCTACCCCTACTTTCAATAGTGCCACACATTAGAGCACAATCTTTGTCTGATATTTCAAGTAAACAACAACACAAAAAATGATACCTGCACATCCTGTGTGGAATTTTGTCTTTTTTGTCCTTTCTTCAAAGGATCCCTTTTGTTCTAACAGTGATCATCACAATGTTACCATTATAATTCCAACAGCATTTATGGGGTCCTATCTGTCAGGATGATGATGAATTTAACAGCCCAAAAGCAAGCTACCATCTGCTTGGACAACTTTGTCAATGAGTGTGCAATTACCTACCAAGGAAGGAACCTCTCTAACAGTGGCGGCTCCTCCGCTAAGGCGGAGAAGCGCCGCCACACTGCTCCTTGATCAGTGCAAAAGAATAAGAAAATGATAATAACAAGAAGTTATTATTATTTTATTTTTCTTTGCTCCAGCCAGGTCAGATGGGGCTGGCTCACCGCAGAGGGAGCAGAAGTGGCTTGCACTCCCTCTCTGCTGTGCATGATGGCGTGGCCGGCCCTCTAGGGTTGGCCACACTGTCATGCGCACTTGATATGATCTCCATTGGGCTGTGTTGCACAGCCCCATGAAGAACATGCCCAGCTTCCCCAGGCACTGCCTGAGTGGCCAAATAAGCCACTCAGACCAATCACGACGCTGCTCAGGCAGCGTCGTGAATGGCTGAGAGAGTCGGGAAGCCTGGGTGCTTCCAGTGCTGCCAGCAGACAGAGAAAAAGCGTGCAGAGGCTAGAGAGGCGTGCAGCGGCAGCAAAGGTAAATTTATGTTGTATTCATCTTTTTTTCACTAGCCAACCGCCTTTCCGCCTCATCACCCCCGTTTAGAGGCAGCCGCCACTGTCCTGTAATTATCCTTTCTCCTCATGAACAGAGTGTTTTATAGTGACTTCTGGACAGCACAGACCTAACTGAAACACAATAAATACAAAAATATGGGAATAAAAGTAAAATCCCATCACGTCTGAAGTGTCATTATCACAAATATTTTTGTTTATATTGGTGGATTTGGGTAGTTTGTGTTTGCTTTAGACAGCCTGTAATATTAACATCACAATTCAATGACATTAGAGTCTTGACTGTATTCTTCTACCAGAATCCTTCAATGTAATGTTAAAGGATATTATAGATAGAAATTAGTTTCTCTCAATGTTTTATTTACCACAACTCTTTGAGCCTAAAACTGCTTTACCAGAGTTCTGTGTTCTCTATGCCTTCTTTATTAAATAGTATACATTAAAGAGAAGTGCTGAGCACATTTTAGGTCCTAGATTCTAACATTTCAAGAAGGGGCGCTGTAAGCAGGTACTCAGGAATGTGTGCTGCGTATCATAAGCCAGGGACTGGAACACTCACAATGGTGTATTCCCTTGTCATCTCCGTGTCGACCAGGAAGACAAAGTGCACAGAATTGCTAAAGCAATCATATTACATCTAATGAACCATTTTTTAACTGGTGCAAGTGAAACATTTGGTCCTTTAATCTACAAATTATTTGATACTGGTGAACCAATCTCATACACCTAATGTTGTAATGTATTTTTAACCATACCATTTACTTTTTTCAAGCTTCAAAAGGCAGGCCCTTCAACCTTCCCTTCATTGGCCCAAATTCTCTGACATTTTGGACTTTAACAACCTGATATGGTGATACAAATATTCGTTCTGTTCAAATGGGCTTGTGCTTAATAAATACAGAGATCTTAAGCTGTTCCTAGTTTGAGCACCACACAGGTTTCAGTGGGAACGTGACTTTTGGATTTTACTAATGTTGTTCCTGAGCTCATAGACATAATTTACCAGAAGGCCACAAAGAAGTCATTCAAATTGTTCTTTAAAATATCTCAACAACCTGTAGCATTAGCCAAAACCAGGGCTTACTGTTATGTAGGTGCTCTAGGTGGAAGTCTTGGCAACTCAAAAATCAATACATTTAGGACAGGAAAGGAATGTGCTGGCTGTGGTTTGGTAAAATGATTCCTTTTGTAATTTACAAGGCATGTTTTCATCACCTATTTAATTTAAATACTGGAATAAAACAAATTAAATGCTAAAGCTCTTATGCCTAATCCACCAGTAGTTTTCCATACAAGTCAATATTGCCTGCAGTACTGCCTTGTCTAGAAATGGCATTGGTTGTCTGTTGTGAGTGATGCCATTTTGACTATTTCACCCATCACGTGCTTCTGACTTCAAGCCTTGAGATCACCAAAGCTTCCAACACTATGATCCAGGGATGTTATAGAAACATTGATCACCTCAGAGTGCAAGGAAATTGTTTACAGGTGCAGTGGTAGCTCAGTATTTGTGGATTGTTATTCCTCTCCCCTTTCATACTTTTAGATTACATGCATAGCATTAAACAAAAGTTTAGTAAATAAAGCAAATCAAGTTGGCACCACTGACTTTGTTCAACTAGTGCTGAAGTAAATTTTCATGGGTCTGCATTAGCAAGAGGTGAAATAAATTGGGATGTGTGTTGCCAACCAAACAGCCATTGGTGCATGGTATAAGATGAATTCAGAAAATGCCTCCAGATCAAAGGCAGATCCGGCCAGGGGAGCAGTAACAGATGCATAAGGCAGGAGTTCCATCCGGGAAATGTGTGGTGGGCCAGAAGTACGCGGGAGCCAGCAAAGCAGGAAGAAGAGCAGAACTGCAGTAAAAGGTGAGATTTCACCATTCTGGCAGAGTTGTTGGTGAAAAAAGAGATTTATAGGGATTTCCTTCATGCTTTCCATACACTGCCTAAAGGCGCAAAATGGCTCCTCTTTCTGAGCCATCAGTGATGTGAGACCTCAGGATGACCACTCTCCAAGGGTTACACACTATTTCAGCTCATAACACATTGATCAGCAGCTGCATACAATTCCCATAGATCAATAAACCACGATAAAAGTAGATGGTATAAATTGGTGGAAACCTGATTATACTCTGAAATTATATATCCATGAACTGTATTAACGTTACATACTTTGAATACCATTTTAAGTTACACTCTTATAATTTTAAAATTAATTTCATTCTTAACCACTTTTATATACCAATTGCATGTCAAGAAACAATGAGTTCGCATTCTATTCATACTGTACTTGTTATTTCCACCTACTGTGCTACTATTGAAGTGTAATATATACAATAGAGTCAACATATGTTTCACAGCTTAACTGAAATGTCACTTCTTCAGGAATTAGTCATATCATCTCATGAACTAACATGCACTGGTTCGAACTGTTTCACCAAACGCTCCAAAGTCTTAGTTTTCTTTAATCACATACATTACATCCATCGACCCAAATCTGTTTTTAAGTACCTCTCCTTTGTTTGAAAAAGGTGCCTCTGAAGTGATTCTTCAACTGATTAAATGTCAATATTCATCCTTAAATAATGTTGTATCCAAATTAAGTTAAAATCACCTACATTTAGCCATCAACCAAGTTACTAAAGCTGCTAATGCTCCTGTTCTTCTCCACATGCCTGTCACGGATACAAATACTTGCATACAATTTGTAACATGTACCCTTACAATGGTTTATTTATCTTTTGGCACAAGGGCAGTGTTTTTAAGGCATTGTCAACCCTGGTGGGTCAAGTCTAGCAGGACCACTGGTATTCATTGCGAATACCTTTTATCTCTTTACAATCCCCTATACTTTGATGTTTTTTTAACAGCGTACCCGTAGATGCTTTTCGTACCAGGACCATTCAAAAGTGGACTATGTGCTCTGGGTCTGGGAGCAGGTGTGCTCGCGCTGTTTTGATATAAAGCATTTCTTTAATATGACAGTGCACAACATTGAGACTCTGCATTTCCAACTACAATGCTTAAAAGAAAAGATGTATGGTGTATGATTATGTCACTTCACTATGTACAGATGAAAGAACACAAAATGAGAGAAACCTTCATATATTTAATTCTATATTTACTAAAATAGGTACTTGAAATAACACACCTCGCCCTATAAACAGCACCAAAGTCCATTGCAGAGAAATATTTTCTTACAGAGCAGCATCTCAAATATGGGTCTTGATTTGTAACAGTTAATAGAACTCAGATTGCAATAGGAATATGTAATTCAGACAGTACTTGGCAGCACAATTATGTTTTATTTGGCATCTATTTATACAACAAACAGTATGATGCACAGTGAAGTAAAGGGATTTCCTCAGAGAGACACGCATTTTTGTAGGTTTCCTAACCAGAGACTAGGGCTGGAACAAGCCAATCAACCTACTCTCTTCCCCTCTGTAAGAAATGACTTATAAACAAATACAGGTGATTATTGTGCTTTAATGGAAATGTATGTAACTGGCAAAACACTGAAGAACCGGGACTGTTTGTGAAGGAAAACTAAAGGGTTCACAGGCTAACATTTGTAACATAGAAGTATTGTACATTGAACAAAAAAATAAAGGGCATGTCATATATTGACATTACTTTCAACCATCCATCAACCGACTCAGATAGTCAATTAAAGTAATCAATGGCTTATGGAATTGTATTTGGATTCCTCTCTAAAACAGATATATAAAATGCCCTTGGATAGGTTAAAACTTCAATTACATGTCGTATTTGGCTAGACTTTATCTGTGATCGATATAATATTTTATTTATGTTAGAAATGTTGCACTTTGTGTCCAAAAATATCGTTAACTTATCCAATATAGTTGCATTTGTATGCATGTGCAATTGATGCATATGTTCTGTGAACCAGAAAATTGAAGAGCTGTGAACCATGACAAGTTTGGGGCCTGTTCAACTGTACTTACCACAATATAATATAATTGAAGACTAGAAGTAAATATTATTCTTTTTGTTACACAGCACATTAGCTTAGTTGATACAAATTGAAAATGTAGATACAAATATCATACAAAATACTGTTCAAATCGCATGAAATGAATACATACAACTTACTGAAAACACAGGAAGGTCTTTGGATCAACTTTTAGTATGTGTTTATAGTTATAAAAATGTTGAACCGTAAACAAAGATGTCTATAGGTGGCCACTGCATGAAAATCAACTTTCATTATAGAAACCATTTCTGTTAATTAGAAATGATGTTTATTTAGGTGTGCTTTGGTTAGCTTAAGTAGGCCACACATTGGCATTACTTGGACTACCATCCTCTTTACAGTTGCTAAAGTAAAACTGTTGTGTTTATTCTCCACGAATAAGCTTTCAGTTCACATTTCTAGCTGGTATTTTTCCTTTCCAGAAAAGAAAATAGATTTCATTTTCATGGTGCTGTTGAAATTGCAAATAAAATGTAATCATTTGCTCCTCCAGGACTGCTGCTGCCAGGCCACAACTGTACTTCATTAATTTCTAAATAGCTTATTGTATTTTGTTTGCTTCAATAGTGCAATATCATTTCCCTTGTTTGTAGGATAAGGGTATTCAATTAGGTTTAATTATGTAGGTGAATTCTAAACTATCTTATTTTATGTAGCATAAGACTGGACTATGCCTGCTCTCTGTATCTTGGGTCCAATAAGGCTGAAATTCTGAGGCTACAAAGGGCACAGAACGCAACAGCAAGAAACCGCCTTGGTTTGCGCAGGTCCTGCCTGGTGTCTGACGCCATGCGTCGTCTTAACTGGTTGCCCGTGGCCAGGCAAATTGAATTCAAGGCTCTATGTATCTCTTTCAAAGCCTTCAAATTGACCACCCCTAGTATCCTGGCCAACGTCCTCTCGCGATATGTTCCCTGACGACATCTCTGCTCACAGGATCAACACCTGGTGGTGGTCCCCTGGACATGGAGAGTTCGTGCTGGAGGCCGCTCCTTTTGTAGTAGAGCGGCCCTCCTCTGGAACACACTTCCTGCTCACAACCGGGGCCTTAACAACTACCTAGAATTCAGAAAGGCCATTAAAACTCACCTTTTTCCTGCACCATAGTCCTATTATCTGTTCCACCCACATGTGTCAGTTGCTCTGCTGTCAACACCGGGATGCCCCTTTGCTGGAGCAGCTGTTGCACTTTACAAGTTGTGGTAACGTAATATAACATAATTTCTACAATGTTGATTGGTACGTGTCATATCTCCTTGTAAGTACAGACTTCACACCTTGTCAAGAGTATGTTTTTTCACTGTCTGGAACTTATCAAATGTGCCCCTTATGGCATGTGTGCCAGACTTTCTGCAGACTTTATGCTTATTATCTTGAAGGCAGACCCTCCAGTAGATTGTTTACAAATTTATACTTAGAGATTTCTGTTTACCTTCTCAAGAGCAGACTCCTCTTTAGACTGTCTGCTTGATTTATACTTAAATCATTTGGCTTTCTCCTCGGGGCAGACTTCATGTCAATCGTCTTGCTGATTTATATTTAGGGCCTGATTTAAAGTTCAGTGGATGGGTTACTCTGTCACAAAAGTGACGGATATCCATTCTGCCAAAATTGAACGGCCATTGTTTCCTATGGGGTTTAGATTTAGACGGATTGCATATCTGTCAACGTTGTAACGGAGTAAGCAATCTGCCGAAATCTAAATCACGCCCTCAGACTCTCCCTTGATTTACGGACTGAGCAACATTTATACTACTTCTTTTGTGAACCATATTTTGGTTCTGGCTATTTGCCTTGTGTTAGGACCTCTTGCAGTTGGATTTATTTTTGATACATTATTGATGCTGGTTTGAATCTCACTAACGTACATTTTTCTTCTTTAACGATTCTTATGTTATGAATAAACCTGGTTTTGACTGTGAATTTTGCTTGTGAAGGTTTTCTGTATCATCACACTGGACCAAATATTTTGGACTCACGCGGCCCAATCCTGTGCATCAACCCACTTAATGTATTAGTTAAAAGTGTTGATATAGGCTATGTGGGAAAAAGTACACATTTTATTTGTAGCTATTGCTAATCTCCCTCACAGTCAATACAGCGGCATGGGGGCTTTAATTAGAATAGATGTGGATCTTCTTTAGAAATTTGGCCTGCAAAAGTAGGTAATCCTAATAGAAAATGTGTGACATTTTGCGTGCAACAAACTATAACCAGGTTTAAGTAAAATGAGAAAAAAGCACAACAACAAAAAAAATGATGATGAGAAAACTGAATAGTGGTTTAAGGAGTCAAATAGTAAATATTGGGGACAAAAACAATATTATTCAACTGGGAACTAAAATAACCTCAAAAAATTTGAAAACCTCAATGCAGCTGCCTTACAAATGTAACTCAGCCGGGTAAGACTGCCTTGAGCAGCTATAAATTGGTTTGGATGAGGGTTATGGTTGGTGGACAACTTTAACCTGCCACTTATTTTTTTGTGGCTAAGTCAGTCCAGAGATTGGAGCCAGGAGGTCATGGTAGCTCCCACTGAGTCGGGATATGGGGGTTTTGAAGCTTCAATGAGCCAGACACATAAAAGGGCAGAAACTCCAGCTGAAAGAAAGTGTCAGCCAGTACAGAAGTTTGATGCAATGTTTTCATATACAGGTCGAGGATGCCTTGGTTAGCTCCTCTCACTCACAAGTTGCTAGATCTTTTGTTGGTCTATTCCATGATAGCACAAAGTAATGTCCTTTGAGGGGGCATCAAGTCCGGAAGTAAAGCAGGAGATGCTACTCGATCAAAGATTAAGGTAAAGGTAGTTTTCCTAACAATGAGTGGTTCAAAAAGCAAAAGCTACCATCTTATGTTACAAACACGTCAGCATCCTTATCCAAGCAGTTGACACACTTTTTAGTGACCTAAAAAGGTAAGTTGCAGCCCCATCACTTTAACCCCTTGCCTCCGTCTGACGTCACGGTGGGCGTGTGCGTCGGACGGCCGGGAGTCGTCCGATCTGTGCACGCTTGGGATTTTCCCGCACAGCGGGGAAATCCCGGCTGCGGGCAAGGGGTTAAACCCACTAACTCCGACCAAAGAACTACACCCAACGACAAACATAGCCTGGCAGCCTACACAGCCCCACAGAGACCCCGAATTAACCATTCTACAAATAGCTCTCTCAACCCAAGGAGCAGCTACTCAATATGAGGAAGTGAGTTAGTGACCAAGAAACATCCCCTAGTCAAAGAACAGGTGATTGAAACAAAAACCCAGACTGATCACGACAATTCGCAAACATTCACACAGAATGATAATGTAATTTATCAATGCCCAACACACAATGTCCCTGCAAACCAAATCAATGACAACTTGCAACTACTCAGGCATTACATGAATGGGACAAGAAGAAAGTCAACACCCTAGAGAAGATGTACACACCCACTGCTAACAAGTACACTGATTCCCCATCTCGCAGAGAACTTATCTTAAACAGCAGAATCACAACTCCCTAGGACAACAAGCTTCACCGGCCAAGAAGAACGAACAATCACCTCACAGAAGAAGGGATAAAAATTCTGCTAATATACTGTACAAAATTCCTCACCTGACCTAACATCCAACATCCCATTTGTCAAGACTTGCAACTTTAAAAACCAGAGATAAAACCCTCTCCCAGTCAATCACAACAACCTGATCCTGATTGCAACAAACACAATGCCCACCTCAGTAACTACTAAAACAGTAACAAACCTGAAATGCATGCTGTACAATTGCAGATCATCTGCAAAACATGCAACGGATATAGCGGATATGATCTTAGTGCATGATCAGGATATGCTTTCATAACTGAAACCTGGTTCAGCCCAACAGCAGCTCCAATGCTGGACCTTCTCATTCCCCCAGCATTTGCCATCCTACGGCCAAACCGTGCATTGAAGCAAGGGGGGAGGTCCTGCTATTATTTACAGAAACTCCTTAACCTTAAACACTCTCCCACTAGAAGATACACAATTGTTTGAACTAATGGGAGTTGAAATCAAGCTTGAAAAGAAATTGCTAGCAAAAACACTCCACTGGGAAACAACACAGTCTTCTTAGAGCAACTTATGGAAATGATCACAGTCAATGTTCCTCCACTCTCTATACAATATTATTAGGAGATTTAAAGCTGCACTGGAACAATGACAAAACATTCACAGTGGCTGCTCTCAGCAACCTGCAACTGGACCTCAACATGATTCAAGCGTACAATGGACCAACCCACAACAAAGGTGCCACACTTTACCTCATCATCGCTAAACCTCCATTAGTAAACATTCTCAACATCACCTCAATAAACTGGTCAGACCACCATCAAATTCTTTTCCAAATAGCCTTAGAAGCAATTAAAATCAAGGGTCAAACGAGAAGTGATAAAACGTGGGTGAGGGATTACAGCCACGTAAACAGAACGGAACTGATGGGTCTCTGTCAAACCTCTTTGACAACCTCAGGCAGATCAAACATCGGTCTAAGAACTGATGCACTTCTGACAGCCGTATGACCAACATAGTTCAGAAGGCTGCTCCAAAAAAAACTACAGTACTGTGGTTCAGCTAAAACATAAACAATGAAAGAAGACAACTAAGATGTATTGAACGACTCTGGTGGAAGGACCTAAACATTACCCCCCTTGAAATGCTGAGAATGCACAGAAGCCCATACACCAAGGCTATCGTTAATGACAAAAAACAGCGATCAGATTGCAACTAGACAGAGCAAAGAACAGGTCAAGGAAACTTTTTGACATAAAACAATAATCATGAAAACTTGCAGAACCCACAACTGTAAACAACATGACGGACACCTGTAATACCTTTTCCACTTTCTTAAAAGATAAAAATGCATCCATTAGCAACTATATTCCCAGCGAAGCTAATACCCAGCCTAGGGAATCAATCAACCCCATTCTCTAAGCACACAGCATGAATACTGATCAGCACACCCCAAATGTCTAAAAAACACAGGGAATTCTCAATCATTTTCAGAGCTCTCTCTGATGGGGAAATCCAGAAAACCATTCATGCAATGAAACCTATCACACATTTTGCTTATCCCATTCCCTCCCACATTCTGAAAGAGATCCACCAATCTGTCACTCCCTTACTGCTGAAAACTGTAAGAGCATCCCTCCATCAAGGATCCCTCACCGAATGCCTGAACATGGGCCAAGTATCCTACCTTCTAAAAAAACCAGGTACTGACCAGAAATACTTAAACAACTTCCGACAAGTATCCAGTCTGCTTTTTTGGTGAAATTGATAGAAAAATGCACCCACGATGAGCTACACGAACATATCCTATTTGAATTATTAGACAAAGACCAACCAGGTTTCAGGCCTGGTCACAAAACTGAGGTTGCCATATCTAGATGCTATACAAACATCTTAGACCAAAACTAATTCTTTCTTCTAATACTTCTAGATTTGTCAGAAGTGTTCGACACTATCAGCCACAAAAACCTCAAAGAAACTCTTGAGTTCAGTATGGGCCTATCAGGAGCCATCCTCAACTGCTTCACCTCCTTCTTGCAGAACCAACAATAAAGAGTCTAAAGAGGCACCACCTTATTGGAGGTAGCGGACATTGACAGGGTCATTTCACAAGGATCTACAATGTCACCTACGCTCTTCTATCTATACATGGAACCACTCACTGAAATCCTTATACAATTAAAGGTCTCATATCACATGTATGCTGATGATACTCAGCTCTACATCAAACTATCCTCCCAAGAGGATATCATGAGACTGGATGACATCCTGGGGAAAACATAGGACTAGCCGGCACACAACCATCTAAAACTAAATACACTGAAAACTGAAAGTACTCTTTTTGCCCCACCTGTTAGATCCCAACAACCACAACCTTACTCCCTTAACATCAAATCACTAAATGGAACCCCAACCATCAGCGACTCCATAAAATCACTAGGCATTACACTAGACTCAAATCATAATATGCGAGCTCACATACAAGCTGCAACCAGAAGAGCTAACCAACATCTGGCCCTTAAAAAAAAAACCTTCATGACGCTAGGAGATCTCAAAACTGAGGTACAATCTCTAGAGCTCTCAAGACTGGACTATGGGAAAACCACCTAAAACTACCTAAAGCCAGCCTACCCCCAATTAAAGCGACAATAAATGCAGCAGCAAGACTTTTAACAGACACATGCCGCTATAATCATATTTCCCTATTGCTCAGAGCCCTCAACTGGCTAGGATCCAACTGAAGGCTGCATGCATAACACACAAAGCCCTACACAATTCTGGTCCTAAATAAGCAGTGAATAGGATCTAGCTTTCAGGAGGTGGAAGGGATTCTAGAAGTACTAAATCCCTCATACTAGAACCACCCAGATTTAAAAAAAGGAGAACTCATGGTAGCACTTTTGCTAGATAAGCCCAAAACATTTGGAACTCCCTACCACCCTCAGTGAGAGCAACTACTTCACTCAGGCTTTTCAAGAAGGAAGTAAAACCCATACTACTAGAAAAACATGTTTCTTAAGAGAACTATTCTGAAACTATCATCTCACCTTATTTAATATTGTATCCTATTGTGTTACCTTGTTCTTTTATTTCTATGTACAACATAGCTTAGGTGACAGGTGTTTTTACTGTACTGCAACCCTCATCAGCTCTTTTGTTCTCCAGCGCTCTGTTACCATGAGAGTCATGTTCGCGCTTTATAAACGTAATAAATAAAAATAAAAAAAATACGTTCTCAGCATATTGGCAGTCAAGTTTCCAAAAAGACCAATATCTCAATGTTCTTGTGGCACTGGTGAAGAATATGATACTTTCTCATTTCTTGTGAACAGGTGCTGAAGTCTAGAGATTCCAACACAGGTAAGACCATCTGTTTCAGTGTTTCTATGGTATACACCAAAGGCCTTCGCAGCAGAGCAGAAAAGGAAACCTTTTCTTTATGGTTCTTGTTAGAAGTGATTATCTTTTGCATGGTATACTCCCAGTAAAGGAAGTGGGTGCAGCCACAGAAGAAAGTGTTAATGCCAGGAGAGGATGTCAGTGATGGGAGAGAGTACCATTATTAAGAGAAATGGAGGCAAATGGGAGAAGGGCAAGTGACACGACAGGTACCAGTGAGCAATATCTGAAAACTGAAGGAAGAAGTGGGCGAAGATTGGAGATGTGAATAGGGCAGCAGAGGTGAACAGGGTCAAGAATCATGGAAATGACAGGAGAAAAGGTGGACAATGGCAGGAGAGAGGTGAACAGTGATGAAAGTGTAGTGAACAGTGGCTTGATACATATGGAATGGGATGGGTGAGAGGGCCAATGATAGGAGAGAAGTGCACTGATGAAAGAGAGAGGCATTTGGGGCAGGAGGAGGACGATGGCACGAAAAGTGGGCCCTAACTAGAAAAATGGACAAAGGAGAGGGGCTACAAGCATGTGTGCATTGATGGAAGAGGTGGTCAGTGGTGGGAGAGTTGGTCAGTGATGGGAGAGGTGGAAATTCAGAGGAGAGGTGTACAAAAATAAATTATTAACTGCAAATCTAAGTACTATGTTAACAAAATTCTAGTAGCACAAAAGGGTATTTACTATCTCTAGAGTTCTAGTATAACCTGATGCTACTACTTTTAGGAAGCATCACAAATCCTTTGTGATAATCTTTCTGTGTTCTTTGAGGACAATATTAAAGCTATTTGTGATGACATTCCTCTTGAAGCAGTAGCCTTCGAAGAGTAGAACGTCCCCCTTGTGGAGTCTTTAGTGGAACTCTTTAGTGGAACGTCTTTCTTTAAGCCTATTGATCTGGCTGTTTTGATTAATTTGTAGGACACAATTGGTTCAGGCTTTGCACTAGATCTCCTCCCCCCACAAGTTACACAGAGAGGATTTAGTCTCTTTTGGAACGCTGCACAAATCCTTTAAGTTGGCAGTAGTTCTCAAACCCACTGCTCTAAAAGGATAATGCCAATCTAAGGGAGATGGGTAATTCTCAGCCCATATCCTTTTTGCCCTTAATAATAAAGGTAATAGAAAAGGCTGTAAATATCCAACTTTCTTTTTTTCCTAGAAAAAATTAAAACCTTTGATGAGCCCTAAGCAGGCTTTCGGCTTAGCCATGATACAGAGACTACCTTAGTCTCAGTTGTGAATAAGCTTAGACAGGTCGCAGAGTGGCGCAGTTTGTCAACCCTGGTGATACTGGAACTTTCTTCAGCCTTTGACATTGTCTACCGCACCCGGATATTGTAACGGCTGAAGAAAATGCGTGTGTTGAGATCCTAAGCAATCCCGAACCTTTCAATCTGGCTTTCAGTTGGTGGGCCAGGGAATTCCTCAGGGGTCTGTCTGTTCTAAGTTCAACTGTGTTAAATGTGTACGTACAATCTTTGGTGGACTAATTTTTCTCCTTAGGCTTGAATTAAATTCACTTTTTATGCAGATCATTCTCAAATGTTGATTTCAGTTGAGCAAAGATAGTGGGACTCCATGTCATCCTATAATTAATGCATACTTGCAGTGGCCAACACGATGCATATGAATTCATGAAAACCAAAAGATTGACAATTGCAGGCAAAATCTCTCCTAAAACTCTGCTGCCTGGGTCCTGGCCTCAACAATTAGGAACCCCTCCAACCCCAGTCCTTGAGATTTGGTATTTGGTAGTCCTAACAATCAAGATCTGACTCTGGCCGGCCATGTGAAACGGGTGTGTCCCATTTGTGTTAATTTAATGTAATTTGTTTAATGGAAAATCTTGACCTTCCTAACGTACACACTAGAATGTTGATGGCAGTAGCTACTATTTTGAGTCAATTTGAGTACTGCCGCTCTCTCTTTCTGCCACTTTACTACATCACTTGCAGTGGATTCAAAATGCCAATCGCACTTGGCTTTGGCTTTGCCTAGGCATTCCTCAGCTTTCCAATCTTTAAAAAAAATCTTAATGTACTTCCTGTAGCCAAACAGATTGAATTCACGGTCATGTGCCTTGTCTTCACGGCATTACATTTAACAGGACCTCAGTATCTTCAATACAGATTCCATTACTACCTTCCTTCTCGTAGCCTGAGATTGTCTGATGTTTGCATCTTGTTGGTCCCTAGGACTCATTGAACCAGAGGGGAGGCCGAGCTTTCTCAGTGGCAGCCACTAAGCTGTGAAACTCCTTACCTTTGTAGTTAATGGTGCAAGATCCTTTACCTGGATTCTGTAAGGCTGCACTTTGCTACATGGGGTGATTCCCTTGTTATTGTCTTAATTGTCTAGTTAGCGCCAGGACACCTTATTGGTGTGTGTTGCCCTATAGAAAATTAAATTACATTTAAAGTCTTGATGAACAAGCCAAAAGCAGGGCTTAGAGGTAAAGGCACCAGTTGGTCTTTTGTCATGTTGTAATTCAGAGCAGACATAGCTTTTAGCTCCCAGAATAACAAGAGGAAAAACAAATTCATAATGCTGTTGCACGCCTCAGTATGCATGAAGTCGCTGGCGTCCTACTGAAAAATTAATTAGTGGTTTTGGTATGCATCGCTCAACGTTCCTAACATGGAACAAGAACTGCATAGTAATTTTCAAGAAAGAGTGCTTGAACATCTCTCACTGTTTTTATCAAATTAAAAATGAAATAGCACAAGTTCCTGCTGTTTCCCACTAGCTTGGCTGTGGTTCCTTGCTGGTGCTAAAAGAAGCCTGTCGGTTGTAGCTCCTGGTTGTTTATTACGACATGATAAGACAGTTATCTGAGTTGAAGTATAGTCTTCGGAATAGACAACATGACAGAACTTCAGGATAAATGTATTTATCTTTATGTATGGTGTACATAACGACTGATATATTATCCAGCACATCAGTATCTATCTTGCACTCTTTTTAAACATGTAACAATAAATACAAATTAAATGTTTTATGTAGTGCTTAATTTCACTATTTTGTTATTTCTGATAGCTGTAAATTGCTATTATTCCATTTAATAATATTATAGTATCATCTTCAGAAAGATGGAAGTCTAATGTGGCTCGGTTCGTACTGCCCTTGAGGTTACTGACTGAAGTCAGCAGAGAGAACTTAAGTTACTGATCCACCTTGCACAGTAAAGGGAGTGAAATGTTTTTCTACTAGATGTCTGTACCTCATTAAGTGAAGCTGAGTGGACACCGATCTACAGATTTCTGTAGCAGTCTATGCTTGAATCACTCCGTAAGCACCTTAATTTTTGACATACAGTATTTAAATATAGACTTGTTTCGTTTGATTCCCAAAATGTTTTCATTTTTAAAAATGACTTCCCGTAGACTTACACAGCGAACCAATGAATGGTCACGTGATATTAGTTCAACTCTGTGGCACAGCTAGAGTGATCATACATAAATGATAGTACTTGGGGAAAATAACATATGCATTTTACTTTAAATATCCATAAATTGTCAAAAGTGAAATAATTCATTTTTTTGTTAATTCGGAAAAGCCATCAAAGGTACACTTTTATCTCTAGATGGTAATCGCAACATCTGGGCCAAAGCTTGCTCCTTAAGTTTGTCTTTTTTTATTTATATAGATCAGCTGGATCACTGGAAGACTGTCCATAAAGCCATTGCCAATTTGCAGTTTCTTAATCCACATCCTGCAAGGGATGTTGTCCAGAAGCACTGGGGTGAGCCAATCTTTTATAGCTACACGAATTAGCAACTCTAATATTAAGCAAAGTCCAAGTTGACCTGAGAAAGTGAAAATGTAATTCCCAGCTAGAAATGTTTCTTTTGTCAAGAATTTCCATGTGGGTCTGGGTTTGAACTTTAAAATATAATTGTTTGCATTCAAAGCACTTCAATTCATGTTTCGTGCTAAATAGTGCCAGAAAGGTCCGCTCAGGTAAAAAAAAATCTACCTGAAATGTTTGTTGACCGCCACCATTAAAGGAAATGCTCCTCGCGTTCAAAATGCTGCTGTTTGTGTTCAGATTTGGAGTTTTGCGCAAAACAATTGGGGTAACAACTCTATCTGAAAAGTTTCTTGCGTTCAAAAAGTACCCAAGTCGTACATCTTGCACTAAACATTCTCCACAAAATTACATAATATTAGGTAATGGTGTAATCTCACAAAATGATCAGAAATACACCAATTACTGCAGGGTAATTACATGTTCACAAGGCCCAGCCTAGATGACACTGGTGCAGAAGAGTCTAGGTCTGGCTGGAAAGTGTCCTGCTTGGCATTTGAATGTAGTACTTTGAGTTATAATGCACGTTCTCCTAGCTCGACAAACAGAATAACCAACCATTGCCCTGCTGTGCCTTCGAGTCAAGATGTACTTTATAATAGGTCAATACAGGCTGTATCTTCAAAGCTGAATTTAAAGACAGGTTTGTGACAATATAATTGTGTTAAAATATCTCCATGTGCATCTTGATAAAATACATTTTGTATTAGAAGTGATAGCTTGGGAAGAGTGTTTTTCATGTATTTTGTGAAGGCAAAGCTTTTCATGAATAGCAACTATCATTACAGCTGTCTAATGAAGTAAACAGTTAACCTTTTCAAGGACTTTTTTCTTGGTTTTGAATTAAGGAAATATGTTTATTCAGAAATGTAGTGAGTAGCATTGGCTTTGGACGCACTTTCAGGTGTCACAGAAATGTATAGTAGCTCTGTAGAAGGCCGCCTGTACTAGGTCTTGACATTCTAAGTAATTTGCTGGGGACAAAAGATATCTTTTTAGCTCACTGCACCATCCCAGTTCAGAACCTGGCTATATGCAAATTAGTCTGTCCCTGGCCCAGTGCATCATGGGAACAGGGCAGACCCCCTTTATGAATCGTTTTGGCCACCACAAGTGTGGAAGGGTATGCTCAGATGTGAGTCCCTTGCTCACTGCACCATCAGGATTCAAGCAAGCCGGGCCGAAGATGACTGTAATGCCAGAAACCGGTCCCCGGAAGCTTGTTTCCTTTCCAGTAAAGAATTGGCTTGGTAGTTTGGTCTTCCCTGTTCCCATGATGCACTGGGCCAGGGTCAGACTAATTTGCATGTAGCCAGGTTCTGAGCTGGGATGGTGCAGTGAGCTAAAAAACGGTGATGGATCAAGCCCAGATCTTTTGACTGGGTAGGAGTGTTCTGCTTAATTCAGATACTCTGTCCATCACCACCCCCTTTATGAATCGTTTTGGCCACCACAAGTGTGGATGGGTATGCTCAGATGTGAGTCCCTTGCTCACTGCACCATCAGCATTCAAGCAAGCCGGGCCGAAGACGGCTGTAATGCCAGAAACCGGTCCCCGAAAGCTTGTTTCCTTTCCAGTAAAGAATTGGCTTGGTAGTTTGGTCTGCCCTGTTCCCATGATGCACTGGGCCAGGGTCAGACTAATTTGCATGTAGCCAGGTTCTGAGCTGGGATGGTGCAGTGAGCTAAAAAACGGTGATGGATCAAGCCCTGATCTTTTGACTGGGTAGGAGTGTTCTGCCTAATTCAGATACTCTGTCCATCACCACCCCCTTTATGAATCGGTAAGACGTTCCACAAACTTTTGTAATGCCTTACAATAAATATATGTATTTACAATACAAGGGAAAAACAAGAGATTATAATAAAAATATCGCATTCTCTAAAATCTGAATTTTAGAGAATGTTGTGCTGTGATTAATATTTTGGTTAATGTAGCCTCAGTTCTGAAAGCTCTGACAAGGGTGGAAGTGCCATCCTGATCCTCCCTGACCCATCAGCCGCGTTCGATACGGTTAATCATATTGTACTTACGCGACGGCTGGAGGCAGTAGGAATTGGGGGTACTGCCTTTTCCCTTCTCACCTCCTTCCTATCGGATAGAGAACAGAGGGTGTGCTGGAACACACTAGAATCAGGCACATTCTATCTTCCTGGGGGAGTGCCGCAAGGATCAGCACTTTCTCCAAAGCTTTTTAATATTTACGTGACCCCGTGGGCCAAACTAATTAAAGACCACGGCTTCTAGTTAGTGTCATATGCTGACGACAGTCAAATTATTATTTCCATTGTGTCAAAGGCAGAAATGGTGGCGGACAGATTTCACAGCTGTCTTGGCCACATTATGAAATGAATGCATAATAATGACCTAAAATTAAACACATCCAAGACCAAGGTCAAGGAATTTAGCTAAGGTCCTCTTATCTTGCCCCACGCTTGGTGGCCAGCAGCGGCTGGGTCTTGCCCTGTCCTGGCCACCAAAGTGAGAAACCTTGGCTTCTTATGTGATGCCCAGCTCAATCTTTCCGGGCAGATCAATCAGTTGACATCAGTCTGCTAATTTCTTCAAAAAACACTTTGGAAAATTCTGTCTTTTTTATCTAGGGATTTGAGAAAAACAGTTATGGTGGCTCTTATTCTTTCCCGCCTGGACTATTGTAATGCCCTATACCTAGGCGTTGATAAATGCCAGCTGTTGAAACTCCAGTCTCTACAAAATGCAGCGGCGCGTACCCTGCTAAAACTCCCAAAATGTAGTTCTATCTCGGGTGCAATCAAAGATCTGCATTGGCTTCCGGTCAAGCAGAGAATGCAGTTTAAGGCACTGTGTTTGGTCCATAAAGCCCTTTATGGAGGGGGGAATACACGGCTACCATAAACTATTAAAAAAACATTTCCCTAGCAGGATGTTACGGTCGGCCAACAAACCCTGGTACACGTCCCCAGAGTTAAGAGAACCAGATGGGGAGGCCGCTGCCTATCTTTCTTGGCTTCTAAGCTTTGGAATGAACTCCCACTCAATATTAGGCTGTTACCGTCAAGATCACAGTTTAGGAGCCAGGTTAAAACCTGGCTTTTCCTTCCACCACAGTGATCTAGCCCTTCCTGACTTTGCCGCCGTCCTGCTTTCCTCAGCGCAAAGACGCCTCGGAATTCGTGTGCTATATAAAAATGTACTTACTTAAAGCTAGAGTTTATCAATCCCTTTCCAGAAGGGTACTTTAGTCACAGGCATTATTGGATCTTTAATGATGATTTAAACAAGTTAATAGCCTTTTCATTATCACATACATGATGATGAAACTGTAAAACACCCTACATGTCATGGTATGGTACCAGAATATTGTGGCCTTACTATCATATGACAAAAATATTGTGTCCTAAGTATCATTTATAAAAATATACTTCCATTGGAGTTAATGAAATCAAACATCTTCATCCAATGGAGATATATTTTTGTAAATGATATTTAGGCATTCACATCCAGACGATATTTTTGTTAGCGCTCTTCTGACATTCAATAATATGTCGTAATTGTACTTAACTGAGATTTTGTGGAATATCATACTTGGTCCATATTCATTGCAGGCAAGAAAGCTTACATCGTAAATTACCAGAAAATCTGCACTTTAAGATAACTGCAGGAGATAGACAGCTCTCCACCCCAGCTACTACGATAAGCTTCCTAAACTACATTACATTCAGCTGTATGGGCCTATTAGCTTGAAAAGTGTGTTCATTGAACAGAATGTCTAGTGAATATTTATAAATAAGACAAGAACATTTGTGTTCCCTTCAATGTATCCATGAAGGGCCATTTAGGGTTTGGTAAAAAAGAACCACTGAAAATCAGTGCTGTTTCCACCCTGTCAAACACGCCTTTAACCGTCCCATTTAGAGGTCAGTGAATTGACTGGTCTGCACGAGTTGAGCATCAGTCGGCTTTGCGGTGCATATCATTGCCCTGGCAGCATAGCTGCCAGAGGGCCACCAAGACATAGTGACAGTCGCCCATCGCTATTTAGGGATATACGGCTGTCACTAGATTTCCCTGATTGGATACACACAGGAAGAATACTACCTGAATGTCATTATTTTTGTATTGTGTTCAAGAAAAAAATCTCCAGTTTTAGGGATCATTTCTGGAAACAAAACTTTCCAAAGCATGTTCAACAAATGTGGCGCCTGCTCTGCTAAGTTCACAGCATGCACTGCAATCACCTCTTTGGAAGTTGCAGTGAAGGCTTTTGAAAAACTCACCCAGTAAGCAGGGGTCTGACCTGACATGCCACTGGGCTACCCACCAAATGGCATAACGGTCCCCAAGTTTGCTCAGCAGCATAGTCAATACATCCACCTAGTAATGAGTTAAGGAGCCGGGTACATTTAGTTTCTAGAATCAGCTCCAAATAACCCTGCCCTTTCTGTTCCAGAAGCTTCATTGTATCCTAATTTAGCACATTTGGTTGGCCTGTTTGCCTGTGTCCATTCATATGAAATTAGAGCACAAGCAAAAGGAATTTCAATTTGTAGCAGAAAAACCACTAAGCAAATGAGGAGCCATTTGCCACAGAGATTTACAAATCTGTGTATTGAGCTCTCCTATGTTTTGTTTTCCTTCTGATAGTTCTGCATACCATATTCAAACTGGAGTTTGTACTTGCAATTTACAAATTGCCATTGTTAAATAGCATGAGCATCAGGGATGTGGGAGCCGTGCCATCTTGCCAGCTTTTTGCATGTAGCGTGGGGGATGTCATTTAGCTTTTTGCGTCTTGTGTACAAGTGGCTGTGTATGTTCTGCATGTAGAACCTCTACTTTTGCTTAAGGTCCACACTCCTGGGATGGGCTGTGGTAGGGATTGAGAACATGTATTTGTTGATTATGATAATATAACAACAGCATGTGGGATAATAATAAGCTGACCTGAATCACTCTGAATTGTTAGTGGTGTATATTGCTGCAATGCTCACATCCTGACTTGAATCACTCTGAATTGTTTCTGCTGTGTGTTGCTCCAATGCTCACATCCTAACTTGAATTGTTACTGGTGTATATTGCTGGAATGCTCACATCCTGACTTGAATCACTCTGAATTGTTTCTGCTGTGTGTTGCTCCAATGCTCACATCCTAACTTGAATTGTTTCTGGTGTGTATTGCTGCAATGCTCACATCCTGACCTGAATCACACTGAATTGTTTCTGCTGTGTGTTGCTCCAGTGCTTACATCCTAACTTGAATTGTTTCTGGTATGTATTGCTGCAATGCTCACATCCTGACCTGAACCACTCTGAATTGTCTCTAGTATGCGTTGCTGCAATGTTCACACCCTGGCCTGAAATCAACTAGCAAGTACCCCACTGCCTGAAAAGTATTCGGAAGAAATGCTAACCATCACTGATACAAAACCAAAACAGCAATCTCACATTCCCCCAGGGGAAAATAGTAATATTAAATGTATTGTAACAAATATAAAAAAAGCCACAATACATACAGTTGATAAATATTCAATAATATGCAATATAGTACAAGAAAAACCCAGGCACACCACTCACACTAAAGACCACTCGTTCCCTCAGACCAATTCATACTCATTCATTCACACATACACAAAAATCATACATGGCCTACAGCCTCCGAATCTCATCTGTTGGTCACCCCCCACAAATGGCTAATGACAATGTGGTGACTATCTACGACCACAATAAACTATGTGGTATAATGGTAATGCCAGAAACTCAATAATATCATTTCATTGGATGAAGCAAAATTATTGACACAATTTATTTAAACATTTCAATGAATGCCACAAATAGAAAATCTAGGGGTAAATATAGAGAACAGAGGACTCCAGCGCCGACACGCCTCACGTGTGCGACCCCAATTAGTGGGTCTGACCTTCTTCAGGGCTCAGTAAAATGTGATGGCAAGTTGAAACAAGGAGGAGCCCCTGAGTTTACACAAAATCAATCCAACGCAATACGAATCTAGGTACATCCAGATATGCAACGAAGTGAACAGAAGGCCAGAACACGGTGAAAGCGGAGAGCAGCCAAACGGTAAAATAGGAAAGAAGGTCTGCCGCAAAAGACCACCAGCGTCAGCAAACAACCAGGTAAGTTAGAAGACCGTGTCCTAGCCCAATGCACCCATCTTTTTGACATATGTGTAGCCATCTTGGCATTTAGCACAATGTATTGTCTACCCTTGGAGATGTGACATTGCGGTTTTGGTTTTGTATCAGTGACGGTTAGCATTTCTTCCTAATACTTTTCAGGCAGTGGGGTACTTACTAGTTGATTACGTGTCTCTTCCCATGCTTCTCCTGTCTATGTATTTGTTGATGGCCCACTTCTGTATGATTTTACACACCCTGACCTAAATCACTGAATTGTTTCTGCTTTGTGTTGCTGCAATGCTCATATCCTGACTTGAATTGTTTATGGTGTGTATTGCAGCAATGCTCACATCATGACCTGAACTACTCTGAATTGTCTATAGTGTGCGTTGCTGCAACGTTCACAGCCTGACATGAATCACTCTGAATTGTTTCTGGAGTGCGTTGCTGCAATGCTCACATCCTGGCCTGAATCATTCTGATTTTTTCTGTTGTGCGTTGCTACAATGCTCACATCCTGACCTTAACCACTCTGAATTGTTTCTGCAGTGCATTGCGACAATGTTCACACACTGACATGGATCACTTTGAATTGTTTCTGCAGTGCATTGCTGAAATGTTCACACCCTGACATGGATCACTTTGAATTGTTTCTGGTGTGCGTTGCTGCAATGTTCACAACCTGACATGGATCACTTTGAATTGTTTCTGGTGTGCGTTGCTGCAATGTTCACACCCTAACATGGATCACTTTGAATTGTTTCTGGTGTGCGTTGCTGCAATGTTCACACCCTGACATGGATCACTTTGAATTGTTTCTGCAGTGCATTGCGACAATGTTCACACACTGACATGGATCACTTTGAATTGTTTCTGCAGTGCATTGCTGCAATGTTCACACCCTGACATGGATCACTTTGAATTGTTTCTGGTGTGCGTTGCTGCAATGTTCACACCCTGACATGGATCACTTTGAATTGTTTCTGGTGTGCGTTGCTGCAATGTTCACACCCTGACATGGATCACTTTGAATTGTTTCTGGTGTGCGTTGCTGCAATGTTCACACCCTAAAATGGATCACTTTGAATTGTTTCTGGTGTGCGTTGCTGCAATGTTCACACCATGACATAAATCACTCTGCCTTTTTTCTGGAGTGCATTGCTACACTGCTCACATCCTGACTTGAGAACACGTGCTGATTAGGGGAGATGTGGTTTTATTAATCTAAACCCATAAGAACGGCTTCTATCAGATATCATTCAACTATTGTCCCAGATAATCCCTCAAAAAGCACATTTAAATAAAAGATATCTGCCACCTTGTATTCATACATTGTCTCAGTATGTTATGGGGGCCATGAAATACATTCAAAGTGCTCATTACTAATACAATGCTTTAAATCAGGTTAAGTTGTCTTCAAAACGCATCCAATGCTCTTGTTATGGTGGAAGCCAACATTCATAGGATTTCCAAGACTGCAATTATGAGCCAGAACTTCGCTTGATTTACAATGTACATTTGTTAACCGCATGCTTTCACTGTCACCATATCATTTTGGGCTGCCAAAATTTTTAAAAAAGTCCCTTCAATATCCACACATGTCAAATGACACTAGTCTATTTAAATCTTTCGGCTGAATCCAATTAACTTGATTAGGCAGGAGGTAAATTAAGGAGGCAAAAAATGTAATGTACCACTTTCAATTTAAAAGAAAGAGAATTGCACCAAAATACTCAAAGGGTGATCTGTACAGCCAGCCTGTACAGCATTAGACACTTTATCAGTAACATCTCACAGAGAATAGAAGTGAACAAACATAAACCTGGCGAGGCTTTAACAGCAGCAATCTGTACCCGGAAGGAGGGTGTCTGATGGCCTTTCACTGTCTCTTGGGTTTAACAGGGTGATAACACATATTTCTCAACTGGGCTCATAGGGCATCTCTTATTACAGTGTTGATTGCTTTATCCTGTTGTGAATTTGTACAGCACTGAAATGTAGATCACTACTTTTTCGTGGCTTTAGGATCGAAGGATCTAGGGAGGAATCTCGACCATGCTCTACACCAAGGGACAGCACTAAACTACTCAGTGCTTAATTTGAGCCAGTGGTTTCTGGTTTCCGGAGGTGGCACCGGCCACTTAATTGTCAACACCAGCACTGATGACAGTCTGCCACATGGTGGACTGTTTGTCTAAATTAGAGATAAACAAAACAACAGTTGTTTAATAATTCAATATACATTTAAAAGGAGTAATACCTGCCGCCCAAGACATTCTTATTGCTTTGGGGGCCTGGAACAGTTTGAAGTGTCGGACTTGTACGAGTGTGATGATTAGTAGTTGCTTTGGTACTGTCAATGGCAGCACTGGCAGGGGCACTGTGTGGTGCAAACTGCAGTGGCCTCCTGACGAGTTTGCTGGCACTTACTTTTTTACGAATTAGGAATTGCATTCGATACAGTCTTCACAAGTGTGTAGGCAGATATGGAAGCCACCTCGTTGGATAGAGTGGGCAGGCACTCTTGCCAACCTCATGGTTTCTAAGCAAATTCATTCTAGAATTTTGTGCATTGTTCTGCTTTTGAGACACTTCTTTTTGTGAATTTGCAATGTCCTTTTCAGCCAACCTCATTAGCACCAGGATACAATAGAAAACCAATTGATCCCTATGTGGGAACGTGACAGTGTTCACACCTATATAACCAATTTTTTCGACACTCCCATACCTGTGTAGCCAGTAGTGTTGCCAGTGCTTCACGGGCTATATTGCGAGGAAGGGAACGTGCCCCTTGGCTGCAATTTGTATTTTAAAATGAAGCAACAATCATGGTTCAGTCGCTCCTCATGCATCTTGGACCAGGTGCCATTACAACCGCTGCACGAATGGAAGTTGCATCCTGTGTGTGGCTAGGTGTTCATTTGGCCTTCTCTTGTGACATTTTGTTTTACTGCACTGTGCTATTCACCCAGTGGTCAGCCTCTATGTTTGTGAGACCTACGGTTTTGTGCCTTATGATTTGTTCTTTCGGCCAGCAGAACTGTTTGGCTAGACAGAGGATGGCCCCAGAGTGTGAATAGCCACAGTGGCTACAGATTCTTGTTCAAGCTATTCAGGTGCTGACCCTTGATAGCAATTGATGAGTGCAGGAGCAGTAGCAGTTTTACACATGTACCTTGTTAGAAATTGGGTTTCTGGTTGGCAGAGGTATGCACCCTGTCCAAGCAGGAAAAAAAATCCTAGTCAGAGTAAGTCAGATACACAACATAAACTAACTTGTGCTCACCCTCTGGCAATTTGGCACAGAGCAGGGAGGCTTAACTTAAGAGGCAATCACTAAAGTATTAGTGCAACACTTCAAACAGTAGCACAGTGGCAACATCACAAAAAGACTCCACACCATTTTAGACAAATAGATTATGATGTTATAAATGAAACAAGACCAAACTGACAACAATCCAATAAGTAGAACTCAAGATATTATTTTTTAAAGGATAAAAGTGAAAATAGAGCTTAGAAGCAATAGGTGCCAATGGGGGTGATTTGGTCGTGATGGACCGGGACAAAGTTAAGAGTTCAGGCCATCCACGATGGAGTGTAGGCCAGACACAGGAGCCACGCAAGGCCCACTGTGCAAAGCACCTTGATCCTAGTTAGAACAGAAATATGTAGGGTGCCGCCGAGTGATGCCTCTGTGTAGATCCTTATAGTCATGGTGATGAGTCGATTTTCTCGACACAATGATGGTGATGCACCGATCCTGAAGATAAAGTGCTGAAACCAAGATGCGTTTGTTCCAAACCTGATGCACCAGGTTTTTCCAAGCAGATGAGGGAATGCGTCAATCTTCTCCTACTGCAGAGGCTGCGATTCGGATGCATCACTTCATGAGGTGATGAGCTGGTTCTGAGTGTGATGCACTGGGTCTGTTCCCGCAAAAACAATTGGTTGATTCTGCTTCCTGCAGCAAAGGAAGCTTTAGTTCCAGTGGGGCAAGCACATGGATCACTTCCAATGGACCAGGCACAGGAGTAGGAGAAGAGAATTTGATATCCCTGAGTCTCAAAACAGGAGGCAAGCCATCATGCCCTTGGAGATCACTCTGAGTTCGAGCAAGAGTCCAGTTTTTCCTCAGCAGAGCAGAGGGCAGTAGGGTAGCACAGCAGAAATCAGTTCTTCCAGAGCAGCAGTCCAGCAGAGTTGCAGTCCTGGTAGTAGCACAGCAGGCCTTCTTCCTGGCAGAGTTTCTGTACAGGCCCCAAAAGTGTCTGATTTGGTGGGGTCAGAGACCCAATGCTTATACCCAGTTGGGCCTTTGAAGTGTAGGTGAGTTCAAAGATGGGCTTTGAAGTGCACAGAGATCCTCCCCCCCCCCAGTCCTGTCTCCAGACTTCCTACAGAGGGGTAGGCAACCCTTTGTGTGCGGACAGGACACTGCCCATTCAGGTGTACGTGTCAGCTCCTCCTGCCCGTCCCACCCAGGATACGCCATCAGGATGCAGATGGGCATTCAGTAATGCCTATCCTTCCTTTGAGTGTGGCTGTCTAGAGATAATGCACAAAGTCCAGCTGTCACCCACCGCTGACGTGTATTGGAGACACACTGGAGGAACACAGAGCTTTAAGAGCAGAGAAAAGCCATCTTTCCAAGAGTGGCATTTCTAAAATAGTATTGTTAAGTCCAACTTTACCAGCAAAGAGGATTTATCATTACCATTCCAATGATAATAAACATTACAGAATTACTCATTCTCACTCAGAAATGATAGCTTAAAAGTGTAATAAGTAATTCCCAATGTTAACCTGTGGGAGGGGTAGGCCTCACAGTAGAGAAAAACGAATTTAGGTGTTTTTCACAACCAGGGCATACAAAAGGTACAAGTATTTGTCCTATCTTTTAGTTACACAGCACCCTGCCCTACGGGCTACCTAGGGCCTACCTTAGGGTGACATCCATCAATATTAATATTATAAAGAGAGAGCCCAAACCTTTGAGGCGGGTAATCTCAGTAACCACAGCACCAATCACAACACCCAATACAGCGTTGGAGCGTTGGAAAGGGCAGTTGCAGCAGAAGGACATAGGCTATGCAGACGGCCACCATATATATATTTTTCTTGCAGAGTTTTATATAGCGCAAACTTGACCCGAACTGAATCAGGTATCAGAGCGCTTTACATAGCACCAGTTACGTTACATGAGGACACACATTCATTTTTGTTAGGCACGGCGAGATTAAGTGATTTGCCCAGAATCACAGGATGTTTGGCGTCGTTACCAAGACTCGAACCCAGATCCCCAGGTCCGAGGTCAAGCGCCTTAGCCGTTAGGCCAACTCCTCCATATATTTAAAAGGTAAAAGAACCATGCCAGCAAAGTAGTACCTTGTGGGCGTGTCTGCGTTGTGCTGTGGGCTTGGGCTGGGGGCGTGACTAACATTGGGGGCGTGTGGTACGGCCATCACATCGTGGGCTGTGGGCATGTGCTGGGGACGTGACAAACGCTGGGGGCGTGACAAACGCTGGGGGCGTGTGTCCGCCCTTTATGCCATGTGAGTCGTACATTCAAGCGCCAATTACGTTGCTGCGCAGCATCAAGGGGCACGCTGGGGGTGTGACACGCTGGGGGCGTGACACGCTGGGGGCGTGAGAAACGCTGGGGGCGTGTGTCCGGCCTTCATACCATGTGAACGCAATTGCGCCGCATCAATGGGCACACTGGGGGCGTGAGAAACGCTGGGGGCGTGTGCTACGTTCCGCCCTTCATGCCATGTGGGTCGTACATTAATCAGAAGATCATCTGCTGTGGCCGTGTGCTGGGGGCGTGACAAACGCGTTCACCTGGAGGCCTGGTAAGTAACGTTACTGCAGCCTCTCATGCGCGCTGTTACTGAACTCTCTCATTCAACGAAATTGCACGCGCCTGCTACCATCAACCAGGGCTGTAGCCGGGCTCAGGCGGCGGATCAGTACACTAATTACACGTGCCTGATAACATCAACCAGGGCTGCAGCTGGGCTGCAAGCAGGGGAACACGCGCCTGCTAACATCAAACAGGCCTGCATCTGGGCCTCAAGCGGGGGAATACGCAAATGAGCGTGTCTACGGGGACAATTACTGCAGCCTCTCCTACTCGCCGTCACTCAACTCTCTCATTTAACTGATTTACCTGCGGCTGATAACTCTCTCAATCAACGACATTACACACGCCTGCTAACATCAACCAGGGCTGTAGCCTGTCTCAGGCGGCGGATCACTACACCAATTACACGCGCCTGCTAACATCAACCAGGGCTGCAGCTGGGCCTTCTCCGTCCCTATTCTAATGAAACAGAAAATGTTGTCTACTGCGAGATTTTAAAATAAATTGCCCTTGCCAAATACACACATTACACACATTCTATTTCATACCCGGACAACGTCGGGACGGGCTGCTAGTACTAATATAATAAAGAGAGAGCCCAAACCTTTGAGGCGGGTAATCTCAGGAACCACAGCACCAATCACAACACCCAATACAGCGTTAGAAAGGGCAGTTGCAGCAGAAAGACATAGGCTATGCAGACGCCCACCATATACATTTAAAAGGTAAAAGAACCGTGCCAGTAAAGTAGTCCCTTGTGGGCGTGTCTGCGTTGTGCTGTGGGCGTGTGCTGGGGGCATGATAAACACTGGGGGCGTGTGGTACATTCTGCCCTTCATGCCAAGTCTCATATCGTGTGCTGTGGGCGTGTGCTGGGGGCGTGGGCGTGTGCGGGGGCGGGATTACGGGGAAAAAAGCGAGCGTTGTGCCCAATATTTCATTGTTTTTTCTTCCCAGGTTCTGTACATTTCAGCTCCGGGTGTCCAACCTGCTCCCTTTAAATACCCCTGCACCCCATTAATCATAACCCACCCCTACTCCTTAAAATACCCCAACACACTTAAACACTAACCCATCTTAACCCTATAATTATACCCTGTACCCCAAAACCCAAACCTAACCCTAAACCCTACAAAAACCCCTGTACCCCAAAACCCAAACCTAGCCCTGAACCCTATAAATACCCCTGTACCTCAAAACCCAAACCTAGCCCTGAACCCTAAAAATACCCCTGTACCGCCAAACCTAGCCCTGAACCCTAAAAATACCCCTGTACCCCAAAACCCAAACCTACCCCTGGACCCTAAAATACCCCTGTACCCCAAAACCCCAACCTAGCCCTGAACCCTTAAAATACCCTTGTACCCCAAAACCCAAACCTACCCCTGAACCCTAAGAATACCCCTGTAACCCAAAACCCAAACATAGGCCTGAACCATAAAAATAACCCTGTACCCCAAAACCCAAACCTACCCCTGAACCCTAAAATACTCCTGTACCTCAAAACCCAAACCTAAACCCTGAACCCTAAAAATACCCCTGTACCCCAAAACCCAAACCTACCCCTGAACCCTAAAAATACCCCTATACCCCAAAACCCAAACCTAGCCCTGAACCCTAAAAATACCCCTGTACCCCAAAACCCATACCTATCCCTAAACCCTAAAACTACCCTTGTACCCCATAACCCAAAACTATATCTGAACCCTTAAAATACCCAAACACCCCAAAACATATACCTCAGTACCCCAACACATATACCCCTATACCCATACTTACCTTATCCAAACATTTAAAAAAAAACATGCTTTTATCATTCATGCATTTACAACGAATTTCGTTGTAAATGTATGCGTGGTAAAAGCATATAAAATGTAATGCCATGCGTTATAATGGCATTGCGGAGTCATGGTACTTTCGTAATGAAAGTTGAGGAGTGATGGTATGCGGAAAGAAAGTTGCGGAATAATGGGTGTTTACATTGGTGGCACGGCGGCCCTCATCTCCAACAACATACTCATATTTTTTCACCACCGATTTGAAAAATGCCCAGGTCTCTCTCATTGATGGCCAGCACCGACATACACTTTTAGACACACCTCCTGCCACAAGTTCTAGAATTGCGAACTTTAGATCTGGGGAGCTACGTTTGAATCTCGGCATCAGCTCAACATCCTGTGATTCCAGGTAAATCGCTTTGTCTCCCCGTGCCTACCACAAATGAATGTGTTCTTCTGTAATGTAAACTGTGCTCAAGCCATGTTGTCGAATTCGCGCTATATAATATTGCAAGGAAAAATAAAGTAGGTAAACTCGAGTTCACACACTACTGAACGCGCACTCTTAACCCCTTCGATGCTTGTGACGGAACCGTTCCGTCATCAGTCACGGCTGAGCTGTGCTGATGACGGAACGGTTCCGTCACGACTGCGCCCTGTTCTGGAATGTCCAGCACAGGGGCGGAATCGGCGCCGCACGGATGCGGTTAAGTGCATCAGCAGTGCACTGTGAATCGGAGCGTTTCACAGGCCTGTCACAGATAAGAAATGCTATCAAAACGAAATCCTACAAAACAATATACTACTGGCCGGCAGCAATTCATACCCAGACAACGTTGGGATGGGCTGCTAGTATGAAATGAAAGGGAAGTTTAAGTTTTGGCAAGGGGTTTGAAATGCCAAGACGACATGGCAGTGTAAACTGCACACATAGGCTCTGCAGTGGCAGGCCTGAGACATGTTTTAAAGGGATACTTGTGTGTATGAGTGGCACAATCAGTGCTGTAGGCCGATTCGCATTTAATTTACAGGCATTGGGCACAGGTAGTGCACTCTACTAGAGACTTACAGATAAAATAAATAAATCAATTGTGGATAAGTCAATGAAACCATGTTTATGGGAGAAACACATGCACTTTATCACTGGTTCGCATTCCTGATATGGGTTCCCTGCGCGGTGGGCAATCCTACACAGTAAGTGTGGCAGGAAATGTCACATGCACTTTAGAACTGATTAACAGTTTCCTGATATGGGTTCCCTGTATGGTGGGCAATCCTGCGCAGAAAATGTACAATTATAAACAACCCATGGCAAGAATGTTCCAGTAAGTTGCACTGTCAACAATCCATGGCAAGAAGTGTGTCAGAAGTCTGCTTTATATGACAATGGTGACAGGAATATGCATTAAACATCTTTATTCTGTCAATAAAGTTTTGATGCAGGTGTAGACATTTCTCCTGAAAATCTAAAAAAATTGGTTCAGATTTCAGTTTTTTTTTGTTTGTTTTTGATTACTTACTTTCACCCTTTTTCGGAAATAGCAGTGATCGAGTGCCAATACGTTTACCTATCTACTAAAACAGAATGGTCTGCGTTTAATGCACACCTCTAAGTACCAAATGCAATCTAGCATTTATGTTCAGAACATTGTAACAAAGCTAAACTGTTGTCTATGAACTTGTCATGGCAACCTGGCCACCGCTGCTGAACAGTAATAACTTGTTTGAAAACTGCAAAACATATTTTCGTAATTCCTAAGACGCAACAAATGCTATCAATAAACACAAGAATAAACCAAAAACCACGGGTTCCGCTCAATTTGCTAAAATTATAAAATGCATTATTTCCTTCCCCGCATCAACCCGTATACATTTCACATTCTTTTTTCTTCATCAGAATATGCCGTTCAAAACAAGAACGCCAGACCCTAGGCGCTGGATATGCGCATAATTACAAAGGCGTACTTCCTGCTGCGCAAACCAAACATAATTGGCACTTTGAGTATGAGTTACTGAAAGGGGCATTTTTCATCAGAGTGGCACTTTGTATTCACAATTCTGACTACATTAAATTATGCGGGCGCATCAAGCTTGAAGCCCCACCGCCCCCGTAATAGATAACTAGAAGACAGGTTTACGCTAAAAAGTATTGTGCAAATAAAAGAACACTTATGTGCGCTTGTGGAGCAATCTCTTTATAAGTACTAAGTGCACGCTTTAAAAGACCTAACGGTATCGTCCGAACGTATCACTACAATAACCGCGACGAGCGAGAGGCCTAGAATGTTCGAGAAAGCGTCACAATCCCGCCAAGAATTCATCGTATTAGTGAACACTTGCTGTCTCGTTATTCCTCAAAGGGAAGCCTGTCTCTTTGAATTCTCTTCCATTTCTACTCAACCAGATTTATCCCTTTTCGGAGTCTATCAGGCTTGCTTATGCCAGGTTTGATGGCTCAGTGGGCACATGCATCCACTGCAGGGATATCCATTGGACTCCATGGTGCCAGGTTCAAATCCTGGTGGGAACACCTAGCCGTTTATCCTTCTGAGGTCAATTAAACCAGTACCGCAGAACTGAGAAACAATTAAATGAACATATTTCACCTGTAGCACCAAGGCTTTCCTACACAGAAGTATGTTTTATACTCTGTTATAGCAGCACCAGCCACTTCAAGGCTACTTCATGAAGCATCTTTGGTGATTTTTTGCTTTAAAAAGACAGGTTCAGCGTTTCCTGCTGCAATGGAATGTTTACTCAGGAAGGGGTGGGTGGAGGTAACTGGTGATTCTTGAAATCCTAGGGTGCAAACCTCATGGAGGGCTCTTGCTGAGCAGGTCACTATTGTATTTAAAGGAGAGCTAATGATTGCCGATCAGCAGTGGGATGAGAGATACCACCTCTACTGAAAATGTGATCTCTGACCCTAAAAGGAGATCTCTACCTCCTCTTCAACTTGACTGATACCCTTTGGATTTTTAAGAAAACAAGCAGAAAATGATAAATTGTACTGTAGGGGATTGCATTCATATATAGCGCTTATTAACCAGGATGAGTGGTAGCAAACACTGCATAAATGCAATGAAGGGGAGAATTTGTTTTTTATTTAAATGGATTAGGAGAAAATTACATATTGGCAGAAATGGGTAGAAAATGGCAAATTGTATTGTATGTAATGGCATTTATATATGGCGCTTATTACTCATGAGGAGTGGTAGCAAGCACTATAAACATGCAATAAAGGGAAAAACTTCTTTTTTTTTATTGGGTTTGCATTGGTTCAGTGTCCACCAGACAGCCCAGAATTTTCTATCAATTGCATTACATCTTCCATTCTGTTGGGGTTGAGGGGGCTTGTGATATGTCTTCTAAAAATCCAAGTAGTACATAAAAAAAAGGAACGTGCAACATGGTTTTGGAAAATAGGGTTATGGGCAGTACTGTGTTTCGGTAGTTGCTGGTGGATGTCAGCAGCACTTATAAGCACGGCCACTGGAATTATGCCACAGGGGATGGCCAAATTATACTTTAGGGTTGACTGAATTATCCAGCAAGATTAGGGATACTATGTGGTGTAATGTGGCACATTTTGTGGTAGTATTAGTTTATTATTTTGGTGTTTTTATGCATCTGGGCTAAGGTTTGACTTCACTAGTACATGTTTAACAACCAAATACAGGAACAATCAACTAATAGTGGGTAGTCAACCTTTGTGCAAGCCCTTCCACTGCGCATCAACACATGTCGCTACATTTTCAGTAACTTTTGATCCATTCAAGGTGTAAACATACTTTTCTAATAAAGTCTGTAATATATAGCAAATGCAAATTCATAATGATGCAAAAAAAGGCTGGGGATGCAGAATTACATAATTCCAACCCCATTGACCAGAACACTGCATCCCTTTTGGATAACCTCGCCTACTTCGGTCTCAAGCAGTTAGTCACTGCTCCGACCCAAACAGGCAGACACACGCTCGACATCGTCTTCTCTGCCAGCGGAAACATTACCTACTGCCACACCACCGAACTCCTTTGAACCGACCACCAGTGCGTGCACTTCACCTTCACCACTCCCACTGCACACCACCATCCTAGCTGAAACAAGGCCACCGAAGAACATCCCACTGCCTTCTTCAGCACTACCACACCGCTGACATCAACAGATGCCAACACCTCAGCATGCAACCTCCATCAATGGATCTCTGATTGTGCCGATACTCTGGCACCCCTAAAGAAGGCTTCGGACAAGCAACACTCCAAGAAAGCCAGCTGGTTCACTCCCGCCCTCCATGAGTCCAGGAGCACCTGCAGACGACTTGAGAATAGATGGAGGAACAACAAAACCCCAGAAACCCACGAAACCTTAAAATCCGCAGTCAACGCTCCCAATTTTCTTCTCAAAATGGCCGTCCAAGGCAGGATCAACACTAACGCACTCAACAGCAAAGAACTCTTCACCATCATCAAGGAGTTCGCCAGGCCCAACAGCAAGACCACAGATGTTCCAACCTCCCAAGACCTCTGCAACAAACTCAGTACCTTCTTCCACCACAAGCTCAGGCAGGTCTATGACAACTTCAGCACTCAAGATCCTGCCACAATGCCCTTCACCCCTTCATGCAACCCTGCCGAGCCCCAACAGATCCTGCTCGACTGGGCTCCGGTCACCACAGACGACACACTAAAGACCATGAAGAGCATCCACTCCGGAGCCCCATCGGACCCTTGCCCATATCACATCTTCCATAGAGCAGCCACTTCCATCGCCTCCAAGCTTTGCCACACAATCAACTGCTCCATCAAGACTGCCACCTTACTCGACAACTGGAAACATGCTTAGAACAACCCCCTGCTGAAGAATCCATCCGCCAACCCGACTGACCTAAATATCTTCCGACTCATCTCCCTCTTCCCCTTCCCTGCCAAGGTCATTGAGAAGGCCATCAGCGCCCAACTCTCTGAGTTGATCAAAGAGTACCGCATCCTTGACATCTCCCAATCTGGTTTCCAAAGCAACCACAGCAATGAGACTGCACTCCTCACCACCACCGAAGACATCCGCTCCCTTTTTGACCAAGGAGTAACTGCAGCCCTCATCCTACTGGACCTATCAGGTTTCAACACCATCTCCCACCACACCCTAATCATGAGACTCCAGGATGCCAGCAATGGCGAGAAGGCCCTGGTCTGTATTCACTCCTTCCTTACCGGCCAAATACAGCGAGTCAGACTACCTCCATTCCTCTCAGAACCTACAGAGATTAGTCGTGGAGTGCCTCACAGCCCTTTCCTGAGCCCCACACTCTTCAACCTCTATTTGACCCCCCCTTGTGGCCATCATCAGAAACCAGCGACTCAACATTGTCTTCTAGATGAAAGATAGCTGCCTCAAGCTCAACTCGGAAAAGACCGAAGTTCTCGCCCTGGGACCCACCCCCTCAGCCTGGGATGGCTCCTGGTGGCCCGCCACACAAGGTACCCCTCCCACCCCCACGGTCCATGCACGCAACCTCAGCATCATGCTGGGCTCCTCGCTCATAATGAACCACCAGATCAATGCTGTATCCTCATCCTGCTTCCACACGCTCTGCCTGCTTTGAAAGACATTCAGATTTATCCCCACAGAATCCAGAAAGACGGTCACCCATACACTCACCACCAGCAAACTCGACTACGGCAAAGCACTTTACAACGACATCACCCAGAAACAGCCCCGGAAACTACAGAACATTCAAAATGCCACCGCCAGACTGGTCCTCAAAATCCCCAGCTGCAGCCACATCACGGAACACCTCTGACAACTATACTGGCTCCCAGCCAACAAGAGAATCACTTTCAGGCTCCTCACACATGCCTACAGAGCTCTCCGTGACGTTGGACCAGTTATCTGAACCACCGACTCTCATTCCACGTACCCTTCAGACTACTTCACTCCACCCAACTCACCTTGGATACTGGCCCATAGATCCACAAGACCAGAACTGGAGGAAGATCCTTCACCTACCTCACCGCCAAGACCTGGAACAGCCTACCCCTCCCCCTCAGGCAAGCACCTCGCTGACCCAATTCAGGAAGGATCTCAAGACATGGCTCTTTGACTGAATCTCAGTGCCCAAATGGATCAGCAGCCCCATGCCCCGCTAGCGCCCTGAGACCCTCACGGGTGAGTAGTCACGCGATACAAACCCTGGTTGATTGATTGATTGGCTACTTATTAGTGGGGACAGGATCTTTTAAAAAATGGTCCTGCAGACAGAAGTCCAGATCCTCTGAGTAAAATATCCCTGCCATCCCGTCTATCTCAGAAGGAAGGTAAGCCAATACCCAAGCAATGATGTTGATTGTGAGTCTATTATGCATTATTGGCTTCAGGGTGATCGCTTGACAATAACATCATGTCACACAGTTACTTTAACAGTCAGTGGTGCAGAGCAGTCTGTCACTGTGCTCCTCTGCCTCATTCTTACCCTGTGGCTAAGATCGGCTAGAGCAGGATATGCACACTACAGAAGGGACACCCATGAGGTGAAATATTCCCTGTGCCTTTTTCGAGAACTAATGGGTGCTAACTTCTGCTAGTCCACTTCAGAGAAGGCTCTTCTGTTCCTGTCGCTCTGTGTGTTTCATAGACGGGCACATAATAGACTGAAGAGATGGATTAGCATGGCACCGTACATGGACAGGACATGGCACTTTGCCTTCTGAAGCTTTCTGGTGCAGCAGGATGGTATGCCCCAGACAACTCAGCAATTATAGGGACTACAGCTTGGTCATCTATCCCATCTCTACCAGTGACTGCTTGTGTTTGGAAAACCTTGAGATGAAGAGAAATAGAGGACTGAGACACACATACATTTTGAAAGGCTCACTTGAAATGCATATAGATTTCTCAGCCTTGCTGCTGTTCCTCAAGGTGATCATTTTTTGCAATCAGCTGGTTCCTGCTTCACCTTCTACAACTCTATGTCGATTTCAAACCAATAGGTGTCGTCCTGTGGGTTAATTCACCTGCTGCTGTGACACAGTCCACGTAACCTGCCTTCCTTAATGTCTGCATGAAGAGTGGATTTTAAAACGCAAGCTTGGTGCCAAGAGACAAACTTGAAATGTAACTAATGTATTACTTGCCTTTTGCTCTCCTGCCTAAGCCCACTTTTGTCTTCCCATGTGTTGCAGGGGCATTTCAACTACTATTGCATCACCTATAGGGCCGTCACCTCAGCCCTAGCACTGTTCATTCTACCCTGTATCCTATACTTTATCCCTGTAGTCACTCTCCTCCCTCCCCATGCCGCTACCTCCTCTCTTGCTCATCGTCATCCTCCCTTTTTATTTTTTCTTCATCTGCATCTTTCCACTCTTTCCACTCCATTTCACTTTTGTGTTCTTTTTTATTTACCATTGTTTCCATCCCTCTGCCTTTACTTCACTGCTCTTTCTAAAGGTTCTCACTACAAATGCAGGCCAAAAAGAATATCAAATTGCCCTATTTGCAATGACAGTCAAGATGGTGTTTACAACAAAGCCTGAATGGCGAGGAAGACAGTGGACAAAGAGAGTGTGCAGTAGAGAGTGAATTAGAAGATGAGGTAAATATAGATGAGAAGTTCAACTGCAATGTAAACTATCAGGTATCTAATATGTTGCTTCACAATGTACCAATCTTAGGACTGCTTGGGATTGAGAACCACATTTCAGTGCCTGGTTAATTAAGAGAAACCTAAAACTAAAGTGTATTACTTATCTCAATATAGGGATGAACATCTCATAGGACATAAATGAGTTCATGCACTGATAAAATTAGTTGCTGCTATTCTGAAAGAGTTGGACTCTCACAAACAGGCTCCCATCTTGTAGAGCTGAGCTGCCATGCAGATACAGCTGAGTCCCTGCATACATAATGCTAAACCCCTGTCCAGATAAAGCAGAGTCCCATCACAGATGGAGCAGACGTCATATAAATGTATTATTTAGCTAATTTACAGACAGTTGATTTCTTGCAGTGAACTAGAGCTGATTCCCTGGTATTCAGAGAGCCAGTTCACAGGCTGAGTTGAGCTATTTCAGCACCCATTCCAACAAAATAAAAACTGATATCTGTAGGGATATAGGGCCAGATGTATCAAGATACTCTTTTGCGATTCTCAAATAGCGATTTTTAAGGAATCGCTATTTGAGAATTGCAAAATGGTATGTATGTAGAAATTCGCTATTTTTTAGCGATTTCTTAAAATTCCCTAATTGCGATTAGAAAATTGCTAATCGCAATTAAGGAATAATTTCCCATTCATTTCTATGGGCCATGAGGCCCATAGGAATGAATGTGATATTATTCTCAATTTGCGATTCGCAATTTGCTAATCGCAAATTGAGAATAATTTCAAGGGTGCAAGGGTGTCTTAAGGACACCCTGCTGCACCCCCTGAAATTGACATGTGTGCGTATATGGCGTACATACATGCCCTAAGGGCATGTATGAGTATCACATGCCACCTTTACAAATTGCAAAAAGTGCATTTGTAAAAGAATTCGCAAATTACCACCAAGTTGGTGGTAATTTGCGATTTCTTAGTGTAAATTCGCTAAACTTTATTGTTTTTTACATACCATTTAAGGAATCGCTTTTTGCAATTCCTTAAATGGTAGCGCAAAATAAAGGAATCGCAAATTTTGCGATTCCTTAATTTTGCAATGCGATTTTTTTCTTACATCGCATTTCCCATTTTTTTTGTCGCAAACGCTGCTATTTTGCGATTGACAGCGTTTGCGACAAAAAACGCTTGATACATCTGCCCCTTAGATACTTGACACCAGCTTATATTCAGTGTAAGTGCCGCTCTTCCAGGTTAGTCTCCATAATGGCCAGTCTCTGATAGGAAGTGAGGAGAAGTTGGGAAAGAGAGTGAGGTGAGAGTGAAAGAGAAGGGATTGATGGAAGAAATTGTGGAGCGAGATAGAGAAAAGTGAAGGAGAAGAAAGCGAAAATATGGAGGGACAAGAGGAGAAAGAAATGAGAGGAGAATGTGACTCAGACGGCAAAGTAGATAGAAGTGTGAAATGAGAGATGGCAGATTGAGCGATTAGTGAACAAGCGGTACAACAATAATTCTGAAACAAATTATATAGCACATGTTACCAATTTCTTTTGGTCCCTTCTTCACCAGACATGTGGGTGTCACCTTGTCAGTAGGTGATGTCAGCCCTGGCAGTGGATGTTACAGGTACCAATTTCCAACGCAACATTTTGAACACCAGCACCTTGACACCTGGGGATTAGGGTTGGAATCCATATTGGCATTTGACTGAAAAGTGTACAGTTCTGAGTAAATTGCTTAATCTCACTGTGCCTAAACTTAAAATTTGTGAGATGCTAGCACAAATGTGTGTAATTCAAAGATGTAAGACCCCACTTGAGATCACTTCCCATAATGTATAGTGCTGTGGTGTAAACCAGTGAGATCCATGCTATATAAATATCACACATACTTGTTCTTACATTTGGCCAAGGGCTTTGATAATGCAGCACTCAGGAAAAGCCAGTGTCAGCTGCACAACTCATACTAATTCGTGCACCCTCCACCCAAGTGGTGATAGGAGCATATGTCAGAGGACGGTTTTCTAGGGAAATATTCTGGCATCCAGGCTCAGTTGAGGGGTGGTATGGCTATACTCATTAAGTGTATAATAACCACCAATGACTATCTTGACTAAACCCAGGTAAAACTCATACAATTTCAGTTGCATGAATTACATGTAAAATGCGCAGAAATTACACAAAGTGCCTCAAAATTACACAAAATGATGTGAAATGTCCAGTTAATCACATTCGGAACATGTGAAATATGATTTGTACTCAACAAACTTTTGTTTACATGACCTGCTGTACTGGTGTAATTGCTGGAATTTCAGATATCAATCGTAACGCAAAATGCTGGAAATTATATGAGCTTACGACACTGTACATTAACTTTAGACAGTGCCTAGACTTGGTCGTGCAGTCTCTTAAAGAGTGCCATGTCACCATTTACAATCCCTTGCACTCGGCCTGTACCTGCTTTTACCAGGTTCTAAGAGCACACTACTTTGTGGGTTAGCGGTGTGCTCACAGATATGCTTATTCCAGTTACGGGTCAACCCTCCTCTATAGGTGCATCACCTGCATTGCACCTATGCTGCATCATCTATTCACCTGCATTGCACCTATACTGCATGATTTATTCACCTGCATTGCACCTATGCTGTATCATTTATTCACCTGCATTGCACCTATGCTGCAGCATTTACACACATGCAAATGCCTTTTGTGAATTTAGAATGGACACTTAAATTCTTTTTTTTTTTATGTGTGCATACAAAGCTCAGGTCAAATGAGAGAAAAATGTAGTGAGATGCAAAACCAGAGTCTTTGCTGCACTAGCCTGTCGATGTCTGAGTGCCAGAAAGATAACTGTTATATTTGTTCTATGTCTCTTTTCCCTGGCTGGGATTTCCCTGTGGCTCACATGGTGTCACTGCTACAATGCTTGGTGACATCGTGGAATGTTGGGGGCTTGGCCTGTGTGTGAACTGGCAGTTGGTGGCAAGCAGGCTGAGCGACAGGGAGGTCACTCCTGGTGGGGTTTTATATTTCCATCTTAAGATCTCAATCTGTAACTCAACTTAAATAAAGTTATCATACTTATACACCTGGCTCAAGTACTTTAATTTATAACAATAACTCAGGGAGTTGATGTCTCCTGTATAAGACCTGCAGGTCACAGGCTTGAATTCAATGTTCCAAGGCTGACAACTGACAACGATAACATGAGTACCCTTAAATAAAGTGGCAGTAACACCTATTGCAATACCTGTAATTTACAGTGCTACAGGGACGCCAAAAGTTGCAGTAACAAATATAAACCAGAATCTAAGTGCAAAGTATAACCATAACACATATTTTACATTACTTGTTTCTAGCCTGAAAGAGATTAAATCAATACTACAGCCTGGAAGGAAAGTGACATGATATCAGTAAGGGGCAGGGCCTCTCAAGCACCCGAATTTGAAGATTGCGGCAAATGCTATTAAAAGGTGATTTGGATTCTTCACGAATCTAAGAAAGGCATCCTGAGTTAATTTTTTTTTAATTTCTTCTCTTTCTACTCTGCACACGTGCATGCAGGGTGAAATGCTGGCAGCCCCCATGTTGTACTCTGGTTACATAAATGTCAGTATGGTATGATACTGTTTTCTGTGCACATTGTAGCCTGTAGTTGGGTCTGAACAATGAAAAAAAAATTCTACGCAAAAACTGTATGAAGGGGGCGTGGCTTGAGCGCCGCACAAGATGGCGGCTTGATACCAGAGCTCCGCTACTCGAGCACCGGAGCCGGCGCTTTTCTCCGCGGACACCGGACATTTGCTGCCTCCATTGAGATATTCTGCTGTCGGAATGTGAGGGGAGCAGGAAGACGTAAGCCGCTTCCCTCGCTTCTAGCGACATGTCTTCATTTTGTGAGTGACGCGGCTCGCTATTGCGGCGGCCGCCATTTTCTCGCATTCTAACGTACTTTCTCCTCAAACGGCAACCGCCGCTTCTTTGCCTGCTTATTCAATATGCAGCACTCTTTGCCCTCAACCTTTTGCCTTAATGCTGCGCACACATGCATAATGCCTCTCTACTAGCTGCAGCCTTTTTATTATTATTTTTACTTTTCCTGCACCGCAAGCGCCATTTTTCTTCGCGCTGCTCCAACGCTTCACGCTGCATTAATCTAAAGGGCGCTCATCTCAACGCAGTTTTTCCATATCCACGAGACTTGAAGATCTCCTACAGAGTTTCCTTTTCACGCGCCCTCTGAAGTGATTTTCTTCACGAACAGTGGCTCAAATGTTATATTACCTTTCTAATTGAACTGCGTCATCGCTCAATTGCTGACTTGGCCCATGTGATTAGATTGAATGTTCATGGATTTGCGGTGTCATACTATTGGCGCATTCCATATCTTTTGAAGGTTTTTGTCCAGCATCAGAGCAGTGTATGGGTCATCTACCTATCTGCATCACTTGTCTTTCTCGCAGCATAGATGGGCACATTTTAACACACGCTTTCTGGAACCTTACAACTCTGGGGTTATCTCTTGCTAATTTCTTATAAAACGACTCTCCAGATTTCTGTGGTGCACCTGGTGTTTTTTCCCCTTGCTTTTTTATGGGGAAATTATGTACCCTCAAGCTTACTGCTTCAAAGGCCAAACAACGTCATTCTTCAGATTCTGACTCCACGACGCAGACCATGGATAACCCTGTTTCTCTCAAGTCAGATGTCACTCCTGGGGCTATTCCTAAAACTACTCCTTCAAGTAAGCTTATACAACCTGGTTCGACGAAACGACTGAAAAACAACCCTCCCTCACCAGGTTCTTCGTCGCACTCAACAGCTATGGATCTTATCCTTGAGGAGCTCCGTGCGCTCAAACCCTTCATGGCCGAAACTACTAAAACTTTGCAATTTCTTCACGACAAGTGGTCTACTCTTGAATCACGGGTGCTTCTAGTGGAACAATCTACGGAGTCTCTTCACACATCTTGTGCTAAAATTTCAATGTTGGAGAAAGATGTCTCTCTTCTAAGACGGCAGACTGAGGAGTTGGAAAATCGAAATCGTAGAAATAACCTACGCCTTTACGGACTTCCTGAACTTTTGGAAGGATCAAATCCAACTGCTTTTTTCCAAACCTTTTTACCAAAAATTTTGGACCTTCCTCCTTCCTCGTCATTTAACATTCAACGAGCACATAGACTGGGCCCTAAAGTTCCCGCAAAACCTCGTGGCGTCATCATGCTCTTCCTACAATACACTGACCTACTTCAAGTACTTTCAGCGGCAAAAGCTAAAAAACAAATTGTATGGGAGGGTCATCGATTGTATCTTTCTCAGGATGTAGCTAAAGTGACAGCAGACCGTCGGAAACAGTTTCTTGATTTGAGACCACGACTACGAGCTCTTGGTGCCAGATTTGGATTACTTCACCCGTGTCTCTTCAAAGTGACATATAAAGACAAGACTACCACTTTTGAAGACCCACTAGTCCTTCAAGAGTTTCTGCACCGTCATGAAGCCTGCAGCATGGACACTGCAAGAGTTGTTTAATCAAACATGTTTTACCACGTTGAACTACTTTGATGTGTCTTTCTGTTACCCTACCGTATCTTATTTTTGTATCTTACATCCTGATGTGTATCTCTTGCCTTGTTTGACCTTGTTCTAGTAATTTGCAGTTTATATATTTTGTTTTTCCATATGTCCCTTTAATGTGCCTTTCATGTTTCTCTCTTCCTGCAGTTCCTCTTCCCATGTTTCTTCATCCCGGTGTATTCCTGCTTCCCTACAATGTTGGTCCTCTGCTGGCTCCCCAGATGTTCGGTGGCGTGAGTTCCGTAGTCGATGTCGTCTTCTTCTGGCGTCGTCACCCCGCTATCTTTTTTGTTTTCTCTTTATTGGTATGTCTCTAAACTCTTCTCGCTTCTTTCTCTTTTTTCTACTGTTCTCTTTTACTTTTTTCATTCTTCACTCCTCCTATCTTTTCTCTTCTTACGCTCTCAGTATTTTCTTATGCTTCTTTCTCTTACAAACTCTATTTTATATTTCTTATTATTACTATTCTTACTTCTCCACTCACTTTCTACTCCATTCTTTCTTTCATATCATTTTATTGATGACTTATATTCCGTGTAGTAACTTGGAATGTTAAGGGGTTAAATAACCCCATTAAACGTCAAAGAATTCTAACACATTTGACTAGGCTTAAAGCTGATGTTGCCCTCCTCCAGGAATCCCACCTTTCGGAACAGGAGGCTCTGAAACTCAAACGTTGCTGGGTGGGACATGTTTTTCATTCTCCAGCTTTGGGTAAGAAAAATGGTACCGTTATTTTATGTCATAAAAAGTTAACAGTTTCAGTTGTATCTCAAGAATGCGATGTTAATGGCCGTTGGGTTCTTGTTAACCTTCTTATTGATGATTCCTATAGTTATTTTCAACGTTTATGCTCCCACAGGTATTGATAAATTGTTTTGGCCTTCTATTTCTGAAAAATTGGTTACTCTCAATGAACAATATGTTCTTTTCGGTGGTGATTGCAATCAAGTCCTAGACCCCTTTATAGATAGGAATTCCAGAGTTAAGTTTGTTCCCTCTAAGATGCATTCTCAATTTACTACATCTATTCGAAATAATGCTTTAGTTGACATTTGGAGATTATGTAATCCTGATCTTCGAGAGTATACATTCTATTCGCCCACCCATCATTCCCAATCCCGTATTGATTACCTATTCCTCAGTAAACCCCTGGCACAGCTTGCCACTCACTCAGACATCGGTTCCATTTTAATTTCCGACCATGCTCCCGTCTTTGTGGATATTGACCTTATCCCCTTCTCTCCTCACTCAGGACGTTGGCGATTTAATAACTCTTTACTCCTCGACCCCACTTTCTGCACTCATTTTACAGCCTTTACCAAAGCGGCTGCCAGGGGGTTTATCATTAATTTCGTTTCTCAAAAGAAAAAGCAGTCCGTTTCCAAGTCAACTCAACTTTTGGATAAAATTAAGAAATTGGAATATGCTTATTATCATTCTAATTCTGAATCTTCTCTTCGCGAACTTATTTCTGCCAAATTTGATTTTAATAAATTTACCACCAATGCAGCCTCAAATTCTCTCCTGAAATGTAACTCTCGCTATTATGGTGGTCAAAACAAAATGGGTAAACTTTTAGCCAATTATCTCAAGATACGAAAGGAAAGGACCAAAATTGAGTCTTTGCAAGGTCCGGCTGGTATTTCTCTGTTTAAAGACAAGGACATCTTATCTCAATTTGTTTCCTTTTACCAAACTTTATACACTCCTGAATCTAGTCCTGACCCTACTGATCTTTTTGCCTATTTTCAAGATATCCCCTCCCCTCCATCCTCTCATGTTGACTTTACTTCACTAGATTTAGATGTCTCTCTTTCTGAAATCTCTCATGCTGTCTCAATCCTTCGTCGAGGTAAAGCGCCTGGACCTGACGGCTTCACCATCGAGTTTTACAATCATTTTTCCTCCCTTCTCCTACCTAAACTACTCTTGTTATTTCAATCCTTTGCGACTTCTGGATCCTCGCAGGGAACTTTCCAAGAAGCTTTAATTTGCTTAATCCCCAAACCAGACAAAGATCATACTTTGTGTAAAAACTATCGCCCCATCTCCCTGGTAAATACAGATTATAAAATTTTCGCCAAAATTATAGCTCTTAGATTAGACCCTCTATTACCAGAACTCATAGGCCCGGAGCAATCCGGTTTTGTTAAAGGTCGCTTATCATCCGATAATTCACGTGTTTTATTTAACATTTTGAGTAAAGCCCCCTCCCTTTCTACTCCTCTAGCTGCCATCTCTCTCGACGCCGAGAAGGCTTTTGACAGAATAGGATGGGACTTTATGTTTCAAGCTCTTCGCTGGTTCGGTTTTTCATCTAAATTCATTTCCCTTATTTCTTTACTTTATTCGTGCCCCCATGCTTCAATCTTTACTAATGGTGTGACTTCCGCTTATTTTCCCCTTCAGAGAGGTGTCCGCCAGGGATGCCCTCTATCTCCTCTTTTGTTTATTATCGCTCTAGAACCCTTTTTAACTAAGATTAGACTGGATGAAAATATTTCGGGTTTTCACTTTGGTTCTCACCAACAAATCAAATTATCAGTGTATGCTGATGATATTTTATTCTATTGTTCAAATCCTCACACTACCTTACCTTCCTTTCTTAACCAAGTTTCCTCCTTCTCTACTGTCTCTGGCTATCGTCTCAACACGGACAAGTGCGAAATTCTGCCTTTAAACCCTCTCTGTCACAAACATCTCTTTGATGACTCTGGCTTCTCTTGGCAACCTTCTAAGATTAAATATCTGGGTGTGTGGTTCGCTCCTCGCCTCTCTGACACTCTTAAGTTTAATTTTGAAGCCCTTACCACTAAGCTTAATGTATCTATCAATAGATGGAACCCTCTTTTTCTTTCTTGGTGGGGTCGCCTGGACTCCATCAAAATGATGCTAGCACCTCTAGTCCTTTACTCCATCTCTATGATTCCCATTCGTATCCCAGACTTCTATTTCAAATCGATAGACTCTATTCTGCAAAAATTTCTGTGGAAGGGAAAGAAATCTCGAATAGCCCTCTCTGCTTTGAAAAAAGATAAATCCCTCGGTGGCGTCAAATTTCCTCATTTCAAACTTTACCATAAGGCTTTTTCTTTAAAACAAGCACTACGTTGGCTCTCGTCTGATCTTCCTTCTTATCCTCCATTATGGTTAACATTAGAATCTTCTTTCCTTTCCCCTTATGAATTTAATGAGGTTCTTTCCTTCTCCTCTAATGTTACATCTCTCCGTTCCCCCATTATCTCTCACTCCCGTGCTCTTCTTCAACCATATTTATTATCTTCTTATCCCTCTACTTCCTCTACTCATACTCAACCTATCTGGCATAATAAGCATCTTAAAATCCGTAATCGCTCAGTTTACTGGAAATCCTGGCATTCTCTTGGCTTAAAATGGGTCTCTCAACTTCTTTCTGATACTACACCTCTCCCTTTCCACCATCTCCAAACTCAATTTTCATTACCTTCATCTTCCCGTAAACAATATTTATCACTCATTCCTTCCCTCACTCACTACCTTTCTTCACTTCCGGACACCAACTCTATCCCTATCACTCATCTCTCGGTTTCTAATGCCCTCGACCATTCACTCTCTGCTTCTTTTCTCTATAAATCTCTGCAATCTTCTACTGCTCGCACTAAATCTAAGGTTGAGTTGGCTTGGGAAAAAGACTTGTCTCAAACATGGCCTTTCACGTTGTGGGATAAGCTTTGGTCTAAGCTTCACAGTACATCCAGAGCTGCTAACACTACCCAAACCTTATTTTTTGTTTACAATCGCACTCTATTTACTCCATTCCTTCTGTCATCTTTCTCCTCAGACACCCCCTCCACTTGTTGGTCCTGTCCCTGCCCTTTGGCTGATCTGAAGCATATGCTATTCGAATGTCCTCCCATTTTGCGTTTCTGGCACTTGGTTTGGTCCCAACTTCAAAAGATTTTCAACTTTAGTTTTTCCTTCTCCATTATCCATGTTTTCCTAGGTTCACTTTCCCCTGTTTTCATTGATTCACCACAGAAACATAAATTGTTTGATCTCTTGATTGCCATTGCATTACACCATATTACGTCACACTGGAAACAGGCTAACGATGTTTCCTTTAACGCGTGGTGGAACGCAGTTTGTTTTAACCATCGTCTAGACACTAATTTTGTTTCCCCTATTTCTTTAGCAATTAAACGTGATCTCTTATGGATCCCCCTTACTGAATATTTATCCAGAATCACCCACCTCCCTCCCATTGCTTCCATTCGTAATGTTGAAGTTCAGAAACCACCGTGAATGCATTTTTCAATTTTCAATGTATTTAACTACTTTAATTGCTTATTTCATATCACTTATGCGTTTTTAGTAATCAACTTGTTCCTTCATTTCCTTATGTTTATGAGCATTATTACGTATCCTCTTTTTATGTACAGTTCTATTCATTGGTTCTGCCATTTTGTGAGAGAGTTTTCTTGTTTTTCGTAACATATGATTGTTTTTTCATTTTCTGTCATTGCTTCTTTATAATTCAATAAACTTCAAACTTAAAAAAAAAAAAAAACTGTATGAAGAAACATCCTGTAAATCGCTATGGTCCAACCCCTAAATGATAGTTCTTATTATTAATTAATTATTCGTAATCTGTGACTCAGTCTCTCAAATCTCTTACTGATGAAACCTCTGCGTTTGGTAATTCCTAGATTTTCAGTCCATAGATTTGTTTTCACTGTTTTCAGGTTGGAGCAGATCAAAATCAGAAAAAGCATATTTAAAGTGGAGCAGGCTTCTGATTTTGACATTATTTTGAGACTTAATCTCAACAATTGGTCCTTATAAGGGAATCCCTCAAAGACAATGCTCCTAGGTGCAACTTCAAGCCTTGTCTTGATTTTACGTGGAAACTGGCAAGGGAAGCTTTTTAATGATTTTGTGTGTAAGTACACTTGGATGGTTTGAGTTGTGGGCGGAGTATGTTTTTCGAGAGTGTAGATTAGTGGGTGTTGGGAGGGTGCGTTTTTATTGGTTAGGTAGACAAGGAGGTAGAGTGGATAGATAGGCAAGAGCAGATTTAATGGAATGATTGCTGGGTGGGTTGGGAAGGAGGGTGTCTGATTCTAAGGGCGGGTATGGTAGTAGGGAGTGTGAGTATGTGGGTTAGAGGGAGATAGGGAGGTCTAGAGAGTGAGGTTGTTGGACTTGGCTCTTTTTGTAGGGTCATCCCTGAACTTTTTGCCTTCCTCCTAGCCTTTTTTCTGACATGTTGTTGGTGGTTTTAGGACTCTGGGCACTTTTACACTGCTATCCAGTGTAAAGTGTGTGTGCTCTCTGTGGTAAACATGGTAAGATTGGTCTACACCTGTTTGGTGTATTTAATTTACCTGTAAGTCCATTGTAAAGTGGTATCTCAAATACCCAGGGCCAGTAAATTAAATACTAGTGGTGGGCTTGCAGTGCTGATTGTGCCACGTACCAAAAGTAGCCTTTCAAATCTGTCTCAGGCCTCTGCCATTTCAGGGCCTGGGCGCGCAGTGTTACTGCAGCTGTGACGTAACACCCAAAGTGTGTGCCACGTCTGTGACCCTCCTTTTGCTGCTTGTAAGTCACCCCTAAGGTAGGCCCTAGGTAGCCCTATGGGCAGGGTGCATTGTAGGTTAAAGGTAGGACATATACCTTAAGTGTGTGACATGTCCTGGTAGTGACAAACAGCCATTTTGGTTTCTCACTGCTGTGAGGCTGCCCTCTCATAGGAATGCATTGGGGATTCCCTGATAAAGTGTTTCAGTGGTAATTCCTGATATAAGAGGAGCAGCTGGTCAAGTTTGGTATATTTGGAATAGTAATAATAAATGCTGCGCAATGGTGTGAGGGCCAGTGAAAGGCCCTACATTTAGAGCCCTGACATTTTGGACAGGGGGCATTTGGGTCCCAAGACAGCCAGTTGGCCTGTGGTCATTTTTGTGTCCTGATAGGGCACAACGCCCAGAGATTGAGCATAATGTGTTTATGGTGAGGGTGATGTATGCACCTGGGGAGTGTTACTAAGGTACACTCCTAATTGTGATTTATGCATAATGTGTTTTATGCCTAATGTGATGCAGACATAATGCTAGTGATAATGCTGAGTACAGTATTTTACCAGTAGTTGCTGGTTGTGTTATTTTTACTACTTGTGCTTTCTAATGGTTATGACTGTGGACCGATTGTCTTCAGCATGTAACTCCCTTGCCCTGACTAGAGTGGTGGTTTCTGCCTAGCTTAAGCGCAAGCCCTAGCCAACCAGAAATCCCATTTCCAACAGAGGTATAAGGACAGATGAAGTGTGGGGGATTTGAGGTTGAGTGAGGTGTATGTTAGAGGGCTAGTGAGTGTGAGGGAGAGCAGGAGGGTGACTTGGTGGGTTAATTGGTGAGTGGCAATTGGGGATTTGGGTGTGTTCAGTTGGAAATGCTCAAGTTCTTGGGTTTGGTGATTGGGGTTAAGTCAGGTGGGTGCGTAGGTGGGTGGTGTGTGTTAAGTTGTTAGTTTCATGGGTAAGTGACTGTGTTTTTATTAGCAACCACAGAGAGCACTATATTATACCATACAAAATTTGCTACATCAGACTGAGGCGATATACACGTGCAGGTCCTGATCTTTGCAAATTCTAAAACGTATCCTACAGATAACTAATAGGGGTGGGCGGAATTTGCGCAATTGCGTTAGGCAAATCTCCGCGAAACGGTAACAAATCTCTGCGAACACGCAAAAATTCCGCGAACACATGGAATTGCTTGTTCGCAATGCTTTTTTCCTGTTCGCAATCGCTGTTTGCGTGTTCGAGGGGAAATATCTTGCGAACACACATTTTGAGTACGCGAACAAGCAAAAGATTTCGTGAAATCGCGGAACGCAGAATTTTGGGCACTTTCGCATTCTCAGCGAAACGCAAAATTACCCAAATTCCGCAAATTCCACCCAGGCCTAATAACTATGCAACACATGTCACCCTTGGCACCTATAAAATAAGTTGCACCACCTTGGCAATAACTGAATCCGACTTACAATGTCTATTGTACACAGTTGCTTAAATTATAAGCATTCTCTACAATCAATAGTGCATCTGACACCTCACCTTAGCTCTGATAAAAAGACAGCAGTAAGAGGTGAATTCGCAACCAGTAAACTTTCAATAAATGTGAAACACGATAGGTGTGTAATTTATACAAGTACATTTGGAATTTTGGTATTAATATGTTATGCCAGCATGTGTGGTACACCAGTGACAGGATATGTATAAATAAAAAGTAGAGTAAGATTTCCAACAAACGTTGGCATTGTGAGGTGCAAAATATTTAGGCAGCTTTCTAAAATAGTTGATAAATCGATGGTGTGAGGTGTTCCTTTTTCATACTTTGCTTTCTCCTCCTTAGCAGCAACTTGACTGTAGGGGGGACATAATCCCTTAATCCCTTCAGCCCTACCTGGCACTTCCAGGGATCATTTCACTGGATGTCCTAATCTTTGCACACCATTCTGGAAAGAAACCAGCATGACAGTTTTGAGACTGAAGCACACCTCTCTGCTGAGTCAAGCTCCACACAATCAGGTCTGAATTTTTCTTTCCAGGAATTCAAAGAAACACCCTGGGTGGGTGGATCTAGAGGTCTGCCTGTCCTATACTTGTTCCATGTGAGAACATCTTGCAAATATTACTTGGCAGAGAGGAGTTACATGTACATGTTTATGTAGATTTCAGACACCTGCTCCTCCACCAGGAGAAAACTAATCTCTCTAGGGTGAGCCTACTGTTTCAAGTTGTATTTGAACTGTCAGCTAGGCTGCAGAGTAATTAAGCCCTCAAGAAGGGTGTCCAAAACACGAATCTCATTAATGCAGGCCTAGGGAATTATGTCAAATTTAGAAGTTCGTGAAAGAACACAGAAAAAGTAAACATTACTTTAGATAGAAGTTTTTGACCAAGGAGTTCAGAGGTATAGACAAGAAAATCATCTTCCTCCCTTCTGCCAAACAAATGTTGCATTTTAGGCACACTTTACCCAAAGTACAAACCAAGTATAAGCTCCACAGATTTACACTTCAGCCAAAAAGAGATTGGATATTTAATTTTGGATTCCCAATTATTTGGTCTTAGCAAGCCACAACCAATTCAGTCTGGGTCTCATCCATGACTCTCAAATGCAAATGAGTAACTGTGCACGGATGGAAGGTTGGGTCAGACAAGAGTCCTCCTTTCTCATCCTGCACATGAGTGCACACGTGCACAAAAGTTAATGTGTAATCTGCATAGAGCTGCCTTTCCCAGCTGCACCACAGTTAACCTTATTCTAAAATGTCACCACTGACCGATGGGTGAAACGGTGGTACACCCGAGAGCTATAGCAGAAACATTTGCCGATTACTATGAAACGGTATACTCCCCCTCTACACATTACACAGCGGAAGACTCTCGCTAGCTCCTCCTGGACAGCGATGTGCCTAGCCTCTCAGAGGCAGATGGAGACACCTTGGAGCAAAAGCTAACAAATGAAGAAATAGGTAGGGCCCTGGATCAGCTGAAATCAGGAAAGGCGATGGGGCCGAACGGCGTCCCAGTGGAATTCTTGAAGGCCACCACCTCCCTGACTATACCGTATTTAAGAACCATGTATGAAGAAGGGCTAGAGGGGGGGCATGCTGCCGCTGGATCAAAAAGTGGCCACCATTGTAGTTATTCACAAGAAAGGTAAGCTTCCGTAGAACTGCTGCTCCAATAGGCCAATCTCATTGATCAATGTGGAGACCAAGATATTGGCAAAAATCCTGGCTAACAGGTTGGCGACAGTCGTCCCTTCATTGGTTCACCCAGACCAATCCGGCTTTATGACAAGGCACAACACGGCCCTTAATCTGCGCCGTCTCCACAACGTGATGGCCCGCAGACAATACATTGAAGAAGATGCAGTGGTACTATCCCTTGACGCCTCTATGGCGTTTGATTCCATAGAATGACCAAACCTATTTGAAGTGCTAATCAAGATGGGGCTAGGGCCTAAATACGTAGCCTGGGTAAAGCTGTTATATACCGAAGTGCTGGGACAGGTGAGAGTAAACGCGTTTACATCAAGGACATTCGAGCTACGCAGAGGAAAGAGGCAAGGTTGCCCGCTATTCCCGCTGAATTTTGCCCTCGTACTGGAGCCACTGGCGGCCTGGGTGCATAGGGACGTGATGATGCGAGGATTGCGCTGGGCATTAACTGGCATAAGTCAGTACTGTATATGCTGAGAGGTGATGTGCCCCGGCTCCAGACACAGGCTGTTTCTATAGTTCCAACTTGGCCCCACACTTGGCTAGACTACGAGCAGACGTGAAGCATTGGCAGACCTTACCCCTGACACTGATTGGAAGGGTGGCACTCTTCAAGATGCTTGCTCTTCCTCGCTTGCTATATGTGCTACAAAATTGCCCTTACAGAGTCCCAGCCTCGTACTTCACAGTGGTCAATGACGAGGTTTGCACATTGCTGTGGGACGGTAGAGCCCCTAGGATTGCTCGGCAGAAACGAACGAAAAGCTGGTACGATGGGGGCATTGCCCTCCCTAATATACAGCGATATTACTGGGCGGGCCAATTGGTTACCGTCAATCAGTGGATTTACCACCCCACAAATGACCCGGCGCATTCCCTCGACAGATATCAAACTGACCGATCTGGATACCTTGGTGCCCTGTACGTCACAGGCAGGAAAAATAAGGGAAAGTTATTCGGCCAGACCAAACACACATTTGACATCTGGCGAATAGTTACCTCTCGGTTGGGTTGGACAGGCACTCTCTCACTGGCCACACCACTATGGTTTACTCCACAACTGGGTCAGTTGGGCTACCAACCTGGTTTTGATAAATGGGATCTGATTGGGATATCCACAGTCAAGGATTTGGTTAAAAATGGGGCGATACTAACCTTCCCTGAGCTCCAAAATCAGTACCACCGGGGGAGATGTATAGGTACATGCAAATTAGACACGCGCTACAGGCAGCATTCCCTTCTCCAAAACACATTCCGGAGTCATCACCCCTAGAGGACCCCTTGCTAGATGGACCGCTCGACTCAAAGGCTATATCTTTGACATGTAAGAAACTGAGTAATAATCTGCCAGACGACTTCCCGAAGCTTAGGGAGAGGTGGCAAAGCGACATAGGACCCATAGACAATGAAGACTAGCAGGCGGCGCTAATGTCCCCACGCGCAGTGGCAATAACCCAAAGATTTAAACTGATTCAGCTTAGGATACTCCACCGATCATACATGACAGGGACTGTTCTAGCAAGGATAGGGTCTAGGCCGATGATCGCTGTATAAGAGGTTGCGACCAAAAATTCACATTCTACTATACACTGTGGTCCTGCCCCATGGTACGTCCCTTGTGGGAGGGAGCCACAACTTGTATGAGCACGGCCCTGGGGAAAACTATCGACCTGACTCCACAGTTGGGACTCTTGAATATCTGGGAGGCCTCTGACCTCTTCGAAGTTGAGAAGCAATTCACTACGTTGGGATACACGCTAGTGAAGAGAGAACTGGCCAAGGGATGGGGGAGTGTAACCCCGCCTAGTACTACCATGTGGGTTACAGAAATGGACAGATGTCTGCTGGCGGAGACAGAGGTATATAAGGCTCGGGGATGCCCCAAGAAGTGGGACATGAAATGGTCAAAGTGGAACAAGTACAGGGGAGACTTATGTGTGTCACCAACTGTTGAAATGGAGATACGTCGACAGGGGAGACAAGAGGAAGAAATGTAAGGGGCACTGCTGATTAATGGTTTTATGTAGGATCTTGTGTCTGAGAGAGTGTACTATTTCGTCTAAATATGTACTGTATGTCAGCGACTTAACTCAATAAACAAATTAAAAAAAAATAATAATAAAATAAATTTAAAAAAATGTCAACACTGGAGATTACATCTCAAATATATTTTACCACAGTTTGCAAAGAGACGCCAATAGGGGGTACCACCCCACAACAGAAATCCAAAACTAGAGGCCCATAAGCAAAAACAAATTGGGGGTTTTCATGATTCATAACTCATTTCCTTCCAGTGGTCTGCATCCACATATGAGCAAAATTTTGAGCACCACTGATAATTTATGGTGACATGTATTACGTTTTTCTGTGCTTCTTAGTGAATGCTTTTCATCACTGTTGTCAATTATTTTTTTTATCTGAAGGATCACGTTTTCCTTTTCTTGTATTTATCCAAGACAGCCCTTCATCCTTCACGCTATTCTCAAGCTTTCTTCCTTTTCCTCCCTAGTTTTTTTGTTTCTTGGGTGGAGACCCTAAACGCCGCTAGCTCTGACGTTTGCTAGTTGTCTTCCTCACCTGTTACTCTGCTTCCATTGTTCTTCGTCACTTTGTTTGTCCCCATACCCATCTTCATCCCCCATCTTAACTCCCCTCCCCAATGTGCAGTCTTTACCATTTTCAAACTTAGCTTGATTCTAGTACTCTCTACTTTCCATTTCCTCACTTCTTACTCTCTCAATTTAGAAAAAGGCTATTGCGATTCTATAACATTTGACCCCATGTGTGTGAAGTTGATTCATAATTTTAGGTGTTATTGTTTTTAAATCAATTTTCCAAGTTGGGAACTCTTCTGCTAATTAATATGTTATTTGCAAGTGGGCAAACTAGTACAAATTAACTCTGTAGTTTATCATGCAGCAGTTTTCATTTCAGGACATAATGCAGAATTGTCTTATTTTTTCTGCGGATAATATAGATATGCTTGAGCAATTTGCTCACAGTTTAAGAAAATAAGCATATATTAGGCAAAATTTGTAAATTACAAATAGGGGTACGTGTATCCTGTGCATGTTCTAACCAACTTTAATGTCGTTAAATGTTGATGAATTGGAGTCAATGTTTTCTAGTCAATTCTACACTGTTTCATGCAGCACATTGCATGCAGAAGATTCGGCAGTCAACTAATAGTGGCAAAAGGGTTCAACAGTGTCATTCAGGGCTATGATATTGTTCAATGTAAGCCTTTAAACTGCAGTGCTTTTTTGACCCTTTTGTAATCACTTCTATGTTTTGTTTATTTGAACCCTTCTATGATCACACCTATGTTTTGTTTAATTAACAGCTTCTATAATCACCTCTATGTTTTGACCTCTCGTATGACCTCGTCTATGTTTTGTTTAATTGACCCCTTCTAAGAACACTAATATGTTTTGTTTAATTGACCCAGTTAAACAATAATATGATACTTATATGAAATGTCACTGAATATAATTCTAGGCAATGTTTCCTTTCTTTAATGCACTGGTGTGATTCCGAAGCAAACACATCCAGCAAGGAAATATTCATGAAATAAGGCATGCAGACACATCCTGCAAATACACTCATCGGGGAGGGCGGGCTTTCATAGCCACTATACCCAGGAACTCCACGGTGATTGTAATTACCGGGACAAGGCATGCTTGGGTACCTTCCCAGAAATACGTACGTCACATTCTTAAACTAGGATTAGGGCGCAGATAGTGGGGGGGGGAGGGGGGTTGTAATCAGATCTGAGCACTGCAAGCTGTTTGAAAATGCAGCAGAAAGCCAAGATTTTGAGTCAGAGAGAAACATTGTCTGGCCAGATTTTAAGCAGTGTCTCCAAAAACGATGAAGTAAATATGTATGACCAAAGAAACATTAATAAACACTACACATCAACAGAGCGGCTCTGGCGCCTACATCGTAAAATATTACACAAACTCTAAAATTGTATCTCATGAGTTACCAGGAATACTTGTAATACTGATGATGATAATACCACTAACAAATTGAATGACAATACTAATTATCATTGTGTTATTTATAGGAATACCATTATAATTAAAAGTGGTAATAATGATAATGCTGATAAATCCCATTCAACATTTAGAAATTCTACCACCAAACAGATTTATCACGTTGAGGTGTATTTGAGGCCAAAAGGTACATACATGGTTAAGCATATGACTTCAAAATTTAAAATAAGATTTTTAACCAGCTGTTCAAGTTCTTACCATGTTGCTTCCTCACAGTATATTTGCATGGCCTAATTATTTGCTCAGACATGAAGGAGCCTGAAAGATTTCACTAAAGAGCACTTCAAAATAAATATGGAATTGTTGTCAATCACAACTAACACCTTTCCAACAGATCATCATATACATTTGACATGGTTGGGTGCTTTTGCGCCCTTATTCATCCTCACAATGGTTCACATATGGGCCATTCTCAGGTCCCCCAATTGTCTATTTCCACTACCTTCTCCCATGCATGATTTTGACTGCTACAACAAGGCTGGGATTCACCACACCTTCCTCTGTGTCAGTTGCACCTCCCCTGATGCTTCTGATTTCTGTTTCTCCCACACCATATGGCTCATTTTCTGTCCTTTGTCTGTCCATGTTGCTATGCCAGCCACATCCTGTCCAATTCTCTACACTAGATAATGAGGCACTGCTGAATCTAAGCTAGTTATCCATGGTGGCTTTATCCAGGCTTGGGCAAAAGATTGTGGCATAAGATTAGACACTCCTAACTAACATACTCTATGGACGTATTTCATACTGTTACATATAAAGAAGAAATAAATGAATATCAATGTATTGGATTAATTTTGGAGACAATTGTCTTCCAATAACTGGCCAAGTAGAACCATGCCAGCCCTGCTTTGAACATGTTCCATTATTATGTGCCCTTGGCATGGCCAATATTAACCACATAACCATAAGGCCCCCATGTGCCCTGTGGCAAATTGCATAACCACCCCAATGGAATATGAGTCCTACCCCTGAGCCATTCAAACCACTGAATCAAAGAGTAACTAAACAGAAAACTGAGAATCCATCTCTATGGTGAGAAGGGGATGCAAAACTTCAGGACACTTCCGTTTGTTTCCAATGGTTTTGCAACTGCATGCATTAGCATTATAGAAAAGGTGGCATGTCTTGCAGCACAAGTATTCCTCATTCCGCACAGTTAGGAAAGCCTGGAATTAGGAATACTTATGCAATGTCCAGAACTGTAAGGGGCCAATGAGGGCCGTTACCTGAATATAAATTCATTAATTTATTACACTGCCTGACCCCTGATAGTCCATGAAAGGTTTCCTTCTAGGGACTGTGTGGTGCCTTCCCACTAGAAATTACAGAGAGAGAAAATGTCTGGGTTTGAGAAATACTTGATCCACTGAAACTGGATAAATCTCTCATTCATATGGTGCTATCCTATGAAGTGGTAGCTATTCCAAACAAGCACTGGCAAAGTCAATAGGTCTTAGCTTTTAAATGTGGGTGCTGTAGCATTGGCTTTGCCAATGCTTGTTTGTTCTTGCCATAGATTTGGCCAAAACCATTGCCCAAGCAGTTGTGCCCATCTTGGAATTTATTGCAGTATAGAAAAATCATTTTAATATTGATGCTGAGTGTGAGCACATATGCATAAGCACATGAACGCACAAATGGCCCGCTGAATGTTATTCATAGTATAACAAAACTTATTCCAAGATGGCCACAGGTGCATGCGCATGAAAAAAGCAATATACTGAGGGTGGGGGTGACAAGAAGCACTCGACAAGCAGAGAGGTCAGGAGTTGGTGAACAGATGTAGGGGAGAACACAGGAAAACATGCATTCCCATGAATTGCTGAAAGAGAAAAGAAAAAAATGTTTTCCGGAAGTCAGCAGTCGAGGGATACAAACCAGCAAATCAAAACTAAGTTAGAGAAGTTATGCTCCAGGGGAGGGAGTAAAGCCATCAAATCAGGAGCATCGGACTGAGGGGTCTATTCTATCGGTAAATGTATTTGAAAGAATTGATCTTTAACAGACAGCTAGCAAGACCTAAAGTGATGATCACCTCTGTTGACAAAGGTTTATGTGTTTTAGCTGAACATCTGAACCATGCATTCTGCATTTCTTGCATCTAGGTTGACTACATAATACAAACAAGAATTAGCAATGAATAAAAAAAGATGACCCAGAAAATACTTTTACAGTGGTGGAAGATATACCTGTGTGAAACCTATCTGATTTTCATTTCTGTTCTTCTGTAGGCAACACAATTTCACAAGGTGAAGGAAAGTAGTGCATTATAACTACTTCTCATTTTGTCAGTTCCTTTCAGGTTGCCCTCTGAAACTGAAAGGCATTAAAGCTGTATGATGCTAATATCAACGAATTTAGACCTATTTAATCAATTCCTGAAGATCTATTTTGGATTTTTTTAGATTGAGCCACCAGCACCCACAACACAAACCACATACTGATTAAGTACACATAAAAATACCATTCACTTGTCCTGAAACTTCACAAACAGTACTTCCTAAGTCACTTGAACAAACATGTCCTGGAGGGCAAGACACCTTCCAAGTAAAGTCCAGTTCTATAGTTAGCATGTTCACTTTCACCTTTCAATAACAAACTTTCTTTCATCGCGATACCACTTTTTCACAAATATGATATTTTGGTGCTACAAAACCGTTACATGTAATGATGATCCTTATCAAACCATAGTGCTTGGTTTCAAGTCATTACAAATCATTATTTCATCCTTGTGTTCGAAACAATTTTGCTATAGCTCATCATACTTCAGCAGGACTCACACCATTGCATTGTGGAATAATGGAAGGTCCTGTTTAGGCAGTTGTAGGTACACACTGTTTCAGTAGTCAAGATGAGTGCTTAAATCATGACCCAGGAATCCAAAAGAGTGTTCAAAGTTTTATTTGAGAACAGCACAGTGCGTCCTACAGCGCAGGCAGCACAACTTCCAACTCCCTCATAATTCTAGAGCCAGAACTTTTGACGCAAAGCACTAGCAAAAGGAAGAGACTTGAAATTAACCACATAGCAATTAAAGTAACCCAAATAATATATAACAATAAGCTTCCATAAGGGCATTGGCTACCAATGCATGATGGAAATATGTCAAGTAGGGCAAGCACTTCAGCATCCTTAGCTGATCTAAACAGTTTACAACTGCTTGACTTGGATGCCTCAACAAAGTTCTGTGCTGTTAATCACACACTAAGAATTGTATCTACTGAGAGGATGAGGTGCAAGGTTCAGGAGCATCAGGCCACATGCCCATCCTTAATGACTAATATCTCAGTTTTGATGGAATTGATTTTAGCTGTTGCTTTTCATCCATTATCCAGTTTTAGTAATATATGATGGTTTTACATATTTAAAGTGCCTCCCCTATGACTTCATGTAGGTGGGCGAGTACTTCGGTGTTGACTGCATACATATACAATTTCAAGTTGCAACTTAAAAAAAATAGCTGAAGTTCCCCATCTATAAGTAAAAAATAATATGCACACAGATTTGCTGCACAGCTTGATGTTAGTCATGATGGAGGGTGGCTTCTGGAGCACACAAAATCTTCCTTCCAAAGCACGGGCTTTTTTAGCCTTAGACTCAACAATATCTAGGTCAACATCCTCTTGGACCCTGGAGGTTTGATTTTTAGTCTTATTTTGTTTCACCTATAGATTTTACCCTTGGCTCATCTTGTCTTTTCCTTCCATTTTCCACTTATGCAGTTCACAGTACAAATTTGAATAATTACATCCAAATTTAAAAATCATCCGCATGCAATTTAATTTTGGATGAGTTAAAAACGAATAACACTTTATTCCTCCGAGGAACTGTACAGCACTCAAGATATACATGGCCTTAGGTTTTCGTCTGGATTCCCAGCATGTAATTTTTATCACAAACTGAAGTAATTGTCAGTTCTTGGTCTATTTGATACACATGTCAAAGAGAATTGGTGGATATGCTTTTCGACCTGCACATAAAAAATGTTCATTAGTAGTACAAACCGTATCAAGTAAGTGTCATTTCATTTTGTATCAGTTGCTCACATGGTGCCAAAATACTCACCCACCTTGAGTATTAATCTATTAGATCTACAGCGTAGTCTAGATACAACTTTATACCACAGACACCAAAGCACACCAAAGTAGTGTTACTATATTCTTTAGTGAATTGCACACTATCTACAGTCAAAGATCACAGTCAATTAATCAAATTCCATGGATGCTGTCTTGATACATAGTCCACAACAAGGATCCACAGATGGAGAAATGTTCCATTATCAATTTGTATTTCATATAGAAATGGCGGCCTACGCGCGTTTCGCCCTCCTGGGTTTCCTCAAGGCTTATTCTGACCGTAGCCATGTGTTATACAGTCAAAACCCTTCGTCTCATATAGGTACCAGTTGTCACTAGAATCTTTCCATTATCAAATAAATCTGAAATATGCTTTCGGACCTATACAGACATGCGTGGACTTATCATGGTCCTTGCCTATATGGGATGACTGTGCTTAGGACTTTTTGAAAAAACGGGTGTGAATATCCAATTGCAATAGAGTTCGCCATAGTGTTTGAAATAACTTCGATTTATTTGATAATAGAAAGATTCTAGTGGCAACTGGTACCTATATGGACTATGTATCAAGACAGCAACCATGGAATCTGATTAATTGTCTGTGATCTTTGACTGTAGATAGTGTGCAATTCACTAAGGAATATAGTAACACTACTTTGGTGTGCTTTGGTGACTGTGGTATAAACTTGTTTTTTTTATGTTAAAGTGGATTGCTTCCTATTTCACCTTTTCACACTTAGGCCCTCATGCTGATATCATTGGCCCGCCACCAACAGGCCGTCGGTGGCGGTCCCACCAACATCCATTGAAGCAGTCAAACCGCCAGATTATGATCAGGTGGTCAGAGGAATCTATGCTGTTCAGATGGGCTCATGGAGTCTGTTGGGGAAGCAGTGGAACCATAATCCCTACAATACTGGGGGTGCTTTAGGGATTACAATTACAATGTCGTTTTCCATCTGCCTTTCTATGGTGGTCCAACTGCCATAGGAAAGCAGGCAGAAAGAGACATTGGGGGCCCTTAGCAGGGCCCCATCCCCCCCGGCCTCCAATATATGGCCTGGGGGTGGACCTGTGGTGGCCCCCCAAATATCTGTGCACCATGTGGCAGGCACCGCAAGGTGCCTGGCACAAGGTGCATGGATGTTTGAAAATATCAATTTCTCTATTGCAGCTTGTGCTGCGACCCTTTTCCAGCATTGCACAAACTGCATTGGAATAATGTATGTTTCCGGCTGCCCATAGGGTGGTCGCATCCTAATTTGGCGGGTAGAACCCATTCCGTCCCGCTACGGTGTTGGACGGACGCTCATCTGACCAACATCGTAATAAGCCACTTAATTTGTTTTGCATCATGTGTGTACTGCTGCAATATCCCTACCAGAGTCACTCTGACTACTTTTTGAGAATTTTGTGTCATGTTTAAAATGCAGAAGACCAGCACCATGCTCAGTAGAATAAAAAAACAGAACAAAGAACAATGCACAATGCACTAGCTGCCAGTGGTCAAGCGTGTGACACTTAAAACCAAATATTCTGTCCAGCGTGGTGATCAATCTCATTACCCTTTATTTTGGTCCAAGAAATTCAACCAAATTTGCACCAGTTTCACCAGCGTGACCTAACCTTTGAATCACTTCAGTGGAGATGGAATAGCCACAGCTTTTCCAGATTACGCTAAAGACTTATTGTTTCACATAATAACAACTTGCACATTCATTGCTTGTGTGGATTGCTCTCGCATGTTTTCTCCCCATTCTACTGCAGCTTGTGCTGTTTGTAGTGGAGGGAGTTCAAACACGTCCCGGTATTCCTTACTTCCGGTGGCATACCAAGTGGTGGCCATCTTGGCGGGTGTCAGTCTAGTCCTCCCCTGACTAGTTGCTCAATTAACTACAAAAGAGGGCGTGGCGCCGATGCACAGCAGACGCGCGCCACTGGGCCGCCTAAGGCAAGCCCGTCCACTCCCGAACAGGACCAGGGGCCAGGACGCCTGGCCCAAACGGGGCACCCAGACATTGCTACTCCATCAGCCAACTAATGGCTTACCGCACTCCACCATCCCTACTCTACTACATCTTGAGGACGGGGGCAAACATTTTGATGCTGCGGTTTTACCTTTAACATAACCGTAGGCAATAAATTTACTTCAGTGGCTGCCAAAAACAACATCCCCCAGTAACAATGTTGCTCCAGATAATAAGGGATTCTTCTTTCTCAGTATTAACTGCCGCTCCCTTCCCAAGCACAAAGCTGACATCTTCGATCTTCTGGCCAACGAACAACCGGATGCCATGTTTCTTACGGATACATGGCTGCATGAGAGCTCCAGCCAGGGTGTTGTGGCTGCTTTGCCATCCAACTACGCCATTGTTAGGAAAGACAGGAGCTCCAAAATAGGTGGCGGCATAGCTATTATCTTTAAAAAAGAAAATTTGAAGATTTACCTTTTAAGAATTGTGAGGCAGCACTATTTAAGTTGGCCCGAACCCCGAAGTTCACCTTTTCTGGAACACTTGTGTACCTCCCTCCTGGCCCATCAGCCCCTTGAGCCTCAATGATCCCTGGTCTAATACACCTTTGATCATGAACACTGCTAATTTCTCCATTCTGGGTGATCTTAATTTGCACCTGGAGGATCCGACATGTAATATCAGCGCTATGCTTGTTTCAGATCTAACAGCCATGAACATTGACTTACATAATTCTGGCCCCATGCACGCGGCAGGCCACCTATTAGATCCTGTCTTTTCCAGTTTATCTAGCATTCATTGCATTCCAGCACTTCCTTTATGCTGGTCTGACCACTTTGCCACTGGCTTTCGTCTGGAATCCCCTGCTAACTCTGTGAATGCTAAACCTATTTTTAAGAAACCAGCAAGAGACTGGAAAACACTTGACGCGACAGCTTTAAATAAGATTTTGTCCTCAAACATGCCTGTCTCTAAACAAATGCAAGGCACCCTCTCGGATACCGTAAAAAATGGCTCCTTAACGCAATTGATATCTGTCTTCCTCTTTCCCTAAATAGGGCTAATAATCATCGTCTTCCAATACCTTGGTTTACCGATAAACTAAAAAAAGAAAAAGCTAAATGCAAGGCGCTGGATAGGCGCTGGAGGAGGATCTATGCGTTGGACTGCAAAAATGATTATAAATGGGCTAAAAGGGAATATCACAATCTTTGCAGATCTCCTCGCGAGGAGCATGTATCTGCAACTGCTTTTGGCGCCCTGAACTGCTCCGAGACACTTTTTAGTGTGGTCAAGGAGTTTCCAGGCTCTGAAACTCAATCAAGGCCTCCATCACTAAATAATCAGCAATGCATAGATCTGGCTAATTTCTTTCTCCAGAAAGTAGAGAAAATATACTCAGGAATAGTGAGCCTTCAGCCATTAGTTCCCCTCCATTGCAAAACACAAATTCCCCACAGTCAATATCTATTAGGGTGCCCTGTACACTTAAAAACAAACTAGCTATATGGCCCCTGTTAAACATAGACTCTTTCAAATGCCTTTCAGACAGCGTCAAATCAGGATCACCCAGGGATCCCCTTCCTGTGTCAGTGCTCAAACAGCTTGAGCCGTCATCTTTGCTAGTAATTATGAACCCTCTGAATGCCTCCTTATAGGAAGCTACAGTTCCACCAGAATGGAAGCATGCTATGGTGCTCCCCCTCTTGAAGAAGGCCAACGCGGATCCTGATCAGCTAACTAATTACCGGCCTATTTCTCTGCTACCTGCTTTCTCCAAGATTTTAGAAAAGCACATTTACACACAGCTGTCTAAGTTTGCAGAATCACAGAAAATCCCTCACTCGTCCCAATCGAGCTTCAGAGCTGGTTTTTCAACAGAAACTACGCTTCATGGGGTCACGGAAAGACTGCATCATCATCTGGATGTTGGAGACACAGTGGCCCTTATATTGCTTGATTTAAGCACATCATTTGACATGGTGTCACATCATGTTAGTGGAAAGCTTAAGATCTTTGGGGCTCTGTGGCTCAGCCCTGGATTGGCTCATCTCTTTTCTTGCCATTCGGACCTTCCAAGTTTTTCTCCCACTGCTAGCTCTGATACCCGTCTCTCACCTTATGTGGTACCTCAGGGCTCCATCTTTAGCCCTCTACTATTCAATCTGCATGTCAGACCTTTGGCTAAAGTTGCTGAAGATGCTGGTTTGTCACAGTTCTCTTACGTGGATGACTCCCAGATTATCTTCTCTCTGTCAATGGAGAGCGCAGCTGAGACTTCCCTCCTCCAGTTGGGCTTGGGGAAAATTGCCTCATGGATGCAGGCCAACTACCTTATGCTCAATGGAGAGAAGACCAAGGTTCTGGTCTTAGGAAAAAATAAGGATCTCTGGGGGCCCCAACATTGGCCTAGTGAGATGGGCGCACTTCCTCAGCCTTCCCGCCAAGTCCGTAACCTGGGTGTCATCATTGATGACTCACTAACTATGCAACATCAAGCTGTTAAGGTACCTGCCACATGCTTCACCATCTTGAATTGGCTAAAAAAGATCATTTGGATGTTGCCAGAGCCGGCCCAGAGAACTGTAGTCCAGGCGCTTGTCGCCTCTAGACTGGACTACGGTAACATTCCTTACCTGGGGGGCAATACGGCGGTGACTCGCAGGCTACAGATGGTTCAGAACTCGGCTGAAAGACTACTTTGCCGGGTTCCCAGAGCTATCTCTGTTTCCGGCCACCTGCGTGACCTGCATTGGCTCAGGGTGGAGAACCGCATCAAGTTCAATGATCTGAGCTACATGTTTAAAATCAAAACAGGTGTAGCCCCTCAGTATCTGCAGTCTCTGGTCTGTCCCTATATGCCTTCTCGCTGTTTTCACTCGTCTACTCAAGGGAAATTTACTGTGCCTAGAGTCAAACTATCTCGGATGGGTGGACGATCGTTTGCATACCTCAGGCCTTCCCTATAGAAGTCACTTCCCACCTCATTTCGGAATAAAACAGTGTTTGTCCAATTCCGCAAATCCTCACAAAACCTGGCTTTTCAACCAATAATAATTAAGCTGCTACCTATTGCTTGGTATGCGCCTTCCAAATGTAATTATTATTAATAATATTAATAATAATACTAATAATAGACCGTTAAAGCAATTGTGATAATCATGGACTTAATAAACATGCCATGACATTACACAGCCATAACATGCACTGGCTCAAAGGATATTAAGAACCTGTGGCATCTTCACTAGCTATGACTGTCTAGAATGTTTATGATACAATTTACATGTGCCAAGCCATTGTTCACTGATATTTGCTGTTATGGAATGCATATTGTTTTTCCTTGAAACATGGGACAGTTTAGAAATGGTCCTTGGGCTGTGACAGTAACTTATGTTACAGCCAGGTACACAAAAAAGTGACGGATGGAATGCTTGAATTAATCTCAGCAACTGCTAAATACTTAGGCCGCATCCCAGTCCATCATTATTTTGCACACCATGACACCTGAGTTTGGACTCAGCCATATGCAAATCAGTCTTGACCCCGCTCCAATGGGGACAGTCCAGTCCGAACTGCCAGGCCAGGTCCTGCCTGAACTTGGACACAAGCAACATAGTGCCGGTTTCACCCTAGTTATGGCTCATCAGCCAGGTATAGCTGCATTCCAGTGACTGCACGGAACCCATATTTGGACATAGGGTGACACATTCAAGTATACAAAAAAAGTGAGGGATGGAATGCTTGAATTAATCTCAGCCACTGCTAAATACTCAGGCCGCATCCCCGTCCATCGTTATTTTGCACACCATGACACCTGAGCTTGGACTCAGCCATATGCAAATCAGTCTTGACCCCGCTCCAATGGGGACAGTCCAGCCCGAACTGCCAGGCCAGGTCCTGCTTGAACTTGGACACAAGCAACATAGTGCCGGTTTCACCCTAGTTATGGCTCATCAGCCAGGTATAGCTGAATTCCAGTGACAGAGCATGCACGGAACCCATATCTGGACATAGGGTGACACATTCAAGTATACAAAAAAAGAGATGGATGGAATGCTTGAATTAATCTCAGCTACTGGTAAAAACTCAGTGCCACATCCTAGCCCATCGTTGTTTTGCACACCATGCCACCTCAGTTTGGACCCACCTATAAGCAAATCAATCTTGACCTTGCTCCAATGGGAACAGTCCAGCCCTAACCACCAGGTCAGGTCTTCCTTGACCCGGAGCACAGGCCACCTAAGACTAGTTTCTCCTGAGTTAAGGCTCATCAGCCTTAACTCAGGAGTTAAGGCTGATTGCTTGGTTCTAGTGGCACTACGTGCCGGGGACCCATGTCTGGGTATACTCGTCCCACTTAGGGTGACATATTTAAAGAAACAAAAAGTGATGGAGGTGATGCTTAAATTAATCTCAGCCACTGAAAAATAATCTACAAGCAATACTATGACCCAAAAGAGGACCAAAGCTGAAGACTACATTCTATTATAAAGTCATGGAGCGCCAGGGTAATTAGCAAAATCCTTTCACTACAGAGGAGAGCTTGTTTTATCCCCTATAGTACATGGTCACATCATCCACCTTGCCCTAAAAGTCTACATCCTTGGTATCTTGCTCTTATCTCTGAAAGTATGGTTGAATATATATTGACTAAATGAAGAATCTGTAGTGCAAAAGGGAACAAAACAGAGCGCAGCTTGTAATTTTTTCGAAAAACATACGAAGAGAGTGATGTCCCACTTACAAAAACTCTGAGGTTCAGAATGTGTGGTAACATGCAGAGAGATTCATGCTTTTGTGAAATGAACTACAGCTCAGCAAAAAATAAACATGGTGCTATCAATATTTCATCATGCTCATGCCAAACAAACACAGTTCAGAAAATCAGAAATATTGATGGGCCTTTTCATTAAAAGGACCATCTAGTAATTGATGTCACAATATGTCTCAAACCCGAGGCAGACTTCATCAGACAAATGCACATTCTGGGTTGCCTGTTGTTGGCAATTGTTAACACTGCAGGACCGGATAGAGAACTTTTTTGCTCTTCATTGGATGGGCCTTTTGTAATTTACTCTCTGTGGGCTGCCTTCCGCACTGTGCACTGGTTCTGGCATCAGATTCCATAGGTGTGTCTGGTTCGTATTACAGATAGCCAGTGAATTTACAAAAAGACGGTAAAGGGAGCACTAGAGAACGTTTTATAGGGATTGTAGGCTTCCATATATTATAGCCATATTACCCACACGCTGCCAGGCAGTAAATGCTATTAATTGTCCTTCTCCTCATTATGGGTTCAGTTCAAGCCCATATATGCAGAGTAAGTAATTAGCCACACTAAACAGTGGTCAATACGTTTTAATTCACTTGTACCAGAAGTCACTTGTTAAATCTATAAGTTAATTAAATAACTCCATAGAAAGCCCATTATATTTAAGATGTCTAGTACCTCGACTGACTCCTGGGGCTTCCCAGGTAAACCCACCTACAGATCTTTAAGTGCACATGTCTCTTTCGTGCGTGCTAATCGAGTGACTGCCTAATTGGAAGTTTATCTTTATTACACATTTTTAATGCGGTTTCTCACTCAAAGTTTGATTGGATGCTTACTCAACTAAGTTGTAGCCCCTCCACAAGTGTGTCCATTTAAGATGTCTTTATAAATCAGTGTAGTATTTTAAATATGAATTAAATTTATTATTATTGATTTTTTGTTATGTGATCTGGATCCCTACGGCGTAGGACTATTTCCAGTAATAAGACAGAGCAATTTTATACAGAAAAAAATATATATTTGAAGATTATAATAAAAAGCAAATGAACCTCACAGGGCAAAGAGCACATACACCTCATCAGAGTATTGGCCCACCCAAGGAAGAGTGAAATCTGGAGCTCTGGCATTCCTTGCCTTCAGAATATTGTTGATGGTACCTCCATGAATATCAGTTTCTCCAATTCTCTCTTCAGCTGTCAGTCTTCAGGTTAATGTATCAGTTAGGGAGATGAGACACTGTGGAGATTGCCTAGATCTTAACCCAATATGGATCTAACAGTTTGCCATGATCTGTCAGTCATGGTTTTGAGTCTATTTCACATAATTCATAACCCCCCCACCCCACTCCCACTCTATTTCAAATAGTTTCCAACCTGGAGCTTTCAATTGAAAGGGCCTCTAGTGACAGGAATGTAATACCAAGTTGATTAAATGAGAAATCAGCATATCATAGAATGTGAATGTATTACACATATAGTAGTAACATAGAAACCTTTATGATGAGTCGGAGCAAAAAGGCCAGTGAAATGTTATGATGAATAATTACACAGACCCTGGAATATTGGATGTTTTTTTTGTTGTTTCCCTTAATTTCAGTGAAAAAACTTTTGACATTTTCTACCTGTTTTTCTACCTGCTCAATGCAGGAGGGCTGCAAAAGACCCAGGGATCGGGGCGCAGGCACTCTGGGGAGGAGTGCTGGAAGCTCCACCTATGGTTTGTGGAGGCGGGGCCAGGCTGTACTCCGGCCTACTGTCCTTGACCATGTCCCTGCAGGAGTTCTGGGTTCACCAGGTGCGGATCTGACCCCGATGAAACCGGAAGCAATGTCTCAGGGTTTAGAAGTACTTGTTCCTTTGACACTAGGCTATTTCTAATGACCAGGGGTAATATCTCACCCGCAGTTAGCACTACAGGTGAGATACTACAACTCACAATGAGGGTCTTAATGGCTCAGAACAAAGGATGGCCACATTCACCCAGATGGAAAACTGAAGAGTTGAACGGGATTGTCGCTAGAAATGGCACTTCATGATAATAGATTTGGGACTTACAGTATGTAACACACCACCTCAGTCCAGTTCAGGAGCCAACAAGGAATAAAACACTACTTATCTTTGTCTGGAATTTATGTGTAAAAAAATAACTAAGTGGTAACAACAAATATAGAAATATACGTCATTTTTCTTTTGTGAAAACAGAGCTAGTAGAATTAATCCTCATTTAAACCACAGTTGCTACTGGTATAAAACAGCAGGATGTGCTAATACAGGTTACAAACCTGAGAGGTCAAAATATGGGTGTAAAAACTGCTTTGGGAGAGACACCAGAAATAGCACTATCCTGGGTATATTTTGCACCAGAATACCAGTTCCACATTAGAAAATAGAGAAAAAGCGATGATCCAGTCTTACCAGCTGTTATTACAACACAGTGTTCCATTTTGTGAAATATTTTGCAAAAGTAACACCCAGGAATTTGTGAATTCAAAATCTCCTGGTAGAAGCACAATTTGAGCCTGACTAGGATTTTTTTTTTTTTGCCCAAATTAAAGAATTTTTGAAGCACTCAAGATGAGACTGACTGTGTAGGTAGGTAGGTATTCTTTGTTTTTCGATCAATCAAAATCATTACAAAATGTACATAGTAACATACACATACCGTGTATTTGCAAAGCACACGCTCCCCCAAGGGTATTTTAGTGTGGAATAACAGATGTTTATTGTAACCCAACTCGATGGTACTCATTTTATTGACCTCAGAAGGTGAAAGGCTAAGTGGACCTGCCGGGATTTGAACCTGTGACCATGAGGTCGAACACATGCCCCTACAGATGCGTTGGTCCATTAAGCCACAAGACCCAACTCGTGATAAAACCCAATAAGGTATGCAATTTTAAAAGAGATTTAAAAGATTTAAAAGCTTCATCACACATAAATAAGGGAAGCGAAAAAAGCAGGCACTGCACTGCCATGATTCAAACTTATTGGTTTGTTCACATGTTATTAAAACCTATTTATAGTGTCACAGTTATCTACTGATGGCCCACTATCAGGTGTTGATTGGGCCACTGCTCCCAGCTTAGGAGCTGCTACGCTCATACACTTGACAAACTCGCAGTTCAACTGGGTGTGTTGTCCATTTAAACTCTGAATTAGTGCTTGTCTACTAGTACTTACCTCTAGGGTATTTAAGTATGGCATAGTATTTTTGTTCTGAGGTCTAATATCTTAAGGTAAGTACATAAAACTTGCAGTATTATTTAGTTGTTTTTTTAGCCACAGAGACTGCAACTTTCTATTGACCAAGATTGTTACCTTTTTAGAATTAGTTCTTCACCAAGGAAAACTCCTATATGGTAAGACACAAACTTCAACTTAAGATGTTGCAAAAAAGGGATACTGAGAGCGCTTTGTTGTCTATTCTGTTTGTACGTTTATCACCATTCAGGTACATGTTTATTTTCACAAATTCATCTTTATCTTCTGCATCAATATAATTTTTACAAAATGGTCTAATAAGCTTCCGAAATCTGTTATTGTGGTTTAAAATACCCATAGCGGTTTTCCTTGACTGTGTTTTACCATCATCCAACTGAACCTGAACCCATGTGTTTGAAAAAACGTTGTATTGCTCGTACTAACATTGGTGGAATGCACCATTGGTACAACTTTGACCACAGAATGTGCTATGACAGTTGATCAAATGCTGATTTAAGATCAACAAAACAGACAAAGAGTGGGGTTTCAGTTTTGCTTGATTTGTCTATCAATAGTGTTAATGCAGTTATGTTGGATGAAGTGTCGACTCTGGTATAAAACCCAGCTTGATGTAATGCGACAATGGTTTTTTCCTCTGCTCATGCATCCAGTTTTTGTAACAGTAGGCCTAAAAAATATTTAGATTCCAAAAGCCTCAAATTCAAGGAGGGCTATCATCTTGTAGCTCATTGGGCCATCAGAGGGGCCATTTTTATAAAGTGGGTGAAGTATAGGGTCTCTCCAAAAGTCCAGTATTTCAGTCTTTATTTGAAAGTAGTTGCACAAAGAGGTCACTGTTTTAGACAAACTATCTGTAGCTGCGTTGGACAACCTGGTTGGATACTGTTTGGGCTAGTGGTATTTGGTTTTATTAATATTGACTGCAGCTTATTGGAGTCATATAATAGGGTCTGCTTGGCATACTGGATGATACTTTACTTTCGTGAAACTTGTTGATCAGATGATCAGAATTTGTACCATGTTGCTTTTCTATGTGTGATCTCCAGGTCAGTTCACTAATGTTCACATTCTTTGCCCTGTTGTAACCATGGGTTAAAGTATTCCAAATCCTCTTTGATCATTGGTCTGACAGGTTATGAATGAAAGTGACCAAATATGATTTTTACATGCCATTTTTGACTTCCAGATTGCCTTTTGTACTTGTGCCTTAGGAGTTAAATTCTTTTTCTTACAAAAGTTATCTGGGATTTGGGAGTATTCTTCAAATACCGCAATTCATTGTTCATTAGTCTCTTTTCTGTTCGTAGGGCTTTTGAGAAGCATTTATTGCTTTCCGTGGTGTTCACAAGTTTTATTCCCTTGTGACTATCTGTACTTCACATTCTACAATCAGATGTACTGTAAAACTGGTCTATTCCAGGAGGGAGGGCATATTCTTCTGTTTGATCCCAACACTGTAAGCACTCTGGTATGAAGTGGATTACTTCTTCCCCAATCCTGTCCATTTAAGACGTTTTATATTGAATACTTATGGGTTTGGGCAGCAAGGTTGTCTTATTGGGAACATTTGTTTTGTGTGCTCTGTAAAGGTGGATTGGGGATAGTGGTTACTATCTGATCCTAGTTCAATTTAGTAATTATTGATATAGGAGAACAAATACAAATTTACAAATTTGTAATCCAGGGTAGATTGAGAAGTACCCGAAATACAAGTTGATGCAAAATGCTGGTCATTAGCACAGCAGCTATTCAATGCTTGCAGGCCTATTAAATGTAAGAAAGTGGCAAACTAAGCTTTTAGTTTTAGTGGTTATGTTCAATAAGTGGTCCTGTAAGCGCGTATGATCACATCCTTCCTTGTCCTCTGTTAAACTCATGTTAAAATCTCCAATTAGAAGACAAAAGTGTCGGGGTAGGTTAATTTAATATTTGCAATCATTGTGGGAGTTTTTTCCTAAAACGGTTTGTTTTCTTGGCATTTTTGGGATTTAAATATATGTTTAATAATAGGAGGGGATGCTTTTCCTGCAAGTTATTATAATCCCCATTAATCACAGTACAGATAACTGTAGGTCTGTTATTCTTAACCACAGATTAGTGGATAAGTATACAGCTGTGCCCCTTCTTTGTTTGATAATGCTTTTGTCTGACAATCTAGATATCCAATTGATGTAAAGAAGGGTTCACGCCCCATTATCTGAAAAAGGAGAACATCGAAAGGGTGCTAAAATACCACTACTTTGTCTTCTTCAGCTATTAATGGTAGACTTCAAACCTTCTAGGGAAATGTTGGCATGCCTGTATTGAGGCATAAGTTAAATTTTTATTAGCATGATATAAATAAGGCCAGGGGAACCCAGGACCAATCATTTTGGTCTGATAATATAATATTTTTAATGAGTCTGCCTCCTTTTTAAATGACTGTGTATTTGATTATGTGCTTTTATGATTTGCTTGATGAATCAAATAAAGCGTTGATGTTTGATTTGACTAGAGATCATGTGAAGCATTTTATATCAATTGATTGATTTATTGCGGCCTCTAGTAATCACTCATCTGTCAGTTGGTCCATTTCTGTCCTATATGCTTCCTTTGTTAAGTCACCACTGGCTTCATGGTGTGCGTCTTGTGGTCTTCCTTTCTCCTTTTGCATTGATTTCAATTTTGTGTGTGGGATAGTTGTTGGTTTTGCAGATGCAGTGTTATTTGCTATTAATTTTCCAGAACCTAGGGGCGTGGCTACGCAGGCGAACGGAATGGCCGCCTGACTGTAGAGCTCCGCCGGGCGAGAGAGGAACGGGGCCGTTCGCAAGAGATCCGGCGCTGCGCTGGGGTCGACTTATGCCTGCCAATGATCCCTGCCGCCATCTGATGCAGCCTGCCTAGTCTGGAGAGCGGGGGACGGCGAGAACGGGCGGAACAGCTGAGGGGTGCTGAGGCCGGCGATGCCTCGTGGGCCGTTCCTTCGCAGCACCGGAGCGCCTGGTGAGTTTCCCTGATTGCCTCTTCGTTGTCCCCCTCGGCCTAGGGGCCGCTGTTGTGCTCTCCCGGGTCCGCTGCTCGGCCCCGGTGGTGTCCGTTGGTGGAGGCGTGGCCCCTCGGTGCGCGACCGGCACTTGCGGCCTGGTCCGGCCTTGGGAGCCGGGGCCTCGATTTTCGGGGACTGCCCGGGAAGTACGGCGGCGGGCGGGGAGCGCTGGCGGCGGGCTCCGGGGTTGGGGGGTGATTGGCGAGGGGTGTGGCCGGGGGGCTCCTAGGCGCTCTGCGGACGGCTACACTTTGCTGCATTCGGTGGGGGCCTGCCACCTTTGCCCCCACCGCTACCGTGCACCCCAGACCCACGCCTGTCCCCCTGCGGGCCCAGGCCTTCTACACTCTTCTGCTCTCCTGCTGCGGAGATTGGCCATGTGTATCGGACGCCTGTGCAACGTTACGAGGCCGGCGCTGGCTGCATGACCTGCGCGACATCGCCCATCTGTGCTGCTGCTGCCACGAGGACCTGACTACCTGGTCCCCACACTACGCACTCATTGGCTACCTGTCTCGGCGGGACCCTAGACCTGCCGGCTGCTGCCGAGAGATCACCACGGCCGTCTGCTGGCCCTACTTCTTGCGCAGGGCCTCTGACACATTGCTCCAGCCGGATTAATTTCCTGACGACCTGTGTGCGTCTGTCTTGGTGACTCTGAGGCCCCGGTGGCGCGACTTGGCCCTGGCGCTGGGAAACGGCGGGTACCCCTGATCCTCTAGTCCTGTCTTGACCGCCTTGTTGTCGGGGTGCCCTGTCGCTGTGCTCGCCTATCTGGCTGCCGTGGTTGTTATAGGGTCCTGTGCCACTGGTGATTTGCCCGCCATTACTTCCAACATGGTGAAGAAGGATGTTACCCAGAAGAGACTTACCTTCAGTTCAGCGCCCCTCCGTGCGGCATCGGTTTCGCCGGTAACTGAGGCGGACACCGGTGCCCAGGCGCCGGCAAAAGACACCGCGGGTATGGTCGCTGAGATGATGGGTGAGATGCGGGCTGGATTCAAGGCCTTGGACTCTCGCTTTGATGCCCTTGACAAGAAAATGGCGGACATGGGCGCGACGATCCAACTGCACGATAGGCGCATGGACCTGGCGGAATCCAGAGTTTCTGACATCGAGGACGGAGCTGCGTCGACGCTGAAAAGGTTGGAACGTGTAGAGAAGATCCTTAAAGACGTCGCAATTAAGAACGAAGATTTAGAGGCGCGCAGTAGGCGCAATAATATCCGAATAATTGGTGTGGCGGAGACGACAGCTACCGGACGCTTTGACACTTTTGTGGAACACCTCCTAATCGAACTTTTTGGCCGAGACACGTTTACAGCTGGCTTCGTAGTGGAGCGCGCACACAGGTCGCTGGGGCCCCGGCCTAATCCGGGCCTGCCTCCCCGCCCCATTATAGCCAGGCTCATGAACTTCAGAGACAGAGACGCGGCGTTGAAGGCCGCCAGGGAGGCGGGCGAAGTTAGGTGGCAAGGTGACGTGCTTTCTTTCTACCCGGACTTCACGATCATGGTCCAAGATGCGTGCCGGAAGTACACTGGTGTCAAGGCTGCTTTGCGCAAACTGGGGTTACGTTATGGAATGCTGTACCCTGCCAGGCTCAGAGTGGACGTGGATGGCAGGTTTCGCATTTTTGACTCCCCTACGGAGGCACAGGAATTTTGCCGATCCTACAAAAACAGAGGGTCGCCTCGAAAATCAGATGATGCACAACGATCTCCGCCACACACTGACTCGCAGGCTAGTGCTGACCTGTTTAATGAAACCGGACAGGGTTGACTCATCTCCACCCTATTTTTTCCTGGACAGGCTATTTACCTCAGTGTTATGCATCTGACCATGCAGTTCATTATGTTTTTTCTTTCTTTTTTTCTTTAGCAGCGCTTTTCATAATTGCTGAGAATTGAACGTTGCCCCGATTGTGGTTCTCGCATGGCGGAGCGTCGCCTACCCCCATGGCGCGAGCCGTACTGTACTTTTCTCTTACGTTGTCTTTATTTTACAGGTACATTATTGGACTACTGTTATTGTCTGTTGCTTTAGGTTATCTCCGTAAGGGTGGGAATAGCCTCCTAGGGCTTGAGGAGTGGCTGGGTGGTGGGTGGTTGGGATGGGTTTGTTTACGCTTTGGTTCGGTTGTTTGTGCGCACGCACTGTTTTTCTCATTGGATGATGCCTGTGTTGCGGGAGGGGGCGGCGGTTCTGCACACTCATGTTTTATCATGTTTCCATCGCGTTTGAATGGCTAAGGTAGGACAGCGGTCTGGTCCTTCCAGACTTACTTCCATGTCCTGGAATGTCCGGGGTTTAAATGACACGAGGAAAAGACGGCAAGTTCTAAACTACGCAGCGAGACATGGGGTGGATGTCTTATTCCTACAGGAGACACATCTAGTGGACGCTGACTCTTCCTCCTTTGCAAAAAGCTGGGGTGCGCACAGGTTTTTTTCTAGCTATAGCAGATATGCCAGGGGGGTGGCGATCTTAATACATAGACGCGTCCCTTTTGTGCTCTCGGACAGTGTCTCTGATGTAGAGGGCAGGTATGTTGTAGTTACGGGGGTGCTTCTGGGCTTCAAGGTCACCTTTGTTGGAATATATGGCCCCAATTCGGACTCCCCTGCTTTCTTCCAGGGTCTCCAGGATGTTCTGCTGCGTTTGGACACTGATATGATGATAATGGGAGGTGACTTTAACCTGCTGCTGAACCCTACCAGAGACAGTACCTCCTCTTCCCCGGATTGCAAGCCCCGTTCCCGCGCTGTACTAGCGGATATGTGCGCCCACTACCCACTGATTGACATTGAGGCCCGTTTGCACTCCAACACGCCCACCTACACCCACCACTCGGGGTATCACAACACTAGTACCAGAATAGACTACTGGCTCCTTTCCCCAGGGGTGGCCGGTTGGGTGAGAGACCACTCGACGCTCCCACGCACGCTGTCCGATCACTCTCCCATAGTGCTGACCCTGCTGATCCCCAGGCTGGGAGGGTATGAGAGGCAATGGCGCTTTCCTGGCAAGGCGTTATCTGATCCGGTCTTCAAAGAAGACATTCGTACTGCCATAGAGGAGTATTTTGAGTTCAACGAGGGCTCGGTGGACACGTGGGCTACACTGTGGGAGGGATTCAAGGCCACTATTAGAGGGGTTTGCATTAACAAACATGTAGGGGCTTTGCGCGACATCCGTGCCTCCCTGACCCGTATTGAGACGGAGTTTACCGCACTGGACGCGGACACGCTCACTAACGCAGACGGTGGGGTGGAGGCGAGACGACTGGGACTCCTGCAAGAGTTCAGAGACACTGCAGACAGGGAACTGACGTATCTCTGCACACAACACTCAGCCAGGCAATATGGTGAAGGTGATAGGCCTGGCAAGCTCTTGGCCCACTTGCTCCGCCCCCCCGCCAGGCTTCATACATCTCTGACATGGTGGATGATCTGGGTGTTCGTCATCAGACCACCCCTGCCATTTGTGATGCCTTCCTATCCTACTACAAGGGATTGTACACCTCGAGCCTGACGGCTGACTGTCGCGACCCTGGCCCCTATATTAACGAAATCTCTATGGTGTTCCTAGAGAAACATATGCAGGAATTTCTGGCGATGCCTATCGAACCGGACTGCGTTGTGGAAGCCATTGATGCTTTAAAGGGCTCCTCGGCGCCGGGTCTGGATGGCTTTTCGGCCAACTTTTATAAAGAGTACAAGGAAGAACTGGTACTTCGCCTGATCGAAGTGTATGCGGAGGCGCTTGAGTCAGGGATTCTGCTGCCCACGTTGCGGGAGGCAGTTATCATTTTACTTCCCAAACCAGGTCGGGACCCCACTAGGTGCGGATCCTACAGGCCCCTTTCCCTACTGAATCTTGACTATAAGATTTTGGCGAAAGTCCTTGCCACTCGACTGTCTTTACTTATGGAATCTATCATTTCGCCAGCCCAGTCCGGATTCGTCCCCCATAGATCTACCTCCTTTAATCTGCGGACGCTGTTTTCTGTTCTTCACAGGATTGATCCGGATACACCGGCAGCTGCGGTGTTTTTGGACGCCGAGAAGGCATTTGACTCCTTAGAATGGTCGTTTTTTTTATCCGTCATGCACCGGATGGGCATGCCGTCCTTGTTTGTCTCCACGGTCGAGCTGCTTTATACTGCCCCCAGAGCAAGACTGCGACTTAATGGCACGCTTTCTGATAGCTTCCCTCTCTCCCGGGGAACCAGACAGGGATGCCCCCTGTCCCCCCTATTGTATATTCTGGCCATGGACCCGTTGGTACGGCACTTTCAGGAGCGCCACTTGCACCGCGGGCTCCAGTTCCGGACGGGTCCGTTACTCGTCTCCCTATACGCAGATGATACCATTCTATATGTTAGGTCTCCGGAGACCAACCTGTCGCCCTTGCTGCTTGAGGTGGAACGCTTTGGGAAGTACTCCGGTCTTCGTATTACTTGGCACAAATCTGACATCTTTCCGCTCACCCCCTCCACTGCCCGCTGGGACTGCCCGTTCCCGCTTGAGTGGAATACTGACTCGGTGAAGTATCTGGGTATCCACATACATCTGGACACGGTATCCATGATTCGTCTCAATTACGGACGGGCGTTAGACTTTCTAGAGGATAATCTCGCGCGTTGGATTCGCCTCCCTCTCTCGATGGCCGGCTGTATCGCCATAATTAAAATGATTATACTTCCCCGTTTTTTTTACTTATTTAACAACATACCGATCCCGCTCACTCAGGTCTTTTTCACCCAACTACGCTCTCTGTTGTTGCGTTTAGTGTGGGGGGATAAGAATCCTCGTGTTTCTTGGCGCATCCTGACACTGCCTTATGAACGGGGTGGCTTTGGAGTGCCGGACTTTTATATTTATTACCTAGTCGCGCAATGCGCCTATGCACACCCTTGGTTCCATCCAGACGCTCGGATCCCATATTTGAGACCTGAGGCGGACTTGGTACTACCACTTACCCTCATCTCGATATTGCCCTAAGGCATACCCAGAGACCCACTTGACATACAAACTGTGTCCACTACTTCGTGGGCCTGGATGCAGTTGCGTAGACTGCTCCAGTTGGACGTGCTGTACTCCCCGGCGCTTCCGTTGCCGAACCCGCACTGGCTCCCCATCACCGCGGAGGCAGTGGTCTGCCGAACGTTGTCCAAATACCAGCTCGCCACAATAGGGGATCTGTTCCCGGACGGCCATGTTTTTTCAGTGTCCGAGGATCCGCGATTTGCGGACCGGACGTTTATGGACTCCTTTGTCCTGACTAGGGTGAGGTCCATGCTTCGAGCACAGTTTCCCTCGTTCCCACTGCCGCCGGATGACATGGCAGCACTGACTTTTCTACTCCAGTCACAAACAGGAGCCCACATGGTCTCCAGGTTGTATGGACTCTGTGTGGTGGCACTTCCTGCTTCGGATGCGAAAGTTCGTGCGGCATGGGAACTTGATCTGGGAGGCCCCATCACGGACGCCCAATGGGATGCCTGTTGCCGCTCCACTAAAGAGGTATCTGTCAACAGTAGACATAAGCTAATACATTTTAAATTTTTGAGGCAACTATACTTCACACCGGCGCTGGCCCACAGAATTGACCCGACCAGACCTCATCACTGCCCTAAATGCAAAGCTCCGCATGCCGATTTTGCACATCTCACATGGACCTGTCCGAAACTACACACCTACTGGCTCCAGGTGCACCACATCTTGGGCGACATTTTAGACTGTGAATTGCAACACAAGCCGGAAATTGCACTGCTTGGCTATGTCGCTGAGTTCCCCCGGGCCACGCGTAAGCTTGCTGCCATAGGTTTCTTGCTGGCGAAGAGGGAAGTTGCTTTACTTTGGGGGTCCAGACGAATCCCTGATTCCAAGTCTTGGATGCGCAGCCTTGCCCAATGCAATACCAATAGAGTAGAATACTCCACGCAGATCCCAACGGCTTCACGCCCTATCGACATCTGGGGCCCATATCGACAGTATCTTAGCAAGATTACACGGGATGCACACTCCCAAGCTGCTAGCTCTATTGTCCCGGAAGGGGTGGGCTAGGTGATTTTGGCTACCCTAGCGTGCGCTACCTACTGCGTTCTACAGTGCTTGGCGTGTACACACTCTCGGCAAAAAGGTATGCGTGAGCAGCTGGTTTTGGATTGTATGCTGGTTGCTGGTATGCCGAGAGGTTTCCCTCCTCTGTTTCCTTGCATCCCTTGCCCCGGCTGAAATAGTTGCTTCACCCTAATCTTACATTTGTCGTTTCACCCACCCTTGTCTGCCTACGCCTATACTAATGCCATCTTCCTTGTCAATTGATGTGTTGCTTGCCGCTCTCTCTATCACGAAGGCACATTCATTTTCGTTCTGTTTGAAAAAGGTTACATCTCTTTGTGTCATCATTCCGCGCATGCAATTCTCCCTCAGATATGGAAAAAGTGAAAATGAGACTCTAGAATGTGTTACACTGCTTGTAAATGTCATTGGTCTAGTCCTCCATTTGCTTCCTTTGTATACTGACCGCTACCGTTTTCATTGTAAACAGTTTACTGTGTAATTGTATGCCTACACGGACCAATCTGATGCTAATAAAGAGATTTAAAAAAAAAAAAATAATAATTCCAGAACCTAAGTCCATGGGAATTATTATATTCTCATAAGTGCTCTTGTATTCATCTTTGTTTTTGTGGGTAGGAGGTGCTGTTGTTTCCTTCAAGTAATTTATTAACGTCATAGAGCCTGAGGGAGTGGCAGTAATTTATTAACGTCATAGAGCCTGAGGGAGTGACAGTATGAGCCCATGGGTGCTGCTTGTATAATTCCAAGACTCCAGGAAAGCTGTCCTTCCTGCATCTTTTCCTTCTTTATTTCATCAGAGGGGCAGACCTGGTTCTTAAGTGACTGAATGTTATTCTACTACAATGACAATAATATTGTTAGGTATGTTAAATCAGTTCTAGTCAAGGGCAGATTGAAGCTATAGAAAGGTAGCAGGTTTTTCTGGGACCAAGTAGACATCAAAGAGGAACTGAGGCAGCTTGATGTCAGTAGGTTTCTAAGTTTCCTACTACATCTGGAAAGACTAGATTTATTTATTACTAGATGCTATTCATGGGCTAATCTCATCTAAGTATCTTAGGGCATTGACCAATATTCACATGTAACCAATGAGGCAATGACTTTGCATTTGGTATTAATGGAAGAGTAGTTTTGAAATACTCAAGGAGCCTCAATCTCTTTTCCAGACATACTAGTGGCCTCATAATTCCTTTGACTCTTTGCCCTGTGGTGGTTGGTGCACTGTCTTGGCCTGCAAGGCAATTCAAGAGAATTACTTTCTTTGCAATTCGAACCACCGGCTCAGCCCTCTCAAATCCGCCCAATCTGAACCGGCGGATGGTCACATGCCTCACTGATGCCACCTTCTCTCAACTGAGTGGCTCATGAGCCCTTTCCATGCTCCATCAATGCTCGGCCTACTGCACTTGAACTCTGTCAAACTCACCCACTTTTAGACAAGGAGGATGGAGATCACTCCAGCACTCAGGGATCTGAACGTCACCAAAGAGCTCCTGAGCACAAAGCAGAGCAGGTGAGGGGGCTGGAAGAGGGCTGTTGCGGTGTGAATGCATGCCTGCAGTCAGCAGCTTCTTATTTGGTTGGGAGGCCTCTCTGAGGAGCAGCAAATCGGGCAGAGACTCACTGCTTTTGCAGATTACCACCAAGGTCATGTCAAAATATGCTGTAAAGAAATACAGTGATACAGTTCATGATGATGCACCTTTTTTTACCACCTATTTTAGTCCACTTTGTAGAACTGCTTAAGTGATAATATACTAGCGCCATACAATGTACCTGCACTGTGGGAAATAATGGCAGTGCTTCCTTTTGGGATGCTGGTCTTCAGATCTGACCTACATATGTTTGGTGCATTAAAGATAATGCTTTGCAAAATACATGCAATACATTTAAGGTGGCTTCCAGAAACGTTATAATTTACATGGTCTTTAATAAAAAGAGAACCGTTGGGGAAAAAAGAAGAAATATAAAAAAAAAATAAGAACATCGTTATTTTACTACTAATGCAAAAGATGCTCTTAATGATATTGTTAAAGTTATTATTAATTTAATAAGAAATCTACAGATTGGTTCAAATAAATGTCAGATAACATAGAGATCAGAATTCGTCTAGTAAAATGTTTGTTAATTTTTTTAAAGGTAAAGAAAATGTCTACAAATTAAGTCTATGCTAAATGAAGTTGTAGTTGTGTTTTTTTCTACTCAAGAGATTTTAAAGTGATTTGCTAAATTTTATAAATCTTTATACACTGCCGCAGTGTTTTGTGTGTGAACTTGGTGTTTCTCATTAATTAAAAAGGTTTTATCTAGCAACTTGGATGTGTCTTTATTAGAAAAAGTAATAATGTAGTACTTTCTAAGGTTATCTTTCCACTCAAAAAGAAAAGTCTCCAGAGCCTGAATGGTTGTCTATTTATTTTTCTCACAAATTCCCAGAATTTGTATTCCCAAATTACTCATTTTATACAACTATTTTTGTTCAGTGAAACAGACTAACAGTATCTTCTTTTGAGGAATACTGCATATGATTACAGAAAATGAGTGAGATCCTCCTTTATGTAAGAAATACAGGTCAATCGTGCTTATTAATTTAGATTGTAAAATATTATCCAAAACACTTGCAATAATATTAATACTTCCTGATACAAATCCTGAAATATCTTTGCTATTGTTCTTTTAATAAATAGGTAATTTTCCTAGAGTAGCATTTTACACATTAAATGTTATGTTGACAAAGTAGAGGTTACTGTCAATAAATAAATTCTGCTTTAAAAATCTGTTGAATACCTATGGATTACTTTGGAATAGTTCTTAAATTAAATATTTAGACACATTGTTTACAAACTTAAATACAAAAACTATTAAACTAAACATTGCCGGCCTTAAATAAAAAGTTAACTCATTGATTGAAAATTACTCTCACTTATATTTATCCTTGTGGGACAGTTTGGATACATAAACATGACCATGGTCCTGTTGGTTGGCAATATTCAAATGTTCATGGTTCTGGTACATTTAACAAATGCTTTCTTTAAAAGAATAGATGGCATGCTTGCTAAATTTATTTGGAATAGCAACATACCAAAGCTCTGTTTAACCACGTTTTGACATAAAAAACCAAGGGGTGTGGTTAGTTTTTAAATTTTAAGTTAGCCTTTATCTTTCTGTCTTTGGCACACATGGTTTGTAATGCTAATGATAATTTGTTGACTCTACTTATTTGGGTAAATGTAGGAAACATTTTCTTAGCTCTTTTTTTCATTAAAAAAGTTCTTGGTAAAATTCTTTATGGGGCAGACAACATATTTCCGTTTTACATCCTATGTTAAAAATGCTTCTCATCTAGTAATACTAATTTCTTATTGTGTGGCCTATCTAATAAGCAAAAATGTCAGGTCAATCTTTAGATGTAATGCTAAAGTTAGAATTAATAATGAGGTTATTCTTGCTCTCGGATAGGAGACCGGCCCTCATGTCTTGGTCTCGAGATGTGGTAGAACGGGCGCTCACCAAGGAAAGCTAAATTTGAGAATTGCACACAAAGGACATGGTTGAGGAGGATAGCGTCACCTGGGGAACTCTTGCAGAAATTGGCAACCATGGCAACATTGACTAACTCATCCGGAAAACATGGTGGAAGGAGAAAAATCACACGGCTGGGAAGCCAGTCATGAAAAATAAAAAATGCCCCTGAATGGTGCCCCCCAACAGACCCATCAAGGAGATAACCGATTCTAGTACCTATCAGACATTGGGTGTTGTGCGGTGTGCCTTGAGTATGAAATCCATATTCAATATGGGGGTCGACTGGACAGGATGAGGAGAAGCTCATTCTCTCGTTGCCACACAAATCGTGATACAGTGATACATATGCTGTGCTTATTCTTGTCCTGTTGTATTGTTGTGTATTACTCACTTAAAATGGAATAAATAAAATGTTTTAAAAATGAGGTTATTCATTGGAATAAATGAAGATTAGAGGAATTACTGAGGACTAACCCTGATTGTTAAATATTTTCACTCACCTTCATTATACCTTTGATCGTTCTGAATCATTTCAGGGTCAATATACAAAAATAGTTTCAATGCCTAATGCATCATTTAATAACTTGGATGTTCCTATGGATAGTGTGGACAAAACTTTTATAACTGTCAATCAATAAACTGAAATCTCTTACAATGATCAAATCAAAACTAAGATATTATTATTATGGAACAATGTATTGAATATTTTGCGTATGTTCAGACTTGGAATGGCAATTGGTCTAAAATTCAGTCTACAGTTTTTATGTTCAATAGGATATTAATATTGCTATCTAGTCTATTGCAAAACAGAAAAATAGTAAATAGCAACAAATGATGGACATGCACTTTGTCTCTAGGCACTTTGCTAAATATGCTGTTCCATAAGTTTCATCATCATTTTCAAATATAATTGTGTGAAGTTTGTTAGAGAACTGGTCAGGTTTAGCTGTGAGTGGGTAACTTGTAGAATTGCTATTAGCCATTGTTTTTCAGCAAATTACTTCTAATTGGAAATATTCAAATAATGTATCATAAAGAGCTTGGTGCAATGGTGTAAGCTTTAATCATAAACTTGATGCAGAACATATTTCATCCTTTAGTATGCCCTATCTCAACTTCATAAATGTATTACATGGTTTCTAACAAACCATGTAATATATGTTTGATACGTTCCAAATATTATCAAGATGTTTTTAAGCTACAATGACTACAAATTATTACTCTTAAGGTCTATTCTCACACTGTTCATTTCTGTCTTATTGAAATTTACATGGATGTTGCTATTCCATAAACAAAGAGTTGAATTTAATATTTCTAGGTGCTAATAATGGATGCCTGGTTATTATTGTTCATAGTACTTTAATTTTCAAATGCTATATATTCCCTTCACTCTTCTCTTATTTCCTATTTTATAAACAGCTTGAAAATAACTTTTTAAATTGTATCTTGTTACTCTTTTGATCAATAAGATATTCTATTTAGATTGTTCTTCAGAGGGTTTAGGTCAGTGGTATTATAGTACACAAGGCTGACATGTTATTGTTTAATAATACATGTAGTAACCCGTGGTTAACAAAAAAGCTCGGTTCATTATCATAAATTAATATCAATGTGTTACTTAAAACAAGGTACAGCAGGAGTTATGTTCTCCACTCCCCTCACCAGTTCAATGTATGCAATTTGGGTGCTTACTGTGTGGTATTTACAATGTAGAAAGTATTCAGGGCTTGTGTTCGACTGCAATATTTTTAGAGGGCGTTTCTGGATGTTTGAGTTACTGTTATGCAAGTTCAGATCTAGCCATATATAGTTCAGGAGTTACTGCTGGATGTGCACATAAAGGGTAACACCGTAAAACATAAAATACATGGATACTGCGATTTTATGCTGTAATTCTGATTCTGCTAAATTTTGGATTTAGCTAGGTGCTTGTGATGGATTTATGAAGTGCTTTGTTATTGATGCCTGCACTCCATACCTCTAAGGCCCAGGGACATCTTCTTAGGCTGGCACGGCAGCAAAAGAAAAAATAGACCACTACAAATTTGGCAAACAAAATCATTTGCGATCACCCCCTGCATAATGTGAGCCGGTGCTTACCTGTGTTTGGCACCAGCACTTATTTTATGAAACACTGCAACAATGTTTTGAAAGTCCACCACATGCCGGCGCGGTCAATCATTTTTTTTAAATGTAAATTGCAAAGTGTTTAAAGATCCTATTTTAATTAAAAAATAATAATAATACCAGGGTGCCTGAATCAATATTATAGTTTTGGGTCATCTAGTATAGTACAAACTGTCACATTTGTAGGACTGTAATGGTACGTGTCATTGGTACTGGTGTTTGGCATAAGCAGAGACCGCAACCTTGTGAGAAAGATAAAGAAGGCCGAAGGACACCAGGCACATCACAGCAATGTCCACTTCACTAGTCACCATTGAAAAGCTTTTTAATATATGTCTTTATTGCACTTGGATTTATTTTTTCTTAGCAAGAGGTATGCTTGAAAGAAGCTACTCATACCTATAGTTATATGCAGCCGCGGCCCGTGCAGGTAAGAGAGGTGGTGCCGGGTGGGGGGGTTTTGGACAGACGACAAGGAAACATTCATTATTTATTTAATTTTCCCTCATGGTCGTCTGTCGAATCACCCCCGAACGCGGCCCCACCGCTCTTACCTGCATGGGCCGCGGCTGGCTATATGACATCATGAATTACACTACATACCATTAATATCTATGGGATTTACAAGCAAAGGTAACACTATCCATGCTAAATATAGTCGCTTTGCAGGTTAAACCTTTTGCTTAAACAGAAGCCCACCGCTGGCGTGACACACGTGCTGCCCATCACAAAAAATTGTAGTCATTTTACAAATCACAGTAGAGCTCACGAGTAAACAGGAGCGCAAATGCAATCACAGTAATGATATATAACTGGGTAAATCATATCCCTGAATCGAGATACAATTACGTCCCTCCATAAAATGAAATAAATAGCTGGCCATGAAAAAATTGATTGCATTACAAAAATACCCCCAGGGCAAAGCAGATCTAAAAGGGCCTCTTTCCCTCAAGTGATGCAGTGCAGATGTCTAAATTGTGGAAATTATATCTCGTCCACGCAGTGCTGCTGCCCGGATTCGACTCAATCTATACCATCCGGCTCCTCTTCTCTGCTGCTTCTCCATGGCAACAAAGCTCCCCACCTGTGACAAGCTCCAAAATGGATGTAGCGTCAGACCCCCTCGCCGACAAGACAAAGACTCCTGACATAGCCCGTCTTGTCTGAGATCATTTCAACTTGGCATGAAAGAGATGCCTTGATCTGTCCATCCCACTTACAGCAAAACCTCACTGTTGTAACGCAAATGGCGGATGATTCTCCCCTGATTTACACATACAAAGCTTACCACTGTCCTATTAGCAGGCGTGAACCCGAAATCAATATCTTCAGCGCTAACACAGTCCTTAAGGAACGTTTTTTTTTTTATTCCTATGTTTTTTTTTATTGCCATCTGCCACCTAGCTTTTTTGCGCTAAATCACAGTTCCACCCTGATACCTACATTTCCTTTCATATTCTGTTCTGTTCCTTTTTCGGAATAGCTTTTTTAAATTCCTTATTATTCTGCTTTTTATGTTAGTCCCATGACCAATTCAGCTGATTTTTTTTTATAACTACTGCCCTGTGCTAGATGGAATCTTTGCCTTCCTACCCTATTTATTAAGTCACTAGTCTCTGTGAATAATTGCACACAATGAACTGTTGCCCTTTGAGTCATTTACTGTTCTTCATTGCACTATGCCTGGGTGTTGTGTGTATTATTTTGATGCAGGAAACATTTTCTAGCTTATCAAAGGGTATTACCACCACTGCTGACCTTCCTGGTTAGAGGTTGGGCTGCACAGGGTCTACTATGGATATTCTAACTGGATTTTGCCCAATTAGACTTCTTGTAGATAACAGAAACAAGGTGTTTTTACTTTTAGATCAGGGGGATGGGCCAACAGCTACAACAGCGTCAATTTGTTTGTAAGCCATGGGTCAAAATAGCTGAACAGCTGATAACTGAAGAGCAGGCAGCATGGTATTGATGGTAGTATCACGAATCCAAAATGTGAATATTTGGAATTGCTGCAGGTAGCAAAGGTGTATAGCAGAATAAGAAAATGACCTAATAAAGGAGCTGTGTGCCAGTACAGGAGGTGAGAGACCTAGTGAGACATTTTGCCTAAATATTAGATCATTGATAGTGCCTTTCAAAGGATCGTGACCCTACACTCCTATTGAATTGTATATATTTAAAATTATTAGGGAGCAGAGCCTGACTTACTGTAGCGGGCATCAGGCGTTTACCCAAGATGCTGTGGTGGTGGCCTGTTTTATTACTGGGAGAGTTTTGCCACTGTGCTGCAATTTCGGCCCCAGTAACAAAAGCAGCAATGCTTCACACGAGTGTCTGGGTGTATTGATAGAGAACTGGTCCACAACTCACTTAATGTGAGTTCTTGACTACCTTCAAGTAGAATAAAAGAGAAATAGGTCTCTTCTAGTAAGGTAAATTAAACTGTGCACGATTTGCCCATTGTGCTATCTAAATGTGGGTGGGCACAGAGGACACGCGAGCAGCCTTAACAAAAGTTCAGATCGACAAATATATAAAAAGTACCCAATTAAAGTAAATTGCACATATAATTTGGGAGGTGAAGAACATTTCAAATAAGAGCCGAGAATACAATAAACATTGCCTGAAGATTAATTTAAAAAAGTCACTACAGATTGAGAGTAACAAGACAAAACTCACTCACACATTACTTATCCTACAGAGGTTGTCTAAGACTTCCTTACTATAGCTTGGCTTAATTAGAGACAGGTGCAAGATACTTTCCTTGTATGTTTCTATATTAGACATCCATGTCTGGAATTCTGTCCACACATCCATGGAGATCACATATTCTTAGGTCAGGCGTTGCGTGCGCTCTCGCTTGCAAGAGATATTGTATGCAACTAAGGGATTGCAGCATAAATGTTGCATAACTCTTATTAGCTGCCTTCTATTTGGCCATAGCATACTGGCTTCACTTTCTCTTCTTTCGGCTAGAGCATGGACCAAGTACGGATTACTTTAGCTTGATTGCTGTACTTCCTCTGATCATGCTGTGATTGACGTTCTACGTTTAATTGTTGTCCCTGTTGAACCTTTTGTAATTTGTGACAATATTTTACTGTGCCATACACATTTGAAAGAAGGCCTTTTCTACTTTGACATGAATGTTTATTGTGACAACAGATGTTAACTGCTTTATTGTAACAACAGATGTTATCTGCTTCCAAATGCATTTTCAAAAAGACATACACAAGGACACAATTGCTTTCCTTATGTGATAGGATTTTTTGTTTTCATTTTGCACATGGGGAGAGTAACTGATTTGTTCAGAATCTCAGGGGATTTGTGCTGAGGCCTAAAAAGCATTGGCAAAGCCAATAGGTCTCGTACTTAAGACTATTGGCTCTGCCTTTTCCTTTTGTTCATGCTGTACAGCATATGCATTGACAACTTTGACAATGATTGATTTGTAGACATGCTGAATAGCTGTGTGGCTAAAAAATTAAAATAAAAAAAGATTACAATGCATCCAGAGCTAATGCACATAAAAAAGTGTATTGGCCCTTACTAGGTTATAGCATTTTTAAAATGTTGTTTTAGCCACACTGCAAAGCATCTGCACTGCTGTACAGCATGACTACAAAACATTGTCAAAGCCAATAGCTGTTATAGGTGAGACCAATGCTTGTTCTGTTTTCCCAGGCTTAAATACAGTGAAACTACCACATTACACAACAGCAGTAGTTCTTAAGAAGATGTAAGAATAATTGTTAGAAATGGGGGTCTCTAGTTGGCAGAGGTAGGTACCTGTTGTCCAAATAGGGACCCTTGCTTCTAGTCAGGGTAAGGGGGATTCACACTTTAGATAACCCCAGATCAACCCCTGGGTAACTTGGCATGAGTAGACAGACTTATCCCAAAGGCAATGTGTAAAGTAATTGTACTCAAAACACACAGTTATACAGTGATAATATCATAAATGGACACCACACCAGTTTCGGAAAAATAAAGTATCTTTATCTAAACTCAACAAAACCAAAATGACAAAAATTCAACATACATGTAATAAGAATATGACTTTTCAAAGGTTTCAAACAACTTGGTCCATTGACCGTGTTTTGTATGAATTGCAACGATTTTAATTATTTGTGCAAATAAAAATACTTACTTGGTCCAGAGAAAACTATGAATGCGTGATTTTTCACACAGTACCTGTAGATGTATCAAAATTCACAAGGCCAAACAACTTTAGAGATAGGAAGCGTCGAAAACAAAGAGATGCGTCAGTTCCTGAGACCTTGGGGAGGCGATGTGACTGTTGTGCTGCACGCAGGAGAAGAGATGCGTCGAATCCGGTCTGAAAGGGCAAGTGATGCGCCAACTGCAAAACAATTCTGGTCCGCTGGTGATGCGTCGGTAAACCTGCCGCACAGGTGTGATGCACTGGCGATCAATGAGGCGACGGCAAGCGTTGCTGCTTCGGTTTCTTCAGCAGCAATCCCTCGAAGCTTCGGTTCTTGCAGCTATGACAGGTGCTGCGTCGGTTCTGCAGCGGCACAGTGATACATCGAGATTCTTCTCACACAGCAGTGCTGTATCGGAAAAACAGCCACAAGAAGAGCTATGCGTCGATTTCTTCAGTTCTTCTTTTCTTCCAGCTTCCAAAAGCAGGGATGACCTCCAGAGGCACACAACTAGACTCAGCACCTCCTGGCAGGTCAGAACCCTCAGCCACAGAGTTCAGGGGAGCTGGGGGTGAAGCCTTTGTGTCCTTGAGACTTAAGAACATGAGGCCAGCACACACCAGCCCTTGGAGATCTTCTTCAAGCAGGTTTAAAGCAAAGTTCCACGGCAGAAAAAGGAACTGCAGGCCAACGCCATGCAGCAGAGGGGCAGAACTCCCACTCACAGCTCTTCAGCTCCTCTCCTTGGCAAAGGCTCCTCTTGAGTCCAGAAGTGATCTAAAGTTCTGGGGTTTCAGGTGTAATACCAATACCCCAAAATGTCTTTGTTCTCTTTGTGCAAGGGTCTTTGAGCCCAGTTCAAACCAGTTCTGTCCTCACTGGTGCAGTAAGGCCACAGGAGGTGGGGACAGCATTGTGCAAGGTAGATAAACCCTATTCAGGTGCAAGGAAAACTCCTCCTACAACGCTAAATTCAGCCATGGTCTAGTCAGCTCAGCTCTGAGTCATCCAGGAAGGGCCAGGCACACCTCAACCCCACCCCCTCCAGTGGATGTCTATAGTGAATGCACATCTCCAGCCACTGTCATGCTAAAACCAGACAGTCAATAAACAAACAGACAGAGGCACACATAATGGTTAAACAAGAAAATGCCTACTTTCTAAAAGTGGCATTTTCAAAGACACAGTTTAAAAACCATCTTTACTAAAAGATGTGTTATAAAGTTCTGAGTTCAGAGAACCAAAACTTTATTTCTCTATCTTGTACAAAGTATTTCCTATTCTATCCTACGGGACAGATAGCCTTTCAATAGTGAAAAACAAAATTGGCAGTATTTCAATATCAGGACATGTCACACACACCAGTACATGTCCTACCTTTCACATACACTGCACCCTATTCAGGGGGGCACATTGGGCATACCATAGGGGTGCCTTACATGTAAGAAAAGGGAAGGTTAGGGCCTGGCAAGTGGGTGCACTTGCCAAGTCGATATGGCAGTTAAGCAACTGTGCACAGGCACTTCAGTGGCAGGCCTGATACACCATTTTAGGGCTACTTATGTGTGTGGCACAATCAGTGCTGCAGGCCCACTAGTAGCATTTAATTTACAGGCCCTGGCACACACCAGCAAATCAAATATGCCAATCAGGGAGAACAAATTGTAAACACAATTTACACAGGGAACACCTGCACTTTGACATTGATCAGCAGTGGCTAAGTGCCGAAAGCATCTGAGCCAGCAAAAATGAAATACAGCACAGCATCAAAGATACAAGCAAAAAGTCAGGGGAAACCATGCCAAAGATGCCACGTCTAACAACAATGTTTATTATAACGATAGAAAGCCCCTTCAACCCTTAGCTGTGTAGAAGTGCTTGCTATTTAGCCACATCAGAAAGTGTAAAAAATGGTTTCTGTGAGGCATCAAGAACCTGGCATTCTAAGACACATACACATACATTGAAAGTTAGGTGAATGGATGAGCTAATCAGACAAAGCCAAATGCTTCAAAGACCTGAATGAGTTCACACTCATGCATGATGGTTGAAATGATGAGACTGGCTAAGCCTACACTACAAAGAAATACATTTATGAAGAAGTGAATATGATAACCCATTATGGATACTATATTTTGCATTGCATTGATAATTATAAAGAAACCATTTTGAAGTATACGAGAATTGGTATTGTCTCTGACAACAACCATTAACCTGCCTCTATCCCTTACATTACACGTATCTGTAACTAAATCCCAAAACCTAACATTTTACCTAACGCCAATACAAACAAGCCCCAACTATTCATACAACCGTAGGTCTGATGCTAATTCTACCCGAATCATGCCCCTACAATGCTGAAGTAATAAAGAAAAAACCTATCCATGTTGCAATGGATGTTCTTCCTTCTGACTTCAATCAAAGTTACTGATGTTTGCATATCTTAATTCACACTTTTTTCTTTATACCTTATATTTAGTGCATTTTATGGTACTTCTTTTTCACTCTATACTCAATTGTCTCCGAATACAAACAGCTTTGTACAATCCCAACAGAAAAAGGAAATCAAAGCTCTAAAGCTGTGTTTTGTAAAACAAAATGAACACTGTTACATTGGGACACTTGGGTGGTCTCATCATGTTACGAGCGGCAGGGATGTTTGTAAGTAGACCTCTAGCCCAAAAAAGGTCATGTTTCAAACCATCACTTGCGAGGGGGAAGTAAAGAATAGGCGCAAGGCGAGTCGTTCTGGTTCTTTCACTATCTATCCAGCCTGTGTCCTGTGTCATTAATTTACACCTGCACATCCTATGAGGCACGGTTCCAGGCCACAACAAATTGGCGGTGAGGGGTGCACTGACCCCATTGACCACTTTGCCCATTCACTACTGTCATATTGTGTGAGGCCGCCCACTCTGCTCCCCGGCTGTGTCTGTGGCCTCGCAGGAGCTGCGCGCCCCCCCTTCGCTTTTCGCACAGTGCCATCTTCAGGCACCACAGCCTCACTGTCAGTCTCCCGACTTCACAGAGCTTTGGCCCCGCCCTCTTCAGGCCTGCTCCCCGGAAGGTGAGCCGCTAGACCACTGGAGGCCACACACCCTGAGTGAATGGTGCATTTGACCCAGTCCACCCTGGCTCATCCCAAAGCTTCTGCACAGCGCATGGCCCACTGCTGCCACATGGCTATTCATTCACTGCTGGCCCTGGGGGGATTTGCCAACACCTGTGTCAGTCAGAAAAAGAATATGAATGATTTTTAGTGACTCAGGAGGAAAAAAGGTGCTCAGCTATTTCTACGGTTGTGTGAAAATGGTGTTGAGTGAACGGTGCCACCAAACAAGGGGATAGATCCCTAAACCCCTTAAAGTGCGTAAGAAAACCCTACACAGAGTCAATAGTACGTGAGTCCTAGGCACACGTGTGCAAGGTGTCAATCAAATTAAAGTTATAAAAGATTCCAAAATACAAAAGTCTCAAAATTCAATCTTCAGTTATTCTTGATGTTTATTCAAAGCAACACACGAAAACCAGCAGACACAGGTTTCGTCGCCAATGGGAGTTATCCCGTGACTTCCTCAGGGCTTAGAATGAGAAGTGATAGTCTCGTAGGAATGCTCTGCAGTAGATAATTCCAACCCGGCTGGATTAAGACGTATCCGAAGTGGGAGTGTTCATTTTGGAACCTCTTATAACTTTAATTTGATTGACACCTTGCACATGTGTGCCCGGGACTTACGCACACCTGTGTCAGTCAGCCCTAGGGGCTTCTGCCAGCCATGCTGTGCACCCTGGGCATATGAATCTGCGCCATTCTCTGCTTCGGCTGGTCCTGTGGGACTACAGCCAGTTGTGCCATGCCCCCTGGATACTGTCATCTGCCACCATTCTCTGCCGGTGGCATTGCAACCAGGCTGGAGGAGCTGAGGTGCTACCTTATATGTGGTACTTTTGTAGCTGGTCTTCTGCCATTATCTATCTGCAATCACCCTTTACTAATTGCATGTATTTGTTTCACAGTAACCAGGGGACCTTCTTGTTAAATAGGACTGATTCACGTTGAGTCAGGTTGGATTTCGTAGTGGAATTCCCCACTCTCCCTAAAATGACAGTAAGTATATTAATCCGCCTACTTTTGGCAATACAGATTAGGTTCACCCCCATTTTTCTTACCGAGGCATATGTGTTTTTTAGAAGTCTGTCCAGGACAATTAAACCAGCCTTCGGGTCAGATTTTCTGATCCCTACGATATACTCTATAGAATCCTTCATAAGCAATCATTTACATTACTCTATGGCATTCTAATCTTAGAGCAATTGCCACTCAAGGGTGTGGTGACGATTTAGATTTACTTTTGTCACTTCCCCGATACCGCGGGGGATCCACTTGCAATATGCATCTCGGAGCGTTCACTGTATAATGCATTATACACATGCATGTATTGTTAGTGACATGCTCAATTGTACCGGTATGGTTTTGGTCATAAGTTTTTTCAGATGTTGGTTCTTCATGGCTTATATATTGTTTTGGCTTTTGATGATATTGCTCCTTGTGTTGCTGCTGATGTTTTTGTGTCTAGTTTATGTTGAAATAACATGGCAGGAATATCTGCATACATATATTGTTTTTCAGCTACCCATGATAAAGGCTTTACGTCACCGAAAATGCATTGGGATTGATTAAAAAAAACAGCTGCTATCAAAATTACGTTCATTGAATGGACATTGCTTATAAAGTAATTTAACAAACATATGTTTTGCGTTGTATCTACATGAGCTTTTTTGAAAGTTGTGTGATGCTATTGATTATAATGTATTAACATGCTGCGATTCAGCCTGCGGGTTCTTATGGTTGAAGCACTCTGTTTCTAGGCAACCTTTGGTTACCCGCGTTTTTGCATTGATCACACAGAGACGGCCAGGCTCAGTTACAGAGTTGCACACCTAATTTCATTATCTGGAGTACATTTTTTACAACTAGAGGGCATGGTATCAACACTTTCATATTTATTTTGATCCTTGTCATGATTCAGAACTGTCAGTGGATGCCAGCTCCAGTGGCCTTGGAGCAGTACTGTCTCAAAAACAGGACAAAGGTGAGTGGGCTCCCATCGCCTATGCATGTACAGCTTTGACGGACATGGAGCAGCTCTACTCTCAAAATTGAGTAGAAGGCCGTAGCTATTCACTGGGTGTGCCGCCATTTCCCCATCCTCTATGGGCATCCTTTTGCAGCCCACATGGACCACAAACCATTATTACCTCTGTCTAGATATGCAGAACTACACTGATTACCTATCAAGAAATGCGAGACCGGCCACGAAGGGGGAGGAGTCGGAAACCGAAGAAGTAGAAGAACACATGAAGTTGGTGGTGGAATGTTCTCGGCCCTTACTACTTTCGCTGGAAGACATTGTGGATGCTACAAAGAAGTATCTCCAGAATGCCCTAGTAGTAGTGACATCTGGAAATTGGAAGAAGCTGATGCAGGATTTGTCTCATCGAACTGCTGAAGCACAGCAGACTCTGCAATTGCTGCAACACATCCACCATGAGGGATGTCTAATGAGTGGGCCAAGACTGGTAATCTGCAGACAATTACATCAGCAAGTGGTGGATCTTGCCCATATAGCTCACAAAGTTCTGGTCCAGACAAATTCAGACTTCGTTCCAAGGTTTGGTTGTCTGGATTCAATGACAAAGTCAAACACCACCCTCTGTGCCAAGTGGCTGGACCTTCAGATCCATCTGCCCCCATCATCACTGAAGACATTGCTCTGTTTCCCTGGCACCACGCGAGTGCTAATTTATGGAAGTCTGCCTGATGGTCGGCACATGCTGGTTCTGATCAATGGCTTTTCAAAATATCCTGAGGTGGAAATCCTTGATTCTTAGACTGCCAACCAGACTGTGGCCCCGATTGGAGAAGATCATGGCCACCCATGGGCTGCTGAGTGAACTCCGTGTGGACAATGGGCCCTGATTCTCCAGTCAGGAGTTTGCAGAGTATCTGATATAGAGAGGCATTTTCTATTGTAAGATTATTCCCAGGTGGCCTCAAGCGAATGGTGAGGCTGAACACTATATGAGTACATGGTAATAAGGATCGCATTGACTGACAACCAGAATCTGAAATGTGCCCTGTTCTCATTCCTATGAGAGTATAGACTCACGCCACATGCCATGACCAAAGTAAGTCCCAGCACAGTGTGCATGAACAGGATGGTGGGTGACACTATCCTTCATATTGTGGAAGAGTCAGGTGCCATGGAGGAGGTCACAGAAACGCTTCACCAGTTCAAGATGCAGAACAACTAAGTGTCTGTGAAATGAAAGGGCAGGCCAAAAAGTCTATGTTTGAGTGATCTAGTACTTGTCTGAGATTGTTACCCTGAGAGTAAGTTCTGCTTGCTGTTTGAGGTTGATCTGTGCAAGGTCAGTGCCCTATGTGGAACGATGGTCACAGCTCAAAGAGGTAATGAGGTGGTTACCAGGAATGTGGTTTTTTCAAACTGTACCTACCACTGGGCTTTACAGCAGGTGTAGATCATTTGGCATCCCTGATGTTAGACAGTGAAGGTGTGGAAGACAGGGTTGCGGATTACATGGAAAGCCCTACTGGGTCTTCTACTGAATCTTTGACTAACTCTGATCTGCAGAATCCAGTGCACCGGCCGCCTACCTGTCCAGAGAATAATACTGAGATCTGTGTGGGCATGAGTGCCTGTGGTGGAGAGTGATAGCAACCGGAAGATCAGTGTGAGAACAATCCAGTGGTTCATTGGAAGGGGATGACTAGGTACCATCTCAGACCACACGCAGCGTGCTCTACACAATTCCTGGATTTTGTGCTGGACTAAGTTAGTCAGAATTGTAGCCGACCTGCACAGATAGCCGAGTCCAAACGTTGGGACTGTGTTGCCATGTTTTGGACTCATGGTATCTGATTTGTTGATTTATGTTTTGTTTCTCTCATATGTTCTGAGTTCTAGCTTTGTGTTTTTATTCAACAAGGTTAACGAAGAATGTTACATTGAGACACTTGGATGGTACCATAATGTATGAGTGGAAGGGGTGTTTGTATGTAGACCTCTAGCACAGACAAGGTTGTGGTTCGACCACCATATGTAAGGGGGAGGAAGTAATAAATAGGAGCAAGGTGAGTCCTTGTAGTTCTTTTACTATCTTCCAGCCTTTGTCATTAATTTGCACCTGCACCATCGTATGAGGCCCGGTTCTAGGCCACAACAAACTTCATGCATATTATTCATAATGCAAAAATATTATATCTAACAAATTTATAAACCAGTCATAATTTTTTTCAAAGCAATCTGTGATTTGCTTTAGTTGCTTACCCCCATTGGAAGTATTTCTCAAAAATTATATCTTTTTTAATTCATCAACAAAATGCTGACACTCGCTGTACTATTTATCACACTACTAAGGTGGTAACTGTTTTTACCCTCAGCCATACTGGACAACAATTCCATAATGTTGTGCTGTGCAGGTTGTATCCTCATCCAGCAGAATTCCCCTACTTGAAAAGCATGCTGCTCAGATGCACCAACCCACTATCATTTGAATGTGGATTTGCCTCCTGAAAATTAGTTGGCTTTAATGATTTTGGGAGCCCTGGGCCAAATGTATTTTGGGGGCCCTGGGCCAAATGTATTTTGGGGGTCCCTGTTCAAACAGCTCTGGTTTTATGATGCCGTTTCAGCTCTTTCATGCCCTCTTTGATCAAATTCTAAATGTGTGTACATCTGATTTTCGGGGATAGTGATGTGTCTGCAAAATGTCTGTAATAGACCCGCACAGTAAAAATAAATGATACAAAAATGCTATTTAGAACAATCTGTTTAAAAATCATTCAGGGTCTTCAGGGCAAGACTCTTTGCAGAACATAGCTGGCTCTATCAGGGGACCCCTTACAAAGCTGGGGCCCTGGGCCAGAGCCCACTTCGCCCATGCCTTATAACGTCTCTGGCCTGCTCTACAGCAATGCTTTATGCTTCCCACGCGCCAGTGGGAGAAAGGGAAACATTCCTGCATTAAATCCAACTTTTTGCAGATCTTTTGGGGGGGTTAAATGTTAGCATCATACCTCGCAGAATAAATGGGGTTTCCAGGTGGTCACATTTACCTTTGGGGGAATATTAATTAATTTATATATGTACCTATTTAGGCATTGTATACAATGTTAATGTGCCTTCTTTAGGTTTCTTTAGAACACCGCACTGAATGTGCTATATGGGTAGTATGTTGCAATGCCAAAATATCATCTTGCCAGAATAGCATGATCAAATATTGATTGCCACAATATCAAAGGGAGAAGTATATATAGTAAGTATATAGATGTACTATTCATTAAGTTCACAACTATGTTCCTTGTAGACATATATTGTCAAGATACATATTTGTGGAGTTGACATTAAAACTCCACTTATCTGTATGTACTTACCTTCATTATATCATAATAGCTAATACTTTTGTCACAATATTCTGCAGGTCAACATTTAAATCTCAATATTGTGGTGTATTCCATTACATGTACTTTGATACTGGGTAGCAAGAATCAAACCAAAGCAAAGGCAAGTCCCCTACAAGGTATTTCTCACTCACCACCAAATGTGTATTTTAATCAGAGATCAGTCTAAACTGGATACTTAACAGGCCTCCCCATAAATGGGATTGGGACTTTGAATGTATGTGTGTTTTGGTATTTCTAAAGGAGTTAGAAGAGATTCTTTTTTTGTTTCTTCCTGAAGGTTTGGCGACGTTCTAATGTGGGAGGGAATATTGTTCCAAATCTTGGGGATGGGGGCTAAGAAGCCTTGGTGTCTCCTTCCTGCAGGACTTATTCTCCAATCTGGCAATGCCTGTGCTCCTCATCTGGCATTTCTCTCCAGATGTTGTAAATTTGTTAGGTACATAGACAGGGTCTATGTGTAGAGGGCCTTCTAAGTGGTGCAGCTCGTCATGAAGAAGATGCAGGCTTTCTCAATTGGAGCCAGTGTAGATATTTTAGCACAACAGTGATGTATCAGATTTCGTTAGCCCTTTAATGAGCAATACCACGGCATGAAAAATATCTTCCAGGTAAGCCAGGGGGTCGCTGGGATGTAAGAGAGAAGGGTGTTGTCTCCATCTAGGTGAAAGAGAACTAGGGCTTACAATGCTTGTTATTACATCTTCTCCCGGGAGAAAACGTTTTAACAGGAGGGAGAAATGGAAACAGACTGTTTTAGTCCACTTGGAAATGTATTCTTTGAGTGAGCGGTTTCAGTCAGGGTCAATCCAGGTGATATGGTCTGTTCTCGCAGTTGGGGTTTGAAGACCTTTAAGTTGGAAATCCATGAGACACTCAGAGAATGTTCAGCGTTGTTGGTAAACTGGAGTACTTGTGGGGTTTAGCTTCAAGTAGTTTATTGCCATCCAGGTTTGGATAAATTCAAGGCAGGCTTTTAATCTGTTGCTGGTTTCACCCACTTTACCATGGGTTGCTTTCATAACTTCCACCCCACTGTAATGCCTCGCGGAAGTTCAAACAGCCATCAGTGAACAGGATAAGCAGTATATTATTGGTGCGCTTGTTCATAAAATGATTAGCTTATTAGACCCTCTGGGCACTCAGGTTTTTGTTTGCATCTGGCCCACTCATTATGGTAGTACTTATTATCTTAAACTGCCATTAAAATGGTTGAAAACAGAAATAACATTTCCAGAAATAGCATTAATAAAATTATTTTTTGGGTAACAATCCTTTTCAAGGTCATGCCATGCTTTGTGACCCCAAATATTTAGAGTTCGCAGGCTGTGGTCATGGTTCCTAAATATAAATTTACACTTTTATGTATGGGATAAAACATAAAAATGCCTTGATGTATTCAGCCTTCAAGAAATTAGGTACCCAGATACTTCAAAATTATAGCTTTTTTTTTTTTTTAAACTAAACTAAACTAAATACAGACATAAACTTTGTTTATGTTTCTATTTAGTTTGGAGACACCTAAAGGCACTACATGGCACAGGAAATTAGAAAACCCGATCGGAGTTTCCAACAGTTTGCATAACACATAAATATATATATTTTTTATTTCATGTCATTTGATGGAGGAAGGGCTGTACTAAAGAAATGCCACCGAGGAATCCCACCTGCACTCATGTGAAGAAGGCGGAAACGTCGATGGAGTCCCTGCACAGCACACGTGCGTGATTTCTGCACTGCCAGCAAAATGGCCGCCTTTCTTCCCCAGAGCTATCATGTTATTTCAAAGGTCCATAAAATCTGTTTCCAATTACTGTACTTCCTTCTGCCATTTTATGTGCGCACTGAAAATACCATACCTATTATACGTTAAAGGACTAAGGAATATTTACTATACAACTTATAAATGTTTTTATCAAACTACATATATACTTATGTCAAGCTAAATTTGCACGTGGGTGGCCGCAGCTGCACACATCATGATGGCGCTGAGTACGCCCACAAAAAAGCTTCAGACTCTTGCTCTCGTGGGTTAGCCTAGAGTCTAGGTATTTCCCGCCAAACCTCGTCTGTTATGTGAGACAGGTGCCAGGAAATCTGCTGGTCTCATCATGGGAGAGTAGACGTTTCCAGACACTTCACAGTGCAGCTGCAATGTTATTGTAGCTCTGTGGAGAAACTGGACAGTAATAATGGTGCTAGGACAGCATCTGTAAATGTTTGGCAGCATTTCCGTGTTATGTTATTTTATTGTATTTTTTCTCAATTGCAATTCCTGTTCTCGTGAATGCTGCTTTTATGAAGTGTGGGTAGATATGTTTTGTATTTATTTTCCTCTATAATATTATGCTTATTCCCCCCCAAGGGGAACACGAAAGACAAAACCAGCTTCCTGTGTTCCTGCACAGGAACTTGAAAAATAACATTAAATGGAAGAGGTAATGGAAGAGATAATCTGCTAACTGAGGTGCAATTGGCTAAAGTCAAACTTTTGATTTTAAAACATGCAAAGTGTGCCTGAATGTAACCCCAAATTAACCTGTGCTCAACCTTCTGGCAGCTTTGCACAAAGGAGTCAGGCTTAAGAGGCAATGTGTAAAACATTTATGCAGCACTTCAAATAGCAACAAAGTGAAATCAGAACACAGGAAAAATCCTACACCAGTTTTCAAAAATAGAGTAAGATGTAATAAGCTATTAGACACTTAAACAAGAAACATTCTATTACAAGAAGCGTAGATATGCAGTTTTAAAGGTGTTATCAAATTAGAGCTCTAAGAAACAGAAAGAGCCAACAGCTGTAATCTAGTGGCAGTAGACAAGGTCAAAGTCACAAGTTCAGGCAGAGTGCAATGGAGTGCGGGCCAGATACAGGACTGAGTTCAGTCGTCTGAAAAGCACCTTGTGGCCTCCGAGTCAAGATGCAAAGTCCTTCCGTTGAGCTGCACAGACAGGCATCGAGGGGTCGTCAACAAGTAGCTACAATACCAGGTCCGGCATAGAAAAGCGTCACCCAGCAGTGGAGTCGATGAAGAGATGCAATACACGGTCCAGCGTCTGGATGTGTTGAACAGCAGCAAAGTCGATGAGCCATCAACGGGAGCCAGCAATGCGAGGCCCTGTGTCGTCATCAAGGAAGCCGATGGGACTTGCAAAGATTTCCTCAACATTGCGTTGGTGCTGAGGACGAGCAGCGTCCCGCTGGGCCAGAGTTGATGTTGTGCTGCATCTAAGGTGCTTGGAGTTGAGCCAACGTCAAGGAAGACTGTTATCCCACTGTGGCTTGAAAAGGGGGCCAGCCCACAGACCCTTGGAGCTGCCTTGAAGTCCTGGGTCCACACAGGCAAGCTGGCTTCAGCAGGACAGCTCACAGCCACAAAGAGTCCTTGTGCAGCAACCTGGGGCAAAAAAGCAGTTCTTGGTCAGCAAGCAGGTTAACAGGGCTCCCTCCCTATCGTGGCCCCAGGTTGTACTAGTTCACAATAGGCTAGTGTGAAGTCCTTCGTGAGCTGAGCCAGTGCCTTTGAAGTGAAAAATTGATCGGTGACAGCTCCGCTCCCCTATCACGTCAGGGATGACCTATTCCCCTTTGTTTCACCGTTTGGGAGGAATACACAAAGACCAACTGCCAGCTACACATAGTCATGTGACCCAAAATACAGACTGCAAGCACCAAATAATTAAAACAAGAAAACACAAACTTTTTGAAAGTGGCGTTTACAGAATTGTGACTTAAAATGCAAATTTACTTTTGAAGATGGTTTTAAATGAGAATTCCTCAGACACCAAATATGACTTTCTAATCTATATCCAATTGAAAGTTAAGTCTTATTAAATGTAATATGGTAACTGAATGTTATCCTATGGGAAAAGTAGACCTCACATTAGTGACAAGAATTTGCAATGCAATAGGTCTCGCATTTGAGAGAGTTAAAGCTGTTGGTGTTATAAATGACAAAGTCTTTTACCCATCTGTTTTGGTTTGCAGTGGGGGCATAAAAAATGAGGGCAAGCAGATGACAGACCACTTCTGAATCTCGTCCTTCATTGATTGCTTTAAGGTCTCCAGTCACATGGAAATGATAAAATCTCACCCAATGGAACCCACACCAGGGACGGCTACGAGATATACTTGTGAACTGGCTTTATATTTATGGCCCATGGAGGCTTGTGGCTAGCCCAAGGTATCACAAAGCGTCAGAGTCCCCCCGAGCTTGCTAATAGGGAGTACTTATGTATACCACTGAGTGACTGAGTGACTGAGTGACTGACTGAAACAGTTATAAAGCGCACAATTGCCGGGGTGTCTTGGTGCTGAAGTGGGTGGATGCCGCTACCCAGGCTTGCTGACCTAATCGCTTGAGGGGAAAAGCCAGGTCTTTACCAGTTTCCTGAAGAGAGCCTTATTTGGTTGTAGCCTGATAGTAGACAGAAGGGAATTCCACACCTTGGCCGCTCCATAGGAAAAACTCCTGCCACCCCAAATGGCTTTTTTTAACCATAGGGACCAATAACAGACCTTTATTGGCTGCCCTAAGATTGCGTTGTGGCGTGTACTCCGAGAATAGATGTTGCAAGTCCATGGCTTCCCCTCCATATAAAGCCTTATGTGTTAGGCAAAGGGCTTTAAAATCCACTCGCTGCCGAACTGGGAGCCGATGGAGCTTTTTAATGCTGGCTGATGTGGAATGATGTTTAGGGAGGTCTAGCAACACGCGAACTACCGTATTATGTAAAGACTGCAGTTTGGCGATCTGGCCATTGTCTGATCCGAGATATAAGGCATTGCCATAATCAATTCTTGAGAGGAAAAGAGCTACAACAACTGTTTTCCTGAGACTTAAAGGGATGAACGGTAGGATTTTGCGTAGCACTTTCAGATTGAAGAAACAAACAGAGGATACCTGATTAGTTTGTTTTGCGAACTTGAGCTCATTGTCAAACACAAATCAGAGGTTTCTGGCCTTAGTTACAGGGACCGGAGAGTTCCCAGCCTCTGAGGGCCACCATTGTTGGCTCCATATAGAGGGACTCTGCCCAAACTCGATGACTTCAGTTTTTACGGTATTGAGCTTTAGGAAGTTTGTGCACATCCAGGCCATGACTGCATTTAGACAGTTACGGAACCTGGCTGCCGTGTCGTCCCCCCATTCTGTGACCGATACCACTATCTGGGTATTGTCTGCATAAGAAACTAAGGAGAGACCATGATCTTTTATTAACCTTGCCAGAGAGGTGACATATAAGTTAAACAGCGTTGGTGACAAAGCTGACCCCTGTGTTACCCCACAGGGAAGGCATAGGTTTCCTGATTTGAAGCCCTCCCAGTAAATCACTTGTTACCTGGATGTCAAAAAGGATGTTAGTAGGGTCAGAGCTGTCTCTCTGATACCTGCAGCCCTCAGTCAGCTCAGCAACACCGCATGGTTCACTGTATCGAACGCCTCTGACAGGTCAAGCAGGATGGCCATAATCAGGGCAGACTCTGTTGAATGTCGAGTTCTGAATCCGTGTTGAGTGGGATCTAGGATGTTATTACAGTCGAGATAGTGAGACAGTTCCTTGTTTATGGCTTTTTCTAGAATTTTGGTAGGAAGATATTGGACGTTAGTGTTTCACATCCACTGAGGAAAAATAGATTCTGATGGCAATTCCACCTTCTCTAGAGTACAACATATAATGGAGCTGTAATGTTGCATCCCGGAATTCCCAATTCCAGTGCTATCTGTAGTTTCAGGTGTGAATTTAAGGATGAAGCATTACTGGGGGGGCGTGGCAGGCCACCGACCAAGATGGCCACTTGACTCCGTAGCTCCGGAGCAGTCACCCGATCTTTCTTCTGCCACCCTGCACAGAGTGCCAAAAATCTGCCTCCCGCACCAGGGATGTTGGAGCCTGACAACCGAACGGACCGATCACGGTCCCTTAAAACGTCAGCTACACCGCAAATCAATTGATCGAGCTCCTGGGCCTGACACTGCCCTCGGAGGCCCCGTGACCACAGGGGTATCGGGCGAGCCTGATGGCGGGGCCCAGTAAGTTGGAGGCAGTCAGATACCAGCCAGGGAACCTCGGCATGTTAGATGGGCCATCCTTGAGGAACTGGTGATCGCGCTGAGCCTTCCTGCTATGGACACCACTGCTGGAGAGTGCTCGCTCCTTCCGACCATGTTGTGAGGTAGGAGGTACCATGCAGCCCGGGCGTCCCTTGGTTCCTATACCTCTTTAATGTTACTTGCGCTTGCATGGTTGGGTTGCACTCCTGCCCGACATGCTCCCTGGGATCCCTCTTTGTGGTGGCAGAAATATTATGCTCATTGGAGATCTGCAGGTGCTGACTGATTAAGTCCTGCTACAAAAAACAATAGAGGGAGTGAAGAGGTAGTGTCCTTAACGGGCACTGGAGGTGGGTGCGTCCTACCCTGGAAATCTATACAAAACACAAAGATCCATAAGTCCTGCGCCTTTACCATTACATCGGCCTGCTCCACCCTGTACTCCACTATTTGTGACGCTGCCTGTCAGACGCTCAAGCACCGTGCGCCCCCCCACTAACTAAATACTCAGCAGTGGATACCTGATGGGTGACAACTGAACCTGAGACCTGTGTGCTGGGGGTGAACTGGTGCAGTACATCGGAACGCCTTTTTCATTGTACTCCATCCTGGGTGACACAGGACTTACCTCTGCTGCACAAAAATGGGGTGTAACGACCCCAAACAACGCCAGCTAAACTTTAAAGCTGATAAGACCCTTAGGCGAGAGGAGATTGTAGGCCTCAATGAATCGGAGCCACACCAAATAGAGAGCACTGCCGCAATAATGGCTGAATTGCAAGCCGGCTTCCAAGCCATCGGTTGGCCGCGTGGACACACTCACCACTGAACTGGATGACATCCATGGGCGCCTGGATGCACAAGACGCCAGTATCTGCAGCACTGAGCAATGAATTTCCGATCTAGAAGCTGTGCAACCCACTTTGCAGAGAGGATTGGAGAGGGTCGAGGGTCGGCTTAAACAACTCGCTAACAACACGGAAGATTTAGAAGCTCGCTCGCGCAGGAATAATACACGGTCTGTCCTTCTGAATATCTTTGGGAGAGAGATCTTTTCTGCCACATTTGTGGTGGAGCGAGCACATAATTCATTGGGAGCCCGCCCGGCATCGGGTGCGACTCCAAGGTTGATCATTGCCAAAATCCTTAATGACCACGACTGTGACGTTGTCGCTGGAGCGTGGCTCACTCAGCTACCAGGGATCGAACATCACAATGTCTCCAGATTTTACACCAATTGTGCAAGAAGCGTATCGAAAATATATGGACATTAAGCTTTCCCTCAAAAAAGCAAATATTAAAGATGCCATGCTATATCTGGCCCGACTCTCAATCCAGATGGGTGGTAAAGCACACATCTTTGACACTCCTGACAATGCTGTGAAATTCTGGAAGCAGCAACAGCACGCGGATAAACTGAATGGACATGGTGGAAGCCGAGACCCTGATTCTTGATGGCTGGTTGCTGCCTTGTGACTTGAAGTGCGCTTGGAACACTCTTAATTATCGACATGACACGAAGGAGACCGAAGAACTGTGTCTGAGACCGCTGAAAGACAATGCAAGTGGTCGACAGGTTTTGGGTTTACTTTGCAGAGCTTTCATGCATCGAAGGCTTCCAACTGCAGAACAATTATAAATGGTGCGGAAACGATCCAGTTTATTACACCTTTTAGAAATAGACGGCTCCTTTGGAGTGTTGCCTACCCCCCAGTATTTTCTCCTGCTCTCCTCTTCCCTTTCTTCCCCTCCCCTCTTTCCTACCTCTTCCCTCTGTCAATTCTAGATTGGGATTCACTGGGTGCTTCCTTTTGTGTATCCGATGTGGGCGGGGGGTGAGGGTGGTTCTGGTTTTTCTTTTTCACTGTTTATTGTTCTGGTTTCTGTTGGTACGGAGCAAAATCTCCTTGTATTACTCATGGTGTGACTCTTACGTATTTGCAGAACACAATGGACTGCTTAGTATTGTTTAGATGACTCCTCCTGGTGAGCGCAGCTCTTGTCTGGGCCCTAAATGCCTAACCTGGAATGTGAGAGGACTAATCCAAAAAACAGCTGTCTGGTCCTAGCTTATTTCACCAGACATGCTCTTCAAATCACCTTCCTTCAGAAGATGCACTATTCACCGCTCCCGGTGCATGGATTTGCGTTGTCATGGGGCAGCCACCGGTTTGTCCAGTTATAGCTCGCATTCACGTGGGGTATGCATACTGGTCCATCGATCTCTCCCTTTTCAGGTTTTGGAGGCAGATGATGAGGGCAGATACATTATTGTGTTGGGTCTGCTGGGAGGAGAATCACTTCTCTTAATTAATGTATATGCACCAAGCACAGACACCTCTGACTTTTTTCCCAAAATTGCTGCACATATTGACCGCCATGACACTGGCAATATACTTATGGGTGGTGACTTCAATCTTACATTAGACCCCATGGCAGACACTACTGGCCCAGGACTTATCATGAAACCACAAGCAACACAGGGCCTTACCACACTATTAAAGTCTGCATTGTTAGCAGATCCCTACGGCACACAAACACCCAATGGTCCGAAACTACTCATTCTACTCGGCCCCTCACGGTTCATGGTCCCGGATAGACCATTGGTGCCTTACACCATAGCTTCTATTGGAAGTCCAGATGATTGAATACCTGCCCCGTACACTGTTCTGCTTGCGGACGACTTCCCCATGATCCCAAAACAACTGCCTTTGTGGAGATTCTCCGCCTCAGTTCTGATCCACTATCAGAGAGTACTTCTTGTTAAACGCAGGAACAGTGCCTTCACAATCTATACTATGAAATGCCTTTAAGGCATATATACGTGGGGTCTGTATTTTAAAGCAAGGGGCTCTCTTGGGGAGAGGAGTTGGCCTAACGGCTAGGGCGGTTGACCTCGAATCTGGGGAAATGGGTTCAAGTCTCAGCAATGACACTAAAAATTCTGTGGTTCTGGGCAAATCATTTAATCTCCCTGTGCCTAACAAAAAATTAATGTGCCCTCATGTAATGCAACCAATGCTACGTAAAGCGCTCTGATACCTAATTCGGGTCAAGTTTGCACTACATAAAACTCTGGAAAATAAAACTAAAAAAAAGTAAAATAAATGCTTCGCTCTATACGGAGGGAACTGGAGGTGATAGAGGGAAAATTAAAAGATGTGGACATAACTGCCCAGACTACCTCTTCGCCCGAATCGCTGCGTGACCGTGCAACATTATTGACCGAATTCACAGAATTAGCCACCCGAGAGGAAAATATCTCAGTAAATTCGCAATGGCCCGGGTGTGTGAGGAAGGTGAGAGACCCGGCAGGACACATGCCCATCTTCTCCAGCCCCAATACCAATCAGCATTCATCACACATCTTGACACGGACACTGATGCCACATTGACGAGGGGGACGAACATCACTGCAGGTTTTCTTGCCTTCTACTCCCATTTATATACAACATGCAACCTCCCAGAGGGACAGGCCCTGATGAACTATCTGCATGGTCTAGTTAGAAGAGGGATAGCGCATGTTTCTAGCCTCCCGATAGATGAAGAAGAAATTAAACAGGCAATAAAAGACCTGGCCAGTAGCCGTGCTCCTTGCTCTGATAGCCTATCGGGAGAATTTTATGAAGCCTATCAACATGAATTAGCTTCACGACTACTAGAAGTCTATGATGAGGCCCTGCAGAACAGATCTCTCTCCCCTACTATGCCCAAAGCCATAGTCACGCTTCTGCTGAAACCAGGTAAATTACCACGCCACTGTACATCTTACAGACCATTATCATTACTCAATCATGACTATAAAATAGACACAATATTATGCCCTATCAAGCGGGATTTGTCCCTGGCAGATCTACTGCGCTAATTTTGTGCGCTATTTTCTCAGGGATGAATCAAACAGAGCCTACACTGGCGGCTGAAGTCGTTCTCCTCGATGCCGAAAAGGCTTTTGACTCACTGGAGAGGCCTTTCCTGTACGTGGTGATGCAGAAACTGGGTATTGCAATTGGATTTCTAAATGTGGTACGCCTGTTATATTCTGGACCAGTTGCCGCCTGAAGCCAAATGGTGAAATAATAGCCTAATTTCCTTTGACATGTGGCACCAGACAGGGGTGCCTCCTCTCGCCCCTATTATGTATTGTTGCCATGGATCCCTTGAGCGACACATACAGGAACGACATCTCCACCATGGCTTACAGTTCCACATGGTTCCCCTCGCTGCCTCATTCTATGCCGATGACGTCATGCTGTTTGTGCGAAAACCTGCAACAAATCTGTCCCCACTTTTGCATGAAGTGGTCCGATTTGGGGTGTACTCTGGGTTGGTTATTAACTGGACCAACTCGGAAATGTTCCTGTTTACTCCGGCTACTACCCAAGAAGATTTCAAGCTCCCCCGGAAATGATGTATCGACGCTCCCTAGTATCTTGGTATTTTCTTACATTGCAGCGCATCCAAGGTGATCTGCCTTAATTATGGTCCGGTAATAAACCACTTCAAAACACAGATTGAAAAATTGATTACATTTCCCATTTACATGGCAGGGAGGATCACCATAAGAAAAGGGTGGTCCTGCTGCGTTTGTTATATCTCTTCTTGAATATTCCCATCATTCTTACCATGAGACTTTTCGATACACTCTGGTCCTTACTCATTTGCCTTGTTTGGGCTGGTAAACAGCCGCACATATGCTGGAATACTCTACTTATGCCTCATGAACTAGGGGGATTTTTGGAGTCCCTGATTTTTACTTATATTACCTCGTTGCTCAGGTTCATTTTACATACTACTGGTATCAACCTGATGCCCGACACTAGTATCGTACGCCTGTATGATCCCAGATACACCCTAATCTGCTATCAGCTATATTACCGCAAGGCCTGCCACGCTGCCCCAATGAGATTCAGACGCTGCCCGCGACGTGCTGGGCATGGACCAAACTACGGTGGTATCTACAAACTGAGCTTCTGTACTTGGTACATATGCCATTGGCTACCCCCCACCACTGAAACTCTTACCAAGCATGCATTAACGAAGCATGGACTCCAGAAGATTGGAGAACTGTTTAAAGATTCGCAACCGTGCACCACGGCAGAACTACTTTCCCGTGGGAATGCTCCTTACATGGACAGATTCCTCCTTCATAGGGTCTGTGGGACCCTATTTGGCGCTGTGCCGGATGCTTCAACGGAACCGGAGGACTTTCCTCCCCTCACACTCGTTATAGCCTCACCGGAAGGTGCTCACTTGGTTTCACACCTGTATCATCTCTCATTATCCCTCCGCCAAGCGGTTGGCACCAAGGGACGCGCGGCCTGGGAACGGGACATAGGTGCACCAATAATTGACAACATATGGCACTATTGTTGTGCACAAACGCGTTACATTTCGAACAACCATCGCCATAAACTATTACATTTTAAATATATACATCAATATTATGTGAACCTGAGATTATTATGCAAAATGGATCCTAACACCTCGCACGTATGCGCTGCATCTGATGCCAACTCTCGCACCTAGCATGGAACTGCATGCCGGTTCAGGCACATTAGGGTCTCTCATGGGGCAGCACACCATACAATCTACACAATTGACAGCATTGCTGGTGTATGTTCAACCTCTGAAGAAAAGTATAAGAAGGTTCACAGCAATCGCTTTACTCATCGGAAAGTGACAAGTTTCTCTACATTGGGGCAGAACACAAACACCTACTGTAAGGGCCTGGCTCCGTGACATGATTCATTGCAACACTATGAGTGATATATACGCCACTCTGTTACCACCCACGAGACATTTGGCAACCACTGAAGAACTACTTACTGGCATACTCCTTTGACGGAGATTGAAACGCGCATGTAGGCATAGTTAAACGGAGTATAGCACTGGGAGATTGTAATATGAGGGTGTCTGGTTGCTTGACAATTGTCATTGTAAAAGAAGGACAGACCTTGATCCACTGCAGGAATTTTGAAAACAGTTATATTTGATGTAGTCAATCAATCAATCAATCAGTGGTTTATAAAGCGCGCTGCTCACCCGTGAGGGTCTCAAGTCGCTGGGGAGAGAGGGTACCAGCTCCGGGTCAGTCGAAGAGACATGTCTTGAGGTCCTTCCTGAAAGTGTGGAGGGTTGGGGAGCGTCTGATGTTGACCGGGAGCTCGTTCCAGGATTTGGTTGCTATGTAGGAGAAGGCTCTACCGCCGGTTCTGTTTCTGCAGATGCAGGGAACCTCTGCCAGGGCGAGGTCACTGGAGCGTAGGTTCCTCATGGGTATGTGGAAACAAACTCGGTCGTTGAGGTATTTGGATCCGATGTTGTTGAGGAATTTGTAGGCGTGGGTTAGGAGTTTGAAGGTGATCCTCTTTTCGACGGGGAGCCAGTGGAGGCTACTAAGGTGTTGGGTCATATGTTCGTGGCGTGGTGTTCCTAGAATGAGCCTGGCTGCTGCATTCTGGATGGTTTGGAGATTGTGTAGAAGAGTTTTGTTGATTCTGGTGTAGAGGGTGTTGCCGTAGTCTAGTCTGCTAGTTATGAGTGCGTGGGTGACGGTCTTTCTGCAGTCAGGTGGGATCCATTTGAAGGTCTTGCGGAGGATGCGGAGGCAGTTGAAGCTGGTGGATGCGACAGCGTTGATCTGGCGGTTCATGGTGAGGGAGGAGTAGAGGAATAGGCCAAAGTTCTGGGTGTGGTCTGTCGGGGTGGGTGGGCTCCCGAGGGCGGAGGGCCACCAGATGTTGTCCCAGGCGGAGGTGCGGGTCCGAGGATGAGGAACTCAGTCTTCTCGGAGTTGAGCTTTAGGCAGCTGTCCTTCATCCAGGCGGCTACGTTCCTCATTCCATCCTGGAAGCTGAGTCTGGTGATTTCTGGGTTCTTGGCGAGGGAGAGGATGAGTTGTGTGTTTTTGGCGTAGGATACGATGCTGAGCCCCTGCTGTCAGACGATGGCGGCGTTGGGGGCCATGTAAATGTTGAAGAGCGTCGGGCTTAGTGAAGATCCCTGAGGTACTCCGCAGATGATGTCAGTGGGGTCAGAGAGGAAGGGAGGGGTGTCTGATCCTCTGGGTTCTGCTGGAGAGGAAGGATTGGATCGAGTCGAGGGCGGATCCCTGTATTCCTGCGTCGTGGAGTCTGGTGGCTAGTGTGCGATGTGAGATGGTGTCGAAGGCTGCGGAGAGGTCTAGGAGGATGAGATCTGCAGTGTGTCCACTATAAGCATTGTTGTCAATCTTTTAGGAGGTTGATCCTTGTACCCTGTTTATTGTTGGGTTATGCGTTTGATGTCATTGATTTAACTCAATCGATTTGAGATGCTATATGTTATCATGCACTATTAGTGCAACTGTTCATTACTAATCTCAATAAAGAAAATTACCCAAAATAAAACAACAACAAAAAGGATGCGATATTACTGCAAAAGCCCCAAGTGAATCACTAAATTAAATTATACTAGAGGGCCTGCACTGCTTATTGTGCCTCCACATAAGTAGCCTTTTTAAAAACGTACCAGGCCTGCCATTACAGCCTGTGTGGGCAGTTTTAAACTAATATTTTGAAGGGATTTTGTTGACCTCTTCACAAGATTCCCTTCGGCAAACCCTTCTGTGCTAAGCCTTTTTCCCTTTCTTTAAATCTTCCCTCTTCTTCTTCATTCTATCAATCGTAATATTGATTTTTTAAGCATGAATACCATGTTGGCCCAAATTACTGCTACAATATAGATGAAGTAATTGCTAATATAAATAGTTAACATTTTGTACAAGTTTTTGTGAAATTATGTTTTTGACGTTTATATTAATCGTGGCCAGGGTTGCTATGACTTGGTTGTACCTGCTACAGTCAATTTGATTGCACATTCTTGCCATGTGGTAACATAACTAATCAGAATGTTTCTTGGGCAGGAAGGAGAAAGGAGAGAATTTGGCAACTCATGGCAGCAGGGGTGTGTGCTAGACTTTGTTTCAGAGATCATGGATAGAGAGATTCACATCACTTCACCAGTCTCGCCACTCAATTAGTACTATTAGCAGAGCCCTCCGGAGTGTGTACAGAATGTGCCATCACGGGTGGCTCTCAAATAGTGCCAGGGCCGCTTACCCACCCACTTGCGTGCTGGGCAGGAGCACACTTAAGGAGGATGGCAGGTACCCTGGTCCTTGCTCCCAGCTGGTACTTTGCCTTTATTGGATCAGAAAAATATGACAACTCTATAACTGGATTTAAATAGATGTATAAATAATGATGCAGAGTCCAGGCAACCGAGGGTTAGATTGAAAATGTAAAGAAATGTGTTTCATCAGCTCACAGTCAGCATGAAATTGTGCTCGTATGCAAGGGCGCTGTTGTTTGTTTCTAGCAAGTACACATAAAACTGAGATAGTCAGTTTCAGTAGCCTGTGTCAGTGGTTTTGTGAAACGTTTTAAATAAACTGGCAACAATTATACAGTGCTCTATGCAATGCATGAACTTTTATGAAAAACATGTATTAGATACTTACAGATATCACTATATTTTAGGGGGTGTGGGATATAGGCACCATGGGAAGCAGATACAAACTCAAACGAGCCACCACATATGTGTGTTGTACCTGTACTGCAGTAATCAAAATTAACAGAACATTGTGCAAAAGAGAAGGTTTCTAATAGAGAACTGGGCACAGAAGAAAGTGGGCAGTTTTGGCACGTGGGAGTACAAGGACTAAGGTTTCAGTGATGAGTTGCGCAGAAAAAGGGGTGCTAGGTTTTAGCATGTTTGAGAGGAGGGCGGGCTGGGGGAGGCATTATTTTCAAGGGTGATCTGGTAATCAGCTGCTGTCAATGAGACGAGGCAATGTGCCCACCCCGTACCAAAACGTTCCAGAAAAATATATAAAAACGCAGTTTTAAAAATTTACAAAATCTATATTTTTATCTTAGGTCTACAGTGCTGCTGATGTGCATCATGATTTCACTATGAAATCCAAGAAAATATTCTTAAATGTGACGACAACACCTCCCATAAGGACGTATCTGTCAAGCCAGAGAAATACAAGTATAAATCACAGTGGGGCTAAAGTCCTAGCAGCAGGCTTGCTTCATCCACAATCAGCCTCGCTTTATTTTTCATCATTTGCCACGAAAAGATAACCATGATTCATTTAGATTTTTTTTAATCAGGTTTCATTTCCATGGACGTGTGTGGGGGTCGCACTGGCTTCCATTTTAATGGAGTGCTTCATTAATTTTAATTTAAAATTGTTAAAATAGGTAAGTCTAATTTGTCTTGTTTGCTCCATTTTCATTTTCCTAACTTTTAGTGATAAAAAAATCATCTTTTTTGGTATGAAACTTAGTCTCGATTTTCTTGATTGTGCTGCTTTTTCTTTTGTTAATTATGATCACCAAGAAGGTCTTTAATTCAACTGATGCACTACACCAACTTTAGGCATATACAGGGTTGAAATGTGCTTGGATATGAAAATGATGGTTAACTGTGCACATGCAAATGTTAAAGTGAAGTTTAAAATAGTGAACCTCGACCTAAGTCATTTCAGAGTCTCCTCGAACTGACAACTTTTATTCCCAACGAAAGCTGTTAGCACACCAGGAAGGTGTTCATGTTTTTCTGAAAATATGTTACTACCAATTCTATTATAAATTACTATAAAGTAGCTCGGGTTTTGATGCTGAGTTTTTGATTCAGAATTCTCTTTTGGGTTGTATTAATGGGCTTAACAAAAGTATATCTGTAAAATGTTTAGGGCTGAGATAAATCAAACCTCTGATAAGTAGGATTCTCTACACTTTTGTGTGTGTGTTTTTAAATAATTAATTCAAAATAATAGGCAATTATAGAATAACATTTGGACACGCAGAAACCGAGAACCGAACAATGTATGAGTTTTTCAAAAGAACTGAACCATGACAAATATAATTAGTCAATCATCGCTCTGTGCAGTGAATAGGATACAGTAGAGCTGTCAAGAATCACACGGGTTCAGCGAAGGGTCAGCCGTGGCGATGCCAGGAGCCGTAGGAGACGCGTTTGGCTGGAAGGCTGAACAGCCACCAGAAGAATATCCCTACAGACTGCAAAGCGAAGGCTCTGGGCTACTAGAGTAGAAATCAATCAAACAGGGTCAACAACAGAAGCCGCCCATCGCTACCACATTCCCAATACAGCAAGAACTCACGAGGCTCAAATCACCAAAGAAGCTTCCAGTAACCAATACGCCTCTCAAACAATGGTACAAAAGGAATACTTTGGGGCAGATTTACAATTACTGCACCGCTGCTCCGCCACCCATGATGCGCGGCATTTACAATGCGGCGCACCATGGGGCAAAAACGGCACAGATGTGTCATGCATCTGTGCCGTTAAGGCGGCGCATTGCTGGAGTTGCGTCGCAGCTCCAGCAATGCTCTGGGGTGGGCCTATTCTTCTAATGCTGCATCAAGCCTTACGCCTGCTTCAAGCAGGCGCAGGGTTTTGACACAACATTGGCCTAAAAGTGACTGAGTGAAATCTTGTAGATTTCAATCAGCCACTTTTAGGAGGCGTTCCTTCTCAGGAACGCCCCCCCCCCACCTGCGCCGGAACGCCTCCTTATGGTGCAGGGCTTTACAAAAGCGTCACGTTGTAAATACCCCACACCATGGCGCATCTTTTGCGCCGCCGCTGCTTCACAAAAGTGACGCAAATGCGACGTAAAAAAGGGAAAAAGGGGCTTGTAAATCTGCCCCTAAGTCTTCTAATGACGATTTCATAAGGGTGGTATATATTGGACTTTTTTCCTCGGTTTGAAAGTTTATCGACATAAAACATGGCAGGGTTTGTTACAGAAGGCACATCTGTGCAAATTAGTAAGTCACATAACTCTTTCAAAGGTATAACACATTGTAGATGTTTTTGTCATTAGCGTTTTCCCTGTAGGTGAAGCCAAACAAAGCGAGTGGTGCAAACTTCTCCTGTCTAACATGAGGAGTAGAATTACAATCACTTCCCCCTAGAGCACATCCATACAAGAGGCCAGTTCACAAAAGGAGATTGGGACTTCCGTAAAAGGACATCTGCACAGCACACATGTCCTATATTCACAAAGGACCTGTGGTACCCTGAATGCTGAGCACCCCCTTCCCTCGATGCATAATTACCCACCATGTGTCCGATAGGTAAACGTTTTCTACTGTTACTGATGGGTGTAATAGGATGGCAAAGCAAACACATGGAGATGATGGTCAGAGAACTGAACATTTTCAGACACTCACCCCCAGTCACATATCTGGGATGAATCCATCATCGTTCTTTAGCTCACTTCGCCACCCCAGTTCAGACCCAGCCATATACAAATCAGTCTTGACTCTATTCCTCATGGGAACAGTCCAGCCCGAACTGCCAAGCCTTGTCTTCCCTGGAACAGACACAAGCATCCTTGGACCTGTTCCACGGTAACGCCCCTCATCAGCCAGGCTAGCTTGAATCCAGTGTCAAAGTGAGCAAGGGACCCACGTCTGGGCATACACCGCCAACCTAGGGCGAACAAGGCAAACACAAGGAGATGATGGACGGGGCACTGAAATTTTTCAGACACTTCCTCCCCGTGTGATAGTAGAATTGAATGAAATTGGCAAGTAGAAATAAAGATATTATTTAAGAGAGATCTACCACACAACTTTGTTAGCACTTCTTTCCTCGATTCTTGATTAGTACTGTTGATACCTTTACTTTGGAGGACAGACTTGGGTTGATTCCTTTGCAGGAAACATCCTGCATTTGGTCTGATTGCAAGTCTGTGGAGCGGAAAACTCATGTGAGAGACTGCTCTACCCGATCCCTAGAGTGCCAGTTTTCCAGCTCCCAGATTTATCACATGCACGTACCACAGGTCCAAATTTTTCAGCCAGAAAATCCACCAAGTAAAATCTCATTGAGACCAGTCACATTCTGTGTCCCAGTCACCCCTTACACCATAGTAGCACAAGACCTCTACCTTTCTAGCCCACATCCTACCCTGTTTACTGGCACCCTCAACCAATTCGTACCCACATTACTCGATCCATAATGGCCTCATGGCTTAGATGGGTGGTAAATTAGAGCATAATTAGCATGGGGTGAGAATATCCATGCATAAGTCGACCTGGAAAAAAACCAGGTCATTCTGTTTATTTCCCATTCTACAGGGACTAACTCGTAATTGTACTAGAGTAGTGTGGTGTTTCCACACAACCGGTATTTATGGATGCAGAGTTTGCACCCTGTCAGCACATTTCGCTATTTGTTTGTAATGTTTCTGCCCACTAAACAAACACATTCGACCACTCTAGTGATTCAGCCTCCAGAAGAGGTATGACAGACTTGAGTGACTAAAGACTTGAAAGGCTGCAACCTTGGTCAGATGTTCTGTTAAACAGAAAGTGGCAACTTATGACCCATAACAAAGGCAGGTGGAAGAGAGCCGGCATGCCCCATTGGAGATGCCCTTGCACCCACTCCCCGTGCCCGTGTCCGGCTATCAGGGAGGCCATCGCAGGAGGCTGAACCCTGCCCCAAGAAGGCAGTTCCCCCATGTGCATAATAAAGTGTCACAACAGATAAAACAATAAATCACAATGACTTTCCCTATTAGTGTACACTATCATTAAAGGGCCTACCCCAGGTCAATATCTAATCCTGCAGAGTACTCCCTGGTCCATGCTATCTGCGCACAGTTACTGGGGTACGCACAACAGTAGTCACCAACTTGCAGCTCACATATGTGTGTTCACATGTTCATGTGTAACCAGCCAAGTGTCCTTTACCCTTGCTGTGTCACAGTGGCCTTCTATTAAATGGTACAGGTCCCAGCAACTCCCTTGGGTTTACCCATTTATTGTAACGTTCTTTTAAATGATGGCCACTGGTGGTAAACACACACAGTCCATTTGCCATATGATTACTGAGACACATTCAGTGAGACTCACCCACTGTAAAAATCCAATAACCAGGAGGTCCAAAAAGCAAAATATCCTGGCGTACTGAATGAGCAGAACCCAATTGCAACAGTATTGATAATGAAAAAGTGTATTTTTAGTGCTTGCTAAGCTGATGTTTGAAGAATTTCCAAAACTTATTTAAAACTGATGTTTGAGTGATAAATCCTGGGGCATTAGGGAGACCTATTATAGTTAATACTACCTTGGCACCAGGGGCATTGCAGGGGCATTGCAGCTGTTTTATATAACCCAGGTTGAGGCACTCCAAATTGGTAAAACATGTTTTATCAACCTTACTGCTGGCAGCCCTACTGTCTGATGTGGTCACTATTACAACACAAATCATTTTTATAGCTAGGGATGATTTTAATCTAACACTGAACATAAGTAGCTCATATCACAGAAAAGGCTGGAGATACCTGGCATGGGCTATGCACCAGCTGATGACCCTTCTGAGTTATTGTATGCACAGTAGACATAACAACTTCCTAGAAAGCAGGTGCACAGCTCCATTAACCCCTTGAATGCTCATGACGAGGTCAGCTCGTCATGAGCAACGGCGCTCCGGTGCTCATGACGAGCTGAGCTCGTCATGACCGCGCCCGTTCCGTGGAACGCTCGCATGCTGGGCTGATTCCCCTGCAGTGCTGAGCGTTCCATTGGAACGGGTGTGGCCATGACGAGCTCAGCTCGTCATGAGCACCGGAGCGCCGTAGCTCATGACGAGCCTCGTCATGAGCACCGGGGCGCTGTACGCGCCCCCTCACCCCCCAGCACAGAGGGGGAAACAGCCCGGCACGGAAGGGGTTAAATGCCTGTGCTCCTGCTGTTTTCTTGAGCTCTTGTATTTGCTATGCTGAATATGAATTTCAATGGCATCAGCAAGAAAGGGTCATGTGAGTAGTTTGTGTTGTGTGCCATTCTGAAACTTTACCTGCTCTCTATGGAAGCATGCTTCATCCCAGTGAACCAAACACACCCTGGAGGCTGCCTCAGCAGGATACTGAAAACATTTTGAAACTGTAATCACCTCATTACTGGTAAGTAGTTCAAGGTGAATATAGTGATTATGACGCTTTTTAATATTGTGTGTAAGGAGAAAAGATGTGCACATGTAGGCTTGCTGCTATGGCGTATAGTTTATGGGCAGGATATGTTCTGGAACTATTTAAGAATGTCATTCAGTTCAACATAAATTAAAAACGGATGATTTGGAGAAAGGTTTGTAAAATAAAACGATATGCTATTTTAATGTGTTTCCAGGTGCCACTGCTATAATTTTCAAACTAAGCCACCATATTATGTTTGGATGTGCTCCCTGGACCGTTTATTTTATAGCAGTAATTTTTCTGCTGAACATATGTTTGACTCTCATATGAGACTTAGACATAGTCCCAGAAATAGTTCACTTGGAAACAACACAACTAAACAAAGAAACAGTCTTTTACCTGCTGAAATAAAATGAAACCATTAAAACACAGTCTAAATCTAATTAACTATTACATGTGGATGCTCTGAAAAGAAATATATGTGAATAAAAATATGGTGATATAATAAAGGGCGATATAATGGTCTTGATTCCCAAAATATTATGCTGCTGTAGATTAAATTTACACTTGTAATTACACAATAATTTGCAGAGATTCTTGACCTCAGATTCCATTTACTAATGCAAATAGCCATAACACTTGTGTGCAAATGTAGTGTTAGGGAAGGGAAATAAGTGTCCCTATGGAATGGCTGAAAAGAATGTCAAGAAGACCCATTAAACCTTACTTTTGTGGGTGTACACAAACAGTGATGCTTCCCATGTTATTTGAACACCTACCTTTAGCCTTGAAAAAGGATGAACTAAGGGCCTGTGGGCCCGGCCCGCTCTGCAAGGTCACCCCAAACGTTTTGCCTTTACCCCTCCTGTTTTATAAACCCAAGTCCCTAGTAAAGTGGTACTTTTCAGTTTTACATTTGGGGAGAGGAGTTGACCTAACGGCTAGGGCGTTCAACTTTGAATCTGGGGAACAGAGCTCGAGTCTCGGCAAGGGCGTGCAACATCCTGTGATTCTGGGCAAGCCATTTAATCTCCCTGTGCCTAACAAAAATGAATGTGTCCTCATGTAACGCGTGTAAACTGCTTTGATAGCCAATCCTTTCAGGTCAAGTTCGCACTATATAACACTCTGTAAAAAAAAACATGGCCTGTAGTGAAAAACTCCTAAATTCTTTTGTCACTACTGTAAGGCCTACCTCTCCTGTAGGATAACATTGCCTTGCCTTCTTACATTTAATAAGTGATAACATTTATTTTGGAGCAGGTAGGAATGCCATGTTTGATGACTAAGAAATTGTACTTGGTTAGCATCAGTTGAGCTCCTACTTGAAGAAATCCTGAAGTTTTGGGCTCTAAGTGACTGCAAATGGGCCCATTCACAGCAAGAATTCGCTGCCCATACAGAATTCCAACGCAAAATTCTGGTGGTTCAGACTATACGCACTACAGCCACCACCAGCAACATATGCTTTTTGAGCTACAGTATCAACAGCCCGCGGTGAGCGACAACGCAAAGCTCCAACAACAACTGCTGCACTGCCATCCGTGATGCCCACCTTGCTCCTCCCGGCCTCTTCCACCGTGAACAGTGCACTTAATGCTGTACTTTAGGAGGTACGTTTTTCAATGGGACTAACCTGATGCCTGTATCTGGCCCATGCTCCATCATGTTTGGTATGAACCTGTGACTTTCACCCAGTTTCACATCACTAGATAAGCACAAGTGGTGATTTGTGCTTTTAGGCGCAAAACGTACCTTAAATCTTTCAAATTACATATCTCTGGTTATACTGATTGAATTTTCGTCGTTTTGGTGCCAGAAATGTTTTACATTTTACTCTATTTCTCTACTTTGGTGTGGGTTTTTTCTTGTGTTGTGTTTTCACTTACATACTTTTTGTATGCTGCATAGATACTTTACCCACTGCCTCCAAGTTAAGCCTGACTACTTTTGTGCCAAGCTACCAAAGGGTTAAGCAAAGATAAATTTAGAGACTTTGTTGATTAACCCTGACAATAATTGAAGCTGTTGTTTGAGAATGGCTCTCACTCACACCCCCCTGAACCAACTCCCCAATTTCTCACAGTTCCTACTTCTGTGTCTACTAATAAATTCTGAATGGAATGTCATGGTGAGAGATAATTGTTGCACCCCTGTTGTTTTCCCTAGGCACAATTTAACAGCTAAAACCTGCTGAAATGCATCAGGGAAAAATGTGCAGTAAAAAGGGGAAAAATATTAAGATTTAGTTGCTATTAGTACTGAATCTGCATGCTCTGCCTTATTCCACCTTCCAAAATACTCAGAATACGAGTTATAGACTGCATCCGGTAAATACCTAACTTCAGTGTATCAGTATTTACTGTTGTGGGAAATTACCAAACACTGTTCTGGGATACTCAGAATCAGGACCTCCATCTGCTAATTGGAGGAAGTGTTCAGCAAACACCACTACCTTATTTCGAGGTGGTGTTCAAGAAAGCTTAGACCCACATGGAAAAATGTTTGATATTTGAAGCAAAAATAAACAAAACTTAAACAAACATAACATGTGCTAAACTCATTCCTGTCATAGTTTTGCCACAGACTTAAGGACTCTGTGCACTTTACCACTGACACCGTGTGCTAAAGTGCTTGTGCTCTCTCTTTAAAAATATGGTAGAATTGTCTTATATCCAATTTGCAAATGTAATGTCCCTACTAAACGAGTACTGCCTATAGACAGGGCCATAAATTAAATGCTACTAGTGGGCTTGCAGCACTCACTGCGCCACCCACTTAAGTAGTCCTTTAAAAATTAGGCCTGCCATTGCAGCCTGTGTGTGCAGTTTCAAACTGCTGTTTCAAACTGGCAAAATAAACATTTGCCAGGCCTGAGCCTTCCTTGTTAATACATATAAGTCACCTCTAGGGTAGGCCATGAACAGCCTAGAGGGCAGGTTGCTGTATATTTAAAAAGTAGGCCATGTACTATAGCCTTATAGCCCGCCGTAGCGGGCTATACTGGCTATTAAAGGCCCGCTGAATCGTTAAAGGCCCGAGCCGAAGGCGAGGGACTTTAACGAAACAGCGGGACTTTAATAGCCGGTATAGCCCTGCTACGAAGGGCTATTAGGCTATTAGAACATTCTGCCACTAGAGGGCAGAATGTTCTAACAAATTAAACAAAGGGTTCTCGAAGCTCGAGGGGATATAAATCCCCTCGAACTTCGAGAAGCCTTTGATTAACATTGGAATGTTGCTCTGCGGGCCTTTACCGGCCCGTAGAAGCAGGGAGCACTCCATTGTCTGCAATGGAGCTCCCAACATTCCAATGTTCTAATTGTACTTTTTACATGTCCTGGTAGTGTTTTTCACTACTGCAATGCATACTTCTCACATAGGATAAAACTGGAGTCACCATATTACATTTAACAAGCTGCAATTTCCAATTGGTAAGAGGAAACAAGTCAAGTTTGGGGTCTAAAGAATTGTAATTAAAAGCCCTCTTTTATGGTAAAGTCAGACTTTTGATCACAATTCAAAAACTTCCACTTTTCGAAAGTAGGCATTTTATTGTCCTGCCATTTGGTGCCTGTAGCCTGATCTTTGGTCACATGACTGCGTGCAACTGGCAGTTGACCTTTGTGTATTGCTACCAGACAGTGAGACAATGGAAAGATAGGTGTTGGCAGAATAGGTCACTCTGAGTTAAAAAGGGGGAGGAGTTGTCACCTACTACACTTGCACATCACAATGGATCTGCCTGAGCACACTCACAAAGGGTTTTACACTGGTCTATTGTGACCCTAGACAAGCTGAGGCCAGGACAAGGATAAAGCGACGCCTGACATCTCAGGGGTGGAAAACCCCTAGAATCTTCCTGCCCTTCAAAGTCGGCACCAGGTAAAAATATTGGACACTTAGACCCAACTCTTCATTAAACTGCTTTGTTGTTTTAATCTCAATTTATTGAATAAAATGTACTCTATTTTTCTAAACTGGTGTGGGATTTTGTTTTGTAGTGTTTTCACTTCAAAGTGTTGCACAAATACTTTACACCTTGCCTCTAAGTTAAACTTGACTGCTCTGTGCTAAGATATCAGAGGTTGAACACAAGTTAATTTTGGGTGTGCTTGTGATTTCACCCTGAGAAGGATTGTGGTTGCTGCTTTAGTTGGGTTTCACCCCCACCCCTCGCCCCCCAAACAGTAGCCCAATTTCTTACAGGGCTGGTTTGAAACTTTTGTGCCAACCCCGCTTTTGGTGCCCAGCACAGCCCTTATTAAATATACTGAAAATGACCTCAGGTATAACTGCTGCAAGTGCAGTGGCAATATTGTTTTTTTGTTTTTTTTAATCATTTCAGGTACCATTTCCTGAGACATATGACTCTTTTACAGGCCCATCACAACTGAGTACTTAAATCCATCTGACATTTTGTAGATCATATCCCACATGTGGTTGATAAAATGAAGAAAGGTCGTGTTACGCAGTGAAGGTATCAGTACTCATTGATCTTTGAAATTCACCAGCAGAGTGAGAAAAGCTTTTAGGTAGTCCAATTGATTTCTTGTGCAGCCATAACCCTTCCTGTGAGAGAACTCTATACCGATCAGCAAAGTGAGAAAGTATCGACTTTGGATTTTATGAGACAGCATTTACTATTTGCGGCGTGTAATGAGATTCTGTCAGTACATTCGACATGTATGACCACGCCACCTCGTATGATGACCCAGAACCATTTGTGCCAAGCCAAAAATTGCATTCCGTCAAAAGCACGTGCCCTTACATCCTCCTAAAGGTGTTTTTCACACTTCTTTTCAAACTTTAAATAAATGCTTGTGAACTTTTTTTATTTGTAAATAATTCTACCACATAGCATAGGCTTTTCAGAACTTGTCAGTCTAGAGAAGCGTGCATCCCTACATTTCTGAAAGAAACTTAAAACATCGCTGTTACTGAATTCCCATTAAGGACAATGGGATCTTGGGCCATATTATCAAGAAAGGGCGATACATTATCGCCGCCTTTATCGGCAGGAAAAGAAGCCCGGTTCTATGAGAATTCACAAGGGCATATTATCAAGCCCATTATCGCCGCTTTAGCGGCAGTTTCCTGCCGATAAAAGCGGCGATAATGTATTGCCCTTTCTTGATAATATGGCCCATAGAGTTCTTCAGGAAAACACACAATTATGATACATGTCATCTGTTCTGGTACAAATCCACAGCTTTTCCATTATAGTGGCCATAAAGGGTGAGACACCTGGTGAGGTCAGGGGTCAGCTAAGCAAATTAGAACATGTAAACTTATAATATGAAGGCGTTTTCTTTCTAAGCACCCTCTATTTAGAACCAACCCTCATGTGAAGCACCTGTCAATGGACCTAGTGTCGGCAACATACATAGATGGATAAGAAATGGTTGGTGGAATATAGTTTTTAATATGCTCAAATCAGAAACATCTCTATGATATAGTGACTTAATGTTTCCTCTTAGCATCTATCCGCATGCTTCCATAGGTCAAATAATTTTGTGCAGTTTTGGCTAAAATGAAAAAATTTTCAGTAGATTCAAAGATTATGCTCACATGAAGTTAATTGTATCATACCATTTTTAGACAAGAATGAATAAAATATATGATGAAATCTCCTGGAATGAGGGAAAACTAATTATCTTATGCTTAGTGGTCTAATGAGAGCTGAGCCATTCATTAGAGTAAATGTTTATTTGCTCTATCAAGGCATAGGATATTTGGCTGTCTGTTCTTAACAATTTTGTTCCCCGCCCTATGGAGGTAATATCTCCTACTATGAGGGCCCCGTCAATATTAGTACTTCCCAAGGGCAGAGAAGGCTCATCTCCTACTAAAAACACCTGTCGTAAAGAATGCTCAATCTGACTAAAATTAACCACTGGAGTGCCCAATTTGTAGTCACAAACTCATCAGGATTGAGTTAACCCAGCAGAGAAAGAATCTGATCTGCTCTATTAAAAAAAAAAAAAAAGTATTTAGTGTGTATGACCTTCAGTTTTCTGATATGAAATCCATTATGTATATATAAGAAGGTCAGCCACATAGATACAAATATTAGTACGTTTTGCTCTTCACAGCATATGATTGAAGATCTCAAAGTAATTGGTATACAAGTGAAAACCATTATGCTTGAATAGGACTACATTCCAAGCCACTTAACATTCTGTAAATTAAGTTGAAGAGAATCATAGTCTTATCCACTGATATCCTCCGTTGGGGAATAATGTTCCTTTAATAGCTTGATGTTTCACTTGCATCATATAGTTATATTCATCCATGTATTGGTTTATATTGTTCTCTAAACCAGATTCCTAAATTGTCTTTTTTTTCCGTTCATATTACTGCTAGTATGCCAAATGATCAAGGGTTTCTTCAGTCAGCACAAGTGACCTGGTGGAAAACAAGAAATTTCATCCTGCATTGCATAAGTTCATGGTTGGATATATTAAATCTAGATCTGAGTTCAGGGAACCGTTTGGTCATTCCATGTAACTGCCCTCTGACCATGTGCACTCCTTGAGCATCTAAAAGAGCAAATGTAATCTGCACAAAAATAGTTCAAGCAAACCTTTTTCATCCCCTGAGCCAAAACATGGACATAAAATGGTATACAAATAACTGCCTGATATCTAACTCCCCTGTTCCCTTACAAGAAGCAAAGTTCTGTGCAGTAAATGTCCAAGAGTTTTCCGTAAGCCTCAGTATGATAAAAATGGAACTATATGGTGATTCAGGAAAGAGTGTTAAGAACCATTATTATGGAGGCATTGATGATGAGAAACATGAGTCTTCACGGATGGTAGATCATCTGTTAATTTTACTAGACTACTTACAAAAACAAAAAAACTGCAGAACATTGGAACTCATGGCCTTCCCACCATATGATTTCCTACTATCCTCTAAGCCATCAACAAGTCCTGGGTAGCTTGGTCTTCTCTACAGACCAATTCAAATCTGCCTGGTTTTAAGGCAGTAGTTTAGGTGCTTCCCATTAAGGTAGGTAGACACAATCAATTTTAGCATCATGCTGCGATGGTCTTCAAGCCTCTTGTGAACATTAATTACAAAATAAAGCTAAAGCATTCTGTATCTAACATTTTTCTAATAAGAACAGGGAACACTACTCAAACATAAATAAACAGAGAGGCCTAAAACTCATGGTTGTGTGCAAAACACAGTAAATCTATTGAATTAGGCCTTCGTTAGTGGAAACACTTATACGCATACCATCTCATCACTGTAAGATATTCATATGTATATCAAGTGAGCAGATAGATAACATGAGAGGGGCCAGAGGTCTCTGTTGGGGGCAGTTTGGTTAGAGACTGTCAATCTCCAATGTAAGTATTTGAGTGCTGACACAAACAGTTTTTACATATATGGCTAACAAGCGTTTAAATATTCTTTAAGCACAGAATCGAGCAGCATACAATGATGTAAAAGAAGTATATTCAGTTATAGAATCTCAGTTTAAAAATAAATGTTGCTGGGTGCTGAAAAATTGTCTCAGAGTACAAAGTTGACACAACGAAATATGGCTTGTGCAGTGTATGTGCTGTCTCAGGTAGACTACCCCCGGCTGGTCTGCCAACTCTTTGCAGCTCGGCCTACTTTTTTTCCCTCATTGTGGCTTCTATCACCATGCTGGGTACTCTCTTTGGGGAAAAAATACGACAGCCGGTCATCATGCAATGGCAGCATAGCGGACCATATGGCACTTTTTTAGAATTGAATGCTAGACCCCATGAGTCTTAATTCAGAAAATAAAAATGTATTGCTCCTAAAATGCTAGGAGTGTTTTCTGGCATTAGTCAAGCCCTGTCCAGAGTGCCTGAGAAGCCTTCACTTCTGCCTCTGATTTATTTTTTACATTTGGCAGCTAACGTACTGTAAATGCTTCCGTCTAATCCAATTCATACTATAACACAAGTGTGTTGACTGATGATAGATTTATGCAGCACTTACTGGGCTTGTTCTCATCCCCTTGATCACACAGTGGTTGAGGAAATATTGATACTGGTTGAATGACAGCCTGCCTGATGAAAAGAGCTACCATCACATTAGCACCTGAGGCACACGGCAATCTGGTGACATTGATCAGGATCATCTCTTAGAGACCACGCATAAACCACACAGATCCTCCTACTATTGTTGCTTAGTTACCATGTGAGCCAGGATGAAGCTTCCTTAAAAGCTTTCCATCACATCCCCGACTGTGCGAATTTTTGCCACAGTCCACTGGTGTCTCCTGTATATACTTTCCGTCCTGATGATGACCCTCCTCTAGATAATTGTATATTATGGGTCGAAACGTCAACAATTATAACTGTGGACAGTCATTTTAAATTGATTTAGGATTTCAATACTCACATTGGGGATGTACAATGTTACACCTAAATGTCCTTTCACTGTGCCATCACACCCATAAGTGTACCTTTTTATAAGATTATTTCTTGAAAAGCCTAGCAATTGAGTTCTTGCTGATAGCGAGACTTGTCTATGTTTGTGGATTACTAAATAAATCTGTTAATCGCATTGTAAACCTTATTAGTGAACGTTTTTGCAACTATTGCCACAAGCGTTAAGGGCTACACTTCCCCCATAGAGACCGCCTCTGCCTTTAAATAAGGGAGTGTCCTCCTAGCACGTAGGAGACAGCTGAACATTTCCCTGGCTGAAAACCCATTATGTACAAGCAGGACAAGGACAGAAAAAAAGTGTATGGCAATGGCATTGTAAGAGGTGCCCTAAATACAGTAGCCCATCCAGCACCATTCCGATTGGTGCTGGGTATGTCCAAGAATTTTCCTAACAGGGGAGTAGGAAGAGACTTTTCAGTCAGGAAATTTGGAATCGCAGCACTCAAAATGAGGCTGTGGGATAATAGATATGAGTGGCTGGAGCTGCTTCCACTTTTTGGCAGCTTTCCCATTGCCGACTGCCACTTCATGAGTGCCAGGGTGTTTTTAGGTTCAGATACCATGCAATGAACATTTTGACCAGTGTTGCCTTATTAACTTTGCTCCTAAAGAAAACACAATTCGCCTCACAAGCCAATATGAAAAGTATCACAGTCACAATCAGAATCACATTCAAAATCAGTACATGGAAGTTTTGCATATCATATTATTAGATAAAGGAATGTATTGCCTTTCCAAGAAAATATTCTTTGTGTGTGTTATATTGTTTATTAGTCTTATGATGACAGCCTACGTTCGTATTCACTACAAGGAAGGTATGCAAGTGGCAATCAAGTGAAAATTCTAAATCAGATACTTTATTAAGCATAAGAAGTGCTACTATCGTTAGAAGGATTCAGTTGGTTATGTTGCTGTCTGGGAGCCACCTTAGGAAGTGGAAGGCATGGGTTTGATATGTAGAATGTGACTAGAAACCTGGGAATGGGTGTATTAAAGTGTAAAGTTTGTTTGCAATCCTTGTACAGTTCTATGAAAATGTTTGCCAACTGCACATGGTTTTGATGTGTCAAATGAGTGAATGTTGTGACTTTTATGACAATTTATGATTTATTCAACACTAATACAATTGTTATTGATATACGTCACACGTACAGTGTTCATTTTCTGCTCCACACATTGGAAAAGATCTACAAAAAAAATTGCAAAGAAAAATAATTGGCTGTATTTGCCATTGTGCATAATAATGCGTTGTAACAGGTAACGTACAGATCAAAATCTGTGAACATTGTCCTGCTTTAGTGGATTAGATTCGAATGCAAATGATCTCGCTCTGCAGTGAAATATATCTTGCAATACAAAGAGAATCTTTACACAAGTCAAGGTAAACTGTAAAAGTTTGCAAAGTTCTGAAGGGGAAAACTCTGAAGCGTTAATGGTGCACATCCCAAATCTAGAAGTATTGGCTTCACTGGTTATTTTGTATCCTAGACTGATTATTCTACTCATAGCTCATCAAATAATTAATAATGAGTCTTATTTGACAATATGTTTGTTCCATACAATTTCTGAAATTATTTCTAGATCGCTATACGCAAGTTAATAATTTTTGTGGAATTCACTGCACAGAATGTCTTTCATGTTTTTTTCATTATTTTTTTCTTCTAATCTATTTTTGTGTCTTTTTCAGTGCTCTGTTTATATAGCACTACTTTTGTATAACTTATTTTCTTAATGGGCTATTACTATTCGTTGTGGTTTAGTCCTCATGAGGGCGAAACTACCTTAACATTGTAACATAAAAAGAAAGCCAGTGGGTTACTAAACCGTCCTTTGATGGATGTCCCACCTGTGTCAGTGACATTTCAGCTCTCATTCAATGTATTATTTAGGTCCTTCTCTTTCTCAGCCTGTCCTTGTTAGCCTGCAGATAGAAGGTTTAGATGAAGGACTCCCGATGCACTTTAAAGCAAATGATTGCTCTCCCCATGAGCCTGATTTAGAATTTTCCAGTGGTCGTATGACTGTTTATTTTTTTTTTTTTTTTTTTACAAGAATGCACCAGCAGGCAAGAGTGTAAAGAAATGTTAAATGTGCACTATGCAGGTTTCTGCAAATCTTACTTGAGCTGGCTATTGGAACTATGGTGATATTAAGGCACTCCATGCAAACATCACAGCTGTAACTGTGGAATAATACGTGAAAACGCTGTTTCTTCATGCTATTTAGCATTTACAGCTAAATTAACGCACGCGTTAACGCAATTATTAACAATTTGTGTAATGCACCAAAATTCTTTCCAACTCTAAATAAACATATGTCTACTTTCACCAACCAAATCTTATATATCTTGTAAAAACACCCATATTGACAATAACTTAAGTAAAGAATTCTTTTATTTAAAGATATGAAATTGCCAAAGAAAGCATATTTTGCAACTAAATGTGATATCATGAGCCATAACCAGTTCCTTGAAATGAATCAAACATATCTGCTTCTTCCCACTTTGAGAAGTCTTTTAAACGTTGTTTACAAATATTGAACTTCTACTCGAACTTGGCAAAGCTAATTGTTTTTTTGAAGTGTGCAAAGTATCCCAGAAAGTGTGGATCCTGTAGAATCTGGCCACTAAACCTACTTTCTTTATCCTACAAAATGTTTTTGAGAAAATAATTAATCAATGTAGAAAATGGGATTGATAATGAGGGAAAAGAGAGGTTCTTGTTTTGATGTGAGCAGGGACTAAGCTCCACTATTAAACGAAGACCTAAAGGCGAAAGGAGTTTCCTATGAACTTGGCACAAGCAGTCATGCTTCGCTCAGAGAAAAGCAAGTGTTCTGTAAGTAGAGCCTAGAACAACCTAAATCAAGAAATATATCAGGTGAGAATTTCAAACTAATTTAGAAAAAATAATATCATTGGATGACTAAAATGATGGTGAAACAATAATAATTGGTCAAAGGGGGTGAAGAGTTATGCATCTTTTTAAAATTATCTCACAGGAAACAATTGGGGACCAAATTCAATGTAAGTCAATGAGACATAATGGGTAGGATACTAGACAACCTCTGCAGCTACCTAAGAATGAAGCCAGGTCAGGTAGAGCCAGCAGACTCTTGATTGATAGAGCCCAGTGAGTTCAAGCAGGCTGGCCCACCCATACAGCTGACCAGCAATGGAAACTGTTTGATAGATCAAAATCCACCAGCAGACCAAGGAGGATGCATTGGCAAAGCAGGGCACAAAGTCAAATACTTTCTTTTTGTGGTCCCACCTTGGTGTCCAACGTTTGACGTCTAAGAGCATGGTAAACTTGAAATACGAAGCCATCAAGATTATATGTTTCTTAAGCTCACTTAGCACCTTATCCAGTGCTTCCAGCAAAATATATAAGTCCTAACTTTGGTAAAAGTGTTATTTATTCTTTCTCAGTACTCAGTGCCTCACACAAGGCTCCATCCTGGGGCAGGTGCTATCAAGACCACTGTTGTGGTTCTGGCAATGTAGTTACCTTAATGTAATTAATATTAAGGTTATTACATTTCTAGGACACTGACAGTGATCCACAAAACAAACTGTTTTAAGCTTTTTTGAGTTTTTCTGAAAGAAAAAAGGAGAGAGGTTAGTGTTATTGCTAAGTACAGTACAGTCGACTGCATGACTCTGCTGTTGTGACATGCTACATGTAGTTCTGATTATAAATAAATCTAGCACATACTAAAACTCATTTAAGCATTCAGTGATCATTTTTACTGCACTACATTTAGACACAAATAGGAGAAAGCACATTTTTTATATTGATTGATTTTTTTATATTATTATATTTTTATAGATGGTTGGAAGGAGGAACTCAGTCAATAATGTGGTTTAATAGAAAGGGAATCAATTCTTACTGAAAGACAAAGCTAATAAACAAACCTGGTGTGTCTCTGAGTAAAGACTACACAAATTACAAAATGCTCCATGAGTGCCAAATGCAACCATGACATTTATTTTAAAAATGTCTGCACTTCCCATGAAGTAGCATAATATTGGCTCCACCTTTACAGTCACAAATACATAACATAAACGTGCACTGAGCACATATTTCCTGTGAGGTCTAATGATATTAATATGAAGTGTAACACTTAATATCATTAATGAAGTGCATTTACTGTAAAGTTAGATAATTCATACATACACTGTGCGCCATGTTAAATGAGATTTTCTTTGGATACTTGATGATTAAACAATTCTCACCTATTTAGAATGTGTTTACTTTAGAAATGACAATGAGTTATGTAATGTGTGCACTATTGTTTCATATATTTTATTTAAAATGTAGTTCTTAGCCATACTTATGCATGCAAATTAAAGATTTAACTGTAGGCCACATGTAATATGCATCTAACATACTTACATTTTATATTCATTTGTGTTTAAAGTGCACACACATATCAAATGTGCACCATTGATTTAATAATCTAAAGTTGCCCTCACTAGGCCAGTTTTTCATTCTGCATAAAATGTTGTTTTCGATTTCTGTTTACATGACTTTTCCCTTGCAGATGCTTTCACATACATTGTTAGTTTGAGAATAGATACAACACTGTACTAGCGATAGAGAGAGAACCTGAGAAGAAGATATTGACAAAGGAACATGGAGAGCAAGAGCATTACCTGCAGAGCCCTATTTACAATATAGGCTTGGTTGACCAAGGATGATGTGCTTCCCATGTCAGTGTGTGACATTTCATAAATGTTGCAGCTTACAACTAGAGAATGGAAAAGGACAATGGAATCCCTGATGATGGAAACAGAGGGGTGGTGCCTGAAAGAATTTGGTGCAAATAACTGAAGTCTAGACTGTCTGAGATTACCACCACTGTTTTTTGGATTTTGAGAGGTTCCGCGCACAAATTGACTCAGATTGTTTTTATCTTCAAGAGAACAATCAGTTCGTATGGACAATTATGTTTCTCAGTCCTTCTCTTTTCCATGTGGTGTTCCATACGGTTCAGCGCTCAGTCCATCATTGTTTAACCTCATGGCTGCTATTGATATTCCTCTCCTGTGCTAGACAATAATAGGAATGGGTGTGGTCATGACGACCTCAGCTCGGCATGAGCACACGAGCACCGTGCATCATGACAAGCTGAGCTCGTCTGAGCTTGGAAGGGGTTAACATTTATGTTACCCCTTTGGCTCAGCTTTGCCATTACTTCCTATGCGGACGACATACATATTGTTGTTTCCATTGGGAGGGAAGGGCCTGGTTTAGGTGTAGTTTTTTCTGGATGCATGAAGGCCATTAGTTATTGGATGGCAGATAATTGTCTTCAGCTAAACTCAAGTAAAACTGAAGTCATGGTTTTTGGTGCAAATTCCTCGTTTTGGACTCAGAATTAACAAAGTCTGGATCTGGGGGTCGTATTAAATGACAGACTTTTCCTTATGGATCAGGCTAATGCGGTCTCCTCATCAGTCTGCTACACACTAAAAATGGTAAAGAAATTCTTCCTGTATATTCCAGCGGACTCACAAACATCTGTGGTCACCTCCTTGGCAATTTCCAGATTAGACTATTGTAATGCATTGTATCTTAATGCCCATCACTCGGTTATTAACAAGCTCCAAACCTTACAAAAAATAGCGGCCTGACTTTTTCTTAACATCTCTAAATTTGAGTCGGTCTCAATTTATCTGAGAACATTTCACTGACTGCTTTTGGATATCAGGTTAAAAAGTGTAGAGGGCAAATTACAAGTGGAGCTATTTACAAAGCTCAAGGATAAAAATACTTTATTACAATATGGAAGTAATCACCCTCGATCGCAGAAGGACAATATTCCCTTTGGGGAGTTCCTACGACCATGCAGAGATTCTGAAGAAGAAATTGAGAGATAGAGGCTATCCTGGCAAACTTATTAAACAGTCCTTTAAGAGAGCCCGATTTTATAATCGGGACTGTCTATTATATATAAACAAAGAAAAGAAGGATAAGGAAATGAATAGAGTTGTATTTGTTAGCCATTTTGCAAGCTTGAGTAACAAAATTAAAAACATAGTGAATAGAAATTGGAAGATTCTCAACCATGGTGCAACAACATAACGAGAAAAGCCCCTCTTCTCCTTTAGGCACAATAAGACCATTTGCAACTCCCTGATGAGGACATATCCCTCAAACACAGAGAACCAACTTACATTAAGTGGACAAAAAGCAGTGGGTAATCACAAGTGTTCTATATGTCTACAATGTATAGAAACAAAGAGCATGGTATTTACAGGCAAGACAGTGACAGCGACAACCTTGAATAACTGTCGCAGTAAAAATGTAATACACCTACTGACCTGCCCATGTGGGCTAGGTTATGTAGGTGAGACCAGTAGAGAACTGTGTATCCGCCTTCTTGAGCACAAATCAGCTATAAGAACGAGAAAGGAAAGTGCGCCATTAACTGATCACTATACAAGATTAGGACATGGCTGTGATATATTTCATTGGTTCATACTTAAGAAGATTAGTGTAAATAGAAGAGGAGGGGATCTGGATTCAAGAAGGAGAAGAAGAGAACAATGATTTATGTGTTACTTGAATACGGTAGATATTGGATTAAATACTAGAGAGGACTGGATAAGGGTATTATATTTAGATGGTTTCATAATGTGGGTGGATATCAATAACATTAATTTTTTAAATAAGGGTTAAAATAAAGTGACTGATATTTCCCACAAGAATGGAAGTAGACATATAATTGACCTGATTTTAATTAGGGAAATAAATCATGAGATGGTATTCCCGAGAAGACGGGGCATCAGTCCCTTGTGGTGATAGAGGCTAAGTAAGCATGTGTGCACGCTAGTAGATAAATAGGTGACTGTTAATCCGGTCCCAATAGATGTGGCCACATGCAATCTTAGTCTTATTCGGTTAGGTCATTTTAATAATTAAAATATGAATACACACATCGGAATGAAGAAGATCTACTAGCTGACATGCTGTGATTAAATAAACGTAGAATAAATTATGGAGCCAGGTGCCAAGTGTTCGGCTTCCAGGCTAAGATGGGCAGAGTCAGCACAAGCTGATCACATGGTACGGTCTCGCTTGGGGCAGCCAATAGGAATGGACTTTGCCCTATTTGAATTAGGGCTTCCTCACGTGTATTTGTCGAACTGATCACAATGAGGAGGACGAATCTCTAAGGGAACTGCTGCATTTTAGTAGGTAAGAACACGAGCAAGAGATTGCAAGTGCAGCGATTTTGAAGGAGGGGAGGGAAGTGTATTACCCAGGCGATTACCTTAAAAGTATCACTAACCTTGGGAGAGAGGTTTTTGTTTAAGACAATTGGCTCCCGGTGTACCTCCCTCCCTCTGTTTGTAGTTCATTTCAGGCATTGATGTACCTCGATTAGAATATATTCTGAATAGTTCTAATGAGTGCGTGATAGATATTTGTTCTCCATTGTTTATGCAGCACAACAAGGGAGAGGCGGTGGAGTACTTTAAATCCCCTCGACCAATGGATAACAAATGCTTGAGTCGGGAGCCGTGTGTATACCAGGAACGCAGAATTAAGGTACGATAACACAATAATGGAGATTTAGGTTTAGGTATATTGTTAACGCTGGCCACCAAGTAAATATTATAATTTCATTCATAGGTGCATGAAAACAGCAACCCTTTGTACGAGCCAAATTTGAGGTGTCGAGCAAATATGAATGTGTGGGAGACATACAAATAACCTGACCAAAGTGAAGTAGGAGTTCAAATCCCCCCACCCAAACTGAACATACATTGTTTACACGAGATATGAACTTAAATAGAGGCTGATGTAGATTTTTGTCTTTTTAGTGACAGACTGCGGTTTTAAATAGAAGCAGACTCAGATGACTGAGATATCTGATATTATAATATTGTGAAGTTCGGTTGGGCTCTCCTCTCGAAAAAGTAATTGAACCAGCTATCAGTCACCATCTAAATAGAGTAGGAATGAAAGGGGAAAGGAGCCAATAGGGTTTAGAGTAGCCAGCTTTAGTGGGATCAAAAACTGTGAGAGTTTGAAGAAAGTTGAAACTTCCAGGAAACTTTGGCATGCAATGCGTGGGGAGGATAATCGGGATGTACAATGGGTTGGCCATATGTTTATCTTCATCTAGATGTGTGAATAGTGAAATGTAAATGATAAGATGAATTACCTTGCATATTGTGTAATGCTTAAACACACTCATGAAAGGGGAGGAGTTGATGAATATTTGATGTAGGTTATGTGCATCCTCAATGCAATTGGGGAAAAAGGGGTAACATTGCAGTGAAGTGACAATGTATAGGACGTGTTTTTAAATCAAGACAGGGTAGATACTATGCATTAGATAAATATAAATATATTTTTCTATGCATGTTTGCTCTATACAGGACATAGAAATCAGGAACGACAACAGAGAAAATTCAATCTACGGTCTTGATATAGATGGAATAATAATTCAAAACATCGAAACGCGTCGACACATTTTGATTAACATAATCCCAGTGTCATCCCGGTCTTGTATTTGCAAGATAAGGAGTGCACGCAGGCCGGGTGTTCAATAATCCTCCCATAGGATATGTTGTATTGAATGACAGAGTATATTGTCTAAAAACTTCTTTTCTCTTCGGTCCATGGTGGTTTTTATTGTGATTCATGTTCTGTGTAATACTGTGATTATTTTATGAATTGTTTTATATGAATTGTTTGAGATATGTGTATGAGATTTTAACTGTTTTATAGAAATGCTTTTTATATTGTGATAACAATGATTTTATTTTGTTGGAAGCAATACTAGTGTGGTTGTCTGACAGGTCATAGATAAATCTCAATCTAGTAGTGGTCTAGGTGATTCTACATATAGTATTGTTCAAGGGATTATTTGTTTAACTTGCCAATCAAGGGCAGAATTATCTTTCCGCCACAATATATCTGCAAAAACGGCTTGGTCATTTCATTAATTTCTCCATGCCGCTTGTACATTACGGATAATCATAGGTTGAAAGTTAAAATTTATCCAAGACGAATGTACACCTGAAAAAAAGTCTTTCTTTCACTATTTTTACAAAAACTGTGTTTGCAGAGCGTGGCATTTTGTTCTTTTGTGAAGTAGAAATTGTAAATATATATTTCTTAAGATTATAATGTATGTTTCTACAGTCCCTTCCCTGAATGGTGTGAAAGTTTGTTGAATGCCTGTGATATGTCTGTAATAGCGAATGATTGAAGACAAACATTTAGTCTTCCCATTTGTACGTGTCCTTTTTTGAATATGTTCTTTTTGATCGTTTGAAAAACATAAATCTGCTTTTCTAAAAAATTGAAATAAAAAGCTATTAAGTAGCAATTCCCGTTCTTGAATTTTCTTTTCAGGTTCTGGTCAGCACATTGTTTGTTTAAATTATTACATCAGCTCTGGCATCCTGTTTTCGTTTTTTTGAGAATTATCTTTAAGGCACTATGTATCACCTACAAGGCTTTACATAAAGAAGGACCAATTTTTCTGAGGAAAAGCATGAACTGATACACCCCAAACAGGCCTTTACGGTCTTTCGCTTTAAAATCGGTGATTGTGCCCAAATATAAATGGGCATCTTGGGGAGGATGCAGCTTTATGCTTGGCACCTGCACTAACTGGAACAAGCTCCCATTATACATCAAATCATCCTCTAATCTTCTATCCATTAGAAAGGAGGTAAAAACCTGGCTATTTGATCTTATATAGCCATTCGAAGCACCAGTAGTCTCATGTCATTCACAGTAGCTGGCGCCAATCCTACCCATGGGTGTTGTGTGCTTAACAAATTTATCTAATGTAAAATATGCTTATTCCCTTTGATTCGTGCTTAGTCTGGTTTAGGCTAGCACTCAGTTCCCTTGACCCAAGAAGACTCGACCGAGCTTCTAAGATGCTGACACCTTCCCTTAACTTTCCTTACGTTCTTTATTTCCTATTTTTCTGCCTTATCCTGAATTTTGAGATTTCTTAGACTACTGAACCATCCTCTAGATTACTTTAGATTTTACTCATGTATTGGCAAGAGAATCAGAAACTGTTCTCTGAGCACCAAATCTTGTTATTGATCTTTTGTATTGCTGTGACTGAACTTCTTCTTTGTCTCATACTGGCACACCTAAACTTCTTTAGGAAGTTAGGTTTTGTGCTTCTTATTCTGTACCTTTACAGCCTAGTGCTAATATGTGTTTACCATTACTTGACTGCTAACTGGTAATAAATCTTTTTAACTATAGTCACTGATTCCTGGTGCTTCTTGTGTAGCCAAATTGATTACACTGTTAACCAAAATTGATTGAATGTAATGTTAACTCCCATCCCCTCTCACGTGGGAAAAAAAAGATTAATCAGAGGAAAATTGATAAGTGGGTGGCCCAGAGTGCTGGATTACCCATATAAACATTTATTTTCTTGAGGGCATTTAAAAACATCTGAAGTCCAAGAAATGGCATAGTGTGGAGTAATTAGCCCTTTAAGTGCTGGTCACAGAATTTAATTTAAACTAATAAAGTGTTTCATTTTACAGTTTCATCAGATGAACAACACTGCTACATTTTAATCACATTTATTGTGCCTATGCTCTCCATCACCTGTGGAGGAATCACATCCAACCTCGTCCATACTGGTTTGATGCTCCACTTGGCCCAATTCTCCCTATTAGAAGTATTGTGTACCATTACATTTTCTTATGTAAGCGTGCCTAGGGATGTGCTATTGTCTACTTTCTTCTATTTAAGTTACTCAGTAGGCTGTGAATAGAAGCGTGTTCTAACGGCAAGCAAAACTAGTTAAAGACAGAAAAGCCAATTAAAAATCACAGGTGGGTAGCACAGACTGCTTGTTTTCTAAATAGACGTTGACTCTTAAAATAGATTATTTACTTGGCCGGATTATCAAGACCTCTACACGGGTAGAAACTATAAATACAGCTTCAGTCAAACCAGATGCACTCATCATGCTGCAATGTAAAGGTGTGCATTTGTTCTCATTTCTGATTATTCCACCATTAGGAGTAGCCAGGAATATACAAATGTACACAAATATGTGGTAAATCTCTTACCAAAGTTATTACCAAAGCATAGGATTACCATAATGCATTATATAGCACAATTTGTCATTGTTAGAAATGGGGTTTCTGGTTGGCTACCGTATACACCCAGGCAAGGCAGAACCTGTCACTCTAGTCAGGGTAAGCTAGATACGTAACTAAGATGACCTGTGCTCACTCTCTGGTAGCTTTGCACAGAGTAAGCAGGCTTATCAAAAGAGGCAATGTGTAAAGTATTTGTGCAAGGCATGCACACAGTAACACAATGAAAACCCTACAAAAGAAATCCACACCGGTTTATAAAAACAGCTTAGTATATCATAAATATATTAAGGCCTAATGACAATCATCCAATGTATCCTTTTCAAGTTTTGGCATGGAAGGCATAATAATAAACAAAGTGCCAAGGCACTCACAGGTTTGTAGCTGAAAGGTTCCTGAATAAAGCGGTGGATCACTTCGGAACGATCGCCCACATAATTTCCTGCCCAACCAACTTTCATTGAAAGGATCTGCACTGTTCCCTTGGGACCAGGGTGTGCAGGAAGTTCAGGAACACGCTAGCGTGCAGATCAGCTTTAAGGACCACGCCAGTCCGGTGCGAAAATCACAGTACTTTCCCCTGGGCAGAATAGCTTAGGTGCCATGAAACGGTTAGTTGAAGGGCCACGCCAGGCTGTCCTCAAGAAGTCGGGCGTGTTTGGTGGTTATATACTTGTCACACAGATGCGGTGGTCAGGCCCCACCCTCTGGCATGGTGGTGAACAGCTAACGTCATTGGAGACCTACGTGTTGGCATGGCAACCTGAAGCTGCGCTGGAAGGGGGCTTCCTTTGGCACTGCGGCATCTTTTGGCACCGCAGAGCCCTTGCTGAGCTAGGCCACTTGAGTAAACGAAAAGTACTGGGGAGTCCAGCTCTACTTGAAGCAGATTAAGGGAGAAGCATGCAGCAGGACATCAAGCAGCAAAGCAGTCCTTCCAGAAAAGCAGTTCAGTTGAGTTATTTAAGCAGCACAGCAGTCCTTCTAACAGAGGTTCAGTTCAAGATCCAGACAGTGCCTAGTTTTAGGGGGTCACCTCTATTTCAAAAGTGCTTTTGAAATAGAGGTGACTTCAAAGCAAAGCCTTCAAAGTGCATAGGGCCTTTTCGGCCCAGTCCTGTCTTCCATCCTACCAGTGGGGGTGTTGGTCTGTACTTTGTGTGAGGACAGGACACTCTTATTGAAGTGTAGATGTCAGCTCCTTCCTTCCGTCTTACCTAGGAAGACTCATAAGTATGCAGATGGATGCAGATGCCCTAAAGTACCATGTGTTTGTGCCTGTCTAGAGGGAATGCACAAAGTGTAGCTGTCAACCTACCCTAGACATGTATTTGGGGAAGGCTGTAAGGTACATAGAGCAGTAAGTGCAGAGAAATGTCCATTTTCTAACAGTGGCACTCCTACACTTGTAATGTCAAATCCAACTTTCCCAGTAAAGAGGATTTGTCATTACTAATCCAAAGATATAAAACATAAACCATCTACTCCTCTGCAATAAGGAATTACAACTTAAAGGTATTTTAAGGAGTCCCCAATGATAAAGTATAAGAGGAGCAGGCCCAACAGTAGTGAAACACGACTTTGGGTGGTTGTCACTACTAGGACATGTACAACAACCAGGTACATGTCCTAGCACCCTGCCCTTAGATGTGACTTATCTGTAATACAAGGGGAATTCTAGGGCTTGACAAGTAGGTTTAAATGTCAAGTCGAAGTGATGGTAAAACTGCGCACACAGGCACTGCAGTTGCAGGCCTGAGACAGGTTTCAAAGGATAACTCTGTGGGTAACACAGTCAGTGGAACAGCTCACTAGTAGCATTTAACTTACCAGCCCTGGGTATGCGGTGTGCCGGTTTACTATGAACTTGCAAGTTACTGAAAGATTCAAATCATGCATACACACATTACATAGGTTTAGGGAAGAAGCACATGCACTTTAGCACTGATTAGTGGTGGTAAAGTGCTCAGAGTCCTAAGGCCAACACAATGATACAGCAAAACATGAAGGTAAAAAGCTAAAGTTTTGGATGAAGACCACCCTAAGGATGCCAGGTCTAGCAGTCATGTTGTCAATTTAGGTATTGTGTGGAAATGCACTTTTCACAACTGATGATATCCTACTTATGAGATATTATTGTTTTGTGAAAATATTTTAATTGTAACCATTTCACAGTCTACACTTTTCTGTTATGCCTTGAGATGATTTAAGTTTTAATTCCTGGCTACAATATGCGGCTTTAAACTGAGTTTTTCGCGTGTGTGTGTGTTATGTTTAGCTGCTTATCTTGCACCTAAATAGTTTCAAAACCTGTATTTCACTAGCATGACATCATACGCATGAAACTGCAGCATTCCCATCCATGAATATGAATTTAATTCAGTTTGAGGCCTGGTCTCTAGTTGTGAACACATAGTTTCTGGAGGCATCAAAACATACCCTCACTCTTCGTTGCCCTTTGTAACTCAGACTGTTCTTCATGAAAGGGACACAAAGTCTTACTATTCCAATTGCATTTTTAGTGCCAATTGTTGCTTTTAACTTCCCAGAGAGAAGCTTTGAAACCTCTTTCTTCTACAAACAAAAGGGATTTTTACAAATACCCCATGAAGAGAACAACACAATTCTTCTCGTTACTGACAACCAACTGGGATTTGTAAAACATTAAAAAAAAACTTTTCATTGCTGAGATCACCAAAATAAACAAGCACTTTAAAAAATACATAACATACAAAATCAATCAATCAATCAATCAGGGGATTGTAAGCGCGCTACTCACCCGTGACGGTCTCAAGGTGCTGGGGGGGGGGGGGGCTGGGGGGTATAATATTCATTTTTTGCCACCATAGGGTTCTATTACCACTTACAAACCACAAAAAAACTCATCCTTTGGTTGGCTGGTTCAGTATATCACCCAAACCCACTTTTGGCATTACTTCCCAATAGACCGTTCTTCACTTTATGTTTATGTTCCCCAGTCAAATAATTTATTTGGTGCTAGTGTAGTAATAAACAAAGATTCAGGCATTTTATTTCTACAGAGCAAATATCAAACCTCATATCATTCCCATAAAAGAGGCGACAGCATCCTGGATCTTTAGGATTATCAAATTCTTGATCTTCCCTGCTCAGACTATACTATACTATACTATGCAATGAGATTATGCTGTGGGTCTGCTTAATCACCGTGTTTACAACTGCTTCACCTAAACAATCAGCAAGGCATACACCCTATGTGTTGAAAATGTGCAACGAGTTTATGGCTCTTTATTAACATTGTGAGGGGAGGGAGAAGCATCATTGCTCACTTGAAGTCAGGCCAGACCACAAGTGGGTCATAAAGCCCCTGAAAAATCGGTTCAGATGTAATAAATAGCATATTACACTCAGAGGACCCCTATGTAGGGTTTATGCCTTGCTGTTTTCCTATGTGCCTTATTTATAAAGAAATGTATTTAATCCAAACTAGATCACACAGGGTAAAATCCATGCAGTGAGATAAAATCACAATATCTATCTCTTCTAACCAGTGTTCTAGTTTACTTCTGTAATATGATTCTAGGAGGGAATCTGTGCGACAATTATCAATATTTTCAATCAATATTTTCTCAAGTTAGTTGAAGGTACAGTGGTTATAATTTGAAATTTGAACTTTGCACTGTGGTGGAAAATATGTGAGTCTGTGTTTATGAAAAGGCGTGTTCCAAATTTTGTAATATTCGACCACATTAAATTTCACTAACACAATATATATATATTTACACATTTTTCGTTCATGCGGACACGTAATCAAAATTATATGGTTTAATGTCATTTAAAGTTTCTTGACAAAAGTTCGGAAACATTGTAAAAGGTGAAACAGACCACTGATGGGGCACCTTTTTAGAATTTTGCTAACTTTTTCTGGTAACTAATTGTTAAAGAGAGACTTTGCTGAAATGATTTCCCGACAAGTGTCAACACTAAGTATCAAAATAGGTGAAACTGTGCCCTGAAAATGGAGGCTGGCAGAAATAAACGTTGACATATCTGCCTTGTGCCAATCAACAAATACTCATTTACTGACAAACCTTCATGGTTTGAATATATCACTCCAGCCGTCAGAATGATTTATATTCTTTCTTTTCAAACATAGGTAACCTGTTCTTCGCAAAGATGTTCCAAATATAGCCTGACAGCCTTTCATTTATTTACAAAAGATATGAGTTTGATTTGACCACTGTACTTACATGTTAAACTGTGATGTGAAAAAGCAGCTAATGGAATGTTATTTCATGTTCTGTTAATTATGTCCAGCCTCTTTGAGTAATTTTTGTTAAAATAGTACATGTTTTTTATTTTTTTATTTTAGATCCCCAGTATGTAGGAACAATTGACGAAAGAAAGAACTTCTTGACCATTAGTCATTTTTAGGTTGAGGCATGCCGTATTCAGGTATGGACTTCAAGCTCTGCCGAACTCTCCGCCCATCTTTTCAATTGGCTCCTGCTACTGTCCTTTCTAAATGGTTGCTTTCTGATTCGTTAATAGGGATGTTAGTCCCGCCTTAGTAATACTTTGTCTGTATTTGTAACCTCCCATGAGGACTGAAGTTTTTACTTGTGTTGTTACACAGTCTGTTTCGTTAATGTCTCTAATTTAGCTACTTTTGCAGGCACGACAGGCTTTCCCTAACCCACCCTGTTTTCATGACAGCGCGACGCCCGATTATGGGTGCTGCTCTTTAGCTTTCAAAAAGCTTTTTTGTTTAAAACACCTCATATCGCGCTTTCACTATAATGGCGGACGCACACCTTTTTTGATACTAGCCGAGTCTAAAGAAAGGGGCGCTGCTTACATTAAAGTAAATATACAAAACAAAACAGTTGCCAATACTGCGCGAATGAATACACTAAATTTTTAATGCCCAATGATATAAAACAATTGAAGCATGACCACCATGTACAGTGTGTACAAAGTTTTTAATAATTTTATTTTCTCAAACGGAATAGAAAAATCTTTCAATTTTTGAATTTTCTAGAGATTATTAGTGTTGGGAAGGGGAGTAGGTTGTGATTTAAAATGCGAACCAATGTGACAATAAAACGTACAAGTGAAAACAAGTATGAACAAACAGAGTGGTACTCTTACACTTACATTCTACATTCGCTCTGTGCAAGTCTTTCATGCAAAAATCAAACTCACAAGGGTAAGTGGACAAACGACATAAGATCAAAACATACAGTGTGCAGTGAAGGAGATTATCCTAATATTTACAAACAATCATATAGGAATTGTTTTTGAGAAACAAAGTGTCTTGACCAAAATCCGAATAACAGTGTATTTGGAGAATGGTGGGGCACTAATACTGTTTTAAATCACTATTGAGTATATAATATAACAGGCCATCTAACCGGTATACAGATTGCTCAATGTATAACAATAATTACTTCTAAAAGATTGGCCACTTGATAATGAAATAAATTCACAACAACAGAAAAAAACAGGTCGACGCGTTTCGAAGCACCTTTAATGTGGGGGTTCTCCTCAGGACATAGCTGGTAATTAAACCTGTAACGACAAAACACAAGAGTGGCGTCTTACTTCATTTAGAAATTTGAGCAGACCTTCTACTTGTCTCCAGACCAACAAAACAAACAGAAATACCTTATCTTCTGAAGAAAAAATCTTTTTCTTCTCACAAATCCAATATCAATGTGGGAACTCTTGAAATTCACAGCTGTAAAGAGAGATCACTGTCAGATGCGACACAGTGCCTAGATGGACTAATATTTGAGGAGGGGCTAGCAAGTGATCCTACCTTCGTGCTGGAAAAAACGTAAGTGTCAAGCGCTGACACTCCTCTTTATTTCATTTTCCGTTTCTTTTTCAAATTCAGCTTGTTGCACCCTGCAAGATGAAAAATGGACGCGAAACGGTAACTAAACTAACCGGCTTACTCTGTACTATTTGTATGGACAGCGGTAGTTAATCAAACGGACGGGAACTCGAAGACGGCTTACCTGGATTCGGGTTTCCTTCCTCCTCAATTGCGTGCGGCGTGTCTGAATCAGCCGTCGCGTAGTAGCGCGCAGTGAGTGTGTCATATGGAACAGACTGAGTACGGGGCTGCTGGGATTTGTAGTTAGCGGTTCAGCCTATGTCATGTGTATTTGTCATGGTTGATGTCAACATCGGTGCGGGGCCTCTAATCCAGTTCTCAAAATTATTGGAAGTGCAGGTTTTTTATGATGGAATTAAACATACAACTTGGGTGACGCTTCAGGTTTCCGTTGTCCAAATTGTGGATTACAGAGATGGGTGAGCCAGGCTGCTCATCCTGTTTCGATTATAGGTGTTCAGGGCAGTTTCAGGGCAAACTTATCAGTTGAATGGAAAAAGCGAGGGTCAGATACAAATTGGACTGCTAGTCCTAATCCGATTAGTGATGTCAAGTTGTCCAAAAGCAAAATTAGGCAAATTCTCTCGGTTAAATGAAGATGGTGACAAATGAAAACACTTCAGTTATAGATGGTATAACTCAGACATCTCATTCAATCCTGTAACAGCAGAATTATACTTTAAAATAAGTGTCGCTTCCCGTGTGGACAGTTTTTCCTCCAGGTCACCTCTCTGGTTCGGTTCTACCTTTGAGATCACTGTCCATTTTATGTCAGTTTCTGTGTGTTCATAGTCAATCCAATGTTGTACCAGGGGTGCTGTAAGGATTGCATTTTTTATTCTCGATTTATGCTGGCTGATCCTTTGTCGCACTTCTTGATTTGTCTTTCCTATATATAGTCTATTGCATGGACACAATATACCATAGACGACAAACTTTGTCTTACAATTGGTGAACTTGCAATGCTTCCATGAAATCCCATTGTGTTGGAATAAGTCGCCTTCTATCGTCGATGGGCAGCATACGCATGTCCCACATTGGTGGTGACCTGTAATGGGTGGTAAATTGAGATACTCTCTCATTGACATGGGTACTTGTTTGGGAATGGCTGCTCTAACTATATGGTTTGCCAAGCTTTTATCCTTCTTGAATGCAAAAAGTGGCACATCTGTCAGTTGGCTGTCCAAATGTTTAACCAAATGCCAGTTCTTACAGATTTCTTTCTTTAGCCAATTTGAAGTTGGACAGAATGTTGAGACACAAACTATTCTAGTTTGGTCGGGTTTTTCTTTCTTGGTGAGGAGTGTGTCTCTAGGGGTCCACCACGCTCTTTTCAAAGCTTTCTTTAGAAGTTTTGCTGGATATCCACGACTGAGTAATCTCTCTGATAGTGCCTTAGCATGTTGCAAATATTCATCTTTGAAGAAGCAATTCCTGCGGATGCGCAGGAATTGTCCCAGGGGTAAATTCTCCTTCAGATTTCTCGGGTGGAAACTAGAAAAATGCAATGCTTTATTGCGGTCGGTTTCTTTTTTGTACAAAGTGGTGACTAAAGCTCCTTCCACACAATATACTTCCACGTCGAGAAATGCTAGTCGGTGTTTGGAATGTTGGATACTGAACTTGATATGCTCAGTCCTATTATTAAGCCATTGGTGGAAATCTGACAATTGTCCTTCTGATCCAGACCATGTGAAAAAAATGGCATCTATATATCGGAGCCACCCTCCGATCCATTGTCCATAGGGGTTATTCTCATAAATGTGTTTTTCTTCATATTGGCTCATAAAAAGAACTGCCAATTCTGGCGCAAAAGGGCAGCCCATGGCTACGCCACGAATTTGGAAATAGAAATCCTCCCTAAATTTGAAGTAATTTCTTTGTAGTGCCAATTTTGCCAAATCCAAGATGAATTGCGTCGGTATTTGGAATGGTCTCTCTCTTTTATTTAGAAAATATCTTAGTGTTTCCAGTCCCTCATCCTGGGGGATCTGGGTGTATAGGGATGTAATATCCATACACTCCTCACCAAGAAAGAAAAACCCGACCAAACTAGAATAGTTTGTGTCTCAACATTCTGTCCAACTTCAAATTGGCTAAAGAAAGAAATCTGTAAGAACTGGCATTTGCTTAAAAATTTGGACAGCCAACTGACAGAAGTGCCACTTTTTGCATTCAAGAAGGATAAAAGCTTGGCAAACCATATAGTTAGAGCAGCCATGCCCAAACAAGTACCCATGTCAATGAGAGAGTATCTCAATTTACCACCCATTACAGGTCACCACCAATGTGGGACATGCGTATGCTGCCCATCGACGATAGAAGGCGACTTATTCCAACACAATGGGATTTCATGGAAGCATTGCAAGTTCACCAATTGTAAGACAAAGTTTGTCGTCTATGGTATATTGTGTCCATGCAATAGACTATATATAGGAAAGACAAGTCAAGAAGTGCGACAAAGGATCAGCCAGCATAAATCGAGAATAAAAAATGCAATCCTTACAGCACCCCTTGTACAACATTGGATTGACTATGAACACACAGAAACTGACATAAAATGGACAGTGATCTCAAAGGTAGAACCGAACCAGAGAGGAGGTGACCTGGAGGAAAAACTGTCCACACGGGAAGCGACACTTATTTTAAAGTATAATTCTGCTGTTACAGGATTGAATGAGATGTCTGAGTTATACCATCTATAACTGAAGTGTTTTCATTTGTCACCATCTTCATTTAACCGTGAGAATTTGCCTAATTTTGCTTTTGGACAACTTGACATCACTAATCGGATTAGGACTAGCAGTCCAATTTGTATCTGACCCTCGCTTTTTCCATTCAACTGATAAATTTGCCCTGAAACTGCCCTGAACACCTATAATCGAAACAGGATGAGCAGCCTGGCTCACCCATCTCTGTAATCCACAATTTGGACAACGGAAACCTGAAGCGTCACCCAAGTTGTATGTTTAATTCCATCATAAAAAACCTGCACTTCCAATAATTTTGAGAACTGGATTAGGGGCCCCGCACCGATGTTGACATCAACCATGACAAATACACATGACATAGGCTGAACCGCTAACTACAAATCCCAGCAGCCTCGTACTCAGTCTGTTCCATATGACACACTCACTGCGCGCTACTACGCGACGGCTGATTCAGACACGCCGCACGCAATTGAGGAGGAAGGACACCCGAATCCAGGTAAGCCGTTTTCGAGTTCCCGTCCGTTTGATTAACTACCGCTGTCCATACAAATAGTACAGAGTAAGCCGGTTAGTTTAGTTACCGTTTCGCGTCCATTTTTCATCTTGCAGGGTGCAACAAGCTGAATTTGAAAAAGAAACGGAAAATGAAATAAAGAGGAGTGTCAGCGCTTGACACTTACGTTTTTTCCAGCACGAAGGTAGGATCACTTGCTAGCCCCTCCTCAAATATTAGTCCATATAGGCACTGTGTCGCATCTGACAGTGATCTCTCTTTACAGCTGTGAATTTCAAGAGTTCCCACATTGATATTGGATTTGTGAGAAGAAAAAGATTTTTTCTTCAGAAGATAAGGTATTTCTGTTTGTTTTGTTGGTCTGGAGACAAGTAGAAGGTCTGCTCAAATTTCTAAATGAAGTAAGACGCCGCTCTTGTGTTTTGTCGTTACAGGTTTAATTACCAGCTAGGTCCTGAGGAGAACCCCCACATTAAAGGGGCTTCAAAACGCGTCGACCTGTTTTTTTTCTGTTGTTGTGAATTTATTTCATTATCAAGTGGCCAATCTTTTAGAAGTAATTATTGTTATACATTGAGCAATCTGTATACCGGTTAGATGGCCTGTTATATTATATACTCAATAGTGATTTAAAACAGTATTAGTGCCCCACCATTCTCCAAATACACTGTTATTCAGATTTTGGTCAAGACACTTTGTTTCTCAAAAACAATTCCTATACGATTGTTTGTAAATATTAGGATAATCTCCTTCACTGCACACTGTATGTTTTGATCTTGTGTCGTTTGTCCACTTACCCTTGTGAGTTTGATTGTTGCATGAAAGACTTGCACAGAGCGAATGTAGAATGTAAGTGTAAGAGTACCACTCTGTTTGTTCATACTTGTTTTCACTTGTACGTTTTATTGTCACATTGGTTCGCATTTTAAATCACAACCTACTCCCCTTCCCAACACTAATAATCTCTAGAAAATTCAAAAATTGAAAGATTTTTCTATTCCGTTTGAGAAAATAAAATTATTAAAAACTTTGTACACACTGTACATGGTGGTCATGCTTCAATTGTTTTATATCATTGGGCATTAAAAATGTTGTGTATTCATTTGCGCAGTATTGGCAACTGTTTTGTTTTGTATTGATATGTGGCGCAGCCTTACTGCGTTTTGAGCCAATCCCTTTTGGTGTTACTTAGACATTAAAGTAAAAGCACGGCATGGGGCGCTTTTACAAAAAAAACTATTTGTTTGACAACTTAAACAAATGCTTTTTTTTGTAAAAGCTCCCAATACCATGCTTTCACTTTAATGGCGGACAGGCACCTTTCTTTAGACGCTGGTCATCTAAATATAGAGGCGTGTCCGCCATTAAAGTGAAAGCGTGGCATAGGGCGCTTTTACAAACAAGCATTTGGAATGCAATAGGTATCATATTTGTGAGAGTTTAAGCTATTAGCATTGTAAATGACAGTGCCTTTTATTTATATTTTAAAAACCAAAACACAAATAAAAGGCGTTGTATTTTATAGTGCCAATAGCTAAAACTTGCATAAATGCGAGACCTATTGCATAGGAAATACTTGTTATAAATGTATAGAAGAGCCATTAAAGTCATTTTAAATCATATTTTGGTGTCTTGTGATTCACTTTCTTTCTTCTACCTTCTTGAAGTCATACAAGCAGACTGAGATATTCTTATGAATAAAACAGAGCATATTAACTTGCTGATTTTTAATCTAGAAGTCTTTCTACCTAGTGCAGCACAGGGGCTTTAGTAGCACCTGGAATGTGATGAAGAGATCAGAGAATAAAGTGCAATGCATCGCATTTCATTCCAAGCTCACACTGAACTAAGACAACATCACAAAAAACTGGAAGGCAAATAAAGAGAGGCATCCTTTGTTTAAGCAAAGAGTGTTGCGCAAGCTTTGAAGGTCACCTGTGAAGGATTATTTTATTTCTCCCTTGTATTTTCCAGCTCGCCATCACCCGCTGCTTTTAATGCTGCCCTTGACTGATTCGTGTCTGTAGATCTGAGCTTCCTCTCTGTCTTCGAAGTTTTGTTTGGTAAAGCAAAAACAGCATCGCTCTGGGGAGTGCCCATACCAGGGAGGGTCTGTGGAGAAGTGTGGCTCAATGGTTAGAGCGGCAGACCCTGATGCAGAGTTCTAGCCCGGGACCAGGGTTCAATTCGGCGGGTCTTGGGCTCATAATTCCACGGACCTGATAATTCTCACCTCGGTGCCTATTCCAATCATGGAGTCCCACTCTGCAACTCTGGGCAATAGCTTTCTTAATCTCCACAACGGCCCCACAACGCTATGGATGCCTGGCCTCCACCTTGGGGGTGCCCAGGAGTGGACACCTCACAGGGAAAGCCAGGATGGGTTCCACAGCGGTATTCGTACAAGCACCTTGAGACCCTTGCGGGTGAGTAGTGCGCTATACAAGTATCAATTTACAATTTCTTTCAGAATGTTATCAATCATAGTTTCTCATCTGCCATTAATACATGGTACCAAGAACTCTAACACACTATGCAATGTTGCTTGAAAAACCAAGGGGCAGATGTATTAGCACTTCGTGTCACTGCAAAGGTGTGTAAAATTCCATAACATGTTGCTAAAGTATTTGCTTTTCAGCCCTTAAATTAAATCAATTAGCACTTTATGCAATTTTACTTTAAGAGTGTGTCCCATGGATGGTACCTGGGCAGTCCCACAATACTACTTATCGTTTAAGAAGCAAAGCCCTATCAACTGAAATTATTAAACAGGATTTTGCGCCCAAAAATAAAGCCTCTTTGAGTCAAACGCTAAGGAGTACCAGTGGTCAGGAAGCATAGATGTTGTGATTTTATCTCACTGCATGAGCCCCTTTTTATATAGATTAATTTCCCCTAACTTTCAACACATTCATGTGTGATGTACAGCACACATCCAATATGTGAAATTCTTAACACCTTGTATTTGGTATTGAAAGGGTATCCATTTTTTGCTGGTCACTTTTTTAGTTGGCCATAGAACTCTATCCGCTTTACCACTTCTAACCAGTGGTAACGTGCTTGTGCTCTCTCCTTTAAACATGGTGACAGTGGCTTACGTTCAATTGGCATATTTAATGTACTTATAAGTCCCTAGTAAAGTGGTACTATGTGTTCCCAGGGCCTGCAAATTAAATGCCACACGTAGGTCTGCAGAACGAATTGCAAAACCCACATGAATAGCCTGTCAGACATGTCTTAAGCCTGCCATTGCAGCCTTTGTGTGCAGTCTTAAACTGACATTTCAACCTGGCAAGCTAAACCTCTTCCCAGGCTTTTTAATATATATAAGCCACCCCTAAGGTAAGTCCTACATTGCCCTCAGGGCAGGGTGCAATGCATTTAAAAGGTTGGAAATGTATTTTTGAGTTTTACATGTAATGAAAAACTCCTGCATTCATTTTTCGCTACTGTGAGCCCTACGTCTCCCATAAAATAACATTGGGTTATCTTATTACAATTAGTAAGTGATAACTTTCAATTGGGATTAGGTAAGAATGTTGAGTTTGGAGGTCTAATGAACTGTAATTTAAACCCTCTTTAATGGAAAAGTTGGATTTTGAGTCACAATTCTGAAAAGGCTACCTTTAGAAAGTTAGCATTGTTTTGTCCCAACCATTTGGTGCCTGCAGCCTGTATCTTGGGTCAAGTGATTAGGTGTAACTGGCAGTTGGTCTTTGTGTATTGCTCCCACACAGTGAGACAAAGGGGGAATTTGTGCTGGTAGGATAGGCCATCTCTGACTTGATAGGGGAGTGGAGCTGTCACCGACCACACTAGGCCCTTTCACCCATCAAAACAACATCAATGAGTACTTTATTGTGTCATTTATTTGTGTCTTGCATGAGACTAAAATCCAGTATCTATTACGGCAAGAATATTTGAGAAACAATGATAAGTCAAGAACAATATACCTTATCAAGTGATAATATACCTCAATTTCAATAAATAAATAATTTCTAGTTGCTTTATGTCCACGTGCACATCTAGATGTATCAGATGGAGGTTGAGCGCCCACTGCAGAGAACTATATGTCATCTATTCAAATTATGTATAATATCGCCCACAAATAGGCAACTAGCCATGTACAATAAAGATCTGGGATTCCTATTAACAGAAATGAAAGTGCTTTCATTCAGTACTGAGTCAGCACATGCCAATGGTAGAGAACGTTTTCGGTTCAGGGACGTCCTTCTGCCCAGTCTGCTTAAGGAATGTTGTGTATGTCTATACTTTAGCAGATCTTAAGGGGTGATTTAGTAAGGTGTGATGTGATGTGATTTGATCTAACACATAGAATTGTAGTGTCATTTACATATCATTTATCTTCATGTCGTCTCTGAAATAGTGAAGAAAGATGAGAGAGAGGTGAAGAAGATGAATACATGAGCAGTTGGATGGGAAGTGCTACAAAGCTCAGCCAGGAAATCCGCAGAGTAAAGGGGAAAAATAGAGAAACAGGATTTGGAGAATGTGGTACTTTACAGGAAGTGAAGTACCTCAGTGCCTGGAATGTACACAGTATCGGTTTGCTGTTTTCTAAGCACAACAAAAGAAGGAGACAATGAGAGAAAGAACTGTGATCGAAGAGAAATCAGGAGCACATAGCAAGTAGGCACTGGGCCTGAGACTGACCTAGAATTCAAGAGATTTTATGTTGAAATAATGGCCATAGACATATTGTGGTACCACAATTCTGTGGCCACATACTGAAAATACAAATATCAAAAAGGCAAGTGCATATAGGTACGTTTATATTTACTATTCATAACTCCATAGCTACATATCTTGCAGATATATACGTCTTCAAGGTACATATTATTTATATATGCTTATCGATATAATGGGCAATAGATTTTGATAGCACAATATTTTGGAGTCGACATTAAGGTGGAAGACCATTCAAAAGACTGGCTTCCTACTTTAAAGAGACATTCCAAGGAAGGAGTCAATGGTCAATAATCTTTACATAATTCAAGCCATGTGCTATTTATGTTTTAATATGACTGATTCTGTTTTTCCTACAACTCATTCAAGACAGGGCTTTAGTATTATGTTAGGTGCCCCAACTTCCCATATTCAGATAGAAGATTTAGTACAGTTTGGCATATTTGATATAATTGTAAATGCGTAATGAACTCAATTTTACATTAATGTAGGAATCCAAGACACAGTAGTGGCAGGTAGAATCATTTGGTTTAAATCAAATGAATTACTTTAAACCAAATGTTTTGCAAAAGCAATAAGGGAGAAGAAAAACTTTGAGAAGAGAGATAGGTTGCAAGGAGGAAATCAAGTAGGATTAGGGCAGGGTTTGTTAGGGTTCATTTTAACCTTACAATCAGGGTTAGTGTAACCATGAAGGTCATGACTGAAGTGAAAAGTGAGGATCAGAGAAGCGAGTTAAAATCTTGAACCAAAAGTAGATTCAAATCAATGTCCATTGGAATAAAAGTGGGCAATTCAAAGCATTTACATAAAACCATTAAAGCAGAAGCTATTGACAAATACATTGCTTGAGCTATTCAGATAGAACATTCTGGCACAATCATTAAACATTCAGAATAGCTGAGGTCTTTTTAGCAGGGTTATTTTCATCAGTGCACATACAACCTCTTCTGCACTTAGAAGATACAGATCTCCTGGTATTTTGTGGCAGCCAAACTTCCTCTGTGGAAGCAACATTATTAAGGAATTCCATCCCAGTTCAACTATGAAGAGTGACTTACCTCTAGATGTTAGAAATGGGGTATATAGTTTGCAGGGTTTTTCACCCTGTCCAAGTAGGGACCACCACTCTTCTCAGTGCAAGTCAGATACACACCCTATATTAACCTGTGCTCGCCCTCTGGTAGCTTGGCACAGAGCAGTCAGGCTTAACTTAAGAGGCAAAGTGTAAAGATTTAGCAACACTTTACATTACAGTAACTCAATAAAAACACCACAAAAAGACTCAATACTGGTTTAGGAAAATAGAGAATATTTATCTGAGTATAACAAGACCAAAACAATAAAAGTTGAACCCAAGCATTTAATTTTTTAAGAAAAAAGGCAAAAACAATGTTTAGAAGTCAATAGGGCTAAAAGGTTGCACAAGGTGATGTTGAAGCGGGGTAGATCTAGAGCAATCAATGGCAGGCTGGCTACAGGACACAGACAGTTCCCGCTGACAAAGTAGCTTGGAAGGAGCAAAGCGTTAGCGTCGACAAGTCGCCGCATCGTCGTAAATCTGTGGACGGAGGCGTGTGCCGATCGGCACCGTCGATGGAAGCTTCATCGATGAACTCTTGCCCGATGCAGGCACTGGTATGTTGTCGAGCTGCGCTCTCCTTCGTCCTCCAGCTGCGCCAGTTATTGTGGAGGAGAAGCTGCATCAGCGGCAAAAGACGGTGCGTTGGTTCCCATCAGTGCAAAGCTGTTGCTGCATCGATGTAAAAAAAGCTGCAGAAACCCACTCCTGAGGCCCAAAACTGGAGGGGGCACGTCAATCAAGGGTTGGACTCATAGATTGCAGAGTCCAGCAGCACCAGTAAAGTTGTAGGAAACCTTTTGTGTCCCTCAGACTTCAGAAAACAAGAGGCAAGTCAGCAAGCCCTTGGAGAAACATGGGTTAAAAAATGAAATGCAGAGAGCAGGTCCAGTCCCTCTCACTCCGAGGCAAGAAGCAGCAAGCCAACACAGCAGAGCAGGTAGCAATTTTTTAGTCCATCCTGCATCACAACAATAAGCAGGCCAACACAGCCATGCAATTAGCAAAGTGGCAGTCCCTCCTACAGCACAGCAGCTCTTATTCCATGCAGAATGTCCCTGATTCCAGCAAAGTTCTGATGTGCTGGTGTCAGGGGTCCAGTACTTATATCCAAATGTGTCTTTGAAGTGGGTGGTCATCAAGGAGACCTTTGAAGATGACAAGGTCCCTGCCTTTCCTGCCCAGGCTCCAGACACACTACAGGGGGTATTCAGCTCTTTGTGTGGGGACAGGCACAGCCCTATTCCTGTTTAAGTGTCAGCTCATCCCTCCCAATTTACCTCAAGAAGGCCCATCAGCATGAGAATGCCACACCCCAGCTCCCTTTGTGTGACTGTCTAGAGGGAATGCACAAAGCCCAGCTGTCACCCAACCCAGACGTGTATTCAGAGACAAGCAGAAGCAAACGACAGTTAAAGTAAGGAAATGCCAACTTTCTGAAAGTGTCATTTTCAGACTAGCAATTTAAAATCTGACTTCACCATGCGTTGTGATTTTAAATTTTGTCCAGAGACAACAGACTTCAAATTTCTCTCTGCTTCCAACTGGAAACTACACTTAATAGGTGTTTAAGGCAATACCAATGATAACCTATGGGAGAGATAGGTCTTGCAGGAGTGAAAAACGTATTTAAGAGTGTTTCACTACCAGGGCATATACTACTTAAAAGTACATGTCCTACTTGTTACCTGCACCCTGTCCATGGGCTACCTAAGGCCTACTTTAGAGGGTGACTTTCATGTAATAAAACGGATGGTTTGGGCCTGGAAAGTAGTTTAACTTGCCAGGTCAAAATGGCACTTTAAACCTTCACAAACACGGTCTGCAATGACAGGCATGAGCCATGTGTAAAGGGCTACTTAAGTGGGTGGCACAATCAGTGCTGCAGGCCCATTAGTAGCATTTAATTTACAGGCCCATGCCACATATCGTGCATTTTACTGTGGGCTTATAAAAAAATTAAATATGCCAATTGTGAATAAGCCAATGTTACCACATTTTAAGTAAAGAGCACATGCACTTTAGCACTGGTTAACAGAGGTAAAGTGCCCAGAGTCCTAAAGCCAACAAAAATGAGGTTAGAAAAAAGGGAGGAGGAAGGCAAAAGGTTTGTGGGTGACCCTGCAGAAGGGCCAGGTCTAACACTTGACCTTCCCAAAGTCCTGAAAACATGGCTCTTTAAGCAAAAATGTTATATACTTTATCTGGATGAGTTTATTATTTAACTAGGAATGATAAAGACATGATTCGCCATATTGCACACTAAAATAAGAAAGGTCTGCTTCCTCTTTGATCTGGTATTCTGCATGTATTTTGTTGTGTCTGTTCCCTGATATATTTATTCAACGCTTAATATAGTTATTCTGCTTAATCAACGATGACTTGACATTGAAGTAATGGAACGCTTATATCCAATTATAATGTTCAATACAAACAAATAAAAACTAAATATTTTTCCTTGTGGTTATTAGCACTAGAACCAAAGCAATCGTAATCGCCTACGCTATGGCCGCCCACAAGGACTTTCTTCAGTTTGATACAGCTGCGTCTGATTCTTTAGTTAGAAAATGTTTGACTTTATTTAAACAGAGACAATATAGAGGCTGTGAAAGATGCTTTTTTTAATACATATATGCTCTATTGCATTAAAGACTGTATGAAGATAATCGGACAAACCTTTAGTTAGAATCTGAATAGTTGTATGCTTTATATTTGTTTATTAAAAATGTTTTTCGTGAGTAGGATTCCTAGACAATTAAAGCCGCATCATGATAAACACTTTATCTCATTGTTTTTGTTGGGTATATCCTTTGTTTAATATTGTGAATTAAAATAACAAATTCTGCTATTTTTTGATTTAGCAACATAAAATGGGAAATATACACTTGTTTTGAGAAGGTAAGATACAGAGAAAATAAAGGAATCCAGAGAGAGCGCAAAGAGAAGAAGAGACTTTCAAGTGTAATATATTCCACTGTACAATAACAAGAATTCTAGCTATGCATTATTAAACATATTGATATTGTTTTTTATGGCTAGCGGTTGTTTTTCCTCACAAACCTCTCGAGTCAGGCTCAAAGTGTTAGCCAGCCATACACCACTGGGTAGTGCTTTGCAGTCCACATTTTTAAGATTATTATATTTATCCTTGAATCTCAATAGTAACTAAGGTACAACCCTGCGATAGTTTAAATAGCACTCATTGGTCTCGATATAGGCTATAATGGCTAACTTGTATTAAAAGAGAAAAAGGTTAAACAAAAGAAGAGTACACAGATCAAAGCCTGTAATTTGAACGTCATCTGTATCCCGAATGTTTCACCCAGAGGTCTCTAAACTCATCTAAACAGATTTGAAATAGCTTTGAAGGCATGTCAAAAACAGTCTTACAAAAACATGTAAACAAGCTCTCTGTAAATATTTGAGCATAGAAGTTATTAGTTCCATGGACTGTTTAATCCAGGCTCACCTATGTTCTATTTGTATTTTATCTTATTTTTCCTTTAAAGTTGCTGCTCTCACACCATATTTAGATATTTTCTAGGAGTGACTGGGTGGCTTTAGTATGCTCACGCTCTTGCAACCCATACCTTTTTGATTAACTGCAGTTCCTTTGCAGGCGATAAATTAAAACCAAAACGAGATCATTGCACAATTTATGTAGGAATAAATTAGCGGAGAAGAACTTTACATTAGCAATAAAAATGCAATTTTAGAACTGTGCATAATTATTTAAGTTCCAGGTGTTGGACATAGATTTTAACGCTCTTTTGGTGTGCCTTCTTCACATTTTCACGTGGTTTAGTTAGGTAGAAGCGTGGTACAGCAGCCAGAGTGGCTAACTCCGGTGTGCTAGGCTCACGGTTTGAATGCCGGAGCCGGCAGCTCAGCTCAGCATCATGTGACTCTGGGCAACAGCTCACTTAATCTCCCTGACGGCCCCAAGTCTTGAAACCTTAAAGGCTGATATGTTCATGCTTCACAAATATGGATTTATGATTGTGTTAAATGCAGAAATTTTTTTAACAACTGTAATTGTAATTTATATTTATAAAGCACATTATCACCCACAGGTCTCTAAGCGCTGCGAGAGGGAGAACATATCCGGGTTGGTGTTGGAGGACGGCTGCTAAATAGTGCCCCAAGCCTCTGAGAAAAGCACAGTCCAGCTTCTTCCTAAAGGGAAGGAGGTTCGTTCCTTGCGTATATTTACCGGGAGGCTGTTCCATACCTGAGGGATTGATGTTGAGAAGGCTCTCCCTCCCACGGAAGACAGGTTAAAACGGGGGCTGACCAGTAGGCTAGCCTCTGCTGATCGGAGCGCCCTACTGGGGACATAGTTGGCTAGGCGGTCCTGGAGGTATCTTGGGACTTGGCCGTACATGTTTTTATGTGTAATGCAGAGACCTTTAAACGTAATTCTCTGCCTGAACGGGAGCCAGTGTAGCTCGTGTAGCAGAGGAGTGGCGTGTACTCGTCTCGGCATTCTAAAAATTAGTCTGGCCGCGTCATTCATAACAACCTGTAGTCTGGCCAACAGTTGTTGCGGGAGGCCAGAATACAAGGAGTTGCCATAGTCCAGACGCGACAGTATCATTGCTGAGACCGCCCGTCTGAATGTGGAATAGGTGAGAAGTGGGGACAGTTTCCGCAGCTGTCTCAACAGGCCTACACAGGTTCCCACATCTGCTGACACCTGTTGTGTCATGGATAGCTTGGCATCAATTTTGATGCCCAAATTATTCACGGCCCTGGCCGGTTCCGGAAAAGGGCCAAGTTCTCTTGGCCAGAAGAGATCGTTCCATGGATTGGAAACTGTGGTGAGGGCCAGTACCTCCGTTTTATCTGGATTGTTCTTTAGGGAATTCGCCGACATCCAGTTGACAGTAAATTTTTAAAATGTTTTGCATCCTTAAATGAGCCGTCGGTGAGCTGTCAATCTGGATTATGATTTGGGTGTCGTCCGCATAGTTATAAATCCGGTACTCCATCTGGTTTAGCACAAAGATCAAGGGTTGAAGATAGGCATTAAAAAGGAGGGGCGATAATGTCGAGCCCTGAGGTACCCGACATGAAAGGGTGGCTGGATCGGACACCAAATCAGCTAACTGGACTCTCTTAGAGCGGTCCTTAAGAAAGGAAGTGAGCCAGGCCAAAGCTGTGCCCCGAATTCCGAGATCCGCAGTCCGCAACAGTAATTGGTCATGATTGACAGAGTCAAATGCCGCGGATAGGTCCAGTAACACCAGGCCACACAGCATTTTCTTGTCTGCCCTTAGTCTTAATTCATCCAGCACGGAAAGCATAACCAATTCCATGCTGTAGTGGGCCCTGAATCTGGCCTGATTAAATTCTAGGAGGTGATTGTCTTCAAGATGGCGTGAAAGGGAATGTAATACATGCTGTTCTAATACTTTGGCCAGAAAAGGCAGCTGTGAGATTGGCCTAAATTTTTTTAATTCTTGGTGTCTGCGCCAGGTTTTTTTAAGAGCGGGATAATACGGGCCTTCTTCAAGTTAGCAGGGACTAGCCCTGCTTCCAAGGACCTATTTAGGAGCAAGAGCACCTCGTTATCATTTCCTGGGAGGGCCATCTTGAAAATCTTTGGTGGTCAGGGGTCTGCAAGTGAGCCTGATTTCACCAGCCCAATTAAGAGTGTCAGGGACTCCTTTCTGAGTGATGGCAAGGTGGTTAGTCAGTTGGCGAACATAGGGGGTGAGAAGGTGAATCCTGTGAAGCAGGGAAGAGTCGGGGTGCGATGAATTTCTGTCAGGAGGTCCTTTATTTTCCTAGAAAAAAAGGACTGACATTTATGACAATCTTCCTGACAAAAGGAGAGCTTTTGCCCCTTATGCTTTCTTAACTCGTTCAGGACCCTAAAAGTCTCCTTCTGGGAAAAGATAGCAGCAGCAATCTTTGCTTCGTAAAATTCAGCCTTCCATGATAGAATAGCATTCTTGTAGGAGGTAAACAGTGACACATATTCTGCCCGGGCGCTGGGTTCATACGCTTTTCGCCAGGCTCTCTCGCTTCTTTTTCCTAAGTACATCGTTGAACCAGGGAGTCCCTTTGCCCTTGTCCTTAATTCTCACCCTGCACGCTGGAGCCACCGAGTCAATGGCATCCTTAAGCCTTAATGATAGAGAGGAACTATCAGCCTCCAGGTCTCCCTTTAATATCGTTGATGGGTCAGAGTGTAGTAGGGTGGTTATCAAGTCATCTGCACTAATCTTGTTCCAACTCCACAATATTTTCCACTCCGGCGGAGAATTCGCCATTAGGTTGGGAAGGTAGAGTCGGCCATGGATTAAATAATGGTCCGACCAGGAGCAAGGGGAGATACCAATGGGGCTGGTCAGCGGTTGAGATGACCAAACCAAGTCCAGTGTGTGGCCCTTCTCATGCTTGGGCCCATCCACCACTTGGCGAAGTTCTAAAGAGATCAGTGCCTCGTCTAGCTGTTATGCCTGGCTATCCTTAGGTGTTTTCTCCCAGTGGAAGTCCCCCATCACCACCAACCCTTGATATCGTGAGCGGAGATCGTGGACTAGTTCCATTAAGAGTTCCACGAACCTGGGCGGCGTACATGGTGGGCGGTATACTATCAGGATTACAAAACAATCCATGGGGGAACAGAACTTAACCCCCAGAACATCAGCACCTTCGATGCTTTCTGTACAAAGAATTTCTGTCTTTAGTGAGCGTTTGTAGAGGATTGCAACTCCCTCCCCATTAGTGCTACCGGGTCTGTTATGATGGATAGCCGTATAATTTGGTGGAAGCGAGGCTACCAAATCCGGGGTTGAGGACTCAACATCATCTCTTACGCCGACGACACCCAGCTGATCCTCTCCCTCACCAGAGACCCCGACACCGCCAGAACCTGCTTACACGAAGGGATGAAAGACGTCGCCGAGTGGATGAAGGACAGCCGCCTGAAACTGAACTCGGACAAGACGGAAGTCCTCATCCTGGGATCTTCGCCCTCCGCCTGGGACGACTCCTGGTGGCCCCCAGCCCTGGGCACCGCACCCAAGCCAACCGACCACGCACGCAACCAGGGCTTCATCCTGGACCCCTCCCTCTCGATGACCAGACAAGTCAACGCCGTCTCCTCATCGTGCTTCAACACCCTGCGTATGCTTCGCAAGGTCTTCCGCTGGATCCCGACCGAGACCAGGAAGACTGTCACCCAGGCACTCGTCACCAGCCGACTGGACTACGGAAACGCCCTCTACGCCGGAACCACAGCCAAGCTACAGAAAAGACTCCAGCGCATCCAGAACGCCTCCGCCCGACTCATCCTGGATGTCCCCCGACGCAGCCACATCTCCAGCCACCTGAGGAACCTGCACTGGTTCCCCGTCGACAAGAGGATCACGTTCCGGCTCCTCACCCACGCACACAAGTCTCTCCACGACCTGGGCCCCAAGTACCTCAACGACTGCCTGACCTTCTACACGCCCACCCTCCAGCTACGGTCCACCAGTCTCGCCCTCGCCGCCGTACCACGCATCCGAAGAGCCACCGCCGGAGGAAGATCCTTCTCTTACCTGGCTGCCAAGACTTGGAACTCCCTCCCCATCCACCTTTGGCTGACCCAGGACCATCTCGCCTTCAGGAAACAACTCAAGACCTGGCTGTTCGAGCAGTAGCATACCCCTCCCCCCAAGCGCCTTGAGACCCTCCCGGGTGAGTAGTGCGCTATACAAATGGCATGATTGATTGATTGACTCTGCCAGCCACGTGTCCGTGACACCTAGAATGTCCAGGTTATCCTTTTGGAGGAGCGAGAAGACCTCGAGGCAGTGCTTCTGCAATGAGCGGGTGTTGAGAGTGGCAAAACTAAGCCCTTGGGGGCTTGCAGGCCGGGCCAGCCTGGGGAGTTGTGTGGTATGGTTTAACCTCCTCGTGCTTAATTGTGGCTTCAGCAACCCATCGTGCCTCAGATTAGCTGTTGTTTTGTTATGTAGCAGCAGCGTACCTTGGTTTAAGGACAGGAGTTCCTTCATAGATTACATGAGGCCGGGCGCAAACGGGCGCAGACGGGCTTGCCTTAGGCGTGCATGCGGCGCAACCGCTGCGCGTGCACACTGCGCGCTTGCTCCAGCTTTGATTTTAAGGCCAGGGAATCCTCCCACCCACCACTCAGCCCTGCTGTGCAGCGACTGCCTGTTCCAAGCACTTAGACCGTGTGAATGCCATGAAGTGCAAAAATGCGGAAGTGCAACTGTCCGTATTTACCGTAGTTTGCATTACCAAATCTTTTGTGGAACACAAATAACTGTCTGTTATTTTAAAGACGTGCTACTTAATATAGTTGTGTAGATAGGCCCTGTATATGAATACTGATTTCTCTTTATTAAGCTAAATTCCGGCAGTTCACATCAATATAATGCGGGATGTTGAGAGTGCACTTAAGGACAATGAATTTCTCCGCCACAGTATAGTCCTCATGTTTTTCAGAAGAAGGTCTTCAAGAGATTGCAACCATGACCAATGAGGAGGGCTTTAATGTAAGTTGATTGTTGAGAAATATTTTGTGCAGTGTTTGCACAATCTCTATGTGTGTAGCTTTGTGTGTGGTTTACACAACGCAACTCACTCTACAAAGGAAGAGATCGATGTGCAAGATGGACTTCACAGAGGGAAGTGACTGACACGGATAATAAGGGAAGTGGACAGGAACAGAATGGGTGGGAGCTATACTGACGAGGGGTGCCCGTGCATCCACAAAGCGCATCAGGGTCTGGATGTATGGGTGTTCTAATGCGGAATGTGCATTACAGTTATCCAAGACCAGTAGCATTCGCTTTAAAATTAAAAGAATTGAATCATTATTAGTGGGTACACTACACAAAAGCTGGTTCAAAAAATTACTTCCAGATTTTGCTTATGATGAGGAGAGGTTAATTAAGCTTCTGGCGAGTTACACAGATATGTCAAGAGAAAGGAATAGTGTATTCTATAGTTCACAATGCTCATGCAATGGAGACTCTCAGCAACAAAAGAAAAGGGCATTCATATTCTATTGGCTGTTTCAGAAATGTATTCAAAATGTCAACTACAACTTCTATTCATTCAGAACAAGTCACCCCTCGGGACTGTCCCTTCCCCTTTATGTTCATCCCTTGGCAATTGAACTCCTAGACAGTGCTATTCATTGTCATGCTCAACTTAAAGTTATTTATTGGACAGGAGAAAAAAGTGGTATCCTACTGAATAAAATGACTGCAACTGTTGACAATATCAGTACTCTACTAGAAAAAAACATTGAGAAAACTGCAGAATTTTCAAGGAAGTCAAGGTTTTAGTATCAACTCGGCAAACACATATTATACATCCTTTTAATGAAATCAAAAGAAAGGAGAACCCAGAACCAAATAAGGCAATAAATACCAATATGATTTGCCGCAGGCCAAAAACTTGCCCGAAATAGCTGAATCTTGGTGTCATGTTATGTTAGGAGGCAGGTGGGGTATGACTCCGAAAATCCCTACCAGAAATGGTTTGAAACAGGGATGCCTGTTGGTCTACCTCCTTTTCTTGCTCTTTATGGCAGACTTGCCTGATGAGTTGAGTAAGGTAGCGGTGATGCCCCAAAATTAGGCTCCTATCCTTTATGTATACTCTTTTATGCAGACATATTGTTTTGCTAGACCTGACTACTAAAGGTCTTCATAGACGTCTTTATGCTTTGTCATTATATTCAGATGTTCAATTCCTGAAGGTAAATATAGCAACCGGGCTGACGCTCCCTAGAGGCGAAGGAGTGTAGCCCCACGAGCCAATCCCGCCATGTGGCTTTAGCCCTCACCTACATTGGCCCTGGAGGAGGAGATCGACTTTGGCTACAACCTCACCCAGAACGAGGCCCACAGTAGGCCCTGCATTCTTGAGGCTGTGATGAAGACAATTGCACCCCTCCTCAATACTAACAGGTGGAGCGAGCAGTGGGCTTGGGGAGGTGGAGTTAGACCCCCTCCCGGATTAGTTTTGAGGCATTGTCGTTAAGCCCACACGGTGTGGCGCTGAAAGGGGGGCCCCCATGGGATTCCACGAAGCTGCCTGCCCCAAGATGGCGCCTGGCGGTGCGGCAAAACATTAGTCCCCCTTGGCCCGAAGCTGTGGCTGATAGAACTTTGACGATGCCCTCTGGCGGAAAGCTTATATGTTATACTGTCTGCGGTGCCCGAGCAACATGGCCGATGCCCAGTGGAACTGTTTTGGCAGCTATAGAGGAGATTGACTTTGGTTTCACCCCCTTAGCCATCACCTACCCAGCCGGACATTGGACATTGTTTTTCCTCGTCTCTCCGGCGTGCTTGCTTTCCCTCCCCTGCTCTCTCCCTTGGTGATCCTGTGGCTGACTCCCCTTTCCAGCCCTACATAACCTTGTTTGTTTCTCTCCTACACCCTCATCTCGAACCCTCATCCCCCACCCTCCCTCATGCTCCAGTTGACTCGTATACATTTTTATTTTATGTTATGGTAACGGATGTAACTTTGCGCAACTTGTTCTCATGTAAAGCACTCTGATACCTCCGGGTCTAGCCAGCGCTATATAAAACTTTTCAAATAAAGAAATATAAATAAAACTAAGGTCATGAGGTTTTATCCAAAGGGGTGTCCGATAAATATAAAGTATAACTGGTTGCTCAATAACTCCTTCTTAGAAGTAGTAAAATCCTATTCTTATCTTGGAAGAGTAATGTTGGCAAACTTGAGTAATATTAAGCATATTGCACATTTCAAATAAGGTGGTGACCCATGGAAATGCACTAAAGGCACTTTATAGAGTAACAGGGCATAGGCACTTTAATCACCTTTTAATAGTATATAAAGTGAATATTCCTCCGGCACTTTCATATGCTATAGAGTCAATAAATACTGATCAATGACATTTCATGCATAAGGTGGAGGGCAAAATTATTTGCACTATCTGCACCTTAAACTCTGTAATCTCTATAGAAGCCCTGAAATTTGGATTAGTGAGCACTTTTAGAGGGCGGTCTGCTATTTTACAGTCGTATCATTGTTAATTACATGCCAAAGAAAAGTACTTAAGGAGAATTACGGATTTGGAATGTTTTGCATCTACTACTGAGACTGGATCATTTTTAACTGATATTTTAACTGCTCCAGCATTTTTCTCTGACTAAATCAGATATCCAGGATACGAGATATTTTCATCTTAAAAATGATCTAAAACATACCTTGAAAAAAAATTGCTCCATGATAAAGAACAAAAAGTCCATTCAAAAATATAATTCATTCATGTCAGGCAGAAGTTCCTCAAGGAAATCTAAATTGGAGCTTGGAATAGAAAGTGAGAAGATGTAGACTGAATTGTTTGCCATTAAAAACTGCAATGGATGCATGCCAGAATGTAATCTGGACGGAGACAAAATGCACCTTATGTTAAAATTATCTACAGACTATTGAACATGTCAACTTTCCCTGACCTGCTCTATCAACAGAGATTTTTAAACCCACTTAAAAAAACATATGGTATTGCAACGGCAAGTGCTACTATGAAGATGGTAAGTTGCCCAGTTAATGAATTAATATGCTGTAAAAGTTTAAAAAAATGTAGCTCATTTTTAAATTTGTATTAGTTAATGCCATTTTTGTAAACTGAAGATCTGAATCTTTAATAAAACTTGAAAACTTCAAGAACTTTGATAATGCCATCTGAAGTGGAATCAGCCAGATATCTTGGATTCTGGCTTTGAACCCATTGCTTCAGTCATGGACCCAGACTGTGATTTTGAAGTATGGCTTTGATTTGGGAAACAAGAAGGAGCTGGTGGCATGCAGTTTTAGGCTTTTGACTGACATGTATTTTAAAGACAAAAGTGTTATCAATGTGAAAGCACTGATATTTGGCTCTATCAATGAGTCACTGTGCAAAGCCATTCATTTTCACCTCATTGAGCTTGGCCTAAATCTGGTTTTGTTTGTTAGATTTTGAGAACAAACTTAGCTGGATACAGCTTCTGCTGGCTTTTGACTATGCTTTTAATGTGATACTTCAGCCTAGTGATGTTGTGGCTAGATGCACACCTTGGAGCTGAGTATCATGCTCATATTGAAGGATGCTGTAGTTTTTATTGGTGAGCAGGGCTCAAATGGGTTTCATGTTAATGTTGAAAAGCTAGAAGATGACTGCATGACCTGCACTCACTCCTACCTGGTGTGGCAGAAGGACAGCATATCAGTTGCAGCAAAAGCCCTACATTGCTAATGGTGATTGTTAGTTGGCAGGATTTTTTCATGTGCCAACCTGAACTTAATTTGCATAGAACGTGCAAAGGAAAACAGAAGTGTAAGAAAGAGCATAATTTTGTAGGTGCCCAACTTTTGGTTTACTTGTATTGGGACTCTGACCTTCCTTAATAGCATCGTATTGTGTGTGCTTGTCCCCTAAAATATGTACTCTATATAGTTTTAACCACCATTGTCATATTTAGCTTTCCAGTAAGGCCATGTTATGTTGTCACAGTTTCGTGGAAATTAAACGTCATATGTGGGCTGCAGTATGTATTAGCACACCTGCATCTTTGAGCAGTGTACAACACCATGGTGTTATAGCTGAGATGCAGTTTTAAAACCACTGCAGTGACCAGTGACATATGGAAGGAAAACATGCTTGGACATGTAAGAAAATCTACTTTATTTTATATTAGCAAAGTCACACAAAGTGAGCCTGGTTCTTATTATATAAAAGTGAAACATGTAAACTATTAAGAAACCATATGTCCCATAAGTTACTAGTTACATACTGTACAGGTAAAAGTGCATTTCTCCTGTACAGGTCTAGTGAGCCATTTTCTCTAATATCACTTAGTAAAATGCTAAACCATTCATTCAAAGTTATTTCCCAAATGCTACTAAAAATATAATTCTGTGGTTATAAATTGAGCTTTGTACTGCCTGAGAGCAGACTGATTTAGAACCTGTTTGTGCGGTAGCAATATTCCACAGAGTGTTATATACATACCAGATTGGCTGTTAGCGAATCGCCTGCTTGAAGACAATAGCCCGGTGCCTGTGAGCAGGAAGGATGATGTGGTGTCCACTTTGGCATTAGGCAGGGGTTAGTTGTCTCAGAGTGAGGCAGGAACAGAGAGCGGCCTTAACAACTATTTCTGTGAAACTGGAGATCCCTAATGAGGTAGCTGGAACTGAAACCACTGAAGCCCAGAGCCACCCTAGACTTTCTGTCTGTGCGCATAGCATTCGATAAAACCAGTTCCAGTGCTGAGAGATGAAAGAATAACTCTTTTCCATATAGCAGTAGCTGGAGCAGAGGGCAGAACTGCTACAGATGGAGGAATGATAAGATCATATTCAATGAGCAACTACGGGAATGTGGGCAATATGCTGAGAAAGAAAGTGCTGAAAATATGGTTGCTGAAAATATGAGGCTGGGTGTGGGAAATTATCCAGTCACTGGCTAGTGCAAAGGATAACATGGCACCTCATCTTCATCTCCTCATTCTTGTACCTGGGAAAAATATCAAGAAGAACGAAGATTCTGTCTCACTTCTGGGGAAGAGAAAATCCAAGGACTCCTGCTGGCACCCTGGGACTGAACCACCCTTCTGGGGTCAGGTGGTTGGCCTCTCGTTGCTGCTACAAGGAGAAAAAAGGCAAAAGGGCCCCCTGCTTTAAGAAAGACATGGTTGATCATTTAGTAACTGGCCTGACAATGCCCAGTCTGAGAGAGACCTGTTTACCTAAAAGCCTCTCCTGAGAAACAATGGGTTGCAGGAGAGACAAGGAACTTTGCAAAGACCCAAACATGGTGTTGAAGTTCTTGGTGGGCAGGATTTCTGAGTTTTTCTCTCCGGAATCTTTTTCCACCAAAATTGAAGGCTTCATCATGAGATCAACGATGAACATCTGCCTCTGAGGGACCTTCACTGTCCTCAGGATCCTGCCTTGCCCCACTGGTGGATTTAAAGAACCAGTGAATCAACTACATTTGTGGTGAATGTAGCCAGTCTCTGGTATTGCTGTAAGTCAAACAGAATCATTTCAAGAAGTGGCTTATTCCATAGCTACAACCTTTGGACGGGGTCAACGTGGTAAATCTACCTGAGCAGCAAAGCAACTGAGGTGGATGTAGAATCATGTTTTTCCCCATTCAGAGCTTTTGTCAGCAAAATTAAGGCTTCAGGATGAAAGTGTACTGAAACTTGTACACGGGGTGGAACCATCTGGTTATATCTCTTCAGCTCTTAGGGGTTAAATGTATCGCATCCCCTTTGTAGAAAATGATAAGAGTCACGTGTCTCTCTCTCTTCTCTATGAGGAGTTAAGCTCATCCAGATTCATTTTATGAGTTAGACAACCCCTCCAGCAACGCGATTTCCTGCAGGAGTTACTGGTAGATTTGTGAACCCTCACACTATCCCATATAAATAATATAATTAGACAACTGTTGCTGTTTTACAATGAAAGGTTATTTATTATGTGCAATTATAATGTTAACCTTATGCACCAGGATGATGGAAACTATTATGGTAATCTCAGCAGTCAGGTTGGGAAGAACATTAGAAAAACCCAATGCATCACACATTCTTACTCTGTGTGTAATAAATTAGCCTAACCACTAGCTATATATGTGTATAAATATATATCCCTGCAGGAGATGTATGAGGGGTCCAATGGACTCACTTTCTCTCTTTAAAGGGGCGTCCTTTGTCGGCAAACTGACGGTCCACCACCTCAAATCAGTGCACCCCAGTGCGCCACCGTACAGCTCAATTTCTTCTGTGCCCATGTCAGTAATACGGCACAGTTGCAGAGACAAAAAGCTTCTTGTTAGCATTGCCCCCTTGAGATCGCGCCAACCCATATGTAGCACCAGCGCAATCTGTACTACAGCAGAGGCTCCAAAAATGTATGTAGGCCATTCTGGAACAAATTGCCCCAAGGGCACACAAAGCCGGCCCACATACTAGTTGTGCCCTGAGGAAACTTAGTGTAATACACCCCCAAACTTTAAATTTGATGCCTTAAAGTGGTCCTGAAACACCTCCTTTAGAACTTTTGTAACTGCATAACCTCCAAGGTTAGAACTCAATACATTAATTGTGTCTCGACATGTTCCGGATAATGCAAACTGTACCATTTCTATGAAAATGTATATATCTTGTAGTAAAACCTCTGATTATGTAAAGCGCCATGACGCCCCACCAGTGAATGTTTCTGCTACAAGGAAAAAAGAAGGGATATAGAGGCTTGTGGTGGGATAGTACAGACATGTGCAGATTATCCTAGCTCTCCCCTTCATTTTAAATTCCTCCTCTGAACTCTCTGACATTAGTTGATATGTTATCTTGATAATGCAACAAATATAGTTGGTGGCTTACAAATGCCCATTAATCTGATCTTGCCCTGCATATAAAAGCGTTACTCTTTATGCTGTAAACGGCCTGTTCAGAAAAGGGTTCATTTTGTCACTGTGTGATAGAAAATCGCCTGCAGCAGCTGCAGAGTGTGGTGTGTCAGTTCCTTGGTGCTGACAAACTGCTATTTCCAGTCAATAAAATTGTCCCCTTTGCCAAGGAATGTCATTAGTTTTCCTAAGATGCTCCGTTTCCTAGAAGCATGCTTCACATAAATGTCAACGTGCCCAGATTCTACCCTCCTAAAAGGACCTCAAGGCTGCCATTCAGCTTGTCTGTGAAATTATTTTTTTTCCAGCTCTAGTGAGCAACTGGCAAATTAATTTTGAGAGTGAAATGTGCGGCTCTGTTTCTACCACAGACAAGTGCCTGCAGTTCTTTTGTGTCCCTGTTTCTTCTGTCTGCTGTCACACGATAGGAAATGCCAGAAACAAGCTCTTGTGTGGCCTTTTACTCCAGGGAGCAGCTTGGTGAAGGCTCAGCTTTGCTCGATAGCTTGTGAAGTGGAAATATAAAAAGGACAAAGAAAAACTAATTCAAAAAGACGTTTTCGAAAAAAATCCTTATTTCTGTGACATTGGATTTTTCCAATTAGAAGAAACACATGTTCGCAAAATACTATCAGCACTGCACATATGTTGCAAAGTCCTCCAGTCTCCCCACCGCCTTGGTGCTTTTGTTTTAATAGAAAGCAAGAGCCGCCAGGATTTCTTTTAAATGGGCCAGATTAGTTTCCAATTTCAAGTATATAGGCTGCTCAGTGTATGTTATGGAGTGTAAAATGCACTGCACCCTGTGTTACTTCCCACATCCCCTTCAGATCAGTGTGTTTATCAATTTGAGGTTTGCGGTCAGAACATCTGTCTCAAAACATCAGAAAAACACTCAGTCGGTGGCATTGTGCCAGCAAGAGATCTTCCAAAGCCACAGGCCAAAGCCATTGCACTATATTTTGAATTAGTTAGAACACTGGATACAAAGGGAGGGACTTATATATGTTTGGTGGTCTGCACTATATACCTCCAGGTCAGTGGATGGATGTAAAGGTTGGTCAATGTAGGAATGTACAGCGTTCTGGTGCTGTCAGCTAGGCTCATGCTTCACGAAAACAATACATATATGCGCCTCTGCCCTGATGGAGTACAGCCCACCATATTTAGAAATCTGTGCTAGGCATAGGAAGATCTCACTGCCATGATGTCTCTGCAACAGGGACTGATGCATTGCTCTGCAAGTGCCATGTTCAATGTGCCTGCACAGGATTTATTTTTGTTTTCATAAACTACCAAAGCAGAACTTTGGTGTTGAAAAATTGCTCTGACACACTGCCGGTTTTACCCATTGCATGAGGGTAATGAATCCTATTTTCTACTCAAAACTATTACATTTTCCCTGATGGTTTTGAACAAGAAAAAGCGTATGTCAGAAAATCCACACTCAATAAGGCAAATGGTCTGATGCAATTAACTGATGAGCTGTCAGTTAACCGCATGCGTGCGGGCGGAATTCCGCCCGTACGCTGAGTTTTTTAAAATCGCATGTTACGTGACGAGCTGGGCTCGTCATGAGCGTGCGAGGAGGCTACCTCATGACGAGCCCAGCTCGTCATGAGCGTGGAAGGGGTTAAAGGTTTTGACTGGCACAACCAGCATAGGAGATTACCACAACTCTAAATAGAGCATGGGGAAATCCAGGGTACTCTGTCACAATGCTGGCAGAGTACCTTGTCCATCAAACTCTAAGCATGCCTCATAATCATGATTTCACAAATGTATTTTTATGCAGGACAAAACCTCTCTATCTAATGGGTGTCCATAACAACATTTATTGTATTTAACTTAAGTGAGAATTCTCATGTAGGTTACATAAATGTTTTAAAAAAATAACTTTTCAAGATATATGAATTTAAGATACAGATCAGAATGCTAATCTAAACCTTGCTCTTCAAACCAAGGAATGCTGATCATGCTAAATATGTATCTTGTTGGGGAAACAAAGCAATTTTGAACAACTATAAAACAGAAGACATTGTTACTTAGATCCATAGGAAAGCATCTATTAGGAATCCAAAACTGGCCCTAAAATCTCATGATAAAACCGTGTTTCCTATGCACCTATTTGTGTATTTCTGTAATGTGGTACTGGACAAGAGCAATTGCTCTGAAAAGTAATTTTGATATGTTTTAAAAGGTTTCTGGAGAACATTGAGTTAATCACCAACTCCAAGAAAAGATACTTAAGTTGTTTAAGCACCTCATACTTGAATTATGTGGTTGAAGATCAATGGTAGAAGTCATAAAAAGTAAGCAGCCCCTAATTAGAGTCTGGAGGAAGAAGGAGGATCCTGCATGTGCTGTATACATTTTAGTTATGGTAGTAGTCGATTTTTGTAGTAGTAATTGAAGTTGTTGTTGTAGTTGCAGTTGTAGGTGTTGTTATTTACCTTGACATGAATGGCAGTGCTGAAGCTCCATTCAGAGAGATGGCATTGTATAATCTCTTTCAGCCTGATTCATCATTCTCCCGTTTTGCGAGCCCCTAATAGCGAATCATAAGGAATCAATATTAAGGACTTGCAAAACGGTATTCATGTAGGAATTGCAAATAATATTGCGATTCCTACATGTTCCTTATTTGCGATTAGCAAATTGCTAATCGCAAATAAGGAATAACTCCCCATGCATTCCTATGGGCCTACAGGCCCATAGGAATGCATGGGGAGTTATTCCTTATTTGCGATTAGCAATTAGCTAATCGCAAATAAGGATGCGATTTCAAGGGTGCAGGGGTGTCCAAAGGACACCCTGTAGCACCCCTGAAATGTAATCTACATTGGTGTTGCGCACACACATGTCCAAAGGACATGTGTGTGTGTAACATGCAACTTAGAAAAATGCATTTAAATGCATTTTTCTAAGTTTTTGCTATTTACCGAGAGATCTGATCTCTCGGTAAATAGCGGCCCAAAATTGCAATTTCGCAATTTTAAAATGATTCATGAATTGCATTTAAGGAATCTCAAATAGAGATTCCTTAAATGCAATTCTTTGCAAATGTGCGAATTCTTTACTAGCGAATTTTGCATTTGGGATGATGAATCCCAAATGCAAAAATTGCACTCGCAAAAGGCAAGATTCTGAGAATCTTGCCCTTTGCGAGTGCAATTTAGCTTGATGAATCAGGCTGAATGTTCCTTACAGTGTATATGCCAATAAATTCTATTTGATCACTCAAAGACCTCTTGAGGGGGAATTTATCCTGCCACAATACTTCTTATTTGAAGAGAGTTTGGTTTCAAGGGAGCTAAGAGTAATGACAAATACCCTCCAGGTAAAGGGAGAAGCACTAAAGAAATTAAAATTTGGTGTTGAAGGAGCTAAGAGTAATGAGAAATGTACTCCAATAAAGGCCTAAGCACCAGAAAAACATATCCCATTTAGTGGGTCTTGTGAAATTTTAAAATGTGGAGCAGACAGGAGATGGAAGTACCGCCACAGATTCAACAACACAATGCTATCTACTTGGGCACCACAGCCGTGAGGCTTCATCAGCAGTAGCGACCTGCCCCTGACAAAGTGGGGAGTCAGGCAGTGCTTGAGGAGGTATGTGGGGAGGAGGGAGGAGAAAGGTTGAGAGGGCTCGGGAACAAAAAAATAAAAAATTGATCAAATAAACTTACTCCTGCCGCATCAAGCTCTTCCTGCTTGTGGCTGGGGCACAGGCTCCCATCCTGCGGTTAATCCTGAAGCTGCTTCTGCATGAGAGCAGCTTCAGGATTGGCCTGAGCGCCGGCAACATGCGCTCTCAGGCAGACTAGGAGCCTGTGCCTGCTATCTCCAGCCCCAGCAAAGCAACTGGGGCTGGAGAAAGCTTCACTGCATGGGAGGGGTTTGACTGGCTTGAGACAGCTGTTGATGTTATCGTTAATGTTAATGTTACTACAATTTATATAGCTCAACAGCGGCCCCAGTAAAGGGGCGTCCCGGCGCTGGCCAAACACCTCATGCACAATAAAGGGAGTGCCCTCCACTCCTCCACCAGCAGTGTCATCCCAAGGACCTGCCCCCAAGCATCGTCAGAGTCCTGGAGGTGGGTCCAGGGGATTAAAATATAATGATAATAAAACGGGTTTAAAGCCCGTTTTATTACCATTTTATTTGCTGGATTTGCTGGCGGAGGCAGTGCTCCTCCGCTATAATGGAGAGGCCGCCACTGGTCATCAGGATTAAAACTTTGAAAAAAGCACCACTTACATTTTTAAACTCTTTCCACAAGCATCTTCAATCCAGTTACTACAGGCAAATAAATTCATATTATAGATTTGAGCACAGTGAGAGTAAAATGTTGGAGAACACCATTTTGAAGATGACTGAAACACTAAAGAAGACCAAATCCCACCTCTGTCATTACCAAAGTGAATATGTGCATTCTCAGTATTCTCAGCATTGCTGGTTTCCTACCAGATTTGAACTGCATCTTTCACACAAAAAACATTGGGCCAAGAAATTATGCATGAATAGGCTGTTCTCGAATATTACTAATGGAAAATGCTGCTCCTCACTTAAAAGATAAGCATTCATATTAGAGAGCTCCAAAACAATTCAAAGATTGATTTCATTATAAATGATTTTGGATTATCGTTTCCTGAGGTTATTTCAAATATTTTCCACTTGACATTTATCCGAAACTACTTGTTCCTTTCTATATGCCAGAGCCTACATTTGCAGTTTTATTTCTGACTGCAAGTCAAGTTTCCCTACAAATACTAGACAGCGGTTGAATAGATGAGCGGTATGTGGGCGTTTTTCAGTGTGGAAGGCCTAGCGTATTCAGTGAAGGGTTATTAACGCATCCAAGTGTCATTATCCCATTTGCCTGTAAAAGCAATGCATACCTGTTAGACATTAAAAGTGTAAAAATTGATACGTAAGTGACGCAGGTGCCAAAAACGTGTAAAAACACTTCTTGAAATGTTATTTTCTCAGTCCTTCCAAAACTAAAACGGATTTAAATCAGACTTTATATTTCACCAAATAACTAACTACTTGACCATGTCCCCTTATTGATCTACATTTATTTTGATCACAGCCAATGCGCATTTTAGTTAATACATGCAGCTTTCTCAAGACTGTACCACACCAAATACTTGATATATTGAAAATCTTGCGATTCAAAGAATAATTAATATTATATATATATATATATATATATATACTATTTTGCACCAAGAAAGTGGAGTCCGTCTCTGTTCTGTTCCAGTTGATTGAGGGACTTCAAGAACAAGGTTGCAAGTGATATATATATATATACATATATCACTTGCAACCTTGTTCTAGAAGTCCCTCAATCAACTGGAACAGAACAGGGACGGACTCCACTTTCCCTGTGCATCTCTTGAATGTCCCCTGAACATTCCCTCAGCTTTGACATTCCATTTCATCTAACATTATGATGTCATTTATACATCATTACATTCTTGAGATAAACCAATGTGGAAGCGCCCAGGATATGAGCTGACTACCAATATTCAACCTGGCATACCTAGCAAGTCAATCACCAAATGGATTCCAAGCGTACTAAGGCTGAGTGCAAACCTAAATACAAGCTAATACATGCGAAGCCCAACAGGAATAAACTATTGTGTATGATCTATCATGGAGCGACATTCATGCTTATGATGTAGGGTCTTGGAATCAACTAAGGGCACAGACCTAACAGTATAAATACTCAGTGGTGGTGGTGAATATTCGTGTGGATAATAAGAAGTGTGGAAACTTAAAATGCAGACACAGAACTGAGCAGTTACAGCAAAAAATATTTACAATATATACATTGATTATGCCAGCAGAACCAGGAAGCGGATATGCATCAATAATGACAAAATTATATACAATCACAGATACGTAATAGGTACTACAAGTATGTGCCTGTAATTCTGAATCACAGGAAATGGTGTAATCCTCTGTGGTGTTCAGACCTGCAGGTGACTTGGTGTTACATTGCAGTATATACCCAGTCTCCAACTGCCTCAAAAGCCTCTCTCTATTGCCGCCACGCTTAAGCGGTGGAACACAATCAATGACTGAATATTGGAGGTGCTCGAGACTGTTATTGTGCACCTCCTTGAAATGCCTCGCTACAGGGTAGGCTGGTTCATTGTTAACTATTGCCCTGAGGTGTTGGAGTATACGTAGGTGTACAAGGTTGCAAGTGACATATATATATCACATAATATATATATATATATATATATATATATCACATAATATATATATATATATATATATATATATATATATATATATATATATATATATATATATATATATATATATATATATCTCACTTGCAACCTTGTTCTTGAAGTCCCTCAATCAACTGGAACAGAACAGGGACGGACTCCACTTTCTTGGTGCAAAATAGTTTATCTCAGAGATTCACCTTGCTGCCATGACGCATTTCGGCCTTTGCAGGCCGTGATCGCATGAATATCTCCAAGTATGTCAGGCAGAAGCTACCAAAAGGTTCAAGGCGCAAAGCCGTAGACAGAGCCAATGCCATCCCCAGAGATGAGCTGCTAATAGGCCCGACTACTGTTGAGGTCCCTAGTGTAACCACCATACTAGCTGAACCCAGCAGTTTGGTCAGCCCCGGACTGATCATTACACATAACACCGAAGAGAGAACCATCCGATCAGTCATCAATAAGCATTGGGGGATCATCAAATCTGACCCCACACTGGGGTTGATATTAGCACAGAAACCAGACATCACATACAGGAGAGAGTTCTCCATGAGAGATGCTTTGGTCAGAAACAGTTCGGAGATCACCACCACGCAAAATTGGCTAGCGGATATAAAAAGTTTTGTTAAATGTCAGAGCTGTAGGGCTTGCAAATTTGGTAGAAACATGACCAGGGTAGATTCCGGCTTCAGCCACACGCCACTCATCATCAAACACAGATTGACCTGCAGGACAGAATTTGCTGTGTATATGCTGTAATGTAACTGTGGGCTACGCTACATTGGGAGCACCAAGCTCCAGGTACACCTACGTATACTCCAACACCTCAGGGCAATAGTTATCAATGAACCAGCCTATCCTGTAGCGAGGCATTTCAAGGAGGTGCACAATAACAGTCTCGAGCACCTCCAATATTCAGTCATTGATTGTGTTCCACCGCTTAAGCGTGGCGGCAATAGAGAGAGGCTTTTGAGGCAGTTGGAGACTGGGTATATACTGCAATGTAACACCAAGTCACCTGCAGGTCTGAACACCACAGAGGATTACACCATTTCCTGTGATTCAGAATTACAGGCACATACTTGTAGTACCTATTACGTATCTGTGATTGTATATAATTTTGTCATTATTGATGCATATCTGCTTCCTGGTTCTACTGGCATCATCAATGTATATATTGTAAATATTGTTTGCTGTAACTGCTCAGTTCTGTGTCTGCATTTTAAGTTTCCACACTTCTTATTATCCACACGAATATTCACCACCACCACTGAGTATTTATACTGTTAGGTCTGTGCCCTTAGTTGATTCCAAGACCCTACATCATAAGCATGAATGTCGCTCCATGATAGATCATACACAATAGTTTATTCCTGTTGGGCTTCACATGTATTATCTTGTATTTAGGTTTGCACTCAGCCTTAGTACGCTTGGAATACATTTGGTGATTGACTTGCTAGGTATGCCAGGTTGAATATTGGTAGTCAGCTCATATCCTGGGCGCTTCCACATTGGTTTATCTCAAGAATGTAATGATGTATAAATGACATCATAATGTTAGATGAAATGGAATGTCAAAGCTGAGGGAATGTTCAGGGGACATTCAAGAGATGCACAGGGATGAATGTGGATGCTGGCTTACAAGCTCATCTTCAACAACAGATGTACAACAATTAGAGGCAGAAGAATACATACACTTTATAGTGAAATCAGCAAAGGCAAGAATTGTGAAAGAAAATGAACTAATTGAAGAAACGGAGAAAGATGATACTCTTCAAGAGGTGAAGAAAATCATACATGAAAATAAGTGGAGATTGATAAATAAAGGAAGTCAATTTCAAAGAAATATTAGGAAAATGGTATGTTGGTATTTAAAAATATAAGCTCAGAATTATCTATAACCTCCTCAGGAATACTACTCAGAGGAACAAAAATAATAATAGCAGACAGTCTTCAACGTCGTGTAATTGATTTGGCTCATGAAAGTCATCGTGGTGTGTCAGCAACAAAAAAAATTCTAAGAGAAAAGCTATGGTTTCCAAGGCTGGACAAACAAGTGGAAGAAATTGTTCTGTCTTGTTATGTCTGCCAATGTACCGTAAAGGAGAAAGGAATTGAAGAGTTGCACATGTCAGATCTTCCAAATGCTGTTTGGTCAGATGTGGCAGCAGATTTTTATGGGCCTTTGGATTCTGGGCATTACCTACTAGCAGTGGTAGATGAATATTCCCATTTTCCAATTGTAAAATTGATATCATCTACATCTACTTCAACAGTACTTCCAATATTAGATGAAATATTCTCAACATGGGGAATACCTAGTATATTAAAAACAGACAATGGACCACCATTTAGTGGAGAAGAATTTGGAAAATGTATTAACTATTTGGGAATAGTGCATAGGAAAATAACTCCAATGTGGCCTAGAGCAAATGGAATGGTAGAAATATTGATGGCAACAATTAAAAAAGGAGTACAAAGAGCAAAACTTTCACAGATTTCAGTAAATCAAGCTTTGTGTCAAATTTTAAGAGACTATAGAAATACCCCTCATCCATCAACTGGGAAGTGCCCTACAGAATTAATGTTTGGGCAACAAAGGAGAACTCGATTACTACAATTACCTGCAAGTCCACCAAAAATATATAATGAAGTCTTAAAAAAAGACAAAGAGGCCAAAGAAAAAATGAAATACTATGCAGAAAAAGGAAAAACGTATCAAGGTAAAGATTATCAAATTGGTGATTTAGTTTTAGTTAAACAACAGCAAGTTAAAAAAATCACAAACTAGATTTCACCCAATGCCTTTGGAAGTTACAAAAATACATGGCACAGCAATGACTGCAGAAAATGATAGCAGAACAATTACAAGAATCAAGTCTTTCTTTAGAAAAGTTACGACAGGCAAAGTACAGAGAAACATACAACCAAATGATCAACAAGATGAGTGGATACAAAGGAGATCGGAAAGAATTTCAAAAATACCTGAGAGACTAATTGAACAATGTTAATCTATTTATCTAAATTATTTGACTTATTTTAGGGGGGGGGAGGTAGAATGTAATGATGTATAAATGACATCATAATGTTAGATGAAATGGAATGTCAAAGCTGGGGGAATGTTCAGGGGACATTCAAGAGATGCACAGGGATGAATGTGGATGCTGACTTACAAGCTCCATTAAAGACATATCTTTGGACTATATTTATTGTCTCTGGATTTATATTACCGTCTTTGGATAATATTTTACAAACACACGAGGCATTTACATACCACTTAAATGTTTGTGAGGCGGCACCATCACCACATCTAAACACTTACTGTATATTTGCGCATTCAGCACTTACACGCTGTCCTCACTTTGTAAATACACGCCCACGGGCTCATGCAACCCTCGTTTACCCCTTCCTTTACTCACACTAATTACACTTGTAGTGGCATGCAGCATTCAAGCAGTTAGATATTTTAAGTTGCAACGGCATCAGTTTATGACCAAACGCGCACAGTACTTCACACGCCAGGCGCCGCTTGACACACTGCTAATTGTCAAACAAGTGGGGAGAGGTGTTTTTCCATTAGCAGCACACTCTCTAGGCTAATACCTTTAAGTACAGAGGTTTCCTTAGCCGCCGGCACAGTAGACATACTTCAGTCGGCACATGCCTCACTGAATAGTGCTGTTTACGTCACACGCCGCTAAATGTTTATAAATATGAAATTTTCAAATTGTGACCTCAGCCGCCGATGTACTCAACACACATCAGTTGACACATTAGCCTTTGATCAGGGTTTCATGTACTCACCCGGGCGGCAGGTATCAATGGTTTTGTACAAGTGAAATGTCCAGCTAACTATAACGCCCCTGAAACCTATGTTTTTTTCTGTGAATTTCTGAGGTTTTTTAATGCTAATTCCTAACTATAACGTACCTGAAAACTATGTTTTTTTCTGTGAATTTCTAAGGTTTTTTAAAAGCAAATTCCTAACTATAACGTGCCTTAAACCTATGGTTTTTTCAGTGAATTTCAAAGGTTTTTTAAATGACAATTTCTAACTTTAACACATGAAGAAAGAAGAAAAAACACACAGAAAGAAGAAAAAGAAATGCAGAAAGAAGCAACAGAAGTCCTCAAAGACAAAGAAAAGTGCAGGAAGAAGGAAGACATGCAGTAAGAACAAACAGAGGAGCAGAAAGAGACCTTGTTGCAAAATCATCCTGTACCCTCAACTTTTTCAGATGGGTACTGGTGGTAACTGACTCTGACTAACCAGTCCTAGAGCCAGTGATATGCTAAAACACACTTAGACTACAGTTAATACACCTACATACACTAGGGAACACTATGCGTTGGGGTACCCCTGTTATTAGCATGACCTCCTCTGTAAGCCCCTAGTATATAATAGGGCAGGGGGATTAAAACTACCTCTTAAAACGCGGCATAGGACGTTTTTGCACACGTCGCCTCTGGCCCCGTCCCCTCCCTTCCCCACTGTGTAAACACGCCCTGTAGCCATTTTAAGCTGGGAGATTAACTCCCCTTGAATCCTGAGGGTCCCTAGGTGCAAATTAGCCCACTAGGTACCTCCAGTAAGCACCACAGAGCAGTGTTCCAGAGAGGTTTAAAAAGGGGCATGGCCTCTGAACGCCTGTCTGCAACGCTGCTCCCTGGCATATACTGCAGATACCTGTTGGGCTAGTTGGCCCTCAGGGACCCTCAGTATTCAAAGATAATTAATTCACCAACTTAAAACGCACCACGGGATGCGTTTGCACAGTGGTGAATAAAGGGGGCGTGGCCTGAGGTGACATGTCTGCAAACACGCCCTGTGGCATGTTTTAAGTTAGAGAATTAATTCCTCCTCAATCCAGTGGGTCTCTGAGGGCCTAGCCCACCAGGTACCTCCAGTATGCGCCAGGGGGCTGCGTTGCAGAGAGGTGTTCAGAGGCCATGCCCCTTTTTAAGCAGCTCCGTGGTGCTTACTGGAGGTACCTTGTGGGCTATTTGGCCCCCAGGGACCCTCAGGATTGACGAGGAATTAATTCCCCAACTTAAACCGCACCACAGGGTGTGTTTGCACACATGTGAACTCAGGCCCCGCCCCCTCCCTTCACCACTATGCAAACACGCCCCGTGGCACGTTTTAAGTTGGGGGTTTTTTATTTTATGAAATTGTTTTTGTTTGTTTTTAGTAATTTTTGGGGAGGGGGCCCATGTGTCACCCCTCCCGGGCAACTTGTAGCCCCGGGGACCCCATCCCCCTGGGCTGTCCCTCTCTGTTGGGGACCATTGGGTGTCCCCAATCCCTCCACGGTCCCATCGGCTCCCCGCGTCCCTCTGGAGCTGGCATTGCTTTTCCACATGGGAAGCAGCTAACATGCTTCTCCCCATGGGGAAAAGCAATCTGCTTTGCTTTATTGAAGCGAGGGCAGGTTTCCCTGCTCTCGCTTCAATGTAGCAAAGCAGTTTACAATGACAGGGTGTTACGGGGGTGGGCACCCCGGAACACTGCCGACCCGGGGGTGGCGGTCCCCGGTTCGGCAGGAGGTGGCAGTGTGCCCCCTGCAATGTCAATTAAGTCGAACCCAAGGGGGTGGCAGTCCCCTGGGCTTGGGGGGGGCCTTAGAGGCCCCCCAATATTAAACTATTAAGCCCCGGGGTGGCGGTCCACGGGGCAGTGTGGGGGGGATTGGGCCCCCCACACACACTTTATTTTCAACATGCCCCTGGGATTGGGCCCCCCCGGGGGCTAATTAGCATCTAAGCGCGGGAGCCAGCGATTCGTTTTTTTTTTTATCGGCAGGATCCGCGCACCCTGTGTGGATTTTGTTGATTTTTAAAAAATTGTTTTACAAAATGTGGCCCTGGGGGTCCTTATGGGACCCCATAAGCAGGCCTAGGGGGTCAGGGTGTTGCTACCCTGCCCCCTTTTTGCGTTTTTCCTTAGGTTTCTTGTGCCTTGGTTCTACCGAAGCACAAGATGGCTGCCAACACTTCCTGGTTTGGAGTGTTGACAGCCAATTAGCATACAGCTCATGCTCGGCAGAGTGCGCGGATCCTGCACGGCCATAGATATATATGTGAATTTAATTTTGATTTTCTCAGGAACTACTGAACGGATTTACATCATTTAACCAAAAGGCACGACTCTGAACCAAGGTCTACCTTTCTGCCAAAATTGGTGTCATTCCGTTGAGCAGTTCGGGCTGTAGCTGTGACTAAAGGTTCCTTGGGGAAATTGCATGGGAAAACACGTTTTGGAGCCCCCCTTTTTTTGCGGCCCCGCTTGACGAATCACCCCGAGACTTTCAGGATAGGAGCGGACCAGAGCAGGCCATAAGTTTTGAAAATTCGTCGACCGGTGCCAAAGTTATTCCAAATAGAATGTTGCGGATTATCTATAGATAATAGGTCCAAACTATAACTACCTACTGGCGACCGCCAGTAGGTAATATATACATATATATATATATATATATATATATATATATATATATATTCACTGAAAAAACCATAGGTTATAGACCATATATAGTTAGGAATTTGCATTTACAAAACCTTGAAAATTCACTGAAAAAACCATAGGTTAGAGACCATATATAGTTAGCTGGACATTTTATTGACATAAAACCAATGAAATTCCATATATAGTTAGTTGCACTAACTATATATCGCGCACCCGCAATCCACTGCTGATGATGTCACATATTACATCATTCATGACATGGTCAGTGACATCACTGATGACATCACTGATGACATCTCAAATGACATCACTGATGACATCACTGATGACATCTCAAATGACATCACTGATGACATCATCTAGTGTCTGTGTGTTTTTGTAAAGTTTAAATATGTTTTACATATTGAAGAATGAGTGGATGTATGGAAGACTGAGTGTGTGTGTGGCTGGCTGGGAGGTGTGTGACTCTGTGCATATCAATGTGTACTTGTATCAGTGATTGTATAAGAGAGTAAGTATGTGTTAGTATATGTGTGAAAAGTATGGTGTTCTGTGTTTAACTGTATAGATGAGGAAATCGAAGTGTGATTGATTCTTCACAGGACTGACTAGGTGTATGAGTGCATATGATAGTATTGTAATAATGAGTGACTGTATGTATGAGTGATTGTATGGGTGAATGAGTGAATGTGTGTGTAGACGTAGGAATCAGTGAGTGCGTATGTAGTAACTGGTATTGGTGTGTCAAGATGTCATCAGTGATGTCATTTGAGATGTCATCAGTGATGTCATTTGAGATGTAATCAGTGATGTCATCAGTGATGTCACTGAAGTATGGTGTTCTGTGTTTAACTGTATAGATGAGGAAATGGAAGTGTGATTGATTCTTTACAGGACTGACTAGGTGTGTGAGTAACTCCATGGATGAGTGGCAGTGTGTGAGTGTCTGCATAGGTGTATGAGTGCATATGATAGTGTTGTAATAATGAGTGACTGTATGTATGAGTGATTGTATGGGTGAATGAGTGAATGTGTGTGTAGACGTAGGAATCAGTGAGTGCGTATGTAGTAACTGGTATTGGTGTGTCATGATGTCATCAGTGATGTCATTTGAGATGTCATCAGTGATGTCATCAGTGATGTCATTTGAGATGTCATCAGTGATGTCATCAGTGATGTCACTGACCATGTCATGAATGATGTAATATGTGACATCATCAGCAGTGGATTGCGGGTGCGCGATATATAGTTAGTGCAACTAACTATATATGGAATTTCATTGGTTTTATGTCAATAAAATGTCCAGCTAACTATATATGGTCTCTAACCTATGGTTTTTTCAGTGAATTTTCAAGGTTTTGTAAATGCAAATTCCTAACTATATATGGTCTATAACCTATGGTTTTTTCAGTGAATTTCATTGGTTTTTTAAAAGCTAATATCTATAGCTGTAAAATATATTCTTTATTACGTGACGTATCACGTAGCCACGTGAGACGCCTCTTGACGCGTCGCATAACCGTGACGTATCGGCTCTGCAGCGCAAACAAAACCCGTAACGTAAGCGTGCCGGAGCACGCTTACAGATATATATATTTTTTTTAACCTTAATTAGACAAAATCCACACGTGCACATATCTTGAGGCCTTGCAAAGGCACATCAAACAAACAGTCCCTACAATTTTGCCAAGTTTGCTGGAAATCTATTCCCTTAATTTTTTTTTTACTGTTTCTCTTGGTTTTCCCCTTGTTACGCTTACCGGGACGCTACCTGGTACGCGAACCGGACGCTCCAAAAACACAAGATGGCGGACTCCCGTTACGCTGCCGGTTAGCTGCCCGGTTCGCGTACCGGGAAGCGCCTCTACCGCGAAAAATCACGGGGGACTTTAATATCCCCCTCATCAATCCTAGGGGGTCAGGAGGAGTTTACCTTGCCCCCTTTCCTTCATTTCCCCCTTCTTTTTTCACCACATCTTGTCTCTCGAACCTACCGAGAGACAAGATGGCGGCCGCTCCGGACTGTTTACAATGTTGACAGCTACGCTGCCGGTTAGCTGCCCGGTGAGCTGCCCGGTGAGCTGCCCAGTGAGCTGCCCGGTTCGCGTACCGGGACGCGCCTCTACGGCGTAAAATCGCAAAAAAAAATTGTTTTATTTTTTGCCCCGCGGGGCACTTTAATATCCCCCTCATCAATCCTAGGGGGTCAGGAGTGGTCTACCTTGCCCCCTTTCCTTCATTTCCCCCTTCGTTTTTCACCACATCTTGTCTCTCGATCGTACCGAGAGACAAGATGGCGGCCGCTCCGGACTGTTTAGAATGTTGACAGACACCGGAGAGCCAATCAGCTTCGCTTCGCGAAGTTCCGTTACGCGTCAGGTACGCGAACCGGGGCGCTAACCGGAGCGTTGTCACAGATATATATATTTTTTTAAACGTTAATTTCTCAAAATCCACTGGAGCACATATATTGAGACATAGCAAAGGCACGTCGGGCAAACCATATCTACAATTTTGCCAAGTTTCATGTAAATCTATTCAGCCGTTCGAGCTAAAAGTGAGTCCAACCGCCCTATGGAAAAATGAATGGGAAAAACGCGTTTTGGGACCCCCTTTTTTCTCGGCCCCCCCTTGACGAAACCCCCCCAAATTTTCAGGGGCTGCTCAGAAACAAAATGTGCCATTTTCCTGAACATTTCAGCCAATTCCGTCCACAAACGCCAAAGTTATTAGACATAGAATTTTCAGAAATCCCATAGAGAAAAAATCCTAACTATATATACCCACTGGCTATCGCCAGTAGGTAATATACATATATAAACATATATAATCTGCATATCTATATAAATATAAATGCATGCATACATATACATATATGCATACATATGCATGTTATTTACATGAAAGTTTTAAAAACACTAATAAAAGCAAAGCTAAAAAGCCACCTCATTACAAACAGAATGGCTTTAACTTAAACGAGGGCGAGATCTATTGCATTTTCAATGCTTGTTTACTTTGGTTCTATCAAGAAGGCATTCAGATGTGTCACACATTTGCCATAAATTCTGAATGTTAGCCCTCTAGTTGCTCATTAGATCACTGTAGTAAAGCTAGTGCTCACCAGGGAAGTCTGCTGCTAATCATGGTTTCCAGCCATTTTCCCGCATTTTTTATCCCGCAGACTTTCAGTCCGCATACCATTATCCCGCAAGGTCATTGACCTCGCATACCATTATCCCGCATTTTTTCAAAACGCATGTGCATTTATCGCGCATGCCTTTACAAAGAATTACGTTTTAAAGGCATGTATGGTAAATGCATTTGCTTTGTGAAAACCACGATGACGAGAGAGGTAAGTGGGTTTGTGTTAATTTTTTCGTGGGTTAGTGATTGTGTAGTGTAGTGTAGTGTTGTGTAGTGTAGTGTTGTGTTAGTGTAGTGTAGAGTTGTGGTGGTTGTTTAGTGTAGGGTCATGCTGGGGGTAGTGTTTTAGGGTTTAGGGTTGTGTTGTAGTGTTTGCGTAGTGTAGGGTCATGCTGGGGGTAGTGTTTTAGGGTTTAGGGTAGTGTTGTAGTGTTTGCGTAGTGTAGGGTCATGCTGGGGGTAGTGTTTTAGGGTTTAGGGTTGTGTTGTAGTGTTTGCGTAGTGTAGGGTCATGCTGGGGCTAGTGTTTTAGGGTTTAGGGTAGTGTTGTAGTGTTTGCGTAGTGTAGGGTCATGCTGGGCGTAGTGTTTTAGGGTTTAGGATAGTGTTGTAGTGTTTGCGTAGTGTAGGGTCATGCTGGGGGTAGTGTTTTAGGGTTTTGGGTAGTGTTGTAGTGTTTGCGTAGTGTAGGGTCATGCTGGGGTGTAGTATTTTAGGGTTTAGGGTAGTTTGCGTAGTGTAGGGTCATGCTGGGGGTAGTGTTTTAGGGTTTTGGGTAGTGTTGTAGTGTTTGCGTAGTGTAGGGTCATGCTGGGGGTAGTGTTTTAGGGTTTTGGGTAGTGTTGTAGTGTTTGCGTAGTGTAGGGTCATGCTGGGGTGTAGTGTTTTAGGGTTTTGGGTAGTGTTGTAGTGTTTGCGTAGTGTAGGGTCATGCTGGGGTGTAGTGTTTTAGGGTTTTGGGTAGTGTTGTAGTGTTTGCGTAGTGTAGGGTCATGCTGGGGGTAGTGTTTTAGGGTTTTGGGTAGTGTTGTAGTGTTTGCGTAGTGTAGGGTCATGCTGGGGGGTAGTGTTTTAGGGTTTTGGGTAGTGTTGTAGTGTTTGCGTAGTGTAGGGTCATGCTGGGGGTAGTGTTTTAGGGTTTTGGGTAGTGTTGTAGTGTTTGCGTAGTGTAGGGTCATGCTGGGGGTAGTGTTTTAGGGTTTAGGGTAGTGTTGTAGTGTTTGCGTAGTGTAGGGTCATGCTGGGGGTAGTGATTTAGGGTTTAGGGTAGTGTTGTAGTGTTTGCGTAGTGTAGGGTCATGCTGGGGGTAGTGTTTTAGGGTTTAGGGTAGTGTTGTAGTGTTTGCGTAGTGTAGGGTCATGCTGGGGTGTAGTGTTTTAGGGTTTTGGGTAGTATTGTAGTGTTTGCGTAGTGTAGGGTCATGCTGGGGGTAGTGTTTTAGGGTTTAGGGTAGTGTTGTAGTGTTTGCGTAGTGTAGGGTCATGCTGGGGTGTAGTGTTTTAGGGTTTTGGGTAGTGTTGTAGTGTTTGCGTAGTGTAGGGTCATGCTGGGGGTAGTGTTTTAGGGTTTAGGGTAGTGTTGTAGTGTTTGCGTAGTGTAGGGTCATGCTGGGGGTAGTGTTTTAGGGTTTAGGGTTGTGTTGTAGTGTTTGCGTAGTGTAGGGTCATGCTGGGGGTAGTGTTTTAGGGTTTAGGGTTGTGTTGTAGTGTTTGTGTAGTGTAGGGTCATGCTGGGGGTAGTGTTTTAGGGTTTAGGGTAGTGTTGTAGTGTTTGCGTAGTGTAGGGTCATGCTGGGGTGTAGTGTTTTAGGGTTTTGGGTAGTGTTGTAGTGTTTGCGTAGTGTAGGGTCATGCTGGGGGTAGTGTTTTAGGGTTTAGGGTAGTGTTGTAGTGTTTGTGTAGTGTAGGGTCATGCTGGGGGTAGTGTTTTAGGGTTTAGGGTAGTGTTGTACTGTTTGTGTAGTGTAGGGTCATGCTGGGGGTAGTGTTTTAGGGTTTTGGGTAGTGTTGTAGTGTTTGCGTAGTGTAGGGTCATGCTGGGGGGTAGTGTTTTAGGGTTTTGGGTAGTGTTGTAGTGTTTGCGTAGTGTAGGGTCATGCTGGGGGTAGTGTTTTAGGGTTTTGGGTAGTGTTGTAGTGTTTGCGTAGTGTAGGGTCATGCTGGGGGTAGTGTTTTAGGGTTTAGGGTAGTGTTGTAGTGTTTGCGTAGTGTAGGGTCATGCTGGGGGTAGTGATTTAGGGTTTAGGGTAGTGTTGTAGTGTTTGCGTAGTGTAGGGTCATGCTGGGGGTAGTGTTTTAGGGTTTAGGGTAGTGTTGTAGTGTTTGCGTAGTGTAGGGTCATGCTGGGGTGTAGTGTTTTAGGGTTTTGGGTAGTATTGTAGTGTTTGCGTAGTGTAGGGTCATGCTGGGGGTAGTGTTTTAGGGTTTAGGGTAGTGTTGTAGTGTTTGCGTAGTGTAGGGTCATGCTGGGGTGTAGTGTTTTAGGGTTTTGGGTAGTGTTGTAGTGTTTGCGTAGTGTAGGGTCATGCTGGGGGTAGTGTTTTAGGGTTTAGGGTAGTGTTGTAGTGTTTGCGTAGTGTAGGGTCATGCTGGGGGTAGTGTTTTAGGGTTTAGGGTTGTGTTGTAGTGTTTGCGTAGTGTAGGGTCATGCTGGGGGTAGTGTTTTAGGGTTTAGGGTTGTGTTGTAGTGTTTGTGTAGTGTAGGGTCATGCTGGGGGTAGTGTTTTAGGGTTTAGGGTAGTGTTGTAGTGTTTGCGTAGTGTAGGGTCATGCTGGGGTGTAGTGTTTTAGGGTTTTGGGTAGTGTTGTAGTGTTTGCGTAGTGTAGGGTCATGCTGGGGGTAGTGTTTTAGGGTTTAGGGTAGTGTTGTAGTGTTTGTGTAGTGTAGGGTCATGCTGGGGGTAGTGTTTTAGGGTTTAGGGTAGTGTTGTACTGTTTGTGTAGTGTAGGGTCATGCTGGGGGTAGTGTTTTAGGGTTTAGGGTAGTTTAGTTGTTTAGTGTATGCTAAAGGCATATTCGTTCTAAAAGTTTTCGTTATTTTAATTTGCGGCCTAATAGTACATGCGGGATTTTTTTTGCGGACTGATGGTATGCGGGATTTCGTCATATATTCGCTAATCATACTTTCTATGGCAAAATGAACCCCCTCATTTTGTTCCTTTTTAAATTAAATGTTTTAAGAGTTACCACTTTATTCCAATCAAGATGGCTTCAGGTGTGCCATACCTTTGTAATAAGTAGGACTGTTAGCACTCTAGTTGTTCTTTAGAACACTCTGGGACATTCTGTCATTGGGCTATAGTTGGGCTACATCTGGCTGATATTTGGGCTACATTTGTTTTTTTTGTCTCTGGTGGCCATCTTTGGGCTACATTGGGCTACATTGGGCTACATTGGGCTACATTTGGGCTCCAACATATATATAGCCCAATGTAGCCCAATATATATTTTTCAAAGTTAATTGTCGTAAAAACCACTGGAGCCTATATCTTGAGACATAGCAAAGGCACATCGGGCTACCAGTCCCTACAATTTTGCCAAGTTTGGTGTAAATCCATTCAGCCGTTCAGGCTAAAAGTGAGGCCAACCGCCCTATGGAAAATTGCATGGGAAAAACACGTTTTGGGACCCCCCTTTTTTCTCGGCCCCCCCTTGACGAAACCCCCCCCAATTTTCAGGGGCTGCTCAGAAACAAAATGTTCCATTTTCCTGAAAATTTCAGCCAATTCTGTTCTCAAACGCCAAAGTTATTCGACATAGAATTTTCAAAAATCCCATAGGAAAAAAATCCTAACTATATATACCTACTGGCTATCGCCAGTAGGTAATATATATATATATATATATATATATATATATATATATATATACACATTTATATATATATTTAATTAATACAATATCCACAAGACATCTCAAGTCAGTTCAAACGGTGGTGTTGCTGGATGTCTGCAGAGTGAGACGTGGCAGTTCAAAGTATTAGTCCTGCATTGTGGAAGTGAGTGAGATTGGGATTGGGATTGGGCCCTGTCTGGTAGTTCCCAGAGTGAGATGTCAAGGAAATAGCGGTGGAATTGTATGTTTATGTAGGTGTTCAAATGGCAATATCTTTGTGTTCTTGTGTGAAACATGTAAGAAATTGTACAGCGATGAATAGGGCCCTATTGGGGGTTGTAGAGAGCGTCAGTGCCACATGTCCATGTTAGATCCAAAGTACCCTAAAATTAAGGCAGGGTATTGGAGTCCCTGAGATATCAGCATGCGAAAAACAAAGTGATGGGTGGGTTGCTTCCAATAATCTCAATCATTAATGCATTTTAATGAGGTAAATAGTGACTAATGTGTGAAGTGGTAAAGTTAATCACAGTCATTGGTTCACATGATAGACAGACCCTCACGCAAGATGGCTGCTGTTCATCCCATATGATATCAAGTGTTATGTTTTTGCCTATTGTGGGTATTCTAGGCTTTGGACTGGTTGCAGCAGAAGGCAGTCAGTGCCAGCAGTTCCGTTAACAGTTTTGTGGTTCGATCCAGGTACTCTCCATTCATCTTCCCTAGCACTCAGGGAAGGGGGCTACAGTTCCTCCTCTATGGAGTGGAAATGGATGGTATGAATGGAGAATTTAATGGGAATACCAGTCTCATCCAGTCTCTTTAGCCAGATGAAGACCCTCATCCTCTTACGGCCTGCATAAACAATCTCACCAACACTTGTTACTACACCTTGTCAGGCTATTCAACAAATGCATCCCTTTATGCTAACTTATAAAGATTCTTTCACATTTTCTCTAGGTTTTAATACACAGGGTCCATGGGATCATTTCTATCTCAAGTGCTTTAAACTAATGCAGTAAAACATTATAATATTTTTTCAGGTGAAGATTCAGAGTAAAAATAGATATATCATTTTCATAAAACAGCAAGTTCCTGCATTACATAGAATATGCTACATGTAGCCATCCTGGGCTAGTTACCCTGAGCAGCTCAGTTTAATTAATTAGTTGATTGGCAGGAGCATGCAAAGGGGCTATCAGCATGTAGTTGTAACTTGGGATTAGGGTTCATTCATAAATCCATAAGGGCTATGCAATTAGTTTGTATCAGCAGAAACCTGCCAACTTTATACCACTTGCAATTAAACTGCATCAACAGAATCCTGCCAGCTCTATACCACCCAAAAGCTACAAAAAGAAGAATTGTGTGATCAATTAGAGAACATACTTTGCTTTACCAAAGACTGCCCTAGTATTGGAAATTATCAGAGCCGAGAATATAGTGTACAAATTACTAAAAATAAAAGGCTTTACAGAAGTTTTTATTTAAAACAAGAAAATTATTCTAATTATCAATCAGGTGGCCTTCTAAGCAAGCGATGAAATGACCAAGAAACACATAGATTTAACCTAAGGAAATGAAAAGACACAGGTGTCGAGTGATGACCCATCTATCATGGCCATGGAGGGCCAAAGAATATGGGGCCAAAGAATATGGGTACTGTTCAATATTTGACCAAAACCACATTGCATAGCAAATCAAGCATCCTAAATCAGTGTGTATGCAAAATCTGATTTATATGAAATTAGAATAACTAGTGTGCTTAGGGTTCGTTTAGTTTGCTTAGTTTAGTATAATTTGGAGTACAACTTCTCTGGAATGGCCTCTGGGCACTATCATCTACAGGCCCATGCTCTGACACTAAAATCATGTGCATTATTTCAGGAAAAGACAGATTTTAGAACCCCTCCTAAAAGCTTAGTGCCTATCGCAATTTTTGAGAGCCATTGGCAGAGTGTTCCAGAGGCAAGCTTTTAGAACCAAAAATGCTCTGCCTCTATTACTTTGCACATTAAATTTGTCATCTTTTACTGTAAGCAATCCCAGGACGCTAGAAGTGAAAATAGATCACAAAACCTCTCTACCTTGGTCATACAATGGATGGGATATGAATAATTTTCAGGATACAATACATCCTGTGAAATATTTTGCTTTGCTGATGATGGCATATATCATTAAAAGTCTACTACAGCAGATTTTGGTAAGTAATATGTTTCTGTAATATTCAAGGTTGTGAATGGTTCCAGTAAAATGTTCATGTAGAGGTTCAGATTTTTTTAGGTCTATCAGACAGCGTTAGCTCTCTAACTAGACCTCTTGTCACTATACTCCACACACAAAATGCTTTCGGACAGCCTCTTTAGTCATTGGTTACTGTGGTTCCTATCAGTCTATGGAATATCATGTATGTGACCTACTTTCCATATCACATAGCCTTTTATTCTTTCTTTTAATAAGGAAAACAGAGCTAAATCGAACCTTTAATTCACCCCCACGCACTTAATACTTTAGTACTTCGGTGCTCACCATCACATCCCCATCCCTAGTTCCTTATTATTAGAGGTTTTTTTTGTTTTACTTTGGGGCGCAGTAAAGTGTTACTAGGCTGTTACTTTATTTGGGCGCATTGTCATGCACTTTCTTTTTTCTTTTTACTTTGGCCATTTTGGAAGGAAAGAGGAAAACATGGCTGCCACATCTTGTTCACTAATGCACCTATTGTCATCCACACCCATAATCTAGTGGCACATGTATCTGGTGCTTAATTTGTAAAACAAATAAAAAATAAGTGTGAGGATCCTCATCAGGAGGCCACTTGCACCACTCATTCCTGCACCGGGACACCTAAAATGCCTCCTTGTGTCCAAAATGGGCATGAAGATGAGGTATGGCGCTAAGAAATAGCACTAAATGCAGCAGAAAGTGAATAGGGAGCACATGCAGCCACTCACTAAACGTGCTCTTGGAGTAGAATTGTGGCCAATTCAACCCTAACATTTAGCACTAGTTTTTTAGTGCAAAATGCACCCTCGCTTCCAAAATGGACACAAGGATGCATTTTGTGCTAAAAAATAGAACTCAAAGCACCATAGCACAAATAGCGAGTGCAAGCAGCCACTTGCTAGCTAAATGTGCTTTCGTAGTAAGATGTTCCCTGAAATTACACGGGCAGGAGTAATCACGTAATTATCAGTAATTCTGAATCAAAGAGCGACGTGAAAATATCCCATCATCAGGGACCATTGCACCACCACTTCAAATCCAATTTTGACTGTTGTTAGGCATTAACAGGTTGCTGGTTTGTGACATAACATTTTCCATCAATAAAAGAATAGTGTCCTGCCTCTAAATTTGTATGTGCTCTGTCTGTATAATACACATCCATTCAATTGTGCTAATGAATTTGGGTTGGGTGCCTGGCTATTGGATATCAGTGCTATATGACTTTCCTGCTGGCTGTAATGCGTGCAAAATATTTCTTTTTATTTCTGCTTTGTTTGATTAGATGATTTACTTTATTTGGAAGCTGACTGCAAACAACATTACAAAAGTGATGCCTTACACCTTTTGTAGGTACGAAGTATTGATGATGACATGTTTACACTACATAGCACTATATCCATTTTTGCAGCACATGAATATTGCATTATATGTTGCCTAATGTTGTTGATGACCATTAATGCTGTAATCACCTGGGTTTCTCCATTTTCTTTCCCTAGGTCTTCCAAGGACAAAGTCCTCCTGTAGTAAAATGGCATAGTGTGTGAATAGTAGTCATTATGTGCATAGTACATTGGTAATGTGCCTTACGCAACACAAACTGTTGGACTCTACACCTGCCAGCAACATTGCCAGAAACTTCAGATAAGCAGTTGGTGAGTGGAGGGAACAGAAGGGCCGAACAGGCAGGAAGTGCAGAAAGAAACATATGCAAAGAGAAGGAATGGAGAGACACTGAGACCAGTGCTGTCTTAACGCATGGGCACGCTGGGCAGTTGCCTGGGGCCCCACGAGCATATGGGCCCCATGCAGATAAGAATTGAACACAAATCTTCTGTTAAACACTTTTATTCCTGTGAGCGGTTGTTTAGGCAGGGCCCAGTGCACTGCTTTGCCCGGGGGCCTATAATGCTGTTAAGACGGACCTGACTGAGACATTGGGCTCGGAGAGAAGAGATGTTTCACAGTGGAGGGACAAAGATGGAGAGCACAAAAGGGATAGAGAAATGCGGTGGGAGAAGGAAAAAAAGGTATTGTGCAGATACCAGGAGGAAGAGAGCAGACTCATCAGCAGTTACATGGCGCAGGGCTGGGGCGGTCTCTTAGTGCTAAACAAAGCGTGGACTGGTCATTCAGTAGTGGAGCACACCATCTTCCACACAGGTGCCTCACCCTTGCAGAATCACCTAAAACCATCACTTTCAATGCCCTTGACTATACCTTATAATAGTGTTTCATCTCACTGAGAAGCTAGTAGAAAAGCAAAAATCCCAACATGAACTGTTTTTCAATTTATTCAAAAGCAATTTTAAGATTTTCAAAGTGATAATTGAAAGATGCCTATCTGTTAAATAAGCTCAATAGAGGAAATAAAAGATCTATTGCCCTAGGGCAGTCAAGAACATGCAATACTCTGAAGAGCCTATGGGGACACAAAATAAAATTAGCTAGTGGATAGTAGTCATATAAAATAGATTGGCAGGACAATACAATCATGGACGAGTTGAGAGCCACCGAATTAAAGAAACACGCACACACTTTGAACAGTCTAGAAAACTGCCTGACAAATTTTCAGTTCTTCCCACTGTCATTATTTAATTACTTTGAGCCCCACTACCCCAACAAGCCATTTTCTTTAGGCTTCATAATATTCCGCGAAACAGCCAATATAAGCATTTTTGCACTTTAGAAAGACAGGCACTTGATTACAGCTGCGTTCCATCTTCCTATGTAAATGTGGAAGTAAGAGCTGTATCAGCTATCCAATATCAAGAGGTAAGTGCATTGTATGTAAGTGTTTGATATCATACAAGAATTCCCATTTGTGTATGTGAATACTGTATACCAGGTGGCACTGTTTTTGATACTGTATTAGCAGTATGGCAAATCATCTCTTAGTATTGCTTTTTGAGAAGGGAGAAACGGAAAAATTAAACAAGACGAACATAAGCACAGTATTTAAATATGTAGGAAGGGCACATACTGGGCTTAAAAAGGGAACAAGAGACTCTTAATAGCTACAAGGGCTGGTATTGTTGTTTCTTAGTCGTTTGTTGGGTCAGTTTCGAGAAAGGTTACTGTACTTAAAGCATTCTTCATTAAAGTTATGCGAGATTTTTTTATATTTAATTTGAGAAGGACGATGAATGGGTTTTTAGACAGAAATTGACTACAATCCATAATGCAAGAATAGGGGATCTCATTCCGCCATTTAACATTAGAAGAGTATACCAATAGTATATGTACTGAATCAACACACAGGCTAGAAGCTGTTTATTTAAATCGTGTTTACTACAGAAAATGTGGACTGCCATGTTTGTAACCCATTACTCTTTCTAGTGTCAGAGACACTCCCTGCCCCAAAACCCATCTCTTCTTCAATCACTAAATCACTATGCCGGTTCCAGTAGCATCAGCGGCCTCACTCAGCACTGCCCCATCACCGTTGCTGTCCTGACTGTGGTTCCCCTCAGACTCTGTGTCCCTCTTGTGCGCAAACTCCGCCCTTCATCTGCCAAGCTCTTCATCAATGTGTCGATTGCCATTTTACTCCAATTGCCAAAACATGTCCCTCCTTTGCCTCCACTTCATATGTCTGCTTGTCATTCTGGTTCATCTTAGTTCTATATTTAATTTGAACTGGAAATGATGCCCACATTGAAAATCAATGTGTTAGCTCTGAGAATAAATAACCTGCAGTGGAAATCCATGTTGCTTGCTTGTCACACATTCAGCTCCAATAACATGCCTATGAGGGTGATTAATTGAGTACCACTGAGTTGAGCATCTGTGATAACTGGTTTTTGTAGTCATTTTAAACTGCAGAGATAAAACACTATACCATAGTACATTAAGTAAAAGGCCACCTGTGTCAGTGGTAAAATAAATGAATCACAGGCATAAACCTTTTAATGAAGAATTCACAACTTTGAAGATGTAGGGATACAGATGGTCATGCATGATCCTTTAGTCAGTGCATGCTACTGCCTCTCTTTTCCTGAAGAACAAATCTTTAAGCCTACCAGACCTTCGGTGTTTATGAATGGATACCTCATTCCTTCACACAGTACAATAAATCTCTGCGCTGCCTGATCATTAGGAATGATGTTCATGGGCCACAACTATATATAGACCCATGTGTTTGGTCTGACCACTAAGCTATCACCTTCCTTCTGCCTGGCACCCACAAGACTTGGGCACCACAACCTGTGATTCCCAAACTTTGGGTTAGAGACACCAAGATCCTTGACCATGGGAAACTGGCTGCTCGTTGTGAGACTGAACTCCCCCCCCAACCCCCCCCCCTCATATCACTACGGTCAACAACCTCGCTGACCACTTTTCCATGACTATATGCATCATTCTTGATGACCTAGCTCTGCTAAAACTAAAAAGAACCCAAATCAAAGACAGGAACCCCATGTTCAACGGATCCTTCAACAATGATCCTTCAACACCTCTGACACTTCTACTGAGCCCTTTCTTGGAGTCAAGTGTGAAGAACCCGGACTCTACCATCCTGGGTGATTTCAACCTGCACCTAGAAAAGAGCAAGGACGTCTGTACATTAACACTGAAAGATGCTATGTCAAATTTAGACATGAAACAGATCGTAACTCAAAATACCCATGATGCTGGCCACACGCTAGATGGGATTTTCACATCCAACAAGAATATTTCACTACTAGAAATCCTTCCGGTTCCATGGTTGGACCATAAGCTAATAATAATAATAATAGAAGCTGTTCCACCTGGTAAGCACACCTGCGCCCCCAATTGGTCAAAAATTAACTCCTCGCTTCTTGAGGTACACTTGACAAAATCAATTCCAGAACTTGACAAAGACTGTAGTACAGCCTCAAATCAAATTTCTAGCTGGATAAGAGCTGCCATAAAAGTAGCAGCTCTAAACATTAAAAATACAGCAAGAAGGAAATCACCCTCCCAACCTTGGTTCACAAATGCGTTAAAAACACAAAAACAAACTTGTAGGAAATGGGAAAAAAATGGAGGAAGAATAATGAGTCTGAACCACAAGAGACTTATAAATCCTCACTGGCTACCTACAAGAAATTGATACTAGCAGAAAAAAGTAAATACTTCACACGAAAATAGAGGAAGCAAAAACTCGAGCAGAGAACTCTTTACCATAATAAAAATAATTAACAAAAAATTACAACTCTGCGCCTGCTGAAATCAGCACCGAGTTTTGCAATATCTTGGGCCAGTTCTTCATAGACAAAGTAGGTAGTGTTTATGAGTCCTTCAAAAGTACAGCTAATCGTACATGCAATTTACCAAATAGGGAAATGAATGACCTCCTTATATCACCGACAACCGGACAACCCTTCCAATTTCACCCTCCTTCCACTGATCAGATTCTTCAGGTTGTTAGGCAAACAAAGTCAGGAGGCACCTCCGATCCATGTCCACCCAAGATAATGCACCTTTTCCCCGAACTATTGAGTGAACAATTAGCATTGCTTTTCAAAGAAATAATTAAAACCAACCACTTCCCGGAGACTTGAAAAACAGCATCAGTACTCACACTTCTAAAGAAATCCACTCTAGACCCACAAGAACCGGGCAATTATATACCCATAGTAAGAATACCCTTTCCGGCCAAAGTTTTGGACAAACTATCGAACAGGCAGCTGTCCCAATTTCTCAATGAGAATAATATGTTAGACCAATCATCAATTCGGTTTTCGAGAAGGGCATGGAACTGAAACAGCCCTGTTGACGGCCACAGAGGAACTTAGGTACATACTGGATGCCGGGGGAAAGGCCGCCTTGATTTTATTAGATCTCTCGGCGGCCTTTGACACGGTAAACCAAGATATCCTACTCTGCCACCTCAGGGATGCAGGAGTGCATGAGTCAGCTCAAACTCAAATAGCCTCCTATCTGTCAAATAGGACTTTCATGGTGGAGCAGGGAGAGGCAAAACCCAAACCTTTCGCTGTGTTCCACAGGGGTCGTCACTAAGTCCCACTCTATTCAACCTATATGTGGTACCCCTGGCGGCATTAATAAGGGATTACGGCTTTACCCCAGTCTCTGAGGCCGACGACACACAAATTGGGGTGTCTATCACTAATAACATTAAAGAGACGGCAAGAAATTTAAGAAATGCATGGAACACATTTTTCAATGGATGCAGGGCAACTGCTTGAAACTAAATGGAGACAAAAGTGAAGTCATGCTGATGGGGATAGACATGCAAGCCTGGTCTCAGGAATGGTGGCCGGATAGCTTGGTCCAACATCCCTCCCCAGTTAACAAAGTTAGAAATCTGGGAGTCCTCCTGGACGACAAGCTCACATATGAGGCACAAACAAACAAGTCAGCCTCCTCCATCTGGTACATTCCTAAAACGATTAGAAAACTCATACCTCAGCAGCCAGGCTGGTGTTAGAGATTCCAAAATTTGAACCAGTAGCGCTCAGATTAAGAGGTCTTCACTGGCTGCCAATTGGCAAAAGAGTTAAATTCAAATCCCTCTGTCTGACATACAAGGCCCTCCATGGAACTGTCTGCCAGTTCCTGAAAAGTCATTTGAAATGGTACGAGCCCTCCAGATCCTTGAGATCCAGCCATCAAAAAATGGTTCAGGTACCTAGATTTAATCAGGTTCGATGGGGTGGGAAAAGTTTCAGACTGCATGTAGCCAGGATTTGGAACTTGCTCCCAATGTCAATCAAAAATAGCCCCTCTTTGCTCTCTTTTAGAAAAGAGATAAAAACTTGGTTGTTCTCTACAAGTTTTTAACCTCAAATAGAAGCTAACTGGTCTACTATGTCACATAGCGCCAAGACGCCCATGGGCAATCACGCGCTTTATAAATCCCAAATCAAATCAAATCAAATCAAATGAGAGGAGATCCCTCCGGCAGACAGAACGAAACTGGAAACAGCACCCATCAGCAGCACATCTAAAACTACTCCGCCAGGCTAGAAATGCCTACAATAGGAAAATCCTCAACTCAAAAAAAAGAATTCTTACGAACAGAACTGGAGACGCCAAGAACAGACCTCGCAAGCTATTCAAACTGGTCGAACACCAATCTAACAAACTGGCAAAAACCTCCAAAGTAACCCCTAAATCTCCAATATCATGCAAGGAATTTTCCTCCTTCTTCTGCAACAAAATCTCTGCCCTAGGAAACAAGCTTAGAGCCGCCAATTACTCCCAGACCCCTCCAGCTCTGCCTCTTCCCTTTGCGCTGCCCTCCCAGACATCTCCCAAAAACCAAGCGCACTGGTCCAACTTCAAAGTTTATGACGAACATTCCGTCTCGAAAATTCTATCCACCCTAAACCCAAACAATCACTTCAATTACCCCCTCCCCTCAAATTGCTTAGCTGTCGCCTCTCAGGCTATCATCCCTACTTGGACTGCAATAATTAACGCTACCCTCCTGCAGGGATCGATACAGGACTCTCTTAAAGCCGGCCAAGTCATCCCCATCTTAAAAAATCCCACGCTGGATCCTGCTTCCCTTGACAGCTATAGACCTATATCTAATATCCCACTCCTAGCCAAAGTTCTGGAGAAACGTGTGCTACAGCAGTTGAGTTAATACATCACCAAGTTTCACCTACTAGATGGCTTCCAATCCGGGTTCAGACCTGGACACAGCACTGAAACCACCCTACTCCACATCGTGGATGATGCCCTCCAAGCACTTGACCAAGGCAAAACCTGTCTCCTAATCCTCCTAGACCTATCCTTGTCTTTTGATATGGTTACCTACGAAAAACTCCTTGAACGCTTCAAAATCAGGATGGGACTGGATGGCCCGTTCTTGAATGGTTTAGGTCCTCCCTCCAGAATTGCTCACAGAGATTCCTAATCAACAGTAACTTATCCGCTCCCACTCCGATCACGGTTGGAGTCCCCCAAGGATCAACCCTGTCCCCTACCCTCTTCAATCTTAACCTTGAACCGCCCGCAGAAGTGCTACGCACCGCTAATATCGCCTACCACATGTATGCCAATGACACATAGAACTACATCAAAATCTCCGCTCCCGAGGACATTCTCTCCTTGAATGAGGCCTTGAAACTGACTGTCCATTGGCTCACCTCTAACCAGCTCACACTCAACCCAAAAAACCTGAATTTCTTCTAATCTCCCCACCCAAAACCAACCCGGACATCCAGGAATGGATCAAGGCTATCACAGCATTAAACTGCCCTCCAATCATGGTGGACTCTGCTAAATCCCTTGGAATAACCTTAGACTGCAGCCTGAATATGCGCGGCCATATCAACTTGATGGCCAAAATAGCTAGATTTCACCTAAGCTACCTAAGAAACCTAAAACCTTTCATCGACTCTTCCGACCTGAAAATGGCAATCAAGGCACTAGTCATCTCCAGACTAGAATATGGATGCTCTACCATCGCAGGGCTGCCCAAAATCTCCTTGGCCCCATTGAAAGCCTGCCTCAATGTTGCGGCCAGACTCCTAATAGGTTCTTAGAAGCTCGACCACATCTCTCCACACCTCAAAGTTCTGAACTGGCTTCCTCTCGAGGCCAGAATCCAACTTAAGCAGGCTTGCATCACTCACAAGGCTCTATACTCTAACTCCCCTGCATTTCTTGCCCAGAAACTCGTGGTATCCAGAGGAGCCAGAAACTCCCAGTCCTCCAGAGACCTCTTGCAACCAGCATGTTTGCAAGAAAAAAAAAGAACAATCGGGCCTTCTCTGGGGCCGCTGCAAGAATATGGAACTCACTCCCGCCCGCCTATAGAAAACTTCAGTCTCTAGCACGCTTCAAAAAGGAGGCCAAAACCTTCCTAATGGGAAAAGTCCTCTCCTATTGCTTACACTACAATCTCCTCTGCAACTTTGTTCTACCTCCTATTACGGCCTCTCCACGGTTACTCCCGATGATACTTACCTAGCACCTCTGGGCATCCCCAGACGGCTTGTTTCTTGTATAATGTATCTTCCTGTTTTCTTTTCTGTTTTTTTCCATCTGAAATGTGTCCACCCCTCCCAAGTCTTTTGTATTCCTCTTGTCAATCCTGTAAAGTGCTCTAATAACCTCACGGGTCTGGTTTGTGCCCTATAAAACTCAAATAAATAAAAATAAAAATATATATTGCAGAGATCTCTGGATTGAAACCTACCCTATTCAATTTACAAAATGTCCTTATTACTCATTTATTATCAAATTAAGCTCTTCATCCTAGCGTGTTCCTCTGCTAAGAACAACAGCAACTAGAGGTTTAAATCAATTTAGTACATTTCATGAAATTATTTAGGTCATCTATTTAATTACATAAAGGGTAAACGGATTGCAAATAAATCTTGGCCACTTCCCAAAGACCAAAATCCAGCTTGATTGCCAAACAATGCTACTCTTTAGACAGACACACAAGCAGACCCTTTCAGCCTCATCAGTGAGGTGCAGTCCCATTGGCGCAATGAGCACAGTGCTGCAGGGATGCGGCGGAGTCACAGAACTATGCTTGGGATCATGGAACCTTAGTAGGCAGGGATTGAGTAATCCTACCACCTGACTATCCATGAGCCCGGGAACGACTAGCTATAGTGCCTCACTTGCCTTCCCACACACTCACAGAGGAACAAGTGATTAGACACCCCAGAACACAACACTCTCAACCCTCTCAGGAATCCTGGTTGTAGGACAAGTCCTTTCGCTCTCACTCTTATACCAGTCCACAATAAGATTAGACAAAGACTTGAGAAAAGTGTAAAATGTTTATTTTAACTAACATGATCTAGTATGCAGTATACGTGCCACAACAAGTAGAAAAATGCCTAACACAAACATGGTTAGCATAGCAAGTAGTCCGTAAGTCATCAAAGGTGCTGTCATTGTTTACGACAGTGGGGCATAACCCCCTCCCTCCCATGATTATAGATTAGAAGATCTCTGGGTGTTTAGCAGCAGACCCTGTACCTCAGTCTATAGATGGAAGATCCACATCACAGGCGTGGTCATGCTCCCTTCTCTGGAAAGATCCCTCTCCAACTGTGTGTTACCACCCGTGTATACCTATATGACCATAGTACTTGTTCCCAAACAACAGCTGTATCTGCGTGTTTTGACTAGGTGCTGGGGCCTGACCAGAACAGAATAACAAGCGGCATTGTTGTTTGACCTTGTCTACAGTGTTCAGACTAAATCCCAGGAAAGAACAGAATGTAAAAACAACAGCAGGCTCTGTAAGAAAGTTGCAGTGTGGCACTACGCAAAATATGTTCGTATAGTAACATCTGCAAAGCAGAAGACAATCCGCCATGGGCTCATGCTAACATAAGGATAACGAAAATGGCCACCTGGACCACGTGACACCAGATTCATGTCTTTGCATTCCCCTGCTACTTAGGGTCGGGTCACTCAGACTACATTGATTTTATTGAATAATTCTGAACCACTGGTAATTACTCTGGGCAAATTTCATTTCACTAAAGGCTAATGTGTGCCCTTCAAGACAGAACCCAATCGCATGCAACTAACATCTTGAACTAACGTCTAAATGGATATTCAAATGCAAACAGCTAGGCCAATCCCTGTGGGGGAGGTTCAAGGCTAACTTCCATATGGTTGGTCCCATTCTATAATGCCACAGCAAATGGAGGAGACTGCTGCTAAGAGCAATAACCAGTAATTATTCTTCTAAGCATGATTGTTTACTTTTTGTTTTTACTCAGTTAGCAAATATAAGCAAGATCCGGTTTTCCTACCCTCAAGGTAAATACAACACCTACTTCCTTTCATTGGGATCCATCTTTCAAGGTTGCATGTAAACCATTTACAATCAAACTTCTATGCACATTATGAATTCTTATTCGGATGACCGGCCACACTAGGTTCTAAATGTGTGAGCTCACCTATCTCCTTTGACATACATTTCAAGTCAGGAAACAAATTATACGTGTGCTATCTTTCTCATTTGGTTCGTTTTGCTAGGTCATGGCTTCCTTTCTACTTCGACATGTCATTATAATGTATCTTTCCTTATGTCACAATAAATTGTAAGATGCATCATTCCAACAAATGACTATCTGGCGCACTTTCACTGCTGACAATGTCTTTCAGGTGAGTTCAGGGTACTCACTGAAAAGACACATGCACTGAACTTGCTTAAAACGAATTCTAGCCAACCAAGAATATAGCTTTAGGGTTTTTTACTAGCATCTGGAAATTGTTGCTATTTGTGACTTTTACAGATACAGCTGTGCAAAAAAAAGACAGAGAAGTCTGGATTGTAGGACAAAAAGGTCTACCTTTGAATATTGCAATCAGACAATTTCCTATCTATAGTGTAGTAATATCGTCTAGGATGAATCTTAGACATTCCATGTAGAAGATGGAGGCGGGGGTCCCTAAAGCTTGGCAAAGGGAGGAATGTTATAAGTCTCAAGAGGTAAAAAGAGAATCAGGGGAAACCCTACCATGCTTATGTTTAAGATATACTTTATAACAAGACTGTATTTATCACAGCAACCTTCTTGCTGGCTGCAGATGAAACCCCTTTTCAAATACAGGTGCCAATTGAGAAGTTGCATTGCCTCAACAGATGGACATAACTCTATTTTCAGACCAGGCTGAGATAGAAACAAAGGGATATGATGTAATTACATCTATTGAAAATGGTGTGCACAAGTGCTGACAAAAAGAAGGTTGTTTTTATGCTTGATGTATTTCAAATCATTCTCTGCTGAGTCTGTCAGCCATGATTTCTTTTTATATCCAGATAATGTGGCACTGTTTTATCCCTCATTGCTCTCTTTCTATCTCTAATGATCTGCCCCAGTTAGTGGGCAAGCAACTTTACAACTTGTGTTATAATTTACTAATCCTTGAAAGGTAAGCTGTTTAATTATAATTCCATTGCCTTTGCCATCCTTACCCTTAAGCATAAATCTTCTTACAAAGCAGATGCCTGCTATCCATGTGGCCTAATCTCAACCTTAATTTGTACTTCAGAATTTTACTAAGTTTCTTTTCATTGTGTTTCCTATCTCTTGCCTGAATCACACTCTTACATTTGGCTTTTTCACCACTCCTATATTCTGCAATAAACCAATATTTGCTTCACCACTAACCCGCCCTCCCCAATTTATCTAAAACATCTCTAAAATTGATTGCACTTCTGTGAGTTCACATCTCCATGGTGTGTGATGCAATATTTATCTTTGCTTCTGTTTCTTCCTTGTGCACTAATTTCAAATATTTGTCAACTAGCTCAATTAAACTCCTCAGTGTATAATATTAAATACTCAAATATGCATTGTATGTGCCCATAAATAAGAGTGCTATCAGAAGAGACATCTTGAAACCTAACCCTCTTTTGAGTAGGGTAAGTTTTTGCATTTGTGTAGCACAGCCTATCTTTTCGAAGCCTGGGCCATTCGGAAACAACATTCAAGCAGTGTTAAATGACATTTAATAACAGGAAGGTGACCAGAGGATGCACTTGTAGAACTATAACTAGCCAATACATTGAATATACACCTCCTTGCTTCCCCACCCTTACGAATGGTCAAATACTCCTTTAGGAAATCAGTGATTTTACAAGAGTAAACAATCAAAGCTTCTCTGTGGGCTTAGTTCCCTGGATTAGGATACAGAGGCCGAATGATGAAGGCATGAATGATCTTGATACCATTGCCCTATTTGTTGGTGTGAGTCGCTCTTGAATGCGGACAGTGGATTTCATTGTTAAGTAAAGGATCTGTCATAACCTGAAGCAAACTTGCAGGGATAGCTAGATGAGCAAGTTTCAAACAGCAAACTTGTTTGCATTTAGTGCATTCTAAGGAAAGAAAGGCTACAGGTGGAGATGTTTGGGAAATACTTCAACTAGTTGAATAATGCACTAATTAAACTACATTCCTCATGATTCTAGTGAAGTCCAAGAATGTTTGGAAATGGTGTAGACCAATGTGAATGCATTTAGTGACAGTTTCCTTATGGTCCACAGTGTCCTTGCTAGGGAATCAAGTTCAATGTTTCTGTCTGCAGGACCTTGACTCGAATTCATGTAAACTTTTTAAGGTTGTTACTTGCCTTAGAAGCTTATCTTGTTTTGGATTGAAATGGAATCCAGGCAGAGAGAATTAATGTAATGATACAATGTTGTTTCTGAGAGAAACACAACTTAATATAGCACTGACTCTGAACTCCCCTAATTGAGTAGAGAACTATACATCTGTTAAGCATATACCCAGGATTTTTCTTATTTTCAAAAGACTGATTTATCTACAACACACAATATGTATATAAAGGTAGCATGTACTCACAATTGAAAGAGACAAAAACGGACAAAAGACAGAGAGTTTATGCTTTCGGTTATATATATGGTTTCCAAAGATGTTATTTATGTCACCAGAATCCCACTTCAACACATAGAGTCTAAAAACAAGTGCTACTCTGACAGTATATTAGTTCCACAGGGACGGATAGGTGATGTAATGATCAGGCACTAAAACATGTTTTTCTTCCCAATCACTATACTCTGTAAATTATAAATGAAGCCTAAAATAAAAAGAAATCAAAGGTTTCTCAGTTTAGGCCTTCATTATGAGAGAAAATCATTCATGGCAACCCAGCATCAACTGATTTTATTATAAAATAGAGAAAAATACATTGCATACTCTTTAAAGTGCATGTTGATGTGCTGGTATGGTAATGAAATATAACCTGTAAAATATGAATGTGCAAGGACCAAATCTAGACATTTATTTTACAATCCCAAAATGTGCATCTTTTTCTAATCACATTTAATTTGAATATTGTGAATCTGATTTGAAGCATGGCAAATATGATGTAAAATATGTGCAGTTCTAATTGTTTTAATGCAAAGGCTAATGTATGCTTACTTGCCCTTGAATGCATAATCTTGGCTTCCAATTAAGATGCACAGTAGACAAACATCACCTGATCCCACCTCGATACAGTATGGAAATTCTGTAGCTGAGAATAAACTTACTGAATAATTCAGAATGGACTCCCACAAAATGTCAATCAGCCGAGGACAAAAAGTAATACATGAATTTAAGTACACATCACAGGAATGTGCATAGTAAATAGATCAAGTCAGTGCCATTTCCTCCCATATATATATAATTAACTTCAAGCTCAGCATCTTACTTTATCTGTTCTTGGACATTTTGCCCCAAGCTATATTCATTGTATACTTTCAGTCAAAGTGAAACCAAATTTTAATGAAACCAACACAATGTTTAAGTATCCTGAGACCATATCTCCTACACAACTTCCAAAAGTATCACAGACTATGGTTTCTACTATGATAGTGTATTGCAGCTCAGAATATGCTGAGCAGAGCTCAATGTTTGCTGCTGTTTAGTCCCACTCATTTTAGAAGCCAAGACTCTTTTTTGTGAAAATATGTTACAAATATTGACTAAGGCATTATAAGACTCATCATTGATCATTCATTCGAACTGTATTATAGTCAGTTTCCAAAATAGTATTTCAGTAATTAAAGCCTTGCCAGGCTGACTGTAAACAATCTGCAGTTCAAGGTTTCGCGTTTGTCCAGAAGATCTTGCATGATACAAAACACCAATTTCTGAATGGAAATCATTTTATATATAATTCAAACAGGTGGATAATGAAAATTTGAAAACACACTAATTGTTATTCCACTTAGTAACTGTTTATTAATGATGGCTTGGATTTTATGTTGTATACGCCAGAGTGAAGGAATGGACCACAATGGCGCTAAAAGAGACATGAATAAATTGTCACACATTAAAAATCTTTAGAAACACTGAAAAAGAGGTTAGGTGATAAAGCTTAGGCATAGCTGTCGATCACATAGCATTCTTTACAACTCTTGAAATTCATTAGTAAACAAAACACATCATTTTAAGACAGTGATATTACAAATATCTCTCTAATTGCAAGACTGGCCTTCTTAATCAGCTAAACAATCTTGATATATTTAATAATATATGTAACATTCATGGATTCCAAGTCAGAAAACACAATAGGTACACCGTCTATAATAGTATGTCTTCTATGACACTGGGATTCACAATCACTTTTCAGATATCTTACCTTTGGTTTGTTTGACCTACATGTTTTGCATCACTATATTTCACTAGACATGCAGTGCATGAGATGTAAATGTAAGAGATCAGTACACTTTTTTGCCCACTCTTAAAGAAGAGCAAAAGATAAGTCGACTATGATATATTTTCATCTCAACTTAGCTCCTCCTTGTGAGATTTCAATAAATTGTATAACCATCAACATTAATATAACTAATAAAAAAATAAACCATAACACCAAGAAATTGGATTTCTGCTATATTGACATATATCTTGCCTTGATTCACCCTTGGTCCAGAAAAGTATGGAATTGGAGGTAAATCTATGTACACATCTCCAAAATACCATCTGTGCTTACAGACAACCTCAATGAAAGAAGTGAAAGTCAATACTGGTGTTAAAGCATGAAGGCAACATTCATCTTGAGATACCTGTTCTAACATTCTTTTGTGTCCCTATTTGCATTGACATTAATGAGATTTTCATTTCAAAATCTTACCTCCACATAGAACTTTCCAGCACTTTTCCCATGTCAGAGTGGTAGTATTTTGTAAGGATCAGGATCACCTGCATATAAAACAGAAAGGAACAATAAGCTTACATGAATTAATGTTGTTCATCTGCATTAGTGTTATTTAGAGGCAGTCTCCCTTGGCATGATACATGAATGGTGCCTTGCTGCTGGGGGCAACTGCTCATTAATATTCTACTATTTCTAGTCTGCTTGACCACAAAGCAATTGTTTTAAAGCAAAATCACTTTTATTAGATTATTTGTTAATCCTAGTAATAATATTAACTTGTTTTATATAGTGTGTCATACTGCACTTCAGCAATTTCAAACAACAACAGGTGCTACTTTTACCCCATGTATGGTGCCCAATTTATCAACCTCAGAGGAAAGGATGGACGAGTGAGCCTAGGCAGGATTTACTCATGGGACCTAAAGATCGTTTCATATTTTAGCAAAAAGCATTTAACTTAGTTAACCACATTGCTGGCATAGGAAGTATGGGTAGGTAAAAGAGCATCAACGTTTTGCTTGTAGGTGGAAAGAAGTATCTAAGACATTTTGCACTTCCCTTTACCCAGATCTTTCTAGGTTATCTTTTTAAGTCCACAATATGCCAAATATCAAACTACCTGTTCTCATAGATATGCTGAACTTTACAAGACTATTGTACCATGTTTTAAGCAAAACAGAATGAGATAACATTCTTACTTTTATTTAATAACTAAGACATGGAACAAGGTGTTATCAGATTGAACAGACACCCACCTACAATTTGGATGAGCTCATAAAATGTTCTCTTACTCAACAATACATTTTGATGTCTCTGGTCCTGCTTTCCCTGGCTTTTAGCCTACTCTTTTTAATGGCAATACCAATTTACCAATCAGAAAAAGTAGTGTTTTATAAATACTAGTACAGAGACAACATGTATCAAAATACATAGAAAGTTCAGATTATAAAGTTCAACACCGCATCACAAAAGAGAATATCCAATGATTATACATAGACATAACAGACCAAATTTGCAAGGAAAAGTGTTCAAGTTGTGTAATCTCAACCATAGGATTGAAAAAAGCACATTTCATTTTTCATCTACTAAAGGTAATCAGTTGTTAGCCTAAGAGAAGCAAGGTTCAAAATGACATGCACTATAGCAAAAGATTGGGATAAAGTCTTTGTTTTCTAAAACCTCAGAATTAGAGTAACACTAGAGTAGCTCCTAAATATTTTGGAGCCACAGGAGACCTACAACATCTCGGTAAGATAGGATATTAGTTGCAGGCAGATGGACCTCAAGAGCATACATCAAGTCTTAGAAATTGAAGCCCATCCATGGGCATTCAATAGCATGATCATATGATAAGAATTATTTGCGAAGGCCTATGATTGTGCACACCCAGATGATAGGAGCATGGTTTAACTGAACCAGCATTGATTTGGGAACCCCTTTCTAATATCACATCTCCCTCAACAACTCAGTAGCAAGTGGCTGTGCGCTGCTACATGAAGCTCCAAGGAAGATGTACAGCCTTCCACCCGGGGCAACTTTCTTCCCACATGAAACTCTGTTGACCGCTCTGGTGAGAGGCCCCCTCCTCCCTCCCTTTAAACTTTGTTTTTGACTCTGCTGCCTCCTGTTCTGCGAACAGCTACCTTGGCGCCTGTGGCTTTCTTCCCTGATCCCTGGTCTCCTGTTCGAACTCTTCTGCCCCAGCTCCTCATGGACGTTCAGGCTATGACTTTGCTGCGGACTGCCTTTCTCCCCACTGACTTGCTGGCTATGGCAGCCCTCTTCCTGGACTTTCGGACTTGGACCTTTCTGCTCCCCGCCATTTTCTTTTTATGAATCGCTTCTTCTTCTATCTTTCTCCTCCGCCATTTTAGCAATCTCTAGACCTCCCCCTCTGTCCTAGCGACCTTTCTATTGTCTCTTCTGTTGCCTCTGACACACTCCTCACTGTCTTACTCGTTACTATCCGCTTCCCTCTCTCGTTTGTCTCACTTTCCTGCCCTTCTCTGTCCCTCCCTTGGTGCTGTAACTGCATCCCCCCTCTGACCCCACTTAATGGAACTCTGCTTTTCTGTATATAGAGATAACTCTAATCACTAGTATATGCAGTAGACCTTTGTACTCTCTACCATTCCTATGTGACTCTTAGAGTATATCCATCCGTATCCCTTCCCTATGTATATAGAGATAACTCTAATCACTAGTATACGCAGTAGACCTTTGTACTCTCTACCATTCCTATGTGACTCTTAGAGTATATCCATCCCTATCCCTTCCCTATGTATATAGAGATAACTCTAATCACTAGTATATGCAGTAGACCTTTGTACTCTCTACCATTCCTATGTGGCTCTTAGAGTATATCCATCCGTAGCCCCTCCCTATGTATATAGAGATAACTCTAATCACTAGTATACGCAGTAGACCTTTGTACTCTCTACCATTCCTATGTGACTCTTAGAGTATATCCATCCGTATCCCTTCCCTATGTATATAGAGATAACTCTAATCACTAGTATATGCAGTAGACCTTTGTACTCTCTACCATTCCTATGTGACTCTTAGAGTATATCCATCCGTAGCCCCTCCCTATGTATATAGAGATAACTCTAATTACCAGTCTCTTCTTTGTGTGACTTTCCATCTTGTACATTTGCAATTTTTTCTGTTTGTAACTTTAATGTAACACATGTAATCCTTAGTCCTTATGTTCTGCAACTGGTTCTTATGTAAAGCGCTCTAACACCTTCGGGTAAAGTTCGCACTATATAAAATCGCATTAAATAAATAAAAAAATACCCTGAAATGTGTCAAATGGATGGGGTGGGCATGTTCCTGTCTCTCAGTCTGAAACAGAAGTGGACACAATGAAACTATCTGTTAGTGCCTTTTAGTTTCGATGGGTCAAGCAATACCAGCACAGGCTACAAGTCATGCAATACCCCCATTGGATTTTCATATCACTGATTCTCTTCAGTCTCAGAAAGCTTAGGCATCAGCACTCATTTTGGGACAAGTATTTTTTTGGGTGCATGAGTTACACCTGCTGACTAGAAAATGATTGAAAAAACATATTTAATCCTTACTGTACAAAAGACTTGTTTTAAGCTCTGTATAGACTGCATTTAAGATTTCTTTCATAAATTACAATATCTCCATTGTACCTTTCCTCAGTGATTCTAATAAAGTGATTACATAGAACGTCAGATTTTTCCAATTTATGGATGTCATAGTATATATTTTGATTAAAATCATAAATAAAACTGCCAAAATAGTCCGTCTGTTGAGTTCTTCAGCTTTACTCTCCTTGGTTCGGCCTTTGGTAATATTTTGGTGTACCATCAAAGCAAAGTCACTATTGTGAGAAATTGGGTTCTTGGTTGGTAAAGCCTTACTCAACCAGTGAGCCACAAAAAGTCACTAAATTTACCTGTGCTTAACCCTCTGGTAGACTGGCACAAAAGCAGTCAGGCTTAACTAGGAGGGAAAGTGTAAAGTGTTTTTGCAGCACTTAAATATTAAAAAATTAAAAACACAAGAATCTTACTCTACCAATTTATAAAAATAGAGCACAGTTTAATAAATAATTTCACTCAGAAACAATAAAAATGCAATCACTACAACCGGAGCTATACATTTTCAAAGAATTAAATAGGTATAGCGCTAAAAACCACAATGTGCCACTCGCCGTCATGTCTTGCTAAAAAAGTTACCTTCTCAAAGTTTGGTGCAAAGAGTCTAGTTCACGGCGGAGGAGGCAGTAAGGAACAGACAGAGAGCATCACAAATGGTAGTCACTGTTGCGTGAAGAGCAGGCTATGCATCACAGACGGTCAGTGACATCAAGATCCTATCAGGCGTTGCAGATGGTCATTGCTGGAGTTTCGCATTGGCAGTCACCGCAGGCTGTTGACATTGGTGGGCAGTGTGGGCAGCAAGATCTTGGTGCAAATGGGCATGTTTGTGGTCACAAACAGTTCAAGACCTCAGGATTACTGCCTTTCTTCCAGGAGGAGCTCAACTGATCCCAAACCAAGGTTCCTGAACCTGGGAGGCATCTCTTGGGGATCAGGAACTCACTGCATCAGAGGCCATTAGAGCCCAGGCAGCTCCAGTTGCATGTCCAGAGTAGTAGGTCAGCTATGCAGTAGCAGGGAGGCTTCTAAAGCTTCCTGTGTCCCTGTAGCTCTGAGCAGGAGGGCATTCAGCTCACTTAAGTCACTTCTGGTAGTCTAGGATGACGGGAGCAGGTCCAGTCATCTCTCTTAGAACGCAAGGTATCCTCAGGCAGCAGTGCAGACCTCTGACAGCAGGGCAGTCCTTCTTCTGTAGTATGCCCAGGCCCAGGAGTGTACTGAAGAGGGGGTCTGATGGTTCTATTTTTATACCTGGTGCCCACTTTGAGCTGGGATGAAGCTTCTGGAGTTCCCTCCTCCCCCCCCCACAGAAGTGCTGAGAATTTCCTGCATCGCTGCTCTTGTCCCAGGCTGTCCGCAATCACAACATGCTAGTGTGAAGTTCTTTGTGAGTTGAGGCAGTGTCTTTGAAGGGCAAGTGGGACTGTGCACAGCTCTGCACCATATCCTGCTAGGATAGCCCATCCTGCCAACACCCAGTCCATCTATTTTGTGGTTGTCCATGAGGAATACACTAAGGCCAACTGCCAACTATGCCTAGTCATGTAATCCATGAAATAGGATGCAGGCACCAAACGGTCAGGACAAGAAAATGCCAACCTTCTAAAAATTGCATTTTTTCAGAATGGTGAAATAAAATCCAACGTTATAATTAAAGAGGATTTTGAAGGAGAATTAATTAGACACCAAATATGATATTCCTACCTGCTCCCAAACACACAGTAATCCAATATTTCCTGATGTGGGAGGTAGGCCTCACATCAGTGAAAAAATTAATTTGTAAGGTTTACCCTACTAGGACATGTAAAACCAAAAGGTGCATGTCCAACTTTTTAAATACACTGCACCCTACCCCATGGGATATTTAGGGCCTACTCTAGGATTGGCATATGTATTGCTACAATTGCAAGCCTGAGACAAGGCAACTTAAGTGAATGGCACAATATGTGCTGCAGGCCCACTAGTAGCAGTTAATTTACTGGCCAGGGTACAGGGCATACCACTTTACTAGGGACGTATAACTAAATAAATAAAATATGCCAAGCAGGTGTAAGCAATTGTAACATGTTTCAGAGAATGAACACTGTTTAGTAGTGGTAATGTACACAGAATTAGCCAATAAAAACTAATTCAGCTAAACAGGAGGGGAGAAGGCAAAAAGTTTGGGGGTGAACCAGCAGAAAGGGCGAGGTCCAACAACTACTTTTAAGGAAGTTTTAACAAGGATAATAAGTAGTAACGGTATCACTTTATGATATATTATTAGAGGCATGACACATGGAATAATTTGTTGACTGAATAGAGGACTCAACAAAACTGCAAAGACATAGATTATACTAATTTGTATTTTATTGGGAAAATGCAATTTATGATGTGAATTACATTTTTTAAAAGCCCATATTAATATTAACATTTTCAAAAATGATCTGTTCTAAAATTGATAGCCAACACTTTGACTCTCTAGTTAGATGAAAATAACGGCACCCGAAGACCTCTTCATACTGAAGGCCCTCCTCTGAACACACACAATTCAACATATTAGCCAAAGCAATGTACTATATCAACACCATCAATGAATCCTCCAACAGAAGCAATCAAGCACTGAATCAACCCCATGCTCAAATCTCTCAAAGTCCCTTCTGATAAAAAATGATGTCTTACTATCAACCTTCATCAAAGCTATCTCTGGAGGTGCTCTTTAACACTACTTCACATTGCCTACCTCACTCAAGCATTCTTCCAAATAAATCTCAAGCCTGGCCAGTTCTCCCTCCACTCCTAAAGAAACCTACACTATACCCTGATGACCTTGCCACCTACCAGCCCATCACTCACTCACCTATCATTCACTACCAAGATCCTCAAAAAAGCAGTCTATGCTCAAGTAGACTAGATCAATGCTATCCATCCGCTGCATGACTACCAGACTGGCTTCAGATTATGCTGTAGCATAGAAACTGCAACCTTACACATTATAAAAGATCCCTTCTTGACCACAGATGAAGATGAACTCTGCCTCCTGATATTTCTGGACCTCTTAACTGCCTTCGACCCAGTGGACTATCCCATCCTCCTGCACCCTGGAATCTCGCATGGGATTCGCCAGCAATATCATCTCGGCTCAAAGTGGGCACCAGGTATAAAAATATCCTTCACTGGTTCTCCTTCTAACTTTCCAACTGATACAAGTCAAAAAAGATCCCCATCATGTGTGGGCTCCATACTACCTTCTGTCATCTTCAACCTATACATGGAGCTGCTTAGTGCTCTTCTCACGGGTAACAGCATGAAGATTCATCAATATGCCAAGGATACACAACCCTACGTGAAAGTATCCTCAGCGTTAGACAGCCAGCACATTAAACATTGATTGCACACCATCCAGACCTGGATGTCCAGTGCCTACCTGAAGCTCAACCGAACCAAGACAGAAGCAATAAACAAGATACAGTACAAACTCAGTTTAATGATATGAACTTTGACTGCAGTTTTCGCAAACTGCTAAGTCACTTGGATTCATCCGGAACACCAACTTCATCCCCCCCGCCACCACCGCCAAGGAACACACTGCCGAAACCCAAAGGTGACATGCTACCAGCTCTCACTTCTAAAGAAAGTCAAACTGTTTCTTCCAGAAAGCAACTACAGAACTTATGTTCACGCTCTTCTACTCTGGCATCTGGATGGTGGTAATGCCCTACCCCTCTGAGACGTCACACTGAAATCCCTTAAGGTTAGAGCTTTTGGGAAAGGGTAACATTTTATTTTTGCCATACAGGGCAAGCTGCAGCTTAGGTCTTTCATTTTGGGGGCAGACTATACTGCTTAGAAAGACGTATATCGAAATTTAGGTAGAAGTCTTTTTGGCGCTTTGTGAACTGGAACGCAAATATCACAGGACCATAGTGAAATCAAAGTGTAGTAATTATTGGCAAATGCCCCTGGCCCAATAGTAAAGAAGAATTCTTGTGTAGAAGTCTTTGCACATCTCTTAGCCACTGTTAACAATGTGACACAGAAGATGCATTAAAAATACCTTTCAACTAGAACAAGAAACTTTTGAGGAGTTTCTCAGATTTTCCACCCCAAGTTTTTTTGTTGGAAGAACTTGGTTCAGGGTTGGATTCTTGATCTGCACTTCAGGCATATTGAATCTAGGTCTGCTAGAAAGTATTGTCTTTGCCTGCTTCAGGACATTGTCTGTGTCTTAACTATTGACGTCTGACAACAATACTTACCTGTGATTCAGGTCCAGTAAAGTTTCATACTGGAATCCTGAGGAGGCGTTATTGACTGATTGATTTTCTGTAAGTGACAATACCACTGAGGAGCTGATCCGAAGAGGCAGCAACATCCAGAGTAATGAAAACATTGTTTACCCATGTTTAAATTTGATAAGCAGTGGACTGGAGGTCTAGAGCCTCCCCTATATTGTTTCCAATGCAATGAAACCTTGACTGGTTTTTGTCCAAGGTTCTCTCACCAGTGGTGCCCGATCTTTTGCAACACAAAACGGATACAGTCTCTTGGTAGGTCTTCTTCCACTTAATGGAAGTCTAATTTTACATTTCCCCATGTACCTAAGCTTGGTTTGTCCCATAGAGTTCTTGAAGTAGTATTTTTGGCATCATTTGTATATTCTTTTACATTGCATTACTGTAAATTATTGTGTTGCCATATCATAAAATGCTTAACATTCATTTTTCACTGTTGGCATTTTTGTTAATCTTGAATTTTCCTTTTTCACCTCAACTTTATTACAATACTTTGCAATATTTTTCATTCACCTATAATTCAATTTTCAATTGAACATCTTTTTACCATTGAATATTTATTAGAGTTACCTTTCTTGCTACAACTTTTGAACTCTTCAACGGTTTCAATTTAGTTTTATTTTCTTATTGCTTGTTTGAACTGAAAATATTGAATTGTGCAAGCGAGCGTAATTCCAGACTGGAATACAGAAACAAAGAGTCAACAAGGGGATCATTTCATAACTGACTCACAGAATTTAAATTAGGCCTGATCAATGTTAATTGCATCACGAAAATGAAAAAGAAGATACTTCAACACTCAGCCGTATCTAAGGCAAAAATATATATTTGACACATAGGTAATCAATACAGCACAGCAAGAAACTAGACAAAATCACGAATAAAAAAATGGTTACACAAATTCCATCTTTCAGAGGCTGAATGACCCATAATAGTCTAAGATCAAAAGGTTGTCAACAGGGTCACGAGTACTGTTGATCCACTCTTGCAATGATGTAACTTGTAGATGACAAAGTTACTCATCTGTTGGCCAAACTTGTAGTGATTACCTATGAGCAATTAAAACGTAATTTTGGCTTAGATACGCCTGAGTCTTGAAGGGTCTTATTTTTCATTTTCTTGACGCAAGTAATATTGATTAGGTAAATTTGCAATTCTGTGAGTCAATTATAAAATGTTCCCCTTCTTGGTTTTTTGCGTCTGTATTTATATTTACCCCAGCACTCCATGGGTTCCAGTGTGGTCCTTATTAATTGCTAATTCCAGATTTGGTCATTAGTATATAGTATTCAGGAGAAAATTAGTATAACATGGGCTTACTTTGTCTTTTTCCATTTTTTATAATAAATATTTCTATCTGAAGTATAAATATGGAAATATTTTTTTTTTAAATCCAAGGATGACATCCAGCTCCTATAGCAATGCAAAAACTACAAACCACACTTGTGCATTACAATAGCGACCACCTTATGCCACCCTCAATTCCATGTTGCCTCACGTGAGATCCTCAATCGTGACTGGTTTTGGTAATGTTAAGTAACCACTGTATATTTCTTGTTTCAAATTGGAAGTCTACTCTAGGTAAAACTTTTTTTTTAGTCAGAAAAAAAAATCATAATCATTGAATTGATTGAAAAAACGTTATTTCCTTAATGGGGACACTTGTCTTTCCATTAAGACTTTACTGCTGTGAATTGTTCAGTTTACTTAATGTTATGTGCATCATAGATTACCACATGCAACTTCAATGCAGTGAGACCATAACAAATCACACATCTATTTGTCAGGGCATGGAATTCCAATACATAGCAACAACCTAAGATCATCATACTAGAACTCTGTACTAAATGAATGATTGTTACAGATAATGGGTTCCTGTTTTGGCTGTAATTAAAAGATAACTAACTAACATAAAGAATTTCTCCAATTTACATTTCTGCCAAATCAGTCTGATGCCTGCTTCCCCACAATTGTAACTGCAAAGTAGAAAGAGCATAAAGTTCAATAAATTCATTTCAAAGTTAGGACAGAACTTTCTCATGTTGCAGGAAATGTCCTGCATATCTCCACCCCGTGTGCTGTATTCATCTAGGGTCCAATCCAATCCACAACATCTGTTGGAATACAAGGGAAGTGATTATAGGATTTGGCTTCATAAAGAGGGAGAGGAGCCATGCTAAAAATGTACAAAGAAAAAGTTGACTTTTTAAATCTTTTTGTTCCACTCTTCCTGAACTTTTATTGAGTATGTTAAAAACACGATGTACTTGAGAATATCAAGCCATATCCATCTTTCATTTAAAAGCTCTTACTAAGGCATATACTGCATATTTTATTAAAAATATGACAGCTGATTTAGATACAGGAAATTGAAAATCAGTGAACAAATCTGCAAGAATGTTCCGAATACAGGACTCTTTATGCAATGGAGACAAGAATTGGCAGAGCCCACTCTTTTGACAGTATCACAAAATATGTCCTCTGCTAATTTTTCCTTTAGCTTCAAGGAATCGCATTGTAGCCTAACCATCTAGTACAAGTGAAATATTTCTCTGTTTTTGTTTTTCTTACCGAATTCAAATCAGTGCAATTTGAACAAATGCATTTGACCTCAAATGTTCGAGTCTCCGCCTTGATGTTTAGCAAATATAGGAAAAATAAGGTCAATGAAATAACATACACATCTATCTGCAATAATTATAGAACAAAATGAAAGGCAGATGCTCACATAAATGTATGTAAATAGAAAAGACTGATTTTTCATTTTATGTAAAGGTAAACATAGATAGAGTTATACAATTATTTAGTCAGTAGTTAAAGTAGGTGAATTTGTATTGTTTTAATATAATTTCTTTCAATTATCTGCAAGTCCAGGATATTTATTTTACTCAGATTAGTGACTGGTTTTGGGAGGGAGTTTGTAAGAGTGGGGTGGTTTTATGGCTCAGGGCAGGGGTGGATCAGGCTAGTTCTTTTAATTGGTGGCAGTGTTTTAGGCCTCAGGGCAGTGGAAGGAGTTGGGGTAGTTTTATGGACAGCGTGGGGTAAGTGTTGGGTGGGTGAGGTTTTTTGGGTGGCAAGGGTTTTTAAGGGTTTAGGGAGGGTATGGGTTTTTAAGTGGCAAGGTACTTTTTAGGGTTTAGGGTGGTTATGGGAAATTGGGTGGTAAGGGAATTTGTAGGATTGGGGTGGTATGGGTTCTGGGTGTCACAGGAATTTTTATGGTTTAGGGCGGGTGTGGGATTTTGGGTGGTGAGGGACATTTGGGGGGTTTAAGTTGGTAAAATTTTGGGTGGTAAGGGAATATTTAGGGTTTTGGGGTACTAATGAAATATTTAAGGTTTAGGATGGGTATGGGTTTTTTGGTGGCATGAGAATTGTCAGGATTTAGGGTGGATATGGGATTTTGGGTGGTAAGAGAATTTGTAGCGTGACAAGGGATTTCTTATGGTTCTAGATGTGTGGGTAAATAGGATAAACAAATATATGTGTGTGTGTCTGTATTTAAAAATCAATAACTATTTATATTGTCTATATACAAATACATAGATAGTTTAAACTTACCTGTTACTTTTCTACCACGCATATGCCTTTACCACGAATGCCTTTTCCACAAAAATGTAAGTATTTTTACAGGTATCAACCCATTATATGCTACTATCGAATTGATAAACAACTTCCTGTGAACAACTACCCTCCCGACCACAACACTGGTGAATTTCATCATGAAATATGCAACGCTAGCCCTAAAAAACAACTTCTTCATGTACGACACACCTGTACCATCAGATACAAGGTACTTCCATGGGAAGTACCTTTGCACCCAGCCTGGCCTACTTGTACATGGCTCACAGCGACCACTGTGCCCTCGGCCTGGTTGCCCCCTCGCTCCCCGCCTGCTGCCTGCCACTTACCTGCTGCCTGCCTGCCTGCTGCCGATCCATCCCGGCGCCCCAGCCGCCGCAGGGCCGCCCGCCTTGATCGCCGATCCAGCCCGGCGCCACAGCCGCCGCAGGGCCGGCCGCCTGGATTTCGCGCCGGTTTTTGACGCGACCCCACCCCCCCGCCTACCGATAGGCCCACGCGCTCCCCGCCTCCCGCCTGACCCGCCCTCCCGGATCCCTTCTTATGACGCCCCCTCAGCGACCGCGCAGCGGACGCGCGCAGCGGGAGCACCGATTGAGCGCCGAAGGTGCGCCAAAGGTAAGCCCGTCTGCGCCCGTCCGCGCCTGGACCGCGCCCAGTGCCAGGACCCCTGGCCCCCGCAGATCCCAGCCCACCCGCCGGACGTACGACGCCGCCACCCTCATCGCACTCAACGACGGACGAGCCCCGGGATGCTACCGTGCCACCCCGAGGCGCTCCCACGGACCCTTCTGCTGCACCGCCTGCAAGTTCACCTGCATCCGGACCTGCCTCGCACCAGCACCCGCCAAGACGAACACCAGCACCAACCACCTCAAGTGCATCCTGCTCAACACCCGCTCAGTCCACAGACACGCCATCGAACTCTGGAACCTCATCGACACCACAGCTCCTGACGTTGCCTTCCTCACGGAGACCTGGATGACCGCCTCTTCAGCGCCCGACATCGCCATCGCCATCCCGGACGGCTACAAGATCATCCGGAGGGACCGCACCGCCAACCAGATGGGAGGAGGCATCGCCATCATCCACAGGGACACCATCCGCATCACGACCCACACCGACGACATCCTGACTACCGCCGAACACCTACACTTCCAGATCCACACCGACCCGAAGACCACCCTCAGAGGCACCCTGATCTACCGACCCCCGGGACCACGCACACAATTCAGCGAGGACATCGCCGACTTCGTCAGCCCGCATGCCCTCCCCTCCGCTGACTACATCCTCCTGGGGGACCTCAACTTCCACCTGGAGAACAACAACGACCGCAACACCACCACCCTGCTCGACAACCTCGCCAACCTCGGACTCAAGCAGCTGGTGACCACCCCCACCCACCTCGCCGGACACACACTCGACGCCGTCTTCTCATCCTGCAAAGACATCGCCTTCAGCCACGCCACAGGACTCCACTGGACGGACCACAGCTGCGTCCACTTCACCTTCAGAAGAACGACGATCCACCACCACCAGCAACAGGTCGCCCGCAGAAACTGGAGCAAGATCACAGTCGACCAGCTCGCCGCTTCCCTGAGCCAGCACCCTCCCACCAGCTCAGCGAACCCCAGCCAGGCCGCCGACAACCTCACGAAGTGGATCAGCAACTGCGCGGACGAACTCGCCCCACTGAAGACCCCGCCCAGCAGACCCGGCAGCAAGAAGGCCCCATGGTTCACCGACGAACTCAAGAGCTCCAAGAAGAACTGCCGAGCCCTCGAGAAAGCCTGGAGAAGGGAGCCAACACCGGACAACATGACCACCCTCAAGCTTGCCACCCGGAAGCACCACCAGCTGATCCGCGACACCAAGACAACTGCATTCAAGGACCGACTGGACAACAACGCACACAACTGCAAGGAACTCTTCAACATCGTGAAAGAGCTCTCCAACCCCAACGTCGGAAACAACGACATCACCCCATCGCAAGAACTCTGCAACTCCCTCGCCTCCTACTTCCACAACAAGATCGCGGACATACACTACAGCTTCAGCACACAACAGACGAACGCCACGTCCGACTCAACCGAACCACCGCCCCCCACCACCACCCTCCGCGCCTGGACTACTATCAGCACCGAAGACACCGTCCGCACGATGAACTCCATCCACTCCGGATCTCCGACCGACCCTTGCCCTCACCACGTCTTCAACAAGGCCGACGCTGTCATCGCACCCCACCTGCGGGACATCATCAACACCTCATTCGACACCGCCACCTTCCCTGAGAGCTGGAAGCACGCCGAACTCAGCGCTCTACTCAAGAAACCAACAGCGGACCCCACCGAACTGAAGAATTACCGCCCCATCTCGCTCCTCCCGTTTCCAGCCAAAGTCATCGAGAAGACCGTCAACAAGCAACTGGCCGCCTTCCTCGAGACGAACGGATCCCTCGAACCCTCACAGTCTGGCTTCCGAGCCAACCACAGCACCGAGACCGCCCTCATCGCTGCCACCGATGACAGCTGAACCCTGATGGATAACGGAGAAACAGCGGCCCTCATCCTCCTAGACCTCTCCGCGGCCTTCGACACCGTCTGCCACCGCACCCTAGTGCAGCGCCTCTACAACGTCGGAATCCAGCAGAAGGCACTGGAATGGATCATCTCCTTCCTCGACGGAAGAACCCAGAGAGTCCGCCTACCTCCGTACAAATCAAAGGCCACCGAAGTCATCTGCGGCGTACCCCAAGGATCCTCGCTGAGCCCAACCCTCTTCAACGTCTACATGAGCCCCCTCGCGGCCATCGCACGCCAACACAACCTGAACATCATCTCCTACGCCGACGATACCCAGCTGATCCTCTCCCTTACCAACGACCCCGCCGCCGCCAGAGCCAACCTTCACGAAGGAATGAAAGAAGTAGCCGAGTGGATGTCGACCAGCCGTCTGAAGCTGAACTCGGACAAGACGGAAGTCCTCATCCTGGGATCCTCGCCCTCCGCCTGGGACGACTCCTGGTGGCCCCCCGCCCTGGGAACTGCACCCAAACCGACAGACCACGCACGCAACCTGGGCTTCATCCTGGACTCCTCCCTCTCCATGACCAAGCAAGTCAACGCAGTCTCCTCGTCGTGCTTCAACATCCTGCGCATGCTACGGAAAATCTTCCGGTGGATCCCCACCGAGACCAGGAAGACTGTCACCCAGGCCCTCGTCACCAGCCGACTGGACTACGGCAACGCCCTCTACGCCGGAACCACCGCCAAGCTCCAGAAGAGACTCCAACGGATCCAGAACGCCTCGGCCAGACTCATCCTCGACATCCCACGACACAGCCACATCTCCGGACACCTAAGAGACCTGCACTGGCTCCCGGTCAACAAGAGAATCACCTTCCGTCTCCTCACCCACGCACACAAAGCCCTACAAGATCAAGGCCCGAGCTACCTCAACAACCGCATCAACTTCTACGCTCCCAAACGACACCTCCGATCAGCCAGCCACGCCCTCGCCGCCGTCCCCCGCATCCGAAGAACGACAACAGGAGGAAGGTCCTTCTCCTACCTGGCTGCCAAGACCTGGAACTCCCTCCCGACCGACCTGCGCCTGACCCAAGACCACCTCGCCTTCAGGAAGAAGCTCAAGACCTGGCTGTTCGGGCAGTAGCAGCACCCCCCCGCCCCCCTAGCGCCTTGAGACCCTCCGGGTAAGTAGAGCGCTCTATAAATGTCTATGATTGATTGATTGATTTTGAATCACAGTATATTTTTTCTATATCTAACCCCTTTCAAGCAAACATCATCACATGTAAATGCTATGTAGATGACATCCTCATCTTCTGGAAAGGAACAGAAGACAGCTGCCAGACATCCAGCGAATGGATTAATACTCTGAACCCATATATACACTTCACAAAACCCCTGTCTGAAAGCTTCCATTTCTAGATCTTCTGATTACTATCAACCAATGATACTCCAGATCAGGACTTGTAAGAAAAATACCAACTGCAATAGCCTACTCCCGTTCGATAGTCACCGCCCTAAGTCCATTTGAGAAAATATCCCCTATGGCCAATTTCTGAGATTCCATAGGAACTGCAGCTCTTTAAGCGATTATGACATGCAAGCAGAAACCCTTAGCAGAAGTCTAACAGCAAAGAATAACCCGACAAGAGTAATGAAGCAAGCTAATAGGAGAGCATTCAACAACAATCGGGAAGCCCTTATGGAGAAAAACACATGACCAAATGCGATGGCGTGCGTCACCACCTTTACCCCGCTGTATATCAAAATTAAGAACATTGTAATGAAACATTGGAAAATCTTGAGCACAGGTGGTTTGGAAATTGCACGTCCCAGGTTTGCGTTCAAGAAAATTGAGAATTTGAGAGATCGACTAGCACATACCAGAATACGCCCTAAAGAAAGTCCGAAAGAGAATACCTCTTGGAATCTCCCTCCCGTTACCGGACATTGCCCATGCAGCACATGCAACGCATGTCCGTCCACCAAACAAAATCACTAGATCTGGGTACTTTCACTAGGACAGAGAGACAGCACACCAATTGCAACACTCGAAATTATGTCTATCTTATTACGTGCCCCTACAAACTTTTCTATATCGGTATTACAACTAGATCTGTCAAGATCCGTATAAGGGAGCACAAAAGCACCATCCAAGGCAGATGCATCGCCACCAGGTTGTGCAACCATTTCACAGAATCTAAACACTCCTCAGATGATATTAGATGCACTGTTCTAGAGGCAAACCCTTCATGGAGCACCACCACGCTATTCAGAAGGTAGCAATGCTGGGTGTTTTGCCTTCAAACACATAAGAGGGGACTGAATGATGACATCCCCTGAATTGAACTGTAACCAGTTATTTCTACTTGGACTCCAGCATTTTATGAAAACCGACCATACATAAGACCCCTTTTTGCTCACTACATTGAACCTAAGAGCATAAGACCACATTGACTCCAAAATATGGTCTGCCATATAAAGAGCCTAACCAATAGGGTATATTCCGGTGACCTATACAAAGTCTAATATTGTGCATCCATCAGGTGTATCCATTTTTATCCATTCATTTTTATTCCACATCCATAACCTAAGATGGACACTCCAACAAAGGGGAGGTTTAAAACCATGCCAAATTGGCCAATTCCACACGATTATTACGCAAAATATAGTACTAAGAGGAACGTATACACCACAAAACACTTGTTACCATTTATTAACTACTTCACGTGTCCACAACCATTTTCGAGCGCTCCAAGATGGCGGCGAGACATGCGCAGTTGTCTGGAGGACCATCTCGAAAATCCTGTATTTTACAGAAGACTACATGACGAACAATGCTCAACCACACGGCCACCATTCAGGTTCAAAGGGTCGAGGGTAGGTGCTGCAAGAAGCGAACTCAGCAAATCCGTAAGTAAAACTGGCCCATTTCAACAACATGCCTGATCAAGGCTTGGCCAGCTACCGCTGCCTGCGCGAGAGATCAGACATGCAACCAAGCATGGAATTTCTTTTCTGTTAAATTTTTTACGTTTCTAGCCTGCATTTGTACGTTCCGCCTCGCTTGAACCCATGAAATTTGATTAACGTGACAATTATGTAAGATCACATAGTCTCTCTTATACTGTATGTTACCATGATATTTACATAATTACTAACGTGCCACAGGTCACATATGAAACTAACAATCAAGCAAGGGGCATGTGGTGAGTATATTTATGTTACTGTGCATAAACAGATACTTTACCGGTGTGATGACTTTCAAGTAAATGATGGCACCAAATCTGTTTAAGACAATAATTGTGTCTATGTGATTGTATTTTTTAAACATGTTTCTAATGTCTGGTGACTACTCCAGCGCCAGACGCATACAGCGTTCACATTATGGGATCTTCTGGCCAACAGGGACAAGTTATGTCAGAAATTATCTAACACTGCTGTACTATATGTTTGTCTTTGTCCCATTTCCTTTCCCCTTGTCCTCTAGGTTGAACCACCGGTGATATTAGTCACGAGTAGGTACTGCTCTTTTAGAGGGGGATCACTCACCCTGAGACTATACGTGGGGTTGGCACACCACCTTCTCACTGTTTTTGATCCTGATGAAGCACCAAGTATCATTTTGACCAACACAGGTAAACATGTTGACCTCTTTTTTCAGCCACTAGGGGACATTGTTACCCCTATAGTAGCACAAACCTACAGGTTTTTTAATCTGAAAGGGGAATCTTTTTATTAAAACCAGTCTGATATCCCCTAGCCAGTTTTTACTCACTTTGACACTCACTCTTCACCACCCCACTAGGAGACCTCCATACTCATCAAACGGTGAGAAATAACAAAAGATCTCCGCTAAAGTGACCCTTCGGGGGCCCCGTAGGGCAATGCAGTACCGGCCCGTTGGGGAGCACTCACCCGATAATGAAGCATGACATCCCCAGGGATGTGCGAGTGCAACAAGAAACACTCTTGTTGACTGTCTCTCATAACCTGTCCAGCGCCTAGATCTTTCCTCTTTCTTCTATTTGTGTCTTATTAGGAACAGTATCCCACCTTATTTTGTTCATATATATCCTTTTGGACGACAGGTACTGGACCGTCACCAGTGCCTAGTCCCCCTCCTTCCTTTGTTGAGATACACATCAACCCATTATATGCCTGTAAAATACTTACATACTGATATGTTCGTGGTAATGGCATCCGTGGTAGAGGCATATCCATTGCAAAAATAGTTGTTATAAAAGACTTTCATTGTAATGGCATTTTCATTGTAAAAAAAACAACTTAAAGGCATTTGTTGTAATGCCATTCATTGTTAGGACATACATTCGGCTGAATCTATGCTTCAGCTAATTTTCTCTGAAAAATGTGTAGATGAACCCCTTGATTCTGGGGGTGGGCCAGATTTTCCTTTTAGTCTATTGGGAATGCTGTCTGGCCTGTCCTGATTTTGCTACTCATTTGGGACTCCGAAAGATTTCTATCTTTTGACTATTCTGTATTAACTTTGCACTTTGAGCCTTCATGGCATTGATTTTGTACCGCTAAATTTTTCAGATGTGTGTATTAAAACACTTTAACTTTTCCCTGGTCTAGAAATCAGTTATTGAGGGGTCCCAGTTACTTGTTGTTGAGACTACTACACTGATTGTGGGTGGGTTGTTCTTTTACACAAGATCAACCCAGAGTGGAACCTCCTGAGGTAAATTGTGGTGCTCTAAAAAGTTTGGGGTGTCATGATTATTGGGGTACAGTCCTAACTATGGGGTACGTGGTTCTACTTCAACCTAAAGCACATGAATACCTTTTGAGGTAGAACAGATCTGTATAGAAACATGTAAGTGAACTAAGTTGCAATTTATGTTAGAGATGTTCCTGCTAGACTATACCTAATTGGATCTATGTATGTTCTATATCAAATATGTAAATAGTATACCATTTACATATGAAATATGCGGCATGATTTCCTTTTTCCCAATTTTTGCATCCATTTTCACTTTCCACTACTATTCTAGGCAAAGCTAGATACCGCTATTTTGTGTAAGGTTAGTTAATATGGCATTGCCTAGAATGATAAGGATGTTTGCCTGTTTAGGAAACCTTTCACACCCATCCTGCATGAATTATCGTAATTTTTTTTGCACAATCCAGCGTTCTTCAATAGTATAATTGGTGTTGCTTACCATCGCTTTGCAGCTTCAGCAGTCACGGCAGCCGCGAGGACGATTGAACTTTAAACCACTACCAGCAGGAATTCTCGAACCTGATCAGAGGCCACAGCTCAACGAGGATATAGAGGCCCCCCAAAGCACTGTCATTGAATTTCCTTGGCTTCCTGCAATTTCATGAACTACGCAAAGCATTCACATACGATGACGCCATCCACTATGGCTTACTACTTGGGACTAGTTTAATTACTCCAGTAATGAGATCATTTTACCTTTTGACAAATCTCCACTCAGAATATGAATGTTTCCCCTCCAAACTGTACTAAGATACGGACGACTGTCTAGGCTCCTCAATTCCTTAAATTATTTCAGAACCCTCACCCAGTCCAGATGATGATCTAAAGTATCCAAAGATCGAAACGTCGTCGACCCCCTGTTGAAAATCCCCCCACTTCTACATATCGTTATGGATTTCTATGTCTATTTGTGTGATATTTCGTGCAGTGTCACCTCCACTGAGTCATGTTACGCACCCTTGTCACTTATGTGAGCACCTGAATGTATTTATGTAAATATCAATCTGCATACTATGATTAAATGACTATTTGCTGCCCTATGAAGGTTGCTCCCTTAGCAATTTGTTCATAAGACCAAATAATACTTAACCTTGTGTTACTAGACCTTATTATGCCAACCCTGAACCATTGTACTTATTATAAAATAATTACCATCGCTTTGCAAAATGCTTGAGCATACGCAAAGTTATAGCGAGCGCGCACTGGACCTTAATATGATAACGCAAGCTGATTCACACTGACGGCAGATTTATAAACACAATCACCATATTGGATATGTGTGGTTGGTTTTCTGGCATGGCCTGCAGCTTTGACTGTGTTTAAAAAAAAATAGGTGGTAAACTAAATAGATTTCGTTTTTCAAACCGATTTTAGGTTTCTTTCTTTTTCTTTTCTCCACTGCCAGAATCTGGTCGTTATTTCTACTGAAAACCTCTGATCATAGATTACTTAAACGACGATGTTAAAGATCTTTCCCACCAACACTATGATCAGCATTACATATAGTTGTCCTTGTTATCTGACCTCAAAAAGGTGCCTTTTGGCTCCTTATCAACATACTTTTTTGTTGCAGCATGGAAGTGTTATAACAACAATATTTGATTTTTTCCTCCTTAAAGATGGAAATAAAATTTCAGATTTATTTTCTAATTTAATAGAAACTTGACTAACAAGACCTTGCGACCTTGGACACATTAATATGGTCGCTTCTACTCAAACACTCTTTCATCGCATTGTCCGCTTTGTCCTGCTATTTCTGGCATCTACAATGGATATGTAGTAGCGAGTGACACGCTGTGAGGATTGGAGGCACAATTTGCAGCTTGACGGTTTCATGGGGTCTGTTAAAGGCTCGCAACTGGCAGGAGCATCGTTAATTTGGGTCACATAATGCGCCGCGTCCTTTCCGAGATCAAAAACATTGACCCTAGGGTGGCCTTGAAAGCTTGTAAACAGCATGACAACATAATGGAGGTGCAATGTCACTGTGAAAAGCCCCCCCTAACAAAATACATGCAGCAGCACCACGGGGATAACTGGTTGCACAGAAACATAGATGTGCTCGATTTCCCAGGTAAATGTTTCAGCAATTTGGTTTCACAGTGGCACAGTGACAAGAAGGTTAAACGACTCCAGGTGATCTACAGAAGAAATTACCCATAAGAAATGTCACTTTTCTTGTAGAAGCAAACATGGGGAGACATTCTGTATATATTTAATCTGCAATGAATGCCAGTGCATTATTTAGTTCAACTTGTGTTACCTTTTTGAGTACAAAGGGATTCAATGCAAAGATATATCTTGATCCTTGGTCCAGCAATATCAGTTCATGTATTCAATTATAGGTGCCTTTATTTTTGGGGTCATGGGATGTATGCTGATACAATGGCTGTGTGTACCTCAAAACCCCATCTGTTTTATTATGTTTACGCCCTTCACAAATGGCCAATCGAATGTATGCCTTACTTCTGATTCTGTTTCTTAGCCCAGAGGTTTCTACTGTATCCTGATTTTTCCTGACAACACTTTTTTTTAATTCATTCCTGAAGGTTGTACCACTAATATATCGGACCCTCAACATGCCTCGTGCTCCAACACCCACAATCATTCTGTATTCTCACTGGTCCATTACACACATGTTTGACTCCTACCTCCTTTGGAATGTTTCATCTGCCTGAGATTCTCACCAGAGAGTTTCACCATCCCCACTCTCAAAACATTTTTGAGTTCATTCCCCAGCAGTTGCACCCTACAACTCTGTCTAACATTCGGGGCTTTGCCCTTGTTGCCTAATTCACATCACTCGGAACTCCTCGGTGAAAAACATACCCTAATTCCACTGTTACCCATCTATAATTCTATATATTAACTATCTTTTATACATAAAGACCAGAAATGTGCCCTTCTTATGGTCTAGTCCTTCCTGTACCTCAGTGGCAAGCTCCATACCTATGTCTGTACAGGCAGGCAAAATGTCATCCTTGGTTTATGGTTAGTTTGAGAAGTGTAGTGCACAATGCTCAACTTCATGGTTTCTAGGTGCTCAACAATGGGGTTGCACATGTTTAGGGAGACATGCCATTTTTTTGTAAGCGGAGATAGTTCGAAATAGGTAAATTGAGTGGGTAAAATAGTTGAGGAGAACATTGCATCCATTGTAGAGATCTGTGTATCGTGAGACGGTCACATGTTCAAATTCCAGCAGATACACGCAAAATTTAATCCTAATGAGATCAATATGATGAAGGCCATTAATTTGGGTACTATTTAATATGAATTATGACCGCCTAGTTATTGAATAAATTGTATATTTTGCTATATAAGTGCAGTATCTAATATTGTATTAATTGTCTGTCATCAGACAAATAATTAGCTAGACACCATCATAATGCATACTATTTTGGATGCTTTGTCACAGGCATTGGTGGAATAAAAAAGGGTTTTTAGTCTTTACCTGAATAGTACGAGGCTCCAACTGATGCTATTGTTCAGATTTGAAAGGGGTTGTTCCATGGGGGATAGGGCTATAGGGTTTATTACCTTCACTCCTGCACTGGGGAAAAATAAAAACGTTTTCCTTTTCGAAGAAGAGTGAGTGTGTCTGCCAGGCTGTTGGATCTCAGCTTGCAGTTAAATAGGTGCAGATCTTTCAAAGCATTTGACACATATTCTTCCAAGATAGTCTGGCTTGCACATGAACCTAGTGTTTGCTTTTCAAATGGGTAGTGAACATTTTTTTTACACTGATTGTGACATAGCGAGCTGAATTTTGAACATTTCGGTGTTTTGGCACTTGGTTTGTAGGTAGCAAGGTATAGAGTTTGGCTCAATAGCCAAGGCACAAGCTGAGAAGAGCCATAAATTCCATCAAATGGTTTCAGATGGAATTTGGGGAGGGCTTTTAAAAAATATATATCTAGATGGTGGAGGGTGAATTGTGGCTGACAGGGTGGTTGCATTTGTTGTGTGTGGTGCGTGTGATATTGAGTTGGGTGACGGTAAGGACAGTATCCTTATAGACTGTCCGAGCCTGTTATTCTATTCCCTAATTGAAACACTATGGTCTTACTGACCGGTTTTACTTTTATTTTGCTTCATGTCAAGGAATACATGTATATTTGCAATATGCAACAAAATAGGTACATTTCAGTTCTTTAACTAACAGGCTACTACTCGTTTTAATTAGCCTTTGTTTACATTTTACGTGAGACAACCGTAGTAATTCAATAAATCTTAGGGTTCCTGTTACTGTCAAGTGGTGCAGGCACAAATTCAGCAAATTCCCAGGTCCTGTTAGAGTAAAGATTGATCATAAACTTTTTGTCTACAGTACAAATAGAGCGGGATTGAGGCAAGAGGAAATTGCACCTATCCTTAGTGGAATCATTTTTATCCAGACAGACAAGGTGCTAAGGACCGGAGATCCAAAACCCCTAAATCTCCTAAGACACAAAGTGTCTCAAATTTGCTTAAACAACATAATGGTCCAGCACTCTGATTTCAGTTAAGGTTTACAAAAAGTGATGCGTTTTATATAAACATTTGTAAATCACATTTCAAAGAAAAAATAGCAGTTCAGCAGAGTTGTTTCATCACATTTTTTATTCATGACTTCTTTTTCGGCAAGATAAAAAGACCGTTGCCAACGCATTTCGTCCTCTCAAACTTCTTCAGGGCAAAAAACACATTGTCTTGAAATATTTACTGAATTTGTTTATGTATGAGATTTCTCCTTCTAAAATCTGGTAAAATCTGATTGTATCTGATATTTCAGATGCTGTGTGCAGTATTACTCTATTTTCTATTGGCAAATTAGCACGATTGGAGGTGAATCAATTCTGATTCAAACCGTCCTCTGTATTATTTAATGATTAGTTATGACGATCGGTCAGCCAGCATGGTAGCTTGGTGTTAGTGTTCGTTAATCAGAATACTTTTGTGAATGATACAACAACACAACACCATGCGGTAGAGTCACCTATTTATGAGCACTTGTCAAAACTTGGGCTAAATAGTGATTCAGAAATGCATTATTTTTTGTAAGATTACACCCACAGCTGATGTTTTAAATATTGGTATGATGGCGATCTCTTTGTAGGAAAATTCCACAAATGCGATTTTGTTAATGTCTATGTATCCAATATTATAATGGAAATAAGATGGGTTTTATTGCTATTATAGGTTTCCCCCTGTTTGGATCCGAAGTGTTTTTGTTGTTTATATACTAGCAAGATAAGTGGACTTTATCACTGGTGCTGTTTAACTTAATCTATAATTAACACTTGTATTGGCTTTGCATGTAGCGTTTTCGGTGAAAAATACATGGATTTAATAGACATGTTGATCTGATAGGGAACTCAGATATAAAACGGTTCTGCCACAAATGGGCCCAAGCTTTGATGGGCTAATATCACATTATCGCAACATTACTTGTATTGTTGTTTTGAGCGAATGTTTAATTAAAAGTTTATTCGTACTATTGATTGGCCAAACATATGAGATCAGATGAGCTCCTACGCCGACGACACCCAGCTGATCCTCTCCCTCACCAATGACCCCGCCACCGCCAGAACCAGCCTACACGAAGGGATGAAAGACGTCGCTGAGTGGATGAAGAACAGCCGCCTGAGACTGAACTCAGACAAGACGGAAGTCCTCATCCTGGGACCATCGCCCTCCGCCTGGGACGACTCCTGGTGGCCTCCTGCCCTGGGCACCGCTCCCAAGCCAAAAGACCACGCACGCAACCTGGGCTTCATCCTGGACTCCTCCCTCTCGATGACCAGACAAGTCAACACCGTCTCCTCGTCGTGCTTCAACACCCTGCGCATGCTCCGAAAGATCTTCCGCTGGATCCCGACCGAAACCAGGAAGAAGGTAACCCAGGCACTTGTCACCAGCCGACTGGACTACGGGAACACGCTCTACGCGGGAACCACAGCCAAACTACAGAAAAGACTCCAGCGCATACAAAACGCCTCCTCCCGACTCATCTTGGACATCCCCCGACGCAGCCACATCTCCGGCCACCTGAGGGACCTGCACTGGCTCCCCGTCAGCAAAAGGATCACGTTCAGGCTCCTTACCCACGCACACAAGTCTCTCCATGACCTGGGCCCCAAGTACCTCAACGACCGCCTGACCTTCTACACACCCACCCGCCAGCTACGCTCTACAAGCCTCGCCCTCGCCGCCGTACCACGCATCCGAAGAACCACCGCCGGAGGAAGATCCTTCTCCTACCTGGCAGCCAAGACATGGAACTCCCTCCCCATCCACCTCCGGCTGACACAGGACCATCTCGCCTTCAGGAAACAACTCAAGACCTGGCTGTTCGAGCAGTAGCGGACCCCCTCCCCCAAGCGCCTTGAGACCCTTCCGGGTGAGTAGCGCGCTATACAAATGCTATGATTGATTGATTGAGTGAGCCAATCGTGGATGACTTATCTACAAACCGGAAAGACTACTCCGGTTTCCGCATTAGGAACACGTTATAATTTCGAGCAAGCATGATTGATCGGCCCAAACATACTGCCGTAAATGGTGCTAAGCTTTGATGGGCTAATATCACATTATTACTACATTTATACTTTTTTAAAATCGTAATATTACTTGTATTGTTGTTTTGAGCGAATGTTTAACTAAAAGTTTATTCGTACTATTGATCGACTTATCTACAAACCGGAAAGACTACTCCGGTTTCCGTATTAGGAACACGTTGTAATTTAGAGCAAGCATGACTGATTGGCCCAAACATACTAGAGTAGATGAGCCAATCACAGTTAGTTAGCTCCTAACCGGAAACACTTCCTCGGTTTCCGCATTAAACCAAGCGTCACATTTTTTTGCAAAGCCTTTCGGACGTATATAAAGATGCGGACCTTGTAGGGAATGAATGCGAAACAATTAAGCAGGTATTCTGGCGCGAATTTATCAAGGTTCTGATTGGTCTTTGACCCGTTTAAATAACGCAAACTCTCGACAGTCAATTGTCGACTTTTTACCAGGCGAGCCGTCAAAGCAAACGGATGCGGGTGAAGCTGATCTTTTTAGACGGAGGTAGGCACACACCTGAATCCCTCGTGGGAAGGTTTATAGGGAGTTAAAAGATTTGTGATTTATTTTTAGTATTAGGGGACCTTTTCAGTAAGATATTTTTCACTTCTTTTTTCTAGAACTGCCATTTGAAAATCCCATCTTGATTAGGACAATTTTTAAGAGAAAGAGACTGAACTAACAGCAGTGGATGGTGTTTAAATGGTAGGACTCGTTGCTTTTTGTTTTGGGCCCCCTTAAATTACTATGTTTTTCTTATCTATCAGGTAGCGTAGTTATACTAGTGCTATATAATATTATTAAATAGGTTTCTTGTACTAATTTCAACCATCATATATAAACTATACGAAATTACAAGATAGACATAAATATTTCCTTTTTTTCTCTGTTTAGATTATTGGATTTAAGAAAGTACTAGCTACTAGTGCTGAGGACTTATTTAGCCGCATCCGTTGACACAACTTGATCTTACTGGAAGATTTTCCACATCTATAATTTAGGTGAGCATTCACAATAACTTTAGAAAATAAAAATTGTTCTTGTGCATCTAAACAGGGGTTGACACAAAACTAGTTAGACATAAAAACTCTAAACATTAATTTTTCTTCTTGGTAATAAACCTTAGGACTGAGTAAAACAGATGTACCTTTACCACATGTGAGTAGGAGTTCTGTCGTAATTTCTCATAGGAATGTGGTCATTGTTGATTAGCATGTCATATAGGCAGGTTTGTTGAAGTACTTGCTTAGATTGTTAAATAGGCAGCACGAAGAAGATTTCATATCAGTGAATTATGATTTATTGTTATAAATATCTGGTTATTTTTCTTAGACTGGCTAGCAGTGTTAGAGTAATGACACTAGGAATATAATTGATTCATTGTGTAATTAACGGATAGTTATAGAATTTCTTCTTTTTATTTTTTACAGCCCTGATGATGTCCCTGTGAGGACGAAACGCGTAGGCTGTATGGGAATACATGTGATCATCAATTGAATTGGCTGTATTGGAACATTTATTGTTTTGAAATATTTTTGAACAATCACACTTGCAGTATAAAGAAAAAGAAAATTCGAAAAGAAGAAGCAAAACCTGCTATAAGGAGTTTCTTTTGAATATGAACTTTGTCTACATATGACGTTTAAAAATATGTTTTTCTAAATTTGAGATACTCCTTGGTTTCGTGTTTGTACTTTTGTGAATGACGCTTTTCTTTCTAAGAGCTTAACCAAGGAAAATACCAGATGTTGAATTATTGAGATGGCCAGAGATTTCAATCTTTTCATTCTTCTCCTGCTCGATCAGTACCAATGCTAATGCTTGGAATTGTGGGTTTAATTTATGTGCCTTATAGAGCACTAAAATGATTGTGCATAGCAACTAACTATAGCAATGGAACAGAGTAGCCTTTAAGAACACTACTCACATACCACTAAATTGACATGCTGACTCTATTTGTCTGGTTTCCTAATTAATTCTGTTAGTTAATGGCATCTATTGGCAGCAACTAGTGCTCCGCATCCTCGGGATCTAATAGACCTCTTGGATCTGTTACACATTAAATACTCCGAGTTGCTGCAGCATTAGTTCTGTCCTCATTATGTACTCTCACCTCCAGCCACCGTGATGTTGAAATGTTGACCATCCAGGAGATTAGAGAGATGTGTTCTACAGTTCAAAGCCCAACAGAAGAGTCTAAAGGAAGAACTTTAGTTATCAAAAGATTTGCGTATTATGTGTATCATTGTGATACACACAAGAGTGTTGCTGACCTGGCTGCAAACACACTACAGTGGGGTGGATACAGCTTTGTGGGAGGACAGGCACAGTCCTATTCAGGTGTCAGTGACTACTCCTCCCACCACTCTAGCTCAGGAAGGCCCATCAGCCTGGTAATGGGCCTTCAGGACGTGCAGGGCACACCTCAGTTCCATTCGTGTTACTTTCTAGAGTGAATGTACAAGAGCCCATCTGTCAGCCAACCCAGACGTGTATTCTACAGACAGGCAGAAGCACAGAATGGTTAAGAACAAATACCTAATTTCTAAAAGTGTCATTTTCAAACACACAATTTAAAAACCAACTTCACCAAAGTATATATGTTTACATTGTGAGTTCAGAGACCCAAAACTCCAATTCTCTCTCTGCTCCCAATGGGAAATTACACTTAAACGATATTTCAATGCAATCCCCATGTTATCCAAAGACATAGATAGTCCTTACAATAGTGAAAACGAAATTAGCAGTATTTCACTATTAGAACATGCAAAACACACCAGCACATGTCCTACCTTTTAACTACACTGCACCCTGCCCATGGGGCTGCCTTAGGCCTAACTTAGGGGTGCCTTACATGTAGTAAAATGGAAGGTTTGGGCCTGGCAAGTGGGTGCACTTGCCAGTTCGAAATGGCATTTTAGATCTGCACCCACAGAAACTGCAGTGGCAGGTCTGAGACAGTTTTCAAGACTACTCAAGTGAGTGGCACAATCAGTGCTGCAGGCCCACTAGTAGTGTTTGATTACAGGCCCTGGATACCCCTGATGTACTTTACTAGGGCATTCCTAGTGAATCAAATATGCCAATCATAAACAAAATCAATCACCAATACAATTTAGACACAGAGTATATGCAGTTTAGCACTGGTTAGCAGTGAAAAAAGCACAGAGTCATAAAGACAACAAAAACATTTCTGAAAAAATAGGAGCAAGAAGGCAAAACATTTGGGGATAACGCTGCAAAAATGTCCAGGTCCAACACTCTGTAGCTATAAACAATACGTACTTAGCCTTTATCTATTTATCAAACATTGTACCTTTAAAACAAAATCATATATTTTGCATCAGCTAGATTAACTTGCTACCATCATTTCTGAAGTGACCACAATTAGATGTTCAGTGGAACCATTGTTTTATTTATTCCTGTTTACCCAGGGTCCCAGTTGAACTATTTTATTGGCCTCTTATTTTTTCTAACACAATAGTTCCGCATAGGGCACTGTGTCCTTATTCTTATATCTACAAAATGAGTTCATATCCGTGACTAATGTTTGCGAAATTTACAATCCCAACTCTAGTGAAAATGATGCATAGCTCACAGATTATTAAATGAAATACAACAGCTCACTGAAATTGAAAAACAGGCGTAGGAAGGACACTCACTAAGACAAACCACCCAGAAAAAATGTAGGCACGTTCTAAATATGTCTACTGCAAAATGTGGGATTGAGCCATAAAAAAATGTCATTTTAATGATTTATTAAGGTATGCAAGATGGTGAAGGAGAAAATACTTTGACTATAGTTAGGATTCAATTACACTTATGGCTTTGTGGAACAATCAGAGTTCACCGGAACGTGAGTGGCACATTGTGAGTGACAACCTATCTTCCTGATGCTCAAATATTCCTCAAACCTTGCTAAAATTGATACTTGTCTTGTGTTTTTATAGCCTATGTCGGCTTTGGAGTACTCTACAGAGAATTCTAAGGGGTAACACAACACCACTGAGCAAGAATCAGTGATCTAATGTGCAATACAGTACACCCGTTTGATACAAGTAGTATCTAAACAGAGTGTTCAATATTATACACATGAACTCAAAATTCCCAGAAAACAATGCAAAGGCTGAAGATAAGAAAAATTTATTTGTGTCTCAGAGCTCTTACATTCGAAATCAAGCACTGTGCACCTCGTTCCGAGGGGCACCTAATATCGATTTTGGAATTCGATTCGATATTTAGTGCTGTGACCTAAGTCTTACTTTTATAACATCTGTGAATTGGGTTGATCTTTACATTTGTTTTCTGGTTTGTAACTGAAAGTCAGGAAGTGTTGTTGATGTTCTGTTCAACAACACAATGTAATGCAGTTGTCAAGAAAAATAAATGACAATTCATTTCACCACAAAAGATCACTGAAAAAAAGCAAGTACAAAACAGTGTTTACTTCCCATGGCAGATCCTACCAACCCTGGCAGACAGCGCTGAGCGCTCCAAAGTGCCCCCAGACCTTAGGCGCAGCTGTCACCTTCGGTTTACAAATGTGAGGAAAAGGCGGGAAAACCTCCCGCTTCAACCCGAGCGCGCGTGTGGCTCACCTGAAATGCGCCCTGAGGAAAATGACAGCTCATTTTAGAGTCGCGTAGAGGGGCCGTGTGACAGCCCTTCCAAGCTCACAGTAATTGCCAACTGCGCGACGTGGCAGACAACCTCTCCACGCGCCATGCCTCGCTCTGGGCTGCGTCAGCTCCTAACAAAGATGGTCATGTGAGGAGGCGCGGTCCAGGACGTCTCTCCTCAAAACTCGTACATCCAATTCAAAATGATTATGCACCAGACACCTTAAGAGAACTGAACGAAAATAAATGGGTGGCTAGACAAAGGACTTTGGGCCATCTATCACGAAGACAGGCTGCAAAATGATAAAAATCTAGGTTTATTAGATTACTCGTCTCTTTTCAGCAGGTTTTAAACTTCTGGGGAATCTCAGACAATCATAGGAGTGTTGTTGGCATTTTACACCAGTCAAACAGTTCCCCCAGGTGTAGTCCAACTTTGCACATTTCACTCAAGCAGATTTTCCACAATGCTAAAAATGATATTGTATGAGTAAATGACGAAATGTACGTGTGCATATTTAAAATTGTTACCCTACCAAGGGAAAACATATTCCCAATGTAGGAATTCTTTCCCTCACAAGATGAGGGTAAATATGTGCGCATTCACAGGGTGGGAAAGTACCGTAACATGTTTGTGAACATCCATAAACCTAGGGGTTTGAGAGAACTGAGTGTATTTTTGAAGACCTGCCTCACCCTATAACCGCTTCAGCGCGGCGCGAATTTTCGCGCTGTGCTGAAGGTTCTAATGAGCCAACGGGCTCATGACGGAACGGTTCCGTCATGAGCACAGGCCAACCGACGTTAATGACAGAACCGTTCAGTCAAATCCTGTTGCATCTAAATTACACAACATATTTTGCAAATTATGTATTATAGGGATACGTTAAACTTTATCAGGAAGGAAGTTTCATCCGCCTCACCAAACCTGGAACTTCCCATGCACATTTAGAAGGGAGGGAACTGTTGGGTTTCAGACATTGAAGTGTCATCTGATTATCTTGTCAAAAGAACTTTACTTGGTGGTCAATCAGCTGCAGGGTCACTCAAAGTGGCATGAGCCCCGCCCTATTTAGAGTCAAGTTAAGTCAAGTCAAGTGATTTATATAGCGCGCTACATACCCAGAGGGTCTCAGGCGCTTGAAGAAGGGTGGGGAGTTATTTGTCGAATATCCAAGTTTTAAGTTGCTCTCTGAATGCTAGGTGGTTCTGAGTGAGGCGAAGGTGAGTGGGAAGTGAGTTCCAGGTTTTAGCTGCCAGGTAGGAGAAGGATCTACCTCCCATGGTGGTTTTGTTGATGCGAGGTACAGTAGCAAGGGCTTGGTTGGAGGATCGTAACTGGCGGGAGGGGGTGTAGAAGGAAAGTCGTGTGTTGAGGCATTCGGGTCCAAGTTCGTAAAGTGCTTTGTGTGCGTGGGTTAGGAGGCAGAAAGTAATCCTCTTATTAATGGGGAGCCAGTGGAGGTTTTTCAGGTGGCCAGAGATGTGGTCTTTACGCGGGATGTCTAGTATGAGTCTGGCTGAAGCGTTCTGGATGCGTTGGAGTGTGGTGTGTACTACTGATTTTTCTTTCAAAGAACGCCAGTTCAAACCAGAAGATGAGCAGAAACTCCTTTAGGGGCATAATTTTTTTGCTTTTCAGAAACAAACTTGTTTTGGGTGTTTGTTTCTTAAAAACAAAAAAGAATGCTAGGCAGGTTGCATCCTCAGTATTCACCTTTCCTGAAAGTGTATCCAACGTCATCGTCAGAAGCACTTTCAGTAGAGATATCCCAACACGTATAAGGGTCAAACCCAGCATGTCATTTTCTAATAAGGTTTCTCACTTGTAGATCTTCTGAACACTAACCCTAAAAACAAAGCTGTTCTGGGCCCTCAAGTCATCGTACAATTTTATCTGTTTGGCACCCATGTCATGCTATTACACCAAACAATATGTATTTGTCTTTCAGAGGGTCCCTATGAAAGACCCAATGTGTAGATGGAAACCGGAAGGCAAGTGAATTAAATTGAAATAGTAAATATTCCTTGGTGCAGGGAGTGACTAGAACCAATAACAAGTTTATTTGATACGTTGGTAATCCCCATATGACAAAATAAATATTTTTGGGATTTATTAAGGAAGGAATTTGAGACCAATCTGTAAAATAGATTTCCTTATCAGATATAGGTATCCAGGAATGTTTCCCAGCAGGACACACCTATTATTTCTGTACTGATACTCTGGCCTAAGCGAGAAGTAGGGTGGTACAAAAGGGGGTAGTGATGGACGGAGCATCTGAACCAATCAAACACTCACACCCAGTCAAAAGATCTGGGTTTGATCCATCACCGTTCTTTAGCCCACTCTGCCACCCCAGTTCAGACATGGCTATATGCAAATCAGTCTGACCCTGTGCCTCATGGGAACAGTCCAGCCCGAACTGCCAAGCCATGCCTTCCCTGGACCGGAAAAAAGCTTCCGAGGACCGGTTTCTGGCATAAGCGAGAAGTAGGTGATTAGCGAATAGAGACCAAACCCCATATCCATGTTTGGAAGAAGATATACTAGCTTAGGTCCTGAAGAAGGTGGTCAGAAATGTATATCTCCACTGAAACATGTGTTGAACGTCTGCTGAATCCCCAAGCTATGACACAATAATTTTAGAAGAAAAAATAATAATCTTCTTCTTGAGCCGAAAAGGAAATCCTGAGGGTATGTGCGAGATTGTCATGAGCATTGTGTGAATGGTATGTATGTGATGTTTTTGAGTTGAGTAGGGTTTGTAATGACTGAGTAATCTTTTTATTGTATAAAAATATATGGCAAATTAATTGTTTTTTGTAATGAAATGTGGTAATGATTCACTTTATATTGAAAATTGTCAAAAAGAGATAAAAATAATAAGAAATTATATAAATGTAAAAAGAAATATAGTTGGGTCAGAAAAGATTTTGTGATTACATCTGGGCAATAAGCAACTTAGATTAAGCAGGACTTTTTTGTTTTTACTTGCGAAATAAGACAGCAAATAGCTGGAGAGGAGATGGCTCACCTGCACCAACACCTCCGACAGGGCAGCCTTCAAGGCTTTCTTCAACCTCTACCACCACCTGCTGAGGGCAACAAAGAAAGCAGCCCTATTCACACGCATCGAAACCAGCACCAACAACACTAAGGAGCTTTTCAACATCATAAAGGAATTCTCCAACCCGGCTGCCAGCGAAAACAACATCACACCATCACAGGAGCTGTGTGACAACCTTGCTCACTTCTTCCATGACAAAATCGTAACCATATACAGAAACTTCGAAACCCAAACATAAGGACTTCCTCAACAGGTATACCACCACATAACTGCAACAAACCACACACTGAACACCTGGAACATCCTCTCTGCCCAGGTCATCACTTCCTCCATGAAATCCATCCAATCGGGAGCTCCCACAGACCCATGCCCGCACCACATCTTCAACCATGGAAACCAAAGGATCGGCAAGGAACTCACCACCCTACTCAACACCTCAATCACTACCACTTTTTGATGCTTGGAAACCCTCCAAAGTCAGACCACTACTCAAAAAACCCTCCGCCATCCCAGCAAACTCAGAAACTATAGACCTATGCCCTGATCCCTTTCCCAGCAAAGGTACTGGAAAATATCGTCAACAATTAACTCATGATACACCTGGAGCAGGACCAGCTACTCAACACCTCCCAATCCGCTTCCACAGCAACCACAACACTGAAACTGCTCTGATCACAGTCACCGATGACACTTGAACCCTCCTCGACCGTGGAGAAACAGCAGCTTTGATCCTCCTTGACCTCTCGGCGGCCTACAACCCCGTATCCCACTACACACTGATCAAAAGACTCCACCACAACGGCATCAGAGGGGACGCGCTCAGATGGATCACCTCCTTCCTCACTGGAGGAACCCAGAGGATCCACCTCCTACCTTTCACCTCCGAACCCAAGGAGATCCCCAGCTGTGTCCCCCAGGTCTCATCCCTCAGCCCCACGCTCTTCAACGCATATATGATCCCTTTGGCCAACTTTGTCTGATCCCATAGTCTCAACATAACTTCCTATGCAGACAACACCCAACCCATCCTCTCACACCCCACCACCACCAGAACCAACTTCCACAGATGTATGACAAACGTTGCCAACTGGATGAAGAACAACTGCCTACAGCTGAACACAAACAAGACAGATGTACTGATGTTTGGATACAGCAGCAATGCATGGAACGATTCCTAGTGGACATCAGACCTACGAACCGCACCAACTCCCTCCAACCACACTAGAAACCTTGGAAAAATTATTGACAACAAGATCACCATGAAATCACAGAACAACTCCGTCTCTGCCTGCTTCCTCAGTCTGCGCATTCTATGTAAGATCTTCAAGTGGCTAACCCTTCACAGGAGACGCACCATGACACAAGCCTTCATCACCAGCTGTCTGGACTATGGCAATGCCTTCTACGTAGGAATCGCTTCACACCTTCTACAGAGACTTCAGATCATAAAGAATGCCACAACCAGACTCATCCTCGGCCTTCCCCAATAAAGCACACCCCAGGAAACTCCACTAGCTCCTCGTACAGAAGAGATACCTATTCAAGCTGCTGACCCACGCATTCAAGGCTTTACGCAACCAAGGACCCGCCAACATTAACCACCGCATGAACTTCTACCAAATATCGAGAAGACTACGCTCCACCTCCCTTTCACTTGCCCATACTACCTGCACCACTGAAGCAGAAGTAGAGGATGCTCCTTCTCTCACATCGCAGCAAAGACCTGGAACAGCCTCCATATGCACCTCTGGAACATCACCTCACTTCTTGAATTTCGAATGGCCCTTAACCCCTCACATGCCACGGTGGCCGTGTGCTCATGACGAGCTGAGCTCGTCATGACCGTTGTGCAGCGCCCACGCGTGGATAATTCCCCTGCTGTGCTGGGCGTTCCATTGGAACGTGCTTGGTCGTGACGAGCTCAGCTCCTCATGAGCACACGGCCACCATGGCCCATGACGAGCTGAGCTCGTCACGAGCACCGGGGCGCTGCGCGCGCCCCCTCCCCCAGCACAGCGGGGGAATTTTCCCACAGGCAAGGGGTTAAGACCTGGCTGTTCGAATAAGCCTCTGGGACATGCAAGCGCCTGGATACCCTGTTGGGTGATTAGCTGCGCTTCTTAAATCCTGATTGATTGATTGATTGACTTGAGCAACCAGACCCTAGTCTGTGAAAACTCCCAGTTTTTCACTTTTGGACCTCTGCAGTGGCATGGAATGCCTTAGTGAAGTTGCCCCACTGTAAGCCCCACTGTAAGCTTTTGTTAAAATTATATTGTACTGTTATCTCCAGTGCCTACCTTTTGAAATAATATCAGCTGCTATGCAGCTAGAAAAAGATGCTTTGCACAGTTTGCGTGTAAACATATGTGCACATGTTGATACATACTTGTGCAGACTAAGCAAGGAAGACTGTTAGAGTCAGCCTGGCATTAGCGCGCAGGCTTAATTAATTATTTGATCGGAGACCAGATTGGAATGCATGTCTCATTTTGGATATAGTATAACTTGTCTTCACTGTGATCCACTTATGTAAATTGTATTCTGCTATAGTCAGAGTGGGTTGTAGTACAGAGATCAGAGTCCATGCCTTGTAACTAGATGTTTGCATGGAACCCAAATAGCAAGTGGGTTTTTAACTATTTGGATTTCTTACTTTTTTTATAATTTGTTATATTTCAATAAGTGTGTGCCTTAATGAGATCCATGCCTTGAGTTGCCGTGATAGGAGAGTCCCATGAACATAGTGGGACCGTTCTAGAGAGATTAGGCTTTACGTATTAAAGGGAGAGGGAAGAGGGAAAATCTCCATAACTGTTAGTAGCACCACCATGAAAACTAGCACTGGCACTAGCTCCCTGACTCCTTCTCAGAAGAACTACAGCGTGGACCTGCTGCAGGAAGGGTCTGAAGGATGAGGGTGGGTCTTTTGACTTCTGTGGATTGGTCTGGTTGTGGGTGCCCCTGAATAGCGGCACTACAGGTTCTTGTGGGACACGCTGATGTCCAGCAAATAGTAAATGGCCTAGGTGTCTAAGTAGCATGGGAAGGGAGGGTGGTCTGATGTGGAGGACATTGGGGTGTTGCTACCAGGAATATCCTGAGTCATGAGACCATTGGGTTGAACAGGAGGGTCACTCCATGCCTCAACAGCCAAGCTGCTACCCTTGAAGATGTTGTGTCCTGTTGCACAGAGTTGAATGCTTTGCTAGCCACTCCCTCGAAGGCTGGCCCACACACTCACCTACACCCATCCAACACAGGTGCTACCAGTTAGGTGTCCTACTAATAAAGGAGCCCGAGTGCACGTACTCGTGGCCATTACCACCAACTATGTTTCTGGTGTCGGTTTATGTCTCCTACAACAGCATGTGGGCCTAGAGCCCAAGGATATCACACTGGCGACAAAGCGGGTCTGTCCCCGTGTGCCTGCTGTGGGGGCCTGCGACGTTCATGTGGGTGGTTTGTGGCAGTGCTTCCACCGTGCTGCCTACGGCGGTCTGCTGTGAGGGGAGAGTGGCTGTAGGTGCGTGCAGCTGTTGACATTCCTGCCAGTGGTAGAGGAGAGACGGCCCAGCAAAGCCGGCCCGAACGGTCTTGTGGGGTGTGTGCAGCCGCTGCGGCCCTCTGCTGTGGACATGCGGGCATGTGGGCCTAGAGCCCATAGATATCACAGAAGAGACAACAGCAGTACAAGAGGTGTAGAAAGGCACCTTGAATCATCATTCCTAATTTATGGTCATAAGGCGACCAGAAGCATACCCCTGGTAGCTGGAGCAAACCACCAGAAGCACAGAGGAACACAGTCTATTGAATTTGTCCCAACGAGGTCTGAGATATTGAAAAAGCATTTGACACACATGTTCAGCATTCTGATCACTGCTGCCAGTGCTGTGGACACCAGTGAAAGAATCCAATCCAGGCTTGCCAGGGAACCTGTATGGAATTGGATCCCTGGCGGTCCTCAGTGTCTGTTCACTCTAATTCAACAAAATCATCCTCCCATAAGAAGTGTGGAGCCACCTGCAGTACATAAAGGAGTGCCTGGGCTGTGACTTGGCCTGGTTATTAAGGGGCCTTGGATAATGGGAGCACCATCCATCCACACCCATTCCCTGCACCATGATGCTGAGGTACACATGGCAGAGAGAGTACAGGACAACTAGCTCCACCACACGTCAAACAGCATAGTTTTCCAGGTGGGATGAGGGACCTGATGTGGACATGAAGCTCTAAGAGCCTGCTGCACCTACTTTCCAGGTGAGCAGGTGTCCCACATTGAGTCAGTAGCATGCACATAAAAAAGTTAGAATTCTGGGTGGGACACATCAAACAATGAAAAATAAAAGTAAAGCTTTCTACAGCCTGAGCACCGCTGCATCAGAAGGAAGGAAGAAACCATATTGGGCTAAAGGAGCACTACCTAAACCCCTGAGCACTGTAGCATTTTTTTTCTTTACATGGATGCTTTGTCTCTGACACAGTTCTATGGCAGAGTCCATGATCTGCTACATGTCAACATGATCACACCCTCTGTCAGCTGTCTTTCTTTTCTCATGCACATACCTGCTTAATCACTTTGGGGCTGCCATAGTTTAACGTGCACATGGATGATGACGCTTCCACTTGTACACATTATAGGAAACGTGGTTATACCTTATACCCTTCTCAAGCAACAACAATCTCAGTCAGGGTGAACAGCAAAAGTCACTAAATTAACCAGTATTTACCCCTCTAGCAGCTTGGCACAAAAGCAGTCATGCTTAACTTAAAGGCAATGTGTACGGTATTTATGCAACACACCAACAGTAATAAAGTGTAAACACAACACAAGTAAAACCCCACACCAATTTGGACAAATAGAGGAAACTTCAAAAAATAAATTGAGAACAAAATGACTAAAATCCAATCAATAGACCAGAATTATACAATTTCAACGATCTAGGTAAGTGTAGAGCCCAAAAACATAACGACGCCCCACTTGATCTGGTTGTGCTAGACAGGGAAAAAGTCACAAGTAAAGGACTACAGTGATGGGGGGCAGGCTGGATATAGAGAACAGGTTATTCCAGTTAAAAAAGTTACATCCTCAAAGTCTGGCATGAAGAGTCCAGTTTGCGCTGTAGGTGGCCGTGAAGAGCAGGGAAAGCGTTGTGCATTGTCGTCCCTGTAGCATAAAGAGCAAGCCGGACATCATGGATTCTCATTGTGATACGGTGAAGATCCTGCTGATGTCACAGATGGTCATTGCTGGAGCTTCGTGTTGGCAGTCACTGTGGGCTGTATATGCTGTAGTGCAAAGATCCAACCTTAGGTAGGCCTGGGTGAAATGTTAATTACGGCCGAGTAAATGGAGCAATTTTGGTAATTTTGCATAACAAATTCTACACACAATTACAGAGATTACTCCATTGCTCCACATCCCATAATTACAGGAAGAAATTTTGATACAAGATGTAAAGTTCAGGTATTTTTTTACCATGAGCAACATTTCAGGTAGATTGTTCACCAGAATGGACCATTTGGATAATTGTTGAACACGAAACTATACATTTCAATGCAAACGATGGTGTTTTGAAAGTGATTAGTAGTTCCTTCAATATGAGTGTTCAACAAACATTTCAGGTAGATTTTTTTGCCCAAGCGGACCATTCAGATAATTTTTAAAGGCAAGCCTGCAAACTCCAATGCAAGCAGCAGTGTTTTGAACTCCAAATTATATTTCCAAGTTACATTTTTACCCATCCGTACAAGTCATTTTTTTAGTGCAGGATGCAGTTTGCATAATGATGCAAATTTTGCAAGAATTTTTGATACTTTAAGTAATTACACTATTGGAAAGTATGCGAGTTACGCCCACCTCTAATCTCGCTTAGCTGGTCATCGCTGGCAGTCACTGTAGTGTTATGAGTTGAGCTTTACGTTGGCGGTCATAGCGGTCGGCAAGATCTTGACACAGATAGGTCGATTCTTTGTTGCAAAGAGCCCAAAACTTCAGGATTTCTCCTTTTTTTCACAGTAGGAGCTCAACTAATGAAAGCCAATGGTCCAGGACCTGGGGAGGCAACACTTGGGGATCAGGAACATACTCCTGCAGAGGCCAGCAGGGCTTAGACAGGTTCAGTTGCAGGTCTAGTCAGGCCCAGTGCATCAGGTCAGTTGGGAGTTGCAGGGAGCTTGTTGTGTCCCTGTAGCTCAGAACAGGAGATCAGACACCTGAACCTTGGTGTCACTCTTCCTTCAGTTAGAGTCTTCCCACTTAGAAAGCAGGGCAGGCTTCAAGTAGCATGGCAATCCTCTGGCAGCAGGGCAGTCCTTCTTCTGTAGTATTCACTGGTCCAGGAGTTCACTGAAAAGTTGTTCTGAGAGTCCCAATATTTATACATGGTGCCAACTTTGAAGTGGGAAAAACATCTAGAATTACCCCACATCTGGTTCGGGAATTTCCTTTTTTTCCCTACCCAGGATCCGAAATGTCTGGGGTGTCAAAAGCCTGGTGTCAAGTTCTTTAGTTCTTAGGTATTAAAATGTTTTGTGAATCGAGTACTTTGTTTGAAACCCTAATGTCCTTTTATAATTATTTTTGAAGGGAGATAGAGTTTTGTTATCGCCTTTAACAAAATATTTATACAATGGTCCATTTGTTAATTTTCGTTTTTTTCTTTAAACACATTTTAATATTAAGCTTTCTATTTCCAATCAGGTGAGCATTAGGATAATAACCTGTGTTCCCTTTTCTACCTCAGCTGCTTTTATGTATCATGCTAAAATTGCACAAGGTAATTAAGCCAGGCTTTTGAGATAATGTATTTTTTCAGAGTATTCAAATATGGATGAAACGCAGCCCTGCCATCTGTGCTCACAGAGAAAATAGCCTGATCTCAAGGTCATTGCTATTTAGTTGTCGTGAAAATGGCCTTTTCATGTTCTCTTAGTTCAAAGCTCCACTGAGATGACAATGTGCCATCATCAGCCTATTTGTTTTCAAGGTTCACGCTGGCAGCCATTGCCAGGCCATTAGCTTTTGAACACCTATTACAGTAATAACTACATGTTTTTGAGTTGCTGAGCGCTCTGAATTTTAACACTATCACAGATCATTTTGACCACATTAGTTGTATTAAGTACGCCCAGCCTCTAGCGCACATTTATAGCAAAAACGATACCGCCAGCAGCGGCTTCAGGAAGTCGTGATTGAAAACAGTGGCGCTACAAAAGGCCACAGAAAAAACCTTGGGGCAGAAACAATAAGTGGAAGGTACCATGGGTTCAGTCGAAAATACGTCAAGTAAGACCTGGACGATCGGCTCTCAGTTCATCTGAGATTATGGCCGGACTAAGAACCCAAAGCAGACCTGGCAATTTTGTCGGGCCAGCCCCCTGGATGGATGAGCTGAGCAAGTGTGCATTGCTGCTTTTGTTACTGGGGGCCGATATTGCAGCACCTAGTAACAAAACCGGGCCCCACCACTCCAGCCTCCTGGGGAAATTCCCGATGCCTGCTATGGCCAGTCCAGCCCTGTCTCAGCTCATATTAAAATAATCTAATCAGGCTCCTTGTGTAACCCTGACCAACGGCTGTTTTTGTCCTGGTTGCAGCTACCAATGCAATATATATGAATGTAATGATTGTAACTGTAACTTGCTGTACTTGTAAAGCGCTCCGATTGCTTTGGGCCATGTCTGCGCTACATAAAATTGCAAAATGTATATAGATAAATAAACGTTCAATCACACAGGATTCCCTGGTCTTTGAGTGCCCTTGAGACAGTGTGTAGAACAGAGGTCTAGTTGGGGCCAAAAAAGGTAGCCTGAGCTACTAATGATTCAATTTAAGTGTTAATCAAAATGAAGCAATACAAAAAAGTCCCAAAGGGACTTGTGTACTTAATATTGGTTGGGACACAAGGTTTACAATGACAACTCATGTATTATCATCATAAATAGAGTATCATATACGTCAGTGACAGTTCGAATGCTCACACATAACTTGAACATGCGTGAAGTGGGGGAAGTGGTGGTGACATTAAAATTACATCGCATTGAGAGAACAACAATAAAAACTCCTAAATCAATTGAGTACAGTAATGGAGTTTTTGGTTGGAGAAGACGATGGCGTTTCGATCTCATACACATGAGATCATCAACAGGACAGAATAGTGTGAGCAGCAAGAATTTGTGGAAGCGAGCGCGTGTATGTTCAGGAGATTCCGACACTGGGGATGTTAATTCCGAGTATCTGGCGTCTGTGGTTGGCTTAATTATGCAGTTGGATTCAAGGTAGCCGTTGCGATAGAGGCTAACATCAAGTGTGAGAGGGCATCTGGAGTTAGGCAGACTGCCTGTCTTGTACCAAGATTTTAGGTACCCGCGTGTGGGCGTTTCATTCACGGATGAAGATGATTTGGGGAGAGCCAGTAGTTGAGAAGCGTCACGGACATTAACTTGCTTCCTGAGGATGCTGGCTGCTGGGTGCACCCGGGGATCTGGTGTCAGCGGGGGGAATACATCTCTGATGCCCTTGGGTCTCTCTTTGACTCACTGGCACTCATCCTGACTTTTACAGGAACACCAAGGCGTGAATAGCACATTTGGAATTACAAACACTGCAGGTTAGTGTAATTCCAGGATGAAGTGTTATATCAGTACTTATAATTCAGGAATTGCTATTTGCTCCTGACAATGTGTGAGGAGAAACTCAGAAATGTGGCATTCCCACACACCTCATAATCTTAATTTGACCATAAATACATTTTATCTCGGTTACTGTCATTCCCATAACAAGCGCCAACTGTCTTTTGTGCATACTTTACACAAACTATTACATTCACAGCCTACTGGCCATGCAACCATAAATGCCATCTGGGCTCGACTTATGGCATTTTCTGAACTTTTTTTTGTTCTTTTACACTTTGATAGAAACATCATACCCAAAATTGTATTTGCTGAAATTTTCTTTTTGCAAAGGTACTCTTGTGTCCTTTTCAATGGTATATATGTTATTTTGGGTACCCTGCTACCACACCTCTTTGCCTACTTTGTACTCTTCTCACCATGAGAGGAGTGCAACAGCTCAGATTTGTGACAGTGCCTTCGCCATCCTTCTTATCCGTATAAGTGGGTGTCTGGCAACCCACCACAGAGAGGCATATCTGCCAACTTACAATGTGCCACCGTGTGTCACGCGATTTTAGCTCTCTTCACACGGTCACCTGGTGAGGAGCCAAAATCACTCAGTGGCAGGGAAAATTCGCTGTAACCAGTGGATTGCCAGCTCGTTTTCAGAGGCTGCAAGCAGCCGATGTCCATTAAAAGGTGTGTAAGGACCCCAGGACAATGGCGACAGCTTCAATAATTCTTTGTTTTGGTTTCCTTTGTGAGGGGTTGGGGGCTTGGTGAGGGGCTGAGTGACTCTTAGACAGCTCTCGACACCAGGCTTCTCCCCCTTCCCTTCCAAGACCCTGCCCCTTCCTCACATGGTGAAGTCTGGAGGGGAGAGGAGTTGGCCTAGTGGGTAGGGCGGTTGACCTAAAATCTGGGGAGCCGGGTTCGAGTCTCCTGTGATTTCTGGCAAATTGCAATCTCCTTTTGCCTAAAAAATGAATGTAATGCAACTGGTGCTTGTGCAAAGCACTCTGATACCTGATACCTTTAGGTCAAGTTCGCGCTATATAAAACTGCGTGAAAATACCAAAAAATGTTTGTAAGGTGGCAAGTATGGAGAGTATACTTCTGATTCACTCTCATCATTGCACATTAGCCTTAGTTCCTAGGAAATCCTTTGCTTTATGGTCTTTCTGGAATCTCCCTCTGGCCATTTACGTTTCGTGTGCTACCTATGCTGAACTTGCTCTTATGCTCCTGCCACACACTTACACCACCCACTGCCACAGTTTATCAAACTGTAGTATGTTGCTGGCTTTTTTTCCCCTCTCTTATTTGTTTTTGTTTATTTCTGTCACAGAGCTGGCCAATGCTCGCCTACAAAGAAGGATCTGTACACCAAAACAGGTGAGTTTAATTGGCATTTATTCCTGAATAAAGAGAGAGCGGTGACTCCTCTGTTATGGTGGAGTAGCCTCGCCGCACCCCCCTGCTAACAGATGCAAAACTTGATACAAAACTTGAAAAATAAAATTATAATAAAACAGTTTTATTATCATTTTATGTTTCTTCGCAGGGCCAAGTCTTGGGGGTGTGGCCATCATGACAACTCATGGTGGGCACTGCTACATGTACGCATGTGGATTAGAACGGCTGTCTTAGGATGGCCAAACTGCCATGCGCACTGAGATGTCTCCAACCCGAGCTGCGCTGGCAGGTTGGAGACAGCTGGCACAGGCTCCCAGTCTCTCTGGGAGTGCAAATCCAAGCCACTCCCAGCATTTCTCTCACACTGCCAGAGATCAGCATCTGGATTGGTCATAGGGGAGTCTCAGCCTGTGGTGAAGTGGAGCGACAGGAGCTGCTGGTAAGTTCTTTTTTGTTTGTTATATTTTGTGTAGCTATTGTCGTTGTCCATCCATCCCCCTCCCACCCGCTGCCCACCACTTTTCCCTGACACCAGCAGCTACTAAGTACTGTCTAGTCTCCAACCACCACTGGCAATTGTTAGAACCCCGAGTCTACTGGACAATCCAGAACATGGAATCCTGCAAGAACCCAAACAGGCTCGTGACACAGCTCGAGGGCACTACACGTAACAATGCATCACTAATACATCAGTAAACACTTACAGTACATCGTCACAATCTCGGAAGAAATCATGTTCAGACAATTCCAGAAACCACCTGCATTTGGGTGACATTATTACCAACCCTACTTTCAGTAGGGTTAGTCTACCGGTTTCTAATTTATACTGCATTTTTTTGCTAAATGTCATGTACAGGTAGAATTGTCTGTTTTGTTCCTGACAAATGAAATGTTTAAAAGCAATAGTTTCTAAATAAAATGGGCCTAGAATTTTAAAACGTTGGGATTGCTAAATTAAATGCATTAAAAGATATTTTCTCAAAGTCTCTAACTGTATGACCTCTGTCGTTTGCTTTTGGAAATTGGAGAAAGTACGTTTCATTATTTCATTCACGTGCCAGTTTGGAATCAATATTGGAGGAGTGTTATACTTTTGCTTGCAGGCTACAGAGACATACATAAAATCAAAGTAAAAATGCCACATGCAGCTTTAAATATTATTTTCTTCAAAGTTATGATTGGTTGGTGCTGTTTTGCTGTTTTTCTAACACCCTCTCTGCAAGTCTTTTTGTGTGTATTCAGTAATAAGTAAGGCCCTCATTGACAATCATCAGGTAAAGTTATTTATGGTAAAAGTTAAAATGGATGGATGGGAGGAGAATCATTTGGTTCTTACAATGGGGACGAGGGAAACCGCTGGTATCTGACAAAAAGATAACCAGTGCCACAGTCCCTTCCATCATGGAAGTGATGTATGTGGATTTTAGGAAAAAACGAAAACTGAGAACCCATATTAGAGGAAACCAAATTATGAAAAATCATTTTAAGGGAAGACAATTTTAACAAAATGCAAATCAATCATAAATTAAAGAAACATTTTAAATGCATTAATTTTAAGGAAAAATCCAAAATTACTTTAAAATTAGGTGGAGTTAAAGACTAAAGAGGGGTTGTTGGGTTCAGGGATGGCTAATGTTTAGGTATGGTCAGGTATTGGTGGTGTTCAGACAGAGAAACAGATTTTTAGGGTGTCAGCGATGGGTGGAGTTTAGGGGTGATGAGTATTTTTTATATCAATGATGGGTGGTGGTGAGGGTTTTTTAGGTTTCATGGATGGGTAGAGTTTGGAGTGGCGAAGAGTTTTTAAGGTAGGATTGGGTGAAGTTTAGGCTAGTGAAGGTTTTTTTAGGGTTCAGGAATGGGTGGAGTTTGGGTTTGGTAAGGACTTTTAAGTGGGCAGAGAGGATTGCGGATAAGACATAAAAAGGGGTTTTTAGGGTTCAGAAATGTAGGGATGGGTGGAGTGTAGGTATAGAAATGGCAGTTAGGGTTGGGGGATGGGTGCCACCTTTGACAGTGAAATAATGAATGCCATCTATTCTGAAAAGTTCAATTAAACAGTTTTGGTGAAATGGTTTCTCACAAATGGTATTCCATAGAACTGCTTTTCAAATAAATCACATACAACCTCCTGGCAGACCACTACTTATTCCATTCTAAAAATTGACATGAGGCCACTAGGTGGCTCACTAAGGAGAAAGCTCACAACCGACATCTGCTGTTATCTTGAAGCAACAGGTTTGAACCTCATTATGACAATTTGGGCTTATCAAGCGTCTATCCTTAAATAGTTGATAAATTGAGGACCATTAAATTAGGAGTGTATCTCTATGACTACTGTTCTGAAATTAACGTAATCAACGCATATGACACTGGAGCTGGAATAACATAGTGGTTCTTAACATTGGATATGTTCATGTTTATTACTATATTTTGTATATGATGTAAATGTTTCTAAAAATGTGTTTTGCATCAGATTAATGTATGAATTCATTTGCTGATTTTGTCATGTTGCAAGCTGTTGCTAATAATTTTTTCACACTTTCTAAGTCCATTTTTGTCTTTACGTGTATGTTATTGTGAATTGTATATACGTGTAAGTTCATGTGTGAATTTGATAAGTATGTGTTTCTTTTGCAGTCCCCAAAAATTTGTTTTGAGTAACTTTTAAAGAAACAGGAATGATCTAATAAAAATTCCATTCGGACAGATAAAAGAGTTGACTGTTCGTTACTCCATGAGTAGTAGAAGTATACGGTAGTACGGAGTTGGGTTTATTGTTTTGTGTTCTGAATTTTCTCATAGTGGCATTTTCAGAATTGTGATTAAAAATCCGACTTCACCCTAAGTTTACATTTTAATTTTGGATTCCAGAGACATCGAACATGAACTGGTTATCTCTTTCCATTTGGAAATTACACGTATAAAATGTAATAAGGCAACTCAAATGCTATGTGAGAGATAGGCCTTGCAGTAGTGAAAAACAACTTTGACAGTTTATGTCTACCAGGACATGTAAAACTTTAAAATGCATGTCCTACCTTTAAATACATTTCACCCTGACCTCTGCGCTGTCCAGGGTCTTCCCTGAGTGCAAGGTGTTCAAATAAAGATATCTGAACCAGCACCCAAGAGAGACTGAGCATTGTCATATGTAGTCTAATATCACCTTTTGCAGTCTCCGATTTTTACCACTATCCAATTTCTTGCAGACCTTTATTTTTCTCAGCATTCTTCCCCTGGAACTTTTTTGTTAGTTAAGGGAAGAGCAGCAAGGTGAGGAGGATAAATGATGGGGTGCGATAAGACTTAGAAATAAAGTAGTCTTCCTCTTTCCCTTTTTCTGTCTTTTCAATCTTTTAATTAAGGTAGGTGCCACCCTAACCTGGCTTCATTTACTCAAATTTATCTTTTAAAGGAAAGAATTGCCTCACAGGATCCCTGCACTTCAGGCAGCTCTTTCTTTTTTTTTACTTTTTATATAGGAGTGAGTGGTGTGAGAAAACAGTGGTGAGATCACTCATGGTGAGGTGCCAACACCAAAAAAGCTGCGTTTGTATCACATAAACCGCATAACTAGTGAGAAGCCAGTTTGCTCCGTAGTGTGGCATAGTCATCTTTCAATTACATATTACACTACTAGCAACAAAGCTACAAGTGGAGTTTCCCTTGGTTTTTGTGCCATTTTTCGAAATGTTTAATAGCAGTGCAACAAAGATATGGAAACTGTCTTAACTTATCTACTGCTTACCCATTAGCTTTGTAAGACTTGAATTAATATTACGTGAAATGCATTTAATTTAAAGGAAAGCGCTTATTGCATTTCTATGGTCTCTGGAATTAAATAGGTGTCCCGAAAATGTATTTTGATCAGCAAATATTTTGAAGGAGACAAAGATAAATGTGCATTTAAAATGGAGTCTAACCCTTTATTGGCAGAAGGGAGGATACTTTCGATGTCACTGTTGGCTAAAATCCTGAAATTTTGTTTCAGTGATATCTTTGCTAATTCATACTAAATTATTGGGAGGCTCAAGTTCATGAGTAGATCAATCAATCAATCAGGGTTCTTATAGAGCACGGCTAATTACCCGTTCGGGTCTAAAGCCACTGGGGGTGGGTTCTGCAGGTCAGTCAAAGAGCCAGTTCAGTTGAAGAGCCAGGTCCCGAGGTCCTTCCTGAATTGAGGCAATGAATCAGCGCCATGAGACCTCCCTGGTGATATGTGCACTTTACAAAAACCATTGACATTGACTGCAGTTGCCTGAGATGTAAAGGAAGAGAGTTCCAGGTCTTTGCGGCAGGATTTGGTGTGAAAGTCCACTAGCAGCCCATAATTCTCGCTTCTTCAGCTCCTCTTGGTCCGTCATCTTTTTTTTGTCAGGGGAATCTGAGTTCCTGGTGTCATGGGGCCACCTAAATACGGAATTTATGTATAAGTGTAGTAGCAAATAGTCTGCTTATGCTTGGGATCACTACACCCCCTATTGTATTTTTTCTGCATATTTCTATAGTGTGACCTGAAGGTATTGGAGCACTTTACATGAGCACCAGTTGCGTTACACAAGGACACATACATTTTTGGTAGGCACAGGGAGATTAAGTGATTTGTTCAGAATTACAGGATGTTGAGCAGACACCGAGACTCAAACCTGGCTCCCCAGCTCCTAGAGCGGCAGCTCCAGCTGTAAGACTACATCCTCTACCCAATATGACCACTTCTTGTGGAGAGTGGGCATAATCCTGTCCCATTCTTCCTAATTCCAACAAAATCTAGATGGTGTAATCCTTTGTTCATGGGCACATCAGGCAGCCCACCTTAGGGGTGTGCTTAGCCTGGTAGTGCATCAAGCTTTCTAGCACATTTATTTTGTTACTGGTTCCAAATGAGCCTCAGGGCAGCGGGTGGCATCTGCCAGGTCTGGGGAAAGCCGGGGTCACATATCAAAGGTGGTAGAGTCTTTGAAGCCTCTAACCTTGATATGCAGATTAACTAGCCATCCTGCTGGGGGTTGTGTAAACACCTCCCGCACGAGCAGGTATTGTTTCTGACATATGAGAGCGCAGGCTGTCACGTCCAGGGGTCAGTTACTTTGCTGTGGTGGCAGGCTGGAAGATACCTGACAGCCAGCACACTAAGAGGCTAGTAGGTTTTCAGTGGGCACCTTTAAGCTGCCCTCTGAGTGCACATTTAAATTAATCCAGTACAGGCATCAGTATGGATTTATTAAAACCAGGTGTTTGATACCAAACACCATAGGTTTCAGTGAAGCTCTCATGTAGCTGGGCAACTCATAATGACCAGTGCCCAGTACATGTACCTGAAATGGCTTCCCTGTTCACTTGCACTATCTAGCAATGGAGCTAGACAGCACAGGGGCATATCTGCTCATGCAGATATGTCCTCACATGTAAGACAACGCACCCTGCATTAGGGCTGTAAGGCCTGCTGTAGGGGTGTCTTTCATATATTGCTTACTATTTCTGTGGGCATAGCCCATAGGGTGTGTGCTGTGTTGTGTTTTCACATTTGTATGCACCATTTCACACAGCCTGCAATGGCAGTCTGCATGAGATTGATGGTGGGTCCCTTAGGGTAGCACAATACATGCTGCTACCCTCTGGGACCCTCTTTTGTACCCATGCTCTAGGAACCATTTACTAAGGACTTACAGAGGAGCTATACGTCTTACCAATTTAGGAACAATGTAACAGTTATATTGCTTTGGGGAAAGAGCACTGGCACTGGGGACCTGCTTAGCAGGACCCCAGTGCACTTCGGTCAAAGTTGCATCAAATACCATGCAAAAAGGTGGGGTGACCATGTCAAAAACGGGCACCTTCCTACATTAGCTATCTTGACACTTGGGGTTTCCCAAAGTAGGTATAAAATGTATGAATTTAATCCACCGAGCCATGTGATAAATCAGGCACTAGCCCATCAGTACCAACAGACAAATTAATACCAGGAAGGATTTTGATCACAGTGTTAAAAACTCATTTGCAGTTTTTTAAATAAATGCTGTCAGATTTAGTAGTGCACTTAGACATTTTAGGGAGAATTCCTAATCGAAGTGGTATGTTTATCACTCCATTGTAGGTACTAATCCTAATATTTCTGAGCTAACAAAAAACTACCATTACCAACGGTGTTGCATGTTTGAGCACCAGAGAGATGTCATCTGGAGCTGTTAAGCCAAGGCATCACACTTCTCTAGGATTTCCAAAATGGAAGACTTCGAACTATCTGGTCTGCTTGAGCACAGACAGGCCTACCTGTTAGTCAGAGAAAGAAGGTGGAATAATTCTTTGTGCTTCAAGTAGTTGTCTCTTGTGGCCCTTCACAGAGTAGCACAGACTGTGTCTAGTGTACTTATCATCTAGGTGGGCGGTCCTGCATCCTATACACCATAAAGATGCGTCAGGAGATTCCCCATCCATCGCGGCTTCAAAGAGAGAATAAAGAACAAATAGGGGGCCTACATAGCAACAGCCCCAGTCAGAGAAATGTGAAAATCTGGGTGATAAGGGTACAATATACAAAATGTTCATACAGGGTTGCATTCTTGAAAATATACAGGCTGCTTGAAAGGAGAACAGTTCCTTGTTTTGGGAGACATGTCATAAGAGAAAACCTTTTGTTTAAAAAAAATATTTTATTGAGTAAGAGAAAGAAAAAAAATGTCTCCCCCCCGCATTTTGTAATGCAAACCCAGTACCTTCTACCTCCCCCACCCTTCCCTGCATTTTAATACATCACAAGAATTTCATTGGCAGTGTGGATAATATTTTAAAAAAATAAAAAAAGAGGGGTACTGTGGGTTTTTGTTACACAACTGAAAAGTTTGGATAAATAGCACAACTATTTTCAATTAATCTTTTAGCAACTGATTCAAAGTGCAATAGTGCGGTGTGGGCATCACAAGAATTTCATAGAAAGTATGAAAAATCAACAACAAGATAAAAAGACACTATTAATTCTTATTACATCATCTTTTAGCAGCAAATTCAGAGTGCAATAGTGCGGTATGTGCAGCAGAAATAATACTAGCGAGACTGGCAGCCACACTTAGTTCTGGTTTCATACATCAGTTATATAGCAGCATAAGAGAGCCACAAAATGCTAGTGCTATTTTAATGCCAAGTATTCAACCTATTGGCCAGACAATCTTTTAGCAGCAGATTCAAATTGCAATAGTGCAGTATATATAACAGATATAATGTTAATGGGGCTGATGGCCCTTGATTCTATTTTCATCCTCCAATTATAATGCAGCATAAAAAAATCAACAAAGTGCAATTGTAATTAGACGTCTGAATGTTCAACCCAATTGGCACGGTACTTTTAAATTCCTATCCCTTTCTTTCTAGCCCTATGTCCCTTTCACATATATATAGCTTTCTCTAGATTATAGTTCACCAATAATCGAGCTAGCCATTGTTAAAACGAGGGAGGAGCAGGGTCCAGCCAAACTAAGGCTAAGCATAATCTATACACAGCCATTGCTATGCTTACGAGGGCACCTCCATCCTCTACTCTCAGATTACTTACGCCCAATAATATTAGCAGAGGGGTTACAGCAATCTGCAATTGTAGTTTCTTCTTTAGAAATGCATTAAACTCTTTAGTTACTGACCCAAGCTCTTTACATGTTGCGAACATGTGAACTAAGTCTGCTTTATACAACACACAACGTGGGCAATGCACACCTTTACCCTAGGGTTTTAGTGGCCCAGTTGCTGACCATGGAAATTGGGCATATGGGTTGTCTTATCCTAACTTGACAATTGAGCAAATAAAGAGTGGGATTTTTGGCAAAACACATTTTATTACTATTATTTGTAGTATTAGTATTATAAATATAGTGTAGATTGATATTAATATTATCACTTATAATAACACAAATACTACTACTACTACTGCAACTAACAACAATAATGATAATAATGTTTCTAACCATAATCATTGCATCATTATGATTTATATAGCACTGTCATGTTATTCAACATTAAACGTATGACTTTCACAATTACAAAATAATTGCAAATCAGGTGTCTTTTTTTTTGTGAAAAATATGTTTATTGCGGAAACATAGAGGACATAGTCAGATATAACCACTCGTAGGCACTGAGAGGTGAAGTTAACCACAGGCAACATTCAGGATAGTACACAGCCACGTGGCCAACATCCGGAGGTCGGGCGGCGTAAAGTCGGAGAATGCCACAAAGATAATCATAATTGTTTGCATACAGTACACGTGCATCTCTAGTATCCGCTGGCAAATCAGGTGTCTTAGCATATAACGTTTTAATAACTGTTCCTGGTGACATTAGTAGCAGCAGTAATAATAGTAATAATAGTCTATCAATTCCTGGTATCTGGTCATCAAAAGCTTCGCAAATACTTTTTAGCGGGAATCATTGTACAAAGAGGTCTAAAACATTAGCATTGGCTAACACAAGCAGATAGAATGGATCTGTTGTGCTTCTTGTTTGACAGAATTGTCTTATTTAGTAAAGAAAATTGGCATATTTTGTATACAAACCTAAATGTCACATAGAAGAATGTTATTCCAAACATAATGCTGTACTTGTGTTTCTGAGTCAACAAGGGTCGATGGAAGAAATGTGTTTATTGATTCTGACTGCACTGAAACACAAAGAGAAAAGTATTTTCCTGCAGAGGGCACACACTGCGCATGCGCTCTAACACAGAGTCACAGTTGATGGTAGAATGCCACCGCCCAATGCTGAAAGTAATAACACCATTAATCATGCTCTCGACATCCATACAAGCTATGTATCCCCCAGGGGTTCACACTACTACTTCCCGTCGCATTCTGTAAATCAGAGGATTTGAGTAAGCTAAAAGTCTCTTTGAAAGGTACTAAAGCCATGTAACGATTCGGAAAAGGTTTTCTTATCGCTAAATGGGTTTAGGAACGGTTTGAGAGTCAGTATTTGGATGGGGGGTGTTTTGGGTGTCCCTTCCAAATAGGGATTCTGGCCTTGATGTGTGAATGTTTTGCAACCATAATCCAGTCGTAAAACATTGAAAGGTTACTGACTCCGATGTTGGGGTGGTAACAAATTTGCAATGCGAAAGGGGTCCCCTGTAAACCTCTCCCCCTTCGTGAATCTTGAAAAATGTTCCAGGGAGACTTGGCAGTAGTCTACAGGATGAGGGACAGCTCTCAGTAAAAAAAAAAAAAAATGTATAGCACATTGTCTGCTTTCCTTTATGAAAACGGGCTGCAGTTAGATTTTTTATTTATTTATTTAAACACAGGCATGGTGGTCTGCTATCCCTGGTAAGCCAACATCACTGTGATTGTGGCCAAATGCAGAGATCACACATTGTGACCTGTCTAATGAATATTCGCACCTTGTTTGGGGATCCCTTGTGATTCAATGTTTGGTAAACCTACCTGTTTCTACATAAGTCTGTTTGTACACCAGAATTGATTCATAATTTGGTGTGCAAATTTGTGACCACTTTATATGAATCAGTTCCTGGTGTATAGGGCCCCTAGCTCCCTGTAACACCACATCCTAATTGTACAAATAATTGTATTCTGTTATTTGTATAGCACTTTTATATACAATTAATATTATCCCATTAAAACTGATACTTATCATCAGCCTCGCAAACAAGAAATACTGATTTGAACCTGCAAACCGGCAGATTATACATAGACTTCAACCGCAAGACCATAGGTCACTGAGCTATCTTATCTGCTCTTAGCTAGTAGTTCAAAGTGCCCTTTTGCTCAGTCTCAACTGTACAAAAAATCTTGCAAATGAAGTTTAAGTGAGTTCTCTCTATCCCACCCTCTTTTTCTGATCTCAATGGAAATCAAATTATTTTCTGTACTGTTTAGTGCTAGCCTCTGATTGAAGGGGAAGTACAGCAGCATTTAATTACAGTCTTATCCATGCTGCATATTATCAGTGCTAGCCTCTGAATGAAGGGGAAGTACAGGAGCATTTAATTACAGTTGTATTAATGCTGCATATTATCAGTGCTTAATTTGAGCTGGTGGTTTCTGGTGCTCAGCCCCGGCACTTAATCATCAGCACCAACGCTTTTCATGAGCACTAGTTAAGGAAACATTCATGTATGGTAGGCATGGGGAGATTAAGTGATTTGCCCAGGATGTTGAGCCGACGCTGAGACTCAAACCTGGTTCCCCAGCTCTGAAGTCTGCAGCTCTGGCCATCAAACCACATCCCCCCCCCCCACTTTCACAGTTAGTAGTCGGTTCTGTTTTAGGCAGTGCTAACATGAGAATTGGGCTGTTTCAAGCTGCCTCCTGACGAGAGCCCCGGCACTTATTTTTTTACAAATTAACCACTGTGTATTATACTCCAGCTATATAAAACCAGTATCAACACAGTAATCAAGTTTAAAAGAGAAATATAATCAAAGAAAGGAATACGTTCAAAGGAAACAATGGCACACAAAAACGAAACACTGAGTGAGGGATTAGCAAAGCAAATTGATGGTAAAGCATAGGAAATAAAAGGGATAAGCTTAAGAAAAAGAAAAATTAAGAATATATTAAAAAATTCAAAGACATTTGGATGACCAAACAAGAGAAGAAAGAGATTCCACAGTTTAGAGGTACCAAGGTTAGAGGAGATGAAGCAGAATGGAGAACATGGAAGAACTCAAGGTGAAAATCAAAGAGAGTGTAAAGTCACTCAAAGATAATGGGACAAAGATAGGGATGACCATGAACACAATTACATTTGAACACCATACATACGATTAATATTTAATAGAGGTGAGTACTGCCCAAGAGAAGTTCTGACCCACTAGTGCTGGTATGTGCCCTATACCATACACAAATTTGAGAAAAAAAAGTTAATAAAAGTAAACATTCCTTTTGTTGCCTTTGAATAGTAAAGAGTGGGAGACAGTCGATTCCTTAGGAATTATGCATTAAAACGGTTGCAGACACTCTATTTCAATGTTTGCAACGGCTAGAATGAAGTTTCCTAAGTAATAATCCCACTTTAGACTTGAGACCTATTAGTACATAGGTTGTTTCGTAAAATTCTTTACTGGTCACAAAAATAGTGGTACAAATTTGCAACATATTACATCTGCCCATAATGCTGTAACCCTTGCACACACCTCCTCCTACTGTCCCTTGTTAAAACTAACCAAACCATCAAATCTTAAATGCAGTTATCCACAAATGCTACTACACAAGGCAGGCGCAATATGTTGTATTTATTGTTTCAAATGTGTCCAATAGGTAACATCCCTGTGGGATGCACATAAAGTGAGCAACAGAACAGCACTGTAATTATGGCTCAGGGCAGCACTCCTTCATTTGTACAGCAAGTGTAAACAGGTTGTTCTGCCAAGGCAATAATTCATCATCACAAGGCCTTTCTAAAACAGGAGCAATATGTTTCTGTCCTGGATTCAGTTATTGTTCCGAAATTAATATTAAACCATTATAAATCCTATCAATTATTTCATTCTTTCAAGGAGCATAATATTGTCGAGGCTGTTGGGCACTCTGGGTTGTATTAACCACTGTTCGAATTTCTTCAGACAAGCTCCAAGCCCCATATTTGCTGGAGCAGGCGTGTAATCAATAGCAGATAGGGCGCCTCTCTCAAGCCTTCATCACACCTGGTGTCAGCAAACCACACTGCTGATACCCCACCTGGTACTACCGCAGTTACAAGGTATGCTAATTCCTTAGTATTAACACACATTTCAACTTCTACTCTGTGAAAGAGGAAATTAATGCCGAAATGTGTGTTCATGCATTGATCCTAATAGGTTTTTCCAGCATTTTTTGCAAACATTTTCCAGCAATGTGCCTGAAGAAAAACCTCAAGATTGTTTTATTACCATACATATATGTATGCATATATATATGTATATATACATACATATTAACATCTAGTGCTCTCTTTTTAGACAGAAACTTCTGTTTCAGCCTGAATTTGTTATAACCAAGACACTTATAAAGAGGGCCTTGAATCAGGGTCTCGTTGGCTATTAGGGCAACCAGGCAGTCCCCTATGGGCTAGTCTGGCAGGTCAGTGTGGTGGCTGTTTTTTTTACTGTTTGTGGGCTTGTTGTATGGGGTGGTGGGACAGTTTTTTAGTGTTGATTTTACCACAAATAGCACCATGGCTTGGAAAATACCCATACAGCATCTCTTTACAAGTTCAAAACTGGCCTGATTTGGAAATGTTGGCCACTTTTTCAATTATCTAGTTCACTAATGAAAACCACGTTTATTGTGTTGCCTTGGCCTATTTTTTGCCCAAGTCCAACCCTGCCTTAAATGGTTCAGTCACTGACCCCAACCGTTTGAAGTGAATTATGAATTGAAGCTCCATTACTTCAGCACCAGATTGGAGAAGGTACAGCTTTAAAAGAAATGTTGGTTTCCAGTTAATCTCAAGCCTGACCCTAAAGGCAATCCACAATCTTCTAATTACTTTGCAGCTACTAGTTATCAGTGGTCCTTGATGGTGAGAAAGGGGGTATCAGAGAATGAACTTCTGTCTGCGGTTAGTAGTGACCATTCGTCTGTAGTCTAAGGTGGCATGGTGTGTAACAGTGGTCCTTGTTGGAGAGAAAGGGGCTTCAGAGAATAAACTTCTGTTTGCGGTTAGTAGTGAACATTCGATTGCAGGGGTTGCTCCTCCGTGATGGTGGAGGAGCGTCACCCCACTTCAGAATGAAAAATAAAACAATATTAAAACAATCTTACTATTGTTTTCTTTTTCACTGGCAGCCGATACTGCTGAGTCTAGGGCAGGCCATGCAATCCTCTCTTGACAGCTCAGGTTCTGGGAGGAGGAGTGGAGGGCACTCGTAAACAAACAGGTATGAGCACTTAGAATTCTACAACCCAGCCTAACTAAGTCAGGCGGTGGTCTCACAACATGGGAGTTGCATCTGGAATGGGTGAGGAGTCTGGGCACCTGTGCTGGCCCAAGGACTTTAGTAAGAGAGGAGCACTGAGGCGGCCAGCAGCGGGAGTGGCGAGTAGCAGGTTAAGTGGTGTTTTTTATTATGTGCCCCTGCACTGCCCACCACTTTATTTTGGGAGCAGCCACTGCTTTTTAATTGTAGTCTGAGGTGGCATGGTGTGCAAAATACGATGGACTGGGGTGTGGCACGAGTAATTACAAGTGGTTGGCTTGTCAGTCGGCTTTATTCAGCTTTGAAAAAGCTTCTGAGGATATTGATAAACCTCAGTATTAGAACGTGGCACCTAAATCCATTGTGAGGGGTCAAAAAACATGAGCTTCCACAAAAAATATAGAAAGTGGTCTCGGGTGTGCATGTTTTAAATCTGTTAACGATAACATTAACATGCACAAAATAACTTCATTTTATATTTCTCGAGGACCTAAAACTCAAAGTGGTCATACAGGAGGAATATTTGAGGATAGTGTCCACCTTCAGACTGGGTAGGCCGAAATAGTAAAACCCAAGTGTAAAATTAAACCTGCCTACTGATAACAACTGTGGCACAAATCCAACAGATGTGCATAACTGTCCTTCATCAAGTAGTAGTTGTGTCAGCATCCATAGGGGCAGTTCTGTCACTGAATGCCTAGCCCAACAGCCCTCAGATTTAAATATGGACAACACAGATTTGAAACTACTCTATATCAGAGTCAAAAAGCTTATAAACATGAAACATGAAATAATTGTGATAGATTTACTCTAGGGGACAGGTTGAAGTGATAGATCAGGAAGAACTAAACACCCCGAATGATGAGTATCAGAGGGATACAGCTCTCGAGTCAATTAACAAATGATTAGCTGCAGCAATAAAAGCACTGAACTGACAATGCGATAAGCTGGAACTTCAGCTGGAGTTACTACAATCTCTTGTCTACTTTGTCACTAGTATGGATCCTAAAGTTGATAAATTGTTTAAACTTTTTAATAACTGTATTTCATTGAATACTAAAATGCGTGCACCTGTTCTCCACTAGTTGAGAAATGGTGTTCATTGCCTTCAATATTGCGGTCTTTGGTGGATGACTTACTCAATGAATCAGCATTTGTAAAGCCTAATACTGTCACCCCTAGGGATATCTGGGTGCTGTTTCTCCATCGAAGAACCAGGTCTTGAGTCTCTTTCTGAAGTCTCCCAACGAGGGAGCTGTATGGAGCTGGAGGGTTTGGCAGCGATGTAAGAGAAGCAGCGGCTGTGACAGATAGGGTTGTGTATGCGAGAGCAAGTGAGGAGGAGCGCAGTTGTCTAGAGGGTTGGTGGAAGTTCAGTCGATGGTTGATGTGCGCCGGGCCTAGGTCAGTGAGGGGTTTGTAGGCATGCGTGAGGATCATGAACTGGCATCTTTTCTGGATAGGGAGACAGAGGAGGTCTCTCAGGTTGGGGTGGCCAGTTGAAGGGTAAGACTCCAGAGGGATGATCTACAGTCACATCACAACACCCAGACATAAATTAGCAAGCATATTGTTCCATTTAGCCCAGTGGAAAATCTTTACTGGGTCAGTGATCTCTGAAGCATATAATAATCGAACCAGCCTCAAATATTAATAATGGCATCTTAGTTGAAGGCGCATGTCAAGCGGGGAATATTGCTGAGGCTTTGAACGAGGGGGCATTGTAAAGCTGCAGTCGAAGAAAACAAGAAGTGGCTGAAGAAGGCAGCTAAAAACAAACTCCCATTTTTTCAATCTTTGGCATGCTAGAGTAATCATAGCAATGAGCATCTAATTCTTAATCCTTTTTACTAATATTTGCATTATGGATAACATCAAAGTAAGGTTTTCAAGGAGTTAATTAAACATTTCACAACATCCCCCACGATTACTAGTCATATGGTAGATTGCATGAACTCACAATGCACACAGATTAAAGAAGTGCAGCAGACTCTGTCAACAGATGGTTCACACTCCCACCAAAACCTTTCTACATGAGCTCTAATGCAGTGGTAGCAAACAAAGGAAATATTGATGCAGCACAAGGTCGATGTGCCCTAAATGCTAAAAGGAGTGATTCACCCCATCAATGGACTGAAGAATACATGACCCTACATTAGCTAGAAAAGTACATTACAGTGACCCAAAAAAATGCCTCCCGCATTACAAACACCAATGAGGGTCCTCCAGGGCATCTATCCAATGTGCAAAGTGTATGACACCCTAGTGAGGTTGGCTGGGTATAAAGTAGTCTTTATACCCGAATATAACTAAAAAGGACCACGTGATATATTATTGAGAGGGAAAATACTTCGCTTAGTACACTCAGTAGACGACTTGGCACATTTAGCAGGCAAACACGTAGTCTATATAGAATTCATACTGGTAGGCATAAACTCAACTAAATGACAAACTGTAGTTACAAGGGCCTATAAAGAAGTTGCTGTCTTTATATATAATGACCACAAAATGTCCGGCAAATGGGGAACTGGTATTGAGAAACCTGTAAGGGAGAAATACCTCTTAGATCTGCTGACTCCAGTAAAAGATATAACTAGGCTGGAGAGAGGCATGAGCAATAATTATTCATCAATCATAATGGAAGTGAAAGGCAGTTCAAGGCTTCCACCCATTTGGCCATTAAAATGTGAATCTGTTGTGAGCTAGACAGTGCTGAACAATACATATAGTGCATAGGACCCTGTAATGGCATAAGAGAAGATTGTACCTGGATAGCCGAAGCCTTGGTGAAGAATAGGTTTGGGCCCTTCAAAGTAGGAACTGGCGGAAAACAGCACAACATTTAATCGTGGAACATTGCAGGTTCGCTTTGCCATTAAGAGAAATATGCAATAAATCAATGAATGTGAGGTGTGTTGCTTTCAGGAGACTGTTTTTTAGGATCTCTACCTTTGCAAGGTTTCAATAGTTTAATCCATACTAAATGCTCTAGCAATTATGGTCGCCCTCAGCGATTATGAATCCATATAGCCAGGGTTGTCCATATTCACTCAATGTCCTGACAACATGCAAGTGCTTCTTAGCGAACATTGACAAGGGAAACAGGGCCGGACTGGCCATAGCGGGCACGGGCAATCCCCCGGTGCGCCCCATGGGTGGGGGCTGGCTTTGGGCACCTGGGGACTGTTTTTGTTATAGGGCCGTTTTTGCAAAATCGGCCGAAAACCAGCCCCGGCAAAGAGCTCGGCGGCACCTCCAACACCCAACCCCCCTGAGTGGGGAGGGGAGGCGGCCGAGCACTTTGCCAGGGTCGGTTGTTGTTCCCAGTCCGGCCCTGAAGGGAAAACGGCATATCTGAGTCTTGTTAATCAATGTCTATCTATACCTTTTCATTCCAGTAGGAAAGCTGCTATATACAAGTTCTCCTTTGTAAAAGAGGCAGTCATATTGGCAAACTGACCCTTGGACAGGATCATCAGTGGAGATTTCAATCTAAATCTAACAGCCCCTATACTGAAGGATAGACTTCAAGACAGAACTGATTTGTAACAGAACATGCCCCCGGCAATTCAATAAATGAAACCCTGAAGGAATGAGAATCTTGGAGCTGCTGCAATGGTATAATGGCTGGTCCCTAAAGAACACAGTAGCTACATCAGCAAAAATGAATGTGTCCTTGTGTAATGTAAATGGTGCTAATGTAAAGCGCTTCGGGTTGCGTTCGCTCTCACTCATATGGCAAAAAAAACTATATTCCATGGAAATCTCTGGGCCAAACTAATTTGCATCAAGATAGGACAGAACAGGTCAGGAATACAGTGAGTTTTTACATTTCATAAGGAACCATAACCATTGTAACTATATGTGTAACTGATTTTGATTAAAAAATCTAAGTTACCTGTAAGTCAATGCTCAAGTTACAGTATAATTGACTCCGTTTTTCAGAAGTAAGTGAATGAATGAATACTTTGACATTGAGACGGCATCCTGATTTTTCAAAATCATACACGAGTCTTTCTCATATGTGTTGTAAAATACAATTCATAAGTACATCAGCCTTTGTGCAAGATAACAGTAATTTAAAAGCCGCTAATGAGAGAATATGCGAATTTACGGTACTTCTCTACACTGGTTCGCGGATATTCTTTCATGCCTCGACTGAGCTAAAATGCAAAATGGCAGGTCCCCTCGGCTTCCCAAAACTCGTTTACGAGCCGGAGGAGGAATTCACAGCAGTGGAACATTTTAATTTTAAAGCAGGCCATGATGAACCGGTTTTTGGTATTTATTAAGAGCAGATATCCTTTGCAACTCTGTGTGCGGGCACAAAGTGAAATAAAACCGTCAACTACAAAACAAGCACATCCAACCGGACAAGAACAGGAACACAAAGGGGCTCGCAAGACATCAATTACGCTGATGCTATTTTAGTGTAAATTACAGGGTTAGGCTGCAGTACTTTTTATTCTGTAGAACCTAATTGCGATGCACGTACTTGTTGTCTGCCAGTGCAACTCAAAATGTCCTTTCCATTCAAAATATACGTTTCCATTGCAGCTGGAAAATAGTAAAAGCTTCCTTTTTGGAGCCAGGTTCCCGCTTCAAAACTATCTCCCATAAAAAGAGATAAAACATAAAATGTTGTTATGTGAATCCTAAGAACAGAGATGCTTAATTAAAACGCATGTGCTTACTGTGAAAACATAGTTGGAAAGTTGCCAAAGTTTCACAGTAACTATGTTGTTGATGCAGGTGCTGCGAATGAAAATATGGTTAAAATTAGTATGTTTTAGGGCTGGGGGAATTTTGCCTAATTTCCTTTAAGGAATTTACGCGGAATGCCCCAAAGTTTCACAAAATCCCATGAATTATGTGAAATGCTGATCCTTAATTTTGTGATATTTTAAGAAGGCATTTCATTTTTTAAAATCGCTTGTGACCAGAGCAACATCCTCTAAAGTTCTGTTTTGACGCTGCTCCCTTGCTCGTTGGATAGGATTTTTACCCAAACAAAATCGCAATTTGGCGACGTTGAGTCATGGCGTAATCTTGGGAATTTGGCATAACATTCATACTGAGAAATATCAGAGATTGTGCATGATGATTACACTGGCGTAATTGAAATTTGGTCGTCATCTAGTTTTTGCAGACACTTGTAGTAGAAGAGAACTCTTCCATTTAACAGTCATCTATTGGAATTTTGAAGACTGCAGCATCACAACTTATGATCTAGAAGCATTTACCAAGACTGCTACATTCTAGCATTTTATATGGCAATTATTCTTGAATTGCTGAATCCTAAAGGTATTTGCTTCACTGTAGCACTATTTGTTTTTACAGAACTGCGACTGTCCAACATCAGGTGTCAAAATACTCCTTCATGTATACTGATGGTCATGAAAAACCTTGTGAAATGTGCAATTGAAGTCACAAAGCTCCAACCGTACCCATGATCTCTCCAAGAACATATGCAGACATATGAAGAAATGGAAAAATAGCAATGTCTGGATGACCTCATCCCACTCAGAGCATTGTGCTCAGCATGCAGATTCTGCACTCCCTCATCCGGGGTCAGCTGCTACAAGTCTACCATCAACAAAACCACCAATGGAAGCAAAGAACTCTTCAAGACTATCAAGTATGGCGTCAGTCCATTCTAGCGCTCACCGATACCACAATCAAGACACAAACGATGTATCATCAATTCCTTAGAAGCTGGGAAGATAAACAAAATGAGAACTCATCTCAGCAACCCGAAATACTCATTTAATGCAACACCTATCTCCATCATTTACCCCAAATCCTCCCTCAGCCAAAGAATCTTCACAGACAGATCTTTTCCCTGCTGAAAAAATATATCCTGGGCTGTGATAACCTGACCAACTACTGCCCCATCGCCCACAACCATTTTATTGAAAAATTCACTGATAATGCATTTTTTATTCAATAGCAGATTAAGATGCTTATGAACCAGCTCAGCAACGACAGGACTTTCAATCCAGTGTCAGGCCATGCAGTTGCATGAAACTGCTGCAAAAATGACCTCTCCTTCTGATCTTGCTTGACCTTTCAAAAACCACTGATAGAGTGGACCACCAAGCATTAATTTATACCCTGGAATCTTGCACAGGCTTTTTTTTAATAGAGGCAAACACTGCCGCCTTCTTATCTCACTAATCACCGTCAACTCACCATGATGGAAACCTGAAGATCCAAAATAACTAATTTTCATCTTCTGCGGAGCACCCAAGCGTCCTATCATCTCCCTGATAATCTTCAATCTATAAATGGAGTCCAATGGATCTATATTCATCAACATTAGGACCCGTCAATATCAGATGACACAGAATTTTACTACAAGATCTCCTTAGTGCACACTATTCACTCACCTGAAATGTGCCCTGACTTTATCCAGAACTGAATTTCAAGAAAGAAATATCTAGGTTGCAGGGTCTAGGGACAATCAGAAGATACAGGATTTAATTTGTGACAAACTTCAATCTTTCAATGTATAGTCGCAACTTTACAAACAGGATTCAAAGAAAGGTATTCCAAAGGCATGATAAAATTTCATTAGCATGATTAGCCAACTGAGCTCTCAATCAGGGAGCAAGTCCTTCAAACTGTGCCTATATAGACTTGGGCAAGACATTTGATGATATACCTGGCCCAGATTAAGGACACAATTATTCAGTATGGGTGCACCAAAATATCTACTATCCCTTCTGGACCAAATGTATACCGGCTATTAAGGTACTTGCAACCAACAAGTATATAGGAATATAGATAAGATACACTGTCACACCGGAGTAAGGTGAGGCTGTATCTTAGGGACACAATCTTTATAAATTATTTGTTTTACTCACTGAATGCTGATTTATCAGATACTCTGGGAAAGGTTAATATTCATACTCTGTTTTACATAGGTAACCCCCTAATTATGGACCACACTACAGTGGGGCTACAAAGATCACTGGCAACCTTAGCAGTGTATACTCTGAGAAATTATCTAGCAATCAATGCTGAAATGCTTTCAGTGCTGAAAAAAGCCAATGTTATCCATCTTATCACGGAGGTCACTATTTAAGCAAAAAGGTAGGTCATTAATATTGTAGCCAAGGGTCAGAGAGCCGATCAAATATATGGTGGAGAGGCATTAATACAATTGACCAGAGCATATATAGCAAAGGCGATAGCAATGATACCATACTTGGCTGCAATCTGGTCTCCTACATCGTTTATAATGATAGACAAGGTTGAAAACCACATTATGGTATGAGATTGTGGTCCTAAAAAAATATACCATTGGAGGCGATTGTAGTGTCTCCTGCTTGCACAGCTTTGAGTGTTTATTGCAATGGCTGTGGTAAAAAAGGGCAAGTATTGTCACAACAAGAGCAGGAAGAATACCAGGAGAGATGATAAAGAACTTTCACAGGAAATTGTTTTTCAAATAAACAAGTCAATGGAAAAGGACAAACACCAGAGTGAGAATGTGGTGATAGATAGAGGTTTGACTCCTGTTGGCATTTGAGGATCATTTCTAAACAGTGTTATGAACAATAGTTTGAGGAAGGAATACATTTCACTCCATGGATGTGAACTCAGGAGGGTATTGGGGCAGCCAATCAAAATGCTATGTTATTTTCAAGGCTGTTTGGAGTTAGGAGAAAGATACATAGCAGGCAAGGTTTATGTGTCCAATAAGAGGAACAACTTATTGAGTTGGCCACACCAAAGGTTGTTAGGTGTGGTTCTCAGTCCTAATGGTGAGACACAGGTTCAGGTGCAAGAGATTCACATTTCTAAGTTTACTTGGGTGCCCAAAGAGCTACAAACATTGCATTAAGGTAAATGAAGGTGCAAATCCTGTTACGGCAAGTATAAGGAGAATTCCTTTGGCATTAGGCCAAGTCAGTGCTACATTTAAGACATGGATGGCCCGCACTCAGTACCTGACAGTGCAGTGCTGGGAAGCCTTAGGGCAGCCATGCGCTTTACAAATCCCATTAATAATAATAATAATAACTTAGGAGGCTAGCAGCTACAAGTGTTAGAGAGGAGGTAGAGGCCACAGAGTGGTTGGCCCCCACTGTTGTGGCGATAAAGAGCATTGGGGACATCAGATTATTTGTGGACCTCTGAACAAAGATGTTGTGGTGGAAAATGTTACTCTTCCTAACATCTAGGAAACAATTCCGATGTTGGGGGATGAAGTTTTTCACCACATTGGACTTAACATTGGCTTGCCATCTCTTAGAATTGGATGGCAGGTCGCTGGACCTTACGACATTCATTAGACCCTTAGAAGCTTTCAAATTTAGAAGAATGCTGTTTGGTCTTGTGTCCACGGCATCAATGTTTCAACGCATTATGTGTAACGATTTAAAGTATTTGGATGGGGTCAAGTTACCAAGATGATGTTCTTATGTTTGGTAATCCTATAGAGGAACACAATGTCTGTGTTTGTAGAGTCTTGGAGAGGTTAAGGGGGAAGGTCTCACACTCTAAAGAAGCAAATGCCAGTTTGGCATGGACTCCTGATTTGTTATGTTATGTTATGTTATATTAATTTATTATGCGCACAGATACTCCAGCCAAGGAGCGTCCCGGCGCAGAGACAAGGAGGAACATAACACAACAGGAAAATGAAGATATAAAAAAGGCAGCTAAAAAAAGAATGTTTTTATAGCCCTCCGAAAGGTCAGGAGGTCCTCAAGCAGACGAATTTCAACAGGGAGGGCGTTCCCAGCTGATGCAGCTTTTACACTGAAAGAACGACCCCCCATACGGCTGAGTTTGAATCTGGGGACTACAGCGAGGGCCAGGCCCTGGGAACGGAGGGTACGGGTGGGGACATAGAAAGAGAGGCAACTGGACAAAATCTCAGGGCCTATACCTCTCAAGATCTTAAAGGTAAGACACAGGACCTTAAAAAGGATGCGCTTCCTTACAGGGAGCCAATGTAAGGAGCGAAGGACAATAGCCACCGAGCAAAATCTGGGCAAACCAACAATCGCCCTGGCCGCAGCGTTCTGAACCCGCTGCAGGCGAGTTAACTCAGCCTGATTAGCCCCAGCCAGAAGAGAGCTAGCATAATCCAGGCGAGAGATAATAGTTGCCTGGATCACCAGCTGCCTGGTCGGGGCATCGAAGAACTTGAGAACAGGTCTCAAGCCTCGTAACAAGCCGAAGCAGCAGGCGGCTGTTTTTTTGGTGTGTCCTACAAAGGTGAGGCCCGCATCCAGCCAAACCCCCAGATTTTTCACCTCCGACACCGGGGTCGGAGTGGGTCCCAGCTCTGGAGGCCACCATTGGTCACCCCACAACTCCACTCCCCTTCCGACAACCATCACCTCTGTTTTAGTGGCATTTAGCTGGAGACAGTTGCCTGTCAACCAGCCAGCCACCGCCTTCAGTCCAGACTGAAACCTAGGGGCCTCATGCTCCGCGTCCCCGCTGAGAGTAACCGCCAGCTGTGTGTCGTCGGCATATGAGACCAAAGTTAGGCCCCACTGCCTAGAGACATCAGCCAGCGGTCTCACGTAAAGATTGAAATACGTGGGACTCAGCGAGGACCCCTGCGGAACCCCCATGGCCAGCGGTTGGAAATTGGACTTAAAGGGAGGGATGGCAACACAGAAGGAGCGATCAGCGAGAAAGGAGCGGAACCATTGCAACGCCTGGCCACCAATGCCGATCTCCTCAAGCCGGTGCAGGAGGATGCTGTGAGATACCGTATCAAAGGCGGCGCTAAGGTCTAACAATATCAGCGCCGCTTTTTGACCAGCATCCAACCTCGCACGGAGATGTTCCACCATCACATTTCAGGTTGAGGTGTGAAACCCAAACAGGAATTGGTTGACAGTATTAGTAATTTCAAAACACCACAGTCTAAGGAGGAGTAAAGTTAACTTTTTGGAATGCTGGAGTACTATGGGCGATACATAAGGAACTTGGGGCCAGATGTAGGAGGCCATTTACCGACCGGTAACGGCCGATTTCGGCTGTTACCGACCGGTAAATGGGTATTTGTGATGTAGGGGCATCATTTTACAGATTCGGTAAATTTACCGAATCGGTAAATTTACAGATTCTGTAAAATACCGAATCGGTAATCTTACCGATTCGGTAAATCCAAGATGTAGGTAGCATTGTTTACAGTGCTAGAGGCCTTCAGAATTCAGTATTTTACCACACAATCCTATTGTGTGGTAAACTACCGAATTCCTTAGGGCATGTCTGTGTGCCACATGGCGCACATGCCTGTATTTGGGGTGCTAGAGGGTGTCAAAGTGACACCCCCTGCACCCTTGCTGAAAATAGAATTACCTACATCTAGCCCCTGGCAGGCAAATCAGTGATTTTGAGATATATGTTAAAGAAAGGCAAGGAGTTTGCGTGGAGGGACCTATGTGGTTTTGAGGTTCAGAGCAATAGAGGATGAGTTGAAAGAAACATGGTGTTGACCAGCGTTTATCCCAGGCAATGACCGGTACATCCTTACGGATGCCAGTTTCAAAGGTTTAGGAGCTGTGTTGACTGAGAGAAGCAAAGAGCAGGAAAGATTATTAGTGTGTGCCTCAAAAAACCCTGAATGTCTCTTCAAAAAGTATTATGTGATAGAAAGGGAGACCCTGCAATCTTCTTTCGCCCTCAGGAACAGAGTTTGTGGTATTATCAGATCATAAGCTGCTAGTGGAGGTGTTCAAAAAGAAGTGGATAGATAGCATTTCGGCAAGGATACAAAGGTGGATTATTGCATTGCAAGAATTTAACTTTAGTGTGGAGTATCTGCCAGGCATACGTAATGCTAGTGTGGACTGTCTATCAAGATTGGTGGACAAGGAGCAAACTAATGACGAAAATTATGAGGTCCGAGGTTTGGAGGAAGTTGTATGTGAAGTAACGCCGGATGTGTGTGAAACTACCCATGGTGCTATAACTGAGGAGGAATTAAAGTTTGCTAGTCAGAGAGAAATCCCTGGGTTCACACTGTCAATGAAAATCACTGAGTTTTCACACACCTACTATCTGTGCACACATACATTCTTTCTCCTGCGGTTGCAGGTCACTCACCCACTGTTATAATAAATGCTTAATTTCCACACTAAAGCTGAACGTTCACAATCTTTTTAATAAAATATTTTTACAATGTACACAAAAATAACTTAAAAGTTCAAAGGGTAAACTTTGAGCATATACAATAGGAAAACAAAAATAATCATAAAAATTCATTAAAAATTCATCATAGACATTAGAAATAGTACAGTTTCATTTATCTAATTTAGTACATCATGAGCAAGGACATCTTGCAAAGCAGTTATCACAAACAACAAACATTTTAATTGAACAAAAAATATACCCCCTAAAAAATATGGCCTATAGATTCCTTAGCCACACTATTAGCTAGATCCAATGGTCCTTTCTATGTATACACACGGTGTAGTCAATAGTATCAACAATATGTGAGTATCTATTGCTCCTTGGACTCTATTTGGATTCTATAAAAGAACAACAAGTGCGTCAATTAAAGTTTGAACTACAAAATGATGAGATTTTAAAGGAAGTGATGAGTGCTATAAGTTTTGGAAGGTTTAGAAATCTTGAGGGAGTGCGGAATTTGGTTAAGGATGAGTTGTTTGTAGATCGGGATTTATTGCTGAGGGGACAAGATTGATTCTACCGTCAAAAGTGAGAGGCAAATTCATAAAACCGTCTCACATAGGCTATCTGGGTATTGTAAAAACAAAAGCAAGCTTGAGAGATAGTTTTTTGGTAGCCCGGAATGGATGGGGAGATCAAGCAGGCATTTATGGAATATGTGAAATGCTCTTGTACCGATAAAAGTACCGATAAAAGTGTTGAGAACTCATCAAGATCCCATGGTTTGCAGAAATGTACCAAGTCAACCATGGGAGGAGGTGTCCATTGACATTGTGGGTCCATTGCAAGGTGAGCAGGTCACACCACACTAATAGTAGGATCTTTACTCAAGGTGGATTCAGGTAATTAATGTCAGGGATATTTAATCTTTTGAAATTATTAGGTTTATGGAGAGTGTTTTTAAAAATGAGAGTTTTCCAAAATGTATTTTATCTGACAATCGTCCTCAATTTTGCTCCAAGGGAAATGGAAATCTACCTAAAGACATGTGGCATTATCCACAGAAACTGTGTCATCTATCATCCAGAAACGAATGGCACCATTGAGCTGTTTAACCAATACATTAAAGCGAGTATACGGTTGGCCAAAAGGAACTGTCTAGACTGGAAATAGGAGTTACAGTAGAGGATAACTGCGTACTGTATGTCTGCACGCATGACTACTAGGAAGACTCCGTTTGTATTGTTTAACGGAAGAGCGCTCAACACTTGTTTGAGTCAAAGGCATAACGTTCAATGGACCAACAGGTTGGAGAAGTCGAGAGGAAAGGCAAATGGCAAAAAGAAAAAGAGGATTTTTGCAGAAGAAAGAATATTTGTAATGTTGAAATCAAAGTAGGAGATGTTGTGAAAATTAAAGCACCTGTAGGATGTGTGGCATGGTCAAAGTTCACCAAAAAACAAAAAATGATTAAGTTATTCCGTAATGCAATATAAACAGCTGAGGGAAGGATTGATAACAATAAAGGGGTTGTGCTATTAAAAATGTATATGAGAAGAAAGGTGAGCATGGGTGGTGAAAAGAGAAGTTGTGGAGGTGAAGGAAGTTCAAGTGATGTGCAGAAGTGAAACAACAGTTAGGGGTGACTGCAAGACCAGATGGGAGAACTTGGTGTGATCGGAATGACAATAGGGAGAAAGTGCCACAACGTTATCTTAAAGATTTTGTTACTGTGTAAAAGTACAATGGAAGTCATGTTAGCAAGTTTATACTACCGCAATTGTTTATTATTTATATAAAAATAAGGAAGGGAGATGTGTGGTGGGTGTCTCTTGTATGTGGTTCTAAGCGTATAACTACATGCAGATTAATGGAATTAGGAATGTTTATTATAAATGTTCTATAACCTTTACTTGTGTGTCATCCAGTGTCAGTTGGGTCCCAGCTGGCGATGGATGCATTTGGAATAAACCTCCTTTTCTACCTATCAGCGTGTAAAGAGCAATCTATACTAAATGTTACAGCAATATTCCAAGAAACCAAAATGATTGCAGTTGAGACTAGCGGAACCCAATCCATTTTATGTTAATAGGTGGCCTTGCTACCCTCTGCACCCAATTCAATTTTCAAATGGGGCTTGAAAGAATTAACAAATATTAAATTGACAGCATCCTGCAGGTGTAAAAGATAATGTAACAAATTGGATGATGAGATGCATGAATGGGTGGAAGAATATTGACAAATGCCATAAAAGTTTCGTTCAAAAACTGCTGAGGAGTAGTACATCTTGGAAAAGTGATATGGAGTTTATAAGCGGAAGGTGTCTTACAGAGTATATACTTTGTTAATTCAATGAGAGCATTTATGAGGCGTTATGATAACAGGAAAGAGCATTCTTTGTGGTACACTCCGATTTCCAATAGCATACCTATTTTTCTGCCAAAAGTCCCTTTAGAGCTCAGCATCTCTTCATGGATAGAACTAGTTACAGGACATGTGGGATACATATAGAGTGATACATCAGATTTATAACTGGTGACATTGAGTCATATTGCCTTTTGGACCCAAATGTTGGAAAGCTTTAGATAACAGTGAATGATAGCCATGATGGCCAGCCCAAAAAACATTGGACATGAAGGAGACATATGTCAGCCCAGCCTAAATAAAAGATAAGCACAAAGAGCTCTTAGAAATCCTGAACTGTCGCTTCTCGGAGCTATGCTTGAAAGTTGGTACCAATCTTTTTGGTGCCACAAGTACCATGCAGTCATACAGCAGCAGAGTCCTAATAAAAGGGAAAGTATTTATTTTTTTAGGGTTCCATGAGAGTGACTAGGAGTGTGCTTACCGCAGAAGAACCACTTTTGATGTCTATCAGCACCCCAAAGATCTGGTGGAGGACTTGTCATCCTCTTTTGGCTTCAAACTGTGCCTGGCTGCCTGCTGAGTGTATTCTTGCCAAGTGTTTCATCAGAAGCACCTGTTGGCCTCATACAAAACTGTGAGTTGTGCTTTGGGCACGTCTAGAAAACTGCTCCTACTGTGCAGTTTTCCACTAGAAACATGTCTGTAAAGACTTTCCAGAATCAACGTGCCTCTTTGATTAAGTGACATGTGCAGTGATTTGGCCTCAGGGTTTTCTTCCACTTGGGCTTTTTCTTTTCTTCCCGTTGCTCCTATTTTCAGAGCTCTTACACATTTATAGTTCATTAAGATTAAATATTTCCAAATCTATTTAATTTGGACTCGACATTTCATTTCCATTTGCAATCGCACTAATGAACTATTTATACTAATGCATCACTTAGCAGCTGCTGCTGACACACTTTTTAATACAAATCTACAAAATGTTGCATCCAGAGTCTCAATTTCAACTTTTTCTTTTAAACTCAACTAAATTTAGAAGGATTAACCTTACTACATGGGAAAACCAGCACAGCAAGGTGGGTGATATGTATATTCACTGGACAGGAATACCTGTACAGAGAAGGATTACAAACGGTCATCGCTCTCCCCCTATCAGGCACAAGAAAGGGCATAGAGGACGTTTTACCTTCACCTGGCACTCCATAGGGGGGAAATCAAATGCCTCAACAGTAGGGAGCCTTGTTCTTACCCTGCCCACAAAAGAGGGGTGCTCTATGAACCCCTTCATGAAGGGAAATTGAGAGCTCTTCTATACTTGATGATTGCGACCTCCTTTAATTGACTAGGTCACTTGTGTATTGTTTTACTGGAATCACCTAATCTCATTTGTTCCCCCTCCTGCCTCCTTACCACTTTCTGGGGTTTTACTCTAGTCACTTAACGCCCCTATACGGATCACCAATGCCCCCCACTATTTCGCTGGATGCAGCTATCACTAGACACGGCCCAAACTCTTGGACCATTCTCTATCCCCCTAACCTCTGCAAAAAGGCTAAGAAAAACTTTAAACACAAACAACTAATTTGTCACCAAGAAACGCTATTTGTAGATAATTACCACAGTCTCACCTCTATTGTAAAAGCGAACTAAATTTTCTACTCCAAACGCCCCTCTAAATGGAAAAGCACCTACCTCCACCACCTCCCTATCACGAAATCGTGCAAAATCCCATATAGCTTGAAACTATCTACCGCCCCTTCCCCTACTTTTCTTGGTGAAATAGACATCTCTATTTTCAAATCTAGAAACATCCTCATTCAAGCCTCGGAAAAACATCTCACCCTCCCGGCGACTCTCTGCCTTTTGTAGAAGAATTGTCTGACCTTCTCACCCAATCCTCACTTTCAAACCCTAAAAACCTCTTCCTCTGAGATTTTAACCTCCATTGGAACAAAAAGGACGATCCTATGGTTAATCTCCTCACTAATCTACTTGACATCAATGACTTAAAACAACTATGCAACTCTTGATTGATTCTTCCAATCTTTTAGACTTGTTCCAATCAGGCTTTACGAAGGGCTGTAGTACAGAAACAGCAATGCTAAACATAATTGATGACATCCATCACGCCCTTGACAAAGACGAATCCTCCCTACTTATTCTCCTTGACCTCTCCGCTGCTTTTGACACTGTTAATCACCCTACGCTTCTCAATGCACTTAAAGATCGTTTTGGCCTCAAAAGTTCAGTCCTTAAATGGTTCACCTCCTTTCTCCAACACAGAACCCAGCAAATTAAAATCCCTGAATGCCTTTCTAAACCTTTGCCCGTCTCCCTAGGGGTCCTGCAGGGCTCTATCCTCTCCCCCTCTCGATTTCATCTCTTCATGGAACCCCTCATCCTCATCCTTAAACAAGCGAGAAACACTTACTACCTCTACACCGATGACACTCAACTGTACTATAAGATTCAATCCCGCTCAGATGTCCTTCACCTCAATGATACCTTGTGTAAGATTCACTCCTGCTTCCACTACAACCACGTCAAACTCAACCCCAAAAAGACCGAAATAATTATTTTCTCCCCTAAGAACAACTCGCTCCCCATTCAATCCTGGATCTCTGACCTCACAGCACTCAACTGTTCTCTCACTATATCAAACTCAGTTAAATCCCTCGGCTTTAACATTGACCAGAACCTTACTCTTATCTCCCACATAAAAAATTCGGACAAAAGCGCACTCTTCACACTCCATCACTTACAGAAAATCAAACCCTTCATTCCTGCTGACGACTTTAAATTAGTCGTCCAATCACTGGTCCTGTCAAAAATTGACTATGGGAACGCTATCCTCGCTGGAACTCCGAAAGCCCACCTCACCCCAATCAAATCTGTTCTTAACCTTGCCGCTAGGTTCATTTCCGACCTCAAACGGGTTGATCATATCTCCCCTGCCCTTAAAGCCTTCAAGTGGCTACCTGTTGAAGGAAGAGCTTCCTACAAGACTGCTTGCATTACGCACAAACCTTGCATCTACACTCCCTGCAGTACCTCACAGATAAACTTCACAAAACTGGCTGCTCTAGATCATTGAGGAGCTCCAACACCCTCGCTCTTGTCCCTCCTCTATTAAACAAGAAAACCACACAGTCTAGCTCCTTTTCTGGGAACGCACCTAAGATCTGGAACTCCCTCCCAAATGATCTTCGCTAAAACCCCTCTTACGTCAGCTTCAAAAAAGACCTCAAACTTCTCCTGCTTAACAAATACCGGGGTCCCTAAATCCTCCCTTGGGTACTCATCCCACCCCTGCCTCCTATTGTTCTCCTCCCCCTCTCTCTTCTACCTTCACCCACTTAATCCTCCCTCCAGTCTTTCCTTTAGGACCTGCCTCGACCCACCCGGTTTTGCCTTATCCTCCCCCTCATCAGCCTCCCCTCATTCCCATACCCTGCCCCCCTCTTCTCCATCCTTTCCCTCCCACACTTGGCTAATTTCTCAGGACTTGCTGTAACCCTTTGTAATACATGTAATGTGATGGTGTAAAACTAGAATTGTTTTTACTTTCTTATTGGGTTTTGAATTCTACCTTATTGTAATTGTGTTACATTCAATCAATTCATCTCTGTATAGCTGTTCGATTTTGCCTTAACTATCCCCTTCCAGTGCCTCTCCCCATTCCTATACCCTACCTCCATCTTTTACATCCTTTCCCTCTCTCACTGGTCTAATCTCTCATGATTTGCTGTATAACATTTAATTGCTTTCTACCATCTGTATTGGTTTCTGAATACTAACTCATTGTACATTTTGCTATATTGAAATGTACACTCATGTAAAGCGCTTTGATACCCTCAGGTACAGCTAGCGCTATATAAAACATGTTAAATAAATAAGAAATAAATATAGCGATAGGACTCAGTGACACTCATTAGAAGTACCATCCTCATACATTGTCAAAAATAAAATCAAGAGAATGTTGGCGTAGTTTAAGGCTGTGTATCCCCTGTGACTGCCTTTAGTGACTTTCTGATTGGATGTTTCTGATTTGACATTTGTTGCCAGTGGTCTCAGGTGGCAGGGTCTTCTTTGCCTGGGTAATCCCAAACACAAAAATGGCCCAATCTGCTAAGAGTGGCTGGGGTTTCACATCAGCCAGTCAATGTCACCAGCCTTGTGTACTGTGGACAAAGGGTGGATCTACCAGGAAGTATGTTCTATCAACTTACAAAATGAGGGCCAGCATACTTACTCCAATATATTATGTGTCTGAGACTTCTTTCATGATGTCTGTGAAAGCCTATGACATCAAATGTAACATGATAAGTTGGTGCCAAACTGGCAAGATACTTCTGTGAGCACTGAATCTATAACAGACATAAAAAGACGAGCCCTTTCAAGGAAGCAATGCATTACTTTAAACAATATAATCAACAATGCAGATACTTTTAGCAAGGCACAACACTTGTGTGAAACTGCAGCAGACATGGCTCTGACACTGTCCTCCTCTTGGTTGGGGGTGAGTTGGAGGCTAGCTGGAGAAATTGCATGTTGTTCCATCCAAAATACTCCTCAACCTGTATATATCTGGTATCTGGAGTAGGTATGTAAGAGTTTCTGGAATTGTAAAACAGCATGCATATCATTCAGAGTTTAAATTTGCTCTCCTGACTATCTTCGATCTGCCTTAAACATTTCAGAACTGGAGAAGCACCTAAGGAGAACATAAAAGTTAAAATAAAAACATCACAACACATACGGGCCATCTCACAGTCCTGTCTTTTTGGGATTCATATCAGCTGAAACGCCAGGTCAAGAAAATCTTTTCTCCTTTAGTGAAAACTGAAAACAAATGTATTCAAACTCTGCCTTCGTTGTGAACTCACCAGATCTCAAATCTTCAATACTACTCCTCCAACCGGCTCTCCCCCCTCGTCTTTGCACTTTCTCCTAGCCTATGCACTGCATCAACTCACCTCGTCTACCGCTACCCCTCTTCTCCCACAAACTTTTACCCTCTGTCTTTCTTTCTGTATGTTCTACCCCAGTAAACTTTGATTCCATTCTATCTCTTACCTCTAGTGCTACTACCCGGCACTGACAGTACAGATCTGTTCTATGCTTGATCATTGTGATCTCTGCAAACTTTCACCTGCCTTTCTCTCTGCATACCCTACTCCAGTAAACTTTGACTTCATACTATCTCTTACCCATGGACGTGATTAAGGGGTCGCCAGGGATCACAGGTGACATCCCTGGCCTTCCCTTTGCAACCCTTGGCACTGCCTTTGCGACCTCTGGCCTCAGAGGTGACAACATCAGCACCTGGAACACAGGAGCAGATGTTCTAATGGACATCGTTTGGAGCTCCAATTTCTTGGTTTTCTGTCAATCTTGTTTTTTATACTTTATTTATAATTTTCAAATACATAACAAACACCTCATTTTGTGACATATTTGCATAGTTGGCGGTTGTAGGAACATAAGGAACATCTAAATATATGTGTAGTCCGCAATTACGATATGGATTCTGTAAAATGTGTTTTTTATTAGTAAATAAAAAATGCTAGTAAATGTATGTTGTATCCATGCTTGCAGGTGAGTGTGTTAATCTGAGAGGGAGTGAGTAAATGCGTGTGTATGTTTAAGCATGTGTGTGTGTGTGAGTCGAAGTAAAGGTCAAATGGGGTGTGATGTCACTTACGCTACCCCTGACATTATGATGAATTGATGGCAATATCCCTAGCTCTAGTTCTACTACCATGCACTGATACTACAGATCTGCTCTATGCTTGGTAACTGTGACCTCTGAGACCACGTTTGTTCCAGTGCAGACCTCTAGATGAGACCTAGGGCCAGATGTAGGTAATTCCCATTTACAGACTCTTAAATACCGAATTTTACCGATTCGGTAAATATACCGATTCTGTAATTTTCAGCCCCCTACATCTGAAAACCCTAATACCGATCGGAAACGGCTGAAATCGGCCGTTTCCGACCGGTATTAGGGCTCCTACATCTGGCCCTAAGACTGGTGCTATGGAAAATAAATAGACCTGACTGAAAGGTAAAGGAAAGCCATGACTTGGCTGTTTCTGATGTCCATTATCTCTCTACTCATGCCATTAGGAGCCTGGCTAATGCAATTAATGCACTTTTACTGATGCACAATGCATTCGAAGGGTGCTGATTTATGAGAAAACTGCCTTGTAGAAAAGGGATTTTGTTCTTTATAATGCATAAAGCATATCATTTTGAATTTGTCGGTGTATTCCAAAAAGCGTAGGCACAATACAAAGCTTGTAGCTTTACATGATAATGAAAAGCATGTAGTGAATACCAAAACATTTTGATCCAATAGTTTTAGGTTTGTCAAACATGTTTGTTTTGACTGCATTGAGAAGTACAGAAAATAAAAGCCTTTCTTGACAAGACTCTGACAGGAGCGCACTAGAAATGACAAATGCATAGTGACGCGGGGGTGCTTGGTCATATACACGGCAGACAAGCCCTAGGGGGTGATTGCTCTACAGACTGGTTTGTTCAGGTTCCATTCCCCCCTACAAACTCATGGTAGCTCTGTTAAAGTTAGTTCATATCTTTATACAGCAGTTAGACTTCATGCTCATTCAGCAATACAGACAAATTGACAGTGGCAATTTGATCATAAAAGTCATACATATTATTGTACCCAGTGATTTCTTTGCAAGTAATTGACGATCAGCATCTGAAAAGCCCAGCTCCCTTCTGGGGCTATATTTGCTCTTTATATAAATAACCGCAATAAGATAAATAAATATATACAATCAGTGATGCAATATACCTTTAATGGACACAACAAACTCTAAAAACAACAGGTTAGGAAGAGGTTGAACCAGGTCCTCAATTTAGAGGCACCTTCTTCTCCACCCAACTTATTACTGCATGCCTCATACCTCCACCACTTCATCTCTCCCTTCTCTCACTCCTCCTCACAGCCCTTCCTTTGCTGTTCCCCAGTCATCTGCTTTACTTTATTACTCCATTACATTGTTTCTAATGACCTCATTTATAGTTTAAGTCAGGCGAAGTTTCAGTATGTGGACAGAAGAGACTACTTCATCGCCACTGCCGACATGCACCTTTGACGGCCCGACAGAGTAAGGGCCTGCAGAGGTTTGGACATTTGTCTGCCATCTTTAGAATGGGCAGACAAATGGCCAGGTTTCACTGTCCCCCACCCTCAGATAAAACCTGGCAGTAAGAGACAGTGAAACCTGTAAAATGACCCCCACGCCAAGGAAGAAAACTCCCATGACAAAGGGAGCTTTGCGTTTTTCTACCTTGGGATTTTCTCTTTGAAAATAAAATAACATTGAAGGTTTGTTGCACAGCTCTATCATATTGATGGAGCCGTCAGTCAAACATTCAGTGCACTTACAGAAACTGCCTTGAGTCACAGAATGATCTCCCTGATGAACATTATTTAAGCAGGTTGCAATTTGCGTATACTGTTTTTTTTTTTAAAATCTGTTTATTAGCATAGTAATTCGAGCATCAATACAGAGTTAACATTTAGGATCAGCATGAGAAGGTGGCATGCTCTCGTGAACATAATATCAGCAAGTACATCGTACATTTTGTAGTTTGTGGTATACTTAATAATGTAACAGTCCCTCGAACCAACCGGAACAAAAACCCCCACCCTCAGGAACCTCCCCCCCTTCGACACTCGTAATACATGTATGTGTAAGCCAGGTCGTGCTTGGTGGCACCCATGGGTCTATTCCACCCAGTAGTATTGATTAATACAGATACAGATAGTCATGAGCAGCATCATGAACAGCACGGGATATCCCGCGCCATTAGCAAGTGCACCATAGGTAGATGCGGCACATGAAATTCAGAGTTCGTAGGACACAGTGCAGTGCTAAGGCATCGAATCAGCAGAGTCCCCATCCCCCTCTGCTTCGAACATCCCCAATATGGCAAACCAATCCAAGGAGATCGGCGTTTTCCTAAGGCCTCTGCGTTCTTCGCGTTGCAGCGCTTCACCTTCCGCTTTGCTCCACCTTGTCACTTCCGCCCTCCATAGCTCGGGGTCAGGTGGTTTAGGTGACTTCCACCTCATCGTTATTGCCCGCTTCGCCAAGAGCATGGCCAGGTCAGCAAAGCGTGTTGCTACACTTCTAGCGCGCGCCGCGGGACCCAACCCCAGTAGTGCGTATTCCAGTGTGGGAGTGCGTGTTAAGGCGCCTGCACTGGTGAGTGATCCAGCGACCACGGACCAGTAGTAGCCCAGCTTGGGGCAGTCCCACAGCATGTGTATCAATGATGCGTCATCCGCAGAGCATCGGGGGCATGTGTCTACAGCAGTAGGGAACATGGCGTGTATGCGGCGAGGTGTCAAGTAAGCCCTATGGAGAAGCATGAGCTGAATGAACTTGAATTTGGGGTTCCTGGCCACTTTTTTGGGGAACTGAAGGATGCGCTCCCATTCCTTGTCCCGTAGTGGTCTTCCCATATCACCCTCCCATTTTGCCCTGAGAAGCGACAGCGGGATTGCCCTCCCCGACTTAATACTAGCAGCTAACCATTTAGTTAGATGGCTCCCCGCCCCCATAAGATATAGCATCGTTGGTAAGGGGTTAGTGGGAGGTTCCAGTCCTCCAGGTGCCCACCTAGTAGCCACGTAATGGCGAAGGCCGGCATGCATGAGGAACGATCCCCCGGGGACACCATGTGCAGTCCTAAAGTCTTCGAAGGACAGTATCCGCCCCTCGGCAAAAAGGTCCCCTACGGTTGTCACTCCAGTGTCATGCCAAGGCGTGAGTGTGTGAGTAGTAAGTGGGCCCGCCTCTAGTGGGACACCCAGAAGTGGGATCGTGGGGGCATAGGACGTCGTCGGGGTGGTATATCTCAGGGCCTTCCGCCAGTATTGGATGGCAAGCCGGAGCAGCGGCGGGGTATTGCCTGGTAAGGCTGAGCGGGGCAACAGCAGGGCATGAATCTTCCCTTTAGAGTGGTCCTCCTCTGTAATGTCAACCTCGTGCAGGTTCCGACCCGCTAACCAGTAGGCTAGCCATTGCAGCTGGCATGCAAAGTTGCAGGCCCGAAAGTCTGGCACTCCCATGCCCCCTGCATCGGCGGGGAGCTGTAGTTTGGCAAGGCCTATGCGTCTCCGCCCTGGACCCCATATGAGTTCCGTGAGGAGAGTATCCAGTGACTTAAACGTCGAGGCGGGAATCAGAAAAGGCAAGTTGGTAAAATAGTAAAGGAGGCGGGGAAGCATCACCATCTTAGAGATGGCAACCCTTCCGGCCACCGACAAGGGCAAGGACAACCAAAATTGTATTTGGGATTTGAGCGCTCTCATAGCCCGGCCGAGGTTGCCATCGATCATCAGATCTGCATCTCTGTAGATTTGTATCCCGAGATAGCGGAAGGTGGAGTCCGCCATTTGAAACGTGTGTGGTGCGAAGGGTAATGGTGTGGGTTGGCCAGGTGCTGCAAACATGAACCCGTAGGACTTGGACTCGCTGATGGTGAGGCCAGATAAAAACCTGAAGTCCTCGAATATTTTAGACACAGAAGCAAGGTCTCCCCTCAAATCACGAAAGTACAGGATAATATCATCCGCGTATGCGGAGACCACATGGGTGGTCGTGCCCCTCCGAATCCCATAATGGGGAGCTACCGCTCTGAGCTTACAGAGCAGTGGTTCAAGGGCCAGGATAAACAGGAGTGGGGAGAGCGGGCAGCCCTGTCTGGTGCCCCTTGCAATATCCACTGGACTAGAGATGTGTCTGGACGTGCGCACTCGGGCCGTAGGACGGGTGTAGAGCAGTTTGACCCATGCAATATACTCGGACGGGATCCCAAACTTTGCGAGCGCAATGAACATGAAATCCCATCTGAGGGAATCGAAGGCCTGTTTCAGGTCCAACGAGACGCAACCCTCCGAACCCAGTACCGCCGGGTCCCGGAGCATCAACTGAGCAAGCCGTCTAAGGTTCATGGCCGTGCTCCTCCCCGGCACAAACCCGCATTGGTCGGGGTGTATCAGGTGCGGGATGTATTGCGCCAAACGCATCGCTAATATCTTGCTCAAAATCTTGCAGTCGGTGTTGAGGAGAGATAATGGCCTGTAATTAGCCATGTGCATGCCTTCTTTACCTGGCTTTAAAAGGGAGGTTATTAAGGCTTGGAGGGAGGACTGGGGTAGCGAGGTAGTGCGTAACGCTTCTAGGTAAACAGTGTGTAGGCGCGGAGCCAGCAGGTTCACGTACGCAGCGTAGAACTCAGCCGGTAGTCCATCCATTCCGGGGGTTTTGCTCTTCGGGAGAGCATGTATTGCCTGCTTAATTTCCGCAATAGTAACGTCACGCTTCAGGTCTGTGGCTTGCCCGTCTGTGAGTTGGGGTAATTCAAGGTCCCTTATAAAGTCCTCCAGCGCGGTCTCGGATAGGCACTGGTGCGGACCATAAAGTGTGGCATAATAGTCCCGGAATGCGGCATTGATGCCCACCTGGGACGAGACAAGCAATCCGTCCTGGTCCGATATTTCCAAGATCGGATGGTTCACCGGGGAGTCTCTTATAATGCGGGCCAGTAGAGGGCCCGATCTATCCGCCTGTGTGTGTTGTCTGACCGTGTATGCTCTGTAATCTAGGAGCCTTAAGTCTTCCAGCAATTCTGCGTGTTTAATATGCACCTCTTGTAATGGAGTGAAGTGTGTGCCTGCGCCTGCAGCTTCGCATTCCAGCATTGCCAGTGTACCTTCCACCTCTTTTAGGTCATCTATTACCACCCTCCTCCTGCCCACTCGGGAGGCCATCGCCTCCCCCCTAATGTAGACCTTGAAAGCGTCCCACTCTATCTGTCTGGAGCTGGCAGTGTTTGCGTTGGAGGCAAAGTAAGTCTCAATAGCGTCCGCCATGGATGACCGGAAGACAGAGTCTTCAAGCAGTTCTGTGGGTAACCTCCAGGTCGGGACAGGGGCCTGCATCCGGCCCCACTGCCAGGAGAGCTCCACTGAGCTATGATCCGAGAGGGTCTTCCCCATATGTTGGGCTCGGACGACCGATCCCAGTAGGGAGCGGGAACAGAATATGTGGTCTATCCTAGTGTGTAGCTGGTGCGGGGGGGAGAAAAAGGTGTATTCCTTTTCCCGTGGGTGTGTGCTGCGCCATACATCTGCCAGGTCCCATCCCTCCGCCCACTGCGCCAGTGAATCCGCCTGTCTCCTGCTTTCTGTGGCATGTAGGGGGGGGGTGAGACCTATCTAGAGTAACATCCAAGACAGCATTAAAATCTCCTCCAATCACCCATTGGTGATCCGCCCAGTCCGCAAGGACCCTATTGACATGCACCAGAAAATCTGATTGGCCAGAATTTGGCGAGTACACACAGCCCAACACAATCGTTTCCCCATCCAACAGGCCCTTCACAAACACATATCTGCCCTCATTATCAATTCGCTGTTCAATCGGCTTAAAAGGAACAGAATTGCGGAACCAAATTGCAGCCCCCCTAGAGAACGCCGAGTAGGATGTGGCAAAAAGTTGGCCCCCCCACTTCTTCCTGAGTTTCAAGCCTTCAGCGCAGTTCAAGTGTGTCTCTTGCAGGCAGGCTATCATGGCGCCTCTGCGATTTAGTTGGGCCAGTATCCTGTGTCTCTTGTGAATCGAGCCCATGCCCCGCACATTCCAGGTGCACATGTCATAAACGTTAAGCGGTCCCATGACTAAACCTGTAATGCAACCATGGTGGGACCGTGGGCGACCATGCCAAGCGCATCATGCTATATGATAAGAGTGTCGTGTAAACAGCTAACCCCTCAACATTAAGGTCCTCGGGCCAACGGGCCCGTGATCCAAACCAGGGTGCCCAACATGGGCAGAAAGTAAACAGTTCCAAGTGCATACGGTGGGGGAGAGTGGGCCTCTCGCGTCTAACTTGTACTGGCCTGCGGTGGTGCGGCAGCCCTCCGTGAAACCAAACCTGCTAGTTACCCCCCATCATGTGAGGAAATGCGTAGATCATACATTACCACCCGGAACTCGTTCAGGGTGCAAGCTGCCAGTGTTAGTAGTCCTCCGCCGTCTGCGCCGTGATCTTGGGGAACAATTGTAGGCTGTCCGCCGACCCCGACACCTCAGTGTGTGTGCCGGAGACGCCGGTCTGATCTCCGTCAGTGACCGCATCATGAGCAGCGAGGGCTTCCTCAGTGAGGTGTACCACCGATGATCCGCCGGTCAAGCGGTCCCCAGCGGGCCGTCCCCGTGATGAAGATTTTTGTGAAGGGGCTCGCCCTTTATTAGAAGCCTGGTGACTCCGGTCCGATGGACTCCTGTGTTTCGCACTCCCAGATGCCGAAAGAGGGTCTTGTGAGGTCGGCGGCGTCAGCGTAACCTCCATCCACTCCTCCGCCTCCTCAGGTGAGTCAAAGAAGTGGGATTTGTTCTCATAAAGAATCTTGAGGCGAGCGGGGAACAGGAGGGCATATTTCAAGTCTCTTTCCCGCAGTCTGCGCTTCACCCCCAAGAAGGTGGACCTAGCTCTTTGTACCGTAGGCGTGAAGTCAGGATATATGGAGATGTTCTTGTCTTCGTAGCGAATTGGTGCCTTCTCCCGGGCCAGTCTCAGCACAGTATCGCGGTCCTTGTAGTGAAGGAGTCGGGCGATCAAGGGGCGTGGGGGTGCCCCTGGTCGCGGAGGTCTTGACGGCATTCTATGCGCCCGCTCTACGCTGTATAGCGCCGTGAGATCTTCCGGGCCCGCCATCTTCCTGATCCAGTCCTCCACGAATTGGGTGGGATTCCTCCCCTCGCTGCGCTCCGGAATGCCTAGGATGCGGACGTTGTTGCGGCGGGCCCTCCCTTCCGCATCATCCACCTTGTCCCACAGTTGCCTGAGTTGTTTCTCCATGCCTTCCAGCTTCGCCGAGTGCTCCGTCTGCTGGGGAATGAGGTCATTCAGCGCAAGTTTCTGCTCCGACACCCTTTCTGCAAGTTTGTTATGGTCGGCTCGGAGGAGGGAGAGGCCCGTCGCCATGTTGTCAATGCGTGACTCTAGTGCCTCCCGTGTGGCCCGTATTTCATTAAGTATGAGGTCCAGCTTGGCGTCCTGCGAGCCTTTCCCAGTCGGGGGGATAATGTCCGCAGTGGATGAGGTTAGGGGGTCCTCCGAGCCGGTGGACTGCATGTCCGCCGGTGCGTTAAGTTCCTGGGCTCTGCCTCGGGGCTTCCCCATTGATCTGGTATGCAGGGTGGCGGAGCAGCAGACGTACTTCCCGCTCACGGCTTGCGCTGCCTGATAGCACTCAGGACAATGTCACTCAGGGCAATGTATATAGGCGTCCGTGCAGTCACCAGGGATACCACGGAGAAAAGAATAAAGGGTCTCACCCTCGAGCTGCGCCAGGCCCACAGTGCAGGATCCTCGACAGTGTAGTGGCGCTCAGTGGGTGGTCTTCCTCCCAGGCGCGGTTCCGGCCACCCCAGGGTGGTGTGTAGGGGCAATAGGCCACCAACGGGGGGTCCGGTGGAAGACAGCAGGAGGGAGGTCACGGCACCACAGCCGAGCCGGAGGAGCTATGCAGCCCGGGAACCTCCACGGGCGTTTCAGGTAGTCGGGCCCCACAGGAACGTTCCGGCACCCCCTCTTCACTGTGCAGGGGGGGGGGGCCGCGCCAATGTGTCAGGGCTGCGACAGTCCCACAGCCGCAATGCGCCCGGTGCAACTCAGTGTTCCGCGCTGGGCGTTGGGAGGGCCTGGGGTGCTGGGTGAAAGCAAGATGGCGGCTGGACCCTGCGGCGGCGGGAGACCGGAGCGGGTGATCCCCGTGTTCACCACAGGAACAGTGAGTTGGGCAGCAGTGTCTTTTGCGCGGCAATCCCAGGCCCCAACTCCTCACCGGTGACAATCAGGCGCAGAGTCTCCTCGCTGTCCGGGTAGGTGCCGGGGCGGCTGCGGTGGCGGTGAGCCGCGATCCGGGCAGGTCGGTCGGAACGGGCCCCCAGGCTCGTGGGTTGAACGGAGATAGTGCGGTGGTAGAGGGGACCGCATCCGACGCCGATCCAGGCAGCGCCTCCGGGCTCCGCAGTCTCGCTCCCCTCCGGAGTACGCCAGCAGTCAGCCAACGCAGCACAGCAGCCCCGCTCCCAGGCCAATCGAGGCCGCGGCTTGCCACGAGGGTTCAGGCCTCCGGGATCGCCGCAGGTCCGCAGTGCCTCAGCGGCGCCCAAGAGGGGTGGAATGCTGCAAAGGTACGCCGCTCACTCCCTGAACTTCGGGTGTGAAGACGGGGGGAGGTAAAAGTGCAGGATGACAGGATAATCCGCGTGTATTCAGGGCTCAGGACGGAGCTCCTCGGCTACACGTCCGCCATAGACAGCTCTCGGCCACGCCCCCCGCAATTTGCGTATACTGTGATTGGTTACAAACATAGGGATGTTGTCCAGCAAAGAACAGAAGGCCACCATTATTGTGGTTGCATTCACAAAAACATTTTTTTTTTTTACAGCAGACAATATTCCTTAAAAGACCCGAAGGTGCTTTACAAATGTAAGTGTCCAATTTGGGAAATCATTATGAGGATCAGGTAGTAATTACCTTCTTTTTTCGATCCTGCTGACCCATTCCCAAATTGGAAGTAGTCCCAAGAGAACTCCTTCTCCTTTGTGAATCAGTTACCACCTCCGAACAAGTGCTTGTAAATGATCAGTGGTTTGCGACTGCAATTTTAATCACAAACCATTGGTACATACTCTACCGAATCGCAATTAGGAAGGAATACTCCTTTTACTCCCTTTGCTAATTTCTATTTGGTATGCAAATCACCGAGTTTGTGGTGTCAAAATGGTTCTGCAGATATTGCCCAAGACTGGGTCTCACAATTGTAGAAATAGCTCCATATACTAAGATCAGCATTGTTTTAGTCTTAAAATTCACAGTTGTTTTGCCGTAATAGAATGCTTCTCTGTATGATCAACAAAAAATAGTCATTTCTAACTGGGCTCTACTGCAGCCCCTGAAATGTAAATGTGAGAAATAGGAAAGTAAAGTACTACCAGGCACAACTAGAGTATACCCAACTGTATTTCTGTACCTGCTGGAAATTCCCAAACAGCTATGATACAATGATGTTATGATGTTACAATTATGTTTAATTAATGTTATGCTATGTTACAATTTTGTTATGTTACAGTTGGTTTGGTACGTTATGTTACAATTATATTTTATTATAACCATGTTCTGTAACCTTACGTTAGAATATGTTACAATTGTTATATTACAATTATGTTATTTTAAAGCACATTATGTTATGTTAAAATTATGTTATATTTATGTTATGTAACAATCACAAGTTATGTTACAATTACATGCTTCAGTTACGTTACGTTATGACATGATCATGAAAAGTTACATTACGTTCTGCTTTTTTACAATTATGTTATACTACAATTATGTTATGTTACATAATGTTATGTTATGGGTATTTTTAGTTTGGTTTTGGTAAAGATTAATCCATCAACAGAAAACCGCTAGAAAGTTTAAGACAGGTAGAAATCAGATTTAAAATGCAGTTTTAAATTCCTTTTTGAACCTGATCAAAGAAGAGTGGGTTCTTGCGCCTTTCGGTAATGACCTCCAATGCTTGAATGTTGCATAGGAAAACATTCTTTCATTAAAAGAGAAAGTAATGATTTTAGAGAAATCTAAGAGAAGTTAGCCTCCTAATACGAGACTATCAGACAGCGGGTAAATATTGAATTATTTTGCCAGAAAAGATGATTGGTGATTGTAGAGCATTGTATGTAGGGTGGCCAAGGTTTTAAATTGCATTCTTTGGCCCACCAGAGGACAATGAAGAAGAATGAAGGTGCTTTTGACAAAAATATGAGCTTATGCATTTTGAATCAATTGCACTCTTTTGATCAGTTGCTTATGGAGGGCCAAACGGAAATAGCACAGTTGTATTTTTACCAAAAGGGGAGAATTGCCATTGGTTTTATTGCTATGGCAGTAATACATACGTGCAATACAGTAATCTTGGTGAAGAATCCAAATCATTAGAGCTGTATTTCTTATGTGATATACTACTGAACCCTGTAGTAAGCACTATTATCTGTAAAAATACAAATCCAGAAATGGCAAACTAAACACAGGCGGAAAACAGACTGCTGATGAAAGAACAGTCAGACTAGTTTAGAGTATCTGTGGCTGCATAGTTTCAATAAGAGAAACCTGAAACAAAGTAGGTTCGATTTTCTTGTCACTCAGAAATTAACTGTATTAGATGTGATCTACTTAGTGATCTGTGGTTGTTAGACCGGTCAGCCTTGGGTTGGTCTTCCCTCAAGCCTTTTGCCAACTCCTCACCTGTTTACTGAAATTCATTCTTGTTGGTTTTACTACTCTGTGTACTTTAACACTGCTGGCCAGTACTAAAGTGCTTGTGCTCAATCTTTAAAACATGGTGAAATTGTCTCACACCTGATTGGAACGTGTAATGTACTTAAAACCAGGATCTGCAAATTAAATTCTATTAATGGGCATTGTGTCACCCACTTAAGTAGCCTTGTACAACTTGTCTGTTATACTTGGCATTCTTGGTGTGGTTCCCCCTGACGTTTTGCCCTACCTCCTGCATTTTTTGACTGTGTGCTGGATTTCGTTGTTGCTGGCTTACATGCTTTGGGCACTTTGCCACTCGTGATCAGTGTTAAAGTGCAAGTGCTCCCTGTGTAAAGTGTAATTATGATTGGTTATCCATGATTGGCAAATTTAATTTACTGGTAACCCTAGTAAAGTGGACTGAGGATAGAAGGGTCTGTAACTCAATTGCTACAAGTGGGCCTGCAGCACTGGTTGTGCCACCCACACAATTAGCCCTTTTCAAATGTGACTCAGACCTGCCACTGCAGTGTCTGCGCACAGTTTTAACTGCCATGTCAATTTAGATTTAGGTTTTAGATTTAGACCTGGCAAGTGCATCCACTATTCAGGCCCCACCCTTCCCTTTTACTAAAGGTAGTAACCCATAAGGTAGGCCCATGGTACCCCCAGGGTCAGAGTGCAGTGTACTGGTGTGTGTTGCATGTCCTGATAATGAAATACTGTGCATTTATTTTTTGCTATTACAAGGACTAGCTCTCCCGTAGGCTAACCCTGAAGCTACCTTGTAACATTTTACATGTGTAACGTTCAAATGGGAACACCAAGAGATTTGGAGTTTAGGCACTCTGAACTCAGAATTTAATAATCCACTTCTTAGTAAATGTGGTTTTTAAATTGTGATTGAAAAATCCCATGTTTAGAAAGTGGGCATTTTCTTGTTTACCCATCCTGTGTACCTCTGCCTGTTTGTGTATTCACTGTCTGGTTTTGGATGGACAGGAGCTTGGGATGTCGGATAGCGGGCACCGGCGTTTCCCCAGTGGGCCGCTAGGGTGGGGCCGATTTTGGGCCCCTCGGGGACGTTTTTGTTACAGGGGATGTACGATGTTACAACGCGATCAAAATGATTGCGGTACATCACAACCCATCTTTTTACGCACGTCGGTACCACGACTTGCGCTGTAGGGTGCTGGACTTAGGAATAATAAGATTTACTATTCCAACTCCAGCCTACGTACAGTACGGAAGATGTTGGAATAGTAAATCTACTATTCCTTAGTCTAGAGCGCCCTCCAGCGCAAGTCGTGGTAACGACTTGCGTTGTAAAAGACGCGTCGTAATGGCACCGCGGTGTTTTGACCGCGGTGTAAAGGTTTTTTCATCGAGTAGATTGCAGCCTCGTCACATCACCACGAAGTGCGAGATCATCAGGAGGCATTCCTTGCCCCAGAACTACGGCACTATCAGCCACTTAAATTTTACGGCCCCACACCAGCTGCGCGGTGCTAGATCACTAGTAGGCATCCATTACCTCACAGCACCTTGACATTACCAGCAACCCAATTTTACGGCTATTATCAAGCCATTCACACGCCCTGTGATAAACTTGTTAGTTTTAACAGGACTGCCATTAAAATAAGAACACAGTGCCCTAATTATCAGTAGACGCCCAGGTACTTTCACAAAGACCAGTGCAGCCGTAGACAGCAACACGTGCGTAGAATCTTCCTAAATGCTGGCTCCAGTTGCTTGTCCACCTTTTATGCGTCGTCTGCAACACACTGTTTGAAACGTGAAATCTACTTTCCAGCTGATTATATCCAGTGCCAACATCTCTATTAAACAAGGCTGACCGTATCCACCAGGATTTTAATAAACTTTTTAACCTGATGGTATTTCCTGACGAAGACACGCCTGTGTCGAAACGCGCGTCGAAGCTACCATCATTCGTTTTCTTTTATTGTTCAACATATAATGATTCTCAAATGTACCTTTGAAAATTATTGATTTTGTTTTTAATAATTGTCGTAATCATTAAAATCTAAAGCTTTTTTAATATAACCTTTTCGTGAACTCCTTATCTTACATTGCCTATGTTCCACACTGCCTGGGAATGTTGTTTTTCATTGAAGGTTGTAGACCGTTACAGGGGCCGTTTTTGCAGCATAGCTGCAAAATCGACCCCGTAACATAATCATCCGAAACCGGCCCTGGTAAACAGCTCAGCCACTCTCAGGAGGGCCGGCCGAGCTCTTTGCCAGGGCCAGTTTTGGTTCCCGGTCCAGCCCTAGAGGTGCATTCACTCTAGACAGTCACAAGGGGTTGAGGTGTGTCCTGCCTCTCCTGGGTGACTCACAGCCAGACTGAATAGACCTTTTTGTAATAAGAGTGGTGGAAGGAGTTTTCACTAGCACCTGAATAGGTTGTGTCTGCTCTGCACAATGCTGTCTCTGCCTCCTGTAGTGAGCTGGACCAGGCAGGGCAGAACTGTTTTTACTGAGCTCTGAGACTCATGAAACTAAGACTACAAATAGAAAATGGGGTATAGGTTTGGACCTAAAACCTCAGAACTTTAGATCACTTCTGGAACTAAGAGGACCCTGCCAAGAAGAAGAGCTCAAGAGCTGCCAGGAGGAATACTGCCCCTTTGCTCTGTTTTGCTTTGTTGGGTTGGCCTGCAGTTGCTGCTTTTGTCTGTGGGCAGAGGAAATGACTGAGAAGTTTGCCCTGCTGTGGTATCCTGTTTATAGAGCTCCAAAAGCTTGATGTGGAGCTTACCTCCTGTTCTGAAATCTCAGAGACACAAGACTTCACCTGCAGCATCCTTGAACTCCATTGCTGGGAGTTCTGACATGCCTTGTGTTGCCAATTCAAGTTCCATGCCCTTGGAGGTTGATCTTTCTGCAAAGAACTCCAAAGAAACCTGAAAATCGACACACATCCCTTTCAGTGCCTGTTTTTTTGACTTAGTGCACTGACCTCTGAAGTCCGAGATCACCGCACCGCACCGACTCTGACGTAGGCCCTGCTGTGTGGCTGAAGAATGGAAGAATCATTGGAACCGCGGCTGAAGAAATCGATGCAGCACCTTTTTTGCCACCACAGCATCGACCTCTACTATGTCCAGATTATCATGCATCGCACCTGTGCGGCAAGTTTCCTGACGCATCACCCATAGATGAGAATCATCTTTGAGTCGACGCATCGCTTTTCCTCACAGCCCAGGTTCTATGCAACACTTCTGGTTTGCAGCAGAACTAACACATCACCTCCCCAAGGACTCAGGAGTCGGGGCATCGCTGTATTTTTTTATGCTTCCATTCTCTGCTGCTATTTGGCCTTATGAATTTTGAAGCATATGAAGGTACATTGTGTAAAATAATGCATTCATGGATTTCTATGGACAGATATTTGGATATATGTGTGTTGGATTTTTGTCCTTTTGGTATGTTTAGTTTAGATAAAAAATACTTTATTTTTCTAAACTGGTGTCTTGTCCATCTGTGGTGTTTTCACTGTGTTACTGTGTGCTTGGGTACACATTCTTTACACATTACCTTTGAGATAAGCCTGTCTTTTCATGCCAAACTATCAAGGGGATGAGCAGGGGTTATCTAGAGTGTGTAACTCCCTAATCCTGACTAGTTTGCCGGGTCCCTACTTGGACAGGGTGCAAGCCACTGCCAACTAGAGACCGCACATTTTAACAATGTCTTAGGCCTGCCATTGAAGCCTATGTGCAGGCCTAAAACCCCCTCTTAATACATATAGGTCACCTCTAACGTAGGCCCTGAACAGCCCAAAGGGTGCATTGCAGTTAGAAGTTGGACATGTACTATTAAGTTTTACATGCCCTGATAGTTAAACACTCCTAAATGTGTCTTTCACTACTGTGATGCCTTCCTCTCCCATAACATCACATTGGGTTACCCATTTACATTTAATGAGTGATAACGTTTGTTTGGGAACAGGCAAAATGTCATGTTTGGTGTCTAAATAATTGTGATTTAGAATCCTATTCAATGGCAAAGTTGGATTTTAAGACTCAATTCTGAAAATGCCACTTTTAGAAAGTAGTGAACTATGGGGTTGGGACCTTTGCCACACAGCCAAATTGGACCTCTTGAAACTTTATCACACTTGAAAAGATTGGCTGTGAATAATCCAAATAACTTTTGAAAAACTAGGTAAAGGAATTCAATGTTCTTGACCAGTGCCTTTATATCACAGTCAACTTTCCTCATAAATTCATTTTTAAAGACATAAAGAATACACTTCTCCACTTTTCAGAGATCAAAAGTACTATACAAAACTAAATATTCACAATACAACACAATACAACTCAAAAAACTGAATGAAAACATACAAATCGACATCAAACTGATGTAATAATCAAGAGTCACAGAAATGTTAGAACCGTCCAATGATTCATAGCCTGAGGTGTCTAACACAATTATTTACAATGGTGTTACCCTCTAGGCAGACATTTAGGGATTTTTCAATTGTATGACGAGGGTGTTTTTTTTTCTTTTTTGGGTGGATTTCCCACAAGTTCACATTGATTACATGAAAATGTCCCCAAGAATTTTCAATGGATTTCGAACCACTGGAAATTTAGGGTTCTCATCAGGACTTTGGCTGGTTGTTATTCTTGTATTTTCTATTCTGGGCATATTCTAAGGATTGGTTATGAACTTCTTATGATTTCCTGTTAGGGACTGTTAGCCCTTTCGTTTTGCCGTCCTAGATATTGTCATGTTTACGTCTCTGCTGCCATTGTTTCCAAGTGAATTGAGCAAAGAATGTATTTAAGAATTAATTTACGGTGATAGTTGACCACGAAATATATGCACAGGTCAAGAAACTTGAATTGCTTGACCTATTTTCTTCAAAAGCTATTTGGATTAATCACAGCCAATATTTTCATGTGTGATAAACCTTTGGAATGTTGGCATTTTCATGTCTAAACCATTTAAGGCATGCAACCTGTGTCACATGACTGTGATTAGCATGGCAGTTGGTCTTTGTGTATTCTTCCCAGACAGTGAAACAAAGGGGGAGTAGGATGGACCATACTGTCATAATGTGAGGGGCAGAGCTATTCGCTGCCCCACATGTATTTCAAAGGGGCTGCCTCAGCACACTCACAAAGAATTTCAGACTAGCCTATTGTGACCCCAGACCTTTTGGAGCCTGGGCAGGGAGAAAAGAAATTCCAGACCCACCTGTTGGGGAAAACATCAGCCTTAAAATGCTCTGCCAATTATGTTATTGCGCAAGTGATCGAAAAAACGTGCACCCCAGTGAAGTGAAGTATCTGCAATGACCATCAGTTTCATAGCAATGAAGACATCAGTGTAATATATGACAAGAACAAACCACAAACCTATTGAGAAAATATGAAGGTAAGTGTTGTGTGTACTAAATCATGTCTAAAGTAAAAGTGAACACGGAGAATATCTTCAGAAATGAGCCATGCATGACATGCACCTTTATTTGCTTTTTATATTAGGCTACAGATGCCACTTGCAAATAGTTTTAACATGTAAAACCTTTTGGCATAAGCTGACAGGAGCAGACCAAACTAACAACATTTTAAGACTCGACTGAGACATAACCAAAAACTCAGTAATATACTTGTCTTAACAGTGTCCTGAAATTAATCCACAGCTAATGTTGTCCTGAGTCAAATAAGGGGAAATATGTGACAGAAACATAACAAAATTATTCCAACTGAAACCTTCCCATGCTATATGGCAGTGTAAGACATTTGATTGATAAACTTCAAGGTATATTGCACCAACAGTTGTTTCTTCTGTATTAATCTCAGGACTCGTCCTTTGCAGCCCATCTACCAACTAACTTCACTAGCACCATAGTGAAGTTCAACTTCCACAATAGCATGAACCTAGCCAACAGGCAGTGGATTACCTGTGTAGTCTTTTAAGATAATAGAGTATATGGTTTAACATATGTAATCACATACAGCTTGAATAAATGTATGTGTGTGTACACATAGACAGTGAGGCAGATAGATTAATCGATCAATGGATCGATCGATAGCTAGGTAGATAGCCAGAGAGACAGACACAGGCCATTCTCTGCAGATACTGGGGTAGATGTATGAACATATTAAAATTGGCAAAACCACACTATGTACCAATTATCAGCTAGACACAGTCACATAGCACAGCCAGTTCACACAGGGGTTGGGTACTGAGTATGCCCATAGAGTGTTCCAAGTGGCCTCTAGGGTCATAGTTTATGGCAACAGGGTAGATATTAGGATATTGATTCAGTCATCATGCTTCAATTTACTGCTTATGACACAGTATGTAACAACAAAGATGGCAACACAAGTGATATCATTAACATCACTGGTGACTTTGTATAACATGTCAAATATGACAACAAACAGAGCTAACAATCAAATGATCCTAGAGAGATGATATCAAGACTATAAAGAGATGACAGGGTTCTGCAGTTCCATCCACAAATAAAAATGTCATTAAAGACAAATGCCGATGCAAGGCTGCAGTACCTCTTTTAGCAACTGGATGCATCACAAGAAATAATACTAATAACAAAGGCTGATGCACTTATCCTCACTATCCTCACAAGAAGTAGATTTAAATACATTTGTAAATCTGCATTAACCCTGTTAACATCTAGATGTGTTCTCTTACATTATATGCGAAAAAAACTGTCCCCCTTACGCAAAAACAACTTAAAATGTTCAATCCTATGTAATTATAACTTTCATACTGTTATTTATTCCTCTGTATATTGCTTTGGAGAAAGTGATTTTCAAATGCAAACATTACATACATAAATACATACAAAATATGGACATTTATCTATTTTACAAAGTGGATTCTGACATCAGGATCTCAATCTAACTATAGTGGTATAACTTCTGCACCTCAATCTGTTTGTTGGGATTAAATATGTACCAAATGACGCATTTTTGTGAAATAATTTGGTATGTTTTAAGGCCTGACCACAAGGCATATTATTACTTGTCTCACTTCATGGGTAATGTTAGATCTGGGGGTCTCTAGTTGGCAGAGGTAGGTACCACTGTCAAAATAGGGACCCTTGCTTCTAGTCAGGGCAAGGAGATAACTCTCTGAGATAACCCCTGCTCACCCTCTAGGTAGCTTGGCACGAGCAGTCTAGGCTAACCAGAGGCAATGCGTAAAGTATTTGTACCAACACTCAGAGTAACACAGTGAAAACACCACAACCTGACTCCACAACAGTTTAGAAAAATAAAGGTATTTTAATCTAAACTACACAAGACCAAAACGACAAAAATCCAACATACACAGTTCAAGAATATGGTTTCAAAAGAGTTCTTAAGGTTGCGTTAAAATTCTTAGGTTGCGATAGAATTCTCTACGTTGTGATAGAATTCTCTACGTTGCGTGAAAAGTTCACAGTTGCGTCACGTTTACTCACAGTACCTTTTAGTTGCAACAAAGTTCCAAAAGCAGAAGCTGGTGCGGTGGAAAACAAGCGATGCGTTGCTCCTGAGACCCTGGGGAGGCGATGCGACAGCCCCGCTGCAGCAGCGGGCGTGTTGCGATGAATCCGGTCTGTATGGGGAGGAAGGCCACTTGTATGGATTCCGGTGCGTAGGTTCCGTAGGAAGTCTGTTCTCGAAAAAGGCACGATGCGACGATCTCGTAGGGGCTGCGACGATCTCCGGGGCGACGATGCGCGGTCCAGCGGTGATCCTCTCTCTCACAGCTCCTCGATGCGATGGTTCTGCGATGATGCTCGCAGCGACGTGATGCGGTCCGCAAGCAAGCGGTGCGCCGTTCTCACCCAGCGATGACAGGCTCTGCGACGACTCTCGCAGCGATGTTCGATTCTCCCGCACCGGTCTGGTGCGTCCCGCAAACGAAGGATGCGGCGTCTCTGGCAGCGGCGTTAGGCGCTGCGACGATCTCGGCCTCCGTAGCGGCGGGAAACTTCTCGCACTGTCTGGGATGCGCTCCGCAAGCGAGCGATGCGACACTTTTCAGTTTCAAAAGTCTCTCAAGCTTAGTTTCAAGCTTCCCAGCTCAGGTACAACTTCCAGAGGCCCCACAACTGGATCAAGCACTCTAGGAAGGACAGAACTCTCTCAGCAGAGTTCAGGGAAGCTGGGGGTGAAGTCCTTTTGTTCCTGGGACTTCAGAACAGGGAGCCAGCTCTACTCAGGCCCTTGGAGATTCCTTCAAGACAGGGGACACAGCTCAGCAGCAAAGTCCTTCCCCTCTCCTTGGCAGCAAAGCAACAGGTCAGTCCAGCAGAGCAACAGCAGGACAGTCTTCATTCTTCAGTTTCAGCTTTCTCCTTGGCAGAGGTTCCTTCTTGATTCCAGGATGATCTAATTTTCTGTTGTCAGGGGTCCTGTACTTATACCCCTAAAGTCTTTGTTCTCTGGGTGCATGTGGGCCCTGAGCCCGGTCTGAACCAGTTCTGGGTGGTTCCTGAGTACTTTGTTTTGCTGGCTGCATCTTTCCTTTCAGAGTGAGGGGCAGGGTCCTCAGCCGCCCAGCAGGGGGGTGGAGCCAGCATTGTGGAAGGCAGGCACAGCCCTATTCAGCCCAGGTGCTAACTCCTCCCACCACTCCAGTTGCAAATGCAGTCATTCAGCCTAGTGCTGACTCATCCAGCCTCCTGGGGAATCCCCCAGCCCCTGTCACTCTCAAACCAGACAGTCAATACACAAACAGGCCCAGGCACACAGAAGGGTCAGACAAGAGAACAGCAACTTTCTAAAAGTGCTGTTCTCAAACACAGGATTTAAAAACAACCTTTCCTAAAAGATGTGTTATTAAATTCTGAGTTCAGGGATACTAGATACTTATGTCCTATCTTGTTCCTATGGGAAGAAATGCTGTTAACCACTGTAGCCAGCATCCCCCATGTTAACCTATGGAGCAAGATAGCCTTACAGTAGTGAAAAACGAAAATGGCTGCCATTCACTACCAGAGCATGTCACCTGCACTAGTACATGCTCTACCTTTTGCATACACTGCACCCTGCCCAGGGGGGTACCTTGGGCCTTCCATAGGGGTGACTGATGTGTACAAAAAGGGAAGGGTTAGGCCTGGTCAGTGGGGACACTGACCAGGAGGACATGGCAGTTCTAAACTGCACACAGGCACTGCAGTGTCAGGCCTGAGACATTATTAAGGGCTACTCCTGTGGGTGGCACAATCAGTGCTGCAGGCCCACTAGTAGCATTTGTCATCAACAGCCCTGGCACACCCAGTGCACTTTACTAGGGACTTCATGGTGATACAAATATGCCAAACATGTATATTTAATCAGAATAACAATTTACACAGGGAGCACTTACACTCTGGCCCTGATCAGCAGTGGCAGAGTGTCCAAAGCATCTAAACCAGCAAAAATGAAATCCAGCACAGCATCAAAAATACAGGAAGTAGAGGCAAAAAGATAGGGGAAACCACGCCAAAGATGCCAGGTCTAACAGGCACAAACTCAGGAAATAATATCAAAACATATTTTAAAGTGTTTACTGTGAGATGGCTACTGTTAAAAGGATACACACTGTGGTAGTGATGACAGGAAATGCTGGTATCCTTCATCACAGACTCATTAAATGTACTGTTTTAGACAAAATATATATATTTCTTTGGAAACTTAATACATTGATTTTTTGGGTTTGATCTGTTTATTAAGAGTTTTTCATAATACAGGTACAGCTCAATATCAGGCACAATAATAGTGCAAGGGTGTTAATAATTGACTGGGTAAACGAAACATGTGAATGAGCACATTACAGTTAGTCCAGAGTACATCCCGGTTAGCTCAGTGGGAACAGAGGCAAACAATATGAGAGGGTAAAATAAAGAGGGGTGGGGACAAGGAGGAAACAAGGATGGTTCGCTGTCGGTCAAAACAGTTCCAATTCGCCTTGAGGAAAGTACCATCAATGCAATGTAAGATTGGTTTCACTTAGTACATATCCCAGTGTAGACACAATGAAACAGTTCAGACATAGGTATCATGGCCTAAGTAGGTATTCCTGATCGGGTACCGACTATCGATCAGAAGCGTCACTGGTTTTCCTTTTGGGACATAATGCAACTTGGAGGGCTGTCGTGATTGCGTCTAAGTTGCATGAAATGGGGTATTTACGTGGGTACAGAGTGTCTTTCCTACGGAGAGAGACTCCTTCTGCTCTAGCCCTGTTGATGGAATGTGACCAGGCCTGTAGCGACAGTGGTTTGCTGGATTGGAACTTGATACATTCATGAGATGTGAAAGCTTCTTTTCCACTGAAGTCAACCCAGCTCTCTTAGAAAGCGTGGAAGCATTATAAGTACAAAGTGTGACGTGGAATGTGAAACAAAGATGTTGTCACAGCAACTTGTCAGGCTACAAAGTGCACACATGTGAGGTAGCAGTGTAAACAAAGCGGCAGAGAATTTAGCTTAACCAGAGGGTGAATAAGCATCTACTGGTAGAAATCTCATGTATGTTTTCAGTGGTGTCCTTTGGACATAGTGCATCTTATATTTCTGCAAAAGATTGGCTACCTGCATGATTGATGCTGCCGGATATGGGCTAGGATAGGATATCACCCCTGTATTTTTTGGAATAATAACAATAGTGGCTACTGCTAAAATGCAACGTGTTTCTCAAACTATTATGGCCAGATGCCAGTCCTGTGGTATGCAATTAAATCCCCAGGAAAGAGCACAATGATTGAAATACTATTGTAAATGATGGTGCGTATCTCAGCAGACTACATGAAAGAAGACATGCACAGTGTTCAATGCTAATCAGTTGGCCCAAAGGCACTTGTACGATTGTCATTATATCGAGAAAGCAGAAAGAGACCTTTTTGAAAAGTCTGAAAGGTTAACAGAATTTAGCATATTTTTGTTGATTGCAGAGGTACTTAAGACCATTCCAATAAAAAAGAGCTTAAAACACAAAGTACAGATAGTCTTCATTATTAAAATGAACTTAGAGAAGGTAAAAGGTCCCGTGCATCCGCTAAAAGATCATGTGCATTGTTGCTTAAAGCCATTATATTAAAACTGTAGTTTAAAGTGTCCCCAGCCGATATCTTAGGAACTGCACCTTTACAAAGACGGAGTATCTGGTGCTGATCAGACACAGTCCTTTCATCTTTATTGCTTCCTTCTGAGAGTTGAAAAAGCTTTTATTATCAATTATAACACCTAGATAATTGTACTCATTTGTGCTTTCAATCCGGGTGTCTTCCCAGGTCCATGTTGGCACTCGGTTTTTGTTGTTGTTGTATGTCATGGTCTTGGTTTTCCCAAAATTGATAGGTATGGCATTAGCCGTTGAGTAGGCCCTCATGACATTTAGCAGCCATTCCAGCCCCACCAGAGTACAGCTGACCAAGACCACATTGTCGTCATAGAAAAAGCTGGAAATGACCTCACCCCCGAATTTTGGAGCATGGGAGTTACAAGATTGCAACTACAGAGCCAGGTCTGCCAAAAAGAGGTTTAAAAGTATCTGCACTGGTACGCACCCCTGCTTCAGACTGTGGGTTGTTGGTATTTCCCTAGAGAGGTGCGTTCCCGCTCCCAGCTTGATTTGTATCCAGGTGTCTTTGTGGAGCAGGATAAGCATGTTCAGCAGAGCTTGGGGTATTTTCCAGTTAGGCAATTTGCTCCACAGCTTTCCCCGTTCGACGTGGTCAAAGGCCGCTTTAAAATCGATGAAGCAGACGTGCAATGGTGTTTTGTCACCTTTTGCTGCGTCCACTAAAAGTGAGAATGCCAAATTCTTTGTTGTTGTGCCTGATGTCATTGAGAAGCCTATCTAGGTAAACGAAAAGATGGAGTTGCTAGAGTCCATGTGTGCTAGTTCTTTGAGAAGCTTGTTGGCAAAGTTCTGTTGCCGATTTTGAAAACGGGCAAAAATGATTGAGTCCCTTCACCAGGCTCCTGATCTGTGAGACTACTGGGCCTAATGTTTCCGCCCAAAGTGTGGCATCCTGTTTGAAACCACTGGAGAAATGCAATTTGGGACCGAGTGCCTTCCCTATGCCCTTTAGCTATCTGTCTTATGATTGTATCCACATCTACCGTTTTGGGCCCTATGAGATGGACAAAATGTACGGCTCCCTGTGTACCCTGCAGAGTGCTGCCAGCCACTGGGCGGTTAAAATGATCCATTAGAAACTGTTCCCATGTGGCTTCAGAGATGGTGGAAGCAATGCCTCCATGTTCTAGCCGCAGAAGATTGTTGATGGAGGCCCATAACCATTGCACTGTCATTATGTTTTAGGTTTGAGTGTAGTTTGGCCCAGAATTCGTTATCCTGTGCTTTTTTCAAGGCCCACTACACTTTTTTTTATCTGAGTTTTCTGCTGTCTTAGTATCGGATGGGCACTTTCGTCACCTGGTATTTTCTGCAATAAACTAAGAGATTAGTTTTCCACCTTCTTGAGCAGATTGAGCTGTGAGACTTGTGGCGTGAATCTATTGATGGGGTGGGCTGTGCAGTTAGACCTGGCCTTGTTCAATGTTGCAAACGTGTCCTGTAGCATGCCGTGAAAGACTCCCACATGGACAGGGCATCACATTTCAGTGCCCTAGTTCCTTGTAGTTTGTCCACCACAGGTTGTGGCACGTGTTAGAGTACTACTAAACTGTTTAGACTGCTTCCTCGACATAGCAAAAGTAAGTGACATAGCTAACCCTTGGCATTAAAAGGAAACCAGTTTATGTACACATTTTTACCACTGACAGGTAAGCAAGAAATGTCCTTGTCTGAAAACCAGAAATCTCAAATAAATATATTTAAACAGGAGAGCATTTAATAAATAAAGGGAACAGCATGCCCAAACTGCCTCTCATCACTGTACTGGAGAACACAATTCGGTACAAAAAAGTACACGCAAGAATCTAGAAAACAGTAAATGGAATAGATAGCAAATAAGGCACAAAACAAAAGAAATCATGCCAAAAGCAAGGGGTGTACATAATAACCTAATCCAAGACAGATCTATTCTTGGCATTTAGATTTTCGCACACAATAAAATGCCCCGTTATAATTATCACTGTGCCCCTTTGCGATTGCATTAATTTTAGGATAGAATATAAAATGCACACACGGTTGTGGTATGTCTTGCTTCTTTCCATCAGCTAGATGCATTTGACTTGAGTCTTAATACATTAATCATTCACAAGTAAGTTGTATAACACCTGTCTTGACCATTCTAAGACCACAGACTGATTCAGCTTCCCAAATTATTTACCTAATTCATCTTTTGTCCTTTTCCAGATTATAACCTTATTTGAATTAATTTCTGCAGCAAGTGGATACTTTGCAAAGTTTATTTTGCCCTGAAAGAGAAGTTGCAGTACTATGTTAAGATGCCAGCTCTCTTTAAGCATTTCAATTCTCAGCGGATTAGATATTTAAACATATTTAAACATGGAGAAGTGTGGCTCACTGGTTAGAGCGGCAGACTCTGATGCAAAGGTCTGGCCCGGACCAGGGTTCAATTCCCGTCGCGGCAGGGTCTTGGGCTCAATGTCCTCGGAACTGATAATTCTACTCTAATCATGGGTCCCACTGTGCATTCTGGGCAATAGCTTGCTTAATCTCCACACCGGCCCTACTGCTAGGATGCCTGGCTTCACCTTGGGGTGCCCAGGAGTGGGCTCCTCACAGGAACAGGCCAGGACGGGTTCCTCAGCAGCACAGCGCGGGGACACACTGTCTACTGTAACCAGGCGCTTTATAAACTCAGGATTATTATTATTTAAAAGTGTCTGCATTGTTTTTAATCATAGTAGTTGAGTGAGTGAGTTATGCGTAGAGAGCACCTGTTGCACAATTACTTCAAGTTATTTACTATATGCAAATACATTTATCACGTTAAGAACTTTTTTCAAAATGGATACAATATCACTTTTCCTTTTTTGTATACAAATACTGTTCTTGAAGTTACCTATATTATAGTTTAATAAGATAATTATTTTTAAAAAGCACATGAAAAAACAGAAATTATCTAAAAAGTAAGCTTTCAGCAATAATGGCTTCCATCATGATTGCTTAGCTTTTGTTCTCTAAATTGTATCCCAGGAATGAATATACCATGTAGTTGAATGATGGCATAGGACAAGCAAGCAAATCTATGTATATATGTGCAAGGTATTTCTATTGCGCGTATCTAGTCAAAAGGTAGCAGAAGTCTGTACATGATCAAAGACAAGCATAAAGTCTACGAGAAACTGGAGAAGAAGCTAAGTTGTGTGTGGTTAATAGCTTGTGACATAGTGTTCTTTAAAGTAGTAAGTCTTCAACAAATTTACCAAAAAGCTGAAAATGTTTATAATCTGTTTGTAAATTGCACTTATATCTAATAGGCAGAGGAGTCATTAAAATAGTGGCAAGAGACAGGAATAAAAATATGAGCCAAGAGACCGTGGAGCTAGGTGACACAGAGCTTGGTAACAGATAAAGAGAGGTTAAAGCATGTGCAAGAATTAAAGACTGAGAGATAGAGAAAGACAGACAAAAGACAGCATGAGATATCATATTTTATCTCCATTTTCTTTTTCCTTAATGTTATCTTCATTCTATCAGCATTTATATTTTATCTAAATTTTTGTTACAGCCTAGATCAAGAGAAAGCAGTACAAAAAATATATACCTTTCCTCTCAGCAGAGGACACCTAAACACACAAATATATGCATTGGATTGCTGTTAGGTAGGTTCTTTTAGCATGTGCCCCTTACTTGTTTAACATGTAGAATAGGTCTGCCATCTTTGACAGGAAACTAAATGACATCTATTCATATTTTCAGTTTCACATGTGCGGTCATGCATCCAGAAAAACACAGACCAAACAACCTTTAACCGCAAACATGCTATAGGCATTGCCACCTGTCAACTGTGATCGTCCCAACAATTGTAGCGCTGGACAAAATATGATGTCCACAAGCGGTCCTGCCCACGTTTAAATAACTAGCTGTATAATAAGATGGATGGCTCCCTAAAAGGGAATATATTGGTGCTTTGCCAAACGTGCAACTTTAATGCATGTGAGGGAGCAGACGGTTAGGAGAATATATAAATAGAAAATGTGCAGAAATTCATTTTTATATGGAACGTACGTGGGCATTCAACAAAACAAAACTATTATCAATATAAAATAACTAAAAGGGACGTTTTTGCATAAGAAAAAAAGGAATTTTCAAAGCCAACTAATGTCAAATCACTTTATTTCAGCAGTAACATAGTACTAAACACATTGATGACTCTCATGGAGCAGATTACTCAAAAGGTCCTGCAAAGCCATAAAGTCAGTATAGAGCAAAAATCTAACATTAGAGCATTAAATTAACATCCATGATTCTGTGTATGTTTCCACCAACACGCAATACTATTAAAAGGTGCTCCACAACGGTTCTTACTATTTCCTTAAAGCCAGCCATTTCGCTCCTTTTCTAATATTTTCACTCAGCCACAGCCAACCGCTGGACATTTTTAAGTATCAAGAAGGGTGCAAATTCTGTAGTAAAGGAGTAACTATTTTAATTGCATAATTTATTTGATCCCTATGCACTGGACAAACACAATTTGTTTTACCCTGGTCAAACAGGTGTTATACTCAGTAATAACAACATATAAGACTTAATCAAAAAAGATAAAATTGCGTTTACTGTGTACTATATAATGATTTAAGTATATATTACTAAATTGCAGAAGTATGTACAACTTGTTAGTGGTTTTAGGTATAGGTATTACGGCGCCACTTAGAATTATCACACACTATTTTACTTTGCGCTAGATTTGTAACAGTGCTATAAGGTAAAGAGAACCACAAATCTTCTTTAAAACGGGCTACTGCCTTCTAGAAATGAAACACTCCCTAGCACACGTAATACATATGTTGAATCTCAAGTGAGTGAGTGTTTCCACACATTTAAACAGTAATAAAAAACAAGGGTAATTCTTTTCGTCTTTCTTGTCCACTTTTATTCATGTGTGGTTATATTCAGGATATTGTTTCTCAGCCGACACGTGTTTCGTCGTAAAGGGAATTCCTCCCACGACTTTCTCAAGGCTATTTTCAGTTATATTCAGTTGTTATTATATGGGGTGATAATTCCAACCCGCATAGGAGTTCATTGGGAGGCGCCTGTATCTTTGGGTTCCTTATTAAGTGATGCTGGCCTATATATATATTTCAAAATGTCGAAGTTGCTATTTGCCGGTGTTCAGATTTCAGAGTCGGACGTCTCCCATTCTGCTCGAAGCCCAGTACGCTGAACCCCTAAGAAGAAAAGAACTACCCTTGTTTTTTATTACTGTTTAAATGTGTGGAAACACTTACTCACTTGATTTTCAACATATGTATTACGTGTGCTAGGGAGTGTTTCGTTAAATTGCAGAAGTAGTTACCAACATTGACATTTTATTATCTTAATAGCTGATTTAAAAAAGTAATATATTGTTATGTCCGTCAGAGTCTTTTGGTTGCACAGTTATATAGGGTTTTTTGGTTGTTCAAAAACACATATTGCTCAGAGTGAACAAATGAGCTTCATGTGTAATGATTTTTTTTTTATTGTGTACAGACCATTCATTAATTCATATGGTACAAACTAATGAATGAAAAATGGGAATAAAGGAAACCTGTCTCTTCTTTAAATGTGCCTAAGATAGTTTAGGGAGAGTGCTTAGTTGTTCGACTCTAAATTTGGGATAACCCTTGCTATCATTTGACTCAGATTGCATTTCTCAAAATGTGATTTTTCTTGGCCACTGGCATTCATTTGCATATCAAAAATTCAGGGAGATTTAATTAATAATCCAAATGTTCAAATATTCTGTATTCCCATACTTATTCTGATAAAAAAAACGCCCTGGGAAGAGCAGATTGGGGGGCAAACGCATGCCAGGAAGGAATGCCCCACATAATTCTTTTTTAATTAACATAATCTCTGGTGTCTAATAACCTTCCCTCACTCGCAAATGGTATATTGGGAGTAAACACCCCCAATCAGCCCTCTGGAGCAAACAAAAGACTGCTGGGGTCATTAGAGGGTGAGGGCAAGGCGCTATGCCTGGGCAAAAACTGTCATCCCAATTTGTTTGTAATCATAATCCCTGGTGTCTAGTGGGCTTTCTGCCCCTAAAGAAGTGTGAATTTTGTGGTCACCCCAAACCTGCTCCTGGTAAGGATGGGGTAGAAAGATTGTTAGGGTCATTAGGGGATGTGAGTATGGGGTGGTGTCAATGCAGGCCACCCCATCGCATCCCTTTTTTTGCAGAGATACTCCCTGGTATCTAGAGGCAGATTGAGGCTGTTTGGAACTGATGAGGCTGAGATATGCCCCTTGTGTACTAGTTAAAATGAATGATGCAGACATCAAATGGCTCCAACTGCTTTCAGTTTTACTCTATATAATGCTGTGCACCCTGATTGTAACAAATTATATAAAAAAAAAAGAATAATCTCAGGCTATGAGGATTTGAGAAAATTTCCAAAAAGGAAAATCCTTCTGGTCCTTGCACCAGAAATATTTTTACTACTTGCTAGGAGGACGAGATGTCCACATCGTCCTCGCAGTGGAGGTAAATGAAGGAAATGTATGTCTCGCTAGCCACATTAAAGCAGTTAACTTACATTATATACACAGTTGTAGAAAATTGGGAAGAAACATGAGGTATTTTAAAATTATCTACGTCTAGCAATAATGTAAAACAATGTTTGTAAAAAAGGAAATTAAGCACTTCGTGCAACACAAAAAATATATTTTTTTTTTGGGTCAGACCAACGGTTGCCTATTTATGATCATGATCTTTTCAGTCAATGAGAAAAAGCTCAGCTCAAGTGTTCAAACATAATTCACACATCTATGCCATGATTTTCCCATCCCATTTATGCCTGCATTTATGCCTTTAGACGTTCTGCTCTAAGTTGGATTTGTGAGAAAGTAAAAAAAAAGATTGAAAAACAGCTCAAGAATGTTTTAACGTATAGTCTCATAAACAGCATCATAAGGAATTGGCAATGCAAGAAAGAATAACATTTATCTTTATTTATTTATTTATTAAATGCGATTTTAAATAGCGCGAATATTACTCGAAGGTGTAAGAGCGCTTTACAAAAGAACTAGTTGCGTTACATAAGGACTTTGGATTACATGAGTCACAATAAAAAATGCAAACCGAAAAAATCTCAAATGTACAAGTTGTAAAGTTACTTAAGGAAGAGATACAAACAGAAAAAAATGCAAATGTACAAGTTGTAAAGTCACTCAAGGAAGAGATACAAACGGATAAACTCTAAAATCACATAGGAATGGTAGTAAATACAAAGGTCTACTACATATACTAGTGGTTAGAGTTATATATATACAAATAGTAAATTCACTCAGAATTACATTTTTACAGTGATAATTACACCTTAGCAATCTAAGGGGCAGGGGAAGGAAGATGGGGGAGAACAGAAAGAAAGGGAAAGGAAGGCAGAATAAGTACAGGAAGGTGAAAGTGAATCAAAACGGGAGAGGGACCAGAGGTATGAACAAGATCGACAACAAGGAGTAGGTCAATGGCACAGGAGAGACGATAGAAAGGTCAACCGGCTGGGACAGAGGAAGAGGTCAAAGATCATTAAGATGGCGGATCAGGGACAGGGGAGTCAAAGAAGAAAGTCACAAAATGGCGGGGAGCATAAGAGTCCAAGTCAGAAAGTTAAGGGAGCACATTCCAAAAACAACAAGAGCAAATTTTGCGGAGGGTAACTAGAGGGGTAAAAGAGCCAGAGAGCCAGGAGGGAGGAGGGCAGTCGGTTTCAAAGTCATAGCTGTACTGTCCATGAGCAACATTTCAAGGCAGCCGGGGCAGTTGTGTCCGATCTGGTGTCCATAGGTCAAGGGTGCATGTTGCAGGCGCCAAAGCAGCAGCCCATAGAGCGGGAGGCAACAAAGAGCGGTGCCGAGACTTCATACCTTCGCTATGTCCCCAAATCGGGCCAGATGTCTTGCGAGGAGGCGAAACAGTCAGCAGCAACGTGGCATGCAGTAGGGGGCCCTACCACCACCGACTGTGTCTGCCTCATACCGATATTGCGGGCAGGCAGGACAACCTCGATGGCAGTCTTTCCCTACAGGGGGTAAACCGGTAGAGCTGTACCTTGGGGTAGGGACGGCGAGAGGGCTCCACAGATCGTCAAAGCTAGATGCAGCGGTATCAGGCTCCCATCTTACGACCTCCCGGGTGCAAGCTCGGTATCCACCAAATGCCATCTTAGTTCACGGTTGCTGAGGAGCATTTCGTCTCATTGCTCGGCTCACCAATGATCAAGGGAAGTGATGTTGTGTTCTGCGATAGCCGCAGACATTCCGATAGCGGAATTTGTGCTTCAGTTGAGTTTTAAGTGCGGCGAGGATCATCCGTTCCTGCTTATTGCCAGTCACTGCTAGGCACCTGTGAGTTTGGCAGCTAAGTAACAATCAGGTTTAAGTAACATCATCCCAGCGAGCAGCAGCACAAAGTAACCGCCTGATGCTGACCGGAAGTCCGCTCAGCATCAAATCAGTGTTTCAAATAACTGGACTGTAACACGTGCTAATAATGTATATGAAAATATCAAGGGATGTACACAATTTTCCTCATCCAGCCTTCACCAACTCTGACCTTTCCCTATTCTAGGCACCCAAGAAACTTTCAAATAAGCTAGTGATCTTTGGGTCTTTACCGCTATGCTATTTTCATCCAGTGGAGGATACACTTGGCCTCAACATCACAATCAATAAATTACTCATACCACAGTTCGCAATACTGTAAAACAGCAAAAGGCTTTCCTTCTGTGGAGAAATTTTCTCTAAGTCCTGAATCGCTTACCTTTGGTGTATCTTTTACACATTGGAAATGGTGCTGAAGCAAAGCGTGCCCTTTGCAACATTGCCGAAATGATTGGTAGCACCAACAATCTAATGCAAGGGTATCATTAGTCATACTTAGCCAGACATAGTTTTTGTGTATTTGTGCTACATGTTGTCCTTGATATTTATATGTAGATATTGGCGAAATGTATCAAAACCAATATATTGAGTTTACTATTTTATCTAAATAATGTAAAGTGTCTTGATCTAAAGGATATGTTGATGTTACTAAATCATTAAAAGAATTAAATAATAAATAAACAATAACATGGGGCTGCTTCACAAAAACATTCACAAATAAGAGAAGTAGTACTACAGTATTACTAATTTCCATACTCTTACAGTGGCCCAAAAACGTGAGCAAAGAGGGCACAGTTCTTTCTATGAGTAATAACTTTATATGACTATGAATCAAATATTATTTTAATTCCTATTTTAGATGTTTTGTAATGATTCACCATGGCCAGTAAAAGTACGTATACGTACCTTTGTGAATCGCCATTAAATGTGCGAATATTATCGAATTTAATGCCATTCATTTCCCAACCTCGCTAGGATTGGAGGCTGAATTGGCCTTGCAGGAAACCGTTATCTAAGGTTTTCGGGTTTGTCCTTGGCAACCGCTTCCTTTCTTTCTCGCAGTCAAGTACGAATTGTTTTATGCTTTTCATTTATTTTTTCATAGGAGCAATTTCTCCGAAATCATAATAGTGAAAACGGCTTTTCAAATAGATTTAAACTGGCCTTGGCAATTGGGATCTTTCCATTAACTCTGTGTGTGTGTTTGGGCGCGTGCGTGCGTGCGTGCATGCCTGCGTCACTGACGGAAGATCATTTCATGCTTCAATGAATTGCAAGATCTCAGGGGGTTTTGCAAATTGGTTTCAGACTAAGTGATTGTTTCTTCAACAAAGATACTGGCATTAACTCAGGACCTGGGAATGTGAGATATGTAATTTCTCTCACATTCAGCTGTGGTTTAGGCACATTTTGAAAAGCTTTTGCTTTGTATAAATTGTACTTGATAGAACAAATTTTGAACATTGATTGAGATTTTATGCTCCAGCCATTAGTCAACATTCTGCATTTACAAGCTGATGTTTTGTGGGTTTTATTGAGCATAAGATTAATATTCGGTTCTTTCTAGTATTATTTAATGCAGTGGAAAGTCTCTTCCCTCAAACAATTTAAGCATGTTTAGAAAGCAAAGACAGGTTAGTTTTGATTCCTTAAGAAGATCTTCTACCCTCCTCCCCACTACCACCACCTAGAAGTGTGGGTCTCCCAAAGAGGCGTTTGGAAACCATAGAGTCATAATTAATCTTATCACTATAGACTTAGAAATATATTGCACAGTGGCTGCACTTCTAGTTTCTATTTCTTTAAATCTTTATGCGTTTCCTTGACTCCACCTCTCAAAATGATCAAAAGAAGGAACAACAATAACTAGAATTCTTGGTCTCACTGTCCTTATGGATGAATTTCAATCCTGCTGGAAGGAGGTAATTGTAAATGTGTTGGTACAGGGGTACACAGAAAGTCAGGCCCTTGGGCCACCTCTTTTAAATTCATCTGATAGGACCTAGCTTGTTCTGTTTAGGGTCTTCATAGTGACAATGTTGCAGAGTTGCCAGCAGAGGGTGACTCTGAGAAAGTGTCGGTGTCAGTGAGTAGCGCACTTAGGCGCATATCAGGTAAGAGCAGCTGGATTGTGAAAAGGTAGGGCCGAATTCGACCAAGAACCCTTCAGTATTTGCCCGGCGTTAGCCGCCTCTCATACCATTCGAGATTTACCAAACAAAGAGGCAGGCGCTGGAGACAGAAGGCAGGAAACAGGAGTTTATTCCGACGGAGCAGAACACGTCAAATCAGACAACAGGGTATCTTCTCGAGGTGCTCTAACCGCATCTCTGAGGCCTGGTCTCTTATACACAGGTTTATGGCTTTATTACATACACTGCATCTGTAATGTTTCTTTGAAGGACAGAAAAGACATCCTCGGAATCCCCGGGCCAGGCCCATTCCCACACACATCTACAGTAGAGTTCCCACCCCGATCTCAGCATGTGGTGGTTATCGCGCAGCTGGACATTCCGCTGGGAACGGGGATGTGTGTGATCAGTCGGATCTTCGGGGTGCGAAAGCATTGATTAATCCCCGCTCCTTTGATGTGAGGCGAGGTCCTACTGTAGGGGGCAATAAACTGCATCCGTTGGGCTAGGTGATGGCCTGGGATCAGGCCGGACAATCGGGCAGGGAGGAAGAGGTTATCAAAAGGGCCTGTTCTTTGAATGAGATGAAAGAGTGAGGGGGTTCAGCACGGGATGTGGCTCGGAGACAGGGTTGCGTTAGAGGTGCGCTTATGGCCCAAGCAGGAGAGACCGGGGGCTGTCGGGGCGCGGGGGAATGCTTGCGAGGCCGGGGAGTGAGGGGGAGAGACGCGCAGGTTATTGGCAGTGGGCAGAGAGGCCACGACACACAAAATGGCTGCCACTTACGTGCATGATGGGGCCTAAAAGGGACAAGATGGCGTGGCCACTGTTTCACGATTCTCACTTTACTTTCAACAGTGGCTGTGGTGAACATGAATGAACGCCGCTTATATATTCCTAATTTTGGTCATTTTCCACAGTCCCCAGTTTTTATCATAAGTTAGTTCATTCCTGTTCATGTCATAGGTGAGGATGTACAAGCTGACATTAGTTATAAAATTCGCTTTGGTAGCCCATATGCATTACAGGCTGATGGAAATAATTCTGCTATCAATGCAGACAGAATCGTACATAACCATATGTAGTCAATGTGGTGGGCGGGGAGACAGTGCATACAAAATTACATTAGCTGCGTCATACTAGACCTTGGGGGCGGGGACATTACATTAGACGATGTAGGAGATTCGTTCGAATACAAACATGGTGTCATACAAAAATGTTCTGGCAGGATAAGGGCTATTATCACTCGAGGTCTGGACTCCATGGGGGTCAAAACTAGACAGCATGTTCATGTGCATAACTGGTGTTCTACAATCATCAAGATACAGAGTTAACGTCTTCTTAGTTATCCATGTACAGTTGAAAGTGACCGATGTAAGGTTTCGAAAGCTCAATTGGGTGATAATCAATACAAAGCGGTTGGGAGAGGAATTCAACTTAATACAAGAGACAGTCAAGGGGTGGCAATGTTCGAAAAAAAAGGTTCGTCTTTCCAGTGTCTTATTACAGCGAGCCATCACTGGTAGGCTCTCATTGTTTTTCTTCTTTCGTTGGCACTGTTGAGCACCGGCGGTGGAGCTATGCGTCCAGCTCGGATTCAGATTTCGCGTTGCAGGGTGTGGCCACTCTTTGCTCTCGGACCACAGTCCTGTTTGTCCTGTTACCTAACTAATCTACCATCTACCATAGGTACTTTAGTCGGGGTACCCATATTCCGTTCTTCTTTCGGGACAAACTCTATTCTATCTTTTGTGCTGTGTTTCTTCTTTAAGTCACGTTCAAAAACTCCATATGGAAAAAAGGGGGTGATGGGGCGTGCTTTGGGAGGCCGAGGGAAAAGAGGGTGGAGTGAGATCAGGTCTGAAACGGACCAAGGAGGGCAGAAATTTCAAGCAAGTGGGCCCATCAATCGGGCACAATGGGCTGGGACTTTCGGCACGAGCTCATCAACATACAGGGGCTTCTGGACAGCCCTTCTTTCCTTCACTTCCCACGTTGAGAATGGTGCCTTGTCCCGCAACTCTTTGCTCTGTGGCTCCACCTTGGTCGAGGTCATAGATATTCCCCGATCTGCAGCCAGGCTGTGCGTCACATCCAGCCCCTCTCCTCCTCCGACCGCACGTTATCTTTAAATGAGTACAAAAAAACAAGTCTTAAAGAACTGGCAGGGGAAGAGGTTTACACACTTTAATTTCTCTCCCAACCCCAAGTAGTTGGGGAAACGTTTATTGGTCACGATCGGGTGGATGCTTAGTAACCCTTACATCGGTGTATGCTGTTAACTCATGCATCATGGCTGTGGTGCAGGTCTGCAAGTATCATTCTATTTTCAAACATCATGCCTGTCTGGTGTTTATTCCTGTTATATTCGCGAGCGTGGCAAGAAGTCTGATATCCAACCATTACATGGTTCGTCGAATTCAAACCGGCTCCTCCAGTAGAGACTTGTGTTTTTCTAAAACAAATCCTGTTGAGCTATATCTTTCTTCAAGGTCTGCTAATTCATAAAAAGTGTGAAGTGCTTATTATCATGGGCTTACAGCTACCTTTTCCAGGGAAGGACATACGTTAAGCATTTTTTTCTTTTTCTTTTCTGACAGCAACGGCTAACTTTTATCAGTTTTTGGACGATTTATCTTTAAAAACAAGGTCATCAGGTACAGTCTTTAAGATTTTCTAGGACGGCTGGTTACAGGACTGGGACCATTCTGGAAAAACGGGGACGTTTCGGACATTCTACTTTTGTGCAATGGGCAGTGGTAATCCGAATGATGAGGGTGGTGTTACTAAAGCACTAAAACAAAAGCCACTGACATATAGTTCCCTTTTAAGGGTCAGATTAGGGGACATTAGTCGTCTTACCTGTCCTTTCTTTCTCAGCCAATTAAGTTCCATCATTTTACAGAAAGGAGAGGTAGTAATATGGCAAAATACGATCGTTTTGTGTCTGTCAATTTGTTCAAACACTGTCGCGTCTAAAGCCAATTATACCTGTGCCGGTGAGGTACAGTGTCGTCATTTATTCAAAAGGGAGCAAGGGAGCCCTCAGAGGGAGAGAGCATCGTGTGCACCAAATAGGCTATTAGTACACGTACAACATAAAGAGATAGAGAGAGAAAAACAAGTATAATAATAGGTTATTCAGTGCACACACATATAGAACAGTACGGGTCGGTTTCACGTATAAAACACAAGCTGAGGGAAAACATAAATTCATAGTTTACGTACACACAAATACCAGATAGGGTGCGACAGTACATACATCAAGTACGGAAACCTAAGACAGAACACAGAGCTATTTTGGGCAAAAGGACTTTGTCATGCATGTTGCGTATTCTCAGAATTCTTTTTAATTCATTTTGGGGGTCGAGCTCTTTGTTCTCCTTCCTTCCTAATAGTAGACAATTTTTGTTGGTAACCTCGCTTCAAAAATACTTACTCCTTTTTAATTTGTCGGACACTAGTCCAGTCGCGCTTATACTCACGGTGGGGTCTTCCAACATCTAGCAAATGATGATCCAAGCTGAGGTAAAGGAGGGGTGTCAGTCGGACGTGCGGTGGTACAATTCTGACTTTTCTATGAGGGTGGAAGAAGAAGGGGTAAATCTAAAAAATAACAATATCCCTAATATCTGGGCTGAGGGGGATTCTGGATGAACCCCAACCCGGGGTACTCTTAACGTTTCTTATTTAGTCAGCACATAAATTGACTCACTGGTGCGCATTATTTTGGGTGTACATTTGGGATATCGGTTGGGGTTGGGTTCGTCGTACTGAAATAAGCCTTCAAGTTTCTGGTGTAGGCCACTCTCCCATTCGCTAGCTCCAGAGAGAGTCGTTCCTAAGTAAGGAAAGTGCTATATTTTTATTCGTCTTTTACATGCAGGTACCATGTTCGGGCTTAATTTTCCTATCCCATTAACCGTTTCGATCAACGCCTCAATCATACACAAAAAGCATTATTTTATTGACCCAGACGTGCGCCACACATACGCATTCATACCCTACAAATCAGGGTCCATGCGCACATTCATATCATACAATTTTTCATACTCCCAGAGATAGCTCCTACATATAATGTACCGTCTCACAGAGCTAGCCTATTTTCCTCGCGTGGAACACGGTGCGGTTTTAGGTCTTCTCCATACTTCTGCTGAAATTCCGATGTAACCTGCAAAAAGGAAAAGAGGGGGGGGCAGCGTTCAAAGCACATCAGAGCGCATAAACACGAAAATGTTTTTACCTACCACATACTTGACTCATCTCTCTGGAGTGCAGTCCCTTATGTCTCGGCATTGAAGCCCAGAGGAACTGGTAGTGCGGCAAAGATAACCAATGGTAGTCTGTTCATTACATAGATCGCCCGAGGGCAGTAGTGCAGACCGCGTGTAGGAGAGGGTCAAAGGCCAGGGGTATTCAGTATAAGGTGGGGGGGGTGACGGATTCATGTTTTCATTCGAGGAAAAGAAAAGGTTTATGGTGGTATAGGGTCGTTCCTGTTCGCAGAGCATGGTATTTAAAAAAACAACCCTATCAATCTAAATGACTGTTACGATGCTAGTTCCATATATTTTTCTTTTAAAACCTTGATTGTAAAAATGTCAGCATTCAAATACGGGCCTCCAACCATACAGGCCGGCCACGGGGCAGACGGGAAACGCATGAGGTAAGGAGAGATTACACTGTAGTATAGGAGTACGTAACGAGCGAGCCATTTAATTGGAAAAAAACTAAACGTGACAAACGGTTGCAGGATCAGTGAAGGTTGATTTTATAATTGAAAGTATAACAGGATCAGTTACAATAAAATCGTTCATACGCATACCATGGGCGAGTATCATGAGTAACATTACTTCGGAGCTTTTAATAATACAATAATCAATAGTAAATAAACCCGATATCAATAGGGTTGTCCGCATGCTCAGTCAGTACACTTCCCCACCCGCCATGTGCACAAAGACCGCATACATCCCCCATAACATCAAGGCTAAGTAACTAGAATCGTCATAAGGAGTTGCAAGTCCCGCCCATACTGGCGCCATTTTGGTCGACGCCAGGCGGGTCCAGAGTATAGTTCGAATGCCTCCAATAACTAGCGGCCGGACCAGAATCCCTTTCGGCAGTTCAAAAAATTCCGTTAACGCCAGCAGAAGGGACAGGCGGCATGAACCGCGACTTAAAGGCGAGGAAGGCAAAATCTTCCCTACCGGGTCACGCTGAGGTCCCACCGGAGCTGATCGAGTTGGCAGTCTACAGTGTCTCTTAGTAATTCGGACAAAGGCCGGTGTCAGCATGAGAGCACCACCATCTTGTGACAACGTTGTGGCCACTCCGGAGAGCGGGACAGCAGGCGTTTCCCTCCACAGATGCGTTGAATCAGTCTTTCCTTCGGCACCAGATGTGGATAAGGCGGCGGTCGCCCGGGGCAGCGGCATATCCATGGGAGATAGTCGAGCAACAATGGCGGTTGCCCCCACCGGAAGCCCGTGGGAGTCGAGGGCCAACGACTCTCGTAGAATCTTTAAAACTGAGAGGACGTCTTCAAGAGTGGGGCTCATGCCCGAGCAGGTAAGCATCCGAGTTCCAAGGTAGCCCAGAGCCATCCTAATGGACCAGGCCCAAATCCGGGGTGTCGGCCGCCATCTTGAGAGCCCCCCCCTCCCGCAGCTGCCCTTCACCACAGCCGCCGGAGCGGGTCCCCCGGCCAGTCAACCGCGGGGGCTCGTTGAGTGGAACGCTAATGGCAGTCTTAGTGCGGGAGAGGAGCCTCCACCTGGGGGGGGGCGGGGGAGAGGGGGCCGTCCGCGCCGCCTCTCCGCGGGCGCCCCACGCCATCTGCGGGCGCCCCGCGCCATCTCCTGGCGCAGGTATAAAAAATGGCTGGACCAGGCAACAAAGGGGGGAGCCATCAGCAAGGCATCCCCCGCACACAACTTGCTGGACATCACCTCTGGACGATCCGGGGACGGGCCTCGGCGCGTTGGGTTGCCTCCGGCCTATTCGCACAACAGTCCACCACCGACGCTACCTCGCCAGCTGATGGTTTTTGTAGACTTTCTATAGCCCAAAGCCAACTAAAAAGTAGCCCAAAGTAGCCCAACATTGCTACGTTAAGGAAAGAGGGACAGGAACAGATCTACCTCTAATAACGGTCCGGGCTGAACCAACTACTGAACAATGGGGAGAAGATAGGCATGACGGGTTACAATGGGGACAAAAGTCTGCACTACCTATCCTTCACTATCCGCAAAGACTAAACAGAGTATTGCGACTCTGTGCTTGTTTGCAAATAGAGAATGATCCAAAGAGAACCAATTCCGAACGATCAATGTTCGGATAAACAATCCGGTGTAGTAATTGTATAGCAAATTGTGTAATAGTTTGGGACTTGTTCGATTTTGATTTATGTACAGCATGACTGTGTTGCATTATCAGTATGTTACACACTTTCACAGCACCACCTTCACTCCCAATATAAAGGTCTATAACAATATAAGAGTTTTCCAGTCACAGGGTTTCAGTAAAAGTTGGGGGATCCATTTTCCACCATTAGAGTGCTAACATCTTGAGACCTAGCCACCCTATGTTCGAATTAGTGAATGTCTACTGAACCTCAGCCAGCTGGATCATGAGTCCCATCAATCTGTAACTTTTCTTTAGTTTTGCTGTGTCACTTCTCTAGTTTGCCTTTGATCACTTCTTCTGAAAAGTTGGCATTTCTCTAGTATCAATGAGCCAAGGGCTAGAAGGTACAAAGGCAAAAAAAAAGAAAGATGAATTAAAATGTACACATCTTCATTTGAAGCATCCCTTACAGAAGAGAATCTTTCTCTCGAAGTTAGTGAAGTTACTTGTTTATTTATTATTTGATAATTAGCGTACTCACTCTCACAACACATTGATGGCATTTTATTGTTACTCGGTTTAGAGGGGAACAGACCCGACAGCATGATACATATGCCCAAATAAGCATTAATATTCATGGTAAAATTACAGAATACATTTTCCAGTAGTTTTCTTGGCATGCATGCATGACTCTGATCCCAGACTTGATTTGTGATTAATGACTCAGATCATCAACCATACCGCTGTATGGTTGGTGATGCCAAGAGGACATGGCTTTTTGACCTAGGAACAAGATCTGCAGTCTCAGATATCACACATACATAATTTGTAAAATGATTTCCATAGCATTTCCACGTGACAGAAGATCAAATGAAACACATAATGTGGAAAAGTGCAAAAGCTAAAGTATTTACAACAGCTCAGTTTTCAACTGCAGCCCATTTGAGAGCTAGTAAAAAGAAAAACCTTCCGCACATTTTTTCCAGGAACCAACAGGGGCAAGACTAAGTTAATAATTAATGTCTTGGAAAAACAAGCTTAGACTTTGATAGGTATTAGGGACTGTAATCAGAAAGAGTGTGACTGGAAAATGTGAATGTTTCAAAAAGCTTACAAACTTTCACTTTTAACAGGTGCATAGGTGATAAGCTGTAAGGCCTGCTTATTATGAAGCCACTTCAAATTAAATATAAATATAGTTCATATGGAACTCATACTAATAGAGGAGAGAACTACATTAACTATTACATGATACAGATTGTGTGGCACACATATAGAACTAGCGCAATTCCAAGGGGCCATTCCCATATTACCATTGCGATGTAGCCCTCCGCTAATATGAGACACACTTTACCTCTGCACGGTAGTATGGATGCAGACATGGAGGCAATGAGTAAGCACACTGACTATTAACTACAAAGATCCAATTTAGTCACTCACTCCACCTGACTGCAGGGGAATCTCTGCCCCTCTTTCAAAAGCAGGTCAGGTGCCACTTGTACTGTAAAAGATGGGTAATCTGCTTCAGACAGCTGATTCAGTGTTCCCAATGCTCTGCCCCTAGGGCAGGTGACAGTTCACACCTACTCTGCGGCAGTGCATTAGAAATAACAGGTCAGACAGTACCGTTTTTGTGCCCGGCACACCTAGTTCAAGACGCGCTATTGCCCAAACATGGTACACTCTATCAATGATACGGCCCCTGGTGTTCAAAGGAATGTTGCTTCGGTGTACTAATGTTTATAGGAAAGGTTGATTCAGGCAACAGCGGTAATCCACAAAGAGGACATGATTTGAATTTATCTATAATCAAAGTATACCTGACTCAGCATTTGCAGCTTCCAAAAAGGCAGGAAGGTAGGATTTGGCACTATGCATGTTCTCAGTGGTATGAATAGATCATGCACTGCTAAACTCATTCAAGACTAGACTCCGGATCCAACAAAAAATCTTGGGTCCGCCCATACATGCACACTTTAATTTGTATTCCAACATCTTCCTGATTCTGGCATTGCTACAAAAATACTCTATACCTTCTCAACTGAAGCCTGGTAGCTGTCCACATACTAGAGGTTTTTAATCAAGGAAATTGTCTCTTACTCAAAATGTTGTATCTTAACACAATAAACAATGTCATTTTTGACAGGGTCTGTTGTTGAAAGATTCATTATATTGCTCAGCAGACCCTTTAACAAAGCTTTCGCTCAAAAACTACAGCCATGGGCAATCCCATTTTCGGATATTCAGACTATCTATATAAGATAAATTGACCTACAGTGAATGAGAATGGAACTCATTTATATAGGGAGTGGTTATCCTAAAATTCTGGCATGAATCTGGCCATCTTGGATCGATGTGGAGGAACGCTACATTCGACCAATCTAAAACCAGTAAACTTGAAAGACTGTGGTTGATGGTAATAAGATATTTCAAGCAGTTGAGTGCACATGTTAATATGGACTAATGTATAGGCAAGCTGCATTACTACTTACTCTCTTTCAAACATTTACCAACTAATCAATTCACCAATTACATTTCAGCACTGTGTACTCTCAGACCTTATACCACTTTGATGACAGCAGCTAAATTATCTATTTTCAGCACTTCAGTAGATTTTCCTTTTTATATTTTTAGCTATGCACAAGAGTCAGATGACATTAATAAATCCAGCTAATCACGTTGTTAGCATCAAATAGTGCTTCATCTCTTCATGTCTACATTATAATGTTTCTCCAGGGCACTATTTTCAAAAGGTCTGCTTCCCTTCTAATACTGAGAAATCTGACTTAGTACCATTAGAGATGACCAAGAGAGGCATTTATCAGTCTCAGCGAAGTAATAATTACATTTCTTCATTTAACAGATAGTGAAATATTACTAGGCAGGCAGTCTGATCTGTTATATCTTTATGCTTTATGATAATGGGTCTATTATTACCTAGAAAGGAGTCAGGACATAATTTTGCTAAAACTGCACATTCTGACATGCGGACTCACAGTCCTTGTCAATCCTTTTAGCATTTTTAGATTAATGAAAATTGTTATCTGGATTCAGAGATCTCCCTTATGGGACCTCCAGTTAGCATGAAAACACTCTCACAAGAAATCCATCTCTAGTTTGCAGGAATAACATACTGCAAAATCCATACGCTTCTGTAGTGAAGACTTCGGAGCCAGGGTGAGTAGATAAGCTTTATTGTAGGCTACACGGTTGTGGAGAAGGACAGCAACTCCACCAGCTACTCCAAAGCTTTCACTGTGAGTCCAAGTTAAACATCAATATTCTAAGGACACCACACAAATAAATCCCAGCACCCAGCAACCAAAGAACTCTGGCAGAAAATGCTCCTTTCCACAGCCTGGGACACAGGCAGCATGAAGAAGCATTCTCACTCAGGAACGCCAATACTATACATCTTCCCTCCTCCCTTGTTACCAAAAGAAAAAAGAAAAAGAAATGTAACAGAACATGTGAAAAACAGAAACAAAATTACTCTCAAAACCTCTTGGGAGTAACTGATATTCTTGAGCTTCTCCTAAGTCCAACATGATCCCCCCAGACCCCATTCCATTGTACACAACCACTTCATCAGTACTGCATTTGGCAATTTTGGCAATGTTCCAGCAATGCCCACCCATGACCTGAACTGCATTGTTGCCAATACTCACAACTTTAATCTGTTTACCAAACTTGTTTTCCCCTTTTTACAAGAATAGGAGATTTAATCCTGGCCATATCACCCACCACCAGAGGGACAATTTTGGCACCTTTCTTGAGATCATACCAGGCTTTCTGTTTAACTTGAGTCTCAGACAAGTTTTGTCTCACCACTTCTAACAATGTCATGCTTCCCAGACTTTGCCCACTTAATGCACTTCCCCACCACATGGTTCATCCTCTCAACAAACCCATTTGTCTATGGGTGATATAGTGAACTCTTGGAATGCTCTATTGCACAGAAAGCAAGAAATGTTTCAACTTCACCCCTCACAAATCGGGTCCCAGCATTGGAGACAAGAACCTCAGGGAAACCTTACCTCATGAACACATTGCTCAAAAAGGCAACAACACTTTAAGCACTGGCTTCTCTTACCAGTTTGACTTCAGGCCATGGAGGCATAATCCATAAATACAAGTACATACCTGTGACCACCAAACAAACAATCGAAAGGACCCATAACATCAATCTCCAATTTGATCCATGGCCCAGAAGGATACTCAATGTTTAATAAAGGAGGTGATACAACCCTCAAGCGTGTGTCAGCAGCACCGCACACACAGCAATTGGCCACTGCCTCCTTGATTTCACCATCCATCCTTGGCCACCAAACACGTTCTCGAATACGACCTTTTGTAAGTGTCGCACCGAAATGCCCTTCATGAGCATTTTTAATGATGGACTGCCTAACTACATGAGGGGGAACAAGCTTATCACACTGTAACAACATGCCATCCATAATGGAGATTTAATTCTCAACTTTACAATAAGGTTGTAGAAGGGGAGACAAGACTTTTTCTCTAGACCAACCCTTTTTTACAAACTTGCTGAAGAAGGGCATCATCACAACACATTGTTTCACTCTTCTTCAGAACCTATCTCGGACTTAGGTATATCTAAAGCAGCCACAAAACAATTGTCACAGTCCTCATCACAAAGCTCACTGAAATACACATCTACACTCTTATCCTTTCTTTGCGGAAAACGAGACAAATAGTCAGCTTTAGCCTTCCACCTACCGGCAATACGGGACATATCAAATTGATACTGCAACAACTGAATATGTGATGTTACAACGCAATCATTTACATCGCGCTCCGTTACATTGCGGTTAATACAACGCAAGTCATTACAATGACTTGCGTAGAGGCACTGGACTTAGGAATAGTATGATTTACTATTCCAACCTCAGTGTGTGTAACAGTAGGGAAGGTGTTGGAATAGTAAATCATACTATTCCTTAGTGTAGGGTGCCATCCAGCGTGTTGTAAAGACCGCAATGTAAATGTTTTGCTGTGTAACGACCGCATTGTAAAGGTCGCTCACCGCAACAACTTGCCCACCATTCTCAAAATCCTAGGTGTACAACATTTACTGACACCAGCACTTAGAATAGAAACTAACGGCTTGTGATCAGTTTGTAGTTTAGAGCTCCCGCTCCCGGAATTCCTCAATGACCCACAGACAAGCAAGCAGTTCCTTTTCTATGACAGAGTAATGTACTTCAGCGACTCTCAGCACTCTAGATGCAAATACCATTGTGCCTTCTTTGTCACCACTCCTTTGCATTAACCTCTTGGGCGCGGCCGGAAATTTACCACAGTTCGGCAAAATTCCACGCGTGTGCTAATCAGACGGCTCCCAGCCATCCGACGCCAGCGCCCACCGTGGCGTCGGACGGCCGGGGGCCATCCGACGCCTGCAAGGGTTTTAATATGGCACCAAGCCCTACTTGGCTTGCATCAACAGTAATGCGGGAAGGTGGATCAAATGGTTTGAGGGCTTTGCTCTTACTCAAGGTGAACTTGATGGGATCAAAAGCCGAGGCACACTCATTAGACCAGAAGAATTTGACACCCTTTTTAAGCAGGTTGCTAATGGGACGCACAATGATTGCAAAGTAAGGAAAACAACGTGAATAATACTCACATAGCCCGAGTAGTGTCTTGACACCAACCTTATCATTGGGAGAAGAAGCACTGACAATAGCATCAACTAGCCCTAATCTAGGTGTAATACCCTCCTGAGACAACAGATGACGGAGGTATTCTACCTCAGTTAAAAAACATTTTTTTTTTCAGTTTTGAGTACTACACCCCTTTCCTCAAACATTTTCAGAACATTGTGTAGAATGAGTATCTTTGGCAAAAATCAACACATTATCCTGGAGAACAACTTCCACCCCTTTTAACACAACTTGCTTCACCCTCTGAAAAACAGAGGCGGCAGATGCCAACCAAAAGTCATATGTCAGTTTCGGAATGTGCCAAGAGGAGAAATAAACGCAGTCAAGTGACGTGACTCTCGTGGTAGGCACTAGCTAGATCCAATTTAGAAAAATACTTGTCTCCCTTGACACAAGCAAGCAAATCGTTGATATTGGGCAAAGAATGAGAATCAATTCAAATATCCTTGTTTAGGGACCTCAAATCTACATAGACTCAAAGCTGCCCAAACCTAATATTAGTAACAACAAAATACCCTGGCTGGTAATGATTTTTGACACCTTAGTTTCTCTTAGGTTAAGCAACTAAATTATCTTGGCCATGTTGATTTATAACCAAGCTGATTTCAAAAACAGTTTGTACATTCAATCACCATCCTTTTACTAAAGACATTGGATTACAAAGACCAAAGGTTGTACTTAATCAACTCAACAAAATTAACAAATCATTAAGAATAGTAGCAATTTTTTAGTGCACATATGTGTTTACATTTAGTCAAACATTTCACATATATCATTTTCAAAAACATTGAAATGTAATTACAGCATTTGCACAATTCAGTATGCCAAGAATGTGCATCTCTCTATTCTAGTAGGCTTTTAACCAGTCTTGAGTTTTTTTACATACAGAGTCTGCCTTTTTTTTCTTTTGACTCATCGAGTAACTCCAGCCGCAGAGGGAGTGCCAAGCAAATCATTTGGGATTTCTTTAGGGTTCAAGGCATTGTCTCTTCTTTATGGGTTGCCTGTGTATAATTTCAGTCCTACAAGTCCCTATTGCATTATGGTTGACACGTTTCGACTCCCTGGGAATATGGTCTGTTCAGGACTAAGGCTAGTTTCACTGCAGAGACAAAAGACAAATAACTTGGGCTGTAATAGCTTCAATATTACACTTGATTTCTAGACTCTCCTTGTTTTTTAAATAAAATATTTTTCTAAAAATTGTTACTAACTTTTGGAAAGTTGGCATTTTCCTACTTTAACCATTCTGTGCCTCTGCCTGTCCCTAGAATACACGTCAGGGTTGGGTGACAGCTGGGCTTTGTTAATTGATTTTAGACAGTCACACACAAAAGGAGTTGTGGTGTGCCCTGCATGTCTTGTAGGCCCATCACCAGGCTGATGGGTCTTCCTGAGCTAGAGTGCCGGGAGGAGTTGACACTTGCACCTGAATAAGGCTGTGCCTGTTCGCACACAAAGAGCTGCATACCCTCCTGTATTGTGTCTGGAGCCAGGAAGGGCAGGGTAGGTTCTCATGCACTACAAAGACCTTTCTTTGAGGTCTCCCTACTTCATAGGCTAAAATTGATATAATTACTAGACCTCTGATACCACATACACATAACACTTCTGGAATTAGGACATTCAGCCAGTAAGAAGAGCTGTTGTACAGCTAGGAGGGACTGCCACTTTGCTGTGTTGGCCTACGGTCTGCTGCTTCTTGTCTGAGAGTGAGAGGACTAGACTTTGCTCTCTGCATCCTCCTTTCAAAGTTTCTCCAAGGGCTTGAGTTGAGTTTGCCTCCTGTTGGAAGTCTCAGGGCCGTCTAAGACTTCACCTGCAGCACCTGGGCTCCTCTGCTGAGAGCCCTACTCTGCAAAGTGGTGCCAAATCCAGTTCCTGGGCCATTGAAAGTGAGTTTGCTGTGCTAAAAGAGAGGAACCCAGTACCTCTACTTTGAGTGTGACTTCAGAGCCGGCACCACTCTTTCACACTGCGCCACTGCCTACACTGGAGTCATGGTCCCCGCTCAACGCAATGACCGCAACGCATGCCCTAATGCTGCCGCAGCACCTGCAAAGATCTGCCACAATGTGAGTTTCAAGCACCGCGTCACCGAAGTCTGTGATGCTCAACTCCGCCACATCACTGGTGGCCCATTGTTATGACATCGACAGTGACTGAGTAGTCTGTCCGCCAAACTCTAAATAAGGCCCTTTGTCTTGGAGTCCCTCTTGCTGACTTTCACTGTCCCTCTGTTCTTTTCAGCCTCTACATGCTGCCCTTTATCAACCATGCCAAAGGCTTTTCCCCTCTTTGTTCACTCTTCAACAATACAATGAAAGTGTATTGTTGGAGCTGTGATTTTGAGCAATTACAGTTACCTGGTCAACTTAAAAGAATTCCTGACCATAAGGGTCTCAGATTTCCCCATACCCGGCCCTCACCACATACTTCACTTCTCTGCCTGCTGCTTATCCTGCTAGTTTTCTCCCACCTACTTCAACCATGTCAAGGATTTCATCCAGACAGTAAAAACCATTGAGGGTATCATTTGAGCATAAGGTTAGTACACCCACTCAAATTAAGAGAGTGTCCATGGAGTACTTTCCTTCTTAACCCCTCATTGTGGCTGACCCAATATCCTGCTTGGCAACACTCCCACCCTTACACCTATGCACCTTCATTTTCACTGGTAACAGTGGTGCTACTAGTAAATCTTGGAGCAGAGTTAACAGGGAATTACAAGTGAGACTATGAGGATAAATTCTTTTCCAATTTTCTGAGTAATTGCTCATTTTGCCCCAAAGTTTTTAACTGCCTTCAGCAGCTGCAGCCTCCGTGGGAAACAAAACAGATCAGAGTGTTCCCACAGATCTCCAACAGGGCTGGTAATGTCATTGCTGTCCTCATTGTAACTAAAGGGGATATTGTAATGCGGCCCTTAGTTTTAGAAGTAGTCCCCCATGAATCGCCTTGTAGTTTCAAGCACTTTGATCAAGATCATTCCCTCTGCCAAGCCTTTTTATGCATATGTCCTCCGACCTATACCAACCAACTCTCAAACCTCCAGAACAAGGCCGACAAACTTATTTCTAGCTTAAAAAAAGATCCTGTATAGCTGCGGTGCTGAATGAGTAGCACTGTCTGCTGCGCAAGAGCAAAACAAGGTCAGGTCCTTCCTAGGCAGAATTCCCCACTCCATAGACAGCCACTTGACCTTCCCCAGCTTTATAACTTGGACCCATATCTGAGCAGAGACTGTCTCAGCGGAAGACTATGCAACAGCCTGGGCCATCAGTAAAGGCTCCGCCCAACTGTCCTCTCCTCCTGGAAGTCATCAGACCTCCCTTGGTCTCTTTCACCTTCCACCTGCCACTGTTCAGCAAACCGGTGACTGATCGTGCACATAGCAAAGCCACACTTACAAAGGAACATGGCTGTAGAGCGTTCACTGCAAATGCACAAAGTAATAATTCAATAAAACAATTAATCGAAAAGCCTAATGTTGAACATTCCAATCTTGTCGATATTTTCAAGTGGAAACCAAACAATCGGGGATGAGCAGTCACACAATATAGAATGATACAATATTTTTTAAAAGCCTGGGGTCAATTGCTAAGAATAACTTGCATTACATAGAGTTCAATACCGCGCTCGTGCCCTTTCTAAACTCTGATAAATAACAGAGGCTATTATCCAATTTGTCGCACTCAATTTACCCACTTAGAAAGGATGGAAGGTTATGTCTGTCTTGCCGGGATTCCAACTCATGACCTTCAGTTCAAAGGTCAACGCATGTTTTTATCATCGGTGAAGAAGATTCAACTCTACGAGTTCAAACCCCTGTGGCCCCAACTTTCATAATAAAACCTAAGTACCAATAATGCATTCCTTAAGGCCATGTTTGTAATCTGGAAGAATGACAATTAACGTGGTTTTCTTTTCTTCTTTTTTTAACTGCACAGTGCTCATTTTATTCGATTTTGAATCCGTTACTGAACTCGTTTCATTGATGCATCTCACTTTACCACAAAACGGGCTACTGGAATATATATATTTTATAAAGAGGCGCGCTGTGTTTTCCAGAAGCGGACTGATTTACAAAAAATGGTACGGCAACCTGACCATGCGCCCCCCATCATACAATTGCAGCTAATTATTGTGCAGGCTTCCGCTCCAATCGCAGCTGTTGACGGATAATTACTGCTAATGAAAGTGGCGGTGGCGGGCCGCTCGGCTACTGCCTTATAATAACAGACCGCGGAGCGCACTTGGCATTCAGTACACCTTGCCACAATAACGCGTTATCGATTTCAGAGATTCTCTTCGCCAGGGCATAGCGAGCGCGCGCGGGAACACGGGAATCTCGTTTGTTCGAATCACGCGCTAACTAGCGAGCCTGGGAGCGCGCGGCACCTCAGCAGAGAAGCCGAACGCCTCCCTTGTGAGAGGAGGCCTCGCTCGTGCTGCCTCGTCAGCTCTGCCTAAGCTGCTGTGGCACGTGGAGCAATGCTAACCCATCCCAGGTGTCCTATTTACGAAACAAAGGGTGTGTGCAGTAAGTAGTTTCATGCTTCAACCTGGAAGTTTTTGCATTTCTTTCATTTTCCTATTCAGATAGAGTGTGATTTTGGTATTACAAATCACTCACAAGCAGAACAACTGTGCCGTGCACTGCCAATTAAGCAATGCGCAAATCTCCACGCAGTGCTCCAAGGTCATGCATGCAAACTGCAGATACAGGCCGGGTGCAACTGCACACGTTACCGTGGGGTAACTTGGATACGACTGTACCATGCAATTGTGAGTTAAACCCCATGGAATTGGGAATAACCATGTGGGACCGGATTACCCGAGAGCTGTGGCTCTCGATTGACCAGCACTAGAAGGAAATTCAAAGATGTGATGGCAGCTCTAGATGACGCATGCTATTCCGGTCTGCCTATAGTTGTTGCACTACTACTACTACTAAAGGAAAGAGAGAAGAGAAAGCACTGCTGTGAGATACTTGCCTTCCGACAATGGCAAAATGTCATAATACATCGCAGTTACATTAGATTTGACCTTTCCAGATCTGAAATGCAAGCCTTCCATGTCGATATTACTTTAATTGTGCGGGTACCAGACAGTTTTGAACCAGCACAGTTCAACTTTGCATTAAAACTTGCATCAAAAGATCAGCGTGAAGCCAATTGGCCCAGAATTCTGATTCACAATTACTCGCACCAGTGAAAGATTTGTCACAGATCATGGTACAGATGTCAGTTGTTTGGGATAACTGACAGTGCCTCAATCTCACCCTTTCTACACAGTACAATGAATGACAAGGTGCTTTCTATGGGAATTGGCTGTTTCTGGAATATTTTCACAGACCACTGCCCAGTCTCTGAGAACCTTTTCGGGAGGTAGGTATTGACTTTATTTCGGCACGCAAGCCATAAAAGTTGTCACATCTTCATTTAAATAAACAAATAAAACACTTATCCATGAATACACAACATTTAAAGAACGTATCTTAAAAATGCCAAAGTTGCATTTACAAGTAAAAGGGTAAAATAGAACCAGCTAAAACATATAATGTAAGATTATGCAGTTATTAATCAGATACTGTGCCGAATGCGTCAGGATTGTAGCACTTTCCTCCTAGCACCCCACATATGACCCAAACATTTTGAGACAGATCACGCAAAAAGGGGTCTTGCGCCCAATCTAAAAATTTGCAAGGCTTCAACAAGATTACGAGTTCCTAACTGCTTGCATATAGGTTGTAGCCATTTCGATCTCGGGAGCACATACGCTGGATTAGTACTAGCAAATTTAAGCCCATGTAAGGCTTCATTACTAGTCAGATGGAGCAGACATATAACATGGAATTCCCTTCCACTGGATTCTGTGCGTACCAGTGGTTTCATACTCAGTTTTCAATGGTGTAGAATACAGGACCCGATTTTACTGAGTGGTACTTTTGTCCCGAAGAATGTCATGAGGCTTTGTCTGCAGCAGCACCCGAGCGACCTTCCCTTTTATTTTTTTTTCTGGCAGCGTTTGAGCCCCTGTGTCACATTTTAGCCTCCACTTCCCTCACCTGCTCTCCATGCCCACCTTCAAAGCCGGACTGGTCATAGTGGGCATTGGGCATTTTCCCGGTGGGTGGAAGGGTGGGGGCTGGTTTTGGAGCGGTGGGGGCCACTTTTCTTAATGGGACGGTTTTGCAGCAATATCGCCCCCTCTAACAAAAGCGGCAGCAGTGCTTCACACTAGCACCCCCCCCCCCCCACCAGGGGGCCAGTCAGATAGAATTGCCAGGGCTGGTTTGTGTTCTTAGTCCGGCCCTGCCCACCCCCTCCACCCGCACACCAAACAGAGTCTGCCGCACACTTGAACCACCTGATTACAGCAGGTGGCAAATTTATGTGTTAAACACCCTAAAAATGGGAATTCTGTGTCGCTTTAAAAGCAGTAAATCTGCTCCCGTGTTCCCCCACATGCCTCAGGGCTATGGATACACAAGTGGTGCGGGTAAAAGCACTAGTCTGCTACTTCACTTAGGTCTCCACAGACCCAAGTGTGGCAGGAGTGAGCATTTCCCTTGGTGATATTAACCCCTTCGACGCTGATGACGAGCTCAGCTCGTCATGAAGTACACCTCTCGTACGCTCATGACGAGCTGAGCTCGTCATGAACCGTGGGATTTGCGAATCTTTAGCGCACAGCGGGAAAATGCGCCGCACCGATGGTGTTAAAGCAGTGAATACAACTTTTGCTTTCACACTTCTGTGAAACAGTAGCGGTGAAGAACAAGAAAGGCATTGATACAAATGTGGATTATTATTATTATTCTACCGGCACCCTATGAAAGTCATATATAACATACAGAATTATAGATGGGTAACTCATTGATGGGGTTTAATGATCATGGAACAGCAACGGGCATGGGTGTAAGCAAGGAACTATAGTTCCTTTCGCTTTTATTGTGTCTCCATTTCAAGAGGTCCACCAAACATAGACTCTGCTACTAGATGTCCACCAAAAAACAACACCTTTCCAGTAGACTTCTTTCTAAACCGCCCCTCCCCCCATCCTGTCAGCTAGTTCCTGTTCAGAGAGCAGCTCCTCCCATGCTGTAGTGAACCCCCCACCCTGGCTCTGGGCCTGAAGGGCTGATGAACTGGGATCCACTAAAAGGCTAATTAGTGTTTTATTGGCCTCTTTTGTTTGTAAATCGGTAGACAGAATGTTCATAAACAACACTGTTAAGAAACACCATGGCAGAGGTGAATGGGCCATGAGCTGCATGCAGTGTGAAGAAAACAAGGAAAGACAAATAGAAAAAGTGAGAATGAGAGAGAAGCGTAAGAAAGAAAAAATAAGGATAAGAGAAAGAAGATGGGCAGATAGAAAGAAGAAGGGAAGAATAGGAGGAGTAAGGAACAGTGGAAGGAAATGTGAAAGAATAGAAGGAAGAAAAGGTGAAAGGAAGTATGAAAGAGTGAAGAAGGAAGGATGTAATAATGAATGAATCAAAAGTTGAAAGGATTTAGGGAAGTCTTTTAAAGAGGGTTGGGTTTGCTTGCTTCGCATGCTTGATGTGATTAGAGATATGGTTTAAGTTGGGGTATTTTCAACGTCTTGTTACTCCTTTGCCAGCCTCTTCCTGCTTTGTGTTTAGAGACCATTCTCTTCCTCTACTACCAGTATGAAAATGGATTCTGATTAGTATACCAGTGTGTCATCAACTAGTCCAGCTTCCAGAAACTGTTGGATCCTTCACTCCGGCTCTACTTCTGCTCCTACTCTCCTCCATCTCCGGCTCTGGTTCAGTTTTTGCCTTCCCCAGCACTGCTCCAATCCTGCTAGTTTTCCCCCTCAGCCACAGTCCTACAAGCTCCACACCTGCCTTAATTATGCTAGTGCCAGCTCTGTGCCAGTCTAAATTTGACCTATATACAAACATAAAACATTGCAAGAAGTGTTGTGCAGTTGGGAAGTTTTAAGAAATTGAGTCACTGGTTGACCAGGATGTGAGCCCTGGCCAAGCAGTAACGCACAATCCTGATCAGGGAAAGGCATAAGCAAACCCCAAATTAACCTGTGCTCAATCCATTTAGTAGCTTGACACAGAGCAGTGAGGCCTACATTAGAGGCAATGTGTAAAGTATTTGTGAAACACTGCAAACATTAAAACAGTGAAAACATCACACAAAAATAATCCCATATCGGGTTAGAAAAATACAGTAAAATGTACTAAATAAAACAAGACCAAAATAATAAAAGTCTGATTGATACAACTGAAGTTATGAATTTTAAAAGAATAAACTGTAAAATAGCATCTAAAAGCACAAAGCGCCAACTGCGACTATCTGTGACAAGGTCAAAGTCAAAAGTTCAGGCTGACCGCAATGAAACGCAGACCGGATAGAGTCCAAGATTAGTCCAGCTGAAATTTTGCTTCTGAAGTTTTGTGCCAAGAGTCCTGTTCGCATTAGAGAGGGTCGTTGGGAGAAAGGAGAGCTCCACGGTTGGTTGTCGGCGTGGCGCGAAGAGCAGGCCGTGTCTCGTGAATGGGCAGGCTGTAACTTTGCATTGGTGGTCCATCGCATGCTGTCAATGATGCTGTGTGAAAAGATGGGCTGAAGCGGCTCATTCTGGTTTCGGTGTGAGCAGAGTGGCCTCAGTGCAAACGGGCCCATCCATGCTCGCAAAGAGCCCAAAAGCTTGATTTAAAAGCCCTTGAGCCACACCAAGCGTCCAAGACCTGAGAGGCACCACTTAAGGGCCAGAACTCGCTACAGCTGGGGTGAGGAACTTGTTGGGGAGCCTTTTATTTCCATGAGGCTCAGAGCAGGAAGCCAGCAGACTAGCCCTTGCAGTCACTCTGGGGTCCTGGGTTCAAGATCAAGTTGCGGGTCCAGTTCTTTTACCCCACGCTAGGGGGCAGCCGGCAGCAGGTCTGCACAATAGGGCAGCAGTACCTTTAGAGAAGCTGTTCAGCAGAGTGGCAGTCCTGGTATCAGCACAGCAGTCCTTCTTCCTTGCAGAGTATCCACAGGTCTAGAAGTGTACTTAAGAGTTGGTGTCTGAGGTTCTTCTTTTATAAACAGTTGTGCCTTTGAAGTTGGAAGAAGCTTCTAGAGCAATGCCTTGAGGTGCACATATGCCTTGTCTTCCTGTTCCTGGCCAAATACTAGCTGCAGGAGGCTTGCAGACCTTTGTGTGGAGGCAGGACACAACTTATTCAAGTGTAATTGGGGCTGTGTCTAGATCCTCCCTCCCATCCTGCTAGTGATGGTCAATCCAGTCACACCTAAGCTCCCATTGTACTTGGCTATCTAGGGGAAATACACAAAGCCTAACTGTCACCCACACCCAGAAATGTGACCCAGAGACAGGCTGTAGGCACCAAATGGCTATGGCAGGAAAATGGCAATTTTTTTAAAGCAGCCTTTTCAGGATGGTAATTTAAAATTCGACTTCACCATAAGTTAGGATTTTAAATTAAGCTTCAGAGACACCAAACAGGAAACAGCTGCCTTCTCCCATTTAGAAATTACACTTATACAATGTATTAATGTATTATTCTATGGGAGAGGTAGGCTTGCAGTAGTGAAACATTTATTTAGGGGTTTTTCACTACCAGGACATGTAAAACTTAAAAGTGCATGTCCTGCTTTTAAAATACATTGCACCCTGCCCTGTGGGTTGTCCAGGGACTTCCATAGGGGTAACATGTACAGTGAAAGGAAGGTTTGGGCCTGGCAAAAGGTTTGCTTTTGCCATGTAAAAATGACAGTTTAAAACTGCACACACACAGGCTGCAATGGGACTGTGACCATTGTTATGTAAGAGCAATTTTGCACTGTAGAAACGTAATTGCAGTGAATAACAACATTTAAGAAAGCCTATTAACAATTGTACATGGGTATGGGAGTACAATGAACATAACCATTTTTTTATGCAGCTTTCCTTCCGTACTGCATTTCTGCTTTAAACAATAGGTATTACTCTTATCCAATTTAATGATACTTAACCTTCCAAAGGGATGGATAGCCAAGTTGGCCTTGCCAATATTCAAACTTGTGGCCTATAGAGGACAGCAGATCTCGGCACCCAGTGATGTTTAACCACATGACAATCTTAGGGCATGATGGCCAATATAACTGCTCCAATGTACATTTCACTCTTGCTCTATAGCGAGGCTTGTGATTTGTATATACCAGTACATACATATCACTGACAAGAGGGCTGGGTTATTTCATGATCATGGGCCCATGCCAACTACTCAGAGGATCTGCGATCAAGACAAGAAAAAGACTCCAATTTGTTCATCACATCTGCAATTCATTCAGTACAAAAATGACATATTCTAGTGTATAAAGGCGAACAAATACTCATGATTCTGTAATGGGTATACTCATCTGTACTGTTGGATCTGAAATGGATGGATGGGTATTATGTTAATACCAAGGTCCCAGAGGGAATGCCTCATTTTCCCTCCACCCTCCTTCCCTCTTCTAGTGTGGTGCCATCGTGTATAAATTCAACGACACTGAATTCCCAGGGTAAGGCGGTAGAACTGTATTTGCATTCTGTTGTTGACGGTGCCAGGGCACCTACTTCTCATTAATGGAGCTGCAGGTGCAGATTGTATAATTTATGCAAATTGTGTTATTGCTGCTGTTAGTTCAGGGCTAAAGGGTTCTCTGGCTCCTGATGTGAAAGTTTATCTAACCGTTATGTTCTTCTTAAATCATTTTCTGCATTAGTAATTAGAATGTGTTATTTACTCGGCTTCTGGAAAATATCGCAATTAGACTCTTCCCAAACGACTTTGAACATATTCAGCTATTTACAGAAAAGCAATGTCTGAATAGTCTGTGACAGCCTGGTCCTGCATGCTAGATCTGATTAGGTAATCTCCCTCGCCCATGTTGATCAAGTTAAAAGAGCTCTTTAGCTCCCATGCTCAAGTTTTCAGTATACCCTCACTTCCATGAGCAGCCGGCACAGGCAAGAGCAGGAAGGCAGTGAGGAGGGGTAGAGCGGGGAGGCAGTGGGGAGGGGTGGGGCGGGGTGTGGCTCAAGTAAGTCAACATACGATGGGAGAAGTAAAATTAAATGAAAAAAATAATAACACCACTTGCAAGGGAAGTGGTTTTATTATTTAATTTGACTTCGCCCATCGTATGTCGACTTACCCGACCCCCACCACGCCCGACCCTGCCCCGCCTCACCGCGCTTACCTGTGCCAGCCGCTACTGCTTTCTTTTAGAATGTTTATATTCATGTAAAACAAATCCCAAGTGCACAGCTACCGAGCAGCTTCATGGGGACAATATGCCTGTAGTTTAATTCCAACATTGGGTGCCCATCAAAGTGGACAATTTACTTTAGGCTGGCCGCCACAAGTGTGGCAGGGTATGCTCAGACGTGAGTCCCTTGCTCACTTTGCCACTGGATTCAAGCAAGCCGGGCTGAAGACGGCTGGAATGCCAGAAACTGGTCCTCGGAAGCTTGTTTCCGGTCCAGGGAAGGCTTGGCTTGGCAGTTCGGGCTGGACTGTTCCCATGAGGCACAGGGTCAGACTGATTTGCATATAGCCATGTCTGAACTGGGGTGGCAGAGTGGGCTAAAGAACGGTGATGGATTAAACCCAGATCTTTTGACTGGGTGTGAGTGTTTGATTGGTTCAGATGCTCCGTTCATTACCACCGCCTTTTTCACCTACAGGACCTGCACCCCAAAACTACTGTCTGTGGATTTTCATACACCCGGAGGCCTGTTTATTACTCTCACTAATATTTACACCCAGACTAGAAATTACTCTTTCCAATAATCACATAGCTCCAATCAGGGTTTTTCGGTTGTATTTTTCTTTAAACTTCACAGAGATTACTTTGAGTCATTGACAGGCACTGAAAGAAACTCGCACTGCCTTCAGCCTCTGCTCCAGAGTTCTCCATCGTGGCCCTTTATAAACACTGTTTAAAACTGACCACAATTGATAGCTTTGGCTTGGAGCCTAAGGGCACCACTGTGTTTTATCAGTGCCTGTAAGTGGGTCAAAATATTTGCCCTACCACTTTAATTCGTTAGCAATCGCCTTTGAGTGCGACAACACAACATTCATAATCCCACACCGACCAATACAATGGAGTATGGTAATTCCAAAGTCCAGGATTAGTGAAAAAATAGGTGTAATTGTTTGGATTGCAAATGAGGGCCATGTGGCCATGTGCAAGCCTCATAATGAGAGTCGATCAGTGCATGATCGGTGTGCCCATCTCCTTAACGCAAATCTTTTTTTGGGGTGTTCACTTTACCCGAGAGTGTCTCACATAAGTGAATACCTAGGAAGGGAAGAGGCTCCCTCGCACAGTAATGAGAGTCATATAAAATAAAATACCTTACACAGGCCCTTGTGAGTCGTGAAGCCCAATGCTTTCCAACATGCGTGGTGGCTCCCGATCCCACACATATTAGTATTACAAGTAATGCTGAGTAAACTACTTAGGAAAATCTCTCTATTCACTCTTGCATTTTTTCCTCAGGTCAGTTTCAGAAGGCCAAAAATGCCAAAATCCACCACAGAAATTGCCCAGTAATTATCAAGACATGCAGATTTTGGCACAAAATCACCCACATCCATATTTAATTTTTGCGTTACTACGGAGAAAGCTATAATTGGGGCTATTTATTGCACCTACTTAATAATAATCCCCAAGGCATCATTATTTATCAGGTTAGATAAATATTGCACCAAACACAGGACCACTTGTTACTGCCTTTGTCAAGACAGGAATCAGATATAGGAACAGCAGACGAAGCTGAAACATGCAGGGAGTATTGGAGGGGTTAATACAATTCCTTGTCCATGTATAGGTTTGATCACCTTGACGGTGGGTGACTCATCTGTTGGCATTTTTAAGTTTTTCCTGATGTATTACGACCCTTTGAATGTATTGAGGGTTAGCACTAAAAAGAAAGCAGCTATATCAGTAAAGATAAAGTTACTAAAAATAAAGTGATTGTTAGAACCTATATATGTATGACCATGAATCAATACGGTTGTGGCAAAACCCTATGGTAAAAAAGTGAGACTTCGTGGAGGCTGGATATTCCAATGGCACTAATGAGGATTGTTGCAAACATCTATTAGACTCAAAAATAAGGGAGTAGACTTTTCAAAGAAGGGAATTGATCCCTATCATCACTAATCCATTTGTACCTCAAACATTAGGGACTGCCATAAAATGAGAGTTAATTAACCAAGCGTACATGGTGCAGAAAGTATGGAGATATGCACCATCAGATCCCAGCTTCAGAGGGGAAGAATGCTCATAGGAAACGAAAACATTTAATGAAAAAACAAAGAATCAAAATGTATTAGTTGAATCGTATTATTATTCTAGCCCTATGCATGCATAATATGCCTGCTGCATATGTATGGTTAGGAATGCAAGGAATGCCAGATAAGTTATGTAAATTGTAACAGTTTCTCTGTTCTCTGGTAAGTTTAGTAATGCACTAGTAGATGTGTAGCTACAATGTGTAGGTGTGTCATATATTTTCTGATTTTCTTCTACAAATAATGCCGTATGTAACAGACAGAGAGATTCAAAGCTACCTTATTAGGTCACACAGATATTGTTGCTACAATCAATGCCAGCAACAGAGGCCCACAATCTTCAATCTTCGTAAACTGCCAACTGTACTTCCAACAACATGCACACATCTGCCCTGCAATGAGCAGGTTGTCAGAATATTGATACCAACACTAAAGTCTCACAGAAATAGTGTGCCCTAAGTAGCATACACAAAAATATTCCCCATTGAGTGTAGGTTTTCAATTATTAGCTCCAACTGGAGGAAGATTTTTAAACAATATTTAAGCCTCAATAATCTGGCACTATGCCCAGTGCATGCACACCTCATGCATTCTCATGGAGCTGTATTGTTAGTGACTTATGAGCGCTCTACTGCTTCTCTAATTTAATTATCAATTCTTTAATGCGGACGCGTTCTCCAGCGAGACATCATCCTTCATTCCACTGACTGCATGTTACCAAAAATCGAATCAGAATCCAGTTTATGTTGAAAATCCCAGAACCGTCTGGAAAGTCACCCACAGACTAAAAATGTGCAGCGGTGTCCTGCTAATGGCAGATTCTCCACTAACAATAACATATTAGTTCCTTCTCTAATCCATGTGAAAATGAGATAGACAGGAAAAAATCAGTCAGTGTGAACATAGTATAAAGTAAAACAAACACAAGGAGATAATGGACGGAGGGATGGAACTTTTCAGGCACTCACCCCAGTCACTATTAGATCTGGGTTGAATCCATCATCGTTCTTTAGCACACTTCGCCACCCCAGTTCATACCCAGCCATATGCAAATCAGTCTTGACCTTGTGCCTCATGGGAACAGTCCAGCTCAAACTACAAAGCCAGGTCTTCCCTGGACATAGATCTAATAGTGACTGGGGGTGAGTGTCTAAAAAGTTTCAGTGCTCTATCCATCATCTTATTGTGTTTGCTTGTTCGCCGTAAATTGGCAGGGTATGCCCAGACGTGGGACCCCTGCTCACTTTGCCACTGGATTCAAGCTACCGTGGCTGATGAGGGGTGTTACCCCAAAAACAGGTCCCAGGATGCTTGTTTCTGGTCCAGGGAAGACATGGCTTGGCAGTTCGGGCTGGGCTGTTCCCATGAGGAACAGGGTCAAGACTGATTTGCACATGGCTGGGTCTGAACTGGGGTGGCGAAGTGAGCTAAAGACCGATGATGGTTTCAACCCAGATCTGTGACTAGGGGTGAGTGTCTGAAAAGTTTCAGTGCTCCGTCCATCATCTTATTGTGTTTGCTCATAGCTTAAAGTAAGCCAGGTGCTCCTGCATCCTACTCAATGCAAGCACAAGAGTATTTACACCCCTGAAGAGATGTTAAAACCAGAATCAGTTCTTCAAGCACAAAAGCCATTTAAAAGAACACGGCATGCATGGTGTGCCCGTTTTAAATATGTCTGCATTTTCTAATGTGCCAATGTAAAACAAATCCTGTGTAATATGGATATATCTGATGGTCTAACTAACATCACAATATAAGTTACTTGACCACTTAGCTCTCAAATTGTGAATTCTGAATTGTGTTCATGATGATGAATGGTATATTATGTACATATCTTGTTACGCCATTATTAATATTCAATGTTTTATTATCTGCCGATAGTAAGGGTCTTAAGGTTTCTTGTAAAGTTCTCTGATGTTCCTTGAGTATGGTTGGTGCTATATAGCCCTGCAAATAAATACGTTCAAAATTCGTAGTCATTATTGAATGAGATCCACAGCTTTTGTTAATAGTTCACAGGTTCCTACATACGCTTAAGGACTGTTGGGATTTTCTTCAGCAATGCTTCACTGCTGCGAGGCAACGGAACTGAAGCTTCCATGTCATTAGCCCATTACACTATGCTGTGTTAGAGCACTACTTTTAAATGGTTAAAGTCCCTTTTAAGGGTAAGATATGAAAATGTTCTTATCCTGATTTTGTCATTGTGCTTTAAAGCACTTGTAAATGTAAATGTAAAATGTAAATGTAGGTGTACTTATATAGCGCAAACCTGTCACCCAAAGGGCATCCTGGCCCTTGCTTAGGGAACCCGTCCTGGTATTCCCCTGTGAGAAACCCCGGCAGGGTGTCCACAAGGTGAAAGCCAGGCATCCCGCCGTGAGGGGCCGTAGTGGAGATTAAGCAAGCTATTGCCCAGAGTTGCAGAGTGTGACCCCGTGATTCGAGTAGGCACCGGAGCGAGAATTGTCGAGTCCGTGGAATTTTTGAGCCCGAGATCCGCCGAGGCGGGGAATCGAACCCTGGTCCACGGTCGATCTCAGCTTCCGGGTCTGCCGCCTCTAACCACTGAGCCACGCTTCTCCACCACTTATTTGGGGTCTTGTCAATCAGAGAGTTGCTCATCATGGTGCTGGCTGGGACATATTTTTTATACTGAGTGTTCTACTAAGCATGCTGGAGTGGAGAAGGATTACTCTGTGACACAGCTAAATCACTCACATTTAGCACTACTGAATGCTGTGGTGTGCTCCTGTGGATGATGAGCAAATGCAAGCAAAGTGAAAATGGGCATTGACATTTAACATTGTGCCCTTTATAGGCCTCGGCTACAACAGCTTTAGCCATCTGTGGGAGCTCTGTTATTTCCAATACATATCATATTCTTCGGATGAGGTTTGAGTCAGTCACTTGCTCATGACTGGATGGCTTTTTTGTCTTTCTCTTGTGTCTACTCTTGAGTTAATAGCTTTTCTCTCTAATCTTTTGTTTGTACCAGCCAGGTGCATTCCAGTCGCACACTCTGCTGATTGGATGAGTTGAATCCTTCTGCTGCTACCTTTAGAGGACTCTGACTCATTTGTTTAGGTCACGCTAGACAGCGCATGCACTGTCTCTTCTAGAGCTGCTGTAATCAGTCTGTGGGCCTCTAGTCCTTCCCCCTTCTTGCCATTGCTTGTAATTTGTCTATGTCAGTGTCCTTTAAAAATCCTTACTTGCTAGTGGTCAGTCCTGCCTCTTTGTCCCTCCGTTCTCTCTTCTGTTTGCTCCACAGAGCAGGGACTTAGTACTGTCTCATTCCGCTATGGTTTTGTATCTGTTCTTTGGGAGGCTATTTTTTTCTTGGTTTCCTGCTCAGTTACTATTTGTCTGTGTTCAGCTTCAGCACCCTAGCTGCTTATATTTAAATATAGCATTCTTCCTCCCACTGCCTCTTAATGCCACAGTTGTGTTACTGTCGCCTCCTGCCCCATTGCTTGTATTATTTTTAGCCTTTTTTTGCACTTTTGGATGTCAATCATCAGTTGGGCTTCTTTTGGTAAAATGTTTGGTTGGTTTTCGACTTCCTTTTAAGGGGGATTGGGCTTGTTTTTTCCTGCTGACATTTCAGAACGGCAGGCTGTAAAAGAGCTATATCCACAACACTACTTACTGCTAACATCATGTATTCTAAGGTCCAGGTTAGGTGTTACAGCTGGTGACAGGAGTTGCCATCCTCAAATGTGAAGAAAGCACCAATTATTTTACGTACGTCTCGTAAACGTTCCAACAGCAGCATGGTGCCCACCATAGGAACATTCTGTGATTTTGAGTATCACTTTAGTTCTCTAATAGACAGTTATGCCAGTAGAAAAAACTTGTAGTCGTCCTGCTTTGGTGTTGTGGCTCTTCTGATAGTCCTTAATCTAGGTCTTTCGCTAAGATGGGGGGTCGCAAAATCCTGTGAATAATTGTCCATTTCCTATGTCTACTGGCCATCTGTGTTAGACAGTAGAGTACAAGTGCATTTACATCAGCCTCCAAGACGTGTCTTAACTGTGGCTAAGTAAGCAACTAAAGAAAAAAAGCTATATTTTTTTCTATTTGCTATCTTTTGTTACTATGGCGGCACTTGCGCTTTAGCTGTAAATATCGTAAGCTAAAGCGCGGGTGCCACAATTGCTTAAAAAGTAAAGAAATAGAAAAATAAAGTTTTTTCTATGTCTTTACTTTTGAATCAAACGTGGCTTACGATGTTTACAGATAAAGTGCGAGTGCCACAAAGGGTGTGCATCTGCAAGAGTTTGAGGTATTGGCAATGCCTTTTATTTATGTGTTTAAAAAACCTGCAAGCAGTGTTTATGCACCGCTTGCAGGTTTTAAAAACACATAAATAAAAGGCATTATCATTTGCAATGCCAATACCTCAAACTCTCGCAAATGCGAGGCCTATTGCATTGCAAATGCTTGTATTTAGCTACCAGCACTCCATGGAAATGCATGTATTTCCTTGCTCTCTCTCCCACTTCTTTTCTTTATAGTTGATTGATTGATGTGATTGCCTTTGTTTCCAGGCCACTTTCAGCTCCATGCTTTCTTCTTGATCGTTGTCACACTTCCTATTTTAATTTTTAATATACTTGGGTTTTTGAGGGCCCTTCAGCTACAGAGTACTATAGGGCCCTAAATATTTTCTTTTCATCCCCTCCACCTCCTGTCCTGCTTTTCTCCCTGCCTCAATTTTTACTTTATTTTGTTTTCTTACGAGGGCAAAGGAGCTGCAAAGTGCTTGTAGTTCACTTGTTTCCTTTTTTGTGCTAGCATGCACTGTTTTTAACTTTAATATACTTTCAATTGACCCTTGTAACATGGCCATCCACCATGTTAGAACAGTGGAGTAACAAGCATTTGCAATACAATAGGTCTCGCATTGCGAGAGTTTAAGCTATTGCATTGTAAATGACAATGCCTTTTATTTATCTGTTTTGATACTTAACACATAAATAAAAGGCATTGTAATTTACAATACCAATAGCTCAAACTCGTGTAAATGCGAGACTTTTTTAATTTAAAAGAAGCTGCTGCCATTGTCCCGGGCTGCTTGGAAAGTGAAAGTGCACATGGCACGCTGAATTTTGCAGGAAAGCATGTCAACCCTGCAGTAGGAAAAACTCATTAAAGAAAATAGTGCTTACAGACTAAGACTAAGACATACCGTTAACAACAGAAGTAAAAGGGCCAGTCCTCCTGGGAGGTTACAAATGATGACAAGGCGGTACTAAGGAGAGACTAACAAGCCTGTTCCCAAATCAGAAGCCAGCATTTACGAAGGACAATGACAAAAGCCAATGAAAAATATGGGCAGAGAGTGGGCAGAGCTTCAAGCCCATACTAAAATACCTCCTAGAGCAGCGTATGATTTGCCCAGGCTCGACCTAAAAATGGCAGCTGTGCATCACAGCACATGCTTTGCATGATGCAAACAAGTGCCATGACCCAAGCGGCTATCTTGGAATGGGTTGCTTTAATATTAAACACATCTCAAGATTGCTGGCTATTTGTGTGCATGTAACGTTCATATGCATTAAAAAAGCATTGGCACTGCGCGATTGACCCCACATTTAGAAACGCTGGTGCATCCGGATCAATCTGGATTCATGCCAAACAGGAGTACTACTTTAAATCTAAGAAGAATTCATGCGGTCATGGCGCAGATCCCAGCCATATCAGAGCCAGCCGTGATCTTGTCCTTAGATGCACGTATGGCCTTCGACATGGTCGAGTGGCCATATCTATTCGCGGTTCTGAGACATCTAGGCTTTCGTCCAAAGTTTTGCGCATGGATCAAACTTCTCTATACGAAGCCACTTGCACATGTAGTGGCCAATGGCCATATTTCCAGGGATTTCCGGCTGAGTCGTGGTACGCGTGAGGGATGCCCCCTGTCGCCTTTGCTTTTTGCGTTAATTCTGGAACCTTTGGCAGCATGGATACGGTGGGATCCCAAGATAAAAGGTCTTAATTGGACGGATTCGTGGGAGGACCGCATATTGTTGTATGCTGATGACATTCTTCTCTACCTGACTCGTCCCAGGCGCTCACTCATGGTTCTCCTTGACATATGTAAGATCTTCGGGAGGGCCTCGGGATACACCATCAATTGGGCCAAGTCTGTGTTGTTCGTCCTCAATGGGCCCCCGCCTATCCTCCCGAACGACTTCCCCCTGAGGGTTACTGCCGAACCCATCAAGTACTTGGGGGTATGGGTGACACCGAATCAAGAGTCCTTTTACCGACATAATCTGATGCCACCGCTTGAGCGACTCCGCGCGGATGTAAGGCATTGGCATTCCCTGCTGCTGACCTTGTTAGGGAAAGCTGCCCTGTTTAAAATGATGACACTACCGAGATTTCTTTATATCCTAGAAAATGCCCCGTTTCTGGTGCCTCCGAAGTATTTTCAGTCTATCAACGCATTGGTCACTCGTCTACTCTGGGGGGATAAACCTCCACGTATCTCCCGACTTAAGTTGGTGAGAGGGTGGTTTGATGGGGGTATCGCACTTCCGGATGTCCAGTTGTATTATTGGGCGTCACAACTTAAAATAATAAATCACTGGCTACATGTACCACAGACGGAGCCCGCGTTTAAGGCGGATAGATATGACCTAGGGGCTGGCGGAGTGATGACCGCACTCTATGATCCCCGGAGTGTAGCTACTCTGATGGGCCCTACGGCCCACACGGTGAAGCTTTGGCACATGGCATCAGCACGTCTCAAATGTCAGAACACAATCACACTGATGACACCACTCTGGGCGTCGTGCCGCCTTGGCCGACTTTGTAACAGTAAAGGGTTTGGGGCCTGGGATCACATAGGAATCTCGACGATCGGAGACATTTACAGACGAGGTAAAATCCTTACTTTCGACCAACTGGCGGCCCAATTCAGTTTGGTGGAAGCATAACGTTTCCGCTATCTACAAATCACTCATGCTCTGCGGTCGGTACTACCGACGGAGGGACAACTGCCTGAATCCACTCCTCTGGAGGATAGATTGCTTACGGAGCATATGCTTAAGAAAGGGACCTCATTGGTTTACCGTAAGCTAATTAACAACATAACTGACCCCATGGACAGACTTAAAACTGCTTGGACCTTAGAACTGAATAACTTTGATGACTCGGACTGGCAAATCGCACTCTCCTCGCCACCGGAGGTTGCTATATCATCACGACTCCGACTGGTACAATTGAAAGTCTTACACAGAATATATTACACTAGGGTCACATTACATAAGATAGGAAGAGCCTCACACCAATATTGCCTGAGAGGTTGCGGAGAAGAGGGGACGTTCTATCATAGTATTTGGGAATGCCCCGTGATTGCTAATTATTGGAACCAAGTTGCGAGTTTCGCTGCTCCCTGAGCCACGACGGTGCTTAGTGAACATCTGGGAACCGAATGACCTCAGTAATCACCAGGAAGCTTGGGCTATGTTAGGTATTATGTACGCTAAGCAGAATGTGGCCATGGCCTGGGGTTCCCCTGTGTCCCCGGCGCTTAGAGACTGGAGCACGGATTTAGACTCAGCGATGGTTGCTGAAAGGACAGTATATTTGAATAGGAAATGTCCGCGAAAGTGGGGGGCACTCTGGGGAGCCTGGAATGAATACAGAGGGGACATTTGTGAACCACCTCAGTTGGACAGTGATACAGATTCGGATGGTTAAGGGAGGGGAGACGGGAATGTCCAAGGTTTATGGGCTCTGTTGCTGGGACATCACAATTATGACACCTGTTTCTATTTGCAAGCATGTACTGTATCCACCTTATGTCTTTACATTATTTATGTATGATTACTAAGTGTAATGTACCCTTAAAAATGTCCGATGTTCACTTTATACTTTCAATAAAATTTTCACCAAAAAAAAGCATTGGCAAAGCAAATTGCTCAGCCTTTTAGAGAAAAGACGTATTCGCTTTGCAAATGCGTGTTTTACTTTGAAACTGTGGGAACAATCATGTTTACACCACAGGCATAAAACATTAGAAAATCTACCTTTAGATGGGAAGAGTTGATGACAGTATGCCAATATGTTTTTATGGAAGTATTTTTTAATGTTATCGTTTACTGGAGTACAAATATAAAATACTTTTCCTAATCTTTTCCGTCGCTGTGATAGCCTCTTCCTTGAGAGTGATGAACCTCAACAAAATAGGAGTTAGATCTCTGGGTCCTTATCTGAAAAATGTTAATCTCAGACATTTTTTTATTCGCTGCCTTTTCATTACTTGCCTGAACTGTGGGCTCTGGAGCACAGTCTCCTCAGGGGGCTCCTGCTCTTGGATCCCAAATTTCATAGACTGACTTGCTGCGCTCCTTGTCTTCTTCTGTATCTTCCATGTTGTCCTCCTCTCCTCGCAGGTTTTGAAGCAGGAATAGTTTTCTGTCTCTGCCCTCCCCTGGCTGGTGGACTCCCCCCATGGGGCTTTCCTCGATTGGTGTCCTCGGCTTGTCACCCCCTCCTGTCCTGCTTCTCCGGGGTGATGTCTGCTGCCTCATGTCAGGCATCTCCCATCATCCATGGTGGGCTTTTTATGGGCTGGTTCTTCTTTTTGTCCGGGGTTTGGCCTCTATAAATCTCTTACAGATGCCCTCCAGGTTCCTCCTTTGGGCCGGAAGATGAGAGATAATTCATGCCTGACTCTCCTGAATGACACTGCTTATGTGTCACCTGAAATGATGGCCTGAACCGGATGTATAAGGTAAGGCTGCCGGGCAAATTGGTGAATTTTTCCATGGAAGGTATCTATCTTCAAGAAGCACCGCCAATAGTTCCTGATTCCTGGTTTCTGGATCTACCCGTTGCACACATTGTATTTATTTATTTTCAGCATCCCACAACGTTTATAATGTGATCCAATTGAAGTCTGTGGAGTACTTCCTCTGGTTGAATGTATTTCATGATAATCCCACTTTGCACGCCTTGATGTCCAGGTCTCTCTGCAGCCTACAAGTCTTTCTAGCACCTAAGGCATGAAAGTCTTTTATGCTGATTTGGTCACTGCCGATAGAGGAGAGTCTCCACAATATGAAAGAGTGTCTGGCTGGACAGCTTGACTGATGCACTCACACTGAGGTGCCCCATTGCTCAGTCAATCCTATAACTCACCTTGGCTGCAATTATAATATAATATTACCCGAGTCAGTGCCAAGATTGTCGCTCTCCTCTATTGATAGGTGGCCCCTGCCCCACCTCCTTTGCCCTAGTCATTCCTCCTCCTTTTTCGATGCTTTTGAAGGCTTTCGCTCTAATGGAAATTTCAGACACAGACAGGAAATCTGCAAAAAACAAGTCTTAAAAACAACGAGGGGGTCTACCTGCAATTGCACTTTAGAGTATAAATGCAAAACAAGAGGGGGCAGAACTCAAGCAGAAAGTACAGCGCAAGGTGCTCTGTGAGGTGATAGCTACCTCTCTATCACACCAAAACAGTTAAAATTAGAGAAACAAATGAAAGAGGCATCTAACTGCACAAAATCCAGAATACAGTTACCAGTTGGCATTTCCAACTGGAAACTCTATTCTGGATTCTTTCAAGTTAGGAGCCTCTTCTATGTGTTTGTTTACGTGTAGCATTTTAGAGAATGTATGTATTGATTTATTTTGCAGTTTTTATGTGGCACAAACTCGATCCGAAGTTATTAGAGCGCTTTACATGACCACCAGTTACATTACACAAGGTCAGGTACTCCTTTTTCTAGTTTTTAAGGTACAGAGAGATTTACTGATTTACGCAGAAGTACAGAATGTTGAGTCGATGCCAGGACTCTAACCTGGTTCCCCATTTTCCAAAGTCGGCAGCTCTGGCTGTAACACCACATCTTTGTTAGTGCGTTTCGGGTAAAACGCCTCAGTACTTCTTTGGTAGTATTTTATGTACTCTTAGATGCCTTTGTGAATTGGCCCCAAAACATCTAAAGTTGAATTAAAAGGACTGTTTGAGGGAATATTCACACACAATTCAGACAAATAGAAAGGAAAGGATGGTTTTTAGGTTGTCAGAGAGCGGGCGCTCAGCCAGGGTAGAAGCACTATAGAACCAATGTAGTGTGGTGCAACTGGGTGAGTGGATAACCATATAACCACCCAAGGAGAAGCGAGCAAGCTCACTAATCCACAATAACACAAAATGGCAAACCCTATGCACACACTTGACAAGTAGAAAGCGGATACAATGTCCTAATGTAAGAATTTCAAAATGCAGAGAAACAACAGTGATATGCAACTTGAAAATATAAGTAATTCAATGTCAATACAGAAGTCTTGGTCTCCTTGTTTATTCCAACACAGCATGTGAACAACCAGCCGACACGTGTTTCATCGCATCTTGCGAATCTTCAGGGCTGGAAATAATACAGAAAACAAGGAGCTATACTTGGGGATATATACATTTGTATGTGTGATCCTGAATAACACTTCAGGTCAGCCCGTGAGACAAGCATCATTTTGGATTTTCTCATGCATAAGTTTCTGCCCCTGAGATGGTTGTTGGAAAACATCCATAAGTGTGCTATTGTGCTCATAATATGCTCGTGCATACCATGCAATTGGGGTGAAACGTAGTGCACTTCGGCACCCTAATCGATAGAGTGAATTCACACATATATATCATCTACTGTAGTAACCAAAGTTGTGCATGGTGCCGTGCTGCACTACAGTCTATATCGAGTGTAAGGTATCATGCATGTATTGTGTGCTCGGTGACATAGAAAAATAAAATTTCGACACATACCTCCATTGGTTGTGTATTAGACCATAAGGCCTATCGTGATCGATAAATATGAGTGGATTTTAAGAAACAAGAGAGGGAAGACAACGGGAAAGAAGGGGGGATAGAAAGAAAGAGAGGTCGAAAAGTTAGATCTATGGAGATATCTATTATTGAAGACTGCTCACTCGACTAAGCACTTATTGAGATTAATTCTAGTAGCTCGCTCTATCATTATGTTATATCCGCGTTTATCAAAAATCAGGATGTGCATTTAGTAGCGACAAAAATAAAAATTATAATAAGAAAACGGAAAGCTCACCGCTCTTCCGGTGATACTTCCGACCCGGAAGGGCCCAAGACCATCCAAACGCGGTTGAAAATTGTGGTATGGTTACTGCAATAAAGTTAAAGAATATGGGGTTATATATGTCCCCTTATTTAGAGAGGGGAATTATAGGTGATGAATATGATTCTCGTTAGGGCTAGTGACTTATTAGGTACTATATTTATCTGGCTGCCCTCTAATAAGAGGAACGAAACCGTACCAATATTATTCCTGCTAAACAACATTGTAACATCTCCTGACGTGTTGATATGTCAGTTCCCTTGATCACCATAAGTTGATGCTGCTGACAAACTTAAAAACTTTTACTGTGGCTTCACGTGGTATATTATTTCGACTTGCTTAGAGTTCTGTATATGTCGACTCCTGCTAATATTATATAGACGATCAAAATACATAAGGCATATTTAAATTACCTTATAAGCGAAGTGCGCTTGTTCTGGGTTGCCCGGGGGAAGGTGTATTACTCGATCGCTTTGGGTCTGAAAAGTGATACACATACAGGGTATTAAACTGACTTAAAGGTGATTTAGCACCAAGCCTGTTACTCGACATTCCATTCGAATTCTGATTCAGACAGCCTACCTGAAAAGACGGGGTGTCTTGATTATTGCGGGTGATTTTGAAGCCTGTTCCGGACTTGGTGTCTGTAAGACAAACAATCCGGACAGGCGGGTTAGGAAACCTCCAAGCTGTCATACTTGGCAAGACATACTTGGCAAGACATAACATCTCACCGGCTAGAAACCACACGGTAGCGTTACCTGTAAACGTCTTGCTGCTTCTCTCTTCTCTCCCGGGTCTCCTTGTTCGAAGTGCGAACACGTGACCCGGAAGTGAACTCGGATTAAATACCGTCCCGCCCACTGATGGCGAAACGTCATCCGTGTTAGTTTAATTTAAAGTGATAGATGTAGCGAGAGGGAAACTGCTAAGAATCAGACTTTCACATTTGCTTGGAAATTAAATAAAGTTCTCCATATAGAGAAAAGAAAAAGAATTACGTGTCAATCCGCAAATTGCGGTAGGTGATATTTATCCGACATATAGTGCTGGTGAATAACATGCTCAGTGCACTAATCAATAGCGGTTGCTCCAAAATTTTGTGAACACGCTTGTGAAGATGTTACAACTACCTCGCATGTACTCGCAGCGGTGGTAGAGAAACGTGAGATGATCTCCTCCCAACCTCTCTTACAATCTACAAGTGTTACTAGTAATTATGATTGTAAGTGTTATATCATCCAAATGCATCTTATGGAATATACAGTGGTTATGCTTATGATTAACATATTTGTATAATGCATAGAAAAACCTGTGTTGAACTAGAAACCTAGTAGATACTACTATGACAAACAGCAAATTATGTTAATACAGTAGAATAATCCATCTGTTATTGTCTGAAATATTATGCATTGATACGTGGTAAATTCACTATGACAATGACACATTCAGTATAAGTCCAATAACTCAATATGCTTCATCCATTATGTCATAGTTATTGTATTACGTAAATCAACAATTCTTCTATTTTACCTTATATCAAGTTAGGAATTCAGTCACCTAAGAAGAATTGAAGCTCTGAATCATAGTTTAGGCCTAAGCCGACTGCGTACATTTTCATGATCCACATGGCCTCTGTACGTCGTAGTTTTAGTTCCCTGTTGCCTCCTCTGATCCCTAGGTTTACTACATCAATACCAAAGAAGGAGACACACTTCTCATTCTCAGAGTTCTGGCAACTAGCCACGTGCAATGCTACAGGGTATCTGGGATCTTGTTTAATTATGGCCCTCATATGTTCCGAGATCCTGTCTTTGAGGGCACGTATGGTGCTTCCAACGTACTGTTTACCACATTTACACTGAATTTAATTCTCTCCACCACACTTTGAGAAAAAGCATGACGAAACACTGGGGTATACTCAAGAATGAGAACTCCTTAATCCCATTCATCACAGATAGGCCCCAGATTTGCTACAGGAGAGGTAACACCCTCAGAAATAGATTGAGTCCCACTGTACCCCATGGTCTACAGGCAACAGATTGGCTCTCCTCCAAAAACAAGGGTTTTTACAAATGTGGATTCTGTGCCATGTGTAGGTGGGCCAAACATAAGACAACACAATTTTCTAATCCCAAAGGTGAATGTTTCTCCATAAACACTAACATTAACTGTCTAACTAAATATGTGGTGTACATAATACAATGTAAATGTGGTAAACAGTACGTTGGAAGCACCATACGTGCCCTCAAAGACAGGATCTCGGAACATATGAGGGCCATAATTAAACAAGATCCCAGATACCCTGTAGCATTGCACGTGGCTAGTTGCCAGAACTCTGAGAATGAGAAGTGTGTCTCCTTCTTTGGTATTGATGTAGTAAACCTAGGGATCAGAGGAGGCAACAGGGAACTAAAACTACGACGTACAGAGGCCATGTGGATCATGAAAATGTACGCAGTCGGCTTAGGCCTAAACTATGATTCAGAGCTTCAATTCTTCTTAGGTGACTGAATTCCTAACTTGATATAAGGTAAAATAGAAGAATTGTTGATTTACGTAATACAATAACTATGACATAATGGATGAAGCATATTGAGTTATTGGACTTATACTGAATGTGTCATTGTCATAGTGAATTTACCACGTATCAATGCATAATATTTCAGACAATAACAGATGGATTATTCTACTGTATTAACATAATTTGCTGTTTGTCATAGTAGTATCTACTAGGTTTCTAGTTCAACACAGGTTTTTCTATGCATTATACAAATATGTTAATCATAAGCATAACCACTGTATATTCCATAAGATGCATTTGGATGATATAACACTTACAATCATAATTACTAGTAACACTTGTAGATTGTAAGAGAGGTTGGGAGGAGATCATCTCACGTTTCTCTACCACCGCTGCGAGTACATGCGAGGTAGTTGTAACATCTTCACAAGCGTGTTCACAAAATTTTGGAGCAACCGCTATTGATTAGTGCACTGAGCATGTTATTCACCAGCACTATATGTCGGATAAATATCACCTACCGCAATTTGCGGATTGACACGTAATTCTTTTTCTTTTCTCTATATGGAGAACTTTATTTAATTTCCAAGCAAATGTGAAAGTCTGATTCTTAGCAGTTTCCCTCTCGCTACATCTATCACTTTAAATTAAACTAACACGGATGACGTTTCGCCATCAGTGGGCGGGACGGTATTTAATCCGAGTTCACTTCCGGGTCACGTGTTCGCACTTCGAACAAGGAGACCCGGGAGAGAAGAGAGAAGCAGCAAGACGTTTACAGGTAACGCTACCGTGTGGTTTCTAGCCGGTGAGATGTTATGTCTTGCCAAGTATGTCTTGCCAAGTATGACAGCTTGGAGGTTTCCTAACCCGCCTGTCCGGATTGTTTGTCTTACAGACACCAAGTCCGGAACAGGCTTCAAAATCACCCGCAATAATCAAGACACCCCGTCTTTTCAGGTAGGCTGTCTGAATCAGAATTCGAATGGAATGTCGAGTAACAGGCTTGGTGCTAAATCACCTTTAAGTCAGTTTAATACCCTGTATGTGTATCACTTTTCAGACCCAAAGCGATCGAGTAATACACCTTCCCCCGGGCAACCCAGAACAAGCGCACTTCGCTTATAAGGTAATTTAAATATGCCTTATGTATTTTGATCGTCTATATAATATTAGCAGGAGTCGACATATACAGAACTCTAAGCAAGTCGAAATAATATACCACGTGAAGCCACAGTAAAAGTTTTTAAGTTTGTCAGCAGCATCAACTTATGGTGATCAAGGGAACTGACATATCAACACGTCAGGAGATGTTACAATGTTGTTTAGCAGGAATAATATTGGTACGGTTTCGTTCCTCTTATTAGAGGGCAGCCAGATAAATATAGTACCTAATAAGTCACTAGCCCTAACGAGAATCATATTCATCACCTATAATTCCCCTCTCTAAATAAGGGGACATATATAACCCCATATTCTTTAACTTTATTGCAGTAACCATACCACAATTTTCAACCGCGTTTGGATGGTCTTGGGCCCTTCCGGGTCGGAAGTATCACCGGAAGAGCGGTGAGCTTTCCGTTTTCTTATTATAATTTTTATTTTTGTCGCTACTAAATGCACATCCTGATTTTTGATAAACGCGGATATAACATAATGATAGAGCGAGCTACTAGAATTAATCTCAATAAGTGCTTAGTCGAGTGAGCAGTCTTCAATAATAGATATCTCCATAGATCTAACTTTTCGACCTCTCTTTCTTTCTATCCCCCCTTCTTTCCCGTTGTCTTCCCTCTCTTGTTTCTTAAAATCCACTCATATTTATCGATCACGATAGGCCTTATGGTCTAATACACAACCAATGGAGGTATGTGTCGAAATTTTATTTTTCTATGTCACCGAGCACACAATACATGCATGATACCTTACACTCGATATAGACTGTAGTGCAGCACGGCACCATGCACAACTTTGGTTACTACAGTAGATGATATATATGTGTGAATTCACTCTATCGATTAGGGTGCCGAAGTGCACTACGTTTCACCCCAATTGCATGGTATGCACGAGCATATTATGAGCACAATAGCACACTTATGGATGTTTTCCAACAACCATCTCAGGGGCAGAAACTTATGCATGAGAAAATCCAAAATGATGCTTGTCTCACGGGCTGACCTGAAGTGTTATTCAGGATCACACATACAAATGTATATATCCCCAAGTATAGCTCCTTGTTTTCTGTATTATTTCCAGCCCTGAAGATTCGCAAGATGCGATGAAACACGTGTCGGCTGGTTGTTCACATGCTGTGTTGGAATAAACAAGGAGACCAAGACTTCTGTATTGACATTGAATTACTTATATTTTCAAGTTGCATATCACTGTTGTTTCTCTGCATTTTGAAATTCTTACATTAGGACATTGTATCCGCTTTCTACTTGTCAAGTGTGTGCATAGGGTTTGCCATTTTGTGTTATTGTGGATTAGTGAGCTTGCTCGCTTCTCCTTGGGTGGTTATATGGTTATCCACTCACCCAGTTGCACCACACTACATTGGTTCTATAGTGCTTCTACCCTGGCTGAGCGCCCGCTCTCTGACAACCTAAAAACCATCCTTTCCTTAAATTCATTAGTCAGTTTAGGGTTGCCGCCTAGCACTCTCAAACAACAATACCCGAGTTGTTTACCTCTAGTAGATCCACAACTGATTCAGCTCACATGGATCGCAGCAAAGCTGCAGAGGAACTTTTCGATAATCTAGCCAAAGGCATGTCCACTACAACTGCCACCACCAGTACGAACCCTCCGCGGAAGGAAGGCCTTAGAGACAAGTTTATAAAACTTGAACGTCTTAAGAAACAGGAGAATGCGAAGTGGTGGGACGGCACCACTCTCAAACAATACCTGAGATTAAAAAGAATACCCAGGGGCCTCAGAGGTCAAATCTTTCCCACTTATGACAACTTAGATGCAGACCTGATGTCTAAGTGGGAAGATTCACTCACAGCAAACTCAATGACCCTTATAGATATTTTAATAGAAAGTTCGGACCGCAAAGTCACTAAGTTACAAGCAGATATTGCTGTGGTCGAACAAGAAATTAAAGACTTAAATATCCCTGAAGCAACAATAAAGAACTATGATATCCTGGATGATATTCTTCTCAAACAGCAAAATGACATCAAAAATAGGAAAGCTAGACAGATTAAACGAGATGAAAATGACTACCAACAGGGCAGGGTATTCACCTACGCCAGTAAATATGATCCACTCATTCCCAACAATCAGACCAGAAATGTGAATATTCCATCCACAACTGGAGCCAGTTCAGTCTCGTCCAGCAATGCTTCTATCAGCAGTGCGGGACTTAGCAGTGAGGAACCAGAAACCGTAGCCGCAGGCAGTGTGGCGACTTTTTCCCAGGAGGTCCAGAGAATCAGGAGAGGCAACCGGTTCCCAGTCCAGAGAGATCCACCCGATCCAAAACCCGTAGGGGCAGGAGATCAAAGGACAGGGTACAGAGACAAGTTAAGATCAGGCACGAACAGGAACTAAACACAAATAGTCAGACAGAAGTACAAGTAATCAACCTCTCCTCACTAGAACTGACACCTAACATGATATCACTGTTAAGCAAAGGTTTGAGTTTTAATCCTTTTGCCACTGGCGATCTCTGTAAACTTAAAATAGATCTATTTAAGTTTATTAGAAACCTTAAGTTAAAGAAACATTTTTCTGACAAAACCAATACTGATGTGGGTAAAAAGAATATTCCTGTCCTTGCCAATACAGAAGAATTTTTGTCAATAAAAGATGTACAAGCTACACACTTACTCTTGTCTATTACTGATATGGAGGATTCACCATACGACATGGATAGACTTTTAATGGAGCTCGACATAGACCCAGATTATAGTGTATCGAGTGGCTTGAAAAGCAAATCCATATGGGTACCTACACTTTCAGGGGGCAATGTAATAGATCAGTTTCACAAAAGAGTACTAGAAGACATTGAACGAATTAACACCTGCAATGCAGTAAAATCATTCAAGTATCTAGACAACCTGACAATCGGAGAACGAGCCGCCTTAACTTCTCTTAGTAGCAATGCACATATTGTTATCAAAGAGGCCGATAAAGGCGGTAACGTTGTAATAATGGACAAAGCAGATTACGAGGGAGAAATTCATAGTCAACTAGCGGACGCCACTTGCTATGAATCAATATCATCTAATCCAATAGGTCCTTTGACAATTAAGATTAACGAGAAACTATTGCTATGGAAACAATCGGGTCTACTAAATGACCAGGAATACCTTTATCTCAAAATTTTCCGACCAACATACCCATGGCTTTACACACTCCCCAAGGTACATAAGAACCAGCCCTTCCCTCCGGGTAGACCAATAGTCTCGGGCATAGGGGGTCCTACCGAGAGGATGGCAGAATACATTGATCTCTTTCTAGGACCCCTAGTACACAATCTTCCTTCATATATACAAGATTCCAGACACATTCTGAGCATTCTGTCAGATATCCAGTGGCAACCGGACACATTTCTTGTAACTATGGACGTTGTGTCCCTGTACACTAGCATTAATATTGATTTGGGGCTACTGGCTTTGAATAGATGTTTGGGGAACAGACCAGCTTCACTGTACCAACATACTGCGATGCTATCAGAAATGATGGAACTTGTGTTGAATAATAACTTTTTCATGTTTGACAAGAAATGGTATCGCCAAAAGAAGGGAGTAGCGATGGGATCGAAATTTTCCCCATCGTTTGCTAACCTTTTCATGGGCAACCTGGAATCGGATCTTATCTGGGGTGACAAGGGCTCCCAATATATTGACTTCATAATTTTCTGGGGACGCTACATAGATGACTGCATTCTCCTATGGTCAGGCACAGAAGTACTACTTATGGAATTCTTTAATTACTTAAATAACAACACTTGGGAAATTAAATTCACCATGACACATAGTCAAACTAGAATTGAATTTTTGGATATAGAACTATATGTGGTAGGCAACACCCTACACAGTAAGCTCTTTAGAAAATCCACCTCATGTAACTCTATATTACATGCTGACAGTTCTCATCCTCCGCACCAGGTAAAGTCTATACCGTATGGTGAATTCCTAAGAGCCAGAAGGCTCTGCAGTGAAGAATCCCAATTCAAAGACTGCGTAGACGACATGAAAAACAGGTTCTCCAAAAGAGGTTACACTAATAATGTGATCCGACAAGCAGAAAGGAGAATCAACAAAACTGTAAGAAAAGACTTGCTACAACCTAGAACACAACCTCAGCTCACAAACAACTCAATCAGGTTGATCACTGAATTTAATTCTCTCCACCACACTTTGAGAAAAAGCATGACGAAACACTGGGGTATACTCAAGAATGAGAACTCCTTAATCCCATTCATCACAGATAGGCCCCAGATTTGCTACAGGAGAGGTAACACCCTCAGAAATAGATTGAGTCCCACTGTACCCCATGGTCTACAGGCAACAGATTGGCTCTCCTCCAAAAACAAGGGTTTTTACAAATGTGGATTCTGTGCCATGTGTAGGTGGGCCAAACATAAGACAACACAATTTTCTAATCCCAAAGGTGAATGTTTCTCCATAAACACTAACATTAACTGTCTAACTAAATATGTGGTGTACATAATACAATGTAAATGTGGTAAACAGTACGTTGGAAGCACCATACGTGCCCTCAAAGACAGGATCTCGGAACATATGAGGGCCATAATTAAACAAGATCCCAGATACCCTGTAGCATTGCACGTGGCTAGTTGCCAGAACTCTGAGAATGAGAAGTGTGTCTCCTTCTTTGGTATTGATGTAGTAAACCTAGGGATCAGAGGAGGCAACAGGGAACTAAAACTACGACGTACAGAGGCCATGTGGATCATGAAAATGTACGCAGTCGGCTTAGGCCTAAACTATGATTCAGAGCTTCAATTCTTCTTAGGTGACTGAATTCCTAACTTGATATAAGGTAAAATAGAAGAATTGTTGATTTACGTAATACAATAACTATGACATAATGGATGAAGCATATTGAGTTATTGGACTTATACTGAATGTGTCATTGTCATAGTGAATTTACCACGTATCAATGCATAATATTTCAGACAATAACAGATGGATTATTCTACTGTATTAACATAATTTGCTGTTTGTCATAGTAGTATCTACTAGGTTTCTAGTTCAACACAGGTTTTTCTATGCATTATACAAATATGTTAATCATAAGCATAACCACTGTATATTCCATAAGATGCATTTGGATGATATAACACTTACAATCATAATTACTAGTAACACTTGTAGATTGTAAGAGAGGTTGGGAGGAGATCATCTCACGTTTCTCTACCACCGCTGCGAGTACATGCGAGGTAGTTGTAACATCTTCACAAGCGTGTTCACAAAATTTTGGAGCAACCGCTATTGATTAGTGCACTGAGCATGTTATTCACCAGCACTATATGTCGGATAAATATCACCTACCGCAATTTGCGGATTGACACGTAATTCTTTTTCTTTTCTCTATATGGAGAACTTTATTTAATTTCCAAGCAAATGTGAAAGTCTGATTCTTAGCAGTTTCCCTCTCGCTACATCTATCACTTTAAATTAAACTAACACGGATGACTTTTCGCCATCAGTGGGCGGGACGGTATTTAATCCGAGTTCACTTCCGGGTCACGTGTTCGCACTTCGAACAAGGAGACCCGGGAGAGAAGAGAGAAGCAGCAAGACGTTTACAGGTAACGCTACCGTGTGGTTTCTAGCCGGTGAGATGTTATGTCTTGCCAAGTATGTCTTGCCAAGTATGACAGCTTGGAGGTTTCCTAACCCGCCTGTCCGGATTGTTTGTCTTACAGACACCAAGTCCGGAACAGGCTTCAAAATCACCCGCAATAATCAAGACACCCCGTCTTTTCAGGTAGGCTGTCTGAATCAGAATTCGAATGGAATGTCGAGTAACAGGCTTGGTGCTAAATCACCTTTAAGTCAGTTTAATACCCTGTATGTGTATCACTTTTCAGACCCAAAGCGATCGAGTAATACACCTTCCCCCGGGCAACCCAGAACAAGCGCACTTCGCTTATAAGGTAATTTAAATATGCCTTATGTATTTTGATCGTCTATATAATATTAGCAGGAGTCGACATATACAGAACTCTAAGCAAGTCGAAATAATATACCACGTGAAGCCACAGTAAAAGTTTTTAAGTTTGTCAGCAGCATCAACTTATGGTGATCAAGGGAACTGACATATCAACACGTCAGGAGATGTTACAATGTTGTTTAGCAGGAATAATATTGGTACGGTTTCGTTCCTCTTATTAGAGGGCAGCCAGATAAATATAGTACCTAATAAGTCACTAGCCCTAACGAGAATCATATTCATCACCTATAATTCCCCTCTCTAAATAAGGGGACATATATAACCCCATATTCTTTAACTTTATTGCAGTAACCATACCACAATTTTCAACCGCGTTTGGATGGTCTTGGGCCCTTCCGGGTCGGAAGTATCACCGGAAGAGCGGTGAGCTTTCCGTTTTCTTATTATAATTTTTATTTTTGTCGCTACTAAATGCACATCCTGATTTTTGATAAACGCGGATATAACATAATGATAGAGCGAGCTACTAGAATTAATCTCAATAAGTGCTTAGTCGAGTGAGCAGTCTTCAATAATAGATATCTCCATAGATCTAACTTTTCGACCTCTCTTTCTTTCTATCCCCCCTTCTTTCCCGTTGTCTTCCCTCTCTTGTTTCTTAAAATCCACTCATATTTATCGATCACGATAGGCCTTATGGTCTAATACACAACCAATGGAGGTATGTGTCGAAATTTTATTTTTCTATGTCACCGAGCACACAATACATGCATGATACCTTACACTCGATATAGACTGTAGTGCAGCACGGCACCATGCACAACTTTGGTTACTACAGTAGATGATATATATGTGTGAATTCACTCTATCGATTAGGGTGCCGAAGTGCACTACGTTTCACCCCAATTGCATGGTATGCACGAGCATATTATGAGCACAATAGCACACTTATGGATGTTTTCCAACAACCATCTCAGGGGCAGAAACTTATGCATGAGAAAATCCAAAATGATGCTTGTCTCACGGGCTGACCTGAAGTGTTATTCAGGATCACACATACAAATGTATATATCCCCAAGTATAGCTCCTTGTTTTCTGTATTATTTCCAGCCCTGAAGATTCGCAAGATGCGATGAAACACGTGTCGGCTGGTTGTTCACATGCTGTGTTGGAATAAACAAGGAGACCAAGACTTCTGTATTGACATTGAATTACTTATATTTTCAAGTTGCATATCACTGTTGTTTCTCTGCATTTTGAAATTCTTACATTAGGACATTGTATCCGCTTTCTACTTGTCAAGTGTGTGCATAGGGTTTGCCATTTCAGACAAATAGAAAGGGCTGTGTCTTCACTGCGCTTTCAGGAAGAGGAAGTTGAACGTTTCGAGGCCGATTCAGATGCATGGAAGAGTACATAAAAAGTACTTGTGTAGCACTACTTCCCGTACTCATCTAGGCTTTTGACAATTGGCCTCCTAGTCTCCAAGAAACTTTCAAAATTTGGAAAACCTGCAGGAAATTACGAAAACTGTACATGTGGGCACATTAGCACAATCCACAGTAATTGGCACTTAAATTGGAGTACTAGTTAAGATGCGATTGACTGAACTATAGTGGTTACTGTGATAAACAGATTGCTATTTTAAGGCTTCTGTGTTTGATCATTCGTTTTAGGTCATTATATAAAGTGCCATGTATCAGCTTTCTTTTAATTGAGAGTGATTGACAGAGGCAAGTTAAAATGCACCATTGTGATAGGATCCAGTGGACGAGTACACTTAATGGTAAGTCTGTGATTGGCCTGTGGGATGCGCCTCAAATTCAGATCTCCGTCACTAGCTTTCGCATCCACTTCTAATTTATTTTAGACAATGCCCCATGTTGAAGAGCATTCCTATGAAAAAGAGACGATGAGCTGGAGTTAGGGAAGAGAAGAGGTCAGCTTCAATCAGCCATGTTTCCGTCATATTTGCTTCTATTTTTTGCACAAGGTATTTTTTGTTGTTGTAAGTATTTTAATATGTTGACTGCTGTATACCGATCCAGCATCACTTACATGGAACACCGCTTGAATGGCATGCCACGCTCCTTGAAAAATATTTTTGTAAATGAATACACAAAAGGCTAGCAATGTCTGACCAACAGGCACCTGTCCGCCTGGACAGCTGCTCCTTTCTTGCACAGCACGTGTCCGCGTAAATCAAATGTATCGGACATTGGTTAAAAAAGCACAAGTATGCTATACATTTTTTTTTAAGTCGCGGTGCTTCTCAGATGTCACACACGTTTTTGATAAACACATTCGAAAGTCTCTATTATTCCAACGTGTTAAGTAGCTGACACTTTAATTGTCAATCCTTGTACTGCATGGTCTAATACATTTTGTTGCAGATGGGTAATTCTGTCACACTGTCAGAACGCGTTAATTGGTCAGTGGCAGCTTTGGTGACTCGGCGGATGCGTCACCGCGCTCCCGCGCGCAGGGCCTCACCCTGTCACCGAGTCTGTGCAGCAGCCGGTTCCGCCAGTGCCCCCGACGCGCCTGCGAGCACCAGGCTTATGGCCGCCCCAGTGAACAGGGCTGCCCATTCATTACCGCTGCACGATGGGCCTCTGCTTTCTTTCACCCCTTTCAGAGAGCAGCTGAAACACACGCATTGCCATTCTTTTCATGCCCCTGGTCTGAACTGATGTCTGATTGTCCGTTTTCCATGTTGGTAAGCACCCAATTACGCTCTCGCCACTATCTTTGGTTTTCCTTTGGCCCAAATCTCAACTGCGCTATTATCTAGGTCAGTGGGGAAACCCGAGAGATGGCAAACCCCGAGCCAAGGACAGAGGGACTCGTCTGTATTTACTGTTATTACCTCGCTCGTCTTCTGCCAATGCTGCCTTTTTTATCCATTCAAGTAATACAAAAAATGATTTTATATACTTGCACTTTCATTTTATATAGCAAGGCAAAATGAATAGTCTTTTAGAGAGCCTCATTCTGTGTGCTACGGCAGAATCTCTGTCCATCACCACCCCCTTTTGTACGGCAGAATCTAACACACAAATCGCCCACTGAAATGCCGTTTTCAGGTGGTAACAGGCCGGTGTTTATGCCCGATTCCATCCCTTGCATGGTGTGATGGGTAATAAAGTGTGAAAACAGGCCATTCAACTACATTTGCACATGGTACTCCTCTTTAACACAACTTCCTTCAAGTAGGCTCTGCAGAATACAACCAGTGTAAAAGCTGGGACCCAGTGAAGTTAAGCAAAAATACAGTGTACAATAAGGACCTGATTACGACGTTGGTCGGAGTTTCCTCCGACAAACATCGCTGCGTTTATGAACCGACTGCCCTCCGGTTGGCGGTCCCGACACTGCAGTTAGGATGCGACCGCATGTGGTGCGGGCGCAAACTTCCATTTTACAATGGGAGCTTGTGTGGCGGGCTGAAACCATCCGCAGCACAAGCTCTCGTAAAATAGAAGTTTTTGCACATCCCTGCACTGTGTGGCAGGCACCTCATTAACCACAACCGGATGGCCAGGGGAGAAGGGGTTCTGGTAGGGGCCCCTAAACTTGCTTTCCGACAGCCTTTTTTTATGTCGGAAAGCCGACATGGAAAGGCTGTGGGAAGCCTAACGGCAGAAACACCGTCCTTAAGGAATTATGAGCGGTTTCTGGCTGGCCGACAGCCTTCTTGAGCCAGTTGGAACCGAGTCAGATTCCCCAGCCAGTTTACACTCCGGCCTCTGACATTGTCTGGGATTTTGATATTGAACTGAAAATTATCAAACGCAACAACATCCTCAAGTATATGCAGTTGAATGTAGATTTACTATCCTTAACTATCCACCTTCATGGTATACATATATTCAAGGTACACAGGTGTGAGGTTTAGTGAATCTATACTTACCTATGAATACTTAATTTCATGATATGCTGTTAGTCGATATTTTGGTAGGTTGAAATTGTGGCCCTCGAAATTTTGGCCTACAGCCTTTGTAGGCTCTTACCTAAGGGGCAGTAGATTCACCGGAAGACCTAGTATTAGTGGATAAGTAGTGTTGTGTTATGTCACATTGTTTTGTGTTGTTTTGGTGTTGTTATTTTCATTGTGTTTTTATATTGTTGTTTTGGTATTGTTGTGTTGTGTTTATTTGTAGAATGCACAACTTAACCAGGAGGATATCCTGGCACTGATTCTGAAGGTTACGTTGGCTGTGTCTGCGGTCTAGGTAAACTGTCACATCTTCAGTTTCTTGCAGAATTCAAGCACTTAGGAGGCAGCTCTAATGTGTACTGGAGGTCATCCCAGGCTTTGGGAGCGAGGTATGAGAACACTTGACCTCCAGCTCCTACTTTGTGTATGTGGGGGACATGTGTAAGTCAGAGGCCGGCCTCCTCTCTAAGCATCTACATTATCAGGTTAGAATGACAGGATGTATTATTAGGAAAGGAGAGCTTGCCTATAATTACAGTGCAAGTGAATCTTGTAACAGAGCACTTCTGGAATCAGTTTAAAAAAGTAAATTTTACAAGACATAATTAAACCAGCGCAATGTAGTCAATGAGTGAATGTATGTCTAAATAAATGTCAGATTGATTTTGATTTTGACTCATTCAGGTCTTCTTCTTGCTCCAAGACTTCACTAGGGATCTTGACATCTTAAACCAGCAGATGTTGATCTGCTGATCGACGGACATCTTTGTGATCTCTGCCTTGGCATAGAACCAATGTCAGTCTGCGATATCGTGATCCTGTTGAGGACTGTAGTTGATCAATGACTGATTTAGTAATGAAAATTGAAGTACAAAGGAGTGTGGATGACAAAACATGTTAGTCAGGAGTTCATTTGACAGGCATATGGGTTGCAGGCCTTTATATAGAGGTCTTATGGTTACTAAGGGGACAGTCGTTGGATGCCAATGAGTAGTTAAGTTTGGCACTTAGGAATCTGTGTTTGTGTGTATGTGTTGTGTGTGTTCCTAAAGGAATGGCATCATACGTGTAAATAGCAACTCATAATACACTAGTATGGTGTAATTCACATGGATTACAGCTGACAGAATTGTCTTTAGAGGGCCACAGGGCAAGCAGCAGTTACTGGGCCCAAACTTTGGAGATTGAGGCCTTTTACTCCTGACGTCGTGGAGCCCAATCTACTATGTTTCCTGAGCAACTGGGCCAAGTACCTAGGGTGACCAGATTTTACGAAGCAAAAACCGGGACATATCAGACATAAGAGTAAGACTAAAGACTTTAACCATACTTCTATTTCCGGCATGCCCTACATTTTTGCATTTTTTATGTGTAACCCTGTAAAATTATATACATAAATATATTTACTGAAAAAATCAAAGGTTACAGGGACGTTATGGTTAGGTTCAGATTTCACTCACACAGAACCATAGAAATCCGGCAGTTATAGTTACCTGAGCTAACTATAACTTATGCACTCGCAATGCACTACATATGACCTCACATATTAAATCACTCATTACATGGTCAGTGACTTCACTGAGGATATCAATGCTGACATCTCAAATGACATCACTGATGCCATTCACAGAACCACTCACACACCCACTCACACCCCCTATACAACCTGTCACACCCCCACTAACAAACCGTGGATATTTCTACCGTGGCCCCTTTTGCGCTTAGCAGTCCTTGACTTCCTGACCTTTGGTCAATCAGTTACAGCAACCAGAAGTTCTTCTCACCTACTCCTGGCAAGGTAAGTTCTTTTGTCCATCCCATGATGAGTGGGTGGGAAGTAGTGTGAATGTCCTAATGCTGGTCCTGTGTATGTGTGCAAGGGTCCCCACAGCAGCTCATTCCTCCGGGTCACACTTCTTGCTGATGCCCAACTCTGGCATGCAGGGTCATTATCTTGCTACATCACACGGGGCTCCTGCAGATTCCTTAATAGCAACTGCTCCTGGCATACAAGGTTACCGACTCTTAACCACTCACAGGCTACATCCCACTCTGCATGGCAGTCTGTCCATGCTGACACCTCCTGTTATATGGGGTTGCTGGTTCCTCACTGCACGTGGGTGATGACCCGTTCAGCACAGCGATGTCCCTGATTGTTTTCACAGTGGCACTCCTCTAGTATATGAAGGTGGCAAACATTTCCCTGCACACAGACAGCAACCCAATCAGTGCAGCAGCTATCTCCTCACACCTCGCAAAAAGAGTTCACTCAACAGGATTCCCCACTGGACCTCGCTCCCTCCAATTCTCTCCTCTTCCTCACAGGGCACACTGGACTTAGCAAGCAGTAAGGCACTGGTGCTCCAGGACAGGTGGTTTTGGATTCCCTGGGCGATGTCCACCCACCCTGCTGGGAGGCCAGCAGGCTTTGGCCCTCAGTCCTGGGTAGTCACAAGCAGATGTCTTGCAGAGCTTCTCCTCCTCTCACAACCTGATTAGCTGCTTGACAGTTGGCAATTTTTGGGGTCTCACGCTCCCCTTGTTACAGTTCATTTGTAGACACCAAATGTGATTTAGAGTCTTTGAAGTTTATGTTGGGTGTCCGCTTCCTTTTGAAGTGCCACACCTCTGTCCTCTCTTTCTCTTGAAACACTCTGTCACAGCGGTAGTGACTTAAAATAGGATAACCCCACAACGCAAACCAAGGAAATGACTAGAGGTCAGTCCTAGATATCAGCCCATGTGATATGTGTATGAAAAGGTTAGCCAGGGACCTAGCCCTACCATTTATAATTCTCTTATCAGCCCCATCTTCTTCTTGACACGTGCCCAGGCCCCTTCCTCATGACATCTCTCTGAATAAAAGAGCATTCTTTGAAGTTTAGTGGGGGAGCCTGGCTCTCCCTTCTCCAGTGTGTCTCACCCAGCTTACAGAATCTATTTGGGGGGATTTCGCTACCTCCTCTCCATGTTTCACGATGCAGCTCTGGGTCTCCCAAAATGCAACCTCCAGGCATGCATCATTTAAAGCCACACCTACACCCAGCACAAGCTGTTAACTTGCACAAATGCACAGTCACACACACACACAGTGCAGACACATCATTCATGCGCTGCACGGCACTACACATCACACCAATGTAGGCCAAGGATGAGTTAAGCACACAACAGTGGAACTTTAAATGAATGAGTCTATAGGCCTCACTCCAGTGGTACAGGGTAAAAAGGTCCTTTTCACTTCTACTGATCCACCTGGTATGCTGCCACCACTTTTCTTGTGCTGCTTAACTCCTGGTAAAGACAGTAGTCTTACACCGCTATGAGGGTAGCACTTTGGGTGTCCCTTCTGACTCAACAAGACTGCAATCCATGCGACAGGCCTATGTCGTGGCACACATACATGATCTGTGTTTGCCTATCACAACAAAAATCAGCATTAGCGATTCAGACATCAGTGACAGATGGGCACTCAGGGCTGGGGTGCACGTTTTTCGTCCAAATAACAGGTCTTTTAAATTATGCTGCCCATAAAATAACACTGGCGAAATATTTAAAAAATGCCATTTACCCAGAGTGGACATGTGTGTTCTGTGAATTAAAATTACCACATGCTCCATTAAACTTGAATGTTTTAAACTGAACAGCAGATTGCCCAGCACCTGTCTACAGCACACTGTATACCTTTAGGACTGCAATTTCTCAATTTTCAGCTAAATAACTTTTTTTTATAGGAGAAAGGTCAATTTCTTTAGAACATCACATCTGTCAGCCGCAGCTTTCTCTTCATTTTATGGAATGCATATTATCTGCTCAGAATCCATAACCTTTTGTTCGGTTGCCCGCCTCTGAAGTTATTTTGTGCGATTTGTATCTTTATCAAAATGTTATTCATAAGCAAGCTTTTAGTGTGATTATAATAACAGGGCTTCAGCCCCGTGCTATTATTATAGCCTATCTATCTGCCAAGGATGCCGAGAAGGAAACAAACAACTGGTATTATCTTACGCTAACAAGTCGTTCTTTATCAAAAGAGCCTCGCCATTTTCGTTGCAATGAGCAGCTATGTTGGGCAGCTGTAGGCGTAGGGTGGGGACAATTATTCCTCATTTTGGGTAAATTCAAAGCTCCTTCTCTCTGCTCCATTGATTTAAGCATCTAAAAATATTCACGCAAGAAATAGCTCACCATGATGCAGCGTTTGATTTACAGAGCCATTGTACTGGCAACAGCAGACTGAGCACACATCTCATAAACCATCATTAAAATTGAGAACACTCTTGGCAAATTATCCGTGAGAGCAATTAGGCATAAATGAGGTTTGCCTAAAGATACCCTTGCTTTCTCTATACAGGCTGTATAAGACTTGGGGTTTGATGAAAAACTTGCATCCGGTTCCGAATATCCCTTGAATTATTACTTTATGAGAAACAAAATTAAAAACATTCATCTCTGTCCAGGACCAATTATGCATTGCAACAGGAGGAAAAGTGTGCAGCTCGAAATAAAAATGAAAGCATGTTTGTGCAAAGGCTGTTTAGTACCATATGAGGTAAAAAAAGACTTAGTAAGTTTTCTTGCATGATCAAGTTGTTTTACCCCCCTGACGATTCAGGAAAGGTCACGGGTAAGTCCCAGCAACTCACAGAAATATATTTTGCTTTAGTACCAAAGTGAATATCAATGGCTGGAGCTATTTCCTTTTGCTAATACATTCTGGAGTCCCTGACTTTTTTCTTGCCAGTTCATGTTCAGTGAAGAATATCTCAATCTATTATTCAATCACTTATATGAGAATATGTTCATGGAAACCCACACAGAGCACTGAAGAAAGTTAACTCAGGACATTTTGAAGTCCATACATCAAACGCAGATGTGAGGCGTCCAAGATCTTGATGATTTGTGTAGAGGGCAAATGAGTGGAAATATTGAATTTTGATTTAAATCTAATCCACTTCACAGGAAAAAATGCAAAGCAGCATAGATTTCAAAGTTGAATAATACACGTAATTTTGCAAAGATTGAGGGCAATTTATCTTACACTATTTTTGATTCTGCCTCATTTTTTGCCTTACCCTGAGTGAAAATGGATATATTATGCCTTATATTATGCCAGCCTTTCCCATGTCAGACTGCGATACCAGTGTGAATTAAATTCTCATGAAAATATTTTACTTTGATCTCCTCTTGGAATTATAAAGGGGCTTGAGATGTTTACATACTGGAGGTAAACAATTACAAACAGTAAAAGTGGAAGTTAATTACTGACTTGCCTAATATATAGTGTAAAGCTCCGAATTATTCCCATTACCATGGATCATTTATTTACATTATTCTATGTGTTTCCTTTTATTGGTATTGCAAATGAGCCTAGCCTTGTCATACAAAACAACTGTGTCTAGTCTTATTTACAGGATGTTGGCAAATAGATTCTAGTTTGGACTATATCAAAGCCATACAAATAAATATTTGTTCACAACTACTAACCTTCCAGGACATCAACTAAATTCTGTTGGCCCCTCCCACAACATAGAATCATAAAAACATGGTTGGTCTCCATACAGATGGTCTAATGTGATTAATCGACTGAAACAAATGTGCCGTCCTAATCCAAACGAAATTATGTGTGGTCTTTGGCAGCCTCCTGCACACAGTTCTCACTAATCCCTGGCAACCTTCGGTGCGATCGGGGTCACCGGGTAGAAGGTCCCGCACCAGCTCAAGAGAAGAGAGTGGACTCTCTTGACACTTCAATAGCCAAACAGCATAAGACCAGTGATTCCTAGTCTCATTTTTTAGGAACATTCCGTTGCCTTCATCATCAGCATAAGGAATGTCTTGAAGGCTGAGAGAATGCCAAGAGGATGGCCAACACTTGTTTACTGGGTTGGGCTAACCGGGAAAGTTTGGCAAACCTCAATGGAAGACTTTCTTCAAGTAGAAATAGCCCTGAGACTTGCAATCATTTTATTGTTGTCAAGAATGTTCTACATCTGCCACATGAGGCAAATGCAGAAGTGGTCTAATCAAGTAAATGTGTTACTAACTTTACCAAAAGAGCCTCTATATGACTTCCTTCCATGGGCAGTTAAATGGGGGCAAGAAGAGGCAGTTGTGATGTTAGTCCTACCACAGATCCGGCATGGGAAGGTTTGCAAACCCTTAGATAGCATTTAATTTCATTGCAGGCCCAGAGTAGAGTTTTGCAGCAAGACCGGTAATTAGTAGGCCATGATGTGAAAATCTCCTTGGTTGACAGGTTGACACCACATCTGCCTATTTGAAGATTCCCAGGACACGGGTGGGTTTGTGAAATAACGATGTTCTTGTGGGTTGTAATTTTCGCACTCCAATTTCTCTTTTCCATGCTACCAATGCTCCTTTCAATAATGATACTGAAATGATGTCCTAGTGTCATCAGAGATTTAAGGTTACTTGCATTTGTCTTCACATTTGGGATGTGTAATGCATGGCTTTTATTTTCTAATCTTTTAAATTCACTGCTCACTCGTTTCCATCTTTGAGAGTTCTCATCCCCAACAGAGCATTCATTTGATTAAATTTACAAAATTGCTAAGGATGTCTTTCTCTTGTTGTTACTTACACATTGTATAGGCAGACGTTATGTGATATGAGCTACATGTTATAATTGCACTGCTACACTTATTTATTTAGAATCAGTGAAAGGAAACTGTTTACATCTGTTGCCTGCAACGAGATGTGGAGGCATCTCATCAAACCCAGCACTGGGCCAATATATTTCTACATAACTGCCAAATGTAAGTATTGGTGATGCTTTTGTTACCTCTCCCTCTATTTCCTTCTACCATGTCCCTCGATACTCCATTCCGTTAGACTTGACAACCTTGGTGTGGTATTCACCCAAATCCCTTGCCTTCACCTCTCCTATTTGCTAAATTAATTGTTGTTGGCTTTAGCACTCTGTATACTCTACCACTGCTAACAAGTTCTAAAGTGCTTGGGATAGCTCCCTAAAACCTGGTAATATTGGACTACACCTGATGAGCAGTTTTAATTTACTTGTAAGCTCCTAGTAAATGGTACTGCCTGTAATCAGGGCCTGTAAATTAAATGCTACCAGTAGGCCTGCAGCACACAGTGTGCCACCCACTAAAGTAGCTGTTCAATCACATCTTATACCTCAATTGAAGCCTGAGTGCAGTGTTAAACTGCCATTTCGACCTTTTTGTCAGGCCTAAACCTTCCTTTTAATACATATGTCACCCATAAACTAGGCTCTAAAGGCTCATAGAGGAGAGTGCGTTGTATTTAAAAAGTAGGACATGTTGGTTTAGGTTTTACCTGTCCTGGCAATGTGCAAGGCATATCTCGCTCACTGAGTAACACTAGGGTACTTTATTACATTTAATAAGTGATAACTTTTGACAGGGAGCAGATATAAATATGCAGTTTACACTCAAATGATTTCTAACTTTAATGTTAAAGTCAGATTTTAAGTCACAATTGTGGAAATGGCGCTTTTAGAAAGTTAACAGAAGAAGATGATGGACGGAGTACTGAAACTTTTCAGACACTCTCCCCCAGTCACAGATCTGCATCATCGTTCTTTAGCTCACTTCACCACCCCAGTTTGGACCCAGCCATATGCAAATCAGTCTTGACCCTGGTGCCTCATGAGAACAGTCCAGCCTGAACTGCCAGGCCAGGTCCTCTCTGGACTGGAAACAAGCATCCTGGGACTGGTTTTGGGGTAACACACCTCATCAGCTAGGCTACCTTGAATCCAGTGGCTAAGTGAGCAAGGGACCCACGTTTGGGCATACCCTGCCAACGTAGGGTGAACAAACCAAACACAAGTCAATGATGGACGGAGTGCTGAAACTTTTCAGACACTCACCCCTAGTCACAGATCTGGGTTGAATCCATCATCGTTCTTTAGCTCACTACGCCACCCCAGTTTGGACCCAGCCATATGCAAATCAGTGTTGACCCTGTGCCTCATGGGATCAGTCCATCCCGAACTGCTAGGCCAGGTCATCCCTGGACCGGAAACAAGCATCCTGTGACCGTTTCAGGGTAACACCCCTCATCAGCCAGGCTAGCTTGAATCCAGGGACCCACGTCTGGGCATACTCTGTGAACAAAGCAAACACAAGGGGATGCCAGTGTATGCCCAGACGTGGGTCCTTTGCCAGAATGGCTGTGGGTGGAGCTGCCAGACTTATAATTCACAGGGCTTGCCTGTAGCATGCAATGGAACCTGACACTAGTCTTTTGTGACCTCAGACTCCTTTGGTGCCTTGACAGGGGAAGGGAAGAACTTTCCACCACCAGATTTGGGGGAAGTATAGGGAATCCCCATCTCAAAGACTGGCATCAGGTATGAATAGTGTATCTCCAGCGTCACACATCAGTACACTCCTGGACCTGTGGACAATAAGTTATGCTATCTGTGTATTTATAGCATGCTAATCACCTGTAATTGTATCAAGGTGCTTTGTAGCAAGTGTATGAGGCCAGCCCTGGGGGCTTACTCAAAAAGCTAGGCCTTCAGTTGGTTGCAAAAGGCATAAAGAGAGGATGATATTCTAATGCGTTGTGGAATGTCTTTAGGCTTTAGGGGCCAGGCATGAGAAAGTGTAGGTTCCTGATCTTCTTTTGTGTATGCGTGGGTTGTGTGCTAGTGAGAGACTAGCAGAGAAAAAGCATTTGGAAGGTTTGTGGTGGTGAATGTGGCTGTTTGCATAGGCAAGGCCAGTGTTGTGGAGAGCTTTGTAGGTGTTGGCGAGGAGTTTAAAGTGTGAACACTTGAGTATCGGAAGCCAATTGAGTTCCCTAAGGTGTAATGTGATGTGGGCTTGATGTGGGAGGTTGAGGACTAGTCTGACTGCTGCATTTTGGACATTCTGCAGTTTTCTTGTGAGGAGCTTGGTAATCCCTGTGTACAGGGTGTTTCCTTAGTCTAGTCAGTTGGTGATGGGGTCTGAGTGTTCATTTACCTGGTGTTGTCTAGTAGCCACTGAAGTTTTTCTTCAGCATCCTTTGTGTGTTGAAGAAGGCCAAGGCCCACTACGTTGATTTGGGTGGTGATATCCAGTTTGTTGTCGATGATTATTCTGAGGTTTCTTGCTTGGGGTAGTAGTGTGAGGGTCTAAGGTCTGTTGGACACCAGGTGAAGTTCCATCATAAAGCATTCTTCCAGAAGGGTACCACCTTGGTCTTTTCCGACTTAAATGTGAGATAACTGGATTTCATCCAGGTTGCAACTTCTGTTATGCATGTGGTGTACTTGTTCCTAGTATTAGGTGTTTTGCTCGAGAGGGACAGTATCAGTTGTGTGTCATTGGCTTAAGTGAAGATGTTTATGTGTGTGCTCGTATGACGGCGGCCATTAGGGTCGTGCATATGTTGAAGAGCGTTGGTCTCGGCAAGTAAATACGATATCATGCTCCAGTGGTGAGGGGGCATGTTGGCATTTTGGGTTCTTTCAGGGAGAAAGAAGCAAATTCATTTGAGAGTGAGTCTCTGGATACCAGCTTCATGGAATCGTTGGATTAGGATGGGATGGGAGATGGTGCTGATAGGTCTAGAAGGATGAGAGCTGAGGAGGCCCCCCTGTCATCCGGAAGTCATCCATTGCTACTATGAGGGCAGTTTCCATGCTGTAGTTCAATCTGGATCCTTATTGTGTGGTGTCAAGAAGCTGGTGTTTGGCAAAATGGTCGTAGAGGCGCTTGTTGATTGTTTTTTCCAAGGCTTTGGTTGGGTAGAGAAGGAGGGCTATCAGTAATTAGCGAGTTTGGTTGGTTCAGTTTAGGGTTTCTTTAAGAGGACATTGACAGCTGCATGTTTCCATGGTTCTGGGAAGGTGGCTGTACTGATGGGGGTGTTAAGGATAGGGGTGAGGGCAGCCACGGCCGGTGGTAGGTGTAACTGCAGGGTGGGGACGTAGGGAGGGGGAGGGGCAAGGTGGGGGGTTGTAATGTATGGATTACGGACTTTAACAGGTAAGTAAACATAAATAAATACAACGAATTTCATTGCGCGCACTGCATTGCATTTGGTGATGCAGTGCACACAACGAAATTCGTTTTATTTATTTATATGTTTACTTACCTGTTAAAGTCCGTAATCCATAAATTACAACCCCCCACACTGCCCCTCCCTACATCACCGCCCTGCAGTTACACCTACCACCGGCCGTGGCTGGGTGAGGGCCTTACTGATAGGTATTGCTCCCTTGTCAAAGGTGTGTTGAGGTCAGGGGTCCACCGGAGCCCCAGAGTGACTGGTCTTCATGATTGTTGTGGTTTCCTCTGTGCTAATGGTGTCCCATGTTGTCAATGTGTTGACTTCCTTTATCTTCCTTACGGAGAGGACCAGGGAGTCTGGTTGCGGGAGGGGGGAGTTGCTATATATGGTTATGATTGTGCTGCAGAAGAACTTTGGGAGGTTGTTGTACAGATCTTGTGATGGATTAATGCTTCCAGTGACAGCAGTGGGTGAGGTGAAGTTTTTGAGGATTGCAAAGCTTTCTTTGCTGCTGTTTGAGCTGGTGTTTATTCATTCGACAACTGCCTTCCTCATGGTTTCTGAGATGAGTTGGTGGTACCCCCTCAGAGCAGTTTTGAAGGCATCTTTTTCCACTTTCTCTTTGCTGGTTCTCCATTTCCATTCCAATGGGTTGCATTACATTACAGTAGGAGGACTGCCTTGCCCTCCAGAGAACTGCACTGTTGCTACCAAAGGGCTCACCTGCTGCTAGAAAACTGCCTTGCTCTCTGAGAAGGAACAGGAACGAAAGCTCACGGTGACCGCCAACACAAATGTTCAGCACTGACTTTGTGTTACAGCGATGACAGCCCACCCTGTCCGGCCTGCTCTTCGTGTTCCAGCGAAGACCATCCATGACGCTTTCCCTGCTCCTCGCGGCCTTCTCCACTGCAAACAGAATTCTTTGCACCAGACTTGGAGAAGGTACCTTTTTCAGCAGAGCTAACCTGGTCCCAAATATCCAGCCCATGCTCTATCATGTTTGGCCTAAACTTGCGACTTTCCCCCGGTCTAGAACAACCAGATGACCGCGAGTGGTGCTTTGTGCTTTTAGGTGCTATCTCTACCTAAAGCTTTTAAACTGCATATCTCTGGTTCGAATAATTGGATTTTGGTTGTTTTGGTATCATTTTATATATTTAAATGTACTCTGTTTTCAAAATTGGGTTAGTATTTTCCTTGTGTTGTGTTTTCACTTTATTACTGTTTGTGTGCTGCATAAATACTTTAGATATTACCTCTAAGTTCAGCCTGACTACTTTCTGCCAAGCTACCAGAGTGTTAAGCACAGGTTCATTTGGCCACTTTTGTGAATCACTCTGGCAAGGAGTGTGGTTGTTGTCTGAGTTAGACTTTCACCCCCTCAACCAGTAACTCAATTTCTTGCACATTCCATACTCTCATAGGGACTGCTCACCACTTATATATAACCCATGTACATATGGTACATTTTAACATATAACCTACAGAATTAGAGTTCACATCTACACAAATGACACCTGCCTCTAGATCTGTCTCGCCAGCTCTATTAAACTTGAACAAACCTCTGACCCCCCCATGACACCATTCAGAGACATGGATTGATAACTTGTTCTGCCTAAAAAATAAGTCCTGGCTCAGGGATCCCTCAGAGCTTTGGCCCTTTTCAAAGCTGATTGTCATAGGCATAGTATCCAGGATCAAATAGCTTTAACTCCCAAAAACCAAAACCCTCAAAATTACTGTTGAAACCACACAATTATTTAACCTTCACATAACCACAATACTTACCAACGGAAACGCCACCTTCAAATGCCAAAGAAGCACCTGCTTTAAGCTGCAATCATCACGTTGGAAAGTCAAGCCTTCATTATATTATGCCTAGGCTAATGCAATGCCTTGCTGAAATATATAAACTTGTTAAACTGAAGGAATCAAAAAAAGTACAAACATAAAGCTCTGCTGTTCAACTAATCTCAAATACCAACATCAAAACCACCAGCAATAATTACTGAAGGGACTCCAATGATTACCAGTAGAAGACTGCTGCAAATTCAAAATCCTGTCCTTAAGATTTCTCCCCCATATCTTACAGTCACAGGAATAGTTCAGTAATATAAAAGGTGCGATTTCAGGTGTTCCCCACTAATGAGTCTACTGGGTTATGTATTGATTGTTGGCCTACTAAACCTTTTTTGGGGGATAGACTGGTCAAGCAGCCAAAGTTTCAGTGGGAAGGTAAAGACTGTTGTGAAAACGTAATTATATATTTCTAAGTATTACTATATGTGTGTGTGTTTAGGAAATAGAATTTAAAAAAATTTGAAATTCACAAAAACAACAAAGGTTACAAGGATGTTATAGTTAGGCTCCTATTTCCCTCATACAAAACCAGTGAAATTCAGCAGTTATAGTTACCTGAGCTAACTCTAACTTACACCCCCACAATGTACTGCTTATGACCTCACATATTACATCACTCATGACATGGTCAGTGACATCACTGATGACTTCTCAAATGCCATCACTGATGACATCAGCAATAGAACCACTTACACCCTGTTAGAAGGTGGTTCTGACACTATGGGCTGCCCAGATTTTTCGCTTTTTGAGCACCTAATTATTGAGCTTTTACTGTGGGGGAGCCTCATAAGTTGGGACTCACCCACAGTGAACTCATAATGAAAGAGACTACATGGGGTTTTTACTAGTGTCCCCCTGGCTTGACCAAGCCACTGCGCAGCAGCTGAAGTAAGAGACACCGGGCTGGTTACATGCAGACACATGTGTACATGCGTGTGCACACGTGTAGGGGCTGCGCAGGGGAGATTCCTAGCGTGCGCAGCCAAGGAGCAGAGCAAATAGACTGGTGTGGCAGGGCTTATGCAGAAGGGGGTGGTGACATGGAATAGGCTTTATACAGTGGGAAGAAACATGCCAGGGAAAGTCAGTGTGCTTTACAGTGTGTATTCTATTATTCTCTTAATGGTATAGGGAGCTCATGTGCTAGTTTTACTTTCCTAAGGCCTAGAAATTCCAGACACGCTCTAAAGTCCATTGTAACGGGTGTGAGAAGAAGTATTCTGCAGAGTCATATTTCAACTGCTTTTGGGTCATCCAAAAATGTCACATTTCTCTGAGTCAGCCATAACCAGGGCTTGGCTGAGGGCTGACCTCAGCTGGATGGATTGATAACCTGTCTTCCACAAGCTAAGGCCTCCTCTTCACAAAGAGAAGATGGGTGGGGCTACAGGCTCATCCATCAGCAACTATCACTGGGTGCCAAGCACCAGGCTGCACCAAGGAGGGAAGTGAGGGGGAAAGGGGCTTTTTTAGACACCATGTGGCAAGAGACCCTGGACGACGCCATTTTGACAAACCTAGAGGCGGGGCAGGAAGAAGGGAGCAGGGGCAGTGAAGTGACGTGCCTCTGTTTGATAGGACAAACAGAGACTTCCTGCCAGCCCCCTACTCAACTTTTAAAAAGTGCTTGCACAGGAAGAGAAGCTCTCTTCCTGTGTGGTCTGCTGAAGCAGAAGGTGCTGGAGCCTGGCGCAATGGGCAGTTGGAAGGAGGAACCCCCTGACTGCCCCCAGGATCCTGAACAGCACCAGGAGAAGAGTCAAGGACCAGTGCGGAGAAGCAGGGGCCTCTGTGCAGGGAGAAGAGATGCCCAGGAGGAAAACCAGGTGAAAGGCGGGCGCAGGGAGCCAATGAAGACAGCCACCTGCAGAATCTACCTCTGGGAGACCCAGAGGGCGAAGGAGAGTGCTCCCAGTGGCTGGGGAGCACCACCAGGAGCAAGAGGATGTGAAAATGGCGCAAATCCCCAGCCTTGGGGTCGAGATACGCCACCCAGAAGGTAGGCGCCCTTTGACCTCTGGAAGGACCGACGCCGAAGCGCGTGGAGCTCCGCCACCGGTCCATGATGTGCCCCCGGGGTGGGTCAGGTCCCGGGGCTGCCCCCAATAGAAGATAAGACAAGTTCCGTAGGAAATTCTCGGTCAGGGTGTGTGTCACCAAGGCAGGGTTACCTATTTTAAATGCTTGTTGAGATAATGTGGGGGGTCGCCACTGGGATGGTGCCAGTGCGCAGGGCCCTCGCTCCAGGTTGTGTTCAACTACCTGCAGAGGGGGCAAGATGATGCATACATGGGAGTGGTGGTACTAGACCCCACCCGCCCTGCGGCTTATGTATATTTGTAAATTGGTGCATAGTATTGAATAGATTGAGTAGGGTGTGTGTTTAATAAATGTTCTTTTACTTTTATAAAGCAAAGTACAGACTGGACAATCAATTATTGAGTGTTATTTTTGTGCACCTGCAAATGGCGATTACTAGCCCATACCACCTCCCTTGAGTAAGCCTCAGACTGCTCTGCAACGCTACTCTCTGAGAGTCAGGAGCTACAATTGGGTGTTTGGATCCCAGTGAACGACAAATGTAGTCATGTTATTTGTGCAGGCCTCACTGATGCTGCCTTGTTTTCCAACACCCCCCACTCACAGCCCAATAAAACTTGCTGTACGCCCACTCACACATCTACACAACTACTCACATACCCATTCACAGACCCACCATACCAGTACTCGCACACTTACTCACTGCTCCATTGACCCTTCCCTGGGTCGATTTCGACCCTGGGGACCCCATCCTCATGGTCTTTTAAAAAAAAAAATGTTTAATTAACTTTAAGGAAGAGGGGCCGAGCAGGCTCCCTCCCCAAGCTAATTCCGGCCATGGGGACCCCATTCCATGGGCCCAGCATTTTTCTTTTACATTTTATTAAATACATTTAAAGGGAGGGGGGCGATTTTGGTCCCTGGGACCTCATCCCCTTGCCTCAAGTGTGAGTGCCCCAGTCCCACCAAGGGCACCGACTTAGTGCTTGGGACTGCAGGGGGAGCCTCAAGGTCCCCGCAGTTCCCTGCCGGCTCCTCGCGGGGGCAGCATTGCTTTGACTCAGTGGGAGCTGCTGAACAAGCAGCTCTCTCTCTACCAAAGCAATTGTGCTCTCTTTCAGCAAGCAAGAGAATTTCTTGTGCTCTCGCTTGCTGAAAGTGGGCACAGTTTGCTATGGCTTGGAGGGAGCATTAAAGCACCTGCAAAGCCATTGCAAACAGCTGTGTCCCTGGGGTGGGCAAACTGGGACATAGCAGGATCCAGCCCTGGTGGATGGCAGTCACAAGGGCCATCCCTGGCTACAGTAGGGGGGCCCCTCCTACAATCTTTACTTTAGCCCCAGGGAGAATATGGCCCCCGGGGCCGGGGGGCCGCAGCAGACCCCTTCCATTATAATATTTGAGCCCTGGGAAAGTGGTGTGGCCGGGGCACCGGGGGGGGGGGGGTGAAATGGGCCCTCACATTTCTATTTTTCTATGTTAATTACCCTGGGAAGATGGTGGTCCCCAGGGCTGGGGGGTGTCCCCCCGCCATTAATTAAAGTTAAAGCCCCTGGGTGGTGGTGGTATCTGGGGCTGTGGATGGGCCTAGCAGCCCCAGCTTTGTTCATGCATAAAGCCCTGGGAGTGTGGCGGTTTTCGGGGGCTACGGTGCAGGGGAGGCCATACGGTCCTCCCCCGCACTAATTTAATAAATGACCCTGGAAGGTGGCAGTGCCTGGGGTTGCGGGGGGCTGTTTGCCCTGGGAAGGTGGTAGTTCCCGGGGTAGAGGGGTGCCACATGGGTATCCCCGCACAATCATAAAATACTGCCCCGGGATTTGGCCCACTAGGTGGCTTCCTATAAAAGACAGGTCTATTTTTATACTTCCAATTTTGCTGTTGGATCCGCGGGTCTGCCCGCAAATTTGTGGCCAAATTGAATTAAAAAAAATACTTTTAACCCCCAGAGGGGTCCCTGTTGGTCCCCCCTCACCACATCTGGTATTCCTACCCTGCCCCCTTTCCTTTATTTTGTACATTTATTTTGGGACACACTTGAAGCAAAATCCCAAGATGGCTGCTAACACTTCCTGGTTGAAGTGTTGGCATCCAATCAAATTTCAGTAGGATCTGCTGGTCCACTACAAGGATTTGCATCCTTAGATATAGATATATATATATATATATATATATATATATATATATATATATATATATATATATATATATATATATATATATATATATATATATATATATATATATATATGCAAAAAAGAAGGAGAGAACTCTGGGTATGCCTGAAAGGGTTTTGTTTTGATATATATATATATATATTTTAAACTTAAATACATTACATCATATATATATGATTGTGTGTATGTCTGACAAACTGTTAATATTGATAGAATAGGTGCAAATGTTTCTAATGATACATTCGCACGTAAGAACGAAATCGCATCACTATTATCAAATTCACCCGTCATAAACTCTCCTTCAACCCTGACTCAGAAATACATTGTCAGACAGGCTCTGCAACTTATGCCTGAGGTTACTGGTCACAGGTGGGGTAGCACGTATCCGAAGACAAATGCGTGAACAGGAAACTCATCTCAATCCACCAGATAAGCGCAGTGAGACTACAATGGTCCAGGGAGATTTCCCCCAATAAAGCACTCATGGCCAGAGAGGTGCTCGCATTCCCAAAACACAAAAAGTCAGATGCCACATGAAGTTAGGATCACACAGCCAATCAGGACACAGTACACACAGTGATCACACGCCCCTCATGCCGGACAACAGGACATGTTACCCACTGGCCCCCATTGTGACCAATCAGGGTTGAGTTCCACATGCATTTGTTAGTAGGGGCCTTATTTATGACTCCTCAGACAAGGTCCACATTATTTTACCAAAAAAAGGATTGACAGAAGTTCTTTATGATACCCAAAGAAATGTATAAACCCCTGTTTAGATTGATTGTACTTTGAGACAGTCCTCAGACCCACTTCTGTAACTGTGTTCCGGCTGAAGTGTTTAATTATACGCCTCTTCTCTTTTGTTTTTTCAAAGTATTTTCATACTTGAGCAACAAAACTTTGTAGCAATATGTTTTATTATCAGATATGAATATTATTACTTATTGATTTAATGTATCAATTAGCCTCAAATATGCTTGCCGAGGTCCCAGGTTATCCTATGCCCAGACTTAATTTGATTCAAGGATGTACATTTGCAAATTTCTGTGAAGTGTAACCTTGTTTCCATTCCCGGCAACTAGAAACGGGATTTTGGGAGAATAATGAGCTTGGCATTGTGTTGATGAACGATATCTTCTTCTCAAGGATGTCTTGCACTTCTTTTGGAATAAGATCCTGACACCTGCTCATTAGATAAGTTTTTGCAGAAAGTAACACGTTTCTGTCACCTGATTAGTTTCAATAGATTTGTATAGAAAGGCAACCAGTATAAACTGCTCTACTTTTATATATTTTAGCATTTTGCTCCAAATGACACTTTTTTAACAAGCACTTTGGTCATTTTTTATTTATTAGATGTTCTTGCTCCTTTTAAATTAAAAGCAAGTTAGAGTTTAGGCTTCCCGAAGTTATGTTTTATTTTGAATAACAGGTATGTTATAACATTGTTAACACAGTTGTAAAAAAGATACAATATGCAGTCACACTTGTTATTTTTTTAGAAAAATAGGGACGCTTTATTAACATGATAGATATGTACAGTAGGAGGAAATGCCCATTTTAGATCATACAAATCAAAGAAGCAATAAAATATCACACAAGAAATCCAGTTGCAACCCTGGGAGCCCATATTACACACAATATATATTAGTCACAATCATTAACACATCGGGAGTACTGTGCTGTTAATTATCTTTAGACCACAGAAGTTTACAATATTCCATCCAAAATAGTACTTCCTTGTTGGAACTGGCCCTTCTTGCAGGGTCATCCTCAAACTTTTTGCTTCTCCCCCCCTTATTATTCCTGACCCGTGGCTGTTGGCAATAGGACTCTGCGCACTTTACCACTGCTGATCAGTGCTAAAGTGCATATGCTCTCTATGTAAAGTGTTATTCTGATTGGATATACATGTTTGGCATATTTGTATCACCATGAAGTCCCTGGTAAAGTGCACTGGGTGTGCCAGGACTGGTGATGACAAATGCTACTAGTGGGCCTGCAGCACTGATTGTGCCACCCACATGAGTAACCCTAAAATGGTGTCTCAGGCCTGACACTGCAGTGCCTGTGTGCAGTTTAGAACTGCCATGTCCTCCTGGTCAGTGTCCCCACTGACCAGGCCTAACCCTTCCCTTTTTGTGCACATCAGTTACCCCTATGGAAGGCCCAAGGTACCCCCCTGGGCAGGGTGCAGTGTGTGTAAAAGGTAGAGCATGTACTAGTGCAGGTAACATGCTCTGGTAGTGAATGGCAGCCATTTTCGTGTTTCACTATTGTAAGGCTATCTTGCTCCATAGATTAACATGGGGGATGCTGGCTACAGTGGTTAACAGCATTTCTTCCCATAGGAACAAGATAGGACATAAGTATCTAGTACCGCTGAACTCAGAATTTAATAACACATCTTTTAGGAAAGATTGTTTTTAAATCCTGTGTTTGAGAACTGCACTTTTAGAAAGTTGCTGTTCTCTTGTCTGACCCTTCTGTGTGCCTCGGCCTGTTTGTGTATTGACTGTCTGGTTTGAGAGTGATAGGGGCTGGGGAATTCCCCAGGAGGCTGGCTGAGTCAGCCCTAGGCTGAATGACTGCATTTGCAACTTGAGTGGTGGGAGGAGTTAGCACCTGGGCCTGAATAGGACTGTGCCCGCCCCCCACAGTGCTGGCTCCACCCCCTGTGGTGCGTCTGATGTCTCTGCCCTGCACTGTGAAAGGTGGGAAGGAATCATGTCAACAAAGTGCTCCAGGGCTGGGCTTTCCCCCCACAATGCTGGCTCCACCTCCTGCTGGGCGGCTGAGGACCCTGCCCCTCACTCTGAAAGGAAAGAAGCAGCCAGCAAAACAAAGTACTCAGGAAACACCCAGAACTGGTTCAGACCGGGCTCAGGGCCCACATGCACAGAGAGAACAAAGACTTTAGGGGTATAAGTACAGGACCCCTGACAACAGAAAATTAGATCATCCTGGAAATCAAGAAGGAACCTCTGCCAAGGAGAAAGCTGAAACTGAAGAAGGAAGATTGTCCTGCAGTTGCTCTGCTGGACTGACCTGTTGCTTTGCTGTCAAGGAGAGGGGAAGGACTTTGCTGTTGTGCTGTGTCCCCTTGCTTGAAGGAATCTCCAAGGGCCTGAGGAGAGCTGGCTCCCTGTTTTGAAGTCCCAGGAACAAAAGGACTTCACCCCCAGCTTCCCTGAACTCTGCTGAGAGAGTTCTGTCCTTCCTAGAGTGCTTGATCCAGTTGTGGGGCCTCTGGAAGTTGTACCTGAGCTGGGAAGCTTGAAACTAAGCTTGAGTGACTTTTGAACTTGAAAAGTGTCGCATCGCTCGCTTGCGGAGCGCATCCCCGACAGTGCGAGAAGTTTCCCGCCGCTACGGAGGTCGAGATCGTCGCAGCACCTGGCGCCGCTGCCAGAGCCGTCGCATCCTATGTTTGCGGGACGCACCAGACCGCTGCGGGAGAATCGAACATCGCTGCGAGTATCGTCGCAGAGCCTGTCGTCGCTGGGTGAGAACGCCGCACCGCTTGCTTGCAGACCGCATCACGTAGCTGCGAGCATCGTCGCAGAATCAACGCATCGAGGAGCTGCGAGAGAGAGGATCCCCTCTGGACCGCGCATCGTCGCCCCGGAGATCGTCGCAGCCCCTACGAGATCGTCGCATCGTGCCTTTGCGAGAACAGACTTCCTACGGAACCTACGCACCGGAATCCATACAAGTGGCCTTCCTCCCCATACAGACCGGATTCGTCGCAACACGCCCGCTGCTGCAGCGGGGCTGTCGCATCGCCTCCCCAGGGTCTCAGGAGCAACGCATCGCTTGTTTTCCACCGCACCAGCTTCTGCTTTTGGAACTTTGTTGCAACTAAAAGGTACTGTGAGTAAACGTGACGCAACTGTGAACTTTTCACGCATCAGTAGAGAATTCTATCGCAACCTAGAGAATTCTAATGCAACCTTAAGAACTCTTTTTGAAACCATATTCTTGAACTGTGTATGTTGGATTTTTGTCGTTTTGGTCTTGTGTAGTTTAGATTAAAAATACCTTTATTTTTCTAAACTGTTGTGGAGTCAGTTTGTGGTGTTTTCACTGTGTTACTGTGAGTGTTGGTACAAATACTTTACGCATTGCCTCTGGTTAGCCTAGACTGCTCGTGCCAAGCTACCTAGAGGGTGAGCAGGGGTTATCTCAGAGGGTTATCTCCTTGCCCTGACTAGAAGCAACGGGTCCCTATTTGGACAGTGGTACCTACCTCTGCCAACTAGAGACCCCCAGATCTAACATTCCTAATATAATTAATCTGCAATTACTAGGAGATCATGACCACTTGGAACAATTTCACTAAATGGGCAGAATATACGGTACAACCTTTAGGGAAAGAAAACAACATTTTAACACGTTGTCCGCAGTAAAGATGTTTAGGACTAGGAAAAATTGGTGTTCTCTTTTTCTAGTGCTCTACTTTTCCATTATTTGGAATTTAAATAAGGCCATAGTGCTAGAAACACTGGATCACAGGCTTTACGAATGGGGGGGACAGAGATTTGTTTTGCAGATGGGCAGGGGAGGTTTGCACACAAACTCACATCTTCAAGCTGCTATATCTGGATAGCCTGAAGGCAAGCTGAGTGCTTGACCACTGTTAAGCAATGACGTTTAGTAGAGCCCAAAGAGTTACTCAAGAACAATTGCTCCAGCGCCTATTCCTCTGAGGGTGCCGATGGGCCTCTGCTCACTCTATTTGAAATGGAAGTTAACCCCTTCCCTGCTGCCGTCGGCCGTTGGCCATCGCGAGCACTACCTCGCTGGTGCTGCGAATGTCCAACGGCCGACACAGCCCCGCCCACTCGTTCAAACCGCCGCACTGCCGCGGAAAAACAGCCGCGGCTAACGGGTTAATGAGTACCTTTGTGGGTGGAGGGATCTTTGCAACGGCCCCTCCCCAAGCTGAGTCACCAGTCAGCTCACCTATAATTGCACAAGAGTATTAAGTAGCCTTCCACTGATCTCTAAAGCTTTGTGTCTATGTCTCTGGACTCCTTAGACTGACTTGCATTGCTTGAGACATCCATATAGGAAGGTAAACAGCAGGCATCAGGTTTAAACCTTGAGGAAACTAGCCAACAGGACAGGAAGTGCTGCAATAAGGTCCTCCAGGTTGGAGTCAAGGAGATGTTCCCTTTGCCGGATGGAAGCTGCAGCATAAATGCTCACTTCTTGCTGATTGAGCAGTAGCCCACAACTAATCAGTGCCACTGCATCTTCAGAGTTGAAATTCTTACCCAGTCAGGATTGAGCAGTGTCCCTCAGACAATATGTAGTATAGAGCAAGCCTTCCCATACTCCAAGAATGCACAAAGAGCTCGTGCCTAAATGACATAACAAATGTACATTCCACTTGCATCTGTTTTGAAGACCTTGTGAATTCCCGTCATACAGATGCAGAAGACAAAGGAAAGAGAGGGGCGGAATTAATAGGTTCACCCTATTCATATGCCTTGGACAGCAGCCAGCCTACATCTAACATTCAGCTTTCACACAAGTAGATGCTCTTAATCATCTTAGGGGTAACTCTAATAATGATAGGTGATCCTGTTCCGATGTTCATTAGCAGCATAGCGTAAACAATCTATATGCTGTTTGTGCACACTCACTTTCAATAAAAATAAACACAAATGTGGCCCCATTTGCCAGAGATCACAACTCTTCATTTACACTCAGAGGCTAGAGTGCATCACTTCTAGATGCAGCTAATGCACTCCGCGGCTACTCAATATAATCTTTGACCTTTGTCAAAGAGGTCAGTATCCATTCACTAGTACAAATGTGAAGACTGTTTAGCTTCTCCTGTATATATTAATGTGTCTTGAGTGTGATAGATTAGAAGTATTGGTGATCCTCCCCAAACTCACTAAAAAAGTAAAAATGTTAACACACCTCAGGAACAGAAAGGAAACATATAGTATATGGGATAGCTGTGATATTACTCAGGGACTGTATTACTACTAAATTTCTAAGAGCTTGGAATGTACCAAATTTGACAAACATTTTAAAATGAATTGGAGCAGATTACCAGGGTATGTGGCAATGGCAATTCATATATATTTTAGGACTTGCAAGGTGCTAATTTTTCTTGTGAATTAGCTTGAGCAAAAAATGTTCCTTTTTCTCATTCTGTTGAGACTTTCTTCATATATATATGCTCATTAGTGCTTACAATTTGTCCATGCCCAAGCCAAACCATCATTTAAAAGATTCATGTTCACATCAGTGTTTCTTATGCCAACACGCATCTTGCTTCTACTTCAGCATCTATAAATATCTGCTCTGTGTCAATGTTTTGTTTACATGCCTAGTACTTAATTTGTACAGGAGGTTCTAGGTGGTAGGCAGAGGTAAACATTTTTGGCGATCAGGACTTGTTTAGTCTTCAAACTGTGACCCACAGCAGCAGTGCCGGACTGGGAGCCAAAACCGGCCCTGGCAAAGTGCTCAGCCGGCCCCCCGGGGGAGGTTGGGGGTGCGAAATAGCTCTTTGCTGGGGCCGGTTTTCGGATGATTTTGTTACAGGGCCGATTTTGCAGCTATCCTGCAAAAACGGCCCTGTAACAAAAACGGCCCCCAGGGGCTCAAAACCGGCCCCCACCCTTGCGGCGCACCGGGAGATTGCCCATGCCTGCAACTGCCAGCAGGACAGATGAAGGCAGAAAAAGGAGAAAAATTGAGGAAAAGAACTACAAGAAAGGGGCAGTAAGAGGAGAAAGCAATCAAGTAGTATTTGTATAGTGTGGCTTGGTGCCTGTGGGGGGAAGGGGGGGGGGTATCCAGGTACAGAGGGTTGGAGAGCCTTAGTCAAAGAGCCAGGTCTTGAGGCCCTTCCTGAAATCATCGAGTGAGGGGGAGGTTCGGAGGTGGAGTGGTAGGTTGTTCCAGGACTTGGCAGTGAGGTAGGAGAAAGAACAACCTCTGCTATGGCTCTTCCTGGTGCGGGAGATGTGTGCAAGGGTGGCAGATCAGAGTTGTCTAGTCGGCTGGTGGAAGGGCAGGCGGTGGCTGATGTAGGAGGGTCCGGCGTTGTGCAGGGCCTTGTAGGCGTGGGTCAGCAACTTGAACTGGCATCTCTTCTGGATAGGGAGGCAGTGGATGCCTGTGAGGGGTGATGCTGGTCCGTTTGGGGAGCTCGAGGATGAGTCTGGCTGAGGCTTTCTGTATAATGTCTAGTTGTTTACGGAGATAGGAGTTTGTTCTGGCATAGAGAGCTATTCCGTAGTCCAGTCAGCTGGTGACGAGGGCTTGGGTCACTGTTTTCCTGGTGTTGATGGGGATCAATCTGAAAAACATTATGAAGTTGCTATTTTGGGCTACTATTGTCCAAAAATGACACTGGCTACAGACGCAAACTATAAAACAAGGAGCTGCTTCTGAAAAGACACAGTTTTAACTGAAGAAACACAGGCCCTGCCACAACCACTGGACAAAACAAATTGTGCCTCAGCTAAACAGTGCAGCTAGGCTTGTAAATAAACAACACACCATCCACTGTGTGCCAATGGGTCTTCATAAAAGAGCCCTGAAGGAACATAACTCATGTTTGTGTCAACGCAAGGCCTCGAGCCGGCAGGGGGTATCCCTGGGTCCACACAACAGATTACTTCGCCCTGATGCCCAAGGTTTCATTCACCAGCTATTCAGCCAATCCCAAACAAATGACGCCCTGCTTTATCAAAGGGGATTACTCAGATATGGGAATTCAAATGGGCGAAGCGATAAAACAGAAGATACAGAGCTGGAGACGGGACGCTTTAAACAAAAGGCGCGCTGCAGCTTAGCAGATGCCTGGGAACCCGCAGGAAACATCAACACAGCCGCTTCTATTCCACCGAACAGAGAATGTGTCTTAAACGCCTCTAGTTTGTATGCACCAGACTGGCCTGCCCTTCTGCAGACAGCAGGGCCCCTGGCCCCTCCCGCCTTGGCTACATCCTCGCCTGTCAACAACGGGTTCAAGCAGATTCGGGTGAAGCCTGATCTTTGCTGCCATCACATTTAACTAGAACTCTGCTTTATTAGACACAACTTTCTTTTATGTCCCTTTCTTGCAGTAAAGCCATTATCCAGTGCTGATAAGAATTTCTAAATGTGCCACATTGCTAATGACGAGACGCACAGAGAGTGCTACTGAGCACCGATAAGAAACCCCAGGCCTGCTTAACATGCACATTTACTTACCTGTGTCAATATCATGGTAATTTGTGCAAGGCGCATTTTGGGGTTTGTGCCTAAACTGCATAACAGAATGGCAAAAAGAATGCCTGAACGATATGGATTTTGTGTGCTAAGTGTTTTCTGAGTCATGCTTGGGTGCTATAATACTGCACACAAGGGAGTAGCCAGAAAAATTAAATCACCCCCACTTTGAGCCACATGAATGAAATGTCCCAGCAAAGTGAGCGATCCCGACCCTTTCTAATAAAGGGCCAGTGGGCCTTATTGCCCTGAGGAAAAACCTTCAGAATGATGCATTTTACTGTATGATTTGAAAAAAATGCACATTTACTAGCATTGACTTCTTACTTTCATTTATTCTTTCCTTTTTTCTCTCCTTTCTTTCCCACATTCTATTTATTTATGTTGTCCCTTGTCATTCTCCTCTCATTCCATTTTTCATCATGCTTTTGTTCTATTCATTCTTCTTTCAGGTGTCTTGAGCTTTATGTCATTCTTTATTTTCATGTTTCATTTTCCTTCCTACTTTCCATCTTTCCTTTGTCCCATTCTCCCATTCTTGTGCCTTCCTTTCTTCTTATCATCCTCCTGTCCTTACCTTACCCCTTCTCTCATCCCCCTTTCTTCTTCAATTCCTTCCATTTGCTATTTTTTTATTTTCTTTCCTTCCAGCACCCTACCACCTGTCTCTCATTTCTACTTTTGCATTATTTCATTCTATTTTCTGCTTCCTTTTCTTTCTCTGTCCCATTTTTCTTTCTATATTTTCTTTTTGCTATCCTTTTTTCCAAGTTTAATTATTTTCTTCTGCCTTCCATTTTTCCCTTTCTGTCCTTTTCTCCTTCTTTCCATTATTCTTTGGTGCCCAGGTCCCATTCTACTTCCTTTCAACGTTCCCTCTTTCTTTTCTTATTTGCATTTTTCTTTCCTTCCTTCAAGGTATTTCGTTCTTTTTGCCTCTATCTTTTAAGTTTTAAGCTTTTTTTAAACTCCCCCACCCCTTCCCTTATCCCACAGTTGTACTTATTTATTCTTCCAGAATGTATAGATCTTACCTTCTGCCTTACAAGACCTGCCATTCAGAGATAACAGTTAAGAAGGGCCGTAAAACAATCTAAACTGTCCCAGTCACCCCCACTTAAGCTGACAAAGCAGGGACTTCGCTACGCCCTTGGCTACACACGTGCGAAATGCAACACCTGCACAGGTATCCATGCTATTTTAAAGTATAAAACCACAATCGCCCAAGTGGACATACCACATGTGCATGCACACCAACAAAGCACCAAGACAGAACAGAATGCAAAAGCACACATTCTTAATGGAGGTGCTCCGAATCCTAGTAAGTCATGCTCAGCCTATTTTGAAGCATGTGCCTACCTAACTGGACTGTGGAGAAGTGGAGAACAGATATGCTTTTGGCAAACTCATAGGGGAACGTCAGGAATGTGACAGGCCTGTCAGAGAGGCTCTTGCAGGACAGAAGTATGAGGCCATACCCCGCATCCCTCCTCCTGAAACCAGAGCACACACGCAGCAGATATTTTATAGTAAATTGTGTTTATTATGTGGTAATCAAATATATCTGATTTCAGCACTGATTTCAGTACAGGGATGTGTCCCCCTGGTCACTACTCGTGTCCTAAAGATAGGCTCTTCAGGTTATGCGTCAAAACACTGATGAAAAAAGGGGTTCAATTAATTTGTTTTATTGAGATCCTTGTGATTATTCTTGATTTTTCACATATTCAATTCAAATGATGGAACGTGTATCATAATGACTGGATCATGATGTGTATCCAATGCATTTCGGGTATTTACCCTTCTTCAGGGCACAATCCTGAAATAAACATGTAATACAATGAGCGGGCGAACAAATGTGTGTTGTAATCAGTATTGCATGATGTTATATCGTGATGTGATGGTAGTACGATAAAGTGCACAAGGTCCCATGAGCTGAGTACAAGTGCAAACTAAAGGGTTGAAAACGTCTCTCTAGACTCATTCGTGTTAGTGTAAATACCGTGCTGTAACCATGCTAATATAACGTTTGCTCGAAGACATGAAGCTAAGTGCTGAATTGTGACTTGCTTTTGTTAGTCAGGTTAGGCGACCGTACTGTGCATTGTATTCAAGGGTGATTGTGGTGCTATTGAAAAAAATGCTTAGGCAGTTATGACCGATGTAGCTAACATGCTTCCCTGAACTGTTACTGATACGCGTACAGCGAAAAGACGTGAAAACCCATGTTATTGAAGTATAGTATTACATGTTTATTTCAGGATTGTGCCCTGAAGAAGGGTAAATGCCGAAATGCATTGGATACACATCATGAACCAGTCATTATGATACAAGTTTCATCATTTGAATTGAGTATGTGAAAAATTAAGAATAATCACAAGGATCTCAATAAAACAAATGAATTGAAGCCCTTTTCTCATCAGTGTTTTGATGCATAACCTGAGGAGCCTATCTTTAGGACACGAGTAGTGCCCAGGGGGACACATCCCTGTACAGGATGTGCTGAAATCAGATTTTACACGTTTTGAATGGAAAACGTTACCCCAGGAGCACACAAAAAATTGATCAATTGAAGCAGCAATTTCTCTGAGATTGGTTGTCACGCGTATTCACCCATTGCTAATCAAATATATATCATATGTATTAGTGTACTAATCACAGTAAAGGATAACTCAACAATTGGAAGCATTATTTATCACACATCCCTAACAGGTTAATCTTTTCTCCACATCTGCTTTGCAGCACTAAGCTGTTATGTTGCGGCGTGGCTGGGTCATGTAATATATCCATCACATATATCCATCGCTACAAAAAAGATGGTCTTCCGTCTTTGCCTCTAAGGGCAGCCATGTCCCCTATCTGAACTGTCCCTCCACATCTCTCCAATTAATGGGACTCAATATACCTTTTACTCCGCAGAATCTCTATGGAGCTGGTGGAGGTACATCTAACCAAAAAGCCCATGTAGGGCAAGTAGCATCTAGCCAGACAAAATGCTTTCAATCAAATGCATCAGAAGTGTTAGTGTGTGTTGCATTTGAAACCTCTACGCCAGTAAGGCTGTAAGACTGTTATTGTTAATAATTATAATAATAATATGTGTTTTAACCTGCTTAGCTTTTCATGACATTGCAACTCAAAAGTACGTAGAGACAACCACTGCTTTGTGCAGGGCTGGGCTGAGAACTTAAAACATCCCTGGCACCAATGATAAATTCAACTCCCATGTGCAGATGCTAACGCGTGCTATCACCAGAGCAACTCTTTCAAGTTGCCGCCGGGATCCCGTAATATGCACCACCACACCTCGAGGCCAAAACAGGCCGCCAAGTGTCAAAACCGTGCCTGAATGTGTAACATAACCGGTGCTCATGTAAAGCGCTCCAATACCTTCGGGTCGAGTTCGCGCTATATAAATCTGCATTTAAAAAAAGGCCTCCTGGGGCTCCAGCCTCCCAAGGGATTGCCCACTTGCCCGGCTGGACAGTCCGGCCATGGCTCTGTGTTTCCTAACTGTACTACCTGCAGTGTATGTGCTAATTTGCAGTTACCAACTCAACAAACGTGCTGTGGACAGCGTGAAATCTTCAAACATCAGTGCTTGATCCCCTGCACACACACTCCAATGGTGTTTCATTATGCATTGTTCTGTATTCTGTCCATTAATTGTTCTTTTTGCATTTGTCAACCCGAGTGGGCCGGGTATGCCCAGACGTGTGTCCCGTGCTCTGCATGCCACTAGAATCAAGCTATCCTTGCTGATGAGGGCTGAAAGCCCGAAACCGGTCCTAGGATGCTTGTTTCCAGTCCAGGGAGGACCTGACCTGGCAGTTCGGGCTGGAATGTTCCCATTGGGTGCATGGTCAAGACTGATTTGCATATGGCTGGGTCCAGCTGGAATGGCATGGTGGGTAAAACAATGATGGATTTAGGCCCATATCTCTGTACTGGGGTGAATGTATGACATTGTTCTGCATTCTGTCCATCAATTGTTCTTTTTGCGGTGTTCATTATACAGCCATTGATATCATTCAGAATTGTAGGTGATTCATGACTCCTGCTTTACCTCTGCATAGTTGACGAACTTGCTACATATTCTCCCCCTGTCAATTAGTTAAGACACAAAGGCCGTCTTTGGGAGAGTTATGGTTAAACTCTGATAAAATACTTCAGTAGGAAAAGGGCCGGAAGTGACAGAAAAGCATGCACGAATTTCATTATGAATACATGGTAGTTCTAAATTCCAGAGTACAAAATTTGCATTTACTGCAAAATCCTGAACCAGAATGACCATATTACACTATGTCACTAGTGAGGGCAAAACTATTCAACGTTTACATATTTGTAAGTGAAAACAAATTGCCTTTGCAGCACAATGTATCTTTCAAAGAAACAATTGGGAGATAAAAACACAAAGCTAGACAACAGCTCTAATATGCATGTGCAGAAATGCTCAAAATAACCTAATTATGTGCAGGTCCAGCTGGAATGCTGTGTCCTGCAGTTTGATGGACCACACTCTTGTAATCAACTGCAAGACATGCAAATCAATGTCCGTGCTTCCGTTCAAGAATAGCTACTTGGAACATAGAAATTAGTGGTTGTCAGATCAGACAGATAAATCAAACCAAAACAGCTGGCTTAAGAAGATCTAACTCTAGAGATGACGCACTGGTCTGAAAATGATACTTACATCTCGCAAATAACTTACTTTTATTTCGAGGAGATACACGCTATTTAGTATTTTAGCTAAATTCTAGAATTGTCAGCAGCTGGGGATAATTCTACTGCATTATGGCTCAGGATGTACACAATTGAATACTTATTTTGCAATATTTCCTGACATTCAATGAAACATGCTTTAGAGCAAACTGTACTTTGTCATTATCTTGTGTGACATTTTTACACAAAGGCATACCTTGCACATACAAGTCATGTGAAATACCAGGATATTGGGTTAGGCAGAAAATACCTCTCGCCTAAATTTTTTTCTTAACAAACCAGTCTCCTGCGGTGTAACATTAGGTAAAATTGTAAATGCTAGACTTCGAGATATTGCATGACTTTCACATAATACTAGACTCACAAATGTTGTGAATTTTGCCACGATATCAAAGCTGATACCTGACAGACATGGATTGCATTAAAAATATATATATATTTAATATGCAAAGGGGAGTTTTTAGCAACCATATACGAGTTTGCGTAGGAAGCATCAATTTAAAATGTTGGTTGCATACCCATCGACTTATCCTATGCAAAGCAGCCCTGTTAATCAAACATTTATCTCTTACATGAATTAAACAATATCCATTTTCTTTACATAGCCAACAAATTTCACAGTTTTGTTCATGGTAGGCAATTTCCAGAAGTGACTGCCAAACTTCAAGACAACTACAACTACCATAGTATTCCTTACACATGCTTCTCTTCATCCTATGACTAAATGGTCTACAAAGAGGAAAATCCACAGTAAGGATTAAACAGTAGTTTCAGACTTTTTCTTTGACAGAAAAAAGTTTCTTCCCTCAGCACTAACTGAGAAAATGGGGGTGTCTGAGGCACTCTTCCACATTGGCAGATGTATGCCCACAGATGGTACAATGGTTACGAGAAAGGGTGTTACAAATAGTTCTGAATATATACATAAAGGTACTACTTGGTACATGTTCATTATACTGCCAATGACAATTCTTATTGCAGTTCCATGGGAATACATATTTCACATCCAAAACTAATAATTATGGCAGCAAGAAATCTAGCCCTTAGACAAAAAATCACAGCGTTCGGTACCATGCGCAAACAATCTCAGTGATGTGTTTGTAGGTGACACCTTTTGATGCATGCAGCCGGAAGTGTTGTGTTTGTTGGGTAATATGTGCACATAGGTCTGAGAGTCATGTGTCTTTCTGGTAATACCTCTCATTTATTTCATTTGCAATAAATCCATTCTCAAATTCTCCTTTGACAATGATCCGTCTTGCCCTGATCACTACATTCATGAACCAGAGTAACAATAACAATTTACAATAATTCAACATGCGACCCATCCTACCTTGCCCCTGCTGCCTTAGCAATGGCCCAATAGGAAGTGATTGATGGGTACCACAAGGAGAATGTAAGAGACAACTAGAAGCATGAGAATAAGAATTACCTGTCCATCACTTCTGGCATTCACAAGGTTATCTCGCTTCCTGGATGCCTGTTTCAAGACAGCTGTGGAGACCCATCAATGCCTCAGTCTGGCTCATAATTGTAATTTTTGTAATTTGTAGATTTATATAGTGTGGCTTATCACCCGTAAGGGTATCCAGGCGCTGTCCATGGGCACGGGGGAGATTGGGTGATTTGCTCAGAATCACAGGATGTTGAGCCAACGCTGAGATACGAACCGATATCCCCAACTCCTGAGACGGCACTATAACCTGCAGGCAGGTTATATTGGGGAAGTGTATGCAAGGTAATGAGTAGAACGTTTTACCATTGCAATATTCTTTAATTATTCATTTGATATATTAGGTTCCTGCTAATTTACCGGACTGTTATAAAGTAATCCATCTCCAACACCATCTAGATGCTCAACCTTGTCTCAGCTTTGAAACTTGCCTTCAACAATTACCAGCTAAAAATGTACTGACCTAACTATCTCATCTGCGTTTTGCTGACGCACTAATACGTCACTTAGATTTATCCTGCCTTAACACTACTCTCTACTTCCTTCATTCACATAACTGCTCATGGCACCCGACAAACAGAAAATACATTGTCATCAGAACCTCAAATAAACACTGCTTCCCTTTTACTAGCTTATTAAAGCAAGTTCCTCCAGCATCCATGTAAAATTGGAAGACCCCACCCGGAAGGTACCAGCACACTAATTTATAAGTAATGATTGCCTTATTAATGGTTCCATTCCTCTGAAAAACATTAATAGGGCAATTTCCAAGTTGATTTCCCATTTGGCTCTGTTCTTGTTTCATTTCTCTGAAAAATTTTAATAGGACAATTCCCCAGTTGATTTCCAACTTTGTTCTGTTCTCAAATGCTGACAATTTCAGGCTATTTCATACATCTGTAAATCATAACTCTGGTAGCTGTAACATATTAATGTACCTTGAAAGAGAACTGCATTAAATAGAAAAATTCCCTTAATTTTCTTAAATAGAATAGCATGGCCATTATTGTCTTCCGTCTCACTGCTCTTATCCATCACACAACAAACATATTGGAACAGTCTCCTGTAGTTTCATGTAAGAATATATAGACAATATAGTACTAATACTAGTACCATTACTCCTTGGCGTGGTTCTCCCTTAACGTTTTGCCTTCTACCCTCCTGGTTTTGCTGACTTACCTTTTGCAGGCTATAGAACTCTGCACACTTTACCACTGCTATCCAGTGCTAAAGCGCATGTGCCCTCTCCTTTAAACATGGTAAAATCAGCTTACAACCAAATGACACATTTACTTTACTTGTAAGTCCCTTGTAAAGTGGCAGCACATGTACCCATCGCTTGTAAATTGAGTGCTACTAGTAGGGCCTGCAGCACTGATGGTGCCACCCACTTAGGTATTCCTCTAAACATGTCTCAGGCCTGCCATAGCAGCCCAAGTGTGCAGTTTTTAAATTGCCATGTCGACCTGGCAATATACACCTTTTGCCAGGCCCAAACCTTCCTTTTTAATACTTACAAGTCACTCCTAGGGTAGGCACTGAACTACCCAGAGGGCAGGGTGCAGTGTTTTCAAAACGTTGGACATGTATTTTTAAATTGTACATGTCCTGCTAGTAAAAAACTCCTACATTCATTTTTCCCCCCTGAAATGTCTACCTCTCTTGTAGTTAACCTATTCCATGTAATAAGCTTGAACTTCCAATTGGGAACAGGTAGACAGGTGTCTAAAGAATTGTAATTTAAAGCCCTCTTTAATGGTAAAGGTGGATCTTTAATCACAGTTTTGAAAATGCCACTTTCCGAAAGTTACCATTTTCTTTTCCTAACAATTTGGTGCTTGCAGCCTGTTCCTGAATCACATAATTCGGTGTAGCTGGCAGATGGCCTTTGTGTATTGCTTCCAGACAGTGAGTGATAGGTGTTGGCAGGATGGGCCACTCAGAGCTTACGAAGGAAAGAAGCTGTCACCTACCTCACTTGTACATCACAAAAGGCTCTTCCTGAGCACTCCCACAAAGGGTTTGTCACTAGTCTATTGTGATCCCAGATAAAGCTGGGGCCAGGACAGGGAGGAAGGGGATGTCTGATAGCTCAAGGGGTGGAAACCTCTAGAAGCATCCTCCACTGCAAAGTGGGCACCAGGTACTAAATGTTGTACTCTGCCATCTATGAGTCCTACCCTGCCAAGTGGTGACACCCCAGTCCTGGACCCGTGGAAGTGGGCCTGAAGGTGCTCTGCTAGCCCTTCTATTGTTTCAGCAGAACTGAAGCATCTCCTCTGCTGCACATCACAACCCCAAGCAGAACCATCACATCCCAACTGCTGCATGGACTTCCCCAATGCAAGGACATTGCATCACCGCCAGCAGCCTTACAGGGATAGACACTGCGCAAACCATTCTCGACACAGGACTTCACATCAGAAGCCCCTGGTCGACAATGTCCTCGACAATGACACAAGACAATGCACTGCAAGCACGGTCGGACTGGGAACAGCAACCAGCCCTGGCAGATTGCTGCTCTACCGGCCCCGGGAGCAGGGGCGGGGGTGCTAGTGGGAAGCACTGCTCCTGCTTTTCTTCCACGGGGCCGATATTGCATAACTGCTGCCAAACCAGCCCCCATGGGTACAAAATCAGCCTCCACCCCTCCCGCCCAACTGGGGAAACGCCCAGTGCCTGCTATGGCCAGTCCGGTCCCCACTGCAAGCCCCGCAGCTTCCTTGGAAGTAGCCGGTGCGTGATGCATCTCGACGCAGGACTTCGCATCGAAAGTTCCTCATTGACAGCATCCTCAACAACGATGCAGGACCTCGCATCACAGCTTCAAAGCTCCTAGGAATCGCGGCTGCACGACGCATCCTCGACCTGTGACTCCGCACCCCTCCGCAACCAAGATTTAAGGTACTTTTGTTCTTAACCTAACTAGGTCCCTGTAGCTGGCCCGCCCACTATCATGGTCGATGTGAACTTGTGACTTCATCTTGGTCTAGCACGACCAGATATCCACAGTTGGTGCTGTGTGCTTTTTGGTGCTATTTTCTGAGACATCTTTAAAGTTGCATATTTCCAGTTGTACTGGTTGGATTTTTGTCATTTTGGTCTTTATTTATTTATTTTATATTTACTCTCTTTTTATAAATGGGTGTTTTTTTTGCATGTTGTGCTTTCATTTTATTACTGTTTGAAGTGCTACATAACTGCTTCACATATTGCCTCTGAGTTGAGCCTGACTGCCCTTTGCCAAGATACCAGACTGTGCCTCATCCAAGCAAGGATTTCGGTTTCTTCTTGTGAAGGGTTCACCCCATCAACCAATAAGCCAATTTCTTACATGTACCAACAAAGTTATCCTATTCAACCCCAAGGGCTGTAGACTTTGTACAGTCTTTGAACTAAATGCTGAGAGCTGAGCTTTGACTGCTGCTGACCCTGAGGACTAGATGAGTCTCTTCAAGCCCAGTGTTGCGGGCCCACTTATGCCTCCTGAAGACCGGTTCGGGGAAAACCTGGAATCCAATGCTAAGCCGGGCACCCTGTAAGATGGCCAGGAGGCCATGGGACCCAGGGCAGGCAGAGGACGAGGTTGATCCAGCGACCACAGAAAGCTTTGCCGTTGGATGCTCTTGGTTGCTACATCACCAGTAGTAAAATAAGCTAAAGATCTTCAAACTCAGCCCAGTGGAACCCTTGTTTTCCAACATGAAAGATTTGCCCATTTAAACATGCCTAAGAGAAAAAAAGGGCTACAGAGTGCCTTGCACCTGGACCTCAACTTCCACCTGGAGAACAACAACGACCGCAACACCACCACCCTGCTGGACAACCTCGCAAACCTGGGACTCAAGCAGCTGGTGACCACCCCCACCCACTACGCCGGACACACACTCGACCCGATCTTCTCTTCCAGCACGGACATCGCCTTCAGCCATGCCACGGGACTCCCATGGACGGACCACAGCTGCGTCCACTTCAGCTTCAGAAGGACCACGCTCCACCATCACCAGCAACAGGCTCCCCGCAGAAGCTGGAACAAGATCACTGCAGACCAGCTCACCACGTCCTTGAGCAAGAACCCTCCCACCAGCACAACGAACCCCAGTCAAGCAGCCACCAACCTCACGAAATGGATCAGCGACTGCGCAGACGAACTCGCCCCGCTGAAGACCCCGCCGAGCCGACCCGGCAGCAAGAAAGCCCCATTGTTTAACGACGAACTCAAGAGCTCCAAGAAGAACTGCAGAGCACTCGAGAAAACCTGGCGCACAGACCCAACACCGGACAACATGACTGCCCTCAAGCTCACCACCCGAAAACACCACCAGCTGATCCGCGCCACCAAGAAACTGCATTCAAGGAACGACTGGACAACAACGCACACAACAGCAAGGAACTCTTCAACATCGTGAAAGAGCTCTCCAACCCCAACGCCGGAAACAACGACATCACCCCTTCGCAAGACCTCTGCAACTCCCTCGCCTCCTACTTCCACAACAAGATCGCGGACATACACAACAGCTTCAGCACTCAACCGATGCACGCCACGACCGAACCACCGCCCCCCACCACCACCCTCCGCGCCTGGACCCCGATCAGCACCGAAGACACCATCCGCACGATGAACTCCATCCACTCCGGATCTCCGACAGACCCCTGCCCTCACCACGTCTTCAACAAGGCCGACACTGTCATCGCACCCCACCTGCGGGACATCATCAACACCTCCTTCGACATCGCCACCTTCCCGGAGAGCTGGAAGCACGCCGAAATCAGCGCTCTACTCAAGAAACCATCAGCAGACCCTACCGACCTCAAGAATTACCGCCCCATCTCGCTGCTCCCGTTTCCGGCCAAAGTCATCGAGAAGACCATCAACAAGCAACTGGCCGCCTTCCTCGAGACGAACGGCTCCCTCGACCTCTCGCAGTCTGGCTTCCGGGCCAACCACAGCACAGAGACCGCCCTGATCACAGCCACAGACGACATCCGAGCCCTGCTCGACAACGGAGAAACAGCGGCCCTCATCCTCCTGGACCTCTCCGCGGCCTTTGACACTGTCTGCCACCGCACCCTAGTACAGCGCCTCAGCAACGTCGGAATCCAGGAGAAGGCACTGGAGTGGATCACCTCCTTCCTCACCGGAAGGACACAGAGAGTCCGCCTCCCCCCGTTCAGATCGGAGGCCACCGAAGTCATCTGTGGCGTCCCTCAAGACTCCTCGCTCAGCCCAACTCTCTTCAACGTCTACATGAGCCCCCTCGCAGCCATCGCACGCCAGCACAACCTGAACATCATCTCCTACGCCGACGACACCCAGCTGATCCTCTCCCTCACCAACGACCCCGCCACCGCCAGAGCCAACCTGCACGAAGGGATGACAGAAGTAGCCAAATGGATGTCGAACAGCCGCCTGAAACTGAACTCAGACAAGACGGAAGTCCTCATCCTGGGATCCTCACCCTCCGCCTGGGACGACTCCTGGTGGCCCCCCGCCCTGGGCAGCGCACCCAAACCAACTGACCACGCACGCAACCTGGGCTTCATCCTGGACTCCTCCCTCTCCATGACCAGACAAGTCAACGCCGTCTCCTCGTCGTGCTTCCACATCCTGCGAATGCTATGCAAGATCTTCCGATGGATCCCCACCGAGACCAGGAAGACGGTCACCCAGGCCCTCGTCACCAGCCGTCTGGACTACGGCAACTCCCTCTACGCCGGAACCACCGCCAAACTCCAGAAGAGACTCCAGCGGATCCAGAACACCTCAGCACGACTCATCCTGGACATCCCCCGCCGCAGCCACATCTCCGGACACCTGAGAGACCTGCACTGGCTCCCGGTCAACAAGAGAATCACCTTCCGGCTCCTCACCCTCGCACACAAAGCCTTACACAACCAAGGACCAGGATACCTCAACAGCCGCCTCAACTTCTACGCTCCCACGCGCCAGCTTCGATCGACCAGCCACGCCCTCGCCGCCGTCCCCCGCATCCGAAGAGCCACCACAGGAGGAAGGTCCTTCTCCTACCTGGCCGCCAAGACTTGGAACTCCCTTCCGACCCACCTCCGCCTGACCCAGGACCACCTCGCCTTCAGGAAGCAGCTCAAGACCTGGCTATTCGAGCAGTAGCGGACCCCCCCCCCCCCAGCGCCTTGAGACCCTCCGGGTGAGTAGTGCGCTATACAAATGCTCTGATTGATTGATTGATTGATTGCACATTATCGTGATCACAAAGATTTCCCCTGAGGTGGGCCAGGTCCCCGGAGGTAGCTACAAATCCAATTATTTATTTTTAAATAGGGAAAAGCCGTGCATGGGGCCCCGTCCCCAGAGGATAAATTAGCCCCAGCGAACCTACCTCCTGAGGTCTGTTGCAACAAATGAAGCCCAACTAGGGCCCAGAAGACCAGAGGCCAAGCTAGATGGCAGCAGTCCCAGGTACCCCATCCCTGGAACAGCAACAAGAAAGGAGGGCACTGGAGTGCTCACGCAGTGGGTGGGAGCCACAAAGAGAGGCTGCTGCCGCACAGTAGGAGACCAAAGGAAGTGTTGCCAGCTCCTACACAGCAAGAAGGCTCGAGCTGCATGCAGGGAACCGGATGTTTGCGGAGGCCCTGAGGATTCCCCTCAGTTGCCAAAGTTAATTTGACATCTGAGTACCCCAGGTTGGACCAGGACACCCAAAGGAACAAAGCCCCAAAAGGTCACAAACACAGTGCAAGTCCACATGGAAGCTAAACAAATAGGCTGGAGCCACTCATCTGATAATCACTGCTCGGTGAATGAGCGCCTTATAATGCCCTGTGTGGGCTGTTTCCTAAACGTTCTCTTCCGCTGTGATGCTCTAAAGAGGGGGATGGGCACCATCAGCATTCACTTAAAGCGTTGTAGGAGGCTCCAGGAGGTTCAGAAGCCCCCAGGAACAATTTAAGGATAATTCACTATAAGTTGCACAGGCCATAGGATGCATGACCTGGGGAGACTGTTCACCATTTTTGGAGCATTCCCGGAGTTGGGACTGGATGCTCTTCCGCTCGGGAGTGCAGGTACCCACAGTGGTTGGTTCTATATCTGCATTTGATGTGATCTAGAGTGGTAAAAGAAAAACTTTGACACCTCTTGTTTTGATTTGAAATGCTTTATTTGAAATACGTTATTGACATTGATTATGGGGAAGCATTGCAATGCTTTTAATGACTGCATTTATTCTATTGACACAATGATTACATTTAATATTTGAATATGGCCTTATATTTTAATGTGATGACCCCTTCAGAAAGCCAATAAGCTTACTGTATATATTTTTGGGGATGACCCCTTGCTAAAGCCAATAGGTTTGTTTCTAACATGAAAGCCCCTTATATTGTGATGGTGCATCTGGTGTAGGTGGGAGGTATTGTGAGTTTAGGGGCATGGCCCAGTAGGGTTCAAACGTGATTTCAGAATGTCACCAAACGTATTTTCATCTACCTAGTGTACACATTTGTAAATTAATGCGTAGTATTTAGTAGCATGTGTGTAATGAAAGTACCATTCGGTTATCAAAGAAGAAGCACTGACTAGACAATTATTTATTGAGTGTTTTTCCTGTGTGCCACAGAATGGAGATTACTAACCCACACCGCCTCCCCTGAGTGGGCCTTGGACTGCTCTGCTTCGCCACCCTGAGAGAGTCAAGTGCTACAATGGGGTACTTGGTGCCCAGTAAGGGGACAACAAATAACTGAATTTCTTACAGTGGCCTCTTTGAATGGTTTCTACTTTGTTTCAAGAAAATCCATTCAATGTTGGCCTTCACTTGTGTGTGTGTGTGCGCATGTGCTAGGGCCTTCTCAAATGTTAGTTCTCAAAACAAAAGAAATATCTAAACTGCAATTTTGAACCAATCCATGGGATCACAGATATATTCCAAGAGGAAGATCAAGCATATAACATTCCTCAGCTTGACACCCTGAACTATGTCCCCTGCAGTACTCTGGCGGTTCAACTTATGAGGCTAACAGTTGACCACGGCCTTAGAGCGTGTAATGGTCGACTTCCATCAGATCTTACTAAACAACCTACCTTTGGGAAATCGAATAGTAGATTAGATTTTATCCTCGTTTCATTAATTATTTGGCATTTTATGCTTGATTTTAAAGTCTCTTTGAGGGCAGAGAGTGATCATTTCCCTTTGGAACTTTTTATTGACCCGCAGATAATTAATGACACTATTGGTCCGGCATCATGTGAGGTGGGTGTTGATGTCCTATGTGAGCAGGCACATATAATTAATAATAATAGACGTGCTTTAAAATGGCCACATCTTTTAAGCGAGGGTAAGACCCTGGCTGCGGTTTATTCATTGTTCGATAAGACCTTTTCACCCTTAGTAGGACAACCTTTAACTACTGATAATTGTGATTATTTTATTGAGCTACACACTGTCTTCTTTGAAGAACTTAGGGTCTATATGTCCAAATTGCCGAGGAAGAACTGCCAAAATGTACGTGTGGGATGCCACGGAAAACTGTGGTACGACCACACTTGCAAAATGGCCAAGAGAAAGCTCCTAGATGCAATTAGAAGTAAAGTCCAAGAGGATGTTAGACTCGCTAGGGAGGAGTATAAGCGAATTCAAAGGGCATCTCAAAAAACATGGGAAGAGTCAATCTGGGCAGAAATGCTGTTGTCTGCTAAACGCAATGACAATGTCGGCTTTTGGAGGTTGGTTGCAAATGGGGGTCATGCCAGTAGACCCGTAAGGGATTCGTATATTGACGAAATGACATGGGTAACGCACTTTTCAAATTTGTATAAACCATATGAGAATAATAATGAGGAGGAGCCCCCATGTCTACTCCCACCACCTGTGTGTCTTGATTTTACTCTGGAGGAAACACACAGAGCAATTAATGAACTAAAAAATAATAAAGCCCCCGGACCAGATAAAGTATCGGGTGACCTCTACAAACACGTACCTGAAGTTTGGGCTCCCTATATTAACCGTTTGTTTAATGCTCTGTCCATAAGCTGTAATTATCCCGACAGTTGGCGTGCTGCAGAAGTTGTCCCGATTTTTAAAAAGGGAAAAAGATCAGTACCCTCAAACTACAGACCTATTAGTTTGATGGACATTCTGCAAAAACTCTATGCTAAGCACCTACTATTTAGGATAAATGACTGGTTGGAGGAATCGGCCATACTTTCCAAATTTCAGGCAGGTTTTAGGTCCAAGACCAGTACGCTAGATCAGGTCTTTAGATTTTGTTGCCTGATTTGGAAGTATGTCCAAATTCGGAAAGGTCATCTATACGTAGCCTTTATCGATCTTAGGGCAGCATTTGACCTTGTTCCTCGCAACCTACTATGGAGAACGTTAAACACAGCCGGCCTGCCAGCAAGTCTTTTGGTACACATTATTGAATTGCACGCTAGAAATCACGCAAACATCAGATGGGGTCCGAAAGGTGAATTGACGCGTGACATCCCGATAATGCGTGGTGTCCGACAGGGTTGCGTCCTGGCCCCCACTTTGTTTTCTATTTTTGTTAATGATGTGCCTGATTATCTTAATGCTTGCAATAACGATTCGCCACAACTAAATGGAGAGAGAGTGCCTGCGTTACTCTTCGCGGATGATACCATCTTAATATCCCAAACGAAGAAGGGCCTCCAGGCACTCTTAAACTCCTTTAGTAGTTACTGTGTGACCAAGGGACTAGAAATAAATGTTGATAAAACAAAATGCATGGCTTTAAATCCTATTAGACCGGATAAAGGGAACCTGACCCTGAATGGGGAAACTTTAGGTACTGTGGAGAATTTTGTTTATTTGGGGGTAGTACTTGATTCTAAATTAACATGGAAGGCTCAAATCGAAAAAAGTAAGGTGTCATATGCCCATAATGTAAAACCTATAATCTGCAGACTGAATGCTAGTACAAGCAAAAGCATTACTCCTGTACTTGAACTTTTTAAATTCAAGACTCAGTCTGCAGCTTTATATGGGGCTGAGATATGGGGACCTTGGGCCAAGGAGAGTTTTCAAGGCCTTGATAACAAATTCATGAGATCAATTGTAAGGGTCCCAACCAGCACACCATTAATACCTCTCCATTTCGATTTGAACCTCAAACGAACCGACCACCTAGCCACCTTAAGACCGCTAATGTTCTGGATAAGGACTTGGTCCACTCCGGAACTGGTAGATTACAGAAAGGGTCTTCAAGAACTATTAAATTTAGATACTTTTAACTCTCTTCGGTGGTTCGGGCATGTTAAAAAATGGTTTTATATTTTGGGGTTAAGTTCATTTTGGGAAAACCCAGACAATTTAACAACTCTCGCTAAAAAAACTGTGAAGAGAGCATATTGGTCTTTTATGACTGTCAGACACACTCATGATAGTAGAATTGGCACCCTAACAAGAAACTTCCTAACCTTCAAAAGCGAACCATGTTTTGAACAGTTCCTGGACGAAATAGAGCCGCCTCTGGCCAAAACTCTCTTCCTGAAGTTTAGGTATGGGAACCTTATGTTGAACTCTAACGTTGAGCGTTGGACAAATAAAAAACTAGATTGTCCTGATAGCAAAAGTGAGAGTTGCCCTATGTGCTCAGTTCAATGTAAGGAGAACGAGGTCCATATGTTGTTCATATGCAAAGCATATCTAAATGCTCGGAAAAGATGGCTCAAACCGATGTGTGCTCTCTTAGGAACTAGATCATGTCTTGTAGCATACAGAATCCTGAAAACAAATACTGCACAGTTTATTGTATTTAGTATCAGCAGGTTTCTTTATTCAGTGTTTATTGTCCGAAAGAAAAGGGGACAGGTGCTTTGAAGATGGATAAATTTTAATATTGATTATTGCTGTTAAAAATTGGTATTTTTTCGCTGAATTAATTATGTCTATGAACTTATTGGCGAGAATTTGATTTTATACCATACTAATGTAATCATTGTTTTAATTGATTCCACGTATATATTGTGTATGAATGTATATATGTGTCTCTTTTATGGCCGATGGCCGAAATAAAGATATTTAAAAAAAAAAAAAAAAAAAAAAGAAATATCAGTCCATGATGGTCCCCGTGCATAAATATACATAAGTGAGCAGCCATTTTGGAATGCTTTTAAAACATTTAAAGTAGGCCGCTAAGTGAAACGGTGTCAGTGATGAGAGTGTGAGAAGACTGTAGGGAAAAGCAGGCGTTGGGGGGTAATGTGTATAAAGGCTTCAGGGGCCCAAATTAAGGGTAAGAAGCAGGACGAGACATTCAGAGGGAGAGAAAATAGTCCCACATGTACTGCAATGCAAGGGTTTGACATTACCAGTGGAAGGACACAATTCTTCCTATCAAACCACAGTGAGACTGGTTAGGCCAAACACAGGAATAGCGAAGAAAGTCATTGAATCAGGAGCAGTAAACTGAGCCAGACAAGAACGACACTGACTTATGAGCAAGGGGAGACCCAAAGCCCCCTTTAAGTGTATAATGGGTACAGTAAGTCTGTTTGACAATAAGACTTTGCTAATAAACAGCTAAAGTAGCCTATGGATAGGACCTAATGGGGTAATAAATAACCTACTACAGTTGCTGTTTCTGTTTTCAATCAGACTATTAGAGATGAGCATAGTGATGCATCGGAGACAAGCATAAGCAGTAAACATTCTAGGATAACACAGTTCCTATTGCTGTGCTACAACAGAACAAGTGCCTCACTTCTGGACCCTGCTGCACCACCTCTCCTTTCATGAAAGGCAGAAGAGCAACCCTTATGGGAAACAACATAATGCTAGGAGATGTAATCCTTAAACTGCAGGAATATGTGGGCACTCCTGTGCTAGGCTCTTTCTCGAAGGTTTGCAGACACCTTGTCACACATTGACTAATGAGTTCCCTTTATATTTCTGCCTTAAAGCAATGCTATATCAGAGAGAGAGAGAGATAGAGGGGGAGAGAGAGAGAGAGTTTGTGTGTGTGTGTGTGTTTTAGTCACAAGAGCCTACTGGACACAGTTTATTATGGTGAATATATATAGGGATACAGTTATTAACCTCATCGCTGCGGCGCAAATTCCGCTGCAGTGCTGTACATTCCTATCGCGGACGTCATCAGCACACGCCCACCGTGACTCATGACGGCCGGGAGCCGTCATGAGCATGGAAGAGGTTAGAGTTTTATGTATAAAGTTCCCAAACAACATTTCCTTTATTTATATGTTCAGTATGAGGTGATTTCTAGCTTGAAGCAGAAGGAGCAGAAACATGTCAACCCTAAAGACAGGAAATCACTGGAAACAGCACCCCGGATCCGGCGGCAGCACCATAGGCGTAGTAAGAGGATGGAAAGCGAGTTGTAGGGGAGTGTTATAATGCGTGCTCCTGAAATGCAGGTGCTGGTAGGTAATGACAAATACCATGCTGGCCCAGGAAAGAAATGAGACCAACCAGAGGAAATGCTCTGAACAATATCCACATGAAGACAGCCATAAACAAGCCTTCTTCACAGGCATTTTGTCATCTAAGTCCTTTCCTCTTTGCTTTTGAAAGCTATAATTAATACTGAAAATATCCCTGCCATATTATTACTAACATAATTTGTGATATTTTATCGAAAGATCTGGAAAACTGGCGAAACCCCATATTTTCTCACAAAAATAAAAACAGATGGCCTCAATGTATGTTTGTACCGGTCCTTACTCATGAATAAATTGCTGCTGTAGTTCTGAAATGGTGGCAATTCAATTTTTTTAAACAAAAAAATATGCCTGCTAGCGTATCATAATGCACAGATGGGTTATTTATTGGTCAACAAACCAGACATCTTGCTTCATATTCATATCAAATTTTAACTTCTCATCTTCTCAACACCCCCACCCCACACCCACGTTTCATTAAACAACTCCTCTGGAATTCAGACAGACCGCCAATATGGATGTTATAAAAAAGAGAGTAGGGCCCTAGGGAAGCCTGCTTGGAAGAAGTGAGGAGAAGTATTGTTTCTCCGCTGATAGCAATCAAAAAACTGGAAAGTGCTCCAGAAAATAATTAATTTAATCTATACTGTGCAATGACGTTACTCTTGTCCACCATGCAGCTGCTTCCATAGCATCAACATGGCCTACTCGTGCCCTTTCTCCTGGCACCCTCAATGCCGTAAGCAGGCTGCAGAACCCCCCCTGCAGAGCTTAAGCATTTCGAACAGGGTGGAGAGTTTCCTGAGCTGCGGCCTTTTGTTCACACACCACAATGAGCTATGGCTGCTGGGGTGGCCAGCAGTGCACCATGGCCTTTTTAGAATGATTTTATATGCATATAAATATTCACTGAGAAAAACATAGGTTTCAGGCACGTTATAGCTAAACATTTGCATTTAAAAAACCTTAGAAATTCTCTGGAAAAAACATAGGTTTCAGGGACGTTATAGTTAGTTGGACATTTCACTCGTACAAAACCAGAGAAATTCCGCTGTTATAGTTAGTTCAGTACATAATTCATGACATGGTCAGTGACATTGATAAAGGCCAGCATGGCCGAAACGCGTTTGTCTGCCAATAGGAGCAGAATAAAATAATCTATTTGTAATCGCGAGTGTGCGCCACGCTTTGTTGTATCCATAGCGTTTGGAGAAATATATATATATATATTCTTACTAATCCTAAACTGCAAGAAAAGAGTTGTTACAAGCAATCCTATTTAGGTTGCGTTTAAAACAAGCGGAATAATCTTTTTCACTGTTTTATTGAAGTTTGAAAATCTGCCTTTTGAACTGTACTTAAATACCTTCATGACCTGAAGAGCATTCACTGCAGGGTAGCAACCCAAGAGTCCTAACTAGGGGGAAACTGGTCCTGTGTTCCTTGTATGCTGGTTCAGGGGGAACCTGGCCTGGCAGTACAGGCTGGACTGTTCCCATTGGAGCGGGGCCAAGACATACACATAGCAGGGACCAAACTGAGGTGGCATTGTGTGCAAAATTAGGATGGACTGGGATGTGCCCCGAGTAATTACCACAGGCTAAGATTAATTCAAGCATTCCATCCATCACTTTTTGCTATACTGTACCAGAGAAAAAGAGGCTGTCTTTGAACTGTAATATGTCATTCGAACTGAACCACAAGCCTATTAAACAGGTTCTTCTCAACGAGCAGATGAATAAGGATAAACCTTCATATTTATTACCATAAAATCCTTCATTTAAAAACAGGAGACATATCTTACATTAAAATATGTAGCATGAAAAGAGATAATCTCTCTTGAAAACAACATTACTTTGTGGTAGCCTATAATATTAGCCACTTTTTAAAAATGTATCAGAAGAAATCACACTCCTTCTCAGAAGACTTTCTCTGTCCTCTCAGATTCACATATCTAACCAAAAATAGGAGAAAGATATGTCATTTTCTGAGCAAACCAAGTTAGCCTTTCTGTCCACTACACTGTGCTTAGATCACCTAGGCGTCGATTCCGATCCGGTAAAAAGCGCTCCGAATAGCCGTTCGAAACGTTTTTCCTGTACGAATCGTACCCTGCAACGTCCCCCGCACGTACGACGAAGTACGATTTGTACCAGGAGTTGGACTCCGTACGAATGGTACAGAGACCATACGAATAAAATCCCCATACGAATCTCCCTCGGAACCCGCTGTACGCGACATCTGTACGGTTTGCGGCTTCTTTTTCCGACCCGGCAAGTACGATTTGTGTTGGGTACGCACCGTACGATCCTTTTTCTACGGGAGCTGAAAACAGCCGTAAAAGCAGAGTTCATGCCGAAACAGGTACGGAACGCCCCCCCCCGGGTACGGTGCGTAACCCCCATGATCGCAGGGGTACGCACCTTACCCCTGCGATCATGGGGAGTATGCACCGTACACCCAGCGTACATGGGGTACGCACTGTACCCCATGTACACTGGGTGTACGGTGCGTACCCCATGTATGCTGGGTGTACGGTGCGTACCCCCCATGATCGCAGGGGTATGGTCCGTACCCCTGCGATCATGGGGGGTAGGCACCGTACGGTGTGTATGTGAATGTGCGCTTTTCCGTACGAATCGCCCTTACCTGACGTGGACCGTACGAATCGCGTTCTGATACCCCGGTCCGGATCGTACTCGTCGGGTCATACGGTGTGTGTACGAGTCGTACGGAGATGGCTCCGGATGCGAATCGAACGGATGGTAATTTTACCGCATCGGAATCGACCACCTAATGTCAATGCTACAAAGATGGCTACATTACTTCAGTAAACGTTAAGTCAGATATAAACCAGCAAATGACAAAGTCAATAAGTCTGACCTTTCGTTAGGGAAGTATTTAGAAATAGTTCATCAACTTTGTGTGTGTTGCTTTCAGCTGTTTCCAAAATGAAAATTCCATAATGAAACTACATTTTAAGTTACCACAATATGAAACTGTGGGAGTTGTCTCGTTGCTGAAAAAACCTGCATGAGGGGAGTAAGATGTACCCTCAAGGAAGAAGCATATCAAAAGATGTTTTGAATTGTAAGTGGTGAACTCAAAAAATGGACCTATGTGCCTTTGTGATCAAAAAAACTATGTTACCTTAACAGTACACTGAAAGTAAAGAACATGTATGGGCAATTAGTAAATAGCACTACATTTCATAACAGACTAATACATCCAAACTACAATCACTTCAAAACAAAAAGCCATAAAGCCACACTTAAAACTGTGTTAGTGACAGCAAAGTAAATTACATTAAAAACACATGGTGAATATATGAACAAAGGACTCCTTGAACACGGTCACCAAAATCTAACGCAAACACAAATGGAAAACTTTAAACATCCATGAAAGTACATGGCCCTGATCAACAGCCCATCCAGACAATGGCAACTGTGGAAAATAACATCTTAGGGGGCTGACCTGAAGCCATTCTCTCTATTATTTTATGTATTAGAAGTATTGATGCAAGGATGTCTTCTTGGCAGTTAAACATCTAAAAAGGAATCTGTGCTCAGTGATATGATAAACACAACACACCCCACCTTGCTATGTCTCTTCACAATACCCAAACAATTCTGCAGTTTAAAGTAGAGTTTAAAAAGTTTGCCCACTGATCTCTTTATGTAAACCGCATTCCATATAAATGAAATGTGAAGACATCTGTTATTTGTATAGTCATATATTTGGGGTGCCACATTTTATTTCTATTGTGAATAGCCCACTGTCAAACTGGACTGCTCTTCACCACTCAAGTTCCATAACCATATGACCAAGTAAATATGCTTTGGGGCCAAACAGAGCAGGTGTGGGTCACTGTCAAACTGGGCTACTGTTCACTACTGAAGTTCAATAATCATAAGATTAAAGAAGCACACATTTATATGTTTTTGGGTCAAAATCCTGGTCCATGTACCATCATCAAAATAGACTGATCCTGGTAGTTTCTAAATTGTGTTAACCGTAAAACCTATTAAATAGTAATCAAGATTGTAAACCAAGGTCCTAATAAAGAAAAGAAGAAATAAAAATAAAAATCAAGGTAGGACCAACGCATAGACAATACCTCATTCTTTCCAAATAGTCACCCTAGGATGACACTTCAACACAACTGTACACTTATTTACACACATTTCTACTCTTCAGTCTCTAACCACATCACTAAATCTACAATAAATACATAGAGCTACACCAGGACGCCGATGACCACACTAAATCAAATATGCACAGTACTGTGTTCCAAAGAAAACATTATCTATATAAAACAGAAAACAACCAGAAACATGCATTGGTGCATTGGTTAGATACAGAGTTTTTTCACAACGCTGCCCAACAACATTACATTTATTGAGAGTGGAGCTAAATTGATGTATTGAATACTCCAGCGAGACTAAACTTTTCAACTTGACATTCATGAATGCATTATAAATTACTTCACCGTGGTCTGTAAATGAACTTGTCCAAATTCATACATAATAAAAAAATAACTTGTTAGGACAATGGATAATTTCAACTGGTGGATTGATGGGGGGCCACCAACACTTATTAGCGGTTAGCGCCTGGATACCCTTAGCGGTCATAAGTTGCACTTTACAAATCTGGAATTAATAATACCTCGCCCCAAAAATCTTTCACAGAATGAATACGTGATACAGTACCTCTCTGTTTTCAACAAAACTAGGAAACGTCATCACTCCCTCATACTCAGCCTTTCATGTGTGCAGATGAGCAGTATTTTCCAAATACAATTTTCTGTGGGGTCACATGAAAATTAGGATCTAAGTCTATTATGTTAAATTGGAACCAAGTCAGTATCCTCCAGAAGTACACCTTGCTCATCTGAGCGAACACCAAAGTCATGATAGATAACTGAAGAAGATTGGTAAAATTCCAATAACTTGTTACCTTTCAGTGCAGAAATAATTTCTCACCTCAGAATTTGCACTGAGGGCTTCACCATACCAGGCACTCCCTCACCCACAGCAGTAGAACCGAAACCAGTGAGAGAGTGTGTTGGAACTGGCCCTTCTTGCAGGGTCATCCTCAAACTTTTTGCTTCTTCCTCCCTTATTTTTCCGGACCCGTGGCTGTTGGCAATAGGACTCTGCGCACTTTACCACTGCTGATCAGTGCTAAAGTGCATATGCTCTCTATGTAAAGTATTATTCTAATTGGATATACATGTTTGGCATATTTGTATCACCATGAAGTCCCTAGTAAAGTGCACTGGGTGTGCCAGGGCTGGTGATGACAAATGCTACTAGTGGGCCTGCAGCACTGATTGTGCCACCCACAGGAGTAGCCCTAAAATGATGTCTCAGGCCTGACACTGCAGTGCCTGTGTGCAGTTTAGAACTGCCATGTTCTCCTGGTCAGTGTCCCCACTGACCAGGCCTAACCCTTCCCTTTTTGTGCACATCAGTCACCCCTAAGGAAAGCCCAAGTTACCCCCCTGGGCAGGGTGCAGTGTATGTGAAAGGTAGAGCATGTACTGGTGCAGGTAACATGTTCTGGTAGTGAATTACATATTTTCGTTTTTCACTATTGTAAGGCTATCTTGCTCCATAGATTAACATGGGGGACGCTGGCTACAGTGGTTAACAGCATTTCTTCCCATAGGAACAAGATAGGACATAAGTATCTAGTATCCCTGAACTCAGAATTTAATAACACATCTTTTAGGAAAGGTTGTTTTTAAATTCTGTGTTTGAGAACAGCACTTTTAGAAAGTTGCTGTTCTCTTGTCTGACCCTTCTGTGTGCCTGGGCCTGTTTGTGTATTGACTGTCTGGTTTGAGAGTGACAGGGGCTGGGGAATTCCCCAGGAGGCTGGCTGAATGACTGCATTTGCAACTTGAGTGGTGGGAGGAGTTAGCACCTGGGCCTGAATAGGACTGTGCCCGCCCCCCACAGTGCTGGCTCCACCCCCTGTGGTGCGTCTGATGTCTCTGCCCTGCACTGTGAAAGGAGAGAAGGAATCATGTCAACAAAGTGCTCCAGGGCTGGGCTTTCCCCCCACAATGCTGGCTCCACCTCCTGCTGGGCGGCTGAGGACCCTGCCCCTCACTCTGAAAGGAAAGAAGCAGCCAGCAAAACAAAGTACTCAGGAAACACCCAGAACTGGTTCAGACCGGGCTCAGGGCCCACATGCACAGAGAGAACAAAGACTTTAGGGGTATAAGTACAGGACCCCTGACAACAGAAAATTAGATCATCCTGGAAATCAAGAAGGAACCTCTGCCAAGGAGAAAGCTGAAACTGAAGAAGGAAGATTGTCCTGCTGTTGCTCTGCTGGACTGACCTGTTGCTTTGCTGCCAAGGAGAGGGGAAGGACTTTGCTGCTGAGCTGTGTCCCCTGTCTTGAAGGAATCTCCAAGGGCCTGAGAAGAGCTGGCTCCCTGTTTTGAAGTCCCAGGAACAAAAGGACTTCACCCCCAGCTTCCCTGAACTCTGCTGAGAGAGTTCTGTCCTTCCTAGAGTGCTTGATCCAGTTGTGGGGCCTCTGGAAGTTGTACCTGAGCTGAGAAGCTTGAAACTAAGCTTGAGTGACTTTTGAATCTGAAAAGTGTCGCATCGCTCGCTTGCGGAGCGCATCCCCGACAGTGCGAGAAGTTTCCCGTCGCTACGGAGGTCGAGATCGTCACAGCGCCTGACGCCGCTGCCAGAGACGTCGCATCCTTCGTTTGCGGGACGCACCAGACCGGTGCGGGAGAATCGAACATCGCTGCGAGTATCGTCGCAGAGCCTGTCGTCGCTGGGTGAGATCGCCGCACCGCTTACTTGCGGACCGCATCACGTCGCTGCGAGCATCGTCGCAGAATCAACGCAACGAGGAGCTGCGAGAGAGAGGATCCCCGCTGGACCACGCATCGTCGCCCCGGAGATCGTCGCAGCCCCTACGAGATCGTCGCATCGTGCCTTTGCGAGAACAGACTTCCTACGGAACCTACGCACCGGAATCCATACAAGTGGCCTTCCTCCCCATACAGACCGGATTCGTCGCAACACGCCCGCTGCTGCAGCGGGGCTGTCGCATCCCCTCCCCAGGGTCTCAGGAGCAACGCATCGCTTGTTTTCCACCGCACCAGCTTCTGCTTTTGGAACTTTGTTGCAACTAAAAGGTACTGTGAGTAAACGTGACGCAACTGTGAACTTTTCACGCATCAGTAGAGAATTCTATCGCAACGTAGAGAATTCTAACGCAACCTTAAGAACTCTTTTTGAAACCATATTCTTGAACTGTGTATGTTGGATTTTTGTCGTTTTGGTCTTGTGTAGTTTAGATTAAAAATACCTTTATTTTTCTAAACTGTTGTGGAGTCAGTTTGTGGTGTTTTCACTGTGTTACTGTGAGTCTTGGTACAAATACTTTACGCATTGCCTCTGGTTAGCCTAGACTGCTCGTGCCAAGCTACCTAGAGGGTGAGCAGGGGTTATCTCAGAGGGTTATCTCCTTGCCCTGACTAGAAGCAAGGGTCCCTATTTGGACAGTGGTACCTACCTCTGCCAACTAGAGACCCCCAGATCTAACATTGGTGGTCAGGCGGTGGGATTTGAACTTGTATTTGTACTTGACCCACAGTAATTGGTGTACATCACTAGTGAGTGCAGACCACTACGCCACCGCATACTACTGGTTTTTGGTTTTGATTTTTTCTATTTTTTGAGTAACTCTTCCAAGCATCATGTCTGTGAAAGGAAAGGCACCCAGTCAGGAGGCAGAAGAAGAATTAGAGTTTTGCATTGAAGATTTGTGTTCATACAAAGTTGAGCAACTTAGGAAATTCTGCCTTGAGTTTGAGTGCCCCATAAAAAGCGCCTACAGAAAGGAGGAGCTGCAGAAAATCTTGAGGGCCCATTGGGAGGCTCAAGAGGGAGATGATGTGGTGGATGTGGAAAACAGTTTTCACAGCAAGGATCTGCCAGTGGGCAGAGTAGGCTCAGGAGCTGGCAGCAACCACTCCGGTGGGGGCCTCACCCCAGAAGAGTTACAAGAAAATCAGAGAATGAGAGAATATGACTTGGAAGTCATGAAAATGAAAAGGGCAGCGGAAGACAAGAGAGAGGCTCGTGCCCTAGAGGAATTGAAATTGCCCTTGGCCCATGAATTAAGAATGAGGAAGCTTGAGTTGGAGCTCAAGAGGCATGAGGCCATGAGGGTCTCAGCTGAAGAAGAATCGTGGGTAGCTCAAGAGGTGAGCTTTGCTGAGTTGGAGGTGGAGTCCAGCTCAGATGGTGGCAGCATGTTTATGATATCTAGTGCTGAGAGAAAGGTACAAACACCCAGAGATGTGGCGCCTGACTTGAGGGAGGGGGTCGACATACACCAGGGTGTTCAGGTTTATGATGTAGTTCCAGTGGAGTGCAGTGTCCCTGAAGTAGATTGGGGGACTCGCACAGGGGACCATATTCCTAGTGGTGGGAGGGACACTCTACTGACTCTAGATGAGAGGTACAGGGAGAGGGGTTCCCCCGTGGTAGAAACCTTGGTGTGTGCGTGTGAAGACCAGCCAGAAGAGTGTGGGTTGTGTGACAGAGACAGTCAGATACTGTCTTGCCAGTCTCAGGAGAGTGGTGTGGGGTACTTGTGTGAGGCACTGGAGGGTGAGGCAAAGGGTAGCTTGGTTAAAAACTGTGGGGGGCTGTGTGATTCATTTGTTGGAGAGCATATTTTAAGTTCCTGTTTTCCAGAGCTATGCCAACACCCGGTGGAGTGTGAGTTTTCTGATCCCAGAGAGCTTGCGTTGGAGGCAGACCTCTTGGTGGATTCAAGAGAGTCTGAGGAGGCATTGGGGAGTGATCCCAAAAGGAGTGGCTTAGGTATCTTCCAGACCTGTGAGGTAGAAGAGGTTCAGTGTAGCCCAGTTAGGTCCCAGTGTAGTGGGAGGGGTGTAGGGGCTCATGTTCGGTCTCAGTGGAGAAGGAGTGAGTGTGGGACGGTGTGTCTCACGGTGCCCGAAACCCAGTCTCAGGGCCTAGAGGGTTCCTTGAGGGAACACCAGGTTGGGGACCTAGACTGTACTTGTAGGCCATTTGGGGAGGATCTCCTAGTGTCTGTTGAACGGGGAGTGCCTGTAACCAGGCCTCCATCAGTTCTGGTGTCTGGCAGTGCCACTCCAGTTGAGAGGGTGCAGAAGTCCAGACTGAGGTGTGAGAGGGGGAAGGAGTCCCCAGTGGGAGAACCAGTGGGTCAGGGACCAGTCAGAAGGGCTGAGTCCCCAGTGAGTGACCATGGTGACACCACTCCTGTCCTGGGAGATCTTCGCGCACTGTCAGGTGGACAGGGGTCGGGAGATCTGCGCCAGGCAGACTGTCACAGGACACATGAGTTGTGTGTCACCCTCAAGGGGGTACTATGTGAGTCCCCAGAAGTCCTGGCGTGCCAGGCAAATGCACAACCGCAGGTTTTGGTCCCTGGGTTGGGAGACCAGGTTCAGGATTTGCCTGACCTGGAAGGAAGGACATCTGTAACCAGTGTCCTGACCAATATGGTTCCCAGGGGTACCCCTCCAGTAGGGAGGGTGAAGCGCTCTGGAAGGGGGTGCAGAGGGAGGGAGTCCTCGCCTCTGACCCCGGTACAACCTGAGGGGTTAAACCCTAGGTTGGGAGACCAGTTGCTGGAGGGAGGTCCTGAACTGGAGGGAAAGTTGTGTTCTTGGTTGTCTTGGTGGACAGGGTTGCCCCTGGAAGGAGGGCAGGAGTCTCACCCTGGGCGTGGACTGGGCCACACCGTTGTGTTGGCCAGGCGGGTACTGTCTACCAGTATAGGCACCTCAGTGAGTGAAGTCCTGGTGAGCCAGGCAAGTGTTCCACTGCAGGGGTTAGTCCCTGGGTGGGGAAGCCAGGTTCAGGTGCTGTCTGACCTGGAGGCTTTGGAGCCTAGGTTTGAGGGCCAGGTCTGGGGTGTCCCCCCTGACCTGGAATACCAGTTGCAGGATAGCACCCCTGACCTGGTGGGTGAATGGTGCAGGATACCTGCCACAGGTCCCCTGACTATTCTAGAAGGGGGTACCGCTCCAGGTTGGAGGGTACAGAGCCCCAAGGAAGAGGAGGGCCGGGTGCGGGGAAGCCCACCCCAGCCTCCTGTCCAGCCACCGGATACTGGTCCGGGACTGGTGGGTCAGTGCCAGGATGTCAGACCTGACCTGACAAGGGAGGGAGTGGACAAAGGGTGCCAAGCACCTGGGGCTACTGCCCCCCACCATCTGATGCCACAGGGGTTTGAGAGCCATGAGGCGTGAGGCCTGGGTCTCATCCCTGATCACTGTTGGTGGTCACTGTGGCTTGCTGTCGGTCTGTTGGGACACACCTGTGAGTAAATTAAGGTTAGGTGCTGCACAAGTGGTGTCCACTGGTGAAGAGAAGGTTTCCACATGGATTGGCATGGTGGACTCTGAGAGTATGGATAGAGTGATCCAACTGGGTTTAGGACAGCGTAGAACAGGACTGCCCTGCTGTGTGGGCCAGTTTCCGTGTTCTATCGCCTTAAGCAGGGAATCCCATCGAGGAATCGTTTGGTCTTCCCTGGCTTTAGGCTGGAAGGGGGTTGTGTTGGAACTGGCCCTTCTTGCAGGGTCATCCTCAAACTTTTTGCTTCTTCCTCCCTTATTTTTCCTGACCCGTGGCTGTTGGCAATAGGACTCTGCGCACTTTACCACTGCTGATCAGTGCTAAAGTGCATATGCTCTCTATGTAAAGTGTTATTCTAATTGGATATACATGTTTGGCATATTTGTATCACCATGAAGTCCCTAGTAAAGTGCACTGGGTGTGCCAGGGCTGGTGATGACAAATGCTACTAGTGGGCCTGCAGCACTGATTGTGCCACCCACAGGAGTAGCCCTAAAATGATGTCTCAGGCCTGACACTGCAGTGCCTGTGTGCAGTTTAGAACTGCCATGTTCTCCTGGTCAGTGTCCCCACTGACCAGGCCTAACCCTTCCCTTTTTGTGCACATCAGTCACCCCTAAGGAAAGCCCAAGTTACCCCCCTGGGCAGGGTGCAGTGTATGTGAAAGGTAGAGCATGTACTGGTGCAGGTAACATGTTCTGGTAGTGAATTACATATTTTCGTTTTTCACTATTGTAAGGCTATCTTGCTCCATAGATTAACATGGGGGACGCTGGCTACAGTGGTTAACAGCATTTCTTCCCATAGGAACAAGATAGGACATAAGTATCTAGTATCCCTGAACTCAGAATTTAATAACACATCTTTTAGGAAAGGTTGTTTTTAAATTCTGTGTTTGAGAACAGCACTTTTAGAAAGTTGCTGTTCTCTTGTCTGACCCTTCTGTGTGCCTGGGCCTGTTTGTGTATTGACTGTCTGGTTTGAGAGTGACAGGGGCTGGGGAATTCCCCAGGAGGCTGGCTGAATGACTGCATTTGCAACTTGAGTGGTGGGAGGAGTTAGCACCTGGGCCTGAATAGGACTGTGCCCGCCCCCCACAGTGCTGGCTCCACCCCCTGTGGTGCGTCTGATGTCTCTGCCCTGCACTGTGAAAGGAGAGAAGGAATCATGTCAACAAAGTGCTCCAGGGCTGGGCTTTCCCCCCACAATGCTGGCTCCACCTCCTGCTGGGCGGCTGAGGACCCTGCCCCTCACTCTGAAAGGAAAGAAGCAGCCAGCAAAACAAAGTACTCAGGAAACACCCAGAACTGGTTCAGACCGGGCTCAGGGCCCACATGCACAGAGAGAACAAAGACTTTAGGGGTATAAGTACAGGACCCCTGACAACAGAAAATTAGATCATCCTGGAAACCAAGAAGGAACCTCTGCCAAGGAGAAAGCTGAAACTGAAGAAGGAAGATTGTCCTGCTGTTGCTCTGCTGGACTGACCTGTTGCTTTGCTGCCAAGGAGAGGGGAAGGACTTTGCTGCTGAGCTGTGTCCCCTGTCTTGAAGGAATCTCCAAGGGCCTGAGAAGAGCTGGCTCCCTGTTTTGAAGTCCCAGGAACAAAAGGACTTCACCCCCAGCTTCCCTGAACTCTGCTGAGAGAGTTCTGTCCTTTCTAGAGTGCTTGATCCAGTTGTGGGGCCTCTGGAAGTTGTACCTGAGCTGGGAAGCTTGAAACTAAGCTTGAGTGACTTTTGAATCTGAAAAGTGTCGCATCGCTCGCTTGCGGAGCGCATCCCCGACAGTGCGAGAAGTTTCCCGCCGCTACGGAGGTCGAGATCGTCACAGCGCCTGACGCCGCTGCCAGAGACGTCGCATCCTTCGTTTGCGGGACGCACCAGACCGGTGCGGGAGAATCGAACATCGCTGCGAGTATCGTCGCAGAGCCTGTCGTCGCTGGGTGAGATCGCCGCACCGCTTACTTGCGGACCGCATCACGTCGCTGCGAGCATCGTCGCAGAATCAACGCAACGAGGAGCTGCAAGAGAGAGGATCCCCGCTGGACCACGCATCGTCGCCCCGGAGATCGTCGCAGCCCCTACGAGATCGTCGCATCGTGCCTTTGCGAGAACAGACTTCCTACGGAACCTACGCACCGGAATCCATACAAGTGGCCTTCCTCCCCATACAGACTGGATTCGTCTCAACACGCCCGCTGCTGCAGCGGGGCTGTCGCATCCCCTCCCCAGGGTCTCAGGAGCAACGCATCGCTTGTTTTCCACCGCACCAGCTTCTGCTTTTGGAACTTTGTTGCAACTAAAAGGTACTGTGAGTAAACGTGACGCAACTGTGAACTTTTCACGCATCAGTAGAGAATTCTATCGCAACGTAGAGAATTCTAACGCAACCTTAAGAACTCTTTTTGAAACCATATTCTTGAACTGTGTATGTTGGATTTTTGTCGTTTTGGTCTTGTGTAGTTTAGATTAAAAATACCTTTATTTTTCTAAACTGTTGTGGAGTCAGTTTGTGGTGTTTTCACTGTGTTACTGTGAGTCTTGGTACAAATACTTTACGCATTGCCTCTGGTTAGCCTAGACTGCTCGTGCCAAGCTACCTAGAGGGTGAGCAGGGGTTATCTCAGAGGGTTATCTCCTTGCCCTGACTAGAAGCAAGGGTCCCTATTTGGACAGTGGTACCTACCTCTGCCAACTAGAGACCCCCAGATCTAACAGAGTGCAAATTAAGAAAATTGTAGAAGTGCACCATATTTACAAGCGTGTTGTATTAGTTTAGTAAACATTATATAAGAGTGTCGAAATTATAGAGTGAAAGTACATAATAGTGTTTAATTAGAATAGAATACTTATATAGAGTGCGAAAAGCTAATGTAGATGTTTTTAGAGATGTTAGAGATGTTGAAATCCTATGTTGTGTGACTGTAAGAGAAAATGTAATTCGGCTAAACGTAGCAATGTGTAGGCCACATGGCAGTTCACAAAGAGTACAAGAAGCTGATGTATTTCCACATAATCTGGATTTTAATGTTATTATGATTCAAGTATTACTGAACCTAGGACTGATATATAGGTTTAATAGCCGTTTATATAATCATTGTGTGTAATAAGTTAGAATATTGTTTAAACTAAAGAAATTAAATGTTTTTCAGAAGTGCATAGGCCCGTTTCATGGAATCCTAACAGGCCTGAATAGATAAAGTCATTTCTTTTGATCTGCATGTGCTCGTTAGAGAAAGGTCATGTTAAGCACAAGACGCAGAGCCTGTTACATGGTTTACGACTTAAAGATATGGTGGAGGCCGGAATTTGGGGCCCACAGAGAAAGTGTCTTTTGCAGGTGCGAGGGGGTTTTATCAGGAAAGTGATGAATAGACTTTTGTTCAAGAGAGCCTGGTACAGGCCTGGAGGAGTCTTCAGGAATTTCCTGGGGGTACCGTCTTGCCGGAGAGGAGCTTGGGAAGCAAGGTCAACGCTAACGATGGGCCTAGAAGGAGTACCAGCATGGAGCACCAACACCACGTGAGGGGCGTCTCTAAAGGGCGTTTCTAATGTAAATGTGATCTTGTATTAGGGACAGCACCCCTGGGTGGAAGCAAGGCAGATGATCTGAGGAACCTAAGAGAGCGGATGGGTAGGCAGATAGGGAACTGCGAGACATCGTTTGGAATAAAGACTGAGGGAAGTGCGTGATCTTCTTTGGAAGTCACCACTGCTGACACCTTTTTAGGTTAAGATCTTGCTAAGTAGGGATGTCACTTAGTCTAGTGTAGGGATAGTCTAATCTGATTTCTTTCCTTTCTGTAAATGACACATAAGCTACAGCTTGTGTTTATCCTCGTAACTTTGATAATTCTAGAGTTTGTTTTGGTGATATTCTTCTGCCGACTAAGAGCATTTAGAAAATTCATGTTTGTATTGATACCCGTATATCTTTTGAATCTTATTTTGAGATGTTTGTATCTCCAGTTAAGTTTGGCTTTGTAATAAACTTTTAAAACTTTTAAGCTTCAGTGGTTCTTTAGAGTGGAGTAAGTCTTTAACTGATTAACCTGGTAGTGGATTGCCTTTTACTCAATGACAGGTACCAACGGTTCAGTCGAGCTGAGTTGGGATCTAGATCTATAACTATAGACCAGAAATCCCGCGTTAACAGTTGGTAGCAGAGTGAGGATGGTTACCTTCTTGAGGAAGGTGATCTAGACTAGGTTAAGTTTACCCCAAGGTCCCTAGATCGAGAGGTGGCCTGCCGAAGAAGGTGCTGACGGCGCGAGAGAAAAGCAGCAGAATTGGACGAGAGTGAGTATAACAAGGGTCATGCGTGGACAGATTGCGGTGTTTTGTGTTGTATTTGTATTGTAATGTCATGCGGAGTTGAATGCCTGTAGAGTGAATGTGAGAGGGTTGTGAGCGCGCCAACCTGGTAAATCTTAAGTTCGGGGTAGAGCTTAAGTGGTTCGGGTGTATCGAACATCCAGAGTAGTTGTCGACCAGAGAAAAGGGGGTCATGAGGTACCATTGATCGCCCGCAGGACCGAGATAGGGGGAATGCAAGAGTGAGTGTGAGGGTAACGGACGCAGGTCGAAAGTTACCGTGTGCAAGTAACCTATCAGAGAAGGCGATTGTCTGGACATACACGGAAAGACATTTCGTCAGTTAAGGTGACAATTACAGTTAGACTGTGGACGTACAGTCAAGGAAAGTGATCGCTTGGTCGGAAGTAATCATTTTTCAGAGTATGAATGGGACGCATGCATGACCGGGAGACGAGCGGAAAAAGGAGGGGAACTGCTGCAAAGGGGGACGAGTGACGTCAGCGAGAGCCGCGCTGTGATAGGGCGGTCAGTGTGAAGCTGCGCCGGGACGAGAGACGTCAGCGGGAGCCGCGCTGTGATAGGGCGGTTGGGGTGACGTCAGCGAAGAGCCGCGCAGTGATAGGCCAGTTAGCAAAAACCGCGCTGAGATTGGTGGATTGTCATCAGGAAGTAAACGAACGCGGAGAAAATAGAAATTCGTAGATTTTGAACATGAAGTGTTTTAAATGTTTGAGAGGGATTTTTAAGAGAAAGAGAAGAGAATCCTATTCCGGGGAAGAGGCACCGCCGGAGGGTACACCAGCTCACTATATGGCAACGAATGTTGGGTTGCATACTATACTGTGGCTTGGGACTTGGAGTAAGATTACAGAAGGGAATGAGGAATTGACCTTTCCGAAATACTGAACGTTTAGACTAGAGGTGTTGCATCAGTTGAAAGCAGTCATGTCCTCACTGAGACCTTTGTGGTAAGAAAGAGTACTCCCAATTGATTTGAGGTCCAGAGGGGGGAGAAACAAACCAAGCAGAGAAGTATACAACCTCAAATATGGACCTATATTTCTTTTAACATTGAATAAATCTTAAAGTGTTAGAAGCGGATGCCAAAGAGGAAAGCTTCACAATATTATGAAAACATATATATTTATTGATTTTTTAGAAAAATATTTCATTAAAAAGACTTATATGCATCTGTGCAACTCAACATTTTATCGTCAGTCAGAAATACATCACTTTTACATACATATTTTTTCTCCACAAAAAACGATGAGATTCTAAAGCTGAAAGTGTGCCCTCTAATGATAGCTATTCTTACCACTCATACATGCATACTTGTAAATCAATCATACCATTCCTATTTGTAAGAAAAACAACCTATCAACACAGACTCAAATACTGATTTAAACACAACATAAAACAAACATAAGTGACAGCTCTAAGGTGTGTTAAGTTGGGAACTCAAAGAACCAGATGATAAAGTTCTGATGGTGTGGGTGGAGTTAACCAGTAAATATCCACAACAGGTAGATGTTAGGCCGACGTACGTTTCGGTGAATGTCACCTTCCTCAGGGCCAAGGACAGTGTGAGCAAAAAACATATAGATATTTATAATATTAAAAAAGGGAAAGTTGGAGGGCAAAATACAATTTTCTATGATTTGGGTGCTGCAAGTAACAGTTTGGGTTGGTAATATCTTTAGGGTATGAACTCAGTTTCTAGGTTGGACATCCCTTTAAGAGTATTAATTGCGGTTCCTATCGGGTGATGGGGTCAGGAGACTGTTGCATATACGAGGTGAATTCTGATGGTTACTGATTTCTGAGGTGTTATTTTCTACGATATTACTTTTTATGACAGTTTGTTTATCTTTTTCAAATATGCCGTCGCCGAGACTGGGGGTTCCGGGATTTCGGCCCAACAACAAGGATCCGTAGGACCAGCAACAGAGGCTTTACAAGTAGCCTGACTCTCACAAATCTACACTCTCGACCGGGGGTTCTAGGGACGTGTCCCACCTGCAGACCTTTGCCTAGACCAACACAGTTTGAGGCCCTTAATGCGTGGATTAGGGCGGCGCACGACAGGAGTCAGAACAGACGCCAAGAAAGGGTAAGGCGATCAGTAAGGGCAGTGCAAGATGCTAAATGGGATGAAGAAGCCAAGAAGTGGAGAGTACAGGTGATTGAGGTAGATAAGTTGTACCCCTTGAGAGAGGTTACAGGTGGAAAGAAACCCATAGAAGAGGATGATGAGAGCGAGTCGGAGGACGGCCTCATAAATAGGTTGTTGATAGATAGACCAACTCCGGACAATATGGAGACAGAAGGTACGGGGCTCCCAAAAGAAGACAGGGTTGGCATAGAAGGGTATAGGCCACTCCCTTTAGCGGATTGGGTACCTACCAAGGATGAAGGGACACTTCAACATAGTCCTGTACAGAGAGTAGTCGGAAGGTTTGTGGTGCAGAAGACGCCAGCAATAGAGAGGGCTGAGTCTCATGGATTGCCAGAGGCTCTTCAAGTACCTGTTACCATAGGTCCTATACGGTCGATTTATAGCCCAGAGAAAGCGAGAGAGGAAAACCAGGTACAGCTGGACAGGGAAAGAGTTGAGATAGAAGGAAGGAATAACACGACCAATGCCTGGAGGCAACTGCCAGGACCAATAACGTGGAGCACCCCATTGGATTCAGCAGTGGGCCCCGTAACAGAGCAAGGGGGTCAGAGAGGACCGATGGATCTGAGGGGACCACGGCCGAAATCCTACAAAGAGCTGAGGGCTGACTTGAGAGAATGGGATGCGTCGACAGAAGCACAGAGCAACAGGTCAAGAGCAGAAGCAGAATGGGGAAGTCGAGGCAATGGAACATTATCTCATTGCGGGGCTAGCGAAGGCAGTCAGGAGTGGGATGGTAAAAGTCAGGAGAGTAGAGGAGTTATACGTCATACAGACAGAGGAAATGAGCAGGAGCAAAGAGGCAGAAGTACGGAGTGTGGGGAGACATCTCGTTTCACTCAAAATGAGGGAGGACAAAGGACCCAAGAGTACAGGGATAGGTTTAGGTGCACTCACCATGCACCCAGTGATAATGTACAGCACTGGAGTCGTGGGAGCATAGGGAACGGTGAAGGATCTTGTCAGGTGCCGACTGATCAGAGACCACCGGCAAATGGTGAAGAGATGGGGAATAACGGAATGTCTTACCATGCACCTAGAGAAGCCAGGCAAAATGGGAAATGTGGAACTATGGGGAATAGGGGAGTGTTTCACTACCCACCTAGAGAGGATGGAACTGCATGGGACCTGGAGAGATGGGAGCATGGGAGGACTCCCCATAACATGCCTGAGCCCAGACGTAGGACTCAGAGCTGTGATGGGAGAGATACAATTGGACTCTCTAAAGATAGTATACTGAAAGCTGTGATAAAAGCCAAAAGACTCGATGTGACCAGCTTAAGATCTGATCTGAACGATATAATAGACGGTACATTGTCTTTAGAAAGGATCGACATGTACGAACAAGATGAGCTACTGTTTATAGCAAAGGACATCACTCGAAAAGCCAGAGCAACTCATGAGAAACTGTCTGAATTGGCAGACAAGTATATGGTAGATTTGTCCAGAACCAAGGCATTACAGGGTAATCATAGGTTGCAGTATTCAGATCAGGACTTAGATGAGAGGAGGACAACTGGATTAAAAACACACATAAGGGAACTGATCACAGGAATAAGAGCATGGAGAGACCTGGACAAATGGGAAGAGAGGTGGTCCAAGAAGGGAACTGTCAGGCGGAGTGCGAATGTGATGTCTCCAGAGGGAAGGCTAATGCAGATGGAGGCATTCCCTTTGCGGGAAATATCGAATGGGAATTATGTACATGTGCCCTGGAGTAGGGGGGATTTGGCTGCATTTACCAACTCATTTCCGAAGTTAAGGGAGAATCCTGTAGAGTGGTACAAGCAGGTAGAGAGGTTTGTCAAGATTTCAAAGGTGTTGTGGATTGATTTGAACACCTTGTTTGATATTGGGGTTCCAGGAGACTTGTGGATAGCATGCAAGGTTAGTGTCGATTGGCCAACTGTAGAACCAGAAAGGGATCCTCGTACAAATGGACCGTCAGAAAGTGTAATGTTAAAATATGAAAGGGTGATTACATGGTTGAAGGATAAAGTGCCACCACAAGACATAGATTGGGTAAAAATAGACCGAACTAGACAGGAACCCAAGGAGACAGTTCATGAGTATTATGAGCGATTGCTGAAAGCATTCAAACAATACAGTGGACTGGATGTAATGGACCCCAAAGATATAGGACAGTTTGTATCAAAGTTTGTTTTGGGGTTGAGACCTGATATTTGTCTGATGATTCAGCAGCATTTGATTTGTTGGCAAAACAAACCATTGGATGAGATTTTGAGATATGCAAGAGATATGATGAGATAGAGTCCAAAGCAAAGGAATTAAAGGAAAAATTGATGGTGGTGCAGATGCAGTCAGCTGCAAAGGGAGGACAGCAGCAACAGGGAACAGGGACCATGGGACGGAAATTAAACAGTCAGAATAGGGACAACAAGGAAAACCCTAGACCTAGGATAGATCTTGCTACATTGAAAAAAACGACAAAGTGCCACCAGTGTCACCAGGTGGGACATTGGAGACGTGAGTGTCCCTATAACCCTGAAAATGGAGAAATAGAAGTGGAGAAGGAAGTTCAGGAAGTTCCAGTTCAAAGGGTGACAGTGTCAAGAAGTAATGTGGCCAAAGGGGGGACTTCGGCTCCACGAGCTCAGTTCCCTCAGCCGCCAAAGATTACGACAGGAGGAAAGGTCTATAGAAAAAATGCCTTTGTTCACAGGTAAAGAAGAGTGTTACTACGTTGATCCATTGACGGGACGACGGGTAAGTAGAGAGGAGGACTGTACCCTCGGGGCAGTTCTAGAAGTGGATCAACGAGGACCGTTTGTTGAGGCAGAAGTGGCAGGGTGTCCTACAACATTCTTGGTGGATACTGGAGCTACTCGATCCACTCTGAGATCGGCAGTGGTTCCAGATCTACCAATGTCGGGGGAAACGATTCAGGTAGTAGGAGTTGCAAACAAGAGAATGAATAGCCCTTTGACGGAACCAGTGTCAGTGAAAATAGGAAACTACACGGATGAACATCAGTTTGTGGTATGTGATTCTAGTCCTGTGTGTCTGTTAGGAAGGGACTTATTGTGCAAACTGAACTGCACGATATACTGCACACCTCAGGGAGTAGAGGTACAGACTACAGACGATGACGCTACCTTCAAAGTTGTAAATTCAAGAACATGCATAGAGCTGTATCCTACCCTGACAGTGGAGGAGCTCCCATGGGATTTACGAGATGCAGTGTCATCCGAGGTATGGGATTTTACTGGGGAAGAGATAGGACTGATCAAGGGAGTAGAACCAGTGAAGATTATGGTTAAACCAAATGCTGAATATCCAAGAACGCCCCAGTATAAACTGACCCCGGAGACGATTGCAGGAATAAAACCCGTAATCGACTCTATGATTCAATAGAGAATACTGAAGGAAATCGTGGGAAGTCCATGCAACTCCCCGATTATGGGTTTGCAGAAACCTAGTGGGAAATTTAGAATAGTGCAAGATCTTCGAAAAATTAACAACATAGTTGTTTCATGTTGTCCAGTGGTGCCGAATCCATCAGTGATATTGTTCCAGATACCATTCCAAGCTGAGTGGTTCACAGTGATAGATCTTTGTCAGGCGTTCTTTTCAATCCCATTGGATGAAGAGAGCCAGTACCTTTTCGCTTTTAAAATGGAAAATCGCGTTTTAACATGGTGTCGTATCCCCCAAGGGTTTACAGATAGCCTATCAATTTTCAACCAGCTGTTGAAGAAGAATCTTGAAAGTCTGGTACTGCCCCAGAACTCGGTTCTGGTCCAGTACATAGACGACCTACTTGTTGCGTCAGAAACAGAAGAGGCTTGTAAGACAGATACCATTGCCTTGCTGAACCATTTAGCTGAAAATGGACACAAGGTATCTCCGAGCAAATTGCAGTACTGTCTGACAGAAGTACAGTACTTGGGACACCGGATAGAAAAAGGAAAGCGCAAGGTGTCACCAGATAGGATAGAGGCGATAATGAAAATGAATGCGCCTACGACACAGAGAGAAGTCAGGATGTTCCTAGGAATGGTTGGTGATTGCCGACAGTGGATAGCTAACTTTTCACTGAAAGCAAAACCCTTACAGAAACTGACGCACAAGGAGGTGAGTGATCCGGTACCATGGGACAATGATTGTTTGATGGCGTTCCTGCAGCTGAGAGAGGATTTGTGCCGTGCTCCGGCTTTGGGAATGCCAGATTATGAGAAACCATTTGCACTTTTCTGCTGTGAGAGAGAAGGCTGTGCTTTGTCAGTTTTAGTGCAAATTCATGGAAATGCCCGTAGACCAGTTGCATACTTTTCGGCTACCTTAGATCCAGTAGCCGCAGCGTTGCCCGGATGTCTCAAATCCGTTGCTGCAACGGGTGTCAGCATTGAGCAGTGTGAAAATATTGTAATGGGACACCAGTTAGTGGTGTATGTACCGCATTCTGTAGAATTGTTGATGACCAGGACCAAGACACAGCACATGACCAACAGCAGGCTCACGCGCTACGAGCAAGTTATTCTTGCTGCAGAGAACGTGACCCTTAAGAGGTGCTCTGTTTTGAATCCTGCTACGTTGATGCCACTTCCTAATGATATTGAAGGCCAGGAATGTGAAGATCACAACTTCCTTGATGTGACTGAACTATGCACGAAGCCAAGACCAGATATCGTGGATGAGCCGTTGATCGACCCTGATGAAATTTTCTTTGTTGATGGCTCATGTTTAAGAGACGATACTGGTCGGTTGAGAGCAGCTTATGCTGTTCGCACCATTACTGGAGTTGTGGAAGCCGCTTGCCTGGAAGGAGTACACACCGCTCAGCTAGCAGAAATCATTGCATTGACACGTGCCTGTATAGCAGGAAACAAAATTAGAGTCACCATATATACAGATAGCCAATATGGTTTCGGTGTAGTTCATGATTTCGGGCAGTTGTGGTCTCAGAGGGGTTACATGACCTCCTCTGGTTCGCCTATTCGAAATGGAGAATTTGTGCGACTACTGTTAGAAGCATTACAAGGTCCAGCTGAAATTGCAATAGTCAAATGCACAGCCCATACCAAAAATACAGATTTTGTGTCGCAAGGTAATAGATATGCAGATGAAGTTGCCCGCTATTGTGCGGAGCAAGGATATTCTTTCACGGAGGTGGAAGTAGGTGGGGCTCAGGAAAAGACCGAATTAAACATGATGTTAGAAACAGTAGATACTTGGGAGGATTTGAAAAATATGCAAGAAAATGCACCTGATTCTGAGAAAAAGGCATGGGAAACAGCAGGTTGTGTGAAAAGTGAAATGGATTTCTGGGTTTCAGCAGATGGAAGAGCAGTGTTACCTGAGGAATTGGTGAGTCCAATGGCACGACAGATACATGGTCCAGTACACCTAGGAAGAGATGCCATGCTGAGGGTATTCAGGCAGACTTGGTATTGCCCTAAGTTTCGGATTGCAGCAGAAGCAGTGTGTAGGAGATGTGTCACATGTCAGCAACTAAACGTAGGGAAAAGAACACCAGTTACAATGAGTCACATTGGGAGGTCTGGGGGGCCTTTCAACAGAATGCAGTTAGATTTTATTGAAATGCCAAAAAGCAACCACCTCAGATATGTTCTGGTGGTTGTATGCATATTTTCCAGATGGGTTGAAGCATACCCTACACGCAGGTGCGATACACTCACAGTAGCAAAGTTGTTGCTTAGAGAGTTGATCCCGCGCTACGGGGTGCCAAACTCCCTGGAATCAGATCGAGGAACTCATTTTAACAGTGAAGTTGTGAAAATGCTTTGCTCTGCATTGAACATTGATCAGAAGTTGCACTGTAGCTATCGACCAGAGGCTTCAGGTATCGTGGAGCAGATCAATAGCACGTTGAAGTCCCGAATAGCCAAAGTATGTTCATCGACTTCCTTAAGTTGGCCTGATGCTCTGCCTTTGGTGCTCATGAGTATGCGTAGCACACCAGACAGGAGGACAGGTCTTTCTCCGCATGAGATCCTGATGGGGAGGGCAATGAGACTTCCAACTGTCCCAACCACTGCTTTGTTGAACATTACAGATGACCTAATCCTGGATTACTGCAAGGGACTGTCTGACGCCATTCATTCTGTGTCCTTCCAGGTGCAGGCTGCTGAGGTTCCATCTTCCAGAGACTTGTGTCATGATCTGTGCCCAGGGGATTGGGTTTTACTGAAAAAACATGTCCGGAAGAACTGTCTAGACGTGCGCTGGAAGGGGCCCTACCAGGTCATCCTTACCACGAATACCGCTGTGAAGTGCGGAGGGTTGCCAAATTGGATCCATGCTTCCCATACTCGAAGAGTTCCAGCACCCCTAGAAGAAACAGCTCCTCTCGCCGATGAAGATTCAGTGGTGGACGGTGAGCCACTAGAGGGGATCAGTCAAGCTGTGGGGGTGTCTGAAGAAGTTGGGAGCGCTACAGAACAAGAAGAAGGACAGAACGGCAGTGAAACTGAAGTTGCCACAGAAGGAGAAAGCTGCTGTGAAAACAACTCAGACACAGAACAAGTCCAGAGTGATCAAGAACAGAGTGAGAGGACAAGAAATAGGAGAACAAGGCGTGCAGCAGCTACTTGGCCTGAAAGAAAAAAGAGGCCAAGCTTGAAGCCAGCTCGAGAGGAAACTCTTGCTCCTATATCCGAAGACTCGGATCTGGACGAAGGTGTACAAGAGCAGGAACAGGAAGGTCCAAGGAGATCAAGGAGGGTGAGAGTGCCTTGTAGAAGATACTCTACTCCTGAGTGGACCTACCTCGCTGCAGATGTCAGAAGCACGCAGAACTGGGAGGGTGAGGCAAGTGACCCTAACCAGAATTGACCCCATCATAACAGTGGAAATAGAGTTGCTGATACCAGGAGTGGAGGTCGAAGGATTGCTGACTCTCAATATTGTCTATCCTCCTCTCCTGAGTGGAATAAGAGACTTGGTCTTAAACACAGTAGAATTTCCGGTTTGTTGTTCAAGGAGTCCAATACTCGAGGAGCTCCTTCTTCGTTTAGAAATATTAGAAGGTGTGATGAGAGTCGTTGGAACACGTATAATTCCAGATTGCTAAAGACTTTGTAGATAAATTAATGAAGAGATAACCTAGCGCCGAGTGGAAGAAGAAACTAGGGACTTCCATTTAGTGGATGGAGAAGGGCTAGGGTTGTCTGTTGCTATAGAACACAAAGACTGATCTTGCGGAGAAGATTATCAGCTTCCAGGTGTGGTTCGACTAGAGACATTGTGCTGAGAAAGAAAACTGGAACTACACTGTTTGAGGTCATGGAGGCTGGCAACCCGAACCGCAGGGCCAAATGTATAATAAGCACACTTTTAGTGGGAGTGATTTTTCTTATAGCTTTAGTGGTTACAATATCATATGTAGTGGGACATGAAAACGAAGAGAAAGCAACAACAAAACCAAAGATTACATCGACACAGAAACCTACTATTGCTGGTAAAAAGGGGGACAATACAGAGAAAGATAAAGCTTTACTAGCAGCTGAGACTCGTAGGTTACATGTAGATGAATCACAGGGGAACTTTAAATCGAATGCATATGCTAAATTGCTATACGAATATGTTGATGCTATGGAGGCTAAAAATTGTTATGTCTGCATGAAACTGCCAGCCTCTGTAGACGAAGGCATCAGATACCATCATCTTCCATTGACTTATGGAATCACATGTAGTTTGTTGCTGAGCATATTTTATGAACGGGATGGGTTCGAATACTATTTTTCGAACTTTGATGCAGTATTACCAGAAGTGCCGAACTACAAACATTTAAACAAATGGGATTATTATAAGAGAGAAGACAGATTACAGAAATGTTTCCTTCCTTGGAAAACATTAGATACTTCACATGCCCGAAGAAATAATTTGACTTGTAAAGTGTCAGAAATTGAGAAAAAGTTTATAGGACAGGTGGATGATCGATACAGGAGACAAAAGATTTTAAAATCTTCAGGTCAATGGAAAACAGATTGGACCGAGGAAGAAAGGGCACATCAAAGAAAGGGTAGCAATGGTCCAATAGCTCTAGATAGAGAAAAAAGGGGGAAACTGTGCATACACAGAAGTGAAACTTATTACGAGAATGTGTTTGTGGGAAGGGTGAGTTGTGAACATGCTTTCCAATTAGAATACTATTCGAAAGACTTTTTGAAGGAAATGCAGGTGATCCCAAATGTATATTTTGTCTGTGGGAAAAACGCATACGTGAAACTACCAGATAATTGGTATGGATCATGTTATTTGGCAATAGTCTTTCCCAAAATATACCATGCAAAGGATTTAGAAATCATAGAGGGGAAAACACAAGGTAGAAAAAGAAGAGATGTCAGCACGGAGGAGGTAGTTGGAGACGTATTTGGTGCTATGTTTCCTATTTTAGGGATAGCACTAAATGACGTTAAGATAAGACGATTAGCAACAGTTGTAGATAGGTTGTCCGCCAGTACTGCTAGGTCACTAATGCTGGTGGAGGGAGAGATGCAATCGATAAGGGCAATGGTTCTTCAGAACCGACTTGCTCTAGATGTTCTGTTAGCCAAAGAGGGAGGAGTCTGTAAGGCCTTGAAGGTCCAGGAATGTTGCACTTACATTCCACATGAATTAGAGGGGTGCAGGGGGATGGGGATGTACGAGGCAGCCCCCCACTCAAAAAGTCTTTAAACAATTAGAGCCTCGCCCATGTAAACATCCTTATTCTGCGTGGACCGGGTAGGGATATAAATTCTCACTCCTACCTTGGATATGTCCAATAACATAAACAAAAAGGTCTGGATGTATTCTTTTCACTTAAAAATAAATCACACAGGACCAAGTCATTCACCAACAGAAAAGTTGTGAGAAATAGAGAGAGTACCTCACGGTAGAACAACCCGAGGGGGTTCCCGGTCAATGATTCCCGGTATACCCACTTCTCACCATCGGCGACTCTCTCTATTTGTGAAAAGACAAACGTGCACTCAACAGGAAAGTAGTGCAGACGTGAGAATAGTGAGAAAATGAAGAAAGAGCACAATTAGTGATCAACACAAAAAAGTGTACAAATACACATAACGAAACCCCAAACAAACCACACCAAAAACGAATAGAATGGGTAGTGGTGCTTTGCTTGCTGATACCGTTTTATTCTGATGTATCAAAGCACTACCAATTAAAATTGGTTACTTGTATACCAACACAGATTATCTCCTCAAGCCGACATGTTTCATCGCTCCTTCTTGTGGCGATTTCATCAGGGCAACTGAGGGGTTTGTTGTTCTCAAGCTTTTCACATTAAAAATGGACCTGGAGCGCGCTATGTCAGCACATACCAGCGTCACTCCTCAGGACTCCGTGCCAAATGTTCACGTGTCCGTGACCGTGACCTGGACAATTCACAGTCACTCAAGCTGCGTCCCTCCGGCGCTTCCATGGACCGTCGCCTATCGCCATTGTCTAACCCAGGGTGGTGTGGAGTGGAAAAACGATGGATTTGGGCCCAGATCTTTGGACTGGGGTGAATGTGTGCCATTGATCCACATTCTGTCCATCATTGTTGTGTTTGCAATTACCGCTCTAAGTGTACTGGGGATGCTCAGACGTGAGTCCCAGGCACTCCACACCACTGGAATCAAGCTAGCCGGGCTGATGAGAGGTGTTACCTCGAAACCGGGCCGGTCCTCGGATGCTTGTTTCCGTTCTGGGAAGGACATGGCTTTTGTAGTTCGGACTGGACTGTTCCCATGGGGCACAGGGTCAGCGCTGATTTGCATATCGCCATTGTCTAACCCAGGGTGGTGTGGAGTGGAAAAACGATGGATTTGGGCCCAGATCTTTGGACTGGGGTGAATGTGTGACATTGATCCACATTCTGTCCATCATTGTTGTGTTTGCAATTACCGCTATAAGTGTACTGGGGATGCTCAGACGTGAGTCCCAGGCACTCCACACCACTGGAATCAAGCTAGCCGGGCTGATGAGAGGTGTTACCTCGAAACCGGGCCGGTCCTCGGATGCTTGTTTCCGTTCTGGGAAGGACATGGCTTTTGTAGTTCGGACTGGACTGTTCCCATGGGGCACAGGGTCAGCGCTGATTTGCATATCGCCATTGTCTAACCCAGGGTGGTGTGGAGTGGAAAAACGATGGATTTGGGCCCAGATCTTTGGACTGGGGTGAATGTGTGACATTGATCCACATTCTGTCCATCATTGTTGTGTTTGCAATTACCGCTCTAAGTGTACTGGGGATGCTCAGACGTGAGTCCCAGGCACTCCACACCACTGGAATCAAGCTAGCCGGGCTGATGAGAGGTGTTACCTCGAAACCGGGCCGGTCCTCGGATGCTTGTTTCCGTTCTGGGAAGGACATGGCTTTTGTAGTTCGGACTGGACTGTTCCCATGGGGCACAGGGTCAGCGCTGATTTGCATATCGGCATTGTCTAACCCAGGGTGGTGTGGAGTGGAAAAACGATGCATTTGGGCCCAGATCTTTGGACTGGGGTGAATGTGTGACATTGATCCACATTCTGTCCATCATTGTTGTGTTTGCAATTACCGCTCTAAGTGTACTGGGGATGCTCAGACGTGAGTCCCAGGCACTCCACACCACTGGAATCAAGCTAGCCGGGCTGATGAGAGGTGTTACCTCGAAACCGGGCCGGTCCTCGGATGCTTGTTTCCGTTCTGGGAAGGACATGGCTTTTGTAGTTCCGACTGGACTGTTCCCATGGGGCACAGGGTCAGCGCTGAGTTGCATATCGCCATTGTCTAACCCAGGGTGGTGTGGAGTGGAGAAACGATGGATTTGGGCCCAGATCTTTGGACTGGGGTGAATGTGTGACATTGATCCACATTCTGTCCATCATTGTTGTGTTTGCAATTACCGCTCTAAGTGTACTGGGGATGATCAGACGTGAGTCCCAGGCACTCCACACCACTGGAATCAAGCTAGCCGGGCTGATGAGAGGTGTTACCTCGAAACCGGGCCGGTCTAGGGATGCTTGTTTCCGTTCTGGGAAGGACATGGCTTTTGTAGTTCGGACTGGACTGTTCCCATGGGGCACAATGTCAGCGCTGATTTGCATATCGCCATTGTCTAACCCAGGGTGGTGTGGAGTGGAAAAACGATGGATTTGGGCCCAGATCTTTGGACTGGGTTGAATGTGTGACATTGATCCACATTCTGTCCATCATTGTTGTGTTTGCAATTACCGCTCTAAGTGTACTGGGGATGCTCAGACGTGAGTCCCAGGCACTCCACACCACTGGAATCAAGCTAGCCGGGCTGATGAGAGGTGTTACCTCGAAACCGGGCCGGTCCTCGGATGCTTGTTTCCGTTCTGGGAAGGACATGGCTTTTGTAGTTCGGACTGGACTGTTCCCATGGGGCACAGGGTCAGCGCTGATTTGCATATCGCCATTGTCTAACCCAGGGTGGTGTGGAGTGGAAAAACGATGGATTTGGGCCCAGATCTTTGGACTGGGGTGAATGTGTGACATTGATCCACATTCTGTCCATCATTGTTGTGTTTGCAATTACCGCTCTATGTGTACTGGGGATGCTCAGACGTGAGTCCCAGGCACTCCACACCACTGGAATCAAGCTAGCCGGGCTGATGAGAGGTGTTACCTTGAAACCGGGCCGGTCCTCGGATGCTTGTTTCCGTTCTGGGAAGGACATGGCTTTTGTAGTTCGGACTGGACTGTTCCCATGGGGCACAGGGTCAGCGCTGATTTGCATATCGCCATTGTCTAACCCAGGGTGGTGTGGAGTGGAAAAAAGATGGATTTGGGCCCAGATCTTTGGACTGGGGTGAATGTGTGACATTGATCCACATTCTGTCCATCATTGTTGTGTTTGCAATTACCGCTCTAAGTGTACTGGGGATGCTCAGACGTGAGTCCCAGGCACTCCACACCACTGGAATCAAGCTAGCCGGGCTGATGAGAGGTGTTACCTCGAAACCGGGCCGGTCCTCGGATGCTTGTTTCCTTTCTGGGAAGGACATGGCTTTTGTAGTTCGGACTGGACTGTTCCCATGGGGCACAGGGTCAGCGCTGATTTGCATATCGCCATTGTCTAACCCAGGGTGGTGTGGAGTGGAAAAACGATGGATTTGGGCCCAGATCTTTGGACTGGGGTGAATGTGTGACATTGATCCACATTCTGTCCATCATTGTTGTGTTTGCAATTACCGCTCTAAGTGTACTGGGGATGCTCAGACGTGAGTCCCAGGCACTCCACACCACTGGAATCAAGCTAGCCGGGCTGATGAGAGGTGTTACCTCGAAACCGGGCCGGTCCTCGGATGCTTGTTTCCGTTCTGGGAAGGACATGGCTTTTGTAGTTCGGACTGGACTGTTCCCATGGGGCACAGGGTCAGCGCTGATTTGCATATCGCCATTGTCTAACCCAGGGTGGTGTGGAGTGGAAAAACGATGGATTTGGGCCTAGATCTTTGGACTGGGGTGAATGTGTGACATTGATCCACATTCTGTCCATCATTGTTGTGTTTGCAATTACTGCTCTAAGTGTACTGGGGATGCTCAGACGTGAGTCCCAGGCACTCCACACCACTGGAATCAAGCTAGCCGGGCTGATGAGAGGTGTTACCTCGAAACCGGGCCGGTCCTCGGATGCTTGTTTCCGTTCTGGGAAGGACATGGCTTTTGTAGTTCGGACTGGACTGTTCCCATGGGGCACAGGGTCAGCGCTGATTTGCATATCGCCATTGTCTAACCCAGGGTGGTGTGGAGTGGAAAAACGATGGATTTGGGCCCAGATCTTTGGACTGGGGTGAATGTGTGACATTGATCCACATTCTGTCCATCATTGTTGTGTTTGCAATTACCGCTTGTATTAGGGACAGCACCCCTGGGTGGAAGCAAGGCAGAAGATCTGAGGAACCTAAGAGAGCGGATGGGTAGGCAGATAGGGAACTGCGAGACATCGTTTGGAATAAAGACTGAGGGAAGTGCGTGATCTTCTTTGGAAGTCACCACTGCTGACACCTTTTTAGGTTAAGATCTTGCTAAGTAGGGATAACACTTAGTCTAGTATAGGGATAGTCTCATCTGATTTCTTTCCTTTCTGTAAATGACACATAAGCTACAGCGTGTGTTTATCCTCGTAACTTTGATAATTCTAGAGTTTGTTTTGGTGATATTCTTCTGCCGACTAAGAGCATTTAGAAAATTCATGTTTGTATTGATACCCGTATATCTTTTGAATCTTATTTTGAGATGTTTGTATCTCCAGTTAAGTTTGGCTTTGTAATAAACTTTTAAAACTTTTAAGCTTCAGTGGTTCTTTAGAGTGGAGTAAGTCTTTAACTGATTAACCTGGTAGTGGATTGCCTTTTACTCAATGACATGTACCAACGGTTCAGTCGACCTGAGTTGGGATCTAGATCTATAACTATAGACCAGAAATCCCGCGTTAACACCAGTAAATATATATGGAGTAATTATTTGTAATTAGCTAATTCTTTTGCGGGGGCACTGCACAATCTCTGTAAGCATTAAATAGGAGCACTTTCTAAGTAAATCCCAATTATTTTTTTTAAAAATATGAATGATTTAGTAACACCATGTGAATCTTACTGAAACATTGAACCATACTTTTTCACTTGGAAAAAGTTAAAACATGCATACAAGAGGTCCATTGTCACCTCTATACACTGTCCATTTATGAATAAACTATGTTGCATAATTATTTGCCACTAACACCACAAATACAAATATTCAGTACTGACGCCTTCATCTTCTTCCTACTGTGTTTATAGACTTCCAGATTCAGAGCCATTGAATGCAGTTTTTATGCTTCTACAATGCAGCTCTTTGGTCATTATTTTCTGAGTCAGTGTGTGGTAAATAAGATGCTGTTTTTTTCTCATTCAGCTGCTCCCACAGTACAATATCATTCACTGAAATTCCCTTTTCAAGCCCGCTAATTGAAAACACTCAGCGGTTTATAATTGGTCACCCAGATTATCCCCAGGCTGTGACATATAAACTTGCTCTCATTCCAGACTAGTTATTTAACGAGTAATTACCAGCTCCACAGAGAATAAGGCTGCACGCGTCGTGAAACCGCTCCACAATCGACAACCCATTCAGTTGAGTGGGCGAGGGGGTAGGAAATCAGTTGTAAAGGCTTTATTACATGAGAGGTCAAGGAGAGTCTACTTCAGAGTTTCATTTGTTATATTTGTTTTAATGCAGCAAGTTTTGTATATCACAACAGAGATGCAGGATATTTAGGTCAGTGATATTACTTGACCAACAGCAAATTTAGTGCATTAAAACCAAGATGAATGTATAGTTTTCTTATACTATGCCTTTGTAAAACATAAAGACCCTAAACCCAAGATGAATATAATGTTTTCCTAAACTCTGCTTTTTTAAACATATAGACCCTCCTTACGGGAGTTACAGAACTCTCAATGTGGTATACTACACCCAGTTGTGCAGTAATTTCCTGCTGCATTACTTACTACTGCATTTCTCTATAATTTCCCCCAGGGAATTCGAATAATCTTAGGATCCCCTAATGTTTTCCTACATTCTAACTCGCTTTGCCCATACTCATTGTGCCAGGTGTTGTGGGCGGGTGAAATGTGGATAGGGGATAAAACTTAAGAATTTGTTGTATCTGTATTATGTGTAATGCCTCTTCCGCCGGTAACTCCAGTTACATCCTACCAAAGAGTACTTCTTCAAACGGTATCTTGCCATGCACAAAGGTGCACTAACCTGTAATTTACCTACATAGTCAGTCAAACACTTTTGTTCACAAAAACGCTTTCTGGTGAAAACAGCTAAAAGCCCTTCCTTAGACATCTTCAATCATTGTCCTTTAGTTGAACCTGTCCAATTAGGACATTTTTCTAACATGTGATGCAGTCATTTTGCCAGAATGATTGAGGTAGTGGAAATGACAAATGCTGCAGTGACATTTCAGGAAGAGACATCACAAACACTATGATCATAGGAAAAAAAATCACTATAACCTTTAATGAACAATCTTGTTTGAAAATATGAGGCTGCAAAATGTTACTAGTTGGAAAAAGGCACAGGCGCATAGCTGATAAACAAGAGCAAAATCCAAAGGCCCTTGGGAAGGGATTCTTTGTACACCAATAAAAGTACACATTAAAAGAATATGTGAAGGTTTTTGTCAACATGCAGAGATAAATTTGAACATGTAGGGCCAGACTCACAAAGATTGTGCTGTGATATACTTTTGTGATACTCCTGGGATATTACTGAATTCAGCAGCTGTGCGCCCAATAAAAAACTATAACATAACATAACAAAACTCAGGGCCTGATAAACATGTTGGTGGAGGGGGAACTCTGTTGCAATAGTGATTGCTTTCCCTCCCCACCAGCATGATGGTGCATCCGCCTGATTTAGAATCCGGCGGACCATAGGTTTGAAAACGACAGGCAGAATACCCTCGCCATGGCAGGAGTAAGTGACTCCACCATGGCGATGGTAATTACTCCATCCACCGATATATATAAATCAGCCCTTAAGTCACACCTACTTAGTCACAGCAAAGTCCTACCTACTCATAGCAAAATATTTCTCAAATGATCCCATAGTGTCTTAAAAATGAGCTAATCATTACCTCGCCCTAAACTTATTTTTTCTTTCACTTTTTCGTGCTTGGTCATCTACCCTTTTTCATTGAATATCAAGCTGTCCCATATCACTGAAAGTAATTTATCCCATTCAGTGTTTCTCTCTCTTAGGTTGACAATTATAAAAGCATAGATGCAATTACCAGAATGCTAAAGAAAAAGCAGGACTGGACGAGACCACAAGTGTGACTGGGGTGGAATGAGAAGCCTCGATTGGTTCAGGCTGAATGTCATTTAATGACCAGACTGTAGCTTCTTGGGGGTCCCTGCTTTTAGGGGCAGCTCCTCCGTTGGAGCGGAGGACCGTCACCCCATTTAAAATCCCCCAAAGCCCCAGAGATGAAAAACAAAATGGTAGTTTGTTACCATTTTATTTTTCATCCCCGTCACAAGCCAAGTGTCAGGATGGGGCGGGACCGCTGCTGACTGACAGTCGCAGGCAGGAGGCTGGGCTGTGTAATGCCCTGTTTAAAGTGCGCATGTCTTTTTGGCTGACCGTCTTGTGACAGCCAGCCACACATGTGCACTTTAAACGCCTCAATCCAGCTGTCTGGTTTGAGAGCAAGTGCAGTCCCCAGAGCACAGTGGAGTGCCGAATGAGCCCTCTCCCTCCAGTCAGGGCGCTGCTTACATGCTGCACCAGGATTGGGCAAGGGAGTTCCAGCATCTGGTTCCAGTTCCTGCAAAGATGAGGTCCGGATCTAGGACATCGCGTTAGGTAAGTTTTAATTGTATTTATTTTTATATTCTGGGTGCGGGCGCACCACCCGCCCCCCTCCCCATAGATGCCAGCCGCCACTGCCTGCATGCTGTGAAGATGAGATGACTATAAGGAGCAAAAGTTTTTTTCAAGGTCATTGTTAATCCCCTTTTCCACCGTTTTCAGTTTTAAAGTCCAAGGTGCCTCCGTTCTAGGCGAGCAGAGATCTCTGTTTCCCCTTCTTAGATCTGGTGGTATATGTTGACTACTGTGAATTTTCACTTCAAAATTGGTACATTCTGTGTGGCATGGCATATATTGTACAGCAAAGGGGTAATTCCCTGCCGGCAACCAGTCTATCTACACCAACAGGCCATCCATGTTGTAAGCAAACCCGAATGTCCACTAAGGATTTGGCTACATTTGCAAATAGCAGTAACACACCTGACTTGTCTTGTAACCTCATTTATCCCTTTGTTCCTTTTACTTTTATGTAGGGTTCAATGAAGATTGTCTGCATACACCCTCCGCGCTGTTCGTTGCCACTAATACATCTAGTTTGCATATCCCAAATGTGAAAGCGATCATCAGTGACTGAGATTTACTGAAGCACTTCTTCAACTACTTGGTTAGTTGCTGGATTTAATGAGCACTATTCAGTATCTATCCTTTTATGAGATTGCTTTTCACTTCGCGAATCTTTCCAAGGCAGAAGCTGTCTACTATCCTTTGTTGATTGAAGGAGATTCATTTTACACATTGCTTCAGAAAAAAACCGCAGACATTTATATACCGCAGCTTAATGCCTATTTTTTTAATTAGATGTGTAAATTTTTGTTATTCACACAACCTTAAAGCATAGCTTATTCACATATATAGATCTGGGACTCTATTCATACTCCATTGGATAATCAGCAGAAAAGTATGCATGGAAGAAGTATGCAAAAGTAATTTTTTTTCTTGACATTTATTTTTTTCCCCATTGAAAAATGCTGCCTCCTTCACCCCAGAAATATTCGGACATAAGATTTCTTTTCCCACAGCCTTTATGACTACTGAATATATTTGTGTTTCCACAGTACAAAAATACCCCAAAGATTTGAAAATACATAAACATAAGGGGGCAGATTTACAATAACTGGCGCATCCCCAGGGATGCGCCAGTTATTGTGCGCTGCAGCTCCGCCACCCATGGGGCAAGGAAGGGCAGATGCGTTACGCATCTTTTGGCTTACGGGCGGCGCATTGCTTGAGTCGTGTCGCAAGCGTGACGCAACTCCTGCAATGCACAGGGGCCACCCATACATTACATGGTGCGTCACTACTTACGCCTGCTTCAAGCAGGCGTAAGGAATTGACGTAGCAGCTTTAGGAAAGTGACTCAGTGAAATCTTGTAGATTTCACTGAGTCACTTTCCAGGGGCGTTCCTGCGACGGAACGCCCCCCCCCTGCACCGGAACGCCTACATGAAACCTGACGCAGGTTTCATGTGGCACAGGGCCTTACACCGTGACGCATCTCCAGAGATGCGTCACGTTGTAAATGCCTCGTAGGGATGCGCCACGTTTATGCCACCTTGCGTGATGCAACAGCGGCGTAAATGTAGCGCAAGGGGCTCGTAAATCTGCCCCAAGATGTTCTGAATGTTAACAACTTTTGTGCATGACCCCCAATGCTGGAATACCCACAGACCCACCCCTAACACTGGTAATATGACCGTAGACAACACAAAACTTTGGAGAAGTGTTCAAACTTATATCTGTGATGTGCAAGAGGAAAACTGATCTGTAGACTTGTTAATGCATGTAAGTTATACTTTGTTTCACAAAACAATTCTGACTCGAGCCCAAAGTTACAATACAAGTAACCAAATGCCCTATCGTTACTCCCCTATAGGCTGTGACAGTTCTAGCAAAACGTCCGAATGCTTAAAAACCTGCAAACCCATATTTGTCAACACTTTTTCAGGGGAAAAGAATCAATCTGCATTTGGAGGATTACCTGTAGACTGGTACTCACCCAGGAGTCAAGTGCTGCGTAAAAATATTTTGCTAGCAAATGTGTAAATGAGAAAGTTTCTTTAAAAGTCTCCTGCGTAAAATCAATCAGGCCTTTTAGTGATTACCTAAGGCGAGAGGTCCAAAATATTATATATTATTCTCGCACTACTAGCAAAAATACGCAACTGCTGGCATCTTTCCATGAACCTCTGCCATTTCTTTTGAATTCCTTGCACTAAGTTGCTTGGCTCCAAACCAACTTCCGGCTCTAGTGAGTCTGTCTTTTACTTTTATGATTTTCTATTTCACAAAGTTCTTTTCATTATATTTGTTTCCTTGTAGAGACATTAGACAGGGGTACATGCTTAAAGTCAGAGAAGTTACTTGTCTCACGTTAGTAATTTATTTTGTCCACTTCATTTGCCTTCATAGAAGCTTTATTTTCAACATTTTATACTTCACACAATTCTTTGAATTATATTGCTTTCCTTGTAGAGACTTCAGGAGGGAAAGCATGCCTGAAGTTACAGCAGCAGCTAGGCTTCAGTTGGAAGTTTCTTTTGCCCACTTCTTTTGCCTTCACTGAACCGACAGATAACTGGAGATGGGTCGGGCTCTAACATTTGTCTAAGCTTTGCTCTCCCCACATGGTACCTTAAAAAAATAATGTGGCTGCGCATCTCCCTAGTGGACAGGCAGCAAGCACACTGTTGGCACACCAAAAGCAGGCGAGCCTGTGCCCTTTCTGCACTTATACCGCATTGAGGGCCAGGAAATGACCAAATTCCTCCAGACTCACTTATTCACCAAAGGAGCCGCACTACAGGAGCTGCACAACTATTTTCTGCTAGGTAAGTGTCCTTACAAGCACTGGACTCTCCAACTGGAAGGACAACCCAAGCAGCCTGCAGTGGCTGCAAACACTCCTTTACAGCAACTGTGCCGCTAACGCATTGGTCCATACAAATAAAATGCTTCTTAATGTAGGCTTCCTCCTGAAGCATAAACATTACATATTAGAATGTATCCAACCAAAAGAATCTCATTTAGTCTTTCTAACCAAAACATGGATCAAGGAATCCTCAAACACCAATATCAGGCTATCCATACCCAAAACCTTTATTATTAGCCACTTCAATCCTTTGATTAAGGAACCTTTGGTGGACCCCTTCATTCTATACAATTATCGTCCCATATCTCTTCTCTCCTTTGTCACAAAAATTCTAGGGAAACAACTCAAGACGCAATTTTGCAACTATTTAGCCTTTTCGATGCGTCAGACGGCCGCGGTGGGCGTGTGTGTCAGACGGCCGGGGGTCATCCGAACTGTGCATGCGTTATTTTTTTCCTCACCGCAGCTGAGTGTCCGCCGCGTTGAAGTGGATTTCAAATACAGCAGGGTATGACCAGATCAAGTAGGCAAAGTCCTCCTTATTTGATTAGATCTAGTGGTAGGGTACGCTACAATATCCCATCCACTTCTTTTGGAAAGACTATTCAAGCTAGGCATTGGTGGTAATGCTCTCAGGTGGATCTGTTCTTTTCTATGGGACGGGCAGATTGCCACCATTCCAATCCTTGACAAAACTACTAGATAAAGGGGTATTTTAAGGATTTTATCCTAGTCCCACATTATTCATTGGGTACAAGACACCATTGCCTGATCTGGTCTACTTCTTTCTAATCAATATAATCTCATACATCGATGACACCCAGCCAGTGGTCGCCATCATAAAAGTCATTCAGCTTGCCCAGAAGAATTTTGGCATTTGCCTCTAATCTGTAAAAGAATGGATACATGACAGTTTTTCAAGTTAAATTCTGGAAAAACAGAAGTTCTCATTTCAGTCAACCTACCTCTATCTGGTCAGCCGGATGGTGAACCTGGCTTGAGCAATCAAGAATCATATCCTAACTCTCCCAGAAACATGGGATTCAGGGTAGACCAAAAACTGATCTTTGCTACCCAAATGACTACAATCTTAGCCACTTGTTTTGTCCTTCTCAGCACCCTTAGGAAATCTTCGACCACATACCCCAGTCTACCCAGAAAAACATTGATACACGTTGTGATCACATCTAGACTAGACTATGGACACAGTCTACCTTGGTATTCCGAAAAATTTCCTTCCTCCGCTGCAAGTTATCCAGGCTGTGCATCTTCAAACCATGCACAGGCTCTCCATTAACAAAAGGACAGTCTATAAAGCCCTTCTTCTGACTTCCAGGGCACTACAAATCAATGGCCCATTATATCTGCAAAAATTGATCCATTGGAACATGCCTTCACACAATCCAAAATCTTCCCATCTCAAAGTTCTTAAAGTATCCAAATTAAGGGGCCTATTAGGATGGCAGACGGACCTGCGTCCGTCCGCAGGGGCAGCGGCGGTCCCTCCGGTGCAATTAGGATGTGACCGCCACCCTGACGGTCACATCCCGTATCTTTAACCTTGCGGCGGGTGCTGCTTGAAGCAGCACCCGCCGCAAGGGTAAAAATGCAGGTTTTACATTTACATGCACGCTTTGTGCATGTAAATGCTGGGGGGTACCATAGTACCCCCCATGTGCACCCCCCACCCCCCACCCCCGACACCCGAAACGGGCCCCCAAACACCAAAGACCACATGCTTTTCTACGGCGGAAAAGCCGCAGCGGAAAAGCATGTTTTCTACCCCATCGTAATATGGCTGGCGGTGTCTGATAGACACCGCCACCATATTAGAGCTTTTCCGCCATGGTCGGAAGGCGACCGCGGCGGAAAAGCAGCGGACAGTCTTCCCGTCCGCCGATGACCCCCCAGCCATCCTAATCTAGCGGGGGGGCTTTGTGGGCACCACAGCGGTGAATCCGCATCCTCCGGGTCGGCGGTGGCTTCCGCCGGCCCGGAGGATGCGGATTCACCGCAATCCTAATCGGCCCCTAAGTTAGCTAGAATGAGAGGACGCTCTTTTACATATTTATCAGCCAATTTTTTGAACTCTCTTGCTGTTCACATACGATCCTTATCATCTGAAAGGATGTTATGTGACAATATTAAGACAGGGCTATTCAACAGCAAGTAATTTCCCACAACATGAGTCCTCGGCACAAGGGCACTCTAGTAGCTTTACATTTAACAAAAAATTAATCAAATTGTATTTATTGTATACATTCTGTGTATTAAGGTAATGGAGACGGTTGATTATAAATCTGGTATGAATTTAATGGATATTATGTTATGGACACATGGACTTCACCACTCAATTAATGAAAAGCTGATCACTTTGACCTCTCATGGTTTAAGATACTTTGGGGATTCCAAATCCATTGGTGATCCCCGACTGTCTTAAGGAATTTAAGTTCGCTGAGTCATGGGTTGCTAAAACCTTTAATGGCACAGTGGTGGACTGTTTACCCAACAATGACACTTCTAAATACAGCTGGCATCTTTAAAGGGATGTTTTTGTGCTTTGATGAATAACCAAATATGTTAGACCCTACCAAAGGATCCACCTATATTCAACAAGGTATATTTATCACTGTTATCTAATATTCTGTACAGGGACTATCAATACGACCTGAACTATAACAGATCTTAAAATAGCCATGTAAGACACATGAACACAGAGTTAATCTAAAGGAACATTATTCAAATAGTATATGATTATCCTCAAAATGTAGCTTGAGTCCAGCTCTTCTGGACTGATCTTCTATGCCCTTGCCCTATAAGAGAGGACAACAACGAATTCATAGGTCACATTTTTATTGAGATGTAATATAAAATTGTTGACTCTAAACACACAAAGAAACCACTTTCAACCATGCAGCATTTGTGTTGCACATTTTGTGAGCCACTGTGTATATGAAAACAATAGGAGCACATTTCACAAAGGGTTTTCTCAGCGTAAGCTCTTTAAATACATGACTACACCTACCTAATTTATCACTGATTCATAAAATGCAAAACAATTATAGTAGTATGCAAAGTATTTATTAGAGAAGAAATGTGCACTACATACGACTAGAACCTAGCTTGGGTAGTGGGTATGCTGGACTGCTGGAATACTGTTGTATTCTAAGTATGTCATTCATTAAAGTAAGTCGCTGACATTTCCCACAGTATGAAAGTGTTGGAACATAATTTGTGAACACTCACAAACAAGTCATTTTTTTGGCTGTGCGCAAAGTTGCACGGCATTCCCAGCTGTGTAATCATAGCCACTGTTTGCCACCCTCCTGACAAAAATAGTTGTGTAAGTAGAACGTTTTACGATTGCAAATTCACATTCTGGGAACAGCAGAGTGTCTTTGCCCTCATAAAAAAAAAATACAAAAAATGTGTTGTCAAGCTTCCACATCCAAATAGTTTTGAGATTCAGTCCCAATTTACTGTACACCTGTTTTGTGTATCAAGCCCTATGACTTTTTCCAGTTGTAAAGCACACTTATGCCTGGAACAATTGTTAGGGATTTGCACCATGCTTATCAGGTTTTTATACTCAGTGGTGTCATATTGCCTTCTACCTCTGAAGCATGAAGTGCAGTTCATTTACACAAATATGATGGGGTGTATTCTATTTTAACAGAACATTCAACACGGCTATTGCAGTGTTTGTGTTCACAAATGTTATGGCGATATACATAAGTCCATAAAATGTATTTTTGTTTTTTAGATTTTCAAGAATACAAGAAGTAACTCTAAAAATGTACAAAGTCGGAATTGGTTTAGGTTTGCTCTGTGTTTTACACTTTTTTTAATTCGAATTTTGTTCTTAAGGAAAATATTTTTTCCCTTTAAGAGACCACTTGCGAGTCATTCCACAATAAAAACACACTAGAAGGAGACTTCTTTATGCATTCAGAGAGGACAAACAATGGCAAAGCCAATAGGTCTCGCCAACGCAAGAGATATTGGATTTGCAAATGAGTTTAGCCATGTTGTACACCAGTGTGGCTACTATTCAGCTTGGCTAAAAGTTGGTGACGTAGAGGATAGTGGTGTGAAGTATCATAGAGTGGAATGGTGAAGTGTGGAGTAGAGTGTTGTAGAGTAAAGTGACATAGTGTCGTGTATTGGAGTGGCATAGAGTGGAATCGAGTAGGGTGGCATACCGTTGAGTAGAGTAAAGGGGACTGGTGTGGTATACATTGGTGTAGAGTGTTGCAGAGTAAAGTGGTGTAAAGTGCAGTGGCTTGGAGTGCAGCTGCATAGAATTCAGCGGTGTCAGCATCATAGAATGCAGTGACATAGATTAGAGTGTTGCATAGTAACCCGTTTGTGCTCGTGTCGGCCAACGGCCGTTGCGAGCACTACCTCGCTGGTGCTGTGCACATTCGTTGGCCGTTGCTACCCTGCCCACTCATTAATTCTCCCGCACTGCGGGAGAATTTGCGCCGTGGTTAAGCGGGTAACGTGCAGTGGCATAGAGTGCAGTGGTGAAGAGAAAAGTGTCAAAGAGTGCAGAGGCATACAGCGCAGTGGTGTAGAGTGGAGTACTGCAGAGTGAAGTGACGTAGAGTGGAGTGATGTAGAGTAGAGTTGTCTATAGTTCAGTGGCAAAGAATGCAATAGTGCAGAGTAGAGTTATGTAGAGTTCAGTGGCATAGAGTGCAGTATTGCAGAGTAGATAGGCTTAGCATGCACTGGCGTAGAGTACACTGTTTTAGAGTGGCGTATGGTGATGCAGAGTAGAGTGCAGTGGGTTAGAGTAGAGTGGGATAGAGTGGTGCAGAGTAGAGTTGAGTTCAATGACATGGAGGTAATAGTGGAGTGGCATAAAGTAGAGTGGATGGGTGTCGAGTGCTTTTGTGTTGAGTGTTGCACAGTGTAGTTGCGCAGAGCGCAGCATCATAGCTCAGCAGCATACAATGCTAAGTCATAGAAAGCGGTAGCGTAGGATAGTGTGGTGCATAGTAGAGTGCAATGGCGTAGAGTGCAGTGGTAAAGAGCGGAGTGGCTTAGAGTAGAGTGTCGTAGAGTACAGTGGAATAGAGTGCTGTGACATAGAGTAGTGCAGAGTAGAGCGGCGTAGAGTACAGTGGTGTAGAGTGGTGGAGAGTAGACTCCAGTGGAATAGAGTGGAGTGGTGGAGAGTGGAGTGTTTCAGTAGTGCAGCGTAGAGTTGCATAGAATTCAGTGTCATAGAGTGCAGTGTTGCAGAGGAGAGTGTCGTAGAGTGTGGTGTTGCAGAGTAGAGTGTCGGAAAGTGCAGTGTTGTAGAGTACAGTGGTGACGAGTACAATGGCGTAGGGTAGTGTGGCGAAGACTACAGTGGTGCAGAGTAGTGTGCAGTGACAGTGCAGTGGCATAGAGTCCATTGGCATAGAGTGCAGTGGCATAGAGTGGAGTGGCATAGATATGCAGTGTAGTGGTGTAGAGTGCAGTGTTGCAGAGTAGAGTGTCATAAAGTGCAGTGTTGTCGAGTACAGTTGCGGAGAGTAGAGTGTCAGAGAGTAGCATGGCGTAGACTACAGTGGTGCAGAGTAGAGTACAGTGACATAGTGCGATGGCAAAGAGTGCAGTGGGGTAGAGTGGAGTGTTGCAGAATGGAGTGAGGTATGTGGAGTGGTGAAGGAACAGTGCAGTGGCATAGGGTAATTGTGTAAAGTGGTGGAGAGTACAGTGGAATAGAGTGCAGTTGTGCAAAGTAGATTAGAGCTGCGTACAGTGGATTGGCATAAAGTGCATGGGCATAGAGAGAAATGGCATAGAGTAGAGTGAAGTGTTGCAGAGTGGCGTAGAATGGAGTGACATAGACTGGAGTTGTGCATAGTAGAGTGGCCTAAACTGGAGTGGTTTAGAATGCAGTGGCGAAGAGTGCTTTGGTGTAGAGTAGAATAGAGAGGGGTAGAGTGCAGTGCTATAGTGCGGAGTAGTGCAGAGTGGAGTAGAGTGCAGTGGGGCAGAGTGCAGTGTCGTCGTGTAGAGTGATGCAGAGTAGAGTGCAGTGGTGTGAAGTGATGTAGCGTGGAGTGGAGTGGAGTGATGTAGAGTGGAATATGCATGATGTGGTAGTACACTTCCATTACAGACAACACATCTTCAATTAAAATCACCATTACATTTGCAGATATACCGTTTCCATGATAAGGGTATCATACAAACAATTGCATACTGAAATGTCATCACCTAGTGTATTGATTCGTTTGGATCTTTTTAACATATTTGTTTCCACTACACTTCAGAATTACCAAAAACCATTTACCACCACTAGTAGCCCCTACTTACTCCTAAATAAAAATCTACGAGGGGTAATACTTTGATCTTGTTGGCATGTGCATCATACTATAATTAGAACAGAACAAGCCCAGATTGGCCTTCAGGAGTGCAGAGATATCATAACAGACATTACAATAAGAGTGGATTTCAACACTAAATTCCTGGTTCTGTGTAGGAGGATTTATATTTTGCGTTTGGAAATCGTGATTTTTTCATGTTGATGAAACTGATAGGGATCAATAACTTTGTGGATCAGACCCGCTATACAATGGGGCAATAGCAGCATTTTTTATAAGCATGTACACCAAACACTACGTTTTGATTAACTTTAAACATTATTAATATTTTTACTGGCCCCACGTTTGTAATATGTTGTTTTCAAAATACTATTAAATGCAACATTTGTGCAGCTTTCGCATTTTGAAATGGCTCTTTCAAATGCGATGTTCACTTTCTTCAAATCATGCGTGGCCCAAGGCATAATTCACTAAATAGACGCTCTATATGCCATCGAAGCTTGGAGGTCAAAAGAGAGGGCAAGGTAGACTGTGCCATATAATAAAACCAATATTAAAATGACACCACATCAAAAGTCTGACTTGGAATACATTAAAAGCATGACCTTAGCCATCAGGTGCCAACTGTTCTAATTAATCTATATCTCTGCTTTGAGTACTACCATTCGCCACACTGAGCTGTTTTTTTCTATTTTAATTTAATTTATCAACGCAAATTTTTAATATGTGCTAGGACTCAATTTTCCTTATTTAAGGCATAGATAGCTGATCTTTTTAATGAAAATACCGTAAAGATGACATTTAGAAGCCTATTAGCAAATTCACTATGAACATGAATTGACATGTACATCCAAACCCATCGCGTGAATAGTAGGATCGTATCTACAGCCTGAAAGAATTACGTTGAAAAGTGCATTCCACAGCATGACATTGCGGATCATATCAATGTTAATTACTTTGAGATGGTAGCTTTAAAATTAATGTTTCTTTTCTAATTTTAAGTTTGAAGCACTTGGCGATTAATGTTTGTGGTACATCTAACTGGTTTGCAAACAGAAGCCATCTGCGTTCAAAAACAGTGGGTAAAGACAAGTAGCTGTGTTTTGAGCTGACTCTGGAATTACAGGAAATAGTGGACTTTTTCATCAATTACCATCTCTCACTGCTCCAGACACATACAAACTAGAAAATGAATCTGCGGGTGGTAAAAAACAGACAAATTTGGTATTACTGTGAAAATTGGGTGTTATAATAGCAGTCCCTGCATTAATACTACATTTCTCAGAGGTACTCATGGTTCAATTTACAGACAGCATTTTGCAGTATGTAAATTAGTGCTGCAGTAGCATTAATTACTACAAGATGCATTTCACAAACCTACGAGAGGAAAGCTTAGCATCCACCTCTTCTATCTTTTCTACCGGAAGATCTCTGCACATGTAAGTTTACTACCAAGTAGGAAATGTGGGAGAGACTGGGGGAGTCGTGGGAAAATGGGGAATATCTACGATAAAATGGGATGTGTTTAGGGAAATGTAAGGAGTGGTTTATGGAGGGACAGGCTACTACAAAGCCTAGCCACAAAAGAACAAGCACAGTACTATTCATAAAAAACACTTCTAAGGTTACTACAGCCCTAAGTGGCAAAACAATAATTATTATACACCAGCCCAGCCTTGGAGTAAGTCAAGGAGCACCCATGGCCAGCCACATCTACTGCAACACACTCCCATAGAAAATAATAGAGTGACTTACTTAAAATAACACCCCAAATGTTACATAACTAAAATGATTATTACCCATTATAGTTAGGACCAAGTTTCCATCAGAAAAGTATTTTTTGTTGTCCTAATTACTTTGGCGCGGTTTTCTGTGTCATTCTCCTCAGCTCCTTCCTGGAAGATTTTGGGGTAATCTGTCTGGTGGAGACAGAGAAAAGGGGTGCTAAAACACGTTCTCCCTATTCATTTTTCCAAAGGAAAATGAGATACAACTACAGCCAAAACGTCTGAACTTTTCTGCCGACCACTCTCAGCCTTTAACCTGTGCCCAGAACTCTGAGGGCCCTGAAGATTGTGCTATGTTGAATTGACTTATGTTTATGTAGGAGGCTAGGACTAGGCTGTTGGTGTTACAAAACTCTATGGTTTTCTGCTATGTGACACTGTGGGAAAGGGTAGGTGCTGTTATATGAGAAGTGTTGTGTTCATATCTTAAACTTCAACAAAAAAGTATCTTGAAACCTAAAGTATACCCCATTCTGCCAAATCTTCCTGAGCTACTATCTTAAACAGTACCATCAACATGACAGAATTGCAAATTTAGGATTCAATAGAGCAGCTCTGTACTTGGCAAATGTTTTACTAACATATCTTCAACTACTGGAGTCAGCAAGATAACTCAGAGGGCCGAACACTCTCTGCTGATATTTGATGTGACTATGGGTTGAGTTCAAACCCCAGCAAACCAAACTCAGCTTCATACACTGGATACAAAAAAATGTAATACTAGTAAAAACTGTTATTTACAGTTTTTAAAATCAATCCTGGATTAACGGCTATTTAAACAAGTCATCATAAACAATGTTCAGATTATAATACAAAGAATATGCCATGATAAGTACAAATGCAATCACACATACCTTTTGAGACTATTTCCGTGACATATCTAGAGAGCGCAATTATTTTATCCATATTTTTTACTCATCTTGTGTGCCGAATCTTAAATTTCTGCTCAAAGCTCACCTAACTAGAACGCATTCTCTAGCTAATAGCACAATGCACTGATACCCATTATCAGTATTTATGGTGATCCATTATTCTCTACACCTTCTCTTTTTCGAACCAATTATAATCCTAGTCAGGAACAAAATATGTATAGGAAAAACAACATTTTTGCTGGCACAGTGTATTTCAGTTACGCCGCCTGTGACTAGGAGGTGTGGCACCACATCTTAAGCATGTAAATAACGACCTACAGCAATACCGACCACCAGATATAAATTTGCATAATTGTGTTAAGGTACATAGATATGTGTTAGAACTTCATCCTTGGCATTGTTCCCCCCCAAGCGTTGCTTTAAATCTGCATGTTTTGCTGGCCTTAGGACCTAGCACATTTTACTAGTGCTAAAGTGCATGTGCGCTTTCCGAAAAACATGGTAACATTGGATTACACCCATCTGACACATTTGTTTTTACTTGTAAGTCCCTAGTAAAGTGGCCCTATAGAGCCACTTTACCACCCTGGGATTCTAAATTAAATGCTACTAGTGGGCCAGCAGCACTGATTGTGCTTCCACCTTAGTAGCCTTTAAGCAAGCCTCAGTCCTACCATTGCAGTCTGTGTGTGCAGTTTTAAACTGCCATTTCGACCTGGCACAATAAACCTCTTGACAGGCCTAAGCCTTCCTTTTTAATACATATATCACCCATAGGGAAGGCCCTAAACAGCCGATAGGGCAGAGTGCAGTGTTTATTGAAAGTTGGACGTGTACTTTAAAGCTTTAGATAACCTGGTAGTGGGAAACTCCTACATTTGTTTTTCACGACTGAAAGGCCTACCTATCCAGTAGGACAGCATTGGGTTAACCTTATTACATTTAATAAGTGATAACTTTCAAGTGTAAGCAGGTAAGAAAGTTGAGTTTGGTGGCTAAAAACTTTTAATTTAAAACCCTCTCTAGTGGTAAAACTGGATTTTAATTCACAATTCTGAAAATGCCACTTCCATTTGGCATTTTCTTGTCCCAACCATTTGGTGCCTGTAGCCTGTATCCTGGGGCACATGACTAGGAGGAGCTTGAAGTTGGTCTTGGTATATTGTGTCTAGACAGTGAGTCAAAGGGGGAATAGGTGTTGGCAAAAAGAGCTTTGTCCGACTTGATAGTGGGGTGGAGCTGTCACCTACCAAACTTGCACATTACAAACCCTCTGCATCAGCATACCTCAAAGGGCTTGACACTAGTCTATTGTGCCCCCAGACAAACTGGGGCCAGGGCAGGGTGGCAGGAAATTACAAGCACCTATAGGGGTGGAAACATCTAGAAAGGTCTCCTACTTCAAAGCTGGCACCAAGTATAAATATTGGACCCTCATACCCAACTCTGCAGTACACTCCGGGGCCTGTTAATACTACAGATGAAAGACGCCTCGCTGTACTGATGCTTAAGGCCTGCCCTGCGGGCTGAGAAGGAAGACTGAGTTTGAAACCTTTCTGCAGACTGAAGTGGCTCCAAATATCAGATGACTGACCTTCTGTTCTGAGCTGCAGAAAGATAACAAGCTCCAGAATCTCCCTGCATCTGCCTGGACCTGCAACTGGAACTGCCCGAGCCCTGCTGGCCTCTGCTGAAGTGAGTTCCTTATCCCCAAAAGGTGTCCCTCAGGTGCTGAACACTTGGTTGTGACATAAGTAGAATTCCTCTCCAGAATTCCTAAGTTGTGGGCTGTTTGCGACCACGAACAAACCTGTTCATGAAACACCCACACTGACTGCCAATACAATCCTCCGGGGAGCCTGATTCTTCATGCAACAGTGGCCGCCAGCAACGACTGGTAACACAAGATCTGCACTTTGCTCTACAACACCGACAACCCGCGCTGACCATCAATGCGAACCTCTAGCAACGACTGTCCACGATGCCCAACAGGATCTTCGTGCTACAGAGGTGACTGTTCGCGATGCCTGGCTTGCTCTTCACACTACAGTCCTGACCATGCACACTCTTCTCGCCCTTAGCAACCCCCTATTCCGCGAACTGGACTTTTCATGCTAGACTTTGAAGGAAAGTCTTTCACTGGGGCTAACCTGTTCCCTGTATCTGGCCGCGCTCCATAGCGGTCAGCCTGAACTTGAGACATTTACTCAGTCTCCCATGACCAGATAGCAGCAAGTGGTTCCTTGTACTTGTAAGCGCTATTATTGCCTGAAATCTTTACACTTGCATTTCCCTGGTTCTAATTGAATTTCTAACGTTTTGGTGTCAAATAATTTATTAAAATGTACTCCATTTTTAACACATTGCCTCTAAATTAAGCTTTACTGCTTTTGTGCCACACTACCAGAGAGTTGAGCACAGGTCAATTTAGAGTAGTTTGATTCTAGCTCACCCTGACAAGAGTTGTGGTTGCTGTTGGAGTATGGTTTACCCCCTCAATTAGTAACCCAATTTCCTACAATGTGGAATTGGAATAGGACATATACACCCCCAGGTATGCCTACCTTGACATTTTGTACAAGGTGAAATCTTGTTGCAGTTCGATATTTTTGAATTCGATTTTACGGAAGACTACTGTGTGAGCACAGGGACATTTGTATAACTGAGGGAAGCCTAATAACGAACTGATAGCTCTAGTTGCTTACTTGTGTGGTATTTTTAGTAGATCATTTTTTTGTAAGAAAATAGCATAAATATTCTGCGTTCTTGGATAGCTAATAGCCAAAAATATGCCTTCATTTTAGTCAGTGACCACACCTCTGAATCATTATAGTTATAAATTATATCAAGGATATTATGTCTCTTCTTAGAGCAAAGAATATGTTTTATAAAAAGGAAATTAGTTTCAAAATGAGATCTAACTCCTAGCTCTAAAAGCCTTATATACATCAGCACATACATTTTTTAAAGCAGGAACTTGAGGAAGAAACCTGAAAAACAGAACACAATAGTGGTCAAAACCGGGCCATAACTTACTCCTGGGGCTGACTAAAACCAATAATTTAAGAAATGTACAATGCGTCCTGAATTCAGTAATGCAAAAATATTAGCAGTCCTTATACTACTTTGATTGGAAATAATGTGTGTGTGGGAAACTCCTACATTTGTTTTGTGTGTGTATTCATGGCTCAATGGAATTTATAGAGCATAAATGAGTTATAAAGCAGTTAATTGATTAGAATGTGGCCCAAGTGATTCCTCAAGCATTCCTACCATCGCTTTGTTGTTTGTTTCAGTATTGCAAACAAGCCAGTTGCATCACATTCAAAGCACTCTACATGAAGACAACTCCTTCCTCGCCTGGCGTCCAATATCAAAATCTCCAGTGGCAGCCACAGCTAGTAGAGGAGCACCATCACTGGAAACTAAGAGATATAATCAGAGAAAAATCAGACAACAAGTCTTCTCCTGCTGCACTCTTTCTTCACCTTTTCTAGAAACAATACACTGCTCGTCGCACATTAGACAACACCTCTCTTCACTACTTAATCCTCTCGAATCCACTTCTCCCAAATACACCATCTCTTGTGATTGGAAAATATTTTTTAACGCTCTCCAATAGAGCCAATATTTGTACAGCACTAATTTGCTTTCTAGCCAGGTTATTGCCGTGTGAAGAGCAGTGTATTAAACTATTTCTTACAGAGGTGAAGGAAGGGAGTAGCAATGGCTGATTTTAAAACTGCTATTCCTGATTTAGAAACAACTACAGAATTCATTATTGGACTTTTAAAATAATATATTACAAACCCAGTTCATTGGTAAAATTGGATTTGTGATAGATATTTCATAACCAGCACTTTTAAAAAGTTGCTTGTTACCTGCCCAAACCTACTTGAAGCTCGTGTGCATGAGATTCCAGCTGTCATCCAGGAGCTGATTAGTTCCCTTCATGGGGTGTGAACTTGTTCTTAGACAGTGGCGGCTCCCAAATGCGGAGGAGTGACGCCCCACTGCTCTGCAGCAAGAAACATAAAATGACAATAACTCGTGTTATTACCATTTTATGTTTCCTTTTGCTGCTGCAGCTTTCTGGGTAGGATAGGGCTGCTCAGAGGGCAGAGGATCAGGGTGGAGTGGTTTGTCCACTCCTAAGTGCACATGACTGTTTGGTCAGCCCTCATGGGCCTCCCAAAACAGTCATGCGCACTTCCCATATTTTCCATGTAGGCTGCATAACAGCCTGCATGGAGAACATGCCCAGGCCCCCATTCCCAGGCTTAACGCCGATCCATGGCTGTCAGACCAATCACAAAGCTGCATTACAGCAATGTGATTGGCTATTGGGAGCCTGGGAGCCTGGTGCTTCCTGCTGCTTCCTTGATCCTGCTGCAGGAAGAAGAGGACGAGGAGAGGTGGACGGCTGGCAGGCCGGCCGTCACAGGTAAGTGTTTTAAATGTTTTTTTAGCCTCCCACAACTCCCCCGCCTCACCACGTAAGTCCAGTAGCAGCCGCTACTGCTCAAAAGGCCTTGGCTGAGGGTAAGTGTTCTGTTTCTCGGTCAGCATGACCATCTGGGCCATGCACAGGAATTTAATTCACTTCAAAGGGGTCTACCCTGTTACAGTCAGATGTAGCTAGCACCTGGCTCTGCATCCTTCCTGTGTCCATCTAGCAATTCAGGCACCAGGCCTAGTGTGAGAGGTGCTACCCCCAGAACCGGTTTGAGTGGCAACAGAGGAGTGGTAGCTGATTTCCTTCGCTACACCTCTAGGGTGAGATGTACAAAGGAAGAACATTTCTGCCATGCTGGTTTTAAACAGAAAAGGGCACTGTGAGATTATTTGAAGTAAAGCAAACGAGGTTTTGCAAAAGTGGGTAAGGTCACCCCTGGGGACTTTTAACACATTGGTTTGGGAGTGGCCAGGAGTTTACCCCACCAACAGGTTTTAACTGGGCCCTAAAGTGGCATCACTTCTGGATCGGCTGTGTGTGGCTTGAGAAGGGCCCTAAAGACTAGACCCGCTCTCCCTCTCATACCCAGGACAGATAAGTGAACTCAAAGGTTCATGAGGCTGAGCTCCTGATTGGGCTACAGCAACACAAAAAGCTTCAAGATGCATTTTTCCGCATTCTCAGCTGACCAGTTCCAACTGGATCTGACTTGGACCATACTGGTGGCCTCTTTTGGAGTCAGTCCTGACCCCAAGAACTTGGATCCTTGGTTAGGGTCAAAGTGCACGCCTCCTAAACATGGGGCGTAGAAACTTTTTTGCACCAAGAATAGATGGGAGCCGATCCAATGAAGGTGTGTAGACTTTAGGAAAAAGATTTGGTTGCTCCTGCTAAGTTCTTCCACATAGCACCAAATCAGAGTCAATGGGTCTCGTATAAAAGGCAACTGGCCTCGTTGAACCCTCTTCAACACCACAGTAACTTTCACCACTGTTGGAAAACATTGCCTGGCAGCCTGTTTGCCGATGGTTTGCAAAGTTATAGTCATGGTCACCCCACTGTCACTGGATTCCCTGCCGATAACTAAGGTCCACCACTGAGACCCTGTAGTGAGGCTCCGAGGTGTTGGGCAGGGAAATCAATCAATAGCCCGAGTTCTCCAGGAGAATGCTTCCTGTATGTCATGCTCACTGATTTTTTGCTTTTCCCAAACAAACACCAGCTTTGAAAGTTTGATATAAGAAAAAAAAGTTTGCTGAGAGTGGCCCCAACATAACAGCGCTCACTCAGGCACCCGCTCTTCCTACCATGCATCCAATGTAGCAGTGGATCCTTTGTAGACCGTGAGATCCCCACCCTACAGTCGGAGATCTCAAAATGTGGTGGGCGGTCCTCTACCGGAGGAGTGGAAGAAATGACCTTCGCCACCAAGCTGCCTGGTAGGCTAATCACTGAGGTATGAATGACCTCCAGAATCTTGGCAGTATATCTGGACAAACATAATGTGTTTTGCTCGGATTTAGCCATGTATATGCTTGCTTCTCGAATATGTGTCATATGTTGGCAGTCGGTAACATTTTCGATTTGTATTATTAATAAAATATTGCGTTATGTTTGTGTGACTTGGCAAATCTCACCGAATATCATGTTCTGTAGATATTTTTCAAATATTTCTTTGGTCCTTTTCAGATCAAAATATAGAAAACTCCAGGCCACATTTAAAGTTTTATTCTGAGTTCTTGTGAAGTTTGGAAAGGCCAGTTTTTTGCTACATCACTTTCTGTGTGCTTTGTTAATGCAGAAACCTATATTCAAATGTATTTAGTCTAAAAATCAAACAATGTGTTTTAAACTTCGAAATCCTTCACCAATGTTTACCAGATTCCACATGTGTGATCTCTTGTAAAATTCATGAGGGTGCTAGAAATGTGATGAATTCTGGTCATACATTTCTAAAATGGCGACAAAAGATGAATTTTCAATTCCTCCCTGAAACAGTAATGCAATCTGAGGTAACCTGTCAGCATAATACATGAGAGAGGGAGAAATAAAGAGAGGGAACGAAAAAGAGGGAGACAGACAGAGTGTGTGTGTGTGTGTGTGTGTGTGTGCACTTGCTCGCAGTAGTCATACAGTAAGTGTTATTGTATTTTGCCAGAGTTTAATACCAAGTAGCAAAGGTCACGGATTCAATATTTATAAACTCTTTCAACCGTGGAAAAGTTAACAAGTGAGCCCAATCAGCCTTCACCGCAGGGTGTGCAGTTAATCTGCGTGGATAATGTCACTGGTTGGTCCCAGGTGCCAACCTTTGGTACAGATTGAAGGAAATCAGATTTTCTTTCCTACAAGTGGTCACATGTAACAGCATTAACATAAAACGCTGTACGCCAGACTTCCAAACCCCGAGCGAAGAAATCGGCGCACGTGCTTAGCTGTCCGCTGTAGTTGCGCGGCCTCGGATCCCAGGGAATTTGTTTAAGTAACATCAGCGCGATTTCGCGCCTTGAAGGGCGTTACTTTGCATTCAGAAAGGCACCACACAAAAATATGACAAAAATGTAAAATTAAAAAAAAGAATAAACTAAAAAAAGCAAATTCTGTAAGCCAGCATGAGCATATTTAAAATATTCTATTTTAGGCACAAGTATATTAACTGTGTTAGTATTCCCACCACCTGCTGCGCATGCATTACATTGTGAATTACAGCCAAGAGCCTTCTGTTGCAAGTGACAACATATTTACGCGCTTGTTTTTGATAGTGAAGCTTTCAGAAGTTCTTCTAAGAGGTGATAAATGACTGAAATGCTCCAGGGAGGAGCGTGGATTCCACTGGTGCAGCGGGTGTTGTGGCACCGGGGGTCGGAGGCTTGAGGTGCCCCCAAACCCAGGTCCTTAAATAAACATTATTGCAAGTTAATAGTAGATGTAAGTAAATAAGTAAATATTTTTATTTGTATATGATTAATTAAAATCTTTACAAAATTGTAAAACGTCCAATAATAATTGTTACTTAAACATAACAAAATTAGAATGCATAAAATTACAGTATTGTTAACAGTTTTATGATTACCCTCGAGGGATTAAAAAAGTTCATCTAGCGTGGTTAAGTCTATTTCCTATTATGTCAAAGAACTTCACAACTTGACAGTTCAACTTAATGTCGCTAGTAGAGAAGCACAGTTTGACTGCCTGTCTACAGGTCCGAACGGCATGTAGGTTGAAGAAAGGACGTAATAGATTGTACCTCAAGTCCTTTACGCTAGGGCAGATGCAAATCACGTGAACTATGTCCTCCTTGCCGGTTTTGCACATGCGACACTGTTGTGAAGGGTTGTTTCTCTCCCAAGGCGGTAGATGTGGAAGTATGGGAATTACCCCGAGGCGTAATTTTAAGAATTTTTCTTTAACATTTATTTGCATGCCGATGCTGAAGTACGCTTGTGGTCACAGTTTTTCATAGTCACCCACCGTTAGCCATCCATGTGCTCTATTTGCTAGGTCCTTCTTGTCTTCTATCGCTGAAATGATACTAGCTGATTTTTTGGCTACTTTTTTAAAAGACAAGAGATAGTAGATGTAGGGAAGTGTCATCTGCCAGTCAGGCCAGCGAGGAGGTAACCACCAACTCTTATAGGAGAGTTATTTAGCGGCCAGATGGGCTATTCTATTTGTGGCACTATAAGCATGACATTCGCAGGCGGCAAGTTATTTGTTATCTACACAGGATTGCTAGCTGGGCTGTCTGAGTTAAAAAACAAAAAACAAGCTTAACCTCTGATAAAAAACTACTTTTAGAAAAGGTTGATGTATACATGTGGCAGCCCCAGCAAGTTATTGAATATGCGTGTTTATTGTATGCTTGAGGTTACTAGACACCGTGCCCAGGAGGCACCTGTGCCTCACTTGTGCTAGCAGGCCTGGCACAATAGCAGAACGAAGCACGTTGTGGCACATGCTGCACAGTGCCGTGCATGAGTTTCTTTCCACATGCACACGCCACATTCTGAAATGCACAGAGGCCTCATTTCTATACTTGGGGACTTGACTACCCAGAAAAAATTCCTTTAGAAGCTTCAATCTTTGCAGAACTCAGCAACGCATCTGCTACTAAATATCCCAAAATGTGCTTTCATCACCAAAGGACCTAGGGACCTGCATTGGCTGCTAGTAAATGCCAGAATTAAATGTAAGGCCTTGTGCATAGTTCATAAAACAGTGCACAGTAGTGTCCCGGACTACTGTAAGATCTTTGAATGGTATGTCCCTTCAAGGAATTTGAGGTCGGGCGCGGAAAGACTAGTTACAGTGAAAATAATCAGGAAAACGAGATTGGGGGTGGGGGGGGCAGAGGTCTCTCCTTCCTAGTATAATATATGTATTTGTAAAGCGCACTTATCACCTAAAGGTCTCAAGGCGCTGAATAACAGATACTTATTGTTACCCAACTCAATAGTACTCATTTAATTCACCTCAAATGGATGAATGGCTGAGTGGACCCACCAGGATTTGAACCTGTGACCATGAGGTCGAGTGCAGGCCCTTTGCGGTGGATGCATTAGTCCACTAAGCCACCAGACCCGGCTGGCAAGCTTAGGAACTCTATGCGCTTGCAACTTTGATCACAATCTAATCTATTGTCTTTCAGAAAGCAGCTTACAACCTGGCTGTTTTTTAGTCATACCAAGTACAGAGTCTGTTTCAATTTCGCAACGATTAGAGCTAAGCCTCTCTGGCATACGTGCACTCTATAAGATGGTTGGTTACTTACTTACTTACTTTATTGCTAGTGGCCAGTACCGGGGTGAAAGATTTGCCCTAACAGAGAAGCGAATGTAAGCTAAGGCAAGAACACAGCCTTCGTAGTGGCCCTAAGCAACGGCATAGAAAAGCAGACACCTTGGAAACAGGGCCATCCACACAGCATTATAAGCCCCCGGGCACATCAGTGCACTGGGCCCTGCCTACACAACCACTCACAGGAGCAAAAATGTTTAGTGGAAAATTAGTGTTAAATTCTGGTCTGCATAGGGCCCCTGCCCTGCGTGCCCATGCGTTAACCACATCGCTGCGGCGGTTATTCCGCTGCAGCACTAAGGGGGCGGGGCAGCCGCATGCTGGTGATGGAACCGCTCCGTCATCAGCCGCGGTTGGGCTGTGCTCATGACGGAGCGGTTCCGACATGGCCCCGCCCGCTCAATAGAACGCCCAGCGCAGGCGCGGAATCCGCGCCGCGCAGGCGCGGTGGCCAGGCCATGACGGAACCGCTTCGTCATCAGCACAGCGCCACCGCAGCTGATGACGGAGCGGTTCCGTCATCAGCATAGAAAGGGTTAAGACGGCACTGCTTGGGAACTGTACAGATGCGATTTTAACAGCAGCTCGATGTTGTTTAGCCAAACATTTCATTACAAGGTACCCACATGAGAAAAGAGGTGTTTCTGCAACAATCTGTCTGAGGGCAGTGCTGCTGCTCGCAAGCTCAAGATTTTTCTTATTGACGTAAAGAACTGCAGCTCTGCTAGGAATGAAAAGAACGTCCTGTCGAGGGTAAAATCCATGCTTGTCAATAGTCATTATGGCCGGTGTGCACGTGCTACCTGCATTTGTCACTTTCGTGCAGCATCAGCATGAAGTTTTTTCACTAAGGTGATGAATTGCTATGTAACACAGACGCATGCATGCTCTTATCTTCACACAACTGTTCATGAAATCTTTCAAACAAATGTTATGCCCTTTTCCTTCACTTTAATTCCGGAAATCAAGCTTTATTGTTTTTATAAATAATGGTTTTATTTGGCCTGGGAGAAATTTTAGTTACACTGGAGTATTTTAACTGTTTAACTGTGGCACAAATTCTCCAGCAGTGCGGGAGAATTAATGAGTGGGCGGGGCTGCATCGGCCAACGGACGTGCGCAGCACCAGCGAGGTAGTACTTGCGACGACCGTTGCCCGACGCAAGCACTGAACGGGTTAACTAATTTCGGTAATTTTGTGTTACTCTTTTGATGTGAAATTACCAAAAATTATGCTATATCTCCTGTTCCTATATTTAGGAATACATTGGCTCAAAAATCCTACTGCAAGAGCAGAGGAACAACAAGAGCGGCTGCTTGCTGCTGCTGTTCATATTTTGTTGCTTTTAACACTGTTTTCTTACTGCAAAATTCAACCTGCGGTCCATTATAGACGCAAGGGAGCATATTGGGCTAAGAAAATAGCACTAAATGCTAGGTTAGAGTCCTTGCATGACCTAGCTCCTTTTTGCTGTAATTTCACTAAATGCGTGAATTACACCCACCCCATGTTTTTTTTTTACTTCAACATAGATTTGTAAAGAACCTTAAAAAAACCACCTAAGCTCAGAACAGTTTATAGGAGGCTGGGGTCCCTACATATTAGAATGAAGCGAGTTGAGTGACAGGTTTCTTTTAGATGTGACATCTCTCGGTGGGTAACCCTGAGCAGCACATTGCAGTTCCTAGAGATGACAGTATGTTCACTTCAAGACACATTAATGCATCCGAGTGTGTCGTCTGCCCACTGCCTGTTCATTCAGCTGTAAGCGATAGCTCACTGTGCCAGAAAAAGCATGTACGTGTTCTGTACATGAACAGCACTCCATGGATTCCTGGCACCATAAATAGCATGTGTTACTATTATCAGCCATTCATTCATTGGTTTAGACTGGCACTTATCCTAGGGAGGGAGGGCGGGTCCCACTTCTCGCATGACAGCACAACACTGAGTGTGGCTCATCCACAGGAAGCCTTCCCCTTCCTACTCAGTATGATTTATTCAGGGCTTGAAATTCTTTAAATGCAAGTAAAGGTTTATTTAGAAATTAAAGTTATTGCAAAAAACAATACTTCATACAGGCAATCATTTACCGATGCATATTAAACAGAAAAGGATCTTTAAGAATGCTCTTAATATACAAAAATCTTCAAGGTAATAATAATATAACTTAAGGAATGATAGGAATACATTCAAAGGTTTATAGATATTGTAAATAGTAGGGCTTGAAATTCTAATACTGTTCACATGGAGATGAAGACTGGAGGATGGGTGGACACAACACAAGCGCACACTGGAGGGGTTGTGAATACACCGCTGCATAACACTGGAGTAAACCGCACACTCTGAAGCCTCATAAGAGCATGCTCTGCCCTAATAATGACAATGCAGTGAAGCAATATCGGCCACAAAACAGTCATAAGCAATGTCTGAGAAATCCGGCAGGGAACCCGTAGACATTTATGGGTTACTTCCAATGCAATCGATGGATGAATTTCTCAGAATTTTGCATCTCCTAAAAGAGACTGGAGAACACCTGGATGAGTTCCAAACAGCACCCTACTACCTATGAAGGGGGCATCTGACCACTTTCAAAGGCTAGTGGAGCCATCTCCCCACCCTCACACTCGGGTGGTCTCACGAACCACTCCCTGATGGTGCTCCGCCTCCTCGGGAGTGCGGGCACTGGCTCAAAGGGTGCTCACCTAGACTCCAGAAAGGGGTGCATTTCAGTTAGTGAGATTTACGTTGGGAATCCTTACCTGGTGCAGAGAACTGCTCCCCATGCAAGTTGAGGTCACCCATCATCATGTAATACCGCACTCCGCAGCACAAAGGCCATTTTCCAGTTTTAAGGCCTTCGTCGAAGCTGCCTTTTGAAGTTAACAAATATTGTCACAGGCATCAAATATATGCTGCTCTCTGTCAGCAGTGACAGATGCAATCTTTATATTGTAGAGCTGCAGAGAGTGAATTATGGAAATATACGCTGCCTCTATGTTGTTGTCAGATAAACAAACTGGGGAGGTGGGGGGAGGTACAAGGGAGCAACCCCCTTCTTGCTATATGTGCTGTACCTGTTCCAATTGTGAGTGACGCTTACAATGCTGCTGCATGTACTGTAAATGTCCAAAGCTGGAGTGCCCATTTGAGACACATGGTAGGCCATAGGCCAGTAGCTTGTTTTAATGGCTGGAGGGATCAATGCGTACTCGGTCCTCTCATCCTGACAGTGGCCTTAAGAGAGGGGCCCACATATACAATCTTTTTTTAAGAGAAATAATTGCATTGTGTAAAATTAGTAATTTGGCTCCATGTTAGAAATCATTATTTACACATTTTACTATGTGGCAACCGTGCAAGTCAGCAAAGGATTGCTTCTTCAGAATTAATAAACACTGGGGTATTCTAGAATGACTGGATAAATTACTCAGATTACCTGAACTTTTGAGAATCTGCCCCATAGTCAATAACATGCCAGGAAATGACAAGTATTGTCCTATCTTCCAGCAATACCAGCGGCCAGCCAATACACTGAGCAGCACGGAAGGCGCATAGCAGCTCCACGCTGAGTCCTATCAGGACGCCAGGCACTTGTTTTACTGCTGAGCTGGAGACTCGCTATGCTAATCTCTGGGGTTGTCAGCTGCAATGAAATGCTAGGCTGTGTGAGGAGTGTGAGTGCTGGGGCATGTTGTATTTATAGCTAGAACTCTTGCCTGGACCGATGTGGTGTGTTTATGCTCGTGGTTAATGACTAGGAGCAATAATGACCATAATTCGAAGTGACAGAGCACCTTAAACCCAATATTATCACAGCTGTTTTGCACAGAAAATTGGGATTATTAGTAGAAACCCATGTATGGGGTAGCTAAAGAAAGAGGCAGAGCGCTGTGATTTCAGAAGTACTGCATAGAAGGATCACAGCGGAACACAAATTAAGCAGAATCAGCAACACAGGTGGCTGGTTTGATAGGATTATTATCCGCCTTGACAGGGGAAACTGAGAGCCTGCAAGAGGTGCACATTATCTACATTGTTAGGTCACAAATTAGAGGTGCTCTGTGTGGCGATTTACAGCTTCTCATAATTGTTTTAAAAACATTGTGAGCTACACTTGAGTTGCAGCTGTTTAGCAGTGAAGTTATTTCTAAAAAATGAGACGTAGTCCACTGTCGTGGGCTGCTCTGGCTTCGAGAGGCTGGTTCAGCGTGGTAGCCGGGGCCCGCCCTCTGCGCGGAGCCCCCTAGCCACACAGACCAGGCCCCGGGAACTGTGCCACCCCATCACGCATCATGCATTGATCACATCTAGACTGGACTATGCCAACCTGCTGCTTTTATGATCCCCCAAGCATTGTTAAACAGACGGCAAAGGATTCAGAACACAGCGGCCAGACTGATTCTGAATATTTCTAAAAGGCAATCAGTCCGAAATGGCGTGGAAAGCCTTCACTGGATTCCCATCAATCAAAGAATAAAGTTTAACGCTCTGACCATAACGTTTAGGGCCACTCAAATGAAAGGCCCGACGTATATCCGCGAAAGACACCTTCCTGGCAGAGCATTGCGCTCAGCCAACCACAACTTGCCATGCAACCCCAAGATCAAGAAAACCAGAGCAGGTGGGCGCTCCTCCTCTTATCTGGTCCGAAGCTCTGGAATCTTTTACCTGAGCATAGTAGAAGCGCTACATCAGAGGATTCTTTTAAGAGCCTCTTGAACACTCACCTTCTTAAAGAGACCTAATTTGGTCGGCTCCACCTCTTTTAGCTTCCCCAAGATGCGTCTTCCTAGCACCTAGAGCCGGGAAGCTCCTTCTGGAGCAGCTGTTTGTACTCTATAAACTTTCTTCATTCATTCATCGCCTGCTGGCGGCAACCTTACCTTTCCAGTGTCCGCAGAGAGCTTGAGGTGCTGCAAGCTTCAACCCACGACTCAACTAGTCCCTGCTTCAGGATGTCCCGTCCACAGGACGTCACAGAGCAGGAAATTGTTACGTGTGGAGGATTTGTCGATAATCAGTGATCTCGGTGTAGGAATTCAATAAACTTTTGTTGGCTTCACACAGCCCAAAATTTCCCACCTACACACTCGTAAGGAAAACTTTTCCGACTCCTACGCAAAATCATCATTTTCACCCAGCAACTACTGCCTCTCAGAATCATAAATAGACCATCCAGGTTGCAATAAAAACACATTTTACAATGTTTCTAGCAGTACTCAAGGTTATTCAGTGGCAGGTATGGATCTCCGGTGAGCACAGCACATGTGCATTTTTCACATTTTGATTAAACGGCCCATTTTGCAAGCGTGTGATTTCTTCATGGGCAAACCCATGGGAAGTACTTAACTGGGTCTTTTTAATTGCACCACCTTTGGGTGCTCACAGTAAGTAAAGATAGTTGCAATAAACAATATTGTTGAGGTCACTCCATTTCCCTTTCTTGCTGCTGAAATAAAGGATGCTATACTTTGGTTTGGTACTCATGATACTGGGACTGGCTGAGCCCATCCTTTATGTCTGCAGTGAAGTAAAGTGAGAGGCTGAACATCAGGCAGTGCACTGTGTTCCTGAGTGGTAGAGAGTCACGTATCTGCAGCTCCTCTCCCCAGCAGACCAAAGGTTAGGGGAATCCACAGAGAAAAGTGTTGTCTCTCCCAAGGGAATGCCTTCAGATATCAAACAGCTTTAGCTGTAACTTACCTACCTAAGAAGGGTTAACTCACTAAGCCCAAGAGTTGCCATTGTTTTTAACAGAACGGATAGAGTTGCTTTGCTCATGTTGGTGCACATTTTTTTCAGCCATTGGAGTGGTAGAACTTATTGGCCAACCTATCAACGAAGGAGAGCTAGATTAATATTTGAATGATGAAATTGTGGGAGGGGTAGTGCAGCACTCCACTGCCAGGGCATACATCGAGGCTGCCAGTTATTCCCTCAGGTACCCACTCTCAGGTGAATAGGGCATTCAGCATGATCTGTCTCCCAAATTTGCTAAAAGCCCTGGTAGACAAAGTATGTTATCAAACAGCCAACTCAGGGTGTACCCCTCATTCCTTAAGGCCGCCATGTTTGGCCAACTGTGGTAGACTGCACAAACAAAACTGTAAGGGCACAGTCTTTTAACAGCTCCCTTGCAGGTGACATTTTGATTAGGGCTCCCGGTTTTATTATATTCCTTTTTTTTTACATTTCCATCTGTATTTATCCATATTTATTTTTTCTAATTTTATCTGTATTTATCCATATTTCCTTTGGGTTTTGTGGAAAAATTAGGCTAAAATTAGTATATTTTCACATTTATTTAACTGATAAATATGCACTCATGCTTGCATGTCTGCCAGGTTTCAATGATGTGAACACCCGCAGAAGATAAATCAATGCACTTATATGAAAATAAGCACCTTTCAGTATCAACCTTGTGCATATCTACTGGTGTTAAAGCCTCTTTACTAAAATTCCTTTCTTTTTTAATCCCCTTACCTATCAATTCACTCAGCTATTGGCCTGGCAGTCATGGCAGACAGTATTCAGAATTACTCAAAAAGCAACCCAATCTCAGTTTTTATCCACATTTAAAAATAAATACAGACAAGAAAATAAATGTTTTATGTCTATATTTATCTGTAAAAATGAGTAAAAATGGAAAACAGGGAGCCGTAATTATGACTAAAATCGCAGAGCGATAGAGACAATAGATTCCAGAAAAAAGAGGCAATAAAGTTGTGTATTTCTATGATTCTCAAAGTGCATTTACACTGAAGTGTACTTGAAAGTATGAAAGGCCTCTTTCATGAAAGACTTGAGTAAGTGATGAAGAGCTTTTAATTCTATTTGCTTGTAGAATGCCAACTAGTGTAATGATCAGAATACCTGTGACATGTAATAAGGCAATGTCCGTTTTTAAGAAGATACATGTCAAAATAAATATTTAGGCAAACCGAAGCACACTCCATTGCAATAGCCCAAGAGCACAACAGTATCAATGCAATCCCACTAATTCCCAGATCACGAATAAGGAGCAAAATTCCAATATCTGTGCAAATTCCTGTTTGTTTGTGGAGGCATCGCCATTTCATGCGCTGCTTAGTTCTCTGCACAAGGTAGTTTCCGGATTCTGGTATGATGAGATGACACCCTGCGTTTTGTTCCACATCAATTTTGGAAAAGCTAACGAATTTCGCAATTTAATGAGTGAAACTTGGAATGGGAGGTATTTACTAAAACGGGTGCAATTTAACACAATATGGGGCACTCATAAATGGAAAAACCTAGTAGGCAAAAAGTTTCTTCAAAGACCAAAGGTGGCAATAGGTGCCTCATTCAATTGAGATTCTATTTAGAGATCATGAGTTACTATGATCACTAAGTTTTCCACTTACAATTAAGGGTAGCAAATTCGCCCAGATAATAAGGGCACATAAATGAACTTTTGAGAAAAAAGTTGGGACCTGCCTGCAATGGGAACTTTGCTCTTTGAGGGATTGATTTTCTTTTTTTCTTTTATCTTTTTATTAACAATTGACAAAACAGTTGGTAATCATCACAGTATAGCATTAATTCGGTTACCTTTGTAGCGCAAGGAGTCTCGGGACATATACAGTAATCACAGTGCATAGGGATAAAAACAGTGTAACAAGTAGAGTTCACAGTAAAAGTGGTTCGTCAATCAAAGCGGTTCGGGGGGGCTCACAGATGTTTTCTCTGTAATCGTTCCAGGCGGACCAAATCCGTGTCCATTTCCCCGGGCAGCCCCTTGCCTCATACACAGTCTTCTCCTGGAGCATGCACCAGTCCATATCGGACTTCCATTGTCCAATCTTGGGAGGTTGAGTCGCCCCCCACAGCCTTGCTATGTTCCTTTTAGCTACCACAAAGCCTAGAGTGGCCCAACCTTTCCCACTAAGTGATAGGTCTGTAGGTTCCCAGATGTTCAGCAGGCATTTCTTGGCTTCAAGTCTAACCTCTACCTCCCAGACCTCCTGCATACATCGGGTCACTTGGGTCCAGAATTGTCGCAACCGCGAGCAGTCCCAAAGTATATGAAAAAAGGTTCCCACCTCCCCACAACCCCGTCTACAAAGACCATCCGCGCTTTGGCCCATTCGCTGTAGTCTAGTCCCTGAAAGGTAGACACGGTGTAGGATTTTTAGTTGGATGAGCCGAAACCTGGCCGGAATAGCCACCTCCTTAGGGGAGGCTAGTGCACTGTGCCATTCCTCCTCATCTATCTCTAGTCCATCAGCTTCCCGTTTACACTTGAGGGGGGACAGTAGGTCAGAGGACTGATTGATGATTTTCTTATATGTGAGTGAGATTGCGTGTTCGGGAAGGTGACCGTCAAGAAGTCTGTCCTCCAGCGGTGAGGAGGCAGGAGGCTGCATGCCCGCAGGAATGTTGGTTTGTAGGGAGTGTCGGACCTGAGTGTATCTGAAGTGTTCTGATTGGGCTAGTTCGTATGTTTGCTGGAGTGATGCAAATGGTATCATCCCCTTCGGGCCCCACAGGTCTCTCACGTGAGAGATGCCTATGAGGTCCCAGTTGCGGAACCCCTTGGTGCGGCCTAGCCTGCCGAGTCTCTCCGAGACCCACAGGGGGGTTGCCATCGTGAGGGTATCCACCCAGCCCAGTGTGCGCTGCACGAAATGTCATATCTGTACCGAGTGGTGCGTAGGCCCCGTAAGCGGGTGTCGTCCCGGTTTGGAGTAGAGTGCCGCCTCGAAGTTTCCACCCTCTAGCAGCCATCGGTCCATTCCAAACACCGGGTCATTCCCATCGCTGTAGGTGCATTGGTTAATGGCCGATAGATGCGCGGCCCAGTAGTATTTGCGGATGTCAGGGAGTGCTATACACCCGTCAAACCATCCCAAGGTCAATTTCTGTGTGGATATGCGGGGCATTCCAGCCCACAGCAGTTCCCTCTGAGTGGCCTCAATAGAAGTGAGGTACGCCTTCGGGACAAGGTCCGGGTGATTTTGGAGGGCGTACAAGAACCTAGGCAGTGTCATCATTTTGAAGAGTGCCTCCCGTCCGAGGAGGGACAGCGGGAGTCGCCGCCAGGAGGCAGTATCTTTCTTGAACCGCTGGAGAGGCGGAAGGAGGTTTCTCTCGTATCTCACCTCCGGATCTTTGGAAATGAATACTCCCAGGTAGCGGAATCCCTCGGTGGCCACCGTGATAGGGCAGTTCCGTGGAAGCATGGGAACCTCTCACTGTAGTACGTAGAGAACGGATTTGCCCCAGTTGATGCTATAGCCAGAGTGTTTCCCGAAGTTGGTTATAATATCCATAACGACTATTAGGGACTTTCGGGGTCTGGTGAGGTACAGCAGGACGTCATCCGCGTAAAGCGAAATTCTGTCCTCCCAGCCATCGGCCCAGCGTATCCCCTTCAGGGAGAGATCCTGTCTGATCCACGCGGCCAGGGGCTCTAGTGAGAGGGCGAAGAGGAGGGGCGAGAGAGGGCAGCCCTGTCTCGTTCCCCGTCCGAGTTTGGAAATTTTGTTGTTAACTGAGACTTGAGCTAAGGGCTTCGTATATAGGAGGCGCACCCATCCTATAAAGCTGGGGCCAAATCCTAGTTTGCGGAGGACCGCCATCATGTAGGACCACTCAAGCGTGTCAAACGCCATCGTAGCATCCAGGGAGAGCAACACCGCGTCTTCTTGGAGAGTGTTGCAGCGGCCCAGGACTCCATGTAGCCTTCGGAGATTGAGCGCAGTGTTGCGGTGTGGCATAAAGCCAGATTGGTCCGGGTGGACCAGAGCGGGGAGGACAGGCTTTAGTCTGTTAGCAGGACTTTGGCTAATATTTTGGGCTCTGCGTTTAGAAGGGATATGGGCCTGTAAGAGGCGCAGGAGTCCCTGGGTTTCCCTTCTTTGTGAATGGCAACTATCGTGGCTATTCGTTGATCCCGAGGCAAGATACCTCGTTCCTTGCACTCCTCGAACATCTTTTTTAGGTATGGGCCGAGGCTAGAGGGGTTCAGCTTATACAGTTCTATCGGTAAGCTGTTGGGCCCTAAGGCCTTCCCAGACCGGAGGTCTAAGATTGCTCGGGTCAATTCCTCAACCGTGATCGGCGCCTCTAAGTCCTCTGAGAGTCTGAGAGAGAGGGCATTCAGATATCTGTCAGTAAGGAGACCGAGTCCTCCTCCGGCCGATCCGAACCTTTACTGTATACCTTCTGGTAATGGGACGCAAATTCTTTAACTATGACTCCGGCCTCGGTGAGTACGTCACCGGACTCCAGTCGGAGCTTAGCAACTACTCTGTGTGCCTGTTGTTTTTTGTCGAGCTATGAGCTTGCCCGCCTTATCCCCTTGGTCGTACAATCTACCCTCTTTGTCTCTCGCAATGGTCTTAGCAGCATCGGTGACCAGTGCCCTATATTCCGCTGCCTTGAGTTCCATAAGGTGGACTGCTGCGGGATCACCCCCCGCGGTAGCCTCAGCTTCTCGCTGCAGTAAGTCTCTCTCCATGCTTGCTATTTGCTCCGCACGCTCCTTTCGGCGTCCTGAGATTGCCGATAGGGCCTCACCTCTAAGCACGGTTTTGAAGGCCTCCCAGAGCATCATGGACGAGGTCACGGTGCCATCGTTTTCCGAGAAGTATCGGTCTATAGAGAGGAGGAGACTACGTCTGATGGGTTCGCATCGCAGGTACCATGCATTAATCGGTGCCGTGCACCCCTCTCATTTGTCGCTCATAGTGAGGTGGGCCAACAGCGGCTAGTGGTCTGAGACCCCTCTTGCCAGAGGAGTGACCTCCCGAAGTATTGTGTCGTGGTATTGTGGTGCTAGTAAGTAATCAAGGCGTGAGAACGATCGGTGCGAACCCGAGAAGAAGGTGTACTGTGAGTCTCATGGGTGACGGGTTCGCCACAGATCTAAAAGGCCAAAAGCATCTAGAAAGTCAGTGAGCCATCTGTGACCCTGTGGGATGTCTCTAGGTGGAAATCTGTCTAGTGTACCTGATACTACTGCGTTGAAATCGCCCCCTATCAGTAGGCGTCCCTCGGGGAGTGAAAGGATTAGTTTACCTAGCTCTTGGTATGATTGTGTCTGAAGCCCAGGTGGTATATAGACTGTAACTAGGTTGATCTTGTAGCCCTCCCATGAACCTGATATAGCCGCGAAGCGCCCCAAGGGGTCTGAGTCAGAGTGTTCAATGATTAAGGGGAAGTTGCGTCAAAGTAGTATGCCTACCCCTCGAGATCCTGAGGTGAAGCCTTAGTGAGTCGCCATGTAGTAGCCCCACCGGTTCAGTGTTTGGCATGAGTTGCCCAATAGGTGTGTTTCCTGTAGGAGGACTACGTCAGGGAGGTGTCGTTTAATGGCCTGTAGGACGATAGTGCGTTTGTGCTTATCCCCCAGTCCTTTGACGTTCCAACTCAGCACCTTTAGACTCATATCCCACTTCATCGAGATGTGTGTGAGCTATTGGATTTCCCCTCCGAATCTCCTGCCAATGCAAAGAGGAATATTTCTGGCCGGATACCTTGCCCAGAGTTGCGCATCTTGTACGATAACAATAAAAGGATTGATGTGACATTGCCGAAGTTACCAAACTGTTCCCAACCACCTCCCATCCCTTCCCACCCACATCCCCAACACCCTGTGCTCCATCCCCCCTCCCTGCCGCCCTGCTCCGCGGGTTTAGAACTACCCACATCCCCAATTAGCAGAGTGCCTTTCGCCCTAGATACACACCCCTGAAAAGGACACTACAACAATGAACAACCCACCCTCCCCTCAGATGGACCTTTCACTTGGAGCGTGTATGGGCCCAGCCCCACCCGCCGCCCGCGACCCTCCCCCCCAACCTCTATGTGAAAGTAGTTCATAAGTCCTGCAACTCGGAATTCCCAGTGTCTACGTTTGGTTATGATACCAGATGGGTAACTTACCCCTTTTGGTTCAGAATCTAAGAGTCAAAGGCAACAGATCAATATATAAAGTGACACTTATCGGCTCTGTGAGTCTATCGAAGTTCGCCTTCGGGCTTCTCTCTGCTGTGTCTTTCATCTCGGGCTCGCGGAGCGGGATCTCCAGGAGCGTTGACTTTGGCCATCTTGTTCAGATCCCCCGGCCGCTGAGCCCGGGGATGCGGTCTGAGGGTCTTTCCAGTTCTGAGTCTCCGCACCCTCGCCTGTCACGATCACCTCCTTTTCGATCCAGTCCTGCACCTCCGACGGCGAAGTGAAGAAGAAGGATTTTCCTCCCATGAGAACCTTGAGTTTGGCAGGGAAGAACATCATGTATTTGATGCCTTTCTCTCAGAGTACCCCTTTCACACCCGCAAAAGACCTCCTCTCGCGCTGGACCTGGAGGGTGAAGTCAGGAAAGAATCGAATTGCGGCGTTCTCGTAGAGTAGATCTCCAGATTGCCTGGCCGCCTGCAGGACAGCGTCCCTGTCCCTGTAGTTGAGGATTTTAGCAATGATTGTCCTCGGCGGCGCTCCCGGTTTAGATTTGGGGATGGGCGCCCGGTGTGCACGCTCGACGGTAAAGATTTTAGACAGGGGTTTTGGCTTGAAGTGATTGAGGATTAAATCCTCAATGAATAGCTCCACACTGGGCCCCTCGAGGTCCTCCGGAACTCCAACCAGGCGTACGTTACTTCTTCTGGCCCTCCCTTCCTGGTCGTCCAGCCGTATCGTCATCTGTCGGTGTTGATGGACCAGATCATTGACTCACTTCTCCAGTTGCTTCGTAGACGCCTGCAGGTCAGTAATATCGGTCTCATTAGCCTTTGTCTTTTCCGACGTTTTATTAAGGTCAGTCGGGAGAAGGTTCACTTCTATGGCCATCTTGTCTGAATGGCCGTCATAATACTGGCCAGCGATGGTTCTTTTGGACTCTGATGGCCGCCCGCCGGCGCCTCCGTCCGCGGCGTTCCCCTCTGCACTGTGTATTTATCGAGATTGTTCGACTGGGTGGACGTACCCTGCTTAGGCCTCATGGTGAAGCTTACGTCGAAGATCAGTCCCGTGGGCAAGAGCGGTGATCCGTCGCAATAAAGGTCTGCCGCCAAGCAATTTAATGGCTAGTAGAATGTAATCTCTCCGTGATCGCCCCTCCAGCACCCCAGCGCATTAACCGGGCAAGCGGCGGATCCCACTACGGTCAGGAGAGGACCACCAGGGCGGACAGGATAGGTCCGCGGTTCGAGGGAGTGCGTCAAAGTTCAGATAGTGCGATGCGAGTGGAGCGGGCATCAGGGGCTGCACGACCCGGCCGCATGGCACTTCTTTGGATCACTGGCAAGGGCGGAGCCGCTTCTCAGGCAATAGAGTCCACACGACCGTCAGGCCGAGGCACAGCAGGGCCCCAGTCGCCCCCCCAGGCCAACGTGCCAGTCTCACGATTTCTCTGGCGCTGCACCAGGCCACAGCCACCTCCTCAGGCCTGTGCGCCGCAGTCACAGGTCCGCCGGCACAGTACCGAGGGCCCACGGATCCAGAATGTCCCGCTCCCACAGGGCGCCGCGCAGAGGAGGCCGGGCGCGTTCCGCAGGGCGAAGGTCGTCCCCGAGCAAACTAGGCCGCCAGTTGAGGCTTTAGGGGAGCGCAGCACGCCGGCCGCGACTCACCACACGCCGCCTCCTCACAAGGCAAGAGTGTCCAGCACAGGGTCTCTCTGGCTCCTGTCCGAGGGTCCTCGCATCTAGGCGGCCTCACCCCAGCAGGCGCCGCATAGTGGAAGCCGGGCGCTCGCTGCAGGGCCAAGTCCGTCCCCACCAGGACTAAGCCGCAAGCCGGGGCCTCACGTTGCGTGGCACGCTGGCCGCGATGCAGGCACGCACTGGGGCCTCTCCCGGGCCGCTCCTTCAAGCGCCGTATCTCAGCTCCAGTGAGGCGTAGAGGATCCGGAGGCAGACCGCTGTGTGCGGTGGGGTTAGGGGAACTCGGCAACACTGGGCATCCGCGGGAAGCAGCGGATTTTGTGCGGCTGGATTGAAGTTGAGGGCTCGGGCCGGCGCCAAGCCACGCCCCCCGAGGGATTGATTTTCAAATGGTTAACATCAGTCAAACATTAGTCCAGAATACCACAGATATTTCATCGCAAAGACCCACCTAGATCTGATTTCCAGGTTTTTTTGTGAAGCCCTCTTTCAATCTTCAGTCTAATATCTACGACTGTATTTGGACATCTGTTGCCTATGTGTCAGTTCTTCACTGTAGTTTAGAATTTTGCTAGATTGTAGCTCCTATATAGTTGTTTGTACAATTGTATTTTGCTTTATATCTGTATCTATAGCTCCCAATTTCATGTGTGTCTTTGCTCAGACATTTTTTGTTAACTGGTCGAGGATCACTCATACCTCACACAAAGAGACCAGAAGCTCGCAGAAGTCTTTCAAAACAGACAGGAACCATCAGAACAGGCCAGTCAAAGCACTGCAGGAAACCAACACCTTGCAGACACCACTGTGTAAGCACTATCCCAAATATCCCCACTGTATATATCAATGACTTGAAGGGACCCCTCACCTCATCTCTGTTTTAGGTCGGCTTTGTTCTCAGGTCCAGGTCAACGTGTCCCAAAAGCCACCAGTAAAGCTGCCTCTGCTTAATTCACAATGAAGTAATCCTTATGCACAACCACTGGCAGGTGTGACCTCCACCAGAAGCTGAGCATTATCAGCAGAGTTGCACACAGAAGTATTTGACTCCTATGGGTATAAAAGTAGTATTCTATGCAAATGTCACCAATGGGTAGTCCAAATTCTACCTCTGAGCTGAAAATCGTTTTCAGCATTACCCATCTTTGCTTGGAAGGACAATTCTCCTATGCCAAAACTCACAATATTGAAATCGTTATTTTCTTGGCATCCATTGTTATTGCTAAATTATTTGCAAAATCAATGGCAGGATGATTGTTACACAATGGGAAATATAGTAAACCTCATGCCAGTTGTTGGTTGTCTTCAAAATAACAATATAATTGGCTTAAGTTCTTATTTTTCAGATATATATTCATGGGATACAGCACTGACCCTGCTCCAGTAGAAACAGTCCAGCTGGAACTGCCAGACCAGGTCCCCTCCAATTGAGAACCCAGGCCACTCCTGACTGGTTTTGGCCTACTTAGGCCCACATGCATCAATATCGGCTTTTGCGAGTTCTAAATTGCGAAAAACAACAATTCGCAATTTAGAAATCGCAAAAGCCTATGCATGAATATTTTTGCTTTTTTTTTTGCAATTCGGTAAAAATCGCTATTTTTACCGAATTGCATAAAAAATGCAAATTTTCAATTGCGACTTCACAATTCCCATTCATTCCTATGGGCCAAAATGCCAATAGGAATGAATGGAAATTGCGAATTCGCAATTTGAAATCTAAATTCATCAATGCATTTCAAGGGTGGAGAGGGGGTGCAAATGACCCCCCCCTGCACCCATGAAATGTACTTTTCAGTATAAGTTACAGACACACATGTCCTAAGGACATGTGTGTCTGTAACTTAACAGTTTAAAAAATGCATTTTTGTGCATATTTGAACAATTTCGCAAATTACCACGAGGTTGAACTTCGTGGTAATTTGCACTTCCAATTTGTAAAATCGCACATTTTTAAGAAATGATGCATAGCATTTTAGAAATTGCACAATTGCGATTTCTTATGTGCTATCGCAATTTTAGAATTTGCAAAAAAATTGCAATTTCTAAAATAGCATGATGCATCCCAAACAGCACTTTTGCATTCGCAAACGGCCGATTTTAAGGAATCGCACCGTTTGCGACTCCAAAAATGCTTGATGCATGTGGGCCTTAGTCTCCATCAGTGATAAGCAGTGATGTCCTACTCGAAATACTAACTTATGTTCAGCAGTTTGGTATTTTAGTAGGATTACAGGAAAGGATGTTTTTGTCTTCGCACAAATGATCCCTTCCTAAATTCAGAATGAGATCTGCTGTTCATAAATGTGCAAAACTAAGTGTTTGCCTATTGTTTATCTATTTTTTATTTTTTTTATTTATGGTATTTATAAATATACATACAGTAAACAGGGTTTTACTTACTATCAAATACAAGCATGTAGACCCCTCTAAAACGATAGAATGATGAAAAATACTCTTTTAACTAATTCATTTTGGACACAAGGTTTATTACATGTGTCTATTAATAGAAACAAGGCAAAAGAAGAAGGAACATACAAATACATTAATTTTTTGGTCTAATCATATAGAAGGCTTGTTCAACATTAGCATTAGGAAGCGCCTTTTAACATGCCTTTTTCATGGAAATAAAGTTGGAATGTTGGAAAGAATGTGAACATGCCTAAACATAGGAAAAGAACAGTGCTCTGGAGGTAGACTCTTCAGCAAAGAAGAGGTTAAAAAAGATGCTCATTTTTGACCAACGTCATACTTCTCATTTGAGTGACAATCCCTGCAGCTTGTGTTAAATTCACTGATCTGTTTTGCTAGCTTGTGCTACAGATCTATGTATGGAGGGCCATCGCCGTTTTCCTATTGACTGAATTGTAAGATCTTTGCCTAAAAATTGGAGGACTATATAGTATATAAATGCCAGCACATGCGGCAACATTTGCTCAAGCTGCCTCAACGCCGTTCACTGTGGTCCAGAGTCAATACAGTGCAGCTACACTGTGAAAAAGAAAGTCATCTTCAAGGACTGACTATAGCACAAACAGCCTTCCACAGAACCGGCCATAAATACTTTCAGGTCAGACTGACCCCCCACTGTCCTAATAGACCCTTGAGGTCTCAGTCAGCCCATCTGCTACATGTTCATTCTGTTGGATGAAAGAAATGGGGCATCTCTGGAATTAACTCCCGGTGGCCCTTAGATGTATCTCTAACAACAAAAAACCTTCTGCAAACACTTGAAAACCCATATGTTGAGTGGAGAAGCGTGGCTCAGTGGTTAGAGGCGGCAGAACCGGAAGCTGAGATCGACTGTGGACCAGGCTTCGAGTCCCCGCCTCGGTGGGTCTCGGGCTCAAAAATTCCACGGACTCGACAATTCTCGCTCTGATGCCTACTCAACTCACGGGGTCACACTCTGCGACTCTGGGCAATAGCTTGCTTAATCTCCACTACGGCCCCTCGCGGCGGGATGCCTGGCTTTCACCTTGTGGACACACTGCCGGGGTTTCTCACAGGGGAATACCAGGACGGGTTCCCTAAGCAAGCGCCGGGACGCTTACGGGCAGCTGTGCGCTTTACAAGTCCAGCACATTTACATTTTACATTTACATTTACATTTACATATGTTGAAAGATTTAAAAGCTCCCCTCCCTCTGCATCAGACCCAGCGCTGGGACACTCTAGCAGTAGCCGTGCACTTTACAAATCGCAATATTAATACATCCAACCATCTATCCATCCATTCATTCACGCCCTTGTGGCAGAAGAGCAACGAATAGCCACATTCATGTACTGATGATGAAAATGTGACTTTCCGCTATATGTATCAAGCTATTTAGCATTCGCAAAGGCCGAAATTCTGCGAATTTCGGCCTTTGCGAATGCTAATTAGACAAATGGAATGTATCAAACTAGTTTGATGCAAAATAAGGAATAGCAAAATTTGCTAATCCTTATTTTGCGATTGCACTTAAGGAATTGCAAATTTTGCGATTCCTTAAATGCAATGTATCAAACAAATAAAATGCAAAAAATGCCATTAAGGATTAGCAAATTACCACCAACTTCTAGTTGGTGGTAATTTGCGAATTCTTATCAAAAATCTTTTTTGATAAAAACCAAAGGTGCCATATGACGCCCATACATGCCCTTAGGGCATGTATGTGCGCCATATGCCCCCAAATGTCTTTTTCAGGGGTGCAGCAGGGTGTTCTTGAGACACCCCTGCACCCTTGGAAACATCCCTAATTTGCGATCAGCAAATTGCTAATTGCAAATTGCACTTTCATTCCTATGGGCCTCCTGGCCCATGGAAATGAAGCGGTAATTTGCGATTGACAATTTGCTAATCTCAAATTAAGGAATGCTAAGGAATCGCTATTGGAAAGCGATTTTGTACATACATACCGTTTTGCATTTCCTAAATAGCGATTCCTTAAAATTCGCTATTTAGGAAATGCAAAATGGTTTGTTGATACATATAGCGGTAAGTGATAAAAACACATTGTTACTTTTTTCATTTCACTGCTACAGATTAGTACAAGGCCTGGCAGCAGATATGAAGAGGAGAAAGCGGGGAAGGATCTATTTGTCCAGTTGCATGCAATTTGTACCTTTTGGTTGTGTCACTGATGCAATTAACCACATGTCCTTATGGAGACATTTGGCAATAATAGATGTGCATTCGCAGAAGGAATTTATTCAGACAGAGACAGTTGAAGCAAACTTTTGTTTTGAAATGCATGTGAAACCAGGGCCTTTGTCCTAACCTCTTTTAACAGTGCAAAGTTTTCATAAAAGTATCATAGCGTAAGTCCGGATTTAGGACAGTGCAGTATATGGTAAATGGTCAACCTCACAATAGCAATTGGAGATTCACTCAGTGAGAAACAGTATCACCAAAAGCACATATGTTTTATAATTTGAGCAATGAGGTAAATAGAAAGATGGCGGCTTAATAGGTCACAAGTCTCCATCACTCTGGCACACGGCCAAGGGATATAGAGTCATCTACCAACGCTGAAACAAGGCGACACTGGGAATTTGGCCTAGCATGCAAGCAGAGGACAGTGAAGGGCCAGAAGACACTAGATTGCAGCAATGAGACAAACCACCACAATTGCATGTAAGGCCCGTTGAAGAAAAAAATGGTGGTAGAAGCCAAGGTCTACAGTAGATGACCGTGACTAGCAACCGACTCAAACCAGAGGCAGCTGGCAAAGAACAGGGAGGAGAAGGGGGTTAGAAAAAAAGAAAGAAAAAAGTAAGACTTACCTGCTTGTTGCCTGCTGCCGCATCTCCTCCATCCTCTGCTCTTCCTCGAGTCTGGCAGCACTCAGCCTACCAGACTACCTTAGTCAATCACAACACTGCTGTCATCAGCAGGACAGCAGTGTCATGATTGCACTGAACGCTGTGGTTTGGTTCTCTGACAGGCAGTATGATCCTGTATGTTATCCACCCTGGCTGCGCAATACAGCCCAGTGGAGAATATGCTAAGTCCTCATGACGGTTTGACCGGCTCAAGGCGGCTGGCCAAACTGTCATGCGCACTTAGGCGCACCATCCATGCCTCGGTCTGAACGAGCCCAGCCCCACCCCGCCCCACCCTAACCTGCCTCCAGTCCATTATACTAAGAATAAAATTATAATTAAGTTCTGTTATTATCATTTTATTTTTCCTTTGCAGTGCTCATAGATCAATGGGCAACTCTCCTGTGCCCTAGTGGAGGGGCCGCCGCTACTCAGACCAGGACATTAACTTTATATTTTAGCAGCGCTGATTCGTTTGCCATAGCTCTTATAATGGTTTTCAAGTGTCTCATTGTGATTCTGTGGTACTAAATCCACTAGAAATCCGATGCAACTGACTACAGAAATGACCCAGCAGGGCTGACTAGTAAATATCACGTGCATTGTGCAAATTGAAGGGAACGTCAGAAAAGATAGAAGTTAACAGTAACGCTCAATTACCAGCTCCTCAAAAGTCGTATTTGTCACTGCCAATATCCTTTAAGCTTGTCTTTCTCCAAAAGTAAAACTTTTTCAATGCAATATAATATATGAAATTGCAAAGTAAGCTTGTTCAGAACGGATTGAAACCAGACTGCAGGGCTTTGTGGAAATCCGCAATGAACACACCCAATTCCATTCCAGCCTTATTTGAGTCAGTGCTGCTCACATTTTCCTGGATAAATACTGTCCAGCACTGCCAGTGGAGGTTGTCAAACAATACTGAAATGTAGAACCTGCGGTTAAGCCCCGATGGTGAGTCAATGAATACTTTTGCAATTATCACACACACTTTGGAAGTCGAAAATATTAAAATTAACTCACCCAATACACAGTCTTATGCAACCCATCCCCTTCGGGTGCTTCAGTACTGAAGGCATTTCAGCTCAAGATAAGAGCAGAGAATTCCACTCCTTGTTTTCAAAACATTCATATTATTGTCACTTTCTGCAAAACCCGAAAAGAACCAGACGATGTCAAGTGGATACAGTTTAATGGGAGAGGAGTACTATCTGGCTTTTCAGAAATGTAAGTGCATTCGTGGAAGATCTGTGCAGAAATTGGATCTGTTCTCTGTAGTCTGTGTGGTGAGTAAATTCATTTTTCAACAGAAACACTAAGCACAGATCTGCAAAACCAGCACTAGACTTCATTATGTATTGTTTGGAAGTGGTGAGTGGGGCTTAGAGTGGACTGTACAGGAAATATTGAATTGCTCCTACCTCAAAGTGAACAGAAATTCACATATGGGGGGGTGGAGGCTGGTTTACTGAGAACGTTTGAATTTGCATTGATGTTAAAATTGCAAGGAAACAGCTGAGATCATGCAGGCTTGCGATTTTAAAAAAAAGAGAAACTTATCTCTGTAGACACGCCTCTGTATTCTGCAGTGCATAGCACACTTACAGCATACACAAGAGTGGGGTTGCATAAAGGACACACACGTATTCCACACATGTCCTAGCAAAAGTGAAGATAATTTATTCCAGGCCTTGAAGTGAAGCCTACGCGAGTGGGTTCAATTCGCTCAGTCTTGGATCTACAAAAACCCAGTCTTCGTCGCCAAAGCTTTTTTAACATACATATAGGGATTGTAGTTTGCAATCAATTATTTACTGATAATTCTAATTTCTGATTTTTAGACAGATTGCATATGTCATAGTAATCTGTTTTGTCTTGTCTGGATATATGGGTAATATATTTAGCGTAAATCCTTTCAGCAAATATCACAGAGCATCAGCAAACAGCCTGCCATACATGTCTGAATAGGCGCACTTCTGCAAAATCACGAAAGGCAAATGCAAGGAAATTTGCCTTTGACCTGTCACCTTCCACACTTGCATATCACAAACAAATGCTCTGCCGGAGCCAACTCACAAAAGGGTTTGACACTAGTCTATTGTGATCTCAGATAATCTGGGGCCAGGGCAAGGAGGCAGGAAATTTCAATCACCTCTGGGGAGAAAACCTCCAGAACCTTCTTTTTAAAAGTGGGCGCTGGGTGTAAATAATGGACACTCAGATCCAACTCTTGGGACCACCTCTAGACGTTTGGAAGACCCAGAAGGACTGCTCTGCAAGAAGGACTGATACTCTGTTGCCCTGCTGCCTGAGTGAAAGGACTGGACCTGTCTCTTGAACCCAGGACAACTAAAAGTGACTCCCAGTGTTAGTTGGCTGGCTTCCTGATCAGATCCTCAGAGACAGAACAGGCTCCAACCATCTTAAACCCCGCTCCTGGACCCTACTTGAGTCTTGCCCTCCAAGTGGTGCCATCTCAGCCCTCAACCCTTGGACATGGGCCTGAAGGTGCTCTGCCAGCCCAGCTGTGGTCCTATACGCTGAACTGATGCAGCGTGGCACATCTCCTCACAGCCGCATTGGAACTGTTGCAGAGTGACCCATTTGAGATGCTGGACCTCGCATCGCAGCCCACAGTCTCGATGGACCCAACGCATCAACGCAGCCCTTCGCATCGCAAGCCCCTCATAAACAGCATCCTCAAAGACAATGCAGGAGTCCTCATTGCAGCCACACAGCTTCTTCTGAACCACTGGTGCACAGCACATCTTAGAAGCAGAACTTCACATCATAAGCCCCTACACGAGGGATCTCCCAACACTCCTCAAACCAGGATTTAAGGTACTCTGGCTAGAAGGCCTAACTTGGTCCTTCTATCTGGCCCATGCTCCATCATGGTCCTCCTGAACTGGTGACTTTGTCCAGACCCTGTACCATCAGATAACCACACTTGGCACTTTGTGTTTCTAGGCACTATTTTCACTTAAAAATGTTAAATTGCATACCTCCAGATCTACGGATTGGATTTTTCTTATTTTGATATCAAATAATAAATTACATTTTACTCATTTTAACTTGTGTGGGAATTGTCTTGTATTGTGTTTTCACTTTATTACTGTTTGAAGTGCTGCATAATTCCATATACTTTGCCTCTAACTTAAGCCTGACTGATGTGTGCCAAGCTACCAGAGGGTTGAGCACAGGTTAATTTATGTTTTGCTTGTGTTTCACCCTGACTGAGATTGATTCTACTTGAATATGGTTTTACTCCCCACAACCACTAACCGAGTTTCCAACAGGCTGTATAATAAAAGTTGTTGTATAGATTTCTGAGTGGTGCCTTTCGGCACGCCCACATTGTCCATCTTACACAATGCTTAGCATGAAAGGAAAATGGAAGCATAGAACCTAGATTCACCCATGTTGTCATTCGAATTGGTAGGATCATGGATAATTTCTCTGGCTAATAATAATAATAATAATCCACATTTGTAAAGTGCGAACAATCACCCGTAAGGGTCTCTAGGCGCTGGGGGCCATCGGGAAGATTAAGCAAGCTATTGCCCAGAGTCACATGGTGCTGGGCTAATCTGCGGCCGGCACCCGGGATCGAACCGTGATCCCCAGATTCCAACGTCAGTCGCCCGGGCTGCGGCGCCACACCTCTTCCCAATAAACTAGGCCTGTGAAATATATGCACTGTCTGCAGAGGGCTGTATGTCAGCTAACGCTCAAATGTGGCAGCTCTTCTGAGGTCAACAACGTAATTATAAAAACTATTGGACTTAAAAAGGATTCGGTCACAAGGGTGTGCTTTTTTAAGTGTAGTCAAGACTATATAGGTTAAGCAAACTTTAATACGTTTATAATAAATTGGAGAGAGCCGTCCAATATAAAAATGTATTGAATGCACCTGTACTAAGGAAAATGTGTCACTACTGGGGTGTATTAATTTTTAACTAGTGAGTAGTTATGCAACACACTTGCCTTCTCCATGTCTTGGGATGAGGTCCCCTCTAACTCCCTCTGTGAATTGAACTCACTCGGGAAGGAGGGGGCCCTGGTCTTGTCACAGCAACTTGACTGTTACAGTCTGATCAAACTGGCAGCCAATAGCAGTGCAGCCCACCTGACCCACATCACATGCACTCATTGCACCTGCCAATTGCCTCACAACAAAGCAGTAACAATCAACAGCCATTCTGTGCCCAATGACAAAAACAGTATTGCTTGATGAGCCCTCCGACAACCTGCTTTCTCCACCACATGCTGCTCCACACCTACAGACAATGCCGATTTTCATTATATAATCTACATGCAAAAATAAACTATTATGTAAACTATTATGTAAGCATTTACAAAAGTGCTATGCTTTCTGGTTAGGTTCACACTATAAAAATAGAAAACACATGCTGGGCAAGACAACTAGTATACAAGGTGCTTCAAATCAAATCTAAGACTGGTTTGTGAGCAAAAGCATTTAAGTTTATATTCTGTGTCACATTTCAGGCATGGCCATTGGCTTATGTTGATTTTCCCTACATTCTGGGATGTGCGATCTCACTTCTCTAGCTTGAATTTTTTTATTTTTTTATTTGTTTATTGAGATTTCAAAAATGAACATACAATAAAGCATGATATTACACAGTCATATGAGTGAGTACATTCGGCAGCAACGTATAACGTCAGCATGGTAGAATCATCAGCAAAAATGCATACTTCAACATAGTAGAAGCAGTTATCAAAAATAGGGCAAATCAACCTACAGTTCCCAGTGCCCAGACCGCAGTTACTTAGGGCACACAGGATAACCAAAGGATAAAACACAGTATTACACACATTCCCCCCCAGGGAATTCCAGTACTTCCGCAGAGGGTTCCCTCAATAGCCGCTTCCTCCCTGGCACTCTCTTCCCCACGTTCTTCACCATCCCCATTCTGTGCGTCTGACAAAAGTGTACCGTCAAGGATTGGGGACCAAAAATTCTTAGGTCTAGTCTTAGGGGGCATTAAGCCGTTATATAGTTCAGTTTGTGTGCAGCAGTATATCAATTCCCTCTGCCATAATTTGAGAGTAGGGGGAGGGCCTCTCATCCAAGCCCTTGCAATGCACCACTTAGCGACCAAGAAAGCCAAGTCAACAAGTCGTCTATGGGCAGGTCTCAAAGGCTTCGAGTATCCCAAAATGGCTTACAGTGGATCTGGGACTAGGGTTAAAAGCATCACTCTGTTGAGTTCCCCATATACTGCCCGCCAGAAGGAGAAGACCGTAGGGCAAGCCCAGGCTACGTGTAGAAAGTCCACCAGAGGGGTCCCGCACCGAGCGCACTCAGAGGACTCGCGCAGCCGATACCTGTGAAGTCTCTCTGGGGTGTAGTAAGTCATATTCAAGAACCTAAAATGTATGAGTCTGTGGCGTCCATTTAGCGAGATTCTCCTAGTGGCAGTGCAACAATACTGACACTTGTCCTCACCTAATTCTATTCGCAAGTCGTGTTGCCAAGCCAACCTCGGTTTTGTGTACTCAGTATATTTTTCAGATACGGCTATCCGATAGAGATTAGTCAGCAAGTTCACAGGGGACTTGGCATTCACCACATAGTCAAATGCTGCAACCGTCACTGGCTCCTCCATGTCATCCCCCAGGAGCTCCCTCAAAGCATGCCGTACCCTATGAAACTGAAAGCGTGCTAACAGTGGTTGGTTCGCCTCTTCATCAGTAATGTCGTCGCACCTTGCCTCCCTCAAATAAGTCTCCCATAGTGTGCATTTGTAGCTGATGTAGAGCCAGTATCACTCCCTTCTCCCTACATGGAGCTAACCAATGGCACCATTCAATCGCTGCCTTTGGGGATATAGCAATGTACACGCCTGAACTTACCTCATGTAATGCCAAGCGTGTGTGACCGAATTCAGAGAATCGAGTATGCCTGTACGGTGATCCCTAGACTGCATCAATAAAGCTGGCAAAGGAGTCAGAGCCGCAACTATCCGCTCAATACGAACATAGGGGGCATCCTGCGGTCCGTGTATCCAGGAATAGGCATGAGCACTCTGCGCAACACGGTAATAAAGCTCCATGTCAGGGGCATTCAGGCCTCCCGCCGCGTACGGGCGTGTTAAGATGTTCAAAGCGACCCTAGGTTGCTTTCCTGCCCATGCAAGATGAACCAACAAGGCTTGTAGCCTGCGAAAAAAGTGGGAAGATAAGACCATCAGGACATTACTAAATAAAAAGAGAAATCGCTGAAGTATCACCATTTTCATTAGGGAGATGCGCCCCAGCAGCGATAGCGGAAGAGAGATCCATTTCTCTATGTCGTCTTCCAATTTAGAAATAGCACAGCCATAGTTTTCCCAAAGGACAACCTCAGAGTCCGTATGTAAGCGTATTCCGAGGTATCCAACCGCCTCTGTAGTCCACTGAAGTGGATACTCCGGCTCAAACCGCTCCGTGGCAGGCGTCAAAGGGAACATGATAGATTTAGTCCAGTTAACCTGTATGCCCGAGAGGGATCCGAAGAGAACCACCTCATGCAGAACCGAAGGGAGGTGCGTCGTAGGGTCCCTAACATAGAGCAGCGTATCGTCCGCGTAGGTAGATACGATTAAGTTGTATGTAGGGAATCGGATGCCTTTGTGACTGTGATACTCTCGTAGGGCACAGGCAAGAGGCTCGGCTGCTAAAGCATAGAGGACTGGGGACGGGGGGCATGCCTGTCTCGTTCCTCTACCTATCGCAATGGGTACCGATACCAGTGCGAATGCGTGCCGTTGGCGAAGAATACAGTACTGCCAGAAGTTGTAAAAACAGTTGCCCCACTCCCATCCTGCTCAGAACCTGATGGAGGAACGCCCATTCAACTGAGTCGAATGCCTTCTCCATGTCTAAGAAGACCGCCACAGCCAACACCTCCGTGCGTGTGTGCTGGAACACAGCAAAGACAGTTCTAATATTGTACGTAAGGTTGCGCGTTGGGACAAAGCCTGACTGTTCCGGGGCCACCAAAGACGTGACCAAAGGTTGAAGACGATTGGAAAGAAGATTAGCGAAAAATTTTGTGTCGACATTCATGAGAGAGAGCGGGCGATACGAGGCACAATCACTGGGATCTTTGCCCAGTTTTAAAATCGCAACAATAATAGCCTCTCTCATGGAAGGCGGCATTGTACCGAGTTGGCCATGTCCTCAAACAAAGTAAGCAAGTGTGGTATCAGAAGATCAGAGAAAGCTTTATAAAAGACCACCGTAAGGCCATCACTACCCAGCGCACTCCCGCTTTTCTTGGATGTCAAAGCCAACGCAACCTCATCCCTATCAAACGGCCAAGCAAGGAATTCTCGATGTAGGTTTGAGAGCCATGGAAGCTCGATATGAGATAGATAGTCAATGATACGCTCCTCTGGAGCAGGACCTCTCGAGGCGTACAATTTTGCGTAATAATCTCGAAAGCTTTCCGTGACCAGCTCATTCGTAAGCGGAACATCCGTGACCTCCGATCTCAGCACCGGAATAGAGGTACAGTCCCTACCACGTTTGGCTAAACGAGCCAGAACAGAACCCGGACGTTCACTCTCACAATAGCTTCGAGCCATGGCATACTTCCCCAGATGTTTGACCTCTGAGTCCGCCTCCTCATTATACTCTCGAAGGACCCTCGCTATATCCTGATCAAGAGACTCATCACCAGTCTGCCTCCTTAGTGTCTCCAACTCTTTAAGTTTATTTTCCAATATTCCAAGCCTGCCCCTAATCGATTTCAGGACACCTGCATGCTTGGAGATAGTATGCATATTAACTGCCCACATAAATGTAATGTGATAATAAGTACAATGCCAATGTTCTGCATCTGTAATATAACTGGGATCAGGGCTCCACATGCAATCAGAGCGCACGTAAAAAAGTTCAAAAAAGTTCAGTTTGTGGTGCGGCACAAGAATGTCTCTCTGTAATTGGACATCTCTCACCTCTTCCCCACTACGTGATCTGCGGGTCACCGTGTGGCACATTCCCTGTACAATCCTTACTTTTAGCTAATCTAGCATTGCCAACTGGGTGAGACTGCATCTTCCATCTACGCTGATAACTACGGTCAAATACCTTACATTTTCGTGTAGATCCGTATTAGTCCTGGTCATCCATGGACCCCCCAGCTGCTTCGTTCGGTCCTCCTTCTTCTTCTGCGCCACGTGTGTCCCTGCGCCAGCCTCTCATGGCCTTTTGGAGAGCCTTCGGGTCTGTGAAAATAGTGGATCTGCCCTGTCTGTTGACCCTCAGTTTGGCAGGGTACAGCTTCGCGTAGTCGACCCCAAGGTCCCGTAGTTGTCTTTTCATGGGGACGAACTGTCGTCTTGCTTCCTGTACTTTGGCGGTAAAGGCTGGGAACAGAGATAATGTGCTTCCCTCGTAGTTGAGTGGTTGTTTTTCACGCGCTAATCGCAGTGCGGTGTCACGGTCCCTGTAATTAAGTAATTTAGCCACTATAGGCTGGGGTGGGGCTCCAGGCTTCGGTCTTGGGCCAAGCGTACGGTGTGCACGCTTCATGACGAACATGCCTGAGAAGACGTTATCACCAAGCAGTTTTTGGAGCAGCGCCTCCACGAATAGTTCCATGTTGCCCGTTTGGGTGGTCTCCGGTAGTCCCGTGATGCGGATGTTGCATCTGCGCGACCTCGCCTCCAAATCCTCAGCCTTATCTTGTAGGAGTTGAATTACCTTTCCCAACTGCTTATGTTCGGAGTCTAGTGTCATCTGCACCTCTTCTTCTTCCCCTATTCGGCGCTCTGACATGTCAAGACGCTCTGCGTGCTTGTCCAGCGCTCCGCCATCCGGTCCATTCGGTATGTAAGGGCGTCCATTTTTGTGCCCAGGGAGGCGATTCCACCCTGCAGGTTCTTTTCCATGGCCATGAGGATACAGCGAAGATCAGGCTCGTTGACGTCATCCACACCTTGCTTCCCGGTTCCCTCTACCGTGTCGCTGGATGTCGTGTCCGGGGCTTTGGGTTTCTTGTTGTTGTTGGTATCAAACTACAGCTTTGGTTGTGTTCTATCCGGGCGTCCCCTCAGCACACGTGTCGTTCTGACGGATGCCACAGTCCGTTGTAGGTAGTGCGCCCGTTGTTTACTGTCATAATAAATCGGGGCACCCGATGGAGTGGGGCCACTCTGCGGTGCGTCTGTGCGGTGTTGTCTCTCACGGTGATACACTCAGGGGGAATGTTGTGTCCCTGTTATCTAAGCTGTCCGAGTTCTCTACGGTTAGCGTCCACTGCCGTCGCAGTTCTGCCTGCTCTTTAGCCACTACGCTGTGCAGCCACTAGACTCCCAGCACAGGAGTAGGTGTGGCCCTCTGTGACAGCATAACAGTTAAGGAAGTATTGTGCGTCAATTCAGGAATCGTTTCGCTGTCGCCGTAGCATTCACCATGAGAGCGCGCCAGCAGTCTCTAATGGTCGCAAGTCGCAGTGGGCCGTGGTAATGTGTCCATTAGTAGGTCCAACTAGCGTACTGGCCTGTGTGTGGAATGCCAGTCATTGAACAAGTAGGGGCCCACTACCGCAATTCTCCCCGAGAGATCCAGCAAGGCTGCTCCAGCCCACGTGGTGCGGGGCCCCAGGGCAGGATCCTAGGCCACAAATGGGCGCCTCCACCCCAGCAGCGCTCATGTATATGGCGTACATCCAGTGCGAAGTTAGTAAGGCCCCACGCACCCCGTAGATGATTCCTGCACTCCTCAATGGCGTTTCTGGTGCCACCCCTGGCTCCGGCACCAAACTTCCCACAGGCTGTAGTGGTCGCAGCCAGTATCTGGAGGTCCCAGAGTTCCAGGCCCACTGGGCCTCTCGCTTCCCGTAGGTAATCTCTGCACTCCTGCGCTTTTTTGAGGGTTGTCAGCGCCCCTCAGTCTGAGGCATCTATCGTCCCATGTGCCGCAATGCTCTCTGTGTGCCGCGGGGGTCCCAGAGGCAACACAGCCCCCACCGCAGGTCCACAATGTAGCGTAGGCCCAATCGAAGCCGGGGCATCAGGTAGTTCGCGTCCCCGCATCAGGCCTCTCAGTGGTGGGAGAGCGGCTGTCTCACACCTACAGCCCGTCGCTCCCTACCTGAATCCGCGATCTCCCGCACGGCAGGACCGGTGCAGTTCCCCTGAGTCCCCGGTGATTTTCAGGCAACGACGGTCACAGCGCTTCTCTATGTAGGCCCACACTGCAGCGCCGGGACCAGGGAGTCACGTAGGCGCCGACCCCAATCGGGAGCACAGACCAGCACACAGCGGCAGTCCCACGCAGCGGTCGCAGACGTAGGGCTCAGGTCAGGGTCCACCGGTGTTCCGATGATGCCCAGTGGTATTTTGGCACGAGCACGGCACGGCAGGGCAGGATAGTATGTAGGATTGGTATTCACGCGGAGGAGCCGACGGATCAAGCGGCCATCTCCGTCGCTGGCTAGCTCCGCCCCCCCCACTTCTCTAGCATGAATAACAAAACAACAAAACCAAATAAGAAAAGAAAATCAGAACGTAATGCTGTATTCAAGCCTGATCATGGTCATGGAAGAATGTACTACTTATCTGTAATTTAAAAAGGATAGAAAATCAGTTTGTACTTCCATAACCTCATAAAGGCCTCTGTATGATCAAGGAAAACCCAACCCAACTACTGCTAATGTATTTTCAATTGGGGGTTCACTGCAATACAGTGCTTGGAAGCCTCATAACTCTATAAAGGAATGTCTCCAATTCAAGTTGTGACATCACTACTCAAACATAAACAATACAACTACATCACAGATCTACTATTGTAACTGAATTTTGATGTCAAACTGCCTGCAACTAGAGGGTGGACAATGAGAATGCCAGGATGCTGAGGACAATACAACAATTGCATTATTAAAAAAATTAAAGGGCTATTTAGACTCTTAGGAATTTCTATCAAATATTTTCTCCTCTGAATATACCTTCATTGGCTGATAGAGCAGCATTTCTGGCAGTGTATGTGTTTATTGCACGGCTGGAGTTCATTACTAGGGGGTAGGAAGCTGCCTGAAAGCTCCCACACATTCTAAACCACAGCTGTGTTTGAATATGACATTTAAATGGCTTAAATTATATTTTACAGGCAATAACGGCTTCCCTATTGGTGTGTTTATTTATTTTCACAGTTCAGATGCCGCATGCCTTCTAAACATCTGGAACCATATGATCTCTTTCGTAAGAATGAGTAAGTGCCTAGGATCATCTTTTATAATGAACAAAAGCCCCTACTGTACTTGATAACAATATTCTAAGTCACTTTTAGGTCACCTCAACCCTGTACCTCTTTGTGACCCTGAAACTCTCAGTGGCTTGCAATATCCTAGTAGTGTATGTGTGCTAAGGGGAACGTTATCCAATATGTAGACGTAAATACATCACATGGGCTCGGGAATCACATGATCTACATGAAATGGAGCAGTGTGTTCCAAACAAAGGGGGCGATTTATTACTGCAATAGCACAACAGAACGTAGTAACCAAAGCTGGACCAGAGATCTGGGCAGTGCCTGTCTACGAAGAGATGGCACTGCTGCTCTCTTTGCCCGCGCGTCCATTCTTGCTGTTCGCATAGCGCCACGCACATACCTTTCCACTATAGTGCAAGGTGTGTGCTTAATGTATAGCATAAGGTTTGTAATGAAAGGCTATCCTTTCGGTATAACACATTTATGCATAGATATACTTTAAAGCTTTCCTCACATTGTACGTGGGCATTGAAGTGCAGCACACATGCAACATGTGAAACATTAGGAACAAAAGTTCACCTTATTAGCGCCTGCCTGGGAGAGGTGTTGTTTTTTAGTGTAATGCCCTGGCCTATCAATGTTGGTAGATAGGCTTTTGCATCAAAAAGCATCGGTGGTACCATTTATTGACAACCTCGTGATGCAAAGAAATGCCAAGCTCTGTTTGTGTTAGTTTTGAGGTTACTTTCCAGAACAAAGTTTTTATTAGGTACCATTACATTGAGCAATAGTAGCATCTGATATTTACAGCTATTATCAATGGAAGAAGTATTGCATTAAAAGACAATAAATTATGAATGCTAATGTCTTAAAAAGCACCTTTTGTGATTACTCACTCTGTCCTGAAGCTCGACCTTTCAGCTGGGGGGAGGAGGGAGTTACATTTTTGTCTTCTAGACTCTTGTTAATTGCACTACAATTTGCTTTATCATGTGCTTGCCATTTTGTTGTACGCCATTTGTTGTGTAAGTAATGTTGCTGGTTTTGTTTTACTTTTCTAGCGTTCATGTAATTGCACCAATTTCTTTGCAGAGCACTCTATACATTGTCCTTATCTCACTTGCTCATTGTTTGATGCAAACATCATCTTTTCGTAAATTTCCGTGAGATTGTGTGTTCCTGTTCTGTGCTTAGTAGGAGCTTCTCCTTTTGAGAGATGGCCTGTATTGTTTGCTCCACATTGTTCTATATAAAGGACTCTGCTGCTCCTGGGCATTGAAAGCACTATGTAAAGGCACTAAGCAAATAGGCAAAAAACAGAACCCCTCATCCCACTACTACGGATTATTGTACACCTTCCTACGACGCTGCACATAGGTGTTATTTAATCAGCTGGGTCCACCAGAACACGCACTGCTGCGCCACTCCTAGACATGCTGAAAATCTGGACTTCATAGGGCTGCGGGGATAGATGTAAAAAATCATATTAGCGTGTCAGTCCTGCAGCACACTTTTCAGCATGTGTTTAAACGAGCATAGCGTCATCATTTCAGCATGGAAACTTGCATTAACAGTCACACAGGAGAGGTAAACTTTCCACATCTTACTTGTGTCACAGTGAAGCCTTCAGCCACATGGTTTGTAGTGGCGGCTCCTCCACCAAGGCAGAGGAGCGTTGGCCCACTGCCTTCAATCAGGAAAAGAAAGAAAAAAATAAAATTATAATAGAGTAATGTTATTTTCATTTTATTTTGTCCTGTTGCGGCAGCTTGTGTCAGGGGACGGGTGGGGCTGAGGAGCAGGGGAGGAGGGAACAACCCTCCTAAGTAAGCAGTGACTGTTTAGTCAGCACTCTCGGGCCACCCAAAACAGTCATGCGCACTTTCAGTGTTCTCCATGCAGGCTGCATTACAGCCTACGTGGAGCACACATGTCCACCCCCCAGTCCCTGGCTGAGTGCTGTATCACAGGGCTCAGACTAATCACAACGCTGTATTGCAGCGTTGTGCTAGGTCAAGGGAGCCTATGTGCAGGGTGCTTCCTGTTCCAGGAAGATGAGAGCAGGAGCAGAGACACAAGACCCGGTGGGAAGGTAAGTGTTGTTTTAAAAAAATATATATATTGTGATCCCGTGCCTCCCCGCCCCGCACACACCCCAACGCCTGTGAGTTATGCCGGGTGCCACTGATGGTTTGAGAACTAGAATGGCAGAGATCTCTCTGCCAGCTAGACATACCATCCCTGGCCTGGTAGACTCAGTTTCCAAATGAAATACCTTCTCTCTCTCAGATTGCATCAGCAATAGATTTCATTTTGTGTGGCCTGTGGCAGGAAAAACTTTAAAGAAACCAAATTTTATTAATTTTGATGACAGCAAAGGATAAAGCTCTCCACATGGTCTTTTCCACTCTCTCTTTTTTAGTTCATGCAGTTGCCTTCTTAAGAACCAGTGACATATACTTTGCAACACAGCAACCTAGACACATCTGAGATCCCCAGATGTCAGCCAATGATCTGGTGCACAAAAGGCTTCCCATATATCCAGCATCAAGCCCATGAAAGTGTTTCAAGTTTATTGGAATGAAAGAAATCAAGCAGTTTCGTTACCCACCCAGATCAGGCTCCCACTACTAGAGTCTTACCGTCTGGAGCTTTCTTCCCACAACAACAGAGGTAAGGTGTCATAGAGGTTAGGAGTGATGTTCATAATGTTCTTCAGTATAAGCTAATCTGCACAGCACCATCCAAAAACAACTATTGAGGATGCTAACAGGTCTAAGTGCCTCTTCAGTCACTTTTGAGTTGAGGCACTCAATACCTCATTATACAATTGTTCAGTCACTTGCCCTTGCACACATTCGTCCACCCAGTACTTCACTCTTGCATTCAACCGTTCACGATCAAACACACACACAAACTCAACAAGCAAACATTTATAAGGGCAGCCACATTGGAAAGGTACTAAGCATTGTGTATATTTACTGTAGCAATCCAAGATGGCTGGCAAGTTCCTTTTAACTATGTTGCCAGTCTTGGAACAGTAATTAAAGGATATACCAGGGGCAAAGCATACCAAGATGGCCACCCGATTTACAAGCAGTACCTGCGCAGGATACGGTACAGTACAGATGAAGTAAGCAGCAGACATGAGGACCAACACTGTCAGAAGAGTTTTTAGGCATTCACAAAACAAAATATTGCGGAAAAAAGTTACAGAAAGAAAAGAAATATCCTAGAAAATAAGAACATGTAAAACTAAAGGGCTGGCTCACAAGCCTCATGAAGATGTGCACATATGATAAGGCAATCAGAATTATCCATCTGAATTAATGGAAAAACAAAAAGTGAGAAACCACATTGAGGGAAACAAAATTATGGAAAAACAATTTTAAGGAAATTCAAATCAATCAAAAATGAAAGGAACAATTCTAAAGAAGGGATAATTTTAAAGAAAAATCCAAAATTACATTAAATTTGGGCGGGGTTTAGGACTAGTGGGGGAGGGTTTGGGTTCAGGGATAAGTAATGTTTAGAGGTGAGCAGGGTTTTTTAGGAGTCAGGAATATGTGGGGTTCAGGCATCAAAATGCATTTTTGGGGTTCAGGGATGGATAGAGATTAGGGGTGGTAAGGGTTTTATTAGGTATCAGGAGTGGGTGGAGTTTAGGGGTAGTGAGGGGTTTTAGGGGTCACGGATAAATGGAGATTATGGGTTTGAGGTGGTCTTAGAGTTCAGGGATGGGTGCAGTATGGGAATGTTGAGGGTATTAGGGCTCATGGATGGACAGAGTTTAGGGCTGGTGAATGTTTCAGGGTTCAGTGATGGGTAGAGGATAAGGGTTGTGAAGGGGTTGAATGATTCAGGGATGTGTGGAGTACAGATGTAGTAAAGGGTTTTATGGTTCATGGATGGGTGGAGTTTAGGGGTGGTGAGGGTTTTTTTAGAGTTCAGAGACGGTCAGCAAAGAATGGAGTGTGGGTGTGGTGAGGGATTTTAAGGCGCCATCGATGGGTGGGGTTTAGGTGTAGAAAGAGTTTTTTTAGGGTTGGAATGGGTGGAGTTTGGAATGGGTGGAGTTTAGGTGTAGTGTGGGGTTTTACAGTTCAAGAATTGGTAGTATGTAGAGACAGAAAGAGATTTTAGGGTTCAGGGATGGGTTTAATTTTGGTTTAGTGAGGGGCTTTTAGGTTTCTATGATGGGTGGGGTTTAGGGGTAGAAAGGGCTTATAGGATTCAAGGATTGATGTTGTTTATTTGAGGGGGTTTTAGGGCACATGTATTGTATTTATTTATGTATTTAGAGGTTGTGCGGGGTCAGGAATAGATGATGTTTAGGGTTGGTGATGAGACAGTGAATAAAAAGCATTCAAAGTAAGTGTTTGACAATGTAAAAGATATCAATCTGAAATAATGCCCCCTGAAGTAAAGTTGTAAAATAAATAACTCCAACAAAACTGTTTCAGAAAGTAAGATCAGCCCCCATTGTATTTACCCCTTAAAAAATATAAGCAGGCAAAAGCCGATTTCGAACAAACATTGAAATATAAATTGATTTCCTGGAAATAGTAAATCCCATTACTTCTGAAAATTTCCATTAAACGGTTTAGGTGAATTGGTTTCTCAGTAATGGTATTCCATGAAATAATTTTTCTCTTAAATCACTTACAACCGCCAAAATGCTGTCACATAGTACAACTGACAAATAGCTGAAATGGGCTAACACATTGTCACATAATGTATGCTACCATGGGTGGAAACAGAATAAGCACACTTGACAAGATCAATGGTGAAGAGGGCTGACCCAGTGCTCCTCTCTGTATGCATATGTATGTATACATTTTTTATGACTGTATCTTTACAAGAGCATGGCAGACAGCTAAAACTGTCAGGCCAGTTTTAAAAAGTACTTTAATATGCATGCATCTAAATACTATGACTAAGATTACATATTTCAGTTGCCAAAACATATTTAACACTTGCAAAGATGATTTAGCATGGATTCTCAAAGTGCCAATTATCATCCTCCAGCATATGTCAGGGGGGTCAAACAAACACCAAACCATTGCCTACCAGGGTAATATTGAAATTCTATGAAGCAAAATTCCTGTCAACAGGCTTTACCACCGTGCAATGTCAACCCACCCCTAAAGGCATATTGGCTTCAACATATGCTTTTAGCAATAAAAACAAAAAGAAGTCTGGTCTACATCCTTTACCATAACTTTCATATTAAGTAGCTCAGACATATATAACCTAACCTATGTCCTAAGGAATTAAATTGAACTATATAGTTTATCATTGATTTGTCATCATAATCAGCCCAGGCATACATTTTAAGCATAGGCTTTCCTACAATGCAGTCATACAATTACAAACATGCACAAAATTACACTTTGAGAAAATAATATACAACTTATTCTAAGAGGGCCTAACAAGGACCATCACATTGTAAGTTTTCTATGTATAGAGAGTGGGTAGCCAATAGCAAAATCCTTGCCTACTGCGATAAACTGTGAGATTTTATGTAGCAAAATACCTGTCTGCAGGCCTTACCAGAGTGTGATAATATTCCATCCTTACAGGTCTATCTACTTTGACATATACATTTCACAATAAATCAGTCAAACATTCTCCCTTTGCATAACTTTCAAAATAAACACACCAGATCCACAACATCTGACATATTATTTTCCAATGTACCAAATAGACATGTAGACAATCAAAGATTTGTCAGAATAAAAAAATGTCAGGCCTGCTGTATTGAGTATAACTTTTCCCAGAAATCTACCATCAGGCATAAAGTCATAAAATTACAATTACGTACACATGTATAATTGACAAAACAAAACACAACCCTTCCTACTCAGTTCTAACAAGGATTTCAACAGTGCAAATCTACTCGCAGCGTTTTTCAGAGGGAGTAACCCTGACCAAAACACTTGCCAGCTAGAGCATTCTGAAAGATTCCCAGTCACAAAATACATGTTTAAGAGCTTTGACCCACCCCTAAAGACCTATTTGTTGAAAATAGCAATGTGTATGTACATAAGCGGCGTTCATTTGTGTTCACAGTACCCCTTGTTGTAAGCAGAACGGATATCGCTAAAACACTGACTGTGTTATCCCGCTAGCATAGACCCATGCACACACGTACACGACAGCCATTTTAGGTATCATGGTCTCCTTGTTCACGATCGATCATCAGCCCCTTCCCTGACCCTGCAAGCTTCCCCCATGCACCCTGACTGCCCCCGCTCTCACATGTACAAGTCATGAGCACCTCCCCTCCCGCATGACTCTGTCTCTAGGGATCACACCCCGCGCCTGACCAACACCTCCTTTCCTTCCATGAATACCCCTCCTTTGATGACCCCGACCTCTGAGCCTGAATATCTGCACGGACCGCTGGTCATCCCTTAGCCCGAGGATACAGTTTATTGCCCACTACTGTATGCACTCGTCTCTCTTGAAAGGAGCCACTATTGATCATGACCACCCCACCCTTGAGATTCGATCAGGCACACACATTCCAATGGAATCAGCAGAACACTCAGCTGCGTGACAGCCCCCTCCTATTGCATGGAGGATAAGGGCCCCTACTGTAGCCACGTGTTGGAATATCTTCATACTTCACAATGTCTTGATTGTAATGAAGGATGTGTGTGTGCCTTAAACCTGTGTATAAAAGACGAAGCCTCAGAGAAACTTGTTAGAGCACCTCCCGAAGACACTATGCGAGTGTCCCAAATGACATGCTCTCCTCATGAGAAATAAACCTTTTTCCTTGTCTTCCTGCTTCCAGTGCCCGTCTCTTCATTTGGTAATTATTCAAGATAGGAACTAAGAGTCGCCCTGCACCAGCAGCCTGGGCATCGGGTGCGATGTGGGCTGACTTTTCTACATATTGGCCTAAAGATCTGCTTTTCACAACAAATAAGTCAGCCCTACTGCCTTTGTTGTACCTTTACCTAATAAGCAGATCATACCGGTGGCATCTTAAATATGGCACCATTGGCTAGTCACCATGGCCATTTCAGGGCTAGTGCATTCAGTCTACACATGTCAATAAGGAAGAAAGCCAAATACAAGTACTGTTTTTCAATGGAAGCATATACTTACCGCCCAATCAAATGTTGTAGTAAATGAAATCAACAAATAAGTGGGGCCAAAGTCCCTCTCTTGGTATTGCTTCATAGCCCCTTTTCTGTTTATTAAAGCAGGTCTGGTAACAGCTGTACTCTAATGCCAGATCTAACAAGAACAAGATCTCACATTGAGGCCTGCAGTTCACAAATGCAATGCTGTTCAGGGTAATACAGCAAAATTTGAATCATGCAAAAGCTACCTTCCCTTAAGACTATTATCAAACAGTGAATTCCTGTATTCAATGTATGTTTCTGTTGCTTGAATATGAATTTACCTTGAAAAAACAAAAGGCAAGAGGTGTTTGGCAAAACAAGAAAAGTTGGTTTAATTGAACACTTTGGCCAGGAGCAGAGTTCCAGAAATGAAATGAAATGAAAAATTATATTTATATAGCGCATACATACCCGAAGGCCTCGCAGCGCTTGAACTGAATAGTGTGGTGAGCAAATAACAGGATTTAACACATTTTAGCAAACAGGTGAGTTTTTAATGTTTTCCTGAAAACCATCCGGTCACTGATCTCCCGCATGTTCGGCGGGAGCGAGTTCCACATCTTTGCCGCCATGTGTGAAAAAGCCCGACCTCCCCAACGAGCCTTATTGACTTTAGTTGTAGTGGCAAGATGCAGGACGCTGGAGCGAAGGGTTCTCGATGGAATGTAGGGTATAACCAAAGAGCGCAGGATAGCTGGGCCCTATCGGTGAAATGCTTTGTGCACAATGCACATAGCTTTGAAGTGCATTCTGGCAGCTATTGGGAGCCAGTGGAGTTCTTTTAAGGCCTTCCTTGCTGATTGCCAGCGGGGGATGCCAAACAAAAGTCGAGCAGCACAATTTTGTGTGACTTGGAGTCTGTTGGTCACTGCTACCGGGGCTCCCAGATATAACGCATTTCCATAATCCAGGCGGGAGAGTATTAAGGCCTGAACCATGATTCTCCTCGCCTGGAAAGGAAGCAGAGGGAGGATCTTCCGGAGCATTCTCAACAGTCCAATACAGATGGAAGCAGTTTTGGTGGCCTGCACCGAAAAATCTAATGCTTTATCAAGCCAGACTCCAAGGCTCTTGATGTAGGGTTTTGGTGAGGGAGGAGAGCCAAGACAGGCGGGCCAGATGGAGACCAGAGTGGTTGGTGCGAGATTGCCCAGTAGCATAATCTCTGTCTTCTCCCCGTTGAGTCTGAGACATGAGGAATGCATCCACTTGGCTACAGCCTCTAGACAGGGCCCCAAGGTGTTGGATGAACCCTCTGTGTGATCCAAAGAGACCACCAGTTGGGTATCATCCGCGTAGGTGATAATACGCACACCGAAGGGCTGAACTATCCCTGCCAGAGGGCTCATGTAGACATTAAAGAGCGTGGGGCTCAGGGCCGAGCCCTGAGGGACCCCACAGCTCAGTGGATGTTTCAAGGATACTACCTCGCCCTCAAACACCTGGAAGAAGCGCTCATCCAGGAAGGAGGTCAGCCATTCCAGGGCCGCGCCCGACACGCCCATGCCACTTAGACGATGTAATAGTGTGGCATGGTTAACCGTGTCGAACGCGGCACTGAGATCTAATAGTATAATGGCCGCCTTCCCTCCCCGGTCCAGCACAGATCTAGTTTCTTCCGTTACCGCCAGTAAAGCGGTTTCGGTGCCATGTTGAGGGCGGAATCCCGTCTGGGAGGCACAAAGCAGACCATTGGTCTCCAAATAATCTACCAAGATGTTATTGATGTGTCTCTCCAGCAACTTACTCATCCAAGGGAGAAGGGAGAAAGGGCGGAAGTTGGCCAAGTTGTTCTGATCTAATGTAGGTGTCTGAGGACTGAGGACGGGTCTGAGGACTGCCTCAAAGTACAATCAATCTGAACAAGGTTTTTAGAATTTCTTTGCTTATTATAAAGTACTTCTGGCAATACTTTTTTGGTAAAAGAACGCGAACCTTGTCTGTGGAGTCATAAATAAGGCCCCTGATAACAATGCAAGTGGGCCTTGACCTTGCATGGGCACAATGTAGGCAAGTGGGTAATGTGTCCAGATGTCCGGCTACGGGTACCTTGTGATCATTTTGTGCACTGTGTGTGTTGTGTCCTGATTGGCTGTGTGTTCATAACTTCATGTGGTATCTGACTTTATGTGGTTTTGGGTAAAGTGCTCAGACTGCTAGAACCAACAAAAGGAATTCAGCAAAAAGAGATGGAGGAAGGCAAAATGTTTGTGGTGAACTTTCAGAGAGGGCCATTTTCCAACACTGGCTAGAGCACATGATTAATAGGGCACTTCCACCACCACCTCCTCAGAACATTCCTGGATCTGGGAAGACTTCATCTGAAGAAAATGACTTCTGACTCCTAGCTGATGAAAGAAGAGGACCTAAACAAGGACTCAACAACCCTTTAATCCTGCTGGCACCTAAAGAATAGAATGCCTCTCCATGGGTCAAGCAGTTGGCCTCCTGTTTACTTGCTTCAAGGACACCAAAAGCAGAAGGGTTGATGACTCCAAGAGAGTTCAGCTGACAAAAGAGGACTAGACTGTCTAGAGACCTGGCATATTGTCCAGAAGCCTGTTCTGGAGAGCTGCAGAGCGAATCCAAAGAAGCTCTCCCAGCAGTTGAAAACTAAGTCTGATAGTAAAACCTTTAACCAGGACAACTCACTTGGTGTATCCACAGTTGCATAGCAAGGTCAAGTGGTAACCGGTGTGGACAATTTCTTGTCACGCCCTGCTTGACAAAATGCCAAAATATGTGTTTAAAACACATATTTTGGCATTTTGGCACCCCCTCAGTGAGGACACCCGGGGCGGCCCGCACCCACCTTCCTACGCCACTGTGTATCCAAGCTCAATTTCATTGAGGTTGGCCTAAAACTGCGCCTCGGTCCAACCCACTGCGAACTTGTGAATGGTTGTTTTCTCATAGTGCTGGTCTTTTTCTAGGTGCTTTTTGGCTTAAAACTTTAAAAATCAATATCTCTGATTCCTCTATTCTATTTTGATTAGAATTTAGTTTGTGTTGTGTTCTTTACTTTGAAATTGTAATATTGCTTGAACGTAGCATGCACTTCTCTGGGGATTGCTCGTTGCTTGTGCCATTGCTACCAGTGGTTGAGCAGAGACTCTCTCTGAATTGTGTTTTGACCTAACCACAGTGGGTTTACTGAGGTGTCACTTGTCCCAAATTAATAATACCATCTCAGACATACATAATAAGCTGACTGAATCAAACCTAAACATTCCGGTATCAGAACACTTGTGACAGGGAAACATGAATTGCTGAATGAAATTTGTATTCTCTATGGAAGGCGTCATCGGTCCACCATTGTCGCAGATGTTGTGGTACTATAAAGTCCAGCATTTTGACTCCTACAACCAAGTAGGTCCCCTCCTGGGTGCTCTTCTTGACCCAAAGACAATTTGCCAATTTCTGGGATGCCGATGTACCAGTTCACTTTTAGTATTTGTGTGTAGCGCTTTACACATTGGCACTAGTGATTTTCATTATGTACTTGCTGCAACTATAAGTCAGTGTAGGGGTTTGCATTGCTCTTGCAAGCCTATCTAGGTCGTTTCTGGAGTTGACAAAATCTGCTTTCCATGTACCTTCTTCCTCAGCAGATATTTTGCAATGTTTTCATCATCACGCATCCCCCAGATACTATCTGTACTGCTAAGACCCGCTTCTTGAGTAGCACAGTGATACCTCAAGGAGCAGCTGGTGGTAAATATACACCAGAGACAAGTAAATATGTGAATAATTAACAACACTCTCAGTAGAGAGCCCTCACTAGGATAACGCTTCCAAAAGCGCAAAAACAATGCGAATGGTAATTCAAAACCCTTCATTTCTGCAGGCTTTTGTCTCTCGCACTTCTATGGATAATCATTTGTTCAACATAAAAAACACTGAAAACATTGAGCTTTCTCTTGATTAGAGAATTTCAATATTATGATTTTTTTTAATGAGATTTCGAATGCGTAGGGTCTACCGTAAGGTGTACTGTGCGCTTCATTACAAAGGAATACTGGAGTGTGAGTATTTTTACATTGCATCGTTTTTCCCAAACCTCTCTGTCTCACTGTTCCTAAGCTGAATTGGCTGCCAGACACAGAGAGAAGAGCTCTGCTTGCTTAAAGATAGCAGATGTCCAGGTCAATGGGATTTTCAATTATCTGGTCAAATGTATTGCATGCACCATAGCACTTTTTGCAGGAAATGTTAATTAGGACACAAGACCAGCAGCATTTCCAACTATCAAGTGCAATATCTGCTTTGTAGCTCTAAAATGGTTCACCCCTCACTGTTTCTCCAATCCTTAAACAGTGCCTGATGCTGATATAGGGCCCTATACATCTTATCTATGAAGTCTGCCAGACTCATCAGGTCTTACTGCCCTGGAGGTTAAATTCCTTAATGGCCTCTCCTACACGAAAAAGAGATATTAACACATCTGTCTTCATTTGATGATGAGGGTGAAAGATTGACTCCAGATGCGTCCAACCTTCCATCTGTAGAGACAAATGTACAAGTGTAGATTACATCTGCGGGCAGCAGCACTTGCACAAGAGTGTATAAGCGGCTCGGCCTCCAATCCAAACTGAGAGTTGTGGCCTGCAGGAGCAGACCTGTCACCAAGAGAGGTACCACATCTGCAGCCTGCCAGGGGTGAGTGAAGACTGAACCAATTCTATTAGATCTCCAGCATAAAATACAACTCGAATGTTTACTTTGCTGCAGGATAAACTGAGAATTACAGAGATGTTTCACTCTGAGAGCAAACTGACTAGGCGTGGGAGTTAAATTCCTTTTTAATTAATTGAGGTGTTAGGTGACTGACTTCAACTTGACTCCAGTCACTTGTTTTTAAAATAGGTAAGATGAGGCACTTTCCTGTAGTCAAAATATGTCTAGCTGAGGTAAAAAATAAGCAAATGAAATATAATACAGAATGGAGCAGACAGATTTTGCGTCAACGTCACAGAAAATTGATAACACTAATTGTGAAACCATTTGCAGCATGGGTATTTTTATAAACCTTTTTAAGTGAGTAACCGAGAATTTGAGAAGGAAATCCTCATCAAACACTTTACACGTAAGCAAATTGTTTACTGTACTTTTACTAATTGTATTAAAAAAGGGAATATACAGTTTTTGCGTAAAACAAAGATGTTTATTTTGCATTTGAAAACAAGAGGAAACCAAATTTATTTACCCATGATTGTAAAAAGAGTGAAAAGGGTGCTAATTTGCTGCTTGTGTTAACATCATGCAAATATCATTTGCTTCACGAGACATTACGCATGGAGCAGAAAATGATACAAATGGATTTGCACTTTATTTGCACCAGTACAAATTACCTGTGATATGGTCCTTGTGTTTTTTTTCTCTTGTAAGACCCACCATCATTTACAACTCGTCGCTTATTCTGCCACTTCCTTGCACTTCCGTGAATTTCTGATCTACCTTCACCCTTGGATCCCATTCTTTTTTGTGGTAACAGCTTTATTAGAAAATATAAATTTCCTAATTTCTTTAGAACACTTTCACAGAGTAGATTGTGGTTCCTTTGCAGCATTGCAGGTCTTATGAAAAGGGTGGGCTGCCTGGAGCAGAATGAATCTCTGAGCTGGTGCTGCTCTGGCTAGTTCTACTAATAGCCAGCCATGTATAGAGCTCACATGAAAACAGTCAGATTATAGGACCCCTATTAAATGACACTTCAGTTTTCAAAAGTTGCAACAATAGAGTTAAGACTGCACTTCTACTGACAAGGAATAGATGTACTTGCAGTAAGTAATTCAATGCAGTTAAAAGATGCATTTCTTCCAACATCACCTTCATTGCCACTGGTACATGCAATTGAAAGGTTGTCACTCGACTGAGAGCCAACAACTGTCCTATGGGAGCTAGAAGAAAAGCATAGAGTGGTGGGCCTCTGGCAGTTTTTATGCATTCTTAGTTATTGCATGCTGGAGAGAAGCTTTGACCCTACATACAAGCATGAGTCTTCATACTGATGACATCAGGTTGACAGGGTGCATTTCCAGTAACAATAGTAGATGCCCTTGAAGGTTAACAAGTCCTCACGTGCCCCAGATGCCATATTATCTCCAAACTTGCTGCCCATGTGTGATTGTCAAAGGTACAAAATGTGATGCCCTAATCCCTTAAATTGAGATACCAGCTAACAAAAGTGCAATAACATACCAAAACAATCATTCACACAATTCAGATGTGCACCATGTAGTCTTATACCATATATTAAGTGACCCGCCTGGGGTCCTCCAACAGAGTACCAACAAAGCAACATTTCTTAATTGACTGCAAACTCCCTGAGCTAAGAACACCCCACTACCTGCAGTTCCAAAGAGATGTCTCATTACCAGTCAAGTGAGAGATGCCAGTAAAAGAGATTCTCCAGCTGGGACATGATAGGTCAACAGCCCTTAGAGGGACTTCAGTTCAACTATCCGTACAGACCTCACAAAAGAATTCACAATCTTCATGTACTCTACAGGGATTTCTATGAAAGCTCCTCAAATGATGAGTGTCTCACTTTATGAACACTGCTGACTACCGACTTCTCCCATAATTGCTGGTGTGCGGTTGATGTACTCATTGGCGTAGGTTTTCTCAATCTGCATCCCAATATTTCATGCTCGACTCTTGTTATAAATTGCAGGTCTATGCCGTCAAAAATATAAGTGCAAAAATATATAAATGTTAACCTAAAAAGGAATTTAAGGGCCTTCTTGCATGGGGCCATTTCAATACCTTGCAAGCAGTTTTTCTTAAACTTCCTGGTGGGGATAAAGTGGGTACCTCTGAGTTGTTAGGTATAGTAGCACAGAATAGAAGCATCTGAAACAGGAGCGCCTCACCCCGTCCCACCTCATTTTACATCTACCTTACATTTCAGTCACTTTTTATTAAGAGAAACTTAAACCTTCATATATTGTTCACAGCTCTGCTTACACTTCAACTTCCCTCCGTTAATGGTATATTCCCTGCAGGATATTTCTTCACTCTTTGATGTGAAATATTCTAAAATGTGTCTTCCAGTTCCTATTAGAATGTATTTTTGCTTCTCCTGGGTGACATACTTTATGCTTTTCTGCGAAACGTTTCTGTCCAAACCAATAGAGGAGAAACACATATTTCAAATTAACCGCAATATAAACAGTATTTTTTAGTTGTACTGATTTATCCTTGCTTCGTCGGACATGTCTGAACAAGTTAACGATTTGACTTGAATAATGCGTAGATGCCGGTGATCACTGTAGGACGGATTTTCCCAGAATGTTGTTTTTCTTTTTAATTTGGCTTACTTCCGCATCATTTTCCTTTGGCACCATTTTCTTGCAGCAAAGTCATTTTAGGAATCTAATGCAGATTTTACTTTATTTCAGGTCTCAGCACTGACCTGCAGAACCTCCTAGAAGCAACGGCCAGAGCAGCCCCAAAGATCAAGGCTTCCAAAAATAAAACAATGCTGAGGTTGGGATGAGGGGGCACTGCATGCGGTTCTTGATATGTTCATGTTTCGATATACTGACCCATTTGGACTCGGGAATGTATGATGCTATCATAGGCTCTGCATTAAACCTTTCCACATTCCATCACCCTCCCCACATCCTGATAATACTTCAGGAATGAGTAATGTCCCAGCAGGCCTGTACCTCTATATGCTGCTGTAAACTGAGAAGGTCATGGCACCTAATGTCTGCTGTAACTGGTGGAGGCCAAAACAGAACACACTGAAGACAAAATAACTTAGAGTAAAAGTAGCTATCAGCAAGGAAGAACTTAACACTGTTCATTAATTCCATGATTTAGGTATGTGGGCGAAATATTGATGTAGCCTAGTTCATTATTTTTAGGTCTGGCCTAAACACAGCTCTAGCTGTTTTGAGTTTGTCATGTACATACATTAATGCATGTTTAGAGAGTCTTGGTGTTTGCCCTATTCATCCATGGCCTGTGCAACAATCATTCGCATTTATCAAATTCAAATTCAAATTTGCATTATTCGGTTAAAAATTGAAAACCATCAAAGCACAGCAATATTTCATGGGGTAAATAACACATTACAAACAACCATATAATATTAATGACACTTTTACAAGTAAACAGAACACCATCATGAAAAACGCTTGGCGTTCAAATAAATAAATAAGTTAAAAAAATGTTTATCACCCATTACATTTTCCATATGAAGACCAATAATTCATTAACCAGAGCATCACGTCACAATGTTTCTATTTAAAAAGTCATCATAGGTAAGAAGGTGGAGGAAAGGTCCAACTATGTCTGTACTTTATTTCTTCACCTGATAGCCCCCGTCATGTAGCTAGCTACCCCAAAGCAGACCACGGAGGATCCCAACATTTGCAAATAGGCCAAAGCTGGCCTTACTTGCTCGAAGTTACGTCCCTTCAGCAATGGCAACATGAATTTCTTGCACAATAAAACATAAAAATCGCAGAAAAAAAACATATGTAAAGTATTCTGCTCCGAGAAATTGTCACAAGGACAGGGCCCCAAGGCCCCTTCCTTGGAGAAGCCTTTTGGAAATGATAATAGCCATGGGAGCATGTTATACTTGAACCTTATTAATACATACAGATGATATAGCTTGTTTATATAGGTCGCATTTATCATCACAGGGCAATGAGCCTGCCCACTTCAGCCATTGCCTCTCTTGCACTGTGTGTGACAAAACCTTTCCTGATCATCTGTGTATATCCACATAAAAACAAGAGCACTGCAGTGCTAGCTCAGGTTGGCCAATACTCCACGTTGCCAATTTTTTCTTTGTCTTATTTATTCTTTTCAATTGTTTTAGTTATCCTTGTGTTTTTAAACTATGTCTTCCAGCTACAGTATTTGAAATTCAACATTACCTTTTCCTTCTGAGAATAAGAATCTTATTTCCTGTCATGTGCAGTAAAATTAAAGTAAAAGGGGGTTTTGCGCCTGTTCTATGTGCACCGGCCTGCATGGGAATGTACCCATACTGTTCCATTAAATAAAATGTGATTGTTACTTTTTGCGTGCAATCTTTTTCTTGCAAGGATCTAGCCACCATATGCAAGTGGTAGAATGTTTTCTACTTTTTTCATGACCCCAATATTTCAGATTATCTTCCAGCAATTGGTTCACCTCTTTTATTTATTTCTTAAGGATGATATTCTATCAAGTGAGGATGGGTTGGCCTATGCTCGACTCATATGTCATTGTACAGGATAGTAGGGAAATATTTTTGTTAAATTATAATAGGTTGATTTAGGTTCGGAAATGCCAACTGGAATCATACATTTCAGCCACCTAGTGTTTCTGTGCTTTAATACATCGAATCATAGTTGGGACCTAGGCAATATACCTAGAATCACATTATTATATTATTATAAAAATTCATAAATTTTCATCAATTTTAAAAAAGAACAAACAAACTGTCAGACAGTTTGTTTGTTCTTTTTTAAAATTGATGAAAATGTATGCATTTTTATAATACTGTGTACTGGTGCATATTTTTAATTAATTTTTTTATGAATATTATGTTTTGATTTGTTTTGAACTATGGTATACATTTTATAATCAGCAAGCTTTGCTGTTTTTTTTAAACAATAATTCTAATAAAATGATGAAATTTTAACACTTATGTCCTCCGAATACACTTATGTTGATTATTGTTGTTTTATATAAGCCTGTAAATTTGGTAACTCACGCATAGACCAGACCCAACATTTTTGACCCATATTCTGTTTTGAGATAGAGGCCCATCAGGACCATTTCCTTTGGTGCAAATGCTGGAAAAGGAAATTTGTTGTTTTTGATTATAGACCCATTCCTTTTCCAGGTGAAAGGGTAACTCCCTCCGTATAGTGGATAGACAAAATACAATACATCTACGAAGTAAAGACACACAATAATTCGGCTCCCGTCATTAAAAAATTCCATTGGTCAATAAGAGTATGCTTGCAAATTATGTTACTCGCTGAAAAAGTGAGTTGACGCCTCGTCAGGGGTAGTAAGCGCTATATAAATGCAATTACAATACTATACAATTATACTAAATTGCAACATCAAAGCATCCCATTAATATGTATAAATAAATACTTTATGATTAATTAAAATTGATTAAAAGAAATGACAGTTAAAGTACATCACATAACACTGTAAAGGCTTTAAAACACTAAAACAAAAAGGGCATAGTAAATAGACCAATCCTGTTGGTTACTCCAAATCCCTACACCTAATAGTCCATCTCCAGAGAAGATACATGGATACTGCACACACTATTCTCTCAGAGGATTCTGTGCGAAGAAGCCTCATAGCGACTAGTTGACGGTAACCAAGTTGCTTGTAAAGAGGAATGATCCATGCTATCCTTGGGTGGGTAAAACCAGGACAAAAGAACATCAAATGCACCAGTGATTCCTCTGACTGTTGGCAAACCGGGCATACGGTACTTACAAGGGTTGAACGATTCCATTTGATGTAAAGTGCTCTGCCACAGTTAATGAGGGTTTGGTTCATGCATTACAGAAACAAATACAAAATGAAAAGGTGATCCCAAAAAAGGATGCGTTCACCACATCAACTGAAGCCAGACACAAGTGCACAACTTTACCCTCCTCTTAAAATAACATGTGTAGGAAATCCAATCCAATGGGGAAAAATTGATAAATGTCTATGACTACTCCTCATGAGCTGCTTTGGGAGGGATGTCAGAGCACAGTACTGGCAAAGAAAAGTGATGACCTTAGTAATTTCATACAGTGGGAGTTCTAAAAACAGACCATTACTTTCCTACATTCCCATGTGATGGTCTCCCTCTTCCTCCACTTCCACATTATTTTCCACTTCTGCCCCTACCTCAGTTTAAGGCTGCAACATCAGTTTCAGACCGCTACACCAAAAAGGGCATGTTCTGACATGGAGCAGCCTACTTTTGCCACACACACAGCCCCTACTGGTGTGGAAGAGCAGTGTCAGGGGAATCATGATAACCAATACTATATTGGTGATTAGACTTCCAGAAGCAGAATATTTAAAATGTGTTGCTTTTTATCATACTATATATTTTAAATAGGAAAAATGTGGTCAGCTAACTTTGGAATTTTAACTTTTCTGTTGATGAAAGAATATGCAAAACAGCATTTGAAGAATGGAATAATGAATGACTGAAATAAAGTTTTCTTTTATGATGTTGACTGGCACTTGTGTGATATTTGTCATATGGTTGAATTTACAATTATTGGGGATTTCTATTGTATTTGTTATTTTTTTCACAACATTGTGCATATTTTATAGAATTACAGAGCCTTGAATGCGGGTGTGACAGAATATGTAGTGACTGATTACCAACCCCCTTATTGACAGGACTATGATAGGGCACCGTCTAGGAGGTGTAAAGAGGCTGAGTTCTCCCTAAACCCTCCCCTACCCTCTACACCAGCAGTAAGCAAGACCTAAACCACACCGAAACCACCAGGGTCAGCTTTAGCACTGAGCTCCTCCTCGTTTTTCCTCACTACCACCCAGCAAAAGTGACCCTCGTCTCTCCATAGCCCTTCTCTCATATGCATTTAATTTGTTTTAAAGCACTGATAAAGGCTGGATTTACTAATCCACTCAGCTATCCACATAAAATAAAGACCTGTTCTTTGAAGCAGGCATATTAACCCTCCGTGCAACTTTATGGGGAGTCAAAACTGCTCTAGACAAAACTCTGATCTCCCTCTCATTAATCACAAGAGTTATCCTGACATTTGTATTGCTGCCTGAAAGCTGACTGTACAAGGAACTCTGCAGCAGGTGCTTTTACATGTTAATTTATTGTAAAAATGCAGCGACCCCCTGAGGTCAGTGCCCCCCCCCCAAGTTAGCACCCAGTGCAGTTGCACCGGTCAAACTGCCCTGAAGCCGGCCTTTGGACTCAGGAAACAGACCAGGCCTGACGCAACACCCACTGCCCTGCTAGTGCCTGCTTCAGGGACCTCAAAGTTTGATAGCATAATTGAAGAAACTTCAATTAGGTGTCCAGTCTACCTACCTTCTCCTCAATAAAGAAAACTACTACACCAACAAAACTGTGTTTTCCTGCACTAGCAAAGCCTGCAGCTGCACTGGCCCAACTGTTGTCCATGCGACTGGAGTCCCCATCTGTGGGTGTCGGCAGAAGGAAAGCAAGAGAAATGGAGAATGGTAAAAGAAGCTGGGAGGGTGGTAGCGCAGTGGGGTGATCTCGCTAGCAAATTAATACATAAGGACATTGATCAGTGGCATCACATATCATACTAAATATGACAAGTATGTTCACGACTCAGACCGGGCAATGAGTTCTACAAGGCTGTCTAGTTTATCTCCTTCACCTCCACTTTTAAATCCACACGGAATCAAACATGAGTTTGTTGGTTGATAATTAACTGGATGGTACCAAGTTGCATCCATTTTACTCTAGAGATCTACCTCTTGTATCTAATAGCTGCTTTGAAATCGGGTTTAACGATAAGGATATGCATATACAATTGTATATGTCACATCGATATGCAGGTAATACAAGTAAGGCTATAAATGTATGTGTAAAAAATATCAAAACAAACCACTAGTAGAGGGTCCTAGGGCATATTTATAGACCTGGCATAGGCAAAGCCCCCAGCACAAATACTTAGAAAACCACGAGTGCCTATGGGTCTAGGGTACAAGTTGAAACAACCTAAAAATGACTTGAACCTAAAGCTAGAATGTAAGGAGTGCAGTTTGCGCAAATATCTGCTGTTAGAAATTATCTGGTCAACATGTCAATAATAATAGGTAAAGTGAACAACTACTTATAAACCATATCACCTGGAGTCCTAGGTTATTCTGGTTTCACCTCCTGATAGGACGGCTCAATCACATGCCGGGAGTACCAACGGAGAGAGCGGTGCTCCGTTAGCCTGAGCCGCAGCCAGGTGAGGCGAGGCCATACCCTCCTGCTTAATAGTAATCAACTATCAGGAGGTGAAACCAGAATAACCTAGGACTCCAGGTGATATGGTTTATAAGTAGTTGTTCACTTTGCCTATTATTATTTCTTCACACCCGATGCAGTAGCAGATATTAAGATTAAGGTCCTGATGAAGGCAGAGGACACTGGTGTCCACGGTTCTGCTGAAACATGTTGACCAGATAATTTCTAATAGCAGATATTTGCTCAAACTGCTATTCTTCACACTGTTTTTTAATCTTGGAGAACTGAGGGAGATCATTAAACTTTTTTGCTCTCATTTCCTCCAATTTTAGTCACACACAGCTTCTTCACTTGTTTCCTTTTTGCACTGCGATTCAGTGGCTCCACATCACCTGACACCCTTCTTTGACCATCAGACATTCTCCATCTTGTCAGGATGGTTGGACGTGGAGGTTACACGACATAAGACAGCCCAAATGATGACCAGGGCGGTACAGGACAGCCACTGATGGGTATTCTTATTCATTAAGGGATATCCCTCCCCAGTAACTGCACTCCTTACATTCTAGCTTTAGGTTCATGTCATTTTTAGGTTGTTTCAACTTGTACCCTAGACCCATAGGCACTCGTGTGTAAAAAATATGTCTCTATTTTTATGTTGTCTGTGAGCATTTCAAATATTTGAGGTGGTGCATTTCTAAATGATTTATAGTGATATTAGTTAGTGTAGAGTAAAGAATTCCGATTAGTTTATATTATTCTCCAGTAATTAAAGTTCACTGATGATGTATGAAAACAGAAGAGCTCTGTCACTGCTACAGGATATATATATATAAATTGTGTTGTGCTTTGTTAGTTGATTATAATGTGTACAAGAAAATCCTTTATTTCATATCCTATTTCGAGACAGTATGAGAAACACTAAGTTCTAACTGTGGTGCCAGTGTACATTGGGATGTTGCACAAGACATGTTTTACTCAATAGATTTGATTTTTTTCAACATGTTAATATGTATCTTTTGTTGCTGTTAAATTGGAATTGAACACTTATCTTTGTTTTCTGGTGTAACATTTGTTTAATGGTGTGCAGACGTTCCCTGATGTGAAAATATCATCTCTGTTTTCTAACTCAGAGTATTTAGTCTTTATTCTAAAAAAAAATACCTATCCATGTTCAACAGCTGTCCCAAGTGATTGCACTTGGCCATCTAGCTATGCCTGACTGTATCAAGAAATGCTAATGCAGAAAATATTTTGATATCCAAACAGAAACTCATGGGAAAGCCATGTTAGCTATTACCATTAAAAGACTTAATATGAGTCGTAGTCAAGTTGTTGAGGAAGATACAGGTCCGGAAAGTTGAAGAAAAAAAGAAGCTATTTCATGGATCTTTTTAGGAAAATATTTATTAGAGCAAGGGTTGGAATGAACATGAAAGAGATATGAAGATTATCAGGTGGTATGGAATTTATAGCTACTAGCAACACAAATGCTTTGAGCAGAAGCTGACTGGTAGCTATGAGAGAAACGGTGGCCCACAAAAGAACAATAGAATGGCTTTAGATTATGTCTAAACTAGCAAAGGAGACATCTGTAAGATCATTGGACCTCAGTGCTGCACTTTTACACTTTTACTCTGGGTAATTCCAGGAATGTACGAAATGCAAAAGATAATATCAAGGAAGAAGTAAAGGATTAGATTGGAATGGTAACTTCAGGATTATGGGAAAAGATCAGCTGCAGGCTGGGGTGCTTATATTTTAGAAGTAGTACTTTCAATGATTGAAACAATTTCGGCCATTATTGTAATTTGTCAGCTGCTGGTGTATATTATAAAATGTTGAACTGAAAGGGCAGGCCAAGATATAGAAGAAATGCAAATGAGAAAGGGAAGGTAAATAGTGGCACAATTAAAGGAGCAGAAGAAGACAGAAGTAGACAAAACAAATGCGTTACTGAATATCAATTACTGGAAAGGGATTCCTTTAAGAACTAAAAGTAGGGGGGCCAAGAATATTTGATTTCTTAACATGGCTAGAGAACTGTAGCCTCATTGGCTGTGTACTAATCACATGTTTTTGTTAAGACTATACAAGAATGTAATTATTTGTGTAATCAAGAGTCTTCCAGAACTTTGTTGCCAGACACTCTGATGGTCATCGATTAAATGCTCTTACTGGTACCAGAAGTCTCCCGAGGTTTACTTTAGAAGACGTTTACTGCGAAACAGCATTTTCCCACTTTGACCATTTGTGTTGGTTATTTGCCTTTGGTCGCTATTTTGAACAAAATGCATATCTTGGTGGGATTTAGGGCCTGATTAGAGTTTGCGTGCTCTTTACTCCATCACAAACGTGATGGATATCCCGTCTGCCGTATTACGAGTTCCATTATATCCAATGGAAAAAAATGGAACTCGTAATACAGAGGACCGGATATCCGTCACGTTTGTGATGTAGTAACCCGTCCGACAAACTCTTAATCAGGCCCTTCGTGTCTACGCTGCTTTCTCTGGGACCTAGAGACACAGCTTTGAATCTTGACACATGACTGACAATCATATTGTTCTTAAACATGGAAGTGTGTTAAATACAATTGTACTTTGTGAAGTGCAATTCAAAGATGTAAATTCCCAGTTGAAGTGTATAGTTCAATGTCATCTAACAACAACTCTCCCCAGGGTACAGCACCCCGCTGTTCCTCGGCTATGTAAATGCTCCCACATACAACCTGAGGAAGTTATTTTATTCCAGCAGAAACAAGAATTTAACTGGAGCAGAAGACCTATAATATGAGCTACCTCGTCCAATCGAAAGAAACTCTCCGAAACAAGAAATAATTAATTCAGAGCTCAAAAAAAATGGTTCCATGTTCAAGGAACAGATGGTTTTCTTGTCTGTATGCCCCACTTAGTGAGCCGTGAAATGATATATTGCAAGGTAGGGATGGAGAGAATTTGAAAGCAGGTGCTGTTTGATGTGATACCTCCCTGGGAATTCAAATCCTGAATGTGCAAGAAAATAACAACAAAACACTGTGTTCGAATCTGGGGCCGGATTCCATTAAGTCCGCCTCAGAGAGGAAATAAACAAGCCAACATAAAACGTGCACTGCTCTTGGCGTTGTAGTTGTTCTTTTTGTTTCCTTTCTTTCCCTGCATCTTGTTTGGCAAATCCCTTGCATGCCGCCATGCAAGGTAAATCGTTTAAGGAATGATTCACAATCGGTCTAAAACATATAAGCAATGTTTGTTTATGTAATTTTACGTTTTAATCACCTTCAAAAGTATTTAGAACTTTTACTTTTTTTTCAAAGAGATTAAGGTTCGGCTTGCATTTTCATACAAAATCATTACAGAGTTGTTAATGTTATTCGGAATTTGATAGTGAAACAACTGCCATTAATTATGTTAGCATCAAAGCACTTTTTGGTAGTCTACATCCTACCTGCCGATAGCCTTAAAACCTCAATACTTCTGCTGCACAGCGGAAAACTAGCCCTGTGGTATGCTGGTCAACTCCAGTAGTGCCAGAACTTTTAGCCAACAGCACAGTGGATTTGGGGTTTTGTAGTTTAATATTTCTGTATAATAAACTTGGCACTTTAAGTACACCAGGCAGAGCAGTGTTGACTAACATAACAGTACTTGCTGAAGTCGGACCTCAAGGGCCAGGTCTATTCGGCAGTTTTAATTTTGGGATTATGCATAGCTACCCACTGTGGGAGTGGGGGTAGAGTTCCTCTGCACAGTTACATCTTGGCCCTGCATAGGATTCAAGCAAAATTAGCCTCTTTTGTTGGTATCGACAAGAATAAGGGCTTGGAAAGGCCCATTATAAAGTATTTAAGTGCTAGGCATATTATAAAGTATTTCCACAAACTACGCTACCCATCATGTATCCTAGCTCAAAACATTACATAGTGTGGCATTGCATACCACTTACAAATAAGACTATTCAGAAATAGCTGCTCAAAATTAATTTGTTAAACAAGAAAGACTCCCCGTCTGCTGGCCAACAGGTGGCCATATTTGATGTGGGCAAGTGTCTGAGCTAAATCAGGGCAGATCAGCACAGGAGGGCATCACAGCCATGCTGGCAGTCAGAGTATGATGACCCTGAGATGAAGCCCTGAAGGAAGAGAGTAGAGAGGGCCCTGTCCCTGGAGGTAAAAACTCTGCTTTTGCAAAGGCCAGAAGCAGGTTTGAAGGCACCTGCTCTAGAGTTTGAGAAGGGACTTAAACTGTGCCCTACACCCCCAGATGATACGTAAAGGATGATTAGCTAGATAGAATGTAGTAGTGAGGATCACTGGAGCTCAGTCCCATGCAGGAACCTCATTTAGATGTCGTCACTGTGACCCTTGTCTTGTCCCTTGTAAATGTAAATGTAAATGTGTTGTATTTGTAAAGCGCACGGCTGCCCACGCGACGGGGCGTCCCGGCACTGCACTCATACGGCTGTGGAACCCTTCCTGGCTTTTCCATGTGAAATGTCCACTCCTGGGCACCCCCAAGGTGAAGCCAGGCATCCAAGCGCTGCTGGGGCCATTGTGGAGATTAAGCAAGCTATTGCCCAGAGTCACAGAGTGGGACCCATGATTAGACTAGGCACCGGGGCGAGAATTATCAGTTCCGGGGAGATTGAGTCCAAGAGCCGTGGCAGGAATTGAACCCTGGTCCCGGGCCAGACCTCTGCATCAGGGTCTGCCGCTCTAACCATTGAGCCACGCTTCTTGTGAACCCCTGGCAGTGCATTTGCGACCTCTGGTCTCAGAGGTGGAATACTCAGAGCCAGGAGCACAGGGGCAGCTCGTCCTTAATGACGTCGGTTCGGACTCTACTTTCCTTGACTCTTGACAGTGTTTTTATTACACTAATAGTGGATAATTTTACGTTATTCACTATTAGTGTAACAAAAAATGAAGTACAATTAGCTGGAATGTGACCCTTTATGGCATGCTTTTAAATGTATGTTGTGTGAATTATTGCAGGTGAGAGTGTGTTATGTGTGTGTGTGTGAGAGAGAGAGAGAGAGAGAGAGAGAGAGAGAGAGAGAGAGAGAGAGAGAGAGAGAGAGAGAGTAAATATGTAAGTACCCGTGTGTGAGTGAACGCAAAGGTTTAAAGGATGTGTGTTGTCACAAGTGTACACCATATGTACAATTTATGAATTACTTTATGGGATCCACACACAAAAATATGCAACATTCTACATTTCTCAAAGACAAAGTGATGTGCTGGATTGGCCTTTCGTCTTTTTTCCTCCAAATGCATGCTCTATTTTTGTCAGCATTTACAATTTCTTCAAGAGGGGCTACCCATTGTCCGTACTAGATGGCTTTTGCTAAACTTGTGCTGCTCCCATGACTCAAGATAAGGATACCATCTTGATTTTTAGCCTCCAGTTTCAACCTCCTCATCTTCAGAGTGCTTTATATATACATATATATGTATATGTATATTACCTACTGGCGGTCGCCAGTAGGTATATATAGTTAGGATTTTTTCCCTATGGGATTTTTGAAAATTCTATGTCTAATAACTTTGGCGTTTGTGGACGGAATTGGCTGAAATTTTCTGGAAAATGGAACATTTTGTTTCTGAGCAGCCCCTGGAAATTTGGGGGGGGGTTTGTCAAGGGGGGGCCGAGAAAAAAGGGGGGTCCCAAAACGTGTTTTTAACATTGAGTTTTCCATAGGGCGGTTGGCCTCACTTTTAGCCCGAACGGCTGAATGGATTTGCACGAAACTTGGCAAATTGTAGGGACTGGTAGCCCGATGTGCCTTTTGTAGGTCTCAATATATGTGCTTCAGTGGATTTTGAGAAATTAACGTTCAAAAAAAGATATATATCTGTAACAGCGGACCGGGCAGCGCTCCGGTTCGCGGACTTTACGCGTAACGGAACTTCGCGTAGCGAAGCTGATTGGCTCTCCGGTGTCTGTCAACATTCTAAACAGTCCGGAGCGGCCGCCATCTTGTCTCTCGGTAGGATTGAGAGACAAGAGGAGGCCAAAACAAAGGGGGAAATGACCATAAGGGGGCATAGTAGATCCTCCCTGACCCCCTAGGTTTAATGTGGAGGCTTTAAAAGGGCCCCGCGGGGCAAAAAAAAATAATTATTTTTTTGTTTTTTTGCGTGGGTAGCGCCCGGTTCGCGTACCGGAGCACTTCCGGGTGCGCTAATGCAGCGCGTCATAAGACGCATTACGCGACTACGTGATACGTCGCGCTTCCGCGACGCGTCACGATGTTGATTTCTAACGCGGCAGTTGCGCTAACGGAACGTTTACCGGTTCGCGGACCGGGTCGCGGCATCAAATTGAGCTAACGGAAAGCTTCCCGGTTCGCGAACCGGGAGCGAAACAAAAAAAATATTTAAAAAAAATTTATTAATAAACATATAAAATATATTTTTGGATTTAAAGAAGAATACATTTTACAGCTATAGATATTAGCTTTTAAAAAACCAATGAAATTCACTGAAAAAACCATAGGTTATAGACCATATATAGTTAGGAATTAGCATTTACAAAACCTTGAAAATTCACTGAAAAAACCATAGGTTATAGACCATATATAGTTAGGAATTAGCATTTAAAAAACCTTATTTTACTCACACAAAACCATTGAAATTCCATATATAGTTAGTTGTACTAACTATATATCGCGCACCCGCAATCCACTGCTGATCATGTCACATATTACATCATTCATGACATGGTCAGTGACATCACTGATGACATCACTGATGACATCTCAAATGACATCACTGATGACATCACTGATGACATCTCAAATGACATCACTGATGACATCACTGATGACATCTCATTTGACATTACTGATCACATCACTGATGACATCATTCATGTGATAATACAATGAACCTCTTCAGACTCTAATATAACCTTAGATACACTCAGTGTAAACATACACTCACAGACTGTCACTCATCCATGGAGTTACTCAGACACCTAGTCAGTCATGCAAAGAATCAATCACACCTCCATTTTCTCAACTATACAGTTATACACACCTTACTTATTCAAACATATACTAAAACATATTTACTCTCTTATACAATCCTGGATACAAGTTCACAATGATGCATACAGCCACTCACACATTCACTGGCTCCTATGCACAGTTATTTATATATGTCAACTCTCACATGTACTGTATTTTACATATGTACTTACTTTGACATGTAGCACTGAGATATCCATTCACTCACCAATACACTCATGCACACAGTCAACCGCCCATACAGCTGTTTCCACATGCACTTTTGAACCCATACATCTAGTGAATCAACTGCTCACACATCTATGCACAGAGTCATACACCTCCCAGCCACCAACACACACACTCAGTCTCCCATACAAATGCTTGGGCAACCAATCAATAACCCATATAGTTACTCATTTAGCTACTGATCAACACATGCATCAGATTACAGAACAACAGACACAATAATGCACAATTTAAAACAGTTTAGTCACTAACCCATGCACTCAGTGAGACACATTTAATCACTCACTTATACAGTCAGTCATGCACCTACTAAATCCTTCATCCAGACACTTATACATCCACTCATTCTTCAATATGTAAGACATATTTTAACTTTACAGAAACATACAGTCACTGGATGTTGTCATCAGTGATGTCATCAGTGATGTCATTTGAGATGTCATCAGTGATGTCATCAGTGATGTCACTGACCATGTCATGAATGATGTAATATGTGACATGATCAGCAGTGGATTGCGGGTGCGCGATATATAGTTAGTACAACTAACTATATATGGAATTTCAATGGTTTTGTGTGAGTAAAATAAGGTTTTTTAAATGCTAATTCCTAACCATATATGGTCTATAACCTATGGTTTTTTCAGTGAATTTTCAAGGTTTTGTAAATGCTAATTCCTAACTATATATGGTCTATAACCTATGGTTTTTTCAGTGAATATATATATATATATATCTATATACATATATATATATATATATATATATATATATATATATATATATAGATATATATATATATATACCTCCTTATTCTGCAAATATTGTTTCAGTTTCTAAATAGTCAGGGACCCCTAAATCACATACCACGGTTTAAGAGTCACAGTAGAAAGGCAATTTAAGCAAAGGCTGAAATAAATGTACACAAATTGATTTTGGGTAGTTCCATTTCAAGATATACACACAGGCCCTGGACCAATGCAGTGTCATTGTACTCGCCAGAGAGTCGGAGAACTGCTTTACACTCCTAGAGATACCGTCTAAAGGATGCATGCATAGGGGCACCATCATCTATTCCTGCCTGTCTCTGGCACTGACCAAAGGGGGCTGAACACTTTTTCAACTTCACCCCTTCCTTCCAGA